>NC_135337.1:89221890-91849390 GCF_023851605.1 Tamandua tetradactyla | reverse complement strand
AGGGGACTGGTAGGCGCCAAGCTTTGCAGGGAGGCGCGGTTACGGGGGTCGCTGCGGCAAAGGGAGGATTTCCCTTCCTTCGGAGGGGCGGCGTTTTTACGAGACACGGCTGGGGCGGGGGAACCCGCCTTTTGCAGACAAGTTCCAGGCGGGTGTAGACTCGGCACTTAAACTTGGGGTGGGGGCGGGGACCTCGCACTTGGGACCCTCTTCCGGGTCCCAGGAGACCGGCCCCCGGCCCCGCCCCCTTGGAGAAGGGAGCGCAGTGGTCTCTCCCCACTTCCCTCACCCCCCACCCGCACCCCACCCGACGGCGCGGCAGCCGGCAGCGGGGGCGGCGGGGCGGCGGGAAGGCGCGCGGGGCGGATTTTAATTTCCTCTGTTTTCCCCGCATCTCGCCCCCTCCCGGCGTCCCCGCATCACCTCGCGCTGCCGTCGCCCTGCAGCCCGCGGCCGCCGCCGTCTGGAGGCGGGGATGACTCAGGCGTTTCCCCGCGGCGGCCGAGGGCTCAACCCCGAGAAGCGCCGAACTTGGGGAAAGGGTGAGCGTGCGTGTGTGTGCGTGTGCGTGTCTTGCAACCGTCTTTTCTTCCTGAGCAAGACAACATTGAGACCGAATCTGCCCTTGAGAGTCTGGCAGCGATGACTTCCCCGCCCTCTGCCTCACTTTCCCCTTCTGCACAGAGGGTGGTTTGCGAGGACCCGGTGGACCCAACGCATGCAAAGGTCTGGGACGTCCTGAGAGTCAAGTGAAAGATTTGTTGGGCAGCACAGCTATGCCCTGGGCACTGTGAAAACTGACAAAAGTAGGCTGCCTTCGGGGAGCGCTGAACATTCTACTGGGCAAGACAGACGAGGAAGAAAAATAAGTAAAATATAGGATGTCAAGAAATAGGGAGATATGGACTGAGATGGAGTTAACACAAAATATGGTGGTTGAGGAAAGTGACATGTGACTTGAAGGGGGAGGGGAGAGCCATTCGGATACCTGGGGAAGAGTTCCAGGGAGCCGGAGCTGCAAGTGCAAAGGTCCTGGGGCAGGAGAGTGCTATCAAGGAGCAGGAAAGAGGCCAATGTGCTTGGAGCAGAGTGAGCCAAGGGGAGATGAGGAAAGGGGGGAGATGGTGCTTGCACAGCATTTTGTGGGGTGTCTGGGACATAGTGTCTCATAAATAATAGCTGCCACCATCATCATTATCATGATCATTTCTTGCAACTGCTAAATGAGCTTTAAAAATATGAGCTATGTCCTTGCTTTCCCGTACTAAGGCTTGCATTTACGAGTGGCGAACACTTTGCAAATGCCTTCTTCTTTGCTGCACTTGCTGAGTACTTGCATGAAAAGTTCAGTGACTACCCACCCTATTTACCTGTGAGGAAATGGCTCAGAAAGGACAGGAGCCAACTGCAGGTGACTCAGCAGATAAATGGGCACCCAAACCAAGGATCACAGGGCTCCACGGCCTCCCAGCTTAGAGAATTTGGAACCCAGTAGTACTCTTTCTCTCCCACCTGCCATTGGTGCTGCAGGACATTGACCCAGGAGCCCATAACCACATTTCTCCAAGATGGGTCAACACTCAATATTCTTTCAACACTATTTCCTCATCTCCTACCTCCTCCATGCCCCCAAACCCCCTCTTACCAAAGGTACCAGTGACCTTCCAATTTGCCAATCCCATAGCCTAGCAATAGCCCTCATTCTGGGCATTCTCTTGGTAGGTTAGGCTCCATGGATTATTCCCTCCTTCTTGAAAGACATGTTGTCTCCCTTGATTTCAGAGACACTTGATCCTTTCCTACTTCTGCCTCTACCTTTCTGGCTTGCTGTCTCCTTTGGGGCACCCCTCCTGCCTACTCACTAAATATCCAGGTCCTAGGTCTTTGTCCTAGGTCCCCTGCCCCTCATTCTGCACATTGTGTCTGCACCATCACACCCCAAAGTTTTGGGTCCATCTGGTACATTCACACCTCAGGACCTTTGCACCTGCTATTCACTCTACCCAGAACACTGTCACCAGTGATACTCATATATATGCTTCACCAGTGATACTCACATATATGCTTCATTACTCCATTTATGTCTCTTCTCTGTTGTTGTGTGGGCCACAGCTATGCCCTACCCTTCTCCAGAAAACTACATCTCCCAGATTCCTTTGTACAGTGGCTTCCTGTTAGGTTCGTCCAATGGAAGGCACTGGAGGGAAATTGGAGGGTGCAGAGAAAAAGAAGGCAGGCTATTTCTCCGCTCTCTTTCCTCTTGTGGGGGGGGGTGGGGATGGGATTCTGATGGTGGCTGCATTTGCACCTAGTCCTGGCTCCAACACAATAACCCCTTCTTTGTTATACCACTCCTTTCCCATATCCCTCCAGCAACTTTCTGCTGTGTTTTATGGCTGGGTTCCTTCATCACCCTTTTCAGTTTCTCAACTCTTCTATCTCCCACTCAGCCAACTCCCTATATGAAATTCCCTGTCTCTGAAACACCTGAAGTGGTTTCTCTCCCTGATTGGACCCTAAGTGATCTGGGCCTCTTGTCCAAAAGGCTTCCTCTGTCCCCTTTACCCTAAGACAGCCACTGCCATCACTCTCTGGCCTTTACATAGCTTTTTCTTTAACAGCACGTATCACCATGCAACATTATGTTATACTTTTATTTGTTTATGGTCTATCCCCACCCCCCACCCCCACAAGGACACTAAAATATCTTTATTTTTCACAACTTCATGCTTGGGACCTAGAACAGGGCTTGGCATAGAGTAGGTGCTCAATAAATTGTTGATTGACTGACTGAATGAAGCTAGAAGCTGAAGTCTCCCAAAGGTGTATCTATAGCCCAGAACTCTACCTTGCGCTCAGTCTCTACACCCACCTGTCTCTGTGAACACTCCCACAGTGTTTTCCGTGGGATCTTTAAACTCAACACATTGAAAAAAGCCGTTCCTAAAACCACGTCCCAGGGGATCTCCAGGAAGATGGAATAGGATAGGCTGAGTTCACCCCTACACCTTGGAACAACTAGAGGAAGAACAGAAAATGACAGGCACAGTGGTTCCAGGGTATCAGTGACCAGAGAGGAACTTCTACATTACATAAGGAGGATCTGGATGGAAAAGTAGAGAAATTATGATTGAGAGGATGGGATGTGTTTACTCAGTTGTGACTGCTCCTGGGACAGGCTGCTAAATACAGCGCACGCTCCCGCAGTCCACATCCATGCAACTTGAGAGATCTTCCCAGCAGACCTGTTAACATTCACACAGAGACCCTGATGCCAAGGCACAGTGCCTGTCCCCCACCCCTAAGACAGGCCACTGTGGGCTCCTGGTTTTGGCAGAGACTGGGTGGGGGAGCTCCCTTCAGGAGGAAGGGGGGCACAGAACAGAGTCTATCTGACAATTGGCCAATGAATGAGGAACGCTGGGTCCCACTACCTCTATTCTTTCTCCATGGAGGCCCCACAGCACTCATTGCGTGCACAGGTGGAGAGGTGGGGACCAGGGAACGCGTGCACCACACTGCCAGGCACTGCCAGGCTGGCCGTGGACAGGGGAGCTTGAAACTCCCCCAGTCCAAGGGCATTCCACATGGGAGCCTGGGAACCACCAGACCCTTCGTGCCCACAAGCAGATTCTCCATGAGATGCACACTGCCCTCTCCCCAGCCCCGGGGCTGGCTTTCAGCACCCAGGGAGATCTGCAGTGTGATTGGATTTGTCCCTGGTCTCCGTCCTGCTCACTAGCTGGTGCAGTCCAGGAAAGGCAGGCTTGAGGGGCAGAGGGAGCCCGAGAGCTCCATCTTCTGGGAAGAAGAAGGAAGTGCACTCTGTCAAACTGTCTACCTACCTAGCGCCTAACAGTTCTTTTATTGCAGTTGCACGTCCTGCCTGAGGTCCTGGCCTAGCTTTGGTGGGGAATTACTGACAAACCAAGTGCAAATCCAAACAACTGCAAAATCTGACACACGTGAGGAAAATCAACTTCAAAGTAACCTTATCGAGATAATTAAATGCCAAGAAGGTAGCATAATCACAAAGCACATGAAATTGATGCAAGAAGATATGGCCCAGCCAAATGACCAAATGAAAACACCAGAGGAGACACAGATTTCAGAACTAATCAATGTTCATACAAATCTCCTAAATAACTTCAGTGAGTTAGCTGAAGATATAAAGGATATTAAGAGCACACTAGAAGAGCATAAAGAAGAATTTGAAAGGGTAAATAGAAAAACAGTAGATCTTAAGGAAAGACATTGTAGATCAAATTTAAAATATCCTAGAGACACACACCAGCAGATTTGAAGATGCAGAAGAAAAACTAGGGAACAGGGCAACTGAATTTGAATGCACAAAAGAATAAATGGTAAAAAAAAAAAAAAAAAAGAAAAGAAAAAGAAAAAAGATGGAAAAATAATGAATTGGCTCTCAGGAGAATAATGAACAATACAAAGCCCAGAAATGCAGGAATAACTGGTGTCCCAGAAGGAGAAAATAAGAATAAAGGGCTAGGAAGATTATTTCAGGAGATAATTCGGGAAGATGCCCCAAACCTTATATGCTGACTTGAAAGGATGCATGCCCCCTAGAAAAGCCATGTTTTAATCAAAATCCCATTTCATAAAGGCAGAATAATCTCTATTCAATACTGTATGTTTGAAACTGTCATCAGATCCTCTCCCTGGAGATGTGATTTAGTCAAGAGTGGTTGTTAAGCTGGATTCGGTGACGACATGTCTCCACCCATTTGGGTGCGTCTTGATTAGTTTCTGGAGTCCTACAAAAGAGGGAACATTTTGGAGAATGAAGGAGTTTCAGAGAGAGCAGAGAATGCTGCAGCACCCTGAAGCAGAGAGTCCCACCAGGCAGCGACCTTTGGAGATGAAGAAGGAAAATGCCTCCCGGGGAGCTTCATGAAACAGGAAGCCAGGAGAGAAAGCTAGCAGATGACGCCGTGTTTGCCATGTCCCCTTCCAGCTGAGAGAGAAACTGTAACTGTGTTTGCCATGTGCCTTCCATTTGAGAAAGAAGCCCTGAACTTCCTCAGCCTTCTTAAACCAAGGCATCTTTCCCTGGATGCCTTAGATTGGACATTTCTATAAATTTGTTTTAATTGGAACATTTTCTCAGCCTTAGAACTGTAAACCAGCAATTTATTAAATTCCCCCTTTTTAAAAGCCATTCTGTTTTTGGTATATTGCATTCTGGCAGCTAGCAAACTAGAACACCTTATAAAAGACATAAATATCCAAATCAAAGAATCCCAACAAACTCCAAATACAACAAATCCAAGGAGACCCACTCCAACACATATACTAATCAGACTGCCAGAAACTGAAGAGAAGCAGAAACCCTGAAAGCAGAAAGAGAAAAGTGATTCACCACGGCGCTGGTTTGAAAGCATTATGTACCCCATGAAAGCCATATTTTAATCCTGATCCTATATTGTAGGGGCAGCCATTTCCTTTAATTCTGATTCAATATTGTAGGCAGAAACTCTTGATTAGATTATCTCCACGGAAATGTGGTATGCCCAATTGTGGGTGCGAACTTTTAATTAGATGGAGATATGACTCCACCCATTCCAGGTGGCTCTTGATTTCTTTGCTGGAGTCCTTTAAAAAGGAAACATTTAGGAGACAGCAGAGCTGAAACAGATGTCAACACTTGGAGAACAGAGACACAGATGTTTGGAGATGCTTGGAGCCCAGCAGACGTTACCACGTGGTTTTTCATGAGATATTAAGCAAGCCAGAACCTGGAGAGAGCCAAGGGAAGCCAAGAGAGGAAAGCCAGCCCCGGAGAAGCAAAGTGAGGAACCCCCACAGGAACAGAGGCTGAAAACAATGGAACCCGGGAGAAAGGGACCATCCAATGCCAGCCACGTGCCTTTCCAGCTGACAGAGGGGTTCAGAAAAGCCATCAGCCTTTCTTGAGTGAAGGTAACCTCTTGTTGGTGCCTTAATTTGGACACTTTCACTTCCTTAGAACTGTAACTTATTAAATTGTAACTTATTAAATTCCCTTTTTAAAAGCCATTCCATTTCTGGTATATTGCATTCTATCAGCTTAGCAAACTAATATAACCACATACGAGGGAAGCCACATAAAACTAAGTTTGGATTCCTAAATAGGCACCATGGAGGCGAGAAGGCGGGAGTATGGTATATTTAAGATTCTGAAAGAGAAAAACTGCCTGCTAAGAATTTTTTATCCGGTAGAGTTGTCCTTCAAAAGTGAGGGAAAGATTACAATTTTCATAGACAAATGCTGAGAGAATTCGATAACAAGAGCCCTGCCTTAGAAGAAATACTAAAGAGAATTCTGCCAGCTGATAAAAAAACTGGAGAGAGAGATCTGGAGGAGGGTACAAAATTGAAACGTATGAGTATGGGTAACTTAAAGGATAAAAAGAGAGACAGGAAAAAATAGATCTGACAAATAAGATGGTAAATTCAAGAACTGCCTTTACAATAATAACTTTGAATGTGAACAGACTAAACTCCCCAATTAAAAGATAAAGATTTGCAGAAAGGATTTAAAAATATGATCCATCTCTATGGTGTTTACGAAAGACTCATCTTAGACCCAAGGATACAAACAGATTGAAAGTGAAAGGATGGAAAAAGATATTCCACGCAAGCTGTAACCAAAAGAAAGCAGGAGTAGCTATACCAATATCCGATAAAATAAACTTTAAATGCAAAAATGTCATAAGGGACAAGGAAGGATACTACATATTAATAAAAGGGAATATTAATCAGGAAGAAATAACAATCATAAATGTGTATGCACCAATCAAGGAGGTCCAAAGCACATGAAGCAAACATTGGCAAAATTGAACCGAGCAATAGATGTTTCAACAGTAATAGTGGGAGACTTCAATACAACACTCTCCTCTATAGATAGAACAAACAGGCAGAGATCAATAAGGAAATAGGGAACCTATTTATAACGATGTGATTAATGAATTAGACCTTACAGACAAATATAGATCATTACACACCAAAACACCAAGATTTACAATCTTCTCTAATGGCATTCTCCAGGATAGATAATATGCTGGGGCACAAAAGAGGTCTCACAAAATTTTTAAAGATTGAAATTATTCAAAGCACTTTCTCTGACCACAGAGGAATGAAATTGGAAATCAATAACCCCCAAATAATCAGAACTTCCACAAGTATATGGAGGTTAAATAACATACTCTGAAACAGTAAGTGAGTCAAAGAAGAAATTATAAAAGAAATTGGTATCTATCTGGAGACAAATGAAAATGGGAATGCAGCATATCAAAATGTGTAGGATACAACAAATACTGTATGGTCTCACTGATAAGAACTAACGTTAGTGAATGAACTTGGAGAATTTCAGCTAAGAACAGAGACCATCAAGACATAGAAATAGGGTAGCTATTGGGTAATTGGAGCTGAAGGGATACAGATTGTGCAACAGGACTGACTGTAAAAACTCAGAAATGGGCAGCACAATACTACCTAACTGTAATACAATAATGCTAGTACACTGAATGAAGCTGAATGTGAGAATGATAGAGGGAGGAGGCCTGGGGACACAAACGAGATCAGAAGGAAAGATAGACGGTAAAGACTGAGATGGTATAATCTAGGAATGCCTAGAGTGCACAATGATAGCAACTAAATGTACAAATTTAAAAATATTTTTGCATGAAGAACAAAGGAATGTCAATATTGCAGGGTATTGAAAATAGATAATCATTCATACTTTAAAACTTTAACTTATGTGTAACGCTAAACCAAAAAATATTTACTTGGTACAAAATTTATAATTTGACTAGTGCATTTCTTACTATAACTTATGTGGACAGTTTAATTGAACACCATAAGTGTAGGAACCTTGAGTAGGGCAGCAGAGTTTGCAGGTTTGTCCAGAGTGATGCCCCGATAAATTCCAGAGTGATTCGAACAGTGAATAAAAGAGTAGTTGCAAAGTCCCCTTGGGGGAATGGTGAGAAAGGGGGAAAATTCAACTTCCCCATGTGAGAATTCCTGATATTCTCACAAGCAGCAGGGACAACCAAAGCAACCGGCCAAGCCCCGAATCTTGGGGTTTGTTCATATTAAATTTATCCCTGCAAAGGAAAAGCTAAACCTACTTAAAATTAGCCCTAAGACACCCCCCAGAGAACCTCTCTTGTTGCTCAGATGTGGCCTCTCTCTCTCAGCCAACACAACAAGCAAACTCACTGCCCTACCCTCTCCACGTGGGACATGACTCCCAGGGGTGTGGACCTTCCTGGCAATGTGGGACAGAAACCCTAGAATGAGCTGGGACTCAGCATCAAGGGATTGAGAAAACCTTCTCGACCAAAAAGGGGAGAGAGAAATGAGACAAAATAAAGTGTCAATGGCTGAGAGATTCCAAACAGAGTCAAGAGGTTATCCTGGAGGTTATTCTTACACATTAAATAGATATCACCTTCTTAGTTAAGGTATAATGGAGAGGTTGGATGGAAGTGCCTGAAAATATAGAGCTGTGTTCCAGTGACCATGTGTCTTGAAGATGATTGTATAATGATATAGCTTTCGCAATGTGATTGTGTGATTGTGAAAACCTTGTATCTGTTGCTTCTTTTATCTATGGTATCAACAGACGAGTAAAACATAGGGATTCAAAATAAATAAATAATAGAGAGAACAAAAGTTAAAATAAATTTGGTAGATTGAAATGCTAGTGATCAATGAAAGGGAGTGATAAGGAGTATAGAAAAAAATTGGGGAAACAAAGGCTAAAACATATTGGGTAGATGGAAATACTATCAATCAGTGAGAGGGAGGGGTAAGGAGTGTGGTATGTATGAGTTTTTTTTCTTTTTTCTTTTTATTTCTTTTTCTGAATTGATACAAATGTTCTAAGAAATGATCATGGTGATAAATATATAATTATGTGATGATACTGTGAGTTATTGATTATATACCAAGAATGGAATGATTGTATGGTAAGAATGTTCATTTTTGTATGCTGTTATGTTTAAAAAATTTGTTTTAATTAATAAGAAAAAAGATTGGGAGAAAGATCAGGGGAGAGGATGGTGTTATACAGAAAAGATAGGGTTTAACAAATGTGTATGATTGCTGAATCGTTATATTGAGATTTCTCTTAGTCTGCAGTATCTTGGAGCAGCTAGCAGTAAAAACCTAAAATTGTGGAATTGTAACCTATACTGAACTCTGAACTCTGAAATCTGTTCCATAACTAATTGTTGCAGTGTGCTTTGAAATTTATTGCTTTTTTTGTATACATGTATTTTCACAATAAATAAATAAATAAATACATGCAATGGAAGAAATAAAAAAAGAATCAATACCAAAAAAAAAAAAAAAGGACTCATATGCTCAAAACCCATCATTGCTGGGCAATGGGCCATACAAATATTTGCTTTGCCCAATGGTGGCAAAAGAAAATTTAAAATTACGTCATAGTCTTGATATTTTATACCAAAATGTAAAGGTGTGTTTTTTAAGGTTGATTCTTCCTCTCTGATACTTAGCTTAATAAAGCACTCTGGCAAAATCAATTAAAGAAAAAACTTATAGGCTGCAGAAAAGGCAATGCCGAGAGGGAAATTTATTGCCCTAAATGTCTATATTAAAAAATAAGAACAAGTAAAAACCAAGAACTTAACTGCTTACCTGGAGGAACAGTAACAGCAAACTAATTGCAAAGCAAATAGAAGAAGAGAAATAACAAAGATTAAAGCAGAAATATATGGATTGGGGAACAAAAAAAAGAGAGAGAGAATCAATAAACCCAAAAGCTGGTTCTTTGAGAAAATCAATAAAATTTATGGACCCTTAACTAGGCTGACAAATTGAAAAAAAGAGAGAGAGGACACAAATAAGTAAAATCAGAAATGAAACGGGCATCATTACACGGATCCTGAAGAAACAAAACAAACTATAAGAGGATACCATAACAACTCTATGCCCACAGACTAGACAATCGGCATGAAACGGACAGTTTCCTGGAAACACACAAACAACCTACACTGACTCAAGAAGAAACAGAAGACCTCGACAACCCAATCACAAGTAAAGAGATTCTGTCATCAAAAACCTTCCTATCAGTCCAAGGCCAGATAGATTCACAGGGGAATTTTGCCAAACATTCCAAAAAGAACTAGCAGCATTTCTGCTCACTCTTCAAAAAAACTGAAGAAAAAGGAACACTACCCATTTTATAAAGCTAACATTACTCTAATACCAAAACCTGATAAAGATTCTATAGGAAAGGAAAACTACAGGCCAATCCCCCTGATGAATACAGATTCAAAAATTCTCAACAAAATACTTGCAAATCGAATCCAATGGCACATTAAAGGAATTATACACCACAACCAAGTGGGGTTTATACCAGGAATGCAAGGGTGGCTCAACACAAAAAAATCAATCAATGTAATACAATACATTGGGCAGGCAATGGAGGTGCAGTGGCAGAGTTCTTGCGTGCCATGCCGGAGACCCGGGTTTAATTCCTGGTGCCTGCCTATGCAAAAAATAATAATAATAAAAATAAATAATACAGCACATTAACAAATTGAAAGGTTAAAATCACATGATCATCTCTATTGACATGGAAAAAGCATTCTAGAAAATTCAGTATCCTTTTCTGATAAAACACTTCAAAACGTAAGAATCAAAGGAAATTTCCTCAATACGATAAAGGACACATGTATTTTTTAAAAACCCACAATAGCATCTGTTCTAGTTTGCTAGCTGCCGAATGCAATATACGAGACACAGAATGGCATTTAAAAAGAGGAACTTAATAAGTTGCTAGTTTACAGTTCTAAGACCAAGAAAATGTCCCAATTATAACAAGTCTATAGAAATATCCAACCAAAGGCATCCAGCCAGGGAAAGATACCTTGGTTCAAGAAGGCCAATAAAGTTCAGGGTTTCTCTCTCAAGTGAGAAGGCACATGGTGAACACAGTCACAGCTTCTCTCTTGGCTGGAAGGGCACGTGGTGAACATGGTGTCATCCGCTAGCTTTCTCTCCTGGCTTCCTGTTTCACGATGCTCCCTGGGAGACGTTTTCCTTCTCATCTCCAAAGGTTGTGAGCTCTCTGCTGGCTTGTGAGCTCTCTGCTTCTCACGGCCATATCATTCTTCTCTGCTCTCTCTGAATCTCTCATTTTGCAAAATGTTTCCTCTTTTATAGGACCTCAAAAACTAATCAAGACCCACTGAAATGGGTGGAGACATGTCGTCAACTAATCCAGCTTAACAACCACTCTTGATTAAATAGCATCTCCAGGGAGATGATCTAATTACAGTTTCAAACATACAATACTGAATAGGGATTAAAAGAAATGGCTGCCTTTACAAAATGGGATTAGGATTAAAACATGGGTTTTTTTAGGGTACATACATCATTTCAAACCAGCATAGCATCATACTCAACAGTGAGAAATTGAAAGTGTTCTCCCTGAGATTTGGAATAAGAAAAGGATGCCCATTGTCACCATTATTCAACATTGTTTTAGAAACTCTAGCTAGAGCAATTAGGCAAGAAGAAGAAATGAGGGTAACAAATTGGAAAGGAAGTAGTAAAACTTTCATTATTTGCAGATGACAAAATCCTATATTTAGAAATTCCTGAGAAATCTATGATAATACTACTTGAGCTCATAAACAAATTCAGCAAAATGACGGGATACAAAATTAATGCACAAAAATCAGTAATATTTCTATACACAAGTAACGTCCTAACTGAGGAGGCAATTAAGAAGAAAATCCATTCACAATAGCAACAAAAAGAATCACATATCTAGGAATAAATTTAACCAAGGATGTAAAAGACCTGTACACAGAAAACTACAAAACGTTGCTAAAAGAAATCAAAGATCTAAATAGCTTGAAAGACATTCTGTATTCATGGATAGAAAGGTTAAATGTCATTAAGATGTCGATTATATCCAAATTCCTTTACAGATTCAACAAAATACCAATCAAAATTCCAATAACCTACTTTGCACACTTGGAAAAGTTAGTAAATTTACTTGGAAGGGACAGGGCCCTCGAATAGCAAAAAAAATCTAAGTAAGAAGAACGAACTGGAAGGACTTACATTTCCTGACTTTAAAATTTATTATAAAGTCTCAATGGTCAAAACAGTATGGTATTAGCACAAAAATAGACATATTGATCAATGGAACCAAATTGAGAGTTTGAAAATAGACCCCCAGATCTATGGTCAATTGATTTTCAACAAGGCCCCCAAATCCACAGATTTGAGACAGTATAGTCTTTTCCATAAATGGGCCTGGGAGAACTGGATATCCATAACCAAAGGGATGAAACAGGACCCTATACAAAAATTAACTCTAAGTGGATCAAAGACCTAACTAAGAGTCAGTACCATAAAACTCCTAGAAGAAAATATAGGGACACATCTTCATGACCTAGTATGAGGGGGTAGCTTCTTCAACCTTATGCCCAAAGCACAAGCAATGAAAGAAAAAGTAGAAAAAGAGAATTCCTCAGAATTGAATGCTTCTGTGCCTCAAAAGACTTTGTCAAAAAGGTGAAGAAGCAGTCAACTTAACGGGAGAAAATATCTGGAAACGATATACCTAATAAGGGTTTCATATCCAGTATATAAAAAGAAATCATACAACCCAACAAAAGAACAAACAATTATAAAATGGGCAAAATATGACTAGACATTTTTCCAAAGAAGAACTACAAGTGGCTAAAAAACATATGAAAAGATGCTCATCTTCATATTGGGGAAATGCAAATAAAAATCATAATGAGATATCATCTCACATCTATAAGAATGGCTGCCATTAAACAAACAGGAAAGTACAAATGTTGGAGAGGATGTGGAGAAATCTGAACACTTACCCACTGCTGGTGGGAACGTATAATGGTAGAGCGTTGTAGAAGACATTTGGTGGTCCCTCAGAAAACTAAATATCAAATTGCCCTGTGTTAAGAATTACTGATTGCATATGTAGAATGGAATGATTTCTAAATGTTGTGTTAGTTAATTTTTTTTTTAATTAATAAAAAAAAAAAATTGCCCTGTAACCTGGAAATACCACTACTCGGTATACACCCAGAAGAGCTGAAAGCTGTGATGAACAGATATTTGCACACCAATGTTCATAGTGACATTATTGCACAATTGCCAAGAGATGGAAACAATACAAATGCCCATCGACAGATAAGTGGATAAACAAAATGCAGTATATACATACAATGGAATATTATGCAACAGTAAGATGAAATGACATCCTAAAGCACGTGACAACGTGGATGAAACTTGAGGATATAATGCTGAGTGAAACAAGTCAGACACAAAAGGATAGATATGTTATGATTTCACTAATATGAATTCCCTGGAAAATGCATACTGAGTCTTAAAATGTAGAACATAGGGGATCTAGACATAGGAGCTAGATAAGGGGGAACAGTTACCTAATAGGTACAGAATTGTTAAGGAAGTTGAACCTAAATATGTGGGAATGGGTAGAGGTGATGGGAGTTCATTAGTGGGATTATAAGTAATAGTGCCTATTGAAGGTGAACAAGATTGAAAGGGTTTGTTTTTAGAACCATGTATCTCATCAATTAGCACTAAAAATATAAATAAGTTCTGCATGAACTACTTCAAAGGTATAACATTTGTACAAAGTTAATAATAGAGGGTTACATGAGAAAAACTCCCTATTGCATGCTATGGTCTATATTTAACAGAATACCTCGCTAATACCATGACAATACTAGGGGTAAATAATTGAGGTGGGGGAAAGGATAAGAGTTAGGGGAGTTTTGGGTTTTCTCTTTGGTGTGGGTGTGTCTATCTGTTATTTTTATCTTTGGAGCAATTAGAATTGTCTAAAAGTGAGAGTGATGATTGTACAACTAAGTAAGGATACTGTGAGACATTGAGTATTTTGGTGTGAAAAATCACAATAAAATCTGAAGGTTCTAAATTAACCAACTAACAGAAATATTCAAGTGCTGGAGAAATTGTGGAGAGAGAGGTACACCTATTCAATGTTAATAGAGTAGCAGAATGGGGCAGCCCTTCATAATGGATCCAGAGAGGATAAATATAAGGTTGCCCTGTGATTAGGCAATCCCGTGACTAGGAATATACTCAGAAGAACTGAAAGCAGGGACTCTAATAGAACACTTGCACGTTGATATTTATGGTGGTATTATTCACAATAAAATGGAGGTAGCCGAAGGGTACATCAACTGCAGAAAGGTGAACTGTGGTGTAGACATATGAAGGAATATTAGGTGTCTACAGAAACAAATGAAGTCATGAGGTGAATGAACCCTCAGGACACTAGATTGAGCAAAATAAGTCAAAAATAAAAGAGCAAATATTGTCTGGTCTCATTTAAAAAATGTTTATAAGAATTAAGGCCTAGACTGTAAGCTCTTACAGCAGTCACATTGATTCCTGAGTTTTAAGTGTTATTTCTAAATTCTGATTTGTGGCACTTAATGGGTATCACCTGGTATTTCCCTGGGACTTTGGGTAACTGTGTGACAATGAAGACTCAGAGTTGGAGTTCTGTGGCACTGAGAGTCAGCGTTACTCCATATGGCAACTGTTAAAGAAGCTGAAAAAGAGATCAGACCCATGGAGGAGGCGCCCATAGCTCGTGGAGGACTTGGGCCACGTGCAATGATCAGTGCCCTGGACTTCCGGAGAAGATGGTGGCTTAGTAAGAGGCGCAGATCTTAGTTCCTCCTCCAGAACAGCTACTAGGGGAGTAGAAATGATACAGAACAGCTCCCGGAGCCACGACAGAAATAAAAAAGACAGCGTATCCCATCCAGGAACGGCTGACTGGCTGAGAGAAACCGCTCCGGTGAGATCGCCGAGGGGTGCGGGCTTCCCCGGGCGGGGCGGCAAGCGGCCAGAGTCCCTCCCTTTCTCCTTCCCGAGCCAGCTGGCAGAATTGGGCAGGAGGTCCCCTCAAGCCACGGCGGCTGGCGCCCCCACCACGCGCGGTCCTCCGGACCAACTGAGAGAATTGGATCAGAAATCCTCAGGCCGCGGAGAACGGTGACTGGGGGGATCACTTCCAGACACGTGACTCCCCGGTCCGGCTGGGAACGGTGCACTCTCCCAGGCCACGGTGGCTGGCGCCCTCCCACCATGCTTGGCGCCGCAGGCCGGCTAGGAGATTCGGACGGGCGCTCTCCCGGGCTGCGGCGGCTGGCGACCCTCCCCGCGTTTGGATCCCTGGGCCGGCTGGCACTCTTCCAAGATGCTTCAGCTGGCAAACCTCCCCCATGGCGAGAGTTTTCCAAACTTAAAGGACCCACAGCACCTTTTACTGGTAGGACCCGCAGACAAACGTGTGCCACGAGCGCCACCTACTGGACAAGATAAGAAAAACAGAACCCAGAGATTTCACAGAAAAATCTTTCAACCTGTTTGGTCCAACACCCAGGGAAATCTGACTAAATGCCCAGACACCAGCAGAAGATAACGGATCATGCTCAGAAAATTGAAAATATGGCCCAGTCAAAGGAACAAACCAATAGTTCAAATGAGATACAGGAGCTGAGACAACTAATGCTGAATATACGAACAGAAATGGAAAACCTCTTCAAAAACGAATTCGATAAATTGAGGGAGGACATGAAGAAGACATGGGCTGAACAAAAAGAAGAAATAGAAAAACTGAAAAAACAAATCACAGAACTTATGGAAGTGAAGGCTAAAGTAGAAAAGATGGAAAAAACAATGGATACCTACAATGATAGATTTAAAGAGACAGAAGATAGAATTAGTGAATTGGAGGATGGAACATCTGAATTTCAAAAAGAAACAGAAACTATCGGGAAAAGAACAGAAAAATTTGAACAGGGTATCAGGGAACTCAAGGACAATATGAACCGCACAAATATACATGTTGTGGGTGTCCCAGAAGGAGAAGAAAAGGGAAAAGGAGGAGAAAAACTGATGGAAGAAATTATCACTGAAAATTTCCTAACTCTTATGAAAGACCTAAAATTACAGATCCAAGAAGTGCAGCGCACCCCAAAGAGATTAGACCCAAATAGGCGTTCTCCAAGACACTTACTAGTTAGAATGTCAGAGGTCAAAGAGAAAGAGAGGATCTTGAAAGCAGCAAGAGAAAAACAATCCATCACATACAAGGGAAACCCAATAAGACTATGTGTAGATTTCTCAGCAGAAACCATGGAAGCTAGAAGACAGTGGGATGACATATTTAAATTACTAAAAGAGAAAAACTGCCAACCAAGACTCCTATATCCAGCAAAATTGTCCTTCAAAAATGAGGGAGAAATTAAAACATTCTCAGACAAAAAGTCACTGAGAGAATTTGTGACCAAGAGACCAGCTCTGCAAGAAATACTAAAGGGAGCACTAGAGTCAGATATGAAAAGACAGACGAGAGAGGTATGGAGGAGAGTGTAGAAAGAAGGAAAGTCAGATATGATATATATAATACAAAAGCCAAAATGGTAAAGGAAAATATTATCCAAACAGTAATAACACTAAATGTTAATGGACTGAATTCCCCAATCAAAAGACACAGACTGGCAGAATGGATTAAAAAACAGGATCCTTCTATATGCTGTCTACAGGAAGCACATCTTAGACCCAAAGATAAACACAGGTTGAAAGTGAAAGGTTGGGAAAAGATATTTCATGCAAATAACAACCTGAAAAGAGCAGGAGTGGCTATACTAATATCCAACAAATTAGACTTCAAATGTAAAACAGTTAAAAGAGGCAAAGAAGGACATTATATACTAATAAAAGGAACAATTAAACAAGAAGACATAACAATCATAAATATTTATGCACCGAACCAGAATGCCCCAAAATATGTGAGGAATACACTGCAAACACTGAAAAGGGAAATAGACTCATATACCATAATAGTTGGAGACTTCAATTCCCCACTCTCATCAATGGACAGAACATCTAGACAGAGGATCAATAAAGAAATAGAGAATGTGAATATTACTATAAATGAGCTAGACTTAACAGACATTTATAGGACATTACATCCCACAACAGCAGGATACACCTTTTTCTCAAGTGCTCATGGATCATTCTCAAAGATAGACCATATGCTGGGTCACAAAGCATGTCTTAACAAATTTAAAAAGATTGAAATCATACACAACACTTTCTCGGATCATAAAGGAATGAAGTTGGAAATCAATATAGGCGGAGTGCCAGAAAATTCACAAATACGTGGAGGCTCAACAACACACTCTTAAACAATGAGTGGGTCAAAGAAGAAATTGCAAGAGAAATTAGTAAATACCTCGAGGCGAATGAAAATGAAAACACAACATATCAAAACTTATGGGATGCAGCAAAGGCAGTGCTAAGAGGGAAATTTATTGCCCTAAATGCCTATATTAGAAAAGAAGAAAAGGCAAAAATGCAGGAATTAACTGTCCACTTGGAAGAACTGGAGAAAGAACAGCAAACTAATCCCAAAGCAAGCAAAAGGAAAGAAATAACAAAGATTAGAGCAGAAATAAATGAAATTGAAAACATGAAAACAATAGAGAAAATCAATAAGACCAGAAGTTGGTTCTATGAGAAAATCAATAAGATTGATGGGCCCTTAGCAAGATTGACAAAAAGAAGAAGAGAGAGGATGCAAATAAATAAGATCAGAAATGGAAGAGGAGGCATAACTACTGACCTCACAGAAATAAAGGATGTAATAACAGGATACTATGAAAAACTTTATGCTAATAAATACAATTTAGATGAAATGGACGGGTTCCTGGAAAGACATGAACAACCAACTTTGACTCAAGAAGAAATAGATGACCTCAACAAACCAATCACAAGTAAAGAAATTGAATTAGTCATTCAAAAGCTTCCAGGACCAGACGGCTTCACATGTGAATTCTATCAAACATTCCAGAAAGAATTAGTACCAACTCTCCTCAAACTCTTCAAAAAAATCGAAGTGGAGGGAAAACTACCTAATTCATTCTATGAAGCCAACATCACCCTCATACCAAAACCAGGCAAAGATATTACAAAAACAGAAAACTACAGACCAATCTCTCTAATGAATATAGATGCAAAAATTTCAATAAAATTCTAGCAAATCGTATCCAACAACACATTAAAAGAATTATACATCATGACCAAGTAGGATTCATCCCAGGTATGCAAGGATGGTTCAACATAAGAAAATCAATTAATGTAATACACCATATCAACAAATCAAAGCAGAAAAATCACATGATCATCTCAATTGATGCAGAGAAGGCATTTGACAAGATTCAACATCCTTTCCTGTTGAAAACACTTCAAAAGATAGGAATACAAGGGAACTTCCTTAAAATGATAGAGGGAATATATGAAAAACCCACAGCTAATATCATCCTCAATGGGGAAAAACTGAAAACTTTCCCCCTAAGATCAGGAACAAGACAAGGATGTCCACTATCACCACTATTATTCAACATTGTGTTGGAGGTTCTAGCCAGAGCAATTAGACAAGAAAAAGAAATACAAGGCATCAAAATTGGAAAGGAAGAAGTAAAACTATCACTGTTTGCAGATGATATGATACTATACGTCGAAAACCCGGAAAAATCCCCAACAAAACTACTAGAGCTAATAAATGAGTACAGCAAAGTAGCAGGTTACAAGATCAACATTCAAAAATCTGTAGCATTTCTATACACTAGTAATGAACAAGCTGAGGGGGAAATCAAGAAACGAATCCCATTTACAATTGCAACTAAAAGAATAAAATACCTAGGAATAAATTTAACTAAAGAGACAAAAAACCTATATAAGGACAACTACAAAAAACTGTTAAAAGAAATCACAGAAGACCTAAATAGATGGAAGGGCATACCGTGTTCATGCATTGGAAGACTAAATATAGTTAAGATGTCAATCTTACCTAAATTGATTTACAGATTCAATGCAATACCAATCAAAATCCCAACAACTTATTTTTCAGAAATAGAAAAACCAATAAGCAAATTTATCTGGAAGGGCAGGGTGCCCCGAATTGCTAAAAACATCTTGAGGAAAAAAAACAAAGCTGGAGGTCTCGTGCTGCCTGACTTTAAGGCATATTATGAAGCCACAGTGGTCAAAACAGCATGGTATTGGCATAAAGATAGATATATCGACCAATGGAATCGAATAGAGTGCTCAGATATAGACCCTCTCATCTATGGACATTTGATCTTTGATAAGGCAGTCAAGCCAACTCACCTGGGACAGAACAGTCTCTTCAATAAATGGTGCCTAGAGAACTGGATATCCATATGCAAAAGAATGAAAAAAGACCCATATCTCACACCCTATACAAAAGTTAACTCAAAATGGATCAAAGATCTAAACATTAGGTCTAAGACCATAAAACAGTTAGAGGAAAATGTAGGGAGATATCTTATGAAACTTACAATTGGAGGCTGTTTTATGGACCTTAAACCTAAAGCAAGAGCACTGAAGAAGGAAATAAATAAATGGGAGCTCCTCAAAATTAAACACTTTTGTGCATCAAAGAACTTCATCAAGAAAGTAGAAAGACAGCCTACACAATGGGAGACAATATTTGGAAATGACATATCAGATAAAGGTCTAGTATCCAGAATTTATAAAGAGATTGTCCAACTCAACAACGAAAAGACAGCCAACCCAATTACAAAATGGGAAAAAGACTTGAACAGACACCTATCAGAAGAGGAAATACAAATGGCCAAAAGGCACATGAAGAGATGCTCAATGTCCCTGGCCATTAGAGAAATGCAAATCAAAACCACAATGAGATATCATCTCACACCCACTAGAATGGCCATTATCAACAAAACAGAAAATGACAAGTGCTGGAGAGGATGCGGAGAAAGAGGCACACTTATCCACTGTTGGTGGGAATGTCAAATGGTGCAACCACTGTGGAAGGCAGTTTGGCGGTTCCTCAAAAAGCTGAATATAGAATTGCCATACGACCCAGCAATACCATTGCTGGGAATCTACTCAAAGGACTTAAGGGCAAAGACACAAACGGACATCTGCACACCAATGTTTATAGCAGCGTTATTTACAATTGCAAAGAGGTGGAAACAGCCAAAATGTCCATCAACAGACGAGTGGCTAAACAAACTGTGGTATATACATACGATGGAATATTATGCAGCTTTAAGACAAGATAAACTTATGAAGCATGTAATAACATGGATGGACCTAGAGAACATTATGCTGAGTGAGTCTAGCCAAAAACTAAAAGACAAATACTGTATGGTCCCACTGATGTGAACCGACATTCGAGAATAAACTTGGAATATGTCATTGGTAACAGAGTCCAGCAGGAGTTAGAAACAGGGTAAGATAATGGGTAATTGGAGCTGAAGGGATACAGTCTGTGCAACAGGACTAGATACAAAAACTCAAAAATGGACAGCACAATAATACTGTATTAGTTAGGGTTCTCTAGAGAAACAGAATCTACAGGGAACACTTGCAAATATAAAATTTATGAAAGTGTCTCACGTGACCGTAGGAATGCAGAGTCCAAAATCCACAGGGCAGGCTGCGAAGCCGATGACTCCAATGGATGGCCTGGATGAACTCCACAGGAGAGGCTCACCAGCCAAAGCAGGAATGCAACCTGTCTCCTCTGAGTCCTCCTTAAAAGGCTTCCCATGATTGGATTTAGCATCACTAATTGCAGAAGACACTCCCCTTTGGCTGATTACAAATGGAATCAGCTGTGGATGTAGCTGACCTGATCATGACCTAATCCTATGAAATGTCCTCATTGCAACAGACAGGCCAGCGCTTGCCCAATCAGATGAACAGGTACCACAACTTGGCCAAGTTGACACCTGTCCCTAACCATGACAGTCCACCCCTTGTCAACTTGGCACATACATATATATATATATATATATATATATATATATATATATATATATATCACCTTAGACCATACTTAATTTCCAAATGAAAACAAATAAGCACACATTTTTTCTTTTACCTGACAATACTCAACTGTCCTGCATATAACTGGAAACACATTAAATCTCTCCAGAATAGCGTGCAAATCCTTGGGCAACATTCATTCTTAAACTTGATATCTTACAACTTAAATAGTATAACACAAACAAAACAGCATTACAGTCCTCGTTTCTGTAACTGATCACGTGGTCGAAGTTCATATTTATCACTACCTTCTTCCACTACCCATTCCATGTTCCCTTTCCCCTCAGCAAGCACTTCAGCTGGCCGTGGTTCTTTGCCTGGTGGGGTGACCCAAACCTTCATTCCTGAAGTCTCAGAGCCATTAGTGGTCCTGCCTGGATTGTGTTGTTGCAGTTTTCCATTGATTTTAATCACAGGGCATGGTAGTACTAATAGACGCCCCAGGGGATCTCCTATATTCCAATAAAACTCTTCTCTACCTCCATTATGTAGTTGCAGTCCTACTTCCTTTTGATAGTCAGGGTCAATTACCCCAGACAATAATGTAATCCCCTTCTTGGTGTGTTGATCCAGAGGCATAAGTAGCCCAAAGTGGCCAGGTGGCAATCTTAACTTCCAGTTCAGTGGTATTACTGTTGTTTCTCCTGGAGAAAGCACACCCCGTTTTGGAACTAAAACCTGTAGACCAGCAGAACTCAGGGTAGCAGGGACAGGAAGCAAAAATTTTCCTAGTGGATCACTAGGAGTAATAGTGAGTGGCACCACACCCATTTCCACCCCTTGGTTCCTGGACCCATGGATCCTGGCTATGGGAGAAACAGCACCATACAGCGGACGCTGATTCAGAGCATATACAGCTTCCTGGAGAACATTACCCCAGCCTTTCAAGTTTTTGCCACCTAGTTGGCACCGTAATTGAGTTTTCAAAAGGCCATTCCACCGTTCTATCAATCCAGCTGCTTCTGGATGATGGGGAACATGGTAAGACCAGAGAATTCCATGAGCATGTGCCCATTCTCGCACTTCATTTGCTGTGAAGTGTGTTCCTTGGTCCGAAGCAATGCTATGTGGAATACCATGACGATGGATAAGGCATTCTGTAAGCGCACGGATAGTAGTTTTGGCAGAAGCATTGTGAGCAGGGAAAGCAAACCCATATCCAGAGTATGTGTCTATTCCAGTTAGAACAGATCGCCACCCCTTCCATGAAGGGAGTGGTCCAATGTAATCAACCTGCCACCATGTAGCTGGCTGGTCACCTCGGGGAATGGTGCCATATCGGGGGCTGAGTGTGGGTCTCTGCTGCTGGCAGATTGGGCACTCAGCAGTGGCTGTAGCCAGGTCAGCCTTGGTGAGTGGAAGTCCATGTTGCTGAGCCCATGCATAACCTCCATCCCTACCACCATGACCACTTTGTTCATGAGCCCATTGGGCAATAACAGGAGTTGCTGGGGAAAGAGGCTGACTGGTATCCATAGAACGGGTCATCTTATCCACTTGATTATTAAAATCTTCCTCTGCTGAAGTCACCCTCTGGTGTGCATTCACATGGGACACAAATATCTTCATGTTTTTAGCCCACTCAGAAAGGTCTATCCACATACTTCTTCCCCAGACCTCTTTGTCACCAATTTTCCAATTATGGTCTTTCCAAGTCCCTGACCATCCAGCCAAACCATTAGCAACAGCCCATGAGTCAGTATACAAACGCACCTCTGGCCAGTTTTCCTTCCAAGCAAAATGAACAACCAGGTGCACTGCTTGAAGTTCTGCCCACTGGGAGGATTTCCCCTCACCACTGTCCTTCAAGGACACCCCAGAAAGGGGTTGTAATGCTGCAGCTGTCCACTTTCGGGTGGTACCTGCATATCGTGCTGAACCATCTGTAAACCAGGCCCGAGTTTTCTCTTCCTCAGTCAATTCACTGTAAGGAACACCCCAAGAGGCCATAGCTCTGGTCTGGGAAAGAGAAGGTAATGTGGCAGCAGGAGTGGAAACCATGGGCATTTGTGCCACTTCTTCATGTAACTTACTTGTGCCTTCAGGATCTGCTCTGGCTCTTTCTCGTATATACCATTTCCACTTTACAACAGAGTGCTGCTTTGCACGCCCAACTTTATGGCTTGGTGGGTCAGACAACACCCAACTCATGATAGGCAACTCAGGTCTCATGGTAACTTGGTGGCCCATGGTTAAGCGTTCAGTCTCTACTAAGGCCCAGTAGCAGGCCAAAAGCTGTTTCTCAAAAGGAGAGTAGTTATCTGTAGCAGATGGTAAGGCTTTGCTCCAAAATCCTAAGGGTCTGCGTTGTGATTCTCCTATAGGGGCCTGCCAAAGGCTCCAGACAGCATCTCTATTTGCCACTGACACTTCCAGCACCATTGGATCTGCTGGATCATATGGCCCAAGTGGCAGAGCAGCTTGCACAGCAGCCTGGACCTGTCGCAGAGCCTCCTCTTGTTCAGGTCCCCACTCAAAATTAGCAGCTTTTCTGGTCACTCGATAAATGGGCCGGAGTAGCACACCCAAATGAGGAATATGTTGTCGCCAAAATCCAAAAAGACCAACTAGGCGTTGTGCCTCTTTTTTGGATGTGGGAGGGGCCAGATGCAGCAATTTATCCATCACCTTAGAAGGGATATCTCGACATGCCCCACACCACTGGACACCTAAAAATTTTACTGAGGTGGAAGGCCCCTGTATTTTTGTTGGATTTATCTCCCATCCTCTGACACGCAAATGCCTTACCAGTAAATCTAGAGTAGTTGCTACTTCTTGCTCACTAGGTCCAATCAACATGATATCATCAATATAATGGACCAGTGTGATGTCTTGTGGGAGGGAGAAACGATCAAGGTCTCTGAGAACAAGATTATGACATAGGGCTGGAGAATTGATATACCCCTGAGGTAGGACAGTGAAAGTATATTGCTGACCTTGCCAGCTGAAAGCAAACTGTTTCTGGTGGTCCTTGCTAATAGCTATTGAGAAAAAAAGCATTTGCCAGATCAATAGCTGCATACCAGGTACCAGGGGATGTATTGATTTGCTCAAGCAATGATACTACATCTGGAACAGCAGCTGCAATTGGAGTTACCACCTGATTGAGTTTACGATAATCCACTGTCATTCTCCAAGACCCACCTGTTTTCTGCACAGGCCAAATAGGAGAGTTGAATGGGGATGTGGTGGGAATCACCACCCCTGCATCTTTCAAGTCCTTAAGAGTGGCAGTAATCTCTGCAATCCCTCCAGGAATACGGTATTGCTTTTGATTTACTATTTTGCTTGGTAGGGGCAGTTCTAGTGGCTTCCACTTGGCCTTTCCCACCATAATAGCCCTCACTGCACGAGTAAGAGAACCAACGTGGGGATTCTGCCAGTTGCTCAGTATGTCTATGCCAATTATACATTCCGGAACTGGAGAAATAACTACAGGATGGGTCCGGGGGCCCACTGGACCCACTGTGAGACGGACCTGAGCTAAAACTCCATTGATCACCTGGCCTCCATAAGCCCCCACTCTGACTGGTGGTCCAGAGTGACGTTTTGGGTCCCCTGGAATTAATGTCACTTCTGAACCAGTGTCTAATAATCCCCGAAATATCTGATCATTTCCTTTTCCCCAATGCACAGTTACCCTGGTAAAAGGCCGTCGGTCTCCTTGGGGAAGACTTAGAGGAAGGTTAACAGTATAAATTTGTGGCAGTGTAACAGGTTTCTCCCCCATAGGGACCTGGCCTCCCCTTCATTCAAGGGGCTCAGGGTCTGTAAACTGTTTCAAGTCTGGAAATTGGTTAAGGGGCCGTGACTCTGTGTTTTTGTAATTCAGGTTAGACTTCTGTTCCCTTGACCTAGAACTCTTTTGTTTATACAGCTCCAACAAGAATTTAGTAGACTGCCCTTCTATTGTATTTCTAGGCACCCCATGATTTACTAGCCAATGCCACAAATCTCTGCGTGTCATATAATTTTGATGCCTCCTTTGAGTTTGTTGTCTAATATAATACCCACGTCTACTCTGTCTTTGGTGATTAAGTGCTGCCACCTGGCTTCTGCCAACTCGGGATCCTGTCATCCCCATTGTGTTTAAGGATTCCAGCTCAGTGACAGCAGTTCCTACAGTAATATCTGACCTACAGAGAAGTGCAACCACAGAGCTCTTGAGGGATGATGGTGCTAGTCTCACAAATTTATTTCTCACTGTTCTGGTAAAAGGTGCATCCTCTGGACATTCCTGGGGTGTAAGAGCAGGCTTTGCATGATAAATCCACTCTAACATCCCAATCTCTCTAAGCCTCTGGATCCCCTCATCTACATTATACCAGGGCAGTTCTGGCATTTCAACCTCAGGTAATGTTGGCCACCTTTTGATCCATGTTTCAACCAACCACCCAAACAAGCTGTTAACACCTTTTCTAACTGCTCTAGCTATAACATTGAATGCAGAATCTCTGCTTAGTGGGCCCATATCAATAAATTCAGCCTGATCCAGCCTTATATTCCTCCCACCATTATCCCACACTCTTAAAATCCATTGCCACACATATTCCCCTGATTTCCGTCTATATAAATTGGAAAACTCACACAGTTCTTTTGGAGTATAACGTACCTCCTCATGTGTGATACTTTGTACCTCACCTTTAGGGGCCTGTTGGGACTTTAGTCTAGTTATAGGTCTAGAAGAAATGAGGGGTGGTGGGGGTGGGTCATGAAAAGAATTAGAAATATCTTCCAAGCCATTTGCTTCAGGGCTTTCATTTGCAGTTTCATCTGGTGAAACAGGATTAGTAACTCTAGGGCTAATCCCTTCAGGAGGAGGTTGGGTGGCCAATTCCTCAAGGCAGGCTGGAGGTGGGGCGGCTATATCCTCAGGGCAGACTATTACAGAGTTATCTAAAGAAGGCTCAGCATGGTCTAGGGTTTCAACCTCACCCCCAACATCATTATCAATCCATATGTCACCATCCCATTTTTCAGGGTCCCACTCCTTTCCAATCAATGCCCTCACTTTAATGGCAGACACCATGCAAGACTGAGATTTCAGTTTACCTTGTAAAGTTGCTACTCTAACAATAAGATTCTGAGTCTGATTTTCAGAGATCTCAAGTCTACGGCTACAGGAAATAAAATTTTCCTTCAGGATACTCATAGAAACCTCTACATCTTTCAGACGGCACTTAAGCTTCTTGTTTGAAGCCTTAAGCCCATCCCTTTCACCCTTTAATGTAGACAGTGTATCTAACAACAACCAACCAACATCTCTATAACTCTTATTTCTACAAAACTCTGTAAAGGTGTCAAAAACATTATCCCCCAGAGTCTGGCTTCATACAAGCGAAGCATTAGGAGAATCGAATGATGATATTTTGACTATCTCCTTTGCCAACTCAGTCCATGGATTGGGAGTGTCATTCTGATTACGGGAATCAGAGTCCTTAGTGTCTCTGAGCCCAGTCAGAGTAGAAAACCATTCATAAAAACCCATTTTTAAGATTCTGTTCCTTAAGAACCACTCCTGGTACCAAGATGTATTAGTTAGGGTTCTCTAGAGAAACAGAATCAACAGGGAACACTTGCAAATATAAAATTTATGAAAGTGTCTCACGTGACCGTAGGAATGCAGAGTCCAAAATCCACAGGGCAGGCTGCGAAGCCGATGACTCCAATGGATGGCCTGGATGAACTCCACAGGAGAGGCTCACCAGCCAAAGCAGGAATGCAACCTGTCTCCTCTGAGTCCTCCTTAAAAGGCTTCCCATGATTGGATTTAGCATCACTAATTGCAGAAGACACTCCCCTTTGGCTGATTACAAATGGAATCAGCTGTGGATGTAGCTGACCTGATCATGACCTAATCCTATGAAATGTCCTCATTGCAACAGACAGGCCAGCGCTTGCCCAATCAGATGAACAGGTACCACAACTTGGCCAAGTTGACACCTGTCCTTAACCATGACAAATACCTAATTGTAAAGTAATCATGTTAAAACACTGAATGAAGCTGCATCTGAGCTATAGGTTTTTGGTTTTTTGTTTTGTTTTGTTTTGTTTTGTTTTTGTTTTTGTCTGTCTGGTTGTTTGTTTGTCTTTTTATTATTATTATTACTTTTATTTTTTTTCTCTATATTAACATTCTATATCTTTTTCTGTTGTGTTGCTAGTTCTTCTAAATCGATGCAAATGTACTAAGAAACGATGATCACGCATCTATGTGATGATGTTAAGAATTACTGATTGCATATGTAGAATGGTATGATTTCTAAATGTTGGGTCAATTTCTTTTTTTCCGTTAATTAATAAAAAAAAAGAAAAAAGAGATCAGACTTCAATTAGATAAAGGAACGAAGTTCATCTGACTGGGACTAAGGTAAATCAGAACATAAGGCAAAGGATGATAGTGTCTGTATTGTAAAACTTCACCTTTGGTGTGAGGCAAAAGGAAGAAATGTTTATTTTGTACAAAATTTAAATTTTCTGTAGTCCATTTAAACAACTTAAGCACATGGAGCCTAGAATAGGGAATGAGAACTTGTAATTCTGTATTGCTTAATGTAATAAAACCATGATACATTTCAAGATATGTTAGGTGGATTTTTTAACATATTTGCAAAGTCCGTTAAAGACCGGAGTTAAAAATATGGAACTATTAACTTTTCCCATCTGGGAAATTCTTGATACTCTCTCAAATGTTAGGGACTTCCAAGTCAACAGGCCAAGTCCTCAATCCTGAGGCTCGATCTTATGAAATCCATTTCTATAAAGGGGAAGCTAAGCCCACATATAATTACGCCTAAGAGTCACCCCCAGAGACCCTCTTTTGTTTCTCAGATGTGGCCTCTCTCTCCTTAAGTCCAACTCTGCAAATAAACTCATTATTCTCCCCCTACCTACGTGGGACATGACATCCAGGGGTGAAAGTCTCCCTGGCAAGCTGGGACATGACTCCCAGGGATGTGGCTGGTCTTGGCATCATGGGATTAACAATGCCTTCTCAACCAAAAGGGGGGAAAGAAATGTAAAAACTAAGGTATCAGTGGTTAAGAGATCTCAAACAGTGTTGAGAGGCTATTCTGGAGGCAAATCTTACACAAGCTTCAGCTAGATATTGAAAATTGCCATGGTTTGCCAAGCCTCAGCCAATAGTATGCCTGAAAATATTTAAAAAAAAAAATACCCAGGGTTCTGTATGAAACTCTATAATCGTTTCACTCAGTTTATTTTACAAAAACCTAAAACCTCCAGATTGTTCTTAGGCTAGATAAGCCTGAAACCCAGAGGTACCAGTCTCTCCAAGAACATCAATTAATTGCATCCCCCTACCTCACATGTCGACACCCCTTCTCAACATGAAGAAGTTAGAATGGTCATTGCCCAAATATCCCTAAAGATTGAGAGAAGGATCAGATAAGAGGAAGGAGTTGTAACAGAGAAGATAGGATTTAACAAATGAGTATGACTACTGAATCATTATATTGCTACTTCTTTTTAGTCCCCCATGCATTAGAGCAGCTAGAAGGAAAAGCCTGAAATTGTGGAACTGTAACCCATACCATACTTTGAAGTTTGTTCTATAATTACTTGTTAAAATGTACTTTGAAATCTATCATTTTTCTGCATATAGGTTATATTTCACAATAAAAACATTTTAAAAAACATTAAATCACTTTTAATTTTTTTAAAAAATGCATTGCACCCATAAGAAAACACCTACTGAAACAATCTCAATCAAAAAGACAGACAATGAGCCACTGGGGAAACACAAATTAAAACTACAGTGAGCTACAACTTCACATCCACCAGAACGGCTATGATCAATCAATCAATCAATCAATACAAGGAAAACAAGTGCAGGCGAGGATATAGAGAAATTGGAACCTTCATCCACTGCTGATAAGAAAATAAAATATTGCACTTTTACAGTTAAAAGTAATGAAAAGTAAAACACAGAATTACCATATGACCTGGCAATGCCACTCCTAGGTCTCTGCCCAAAAGACCTGAAAACAGGGACTTAGATACCTGCATGCCCACATTCATAGCTGCATTATTCACAGTAGCCAGAAGGTGGAAACAACCCAAATGTCCATTAACAGTTGAATGGATAAAGGGGAATTTAAAAAATGCTGCAACAACTCTGAGAAACAGTGTAGCAATTACTTAAGAAGTTAAATAGAAAATCACCATAAGACCCAACAATTCCATCCGCCCAAGAGAAATAAAAGCACATGCCCATGAAAAGCTTTATACATGTATATTCATAGTAACATTTTTCATAATGAATGAAAGTCTAGATGTCCATCAACAAGAAAAGGGACAAAGTGTAGTACATCCAATCAGTAGGTCATTTCCTTTGTAATGGCGTTCAGCAGTGAAGTACTGGTACATACTATGACATGGGTGAGCCTCAAAAATACTTCGAGAGAAGCCAGACAAAAGGCCACATCTATTATGATTCCATTGGTACAAAATGTCTAGGAAAGACAAACCAATAGAGACAGAAAGCAGATCAGTCATTGCCTCGTGAGAGTGGGGATTGATTGGAAACATGGCTCTCTGGGGTACATAATAGATTCAAGCTGGCTCACTTACCTTATCCTAGTTCTAGTTCTAATGTACCCCCAGTCAGAAACTAGAGAATATGCCCCCCTTTACCTTCCCTTCTACCTCCCTACTCCTCCATCCAAACCAGCACCAATTTCTGATGATCCTGCACAGAAATACCTCCAGAAATGTCCCTTCCTATGCTTCACTGCCATCACTGGAGCCACCAAAAGATATGTTTTTCCCTTAAAATGCTCAGAAGGAAAAAAAATCATAATTGTCACAAGCAATAACAAGAATTAGTAAGGTTTAGTGAATACTTATCATGTACTGTTTGCAGCATTGTTTATGTAATGACTCATTTAACACTCAGCATACTCCTTATGGAGTAGATATTATTATAATTCCCATTTTAAAGATGAGGAAATAGAGGCACAAAGAAGGACCCAAATGGACCCTGGCATCTGGGCTCCAGAATCCGCACAGTGCTGGTTCAACGGGACATACCCACAGGTAGAAAGAAGGAAGTGTGATCCCTACTTCACATTATATGCAAAAATCGATTCCAGTCGTATCAAAATTCCAGGAGCCTTTTTTTTTTTTGCAGAAAAAGAAAAGCCAGTCCTCAAGTTCATATGAAATTGCAATGGGTCCCAAATAGTCAAGGCCTACTTCATGAAGGAACACAAGCTTGGAGGACTCAAAACTTACTACAAAGTTACGGTAATCAAAACAGTATGGTACTGACATAAGGATAGACATATAGACCAATGGAATTGAATCAAGAGTCCACAAATAAACCCGCACATCTACAGCCAATTGACTTTCAACAAGGGTGTCAAATTCATTCAATGGGGAAAGAATAGTCTCTTTGACAAAGAGTGATAGGAGAACTGGATTTACACATGCCTAAGAATGAAGCTGGAGCTCTACCAAAACAAACAAGAAAACCTCATATTGGAGCAACAGCCTAAATATAAGACTAAAACCCATAAAACTCTTAGAAGAAAACATGGGAAGATTTTCATGACCTTGAGTGTGGCAATAGATTCATTCTTAGGTAAAGAGAAAAAGATAAATTGGATTTCATTAAAATTAAAAACCTTTAGGATTCAAGGGTAGTTCAGTGGTAGAATTCTCACTTGCCAGGCAGGAGACCTGGGTTTGATTCCCCGCCCAGCACATGATAAGGGTTTAATATTGAGAATATATAACGAATTCATACAACTCAACAATAAAAAGACAAACTCAATTAAAAGGTAGGCAAAGGACATGAATAGACATTTCTTCAAAGAAGTTGTACAAATGGTCAATAAGCACACGAAAAGACACTCAACATCAGTAGCCATTAAGGAAATGCATATCAAGACCACAAATTAGATACCACTTCACACCCACTAGGATGGCCATTATAAAAAAAAACCAAACAGGAAATAAGTGTGAAGATGTAGAGAAATTGAAACCCTCAATGCACTTTTGGGGGAAATGTAAAACGGTGCAACCACTATAGAAAACAGTTTGGCAGTTCCTTAAGAAATTTAACATAAAATTACCATATGACCTGATAATCCCAATTCTAGGTATATGCCTCAAAGAATAGAGAGTAGGGACTCAAACAAATATGTGTACATTAAAGTATTTAGCAGCTTTATCCATAGTAGCCAAAAAGATGGAAGCAACCCAAGTGTCCATCAACAGTGAATGGATAAGAAAATGTGCTATATACATATGAGGAAATATTATACAGCCATGATAATGAGCGAAGTTTTGATATTTGCAACAACATGGATGAGTTTTGAAGACTTCATATTGAGTAATATAAGCCAGACACAAAAGAACAAATATTGTATGATTCCACTTACATGAAATTCCCACAATAAGCAAAGCCATAGAGACAAAAAGTAGACTAGAAGTTACCAGAGGCTAGGGGTAAAGAGGAGTGGGGAGTCACTGCTAAATGGGTACAAAGTTACCTGTTTTGGGTGATGACAAAATTTTAGTAATAGATGGTGATAATGATTACACAGCATAAATGTAATTAATGCCACTGAATTGTACATTTAAAAATGATTAAAATAGCTAATTTTATATGTGTGTATGTGTGTGTGTGTGTGTGTGTGTATCTCCACAATAATTTTCTAAAAAAATAAATTCCAGATGGATTGTACATCTAAATATAAAAAATAATAAAGCTGTTAGGAGAAAACATAAGAAAATATTTTCACTACTCTGGAGTTGGCAAAGATTTCTTAAACAGTACACTAACAAGCATTAACCATGAAGAGCAAAAATCATGAATTGAACTATATTAAAATAAAAAAATGCTATTGATCAAAAGACACCCTTAAGAGAATGAAAAGGCAAGCTACAGAGTAAAGATATTTGCAAAACCCACATCCAACAAAGGATGCTATGCTGCTTTGAAACTGTTAGGCACCCCAGAAAAGCCACACTCCTTTAATCCAGCCTTGTGGGTGCAGACTTATTGTGGGTGGGACCTTTGATTAAGCTGTTTCCATGGAAATGTGACCCACCCAGCTGGAGGCAGGACCTTTGGATTAGATTATTTCCACGGAAATGTAACCTGCCAATTCAAGGTCAGTCTTAATTAGTTCACTGAGACCTTAAAAGAGCTCATAGAGAGAGAGAAAGTCAGAGCCAACACAGAAAGCAGAGAGATGAAAACAGAACACAGACTTTTGGAGATGCAGAAAGAAATCACCCCAGAAAAAGCCAGAAGGACCCACAGGAGCTGAGAGAGCCATTTGAAACCAGAAGCCAGGAGAGAAGAACAGCAGACCTTGCTATGTGCCTTCCCATGTGACATAGAAGCCCCAAATGCCAACTGCCTTTTCTCCAAGAAGATATCCCCTTGTTGGTACCTAATTTGGACATTTTCAATGCCTTAGAACTGTAAACTTGTAACTTAATAAATTCCCTTTATAAAAGCCAACCCATTTCTGGTATATTGCATTCTAGCAGCTTTAGCAAACTGAAACAGATTTAGGTACCGGAAAAGTGGGATGCTGAAGTTTGCAAAATACAAAACATGTTGGAGTGGTTTTTTACATGGATAAAATGAAGATTCTAGAAGAACTGTGATGAGATGAACAGGAAAAGCCTGGATTGCTTTGAAGAGACTGTTGGTAGAAACATGGATGTCAAAGGTGCTTCCAATGAGGCCTTAGACAGAAATAATGCATGTGTTATTGAAAGTGGGAAGAAAGGCAACCCTATTTTAAAGTGGCAGAGAATTTAGCAAAATTGAGTACTGGTGTCGGATGGAAGGCAGAATTTGAAAGCGACAAGCTTGGATATCTAGTTGAGGAAATTTCTGAACTAACTGTGGAAAGTGCAGCCTGATTTCTTCTTGCAGCTTATAGTAAAATGTGAGAGGAAAGAGGTAAGATGAGGTCTGAACTCTTGGGCAGAAAGAATCAGAAATTGATGGTCTTGAAAATTCTGGGTTTCCAGAAAGTGAGACCCCAGAGCTAGTGTTCCATGGGAGGATTTAACCAAACATGGAACCAGTAAGTTATGTCAGTACAAGCCAAGCTTGGAGATGTAGTTATCCAGAAAGGATTTATGGAAAGTCCTATTGTTTGATGATTGGGACCTCTGTGAACTGCATGCCAAGCCAACAATTTTTTTGTGAGATCTGTATAAACAGAACCATTGCCAGTCTGAACTAAAAGTTCAGAAAAGGGGCAGATTGAAGGAAAAATGATTTCAAGGATAGAACCATGGAAGATAAGGTTTGGAACCAGGAAAACTTGGATCAGGACGGCAGACCCACCCTATGCATGTGGAAAGGATGAGTTTGCCCCAGAAGCAGAGGGTGGGCCTCCCTCTTTGATGTTCAAGAAGGGTTTTGCTTTTCGGACCTGAGAGAGGGTGGAGTACATTCCCCAGGAACTGGGGAGAACCTGGCTGCTACCCTACTCTTCCAAAGGGGTGGACCATATGCCCTTGAGATGGCAGAGTCCAATGCTGCATTGCTGCTTGAGGAGGGTGGGGCTGAGAACAAGGTGGTCTTTCCAGTGTTACTCAATGTTGCATCCCTCACTCCAGTATTTGCAGGAGAGCAGGGCCACTGCATAAACCCTTGGAAAGGGTGGGACTGCCATTCTCTCAAGCCCTGAGGATAAAACATCATTCTATAAATGACTCTCAGACCTTAAACTCTAATGGAGTTTGCCCTGTAGGTTTCCAGAACCGTCTGGGTCTAGTGACCCTGTTTTCCTTCCAATATTCCCCTATAGCAAGAGGAATGTTTATCCTGTGACTGTCCCTCCTTTGAGGGAAGGAGAAGCCCCAGATGCCAGCTGCCTTTCCTCTGAGAAGGTATTCTCTTCTTGGTACTTTCATTTGGACATTTCCATGGCTTTAGAACTGTAAACTTGTAACTTAATAAATTTCTTTTATAAAAGCCAACCCATTTCTGTCATATTGCATTCCAGCAGCTTTAGCAAACCAAAACGGATGCATATCCTGATATAAAATGCATATACATTTATGTTTATTTTGCATTTATAAAAAATCTGGCTTTGTGTGTGTGCATGTGTGTGTGTGTGTATGTGTGTATACACATGCATGTATGTATCTATGCACACACATACTCCTACCATCAAGGAGAAAAAGACAGGCTACCTAATGGAAAAGTGGGCAAAGGACTTGAACAGTCACTTCACAAAAGGGGATATCCAAATGGTTAAAAAAACACTTGAAAAGAGCAGGCCATGGTGGCTCAACAGGCAGAGTTCTCGCCTGCTATGCTGGAGATCCGGGTTGAATTCCCAGTGCCTACCCATAAGAAAAAAAAATGAAACACACTTGAAAAGGTAGTCGACATTGTTAGTCATCAGAAAATGCAAATTAAACTCACCATGTGATATCACTACAGAACCATCAAAGCATCTAAAATGAAAAAGAAAGATATTATCAAGTGTTGACGAAGCTACATATTCAAGGCTGGTGGGAGTGTAATTTGGTACTACTCTCTGGAATACAGTTGAGAGTACCTCTTAAAGGTCAACTTAGTGGTCACTCCTCTGGGGTGGGCAGTGGCTGGAAGGGGCTTAAGGAGGCTTCTGGTTGGCACAAAGTTCTGTTTCTTGATTCGGTTCTGGTAACACTATGTCATGTCATGACAGTTTATGAAGCCACATCTTTATGAGCTGTCTACTCCTCTGTAGATATGCCTTACATTCATAAAAAAGTTTATCACCTTGGATGGCTATTACTAAAAAAAAAAAAGGGGGGGGGAATAAGTTTTGGTGAAGATGTGGAGAAATTGGAACTTCCATGCATGCTGATGGGAAGGTAAGTAAAATGGTACAACTACTGTGGAAGGTAGTTTGGCAGTTCCTCAAAAAGTTAAATATAGAATTACCATGTAACCCGACAACCCCACTTTTAGGTAATGCCTCAAAGAATAGAAAGCAGGAACTCAAAGCAGATACTTGCTCACCAATGCTCATGGCAGTATTTTTCACAATAGCCGAAACGTGGAAGCAGCCTAAGTATCCATCAACAGCTGAATGGATGAACAAAATGTGGTATACCCATATGATGGAACATTATTCAGCTGTAAAAGGGAATGAAATTCTGGCCATTCTGACCAAAAGGGGGAAAATAAGGGTAACAAATAAGGTACCAGTGGCTGAGAGAGTTCAAATAGAGTCGAGAGGCTACTCTGGAGGTCACTCTTATGCAAGCTTCAGTTAGACGTTGCTACTTATCATAACTTGCCAAATCCTAGCCAAAACCATTCCAGCCAAGCCTGAAGAACACCTAGGGCATTATATAAAATTCTACAAAGGTTCCATGCACTAGGGTAATTCTCCAAAACCTACACCCTCCAGATGGGTCCCTGGACAAGGTAAGAATGCAGAGGGTCCAGCCCTTTCAGAACATCTAGACCCACCCCCCATCCCATATTATCAACAGCGCCTTCCAACATGAAAAAGTTAGGATGGGCATGGCCTAAATACCCCTAAAGAATGGGAGAAAGGTTAGAGTTGATGGTGGAGTTATACAGAGAAGCCGGGTTTGACCAATGAATATGAGTGTTGAATCTTTATACTGATCTTTCTTTTAGCTTCCAGTACCTTAGAGGCAGCTAGAAATAAAAACCTAAAATTGTGGAATTGTAACCCATAGCAAATTCTGAATTCTGTTCTACAATTAATTGTTGCAATGTACTTTGAAATGTATTGCTTTGTGTATATATGTTATATTTCACAATAAAAAAGGTTTAAAAATGCAAAAAAAGAAAAGAAAAACCAAGGACCAAGGATCACAGGCAGCCAGTCCTAGAATGCCACAATCTCTGGGGAGAAAGCGATGCTTTGCTGATATCTCAATTTTGGACTTCTAACCTCTAAACTGTGAGCCAATAAATTCCCACGGTCTAAGTCAAAAAAAAAAAAAAAAAAGGAATGAAACTCTGAAAAATACTACAACATAAATGAACCTTGAAAACATAATGCTAAGTGAAATAAGCCAGACACAAAAGGACAATATTGCATGATTCCATTTACATGAAATATCTAAAATAAGAAAATCCATAGACACAGAAAGTAGGCTAGAGGTTACCAGGGGCAGGTGGGAGAAGAGGGGATAAGGGGCTATTGCTTAGTGAGTACAATGTTTCTGTTTTGGGTGATGAAAAAGTTTTGATAATGAGAAGTAGCATTGGTAACACAACATCATAAAAGCAATTGATGCCACTGAACCGCAGAGTTAAAAACAGTTAACATGACAAATTTTATGTTATATATATGTCACCACAAAAACATATTTAAAATATGAATTAAGGGATCAGTTATTAAACATTCGTTTCACCTCTGTCTGATTTGCAGCAGGTCAAAATGATAAAGCTAGAAAATACAAACCAACCAAAACTAAGAGCCCTTTGCAATGAAGCCAGTGGCTTCTGTCAATTGTGCCATCTCGGCTCACATGGTATTGAATTTGCACATAAATAAGGCATGTATTCATGCCCACATGCCCACAACTTTGCATCCCACAGTCTGCAGGTGATGTTAGCCTTTAAAACTGTGCCTGACAAAGGAAATCAGAAGGAAAGATAGATGATAAAAACTGAGATGGTATAATCTAGGAATGCCTAGAGTGTACAATGATAGGGACTAAATGTACAAATTTAAAAATGCTTGTGCATGAGGAAAATCAAAGGAATGTCAATACTGCAGGATGTTGTAAATAGATGGTAATTCATATTTTAAAATTTTAACTTATGTGTGAGACTAAAGTAAAAAATGTTTATTTGATACAAAATTTATATTTTGACTAGTGCATTTCCTAATATAACTTATATGGGCAGTTTAATTGAACACCATAAGTACATAAACCTTGAGTAGGGCATGAGATTTTGTAGGTTTGTCCAAAGTGATGGCCCGATAAATCCCAGAGTGATTTGAACAGTGAATAAAAAAGTAGTTGCAAAGTCTCCTTGGGGGAATGGTGAAAAAGGGGGAAAAGTCAACTTCCCCATGTGAGAATTTCTGATATTCTCACAAGCAGTGGGGAAATCCAAAGCAATGGTCTGAGCCCCCAGTCTTGGGGTCTGTTCATATGAAACTTAACCCCACAAAGGATAGGTCAAGTCTACTTAAAATCTAGGCCTAAGAGTCACCCCCAAGAGAGCCTCTTTTGTTGCTCAGATGTGGCCTCTCTATATCAGCCAACACGGCAAGCAAACTCACCACCCTCCCCCTCTCTACGTGGGACATGACTCCCAGGGGTATGGACCTTCCTGGCAACATGGGACAGAAATCCTAGAATGAGCTGGGACCCAGTATCAAGGGATTGAGAAAACCTTCTCAACCAAAAGGGGGAAGAGCATAAAGTGTCAACAGATGAGAGATTTCAAACAGAGTTGAGAGGTTATCTCAGAGGTTATTCTTAAACGCATTAAATAGATATCACCTTTTTAGTTAAGGTATAATGGAGAGGCTGGAGGGAACTGCCTGAAAATGTGGAGCTGTGTTTCAGTAGCCATGTTTCTTGAAGGTGATTGTGTAATGATATAGCTTTCACAATGTGACTGTGTGATTGTGAAAACCTTGTGTTTGATGCTCCTTTCATCTACCTTATGGACAGATGTGTAAAGCATAGGGATTAAAAATAAATAAACAGGGAGAAGATGGCGGCTTAGTAAGACGCGCGGGTCTTAGTTCCTCCTTCAGAACAGCTACTAGGGGAGTAGAAACGATACAGAACAGCTCCCGGAGCCATGACAGAGATCAAAAAGACAGCATACCCCATTATGGAACGGCTGACTGGCTGGGAGAACCAGCTCCGGTGAGATCGCCGAGGGGCGTGGGCTTCCCCGGGCCAGGGCGGCAAGCGGCTGGAGTCCCTCCCTTCCTCCTTCCTGGGCCAGCTGGGAGAATTGAACAGGCGGTCCCCTCAAGCCACGGTGGCTGGCGCCCCCCCACGTGCGGCCCCCCGGACCAACTGGGAGAATTGGATCGGAGATCCCCAGGCCGCGGAGAACGGTGACCAGGGTCCCTTCCAAACATGTGGCTTCCCGGTCCGGCTGGGAACGGTGCACTCTCCCGGGCCACGGTGGCTGGCGCCCTCCCACCACGCTTGGCGCCCCGGGCCGGCTAGGAGATTCGGACGGGCGCTCTCCCGGGCTGCGGCGGCTGGCGACCCTCCCCGCGTTCGGATCCCTGGGCCGGCTGGCACTCTTCCAAGCTGCTTCGGCTGGCGAACCTCCCCCAAGGCGAGAGTTTTCCAAAGTTAAAGGACCCACAGCACCTTTTACTGGTGGGACCCACAGACAAACGAGTGCCACGAGCGCCACCTACTGGGCAGGATAAGAAAAACAGAACCCAGAGATTTCACAGAAAAATCTTTCAACCTGTTGGGTCCAACACCCAGGGAAATCTGACTAAATTCCCAGACGCCAGCAGAAGATAATGGATCACACTCAGAAAATTGAAAATATGGCCCAGTCAAAGGAACAAACCAATAGTTCAAATGAGATACAGGAGCTGAGACAACTAATGCTGAATATACGAACAGAAATGGAAAACCTCTTCAAAAACGAAATCTATAAATTGAGGGAGGACATGAAGAAGACATGGGCTGAACAAAAAGAAGAAATAGAAAAACTGAAAAAACAAATCACAGAACTTATGGAAGTGAAGGATAAAGTAGAAAAGATGGAAAAAAACAATGGATACCTACAATGATAGATTTAAAGAGACAGAAGATAGAATTAGTGAATTGGAGGATAGAACATCTGAATTCCAAAAAGAAACAGAAACTATCAGGAAAAGAATGGAAAAATCTGAACAGGGGATCAGGGAACTGAATGACAATATGAAGTGCACAAATGTACGTGTTGTGCGTGTTCCAGAAGGAGAAGAGAAGGGAAAAGGAGGAGAAAAACTAATGGAAGAAATTATCACTGAAAATTTCCCAACTCTTATGAAAGACCTAAAATTACAGATCCAAGAAGTGCAGCGCACCCCAAAGAGATTAGACCCAAATAGGCGTTCTCCAAGACACTTACTAGTTAGAATGTCAGAGGTCAAAGAGAAAGAGAGGATCTTGAAAGCAGCAAGAGGAAAACAATCCATCACATACAAGGGAAACCCAATAAGACTATGTGTAGATTTCTCAGCAGAAACCATGGAAGCTAGAAGACAGTGGGATGATATATTTAAATTACTAAAAGAGAAAAACTGCCAACCAAGACTTCTATATCCAGCAAAATTGTCCTTCAAAAATGAGGGAGAAATTAAAACATTCTCAGACAAAAAGTCACTGAGAGAATTTGTGACCAAGAGACCAGCTCTGCAAGAAATACTAAAGGGAGCACTAGAGTCAGATTCGAAAAGACAGAAGAGAGAGGTATGGAGAAGAGTGTAGAAAGAAGGAAAATCAGATATGATGTACATAATACAAAAGCCAAAATGGTAGAGGAAAATATTATCCAAACAGTAATAACACTAAATGTCAATGGACTGAATTCCCCAATCAAAAGACACAGACTGGCAGAATGGATTAAAAAACAGGATCCTTCTATATGCTGTCTACAGGAAACACATCTTAGACCCAAAGATAAACATAGGTTGAAAGTGAAAGGTTGGGAAAAGATATTTCATGCAAATAACAACCAGAAAAGAGCAGGAGTAGCTATACTAATATCCAACAAATTAGACTTCAAATATAAAACAGTTAAAAGAGACAAAGAAGGACACTATCTACTAACAAAAGGAACAATTAAACAAGAAGACATAACAATCATAAATATTTATGCACCGAACTGGATGCCCCAAAATGCATGAGGAATACACTGCAAACACTGAAAAGGGAAATAGACACATCTACCATAATAGTTGGAGACTTCAATTCACCACTCTCATCAATGGACAGAACATCTAGACAGAGGATCAATAAAGAAATAGAGAATCTGAATATTACTACAAATGAGCTAGACTTAACAGACATTTATAGGACATTACATTCCAAAACAGCAGGATATACCTTTTTCTCAAGTGCTCATGGATCATTCTCAAAGATAGACCATATGCTGGGTCACAAAGCAAGTCTTAACAAATTTAAAAAGATTGAAATCATACACAACACTTTCTCGGATCATAAAGGAATGAAGTTGGAAATCAATAATAGGTGGAGTGCCAGAAAATTCACAAATACGTGGAGGTTCAACAACACACTATTAAACAATGAGTGGGTCAAAGAAGAAATTGCAAGAGAAATTAGTAAATACCTCGAGGCGAATGAAAATGAAAACACAACATATCAAAACTTATGGAACGCAGCAAAGGCAGTGCTAAGAGGGAAATTTATTGCCCTAAATGCCTATATCAGAAAAGAAGAAAAGGCAAAAATACAGGAATTAACTGTCCACTTGGAAGAACTGGAGAAAGAACAGCAAACTAATCCCAAAGGAAGCAAAAGGAAAGAAATAACAAAGATTAGAGCAGAAATAAATGAAATTGAAAACATGAAAACAATAGAGAAAATCAATAAGACCAGAAGTTGGTTCTATGAGAAAATCAATAAGATTGATGGGCCCTTAGCAAGATTGACAAAAAGAAGAAGAGAGAGGATGCAAATAAATAAGATCAGAAATGGAAGAGGAGGCATAACTACTGACCTCACAGAAATAAGGGAGGTAATAACAGGATACTATGAACAACTTTACGCTAATAAATACAACAATTTAGATGAAATGGACGGGTTCCTGGAAAGACATGAACAACCAACTTTGACTCAAGAAGAAATAGATGACCTCAACAAACCAATCGCAAGTAAAGAAATTGAATTAGTCATTCAAAAGCTTCCTAAAAAGAAAAGTCCAGGACCAGATGGCTTCACATGTGAATTCTATCAAACATTCCAGAAAGAATTAGTACCAACTCTCCTCAAACTCTTCAAAAAAATCGAAGTGGAGGGAAAATTACCTAATTCATTCTATGAAGCCAACATCACCCTCATACCAAAACCAGGCAAAGATATTACAAAAAAAGAAAACTACAGACCAATCTCTCTAATGAATATAGATGCAAAAATCCTCAATAAAATTCTAGCAAATCGTATCCAACAACACATTAAAAGAATTATACATCATGACCAAGTAGGATTCATCCCAGGTATGCAAGGATGGTTCAACATAAGAAAATCAATTAATGTAATACACCATATCAACAAATCAAAGCAGAAAAATCACATGATCATCTCAATTGATGCAGAGAAGGCATTTGACAAGATTCAACATCCTTTCCTGTTGAAAACACTTCAAAAGATAGGAATTCAAGGGAACTTCCTTAAAATGATAGAGGGAATATATGAAAAACCCACAGCTAATATCATCCTCAATGGGGAAAAATTGAAAACTTTCCCCCTAAGATCAGGAACAAGACAAGGATGTCCACTATCACCACTATTATTCAACATTGTGTTGGAGGTTCTAGCCAGAGCAATTAGACAAGAAAAAGAAATACAAGGCATCAACATTGGAAAGGAAGAAGTAAAACTATCACTGTTTGCAGACGATATGATACTATATGTCGAAAACCTGGAAAAATCCCCAACAAAACTACTAGAGCTAATAAATGAGTACAGCAAAGTAGCAGGTTACAAGATCAACATTCAAAAATCTGTAGCATTTCTATACACTAGTAATGAACAAGCTGAGGGGGAAATCAAGAAACGAATCCCATTTACAATTGCAACTAAAAGAATAAAATACCTAGGAATAAATTTAACTAAAGAGACAAAAAACCTATATAAAGAAAACTACAAAAAACTGCTAAAAGAAATCACAGAAGACCTAAATAGATGGAAGGGCATACCGTGTTCATGGATTGGAAGACTAAATATAGTTAAGATGTCAATCCTACCTAAATTGATTTACAGATTCAATGCAATACCAATCAAAATCCCAACAACTTGTTTTTCAGAAATAGAAAAATCAATAAGCAAATTTATCTGGAAGGGCAGGGTGCCCCGAATTGCTAAAAACATCTTGAGGAAAAAAAACAAAGCTGGAGGTCTCGCGCTGCCTGACTTTAAGGCATATTATGAAGCCACAGTGGTCAAAACAGCATGGTATTGGCATAAAGATAGACATACCGACCAATGGAATTGAATAGAGTGCTCAGATATAGACCCTCTCATCTATGGACATTTGATCTTTGATAAGGCAGTCAAGCCAACTCACCTGGGACAGAACAGTCTCTTCAATAAATGGTGCCTAGAGAACTGGATATCCATATGCAAAAGAATGAAAGAGGACCCATATCTCACACCCTATACAAAAGTTAACTCAAAATGGATCAAAGATCTAAACATTAGGTCTAAGACCACAAAACAGTTAGAGGAAAATGTAGGGAAATATCTTATGAAACTTACAATTGGAGGCGGTTTTACGGACCTTAAACCTAAAGAAAGAGCACTGAAGAAGGAAATAAATAAATGGGAGCTCCTCAAAATTAAACACTTTTGTGCATCAAAGAACTTCATCAAGAAAGTAGAAAGACAGCCTACACAATGGGAGACAATATTTGGAAATGACATATCAGATAAAGGTCTAGTATCCAGAATTTATAAAGAGATTGTTCATCTCAACAACAAAAAGACAGCCAACCCAATTACAAAATGGGAAAAAGACTTGAACAGACACCTATCAGAAGAGGAAATACAAATGGCCAAAAGGCACATGAAGAGATGCTCAATGTCCCTGGCCATTAGAGAAATGCAAATCAAAACCACAATGAGATATCATCTCACACCCACCAGAATGGCCATTATCAACAAACAGAAAATGACAAGTGCTGGAGAGGATGCGGAGAAAGAGGCACACTTATCCACTGTTGGTGGGAATGTCAAAGGGTGCAACCACTGTGGAAGGCAGTTTGGCGGTTCCTCAAAAAGCTGAATATAGAATTGCCATACGACCCAGCAATACCATTGCTAGGTATCTACTCAAAGGACTTAAGGGCAAAGACACAAACGGACATTTGCACACCAATGTTTATAGCAGCGTTATTTACAATTGCAAAGAGATGGAAACAGCCAAAATCTCCATCAACAGAAGAGTGGCTAAACAAACTGTGGTATATACATACGATGGAATATTATGCAGCTTTAAGACAAGATAAACTTATGAACCATGTGATAACATGGATGGACCTAGAGAATATTATGCTGAGTGAATCCAGCCAAAAACTAAAGGACAAATACTGTATGGTCCCACTGATGTGAACGGACATTCGAGAATAAACTTGAAATATGTCATTGGTAACAGAGTTCAGCAGGAGTTAGAAACAGGGTAAGACAATGGGTAATTGAAGCTGAAGGGATACAGACTGTGCAACAGGACTAGATACAAAAACTCAAAAATGGACAGCACAATAATACCTAATTGTAAAGTAATCATGTTAAAACACTGAATGAAGCTGCATCTGAGCTATAGGGTTTTTTTTTGTTTTTGTTTGCTTGTTGGTTTGTTTGTTGTTGTTGTTTTTTACTATTATTACTACTTTTATTTCTTTTCTTTATATTAACATTTTATATCTTTTTCTGTTGTGTTGCTAGTTCCTCTAAACCGATGCAAATGTACTAAGAAACAATGATCATGCATCTATGTGATGATGTTAAGAATTACTGATTGCATATGTAGAATGGTATGATCTCTAAATGTTGGGTTAATTTCTTTTTTTCCATTAATTAAAAAAAAAGAGAGAGAATGGGTAATTGGAGCTGAAGGGATACAGACTGTACAACGGGACTGGATATAAAAACTCAGGAATGGACAGCACAATACTACCCAATTGTAATGCAATTATGTTAAAACACTGAATGAAGCTGCATGTGAGGTATAGGTTTTTTGTTTTTTGGTTTTTTTTTTTCTTTCTATTATTGTTTTAAAACTTATTCTGTTGTCTTTTTATTTCTTTTTCTAAATCGATGCAAATGTACTAAGAAATGATGAATATGCAACTATGTGATGTTATTAAGAATTACTGATTGTACATGTAGATTGGAATGATTTCTAATTGTTTTGTTAATTCTTTTTTTAATTAAGAAAAAAAAAAGAAAGTAGAAAGACAGCCTACACAATGGGAAACAATATTTGGAAATGACATATCATATAAAGGTCTAGTATCCAGAATTTATAAAGAGATTGTCCAACTCAACAACAAAAAGACAGCCAACCCAATTACAAAATGGGAAAAAGACTTGAACAGACACCTATCAGAAGAGGAAATACAAATGGCCAAAAGGCACATGAAGAGATGCTCAATGTCCCTGGCCATTAGAGAAATGCAAATCAAAACCACAGTGAGATATCATCTCATACCCACCAGAATGGCCATTATCAACAAAACAGAAAATGACAAGTGCTGGAGAGGATGCGGAGAAAGAGGCACACTTATCCACTGTTGGTGGGAATGTCAAAGGGTGCAACCACTGTGGAAGGCAGTTTGGCGGTTCCTCAAAAAGCTGAATATAGAATTGCCATACGACCCAGCAATACCATTGCTGGGAATCTACTCAAAGGACTTAAGGGCAAAGACACAAACGGACATCTGCACACCAATGTTTATAGCAGCGTTATTTACAATTGCAAAGAGATGGAAACAGCCAAAATCTCCATCAACAGAAGAGTGGCTAAACAAACTGTGGTATATACATACGATGGAATATTATGCAGCTTTAAGACAAGATAAACTTATGAACCATGTAATAACATGGATGGACCTAGAGAATATTATGCTGAGTGAATCCAGCCAAAAACTAAAGGACAAATACTGTATGGTCCCACTGTTGTGAACGGACATTCGAGAATAAACTTGGAATATGTCATTGGTAACAGAGTCCAGCAGGAGTTAGAAACAGGGTAAGATAATGGGTAATTGGAGCTGAAGGGATACAGACTGTGCAACAGGACTAGATACAAAAACTCAAAAATGGACAGCACAATAATACCTAATTGTAAAGTAATCATGTTAAAACACTGAATGAAGCTGCATCTGAGCTATAGGTTTTTTTTTTGTCTGTCTGTTTGTTTGTCTTTTTTTTTCTTTCTTTTTCTTTTTTTTTTTACTATTATTATTATTTTTATTTTTTTCTCTATATTAACATTCTATATCTTTCTCTGTTGTTTTGCTATTTCTTTTCCTAAATCGATACAATGTACTAAGAAATGATGATCATGCATCTATGTGATGATGTTAAGAATTACTGATTGCATATGTAGAATGGAATGATTTCTAAAAAAAAGAAGGAAAGCCCCAACACATACATTCTTTTCTATCACAGAGAGTCTCAGGAGATGTCTTATTTACATAAGAGAAAGTCTACTGGCATGTGTTCTTGGGAGGTAAAGGTTGCTTTGTTACCCCAAACACATTTCTTAGGGAACCCACAGAAATGGTAGAACTCAAATGACATTTCTATATGAGGGAAAGTGCTGCTTTCTGGGTATAAAGACGTATATCAAAGAAAAGCTCAAGGTAGCTGGGTACTAATTTTAGGTCTGCAGCTAATCTCCAAAAGTCCTGACTATTACAGATGGTTAGACATGTTTGTTTATTACACCAATATGTTAAACTTAATGGAATTTAATTAGAAAGAATAGAGGAATAAAATTTGAAAGATGAACTCTGATTTTACCATCTACAGAAGACCACTATCAAAATTTTGGTACATATCTTTCCAGAAACTTTTCTAAGCATGGTTTTAGTAGAATATTGTATAGAGTGTTTTCAAACCTCCTTTATGTGACAACCAGAACACTTCTATTTCCATTCTGTTAACTAGACTTACATATCATCGCCTTTAAGAATCACATAGTTTTTTATTCATTTAATTACTCCCCTTTTGTTGCTCATGTACGTTATTTCCAATTAGAATTTAGCCTTTACAAAAGGAACCCATTGTGGGTTTGGGACATTCAGTGCTTAAGAAATAGATGTTTTGTTTTTTTTAAATGCAATTTTACTGAGATATAGTAACATACTATATAATCATCCAAAGTACACAATCACTGATTCACAGCATCATCATATATTCAGCATCACCACAATTTTAGAACATTCTCATTACTCCAAAAAAATAAAAATAGAAATAAAAAAGGGCACCCAAAACATCCCATACCTCTTATCCACCCCCTATTATTTATTTATTTATTTTTGTCTTTATTTTCTTACTCATCTGTCCATAGTCATGCAGTTTTTACAATAACATTGGGTCACCCTGTAAAACCTATATAGTTATACAATCATCTTCAAGAATCCAGACTACCGGATGACAGTTCAATAGCTTGAGGTGTTTTCTTCTAGCTATACTAATCCACTAAAAACTAAAAAAGGATATCTATATAATGCATAAGAATAACCTCCAAATGACCTCTCAACTCTATCTGAAATCTCTTAGCCACTAAAACTTTAATTTCTTTTCCACCTTTTGGTCAAGAAGGCTTCCTCAATCCCATGATGCCAGGGCCAGGCTCATCCCTGGGAGTGATGGCCCAAATTGCCAGGGAAATTTACACTCAGGGGAGTCATGTTCCATGTAAGGGGTAGGGTAATGAGTATATTTGTAGGGTTGGCTTAGAGAGAGAGAGGCCACATCTGAGCAACAAAAGAGGTTCTCTGGGGGGTGACACTTAGGCATAATTATAAGTAGGCTTAGCTTCTCCTTTGCAGCACAAAGTTTCATAAGAGCACGTGCTAAGATTGAGGGTGGGGAAGTTTAATATTTTCACATTTTCCCGTAGTTGCTCAAGGGGACTTTGTAAATACTTTTTAATCTTCTGCTCAAATTACTCTGAGATGTATTCGGGCATTACATTACCCTATACAAAAGAAAAGATCTTGTTTCCTATTCAAGTTCCCATGTAATTATGCTGTTTGATAAACTGACCATACAGGTTAAAATAAATAAATAAATAAATAAATAAATAAATAAATAAATAAACAATAGGGGGAACAAATGTTAAAATAAATTTAGTAGATTGAAATGCTAGTGATCAATGAAAGGGAGGGGTAAGGGGTATGGTACGAATGAATTTTTTCTGTTGTCTTTTTATTTCTATTTCTGAATTGACACAAATATTCTAAGAAATGATCCTGTTGATGAATATGCAACTATGTGATGATATTGTAAGTTTTGATTATATATCAAGAATGGAATGATCATATGGTAAGAATGTTCGTGTTTGTATGTTGTTACGTTTAAAAAATAAATAGATAAATAAAAAACCATGCCTAGGTTTTAGCTTCTTTCTTGGTTACAGCAAGTTTTTTAAAATGGTGTCGAAACGTGCCCTGCTCCTCTTTCCCCTTGAAAGACTTTTATGGTTGTCCTTTCATTTCCTTTGGCCCACTTGGTTTGGAATTCCAAGAGGAGGGTGGGAAGAAGTCAGCAGCCCTGTTGAGGGGCTTGGATCCCAGACAATGAAAGGTACATCACCTCCCCAAATGTGAGAACTTCTGTGCCTCTGGCTAAAACCACCTTGCCCCCAGCACCTGAAATAAGTCTCTCTTCGCATCTCTACCCCTCACATTATAGCCGAAGGGGTCTGTCCCACACACAAATCTAACCACATCTCTTTCCCAGCTTAAAAACCTTATACTTAAAGCACACACACACAAAAATTAAAAATAAAACACATGCGCACACACACACACACACAACCTTCTATGGCTCCCTACTGCCAGCTCAATCGATTCTAACATCCAAGGCCTTTTCCGTCAGGTCACACCCAACCTCTCCAAGCTCATCACCCATCTCACCTCCCCACTAAACTCCACCATAGTTCCCATTTTCAGAACACACTGTGGGCTCGCAGGTCTTGTTAGCTTTTTAGCCATCAACCTACTTCTCCCTGAATGTTCACTCTACAATCCTCACTCACTCATCATTCAAGGCCTAACTCCAGTGCCACCTCCTCTGGGAAGCCCATTTGGCTTTTGATATTTTGCACCTTGGCCCTTGTACTTGCTGATCTGTCCCCCTAACAACTGCAAGATGACACCCAGGAATGGACCTGGCAACATGGGATTAACAATGCCATCCTGATCAAAAGGGGGAAAAGAAGTGTAACTAATAAACTATCAGTGGCTGAGATTCAAATAGAGTTGAGAGGCTACTCTGGATGTTACTCTTATGCAAGCTTCAGGTAGACCTTGCTACCTATCATAACCTGCCAAACCCCAATCAGGACCATTCCAGCCAATCCTATAGAATACCTAGGGCAATATGTAAGATTCCACAAGGGTTCCATGCACTAGAGTAACTTTCCAGAAACCTACAACCTCCAAATGGGTCCCTGGACCAGATAAGTCCTGAAACCCAGAGATGCCAGCCTCTCCAGAACATCAGCTAGTTCCATCTCCCTACCCCATATTATCGACAGCCCCTTCCAACATGAAAGAGTTAGAATGGGCATTGCCCAAATACCCCTAACAAGTGGGATAGAAAGATCAAGGGTGATAGTGGAGTTATACAGAAAAGGTCAGGTGTACAAATGAGTATGATTGCTGAATCATTATATTGATATTTCTTTTAGCCTCCTGTATCTTAGAGCAACCAGAAGAAAACACCTAAAATGGTGGAATTGTAACCTATACCAAACTCTGAAATCTGTTCTACAACTAATTGTTGCATGGTGCTTTGAAATTTACTGTTTTTTGTAAGTATGTTATTTCTAACAAAAAAAGAAAAATATATATTTCTTCTAACCTCCAGTGTTTGGAAGCAGCTAGAAGAAAACATCTGAAATAGTGGGATGGTAACCCATAACAAACTTTGAAATCAGTTTTGTATCTACTTGTTGAAAATCCTTGCTTTTTCTTTCTTTTCTTTGTACGTTTAAAATTAAAAAAAAAAACAAAAAAAAAACGCCCTGCCTTAAGGCTACATCACACCCAGCCCAACCCCAGTGCCTCACCCAGCATCTTTCACATGGAAATAACTAGAGAAATCAGGAATCCAATGAATCTGGTTCATCATGGGCAACCTCCATGCTTAACCTGGGGAATGACTGTGTACTCCTTCAGGGCCCAAAAGGTGAAGAGCTATTTGATGCTTCCTTCCATGGCCTCAACTGGCTCTGCCTTCTGGTTTCTTTCTTCTCTCATCGTGACACCCTATCTTCCCATCTAAGCAAGATTCAGAAGCCAGCTCCCAGAAGCTCCTAGAACTGTGCAGAATCAGAGTAAAACAGGCACCAAGAGACTACTAGGTCCCCAAACTTTGGCCCACAGGCTTTGTGGCATCTATTTCCACCACGCTCTACTTTTTTTTTTTTTTTTTTTCTGGTTTCTCCTTCCTTTGTAGCTAAGTTCTGGGTGGTTCTCTCCCTCAGAGGTGAAGATCCATCTGGTTTCTCAGACAAGCGTTCCCTAAGGGTGGGGACAAATTCTCCTGCTCCGACCACATCCCTCTTCTCCCCAACACAGAAAGCTCTGCTTCTCCAGAGAAGCCAAGCCTTCCATCCTGCCTCTTGAGAATTCAAACTCTTACTCAACTCTTGATGTCTGCAGTAAGGCTTGGAGCACAAGATCCCAATAAATGCTTTCTTAACAAATCCAGGAAGACTCGAGTAAATGAAAATATCAGGCTACCACCCCCCAGGTACGTACATTGCAGGCTGGGGTCGCAAACTCATCGCCCATAACCAGCCGTGGGCTCACGAGATATCTGCCAGGTTAGGGCACACGCAGCCCAGCACAGACCTCGTGCCACCGCCAGGTGGCACCCCAACTCCCCGGTCTCAGGAGCAGTTCCAACCCTGCTCTTCTCCAGAAGAAAATGTCCAATTCATCCAATTCACAGAATCCCTCAGAGCCGTCCAGTTTTCCTTTTACTTCCCTCCACCTGGGACAATTACATCATCTAGAGGAACCCGGGGAGAGCGGCGTCTTAACCCCCAGAGAGTGGTACGCTATAATGGTAGAATTTCAGGCACAAGCAAGGAAGATTGGGTTTTTTCTACTGTCCCCGATCCAGGAGAGGTGGTTGACTTGAAGTGAGTAAGGGGTGAGCCTTGTGTAAGGGGAGGGTTTTCCCAGGCACAAGGGCCTGGCTGTTTGAGAAAGAAAGGGGCTCTGTGTGATTGTGCGACCATCTGTTTATCTATTCCGGAAGTCTCTGTTCAGCACCTACTGTGTGCCAGGCTCTCTTCTGAGCATCACAAACACAACAAAGACCTCTGGCCCTCTTCGGGCAATACAGACAATGAATGAATAATGACAAGTGCTATGAATTAAAAATAACAGAGTAAGAAAGAGCACGGAAAGTGGCAAAAGGGAGATGATTTTAGGTGGTCCATCAGGTAAGGCTTTTCTGAGGAGGTGATGTCTGAACAGAGACCTGGAGGGTCTCTGGAGGGGGTAAACCACATAGCCACCTGGGGGGAACAGTGTCCAAGGCAGAGGGAACAACAAGTACAAAGGTCCTGGGGCATGGGATCCCAAAAGAACTGCTCCTCCCCCTACATGACTATGGGGACCCAAGGAAAGAGGTAGCCCCAAACCCAGACAATGCCAGGATGTAGTTAGATCTTCAGAGGGACTTCCCTCTGGTCAGGAGGATCCTCTCAGGGAAGATGGTGGGATTTTGAGCTGTCAAATCCCCTGCTAACTCCAAGTCACTCTCAGACCAGAGCCCAGAACATTTGGGACAGAACCTGATGGATGGATGGATGGATGGATGGATGGATGGGTGGATGGGGGATGGATGGATGGGTGAATGGATGGGTGGATGGAGGGATGGATGGAGGGATGGAGGGATGGATGGAGGGATGGATGGGTGGATGGGGGATGGAGGGATGGATGGATGGGTGGGTGGGTGGAGGGATGGGTGGAGGGATGGGTGGGTGGATGGGTGGATGGATGTATGATGGATGGATGGGTGGGTGGATAGATGAATAGATGGGTGGATGGATGGATGGGTGGGTGGGTGGATGGATGGGTGGGTGGGTGGATGGATGGGTGGATGGGTGGATGGATGGGTGGGTGGATGGATGACCCCTCTGACTGTCCACTCCCTTGGCTCTCAGAGTCAAATCTAAATTCTTGCCTATATTCCCAAGTGGTCCAGCCCTTCCTGGCTTCCCTGCCCTTGTCTTCTCCCCCTCCCCCTTACCCCCTGCTCTCCAGCCACAAAGGCTTCTCCTCCTTATTCCTCAAACACACCACATTCGTTCCCACCTCAGGGCCTTTGCACTTGCTGTTTCCCCTGGCTGGAATATCTGTCCCCACAGACCCACAAGACTCTTCCCTCACCCCTTCAGATACCATTTCCTTAGAGGCAGGCCAGCTAAAATAACCCCCACCTCCCATCACTCTTTAGTCCCTTTCCCCTAGTTATTATACTTCAAGCATTACATCATGTATTTATTTGGTTAGTGTCTGTCTCCTCTGCCAGGGGCTCAGCTCCAGAAAGTCAGGGTTTTGACTTCTTGGTTCACAGTCGTATCCTCAGAGCTTGAAAATATCTGTCAGCTTGAATGGATGGATGAACAACCTCTAGGGTGAGTCCCCAGTGGAGCCCAGGGCTCATTAAGGACCGGAGTGGGAGTTCTCGGAAGCCATGGAGGGGAGCGAAAGGAGGGCAGAGTGTGCTCACTCCAGATCCCTCCCTGGGGGCCCTCCATGCTGGGTGGGCAAGCGAGGGAGCTGAGACGTTTATGATCCTAAAGGGCCCATAATGGTCGCCTGGAGTCCCCCAGCCCTGGTCAAGACCCCACCAACCCTGCCCCAACTAAATACCCCACTTTGCACTGCCCCCACCAAGACACGTTTAGCCCCACTCCCACCAAGGTATGCTTTAGCTCCTCTCCCCCAGGCCACGACTTTGCTCCGCCCCCAAGCAACTCCCTCCCAGCCCCCAAGAATGAGCAGGATATTCATCTCAGAGCCTCTGACAGCAAACTCTCCAGCACCCCCAGCCAATCCCATGAGAGGAGAGGAAATCTGGGGTCCTCTAGGGGTTCCCTGGGGGTTAGCAGGGGTTGAGGGAGACCCTTCCAGATGACTGTTTCAAGGATCCACCTTGGAAACCAAATCAACTTCCTTCCCGGGTCCATTTTTTCCCGGCCATCTCTCAAGGGTGTTTTTCTTTCTTTTGGCCCTTTGTTTCTTCCTCTCTCAGTTTCTCTCTGGTGCACATGCCATTTGAGCGCCTACAGTATGCTGACCTGACAAGCACACATCCAGTGCTGAGTCCTGGGATGGAGAATTGGAGGAGGGAGGTTGGAGACTCTCAATCTCTCCTGGCCTGGAGGCCACTCCATCTGAAATCTAAACACCATGCTCCCCACTTTCCCCCTCAGGGTGGGTAGGAGAATCCAATTCTCTTCTTCCCTTGGCCAGGAATGGGAAGGTGCCAGGTCTGTTTTTCCTCTGAGCTTCTACCTAAAAAAACCCTCCTGGAGACGTCTATGTGGCACTGTCCACACTCGTGGACGCAGAAGTGGATTATTCAGCAAGAGGGCAGGTGTGAGGATGGGAAGCTGGAAACCCTAACTCTGCCACTCCTCAGCTGTCTGAGTTTGAGCAAGCAAGTGACTTAAATTTCTGTGCCTCAGTTTCCCCACCTGTAAAATGAGGGTGTTGGGAGGATTAAATGCCTTATTTCATGCGCCCGGCACATCCTAAGCCATCCAGTAGATGTTGGCCGAATGATCATTATTTTATTTCTGATTCTACCTTCTCTCCGACCTCTTGGAGATAATGAGAACTTGAGGTGCCCCCACCCCCAAGATGAAGGAAGAAAGAGAAGGGTTCCCTGTAGCTGAAGAAAACGTGGAATCCCACATTTTGCAAGCCTACCCAGGAAATGGGGGTCCCACAGGCAGGGAGACCTGCTTCTGGGGAAGCATGAATAGCCAGGAGCCAACCTTAGTGGCCCCTCCCCTACACACACAAGCACATGGGCACACACACACCACAAGCGCCCTTCACACCCCCTCTCCAAGGGATCTACTCAAAGGCACTGTATGGCACCTGGTCACCCCAAAATTCACACGATCTCACACCTGGTCACACACATTTTTACAACACCCAGACAGAGAGACACAAATACGCCAGCCCCATGTCCCTGGTCCTCGCACGCTGTCATATTGCTGGTCACATGGGCACACAGCTCCCTCAGGCCCACACGTCTCGCACTGTCACACCAGCCCTCCATCACAGCACCCACTGTCACCCCACTCTCCCGATCACAGCCCAACTCAGGCACAGTCAGATCAACCCTTCCCCGCCATGCACAGCAGCTTCCCTCAGGCACACCCGGAGTAGCCCCAGAGACAAGAACGTCCCCCCACCTCACATGCGGCGGCCCCCCAGTCACATGCACGTGAGTCCCGCCCCCTTCCCCACAGCAGGGGTGCAGGCGGGGTGGCGGGGCGTGGAGGGGGGCTCAGAAGCTGGGCGCCTGCCGCCATGATGGGGGCAATGCAGGATTAGCGACACCCCAAAGCCCCCTGAAGTTTTCCCCCAAACCCCACTCAGCTCCAGCGAGATGGGGGCGTGTGGGTTGAGACCCCAGAAAAAGAAGAGGTCAGGCTGTCCCCCAAACCATCCCAGCCTGAAGTCGAGTTCGAAGTCTCCCTTTCTTCTCCTCCGAGCCGAGGTGGTCGCTTCAGCCCCTCCCCGCTGCGATCCCCCCACACCCCACCCCTCGCCGTCCCCGCATCCCCGGAGGGGAACCCCGGAGCCACTGTCCCCTGCGAGAGCCCCCGCGCCCGCACCTGCCCTCCGGGCCCCTACCTGTCCGGCGAGGCCTGAGCACAGCAGCAGCAGCAGCAGCGGCGGCGGCGGCGGCGGGACAGCGAGTGGCCACATCACGCGCCCCCAGCCCGGCGCCCCGGCCCCTCCCCCGGCCCCAGCCCCAGCCCCAGCCCACCCTCCGCCGCCGCCGCCGCCGCCGCCTCCCCCGCCTCGCTGGCGGCCGGGATTCCGCCCCGCCCCGCCCCCCGCGCTCGCTCCCAGTCTTTGTTGCGGGCTCCGCCCCCCACGCCCCGCCCCCAGCTCGTCTTTGGGCGCCGACCGAGTGGGGTCTGCAGGGCGGGGAAGAGGCAGCTGGGACTGGGGAGGAGAGGACCCAGCAGCCCCACCCCCACCCCCCAGAACGTTTCCCACGTTAAAGATGGGGGGGGCAGGACCCGTTTGGATGGGGGCGAGAGAGGAAGGTCTGGTAGCAAAGAAGAGGTATTGAGGAGTCCCCTCCTTAACTCAAGAATCACCAGAGAAACTGAGGCAGAGCCTGTGGAATTGGAAGTTGGGGGAGGGGGTCACTGCCGGGGACAAAGGGGTGGGTCAGACATGGAGACAGACAGAAAGACGAGAGGCCCATGAGGACCCCCAGCTGGGAGGGCCTGTCCCCTAAAACGGGCATCTCCTTTTCCCTCACCCCACCCAGGGGCCTATTCCCAGGAGAGCCCCTCCCCCACCGCGCCTGGGACAGTCTTTCGCTCCAGTTTCTATGGCCCAAGAGGAGAGACCAGACCCAGGAAATACAATCAAATATTAAAGCCTCCACTGAATTCATCTGCATATGAAGCGTGTCCTTGCGCTGCCTGCTTTCTTGGGGACACTCTCCTGCCCTTCTCTGCCTTTCACCATCCACCAGTCTCCCAGGTCACTTTCCCTTCCCGGAATCCCTCAGTTGCTTCCTTTGGAGCGGGTAAATCAGATTGGGGAGAAATCTGAAATGGTCGGTGTGTATTGGGGGAGGAGGGCCTTCTAGCCCTTTTTTGACCCTACTGTGTGCCAGGCACATAGCACATGACGTTGATGGTTTTCTCGAGGCATAGAGTGAGAAGACTGCTTGTCCCGCTTTGGAGCCCTAGCGCATTACTACAAGGAAGCAGGGCTTGAGAGCCTGGTCCTGGGATTGGAGCAAGCATCCGAAGGGGCAGGGAAGGCATCTCTCCTTCCTCTACTGCCTCTCCCCAAATGGGAGAAAGTCCTTTGCTGACCCCTCAGGCCTCGCCTGCAGCAGGCATGGTGCAGAAGGATTTTGGTTGGTGGAACCCCCAAGCCCTTGACCCAGGAGTGCCGAGTAGGTTGAACTGGGCTGTATTCGGCATGGGGTGGGAGAGGTAGAAGGAGGGCCCTTTGCTTACAGAACACCACCTGGATAGAGGTTTGTTTCAGGACCATGAATAGTGTCCTCCTTGGACTCTGGCCTTTGAGACCGTCACTTGCAGGTTACAGCCTGTGTTGTGTGGTTGGGACTTCCCCACCCTTCTCCAGTTCTCTTCAGTACAGTATTGGAGATGGACCCTGAAAACTACATTTCCCAGGCTCCCTTGCATCTGGCTACGGCCAGCCAATAGGAAGTTTGGGAGGAAATTGGAGGGCGGGAGGCAAGGAGAAGCCAGAGTATTTCTCCCTCTCTCTCCATTTTGGGTGTCTGCGGCAGTGGCTGTTGTGTCTCCTATGTGGTCTCAGCCCCCACGGGACAGTCACGGCCATAGTTCAGGTCCAGGACCTCCTTCCTCCTTCTGCGCTTTAAATCCTTGAGAAGATGGCAGCTGACTACTCTAGAATTGATTCCTCATCTCTCATTTGCTCTTGAAACCCACCTAATCCCTTTGAGACTGATTCCCCATATTAAAATCCCTCTATTGAACTATCTGGCATGGGCTCTGTTTTTCTGACAGTGGACTGGCCAACACTTGTCAGGGTCACAGCTACTGCTGTGGTCACTGGCATTGTCAGCGTCCTGACCAGCTGTGGTCAGGGTCCTACTGAACTGTGACCAGCGCTACCGTCAGCTCCGTGGTTCTGCTGGGGTCAGCATGGTGGTCACCACTGATCATTCCTGGTTGTGGTATGGTCAAGGTGCTGTCCGTACTGCGGTCAGTTCCCCAGCTGTGTTGGACTCAGTGTCACAATCAGTGTCTTAGTTGTGCTGTGGTTATTGTCTCGAGCTCACTTTGGACAGTGACCTGGACACGTGGTGGTCAAAATTGTGATCAGGGTCATCATACTCAGTGCCCTGGTCACACTGTTGTCAGCTTCAAGGTCAGCCCCATGGTCAAGGCTGTGATGAGCATGGTGTCCACCTTTCTCTGTGGTCAGTACAGTGGTCAGTATTTTGGACCATCAACGAAAAGAGATCAGCTTCTCAAAGGCCTTCTGTAGCAAAACCAATGGACCAGGTGCCTCGGGGTCTTGGACTGGGCAAAAGCCACTCACCACACTGCACAGAAGGCAGGGCAGGGGGGCTTTAATCCTTGCCTACTCTTACACACTCTGCCACTGGGTTTTCCTAATGGATGCCTGGATAATCATTACCTCTTCTCTCCGGTGACCCCCTCATGTTTCCAGCCAGAGGAGGACACAGTCCAGGCCCTGCCTTGGCATCTCTGTCTCCACATACCCACCATGGAGCCTGACAGGGAGAAGATGATCAAGAAAAATTTTAATGAATGAATGAATTTACACTATACATGACTATAATTTGGCCTTTGCTCTAGCTGATCTCTTTATATATTTTTCAGGGCACCTTTGATAGCCAGTGGCAAAAACCCAGCTTGAATTGACTCAAGTAAAAAATAATATTTGTATTGGCTTGCATAACTGAAAAAGAGAAAAATCAAGCAGTAATGGGATTTGGGCATGGCTGAATCCAGGGGTTCTGTTATGTCATACAGATTCTGTCTCTCCAATTCTCATCTCTGCTATTCTCTGTAAGAGATCCCCTTTTAGGCAAGCTCTCCCTAAGAGGTAAGGAAGATGGCTTCTAGAAGCATCTAACTTCTAAGCTCAGCAACTCCAGCAAAAGAACTTGCAAAATAATGCCTGACATTGGTCAACCCCAGGTCATCTGTGCATCTCCGATCCAATCTTGTATTCAGAGGAAATGATTATGTATCTTGGATAGAACTAGTTCATAGATCACCCCTTGGAGCTTAAGAGTGGGGCTACCCTCACCCAAATTATATTGGGTAGAAAATAAGTGGGGGGCGGGCCACGGTAGCTCAGTGGCAGAGTTCTAGCCTGCCATGCCGGAGACCCAGGCTCGATTGCCGGTGCCTGCCCATGCAAAAAAAAAAAAAGAAAGAAAGAAAAGAAGTGGGGAGGGGAGAAAAAGTATGGAATGTTTACCATTAAAAAAAAAAAAGGGAAAAGGAAAAAACGCTATGCAAGCAAAAATAAGATACGTGCAGTGCAAACAAAAACAAAAGACAGTGGGTTGGCTCTTAGCACAGCATTATGTGCCTACATTGCAGAGGCTGCAAAACTAAAACCTATTTCCCAGACTCCCTTGCAGCTAGACTTGTGTAGGCTCATTAGAGTCCATCAATTAGAAGGATGAGACCTGGTTTGAGGAGGTGGGTGGAGGCCATCGTGTTACTGCCTTGTCGGTAGGGGTGGTGATGGGGGTAGGCAGGCATGGTTGTGCATCCATTGGGTTTTCCTTCAGGGATGTTCCTTTTTCCAGTTACCAACATCACCAGGGTTTGTGGAGAGGCATTGTAGTGAAAATGACGATGGCTTCCAAGTCTCTAAATTACAACTCTGGTGGTGTATTACTGAAGTCAGCAGTTCCCAGAGGGTGATTTCCCACCTTCCTGCTAGTAACAGAGGTTCCTGGGTGGACCAGTTCAGACATTCTGTTCTGTGGCAAGTCATCCTATAGGTTCAGCCTAGAGCCACCTCCCAGCCTTCCAGTGGTTTCCTATGACTAGTTGCTGACATATATATAAGTTGAAATGTGCATTCCCATTCTGGAAAGCACTTTTTCATTCATGAAAACCTAAAATCCCCGGCCATGTGTGACTGTTTACTCAGCATCCCCTCCCAGAGCACTCTGGAATTATCTCTTTAATGATAGCCTTCCCCATTCATTGAGCTCCAACTAAGCACTCAACACCGGGCTAAGTCTGATCCAGCCATTATTCCCTTGAATTCTTACACCAACCCTGGGAGGTCAGAATGATGATCCTCAATGTAGAAGCAAAAATTCTGAGGCTCAGAGAGGTTGAGTAACTTGACAAAAGTCATCCAGCTTTAAACAGCAGACATAGGAGCCAAAGCCAGTTCTGACTAACTCAAGGCCAATCTATGGATCTCTGTAGCATTATGTTGAGGTTGTCTGCTAGCATTGTTCCCTCCTCATCAAACCAGGAGCTCCTCAGGAGCAGAACCCAGCTATGGTCCATCTCTGAAGCCCAGTGCCTGGACTCAGGAAATATCAGACCCTTCACCCCACATGGAACGTGGGGTCCTCAGTTTAACTCAGTTTCAACTAAGGTGGAGTGAGTAGGAATTTTTTCTCCAAGTGCTTGTCAAATAAAGTGTGAGGGAGGAAATTGCAAACACACACACACACACACACACACACACACACACACACACACATACACACACACACATGCACATCAACCTCTAGACCTGGGGAGCTCAACTCTGACCAGGCCCCAGAACCTTCTGGAGGTGCTTTGCAAAAATCCCTTCTTCAAGATGTGCTTAGTCAGAATCTCCAGAAATAAGACCTTGAAAAATCGCTTTAATTTCTCATTTAATAAATTCATTCACTGAGTAAGGAATACATTCAAAAGGTACAAAAGAAGATACAGTTAACAGTCTCTTCTTACTTCTTCCCCTAAGCCACCAGTTCCCTCCTTAGAGGCAATCAAGGTCATAAATTTTCTCTCCCCTTCCCTTTTCTTTTCACAATGGATAGCCTAGTATACATTATTTTCTGTACTCACTTTTTAAAAACTCAACAATATGTTTGGGACATTGGCCCATACCAATACATTTAAAAAGCCTTACTGTTCTTTTACACGGCTGCATAATATTCCATTATATAGATGCATTTTGTAGTTTCTTTAATCAGTCACTATATACAGATACTTGGACTAATGTCATTCCCTTGTTATTATTGCATTAATGCCACAATGAAGGATCTGGCATATGCTACTTCTTACACGTGTAAGGACACTGGGAAGATAAACATAGGAAAGAGGTATGTTGAGTCACAGGGTATGTGCACTATAATTCTAATAGATGTTGTGATTTTCCCTCTAAAAACGGTGTGCCAATAAACATTAGCCACAATGTATGAGGGTGTCTCTTTCCCCAAACCCTTGCCAAGATTATTGACTAAGAAATCAATCTAATGGATGAAAATTGGTATTTAGTATCCTTTTATTTTGAGGTTCTTTTATCATGAGTATCCTCCACTTCTCTTCATCTGTCAATAGTCATTTATATTTCTTCTTCAGTGAACTGCCTGTTCCTATCGTTTGTCTGGTTTTGAGGAGGTAAAAGTGTGTCCTTTTTCTTATTGATTTGTGGTAGCTCTTTACATATTAGGGAAAATGTGCTAGGAATTGAAAATCATACACTCTCAAATTTGTTAATTGCTTTTTGACCCTGCTTAACACTGATTTTAGCCATATAGCAAACTTTTTTAATGTAGTCAAATGTATCATTCTTTCAGAGCATCTAAACAACATAGCAAGCAGGAAATCCTTCTTTCAAGAGTGATTCTAATGAGCAGCCATTGTTGGAAACCACTGGTTTAAACACATCATCTCATTTAGTCCCTCCCTGACACTTTGAGAGGGTGTTCAACTTGCAACTGGGTTCCCCCAGAAGCAGAGCTCAGTGCAAATGATTTTTTTTGGAAGGTGATCCTAGAAAGCAATGGGCAGGGAGAGAAGTGAGACAGGGAAGGAAAATAACAAAGAGAGCATGTCTTAGTATCCCAGCTGCTAGAACAAATATGCAATGGATTGGCTTAAACAACAGGAATTTATTGGCTTGTAGTTTTGAGGCTAAGAGAGGTCCAAAATTGAGGTGCCAGCAAGGCAATGCCTTCTGTCCAAAGACTGTGACATCCTGGGGGCTAGCAATCCCTTGCCCTTGGCTTTTCTGACACATGGAAATGCACATGGCAATGTCTTCTCCTTTCTCCTCTGGGTTCATGGACCTCCAGCTTCTTCCTGTGGCTTTCTCTTTCTCTGTCTGAATCTTGTTCTGCTTGGAAGGATTCCGGTAATCCAGATTAAGTCCCAACGTGGTCCGACTGGACCACAATCTTAACTGAAGTAACAGCTTCAAGAGATCCTATTTACAGTGGGTCCCCACCCAGTAGAATGTGGGCCAAGTCTAAGAACATGTCCAAACCAGGGTGCCCAGTTCAATGCACCACAGGGTGCTCACGTGAGCATGTCCCACCGAGCACTCCTGGGAGACAGTGCAGGATGCACACATCAGAGGCGTCCTGCCCGAGGGCAAGGAAGGTGGGTGTTTATTCTCCAGGTCCTGACGTTACTGGGTGAGGTCTGTTCCTAGGGACATCAGCTCTTCTGCATCTCTAGCCTTCGTGAGAGTGGAAACAGCCCTTGGGCCATAAGAAATGTGCACAGGGAGAACGTCTGAGGGCAGAGGGGATATGGGTAGGGCACCAGAAGCCTGCTTTGGCCCCATCTTTCAGATGAAGAAGTTGAGGAACAGAGAGGTTAAGACTCTTGACCAAGGTCATCTAGAGGGTGTGTAGCAACACCTGGTTTATGTCTCATGCCAGAGCCCAGAGGGCAGAAGGGGATGGTGAGGCTTTTTATTCTTGGGTTCCCAGGGGGTGCCTGAGCCGGTCCCTCTGGTGTCCATATTGCCTGGCGAGGAACATCTCAAACCCTCCCCAGTGCCCCTCTGTCCCCCCCCCACCCCCGTCTCCACAGTGATCATGGCAGGTGCCCTCGGGGTCTGGGCTCCCCAGTTCCACCCCTCCGAGGGCTCATGTGGAAGGGAACAACTTCCATGTTCTGGAAGAGATTCCCAAGGGAGACCGGAATTTAAATCTCGATCATCAGGATTCCCACAGACCTTCCCCTCTGGTTCCGCTGTTCATCCCCATCTCTCTCCCTCTTGGTCATTTCTCACTGTCCAATTGCTGCCAGCCCTAGGACTCCCTCCCTTCCAGGCATACCCACCCACCCCCACGCTCACTAACACACTCACATGTTTTTACACACTCACACACATGCTGAATGACCAGCTGTGCCCAGACCCACCAAGCAAACCGACGCACAGACATACAACCCAGACACTCAGTCACCTAGGGACAACACACCCACGTGCACGATCCAGGCACAACAGCCCACAGAAACACAGCCAGATGGTGGAGGAACACGCAGAGATGAACCAGCCACAATTGCTGAAGAACGAGCTTCCGCGAATGTGGTTGGCCAAACACACAAAGATCTGTGACCCGAGGTGTTGTTTATATATAAAAAAAGACACAAAACTCATAATTCAGGCACACAGCTCACGTATATAGGTTCCCCAATGCAGAGGCATAGCTCACACACAAACACAGTCACAAACTGACAATGCAGTCATACAGAAACACACACAGTACGAGCTCACAGTTCACACACACAGTCAACACAAGAACACAAAGAGCACAGGCGGAGAGTTCACACACCAGCAGACCCACAGAGGTCCCGCGGCACAGATGCCCTCTTCACATGCAAACCACAGGCCAGGCAACGTGGGAATGAGGCTAGAAGAAGGGGGTGCGGTAGACCAGATGACTCAAGAGGCCCCTCTGGGGGAGGAATGGAAGGAGGGGAGAGGGCAGGTAGGCCGGTGGAGTCCAGCACATGTGGTTCCCATTATGGGTCTGGGAATTGAGGGAATGAGCTGGCAGGACAAGGAGACCCAGCAATGCTTCACAGCCCTGCCAAGCCAGGAAGGAGCAAAATCCTAATCCCAGGTTATGGGGCCGGAAATTGACTCAGAACCAAGCAGATCTGACCACAGTGGTCTACCCCAAGCCAGGCCAGGCCCGAGGCTCCTTTCAACTCCCACAACAGCCCTGGGAAGGGTTTCCCTGAGAAGGAAGATGAGGCACAGAGAGGTTAAGCCACATGTCTGAGGTCACACAGCTGGTAAAAGGCAGAGCTGGGATTCAAACCCAGGTCTCTGTGCTGCCCCTTGCCCTGAGGTAGATGCAAGGACTCCTCCATTCCATCTGTAAGTAAAGACTGAATGCTCGCTACAAGCTCCCACTTGCACCAGATTTATGGCATGAATAAACTAGCCCAACCCTCAAGTGCCCCCATGCAGCAGGGTTCTCTGAACACATTTGGGGTCAGCCTAATCTAGCTTGAGGAGTCAGGGTCAGGGACTAACACTCAAGCTGAAACCTAAAGCTGGACAGGCAGGGTGCTGAGGGTGAGGAGAAGAGCCATACAACAAGCTGGAGCCTGGAAGGTGCAGGGGGCCAGGCTGCCTGGTGAGAGATGGTGAGAAGCGAGGCCAGTTCCACCAGGGAGAAGGATTTGAATTTCACCCTGGGGCCATCAGGGGGCCTCAGAAGAGTGGTAAAAGGGATGGAACACTGTGAGGTTCAGGTAATCAGATACCTAGGACAGCTAAAGAAGCACCTCCCCTATGACCCAGAATTTTCCATTCTTATGTATGTGTACAATCCGGAGACACTTACCTGTGTGCTCCAGGAGACACGTGCCAGGATGTTTGAACAGGAACAAAATGGGAGACATCAGGTAGAGGCAAAATCACACACAGCAATTAAAAGGCTGAATTAGGACTCTTGTATCTATACAGAGACATGCAAACCCTCTATCGACCTAACCATACAAGTTGCAAAAGGACAGATTCAAGAAAACCTGCAAAACCACATTGTGTGTTATCCATGGATAAAGCCCCATATGCAGAAAAAGTGGAGAAATAGTCAGAGAATCAGAAATCCCCACACTCACCTACTCATGGTAAAGCAAAGGGATATGCCTGTAGAAATGTATCGATTTGGATCGGTTTGTATCAACTGTATCAATTTGCCACTAATGTATCCATTGGGCATCCATTGTGTGATGCTTTATTTCTGGGGGTTGGGCGCCTGAGCATTCAATACAAAGTTCTCGCTCTATGTGTTTTGTTTTTTTTTCGTAATAGCAACACTTTTATAGCACTTACCACATGGCAGACGTGTTTGTGTCTTTTAAAGTGTTTTGTGTCTTTTAATTAATGTAGTCCTCATACAACCTGATTCATAGATGCTGTAATTCGCTCCGCTTTACAGATGCAGAGATAAGGCTGAAATGGACAAACACCTTCCCTGGCTCCCCATTCCCTAAGACACAACAGTATTGAAATTAGGCCAATTAATAACCCTGCCATAGCCTCTAAGTATTCAAGTGAAAGAAGAGCCGATCAATATGGCAAACTTCATTGTTGCCTTACTTAAGAAATGGTCACAGCCACTCTCACCTTCAGCAGCCACCACCCTGATTTGTCAGCAGCAGCCAAGTAAGATCCTCCTGCCGGCAAAAAGATAACGATTCACTGAGGGCTAAAGTGATGCTTGGAATTTTTTAGCAATGAAGTATTTTTTTAATTAAGGGTAACCCATTCTTTTAGATGCAATGCTATTGCACACTTCGTAGACTATGGTGTTGTGTAAGCATAATTTTTATATGCACTGGGAAACCAACAAATTCATATGGCTCGCTTTATTAAGATATCCGCTTTATTGAGATATCCGTTTTATTGCAGCGGTCTGAAACTGAACCCACAATATCTCCAAGGCACGCCTGCATATGAATTTGCTGATTGCCGGTGCACCCCACTCGAGTGTTAGCTCCACAAGAGGAGGGATCTCCTTTTTGTTCCCTGCTATATCCCCAGAGCCTAGAATACTTTCTGGCACAGGCACCCCATAAAAATTTGCAGAACGAATGGATGAGCCAGGTGGGGGAGGGGCTCTCTGACACACCCATGAGTGACTTTAAGCCTGTGTGTGGCTCGATGTGTGGGTGGCCTTGCCCTACATGGCGTGCCTGGGGTCTCATTCCACACCCACGTGCTCAGCACGTGCCCAGCACGTGCCCAGCACGTGCCCGGCTGCAGGGTGCAATAGTGCTGGATGTGAAAATGGGGGTCTCTCTCCAGACCTGGCTGTATCTCTGAGTGAACACTATTGTGTGAGTTCATGTACGTGCCAGGAACTTGGACGTGTGTCCATTTAATGTGTGCGGCTGGGTGTGCCTTGCTGTGCACGCCCGCGTGTCTGAATCAGGTTGAGTTTGTAGGGATGCATATGATGTGGGTCCCATCTGTGCGTTGGTACACAATGAGAGTCTGACTCTTTGTGCCCTTGGTCTGTGTGTGTAATTGTGAGAATCTCTGTCGCTGCTGTGTGTGTGTGTGTGTGTGTATGTGTGTGTGTGTGTGTGTGTGTATGTATGTATGTTAGTCTCCTATGAGGCAAAACCCCTACAATCATCTCAGGGATAAAGCTCCAGGTGGCACACGCGCTGGCAGGCTCTCCCCGCCCCCAACTCCCCCTCCAAACAGCGGGTGTCAGTAATTGCTCTGGAAGCACAGGCAGGGTGATTAATTATGGCCGCTGAATATGCAAATCAGCTGGGGAGTTTCCCAGCAGCCGCCTGAGTGCTGGCAAGGATGCTGAGCAAACGCGGGGAGCTGGGTGAGTCCCAGAATTCCCTTCTCATACCTTGTCAATTACCCTTTTTTATTTAGCAGGACTGAGTTTCTAATTCTTTAACGAGCTTTTATCTAATTAAAGAGCCTTCATTAAACTATTCATTAATTGGCCCTTCTCCCCTCCCCGCCCCCCCAAAAAAGATAAATATGCCTGCACTGGGGTGAGATAGGAGTTGCAAAACAGAGACAGGCAGACCTGCAGTTCAAACCCTGGGCTGCATATAACTGGCAGCCGGCTTGTCCCCTTTCTGAGCCTCAGTTTGCTCCCTTATCTGTAAAATGGGGGTGGGAGCTGCTGCCTTTATGTGGCCTGGGATAATTAATAGAAAGAACATGTAAAATACAGAGCCATGCATGTAATTTTAAGAAACAGTGGCAAAAATTCCCCCACCCCCCAAGGAAGAGGATGGTTTATCAAAATTTGTTAATTGCTCCATCACTTCTAGTTCTAGATTTTGGGCAAGTGACTCTACCCATCTCCTCAGTGATCTTATCTGCAAAATGGGGATAATAATAGACTCTTCCTCAAGGGTGGTAAGGATGTTTAAATAAATTAACCTGGGTGAAATATTTGAACAGGGCTTGGCATGTAGACTCCTAATAAATGATAACCACCATAAGGAACCCAGGACGTGGTCTGTAAAGAGGGGACAACATAAACCGTTAAGTGAATGATTTTTTCAAAAGAAATTCAGATAAATTTGATTTTAGTGAGATTGCTTCATACAAGGGGAGTGAAGGGGGGCGTGGTGGCAAAGAGAGGTGTCAGGGAGCTGAAGGAGGAAGTGAGCAGTAGAATGGTGGGGGGGGGGGGGGACTGGATTTGGGGAGATTATAACTCCGGGTGAGAAATTCATAGTGCTGGAGACTTTTGAGCATGCGGAGAGCCAACATTAAATTTTAATTTGTTGATTTTCCTGCAACAAGTCCTCATGGTTTGCTTTCATACTTCTATGCCAACCTTAAGTAAGAGCTGAAGTCACTGGCTGTATTAAGGTAATTCATGATAGCTGCTGTAACAAGCAGCTCTCAAAAATTCCAGTGGCTTAAAACAAACAAGTTACTTCTCCGCCATATCACATCCATGGCAGCATTCCCCCAAGCAGTGACTTGGGGAGCCAGGGCCTTTTCTGGGTCCATTATGACACTCCCAACTTATACATGTGATATCCCAGATGTGGTGGCTTGGAGTTGTGTGTTCCCCGGAAAGTTATGGTCTTAAAGTTAATCCATTCCTGTCAGAGTGGACCCACTGTAAGTAGAACTTGGGATGAGGTTATTTCTGTTAAGGTGTATCCCACCTCAATCAGGATGGGTTTTAATCCTAATACTGGAGTCCTTTATAGCCAGAATAAAATTTGGAGAGAGAAAGCCACAGAGGGAGCAGCCAGAAGCTGTATATCAAGGACCCAAAAGGAGAATGGAGAGACCAGCAGACGCCGCCACGTGCTTTGCCATGAGACAAACTAAGGACCAGAGATCACTGGCAGCCAGCTCCAGAATGCCACTGTCTTCAGGAAGAAAGCATCGCCTTGATGATCCCTGGACTTGTGCTTGCTTTCAGCCACAAAACTGAGAGCAAATAAACTCCCATTCTTTAACCTGACCCAATTTGTGGTATTTGCTTGAGCAGCCTAAGAAACTAAGTAGATTTCGGTGCCAGGATAACGGGGTGTTTCTATTGCAAATACCAAAAGAAATGTGGAAATGGCTTTGGAATTGGGCAATGGGTAGAGACTGGAAGAATTGTGAGGTGCTTGATAGAAAAGGCCCAGATTGCTCTGAAGAGACTGTTAGTAAAATTTGGATGCTAAAGGTATTTCCAGTGAGACCTCAGGCAGAAGTGTGAATGTGTTACTGGAAACTGGAGGAAAGGTGACTCTTGTTTTTAAGTGGCACAGAACTTGGCAAAATTGAATTCTGATTCAAAAGGAAGGCAGAACCTGAAAGCAGTGAACCTGGATATGTAGCTGAGCAGATTTTGAGGCCAAGCATGGAAAGTGCAGCCTGGTTTCTCCTTGCAGCTTCTAGTAAGATGTGACAGAAAAGGGATACGCTGAGAACTGTACTCCTGGAACCAAAGAAACCAAAAATTGATGGTTTGGAAAATTCTGAGCTTCCAGAAAGTGGGTCCCCAGAGAACAGAGCTCCTTGTGAGGGCTTAACCCAACATGGAACCAGTCAGCGATTTCAGGGCGAGTCAGGATGGGAAATGCAGTTATCCAGGAAGGATCTATGGAAAGTTCTACCATCTGATGGTTTGGATGCCTGTGAACTACATGCAAAGTTTTGAGTAACTCATTGCCAGCCTGGACTGAAAGGGACAAATTGAAGGAAGAATGATTTCAAGGGCAGAATCATGGAAGCCAAGGTCTGGACTGAAGACATCTTCTTGGACCAAGAGAGCAGACCTACCTGCATGGGTGGACAGGCTGAGTCTGCCCCAATGCTTGTAGAGAGTGGGTCTTCCACCCCATTGTTTAGGAAAAGCACTGCCACCCCAATGTTCAGAGATGGTGAGGCATGTATCCCACATTCTCAATGAGCCTGGCTGCCATGCTGATGCTCAGAGAGGGTGCAGCCTTTACCCCGGTGGCCAGGAAAGCATAGCCTCTGTGCAAGCACTCAAAAGGGGTGAGGCTGCTGCTCTACCAGAGCTAGAGGACAAGGCATTGATCCATAGATGACTCTCAGCCCTTGAAATCGAATGGAATTTGCCCTGCTGGGTTTCAGAATTGTCTGGGACCTCTGTTTTCCTTTCAGTTTCTCACTTCATGGAAATGGAATGTTTATCTATGCCTGTCCCTCCACCGTATTTTGGAAGCAGATAACTTCTTTGTGTTTCATGGGCCCACAGACACTTAAGGCTTTTGAAATATTATGATGAAATGAATGTATTTTGCACAAAGAACATGCCTTTTGGGGGTTCACAGTATGGATTGTGGTGGTTTGGAGCTGGTAGATTCCCCAGAAAAACACATTCTTTGATTTGATCCATTCCTGCTGGTGTGAACCCATGGTTCGTAAGGCCTTCTGATGAGGTGACTTTAGTTAAACTTCCAGTTAAAACATAACCCACCCCAGTCAGCATAGGTCTTAATCCTAATACTGGAATTCTTTATAAGCAGAATGAAATTCAGAGAGAAAAAGTCACAGAGGGAGCAGCCAGAAGCTGAGCATTGATGAAACCCAGAAGTGAAGGGAGAGACCAGGAGACACTGCCATGTGCCTCATCCTATGACAAACTAAGGGCCAAAGGTCACCAGCAGCCACCCAGAATGTCGTCTTGAGGGAGAAAGCATCGCCTTGATAAAGCCTTGATTCAGACTTTCTTTTAGCCTCAAAATTGAGAGCCAATAGGGAGTACAAAGGTAGTTCAGTGGTAGAATTCTCATGTGCCATGCAGGAGACCCGGGTTCGATTCCCAGCCCATGCACTTCCCAAACAAACAAACAAGCAGACAAACCACCAAAAAAACAAACAAACAAACAAACAAAAATTCAACAAATGGTGCTGCAATAAGGGGATACTCACATGGAAAAAGAATGAAGTGTGACCCCCGCCATACAAAAAAAAAAAAAAGAAAAGAAAACTGAGAGCAAATAAACTCCTATTCTTTAACCCAACCCAATTTATGGTATTTGCTTGGAAAGCCTGGGGAACTAAAACACAAGGTCACCATCTAAAGGGAAGAAAGAAAAAAGCCCGTGGTGAATCTTGCCGAAGGTTTTCTGGCCACCCATGTTCCACTGGCTGGATCCCAGGCACACGGTCCCAATCTACCATCAAGGGAAGCTGAGAAATGTGTTCTCAATTATTTGTGCCCAGGAAGAAGAAAATAGCACAAAGCTTTAGCTTACCACAGGCATTCTTGAGTTAGAAGGGTCTGGGGTGGGAAGGAAAGAAAAGGAAAGCAGGCTCAGGTTGAGAGAAGAATCACAGGGTAAAAAAGTCACCTGAAGCAAAAGATATGTTCAAGATAACCGAAAGAAAACACTAGCTCTTCAAGCCCTCATTGGTATTGGGGGGTTTCTGGACTCTTCACTCTGTGGGAGATGATTCCTCAAGACTCCACAGGGCTTTTTCCATACCACCTTTGGTTCTCTGGTCAAATGTTGCCTCCTCAGGGATTCCACATCTGTCCACCATATTTAAAACAGTTCCCTACCCCATCACTCTCTTATACCCCATTTGCTTGATTGCCCTTCACAACAATTACTACTACCTGAAATCGCACATATAGCTATTTATTTGTGTATTACCTGTTTCCCTCAGTATAAGAACCTGAAGTCAGAGGTCACATCTTTCTTCTATCCCCAGCATCTAGAATGCTGCCTGGCACTGAGGAAACACTCAGTAGGAATGAATGGATGAATGGATGGATGAGTGGATGAATGGGTGAATGGATGGATGGATGGATGGATGGATGGATGGATGGATGGATGGATGGATGGATGACTAAGTGAATTAATGAACCAGTCAATCAACCTCTGGGCTCCAACACTCTTCATGGAGTCAGAACTCTTAGTAGCATTTATTGAATGAATGATGAACTCTAGAAGTATCTGGGTGGCTTTAGTTATGGAGCCTGGTGGTAGGAGTAGTTGCTGAGTTTCTGGGAAGCAACTTGCCCCTGTTTGCAACTTTTACCCACCCTGAACCCACCTGACCCTACTCAATTGATCCCAGTGCTCAATCACTCCTAACTGCACTCAACCAATCAATGTCCAACTAATGAATGGATAAACAATATGTGATATAGTCATACAATGGAATACTACTCAACAATAAAAAATGAACAAAGACCTTTGTTGAAAAGGTGAAGAGGCAGCCAATTCAATGGGAGAAAATATTTGGAAACCATATGTCGGATAAAGGCTTGATATCCTGTGTACATGAAGAAATTATATAGCTCACCAACAAAAGAACAACCCAATTATAAAACGGGCAAAATATATGAATAGACACTTTTTTGAAGAGCAAATTCAGATGGCTAAAAAGCAATGAAGAGATGCTTGTTTTCACTAGCTATAAGGGAAATGCCGATCAAAACCACAATGAGATATCATCACACTCCTATAAGAATAGCTGTTATTAAGAAAAAAGGAAACCACAAAGTTGGAAAGGATGTGGAGAAATTTGATCACTTATTCACTGTTGGTGAGAGTGTATAGTGATGCAGCTGATGTGGAAAACAGTTTGGCGATTCCTCAGAAAACTAAAGACTAAATTGCCCCATGACTCAGCAATACCAATACTCGGTATATACTCAGAAGATCTGAAAGCAGGGACATGAACAAACATTTGCACACCAATATTCATGGCAGCATTATTCACAATTGCCAAAAGATGGAAACAATCCAAATGCCCATCAACAGATGAGTAGATAAACAAAATGTGGTATCTACATGCAATAGAATATTATGCAGCAGCAAGACAAAATAACGTCCCAAAGCATATGACAATGTGGATGAAACTTGAAGACAAAATGTTGAGTGAAATGTCAGACACCAAAGGACAGATACTGTATAATCTCGCTATTGTGTCTCTGGTAAAGGTAATCTCAGAGATTACACTAGAATAAAGGGGATCTAGGGGTACACAAAAGCTAGAGATGGGGGAAAGGCGACCCAATGAGGTTGAACCTAAATGCAAGGGGACGGTTAGAATTGATAGTGACTAATTAGCAGGGTTATAAATCACATTGCCATATTGAAGGTGAATATGATTAAAAGGGATTCCAGTGCCATGTATCCCACTAATCAAATCTACAATTATAAATAAGTTCTCACATGAACTATTTCAATGGTTCAGTAGTGGACAAAGAGTCAACAGTAGAGGGATCTGGGGGAAAACTAAAAATGCATGTTATGGCCAATAGTTAACAGGAAGACATCAACAGTACTACAGTACCACAGGGGCAACTAATTGGGGGGAGGGACAAGTGTTAAGGGGTAGATCTGATCTGATAGTTGGTGACACTGTGTTTGTTGGTTTTTTGTCACTATGGACCCCCCAAAAAATGTCTAAAATTGAGATTGCTGCTGATTATACAACCAAGTGAGGACACTGTAAGACATGGCTTGTTTATTTTGGACATTATCCATGACACCCAATAGATGGAGGGAGCCGAAGGGTACAATGCCTGAGAAGCAGAATGGCGAACTGTGATACATTTATATGATGGAATATGGGGCAGCTACAAATAGGAAGGATGTCAAGAAGCACCCAATGAACTGAATAAACCTTGGGGACAATGTGCTGTGCAAAAATAAGCCAGAGACAAAAGAACAAGTATGCTAAGGTTTCTTTCAGAAAATACTTATAAGAAAATTGGAGCCTAGATTGTAAGTCCTTAGAGCAGCCATTCTTAGTCTGAAGTTATAAACGTATTTCTGGATGCTGAGACACTGAGCTATATGTGTATTAGCAGGTGTTTCCCTAGAACTATGAATAACACTGTGATACCTAGGTCCCAGAAATGGAGTGCTGCAACCCTGAAAGTTAGCATGGCTATATATAATAACAGTTAAAGCAACTGAAAAAGAGATCAGACCTCAATTAGGGTATCAGAATACAGGACAAATGACAATAATTGCACATGTACGCTAGTCCTTCATCTACTATATGAGACCAAAGGCAGAGAGGCTTATTATGACTAGAACCTAAATTTTCTGTAACACATCATCTAAATCAACCTATCTGGATAGTTCATTTAAACAACCCCAAACTCCTCGAGTCCAGAATGGGATTGAGGCCTTGTAATTCTATACAGCTTAATGTATAGAATTATACATTCTCAGGACACATCTCAGACTGTGGAGGGCTGATAATTAAAAAGTATTGGTTGAGTCCCTTGAGAGTCAGCCCAAAGGGGGAGGAGATATATATATAACTACTAAACTTTCACATCTGGGAAACCTCGGGTACTCTCCCAACCATTGGAGGCTCCCAAGAAAATAGGCCAAGTTCTGGATTTTGAGGCTTACCTTTATGAAACTTATTTCTGTAGCGGAGAAGCTAAGACTACCCATCACGAGGCCTAAGAGATGCTTCCAGGAAACTTCTTTTGTTGCTCAGATGTGGCTCTCTCTAAGCCCAAGTCTGCAAGGAAAACCATTCCCCTCCTCACTACATGGGACATGACATCCAGAGGTGGAATCTCCCTGACAACGTGGAACGTGACTTCCGGAGATGAGCCTGGCCTGGCACCGTGGGATCAACAATGCCTCTGAACCAAAAAGATGAAAAGAAGTGTAATAAAACAAGGCATCAGTGGCCAAGAGAGATCAAATGGAGTCAAGAGGGTATTCTGGACGCTACACTTATACCAGCTTCAGTTGGATAGTGCTAAGTGCCATGGTTTGCTAAACCCCAACCAACATCTCTCCTGTTGACTTTTTTTTTTTTTTTAACATGGGAAGGCACCAGGAACCGAACCCGGGTCCTCTGTCATGGCAGGCAAGCATTCCTGCCTGCTGAGCCACCGTGGCCCTCTCATGTTGACTTTTAAGAACACCTAGGGCTCGAACTGAGACTCTATAAAGGTTTCATGTACTAAGTTTACTTTCCTGGAACTTATAATTCCTGGAGGGTTCCTAGGTTAGATAAATCATGAAACTCAGAGGGACCTGCCTCTCCAGGATTATCAATTAATCACATTCCCATATGCTTTGGTGTCAACACCCCTTCTCAACATGAAAATGTAAGAATGGGCATTATAGATCTCTGATCTATAATGAGAGAAGGAAGAGGTATAACAGAGAATATAGGATTTTACAAATGCGTATGATTGCTGAATCACTATAATAATATTCCATCTAGGCTCCAGGGTTCTAGAGCAGCTAGAAGGAAAAATCTGAGATGATGGAATGGTAGCATGTGACAAACTCTGGGATCTGTTCTGTGTGGCTGCTTGTTGAAGTGTGCCTTGAAAAGTATTGCTTTTTTCTTTCTTTGCTTTGTATAGATGTCATATTTTACAATTAAAAAATATTTTTAAAAAGGAATAAAGTCCTGACACGTTACAACATGAACCTTAAAAGCATTATGCCAAGTGAAAGAAGACAGTCACAAAAGACCATATATTCCATGATTCCATTTATATTAAACATCCAGAATAGGCAAATCTATAGAGATAGAGAGTAGATTAGTGGTTGGCTAGGGACAAGGTGGGTGGGGCAAAATGGGGAGTGAGTGACTGCTAATGGATGTGGAGTTTTTTTTTTTTTGGTGATGATGAAAATGTTCTAAAATTGATTGTAATGATGGTTGCACAATACTAAAACCTATCAAACTGTATACTTTAAATGGGAGAATTATGTCTCAGTCAAGCTGTTTTAAAAAAAACTCAATCCAACATCTAATCTCCAATTCCAGTCACCCCAAACCCAGCTCTCATCTCAACTGATCCCATCTGACTCACAAACTGCCAATCCCTACCCCATACTCCTAGCAACCCCCACTTAATCCTACTCAATTTATCCCACTTCTCACATCAATCCTAATGCAATTCAACCCAACACTCAATGTCAAACCCTTAACTCAACCTTACCCATCACCTAACTCAACTGATCCCATCATTAACCCATAACCTCAAATGGACTCAACTCATCCCAAACCGATCTCCAACTATCTCATCTCCAACTCAACTTTGGCTTTATTTATCCAACCCCGAATCTCTACTCTCCAGTCTACCACAAGCCTCAACTCCTAACTCATTCACCCCACCACCAATTCACCCTCTGACTTGCCACCCACTTCTTTGACCCCTAGTCATGTCACCTCAAGCCAAAACATATGTCATGTCATTTCTTGACCCACCTACTTGGCATAGCCAGAGCCCCAGGACCAAAGTCAATGTGAGAGAACTGGCTAATGTCAATTTCTCTTCTAGGAGCCTGAGTCAATAAATGGGTCAACTTCCAGTGACTCCATTATAATTGGGATTTCTCAATCCCCCAAAGCCACTTCCACCAAAGGATATACCTGATCAATTAAGACAGGTGACAGCAGGTACCTTAGATGAGACAAGAGCCAGTCCCTGAGAGAGAGGCAGCCAGCATCAGATGTTCAGTAGAGACAGGGAGGACACAGGGACACAGTTTACTGGTTTATTCTCAGACTTGAGATGCCAATTGTGCCCTATGGCCAGGGGTAGGGGGCAAAGCTGGAATCACTCTCATCATATCCCAGCCCTCCCTAAGGAGGAAGCAGATTAAATATACAACAGAGGGGATTTTCCCTTTTAATACAAACCCAGGTATAAATAGGGCAGCACCATTAGCATCCTGATTCAACCCTACCATCTTGGCCCCCAAACCACCTGGCATGGCAAGGTGAGTTTGGGGAGATGTGGGGACCAGGATGGGGTTAGTATGCAGAGCTGGGTTGACCCAGCTCAGTCAAGGGAAGTCCTACTTCCCTCTGTAGTGTGACATAAGTCCCTTCACTGCACACCCATGTGGGAACAGGAATGAGTGAAGGGGTTTCAGCCTGGGGTGGGGTGGGGGGATGGGATCAGGAGACATCCAGTGCTTAACTATGGGGGAGGGATGGGGTAGCACCAAAGGGTGTTGGGAGCACTGACTGAGGTGGGCAGTGGGGCAGGGGGCCTAGGAGGCATGAGGGGGGTGGCATTCACCAGCTCTGAGTTAGAGGTTCATTACGTAGGGGTCTGGGGATGGGGAGTGGAGGGCTGGGTGAGGATGGAGAGGAGAAAGAACCATACAATATTTATGCCACCTAATGTGGGGGTAGGGGTGCTGGACCCTTGGGCCAGAGACTCCAGCCCCCAGCCCCCTGTAAGGAAAAAGGAATATATTTTTTCTTTATTTACCGTGATGACCAGACCCTCCCCTGGTTCCACAGTCACAGGAGACATAAATAGGGTGGCTTCTAAGTCTCAGCACCAAATGTACCCCAGCTGGGGGTCCCACACTGTCCCTCCCACCCCAGTGACTCTCAGCTGCTAAAGCAGACAGGGCCCAGCTCAAACCCAAACTTCTGATTCGTCTGGCCAAAGTCGACAGCTGCCACGTCCCACAGGGGCAGAAACCCCACTCGGGAAGATGTGATCTCCAAGAGGGTCTTCGCCTGTCCCTTCCGTAGCTGACCAGGGAGACATGGACAGTGAGTCAGGAAGGGGCAGCTGAGGCCTCTCCCCCCACCCCCACCCCCAACTCAGGTCATCCCCTGCCCCTCCCGCTTACCTTGCAGCCATCATGGGGGACGCTGACGATGGCCGCTGTGGTCTGGTTGAAGGACAGCTCCTCCCCGTTGGCCCCGAGGAAGCGGATGGAGCGGCCATGGTCTCCTGAGGCTTCGTCCAGCCAGGCAGCCGAGTTCTGGCAGGAGAAGGTGAAGCTCTGGCGGGCTGTGGCACTCAGCAGTTTCAGGAAGGCCAGCTGTACCACGTTCACCGGGGACCCCTCGGCGTCCACGTAGGAGAACTGAGAAGGGGTCAAGGCAGGGGGTAGGAATGCTCCATTAGTCCCCCGTCTTTCTGAGGAAACCCCCCCCTCCAAATCTCCATCCATTGGCAGAGCTCTCCCGGCTTCCCATTTCTGGGGCAGCCTCTATGCCTACCTGCACCCTAAAAGCTATCCTTCAGATCCTTTCCATCCTTTGCACCAGCTGGTAGATGCACCATGCCCAGCCCATTTAACTTCCCCAAAACTTGTCACTTAGTTCACCATCTCCAGATGTCCTTTCACATCCTCACCCACAGGCAGAACTCACAATTCTGCCTCTCGCTTCAATCATTCCCTTATCAGTCCCAGAACCGTGCAGCTAACCATCTTCTGATACCCTAGACCTGCTCCACCCAGTGTGACAGCGAACAGCCACTTGTGGCTACTGAGCACTTAAAATGGCCAGTGTAACTGGGGAGCTGCATTTCTAAAAAAAACTTATCTAATTCATAATTAATAGTGCCATCTCAATCCAGTTTTCCAAAAAAAAAAACTTACATATGGAACAATGCATGTGAGTAGACCTTTTCAGCTGTCGATTGGATGAAATTTAAACATAGATCAAGTATTTCCAATGAAATTTAGACTCCGAAATGAGATGTGTTATGAATGTAAAATGCACATCGGATTTCAAAAAAACATATAGGGAAAAATGCAAACTATGTCCATAATTCCTTATATTGCTATGACAATGTTTTAGATATGCTGGGTTAAATAAAATATAATATTAAAATGTAACTGGCTGGATAAGACATCATTTTTACTCCCTTCTCATCCCTGTATCATTTCCACATTCCCCAAGTGATGTTTTCTGGAATCACCTTCCAGATAAACTACTAGAATCCTGGCCTTTGGGTTGGCTTTCAGTGAAACTAAAGAAACACGCTCATATTATACTAGCTTTTTTGTTTCCCAATGGTGATCTCTTTTTTCCCCCTAGAATATCAGCTTCATGAAGTCAGGAACTGGGTTTTATTTGCTACACTCCCAGCGCTTAGCGTACAAAATAAATACATCCTAAACTGAATTTCGTATTCCCCCACCCCTCTAATCAGCTGTTGCTCTCATTTCCTTATCTCAGAGAAGAGTCTCGCCAGACACCAGTGACACAAGACTAGAAACCTGACATTACTCTAGTCCATCCTTCACATCAGCCCCAGATATTTTCTGGGTCCTTCCCTCACCTCATCACCTTCCATGGCTCCCCACTGCCCACAGGACCCTCACATCCTCGCTCTTGCCCTCCTCACTGGCTTCCCCTCTGTACCCCCCCCCTCACAATCTCTAAGGAAGAGTAACTGGCTTTTCTTTCTTCAAAGTCACCAGACTCTTTCTTGACTCTGGGTCTTTGCATATACTGTTCCCTCTTCCTGGAACACTTGTCCTTACCCTCCTTAACTTGTTAACCCAACCCATTCTTGGATCTCAGCCGAGCTGTGACCTCTGCCAGAAAGCCTTCAGGAACTTTGCAGAATGCCCCTGGGTTTCCACCAAGCCCACCACTGAGCTCGCCCACCCTCTCCTACCCCACAGCCTGTGGGCAACAAGAAGGTAGAGCTTACCCTGTTCACCTTGCTCCTCAGAACCCCGATTCCCCATGCCGGTCCCCACCAATGTTCATCCCATCCGCCACCTTGGCCTCTAGCATCTCACCTTCTTCCCTCGCCGGAATGTGCTATACCAGCTTCCCGGTTTCTCCTTGGACCAGGATGCCAGTTTCACCTGGAAGACAAAGCAGAAGCCTTCTGGAGAAGCACCCTTGGTGCCCACCTATGTCCCCTCCGCAAATTAAGCCTTGCTAAGGGGCTCTCTGGCCATGGGGGTGGGCTCAGCTGGTGCACAAGGCAGACCCAAGGGGCCAGGGACTCATGCCCCCCATCCATAACTAGCAGGCACTGGTGTCTAAATACCCCAGCTCCTTCTCCCCCCAGGTGGGAAACTCTTGGGTCTGTGTTCCACATTGTCTCCCAGAGGTCCCCAGTGGGACTGAACCCAAAGTGCCTAAGGGTAAGTCTTTAAAAGTGAGGTGGGAAATTTACAGAACATATAATCCAGGGCACAGTTCAAAGTATTCACAATGTTTGTCCCTCAACCACCTCTTCTAGTTTCCAAACTTTTTAATCACCCTAGATAAACATCCCAAACCCATGAAATAATCACTCCACATCACCTGCCACCACCTCCTGGCAAACACTGATTTTCTTTCTACCTCTATGGATTTGCCTATTCTGAATATGCCACATTAAAAGGGCTCATACAATATGTCACCTTTTGTGCCTGGCCCAAAAGTAACTTTTATGTTTGCTCATGCTTTCACCATTGTGGTTGTTTTTATTTTGGTTTCTATGCTTGCAAACCAAGAGTAACTTTTTAATTACTGTACTGCCATGCCTTCCCTTCTCCTCCTCATGCCCCCTTCCCTGCTGATGTTTTCTGGGACCACCACCCACTTGCCCTCAAATCCTTGTCTCAGGGTCTGCAGCTGGGAAACCCAAACCATGAAAGGTTCCTCACTAACCCCCCTCCCCAGCCTTTCTCTTGGCCAGAGGAAGGTCGTTGAAAGTCAGACCCTGAAATGCCAGCAGCTGTTTAGAGGCCAAGTCCTGCCCTGCAACCCTCAAAGATAGGGGGTCTGAGTTGGTGCAGATTCTCATCCACTAGGGGGACAATAAGACATCCACTGGGGGACAATAAGAATATCATTGACCATTGGCACTGGCCCTGTGATTGCTAAAGGCTTTCCCGCAGGGAGAGGTGGCACACAGCCCCAAGGTAAATTAGAGAGTTCAATAAATGTTTCCTGATATTTGCAGCGGTGCTCAATTGCACAACCACCCAATGAGAGAGACACTTTCCTGAGCCCACTTGACAGAGGGAAACAGCGAGGTGACAGATCTGGGATTCCAACCCAGGTAGGTGGCGCAGGGTCCAGAGTCCACAGCACTCACCCTCTGTACCCCACTGCTAATGGGGAGCATGGAGCAGGGAGCCAGTTAGGCTCAGGGCCCCTAAATAAAGAGCCCCAGGATGTCTGGGGACCCTTGAGGTCTCATCTCCAGCCCTCAGCCTGGAGCATGGGCTGGGAGTCAAGCCCGACAGCCTTGGACAACCATATGCCTGCTCTGAGCCTCAGTTTCCCCATCTGGAAAAGGATGATAGAAATTATGTCATCGAGTGCTTGGGACTCAATAAATTCACACAGCAAAGTGCTGAGACCAGGCCCAGCATACACAGTAAGCACTAATTAAGGATTCTCTCCCATTGTGGATTTCTTGGCTAGCTTTTCTCCGCTGCAATTCTTATAAAAAGTGATCTCCCTGAGAGTAGGGAGATGGTTCTTTTTTCTTTTTGATTCCCTGATGCAGCCCCAGCCTTCAGAGAGGATAAGGTAAGCACTAAATAAATGTTGACTGAAGCCAGGATAAGGTACTGGACAAACCCTGGTGTGTTTGGGGGGTGGGTGTGGGGGGCGGGACGGCCCTTTCTGGGGGAGGAGAGGAGGTGTTCCGAAGCCCTCTTCCTTCGGGCACCTCCATCCCCTCATTCCATCACTCCAGGGGCACTTACGGTCTCAAACTTCTTGTCGGGGTACAGGCAGGTCTCTCCTCCCGCAGTGAAGTTGCAGAAAACCCTGAGCGCGTCCCGCGAGCAGCCCTGGTTGGGGTCAATCCAGTATTCCCCTGCCGCAGAGCCAGGCAAGGTGGGTGAGCGGGGGCGGGGCCCCAGGGCCCCACGCGCACCCGGGGAGGGGCCGGCCCTCACCGTCAGGCAGGTGCGGGTGATTGCGGTGCAGCTCGCCGCACACGAGGCCTGGGCGCTCGGCCGTGCCCGGGGGCCGCCGGAGCTGCTCCAGTTCGAAGCTCAGCGATGCGAGCGAGGCCAGCACCTCCTCCAGGCCGCCCTCTGGGAACTCCAGCATCCCCGGGATCAGGGCAGAGCGCCGGCTTCGGTGCAGCTCATGGAGCTCGGCTGGGGCACCCTGGGGAGTGGTGGAGAGGAAAAGAGCAGAGATTGGGGAGGCAGAGACACAACAAGGGGTGGTGAGCATGATGAGGGAGAGAGGGAGGGAGGAGGAAGAGGGCAAGGAGGAGGGAGAGGGCAGGGAGGAGGGAGGGTGCAGGGAGGAGTGGGGAGGAGGGAGAGGGCAGGGAGGAGGAGGGAGATAAAGAAGCAGTAAGAGGCACAGGAAGGAGACAAAGAGGTTGGGAGATGGAGAGAGGTCAAAACAGTAAGACAGTGAAAGACAGATGGACACAAGGTTAGACAAGGAAAGGGAAAGGGAAGCAAGAGAGTGAGACAGAGAGGGAGGAGAGGGAGAGATGGCAGAAGAGAGAAACAAGAGACAGTGGAACATGCATTGGAACAGACAGGGAAAGGTGGGGAGAGGTGGAAGAGGAGGGGAGACAAAGGTAGAGACAGGGAGATGGGGTGGAGAAGGCAGAGGCATAGCAGACCAGAGCTCCTTAGGATAGCCCCTCTGATCCCCACCCCATCCCTGCCTCCCACCCCGGGCTTTTAAGGAACTATCATCCCCACCTGCACCCCCTCGGCACCTGGTGTGTGCCTGGCAGTGCTGGGGACCCAGTGGGGACCTCCCAGGCACACACCCTGCCCTCCTCCAAAGCCCTGATGCCCAGCCCCTCCCCCTGGGGGACTCACCGGAGGCCCTGGGGGGCCGGGGGGGCCGGTGTCTCCACGGGGACCGAGGGCTCCCTGTAGGGGGCAGTCACTTGGGGTGGGCTCTGTCTATGGAGAGCTGGCCCCTTCCCACCAACACACACTCACTCACACGTATACACACACACATGCACTCACACTCACGCTCGTGCACACATAATTCTCACACTCATCTGCACATACACATGCATGCTCACACGTTACTCATTTACACGTGCTCACCTTCACACATGCAGTCGTGTACACGCTCATACACACATCACACTCATACACACATGCACTTATATATATGTGCTCACACCCACTCACACATGCACTCATGCACACTCATACATACTCACACACATTCTCACACATTCATACACACAGCCCTGAGGAGGGAAGTGCAATGTCCAGTACCAAGCAGAGGGTACTTTTTTTTTTCACATTTGAACATCTCCGAAATCAAGATGCATTTTAACATCTTTTGCAAAAGTTTATTTGGCAGAAGTGGGTTTTTTTTTTCTTAGCAGTTTACAAAATAATGGCGCCTTATACAATTGATGGCAGCTTAGATTTGATGAAATGAAATGGTAGGTGTTCGATAAGCATGTTGGATGCATGACAATGAATGAATAATTGAATGAGTCCAGAGATACTGAGGACCCTGGTGAAGTGGCTGTGGTAGAGGAAGGGGAGCTGGGGGAGTGGAGTTGCAGGGGTGGAACTGGGGTGCAGAAGCCTCAGGGAGCAGCACATACTCACCGGGGACCCCTTTGAACCCTTCTGTCCGAGAGGGCCCTGTGGGGAAGAGACAGGGAGGGCTGGAGTGCTGGCCCAGCCCACCAGGGTGGCCCCACCCCACAAACCCCCATACTCACCGCCACACCTGGGGCCCCAGGGTGGCCCAGGGAGCCAACAGGACCAGATGGACCCTGGAGAAGAGACATCAGAGTCAGCACCGTTGGGGCCCAGCCCTACTGCCTGGACACATCCTTCAGACCAGCATCCAAACCCCCAAAGAGAAACCCCAAATTGCAGACATAGCCTCCATCCAGCAAGACCTCAGACACAGGTCCCCATTTTCCCCAAGATGCAACCCCTATCCTTCCAGACCCAGGCTTCCCAAACCCCTAAACCCTGAGCCCCATTGAGCTCCAAATGAGCCCCATTCTCCTCCTTCCTTTCCCATCCCCTGCTTGGAACATGCTCTTCCTACTCAAGGCAGGACACACACTCACGGGATCTCCACTGGGGCCAGGAGGCCCCTGCACGCCTGGCAATCCCTGATCCCCTTTCTCGCCAGCCTCCCCAGGGGGGCCAATGAGCCCAATTAATCCAATGTGGCCCTGAGGACAAAAGAAAAAGAACATGCAGGGAAGACATAGGAGATGCTGGGAGATTCTTCTCTTGGAGCAGTGGGAAAGTAAGTCTGGGAGCAGAGGAGACACTGATTTCCCAGTGCTCTGGCCAGGGCGGGGAGGTAAAGGTGGAGTTCACGGGGGAGGACAAGAATGGAATGAGGTGTAGTTACCTTTTCCCCCTTGAGGCCAGCATCGCCCTTCAGCCCCGGGAGGCCAGAAGGTCCCTGGAAGGGGAGAGAGGGTCAGTGGGTGATCCTCAAATGGGAAATCTCAAGGTCCAGGTGGACGACTGGGGGCGGTCAACTGGGAATTAGCAGGGGTGTGACCACAGGGATGTCAGGAGAGGGTGGGGGTGGTGAGGGACAATGAGGGGGGTTGAAGGATGACGAGTATGAGCAGACAGTGGCTAAGATCAGTGTGATGGTCAGTGTAGACACTCAAGGGGGCGGGTCAGCGTGCTGAGTGTAGAATTCGAAGCTGGGTGGTTAAAACAGATGATTAGTATAGTCATCATGGTGGACATTCAGATGGATGGACAATGAGGGGTCAGCCACCACAACCATCGTGGATGGTCCCTAGAGGGTCACTGGATGCCCAGTGTGGTTCTCAGTGCTGGGGCCTCAGGGACAAGGAAGTCTCTTACCAGGGGGCCTGGAGGGCCCATCTGTCCAGGAGGTCCCAGGAGGCCTGGCTCACCCTGAGGATGAAATGGAGCATGGCGGTGCCCACCCTACCAGAGTCTGGGGTGGACATCCCCGAGCCCCCACCAGGGTCAGCTCCTCCCGGTTATGACAAGACAGCCCATGATGGAAGCACATAGCCTGAGCTCCCACCCCAGTCCCCACCCACTTACCACAGGGCCAGGGATCCCGCGGAGACCCTCAGGCCCCACACGCCCAGGGGGCCCTCGAGCCCCCACTGGACCTGTCCTCCCTGGGGGCCCATCAGGGCCTGGCTCCCCCTGAAACAAACAGGGGCAAGGGAGGGGGCAAGTGGAGTTAGGCGATACCTGCTGGGTACCCCAGCCAAGAGCTGTCAGGAAGGGAGAGGGCATTGGGGCCCATCTGAGATCATTGGCCCCCTCCCCACCCTGATACCCCAACCACTGGCGGAGGGTCAGCAAGGGACCACTCCTGGGTGGGGGCACTTACCTTGGCACCTTTCTCCCCTTCTCTGCCTTCGTGACCCATGCGGCCTCCAGGACCCTGAGATGGGAGAGACAGTAGTAAGTGGGGGTCTGTGTGGGCGAGTGGGGACTGCGTGGGCAAGAGGGACAAGGTGGGGGCCAGGGCGGCCAGGACGTGGATTGTCACTCACCCTCTTGCCAGGGGGCCCAGGGGGCCCCTGCTCCCCAGAAGCACCGGGTGGACCCTATGGAGATGATAACAGCAGTTATAGCATTAGCTTATGCGGATTGAGCATCACCATGTTTCTGGGTATCTCTGATCAGCTTTCCCCAAACATCACCCCAGCACTGGCCACCTCCCTCCCCCCAAGTCACTCACATCCTTGGCCGGTCCCAGAAAAGCAGAAGCATGGACGGTGGGTTGCTCATTCCCTGAGTTCCTCCCTAACCCACTTCTCTGACCCCCCAATTCCACTTAGCAGCCCCCAGCCCCCTCTCCCCTGCTTCCCCACTCACCGGTCCCCCAACATCGCCAGGGTCTCCCCTCTCCCCTGGGGGACCATCTGAACCCTACGGGTGGGAGCAGACAGAATTGAGGGGCGTCAGCTGAGGGGTACGTGAGAATTTGGGGGTGGGCTTGGAGGAAAGTGGGAGTCTGTCCTCTGACCCTGTCCACGACAGAGGGAGGGGGACGGAGACATAATCAAGGGAAACGGTGGACGTGGGGCCTGGGAGTGGAGCCACACCCACCAAAACTCCAGGGTCTCCTGGCGGTCCTAGATCTCCCGGGAGCCCTGTGGGGCCCTAGAACACAAGATAGTTCATTATCGTATTTCTGAATTGTTGAGCTTTCATTCATTTATTGAAGAGATAAACTGCCCAGGCCCAGGACGAGACACAAAAGCTCGCCCTAACGTATCTGGCCTTCTGGTGTTTGTTTCATGTGTGCAGATGTTAGACTAAGAATGTTCCGTGCGCCATTTGGCCTCATCTTTCCAGCTTAGGACTCACAGATGGACCGGATGACAGGGCGGCACAGCAAGGGGGGGGCGGTGACAAGATTCAAATCAGGGTCCCCACAGGCTCTGAAGCTCCTCATTGGCTCCCCTCAGGTGGCTCTGAGTCCACCCCATCCCATCTCTATGGTGGAAGGGTCTCCACTGCCATTTCAATGCCAAACCCTGCCTCAACCCCAAACCCATCCCAGCTTCAACCTCAGCCTTGATCTTTCCGACATCCTTGGAATGATTCCACGTGAATGCAAGTTGCACTCCATACAACAATGCATAACCACTGTATTTTGATGCTGCCTGATGGATGGATTGCTTGGTTCATTCATTCAACCATGTTCTGAACTGCCTATTGGGTCATGCATAGTGGGACAGGGACCCCTGGCTAGAAGTTTGGGAGCAGATTCAAGTGTGCATGAGTATCCACCCTGTCTTTTTTCTCCTCCCCACCCCCCAGGACTTACCACATCCCCTTTGCCTCCATCCTCTCCAGGGGGGCCTTTTTTGCCTGGGGGTCCAGCAGCCCCAGATGGGCCTGTGTCCCCCTTTTCACCAATTTCTCCCTTGGGCCCCTTTGTGAAAAAAGAGGCCAAAGGTTATGTGGTGTGGACTCTCTGGGGATCAAGGATTAGCATACCTGGATTCTGGAATCAGGGTGGGCAGGGATTTTCCTGGGGCCAGGGGTCAGGGTTGACTAGGTTACCCAAGGGTGAGAGGTCAGAGGGATCTAGGACTTCTAGAGCTCAAGCATCAGATGTCCCAGGCACCAGGATGTCACAGGCAAGGTTGGTCTAGCCCACATGTCACCTTTGAGTGAATTAGTAAAGGGCTCCTCTGGGCAACGCATCCCCATGCCAGGGGATTGTTTGGATTTGAGTTCCCACTTTCCCCCTTGACTCTGCACCCTTGGGCCATGTCCCCACCTGCCAGACTCTATGCAGCAGCCCTATCTGAGACCTTCCAGGGGTCTTTCACCAAGAGAACCAGGGGTACCCATAGGTCATGTGTCAGTGACCTAGGACTGCCCCAGGGTCCGGGGTCAAGATGCCCAAAGGTGAGTGGTTCCCCAAGATGTGTGCAAAAACCTCAGGGTACAATCACTCACCGGGATGCCTGGTGTTCCTGGGGGTCCTGGGTCACCAGCTTCCCCTGGTTCGCCCTTCAGGAGGCAGAATAGGGTGGGAAGGGGTCCCATTCTGGCAAGCGGACTGGCACCCCCTCCCCACCCTGCACAGCACCCTGCCCTCCGTCTCTCACCTTCTCGCCCACGGGGCCTGGTTGGCCAACCCCTCCAGGTAGCCCTGGAGGGCCCTGGAGAGACACCAAGGAGGGGAGGTTGGAATGTGGAATCTTGACACCCCTTTCTTGGGAAGTGAGTGTCCCCCGACTCTGAAGCATCCCAGCCCCACCCCACAGAGTTCTCACCTCTGATCCGCTGGGGCCATGGGGGCCACGAGGGCCTGGAGCTCCGTGGGGACCCTGTGGGGGAGTCAGAATAGCATCCGGTGGCCTCCAGAGTCTACAACGACCACAGACCCTTGATGCCGGTGGCCCAGAGACCCTTAAAATGACAATGGCACCCTGTACCCCCAAAACAGAGCCACTGGCCGCCCCACCCTGTGACCCTGCCTCCCCATCCCACCTTCCCCTGGGGGTCCATACCATGGCCCCTACATCGCCAACCTCCCCTTTCTCTCCGGGAAGGCCTGGCAGCCCCTGTGGAACAAAAAGCAAGATTGAAGCACAAGGTAGGGGGGAAGGAGAGGCATCACCTCCTAACTTGGTCACCCACCTGCAGGCCAGGAGGTCCAATCACCCCCACAAAGCCTCTCACTCCATCATCTCCTTTCTGCCCAAAGAGGCCTGGGGGTCCTCGGCGTCCCTGAGCCCCGTCTGCTCCCTGAGAAGAGGACAGGGACAGGAGCACCATTAAGAGTCAGGGTCAAAGGTTGGAGATGACATCAGGGTCAAGGGTCAGGATTGAGGTTAAGGGTTGGAGTCACCATTGAGATTAAGCTTGCAGAGGGTCAGGACTTAGTTTGGAGTCCAAGTTGAGGGTCAAGGCAAACCCAGTTTGAGATTGGCATTGGATGGTGAGTCGGTTTGGGGATTGAGGTTGAGGCCATGAGGTTAAGGGTCATATGGGACTGAGATGGAAGTTAGGGTTGGGTTTGAGGTTAGGGCCAGGGTCAGACTCAATGGGTAAGTCAGGTTGGGTTGAGCAACCATCATGTCTGGTTGACATGGGGTAGAAATTAAGGTCTTAAGTAGGGTTGAGATTGGGGCTGAGATGGGGTTTGGGGTTGGGACTGGGTCAAGTTTTGAGGTTTGCATTCACACTGGGTGTCGCGCTGAGGGGAAGATCAGGGTTGGGATTGAGACTGGGTCAGAGTCAGGTGGAGGACACACTCCCCTCCTATTAGGAACCCAGGGCGGGGTGGCAAAGCTGGAAGCACTCACCGGGGACCCTGGGTGCCCCACAGGACCCCGTATCCCCGTTGGTCCAGGTGGGCCCTGGGGGAAGGAAAAGTTGGAAACCCCTCAGATTCAGGACTGAGGAACCACTGGAGACATGCCTCACTGCCTCCCTGCCCACATCTCCTTACCAGGAAAATCCCCCCACTGGAAAGGGGCAGCTCCATCTCTTCCCCAACCCTGCTTTCCTAGCCACCAAGGAAAGGGACCAGAGATGGACATCTGTCTCAAGTTTGGCTCATGAGGACCTTTCCACCAAGATCCGGGGACTGAGAGCTGGCTTAGTGGCTCTGGGCCCTGGATCTGAAGTTTCCGGAGGGAAGTTGGACTGAGATGCCTCATGGCCAAGTAGAGTCACATGCAGAAAGAAGAGTTTGGTGTGTGCTACCAAGGAAAGGGAGAGGGGTGGGTGGTGGCCCCAGCCCCTCCTGGCCCTATGGGGACCCCTCTCTGCCTGCAGGTGGGATCTAGGGCACCTTTACTCCAGGGAGCTTTGGTGGCTCCCACGCCTTGTAGGTGTCAAGCTGGGGCTCAGCAGGGCAGGAAGCCCTGTGGCCTCCCCCCTCCCCTCTCCACACCCCTGGCCCCCCTCACCTCCCCCAAGGGCCCCTGACTTACCACATCCCCCTTGTCTCCTTTGCTGCCCTTGTGACCAGGGGTGCCCACCTCTCCCTGCAGAGGCAACGCGGTGAGGGAGGAACTGGACTTTCCTTTCCCCACCTCCTCCCCCCGGACTCTCCCTCTCTGTAAACCTCACCTTGTCCCCTTCCTCGCCAGAAGGCCCAACGGCTCCTGGGGGTCCAGGAAGCCCCAGGGGCCCTGGGATCCCATCTTTGCCAGTGGGGCCAGGGGAGCCACGTTCACCCTGTCGGGGGGAGTATTGAAATGGGGGTGTTAGGGGTCAGGGCAGGAGCTCCCTGCAGGGGTGGGGTCTGGGGTACGTAAGAGGGCTGGGGTCTGAGGATGCCTGCAGAGTGAACCGGGCAGGTCACTTACCGGAGAACCCTTTTCGCCTGCAGGACCCACGGGGCCTTGGCCTCCACTTTGGCCAGGAAGTCCAATGCCTCCTGTTGGGCCCAAAGGGCCCCGCTCACCAGGGGAGCCCTGAAAACAGGGGCAAAGCGTCAGGGATAACAGTGGCCATAGCTGTCACATGTGCAGGGATCAGTGGTTATCAGCCTGGGACCCAACCTGCTGTCCTCCCCACTGCCACCAGAGGGCGCCTGGGAGCATCTGCGTCGGGACCTGTCTTTCCCTTGCTTAGAACCCTCCATGGCTCCCACCTAATTGAAGTAGGAAAAGCCAAATCCTCACTGCAGTCCACAGGGCCCTGCACAGTCTGGCCCCAGCACTTCCCTGCCCTCTCCTCCTCCTGCTCTTTCCCTCGCCCACTCCATAAGGTCTCCTTGTTCCTCAGACATGTCAGGCACAGGCCAGCCTCAGGGCCTTTGCACATGCTATTCCCTCTGCCAGGACTGCTCCTCTCTCAGACATCCCCCTGACTCCTCCCTCTCCTTCTGCAGGTCTCACTCAAATGTCACCTTCCCTCACCCTCCTACTGGACAGTAGGTGGGAATAGCTCTGCATGCACCCTACTTTTCTCTCTATTTGGCATTCACAGCCCGAGTCCTTTGCTTCCCCCCACTGGGATGTAAGCTCCAAGAGAAGAGGGGTTTTTGCATCCTGATGTCCACCACATAGGTGAGCAGTCGGCAGATGCAGCATCTCAGTGGGGTTTCCAATACTCAGTGCAACAGGGTGTCCTCATCAAGGCTGTTTGAATTTTACAGTCAAGGAAACTGAGGCTCACAGAGAAATGTGACTACAGCCGTGGAGTGGCAGAGGTGGGTTTATCCCCAAGAGGGCTGACTTAAGTCGGGACTCCACCCCACTTCCCAGAGACCCCGAGTCCCTTCGCCCCAGCCAGGGGGGGGTTGCACTTACATTGGCCCCAACAGGGCCTGGGGGACCCTTGTCACCCTTCAAACCAGTAGGTCCCTGGAGGAGAAGATGAGGCAGAGTCAAGTGAGCCCCAAGGCTGTCCCCACCCTGGGAGCTCACAGTCCCCAGCCCCCGCCCACTGGGCACCGAGATTTGGGGCTGCTGGGTCCCCCAGACCTCTCCAGCCCTGTGCCTTGGCTTCCCAGTTGCCCCCACCCCAGGCGCATCACCTCCTCCCTCCCCGGTGTTCCCCTTCCCTCCTCTGCCTCCCAGCCTAGGCAGGAACGTGGCCAGCTACTCACCAGGTCGCCGGGGGGTCCTTGGGGGCCAGGGAAGCCCCTGGGTCCAGGTGATCCTTCCTTGCCAAGCGGCCCCAGAGGCCCCAATTCCCCCTGCAGGAGTGCAGAGGAGGGGGTCAGGCTCCAGAGAGGGGGCGTCTCCCCCTGCCCTGTGACTCTGGGCCCCCTCCCCCATGGGGCTCGTTCTGAGCCTCGAGGAGGTCTGGGGGGCATCGAGAGGCCTTTGGGACTGTGCAATCAGGATGTCCCACGGGGCAGGGTCTCACCTTGGCCCCCTCTCTGCCTTCCAGGCCTGGAAGGCCTTGTTCACCAGGGGGTCCGGGAGGGCCCGGGGGCCCCCTCTCCCCCAGAGGTCCCGCTTCTCCCATCTTTCCCTGGAAGGGAAGAAGATGCCTCTTGAATAGGGCTTGGCCTGCAGGGGTTCCAGTTTACACACACACACACACACACATCTCCCCCAAATGGCACAAAATAGGGGAGGCTTGTGGGTCCACTCTGACCTGGGGACCCACAACACCGGCTGGTCCAGGCGGCCCTGTCTGACCTTGGAAGCCCTGGGGAGAAGAAAATGGGGGTGTCCCATGAGGGAAAGAAAGGGAGAGTCTAACGGGCTTGGGGCTCAGAGGTCAAGGGATCACTCACCAATTCCCCTCTTTGTCCTGGGTGCCCGGGTCGCCCCTCTTTCCCCTGGGAGCCCTGGAGGATAAGTTTGGGGAGAGTTGAGGCACAGATATGGGGAGGCTCCCCCAACCCAGACTCTCCCCACCCGACCCCTGGTCAGGGTGGGCTTACTCACGGGGGGACCCTTTGGCCCAGGGAACCCAGGAGAGCCTTGCAGACCGAGGAGACCCTGGAACGGAACCGGAAATCATTACCCAATCCCTCCTGCCTGGGACCCCAGGCCCCGCACTCTGAAAACCAGAGCGCTGGCGATGAGGCAGGTACGGCCAAGCCTCTGCACACCACATAGCCAGTCACTCCATTCGCCACTGTAGCCCTTTGTGGGTGGGAAGCTAGGTCTTACCATTTATAGAGGAGGAAACTGAGACACAGAGAGATTAAGTAACTTGCCCAAAGTCACACAGCTGGTGACTAACAGAGCTTAGACTTGAACTCAAGGCTCTCTGACTTCAGAGGCAGTGCTCTTTCCACAGCATTCTAATGTCTCCCACCCTGTGCGTTTGCACCCCACCCTGAATCTCACACGTGCGCACACACACACACACAAACTAACCTTTTCTCCAGGTGTGCCAGGGGCCCCGTCCTGGCCCACATCTCCCTAGGACAGAGTGAACGAGACTCAGGCCCCAGACCAACTCACCTGGGAGGAGCTGGGAGGGACTGGGAGTGGCTGGGTAAACCTGAGGCCAAAGGGCTGTCTGGGGGGCTTAAGCCCCCACCCACCCCTTACCTTGGGGCCCGGCTGCCCAGTGGCACCAGGTTGTCCCCTCTCTCCACGGGAGCCCTGAAGAGGGAAAAGGCAAAGATTAGCAGGGAGGTGGTGGGGTGCCTTGGAGGTAAGACCAAGTCCCAGGCCGCCTCTCTGTGACCCCCTCCGTGCCCACCAGAGACACCGACACAACCCGCACCCCTCCCCTGCCCACGCATGACCTCTCCACCCCCTCTCCTCTCGGAGCCCCTCCTTCCCCTGCCCTGATCCCCAAGACCCAGGGGACAGAAGGGGGGCAGCTCTGCATAGGGTGCTTTCTTACTGGTGGGCCCCGCTCTCCTTCCTGCCCCGGCTGGCCTGCCTTCCCCTGCAAAGGAAACAGGGCACGGCAGGCAGAAAGGAGTTTCGGTGCAAAGGCAGGTCACAAACACACAAACACTCCCAACCGCAGACCCGGGAAAACATGTGCTGCGCATGTAGTCACAAGCCTTTCCTTCACATACACAGGCACAAACCTCACACAACCACATAATGATCACAGAGGCCCAGTGACTCACTCAACTGCACCTCCAAGATCCGAGCAAGCAAGCACGTTCTAACGTCGGTCACAGCCCCACACACAAATGCACGTCACCTGCTGTGCCTTCAGCAAGCCATGGCCTCAGGTGGAGACCCAGGGCTCGCCGTGTGACATTCCCGCACAAGCACACACACCAGCATAAACTCTGCATGGCTTCACATGGGGGCACAGGCCAGCACACAGGGATGAACACACGCTCACGTCCAAATGCAGGGTGTCCATTCACACTGGGTCGCAAGAGGACCGCTGCAACACGAAGCGTGCACGAAAACACACTCAGTGTACAATGAGACACACGTGCATATGTGTATAATGACATCTGCTCACACGTGCACCTGTGCCCCGCACACCCCCTCCTGTCCCCAGCCTGCATTGCGATGCAGGCTTAGGCTGTTGTTTAGCTATCCCATGTCCCCAGGCTGCAGCCCCCAGACCCTGTCCTATCAACACTGAGAGCCGCATGGAATCCAGGCCTGCACGTGCTCACAGATATGTGCAGTAATGCTAGGTGTATCCTGCCCGACACACAAGGACATGTGTGCACATGAGTGCTTCCAGGACACAGCCACCCGCACAGCCCCGCACACCGCCCCCCTTGGGCCAGCCCTTCCCTGTCCCAGTGCCTCCCTGGCATGACTCACCCGCTTCCCTTTTTCTCCGAATGGTCCCAAGGATCCAGGAAATCCAGGAGATCCCTGAGTTGAGAAAACCAAAGGGAAGAGGCAAGAGGCCCATTTGGGCCACTGAGTTCAGAAGCTTCCTTGGTCCTTCCAGCCACAGACTCCTCCAAGTCCCTCCCCCTGGCCACGCTGGCATCTCCTTGTTTCTTGGATGTCCAGTGTGCCCCTTTGGCCTACAATGCTCTCCTCCCAGGAGTCCACAAAGCCAGCTACTCAGCATCATTTGGATCTCATGCCAACGTCACCTCCACCAAGAAGCCCTCTGCCAACGTTCTGTCCTCCAAGTCCCCCTCTGTTGGCCACTTTGTCCTGTTTTCCTCCCCATAATGCTTGAGCTGAAGCATAATGCTTGCTTATTCCACGTTCCCCACCAGGTCATACCCTCACTCCTCTCTTTCCCCACTGCTAAGCGCCTAGCGGGAGCCTTGTCAACCAACAAACTCCAGCCAGGGCCACCCTGGCCATCTTGGGAGGCGCCATCCCAACCTGAGGGAAGACAGCACGGGAATCTGAAATCCCCTCTGACCCTGATGGCTCAGACAGACGGGTCTAGGCCAGAAAATATCTAGCCCCCGGAATCCAGCAAGTCAAACTGCACCCCAGGTCCTCTTCCCTGCCTTCCCATAGAAGCCTGCACACACACACACACTTACTTGTTGATATCTCATTATTGATGAATCAGTTTCCTACCAATCAAACTTGACAGATGACTACTTCTGCTATTGATCAAAATCCCCCTTCCCTGGGCACCTACTTTGTTGCAGAGCCTGTACCAAAGGCTTTGCCTGCATCGTTCAATTGTATAGCTTTATCTGATTCGAATCCCAGATTGTTTTTTGTTTTGTGTGTTTTGTTTGGTGTTATTTTTGCTGCACAAAGCTTTATTGATCACACTTGGTTCACAGCTTGTCAGAGGGTGTCAGGGTGGCTGGTTAAAAAGATCCTCCTGACCTTCCTGGCAATGTGGGACAGATATCCTGGAATGAGCTGGGACTCAGCTCCAAGGGATTGAGAAAAATCCTAGAATGCGCTGAGACCCAGCATCAAGGGATTGAGAAAACCTTCTCGACCAAAAGCCGGAAGAGTGAAATGAGACAAAGTGTCAATGGCTGAGAGATTCCAAACAGAGTCGAGAGGTTATCCTGGAGGTTATTCTTACGCATTGAGTAGATATCACCTTGTTATTCAAGATGTAAGGGAGAGGCTGGAGGGAACTGCCTGAAAATGTGGAGCTATGTTCCAGTGTGACAGTGTGATTGTGAAAACCTGTGTCTGATGCTCCTTTTATCTACCTTGTCAACAGATGAGTAGAACATATGGAATAAAAATAAATAATAGGGGGAACAAATGCTAAAATAAATTTAGATTGAAATGCTAGTGATCAATGAAAGGGAGGGGTAAGGGGTATGGCATATATGAATTTTTTTCTGTTGTCTTTATTTCTTTTTCTGAATAGATGCAAATGTTCTAAGAAATGATCATGACGATGAATATGCAACTATGTGATGATATTGTGAATTACTGATTATATATGTAGAATTGAATGATCAAAAGTTAAGAATGTGGGCGGGCCGCGGTGGCTCAGCGGGCAAGGTGCTTGCCTGCTATGCCGGGGGACCTCGGTTCGATTCCCGGCCCCAGCCCATGTAACAAAAAACGGAGAAACAAAATACAATAAAACAAGAAAATGTTTAAAAGATGTTTCCCTTTCTTCCTTCCTTCCTTCCTTCTATCCTTCCTTCCTTCTCTCTGTCTTTCCTTTAAAAAAAAAAAAAAAAAAAAAAAAAAAAAAAAAAAAGTTAAGAATGTTTGCATTTGTTATTATATATTGTTTTAATTTTAAAATTAATTTTTAAAAATCCCCCCCAGCTCAAGGGTGGGGCTCAGGCAGAAGCCTGGATGTCAAGGGAAAGCAGAGGGGATACCTAAAGGCCTCTTCACTCTGGAAGTCTCTAGCTGTGCTTGAGTGTGAGCCTTTCGCAGAGAAACTTGCCCAGCCTGGCCTGACTGACCAGCTGCGTGGCCGTGGACAAGTGGCGATTCCCCTCCAACACGCGTCCTTGTCTGTAACCTGGAGATACCACCAGCAGCTCTCTCACCAGGTTTTGGTGAGGATTAAATACTGCCCATAAAGGGCTTTATATGCTGTTTGCCACATCACACATGCTCAAGAAATGTTAGCTGCCATGGCTGTTATTTATGATTATTATTACTGACCTCCCTCTAACTGATACACTATACCCCTTGCAAAACGCACAGCTCATTGCCTGAGAAACTCAGATCGGGCTTGGCTAGGAGCTTCCCTCTCAATTCCCCTGAACCTCTGTCCCCCCCCACTGAATAATATACTCAGTGGTCCCTGGAGTTTATTCCCAAACCCTGTTTATGCCAGTTACACCTTCTGTCAGAGTCAGGTAATTTAATGAAATTTGTAAAAACTGTTAAAATATGGACAGGAAAAGAGAGAAGTCTATCAAAACTAAGTGAAATGGCCCAAACACCCCTAAAGAGAGGGATAGAGAGATAAAAAGTGATGGTGGAATTATATAAAGATAGGATTTAACAAATGAGCATGATTGCTGAATCATTAAATTGATATCTCCTTTAGTCCCCAGTACCTTAGAGCAGTTAGAAGTAAAAACTTAAAATTGTGGAATTGTAACCAAACTCTGAAATATGTTCTACAGCTGATTGTGGTGCTATGCTTTGAAATTTATTGCTTTTTTGTATATATGTCATTTTTCACAAAAAAGAAAAAAGTCAATTGTGATGATAAAAAATATATATATTCCTTCTAGCCTCTAATGTGCTGAAGCAGCTAGAAGGAAAAACCTGAGAGGATTGTATGGTAGCCCATGACATACTCTGGGATCTGTCCTGTACCTACTTGTTGAAGAGTGCTTTTGAAAACTATTGCTTTTTTCTTTCTTTGCTTTGTATATATGTTATACCATATAATTTTAAAAGTTAAAAAAAAAATACCAAGTGACATGGAAAAGACTTGATATAAAGGAAAATCACTAAAAACAAAATATTGCTGTTAAATTAGGTGTCAGTAAAATAACTGCACCAGCTTCAGCGGGCAGAGGCGTGGAATTCTGGAAAGAATCTGCATGCAGATTTCTTCCTAAGTGTCTTTAAATTCCTGCTCTACTTTATATAAATAGACGCTATAAATCACCAGTGATGTAATATAGGTGTGGTTGAGGGAAAAAAGTTGAGTCTAATTAGATTAGACCACAGACTGGCAAGCAAATGTACATTTTTGTGTAAGCACATTTTATTATACATTATAATTAATTCCAAATATGTAAGACGGGTATTTTTAATGACCCGCCTCCTTAACCGACTTCTTTGAAAGGCCAATCTCAATCACACCAAATGAGGAGGAGCCTACAGTTTCATTATTATCCCCATCAACAATATTAATTAATCAAATGAATGGGGTATATTCTACTGTATCCCCAATTGGCTTCTAGGAAAGCAGCCTCAAAGACTTGCCCAAGGTCATTCAAAGGGTAAGTGGTAGGTATTTGAGCCCAGGTCTGCCCGATCCCATACTTCCTCAAGGACCCATCTGGTGGGACATGATAGTTCACAGCCTGACCCCCAGCTGTGAAATGGTCTCTGAGTCCAGCTCCCACCCATCCCGGCCCCTAGCACCTCACCTTAGGACCTGGACGGCCAGGATATCCTGGGAGACCTGGCACCCCGAGCTTGCCCTGCAGGGAAATGATGGAATAGAGGTCAGGAATTGCAGCCTGAGAGAGAAAGGATCAGGGGTGGCTGTGGACCGGTGGAGGGGCAGGAAGGTGGGAGCCAAGGAAACGTTAAGTCCTGGCTCCTGCCTGCAAGGGGCTTATCTTTGGGAAGGTCACTTGAGTGCCCAGCACCTCAGTTTTCTTGTCTGTAAAATGGGTCTAATCTACTATTTCATGCAGTGATTGTGGGGATAAAAATAAAATCATGTGCCTAGAATTGCTCTGCAACCCTGAGCTGAGGCATCAAAGAAGATGACAAGCCTGATAGCAGTCTCCCAAGGCCAGAGATGCACAGGCAGAGGGCAGAAGGCAAAGGGGACAGGGGACACTATGGCTGCAGGATGGGAAGCTGGAGGGCGGAGAGTGGAGGGAGTGACCATGGTTCTTTCACCTTCTCCCCAGCTGAGCCTGGGGGCCCCTCCTCTCCAGGTGGTCCCGCCTGCCCCTTCAGCCCTTCGGGGCCATCTTCTCCCCGGGGACCCAGAGGTCCAGAGGGCCCCTGGAATAGGGAGGAGAGAGTCAGTCCCTTTGGCACTCCTACCCCCTTTAGCCCCCTCTATTGTTCGATACCTTAGCCCAGCTCACCCTGTCCCCCAGTCTTCCCCAAGCCCCTGAGATCCACCAGCCCCCTCATCTGGAGCTCGCCTTACCCTATCGCCTTTAAGTCCTGCCTCACCCTTGAAGCCTGGGAAACCATCCCCTCCCTGAATGGGAAAGAACACAGAGGTCAGAGGTCAGCACTGCAGGGGGAGGACCCAGCCAGGGCCTCTTTATTGAGGTCCCCCCTTCCCCAAGAAAATCCTCCCTTCTCACCTTCTCTCCTTTCTCCCCTTGCAGGCCCCGGTTGCCAGAGGTGCCCTGGGGAATACGAAAGCACTCAGCAGCTTCCTAGCTTAAGAAACTCTAGTGCCCTGCTCCAAACCAGCCAGGACAGTCCCAAGAGGATGCTGGGTTGGAGCGGGGCTGGGGATAGCCACGGAGGAAATGACCTTTCCCCCAAGCAAGAGGATGTGGTGTGCAAAAGCTGCCTCCCAGCCCCCCTTCCCACTGGCCGCCTCCCCAGGCCATTTGCGCGGGGGTGTGCAGGGAAGGCCAAATTTCCGAGCAATTGATTCCCATCTCCCAGGGACACCGAGTCCACAGTTCCTTCTGGCAGTAGAAGGAGGATGAACATCTTGTTGTAAAGGCAAAGGAATTTTCCCCATCCGTGCAGAGGCTACAGAATGACTCTGCTCTTGGCAATTCCACGGCCCTGTGCTTGGCTACTGCGTGACTGCTCAGTGCAAGCCTAGTTTCTACTCATACCAAATTCCCGGCTTGGGCAGCAAAACCGCACTTGGCAACTACAAGACTGAGCTCAGCTGCTACAGTGGAATTGTACTTGGATACCACGTAACTCTGTGTTTTGGAAAATAGCATGTGTGTATCCAGCCACAGTGTGATTTGCTTAATTACAATGTAACCGAGCTTGGCTACAGTTGTTCTTTGGTCTTGGATAGAATGTAAATGGACTTGGCAACAACATAGATCAAAACTGTATGTATGTATGTTTAACCACAATGGAACTCTGAAGTCTGACCCACAGTAGGACTGTGGCCAGCTAAGGTATAGCTACTTGCCTTCCTTGTGTAACTAAGCTTGCCTACAATGCAAAAAATGTAAAGCATCTGTCTGGTTTTGGCTACCACCAAATTCTGTTCTTATGCCACAGGGATCCTCCAATGAACTCAGGTACAATACAGACGCGAACTCCAACATCCCTACACTTGGTAGACAACACAACTCTATCTAGCTGCAGGGTAGGTAGCCCTTGGATTATCCCAGCACCCTGTACTTGTAGGATGTGTGCCCTGCATCTCCACTTGACTGAAATGTCCTAACTTAGACTATGATGAAGTTTGCATGCTGAGAGTGAGATTGTGTTTGGCTTAGAATGCAGGTGGGCTTCACTGTTCTCAACCCAAGGTGACCACTTGTAACTTCATTGCAATGCGGACCTCTGGCTGCTGAGCTCCAAAGTAATACACCTAACTCTGCATATTGTAGCTCAGACCCAAGACACATTCCAGCTACCCTTTTCCCGGCCGACTGAGTCCTCTCTCAACACACCCAGAAGTGTCTGACGGAGCTTGTTTCCAAAGTCCGTGCTGATGAATCCCACCTCCACCACCTGAGGATGTCACAGATCACCTACCTTCACTCCGCGAGGTCCAGGATAGCCCGAAGGCCCAGCTGACCCTGGTGGACCCTGAGATGGAGAAGAGGTCAGCGCCTGTGGTCTCCTACCCTCCAGGTTCTAGGTGCCCCTCGCGGCTCTCCCCTTATTACCCCCGGCCCTGCTGCCTCACTCTCATCGCCACCCCGGATGCTCCTTGGGTTCCTCACTCACCTGGGCCCCTTTCTCTCCCATGGGGCCCTCATGGCCTGGGTGACCCTGGGGAAGAAACATTCTAAGTTGTCATGGACCAAGAGTTGTCATCCAAATCCCCATGCCATCCCTTCTCCTTTTCCTGACCCCCATGCCCAGTTCTCACCGGAGGACCATCCGCTCCTACGAGGCCTGGAATTCCTGGGTTTCCAAGTGGGCCCTGAAAAGAGATGAGCAGTATGCGTGTGGAGTGGGGGGTGGCACAGAGGGTCTCAGGGCCCCAGAACGCCACCAGGAGCAGCCCTACTCAGACATGCAGCTCCCTCAAGGTTAGAGAACAGGAAGATCCCACTAGCTGGGATACTGGTGCCCAGCTCAGCCCAGATTTGCTGTGTGACCTCGGTCAAGCCCCCTCCCCTCTCTGAGCCTCAGAAATTCTCTGCCTCTGAGAAGGTTGAGAGAAGGGATTTAAAACAGGATGAGAGGGATGTTGGGATAGGGGGTTTCCTAGCCACACTCCTTCCTTTAGAAGCGTCTTCTACCCCAGCTTCAACGGAAGCTGCACGACTGAACACCTCCCCCACTTTGTCTTGCAAACAAGCCATAGGTCAAGAGGCGGGCACCCGGCCCGGCTAAGCCAGGCAGATTCTCGCCTGGGATTTTGAAGTAAGAAATACAGAAACCAGAATCAGATGGATCTAGTCAAAGAAACTACGAGGTCATGGGGAGCTGGGGTCTGAAATGGTCAAAAGGCAATCCAGGATCATGCAAAAAGAGAAGCTGGGGTGAGAACAATGTAAGATTGGTGCAGAGAGAAATGTCTGCTAGGGGCAATGGAGACAGAAGAGCAGAGAAACAAAGATGGCGCCCTCGGGACCCGAAGAAAGGGCTTTCCTGTCCCACAGGCCCAGGTACTACTTTCCATGACAGGCTTCTGTGGGATTCCCTGTATCCTGACAGATATCTCCTTATGTGCAAAAGCCTTGGTTCCTTTCTGTTGCTTGCAACCACCTCTTCCCCAACAATGAGACTTTGTAACTCTGTGCTAGTTTAGTGACTGTCACAGTTTATCAGAAGCCTCAGGGTGAGCAGAAAGGACCCCCAGTGGAAAGCTCTTCCCAGAGACAGAGCTGAAAGGACAGAGATGCAGAGATGCTTGTTGTCCTGTCACTCACCTTCTCCCCAGGAATGCCAATGAGTCCCTGGGGACCAGGGAGTCCCTGGAGGTATAAAAGAGAGAGTCAGGGAAGGCATGAAAGGGGACAGAGAGCCCCAAGGCGGAGGAGGTCAGAGATGGCCTGAGGCCTGACCCCCCCCCCCCCCCCGCCCCTCTCCTTTCTGGGAAAGACTACAAACCTGGGACCCAGGATTTCCCTGCTGCCCTGGAGGGCCTGGCTCTCCTGGAGGACCCTGGGGAGAAAGTGGGGGTTCAGTGAAGCTGGACAGGATCATGGAACTGAGAGGTCAGTAAAGCCGAAATGGGGTGAATTGGGAGTGGATGGGACACGGGCAGGCACGGGGAAGCAGAGGGATCAGAGAAGGGTCATGGGGTCAGAAGGAGTCAAGGGTCAGAGGTAGGATACATACCACATTTCCTTTGGGCCCGGGAGCACCGTCAATTCCAACTACACCCTGAGGGGAGAGAGAGAGTGAGTCAGGATGGAGAGACAAGCAGCGGCCGGAGTCTGGGTGCAGATGGAGAAGTGAGAGGGCAGAGAATCCAGGCCACAGAAATGGACATGCAGAGGACAAGGCAGGCATATGCTCACCGGGCGTCCTGGGGGGCCGGGGGAGCCCCTGGGGCCAATCAGTCCTCGGGGGCCCTGCAAGGAAGTGGGGATATTACACCCGCCTCCGATCTGGGCCCTGTTCGGGACCCTAAGCGTCTTGGCTTCCTCCCACGTTGGGTTCCAGGTGTCCCTGATACTCACCGCCTCGCCAGCTTGGCCTGTGGGCCCCGGGGGCCCCGCTGCTCCCTGCAGGAAAGCATTATCAGATGGAGAGGGGGAGGTACAGCCCTCAGAGAACCGTCTTCCCTCATCTCAGAGTCCAAACGCGAGGTCGGGTCCAGGACACTGAGCACAAGTGATGTCATTCGGGTCCCCAACCCCAATTCGGGCCCATCACCTCCAGTCTTGCCTCTAATTCACGGAGAGCCCTGAGCCCTCAAACTGGATTTCTGGGCCCCTTTGGGGTCTCCTGGCCCTGCAGGACAGACCTTCACCCCTATTCCAGACACGCTCTGCGCTCCACCCCCGACCCCTCTACTCCTCTCTGACCCTCATTCCGGTTTCCTCATCTCCAAACCATCCCCTAACTCTCTCCAGAACCCACCTTCTCGCCGTCCTCTCCTGAGGGCCCAGGCTGCCCCACATGGCCAAAGTCGCCCTGGAATGGGGAACAGAGGGGAGCTCAGAGTAGAAATTAGCGGGTGGAGAGCAGCCGCCTCCCTCGCGCCCAGGAGAGGTGCCCAGGCAGGAACAGCGATGACACAGACCCAGTGACCGCGGGGCAGGGAGGGGAGGGGCTCCCACACTCACCCTTTGGCCCTTCTCACCAGGCAGCCCGGGCAGGCCGTCAAAGCCCCGCTCACCCTGCTCAAAGAGACGCCAGCTGAGCCCTGGCCTCCCCCACATCCCCCATCCAGACAACCCCACGTCCCCGGCCGGGGCCCCATGACCTACCTTGGGTCCCGTGTCCCCAGGGAGTCCCCGAGCGCCATCTGCTCCGGAGTGGCCCTACGGGAGAGGTGAACCCAGGGACCAGGAATCAACCTCCTGGAGCCCACAAAGCCAAGAACCCTGTCTTCCTCAAACATTCAATCCTCACACCTCAAATGCCAAAACAGAAGAATCAACCTCCCTTGTGTCCCTCCCCAAGACTGGGGACTCAGTGGCATTACAATCCGCATCCTCGCAATACCTCCTAACAGGAATGGAGCAGCTTCCTCACAGCAGGGCCAGGGCTGCTTTGTGCACCAATTTAACCTCCCGAATATATCTCAAATGCATCCATTATTCGTTTGTCCCTGTATTTTCTTTTCTATTTTTCTAGAGCAATACGGATAAATCATGCAAATGGTGCAGAGTTACCATATACCGACCCCTACAAACGCAGTGCTCCCTCCTTGCAGCATTTTGCATTGGTGTGTGTGCTGCTTTGAAAGGATGTATGTCCCCTAGAAAAGCCATGTTTTCATCTAAATCCCATTTCGTAAAGGCAGAATAATCCCTATTCAATCCTGTATGTTTGAAACTGTCATCAGATCATCTCCCTGGAGCTGGATGTAATCAAGAGTGGCTGTTAAGCTGGATTAGGCGACGACATGTCTCTACCCTTTTGGGTGGGTCTTGATTAGTTTCTGGAGTCCTATAAAAGAGGAAACATTTTGGAGAATAAGAGATTCAGACAGAGCAGAGAATGACATAGCCACGAGAAGCAGAGAGCCCACCAGCCAGCGACCTTTGGAGATGAAGAAGGAAAACGCCTCCCAGGGAGCTTCATGAAACAGGAAGCCAGGAGAAGAAGCTAGCAGATGACGCTGTGCTCACCATGTGCCCTACCAGATGAGAGAGGAACCCTGACCGTGTTCACCATGAGCCTTCTCACTAGAGAGAGAAACCCTGAACTTCATTGGCCTTCTGGAACCAACATCTTTCCTTGGATGCCTTAGATTGGACATTTCTACAGACTTGCAATTGGGACATTTTCTCGGTCTTAGAACTGTAAACTAGCTACTCATTAAATTCCCCTTTTTAAAATCCATTCCATTTCTGGCATATTGTATTCCAGCAGCTAGCAAACCAGAACAGTGTGGTACCTCTGTTACAATTGATGGATCAACATTACTATGATTATACTTAGTGTAGACCGTAGTTTGCATTAAATTTCACTCTCTGTATTATACAGTACTATGTCTGCTTTTAAATTCTGGTAACATATATAGAACCTAAAATTTCCCATTTTAATCGCTTTCAAATATACAACTCAGCAGTGTTACTCATACTTACAGTGTGCCACCCTCATCACCCTCCACTGCCAAAACTCCCCATCACGCCAGGCAGAAACTCCAACCAATTAAATATTAACCCCCCCACCCCCCACAGCCCCTGGTAACCTGCAGTCTAACTTCTGACTCCATGAATGCACACATTCTGCGTCTTTCATATAAGTGAGATCATACCATATTTGTCCTTTTATGCTTGGCTTATTTCACCAATATTCTTGATCCCCAGTGTTCTGGCTCTAATAATCCAATCCAAGTCACCAACATTTAAGAACTGCCATCTTCAGCCTCTGCCAATCACCCTGCAGTCGTTCCTCATTGTACTTATAATTATATCTGCAATTGTCTCACTTGTCACCTCCCCCGGCCCCAGCCCCTGCTCATGCTGCTCCTTCCACTTGGAAACCTCTTCTCTCTCCTAGTCACCTGCTTGTACTTCAGGTCTCAGTGCAAGCACCACCCCCTCTGGCAGGTTCTCCATGACGTTTGGACCTGACTAGAGCCCTGTGTCATCAACTCAAAGACTGGGGCTGCCACTCCGTCTTCAGTGCTCTCATTCCACCAATGACACGGGAGACCCCGGGGCACGGAGCTCATGTTGGGTGTTGAGGGATAGATAAGGGTGATCTGGGATTCTAGGGGTCACTCACCATCTTGCCCTCTCTGCCAGGGGGCCCAGGCGGGCCCTGACGGCCTCGAGGACCCTATAAGAGTGAGAAAAGGAAGAAGGAAGGAGAATAATGAGGACGAAGGATTTATCTAAAACCATTCCATAGAAAGAGCAAAAAACACAAGGGTATTCCCCCCCCCCTTTAGCATCCTCCCCAAGCAGCACCTTATCCATGGCCCCAGGGGAGAAACCCCTCCAATCCGATCCTGTTTCCACGCCCACCAATCTCACCTGTTGCCCCATTTCTCCCGCCTCTCCTTTCAGACCTGGATACCCTGGGAGGCCCTTAGAGGAAAGAGATGGGGAATGAAGATAGAGGCAGGTGGCCCCTCTCCACTGATGCACCCTCCCCCTTCGTGCAGCCTCCCTACTCACCACAGGGCCCGGACGTCCTGTGAGCCCCACGGGGCCAGGCGGGCCTTTCATGGAGAGCTGGAGGGACAAAGGTGGACAGAGGTTCAAGTCTCCCAGCAGACCTCCAAAGCCCCCACAAAGGCATCTCGCAAGACAAACATCACCCTGTTTCCTGGCCAGCCCTTTGTGACCCTGCCCTCCCTTTCATGCCCCCAGCTGTCCTCTCAGTCCCCGGTTAGTCCCCCCGATTATCCCCCCACTCACCTGAGCATGTTGCAGTACTGCCTGAGCCTGGGCCTGCTGGAAGGAGACTGGGGGTCCTTTGAGGGAGCTGCTTGCAAACTGGAACTGGGGAGCAAGTCACGGTGAGGGGATCCCCAAGGAGAGCCCACTCCTGGGTGGGGACCCAACCTGCAGGCTGTGCCACCCTAGCTCCTTCTTACCGGCATCATGATCACCGTGCCCGGCAAGCCTCGGACCCCGTCAATGCCAGGGATCCCTGGGAGGCCAGCAGGTCCCTGGGAGAGGAAGAGAGAGGCAAGGAGGAGACAGAGAGATGGAGGAGGGAGAGGAGGAAAGAGATAGAAGGATGGAGGTGGAGAGGTGGAAAGAGGGCACAGGGAGAGGAAGGGACAGAGAGATGGTGACAGCAAGACAGAGAGATGGAATGAGAGAGAGTCATAAAAAGTGGCAGAGAATGAAACATACAGACACGGATGGAGAGACAGAAATAAAGAGACAGACACAAAGACATAGGGGACAAGACAGAAATGAAAGACCCTCAGAGGCAGAGACAGACAGAAAGAGAAAAGCAGGGAATAGATTCCCCAGGACAGAAGAGGATCCAGAGGGAATTTGCAGATGGGGAAGGAGAGCAGTGGAAGAAATCAGCTCCAGTCCAAGCGGTGTGGCCAGCCCCTCAGACGTGCCTGCTCCCAACCTCAGTTCCACAACCTGAAACCTCACTCCCCAGATGGAGACACCCCAGGGGGAGTCTCTTACCGGTACTCCAGGGTCACCAGGGAATCCTGGGGGGCCAGGAGGGCCTGAGGGGCCAACCGTCCCCTGTTGGTGGCAGAGAAAGAAGAGGCCATGAAAGTACAAGCTTTGATCCAGGCTGGCATCCAACCCTGCACAGACCCTGACCCCATGTTAACTCCTCAGTCTCTACCCCGCTATTGAACCATCCCTGACCTCCAAATACCATACCAACTCACGTCAACCCCCAACTTACACCCTAACCCTAACTTGACTCCATCGTTGAGTCTCAAACATCCAATGACCTCCTAATGGTTGGTCAGCACACACCCCAACTTCCCATCCCAGGGGCACAAGCAAGGAAAGGGAAGACAGGAAGACAAAAATGCAGACATGACTCACTCGGAGTCCTGGAGCTCCTGGAGGTCCCTCAAACTGTTGTCCCTGAAAGGAGAGATGAGTGTGACCCCCCATTCTAGCCCAGACCTCTTACCACCCCCCTTCCAGCCCCAGGTACCCTCACCGCTTCAATCACTGCGGGTTCTCCCTTTTCTCCCTTCTGTCCAGCACCCTGGGGCAAAATGAATGGAGACAAAAGAGATGTGAGCCCAGCTGCCTGATTTTACACTGGTCTTCCCAACCCCCCTCCCCGGCCCCCATCAGGAGCCATCCTCAGAGCTGCCCCAGCCATTCTTTATTCAACTGATATGTATTCATCTTCTCAGCCTCAAGCATCAATCTAGCAATGGCTTGTCAAGGTGAAGGGCGTGAACTGTAGAGCATGGCCTCTGGGTCCTAATTGTAAATCTGTCACTCAATAGCTGAGTAACGTTTGGCAACTTCCTCACTCCACTCTTCTGACCTCACCTGTAAAGTCAGTAGGTGAATGACAATGACATTTATCCCACATGAAGATGGATGAGTTGAAATGATGCTTGGCCCAGAGTGAGCACTCAGGGTAGGTTAGTAAGGATTAATTCCCTTCTCCCTTGTCCAACAGGAAGGCTAGAACCTGGGCTTTTTCTCTGCATTATTTTCCTAGGGAGTATCACCCAATCTCATGGCTAAGGACACCATTGGTCTTCTGATGAGTCCCAGGTCTTTATCTCCAGCCTAGACCATGTCTCCTGAACTCCAGAATCTCCTAGCCAACTGCCCACTTGACATCTCCATTTGGCATATCCAAAGTGGGATCCAGGACACTCTCCATCTGCCCCTCTTTCAGGCTTCCCATCTTAATCAAGCTCCCATTATGCGTCTACCCACTTATCCTTGTATCTGTCTACACCGCTGACAACAAGTCCAAAATGAAGCATGGCCCACCTCTGCCCACCTCTCTCCATCCCCAAAGCCATCACCCTCCTTCACAGAGCCTTCTCTCTCCTAGACTACAGGCTTCCCTGCTGACCCTCTGGCTCCCCCTACGGTCCACATGCCACTCAGCAGCCAGACGGAGCTTCTAAGGCTCCACATCAGATCACATTCCATCACAAGTGATTTTCCATCACGCTTAGACTGAGAGCCAGACTCATCACCCTACACACACAGTCATGCAGTAGCACAGTGCCTATCACACTATAGGGGTTCATACATATTTTCCAGCTCTACTGGGGTGGTGGGAGACGGTCTAGGCAAGATAAGCAGAAGGCAAGAGAGAATGTGGCTCCCTTCCATTGTGCCAAACCCAACCATCCAGACTCACAGGAAAGATCTGAAACTGAGTCCTTGATGGATGCTCTGCTGCCCGGAAGATGGGGCCCATGGCGGGGTCACCTCCTTTCCCGTCCTCCTTGGCTGTATCATTCTCCAATAAATCCAGCTCAGTTCCACTGCCAGGGCCCACGTTTTCCTGAGGAGGACATTTAGAACAGACCAGTTTGCTCCTGTCCTCCTCATTCTCCAGCACACATCTCCTGGCTATCCCCTGTCGAGCCCCACCCACTTCCCACTGACCTCTAGGACGGGGACACTGTGGTCAATGATAACGGTGGTGGTGATGACCGAAGAGGAGTTGGAGGTCGGAGGCAGAGTTGGGGTTGGCACCTCTGTCTTGGGAATGTAAGCAGCAGTCTGGAGCAGGGAACAGAGGGAGTATCAAGGCTGAAGTCCAGAAGTCAGGCCAACCAAGATAAAAGGGAGGTAAAAGAGGAGGCAGGCCCTGCCCCAGTTTGAGACAGAGGACAGAAAAGGATTCCCAAGGAACATCAGAGGGGTGTAGGGTAGAGAACGGCCAGTGGAGGCAGAGGTGTGCTGGCTGGACAAGGCAGTCATCAGGAGAACCACTGTGATGGAGGAAAAGCAGGGCTGGGCCAGATCCCAGAGGCCTGGGAAGCAGAGTGGGACTCGTTCCAGAGCCCCGTGGTCAGGGTCAAGGTCCAGCACTCAGGGCCAGACTCCCAGAAGCCTATCCCACATGACCTCTCACAAGGCAGAGCTCAGTGATCAGCCAGCCAGGCCACAGCCAGAGAGGAAATGGAAAGCTCCTCCTGGTCTGGACAGCTGCAGAGACACTGGGTCAAGGCAGGAGAAGAGGGCAGTGGGAGCCCAGGTGAGGGGCTAGTGTTGAGGAATGGGCTGGAGAGGGGTAGGTGTCTCCTGGTGTCCACGCCCTGGGCCTGAAGTGATAACCTCTTTACCTCCACTGACGCTGAGAGCAGAGGTAATGCAACCAGTGACCCTCCCTCAACCAGAACCCTAATCAATGACCCCCACCAAGGACCCCAAAAGAGTGACACCACCAACTAATAATCCACTTCAATGATCACCACCCAATTATTCCTACAACCAGTGACTCACCGGTGACCTCCCAATTAAAGATCTCCAACCAATTACTCACCATCCAGTGACCCCCCCCAATCAATGATACCCTACATTAACACCCAACAATCGACCTCCAACTAATACTCCCCAACCGTGTTTTCCCAACCAATGACCCATTAGTGACTTCCCAACTAAAAACCCACCAGGGACTCGCAAATGAATGACCCCATCCCTGCCTCTATACAAGTCATTTTTCCAAGTGGTGACTCTAGTCAATGATGGCTACACGTGATGCTATTAGTGCCTCTAGCCAGTGATTCCCCACCAGTGACCCCTAACCAAGGATTCTCCCAAATAATAAACCCCATCAATGACTCCCAACCATTAACCCTAAACCAGAGACTCCAGTAACATCAGCAATGTTGATGTTACCATTGACCTCCAACAGTGACCCAACCTAGTAACTCCACAAACATTGACCTAATCAATAACCCCCTACAGCTATACCTATCAAGGAGGCCAAACAGTTTCCCCCAATCAATGGCTTCCCCAATGAACGACACAGTAATCACATCAATGACCCCAAACAGTGAGCCCCAAATGACGACACAGTAATCACTCATCATTCACCCCAGTAAATGATCCCCCTAAAGAGTGACCCCATTCAGAATCCCCTAACAATCCAGCACTCATCTAGGTGTTTTTCCCCTTCCTCCAGCCCCCCCAGTGCTGGAGATGAGGTGGGCAGAGATGGGGGAGCCCATGAGAAAGGACCAGCCCCCACATAGTCGACAGCAAGTCAAGAGAAGCCTGAAGTCAGGGACTGGGGAATAGAGGCAGGGACCGTGGACGAGGGGTCAGTGATTAGTGAGGACCAGAGATGAGAAGTCAGGTGATACAAAAGCAGAGGTGAAAAGTCACATCCCTTACCTGGTTCTCCAGGAGGTCAAGAGGTGGACCTGGGGTCACAGTTTCCTTATTCTTCTTCTTTCGGCCCTTTCCCTTACGACCTCGTCCTTTTTTCTTCCCCTTCCCCTTTCCCTTCCGTCGAGGGGAAGGGGTTTCTGGCTCACCCTGGGGTGCCTAGAAAGAGGGTCCCATCAGATCCAGAGCCCCTGCGCAGCATCCCATCCTCTCTGGGACAGTCCCAGCACTCAGGTTACCTGGGACCATGCTGGAGGGGGGGTGCACAGGAGTCCACTGGTCCTGTGCTTTGAGGTCCTGAGACCAAGTATCAAGGTCAACCGTGTGACCTGAGGGCCAGGGCCACTCAGTTGTGTGACGTGAGGTCAAGGGCCACGAATGCCTGGGGTCTGTTTGAGGTCACTTAGTCCTCATTTAGGGGTCAGACTTCACTCATTCCTAAAACCTGGGGCCAGGAAGCACTCAGCCAGCAACTTCGGGTCAAGAGGGGTGCAGCCCCTCACTCACCCCCACGGTTGGGGGCTCCGGGTCATCACAGCCAGGAAGGAACAGCTCACAGGCCTGGAAGGCAGCCTGAGGGTCTGGGGATATCAGCAGCTCCTGAATATCTCCCTGGAGGCAGGGCGGGGAAGAGGAGAACAGGCTGACTCCAAGCCCCCTTTCCTGGGTGCAACGCTGCCTGCCTCCTGGAACGGCGGCTCGGCGTTTCCCCACACAGAGCAGCGGGAGTGTAAGAAGGGGGCAAGGCAATCTCTCTACCTCTGGAACTGATAGAAGGAAAGAGCATTGGGTCATGCAAAGTCACCCTCACAAGCGACACCCCACAACATCTGTCACACCAGAGACACGTTCGCTCCTTCACTCTCAGGCACACGGCACCAAGGAAACTTCTAGGTATTGGGGATGAGGAGAGACGCAGGGTAGACACGCTCGCCGGCCTCGTGGAGGTGACACAGCACACTCACCCGCTCCGAACCCACCCAGCACACAACCACAGCGGCACACGCTTTGCCGGCACACAATAACGCAACGACAGTATGCATTACAAGCACGCAACCCCAAGCCCATCCTCTGCATTGACAGGCAAATTCCCCTGTTTCACCGTCACACGTCACAATCTTATCCTCCCACGACAGGCCACGTTTTGTGGCCCCACGGCCTCACAGCTGTAACTGCAATGAGGCTCACATCCTGGGGTTCCCTTCCCGGGGCTTCCTGGGACAAGGTTGAGGTTGGACATCTCCCTTTCCCAGTCTCTTCTCTTCTGAATCGGGCTGCGGGAAACACTCCCTCCCCCAACCCGGTCCTCTGCCTCAGTTTCCCCTATCGCTGAACCCATACCTCAAAAGTCTCCTCTCCAAGATCCTGGGTCCCCAGCACGGTCAGTCCAGCTGTGCTGATGAGCCGAGGCCCCTGGCCCGACACGGGGGGCTGGGGGTCACAGTCAGCCACCAGGGTCGCCATCCCACCTTCCACGCTGACCGCCACACGGTGCCACCTGCGGGGGGGGACAGCCTCAGTGGGGGGTGCTTCTCACCCCACCCCTTCTTGGACCCCCCCACCCTCCCGACACTCACCTGCCATCTGTGAAGTTGACCTGCTGGGGGAGGGGGCTAAAAGGCTCACCTAGGAGGCCCAGAGCTGGTCCCAGGGTCAACCCCAGCTGCCGCTCACCCTTCTCGTCGTAAACAGATAGGAGGACAGAGCGGCCGGCTGGCTGGCCCCGCACAGTGATCAGCACAGAGAAGTTCTCAGGGAAATGTCCATCTGGGTGGCCAGAGGGAAAGGGGGCAGCTCAGATGACCTGGCACTGCCCCCCGTCCCAGAATAACCCCCGGGGCCCTCCCGCCCTGACTCACCTGGAAAGAGCTCCGACGTGGGGACACCGAGCGTGCTGGCCTTGCCCATCCGGAATGCCCGGTCACCCTGCGGGGCCCTCTGGGGGCAGAAGCCAGGCCCCTCGGGGAGCCCTGCCTGGCCCCCCCGCATGCCGAGCGCCTTCAGCACATCCACAGGCTCTGCTGCCCAGAGAAGCAGGGTGGGGAGCCGGGGGGAGGCAGTTGGAGCAAGCCCAGGACTCCATGTCAGTGGCTCAAGTTTGGGGGGTTCAGCACTGCCCCCCATCCCCCCACCCCTGTCTTTGTGGTCCAGAGAAAAGGAGCCGGCCCAGGGCCAGCAGCTACCCCCCCTCACCCACCCAACAGCTGTTCCAGGCCCATCCGTCTGTTGACTTCTACTTCTCCTTCCCTTGCTTTTTGGTGAGAAAAAAAGCTGACCTAGTTCTGGGATGAATCAAAGCTTCCTGGCCGGAGCCCCAGAGCTGGACGGTCCTCTTCTCCCACTCCCCCGCACACGCTCTCTGGGGTTGCTTCCCGAGCCTGGAACCTCCATGCCAGGGGGCAACCCACACGGAGAGGAGGGGGTCCTCGTTGTCATCTCCAGCCCCCATGTGCCCCCGAGGGTCTCCGCCCTCCATCTACCATCACTCTGACCTCCTCCATCTGAAATTCTACCTGTGACTTCTGCCCTCTGACCTCCTCCCTCTGACCATCAGCTGGGAGCGTCTCCCTCGAACCACCCTGGCTACCACTTCCCTTGATTCCTTGCTCCAGAACTTCAAGCTGACCTCCATCAGAGCCTTCTGCTTTGGCCACCATGACCTCTGAACTCTTCCCTTTGACCCCTGCCACCTTGGATTTCCTCCCTCTGATTTTCCCCACTGACCTTCTCCCTCTGACCACGCCCACTGACTTCACCTTCCAGTCACCCCTCTTGCCATCCCCTCTGACCTCCTTTCCCTGTTTGATCCCAAACTCCTCCCTCCAACTTCCCCTTTGACCTCCTTCTTCTGTCCCCTCTCTGGTTGCCTCCTCTGACCTCCACCCTCTGCCTCTCCCAATCTCCTATGTCTGATTACCCTGTGACCTGTCCATGTGATGGCCCTCTCTGACCTCCTCCTTCCAACCACATCTCTCTCTGATACCCCCTGACCCCCTGCCTCTGACCCTCTCTCCTTCTCATCTCAGCAAAAGAAAAGGCGTGAGACTCATCTGACCCCACCAGATTCTAATCTAGGCCATCCCACCAGCCCAGCCCCAGGCAGCCAGGCCAGAGCTAAGTGGAACCACATGGCTTGGGCAGGAGTGGGCGGGGGCTTTCCCAGGGCCCAAATCCCCTACCCGATCTCCTGCCCTTTCCCCCCATCGCCTGCCCTGCTGACCCCCTGACCCAGCCTCTTGGCAGGAGCCAAATTCTGCAGAATCTGCTTGTGACCTCACCTCCCGGGGGTGGCTCTGCTGACATCACCACTGGGAGCTGGGGTAGGGGGCCAGACTTGGGAGAGCTAGGGGCTTGGATGAGGGACTCCCCCCACCATCCCAGCTCCTTCTGGGTCAGGACCCTCATTCTCCAGATTCACAGAGCCCTGTTTCAGCCTCAGCTCCTCTTTTGTCTCCAACTCTCCCTCTGCTCCTTCTCTCTCTTCTCCCCCTCCCCACCCTTTCTCTGTCCCACTTTCTGCATCAGTCTTTCCAAGTCTTTCTGTGTCCAACTCTAAATCAATCTCTCTCTCTTCTTCTTTCTCTCTTTCTTGTTCTCTTTCCCTCTCAGTCTCTCTATCTCTATCTCTTAGGTTCTCCCCTCTAGATAGATAGATAGATAGAAAGAAAGATAGATAGATAAATAGATTCAGATATAGATATCTACGTATGGATTTCTTTCCCTGTCTCCCTCTCCCTCCCTCTCTCTCTCTCTCTCTCTCTCTCTCTCTCTTTGGGTGTCTGTAGATTGCTCTCCCTGTCTGTCTCTTTCTCTAGCCCCCACCCTCAAGTCCCCGTTGTCTATTGGCCTGTTCTGTGGTCCGACTGTCATTGAGAGTATTTGGGTTACAGCCCCCCGGGACTGAGATCTGGACTCTCAGGCCCTGCTAACCACAAGGGTCACTCCCCTCGTGGAACAATCATCCCAGCTGCGCTGCAGGCTGAGGCCCAGTGGAGGGTGAGACTCATGCCCCCCACCCCACATGGCTCTCCCAGGCTCTCCTCCACTCACCCAGGCCCCAGCCTCTGTGCATCTAAAGGACTTTAAAAAGTCCTACCCAGCATCTAACCCAAATGCCTCCTGCTTCAATCTTGTGCCCCTTCTGTAATGACCTTTCAGAAACTGACCGCCCTTTCTTTGCACAGCTGGCTGCGTGACAAGAAGACACACAAGAGGCATTGAGTCCTGCCTGCAGGGCCGGGGGGGTGGGGGGCTGCCAGGGACCCAGGCTGCTTCCCCCACAGACTCTTCCCTGGTCTGGCCTGGACCCCCAGGGAGAATGGGGTGGGTTCCGGGATGTGAAGGAAGGTAAACAGTGATTAGGCTGGGACCTGGCTGGGATTCCCCCAGGTATGTGGGAAAGCATGGGCGCAGGTGTACACGTGTCATGGTGTGAGCAAGATTGCACTAAAGTGTGTGACTCCGAACGAACCAGGGAACAGCTGAGCCTGTGATGTGTTAACATGTCAATGCATGGAAGTATCTGATCCATGCTGGTGATATTAGGTGGGTCTGTTGGAAAGCGCAGTCATGTGACGTGTGAACTGGGGCCCCAGGCAGTGGGCTTGGGGTCGTGGACGGGCGGTGTGGTGAATCTGTGATTGCGGGCGGCAGAGACTTGCGATGGGGGAATGGTTCTGTGTGACCCAGCCAGCCAATGGGCGCTGGGTCGTGAAGTTGTACCGTTTGCATGTGTGCCAGGCGATGCCTGTTGAGAGAAAGTGTAGGAGGATGGCAAATCTATGACTGCGTACTGTGGCTGTGTGGGCGTGGGCACCAGGGTCCCTGGAGGGCTTTAATTCTTAATGGATGCCTGAGATTGCTCCACCACGTGGATATGTGAGCGTGGGAATGGGACATGGGACATTATAGGATTACCCATGTGGGCAGGCACCTCCCCTAGCCTCAAGAGAAAAGGAGAACCGGGCATGTGTGCGTGCGTGCGTGCTGGGGAGACGAGTTCATCTTGGCGAGGGACTCCCGGAATGCCCAACGCTGGGGCGACCCCCTACCCCGAGCCCAGCAGGGCGGGTCGCGACGCCCCGCCAGATGCGCGCAGCTGGGCGTGCCTCAGCGCTGACTCACCGGTCCCGCGGCCCCCGGGACCCCTAGGGGGCCCCTGAGAAACTCCTCGGGAAAAACACCCGGGCCTCGCGCAGCTGGGGGTGGGGAGGTGCGGGCTCCCACCCCCGCCCCCGCCCCCGCCCGTGCTCCGCCCCGCCCCGCCCCGCCCCGCCCTGGGGCCCCGCCCCGCCTCGCCCCTCACCGCAGCCCTCCCGGGGCCCTGTCCGTGGTGCTGATTCTGGCTCTGGGGAGCGCGGGGAGGGGGAGGGGAGGGGTCCCAGGTGGGGGGAAGGGATGGGCGCATGCCAACTTGGGGCAGAGGAGAGGAGAGGGCGAGGGGGGCTGGAACCAAGTAGGGAAATGCAAAGGGAACTCTGGACCCCCGAACAGCCCCCTCCCACTCTCGCCCCGACTCACGTCGCCCTCAGAGTGACAGGTAATTAGTTAGCACCCTCAAATCAACAATCTCAACCCTCAAAGGGTCACCCAGAACCACTGTCCCAACCACAACACACACACAGTTACTCCCCAAATCAGTCGCACACAGATGGTCACACCTGCACACCCACAACTCACACTCACCCTCTCAGGGATCTCACACACACACCCCCTCCTTATTCACCGTCACCTCTCACATCCAGACACGCACACGATTTCACTCCAAATGGCCACGCACGCATCGCTACACAAACACACACGCGTCTATCTATAAAGTGCCTCCATTTCCACGCACCTGCCGAGTGAAACACAGCTACACGTTTTCCTGTCCCCTCTCCACTCCCTCCCCCCAGCTGTCACACGCCCAAATCTCCCGGAGTCCCCCCCGCGCGCCGCGACCACACGCGCTCGCACACCGCAGCGCGCACGCCCCTTTGCCCGACTCCACCCGGTCTTTCGGGATCCCGCCGGATCCTGCACTCCCGGCCCGGTCCCCTCCCTCCCGGCTCACCGGCCTGCGTCCGGGGCAGAAGCTGCAGCGCCGCCAGCAGCAGGCAGAGGCCGGCGGGCGGCCGGCCTGGGCCCGGGCGGCCCCCCATTCCGGAGCGAGCCCCGCGCGGCGCGGGCTGGCGGACCGGGCGGCTGCGGAGCGCAGGGACTCCACGGGCTCCGTACAGTAGCTCGCGGCCGCCAGCGCCACTCGCGATCCGCGGGAGACTGCCCGAGACCCCGCCCCGGCCTCGCCCTACGCTCCAGCGCGGGGCCGGGCGGGGCCCGCTCCGGGGGGGGGGGGTTGCTGACAGCTGGGGGGGGGGGGTGGGAGTGGGAAAGTTGGTCCTGAGCGCTGATTGGTCAGCTGGGGGTGGAGCCCCGGCCGGGAGCTGGGCCATTCTTGCCCCACCCCACAACGGAGCCACTCCCAGCCAGCCCTAGAATTCGGGGTCCCGGTCTCACCCCAAACTTTCTCCCCCTAACAGGTCCCCTGAAAGGAGATCTTAGCCTTATTCAAAGCTGCAGGCTCCATCCAAGCCCTGGAATTAAGGGCTATAACTTTATACCCAATCCTTTTTGTCTCACCCAGAAATCCAAATGGGGTCTCAGCCTCACCCCAAACTCTCATTCACCTGCCTTGGCCTCACAGCAGATGGTACCAGCCTCACCCCAAGCCCTCCTTTCAGGCCCCCAATTAAAGGGGGAGGTCCTCAAATCCTCACCCCAGATCCCAAAATGGGGTTCCCAGCCTGAACTCGAGCCCCTCATCTCCACTCACATTCCGGAATTGGAAGTCCCGGTCCCATCCCCAAACCTTCATCACAGATCCCAAAACACAGCTCCCACTTTCACCCCAAACTCTCAGGGTTCAAATAAAGACCCCCAGCTCCATCCCCAACCCTCATTTTTCTCACTCAAGTCCCCAAATGACTGCCCCAGACCCAGTCCCAAACCCTTGTAGGCACGTGCCCCTCCCCCATCAAATGGCAGGGGGAGGTTGGCCCTCTCCCAAAGCAGATCATTGTTACTGGAAATGGCGGATTGGAGCCGGGCTACTCTTGGGATAAGGTAGAGCCCCCCACCCTGCTAATTCCCTCCCCCCCCCACGTGAAGAGGCCCCAGGGGGGTCAGAGAGAGCTGTCTGTGCAACAGCACAGGCACGGACACGCCGAATCTGAAGGCGCTTCCCCAGGGAGGAGCCCAAGGGGCGTGCCGTGGGCACTGAGCTGCCCGCACCACCAAGGAAAAGAGGAGAGAACCCGGCAGTGCCTCCTCCCAGCCTCTGGCTCTTCAGACAATGAGTCTCTGTGTCCCTCGAGAGGAGGGGGCGGGGCCCCATCTGTTCTGAGAAGGATATGGGGGGCCCCAGGGGAAAGGAGAGGGAATCTTCCCCCAAGCAGTCCCTCCTCTCTTCCGAGCAACTTCTGAGGCTGAGTCTTCTCCAACTAAAAGACTTTTCAGAGTCCCCACCCTGCCCTGCCCTGCCCTGCTGGGAAGTTCTTTCTGTGCGCTAATGGTGGCGTCTTCTGGCAACTCTTTGCCCATCCTCTCTTTGAAAGGGCTTTCCTGGGACCAATCCCTCTGACACCTTTTCTCCCTCCCTCCCTCCCCTGAAGTGAGAGACAGGAGGTACACTGTCTCTCACTTCCCCACCGCTCACTAAACCTCTCCCCAGACCTCAATAATTTATGAGCATAATAAAAATCACGTCCAGTTATGAGGACAGCAGATGGGGGAAAGGGACTGTGTCTGTCAGCGCTGCACCGAGACCTCACAGGGCGCCTTCGCCCTGCATGAAGCAGGTGGAGGGCACTTACCGGGGTGCACAGGAGCTGAGGATGCATCTTGAGAGTCAGGTGCCGCCCAGCAGAGGGCACGTGTCCAGGGAGAGGACCGCCATGGCCGACACGCCCCGGACCGTGCTGATCTCCGGCTGCTCTTCAGGAATTGGCCTGGAGCTGGCCGTGCAACTGGCCCATGACCCTCGGCGGCGCTACAAGGGTAGGGGGCCAGGGCGTGGCCGGGAGGAGCAAAGGTGGGCGTGCCTTCCGAGGACCCTGCAACCCCCAGCCCTGTCTCCACTAGCTCAATCCCTTCCAGCTGCATTTGTGGGACTGAGAAAGACCCATGATACCTGGAGGCCCCCCTTCTGCCTCCCCTGGTGAATTTTCCTTCCATCCAACCAGTATTCCTTGAGCGCTAACTGGAGTGCCAGGCACTGTTCTAGGCTCTCGGGACACAACTGGGACCAAAATGCATCCCCGATACCCTGGGTGGTGGCGCAGTAGGGCTGGAGGTTATAGAAGAAAACAGATTTAAAAAGCAGAATATGTCTGGTGGTGATAAGTGCAAAGAGGCAAAGTGAAGTCGTGTGGGAGAATGGTAGGAAGCAGGGGCGTGATATTTTTAGAAGGGCTCAGAAGGTTTCATTTGAACATTCCCTGGGATGGAATAATCACCTCCAGCCTCCACCCCTTACCAGATTAGTGCTCCAAGATAAGCCTCTTTTTTGACTCTGACCTTGGGAGTTTAAGGGGGGCCTCTAGGCCCAAAGACTCTGGAGTAAATTGCTGTGAGCTGCACACCCCTTCTCCTGCCCCCAGCCAGGAGAACCTCTGACCTACAGCAGGCTGGAGTTGAAGTGGGCAAAAGGCTGTTTTACTTAAGAGGAGGCTTCTGGGATGTGGGCTGTCACCCCAGCTGGCCGAGCTGCTTCTCCCAACCCTCTGCCCTCTGTCTTAGAGACGCACAGAGCTTTAAGAGAGTGAGAGCGGGCAGGCAGTGAGCAGTGGGGCAGATAAATGCTTGGGCCTGTGTGTGTCCCTGTGGATGGAAAGAAGGTGTATAGAACTGCTAAGAGATTACTGTATATTGAACTTATGATGTGCTGATGTCCTGGCTTATGATCTCCCAGGCTCTGTTCTAAGCGTTTTGCATCTCCTAAGTCATCTAATCTTTGCATCACTCCTATGAGGTGGGCATGATGACTCGCCCCATTTCAGAAATTGGGAAACTGAGGCATAGACTGCCAAAGGCACTTGCCCAAGGCCACCCAGCTAGAAAGTGGCTGAATTGGAATTTGAACCCATGTGCCCAGCCCCTGGTCCCACGCTGCGCCAACCATACTCTACTGTGTGTGGCCCCAATCATTTACGCAGCTGGGGGTCACACAGGCCTACAGACATTGCACAAGTACCCCCAGGGTGTGTATGTGTGATAGTGAATGCACGCACGGAGGGGTATTGCAAACACATCTGCAGCTGTGTGTGCAGATGGTAAGGCTGTGCCTGAGAATGTAGGCTTAGCATGCTAATAAAAGCATACATGCATGAATCGTTCAGGGGTAGAATTCTTACCTGCCATGCAGGAGACCCAGGTTTGATTTCTGGCCGGTGCACCCCCAAAATTAAAAATAAGTTTAAAAAAACACACACACAGAAAAAAACAAATTCAAATCTTAGTACTAACACTTTCCAGCGGGGAGACATGCAAGGAACTTCACTCACTGAGTCTCTGCTTGTTTGTCTGAGCCTCTGTTTGTTTCTCTGTATAATGGGGATGATATCTATATCTACCTGTCCTGGCTACTATTGACCAATAACAAATTACCTTGAAGTTTATTGCTGAAAACAACTACAATCATATGTTTGGGGTCAGGGTCAGAGGCAGCAGCTAGGACAGAGGGGGTGGGATATTTGGACCTAGGCAGGCATCTCTGGTTCCCTTCTTGTAAATTTAGTGCTTCTCCACGGTGACCCTCTGAACGGGTGTGGGGTTCCCCACAGTACGGCGGCCTCAGGACAATCGGGCTCTACATGGTGGCTGAAGGCTTCAAGCACTAAGTGTTCCAGTCAGCAAAGAGACGTGCTGCAGCTTCCTTGTCACTTCCACTGTTTCTCAGCTAGTCACAAGTCTCAAAGGGAGGGGAATTAGACTCCATGTCTCAGGATCTAGAAGAACACAGGGGCTAGGAGATATTGTTGTGGCCATCTTTGGAAACTAAATCATAGGCCTTACTTACAGGGTTTTTGTGAAGATTCCATTTTAATACTTATCAAAGTGATTAGCACAGTGCCTGGCACAAAGTAGTTGTTCAATAAATGGGGACTTGCTATGTTGATAATGTATGTGCATGTAGGCATGTATGTTGGCTATAGGTGTATATACATATTTTTTCTTCTGACCATATGTTTATATTTATTTTATTGTCTTCCCTACTATGCAATGAAATCTATGTGACAGAGACTTCATCTTTCTTATTTCATGCAACAGTCTTGGCACCTGGACTAAGGCACGCTATGTCGTAGAATCCAATAGGATCTTTTGAGTGGACGGACAGATGGATGGACGTGGGAGCATATGAATGTGCGTGCACGAGGGTGCATTTGTGAATGTGTAATGAGTGTGAGTGTGTAAACTTGTGAGTCTCCATCCTCCTGGGACTGCATGTACAAGGAACCCACGCACAGGGGAAAAGGAGCCCAGTGCCTGTTCTAGCTCTGTCTGTTGCCCTCAGTGGTGGCCACCATGAGAGACCTGGGAAAGAAGGGGGCACTGGAGGCAGCTGCCAAGGAGGCTCTGGGAAAGACCCTCACCGTGGCCCAGCTGGACGTGTGTAGTGATGAGTCAGTGGCCCAGTGTCTCAGCTGCATCCAGGAAGCCAAAGTGGACGTGTTGGGTGAGATCCACCAGCCCCCAGGATTACTCACCCCTCCCTTGTCTAGAAACTGATGAAGGGGGTGGAATAGAGTTTATTGGATGGAACTTCTCTCATATGGAAAGAACCATATGCGGTTGGAAAAATTACTCCAGTGAGTCATGTGGGGAAGCAAACAAACAACTCATGGTCCCTAAATGTCTGTAAAGGAAGGTGTGGCTGTTTTGATGCAATTTGGGGTCAGAGCTGAATTGCTCATGCATTAAAGGAAGGCTGATCTCAGTGGTCCTTCCTTTTCCCAGGGCTCAGCGTCCCCTATGACAGATATAAAACTGTGTTTGAAGATCATCCAGGCTCCACATTTGCCCACCCGAGATATCCTGGAATGGCCTTGGACTCCGAGTGGTGGAGGGGTGACCCAGGGAATGTCCCTGAGGAGTCACCCCATCCCACTGGGAGGGTGGGAGGGGCTTCATGTGACCCTCAGCCTTGTCTTATAGTGAATAATGCTGGGGTGGGCCTGATGGGGCCCCTGGAGGGGCTCAGCATAGCTGCCATGCAGAACGTCTTTGACACCAACTTTTTTGGGGCTGTTCGCCTGGTCAAGGCTGTACTTCCTGGCATGAAGAGGAGACGACAGGGCCACATTGTGGTGGTCAGCAGTGTCATGGGGCTGCAGGGTGAGCCTTGGGACCCACCCCTAGGATTCCCCTGTATCTGACCCTCCCCAGCCTGGAAGTGTGGCAAATAGATTTTGACTCATAGTCCAAATATGCCTGAAGAGCTGTGTTGAGAAGGATTCTGAAGTTCAAAACAAAGAAGTTCTGGGATAGACCAACTATTTCTGTCATGGTGCAAGAGTCGGTCGTGGTGGTATGAAGGCTGCTTGCCCGCCATCTCGTCCCAACATCAACCACACTTTTGGACTCCTCTGAAAATCTCTGAAATTCCTAATTATCCCCTAAAACCTAAACAGCCATCAGAACTCCTTATCCTGAGACTCTTCTTTGTCAATCTCCCCCCCCATGAGGCCCCAGAGATGGCAAGATTTAGAAGAACTCTACTGCTCAGCAGAAGATAGGGCAATAATTGATTAGTGACATCAGCCATGGTCCTACTATGAAGCCATGCCATTCATGCTTCTGGATCTTTCCTTCCTGAAGTCCTCAAGCATCCCACCATTCCTCTTAGAAAATTTCTGGGATCTGTTCCCTCTTCAGCAATCTCCTAAGGAATCCTCCCCATTTGTATACATACAGATATATATATATATATATATATATATATATATATATATATATATATATATATATATATATACCTTGTGTATTAATCAGGGTTGTCTAGAGAAAGAGAACCAACAGGAGATATCTGTAAATATATGAGATTTATAAACATGTCTCATGCAACCAAGGGGACACAAGAGTCCAAAATCCGTAAGGCAGACCGTGAGGCTGGTGGTTCCACTGAAGTTCCTCTAGGAACTCTACAGGACAGGCTGGCTGGTTGAGGAAGAAATGAAAATGACCTCTTCTCCCTTAAGACTTCAATGATTGGATTAAGTCCAACGGATTGGAATCTCTGCAGAAGACACTCCCTTAGTTGACTGTAGATGTAATCAGTCACTGATGCAATCAGCTGACTGATGATTTAATAACCAGCCTTCTGGTTTATTAACCAGCCACAAAATATCCTTACAGTAATGGCCAGGCCAGTGCTTGCCTGACCAGATAACTGGGCACCATCAACTCCCCAAGTTGACCTTTGACCATCACACCTGCCATGCAGAGTTCACACCTCTTCAGCCCCATCCCTTTGGCCCTTCTTCCAGCTGCAACTCCTGACCTCAGGGCCAACCTTCCTTGCCCAAGAAGGACTGAATGGGGCCTTACCTCAGTGACCTCGGGACCTCGTGTCCACGTGGCCCAGGGGTTTAGAAGATGGAAGGAAAAAGGAGAACTTCCTTTGCTGGGAGGGGGTGGCATCTGGTCCTCCCAAGATAGTCTTATCCTCACCCCACGGACCCCCCATGACGTTGGCCTCCAATATCCCCCTTGTTTTGCTCTCCACATCCTATTTGTGCTGTTTCTGAGCCCTCGAAATCCATCCCCCAGACCCCCCAAAAGGCCCTCCTACCAACTGTCCTTTCAGGTGTGGTGTTCAATGAAGTCTATGCAGCCTCCAAGTTTGCCTTAGAGGGATTCTTCGAGAGTCTGGCTATCCAGCTGCTTCAGTTCAACATCTCGTGAGGCGGGGACTTGGAGAATGAGGGGGGAAGTGGGGGACAAGGAGCGGGGAGCGGAGGCAGTGATGTGGGGAGCAGAGGCAGCGAAGGGCGTGGGAACGATATTGGGGGAACGTGAGAGGGAGGGGAGGGTGAGCAGATGGAGAGGGGGCTGGGAAAAGCAATGGAATTATGAAGAATGGGAATGAGGGGGAAGGAGGGACAGTGATGCAAGTGGGGTGGGGTACCAGGCTCCTGTTCCTACCCTTGTCCCCAGCATCTCCCTGGTGGAACCTGGTCCGGTGGTCACTGACTTCGAAGGGAAGCTCTTGGAGCAGGTCTCCAAGGCGGAGTTCTCGGGCACGGATGCCGATACTCTGAGCTACTTCAGGGACATCTACCTCCCAGCCTCCAGGGAGCTGTTCCGATCGGTGGGACAGAGCCCACAGGATGTAGCTCAGGTGAGAGAGACGCGGCTCGGGGGGCGCTGGGGCCGCTTCCCCCACAGAGCCCTCCGCCCCGGGTCCTGCAGCTCAGAGATCCGCCCCCACAGGCCATCGTCAGAGTCATCGGCTCGGCCCGGCCCCCTCTGCGCAGACAGACCAACCGCCGCTACAGCCCGCTGACGGCTCTCAAAGCGGCCGACCGGTCGGGCAGCCTGTATGTGCGGACCGCGCACCGCCTCCTCTTCCGCTGGCCGCGCGTCCTCTCCCTGGCGCTTCGCTGCCTGGGGACCAAGGTGTGGCCGTGGTGAACAGCGACTCGCCTGGCCCTACCGGCCGCTGAACAGCCAGGCTTCTTCAGCCCACTTCCCTCTCAGAGGCCGCGCAGAGTCTTCATTCACTCGTTCATCCATGCATTCATTCATTCAAACATTCATTCAGCAAACCCTGACTGTTCCCCTTCTGGGCCTGAGCAGTGCTGGGACCCCAAAGAAGCCTCAGCCCCCAGGCACAGTCGGGGCTGTAACAGAGAGAAGGACCCTGGGACCCTGGGCTGAGGGGCCAGGAGCAGGGGGCCAGAGCAGTGTCAGGGAAGACAAGGGAGGCTTCCTGGAGGAGGGGGCACTGATGGTCCTTGAAGGATGTGACAGACTCTTTATGACTTCAACTGTATGACTTCATTTTGCTGGGCCTGAGAATACAGGCATGATCTAAACACCCCCTTTCCCCCCTAAATACAAACCCAGAGCTGGACATGCCAAGGGGTCTCCAGACTCCCCTAGTCGCACACACCAGCAATGTAGATATATTTTTTTCATAAACTATATATTTGTAACAAGCAGCAATCATTTATATGAAATATTTAATAAAGCTCAATATTTATAGTTCCACCTGAACCCCCAAGACGGTGCCCCCCAAGCTTCCTGGCCCTTCTCTGGGGTCTTTGGAAGAAAAGGGACTTGGGTTGAAACGCTGGCCCTGCTTCTTGCTTGTTGGATGAGGCTGCGATAGGGACTTCCCTGGCAAAGCCTCAGTCTCCCCCTCTGTACAACGGGACTCATAACTGCCCTGAAACCATAGGGAAATCTCCCTTCTCTGTTCTGTTCTATGTGAAGTGTTCATTACAGCTCATGTTCATTCATATAAAAAAAAAACTTTTTGTTGTAGCAGTTTTACTGAGATACATTCACACATCACCGCAATCCATCCAAAGTATGCAAAGTATTCAATCCGTAGTGCATAGTATCATAGTTAGGCATGCATCACCACAATCAACTTTAGAATATTTTCAATACTCAAAAAAAAAAATCCCCTACCCTTTATCCCCTCCTATTATTGATCCTTAGTGTTGGTTTGGTAGATTTGTTACTGTTGATGAAAGAATATTAAAATATTACTGTTAATTATAGTCCAGTAATTCATAAAGGGTGCCTTTTTCCTATATACCACTCTATTATTAACAGCTTGTAATAGTGACATACATTTGTTCTAGTTCATTAAGGAACATTTTTATTTTTTTACTGTTAATCACAGCCATTGTCCACCGCAGGGCTCATTGTATTATTCAGTCCCATATTTCATCCTCTGGTTTTCCTTCTAGTGACATAACAAGACTCTAAACATCCCCTTTCAACCACAATTACCTGCATGATTCCGTGGGGTCAATTACACACACCATAATGTGCTACCATCCCCTCTATCCATTTCCAAACATTTCGCCCTAGTAAAACATTCTGCACAAAAGGATCCATTCCCCATTCTCTAGCCTCATTCTATCTCCTGGCAACCTACATTCTAGATTTTAACTCAATGAGTTTACATATTACCATTAGTTCTTATTAATGAGATCATGCAATATTTGTCTTTTTGGGTCTGAACTTTTTCACTCAATATAATGTCCTTGAGGTTCATTCATGTTGTCACATGTGTCAGAACTTCCTTCCTTTTCAGTGTTGTATAATATTCCATCGTATGCATTGACCACCTTTTGTTTCTCCCCTCATCGGCTGATGGACACGTGGGTGGTTTCCATTCTCTGGCAATTGTGGGTGATGCCACTGTGAACACTGGTGTGCAGAGGTCCTGTTCATAATCTGCTTTCAGCTCTTCAGAGTACACGCTTAGTAATGGGATGGCCAGGTCAGATGGCAGTTCTGTACTTAAGCTGCCTGAGGAACCCACAAACTGTCTTCCACGGGGGCTGTAGCCCCCATTTTTAAATGCCAGATCCAGGTGAAGTTTTTTCATTCCCATCATTTCATCCACCCTGCCACTTTATGAGCTGGAGGCACTCGTAACCTCTCCAGTTCACAGATAATGAAATCGAGGGGCACAAAGTGAAGGGGTATGTGTGAGTTTGGAGACATCAAAGGGGGCAGGCCGGGGATCAAGCGCAGACCTAAGTCCCAAGCCCAGGCCATGCCTGGCCCATGCTGGCCCTTAGTGACCTCTTCTAGGAAAAGGGAAACTGAGTCTGGGCTGGTGTGAGTTGAATTATGTCCCCCCAAAAGATATTGGAAGTCTTCATTCAGATCTCTCAGAACATGGCCTTAGTTGGAAGCAGGGCATTGCAGGCGGAATTAGTTACATTAAGATGAAGCCATGCTGGATTAGAGTGAGCCAGAGTCCAATAGGATGGGTGTCCTTATAAGAAGGGGAAAGGAGACCCAGAGAGAGGAAGGATGGAGGACGGCTTGTGACAAGAAGGCTGAGACTAGAGCGACACATCTATGAGCCAAGAAATGATAGGCTTGCAGACAATCATCAGGAGATAGGAAAAGGCAAGGAAATAAGATTCTCCTTAAAGGTTGCAGAGGTTGAGTGGCCCTGTTGATACCTTCATTTCAAATATCTAGCCTCGAAAACTGAGTGAGACCATCTATATCTATTGTTTTAAGCCACCCAATTTGATGTATTACTAAGGCAGCTCTGGGTTTAGATGGAGGTCAAAGATATGTCTGGAATCTATGCAAATATATTGGGATTTTTATTTCCTTAGTATTTTTTGTCAAATCAAGTCCTTCCTCATCTCTATGTTGGATTTTTTATATAATGCTGAATATCCGCAAAAGAATACATGAAATTAGTCAGTGGTGATAGTTCTACAACTTTGTGAATATACTAAAAAAAAAACACTGAATTGTATCCTTTGAAAGTGCTGAATTCTATGGTATGTGAATTATAGTTCAATATAAAATTAATTATTAAAAGAAAAAAGAATAGGCAAAGAACCCGTGTGTTGGAGGTCTTCAGTTTGCCCCAGGATGCTCAACCCCTTGTCTGGAGTTAATCGGACAAGGAAATACTGGTCTGATATTTACTGCGAAGGTATTTCATAGATAGATCTACATCCTTGGTCAGTTGATTTCATTGACGGCTGACTGCATCTACAATAAACAAAGGAGCTTGTCCTCAGCAATAAGGGGAGTCTCGTCATCCGATCAGTTGGAGGCTTTAAAGGGAGAACTGAGGGTTTTGACTGTCAGAAAGAAGAATTTCTGCCTTTCCTTCAGTGGCCAATTTCTCCTGGGAAATACAGCATCACCTTCATTGGAATTTCCAGCTTGCAGCCTGCCCTACAGAATTTGGATTTGTCAACCCCCATGGTTGCATGAGCCAATTCCAATAATAGATTATATTTATTTATTGATTTATTTCTCTGGAGAACACTGACACTTAATATATCGCCCAAGCTCTCTTCATGTAGGGTCACTGAGGGCTAATGGCATGTTTCCAACTAAATCTCTACTTCCAATTTCTGAGAACCACCCCCTCCCATTCCTTTAGGGCCTAAAGATGGTGGTGCCACCCCACCTGCCCTCGTTTTACAATTGTCCCTGTATTTACAATGGTCCACTCTCCAAGCGGCCCACTTTGAGTGTGCCATCTATTTTCACCTAGGACCCTGGCCAATGCGACATATGTAAGTTACACAGCAGGGGACACAAGTCCAAACCTAGAACTTTCTGATGCCACATCAACCTGTGTGTTCCTAATTCACTGCCTGCCTCACCCTAAGTCTCCTCTGATCTGAATTTTGCTTGCCTTTCTTTTTAACTCCCTTAAGTCAATTATTTTAAAATAAAATTTTATTTCCTTGCTGTGCCAGTTCGAATTGGTGGACCCCAGAAAAAACAGGCCTTTTAATCCTCATTCAATATTGCTGGATGGGATCTCTTTGATTGTTTCCATGGAGATGTGACCCATCCAATTGTGGGTGGTAACTTTTGATTAGGTGGTTTCCATGGAGATGTGTCTCCACCCATTCAAGGCGGGGTTGCTTACTGGAGCTCTTTAAGAGGGAACCATCTTGGAAAGAGCTACAGAGCCCCAGAGATCTTTGGAGATGAAGCAGAAAAACACCCCAAGGGGAGCTTCGTGAAGCAAGAAGCCTGACGAGAAAGCTTGCCATGTTCACCATGTGCTTTTCCAGTTAAGAGAGAAACCCTGAACCTCATCGGCCTTCTTGAACCAAGGTATCTTTCCCTGGATGCCTTAGATTGCATTTACTTGCAACTTAATAAATTCCCCCTTATAAAAGCCGTTCCATTTCTGGCTTATCCCATTCTGGCAGCTAGCAACACTAACCAAGAAGGAAAAGTCACTGTCCATTGCCATAAGCTGGAGAGGTCCAGGATATTTTCTGCAGGTGGAGTGTACAGCGTTCCAACCCCCTTACCTACAGACTGGGTGGGAGAAAATGCCAGGCCTTTCGCCAGCTTCCCTTGCTTCCCTTGCAGCTAGAGGGTGAGCTTGTGACCTAGACTCCACTAATAGGAGATGCACAGAATGTAGAATGGTGAGCTGGCTGCCCGAAGTAGAAGGGAGGTTAAGTGATGGCATCAGGGACAGGAGAATTGCATTGTCAGGGACAGAAATCTGAATTGCCAGCTCATTTCAGGAGTAGGATTTAGACTGTGGTCTTAGCTGCTGCCTTGTACCCCCACCTTGTTCCTATCTTTTTCCCAAGGCTGGTGATTCCATGAGTCCCCAATATCTGTCTGATAAATTCTTCACTCTTTCAATCATTCCAAGTCAGTTTCTGATGCAAGTAAGAAAGAATCGTCATCAATCTAGATGGCAATTATAAAAACAAAGCTGCTCTTAAATTTTACCTGGATGCTGCAGCCGGCCAACAGAAATTGGCTGATGTTCAAAAGGTATTGAAGACACGCTAACCCTTGGCTCTTGATTGCTGCGCATTCAACACCGCTTCGCATCTTGGCAAAGACGAGTCCCTCCTTGGAGTTGCCCAGTTCAAAAGTCTTGAAGCCATCTCTAAAGATGTATCTCTGTCACACACCTCCTGGCTGATCAAACAGATCCTGTTCTCTTAATCTGCAAAATATATTCAGAATCAATCACTTCCCAACATCTTCTAAGCTTCCACTGTGCTCCACCATCATTTCTCACTTGGATTGCTGCACCACCCCCAGGCCCCACCTCCCACCTTCTGCCTTTCTGCCACCAGCAGACAAGAGGACCTTTAAAAAAAAAAACATCTTTTGAATAGACACTCTGTTTACAATGTTCAAAAACTCTAAATATATGAGAGCATATTTAAGAATCTTTCCAGATCTTCTGACAATACATGAAAAATATAAACTGACTATATTTAAAAAAAATTTTTTTTAGCTGTGAACTTTGTTCTTTCTCTGAGTAATGCATCTTGGAATTTTTTTGATATCAGCCCAAGGAGACGTCCTCATTCTTTTGCAGAGCTGCAAATAGATCCCCTTGTGTAATTTACGCAACTAGTCCCCTTCTGATGGATATTTGGACTCCCACCAATCGTTTGCTGTTATTTAAACAGCCGCGATGAATTACCTTGTGTGCAAAGGTCATTTCACACATGTGCAAGTGTCTCTGCAGTGAGATTGCTTGTCCAGAGAATCTATGCATTTGTAATTTTTATGAATATTACCGAATTCATCCCCATTAGGATGGACCAATGCAAGGATGCTTCCTTCCCCACAGCTTCACTACATAATCTTCTGATTTTTTGCCAATCCACTGGGTAAAAATACTTGGTGTGGTTCTCGCTTGGGTTTCTTTTACTGTGAGTGAGGCTGAATGCCTTTTCATAGGCAAAATAACTTTTTGTGTTTCATATTTTGTGGACATTCAGTTAACAACTCCACTTTATTTTTCTATTAGGCTCTTGGTATTTTTGTTATTTATTCCTAGAAGCTCTTTATATATTAGAGATATTAGAAGTCTGCAATATGAAATATAATCTCTTTTCCCATGTTTTCTTTTCTCTTTGTGACTTTTCTATGGTGATTTAGGCCTTATTCTTCTATTATGGGATTATCCTTTTTTTTTAACTTTTGGATTTCAAATCATAGTAAGAAAGGACATATCCACTAATTCTGTTAAAACAGACGTCGTATAATCCATTTCCTCTGTTCAAAATTCCGTAATGGTTTCCTATCTTACTAGCTTGAAATCCACATCTACAAGGCCCCCTACATAAATATCTGTCTCAAATCATCTCCCACCTTCTTCCTGTCACCTATTCTATTCCAGACACCTACTCCATTCCATCATCATCAACTTCCTTGCTGTTTCTTAACACTCCACACACACTCCCACCTCAGGACCTTTACACCTACTGAACCCTCTACCTAGCTCACTCTTCCCCAGACAGCCACATGGCTCACTCCCTCCCTCACTCCCTCTAGGTCTCTGCTGTAGTATCACCTCCTCCAAGAAGCCGTCTCTGATCACAATATAGAAACTTCTCTTTCCCCTTAATCTGCTTGATTTCTCAACACCTGGCATATGCAACACTTAATTGTTCCCTGCCTATTTCTATCCACTAGAATTTAGCTCCATTTCTCCATAGCTGAATCCCCAGTACCTACAAAAATATGTGGTAATAAGTACTCAGTAAATACAGGATAAGTGAGGGAATGAATGAGTAAACCAATGCACAAGAAAGAGACTATCTCCTTGATATAGATTTAAAGGCTTTTACTGGCCCCATCTCTCCTCTGGGTCTTTGCACAGGTTGTTTCCTCCACCTGACACAAAACCATCATCTCTCTCCCACCTCTAGCCCGTTAATCTGATTTGTTCTCACTTATCTTTCAGGTCTCAGCTAAATTCCTGGGAAAAGATTTCCCTGATCCCCTGGGATGGGTGGGGTAGGATGTGCCCATGGGCTCCCCACTGCTGCTTGTTTGTAGGTGGGTCTCCCTGATCAGGTTGTGAAGTGGGACATCAGTCTATTTCCATGGTGCTTTCAGACCCAGAGATAGTAATACTATGTGCTCAATCCCAAAAGTGGCTGCTGGATTATTCCTGTCCTTTGTCCCCCTTAGCAACAGCCTTCTCCTGAAAATTCTCGCCAACCGAACCCTCCTTGGGCCAGGAGAGAAAGCGTGAGACACGCTCAGGTATTGGGGAGCAAGGCCAGTTCATGAAGCCTTGGAAAACAGATGGGATAATCAGAAGCCCACAAGGACCGAGAAGGCTGGGCTGGGACTGGGAATGACCAAGCTGGGTGCATGCTGGCAGCACAGTCTGAGCTGAGAAGCTGTTCAAAGTTCCTGACAACTCCTTCCTGGGCAAAAAGCGTTGCCTCTCTGAGCCTCAGTTTTCGCACCTGTAAAATGAGAAAGTCCTTAAGTGCAGGCACTTAGTGGGTACTTAATAAATAACAGCCTTTAATTGTTACATTGGTATTGGTATTATGACTTGACCTCTTGGCTCTTGCGGGGCTTTTCCTTCCAAAACCTTGGGCTCAAAGCACTGGGGGATCTGTACACTGTTGTCCCTGGTGGCATTATTTACAATTGCCAAAAGGTGGAAGCAACCCAAGGGCCCATCAGTAGAAGAGTGGATAAATAAAATGTAATCTAGGCACATGATGGAATGTCAGCCACAAAGAAGGAACGAAGTTCTGATCCATGCAACAACGTGGCTGAACCTTGAAGACATCATATTGAGTGAAATGAGCCAGACATCAAAGAATAAATATTGCATGATCTCATTTAATGACATAATTATAATATACAAATTCAGAGTCGGAAATTAGAATACAGATTACCAGGGGTGGAGGTGAGAATGGGGAGCCCATGCTTAGTTGGGTACAGAGTTTCTGTTTGGGGTGATGGACAAGTTTCGGTAATGGGTGATGATGGCACAACATTACCGATTTAATCACTGAAAGTGGCTAAAATGGTTAAGTTTAGGTTGTGTATATTTTACTGGAATAAAACAATACAACACAAAGAGTGGAACCCAAAGGTAAACTAAGGACTATAGTTAATACTATAATTATAGCAGTATTGCTTCATCAATTGTAACAAGCTACCAGACAACTGCAAAATGTTACTAAAAGGGAAAACATTGTGCCTGGTGGAGGTGGTATATGGATCTCAGTGCTTCCTGCATGATTTTTCTGTAAACCTACAAGTGCAATTGTGAGAAAATTTAAAACCGTAAAAAAGCTCTTGGGGAGGGGGCGAAACCAGAGGCCACACATCCCTTCAAGGCCACCGCTTCTGCCCCGCCTCCTGGGTGCTGGTTCCAGCGAAGGGAAGGCAGGCGGAAACCGAGCAGCAGCAGCTGCTGCCCTGGGCTGGCGGCCAAAGTCCCTTCCCTCCAACATCGGCATTCCTGGGGCGGGGGAGGGGAACCCGGCTGCATCTTCCCGGCCAGCCCAAGGCTTGCCGGCGCCTCCTCGTGGCCAAGTGTCAGAGGCTGGACTTGACCGTTGACAGTGACCTGGGTGGAGCCGGACAGCTATCCTCCTCTATCCTACCTTCATTGGGGTCCCTCTCAAACCCGGGTTGCTGAGTTCAGTTCCATCGCTTCGCTTGCTGTGTGACCCTGAGCAAGTCGCTGAACCTCTCTGCGCCTCAGTTTCTTAGCAGCACGATTTGGAGCAGGGTACTTTAGCTTCCAAAGCCTCCATTTCTTCACCTAATGATGGTCTCTTAATTCAGCAGGCAGCTGAGAGGATTAAACAAGATAAGCCAGGCAAACCTGGCTGCAGTGAGAGCTCAGCAAATATCTGCCCCACGGGTCAGGGATTTTGGTCCTGTTCACTGCTATGTTTTGGGCTCTTGCCACAAGGCTAGGACTGTGGGAGATGCTGAATGAACAGTCAGTTGTTGAACAAGTACTTATCATTCTTCTTTTGGGGGGCATGGAGTGTGGGTGGGGGGAAAGGATGTGTGAGTTGGGCGCCCCTGGTATCATTCATTCACTCTGCACTCACTCATACCTTTATCCATCTATTTCCCCCCAAAAGAGTCCTTCAGTTGTTTTTGGTGTGTTTCCCATCTCCTCCACTGCCCACCGGTTCTCAATGGACCACCCTAAAGTCCAAACAAAGGAATCACAGGCCTCAGCGTGTTTCAGCAAGTCCCAGATGCAGTTATTCAGCAAGGGAGACGATGACCCAGAGGCTGGGGCTTGGGGTGGGGAGGAGCTGACCGGGAGAGAAGGGTGAGCGAGAGGCAGGGGCAGCCCTGCCATCCCACATCTTTGACAATCCTCTGTCCTGTCCCTTGGGAGCTCCCTCCTCCACTCCCCAAAGAGGGGGCTGTGGACAGCTGATGGGAGGGACAGCTGCAGAGAACCAGTGGGGATTCCCTGGGAGTCAGCACACCAGTGTTCTAGAACCTCCCAGCTTAGGGCTGATCTGCTCCCCTGAGTCAGACCTTCATTTGATTCTGTTGGTTCTTTCATTGTTTACCATACATTCAAATCCCCAGACACGGGTCGACATGCTCACCTGCGCAGAGCTCAGTCTTCTCATCCGTACAATGGGCTGGCCATCCTTACTCAGGGGTTTTCGTGGGACTCAGTTGAGGGGCACAGGCCATGCAGAATAGCATCTGGCACAAACCTCGTACTCACCCAGCACCACTCCATCCACCCCTTCATTTCTAAGCCGCACGGTCATTTCTAGCACCTTTACAAAGATGGAGTCCGGAAAGTAGGGACACAGTGAGCCCCAATTCAGGGGAAGCCTGGAACTTGAAGGAGAGAGTACACATTAGACCCTTAGAAAGTTCTCAATGTCCACTCCACGTGGGCAGAATTTTGTCTGCTGTGTTCACTGCTGTGTCCCCAGCACTAAGTAAAGCCCACCCCATAGCACATGCTTAATAAGTCTTTGTTAGGTGAATGCATATTACTATTTTTTTTTGAGGGGGGGGATCCAGTAGGCAAGATCTCCCAAGCTGGTGGGCTTAATTTCATTTTAAGAGACAAACCCAGACAGGCTGGTCTGCAATCTTGTGACCCAATCGGGAACTGCTTCTAAGCAGACAGACAACACAAAGCAGGTCAACCTCTCCTTTCACGGGCACATTAAACAGCCATGGAGAACCATTTGGGGACAGAGAAAGCCTTCTTCCAGGGATGGTTCGAGCATGATGTGTTTCTTTCCCTTAGCTAATATGATAATTTGTCTTCTGGGGGAGAGGGAGAGATCTTGGAGTAACTAAGGAACAATAGACAATGGTCCCAGTTTACCAAGCAGCATTGTCTCCTACAAAAAAAAAAGAAAAAGAAAAAAGTAAAGGAAGCAGTGCAATGGTGGTTCGGTGGCAGGAGACCCAAGTCCGATTCCCGGACTGTGCACGTCCCCCCCGCCCCCCAAATAAAAAGAAAAAAAAAAAAGAGAAGGAGACCGTCATGCATTGCATGTTAGATGCAGAGATATTTCCCACCCAGCGAGGGGACTTCCACCCACAGCTCCCGGAAGGTGGCTAAATGCTACGTGGCTGGCCACACCGGGGATGCGGATTGGGAAATGAAGAACCGGTGCCTGACCGGACCCATGAGTGGCGGTCCCTAAAATTCTCTCCGCTTTCACGAGGGTGGAAGTGGAGACAATCCCTTCCAGGAGAGGGGGACAGAGAAGTTTCCTCTTGCCATATTTTCATTTCTTGGCTGCAAAAACAAATCCCAGTGCATGCCGCGTGCGGGGGAGGGGACGGCTTCAGGCTAAGCCTACGGCTCAATGAAGGGGTAACCCCTCTGCCACTCTGCCCCCCCCCCCCCGAGTGGAGAGCCGGGACACGTCTCAGTGTACCCGTTCCCCAGTCTCTCCTCGGAGTCTTGGCTGAGGAGCAGGCAGCCCCCTGCCCGCACCCGCCCCTATTGGGTTTTTAGGGAGCCTCTCTCCTGGCTCGTTTAGATATTAACTCAGCTAGGACAGGCCAAGGCAAACAGGCCAGGGCCGGGGAGGACAGAAGGACAGACGGCTGTGAGCTGTGGCTCCTCGTGACTCTCCCATCCGCCATGGACATGCCCTGGCTCCTGGGACTGGCTCTCCTGCCCTTGGGGACCCTCCTTGCCCAGGCGGAGCCCCTGTGAGTGTGGGAAACCGAGGCTTCCTGCATGCCTGGCGTCTGGGGAATTCCCGGCCTGCGACCCCGGGAGCGTCTGCCGAGGCTTACCTCCGTAAGTCCACCGTGCCCCCGTGTTTCTGTCCCCGCAGGTACCTCCTGGTGACCCCCCGAGTCCTGCGGGTCGGGAGCCCCGAGAACATCTTAGTCCAGGCCTATGATGCCCCCAGCCAGCCCCTCCCCGGTGTCCTCAAGGTCAACGTCACGGTGTGCGACTTCCCAATGAAGAAGACGGTGATGGCTGGCGTCCAGCTCACACTCTCACCTGAAAACAACTTTATGGGCCAGGCATCCGTGACGGTGGGTGACAGGCCAGGGCGGGCAGCCACAAAAGGGAGGCTGTGGGTCAGCGGTAAGGGTCATCAGGGGCAGACTCAGTGGGACGTCCCAAGAAGCACACCGGATTGGAGACACAAGGCCTCAACTTGCACTTATTCTTCTCTTCATGTCCTTTCCATCTAGAAATCAAAAGTCCCCTAAGACTGGCTCCAAGAAGGGCCGCCTTTATCCCACATGGCACCTCTGTGCCAATTACTAAAGGCAGCCTCTGCTGGTAGGCAGGAACAGGAGGCCTGGACCGGATTTCATCCCTCTCTTGGCTGGGTGTCCTTGTGCAGTGCACAACCTGCACAGCTGGACATGGAGTCCTTGTTCCCAAAGACAAAGACAGAATGCTGCCCATGCAATTGACTTTCCCAAGATCGGGCCCAGGCCTCTCTCTCTAAGCCAGCTCAGTAGGTGAACCCATTGCCCTTCCCCTACGTGGGACATGACTCCCAGGGTTGTAAACTTTCCTGGCATCATGGGACAGGACTCCCAGGATGAGCTGGGACCTGGCATCATGGGATTGAGAAAGAGTTCTTGGCCAAAAAGGGAAAGAGAGAAATGAGACAAAATAAGGTTTCAGTGGTGGAGAAATCTCAGAGTCGAGAGGCTATCCTAGAGGTTATTCTTATGCATTATATAGATATCCCTTTTTAGTTTATGGTGCAGTGGAGTGAATGGAAGGAAGTATCTGAAACTGTGGAGCTGTGTTCCAGTAGCCTAGATTCTTGAAGACGATGGTATAACGATAGAGCTTTTACAATGTGACTGTGTGATTGTGGAAACCTTATGTCTGATGCTCCTTTTGTCTACATTATGAACAGATGAGTAAAAAAGTAAGGGGGGGTGGTAAGGGCTAAAAACTGGTTGATTGCAATACTACTGGTCCACGAGAAGAAGAGGTAACAGGTACGGGATGTATGAGTTTTTTCTTTTTTTTCTTTTTCTGGAGTGATGTAAATGTTCTAAAAATGATCATGGTGATGGATATACAACTACATGATACATTTTGGATGGACCGTATATGTGTGAAGATATCTCAATTAAAAAAAAAAAAAAGATCTGGCCCAGGGCTCTGGCTCTGGGGTGGGGGGGTCCCAGCAGGGCCTGAGCCTGTGAGTGTCTCTCTGCAGATCCCTGAAAGCCTGGTATACCCCCCAAAGCCGGGGCAGCAGTATGTCTCCATCCGAGCAGACTGGACACCCACCTCGGACTCCTCATTCATGGAGAAACTGGTGCTGGTGGCTCCCCACGCTGGCTACATCTTCATCCAGACAGACAAAACCGTCTACACCCCCGAGCACTCGGGTACAGACCCAGGCTCTCAGCCTGGGGCGGACACTGCCCTCCACCTCCCCCCACCCGGTCTCCCCAAATGCTGGACATACTCCAATGCCGTAAAAGCTTCTCCACCTCCCAAGGTCTCCCTCTGCCCAGAGTCCCCCTCACCATGAAAGGACTTTGCATCTTTCACCCCTCCCCAAATGCTCTCCCTCCTGCCCTCTCTTTATGCTCAGCATCTTCCCTCTTCCTCCAGTTCAGTACCGTGTGTTCACTGTAAACCACGCCATGGATCCCGTCAACAGGACGTTCACACTGGACATCAAGGTAGCCTCTCTGCACGGGGATGAGGATGGGACCTGGACAGCGGGGTTAAGTCTTGATTCATACACTGGAGGCCTTGGGGGCAGGGACCGCGAGAGCCCTCTCAGAGGCCAGTCACCAGCCCCACCCCTTGTCCCTGCAGAACCCAGAAGGGATCACTGTCATCAGCCAGTGCCTGCTGGCCAGAAATGGCTTCCATGCCACATCCTTCCCTCTGCCGGAGCTTGTCAGGTGCCCTGTCCTCTGCCCCGTTCGCGACCCTGGGGCCTGAGCTAGGAGCCCGAGGGCTGGATGGTGGGGGGTGGGCTTGCCTTCTCAGGCTCCATCTCTCCCCACCTTCCGTGCCTCAGTTTTGGAACGTGGACCATCGAAGCCAGTTACAAGACTGCGTCCCAGCAGAAGTTCAAGGCGGCCTTTGAGGTGAAGGAGTACGGTGAGGAGGGCGAGCTGGGACACGCCGGGAGCAGGGCTGGAAGGGAGAGGAGGGCTTCGGAGGCAATGCTGGGCACCCAGGGCCTGAGCTGGGGTCATCAGGCAGGGGACGAGGGGGCCGGGGTGGAGGTAAAGTACTGAGTGCCTCTGCTCCTTTACCCCACCCAGTGCTCCCATCTTTTGAGGTCCAGCTGACCCCAAACAAGACGTTCTTTTACCTCAACGACGAGGCTCTGGGTGTCAACATCCAAGCCCAGTGAGTGCCCCTACCCCCAGCCCTGCCGAGGACCGAGGATACCAAGAAACGGAAAAGGCAGAGAGAAGGGGGGCCACCTCTATTCTGTTCAGGGTGGTAGAGGCAATCTTTGCCACGCACGGAACATTGTAGGCCACCTATATGTTTAGACATCTCTTTGGGTCGGTGATACGGTTCAGGCCATCTGGTCTACCAAACACCTGCCCCCTCATGAGCTTTGAGGGTCCCAGGGTTGCACAAATCACCTTTGTTGTGCCTTAAGGTGGTTTGGGCCATTTCTGAAGCTCTGAGAGGTTGCCAGTGCCACGTGGGCTGCCTTGTAAGGTCTCACAGGTTGGCATATCCACCCAACGTGACACAGGCACCCCCACCCCTTTGTAAAGTCGCACAGGCCACATCTGCTACCCAACCAGGCATTAGGAGACATATCTGCCAACACTCGGATGGCAGGGGTCAGCAACAAAATCTTCAGGGGCCACCTCTACCCCTCCCAAAGCTGCACGGTCTCATGAGGTCACACAGACCATCTCTGCAAACATACGAGGCTCTATGGGTGTTCCAAAGTCAGCAAAAAGGCCCTCCGTCCCTTAGGTATATATTCAACCAGCCAGTAGACGGACACGCGCTGGCCATCTTCGGCCTGAAGCTGGATTCCCGCCAGATCCAACTCCAAAGCTCCCTGCAGAGGGTGGAGGTAACTGAATCCCAACTCCTGCCCCCTCCCCCTCACCAAACCCTCCCCGTCTCCCCCAGAAAGCCATCTCCTCTTCCTCTCCCCTGCCTTGAGCACAGGTCTCTGAGGGTTTGGGGCACGTCTCCCTTCGGAGGGAGGTTCTGCTGTCCGCGTTCCAGGGGCCCAAAGAAGACTTCATCGGGACCTCAATCTTCGTCAATGTCACCGTGTTCTCCTCAGGTGCCCCCTCCCCCCTGGGTGGGGTCAGGACACCTGTGTTCTTTCCCCTCCAAGCCTCAGTTTCCCCATCAGAGAAATGTGAAAACACCAGCAGGGCCGGGTGGAGCTGAAATTGTGTTATCCTCATTCCCCGCCTTTGGCATGTTGGGCATCCCCTACCAGCAACCCCACTCCTCTCCCAAGCAATGGGGCTTCTGCTGCAGACCCCGTGGTCCTTTCCCTGTCTCCACAGGGGGTGAGATGGTCCAGGCCGAGACCTCGGGGATAAAGATCGTCCGGAGCCCATACAACATCAAGTTCACCAAGACACCCCAGTATTTCAAGCCGGGGATGCCCTTCCAATTTAGGGTCAGGGCTGGGCTCAATCCACCCAGGGACTCTGGGGGTGCTTTCCTGGGAAACAAAACCCACCCCGGACTCGCCTGTCCCCCACCACTCATGTCTGAGCGTTGACATCCATCATGCATCCAGATCAATCCCAAGGAACCCCTCCGCCACCCCAAAGCACGGTGGTGTTTCCTCGGAGATCACAATCAGAATGGAAGTTGGTCCTCAGGGGGTTACCGTCAAACCATGTTTGCACAGCAAGCATATTGTCTTTATATACCTTAATTTGGGGTGACATCGAAGGGGCTGATAACTGGAGCCAGCCCTTGGTGCTAGTCCTATTCCAAGCTTTCCCCAGGCTCTCCAAGTCTCCTACCCTCTTCATCCCCAGTTGTCCCCACCCCCAACAAGGCCATCACATACGGTTGTTGTGCACTGCGAAACCCTAAGGGGTGCCACTCCAATATGAACGGTTTCCTTGGTGGTGTTCAGTGCACGAACCGCCCAGCTGTCCAAGGCAGTCCTATTCAGATGCCCTTCCCAGTTCCCACCTCTCGGACTGGGCCACCCTCAGGCCTGTCCTTCAATCTCATCCCATTCTCCATCCCAGGTCTTCGTCTCTAATCCCGACGGGTCTCCAGCCTCTGGCGTCCTCATCCGCTGCCAGGACCGTCAACTACTCACCTCGGCCGATGGGATGGCCATTCTGACCATCAACACAGAGGCCAATCTGGACCAGCTTCCCATCCTGGTGCCAGCCTGATGAAGCACAGATGGCGGGCTTGGGGCTGGGTGAGTTGGAGGAGTTGGGGGGGGTGGTTTTTACTTGGCCATCACTCTCCCTAGGTAGAAACAAATGCGCCTCTCCGGCCAGAGGAGCAGGCTTCAGCCAAGATGACAGCGCAGCCTTACTCAACTCACAAGGGGTCAGGGAACTTCCTGCACATTGAGGTCAGTGCGTCAGGTGCAGAAGTCGGCCACCCCATCCAACTGAACCTCAACACAAGACATCAGAACCCCTCCACCATGGATCAGTTCTCCTACTTCACCATCCTGGTGAGAGGCTAGAATTGGGGCCTGAGGCAAGGAATTCTTTCCTCGGAACAATCCTGGTTAGTTGGGTTGGAGGCACCATGAGTGAAGGTGGGAAGGTGGGAAGGCTCTTGAATGGGCTCTGACCAAGGGGCTGAGGCAGAGGGGCTATGGGTCTTTGATTTGATTTCCAACTGCCCAGGCCAATATCATGAAAAGGGTGCATTTAAATAATGGGAGTTTATTTGCTCATGCTTTTGGGGTTAGAAAAGAGGTGTGAGTCAAGGCATCGTCGAAGTGGTGCCTTCTCCCCAAAGGCTATGGCGTTTCGGAGCTGACGGCTGATCTTTGTTCTTTAATTTGTCACATGGCAACAAGGCATATGGCGGTGTCTGCTGGGCTCTCCTTTCTCTTCTGGATTCTGCTGATGGTCAGCTTCAAGCTGCTCCCTCTGTGCCTTTTTCTCTCTGTGTGTCTGAATTCATCCTACGTATAAAGGACCCCAGTAATAGGATTAAGACCCACACTGGTTGAAGTGGGCTGCACCTTCACCGAAGTCACGTCATCAAAAGGTCCTACCTAGAGCGGGTCCAGACCTGCAGGAACGGATTAAATTTAAGAGCATGCTTTTCTGGGGTACGGACAGCTTCCTTGGGAAGCCTTGGGAAGGGGGTGGTCCTTCTCACGCCCGGTCCCCCTTGTCCCCAAGGTGCTGAGTAAGGGTCGGATCGCGTACGCCAAGCACCAGTTGAAAAGCCAGGGGAGTGTCTACACATCAACCACTATCGATGTGACTCCAGAGATGCTTCCGTCCTTCCGCATCCTGGCCTATTATCTACTGCCCAGGAAGGCAGATCAGAACCCTGAGCTGGTAGCTGATTCTCTGTGGATTGATGTGCGTGACAGATGCATGGGGACGGTGAGCCAGTTCCTTGGAGTCGTACATCACCATCGTCAATCTCCCCTGTGCCCATTCAGGGACTTCTCTGGGGGGCGTGAGGGAGGGCAGAGAAGAGGCAGGTAAAGACGTGGAGTTGGGATTGGCCTGGTGGAGCTCCCAAATGCTCTAGCAGCACAGAGAGGCATTAGGGCAACCCCTTGGCACCTACGGGCCCCTCTCCCTGACGCCTCTCTTTTTACCGGCTCAGCTGGAGGTTGGCTTGAAGAGTAAAGGACACTTCCAGACTTTTGAGCCAAACACCAAGGTGGAGCTGAAGGTGACAGGAGCTGCAGAGGCCACCGTGGGGCTGGTAGCCGTTGACAAGGCTGTCTTTGTCCTGAACAGCAGACACAAATTGACGCAAAAGAAGGTGAGAGCATATGGCCTATGGACCAAGAAATTGCCTGGTAGAGTTAAGCTGGGGTCTCGGTCTCCTTAGCTGTAAAAACGGACAACAGCAAAGGCTATGAGGATTGAAGGGGATGGTGTACAGCCTAGAGACTGGCAGGTGGTAAGAGCTCAGATCAACGGGAGACGGTTTGAGAATAGTTGTTTGGGCCAGCCACACCAGCTCGCTGCTCCTGGCTCTCCGGAGTGGCCACACCACCACCAACCCAGGCTCCTCTCTTGACATCCAGGTCTGGGACGTGGTGGAGGAGCAGGACATTGGCTGCACAGCAGGCAGCGGGAAGGACAGTCTTGCTGTGTTCAAGGACGCTGGGCTGGACCTCAAAATGAGCACAGGAATGAGCACCCTGGCGAGCTCAGGTGCGGGCAGGGGAGTGAGGGCAGGGATGGGGTTAGTGTTGCCTCACAGCTAAGAGCGTGGACTTTGGTGTCAAACAGACATGGGATAAAGCCAGACCCTGCCACTTACCAGGGACAGTAAATTTCCTCTCGGAGTCTCCATTTCTCTATCCATAAAATGGGAATGATAATAGAACCAACTCTCTGTGCTGGTCAAGATGTAGGTTTGGCAAGTGTATGAGAGATACACTTATATAGGAGGTTATTTCTCACTTAGTAACAGTCCAGAGGTCATCCAGGGGCGCCTTCTAGTTTGTGGATCTGCCGCTTTCCAGACAGCAGGATGGAGAAAAGAGGGAAGTGGGAGGTAACTCTGTCACATCTCATTCACCAGAACTCAGTCTTATGGCCCCAGGAAGGTGAAACGGAGACTGGGAAAGGTAGTCTTTATTCTAGATGGTATCTAAAAGATAGATGTTTAATTGCCACAGAAGAGGGGGTAGAGTGAATATTAGGGGCAATTAGGGATATCTTCTTTCAGCTGTAAATAAAGATCTTAATAACAGTTTCTCTTACTGCATGCTGGGCTCTGTGCTAACTACATTTACATGTACAACTATACAGAGCTATAGTTATACCCAATGTTACATGGGGTTTTCATTTCCTAGGCTGCTAAAGGATATCATGAAATAGGCTGGCTTTTTTTTTTAATATATTTTTATTGTAAATCTTAGCAAACAGACATTCCTGACATACAAACATTCTGTACGTGGTGAACAACCAGTGGCTCAAAATGTCATCACACAGCTGTGTATTCATCACCGTGACCATTTTTTTTTAACATTTGCATTTCTCCAACAATAGCAAAAAAAAAATTCATACATGCCATACCCCTTACCCCTCCCTCTCACTGACCACTAGTATTTCAATCTACTCGATTTATTTTAACCTTTGTTCCCCCTATTATTTGTTTATTCTTTATCCATATGTTTAACTCATCTGTCCATACCATACATAAAAGGAGCATCAGACACAAGGTTTTCACAATCACACAGCCACATTGTGAAAGCTGTATCATTACACAATCATCTTCAAGAAACATAGCTACTGGAACACAGCTCCACATTTTCAGACAGTTCCCTCCAGCCTCTCTAATACAAATAGGTTGGCTTTTAACAATGGGAATTTATTACCTTACAGTTTGAGGCCATGAGAATGTCCAAATCAAGGCATCATTAAGGCCATGCTTTCTTCCTGCAGACCAGCCCTGGCAGTCCTTGGTTCTTCGGCCTCATGGCAGTGTCTGCTGGTCTCTCCCTTCTCTTCTGGGTTTTGTTGCATTGAATGTCTTACTTCCGTGGCTTTCTTTTTCTCTCTCGATTCCTTCCATTTATAAAGGATTCCAGTTAGATTGGGACCCATCCTGAGCGAGGGTAACTGAAGTAGCCTCATCACACAATCCTACTTAACATGGGTCTACGCCCACAGGAATGGATTAGATTTGAGAACATGTTTTTCTGGGGTACAGACAATTCCAAACCACCGCACACAGATGGGGAAATTAAGGCCCAGAGAGGTAAGGTGATTTGCCCAAGATCACACAGATGCACAAATCACAAACTGCACATATGAGGCTGTGAAATGAAATAAAGGGATGTGTAGAAAGCATTGGCTGAACAGTAAGCACGCAAGAAATCATCTTTCTTGGTGATAATGATCCTGACAATTGTCCTCTCATTCTTCCCTCTGACCCCCAGACTGGCACTGCCCCCGGAGCCCTCCACCCAGCCGCCGCCGCCGCTCTCTAAAGAGGCTGGAGAAAAAGAGGAATGCAGGTCAGGGCTGAAACTGGGTGTCCCTCTTCTGCCTCCCTGACTTACTGCATCTATCACAGCTTAGATGACGAAACTGAAACCACTCTAGGAACTTCCAAGCCTGGGGTGGGGGGTGGATTGAATAGAGGAAGTTTGGTACTTACAAATTTCATTAGAAGGGCTTTTAGAAGTAAAAGCTGGGAAGATGCTTGCTGGAACTCAAGACCTTGCTGCAGTTCTTTCAATCCAGAAACTCTCAGGAAACTGCTGCCAGTGTCTCTCACGAGGCTGGTGCCTGCACAGCAGAGCATGCAATTGTGCCCGCTGCAAAAACACACAGAGACTGGAGCCCATCTGTCAGCTACCACCATTGAAGGAAAAAATGGTCTCTGCTTCTCTTCTGCCTCCCAAATCTTACATAAGAGTCTCCCAGTGGTTGAGTCTAAGTCCTGTCCAGAAATCTAGCAGCAGATGAGTCTTTGAATGTTCTAGCTGGTTGTCTATCCCCCATGATTGAGGAGGGGCTATAGACAAGAGATGAGATGGGTGCCGAGTGCCAATGGCCAAGATCTCACGCACCTGAGATCCCCAAGTCCAGGGTGTGGGTGGAAGGAGAAGCTCCAAACCTGGGATCAGAGGCAGATGGGAGGCAGCCTTGGTTGGTGTTCGAAGCATGGATTCTAATCCCAGCTCCGCCACTTGTGAGCTGTGTGACCTTTTGGCAAGTGAACGCGTCTCTCTGCAGCTCAGTCTCGTCAGAACTCAGCACTTGGGTCTAATGTGGGGCTTTAGGGAGAAGACACCCACAAAGCAGTATGCACGGCGTCTGGTGCTGAGTCGTGGCTGAAGAGAGGGACAGTGGGGACTGCTCACTCAAGTCCTGCCCATTCCTTTCTCTCTCCCTCTATCTCTGTCCCCCAGTGAGCAAGTTCCAGACGGAGCTGGAGCGAAGATGCTGCAAAGCCGGGCTCCGGGAGAGCCCAGCAGGACTGTCTTGTGAGGAGAGGACCCAGTATGTCCGGCACGGGCCCGCCTGTGTGGCCGCCTTCGTGAGCTGCTGCCGTCTGTCCGAGGCCCTGACTCAGGAGACCCGGGAGCAGGAGCTGCTTCTGGGGACAAGTGAGGGGGCCGCAGCATGGGACGTGGGATGGGAGAGACCCTACTGAGCAGCTATGACATTGCAGGGGATCAGTTAGGGGTGTGATAGGAGACAGGGGAAGGAAGGCGGTTTGGGGAGCCGCCCTGCCCATTGGATAGACGAGGAGAGCGGGCAGGGCGCTGGGGAGGGCCACGCTTTCCACCACCCTCCTTGCAGCGGATAAAGAAGAAGAGTTTGAGGAACTCTTCGAGGACGAGCTGCCTGTCCGGACCTTGTTCCCCGAGAGTTGGCTCTGGAGTAAATTCGTTCTGCCAAAAAGCAAATCCGGGTAGGAACGCGACCTCCGGGCAGCATCCGGCCTCTCTCTTTGGACCTTCCAGGGATGGCAGTCCTGGTGTTGACATTGCCCTTTCAATCCCAAGTCAGGAACCCCCTTGGAAGGGGATAAAGGTCCCAGTGGGCCCCCCAAATGTTGACCCTTTAGGGATGGTGTCTCTAGTGGGGTCCAAGTGGAGGCTGGTCACCGCCCCCCCCCCCCAGCGGTGACTCGAACCACCGGTCAGTGACCCGCCCCCCAGCCACAGATGCCCTCTGTCCAGGCAGCACTGTGTGACAACTGCGCCCTCCTCCTCCGCAGCCTGTCCCATTACACGATGAGTGTCAACTTGCAGGACTCCATCACCACGTGGCAGTTCATGGCCGTCAGTCTCAAGGCTGGACAAGGTGACCCCATAAGCCTAGTCCTGAGGGGACGGGAAACTGGTGGGCCTTGCCCGGGCCCCCCCCATCCCAGGGCGGATGGTCTCTGCCTCACCCCCAACGTGCTCTCCTGGCTCTAGGCATTTGCATCTCGGACTCCTTTGAGCTGACAGTTAGGAAATTGTTCTTTGTGGACCTTAAGTTGCCCTCCACCATGGTCAAGAACGAGCAGGTTCAGATTCAAGCTGTGCTGTACAATTTCTGGTATCGTCCGGCCAGGGTGAGTCCCCCCCCGCCGCCCTCCCCTCCGTGCCAGAGCCACCAGCACCCCTCCGTGCATCGTATAAAAGGGATGGAGCTTGTGGATGTTTCCAATGGTTTGGTGAAGCGGTGGTCCTTTCGAGACACTTCGAAAGTTTTTCCTTATTTAAAGCTCACAATAACCCCACGAGATGGGCGTTATAACTGTCTTTGGTTTAGAGATGGGAAACATATGCTATGCAATCATGATGCTGTGCTCTCCCCAACTCAGGCTTCTTGGGGGTGAGGAGGGGGAAGTGGTGTGGCTGCACCACCGCATGCACTGGAGCCCCCCCAAATGTCCGCCCTACCCCAGGTCCGCGTGATGTTTCCCCACAAGGAGCCGCTATGCAGCGCGGCCAAGCCCGGAGCCCCGTTCCGGCAGCTGGTGACTGTGCCCCCTGCCTCCTCCAAGATGGTGCCCTTTGTGGTCCTCCCAGTTGAAGCAGGCAGAGTGGAAGTGGAAGTGGAGGTCAAGGTCATGGACTTTGGGATCCAGGACCACGTAAAGAAGACGCTTATGGTCCAGGTAAGGGGCGCCCCTGACCGTTCAGTGCAGACGGGGACTTCTCCCGGGTCCCAGGCTACGTGGGCGTGGGAGGGACAGGTGGGACCAGGTGGGACCAGGTGGGCCCCCAGGTGGGAGCAAGCTGCCCAGAGAACGGATATGAAAGTTGGAGGTTCTCAAAGCTCTCCCCATCGGGGCTTGGGAGTCAGACGTAGGTCCAAATCTTTCTCCGCTGTGTGACCTTGGGTGACTTACTTAACTTCTCTGAGCCCCCATTTCCTCATTTGCAGGCTGGGGGTTACAATCACACCAAGAAATAACCAGAGAGTTACGAAAATCGCCCACGACCAGTGTATGACCCAGCAGTAATACTTAATTTACTTAATAAGCAGGTGTCCCATACTCACGAGATGCCGGGCCTGATTCTAGGAATATTCACTCGTTGAGCTCTCAGAAAAATCCGATGAGGTAGGGACTATGATGAGCCCCATTTTACAGAAGAGAAAACTGAGGCACAGAGAAGTTAAGTCATTTGCCTGAGCTCACACAGCTTGGAAGCAGAAGCCCCGGATTCAACCCCAAACTGCTGAGCTCCAGTGTATGCTCTCTTGATAACTAAACGATGTCACAGCCTCGTGTCACTGTCATCATCCTTGCTCTATGGTCGCTTGTTCCTGTTATTAAATCGTCTGCCCATCTCACCTCACAGGCAGGGGGGCAATTACAGCAAATGTCCCACAGCATCTTCCTGAACCCCCAAGGTTTGTGGGGTTTGGAAGGGGACCTATGGGGGCGTGAGGCTGTGCTCGGAGGGGAGGGTGGCGGGGAGAGGGTTTGAAACAAGGGGGTCCGGCCAGCTGTGCAGCCTGAATCCCCTGGAGTCCCAGAGGCCGTTGTTACTCAAGAAACTTGTGCCTTGTCAGGTCAGACACAGTCCGTGTTGGTGCCGAGACAGGACATTTTGAACCAGGTGCCTGGCACGCAGGCAGAAGTCTTTGTCAGCGTCCAAGGTGCCTAAGAAGGAGGTGGCTCTTGCGGGAGGTGGGGAGGTGGGGAGAGGGTGGCGCCGGCTACCCCAGGGCCTGACCGGGGCACAGGGGCAGGAAGGGCGGGGGGTGGCCGTGGTGGGCGCTGCAGCAGAGTGTCGGCGAGCCACGGGGGAGTCAGGCATTCCTGGGGTGACCCTGCCTGCTTGACAGGTGACATCCTTGGCGAGACAATCTTGGGCAGTCTGATGCCCAGGGAAATGTACCAGCTGCTGAAGGTCCCCACCGGCTGCCCTGAGCAGACGCTGAGCTCTCTGGCACCCCTGGTCATCCTGACCCGCTACCTGGATGCCACCGGCCAGTGGGGCGCAGTTGGGGTGGAGCTCAGGGATGAGGTGGTGAAAAATATCATCAGGGGTGAGAGTGCGGGGTGTCGGCAGGGGGGGAACCTCCCTGGGGGCATCCAGGGGCTCCCCGAGATACACCCGGGAGTGGGGGAGGCCCCTGTGGGATCCCCAGACAATAACACCCCAATGCTGACTCTTCTCCCAGATTGCAACCCGATACCAACTTCCAGGGGATCCCCCATGGCCCCCCCCAGATTACTCCTGCACCCTACTCCTTTTCTGGGCTGCAACATGAGAGTTGGGTGCCTGGGGTTCCACCCAGAAAGGGGATCCCCAAGTTCATTTGGGCACTGACCCCTCTCCCGGATTACACTCAGACACCAAGCTCCATCCACGTTCTCCCAAGCAGTAAACACCCAGGTAACATCGGGACACTGTCACCCCCCAGATCACCCCCCACCCTCCACTTAAGGAACTCTCAGGTATTAGCCAAACAGCGACTCTCCGGATACACCCGAGAGGTGCCCCTGCCTCCGATGACATCCAGCGGCCCCCTCCCCCACAAGACCACACACAGACACACTGACACCTAAGTGTCATCTAAGGAGCCTGGACACCAAGCGACACCTTGCATGGCCCCTCCCTGCTTCACGCCAGAGGGTGACTCCCCCCTGAGCCCCCCCCCCGTGTGCCGGCTTCCTGAGGCGCTCCACCACAGTGACACCTGAAAAGCAGCATGCCACCCCCCCACCCCGTCCGAGCACACGTGGGAGGTCACACCTAGGACCCCCCCCACACATTTACGCCCGGACCCCGCAGCTCCCCCCCATTAACACACCTCACAGCGAACCCCTCCAGGTGACATGCAATGTCTGTCTAACTCCTGCACGCGGCTTTCCTGCACGTCCTTCTCCCCCTGTGTCCCCAGGCTACACTCGCATGCTGACTCACAGGAGTGCAGACAGCACCTACCACATCCACAAGGGAAACCCGGGAAGCACCTGGTGAGCTGCCGCCACGACCCCCCACCCCACCCTGGATGTCGTCCCGGAGTGGGGTGGGGCAGCCGCACCGCGGGGGTCTCGGGGCGGGGCCCTGATGTAGCCGCCCCCTGGGCTTCCTCCCGACAGGCTCTCGAGCTACGTGTTCCGAATCTTCACGCTGACCTACAGCACAATGACCGCCAGCCTGCTGGACCTACCTTCTCTCTGCGCCATCGCCAACTGGATCGTCACCCAGAGGCAGGAGGACGACGGGCACTTCTTGGAAATAGGCCCCGTGATCATGAAATCCATGCAGGTGGCCGCCACCGGGACACGATGGCCCGGGCCATTGAAGGGGAAGCCGGGGCTCGTGGGGAGGCGCGAGGAGTTCGGGCCCCCTGGGAGAAGGAGAGAGCCGAGGCCTAGCCTTGCAGCCCTGAGCTCTGGACCACCCCCGTGCTCCGTGACAGCATGGGGGAGGGGCTGGGCCCAGCTGGAACCCCATCTGTCCTTCACCCCCAAATCCTGGTCCTCCCTCCTCTGGGGCTGATTCCCGCCCCCCGCCCATCTCCCAGACAAGCCACCCATTGCCGCCAAGCATTCCTCCCCGTCAGCCTCCAGAAACACCCTGAACACAGCCGCACTCATGACTCTCCTCCTCAAATGCTTTCCTTGGCTCTCACTCACCTACCAGAACTCCCCCCTCCTGCTACATCCCCTCTCTTCTATATCTCGCCCTCCCCAAAATCTTCACCTCTCTCTACTCCATCCCAGGAGTCCCTGAATCTCATCTTATCCTTATGCTGCCTTCTTACCCCAAATACTCTCACCCCTACATTTTTTTTTTAACCCCCATCTGGCCATATACTTTCTTTTAAGATTTAGCTCAGACACCACCTCCTCCAGGAAGCCTCCCCTGAATACCGGCCCTGCGTCTGTCTATGTCATTGCACCTATCATGTTATTCATTCATTCATTCAACAAACATTTATCCTATGGATAATTGCTGTGCCCTTGGGGAGGTCACGCGCTAATAGAGAGGAAACATGGGTTGAGCTCACGCGCTAGTAGAGAGGAAACATGGGTTCACCCAATAATTACAAGCAGTAATTGCTTAAATCTCAATTGTTCTAAGTTCCATGAGAGGCCAGAAAAGACTATTTGGGCATGGAAGGCCATGCCTGGCCCTGGGATGTCAGGAGAAGCCTCCAAAAGGAAGTAGCAGTAGAGCAGCTACCTGAAAAAGGGATAGTAGCTGGTAGAGGGAGCATGAGAAAGACGGGTCCAAATCCAGGGAGCGAACAGCTGCAAAGGCCCTGAGACCCCAGGGTGCTTGAGGAAGGGAGTGAGAGACCAGGGTGGCCAGGCGCAAAAACGGGTGATGTGTCCTGAGACCTGAGAGGGAAGCAGGATGCATCGAAGCCAGGTCCCAAAGGCTGCAGGGACTTGGGGGCTTCAGGGATGATTTGAAATAATCTGTTCAGGGTTTGTGTCTCCTACACTGTGAGCCTTCAGGATGGGAAGCGGGTCTGTTCCGTTGCTGTGTCCGGCAAACGTTAGGTGAACAAGACACCGGATGAATGAATGAATCATTAAAGACAGATGGGTCTCCCAAGGGAAGGAGGGAGCTTGGGAATCTGAGCACTGTGTAAGCAAAAGCCCAAGATACCAGAATATGGGACAGAGTGAGCCTTACAGGCACACACTTGACAGGCTCCCAGATCTGTGTTTCTTTCTACCCACAGACATTTATCATGCACCCATGACGTGCCAGACAATGTTTGCACTCTGTGGCAAACAGACAAAAAATCACTGCTCTTGTGGAGCAGGCATTCTACTAGGGGCTGGGGGTGGGGATGAGAGGAGAGATAAGCCATAGCATAATATAGATGTCATGATGTGCTCTACTGGAAGCAATATGTGGGGGAGACCCAGGGAAATGGGATATCAAGATGATGGGGATGTAATTTTGGAAGATTCCTAAGGAGATGATGTTTGCACAAAGACATGAGGAGGTGATGGAATGAGTCATGTAAGTATCTAGGGAAAAAGCAGTCCAAGCAGAGGAAACAGCATGTGCAAAGGCCCTGAGGCTACAACGTGCCCAGCATGTTTGAGGAATGGCAAGGTGGCCAGCATGGCAGAAACAAAGAGAGTGGTGAGGGGAGAGTAGGAGGAGATGGGGACGGGGGGGGGGGGGTGAAAGGACAGAACATGCAGCATCTGACTCAGGTGAATGGAAGTGGGGAGACCAAACAGAAGTTTGAACTGAGTCCGCTAATTATTAGTAATGGGGAGACTTCCCTCTAGGACCCTCAGTTTCCTCATCTGTTGCAAGGATGCTCTGAGACAGTGCTGAGAGCTTAGCAAAGCACCCCCTGTGTTGTTAGTTTGGGTTGGTAGGGCAGAACCCCCCAACAGGCAAACCACAAGATGGTTCCTCCTTTCTGTGCCCATCCCTCAGCCCAGAGCTGGTGCTTTCTGAGATCAGGTAGGAACTGTCCCCAAGGTGCTGAGAGGAACAGATCTGGTCCTGCATCCACAGGGTGGCTATCGCGGCTCTGAGGCACCCACATCCCTCACGGCTATCGTCCTGATTGCCCTGAATGAGGGGAAGGAGCTGTGCATCCAGACGATACCGGTAGGACACCAAGGGGAGGGCGGAACATGGAGTGTCCTACCTCCTGGAGCTCTCCCGCTCTCATCTTCTGAGTGGATGCCTCTCCTCTAACTCCCAGACCCCTTCCCTCCAATCTGGCTCCTCTATATGACTCCCTAGGACTTGAATGCCAGTATCAAGAAAGCCCGTGACTTCCTGGAGAGACAGCTCCCTGAGCTTCAGACAACTTTTGCTGTGGCCATAGTCTCCTATGCACTGGCCCGCACAAGGAGCCCCAGAGCCAATGACCGCCTGGACAACTTTGCCAGCCATGGTGGGTGTGGGGCACTTCTTAACCAAAGATGTGTTTGCCACGGTCCCAGGGGTGGGGGTAGGGCAGTGAGTGGGGCTTGCGTCATTGCAGGTCCAATTATTGAGCGCCCACTGTGCACCAACCCATGAGCTCAGACCCTGAGAGGCCGAGGACAACAAGACAAATATGAACCCTGCCCTCAAGAGTCCCACAGTCTCTGGGGTAGGCAGGCAGAAGACAAACAGATCAATATATAATTGCAAATCGAAATAGACGCTGAGATGATGACAAACTAGGTAGGCGGTAGAGACAGTGAAAGGCAGGGAGTATGGTTTGGAACGGCTAGGAAGGCCGCTGTGAAAGGTGACCCTTCAACACCTTTGATGAGAAGGACCATCCGTGGGACAAGATGTTCCGAGACAAGGGAACACCATGTTCAAATGTCCCCAAGTTGGGAAAGCACTGGGCGTGGCAAGGATGGAAAGAAGGTGATAAAGCATGAGTGGAGAGGGTTCTTCTCATGGCCTGTCCTTTCTCATCCCCAAGGGTCCTATCTTGTCCTCGCCATTGCCCAAGTCGAGAAGAGTGGAGTTCGGAAATCCCATTTGCAATGCGGTTGGAGGGGGCTGGAGGGGGTTCTTTGAACCTCAGTTTCCCCATCTCCCAACAGTTAGACACCCCACTACCTAGGTTTCTTCTGAAATGGCAAGATCCATTTGTCTCCGCAGAGGAGGGACTCATAGAAAGTAGCTGTTCAATAAAATGAGAAACATTGGGCTGGACGACAGAAGGAGTGGGCAGGTTGAGGTGGATGGGGCCGGCTCTCTGGTGCAAGGCGGGGCATCCCTCCTCCAGACAAAACCCACTGGCCGGTGAGGGAACAAGACTGGGACTCCCTGTACACCACGGAAGCCACCGCTTATGCACTGCTGCAGAAGCTGGAGCTGGGTCGGTTCAACGAGACGCACGCCATCGCCAAGTGGCTGCTGGAGAAGCGGGAGCTGGGAGGGGGCTTCAAGTCCACCCAGGTGACCCGGGCCTCGGGAGGTGGGGGGCTGCCTTCTCCAGAGCGGGTGGTGGGTAGCGGGCGGGGTCGGGGCGCTGGCCGAGGTGCTGACACGGCTCGCGCGTCCGGAAGGAGCTCTCCGTGGTGCTGACGGCCCGGCGCGCGGCCGCCGGGAGCGCTGTATGCGCGTTGACGGATGACCCCTTTCCAACGCGCAGACCACCGTGGTGGCACTAGAGGCTCTCACCCGCTTCCGCGAAGACGTCCCCTTCAAGGGCACCCAGGATCTCCACGTCCAGATCAGCGTCCCCAAGAAATCCTTCAATGTGGAGTGGCAAATCGATGAGAACAATGCCTACCAGCAGCGGTCAAAAAAGGTCCAGTACCGAGGGGCAGATGGAAAGTCCACGAAGCCTTGGCGGTGGGTGGAGGCCGGGAGGTCTGTCCCTGCCGTTTCCCTCCCCAAAGTTCCCTCGTAAGTGTTGGAAATTTGGCGGTACTGTCGATGTAGTGATTCGTTTATTCCACAAACACTTTCCGAGTGCCTTCTGTGTGCCAAGCACATCCCCAAAGGATGCATTGTGAAAGACCCACAGTCCCTGCATGCATGGGACTTCCAATCTAGAAAGAACCCAAATCACTGAGTATCTATCGTTTTAAGCTTTCTGCAGACAGAGAACTAGAAATGGGTTGTAAAGAGAAAGATAATCTGGGGGGAGGGAAATCTCCATGGAGGGGGTGACATTTAAGGTAAATCATTCAATACATCTTTATTGAGCATTTACTGTGTGCCTGGCACTGCTCTAGGTAGCAGAAATCACAAGTGCAAAGGCCCTGAGGCAGAAGTGTTTCAAGAATAGCAAGGAGATCATGGCTAGAGGGAAAGGAGTGAAGGGAGAGTGGAAGGGATGGGCAAATAGTATGGGGTCTCGCGGACCTTGGTGAAAACTTTAGTTTTTGTTCTGAGTGAGGTGAAAGCTACGCAGGGTCCTGAGCAGAGGAGGGACTTTTCTCATTTATGCCATATCAATATCCATAATAGCAATAAAATTATGATACATATTATATGACATTAGCTATTGTTTGTTAGATAGGCACCAGGCACTATTCTTACATAGATTGAACATCTATCCCAAATAAGGATGCTATGAAATTGGTGTGTTATTGACTGCTATATACAAATGATAAAATGCAGGTCTGAGAAGTAAAGTAACTTGCCCAAGATCATATGTAGGTGCGGTAGAGGTGTCTGAAAGAACACACATGATCAAGATGAAGGTGGCAAGGATGGGAGAAGTGTTCCTGGCAGAGATAACCTAGAGTGGAAACTCCCAGACAAGCACAGAAGTGTCTGGAGGGAAGAGTGTGTGGCAGGACAAAGGAGGCTGGTCAGAGACTGAGGAAGCTGGCAGGGCTCAGAGCACGAGGGCTGGGAAGCCATGGCAGGTATTCAGGAACTCATCCTATGGGCAATTGAGGTTTAAGCAGGGGTGTGAGTGTACATGAATTAATTTTTTTTCCTCTGGCTGATGTGGGAAGAATGAAATGAAGGAAACAAGCATAGATGCAGAGATGCCAGCGAGAAGAGTTAGGAAAGTGGTGTCCAAGCATGAGGAATTCCAGAGTTGCTGAGAAGTGGATAAATTCGAGACATGTGGGTGCATGAGGACACATCCTGTGTCGGTGGTTTTAATTGGCCGGTGACAGTGTAGGTATCACGAATCCTCCATGAAAAGGAAAAGAAAAGTCTTCTACATTGCGAGTGGTCCCAAGTTAGGGAATTAACTGAGAACCGAAGCCCTAGCACCCGGATATTCTCTCCTTCTCACCCCCACTGCACGTGAGCCATGCCTTCCTGTCTCTCCCTGTCCTCAAATCCAACTCTTCCTTTGCTTCAGTTCTCTGCTCTGGATGACCTGGAGATCAAAGCCACAGGCACCGGGAGAGGCACCATCTCGGTAGGTCTGATGTCCCATCCTTGAGATCCTTAGCTGGAGCCCAGAGCCTCCTAAGTTGGTGGGAGAAGGGACAAGTCCTAGATTCCCAGACAAGATCAAAATCAGTGACATTTTTAGTTGTCATATAGGGTGCTTCTATTTGCTAGGAACCAAGAGGACCCTTTAAGATCACCTGGGAAGCTGGGGCAGGCATGGTCCCATGAAACAGGTGGGAACTGGAGGCTCAGAAAGATTTCTTACTTTTTTAAATCACAGAGGCCAGACATCCTTGGACCCCTCTGTCCCTCTCCTACTGAGTTTTCAGGGGTGCCTCCTTCCTTGCTGCCCACTGGGAATAGATTCTTCCTCCAAGAAGCCTCCCAAAGCTCAGAGGATAACTCAACCGACCACCTCAAAAATCTGAACCAGTGGTCCCTTTATAGCTTCTTACCCCAGACCCATGGCCAAAGAGGACAGTCCATCTGTTCACCAAATCCCAGGCAGTCTGTTGCCATAGAGGCCAAAACTTGGGCGACAGAGTCACAGTTGAATCCTGCCTCTGCTGGTGGGGGGGGGGGTGGGGACTGTGAGTCCCATCCCTGCTGAAGCCTCAGTTAAATTCAAATTTAGGGCAGGCCACAGTGGCTTAGTGGCAGAGTTCTAGCCTGCCATGCCGGAGACCTGGGTTCAATTCTTGGTGCCTGCCCATGCAAAAATATATATATATTTTTTTAATTTCTTTTATTTAAATTTAATTAAACAACATTAGGCATGCAGTTCCTCAGCCATACCAGTCACATTTCAAGTGCCAAGAACCATGTATGGCTAGTGGCTTCCATAGTGGACACACCTATGGGAGATATAGGTCATGTGCATCATTGCAGAACGCTCCATTAGAGTCGGCCAAGCCTCCAGAGCGTTTCTGGCCATTGCACCCAGGACCTGGGGGAAGAAGGAGAGAAGAATTCGCTGTGAATTCCCCACATGGGTAGCAACATGAACAGCCAAGCCACTAGAACGAGGAGCAAGGAGGGACACGCGGGGATGGGCTCCCACACCCCCCTTCCCTGCCCGGGCAGATCCTGACGATGTATCACAGAAACCCCGAGTCCTGGGAGGGCTCCTGCAATCTGTACCACCTGAACGTGACCTTCGGCAGTGTCTCCGAAGGTGAGCCCGACCCTGGGGATTCCCAACCCTTCTTTATTATGATTTTATTGTAACTGCCCTTCATTAAGCACATTTCAGGACGTTGTTCAGTCGTGCGGCAAATATTTATTGAGCATTTGCTGTGTGCTGGCTTTGTCTCTTGGTACGGGGAATACAGGCCTGAACGAGAAGAAATATCCCTTTTTCTGGAGCCCACATTCTAGTGGGGAGAGATGAGCAAAACACACAGAACAGTTGTTGCATGAACACTGCTATTTATTTACAAGTGAAAATACATCTATATTATAAACAAATAAATGTCTAGTGTAATAGCAGGTGATGGTGAGGGCTGCACAAAATAAAGTAGGAAGACTTGAGAGAATTAGGGGGAAGCTCTCCATGGAGGTGACGTTTGAGCTGAAATGGGAAGGATGTGAGGGAGTGAGCATGGTAGGCCCAGGGGAAAAGCATTCTGGGTGGGTGGAACAGCAGGTGCAAAGGCTCTGAGGCAGGAATGGGATCAATCGTTTGAGGAACAGCTCTTCCGGGAGGGAGATGATGGGGGCTAGCCCAGGGATGGGGGCTGTAAAGATGGTCAGAAACAGTGGTACTCTAGAGTTTCCAGGCTGGGGAAGAGGAAAGAGGAAACTGCCACTAGAAATTCCCTGTGTGTGTGTGTGTGTTTGGGGGGTGGGGAGGACAGGTCTCACCAGGAACAAAAAATGACCAAGACTTTGAGTTTTACCTTGTTTCTTAAGAGTAACAACAAGTAGCTCTTATACAGAGCACTGAGCATGCACAGATCTAAGTGCGTTATTTATAGTAACTCATTTAAATTCTTACAACTTTGTTGGGTTGGGACGGTTTTGATCTCCACTTTCCAGATGAGGAAAAGGAAGCAGAGAGAAGTTAGGCCACTTGCCCAAAGTCACACAGCAGAGCCAGGATCTGAACCCAGGAAGCTGGCTCCAGGGGCTGTGTATTGAAGAGACTGTGCCACCCCCCACCCCACTCCCTAAACTTCTGCCTTTTCTCTGCAGAGAAAACAAAGAGTGAAGAGACCTTCCGGCTCCGGATAGAAACAAGGTCTGGGCATCAGGATCTCGAGCTGGGTGGGATGAGACTCCTGTTATCCCAACCAGGGGAACCAGCCATGTCTGGCCCTCCATGCCTGCCCCTCCCCCCATCCCAATCCCCAATCCCCATCCTTGCTCCACCACAGCCAACCTGCTCCATAACCCAGTAGGTCCAGAGCTTGCTCCAAGCCCCGCAGCTCTCCCCAACCTTGATTTCCTCCAGACATCACAGGTCCCACTCCAAACCGCCCCCTGCCCAGGTCTGCCACAGATACAAACATGTATTGGGCACCCGCTGTGTGCCAGGCTCTGTTCTAGGAGCTGGGGACACAGCCATGGGCAGGGCAGTCACTACCTGTCTTGGTGAGGCTTGCAGCCTATCAGAAGAGACAGACAAGAACCAAAGAATTGCCCAGGATAAATGTACAATGATAACTGGGACGAAATATGGCAAAGGGGAGGTCCACGGAGATGTGGGAGGACATGTCAGAGGAACTGATCTGGTATAGAGGCCAGTGAAGGCTTCCCAGAGGAAGCAAGGTATTGACTGAGATTGCAAAAATGAGGAGACATTCCAGGGTGAAAAGAGGGAGAGGAAAGGATTCCAGGCTGTGGGAAGAGAATATGCAAAGGCCCTGTGGCAGGAGAGAGTCTGATGCTTTAAGAGCAATCACATGGAGGCTGGGGTGGGAGGAGGTGAGGTGGAAGGAATTTCAGATTTCTGTTTGCTAAAGCTCCCTGATGTTAGAGGCTGAGTGGAGACAGGGAGAACCCAGGAGGAGTCCAGGATACGATGGGAGCTTGTAGCAGGCTGGGGAGTGTGGTGTGAAAGGTGGTGAGAAGAGTGGGAAGAGCCTAGGGCTGTGGAATCCCCAGGTTCCAAGGTGAGAGAGAGGCCACAATGACCATCCTGGAAGTCAACCTCCTCACTGGCTTCTACCCCAACCTGGAGGACCTCAAACAGGTAACGCTGGCCCCACCTGCCCACAGGTGAGCCCAAGGCTGAGGTGGGTGCCCTGGGATCATCCCCCACTTCCCACATGGGTACTGGGCAGTGTCTACCCCCGTTCAAGGTCCCGGGTTAATGTCCCATGCTCCCTGCCCCGTGGTCAGTGGCCATGGTCACATCCAGTTCACCTCAGGCCTCAGTTTCCCCAACACTGGGACTAACTGGACAAGGGAAGGGGGCTCTCCCGGGAGTCACCAAATGCTGATTGCAGCTCCTAGGGCTTGGGGTCTGGGGGGAGGGGTCTCTGCTGACCGCCAACCCCAACCTTCTGGCCCAGCTCACTAATGAGGAGGAGATGTACGCCTTCCAGTACGAGACCAAGACAAACTCCAGTGACAGCTCCGTCGTCCTCTATCTAGACAAGGTGAGGAAGGCCTGGTGCCCTCCACAGAGGCCTCGGACAGACCCGGTGGGTAGGGAACCCGTGGCGAGTCCCCTGGGCCGCGTCTCCTGGGCTCCATCCCATGACAGCTGTGTCCTCTGAGGTCAGCTCCCCTGGGTATGTCCTCCCTGCGAGAGGCCTTGTAAACGCGCCCCAGGCAGGGCCTGCAGGCGAGCCCACCCGGTCCAGTGGCCAATGCCAACGCCCATGGTCAAGGCCTTGGTCAGTGCCATGAGGCCGGAGGGCCTGGTCAGTTCGGACGGACTGCCCTCACCCGTACCCCCCGCCGCAGCTCTCGCATGAGGCAGACACAGTGCTGGGCTTCCGGGTGCACAGGATGCTGCGGGCGGAGTTCCTGCAGGCCGCCCCGGTCACCGTCTATGACTACTACGACCCTTGTGAGCGGAGGTCGGGGTGGGGGTGGGGAGTGTCCAGCAAGGGGCCGAGACCTGCCAAGGGCCCTGGCCAACAAAGTGGGGGACCAGGTGGCGCCCAGAGGGGCCGGGGCGGGGCCAGATGGGCGAGGGGTGGGGTCTTCTGGTGACCAGTGGGTGGAGTCCAGAGGAGACTGACATTGGCCTGTGGGGGGTGGGGTGGGGGATGGAGCAAGCAGGGGCGAGGCCTTCACAGTAGATGGGGAGACCCCCATCGGGGCGGGGCCATGGGCGGGGCCAAGCCAAGGGCAGGGAGGAGCCAGGACAGCGCCCGGGCGGGGCCTCCTGGAAAGGGGCGGGGTCTCCTGGAACGGGGGCGGGGCCTCCTGGAAAGGGACGGAGACCTTGGGGCGGGGCCTCCTGGAAAAGGGCGGAGACCTTGGGGCGGGGCCTCCCGGAAGGGGACGGAGACCTTGGGGCGGGGCCCGGCGGACGCCCAGCCGGCAGCAGCGCCGGCTTCCACCAACCCAAGTCCTGCCCGCCGCAGCCCGAAGGTGCAGCGCCTTCTACAACCTGCCGGCGAAGGAGTCTTCCCTGCGGAAGATCTGCCACGAGGGCATCTGCACGTGTGCGGGGGGTGAGGCTCGGGGAGCCACCGGGGCCGGGGCGGCAGGCTAGGGACCCAGGAGGAGAGAGACCGAGAGGCTAAAATGGGAGAAACGGAGAAGGAAAAGGCCAGAAAGCGAGGCAGGGGGAGGAGGAGCCCTTCCCGAGGCCAGGGGAGGGGGTGGGGCAGGGGGCGCCGGGCGGCAGGCGGACCCCTGCCCCCAGCGCAGCCGAGCGGCGGCCTGCCTCCCCCCAGAGCAGTGCCCGTCCCCGAGAAAGGACAGCGACCGACTGAGGCAGGAGGAGCTCCAGGCGGCGGCCTGTGAGGCGAGCGTGGACTTTGGTGAGTGGGGGGAGTGGAGGGGGGGAGCCGGGAGACCCACCTGCGGGCCGGCCGCCCTCAGGGCGCCTCTCCTGCCGTCTGCCCCCCCCCCCCGCCCCCAGTGTACAAGGTCAGGCTGGAGGGTGCGCAGGCGGCCACGTCCAACCCCTACATCTACTACAGCATGCAGCTGCAGTCGGTCATCAAGAGTGGTACGTCCCAGGTGCCGGGGTGGGTGGGGGGAGCTGGGTCCCAAAGTGGGGGCGGCCGGGCCTGTGCGGGCTCACACGCGGCTCTCCTGCAGGCACAGACCCCGCCGCGCCCCTCTCCATAAAGAAATTCGTCTCCCACGCCACGTGCCACGACTCCCTGGGCCTGCAAGAACAGGAGTCTTATCTCATCATGGGCCAGAGGACAGACCTGTGGAAAGTCAGATCTGAGTGCGTGGGGGCAGTGGGGGAGATCCTTATGCCCGGGGACCACAGGCCTGGGCCCCCTTCCCCACCCAGCCCAGCCCTGGGCTTCCTAAGTTCTGGAGCGCGAGGTGTCAGGGCTGTCAGGAGCGGACGAGTAGGCTGGGCACTGCACAACTCCCAGCACCAGCCTTCCCACAGAGATGCTGCAAATGTGGGCAATGGCCACCTAGATTTTCCAACAAAAGAAGGATTGTTGTTTTTGTCTAATCCCCTGGAAGGACCTGTAGGAACTGCCGAGAGGGCGGGAGGAATGGACACCGTTGTAGTGTGAGGCTCTGGGACACTGCCAGGCAGGGACGAGGGAACAGGGCAGGGTGGGTCTCTTGGCCCTCAGGGGCACAGTGCCCTTCTCACCCTCCCCACTGTCTCTCGTCCACAGTTACATCTACATCCTGAGCAAGGAGACGTTCCTCATGCACTGGCCGGCGGAGGATGAGGGCAGGAAGGAATTGCTGGGCCAGCTGGAGGAATTTTCAGAATATTTGCGCACTCATGGCTGCAGGACCTGAGACCCCGGGGCCTCTGCTGCCCTGAGGATGGCAGCTCCAAGCAGCCCTGGGCTGGTGGCCTTGATCCCAAATAAAGAACACGGAATATCATATCCAAACTCTGGGCATTTGTCCCTGCTCCCACATTCAGCCAACATCCAGCACGCCCTGCCTAACACTGCTCCAGCCACACTGGCCTCCTTTCCAACACTCAAGGTTGTTCCCACCTCAGGGCCTTTGCACATGCCGCACATTCTAACAACTTGACTTCTGCATGGTTTGCACCCTTCCCTGGTTCGGGCTCTGTATAAATGTCACCTCCTCAAAGAGGCCTTCTTTCTTTATTATATTTTTATATTTTTATTAATAAAACAACATACAAACATACAAATATTCTTAACATCAAGCATTCCATACATGGTGTACAATTAACGGCTTACAATATCATCACACAGTTGTGTATTCATTATCATGATCATTTTTTGAACATTTGCATCACTCCAGAAAACGAAAGAAAAAAGAAGAAGGAACTTATACATACCCTACTCCTTACCCCTCCCTCTCATTGACCGCTAGTGTTTCCATCTACCCAACATATTTTAACCTTTGTCCCCCCATTATTTATTTGTTATCCATTTTTTTACTCATCTGTCCATACCCTGGATAAGAGGAACATCGGACCCAAGGTTTTCACAATTACACAGTCACATTAGTAAATGCTATATCATTATACAGTCATCTTCAAGAATCAAGGCTACTGGAACACAGCTCAACAATTTCAGGCACTTCCCTCCAGCCACTCCAATACACCACAAACTAAAAAGGGGATACCTATAAAATGTGTAAGAATAACCTCCACAATAACCTCTCGACTCTGCTTGAAATTTCTCAGCCACTGACAATTTATTTTGTCTCATTTGCTCTTCCCCCTTTGGTCGAGAAGGTTTTCTCAATCCCTTGATGCTGAGTCTCAGCTCATTCTAGGATTTCTGTCCCACATTGCCAGGAAGGTCCACACCCCTGGGAGTCATGTCCCACATAGACAGGGGGTGGGCAGTTAGTTTCCATGGCATATTGGCTGGATAGAGAGACCACATCTGAGCAACAAAAGAGGTTCTCTTGGGGGTGACAAAGAGGCCTTCTTTATTAACATATCTAAAATAGACCTCCTCCTGCCACTCCCTGCCCTGACCCTTCCTTATTTTCTTACTAGCATTTATCAGTGCCTTGTATACGCTGTTTACTGATTTAATCATTTCTCATGGATTTCTGCCACCCCAGAATGCCAGCTCCTTGAGGACAGGGCTGTATCTGTTTCGTTTGCCGCTCTATTCCCAGTCCCTACAGCAGGGGCTGGCACACAACTGGTACACAGATGATGATTGTTGACTGACTGTCTGACTGACTGATATGATATCTGAATTTGACTCCCAGGTTGCATCTGACTGATTGGATTGCTGTGATGGAAGCTTTGACGGGGGAGACCCAGGTAGCTGGGGGACTGAGAGGAGGTACAGGGGAGGCTAAACTAGTTTCACCAATGTGGGCTGGGATGGGAATAGGGAACCCACCAAACCAAGGCTGAGCAGCCTGGGTGGGGAAACAGAGAAGCCAAAGAGTGCTGGCGGGGACAAGGCTTCCAGGGCGGCTTGAACTCAGGGTATGAAGGCAGGACTGGGGGAGGGGAAGGAGAAGAGCGATGAGCCTGGGGAGGCCACTGGCTTCAAAAACGGCTTTGAATGCCAGGGCTTGTCCATTATCAAGGACAATGGGGAGCCATGAAAGGTGCTCAAGCAAAAGAGAGAGTGTTACATTCCTGGAGGCGGAAAGGCCCCAGTGACTAATTTTGGAAGCTGAGCAAAGGGCAGGAAGCCTGGGGAGGAGGCTATGGGGTCACAGATTTGCACAGCAGTGGCTGCGTAGGTTCAAATCCTGCCTCCACTTCTTCCTGGCTGTGTTACCTTAGTCTGATACTCACCTCTCTGTTCTCCCGTTTCCGCAAAGTTGAGCAAATGCAGCATACAAGCCTGACTATTCAAGCAAGAAGCAATGGGAGTGAGTGGAGTCCACACTGCAGCCACAGAAGAAATTCTGGTCATGGCACCCTCTGCTGAAACCCTCCCAGCATCCCTTTGCTCTGAAACCACAGCTTTCACGGGGTCCCCCCACCCTCCTCCTCACCCATTCCGCTCAGGCCATGTTAGCCTCCTCCATGATCCTTAGACTCCCAAGCTCTTTTCTGCCTCTGAGCCTTTGCATAAGCTGTTCCTTCAGCCCAGAACACTCTTCCCATGGCTGCTTCCTTCCCATCCTTCAAGTCTCTGCTCAGAGAGACGCTGCCTGACCACCCTGCCTAAATGAGATGATTTCCTTCCCCTGGGGGTCTCTCCCCGGCAACTGCTGACTCCTTCAGAGAAAACCTCACGGTGGGTAATTATATACCAGATTCCTTATCTACATCTTTGCTGTCTGTTTCCCCTCACTGGGCTGCGAGCCTGTTCTAGTTTGCTAGATGTCGGAATAGAACACACCAGAAATGGATTGGCTTTAATAAAAGGGGATTTATTTTGTTAGTTCTTCAGAGGAAAGGCAGCTAACTTTCAACTGAGGTTCTTTCTTACGTGGGAAGGCACAGGATGGTCTCTGCCGGCCTTCTCTCCAGGCCTCTGGGTTCCAACAACTTTCCCCAGAGTGATTCCTTTCTGCATCTCCAAAGGCCTGGGCTGAGCTGCAAGTGCTGAGATGAGGTGTGCTGAGCTGCTTGTGCTGTGCTATGTTGAGCTCGCTCATTTAAGCACCAGTCAATTAAGTCAAATGTCTTTCATTGCAACAGGCACGCCTCCTGGCCAACTGCAGATGTAATCAGCAACAGATGAGGTTCATGTACTATTGGCTCATGTCCGCAGCAACAGAACTAGGTGCCTTCACCTGGCCAAGTTGACAACTGAATCTAACTACCACAGAGCACCAGGAGAGCAGGAAGCCTGTTTGTCTTAGGAATGTAACTGCAGCCACTCACTCATGCTAAATAAATAAAAGAGTGAAAGAGGGGAAAAATTGAAAACTTTCCCCCTAAGATCAGGAACAAGACAAGGATGTCCACTATCACCACTATTATTCAACATTGTGTTGGAAGTTCTAGCCAGAGCAATTAGGCAAGAAAAAGAAATACAAGGCATCAAAATAGGAAAGGAAGAAGTAAAACTATCACTGTTTGCAGACGATATGATACTATATGTAGAAAACCCAGAAAAATCCACAACAAAATTAATAGAGCTAATAAATGAGTACAGCAAAGTAGCAGGCTACAAGATCAACATTCAAAAATCTGTAGCTTTTCTATACACTAGTAATCAACAAGCTGAGGCGGAAATCAAGAAACGAATCCCATTTACAATCGCAACTAAAAGAATAAAATACCTAGGAATAAATTTAACTAAAGAGACAAAAAACCTATATAAAGAAAACTACAAAAAACTGTTAAAAGAAATCACAGAAGACCTAAATAGATGGAAGGGCATACCGTGTTCATGGATTGGAAGACTAAATATAGTTAAGATGTCAATCCTACCTAAATTGATTTACAGATTCAATGCAATACCAATCAAAATCCCAACAACTTATTTTTCAGAAATAGAAAAACCAATAAGCAAATTTATCTGGAAGGGCAGGGTGCCCCGAATTGCTAAAAACATCTTGAGAAAAAAAAACGAAGCTGGAGGTCTCGCACTGCCTGACTTTAAGGCATACTATGAAGCCACAGTGGTCAAAACAGCATGGTATTGGCATAAAGATAGATATATCGACCAATGGAATCGAATAGAGTGCTCAGATATAGACCCTCTCATCTATGGACATTTGATCTTTGATAAGGCAGTCAAGCCAACTCACCTGGGACAGAGCAGTCTCTTCAATAAATGGTGCCTAGAGAACTGGATATCCATATGCAAAAGAATGAAAAAAGACCCATCTCTCACACCCTATACAAAAGTTAACTCAAAATGGATCAAAGATCTAAACATTAGGTCTAAGACCATAAAACAGATAGAGGAAAATGTTGGGAGATATCTTATGGATCTTACAACTGGAGGTGGTTTTATGGACCTTAAACCTAAAGCAAGAACACTGAAGAAGGAAATAAATAAATGGGAGCTCCTCAAAATTAAACACTTTTGTGCATCAGAGAACTTCATCAAGAAAGTAGAAAGACAGCCTACACAATGGGAGACAATATTTGGAAATGACATATCAGATAAAGGTCTAGTATCCAGAATTTATAAAGAGATTATTCAACTCAACAACAAAAAGACAGCCAACCCAATTACAAAATGGGAAAAAGACTTAAACAGACACCTACCAGAAGAAGAAATACGGATGGCCAAGAGGCACATGAAGAGATGCTCAATGTCCCTGGCCATTAGAGAAATGCAAATCAAAACCACAATGAGATATCATCTCACACCCACCAGAATGGCCATTATCAACAAAACAGAAAATGACAAGTGCTGGAGAGGATGCGGAGAAAGAGGCACACTTATCCACTGTTGGTGGGAATGTCAAAGGGTGCAACCACTGTGGAAGGCAGTTTGGCGGTTCCTCAAAAAGCTGAATATAGAATTGCCATACGACCCAGCAATACCATTGCTAGGTATCTACTCAAAGGACTTAAGGGCAAAGACACAAACGGACATTTGCACACCAATGTTTATAGCAGCGTTATTTACAATTGCAAAGAGATGGAAACAGCCAAAATCTCCATCAACAGAAGAGTGGCTAAACAAACTGTGGTATATACATACGATGGAATATTATACAGCTTTAAGACAAGATAAACTTATGAACCATGTAATAACATGGATGGACCTAGAGAATATTATGCTGAGTGAATCCAGCCAAAAACTAAAGGACAAATACTGTATGGTCCCACTGATGTGAACGGACATTCGAGAATAAACTTGAAATATGTCATTGGTAACAGAGTTCAGCAGGAGTTAGAAACAGGGTAAGACAATGGGTAATTGAAGCTGAAGGGATACAGACTGTGCAACAGGACTAGATACAAAAACTCAAAAATGGACAGCACAATAATACCTAATTGTAAAGTAATCATGTTAAAATACTGAATGAAGCTGCATCTGAGCTATAGGGTTCTTTTTTGTTTTTGTTTGCTTGTTGGTTTGTTTGTTGTTGTTGTTTTTTACTATTACTACTACTTTTATTTCTTTTCTTTATATTAACATTTTATATCTTTTTCTGTTGTGTTGGTAGTTCCTCTAAACCGATGCAAATGTACTAAGAAACAATGAGCATGCATCTATGTGATGATGTTAAGAATTACTGAGTGCATATGTAGAATGGTATGATTTCTAAATGTTGTGTTAATTTCTTTTTTTTTTTTTTTTCCGTTAATAAAAAATTAAAAAAAAAAAAAAAAAAAGAGTGAAAGAGGTGAGAGGGAAGGAAGGGAGGGAGGGAGGAAGGAAGGAAGGAATCAATCACATGCCATTTGGGCAATATCCTCTTAACCACTTGAGCCAGTGCTATGGGGTGGGGGTGGGGGGTAAGTGGCAGAGCTTGGATTGGACCCCAAGCCGTCTGGCTCCAGAGTCCACGCTCTCACCCACCATATAAAATGTCCTTCAGTGGCAAAGGGTAGGTGCATTTTTTTTAACTTTTTTTATTAATTGCAAAAAATTAACAAACAAAACATTAAGATATCATTCCATTCTGCATATACAATCAGTAATTCTTAATATCATCACATAGTTGCATATTCATCATTTCTTAGAACATTTGCTTCGATTTAGAAAAAGAAATAAAAAGACAACAGAAAAAGAAATAAAACGATAACAGAGAAGAAAAAGATTATACATACCATACCCCTTACCCCTCACTTTCATTTACCACTAGCATTTCAAACTAAATTTATTTTAACATTTGTTCCCCCCTACTATTTATTTTTATTCCATATGTTCTACTCTTCTGTTGATATAGCAGCTAAAATGAGCATCAGACACAAGGTTTTCACATTCACAGAGTCTCATTGTGAAAGCTATATCATTGTTCAATCATCATCAAGAAACATGGCTACTGGAACACAGCTCCACATTTTCAGGCAGTTCCCTCCAGCCTCTCCGCTACATCTTGAACAACAAGGTGATATCTACTTAATGCATAAGAATAACCTCCAGGATAACCTCTCAACTCTGTTTGGAATCTCTCAGCCATTGACACTTAGTCTCATTTCACTCTTCCCCCTTTGGTGGAGAAGGTTCTCTCAATCCCTTGATGTTAATTCTCAGCTCATTCTAGGGTTTTTCTCAGTCCCTTGATGCTGAGTCTCAGCTCATTCCAGGATCTCTGTCCCACGTTGCCAGGAAGGTCTACACCGCTGAGAGTCATGTCCCACGCAGAGAGGGGGAGGGTGGTGAGACTGCTCGTCATGTTGGCTGGAGAGAGAGGCCACATCTGAGCAACAAAAGAGGCTCTCTTGGAGGTGACTTTTAGGCCTAAATTTTAAGTAGACTCGACCTATCCTTTGTGGGGTTAAGTTTCATATGAACAAACCCCAAGACTGGGGGCTCAGCCTATAGCTTTGGTTGTCCACACTGCTTGTGAAAATATCAAGAATTCAACTTGGGGAAGTTGAATTTCTCCCCACTCTCCCCATTCCCCGAAGGGGGCTTGCAAATACTTTTCCAGTCACTGATCAAATCACTCTGGGATTCATCGGGGCATCACTCTGGACAAACCAACAAAATCTCATGTCCTACCTGAGATTCCAAGTACTTATGACGTTCAATCAAACTATCTGCATGAGTTATATTAGGAAATGCTCTACTCAAAATATAAATTTTGTAACAAATAAACATTTTTTGCTTTAGTCTCACACATAAGGTGACATTTTAAAGTATTAATTATCATCTATTTTCAGCACCCTGCAATAATGACATTCCTTTGTTCTTCCTCATGCAAAAACATTTTTTAAATTTGTACGTTGTACATTTCACTATTATTATACACTCTAGGCATTCCTAGATTATACCATCTCGATCTTTACCATCTATCTTTCTTTCTGATTTCATTTATGTCCCCAGCCCTCCTCTATCATTCTCACATGCAGTTTCATTCAGTGTTTTAACATAATGACATTACAGTTAGGTAGTGTTGTGCTGTCCATTTCTGAGTTTTTATATTCAGTCCTGTTTCACAATCTGTATCCCTTCAGCTCCAATTACCCAATATCTCACCCTATTTCTATCTCCTGATGGTCTCTGTTACCAAGGAAATATTCCAAGTTTATTCACTAATGTCAGTTCATATCAGTGAGACCATACGGTATTTGTCCTTTTGTTTCTGGCTAATCACACTCAGCATAATGTCCTTAAGGTCCATTCATGTTGTTACATATTTCCTAACTTTATTCTGTCTTACAGCTGCATAATATTTCATCTTATGTAAATGTCACAGTTTGTTTAGTCAACTGTCTGTTGATGGACATTTTGGCTGTTTCCATCTCTTGGTAATTGTTAATGATGCTGCTATAAACATTGGTGTGTAAATGTCCATTTGTGTCCTTGGCCTCATGTCCTTTGAGTAGAGACAGCATGTAGATGGGTCCTGTTTTTTAATCCATTCTGCCAGACTATGTCTTTTGATTGGAGAGTTTAATCCATTAACATTCAGTGTTATTACTGCATGGGTAGTACTTTCTTCTACTATTTTGCCTTCTGGATTTTATATGTCATATCTAATTTTCCTTCTTTTTACCTTTACTCATAGTCTTCCTTTCTACACTCTTCTCCACACCTCTCTCTTCTGTCTTCGTATCTGTCTCTAGTGTTCTCTTTAGTATTTCTTGCAGAGCTGGTCTCTTTGTCACAAATTCTCTCAGTGATTTTTTGTCTGAAAATGTTTTAATTTCTCCCTCATTTTTGAAGGACAATTTTGCTGGATATAGAATTCTTGGTTGGCAGTTTTTCTCTTTTAATTTAAATATATTATCCCACTGTCTTCTCCCCTCCATGGTTTCTGCTGAGGGATCTGCGCATAGTCTTATTGGGCTTCCCTTGTATGTGATGGATTGCTTTTCTCTTGCTGCTTTCAAGTTCCTCTCTTTCTCTTTGACCTCTGACATTCTGATTATTAAATGTCTTGGAGTATGTCTATTTGGATCTATTCTCTTTGGGGTACGCTGCACTTCTTGGATCTGTAATTTTAAGTCTTTGATAAGAGTTGGGAAATTTTCAGTGATAATTTCCTCCATTAGTTTTTCTCCTCCTTTTCCCTTCTCTTCTCCTTCTGGGACACCCACAACACGTATATTCGTGCGCTTCATATTGTCTTTCAATTCCCTGAGTCCCTGCTCATATTTTTCCATTTTTTTCCCCTAGAGTTTCTGTTTCTTGTTGGATTTCAGATGTTCTGTCCTCCAGTTTTGAAATCCTATGTTTTGTCTCTCGAACTCTACCATTGTATGTTTCCATTGTTTTTTTCATCTCTTCTACTGTGTCTTTCATTCCCATAAGTTCTGTGATTTGTTTTTTCAGACTTTCAGTTTCTTCTTTTTGTTCTTTCCTTGCCTTCTTTATATCCTCCCTCAATTCATTGATTTGTCTTTTGATGATGTTTTCCATGTCTGTTCGTAATTCTGAATTGTTTCAGCTCCTGTATCTCATTTTAATTGTTGGTTTGTTCCTTTGACTGGGCCATATCTTCAATTTTCCTAGTGTGATTTGTTATTTTTTGCTGGTGTCTAGGCATTTAATTACCTTAATTAGTTTATTCTGGAGATTTCTTTCACTTCTTTTATCTAGGGTTTTCTTGCTGGATGAATTTGTTGTCTATCTGTTCTTTGACATTCCATTCAGCTTTATCTGGACCTTTAGCTTAAGTTTTGTTTAACAGAGGAGAATTTTTCAGTTCTTGTTTTCCTGTTTCTTACCCTGCTTGTGTGGTACCTTTTCCCCACACACACACACTTAGGAGGGTCTACTTAGATATTATAGACCCCAGCCAGATTGTCCCAGACCAAACTGGCCTCCTATCAGGAGGAAAGTCACCTGCGTCGGTTTTCCCTGAGGGTGAGACCCAGCAGGTTGAAAGACTTTCCTGTGAAGTCTCTGGACTCTGTTTTTCTTATCCTGCCCAGTATGTGGCGCTTGTCTGCCTGCAGGTCCCACCAGCATAAGATGATGCGGTACCTTTAACTTTGGCAGACTCTCCCTGCTGGTGGCATGGTGGAGACAGAGGAGAGGTTGTAGGCTGGTTTTAATGGCTTCAAATTACCAAGCCGTGGTGTCTGAATTCCTTGATGGAGGGATTCCACCTGAGTTGGGCTTCACCCCTCCCCTGGGGAAGGCACAGGCTCCAGACAAGCCCCCAAAAGAGCTCACTTCGGCTTATGCCTGGGGCAGTTGCAGCCTGAAAAGTCCTGCCGCTGTATCCAGAGGCAGTCAAGCCTTTGTAGATACACAGCCACAAAAACCTCTGTTTCCTTCTCTTTTTTTCCCCCTTTTTCTGTCAGTCCTGCCCCCTTGGCACCGGGGCAAAAATGAGCAACCTCCGCTTTGACCAGGTTCACCTGAGCTGAGGTCCTATTTTTAGTAGTCAGAATTTGTTCATTAGTTCCACAATTGGCGTTTGATTGTGCCCAGTCCCTGCTGCTGGTAAAGTCCTTTCCTTTCCCCTCTGGGAAGCGGCCTGTGGGGGAGGGGCGCTGGCCGCCGCAGCTTTGGGAACTCACGGTTCTGGGGGGTGCTCGCAGCCGGTCCAGCTGGTCCAGACTGGGGTACGCTGTGTGTCTGGTCACTGACGTGGCCCCAGGAGCTGTTCTGTACTGTTTCTGGTTATTTAGTAGTTGTTCTGGAGGACGAACTACAACGCGCTTGTTGTTAAGCCGCCATCTTGACCCGGAAGGTAGGTGCATTTTTAACAGACTTTTTTTTTTTTTACTAAAGAAGTTTACAGAAAAATCATTCATAAAATACAAAGTTCCCATGTGCCACCTTATAATTAACACCTTGCATTAGTGTGGTACACTTGTTACCATTCATAAAAGAATATTTTTATAATTGTACTATTAACTCGGGTTCACTGTCAAGGACAGGGTTCATTGCTCTACAGTCTTATGGTGGTTTTTTTTCTTAAATGTTATTTTAGTAACACATACAACCTAAAATTTCCCTTTTCAACCACATTCACACGTATAATTCAGGGCTGTTAATTATGTTTTCAACACTGTGCTACCATCACCACCATCCATTACTTTATGGCCGGCCCAGATAGAAACTCTGCACGATGTAAGCAGTAAGCATGAATCTCCACTTTATGGTTTAGAGCAGTTTTAGATTTATGGGAAAACTGAGACGATAGTGCAGAGACTTCTCGTGTACTTCCCACCACATAAACTTGTTTCCCTTATTGTTACTATTTTACATCGGTTTGGGAATATTTGTTACAATTTAATGAACCAATATTGGTACATCATTTTTTAGTGAGGTGAAATTCACATAACATTAAATTAAGCATTTTAAAGTGAACAGTTTGGTGGCATAATATTAATACATTCACCACATGGTGCAAAAACCACCTCTTTCTAGTTCCGAAACGTTTTCATCATCCCAAAAGGAAACTGCATTCCATAAAGCAGTGACTCCCCATTTACCTCTCCCCCCAGCCCCTGGCAACCCCTCATCGCCTTCCTCTCTCTAAGTTTGCCTATTTTGGACATTTCATAAACTCAGAGTGGTACAATGTATAGCTTTGTGTCTGATTTCTTCAACTTGGCATGTGTATTACTTAGGGTTCTCTAGAGAAACAGAATCAACAGGGAACACTCGCAAATATAAAATTTATAAAAAGTGTCTCATAACCATGGGAACACAGATCCAAAATCCACAGGGCAGGCTGTGAAGCCGACAACTCTGATGGAGGGTCTGGACGAACTCCACAAGAGAGGCTCACCAGCCAAAGCAGGAATGGAACCTGTCTCTTCTGAATCCTCCTTAAAAGGCTTCCAGTGATTAGATTAAGCATCACTCATTGCGGAAGACACTCGCCTTTGGTTGATTACAAATGGAATCAGCTGGGGATACAGCCGACGTGATCATGATTTAATTCTTTGAAATGTCCTCATTGCAACAGACAGGCCAGCACTTGTCCAACCAGACAAACAGGTACCACCACTTGGCCAAATTGACACATGAACCTGACCATGACAGTATGTTCTCAAGGCTCATCCATAATGTAGCACATATCAGAACTTCATTCCTTTTTATGGCTGAACAACATATATTCCATTGTATGTATGTACCCAATTTGTCTATCCGTTCATCTTGAGAGATCATCATTAATAAAAGCTCATAATTTATTCAGATTTCCTTAGTTTTCACTTAACGTCCAAGATTATTACTTAATGTTCCAGGATCCCACATAATATTGAAATGCTGTGTCTCCTTATGCTCCTTTTGGCCGTGATTTCCCAGGCTTTTCCCTTGACTTTTTATGTCTGTGACAGTTCCTACGAGAACTGGCCAGGCGGTTTGTAAGATGACTGTATTCTGGAATTTATCTGATCTCTTTCTCCTGGTTAGACTTAGAGGGTATGGGGTTTTTTTGTTTTTTTTTTTTTTGGAGGAAGACACAGAGGTTACGTGCCATTTTCATCCTAGCACAAAGATACATTTTGTCAACATGATTTATGAATGTTGAGACTGACCTTGATGAGCTGACGGAAGTAGAGGCTGCCAGGTTTCTCCCCTGTGAGGCTACTCTTTAGCCCTCTTTCTATACTGTGCTCTTCAGGAAGAATTTTCTAGATGCAACCCAAACTTAAAGAGTGGGAAGTTATGCTCCCCTCCTGAAAAGAGATATCTACATAAAGTACCTGAAAATTCTTCTAATATAGGGGGGAGTTTTGTATCTTCTCCCCCATACATTAAGGTATATCATATATCATTTATTTATATCAGTATGGACGCATGGATATTTATCTTCGACTTTAAGTTATAATCCAATACTACTTCATCTATTTTCTTGCTCAAATCGTTCCAGTTTTAGCCACTGGGAGCTCTTTGAGTTGACTCCTAATGGATGCATTTTTAAATTTTCATGTCTGTTACCAAATTCCATCCCCCAAAAGAGTATTGGCAGTGTACATTTCCACTTTCCCATATATTGCGCAGTTTTTTAAAGCTCAGAAAACACTACTTAACACAATTCTAGGGTTTATTTTTTAAATAAATGTACTGCTTTTAGTTTTGATTTCACCAAAGAAGAGCCTGAGACAAGGATTTGGGTGCAGGTGGCTGTCCTAGTTTGAAAACTGCTAGAATGTAAAATATACTTGAAATGGAACAGCTTTTAGAAAGGGGAATTTATGAAGTTGCAAGGTTACATGTTCTAAGGCTGTGAAAATGTCCAAATTAAAGCAAGGCAATAAAATGTCCAATCTAAGGCATCCAGGAAAAGAGAACTTGGTTCAAGAAGGCCGATGGCATTCAGGGTTTTTCTCTCAATTTGAAAGGCATGCGGTGAACATGGTGACATCTGATAGCTTTCTCTCTAGGCTTCTCATTTCATGAAACTCCCCTTGGAGTGTTTTCCTTCTCCATCTCCAAAGAGGTCTGGCTGTGTGAGCTCTAAAGCTTTTTCCAGAATGGTTCCCTCTTAAAGGGCTCCAATAAGCAACCCCACCTTGAATGGGTGGAGACACATCTCCATGGAAACCACCCAATCAAAAGTTATCACCCACAGTTGGGTGGGTCACATCCCCGTGGGAACAATCAAAAAGCTCCCACCCAGCATTCCTGAATGAGGATGAAAAGACTTGGCTTTTCTGGGGTCCACAACAGATTCGAACCAGCACTGTGGTTTAAGCAACAGTGCCTCAATTCTGCAGGCGTCTCCAAGTTGCATAGAGAATGCTTTCCAGAATCATCCACGTGCTGCTGTCCACCGTCAGTCGAGGGCTGCTCCAAGGGCAATGACAGCCGCACCTGCTTGGGGTCAAGAAGACCCTGAAGGAGAGAACAGAAACACATGCATTCTCGATGCGAGACCTTTCATCTGAAGGAAAGTTTAAATTGCACAGAACTCTCCACCACAGCTGCGGCTGCAGTCATGGTGGGCCAAAGGACCACCAAAAAGTGTGGTCCTGCTAAACATAGCTACCTGTGTTGATCAATAAATACATAATTCCTCTCTCTGAGTCTGCAAGGTGTCCCCCCCCCTTCTTCCTGAAACCTATCCCATTTTTCAATCATGTCAGTCCCACGTGAACATTACAGAAAAATTTAAAAGCCAGTAAAGTTCGTAGCTAAAACACAGAAACAAACCGACTCTGGCTAGTTTATGCAGAAAAGTTTGTTCGGAAATACTTGGAGGTTACAGACAGAACGCGGTATATCCATGGAATACATCTCATAAAAAGGAATGAAGTTCTGACAGTTACTCCAACATGGCTGAATTTCAAAAACATCACGCTGAGTGAGAGAATCCAGTCACAAATCACCACGTGGTATTTGTTTCCATTTGTATGAAATATCTCAGATAGGTAAATCCATAGAGACAGAAAGCAGATTAGGAGTTGCCAGGGAATTGGGAACGGGATTTGACTGTAAATGGGCATGAGTGTTCTTACTGCACGGATAAGAATGTTCTAAACTTGAAATGTGGTGATGGTTCCACCACTTAGTAAAGTTACAAAAAATCTTTGGACTGTACACTTGAAACAGGTGAATTTGAGGGTATATAAAGCATACCTCAATAAAGCTGATAAAAGAACATGCAAAGAATACTTGGGACCTCACAGTTTTGCCAGGAGGGTCCACAGATGTGATGTTCCTTCTGGAGAAGAAATGGGTGCCATGGCCAGGGGGTTCAGCCTCCACTGTTAGCACACACAGAAAGCAGAGCATTGCATCCATTTCACCTCGCAGAGGGCTGCCACATGGACCCTCCCTCTTCCCACCGTGGCCTCCGATTCAAAGTCGGAGCTGGTCCAGGCGATGGAAGAGGGTGTGGCAAAGACAATGCGGTATGTTCACCTAACCCGTTCTTGGCTTCTGGCTCCCTTAAATGACATTTCCCAGCCTCTCCTGAGGGAGAGCAACCCACATGATGTGTCCTGGCTAATGGAATGTGAGCAGAAGAGATGGGGGTCTCCTCCCCACAGAGGCACTTACGAGTGAATGTGCAGGGGACATCGACACAGAGATGTAAACAGTCACCGATAACCCCTCCTTAGAGATAGAGCTTGTACAGTACTCTGGAGGAAGGTACAGACCGGAGAAGGGGTCTACAAAAGCTGAATTGAAGAAAAAGAGAATATCAGATATTTTCACCCACCCACCCACTCGGTCTCACATACCTCAGGAAGTGCACAGAGACACCAGCCAGGATCCCTCCCACTTCCCACCAGGGAAACAGACTGTAAAATCTCTCACAACAGTGAGATACAGCCCCTCTATATCCAGACACAGAGACCCGTGGCAGGACTTGGGCTGTGGGGCAGAGTGGAATACAAAAGGGAAGCACAGAGGAATTTTGCAAAATGGGGGGCTGGGAAGGGTCTGCAAAATCTCCCCTAAGAGCAGCAAGGAGCCAGGCTGAGTAGTGTTTGGGGAGCGGAGGACAGGGGAAGTCCCTTCAAGGAACAGGTCAGTGAGGGACAAAAAGTCTAAGAAAATGTGGACAGAAGCTATTTCCAGCTCTGGGTCCTGGTGCTTCTCAGCCACCCATCAGGGAAATAGCAGCAGGTGGACAGATTCCTGCCTAGGGGAAGGTGGCAGACTGGGGCAGCTGGAGAAATCCTCCCCTGCAAGTAAAGTGGGGAGCTTTGTAAAAGCTTTTTTTTGTAAAAGCTTTACAAAGCTCCCCATTGAGCCAGATTTTGGCCAGCAAAGTGAGAGCATAGGAGCCCCACAGCTATAGTCCAGCCCAGTCTGAGGCAGCCAGGGCTCTGTAAGGTAATTCAGTCCCGCCCGGGGAAAAGCAGCTTTGGCTCGGAGGTGATTCAGCCCCGCCTGGTGAGACGCCTCCTGAGCTCAGAGGCAAACAACTTTTGAAGACAATTAAGTCACTGAATACTGCCATCTGCTGGGCAGACCGGGAAGTGCAGGGGGATTTCAGGGCTTACCAGAGCCTCTCCAGCCCTACCCCAGGCACAACCAGAGACGCACTACACACCCTGCACAGGTAACCCGCCCTGTTTGGCTTTCAAAATAACTTTATCAAGATATTCAAATGCCTAGAAATCAGCAGAAAATCACAAAGCATATCAAGATGCAAGAAAAGATGTCCAAGCCAAATGACCACATAAAACGTGGATGACCCAACTGTCACAGCAGTGCCCAAGTGCAAACCCAGGTTTTGCTGGAAGGCAAAATGCAGGTCACTCCTGGGCTGGCCGTTGGCTGATGAAGCCAAAAATCAGTCCCGCAATGCAAGGCCTTTCCACGTGGGAGCTCGGGAAGGGCCAGGCACATAGTGCCCACAAGTGGGGTCTCACTCGGGGTGTGAGGTGCCCACCCCATCCATGGAGCCAGCGGCTACCAGCACCCATGGAAAGCAGGGGTGTTGGCTGCATTGGAGCCTATTGGGGGGCCCCCTCCCACAGCTGGGGAGAAACCAGGTTGTCGGGACGAGGTGGGAGAAGGGTGCCATCTGCTGGGAAAACTGAGAAAGTGCACTCTGGCAACCTGATTTTCTAAGCATCCATGCAAACCCCAAGCAAATATAAAATCTCAGGTGAGTGAGGGAAATCGGCTTTCAAAATAACTTTATCAAGATATTCAAATGCCTAGAAATCAGCAGAAAATCACAAAGCATATGAAGAAGATGCAAGGAAAGATGGCCACACCAAATGACCACATAAAAAAGTTGGAGGAGACACAGAATTTGGAACAACTAACCAAACAAGTGCATTCAAATCTCCAAAGTAACTTCAATGAGTTGGCTAAAGACACAAAGATTATCAAGAAGACACTAGAAGAGTATAAAGAAGACTTTGAAAGGGCGAATAGAAAAATAGCAGATCTTACAGAAATGCAAGATACTGTAGGTCAAATTAAAACTATACTAGAGACACACAATGGCAAATTTGAAGAAGTAAAAGAAAGAAGAAGTGAACCATACGACAGGCAATTGAATGTGAATGCACAAAAGAAGAAATGGTGAAAAAGAAGGAAAATTTTGAACTAAATCTCAGGGTAACGATGGACAACGTGAAGCACCCAAATACAAGAATCATTGTTGTCCCCGAAGGAGAAGATAAGAGTAAAGGGCTATAAAGAAGGTAACAAATCAGGTATCAGTGGCTGAGAGAGTTCAAATAGAGTAGAGAGGCTGCTCTGGAGGTCACTCCTATATAAGCTTCAGTTAGGCCTTGCTACCTATCATAACTTGCCAAATCCCAACCAAAACCATTCCAGCCAATCCTAAAGAACACCTAGGGCAATACATAAGGTTCTACAAAGGTTCCGTGTACTAGGGTAACTTTCCAGAAACCTACAACCTGCAGGTGGGTCCCTGGACCAGATAAGTCCTGAAGCCTAGAGGGCCCAGCCTCTCCAGAACATCAGATAGTTCCATCCCCCATCCCTTATTATTGACAACCCCTTCCAACATGAAAAAGTTAGAATAGGCATAGCCCCCCCCAAAGAGTGGGAGAAAGACCAAAGGGGATGGTGGAGTTCTACAGAGAAGGTCGGTTTTAACAAATGAGTACAAATGCTGAATCAGTATACTGATATCTCTTTTAGTCTCCAGGACCTTAGAGCAGCTAGAAATAAAAACTGAAAATTGTGGAATTGTAACCCATACCAAACTCTGAAATCTGTTTTACAACTAATTGTTGCAACATCCTTTGAAATTTATTACTTTTTTTTATATATGTGAAAGAGTATAATAGAGAAGATAGGATTTAACAAATGGATATTACTGCTGAATCGATATATTGATATTTCTTTTGTTCTCCAGCGTCTTGGAGCAGCTAGAAGAAAAAATGAAAAATCATGGAACTATAACCCATACCAAACTTTAAAATCTGTTGAATAACTACTTGTTTAAAATGTACTTGGAAATGTATTGCTTCTTGTATATATATGTTATTTTTCACAATTAAAAAGATGTTTTAAAAAAACATTTAAATAAAAGAGTAAAGGGCTAGGAAAAGCATTTGAAGAGGTAAGTGGGGGGAACTTTCCAACACTTATAAAAGACATAAATATGCAAATCAAAGAAGTCCAACAAACTCCAAACAGACCCACTCCAAAACACATACCATTTTCGTTTTTTATGCTGCCAGAAATGCAATATGACATATATGTGTAGGCTTTTATGAAGGGAATTTATTAAGTTACAACTTTACAGTTGTTCAAATATTGAAGAGAGGGAGAAAGTACTGAAAGCAACAAGAGAAAAGCGATTCATGATATACAAGGGAAGCCACATGAGACTAAGTACTTACTGCTTGTTATGGTTGGTTCATGTGTCTGCTTGGCCAGGTGATGGTGCCCAGTTGTCTGGTGAAGCAAGCACTGGCTTAACAATGACTGCAAGGACATTTCATGACTGGTTAATAAACAAGAGGCTTGTTTATTAAATCATCAGGAGGTTGATGGCATCCATGGCTGATGATATCTGCAGTGGGCCATGGGGACTGTTCCACAATGAATGATGTTTAATCTGATCAGTCAAAGACTTTAAAGGAGAAATCAAAATCTCTTTCTCTACTTCAGCCAGCCAGCCTCTCCTGGAGGATTCACTAAAAACCTTTATCAGAGGTTTTCGGCTCGTGGCTTGCCCTATGGAATTTGGACTCATGTAGAAATGTCACAGCTGCGCGTGACATTTCTATAAAATCTCATTTTTACAGATATCTTCTGTTGGTTCTGTTTCTCTAGAGAACCCTGATGAATATACTACTCAAAGGCCACCGAGGAGGTGAGAAGGAAGTGGTATGACATATTTAAGAGTCTGAAAGAGAAAAGTTTCCAGCCAAGAATTTTTTAGACAGTAACACCAACCTTCAAAAGGGAGGTTGAAAATCTGCCCAGACAAACAAATATTGAGAGAATTTGTTAACAAGAGACGTGTCCTGCAAGAAATACTGAAAAGATTTCTGTTGGCTGAAGAAAAAAAAAAAAAAGACAGGAGAGAGAGAAGTGGAGGAGGGCACAGAATTGAAGAGTACCAGTAAGGGTAACTTAAAAACATAAAGAGAAAGAGGGAAGGAAACAGATCTGACAAATAAAACCAAAGGATAAGATAGTTGGTTCATGGACTGCCTTTAGTGTAATGACTTTGAATGTAAATAGATTAAACTCTCCAATTAAGAGATGCAGATTGGTGGTCAATGAGAGGGAGGGGTAAGGGGTACAGGATGTATGAATTTTTTCTTTTCACTTATTTTTCTGGAGTGATGTAAATGCTCTAAAAATGACCATCACAATAAGTGATGATATCGTGAGCCACTGATTATATAACATGTATGGACTGCATGTGTGCAAAGATCTGTCAATAAAAATATTTTTTTAAAGTATGATCCATCTACATACTGTTTACAAAAGACCCATCTTAGACCCGAGGCTACAAATAGACTGACAGTGAAAGGATGGAAAAAATATTCCATGCAAGCTGTAACCACAGTAATGAGGGGTAGCTATACTAATATCAGAGAAAATAGACTTCAAATCTATAGCTGTCATAAGAGACAAGGAAGGACACTGTATGTTAAAAAGAGGGACCATACACCAAGAAGAAGTAGCTATCATAAATGCTTGGGCACGCAGTCAGACGCTCCAAAGTATATGAGGCAAACACTGGCAAAACTGAAGGGAGCAGGAGAAGAAAAAGATGGCGGCTCAGTGAGGTATGTGATTTAGTTTGTTCTCCAAATCAGCTAGTAAATAGCCAGGAACAATACAGAACAACTGCTGGGGTCACATCAGTGACCGGACACACAGTCTACCCCAGTCTGGACCAGCTGAATCAGCTGCAAGCACCCCCAGAATCCAAGGAGAGTCCACTGAAGTTAAAGGTACCACATCATCTTACACTGGTGGTACCCGCAGGCAGACAAGCACCACATACTGGGCAGGATAAGAAAAACAGAGTCCAGAGACTTCACAGGAAAGTCTTTCAACCTTCTGGGTCTCACCCTCAGGGAAAACCAGCACAGGTGACTCTTTCCTCCTGATAGGAGGCCAGTTTGGTCTGGGAAAATCCGGCTGGGGTCTATAATACCTAAGTAGACTCTCCTAAGGGGTGGGGGGTGGGGGGAAGGCACCATACGGGCAGGGCAAGAAACAAGAAAACAAAAACTGGAGAATTCTGATCTACTAAACTAAACCTAAACTAGAGGTCCAGAATAAGCTGAACTGAATTTCAAAGAACAGATATAGACAACAGTGTCATCCAGCAAGAAAATCCTAGGGAAAAAAGTGAAAACAATCTCCAGAATAAACTAATTAAGGTAATTAAATGCCTAGACGCCAGCAAAAAATAACAAATCATATTAGGAAAATTGAAGAAATGGCCCAGCCAAAGGAACAAACCAACAATTCAAATGAGATACAGGAGTTGAAACAATTAATTCAGAATGTTCAAACAGACATGGAAAACCTCATCAAAAACCAAATCAATGAATTGAGGGAGGATGTGAAGAAGGCAAGGAATGAACAAAAAGAAGAAATGGAAAGTCTGAAAAAATAAATCACAGAACTTATGGGAATGAAACGCACAGTAGAAGAGATTAAAAAACAATGGAAACCTACAATGGTAGATTTCAAGAAGCAGAAGATGGGATTAGTGAACTGGAGGATGGGACATCTGAAATCTGACAAGCAAAAGAAAATATAGGGAAAAGAATGGAAAATATGAGCAGAGACTCGGGGAACTGAATGACAACATGAATCATGCAAATACACGTGTTGTGGGTGTCCCAGAAGGAGAAGAGAAGGGAAAAGGAGGAGAAAAACTAATGGAGGAAATTATCACTGCAAATTTCCCAACTCTTATGAAAGACTTAAAATTACAGATCCAAGAACTGCAGTGTACCCCAAATAGAATAGAGCCAAATAGACATACTCCAAGACACTTACTAATCAGAAAGTCAGATGTCAAAGAGAAAGAGAGAATCTTGAAAGCAGCAAGAGAAAAGCAATCCATCACATACAAGGGAAGCCCATAAGACTATGCGTGGATTTCTCAGCAGAAACCATGGAGGCAAGAAGAGAGTGGGATGATATATTTAAGATACTAACAGAAAAAACTGCCAACCAAGGATTCTATATCCAGCAAAATTGTCCTTCAAAAATGAGGGGGAAATTAAAATATTTGCAGACAAAAATTCACTGAGAGAATTTGTGACCAAAAGACCAGCTCTGCAAGAAATACTAAAGGGAGCACTAGAGACAGATAAGAAAAGACAGGAGAGAGAGAGGTGTGGAGAAGAGTATAGAAATGAAAACTATCAGTAAAGGTAAAAAGAAGAAAAATTAGATATGACATACAAAATCCAAAAGGCAAAATGGCAGAAGAAAGTACTGCCCATACAGTAATAACACTAAATGTTAATGGATTAAACTCCCCAATCAAAAGATATAAACTGGAAGAATGGATTAAAAAACAAGATCCTTCTATATGCTGTCTACAGGAAACACATCTTAGACCCAAGGATAAACATAGGTTGAAAGTGAAAGGTTGGGAAAAGATATTCCATGCAAATAACAATCAGAAAAGAGCAGGAGTAGCTATACTAATAACCAACAAATTAGATTTCAAATGTAAAACAGTTAAGAGAGACAAAGAAGGACACTATGTATTAATAAAAAGAACAATTCAACAAGAAGACATAACAATCATCAACATTTATGCACTGAGCCAGAATGCTCTAAAATACATGAGACAAACCCTGAAGACACTGAAAAGAGAAATAGACACATCTACCATAACAGTTGGAGACTTCAATTCCCCACTCTTATCAATGGACAGAACATCTAGACAGAGGATCAATAGAGACAGAATTTGAATAATACAATAAATGAGCTAGACTTAATAGACATATATAGAACATTACACCCCACAACAGCAGGATACACCTTTTTCTCAAGTGCTCATGGCTCATTCTCAAGGATAGACCATATGCTGGGTCACAAAGCAAGTCTCAATAAATTTTAAAAGATTGAAATCATACAAAACACTTTCTCAGATCATAAAGGAATGAATCTGGAAGTCAATAATAGGCCAGAGTGCCAGAAAATTCACAGATATATGGAGGCTCAACAACACACTCTTAAAAAACCAGTGGATCAAGGAAGAAATTACAAGAGAAATCAGTAAATATCGTGATGCAAATGAAAATGAAAGCACAACATATCAAAACTTATGGGATGCAGCAAAAGCAGTGCTAAGAGGAAAATTTATTGCCCTAAATGCTATATCAAAAAAGAAGAATGAGCAAAAACTGAGGAATTAACTTTCCACTTGGAAGAACTAGAGAAAGAACAGCAAACTAACCCCAAAGCAAGCAAAATGAAAGAAATAATGAAGATTAGAGCAGAAATAAATGAAATTGAGAACATGAAAACAATTGAGAAAATCAACAAAACCAGACGTTGGTTCTATGAGAAAATCAATAAGATTGATGGACCCTTAGTGAGGTTGACAAAAAGAAGAGAGAAGATGCAAATAAATAAAATCAGAAATGGAAGAGGAGACATAACCACTGACCTCACAGAAATAAAGGAAGTAATGAGAGGATACTATGAACAACTTTATGCTAATAAACTAGACAATGTAGATGAAATGGACAACTTCCTAGAAAGGCATGAACAACCAACATTGACTCGAGAAGAAATAGACGACCTCAGCAAACCAATCACAAGTAAAGAAATTGAATTAGTCATTAAGAAGCTCCCCCAAAAGAAAAGTCCAAGACCGGATGACTTCACAAATGAATTCTACCAAACATTCAAGAAAGAATGTACCAATCCTGCCCAAACTCTTCAAAAAAATTGATGAGGAGGGAAAGCTACCTAATTCGTACTATGAAGCCAACATCACCCTCATACCAAAGCCAGACAGAGAAATTACAAGAAAAGAAAACTACAGACTAATATCTCTAGTGAATATAGATACAAAAATCCTTAACAAAATTCTAGCAAATCGAATCCAGCAGCACATTAAAAGAATTATGCACCATGATCAAGTAGGATTCATCCCAGGTATACAAGGATGGCTCAACATAAGAATATCAATTAATGAAATACACCATACCAACAAATCAAAGCAAAAAAACCACATGATCATCTGACTGAGGCAGAAAAGGCATTTGACAAAATTCAACATCCTTTCTTGTTGAAAACACTTCAAAGGATAGAATAGACGGGAACTTCCTCAACACAATAAAGGGAATATATGAAAAACCCACAGCTAATATCATCCTCAATGGGGAAAAATTGAAAACTTTCCCCCTAATATCAGGAACAAGACAACACTGTTATTCAACATTGTGTTGGAAGTTCTAGCCAGAGTAATTAGACAAGAAAAAGAAATACAAGGCATCGAAATTGGAAAGGAAGTAAAACTCTCACTGTTTGCAGATAATATGATACTATATGTTGAAAACCCTGAAAAATCCACAGCAAAACTACTAGAGCTAATAAACAAGTACAGCAAAGTGACAGGTTACAAGATCAACACTCAAAAATATGTAGTGTTTCTATACACTAGTAATAAATCTGAGGGGGAAATCAAGAAAAAATTCCATTTACAATCGCAACCAAAAGAATAAAATATTGAGGAATAAATTTAACTAAAGATACAAAAGACCTATACAAAGAAAACTACAAGAAATTGTCAAAAGAAATCACAGAAGACCTAAATAAATGGAAGGGCATTCCGTGTTCATGGATTAGAAGACTATATATAATTAAGATGTCAGTTCTATCTAAATTGATTTACAGATTCAATGCAATACCAATTAAAATCCAAAAAACTTACTTTTCAGAAACAGAAAAACCAATAATCAAATTTATCTGGAGGGGCAGTGTGCCCCGAATAACTAAAAATATCCTGAGAAAGAAAAATGAAGTCAGAGGTCTCAGGCTACCTGACTTAAGCATATTATGAAGCTACATGGTCAAAACAGCATGGTACTGGCATAAAGATAGATATACTGACCAATGGAACAGAATAGAGTGTTCAGATATAGACCCTTTCATCTATGGACAATTGATCTTTGATAAGGCAGTCAAGCCAACTCACCTGTGACAGAACAGTCTCTTCAATAAATGATGCCTAGAGAACTGGATATCCACATGCAAAAGAATGAAAGAGGACCCATATCTCATACCCTATACAAAAATTGACTCAAAATGGATCAAAGACCTAAACATTAGATCTAAGACCATAAAACTGTTAGAGGAAAATGCAGGGAAATATCTTATCAATCTTATCATAGGAGGCGGTTTTCTAGACCTTACATCCAAATCTTGAGCATTGAAGAAAGAAAGAAAGAAATGGGAACTCCTCAAAATTAAACACTTCTGTGCATCAAAGATCTTCATCAAGAAAGCAAAAAGACAGCCTACACAATGGGAGACAATATTTGGAAATGATATATCAGATAAAGGTCTAGTATCCAGAATATATAAAGAGATTGTTCAACTCAACAACAAAAAGGCAGACAACCCAATTACAAAATGGGTAAAAGACATGAACAGACACTTCTCAGAAGATGAAATACAAATGGCCAAAAGGCATATGAAAAGATGCTCAACTTCCCTGGTTGTTAGGGAAATGCAAATCAAAACCACAATAAGATATCATCTCATACCCGCCAGAATGGCCATTATCAACAAAACAGAAAACAACAAGTGCTGGAGAGGATGTGGAGAAAGAGCTACATTATTCACTGTTGGTGGGAATGTTAAATGGTACAACCACTGTGGAATGCAGTGTGGCAGTTCCTCAGAAAGCTAAGTATAGAATTGCCATATGACCCGGCCATACCATTGCTAGGTATCTACTCAGAAGACATGAGGGCAAGAATACAAATGGGCATTTCCACACCAATGTTTATAGCAGCATTATTTACAATTGAGAAGAGACAGAAACAGCCCAAATGTCCATCCACAGATGAGTGGCTAAGCAAGCTGTGGTATATACATATGATGGAATATTATGCAGCTGTAAGACAGAATAGAGTTATGAAATATGTAACAACATGGATGGACCTTAAGGACATTATGCTGAATGAGATTAGCCAGAAACAAAAGGACAAATACTATATGGTCTCACTGAAATGAACTGACATTAGCAAATGAACTTGGAGAATTTCAGTTGGTAACAGAGACCATCAGGAGATAGAAATTGGATAGATATTGGGTAATTGGAGTTGAAGGGATACAGACTGTGCAACAGGACTGATTGTAAAAATTCAGAAATGGACAGCACAATACTACCTAACATTATAATGTTAGAATACTAAATGCAGCTGAATGTGGGAATGATAGACGGAGGAGGCCTGGGGGCACAAATGAAATCAGAAGGAAAAATACACAATGAAGTCTGAGATGGTATAATCTAAAAAAAACAAAAAAACAAAAACAAAGGGAGCAGTAGATGTTTCTAGAATAATAGTGGGAGATTTCATACATCATTCTCTTCAATAGACAGAACAACCAGATGGAGGAACAATAAGGAAACAGAGAACCTGAACAACATACAAATGAATTAGACCTAACAAGTTGTTACACCCCAAAACACCAGGATATACATTCTTTTCTAGTGCTTATGGAAATTCTCCAGGATAGATCATATGCTGGGGCACAAAATAGGTCTCAATAAATTTTAGGAGACTGAAATTATTCAAAGCACTTTCTCTGACCACAACGGCATGACCAGAAATTAATAACACCAAAGAAACAGAATTTTCACAAGTGCGTGGAGGTCAAACAACACACTCAAACAAACACTGGATGGATCAAGGAAGAAATTGCAAGGGAAATCAATAAATATCTGGAGATAAATGAAAATGACAATACAACATATTAAAACCTACGGGATGCAGCGAAGGCAGTGCTGAGAGGGAAATAATGTATAGCTCTGCACACATGCATTAAAAAGGAAAAAAGAGCTAAAACCAAAGACCTAACTGAACAACTGAAGATGTTAGCGAAAGAACAGCAAACTAACCCTAAAGCAAGTAAAGCAAAAGAAATAACAAAGATTAAAGCAGAAATAAAAGAACTGGAGAACAAAAGCACAATAGAATCAATAAAACCAAAAGTTGGTTATTTGAGGAGATTAACAAGATTGACAAACCCTTAGTTAGACTGAAAAGTCAAAAAGAGAGAAGATGCAAACAAAATCAGAAATGTTAGGGGGATCATTACTATGGATCCCAAAGAAATTTAAAAAATCATAAGAAAATACTATGTACAACTATAGCCCAACAAACTAGATAATTTAGATGAAAGAGACAATTTCCTAGAAACACATGAAAACCCAATACTGACTCAAGAAGAAACAGAAGACCTCAACAAACCAACTGCAAGTGAAGAGACTGAATTGGTCATCAAAAATCTTCCTACAAACAAAAGCCCAGGGCCAGATGGCTTCACAGGGGAATTCTATCAAATATTCCAATAAGAACTACCCCCATTCCTGATTAGACTCTTACAAAAAATTGAAGAAAATGGAATATAACCTAACTCATTTTATGAGGCTAACATCACTCTAATACCAAAGCCAGAAAAAAAATACTACAAGAAGGAAAACTACAGGCCAATCTCCCTAATGAATAGCAATGCAAAAATTCTCATCAAAATACTTACAAATCAAATCCAAAGGCACATTAAAAGAATTATACACCATGACTAAGTGGAATTTATGCCAGGAATGCAAGGGTGGTTCAATGCAAGAAATTAACCAATGATTGATTCTTGTAGATCAATTTGGGTAGATGTCAATGCTACCCTTCTAACCAAATTGAGCTACAGATTCAGCATAATAACAAATCAAAAGGGAAAAATCATATGATCATCTCAATTGATGCTGAAAAAGCATTCAACAAGATTCAGCATCTTTTCCTGATAAAAACAGTTCAACAGATAGGAATCAAAAGAAATTTCCTCAATATGATAAAGGGCATATGAGAGACTGAAAGTCTTTCCCCTAAGATCCGGAATGAGACAAGCATGCCCACTGTCACCACCATCATTCAATATTGTGCTAGAAGGCCTAGCTAGAGCTAGATCAGGTGCGAAAAAGAAATAAAAGCCTTCTAAATTGGAAAAGAAGAGGTAAAAATGTCATTATTTGCAGATAATATGATACTATATTTGAAAAATCCTGAGAAACCCACCACAAAGCTACTTGAGCTAATAAACAAACTCAGCAAAATGGCAGGATGCGAGATTGATGTGCAAAAATCAGCAAGGTTTCTATACACAAATAATGACCTACCTGAAGAGGTAATTGAGAAAAAAAAGCATTCACAGTAGCAACTAAATAATCAAGTAGATAAGAATAGAGGTAGAAGACCTGTACACAGAAAACTACAAAACATCGCTAAAAGAAATCAAAAAAGCCCTAAATAGGTAGAAAGATATTTCATATTCATGGATAGGAAGGTTAAATGTCATGGAGATGTCAATTCTATCCAAATTGATCTAAAAGATTCGGCACAGTACCAATCAAAATTCCAGCAACCTACTTTGAAGATTTGGAAAAGCTAATTACCAAATTCATCTGGAAGGGAAAGAGACCCCGAATGGTTAAAACATCCTAAAAAAGAAGGACGAAGTGGGAGGATTAACGCTCCCTGACTTATTATAAAGTCACAGTATGTTGCTGGCACAAAGACAGACATATTGATCACTGGAATCGAATTGAGAGTTCAGAAATAGACCACCAAATCTATGGTCAATTGATTTTCATCAAGGCCCCCAAATCCACTGAACCGGGACAGAATAGTCTCATCAAAAAAGGGGCCTGGGAGAGCTGGATATCCATAGTCAAAGGAATGAAACAGGACCCCTATCTCACACCCTATACAAAAATGAACTCAAACTGGATCAAAGACCTAAATAAGAGCCAGTACCATAAAACTCCTAGAAGAAAATAAAGGAAAACGTCTTCAAGACCTAGTAATAGGAGCCAGCCTCTTAGACCTACACCCAAAGCACAAGCAATGAAAGAAAGAACAGGTAAATGGAAACGCCCCAAAATCATATCCTTCTGTGCCTCGAAGGACTTTGTCAGAAGGTGAAGAGGCCGGTCCCAGCCGCTCCGGCGGCGGGAGGAGCGGCAGAGGCCTGCAGCCCAGCTTCGCTAAGGCTCTCGGTGCCCCGCGGCTCGCAGCACCCGGCACGCTCCCGCTCCGCCGCCAAGATGCCCAAGAGGAAGGTCAGCTCGGCCGAAGGCGCGGGGAAGGAGGAGCCCAAGAGGAGGTCGGCGAGACTGTCAGCTAAACCTACTCCTGCGAAAGTGGAAACGAAGACAAAAAAGGCAGCGGGAAAGGATAAGTCTTCAGACAAAAAAGTGCAACCTAAAGGGAAAAGGGGAGCAAAGGGAAAACAAGCTGAAGCGGCTAACCAAGAAACTAAAGATTTACCTGCAGAAAATGGAGAAACTAAAAATGAGGAGAGTCCAGTCTCTGATGAAGCAGGAGAGAAAGAAGCCAAGTCTGATTAATATCATATACCATGTCTTTTCAGTGGCCCCTGTTTGTCCCTTCTTGTACAATCCAGAGGAATATTTTTATCAACTATTTTGTAAATCCAAGTTTTTTAGTAGCTCTAGAAGAAACATTTTTAGGGAGGAGATTGAAATTTCACCTCATCCCATTTTTTTAAGTGTAAATGCTTTTTTTTAAGAGGGGAAATCAGTTGCTGGTTGTTTATTTTTTGATACAACCAGAAAACAGTGGGATATTGACTTGGAAGGCTTTGACTGTCTTCGATGTCAACTTAACATTCCACAGGGTGGGAGGGTGGCTGTTTTTATACCCTGTAATACAACATATACTAAATGAAGGTTTGGAGTCACAGTCATGCATTTAGTACATGTTGGACATTTTAAATTACTTCTGTTCCTGTGTTTTTTAGTAGAATTGTTTCTCAAAACTGTTCTCTAATCTTGGCTCTCCCTGTCAGAACTGTGTGCACGCAGTAACATGCTTGGTCGTGATAGTCCAATTTGCCTAATAACTTCGTTATATGCTGGGAAAGATAGGAAATGTGTGTGGTGTGTATGATATTAAAGTGTGAATTAGTGGGACTTAATGATGTAACAGCTTTTCAACATTTGAAGATAATGGTGGTACTTGATAATCTTCATAGGGTAAACTTGCCTCCAAATTTTAAGCTGGAAAGTCACTGGAATAATTTTAGAAAAATTACGACTACATGGCTTTTTAGATTTTCGGTACATACATTAAGAATTGTGTACAAATTGTTCATAATGTCTGTGCTCATCTTCAGAACCAATAAAATCTCAATATAGGAAAAAAAAAAAGGTGAAGAGGCAGCCAACTCAATGGGAGAAAATATCTGGAAACCATATATCTGATTAAGGGTTTAATATCCAGTACATAAAAACAAATCATATAGGGCAGTGCAACAGTGGCTCAGTGGCAGAATTCTCGCCTGCCATCCCAGAGACCTGGGTTCGAGTCACAGCGCCTGTCCATGCAAAAAAAAAAAAAAAACAATCATACAACTCAACAAAGAAAGAAAAACAGGAAAAATACATAAATAGACATTTTTCTGAAGAGGAAATATAAATGGCTAAAAAGCATATTTAAAATGGAATGATATCTAAATGTTTTGTTTGTTAATTTTTTTAATTAATAAAAAAAGTTTAAAAAATAAAAAGCATATTTAAAAAAGCACTTGAAAATAAATTCATCTTTCTTAGCTATAAGGGAAATGCAAAGCAAAACCACAATGAGATACCATCTCACACCAACAAGAACGGCTACAGTTAAACAAACAGGAAACTACAAATATAGGAGAGGCTGTAGAGAAATTGAAACATTTTTGCACTGTTGGTGGGAGGGCATAATGGTACAGCTGCTGTGGGGGTCAGCTTGGAGGTTCCTCAGAAAACTAAATATCAAGTTACTTTATAACCCAGCAATTCCACGGCTCGGTATATATCCAGAAGATCTGAAATAGTGACACGGACAGACATTTGACACTGATGGTCATAGCAGCATTATCCACAATTGTCAAAAGATAGAAACAACCCAGGTGTCTATCAACAGATGAGTGGATACACAAAATGTGGTGTATACATACAGCGGAATACTATGCAGCAGTTAGAAGAAATGAGATCCCAAAGCATGCGACATGGTTGAGCCTTGAGGACATAATGCTGAGTAAAATAAGCCAGACACAAAGGGTAGAAACCGCACGGCTTCATTTAATATTAACCCCCTAGGAAATGTATACTCAGACCCTTAAAAGGTAGAATATAGGGGACTCAGAGATAGATAGAAGCTAAAGAAGGGGGTGTGGTTACCTAATATTTATAGAATTGTTAGCGAGTTCATCTTAAATGTATGGGAATGGACAGAGGTGATAGTAGTTCATTAGTGAGATTATAAATAATAGTGCTGCATTGAAGGTGAAAAAGATGAATTTGGGGTTATTTAAAGTCATTTAAAGTCATTATCTCACAACTATAAATAAGTTATGGCAAGAACTACTTCAAAGGTATGACACCTGTACAAAAAGTTGATATTAGAGGGGTATATGGGAAAAAATACCTTTTGCATGCTGCGGGCTATATTTAACAGGCATTCATCACTAATGCCACATAATACTATAATAATTGGGGGGGGATAAGAGCAAGGGGATGTCTCTGGTTTTCTCTTTGGCGTGACTGTGTCTGTTATTTTTCTCTTTGGAGCAATGAAATTGTATGGCGTTGAGCTTGAATATGGTAGCCCAGCTGAGTGGGAATACTATGGGGTAGTGAGCGTTTATTTTGGATGGAGTCTATGCTGCGTCATATATTTCAATAAAATCTGCAGGTTCAAAATAAATTTTAAAAAGAAAAAAGTATAAAAATAAAAAATATATGTAAGTCAATAAACATAAAGTTCCAAGTGCTAGAGAAGTTGCGGAGAGATATACCTATTCAACATTGGTAGGGTAGCTGTTTTGAAAGGAAGCATGCCCCCTAGAAAAGCCATGTTTTAATCAAAATCCCATTTCATAAAGGTGGAATAATCCCTATTCAATACTGTATGTTTGAAACTGTAATTAGATCATCTCCCTGGATGATGTGATTCAGTCAAGAGTGGTTGGTGACGGCATGTCTCCACCCATTTGGGTGGGTCTTGATTGGTTTATTGGAGTCCTATAAAAAAGGAAACATTTTGGAGAATGGGAGATTCGGAGAGAGCAGAGCAGAATGACATGGCCACGAGAAGCAGAGAGTCCACCAGCCAGCGACCTTTGGAGATGAAGAAGGAAAATGCTTCCCGGGGAGCTTCATGAAACAGGAAGCCAGGAGAGATAAATAGCAGATGACGCCATGTTCGCCATGTGCCCTTCCAGATGAGAGAGAAACCCTGAACTTCATCGGCCTTCTTGAACCAAGGTATCTTTCCCTGGATGCTGTTGATTGGACATTTCTATACTCATTTTAACTGGGACATTTTCTCAGCCTTAGAGCTGTAAACTAGCAACTTATTAAATTCTCCTTTTTAAAAGCCATTCTGTTTCTCGTACATTGCATTCCGGCAGCTAGCAAACTAAAACAATAACAGAATGGGTTAGCCCCTCTAGAGGATCTCAGAAGGCTAGATATAAGGCTGCCGTATGATAAGGCAATCCTGTTGCTAGGAATAGCTCGAAAGAACTGAAAGCAGGGACTCGAATAGACATTTGCACACTGATGTTTATCAGCGCGTTACTCACGGTACCCAATGGATGGGGGTGGCTGGTGGGTACGTCGATTGAGAAGCAGAAGGACGAGCTGTGGCATATATATATATATGATAGAATATTGTGTGACTGCAGAAAGGAATGAAGCTGGAGGCATGAAGCGAGGTGAATGAACCTTGAGGACATGATATTCAGCAAAATAAGCCAGAAACAAAAGAACACATGTTTTATGGTCCCTTGTAAAGTACCTAGAAGAAAATTGGGGCTGAGATTGTAAGCTCTTACAGCAGTCACATTTATTCCTGAGCTTAAAGTCTTATTCCTAAATTCTGAGGTGTTGTGCTGTACGTCTATAAACCTACTATTTCCTGGAGCTTTGGGTACCTGTGTGGCACAAGACTCCAGGTTAGAGTTCTGCAGCTCTGAAAGTCAGCTTTACCCCACATGGCAACTGTTAAGCCAAAAAAGAGATCAGATCTCAATTAGAGATAAGAACAAAGCTGATCTGCTTAGGGCTAAAGTAAATCAGAATACAGGATAAAGGATGACAGCATCTGTGTTTTAGAACTTCACTTACTGTATGAGACCAAAGGAAGAGATGTTTATTTTGTCCAAAATTTAAATTTTCGGTAGCTTACAATCTAACCTAACCTGTCTTGCCAGTTCATTTAAAAAACCTAAATACATGGAACCCAGGATAGGGAATGAGATCTTGTAATTCTGTATAGCTTAATGTAATACACTGATATATTCCAGAGTATGATGGGCAGATATTTAAATGTATTGGCAAAGTTCCTTGAGGGACTGGAGAAAAAATATGGAACTATTAAACTTCCCCACCTGGGAAATTCCTGATACTCTTTCTAATATTAGGGACTCCCAAGTCAACAGGCCAAGCCCTTAATCTTAGGGCTTGCTCTTATGAAACTTTTTTCTGAAATAGGGAAGCTAAACCTACCTATAATTATGCCTTAGAGTCACTTCCAGAGAACCTCTTTTGTTGTTCAGATGTGGCCTCTCTCTCTTTAAGCCCAACGCTGCAAATAAACTCATTGCCCTCCCTCCTGCTTGGGATATAACAGTCAGGGGTGAAAGTGTGGGACATGACTCCCAGGGATGAGCCTGGCCCTGGCACTGTGGGATCAACAATGCCATCCCGACCAAAAGGGGGGAAAGAAACGTAGCAAAATAAGGTATCAGTGGCCAAGAGATCGCAGAGTCAAGAGGCTAATCTGGAGGCTACTTTTATGCAAGCTTCGCCTAGATGTCACTAATTGTTATGCTTTGCCAACCCCCAACCAACAGGATTCCTGAAAACTTAAGAACACCCCAGGCGCCATCTGAGACTCTATAAAAGTTTCACTCACAAGGTTTATTTCTCAGAAACTTAAAATTTCCATATTGTTCCTCTGACAGGTAAGCCCTCAAACCCAAAGGTCCCAGCCTCTCCAAAAACACCAACTCGCTGCATCCCCTACCCCATCTCTTTCCAACATGAAGAGGTCAGAGTGGGTCACTGCCCAAATGCCCCTGAAGATTGAGAGAAGGATCAAATGACAGAGAGGAGTTGAAACAGAGAAGAAAGCATTTAACACATGATTGTGACTACTGAATACTATACGGGTATTTTTTGTTAGTCTCTAGTGGATCATAACAGCTAGAAGGAAATACCTGAAATCGGGGAACCATCACCTGTACATTTCCTTGAAATTTGCTTTATAACCACTTGTTAAACTGTACTTTGAAATGTATCACTTTCCTGTATGTATGTTATATTTCAAAATAAAAACTGTTCTTCAAATGTTAAAATAAATTTAGTTTGAAATGCTAGTGATGAATGAAAGGGAGGGGTAAGGGGTATGGTATGCATAATTTTTTTTAAACTTTAAAAAATTTTTTTAATTAATTAAAAAAATTAACAAACAAAACATTAAGATAGCATTCCATTCTACATATACAATCAGTAATTCTCAATATCATCACATAGCTGCATATTCATCATTTCTTAGAACATTTGCATAGATTTAGAAAAAGAAATAAAATGATAATAGAGAAAAAAAAGATTCTACATACCATACCCCTTACCCCTTGCTTTCATTTACCACTAACATTTCAAACTAAATTTATTTTAACATTTGTTCCCCCTATTATCCATTTTTATTCCATATGTTCTACTTGTCTATTGACAAGGTAGATAAAAGGAGCATCAGACACAATGTTTTCACAATCACACAGTCACATTGTGAAAGCTATATCATTATACGATCATCATCAAGAAACATGGCTACTGGAACACAGCTCCACATTTTCAGGCAGTTCCCTCCAGCCTCTCCACTACATCTTGAACAACAAGGTGTATAATTTTTTTTCTTCTGTTTTCGTTTTCTTTCTTTTTCTGTTGTCTTTTTATTTCTTTTTCTGACTTGATGCGAATGTTCTAAGAAACGATCATGATGATGAATATGCAACTCTGCAATGATATTGTGAATTACTGATTATACATGTAGAACGGAATGATCATAAGTTAAGAATGTTTGTGTTTCTTTCTTGTCATATTTTTTAATTTAAAAATTAATAAAAATAAATAAATAAATAAAACCTGTTCTTAAAAAATCGAAAATCAAGGGACGGCAAGTGTACTTGGATCACAGATCTAATAAATAAGCACCTTTTATTTACTTAGCAATTAAAATGTGGACGTGGTGAACTCTCTTCCCGGGCACTGCCAACTCCTACCCAAAGGGCACCGCCGCCCTCTGACTCCTCGTGAAGTCCAAAAGACTGCACCCTGCAAAAGAGAACGCAGAAGTTCGCCCAGCATCAGCCAAACTGGGACGTCGAAACTAAGTGCAACGGGTAGAAAGTCAGAGGCAGTGGCGAAGGGGCGTGGGAAAGACTCAGGGGCCGGGTCTCGCCACGCAGCATCCGCTGCGGGAGCCACGAGGAAGTGCCGGGCATGCAGCCGCTCCAGCCCGGCCCTGGTCCGCAGTGCCAAGAGGCTGAAAGCATTGCAGGTGCTGAGTGAGTAAACCCACCGCGCGGAGATTTCACAACGGGTCCCCCAGGGACCACAAGGTCATCGTGGGAGGAGAAGCCCAGCAGCCGTCTGTGTCCCCCATCCCAGCTGCCCAGCAAAAAAAAAGTGGAGACAGCGCATTTGCAGGTTTTATTTGTGTTACACAAAAACTCTGCCAAAAAGAAAAAAGTAAAAGAAAGAGTGGGCGTGCTGATTCCCCAAAAAGTTAAACATAGAATTACCATATGACCCAGCAATTCCATTCTTAGGTACACGCCCCAAAGAATTGAAAACAGAGACTCAAACAGATAAAGCGTTTGGCACTGGTTTGGGTTTGCTAAAGCTGCGAGAATGCGATATGCCAGGAATGGATTGGCTTTTCCAAGGGGGATTTGTTAGGTCGCAGATGTTCAGTTTTAAGGCTGTGAAAATGTCCAAATTAAAGCACCTACAAGAGGATGCCTCCACTCTGAAGAAAGCGTGCTGGCGTCTGGGAAACCTCTGTCAGCTGGGAAGGCACGGGGCTGGCATCTGTCCATCTTTGCCCCCGTTACTTTGCTTTCAGCTACTGATTTCAGGGTAAACGCTGGGTTTCATCGCTTGGCTCCCTCTGGCTTTCCCCAGGTCCTGGCTGTTTCCGTGAATCCTTGCTTAGCATCTCCCAGGATGTTTCTGTCCAGCTGCTCTCTACCCCGAGTGAGCGCTTTTAAAGAACTTGAGCACGCACATTAAGACCCACCTTCATGGGCAGGGTCACATCTCCATGGAAACGCTGTAATCAAAATGTCTCACCCAGCAATCGGTCTGCCTCCGCAGGAGCGGATGAAAAGAACATGGCTTTTCGGGGGTACATAACATTTTCGAACCAGCACAGCACTGCTCGTAATCACCAGAAGATGGAAAGGTCTCCAGTATGTGAATGGATAAACAAAATGTGGAATATACGTACAATGGGATATTGATTCTGCCATAAAAAAAAACAAAAAACGAATGAGGCCAAACGCAAAAAGTCACCTATTATGTGATCCCATTTGTATGAAATATCCAGAATAGGTAAATCCATAGAGACAAGGAAGCAGATCAGCGGTTGCTGGGGGCTAGATGGAGGGGGAAATGTGCCTGCTTAATGAGCATAGGGTTTCCTTTTGGGGTGATAAAAATGTTTTGGAATTCGATAGTGCTGATGGGTATACAACACTAGTGGATGTACTACTGCCACTTAAACGATGATTTTTAAATGGTTAATTTTATGCTATGTGACTTTCACCTCAATTTTTTAAATGATTCAGAAAAAAAGAGTGCATATGCCTTCTTTATACATATCACATTCAGAAAACCCAGGGGGTTCCACAAAAAAGGGCATTTTTAAAAATTGTTTTTATTAATGAAACCAATCAACATACAAACATGAACATTCTTTTTTAATTTTTTTTACATAACTTACAAACATGAACATTCTTTTTTTAAAACTTTTTTTATTAATTAAAAAAATTAACAAACAAAACATTTAGATATCATTCCATTCTACATATACAATCAGTAATTCTTAATATCGCCACATAGTTGCATATTCATCATTTCTTAGTACATTTGCATCGATTTAGAAAAAGAAATAAAAAGACAACAGAAAAAGAAATAAAATGATAATAGAGAAAAAAAAGTCTATACATACCATACCCCTTACCCCTCGCTTTCATTTACCACTAGCATTTCCAACTGTGAACATTCTTAACATATGAGCATTTCATTCTTGGTATATAATCAATAACTCACAATATCATCACACAGTTGTATATTCATCACCATGATCATTTCTTAGCACATTTGCATCAATTCAGGAAAAGAAATAAAAGGAAGAAAGAAAAAATCTCATGCATACCATACCCTTCACCCCTCCCTCTCATTGATTCCTAATATTTCCTTCTCCCCAATATATTTTAGCCTTTCTTTCCCCTATTTTGTTCTATACCTCTTACCACTCCTTTCATTGATCACTAGCATTTCAATCTACTAAATTTATTTTAACATTTGTTCCCCCATTATTTATTTATTTTTAATTTATACGCTTTACACATCTGTGCATAGTGTAGGTAAAAGGAGCATAGGAACAAGGTTTTCACAATCACACAGTCGCATTGAGAAAGCTATGTCATTAAACAATCATCTGCAAGAAACGTGGCTACTGGAACACAGCTCTGCACTTTCAGATACTTCCCTCCAGCCCCTCCATTATACCTTACCTCAAAAGGTGATATCTATATAATGCATAAAAATAACCTCCAAGATAACCTCTCAACTCTGTTTGAAATCTCTCAGCCATTGACATTTTATTTTGTCTCATTTCTCTCTTCCCCCTTTCAGTCGAGAAGTTTTTCTCAGTCCTTTGATGCTGAGTCCCAGCTCATCCTAGGATTTCTGTCCCATGTTGCCAGGAACGTCCACACCCCCTGGGAGTCATGTCCCATGTAGAGAGGGGGAGGGCAGTGAGTTTGCTTGTTGTGTTGGCTGAGAGAGAGGCCACATCTGAGCAACAAAAGGTTCTCTGGGGGTGACTCTTAGGCCTAATTTCAAGTAGGCTTAACCTACCTAAAGGGCATTTTTTAAAGGAGAGGAACTATTATAGATTTAAAAAGACTTATAAGACATAGGTATCAAATTACATGTGTAGACTTGTTTGGATCTTGATTAAAATAAATCAACCAAAATGAGATATTCTTGAGACAATCAGGAAAATTTTATCATAGACTGTATATAAAATGATATTAAGGAACTGTAACCCATACCAAACTCTGAAATCTGTTCTACAACTAATTGTTGCAATGTGCTTTGAAATTTATTGCTTTTTTGTATATATGTTATTTCTCACAAAAAAGAAAAAAAATCTATCATGATGATCAATGCACAGCTATATGATGATATTCTGACTATTAATTGTATACCTAGGATTTTTACATGGTATGTGAATATCTAATATATCAATAAAAAATAAATAATTCTTTTAAAATGTCCAAGATACAATCCAAAATTATTCAACATATAAAGAAGAAATTCTCAACCACCCACAAAAGGAAAGAAAATCATCATATGCCAACCCCAAGATAAGACAGATGTTAGAGTTATCCATCAGACTTTAAAGCAGCTATTAAAACAAGGCCCTAAGAAGTAAGGGTAAATACTCTATTTTTTTCTTTAGGTACTTTTTGGTTTTTACCAACACTCCCCCCACCCCAAAACCTCTAATCTGCTATCTTGCAGATTTGCTATTTCTGGTCATCTCTCATAAATGATATGATACAATTTGTCCTTACGGTCTTGCTTATTTCACCGACCACAGAGTTTTCAAGATTCGTCCAGGTCACAGTATGACTCATGATTTCATTCCTTCTTATGGCCAAATAATATTCCATTGTGGGTATGCGCCATGTTTTGTTTATCCATTCGTATATCAATGGACATTTGGGTTGTTTCCATGTTTTGCCAATTATGAATAATTCTGCAATCAACGCTGGTGATACTTTGGACACCAAAGTATCTGTTTGAAACCCTGTTTCCACTCTCTTTGGGTAGATACCCAGAAATGGAATGGCCAAATCATATGATAATTCTTTACTTTAGCTTTTTGAGGAGCCACCATATTGCTTTCCGCAGTGGTTGTGCCATTTTACATTCCCACACCCAACTCACGATGTTATTACTTTTTATGGGCACATGAAGAAATTCTAGTAAAGAGACCCAGACAAGTAGACATAGAGAAAAAGAAAATGTGACGCACCCATGGCAAGCCCTCCCCTCCATTCCCTCCCCAGGAATTAGAGTTCTCCCCAGTTCGCTCTCACCTCTCACAACCAGTTCTTCCATGTTTGCAGACATCCTGAGGGCCGCACACAAAAACATAACATTTTACTTTCCTATGCACACTGGAAGCAAGGACTTCCTCTCTCTAAGTCAAACATTTCTTGATGTTTAACTCTGGGGGATTTCTTTTCTTTCTTTTGTTTTTAGAACAAGCACACTTTACTTTTGCTATCAGGAAAAGCATGTTCTTTTGGAAGGGGTGTGAACAGTTATTGGTAAATCTGAAATTTCAAAATATATAAAGCAGTGAAGTCCTGCAGAAATTCCAAATTCCCAGAGCTGAAAGTACAGAGCCTGCACTCTGGCACTTTCCCATGTCTTTCCCTGGAGGCCTTTTGGCCTTTTTCTAGGGTGTGTGATGAATGATTGACCATGAATGGAAGCCAGCAGCTGGGGTTGGAGCAAAGGGCTGTTTTCCCACAGGCCAAGCCTTAGGGAAGGCAATGGAAACCACTATGTTTCAGCTATAAAAACAACCACACCTCATCCAGAGGGTCACTATTTGCCCCAAATACTCTAAGTCAGCACTATTCCACAGACATGGAATGCAAGCTGCATATGTCATTTTAATTTACTAGGAGCCACGCTAACAAAAGTAAAAGGCGGGCAGGCCACGGTGACTCAGTGACAAGAGTTATTGCCTGCCATGCCTGAGACCCGGGTTCGATTCCCGGTGCCAGCCCATGCAAAAAAAAAAAAAAAAGTAAAAAGCAATGGGTGAAGTTCATTTGAATAATGTATTGTTCTCAATCTGACAGATCCAGAATATTATCATTTCTACATGCAATCAATATAAAATAATCATTAATGAATCTTTTTACATACTTTTTTTTCTTTTGGAAAGTCAGTATTTTATTTTAGCCTATTTTAGACACTCGGGGCACATCTGGATTAGACCCAGCCACATTTTAAGGGCTCAAGAGTCTTTGCCCTGCTGGTTATGCTAGGCAGGGTGGGTCTAAGTGATTTATCTGGATTGATTTATGTTACTCTCACAGAGACTCTACACCCAATTCAGAGATGGAGAAACTGAGGCCCAGGGAGATTCGGAAATTGTTCCAGGGAACTAGCAAGTGGGTCCAAGCCAGAATTTCTGACTTCAAAGTGTGTCCTCTAGACCCCTATACCTTCTGACCCACCCTGAACTCCAGTCTTGGCTCTGCTACGTATAAGCTGGCTGCCCTGCGAGATTTGCTTAATTTCTTTTAAACTCGGGGTTTTCATCAGAAAAGGGGTCGAGGTACCTAAGCCAGAGGACCGAGGGGTGACTGGCTAAACCATGGTCCTGATGACACCCCGTGGAGAGACTGGCCCCAGCAAGCTTCAGATACACTCAGGATGTTTTGGTCCCTGCGATTCTCCACTTACCGAACTCATTTGAGCAGAGGCCCAACGGGTTACAGGCTTCTGCTCGCAAGGCATTCCGGGAAAGAGAACAAAGCTGAATTTGCAAAATTTGTTTTTGAACAATAGATTTCAGTGCTCTAATGGATGTTTGGTCCACTGAGGTCAACACAAGTGATAAAATCCCAAATTATTTCTCATCTCTTAGGTGCCAAAGCCAAAGATAGATTTCCAGGGTTTCATATGTGTTGTTTTCTGAAATAAATGGATATATGGGATTGCAAGGGTAGTTCAGTGGTAGAATTCTCGCCTGCCATGCAGGAGACCTGAGTTCGATACCCGGTCCATGCACTTCCCCCCCAAAAAAACAAGAAAAACAAACAAAAATTCAAAAAATGGTGCTGCAATAATGAGACGCTCGCATGGAAATATGACCCCACCATGCAGCATACAAAAAAAAAGTCCTTATTTTATTGAAGTGGTTATTATTTTCCTGACTACAAACGTAATGGATGTTTGTTACCAAAAAAAGTTCAATTGCTAAAGAAAATTATTATAAGGAAAGGAAAGTTGGTATGGAGGGCCACGTGCAGAAATTTTCATAAAAGCTTTCGTGAGCTATCCCTAGACTTTTCCCCATTTATATACCAACATGTATTTTATATGTTATATATGTGTATACGTCAATATAAAAAATTTGTGACTTTTTTACAAAAATGTCAGACTAACTGTATGACAACTTGTAAATCATGGACAGCTCCTTCTACTGGTACAAAGAGATCTAATTCATTCTTTGGAATAAGTGTCTCATATTCCATTGTTATGGATGCCCCTAAATTCTTAGAAAAGCCCCGCTGGATGGATATGTCCTGAGTTTAGTAACAACGTCACAACACATATCCTCATGCAAATGGTTTTGTGCCAGGGGGTGGGAGGTTCTGGGGGGAAATTTTTCGGGAGTGAGACTGCTGGGTCATGGCATCAGCACGCTTAGTACGCTAGTAAATTCTTCCACATTGCCCTCCCCAAAGTTTCCAGCAAGTACACGCTATCCAAAGATGGGGGAAGACTTCCCATTTTCCCCACACCTTCTGCAACTCTAGACCTTCCCAGCCGTCCCCAAGGGTTAACGTGAGAGGAAAATTGACGGAGATTATGAAAATCCCACATGTGCTCCATGTCCTTTTCTTCCACAATGAAAGACACAGTCCCCCAGTTTAAGCCTGAGAGCATCCAGCTCAGGTCAAGATTTGCTGCTTTTGAAAAGTTATTTGACAAAATCCAGCACCCTTTCATGATTAAAACACTCAGAAAACAAGGAATAGAAGAAAACTTCCCCAACCAGATAAAAGGCATAGATGAAAAACCCAAAGCTAATAAAATATATCATTAATTAATGAAATTAAAACACAATAAGCAACAACAGCAAAAAATCCCACCTAACGTCATACTCGATGTGAAAGACTGAAAGCCTTTCCCCCCCTAAGGTCAGGAAAAAACAAAGATCCTCATTTTTACCACTCTTATTTGACATCACACTAGAAATTCTAGCACAGCAATGAGGCAAGGAAAAGAAATAAGAAGTATTAAAATTGGAAAAGAAGGGCGGGCCACAGTGGCTCAGCAGGCAAGAATGCTCACCTGCCATGCCAGAGGACCCGGGTTCGATTCCCGGTGCCTGCCCATGTAAAAAAAAAAAAAAGAAAAGAAAGAAAAATTGAAAAAGAAGTAAAACAACTTCTATTTGCAGAGGCTATGTATAGAAAATGCAAAGGAATCCACTCCATGCTATATACGAGCAATTACTAATCTCAAGAGGAAGTTAAGAAAACAATTTGGTTCACAATAACATCTAAAAGAATACAATATCTAGGAAGAAATGTAACCAAGGACCTGTACACTGAACACTACAAAACACTGCTGAAAGAAATTAAAGAAGACCTTAATAAATAGCCTGACAAGTTCTGAAATCAGCATTGCTACATAGAACTGTTAAAGAAACTGAAAAAGAGATCACGTTTCAATTAAAGATGAGAACGAAGCCAATCTGGTCGGGACTAAGGTAAATCAGAACGCAGGGGTAAGGAAGACATTGTATGTTAGAACTTCACCTACTCTATGAGACCAAAGAAAGAGAGGCTTATTTTGTCCAGAACCTAAATTTTCTGTCCAACTCAAGCTGTCACTTAAACAACCCAAACACAGGGAGCCCAGACAGGCAATGAGGGTTTGTAATTTTGTATAGCTTGTATAGCCTGGATACATCCCAGAGTATGTTGAACAGATAATTAAAAAGTATTGGCAAAGTCCCCTGAGGGACAGGAGAAAAAGTATGGACCTATTAAACTTTACCACCAGGGAAACCCTGATACTGTCTCAAACATTAGGGACTCCCAAGTCAATAGGCCAAACCTGGATCTTGAGATTTGCTCTTGTGAAGCTTATTTATGTAGCAGAGAAGCTTAGCCTCCAAGAGGCATGCCTAAGAGCTACTTCTGGAGGACCTCTCCTGATGCTCAGATCTGGCTGCTCTCTCTAAGCCCAACTCTGCAAGGAAAATCATTGCCCTCCCCCTACGTGGGACATGCTCTCCCATGGGTGTTAATCTTCCTGGCAATATGAGGCAGGACTCCTGGGATGAGCCAGGTACCTGGAATCCTAGGATTGAGAACGCCTTCTTGACCGAAAGGGGGAAGAGAGAAATGAGACAAAATAAAATTGCAGTGGCTGAGAGATTTCAAAAGGAGTTGAGAGATTATCCTGGAGGTTATTCTTATGCATTATAGAGAGATCCCTTTTTAGTTTATGGTGTATTGGAGTGGCTGGAGGGAAGTACCTGAAACTGTTTAACTGTATCCTCCAGTAGTATTTATTCCTAAAGATGATTGCATAACTACATAACTTTCACAATGTAACCGTGTGATTGTGAAAACCTTGTGGCTGATGCTTCCTTTATCCAGGGTATAGACAGATGAGTGAAAAAATGATGTCAAAAAATAAATAAATAATAGGTGGGGAAGATAAAGGGTCAAAAAAGAAATACTAGCGAGAGGGGGGGGAGGGGGTATGGGATGTATGTTTTTTTTCTTTTTATTTCTTTTTCTGGATGATGCAAATGTTCTAAAAATGATCATGGTGATGAATACATAACTATGTGGTGATATTTTGAGCCATTGATTGTATATTTTGGATTGTATGGTATGTGAAGATACCTCAATTAAAAAATAAAAAATAAAGTGAGGAAGAGATCAAAACTTTCACAGACAAACAAATGCTGAGAGACTCTGTTAACAAGAGACCTTCCCTGCAAGTAATACAAAAGGGAATTATGGCAGCTGGAAAAACAGGAGACAGAGGTTTGGAGTGTGGCACTGAATTGAAGAGTATTAGTAAGGTTAACTTAAAGGATAAAAAGATAGAGAAATACATAAATCTGAGTAATAAAAACCAAAAGATAAGATGGTAGATTCAAGAACTGCCTTTACAATAATAACTTTGAATGTTAATGGACTAAACTCCCCAATTAAAAGATAGAGAGATTGGGGCGGTGCTACTGTGGCTCAATGGCAGAGTTCTTGCCTGCCATGCCGGAGACCTGGGTTTGATTCCCGGTGCCGGACCATGCAAAGAAAAAAAAAATAGTTCAAAAAGATACAGATTGGCAGAATGGATTTTAAAATATGATCCATCTATATGGTGTTTCTAAGAGACTCATCTTAGACCCAAGGATACAAAGAGACTGAAAGTGAAAAGATGGAAAATGATATTCCACGATGCCACAGTAAGAAGAAATGAGGTATTAAAGCAGATGACAGCATGGATGAATCCTGAGGACATAACGCTGTGTGAAATAAGCCAGACACAAGAGAATAGATATGGTATGACGTCATTCATATAAACCCCCTACAAAACTCTTCGAAGATACAACATAAGGGACCTAGAGAGAGTCAGAAACTAGAGAAGGGGAAGCAGTTACCTAATATTTAAAGGCTGGTTAATGAAGTTGATCTTAAATATACAGGAATGGATAGAGGTATTGGTAATAAGTTAGTAGGATTCTGTGGCAGTTAGATTCAGTTGTCAAGTTGGCCAGGTGAAGGCACCTAGTTTTCTTGCTGTGGACATGAGCCAATGGCATGTGAACCTCATCTGTTGCTCATTGCATCTGCAGTCAGCTAGGAGGCATGCCTGCTGCAATGAATGACGTTTGACTTAACTGGCTGGCGCTTAAATGAGAGTCTCAACGTAGCACAGCCCAAGCAGCTCAGCATTCCTCATCTCAGCACTCATAACTCAGCCTAGGCCTTTGGAGATGCAGAAAGAAATCACGCCAGGGAAAGATGTTGGAACCCAGAGGCCTGGAGAGAAGACCAGCAGAGACCATCCTGTGCCTTCCCACGTAAGAAAGAACCTCAGTGGAAAGTAAGCTGCCTTTCCTCTGCAGAACTAATGAAATAAATCCCCTTTTATTAAAAGCCAATCCGTCTCTGGTGTGTTGCATTCCGGCAGCTAGCAAACTAGAACAGATTATAAACAATAGTGTTGTACTGAAGGTGAATAAGATTGACAGAGGTTATTTAAAGTTATGTATCTCACCAATTAGCACAACAAATATCAATGTTATTCATGAACTACTTCAAAGGTATGACACTTGTACAAAAAGTTACTAATAGAGAGGTATATGGGAAAACTCCCTACGGCATGGTATGGTCTATATTTAACAGGAATACATCGACAGTACCACAACAACTAGGGGTAAATAACTGGAGGGGAGTGAGCACTGAGGAGTTTTGGATTTTCTCTTTGGTGTGGGTGTGTCTGTTATATTTTTCTTTGGTGCAATGAAAATTGTCTAAAATTGAGAGTGATGATGATTATACAACTAAGCGAGGATACAGTGAGACACTGATTGCTTACATTGCAGAGAATATATGCCATGTGACTACACCTCCTCCAAATCTGAAGATTCGAAACTAAGTAAATAAACGGAACTATTCCAGTGCTGGAGAAATTGTGGGGAGAGAGGTATTCCTATTCAGTGTCGATAGGGTAGGAGAACAGGGCAGCCCTTCGTAATGGAGCCACAGGAGGCTAAGTAGAAGGCTGCCATATGATTAGGCAACCCCATTACTAGGAATATACTCAGAAGAACTGAAAGCAGGGACTCGAGCAGACGTTTGCACACTGATGTTTATGGTGGCATTGTTCACGGTAATCCACGGATAGACAGAGGTGGCCGAAGGGTCCCTCGATGAGGAGTGGAGGGGTGACTGATGCAGACATACAACGGAATATGGGAATGAAGGCGTGAGCCATGCAATGAGGGGGATGATCTCTGAGGACATTAAGTTGAGCAAAATAAGCAAGAAACAAAAGGACAAATATGGTATGGTCTCTTTTAGAAAATATTTATAAGAAAATTAGGGCCTAGATTGTAAATTCTTAGAGCAGGCACACTTATTTATGAGTTTTAAGTGCTATTTCTAAATTCTGAGATGCTACGCTCGATGCATATAACCTCATATTTCACTGGAACTTTGGGTATGAGTGTGACAACCAAGAGTCAAATTTAGAGTTCTGCAGCTCTGAAAATCAGCATTACTACACAGAGAGACTGTTAAAGAAGCTGAAAAAGGGATCAGACTTCAAGCAGAGATACAAATGAAGCTGATCTGGTTGGGACTAAGAGAAATCCAAATACAGGATAAAGGATGATATGTTTATATTCTAAAACTTCACCTTCTGCATAAGACAAAAGGAAGAGATGTTTATTTAGTCCAAAATTTAAATTTTTCTGTAGCACACACTCTAACCTAACCTGGCTAGCCAGTTCATTTAAACAACCTAAACACATGGATCCCAGAACAGGGAATAAGATTGAAAACAGGCAAATCCTTTCAACTTTGGACTCAGCAACGGACTCTCAGATATGATGCCAAAAGCACAAGCACCAAAGGAAACAATATATAAATTCAACTTCTTCAAAATTAAGAACTTTTGTGCATCAAAGGACATTATCAAGAAAGTGAAAGATGCTCTACAGAATGCGAGAAAATAGTGGCAAATAATATACCTGATAAGTGATTAATAAGCAGAATATATAAGGAATGTCTACACTCAACAACTAAAAGACAAACCCGATTCAAAGTGGGCAGCTCCATAGGAGAAAATATTTGGAAACCACATAACCAAAAAGGGTTTAATATCCAGATTATATAAAGAAATTCTACAACTCAACAATAAAAAGACAAACAATCCAATTTAAAAATGAGCAATGACCAGTGGGTGAAGGAATTATAACAAATAAGGTATCAGTGGCTGAGAGAGTTCAAATAGCGTTGAGAGGCTACTCTGAAGGCTACTCTTACACAAGCTTCAGCTAGATATTGCTATTTATCATTGTATTAGTTAGGGTTCTTTAGAGAAGCAGAATCAACAAATCTGTTCTAGTTTCCTAGCTGCCAGAATGCAACATATCAGAAACAGAATGGCTTTTAAAAAGGGGGATTTAATCAGATGCTAGTTTATAGTTCTAAGGCCGAGAATATGTCCCAATTAAAACAAGTCTATAGAAATATCCAATCTAAGGCATCCAGAGAAAGATACCTTGGTTCAAGAAGGCCAGTGAAGTTCACGGTTTCTCTCTCATCTGGAAGGGCACATGGTGAACATGGCGTCATCTGCTAGCTTCTTCTCCTGGCTTCTTGTTTCATGAAGCTCCCCAGGAGGCATTTTCTTTCTTCATCTCCAAAAGTCGCTGGCTGGTGGACTCTTCTTCAAATGACTAGGTCATTCTCTGCTCTCTCAGAAATCTCTCTCATTCTCCAAAATGTTTCCTCTTTTATAGGGCTCCGGAAACTTATCAAGACCCACCCAAATGGGTGGAGACATGTCGTCCCCTAATCCATTTTAACAGCCACTCTTGATTAGATCTGATTACAGTTTCAAACATACAGTATTGAATAGGGATTATTCTGCCTTTACAGAATGGGATTTTGAGTAAAACATGGCTTTTCTAGGGGACATACATCCTTTCAAACCAGCACAATCATGATTTGTCAAACTTCAACCAAAACCATTCCTGCCTTACAGTGTATTAAAATGACTGGAGAGAAGTACCTGAAACTGTTGAGCTGTGTTCCAGTAGCCTTGATTCTTGAAGATTATTGTATGACTATATAGCTTTTACAATGTGACCGTGTGATTGTGAAAACCTTGTGTCTGATGCTCCTTTTATCCAGGGTATGGACAGATGAGCAAAAATACATGGATAAAAAATAAATAAATAATAGGGGGGATAAGGGGTAAAATGAATTGGGTAGATGGAAATACTAGTGGTTAATGAGTGGGAGAGGTAAGGATGATGGGATGTATGAAGGTTTTTTCTTTTTTCTTTTTATTGCTTCTTCTGGAGTGATGTGAATGTTCTAAAAATGGTTATGGAGATGAATACACAACCACGTGTTGATATTCTGAGCCGTTGATTGTACACCATGTATAGACTGTATGTGTGTGAAGATTTGTCAATAAAAATACTTTTTAATCAATAATATATTTTTTAATTCCTTCCAACCCTAAAGAACATTTAGGACTTTATCTGAGATTATACAAAGTTTCCATGCACTAGGATTACTTTTCAGAAACCTACAACCTCCAGATGGGTTCCTAGATCGGATAAGTCCAGAAACCCAGAGGGCCAAGCCTCTCCAGAATATCAACTAGTTCCATCCCCCTATCCCATATTATCAACAGCCCCTTCCAACATGAAAAATTTAGAATGGGCGTAGCCCAAACAACCTTAAAGATTAGGAGAAGGATCAAAAGAGAAGAAGGAGTTATAACAGAGAAGACAGGATTTAACAAATGAGTATGACTGCTCAATCATTATATTGATATTTCATTTAATCTCTAGTGTCTTGGAGTAACTATAAGGAAAAGCCTGAAATGGTAAAACTATAACCCAAACCAAACTCTGAAATCTGTGTTATACCTATTATGGTGTGCCTTGAAATTTATTGCTTCTTTGTGTATATGTTATTCTTCACAATAAATAAATGGACAAAAGACTTGAATAGACATTTCTGCAAAGAAGATATACAAATGGCTAAAAAGCATATGAAAAGATGCTCAACATCACTCAAAATCATAATGAGATATCATTTCAACAAACAGAAAACTACAATGTTGGAGAGGGTGTGGAGAAATAGGGGCTGGTGGGAATGTAAAATGATGCAGCCACAATGAAAGAAACAGTTCGGAGTTTCCTCACGAAGCTATGCATAGAATTACCATCTGATCCGGCAATCCTGCTACTAGGTTCATACCCAGAAGAACTGAAAGCAACGGCTCAATACAGATATTTGCACACCAACATTCAGATTGGCACTATTTACAATTGCCAGGAGATGGAAGCAATCCAAGTGTCCATGAATCAATGAATGGATAAAAAGAAAATGTGAATCATACATATGATGGAAAATTATTCAGCTGTAAAATGTCCACATGCATGAAAGAACAGGGATGAGCCTTAAGGACATTATGCTTAGTAAAATAAGCAGACGCAAAAGGACAAACATTGTATGATCTCACTAATAGGCACTAATTACAATAAACAAATTCAGAGTTAGAGTCCAGGATGTAGATTACCAGGGGATAGGTTGGATTTAGAGAATTGGAGTTGATGCTTAATTTGTACAGAATTTCTATTTAGGTTGATTGTAAACATTTGCAAATAGATGGCGTTGATAGTAGCATAATATTATGAGTGCAATTAACAGTACTGAAAATATAGGTGAATGTGGTTAAAAGAAGAAATTATAGGTTGTATATGTGATTAGAATAAAATTAAAAGATGAAACATAGAACTGTATAACACAGTGAATCTTCTTACAGATGATGAAGTATAGTTAATAGTACAAGTATAAAAATGTTCTTTCGCAAATTACAACAAATGTACAACAGCAATATAAGGTGTTGATAGTAGAGTAAAGTATGGGGGAAATATACCTAATATAAACAATGGAAAATAATTAATGATACTATTTCCATAATCTTTCATCAATTGTAACAAAGATAACTACTGTTTAAAAAATACTTCAATTATAAAAAAGCACTAACTCACCCCCAAGAGAACCTCTTTTGTTGCTCAGATGTGGCCTCTCTCTCCAGCCGACACAACAAGTAAATTCACTGCCCTCCCCCTGTCTACATGGGACATGACTCCCAGGGGTGTGGACCTTCCTGGCAACGTGGGACAGAAATCCTAGAATGAGCTAAGTCTCAGTATCAAGGGATTGAGAAAACCTTCTCAACTGAAAGGGAGAAGAGCGAAATGAGACAAAATAAAGTGTCAATGGCTGAGAGATTCCAAACAGAGTCGAGAGGTTATCCTGGAGGTTATTCTCATGCATTAAGTAGATATCACCTTGTTAGTCAAGATATAATGGAGAGGCTGGAGGGAACTGCCTGAAAATGTAGAGCTGTGTCCCAGTAGCAATGTTTCTTGATGATGATTTTATAATGATATAGCTTTCACAATGCGACTGTGTGATTGTGAAAATCTTGTGTCTGATGTTCCTTTCATCTACCTTATAAACAGACACTTTAAACATATAGAATAAAAATAAATGATGGGGGAACGAATGTTAAAATAAATTTAGATTGAAATGCTAGTGATCAATGAAAGGAAGGGGTAAGGGGTATGGTATCTATGAATTTTTTTTCTGTCGTCTTTTTATTTCTTTTTCTGAATTAATGCAAATGTTCTAAGATATGATCATGATGATGAATATGCAACTATGTGATGATATTGTGAATTACTGATTATATATGTAAAACGGTGTTCTAGTATGCTAGCTGCCAGAATGCAATATATCAGAAATGGAATGGCTTTTCAAAAGGGGAATTTAATAAGTTGCTCGTTTACAGTTCTAAGGCTGAGAAAATGTCCCAATTAAAACAAGTCTATAGAAATGTCTAATCAAAGGCATCCAGGGAAAGATACCTTGGTTCAAGAAGGCCGATGAAGTTCAGGCTCTCTCTCTCAAGTGAGATGGCACATGGCGAACACAGTCAGGGCTTCTCTCTTGGCTGGAAGGGCACATGGCGAATACGGTGTCATCTGCTAGCTTTGTCTCCTGGCTTCCTGTTTCATGAAGCTCCCCGGGAGGCGTTTTCCTTCTTCATCTCCAAAGGTCGCTGGCTGGTGGACTCTCTGCTTCATGGTGCTGCAACATTCTCTGCTCTCTCTGAATCTCTCTGAATCTCCAAAATGTTTCCTCTTTTATAGGACTTCAGAAACTAATCAAGACCCACTCAAATGGGTGGAGACATGTCATCCCCTAATCCAGTTTAACAACCATTCTTAACTAAGTCACATCAACTAGGGAGATGATCTCATTACAGTTTCAAATATACAGTATTGAATAAGGATTATTCTACCTTTAAGAAATGGGATTTATATCAAAACATGGCTTTTCTTAGGGGGCATATATCCTTTCAAACCAGCACAAACGGAATGATCAAAATAGGAATGTTTGCGTTTGTTACATGTTTTTTGGTATTTAAAAAAAAAAATTTTTTTTTAATCTCTGCCAAGTCCAAATAAATTAGGATTAAATTAGGTGGGACCCAGGCATCTGTATTTTTAGAGCTGACCAGGAGATTACAACGTGCTAAGGACCATTGGCCCAGAACAATGTAAAAAATAGGAGGTTTCCCAGGGAATTCGGACCAGTTACCAATTTTTCTGGGACTCCATTTCTTCACCGGGTAGAAGAAAGCAGGACTGAGGCAGGAAGGAACAAGAATCACTGTTACATTAACTCAAGGCCCATCCAGCTCTATCAATTTAAGAAACCCTAAAACCCAAATACCAACAGAAGTATGGAAACTTGCTGTCTGGAAAATCATCATCTCGGTATCATAAAAACAACTTGAACTTTCTTTCCTTCGCCGCTAGCACAAAAAACAATCCATTTTATTATATCACCAAGTACCTTGAGCTGTGAAAGTACAGGTTTTTACCATCAGGAGTCACATGAAACCTGCCATTTGAAAATAAACTTAATAGCCTCACTTGCATCTTATTCTCAGTAGCCAACCTCTGAAGCGGGTATTATTACAGAGGAGAAACCTAAAGAACACAGTAGTTAAATAGATAGGTCATGTCCTAAGTCTTGGAGAGGGGATTAACAATTTTTACGGAGCTATATGAAAGTGACATTGGCTGCACAACTCTGAATATCCTAAAAACCATTGAGCTGTACGCTTCAAATGGGTGGATTGTGCAGTATGCGAATTGTATTGCAATAAAGCTATTTTTTAAAAAAAGGCAAGAGACAATCCCTGCCCAGGAGGAATTTACGGACTGGTTGGGGAGACAAGAAAATACTTAACAAACAAATATTGCAATGAAACCCATACTGAGTGCTGAGAGTGTTTCTGTGCATGAAAACTACCGGATCAGCCTGATCAAAAGGGGGAACTGCTGCACAAACAAGCCCCAAGCCCCAAAATGGCCAGAGCCCAAACAGAATTGGTGGGCAGGACATTTCCTCTGGGAATGTTTTGCTTTCCTGTTCATCTATGAATACCAAAATGCAATCCTCCGATTCTAAGTCTCCCGCTTATCTTTGCACATCTCCTCTCACTATTTCTCTCCGACACTCTGTGCCCTGAAAAGCTGCCTGTATCGATGGGCTCCCCTGCTCTCTGGCCTTGTGTCCAGCCAGTGAGAAGTTCCAACTTCAGATGGGAGAGCAGGAAGGGAGGGGGATGGGAGCTTTCTTCACTTCTCCCTGAATGTGGGATGGGATCCAGTGATTGCTTTAAATCAATAGAATGTGGTAGAGGTGATGCTCTGTGACTACCAAGGCGAAATCATGGAAACATCAGCTTTCCACCGGCTTGCAGTCCTGGCTCACTTGCTCCGGGGAAGCCAGTACAATCAGCACCAGCCTGCCGGCCATGTGACGGAGCCACCTGAAATGTAAACCTTCCAGCCCCAGGCCAATTTCCAGATTATGCAGCCCCAGCCAGTATATACATGCATATTTTTTCTTCTTTTTTTTTTGTTTACATGGGCAGGCACCAGAATCAAACCCGGGTCTCCAGCATCGCAGGTGAGAATTCTGCCACTGAGCCACTGTGGCCAGCCCTATATATTTTAATTAGAGAAACTGTGGGTTTACAGAGAAATCATGCATGCAGGGTCCCCGTATACCACCCTATTATTGATACCTTGCATTGGTGTGGTTCATTTGTTACAACCAGTGAAAGGGCATTTTCATGTTTAACTTAGGGCTTGCTGTTTGTACAGTGCAGTTTCATGGATTTTTAAATTCTTTTATCCTAGTACCATATATGTATACAATGTAACATGTCCCCTTAAAGCACATTCAGTTATATATTTCAGTGCTGTTAATTATGTTCACAGTGTCAGGTTACCATTGCCAAAACACTTCCATCGTTCCAAGTAGGAGCTCCATACATTTTTTTAAAGAAAATAAAAGTAAAAAGAATACCCAAAATATCCCTTCCTCCCCACCCCTTATTGCTTATTTATTTTTTGTCTTTTTTTTTTCTTACTCATCTGTCCTTACACTGGATAAGGGGAGCATCAGTCACAACGTTTTCATAATCACACGGACAGACCTTAAAAGCCCTAAAGTTGTTCAATCTTCTTCAAAATCAAGGCCACTGGAACACAGTTCAACAGTTTCAGGTATTTCCCTCTAGCCACTCCAAAACACCATACACTGAAAAAGGATATCTGTATAATGCATAAGAATAACCTCCAGAGTGACCTTTTGCCTCTGTTTGAAATCTCTCTGCCACTGAAACCTGGTCTCACTTCTCTCTTCCCTCTTTTGGTCAAGGTTTTCTCAGTCCCGTGATGCCGGTCCCAGCTCATCCCGGGAGTTCTGTTCCACATTGCCAGGGAGATTTACACCCCTGGGAGTCATGTCCCATGTAGGGGGAGGGTTATGGGTTCACCTGCCAAGTTCTCAGCCAACATCTTGTCTGCAAACTTTTGAGACTCTGAACCAGAATGGTCCAGCTAAACCACTTTCGACACACAAAAACTGTATCTGATGCAAATGTTTTAAGAAATGCTCATGGTGATGTCTGTGATGTTGTGAGTTATTGATTATATACCAAGAATGGAATGATCATATGGTAAGAATGTTCATGTTTGTATGTCATTATGTTTAAAAAAATTTTTTTAATTAAAAAAAAAGTAATTGGCCATAGATGTATGGGTCTATTTCAGGACTTTCAATTGACTGTCTATTTTTCTGTCTTTGTGCCAATACCTCGCTATTTTGATTACTGTTGCTTTGTAATACAATTTGTAATTTGGGAAGTATGAGTCCTCCAAGTCTTTTGTTCTTTTTCAAGATGGTTTGGGTTTCAAGACCCCTTGCAGTTCCACATAAATTTGAGGATGTGTTTTTCCACTTATGAAAAAAAGGCTGCTGAAATTTTAATAGGGATTGCATTGAATTTGTATGTGGCATTAAGGAATATTGACATATTTACAAGGCTAACTCTTCCAATCCACAAACATGAATGTCTTGCCATTTACTTAAGCATTCCTTAATTTTTTTAGTAGTAGTTTATAGTTTTCAGTATACAAATATTTTGTATCCTTAGTTAAATTTATTTCTAGATAGTTTATTTATTTAGATGCTATTATAAATGGAATTGTTTTCTTAATTTCCTCTTCAGATTGTTCCTTACCTGCATATAGGAACACAATTGCTTTTTGTATGTTGATCTTATATCCTCTCACTTTGTTGAATTCATTCATCAGCTCTAATAGTTTTTTTGTGGATTCCTTTAGGGTTTCTGTATATAAGATTATGTCTGCAAGTAAAGTTGATTTTACTTATTCTTTTCAAAAAAAAAAAACTGTATCAGATAAATGTTTGTTGTTTTAAGACACCAAACTTGGGGGTCATTTGTTACGCAGCAATGAAAACTAACACAACTGATAACGACAGGCCCATGCTCCCACCTCAGGGCCTTTGCACTTGCTGTTCCCCCATCTAGAACTTTCTCCTCCCAGATATCCGCATAGCTCCTTCCCTCCCTTCCTTCAGGTCTCCCCTCAAATGTCACTTCCTGTGACCCTCCCCCACCCCCCATTTCTACATTTCCCCATCCTCTTATTCCAGCTCCTTTTTCAGTTTAGGATTTATCACCCCCCTTCATATTATGTATTTGTGTCTTGCCTGTCCCCCGCCCTGGAACACCAACTCCAGAAGGGCCAGGATCTTTGTTTTCTTCACTGCTGTATCTACCATGCCTGGAACAGCATCTAGGAACAGAATAGGTGCTCAAAGTCACGGCTGTCTTTCTTAGAATCTAGCAGACCTGATTTGAGCCAGGCCTGGATCAGACCCTGTTTCCTGCCCACCCAGTACCCACCCTGCTCAGGGGATGGGACACGGCTGTGACCTTACCCTCCACCGAGACAGATTACTAATTGGTAACTCTGACGGGAGAAGTCCATGGGTCTCAGGGTCCATCCTCACTTCCCACTACCCTCAGGATAAAGTCCCAGTACAACTACAGGCGCCTCTCTTCACCTGAAATCCCACCCTCCAGCCACAAAGACCATGAACTGCTTGCACTTCACTTACAGAAGCCTGCAAAGTGGGGGTGCACCACCCCACAAACCAACCTTCGGGGCTCACGTAGAATACATTAGAACACCCCAATCTTTTAATCACCGCTTTTTGTTTTCCAATCTGCAGAATCTATTGGTAGAGTTGTATTTGCATGTAATTTATAAATAAAGAAACTTTCATATGGGGCTCAGTTTCAGCATTTTTACTGATTGGGGTGCAGAAAATTGAAGGAAAAAAAATGTTGGCATCTTTTACCCTAAAGCAATTCACCCACCCCACCCAAGGGACACTCGAGGATTTCTGTAGTCATTTGGGTTGACCGGGGTTCGGGGGGGCTTCTGGCATCTAGTTAGTAGAGACGAAGGATGCTGCTAAACATCCTACAAAGCACAGGGCATCACCGCTCCCCCCCCCCCAAGAACTATCTAGAACAAAATGTTAGTGTCCTGGCAGAGAAACTGCCTTAAAGCGCCAGGTTCTCAACTGCTTCTCTCAATTGTAACAGAGGCCCAGAGCCCCAACGAAGACCTCAAACTTCACGGACTCTGTACCAGCACCTCCTCCTCCAAGCAGCTATCTTTGGGGGGCCCTGGGCTGGGCTGGGCCGGTGCCTCTCCTTAGGGCTCCTTCGGCTCCAGGTGCAGGGTTAGAATCCTCCCGGCTCACAGGTTTCCCAACCTCCAGAGTGACAATGGAGATTCCCCAGAGTCCTTTCCCCCACCAGCGGGCTGTAGAACCGAGCACTTGAATTTTTAACAAGCACCCCCCCACCCCCTCCTCCGAGCCCCGAGCGCTTAGTCGGGTGACCATTTGAGGACCTGGCACCTGCGAGGCGCTGCCCAGTGCCCTAACTCAGGCCCTCGAGGCCCGACCTCCCGCTTTGCCCGCCCCCAGGATGTAGCCACTGTCAGCGCCCCCATTTTACAGAGGGGTAAACTGAGGTGGCGAGGAGGGCTCCGGCCAGCTCAGAGGCTCAGAACGGAAAGGGGATCCCAAGGCCTGGTTCCTCGGCGGGGAAGGGGAGACGGGGCGCAGCGGGGGCGGGGGGGCTCGGGGGCCCCGCCACGGCCCGGCGATGCGGCCCCGCCCCCACGAGGGACGTGAAGACGCGGAGCCCGCGCCGCGTGGGCACATGTGACCGACTGCAGAGGCCGCACCGGCCCCCTCCCCGCCCCGGGTTCGCGCGCTCCGCCGCAGGGCGCGGGTCCAGGGCGCCCGCCCGGGTTTGGGGCGCACGAGCCGGGGCGGAGCCAAGGAAGAGCCCAGGTGCCTCATTTCCTCTCCTACCTCCCCAAAGCCCAGAGAAACGAAAGCGAAAGAGGGGTTCAGGGAAGAAGGGCGGGGCCGGCCCCCAGGCCCCGCCCCGCCCTGCGCGGCATCCGGACCGCCGAGCGCAGCCAGGAACGGGGGACTGCCGAGCCGCGCAGCGCCGACCCTCGGGGAGCCCCGCGCCGCCGCCGCCATGTCCCAGGAAGGTGTGGAGGTAGGAGACGGCCACGGCTGCCCCGGGGGACCCGGAGAGTCGCCGGGGGGAGGAGCCGGGGCGCGCGGCGGGCTTCGCAGTTTCCCGGGGAACCCCCCCCCCCCCCCCGCTCCATCCTGAACCCAGACCTTCCCCCCCGGGCTGGCCCTCGCTCCCCCCTCAGGAAGGAGAGTGACCGCCGCGCCTCACCCCGGGGTCAAGCGGGGGCTGCAGGGTCAGGGGTCAGAGTTCAGAGCCAGGGACTCCCTGGCCAGCATCCCTCCTAAACCCGGGACGCCGCTCCTCGCCCTCCCCTGCCCCCAGTGCCCTGTAGGGACTTTGGATTTTTCCAGGAAGTGCGTGGAAGGAGGGGGAGGCTGGGGGGGGGCGGCCAGGCCAAAAGCAAGGGTCAAGTTCAGGGCGGGAGAGCGCTGCCTAGGGTTGGTGGAGGGGCGAGCGCCCCTCGCCTCCCCCAACGCAGCCTCCCCCACCCTCACCCCCGTGCCCCACTCCAAGCTGGAGAAGAGCTCCCGGCGCCTGCGGGAGAAGTTTCATGGGAAGGTCTCCTCCGAGAGGGCGGGGGCTCTGATGCGGAAATACGACAGCGACCACACCGGTGTGGGGCGCTCCATCGTGTACGGTGAGGGGGCTGGGGGGGGGGCTGGGTGATGTGGAGGAAGCGCCGAGAGGGACCTGGCCTGACTGAGGGAGGGAAGAGGCGTTGAGATCACCTGCTGGGGGCCCCAGCCTTGGGGAGGGTCTGTGCTGCAGGGGGTCTGGGGGAGGGTGGCCTAAAACATCCCCAGACTCTTCAAGGGCCCTTCACTTACACCTGCTGTCTCCACCAGAGGTGAAGCAGAAAGACGGAAAGGAACTAAGCAGTGACCTGGAGACCCAGGTAATCTGCTCCCTCCCTTCAGAGGCGGGGATAATGGGGGCGGGGAGGGCAGAGGGACCAGCCCAGCCACCCAGAGCTCCCCCCCTCCAAAGCAGAAGGAACTGGGCACTGCCAGTCCACAACTCGTGGTCCAAATTTATTTGCTTATTTACCTCTGTATTTGTGTCCGGCCAGGGAGTTGGCAAACAGCAGGCGCTCGATATGTGCGGATTGGATTAAAACGGGGAGGCAGTGACAGGAGCCAGAATTAATGCCATCCTGGGGTGGGGGGTTGTGAGAAGTCAGGGAAGGCTTCCTGGAGGAGGTGATGCCCCGTCTTAAAGGATGGCAAGCAGTGAGCCCTGCAAAGAGGAGGGGACGGATCGCGTCCGGAAAGAAGGATGGTGTGAGAAAGGAAACTGAGAGGGGCATTCATTCCTGGAAAGACTGGGGTGAGCAGGAGATGGGGGAGGTGAGGCGGCCGGGGAGCTCGTGTTTTGAATGAATGAATGGATGGATGGATGGATGAAAGGCTTTGAAGCACGCAGCTGCTTTGCCTTTTCGAAACAGGGCTTTGGTGGTTGGTAGACTGGATTTTACCAGCCTAAAAGGCACAGCGTAGAGTCATAAACCTGTAATAAAAACCAGGCACCGGGATTAGCACTTCCCATGTGGCAGGGCTGGAGGAATCTTACATGTGTTGATTTATTTCAGCCTCACAGCGGAGCCCAGGAGTTAGGTTCTATTACTTATTGTTCCCATTTCACAAACAAGGAAACTGAGGTCCAGAGTGATGACGTCAGTTGCCAGGCAGATGGGCGAGTGGGTGGCAGCTGGGATTCGAACCCTGCCCACCTGGAGGCAGAGTCTGAGCTCTGAGATGCAACTTAAGGAACCACGGCCCGCAGCTGGAAGTGGTGGAGCCGGGATTCGAACCTGCGGCTCTGGGAATCCCGGGCTTTGCAAGGCTGCTGCAAGGAGGGGGACCTGTCTCCGGGCCAGCCAGGGTGTGGCTGGGGAGGCGGCACTCACAGTGGAAGATGGTGTTGGTGGGCAGGGTGGGAGCGCGGGGTCTCTAGTTCTTGGCCTCAGTTTCTCCATCTGAGCCATGGGGATAACAGGTGTGCACACCTCTAACTAATGGAGGTGCAAGTGGATGTTGCTCGTCGTGAGTCGGGGGCACCCCCATCTTCATGCTGGGCTGGGGCCCTCCTCCCCCGCCTTCCCCCACCACCCCTGCTCCGGGAACCCCAATTGTAGGAGCTCCTCATTTCTCTACCCAGGACCCCCCTGAGGACATGAAGCAGGACCAGGACATTAAGGTGAGTCGGCACCTGGCGCAGGTCTTGGGGGGGATGTGTGGGGGCACCCATGGCGGACGAGGCGGAGGGGGGCCCTGGGGAGGGGTGGAGGAGCAGCCTCTGCTGTGAGGAGGTGTCTGGGGGAAGGAGGAGTGAAGTCGGTCACGAGGGCAGAAGACAGTGGTCAGGGGAGGGGTGACCCCTGCAGAGGGAGGAGAGGTGACCCCCCCGCCTCCGTCCCCCCCCAATTCCGCAGGAGGTGGCGACGTCCCTGCTGCCGCTGACGGTAGCCAACCTGCGCATGTTCCAGCGGGCGCAGGAGGACCTCATCCCGGCCGTGGACCACCAGTTCGCCTGCTCCAGCTGCGACCATGTCTGGTGGCGTCGCGTGCCCGAGCGCAAGCAGGTGAGACCCGGACTCGCGACCTTGACTCGCTCCCGAACTTGGCTCCCGGCCCCCATCCTCGGCGCCTGGCCCTCTGACCCGAGGACATCCATGTCGGAGAGCCTGGCTCCTGACCCCTGACCCCTGACCCCTGACCTCCAAGGTCCACCTCGGCCCTAAATCACTAACCCGGAGCTGGACTTATGAGCTTTTAATTGGAGAAGCCCCAGAGCCTGAACCCCGAATTGCACAGTTGGAGGCTGCGCCCCGCCCCCTCCCCCCCCCCCCCCCCCCCCCGCAAATCAAGCTTTACCCCAAAACCACAACCCCACATCTGACCTCTGGGCCCCCTGACAATTTAAGCCACAAAAGCTTAAGGATGGACCTCTGGAGAGAGGAGCCCTGATCTGTAAGGCTGGTCTGTCTCCCTGGTATAACTACTCCCCTTGTGGCCAGTTCGGGCCCAGCTCGGGACCCCGCCTGGGTGACAGCCAGCCCGCTCCCCACGCCCCCCCGCCCCCCCCCCCCCCCCAGCTGTCCCGGTGCAAGAAATGCAAGAAGCGCTACAAGCCGGTGCCGGAGGACAAGATGTGGGGCCTGGCCGAGTTCCACTGCCCCAAGTGCCGGCACAACTTCCGGTGAGGGTGCCGCCCCCCCCCGCCCTGTTCCCCCCCAGCCCCGCCCCCCGCCCCGTGGCCCCCTGACCCTCACAGCCCTGCCACCCCCAGGGGCTGGGCACAGATGGGGTCCCCGTCGCCCTGCTACGGGTGCGGCTTCCCCGTGTATCCGACGCGGATTCTCCCCCCACGTTGGGACCGGGACATGGTGCGCCGTAGCAGCCACACGCATTCCTGCTCGGCGGCCGATTGCTACAACCGGCGAGGTGAGGGCCTGGCGCCTTCTGTGGCCTCCCTCCCTTCCCCCCACCCCACCAGGGCCAGCTCAGCGGCGGGGGCACCCCCCCCCCGTGATGTCCCCCCGCCCCCACTGTGGCTCTCAGCGCTGGGGTCTCCACCTGTTGCTTCCTCCTCTCTCCCCAGGTCCCGGGGTCCGGGGCTTCCACCCCTCCCACCGCCCGCCTCTCGGGGTCTCACTGGGAGGCCCCGTGGTGGCACAGAGTGGCCCACTGTCCCCATGGCCTCTGTGCCCCTGTCCCCTGGGTCTCTTCGGACCCCCATGGGGCCTCATCACCTCTCCCTCCCCAGAGCCCCACATGCCCGGGACATCCTGCGCGCACCCCAAGAGCCGGAAGCAAAACCGCCTCCCCAAGGTCCTCTACCCCAGCGACCCCCACATCAGCAGTGGCTCCACAGTGGCCACGTGCCTGAGCCAGGGGAGTCTCCTGGAGGACCTGGACAGCATCATCCTGGAGGACCTGGAAGAGGAGGAAGAGGAGGAAGGGCAGGGAGAGGAGGAGGAGAAGGGCGGGCACGGGGCGTGAGCCCTGGCCAGTGCAGACAGCAAACCAGACACGTTCTGTGGCCACTTTGTGTTGTCATAAAATTTGAGCTCAAATTGAGATATAAAGTGCCCTTGGGTCTGAGAGGTTGATGGGGGTGAGGATGGGGATTTTGGGGTCCTGTTTTGCAGGGCTTTGAGTAAGAGGTCCCCAGGACACGGCTATGTTGAGCCACCAAAGAGGGATGGCCAGGACAGCTTTGGGGACAGGTGGACACAGTCATGACCTCAGCGGCCGGATCAGCATGGCAGCTTTCTTGAGAGAGTATGCCCCACCACGAAACTCCGCCCAGTAGACACCGTCCTGGTAGCGGCTGCGGTAGTGGCCCCCACGATGCCACACGCCATTGAGGTTGGAATGGGCACAGGCGTGGTACCACCAGCCTCCCCGCTGGTACAGGGCACAGTTACCTGAAAGGCAGAGAGATCCATGTCCTTTCACCAGAATAAAAGCCTCTACCAACACTTCAGTAGTGTAAAGCTTTTGCCAGGCAGCCTCTGGTCCTTCTTCCCACCTTCATCTCTATCTCCCCACCAAAATAAGAGTCCTAAGACTGCTTTCTCCTCTGGAGTACGCCTTAATTCTTTCCTAATCCCCTTAGCAAAATACAAGTCCCACCTGTTCCATCCTTTCCGTGAAGTAGGAACTCTACCTTACATTCCTTTATAGAAACGGAAAAAATCCTTTGCTACTTCCTTCCTAAAATAAATCCTAGTTCCCACTTCTTGCCCTGTACCAGGAATCTTGACTCTTACTGCCTCATCAGGAAGAGTCTGGATTCCTTATTCCCTCACCAAAATAAAAGTGTGTTCTCGATTCTTTTGCCAAAATAGAAGCTTGTTTGCCCTGATCCTTAACTGAGAGGAGTCCTTCTACAATTTTCATTCAGTCCATTACCAGAGAACAGGATTCCACCTCCCTCTGCTCCCACCACCACAATAAGAGTTCTCCTTACCAGAATAGGAGTCACGGTCCCTGTCCACAGTGCTGAAGGGTTTGTCATTGTGCCAGGAGAGAGAGTCTCCAGCATCACCATGGTACTGGCCAAGTCGCAAGCGGTAGTAGTCGCTCTCCGGTTCCAGGGAGAAGCTATCGTAGTGGGCACGTGCCCCACGGCCCCCCCAGTCTTCCAGGAGCACCAGCAGCTCGTGGTCCCCCCGGCTGGTCAGCTGGTGCACAGGCTCCAGGCCCAGCCAGTATTCCCCATCAGGCCGCCCAAAACCCGTCTGGCAGGGCAGGAAAATTAGGAGGTCAAGAGAGGCCCCTTCCCCTGCCCGGCTCTGCCCCTGCCCACCTACAAGCCCACCTTGTAATGCTGCCAAGTAGTGAAGAAGTTGACAGAGCCATCTTGCCGCCGCTGAATCACAGTCCAGCCTCCCCCCTCCACCTGTTGCTCACACCACACGGACACCACGTGCCGACTCAGCCGCAGCTCATACACTCCACTCTGCCTGTGGCCTGCCTGGTGGGCCTCGGTGCAGTCCTGCCATGGGCCTGTGGGTAACAGGGACGGGAGCAGGGGGTGCCCGACCTGGGCCAACCAATCCCTTACGGGAGTAAGAGTCCTCAGTCTCCCTGATCCCCTCACCAAAATAGAGGTCCTGCTTCTCCCATCCCCTCATCAGAATGAGTCCCAATGCCCGTTTTCTCTCCTTGGTAAGATTCTAGGACTCATTTCTCTCAGAGGAGCAAACTGGGGGCCTGGTTTCCTTGCCAGAATAGGAATCCTAAATAGGGCACTCTAAACCAGTCCAAATTCTCACCAAAGTGGTAGTCCCAAATGCCCTATCTGCTCATCAAAATAAAAGTCCATCCTCTCCTACTCTCACACCAAAGTATTTTGGACTTTGGCATTGAGAAGTCCTTATTCCATCACTAAGGGAGGAATACACCACTGAAATCTGGGCTCCTCTATCTCCCTCTGCCCACGCTACACTGGAAGTCCCCCCAGCTCCCCACACTCTGGTCTCATCTTACCTGCTGGCTCGGTAGGGGCTACAGAGTGTCCTGCAGGAACTGGAGAGGCCAAGGGGCTCTGCTGTCTCAGGGTCTCTCTCTGGGAATCCAGGGCTGGGTCCAGCCTTCTGCTGCTGACATTGGTGCCACCCACCAGGCTGAGTGGAACCACAGGCACCAGGGGGGGTGGCAAGACCTGGTATGGCCAAGAAAACCCCCCAGGGCTGTGATTGCATTAATCCTTCCTACTCCAGGGCCCAAGATGGTGCATCAATCTCCCTACATTCAGATGGGCATGATGTCAGGCAGGAGGGTGTCCCAGTCCCACGATTACTCTTCCCCAAATTCTATTTCTTGACCCACAAGAGCACAGGACTGGGATTATGCAGGGCTGGCTCAGATGCCCCCTCTGGAACTCACAAGTTTAACCCAAGTGTGCTAGGCCTCCTCTTAAAATGGGAATAATACGTGTACATCCAATGATGCATATTAACACTGAACCCTCCCAACCACCCCGTAAAGTAGGGACAGTCCAGGGCACCCATCGCTTATCCAAAACCTGGGATGACACAAATTCCAGAATTTAGAATGCGGTGGGATTTAGAAATAGTAAGACAGGACCTATATGTGTATTACATTCCCCGGCCGGGTCTTTGGTCTTGCTCCACGTGATAATATGCTTGATTATGAGGATGCTAAGTGTATTCTCATTAAGTGGTTAAGTCAAGATTAGAAATGGCCGCCAGTCGCGTTTGGGCCCAAAAGAGCAATGGAAAAAAAAATCCAGTTTTCGGATTTCGGAAGTGCGGATAAGAGCCCATGGGGTACCATTTCACAGAGGATGTGCACAGGAAGTGGCGGCGATTCGGCGGGGCTCCGGCGTTACCTGTTGCTGCCCACCCGCGCCCCCCGGGCACAGGCGCTCCAGGCGGGCGATGACGCCGCTCTGATGAGTGACCAGCCGGGCCAGCTCGCGGAACTTGACGTCCAGCTGGTGGAAGCGAGCGGCGGCGCGCTGGGCCTCGGCCGACGCGTTGAGCACGCGCTCCCCGAGGAGCGCCAGGGCCGCGGCAGGCTCCGCCCCGGCCCCTTCCTCCGGCCCCGCCCCCGGGCCCGCCTCGTGCTGCAGCTGCGCGCGCAGCTGGCCCAGGTGCGCGCTCAGGCCGCGGCTCTCCTTGCGCAGCGCGCGCACCTCGCCAGCCGTGGCGCCGTCGGCCGCCGCCAGCCGCTGCAGCTCGCGCAGCAGGTCCTCGTGGCGGGCCACGCGCACGCGCAGCGCCGCCACCTCGCTGGCGTTCGCGGCCTCGGGCGCCGGCCGCGCGCGCGCAGGGCCGCTCCAGCACACCGCGCCCGTGAATTTCTGCGCGGGCAGCACGAAGGTGTAGGTGCAACGCGGGGCGCCCGTCCGCGCCCACGACGCGCCCAGCAGGAGCAGCAGCTGCAGCGCGCGCAGGCGGGGCGCCCACATGGCGGACCTGCGGGCAGAGGGGGCGGTGGGAAGGCGTGGGGGGACTCGGGAGCCTGGAGCTCGGCCAGCCCCGGCTGCTCACAGGGGCCCGTGTCTACACCCGCGTGGCCTCCGTCTCGTCCCCGCCCCCCCCCCCCCCCCCCCCCGCCCTGCGGCTGGCCTCTCCACCGAGTTCCAGGTGTCCCCGCGGGCAGCAGGTCTGGTGCGTTCTTTCGACGAGCACGCATTGAGCGCTTACTGTTTAGCGGCCTCCGTTGTAGGCGCTGGGAATACAGTCGGGAACAAAACAGCCTAAAAGTCCTGCCCTGGTGAAGAAAATAAGCAAAATCGTGTATTAGGTGGTGCTGATCGCCAGAAAGAGCAGGAAGCCCAGGGAGGGGCCATTTAAGAGGAGGGGGGCACCTCAAGGAGGTGAACAAAGATCTGAAAGAGGTGAGGAGTGGGGAAAGACGCCGGGGCTATCGGAGGAGAGAAGCGCCCCAGGCGGGTGGTGTGTGTGTGTGTGTGTGTGTGTGTGTGTGTGTGTGTGTGTGTGTGTGTGTGTGTGTGTGTGTGTGTGTATGTGCAAGTGCAAAGGCCCTGAGGCCAGCCCCTGCCTGACATATTAAAGGAGCGGCATCAAGAGGGAGAGTGGAACGGCAAGTCTTACTGACTGTCAGTAATGGACACCCCACCCCCCTCCAGTTGTCCTCGCTGCAGATCCCACCCATCAGCCAGGCCTGTCGGCTCTTCTTAGAGCCTGAATTCCTCCAACCCCCAACACCCCGCCTGGCCCCACGGCCCCAGCCTTAGACACCGTCTGGATTTTCTTACAGCGGCGCCTCCCGGGTCTACAATGTCCTGCCCTGCCCCTCTAGTCTTTTCCCCCAGGGCAATCAGAGGTGCCTGTGAGCACCAAGGCAGATCACTTCCTGCATCCAACTCAGAACCCTCTACGGCTTCTACCGTCCTTAAAGTAAAAGCCAGAGTCCTCCCCGCGGCCCCCAAGGCCCTGCAAGGCCTGCCCTCTGGCTTCCCTGCCTGCTCACTCCCGCTGTTCCAGCCTCAGGGCCTTTGCTCTTGCTTTTTCGTTAGCCTGGAACATTCGTTCCCGAATGTCCACCTGGCTTCCTTCTGCTCCCTATTCAGGTCCTTCTTCAGCTCAAATGTCCCTTCAGAAGCCCTCCCTGGTCACCCCGCCCAGTCACATGCCTTTCTTTTCATTTTAGCATTTGTCACTCTCTAAAATTCCCTGGATTATCTGCCGTTCTTTATGATTTGAATCCCCCCACCAAAACTGCCCAGTAGGGGCAAACCAATGTTTGTTGAAGGAATAGAGGAACTCTGCATCCCTCCCCCGACGTGCCTTGTGCTTAGCAGTGTCCACGTCTGTGTCCCCAGCCCTGCAGGGTCCACAGCCCGGACCCCCGTGCCCTGATGCCAGCCTCTGTGACGCGGACCTGCTGCCTGGGTCCATACATGCCAACACTCAGAACATGCCCCACAAATCCACATCCCACCTCCATCGGCACCACCCTCCACGGAGTTTCTGGTTGGGGCAGAGGGGCTGAGGGGAAGAGCGAGAGGAGGGGAGGGCAAGGAGGTAATGCAGCATTCAGCCAAGGCCTGGTGGACCAAGGGGAGGAGCTGGGCTCTTACCCTCGACAAGGTGAGAGCCATGGAAGGTTCTGAGCTAGAAAAGGGAGCATTTGTTGCCCACCATCAGTGCACACCAAGCAGGAATTCCCAAGGGTTGGTTGGGAACCTGTTCCTGCTCCCCTTATGGACATCAGGCTCCCCACACGGTAGCAAGACTCGGGGTGGGGAGGGGGCAGATGAGGAGGCCTGGAAGCCCCCCAGCAAGCCATAGCCGGGGTCTCCCAACAGACAGAATCACCCTCTCGCCTCTCACCACCAAGGCCAGGGGTCCCGCGAGGCTCGCAGCAGGCAGAGGGACGTCTGAAGTGGAGCCGACCGTCCGGCAGGAGCCACTGAGCTGGGGAAGAAGGAAGGAGGAGACTCCGTAGCTCCACTCTGCTTCCCAAGTGCCTGGGACTGGAGCTGGGACGTTCAGCCCAGGAGCCCCAACTGTAAATATTTAGCATTTCCTATGTGAGAACTGAGGCTAGAATTGCAGACGCCCCTGTCCAGGCCACTCGAGCCTGATAACACCGGTCAGTGCCCTGGACACTTCCCCCCAGTGGAGAGCAGAGCGTGGGAGGCTGCAGGCCTTGGGGCTGACGGGCAGATCCCGGCCCCAAACATGCCCCAACTCACACATCCTAAGGAGAACAGCACCAGTGGCCTTAGAGGACTCCTGCTGAGAACCAGGCAGGGCTCTAAAAGCACCACACCTTTTACCTCCTTTCTCCCTCACAACTTGAGCCGCCTTCCATATGTAGCCCCAATTTTCCAGCCCAGGAAACAGGCTCAGAAAGGGCATGCACCTTGCCTGAGGTCACACAGCCGGAAGAGCACCGCGGTGGGATTCAGCCCCTGGTGGTTTGGGTCCAGGGTTCACACACATGTCCCACGGCAGGAGACAGAAGTGTGTGAGCACCCACACACATGTGTGTGCACATAACAGCACAGACACAGAGACAGCGTACTGACGAGACACGCAAAGCTAGCCAGATGGAGAGCCAGACATAGCCCTGAGAATCGAGGGGTGTGTGTGTGTGTGTGTGTGTGTAGGTGTGTCCACAAATCTGTCCGGCACACATACATTTAAAGACACAACTGGAAACCCAAAACAAGATTCAGGCAACCATCAGTGTTCAAAATGTAGTCTCTCTCACGCCCACACACACACACAACTTACAGGAAAGTGCCTATGCGTGTGCATGTGGGGGGCAGTTGTCACACCCCAGGCAAGCACAGAGACCCGAGGCAAGTCAAAGACAAGTGCAACCCACCCGCCTGCCCCTCACCGCGTTTCCATTTGTCTCCGGCACACTTGTCCCAGTCTCGCTCTGGTCAAACCACAAGGGGACAGAAGCAAGCAGAAAGATCCAGACAGCCATTTCTCAGAGGAGTAAAGAGACTCACATGGAGCCCCTGGGCCTCCAGGCCCCGACCGGTGCAGGGGGTCCCACCGCAGAGCAGACACAACTGGGGGCACCGCTCCTTCCCCCACCCAGCACTCAGTCCTGAACTCGTAACCCGAGTGGACTCCGGGGCTGGGAGAGGAAATGGCCGTCCCAGGTCTGAGAGAAGCTGCCAGGCTGAGCTGTGGGCCGGGGCGGGGGCCCCCCCACACTGGGCCCCTCGGCCCCCCCACCCTCAGGCCTCTCCAGCTTCCCCCATTGGCAGCAGGGAGAGAGAAGAAAACTCATAACTCACAGAGAGGGCCTGACAGGAGGGAGAGGGTGTCCCAGAGACAGAGACGTGTGGGGGGGGAGAGACAAAGATGAGAGAGAGGAGGGGAGAGAAATGGAAAGCTGGGGAGGAAAATGGGAAGCCATGCGGAGACGGAAGCAGAAATGGGGACAGAGAGGAGAAAATGGAAACTAACAGATGCTGGAAAATACAACGGATGATAAAATTTGGGGAGAGGATGACAAAGATAGAAAAAAGGGATGGCAAGGGGAGACAGCTGGGGGAGGGGGACAGCTGGGGGAGGGGGACAGATGGGACGGGGCGTGGCGGGGGCGGAATTCAGCCCAGGGAGGGGGTGTTCTGGGGAAGAAGCCAGAGGCCTGGGGCCAAGACCGGGGCTTCCAGCGGAAATGGGGAGGGAGAATTATTCACGAAGCCCCGGCCCTGTCCAGAGTTTCCAGAAGGTGATGTGAAGTTTCCATCCCTCATCTCGACGGCAGATGGGGCCTCGGGAGAAGCTGCTTCTCTCCCCGCCCAGGTCCCAAACTGCTCCAGGTCCTACCCACTTCTCTGTTCGCTCACAAAGTGTCAGGGTCCCCAAACATCTTGCATACATTATGTCTCTCAGTTTACAGGTCATGGGAGGGAGTATTATCCTCATTTTAAGATTTAAAAAGCTAGAAAAGGGCTAGCAAAATCGCAGACCGGTGGAAATGGGCAGAAGCGGGATTCGAACCCTTAAAATGCCTGTACTCGGCAGCCCGCGCCTCTTCCCGGAGCCGTGCAGTGCCCCCCTGTTTCCATAGAAACAGGCACCCGGTGTCTCCATAGCAACGCCTCCGCCGTCGCCGAGGCCGCGTAGGGGGCAGGCCCGCCCGAAGACGTCATCGCCCAGCACCGCCCGCGCCGGAAGTGAGCGGCGCGGCGCCGGAAGTAGCCGGCAGAGGCGGCCTCGTGGAGAAGACGGTGACATGGGGCAGCCGAGGCGGGTGAGGCGGGGCGGCCGGGGAGGCGGGGAGCGCGGGCGGGGGTCTCCGCGGAAGCCGGGGTGCTCACCGCTCGTCTCTCGCCCCGTCAGTCCCGGCACCAGAAGCGCGCGCGCGCCCAGGCGCAGCTCCGCAACCTCGAGGCCTACGCCGCGCAGCCGCACTCGTTCGTGTTCACCCGGGGTCGCGCGGGTCGCAGCGTCCGGCAGCTCAGCCTGGATGTGCGGCGAGTCATGGAGCCGCTCACCGCCACTCGCCTGCAGGTTTGCACCATCCCGGGGCCCCGTCTCCCCAGCCGCTGGGCTGCCTCTCGCCACCGAACCGCGCGGGGCCCCTCGGACCCCGACCGGAGGAAGGGTCCCTAGGTGATGGTGGTGGGGAGCTGACGTATCCACTTTGCGGGACTTTCCGGGAATGCAGCCGGGGACGCGTGTGGATGAACGCATTCAGCTTGGGGCTGGGCTTGAAGTCCAAGCCTGGAGTCGGCAAAACTGGGTTTGGCGAATTGGTGTCTTTCAGAGGCCTGGACTCAGTTCCTTAACCTAACTGCGCCCGGTTCGCTCTTCTGGGCTGTGCAGTAAGCAAGTACCGAGCTGACATTTGATTTCGGCTCTATTGGTTCTAGCGTGCAAGAGAGGTTATAACGGCTTGCTCTGTCTCAGCCGAAAGGCTTTGCTCAATAAGGTCTACCTGTAGTCCTTTCTTTCTAGGTACGGAAGAAGAATTCCCTGAAGGATTGTGTGGCAGTGGCTGGGCCCCTCGGGGTCACGCATTTCCTGATCTTGAGCAAAACTGAGACCAATATCTACTTTGTGAGTAGATGCTTACACCCCTTCCTTACCTCACCCTGCCCGGTACCTTTTCCAGCTCTCATGATGAACTCATGTGCCGCTGAGCTGCAGTGATTCTAGTTTCAAAGTAAACGCTCTGAAGAGCTGGGACAAAGGTTTCCGGCCTCCTCCCCTTTTCCTCTCCCCCGGAAAGACCCCCCTACCTCACCAACACCTTTCTCCTGCAGAAGCTGATGCGCCTCCCAGGAGGCCCCACCTTGACGTTTAAGGTCAACAAGGTGAGGGGTGGGGGCGGTTCAAGGGCCTTGTGGGCGAGGGGCCACCTGTGCACCACAGTGACCCCTACCTCCCCCCTGCCCTGTAGTACACACTGGTACGTGACGTGGTCTCCTCGCTGCGCCGACACCGCATGCACGAGCAGCAGTTTACCCACCCACCCCTCCTGGTACTCAACAGCTTTGGCCCCCATGGAATGCACGTGAAACTCATGGCCACCATGTTCCAGAACCTGTTCCCCTCCATCAACGTGCACAAGGTGGGCCAGGCCTGGCACATTGGGGTGGGGTGGGGGGTGGGGAGCAGGCACAGGCCCTTGGGTTGACCCTGGAGAAGAGGCTCACTGATGAGCCAGCCTTCCTCACTTGACAGGTGGAAAAGTAGGCCAGTAGCACTTTCTTTCTACATGTGTGTCTAGTATTGGTGTGAGTAGTATGGAGTACATGTCATTGCCCTGTTTGACAGAGGGAAGCTGAGGCTGAGAGGGAATCATTAGTGTGAGGTTATACACAAGGAGAGCACGCCTGGATTTTTAAATCCATACACTGTGGTATAGCTTGTTGGGGGCTCCAGCCCACAGTGCGGCCTGGGGGCACTCAGGTTGTGCTGTGCCGGCACTTTCTTTCCCTCCCAGGTGAACCTGAACACCATTAAGCGCTGCCTGCTCATCAACTATAGCCCTGACTCCCAGGAGCTGGATTTCCGCCATTAGTGAGTACTCCGAGGGGAGGGACGAGGGGGCCTGGTTCATGTGTGTGGCTGATGACAACACTGCTGCTGAGACCCTGTGATTGCTTAGCCTCAAAGTAAACGCTCTGACACACTGGAAGGGGTAGGAGATGGAGCCCACCATCAATCCCTGACCCCTAATCCCCTCCTCTCTGCCCATTGCAGTAGCATCAAAGTTGTCCCTGTGGGAGCAAGTCGTGGGATGAAGAAGCTTCTCCAGGAGAAGTTCCCCAACATGAGCCGGCTGCAGGACATCAGCGAGCTGCTAGCCACGTGAGGAGGGCAGGGGATAGGGGACCCCAGAACTGACCTGGAAGCCTTGGGACTTCTGCTGAGCCCCACGTCTCCCGCACAGGGGCGCGGGGCTGTCGGAGAGTGAGGCGGAGCCCGACGGCGAGCACAACATCACAGAGCTGCCGCAGGCCATTGCCGGACGTGGCAACATGCGGGCCCAGCAGAGTGCAGTCAGGCTCACTGAGGTGAGGCTGGTCCCATGGCCTTGGTGACTTCCCATGCCAGCCCCCCTTCCCAGAGAAAGTTCAGGACCGACTGACTCCCGCTTCATTTCCCAGATCGGTCCCCGGATGACACTGCAGCTCATCAAGATCCAGGAGGGTGTTGGCGAAGGCAATGTGCTGTTCCACAGTTTTGGTGAGGATGGGGCCATCCACGTTACCAGTGAGGCTGGTATCGGGCGGGGGTGGGAAATCATGAGATGTGACGGACTCCTGGGTGAGCGTGAAGTGCCTCTTTCCTGCCCAGTGCACAAGACGGAGGAAGAGCTGCAAGCCATCCTGGCAGCCAAGGAGGAGAGGCTGCAGCTCAAAGCCCAGAGGCAGGACCAGCAGGCCCAGAACATCCAGCGTAAGCGGGAGCAGCGAGAGGCCCACAGGTCAGTGGCCGTGGGGTAGCCGGTGTCCCCAGGTACAGACCCCCTTATGGACTGACCCCCCCCTTCCAGGAAGAAGAGTCTGGCGGGTATGAAGCGAACGCGAGCAAAGAATGGGGACAGTGATGCTGAGGACCCTGCGGCCTCCCCGAAGGTGGACGGGACTGGCCAGGAGGAAGACGAGGAGGATGATGCAGAGTATTTCCGCCAGGCGGTGGGCGAGGAGCCCGATGAGGGTATGTGGCAGAGATTGCTGGGGTGGGCACCCCAGGCCTGTGTCCCTGTGCACTGGACCCCGACACAGTTTCTCCCCACAGACATGTTCCCCCGGCTAGCCAAGCGCAGACGGCCTACGGGGCCTGCAGGCAGGAAGCAGCAGGGAAGGAAGCAGAGGCCTGACCGGGTTGCAGAGCGGAGGCCTCCAAAGCCAAAGGGCCGGCCCCGGGGAGCTCAGGCCAAGCTAGGCCCTCGCGGGGCGTCCCGGAATCATGTCCCAGGCCGGCCCCGGCCCCACAAAGGAGCAGCCCGGACCTGAGCCTCACCTGTGGATCCACTGCCCCAGATTGGGGCCCCCCCCGAGAGGCACTGCCCTGGGGCAGCCTGCAGCCAGCACTCTCGGTTTCCTTTCATAAAGGAGCTGTTCCCCCACCCCCATCCCCCAATAAAGAATTGAACTTCCCAGGAGAATCACAGTCTGTCCAGAATGGGGGTGGGGGGGAGGGGGCGGGCCGAGCTTGGGCAGTGGACAGAAGGATGGGCAGAGATTGGAGCTTGAGCAGGGGTGGCTCAGTCAGGCCCTCCCCACCTCCCCTGGCAGACAAGTCAGCAGAGGAAGGAAGCTGGGAGGCAGGCGGGGGTGAGTGCTCTGACCCGCTCCACAGGCCGAGGGCGGGACGGTGGGGAGGGCGAGTGCTGCAGTCTACAAAGGCTGGGCCAGACAGTGTGACGAGCCGAGCCATGGCAGCTGCCTCAGGTAGGGAGCTGGGGGTGGGAGTGGGGGTGGGGTGTGGTATTGCAGCCCTCCTAGGGCTCAGCCCAGGATGGGAGTGCAGGTCCCTGGAGGCTGCAGGGAGTTGAGACAGCACAGGCATCTCTCTAGGTCCTTCCATGGGGATGGGGGTGGGGGGGAAGACAAGGGGCACAGCCCCCTCCTCCCTGGCCCGGGAAAGGCTATTTCCCAGGTCAGGAGGCTGAGACTGAGGTTAGAGTGCACCAGGGATCCCGCCCAGGCTCAGGCTCCTTCACTTCGCTTCCAGGGCACCGATCCAGGCCCTGGAGAGTCGAGCTGGCAAGCAGGAAAAGCTCCTTCCCTCCTGGGGCAGGAACTGGTTAAGAACAGGCTGTGATTGGGGTGGAGGCCGTGGAGAAACACTGAGCAGTGAAGGGAGGTGAGGGTCCAGGGGAGCAGGTGCCAGGCTGGTAGGGAGTGCAGTGGGCTTCCCCTGGGTGGGACTGGGGGCCAGGTAGGGGAGCACCATAAGGCCGCCTGTGGCTGCCGGCCCAGGCTAGCGCCCTGAGGAAGCCAGTGCGGCTGGGGGATGGGTCGGGAGGGTGGGGACTGGCCTGGGGTGACCACGTGAGGGTATCAGTTCTTTTATTTTTTAATTACCCTAGTTTTGGATAGTCTCCCACGGGTTTTTGTCTGCACACCCCCATCCACTCTCTCCTTTTTGTGTGGCTGGCAATCTCCGGGTGCTGGATTTGTAAGGGCAGATTCTGATATGCACAGGACGTAAGCATGGCAAGGGGCGCCCCAAGATGGGGAAAACAGAACATTTGGGACAAACCATTCACACCCCAACATACATGTAACTAGTGTTATTTTCAAAAACTAATTTTATTTTGCAGTTTAGAAATTACTTTGGATTTATCCAAAGGAAAGAGGATGAGGGGTGTGGGGCAGGATGACAGGTGGGTTTAGAGCCTCAGTTCCAGCACTGAAATCGTCCAGTGCCTTCAAGGACCTAACACCTCTTACAACACTTCTCAGCCCTCCGAGACTGACTCACAGCTTCCATGGGAACGTGGATCTAGTGCAACAATTACACAGTATTATTTTCGTCCTGAGTGAGTGACTCAGGGAGCCGCGGAGGGCTGTGGGCAGTGGGGCACCGACGCGGGGACTCACAGGCGCCCCCGGGCTGCTGTGGGAAGGCCAAGGCCAGGGGTGGCTGAGGAACGGAGGAGGGGGTGCAGGGCAGAGGCAACTGCTTCCAGGCACACAGCGGACGAGGGGGGCAGACTCTGAAGCGCAGCTGGTAGGATGACCCACAGATTGGATACCCAGGCCCGGCGTGGTAGCAGCCACCTCCGGCCACTTACACCCCTGGGGGTCTCCCACTCCCCCATCCCGGCCCCCTCAGTCACCAGTGCAGAGTCACACATCTCACGAGCACAGCACCCTCCTGGCTTATCCTTCAGGGGTGTGCAGGGCCCGGAATGAGCCCAACAGGGTCAACAAAGCCTTCCTGGGCCCTGGTTTCCATTGGCAAAAAGGGGCCAAGGCCCACATCCCCCCACGCCCCCAGCCAAGGGGGCTGGGGGCACTGCAGACAGGGGAGCGCAGAAGGACGGGCCCACCCAGGGACACCCTCTGCCCACAGGTGCCAAACCCTGCCCAGCCAACTTCTCGGACGACGCCGACCGCTTCCTCAGCAGGTTCCAGGAGGACTTCCTGTGGCCCGTGCTGGTGGCTGAGTGCCTGGTGGCCGTGACCGGCAATGGGCTGGCCCTGTACCGCTTCAGTACCCGGGAGCGGCGCCCCTGGCACCCGGCCGTGGTCTTCTCGGCCCAGCTGGCGGTCAGCGACCTGCTCTACTCCCTGACACTGCCCCCACTGGCCGCCTACTTCTACCCCCCCAAGCACTGGCGCTACGGGGACACGGCCTGCCGCCTGGAGCGCTTCCTCTTCACCTGCAACCTGCTGGGCAGCATCATCTTCATCACCTGCATCAGCCTCAACCGCTACCTGGGCACCGTCCACCCCTTCTTTGCCCGCAGCCACCTGCGGCCCAAGCACGCCTGGGCGGTCAGCGCTGCCGGCTGGGCCCTAGCGGCCCTGCTCGCCGCCCCCACCCTCAGCTTCTCCCGCCTGAAGGGGCCGCCGCAGGGCCAGGGCAGGGGCACGGAGGGTGGCGTCAGGTGCCTGGGGACAGCCGACGACAGCCGCCTCGAGGCCTACTGGGCCTACAGCCTGGTGCTGGCGCTGCTGGGCTGCGGCCTGCCACTGCTGCTCACCCTGGCGGCCTACGGTGCCCTGGGCCGGGCCGTGCGGCGCAGCCCCAGCGTGACGGCTGCCGAGAAGCTGCGCGTGGCGGTGCTGGTGGCCAGTGGGGTGGCCCTCTACGCCAGCTCCTACGTGCCCTACCACGTCACGCATGTCCTCAACGTGCGAGCCCAGCAGCGCTGGAGGGAGCGCTGTCCCAGCTTTGCCAACACAACCCAGGCCGTGGCGGCACTGAGTCTGGGGCCCTACCTGTGTTACCAGGTCACACGGGGCCTCGTGCCACTGGCCATCTGCCTCCACCCACTGCTCTACATGGCCGTGGCCCCCAGCCTAGGCTGCTGCAGTCTGTGCTGTCCCAGCTGCAGCAGGGCGCGGGCCACGGACAACACTGAGAGCCCCGGCCAGGCCCTGACCCTCAACATCCCAGCCACCCCGGGGCCCTTGGGGCCCACCCCATGACCTGGCCTATCTGGGCCTCCTCACCACAAGGCACTGGACCTCGGAGGCAGAGCACAGAGCAGGTCCCTGGTGGCTACCACTTCCTTCCCCAAGACAGCTGGGGGCCCTAGCACACAGAACAAGCGGGAGCTGAGAGCTGAGGATCTGAGCGGCAAGGGTTCCCCAGTGGCCTGCAACGCTGACCACAGAGCGGCCAGGAGCAAACACGTCTCAGGGGGCTAGGGGGCCCAGAGGCCACGGGGCAGGGGGTGCCCAAGAAGAAGAGAACACGCTTAGGGCGGGATGAGCCTTTTTATTGCTCAAGGAGTGCCCTGTTCTCAGAAGCGGCCCCCTGAGGTTGGGGGTCATCAGCCAGCCGGTGATGTCTGCAGCTGCCTCAGTTGGTGGACGGCCTGGAGACAGGGAGGACAGCAAATAAGGATGGCAAATGGGGGCTTCAGACCCCAAAGGGAATCCCAAGATCATCCCCTGCACAAACTGGGGCTCCTGTCGGGGGTGGGGGTGCGGGAGAGGGGAAGGGCGGGGCAAGGTGGAACAAAAGGCACGGCCACCCACACATGCCCATCTGCCCCCCACAGCCTGGACAGGACAATAAATGGCCTTCCACCCTGCACCCACTGTGCTGAGCATGACCTCGGTGCATGACCCAAGGAGAGCCTCAGTGTCGGTACGCTGGGGTGGGAGGACAGGGCTGAGGGTGGGGCAGGGGACTTACTTGGCCCACTCGACGTTGAGGATGAGGTGGTCGTAGCCGAAGCCGGACACGCCAGCGATGGCACGTGCGGCGTCCTCACGGCGGTGGAAGCTGATGAAGGCAAAACCCTGGGGGAGGGGGCGAGGTCAGGGGCACTCTGGACCCCGCCAGGCAGAGGGCCCCACCGCCCCCCCTTCCCAGCCCCCAGCCCACCTTGGACTGGCCAGTGGTCTTGTCCTTTGCCAGGTAGATGCGGGAGATGGAGCCAAAGGGCCGGAAGAGCTCCTGCAGGTCAGTCTCCCGGGTGTCCTCGGACAGGTTGGTGACGCGGATGGTGGCATTGTCATCAGCTGGACAGGCAGGGAGGGGCAGCTGTCAGAGGACAGCTCTGCCCAGCACCGCCCCACAGCAGGGTAATCACAGGGCCAAGTGCCCGCCCCCCGCCCCTCACCTCTGCGGTTGGGCTGCATGGACTCCCCGCGGCGGCTGGCCCCGTCCCGCAGGCTCGGTGGCACGTACTTCCCTGTCTTGCTCTGGGCAGCCTGCACAGGCTCCAGCTCTGGGGACCAAAGGCACAGGGCTCAGAACAGGAGGCTGGTGGCCCTGGCCCAGGTGGTCAGTTGGTCCTTCTAAGGCCCTGAGCTGCACTGGCCGCGCCAACACCAGGGTCCCATCCAGACAGTAGACGCCTTGCACGTACGAACCAGCTGGGAGCACTGGTGGAGCAAAACTCCACAGGGGCTGAGAGCTGAGGACAAGCCCACGAGGACAGCAGGTGCAAGCACACATGCACACAGGTAGTGGACGGACGACACCCAGCCCTCACACGGCAAGGGACAAGTCCATCTCCCACACAAGTCAGACACAGAATCCCCTTCAGCAAGTCGTGCACAGCCACACTGGAAGGCACATGTGAGTGCACACGTGTGCATGGCCGCGGATGGGCGGCGGGGTGGGAGGGAGCTGCAGCCAGTAGCAGACAGACTCACGCCGCCATTCACCAGCAGAATCACAGCCATGAGACCCCACGCACACAAGGACAACAGTGCAGCACGCATGCGTGCAGGAGCACACTCGACCCCCGCTCCCGACCCCCCTGACGGGAGAGACATGACACTGCAGGCCCAGCATGCCCCTCACCCAGCACACACACGGATGGCAGCCGGAACCTGGCAGTGCTGACGCGGCACGGGGGAGAGGACAGCCAAGGAGGAGGTGCCCCCTGCTCCCAGACCCGGACTCCCCCCACCGCCCCACCACATGCCACACGGCACCCTCCCACCAGCCGCACCCCCAAGCCCGGCACCTCCGGGCAGCTTCTCCTTCTCGCCCGTGGACAAGCCCAGCTGTTCAGCCAGCTCCTTCTGCATGGGCCCCAGCGTGTCCTTGTAGGGGCAGCGGGTGGTCCAGTGGTCGCCCTTGCATATGCGGCAGGACACGATCTTCTGGCCCTTGAGCTTGTTCATCGGGTCTTCCTCCTCCTGGCAGTTCAGGTCCTGGCAGGGGCGGGCAGGGAAGCTCAGGGGCACGGCCATAGCCCCACTGCCGGTGTCCTCCCCGCCCCACCCTGGGCACCGCCCCATCCTGGCACCCCCTCCCACGTACCTCTTTGCTGGTGATGAACGTCATGGAGACATCGTCGCTCACCGTGGTGGTGGCCACATTGGGCCCCGGGGGGTCAAACTCGGAGTTCCCAAACTTCTTCCAGTTCTGAGCTCAGGGCAGGACGGGGTGGGAGTGGGGTCAGGACCAGGTCTGTGGGGGCCCACACTGGCACCTCAGACCTCCCACAGCCAGCCCCAGGGGTGTCGGGCCTTCAACCCTGTTCTTGCTCTCCCTGAATGCCCCCCACTCCCCAGTAACAGTGACAGTCCTCATTTCCCAAGTGAGCCCCCAGCCCTGCCTCTCCACCAGCTCCAGGGGGCTGGGGCAGTTCTCAAGTCTGTGTCCCAGATGAGAAAACAGAGGCTCAAGGGGCCAAGAGGTCAAGAGGTGCACAGCCGACAACGCCTCATGCCCACATAGGGTGGTGGTCCTCAAACCTGGCCCCCATCAGGGAGGCAGCGAGGCTCAGGGGTGGTTCTAAGTAGGGGTCTACAGGGTCACCCAGGCTGTGAAGGCCTTGGGCTGCTTACCCCGAGCCTTAGCATCCTTCCCTGTAAAATGGGAACTACAGAGAGCACGGGTGGTTCAGTGGTAGAATGCTTACCTTCCATGCCGGAGACCAGGATTCAATTCCCAGACTGTGTGCCCTGCCCCCACCCCACCCCCCCAAAAAAGGGAAACCACAAACAGTTGCTTTGGGGATCAAATGAGAAAACGCTCCCTGCAAGGACACGACTCGGGATCTGGTACAGAGAAATTGCTCAGCAAACTGTGCCAAGGGTATTTACTACCATTGCTTCTTCCTGGAGCACTCGGCCCCGGGTAAATGGGAGCCACAAAACTACCTCCAAGGAGGGTTTGGCTCTGTTCCCATTAGACAAGACGTGAGGAATAAAAACCTAACGCCACCCACTCGTGCACTGGACTCTCCAAAGCCCCAACAGGATGCAAACATGCCTAGGCCTCTGTTCTGCTTCAACAAAATGGGTACAAACAGGCAAACCCCACCTCTGGAAACAAACACTGAGGGGGAAAAAAAAAAAAAGGACTCCGGTCCCTGTGGAACCCAAATGATGGGGGCAGGAGTGTCTCACCTTCCTCCTTGCAACAGCCTTTGAGGCCTTCCGGGTCTCGATCCTGAAGGTGCGGACAATCTGCAAATGGGAGAGGGTCAGGCTTCCTGTGCCCCTCCTGGGGTCAGAGTTCTCCCACCAGCCCCATCCCAGCTCCTGGTCCGAGGGCTGTAAGGAAAAGGGTACCACCCCTTCCTGCCAGCCTCACCTTGAACTTCTTGCCATCCTCATCTATCTTGTATTCGGTCACTGTCTTGATGTTTCCAGTGATGACCTCTTTGGGAGGTGGCAGTGGAGCTGAGAAAGAGGAGGAAAAGGTGAGGAGAGCTGAACCCTGCCTAGATAACGCAGACCGGATGGGAAAGGTGCTGGAGGGGCACTCACCTCCTGGCAGGAGCTCAGGTTCTGGGCTGGTGTCACCGGGAGTCAGCGGGATCCCCTTGAGGAGCTCGCTGGTGACACATTTGTCTGCAAGAGGGAGCGTGGGGAGGGAAGGTCAGCTGGGGAGGGGCTGGAGTCCCCAAGCTGAAGTGGAGGGACCTTTGGAACGACGCCCACAGCAGGAGCAGAGAAAGGCAGGACCACGGGCAGAGGGCTGGCTAAGACACTCCCTGGGGAGCAATGTGGGGACAGGGACAAGGGAAGACGAGCCTCAGCGCCGCGGCGTGAAGATCCCCACCTCCCCCACTCATTGCTCGCAGAGAAGCAGGAAACTGGCTACTACAGCCTCTTGTCCCGAGCAGGGCAGCAGCTGCCAGGACTCTTGGGCAAAAGCCGGCCGTAATGGGAGATGCGGGCTTAGAGCGAGGTGCAGGGTGCGGGGCCGGAGCCAGAGGCTGTGACAGGGCCGGGGGAGGCCGCGGGGCCCCTGGTCGACTGGGGGTTCTCACCGTCCTCTCCTTCCTCCTCGACCTGGTCGGCCCAGCTGGGCTTCGAACTGCCGAGACAAAGTGTGCGGAGCGGAAGGATGGATCAACGAGGCCCGGCCCCCCGCAATACTCCTCTGAAGCGCCCAACCGCCTCCCGGGACCCCCTCCGCGACCCCGACTCACTCAAAATCTCCGGTCGGCATCGCACAAACTTCTCCCCACGCAGCCCGAGCCTGGGCCAGAGAGCGGAGGTGGGGGAGAGCGAGACTTCCGGTTCCGCCGCCGCCTAGAGCGCCAGGCCACGGCGCCTACAGCGCCCCCTGCGGATGGAGGCGGAGGCGCCGACTGTGGACGCTGCGCATCCCCTGTATCTTTAAGTAATTTTAATAAAATGTACTTTAACTTTAATAAAATTAGAAATGTTAATAGTACCAAAGCCCATTTATTGAGCCGTGTGAGGGGCACCTTGAGGAGGAAGTGATCATTTCCATCTTGCTGCTGAAGACACCGAGGCTTAGAGATGGTCCATCTCTGCCTCTAGACCCTGCCCCCTCAGTGGGCAGGGGGTGAAAATTGGTTCTTGGAGAGGGTGGAAAAAACCTGACATATGACAATGGTCTGTGGCCCTCCCAAGCCAACTCTGTGGCACAAACTCTTATTCCGAAGGATTTGATTTCTTGCATGCGGGAGGAATTAAATGTCGTTGAAATTGAAACCGAATTCATTGATTTAAAGCTTCAATTTGTTACTTTTTCTCCTTAGAAGTGAGATGGAAAAAGCTGAGAAACACTGCTCCAGAAGGTCAGCTACGGAAAGCAGGCATTTGCTGCTAGGTGCTCGTCTGGGTCCCCAGCACCCATAAGATGTGTCTACATAGGAAGTGCCCAGTTCATGGGCATTTTCGGGAGGGGTGAGAGCCAGATCACAAAGGACTTTTTAAACCAGACTAACTAGTTTGGACTCGTTGTTTGGGCTGTGGGGTGTGGGCAAAGGCACTGAAGCATTTTGAACAGGTAGGCCCGACGGGACCAGGTTTTACTGTGAGAAATATTATTCTGGAAGGTTAAGGGTTGGGGAGGAAAGGAATACATTAGTAGGAGACCAGAAAAGAACTTGGGTGAGAGAGTCAAAGAAAGAGGGGTCCATCAGCACAGGCTTTCAGGACGGTAGTCTGGCAACATGGAAGAAGATAGAAGGTTTGTCCAAAGGGCCGGTAGCTATTTGTACAAACTTATTCAAATTTACCCCTGAGAAAAGCAAAATCCAAAGAACCTAACAGGTGGGCAAAACTTTTAAAATTTGATTTTACCCAGTGGTGGTTAAGATTGAGAAACAGACGGTCACACATATTGTTGGTGGGGTGATATGATGCAAACTCTTCAGAGGGGAGTTTGGCAACACTTTTCAAAACTTAAAATGTATGCATGAATTTTCCTTTGAGTCAGCTAATAATTGAAGCCATGTGTGAACTTCTAAATGTGTGCCAAGATGTGCGAACAAGATGCCTGTGCAGTGCTGTGCATGATAAACACAGGAAATGCCACCAATAGGACTGGTTAAATAGATCAGCTTTGTGTTAAGCCACAAAGCTGTGAAATGCTGTGCAGTCTTTAACGGGTAGAATGATCTGTACTCATGTAAAACAACCATCAGGATAAGGGATGAGGGCAGGGGAGAATGCATGTATGATCTGATTTGTGTTAATCTTGGAACATAGATATGCAGCTATATGCTAACCATTTTCTGGAAGAAAATATCTGAAACTTGCCAAAGGATGCCTTTGGAGAAATGCGTCGGGGGCAGAAAACTTTTTTGGGGACTTTTCTGCTATACTTTAAATTTTTTCCATGTTTGCATTATTTTGATTTAAAAATTATATACATAAATACAAGAATATTCATTTTATATGTTTTATGTATTATGTAATTTGTATGAGCTGCAACACGTACGTGTATTTTTAATTTCTTTTGTGTATCCACTAGCTTGCATTCCCACTTCTACGACTGGCCTAACAGATTCGTATTCGGGTGTCTTAAGTTTCGTGTAAAACAGCGTTCAGCACAATAGGGTTTAAAGGACCAGAAAATTGCAAACAACCCAACCATCATTAACAGCAGATTAGTTCAATGTTGGCTCATCCACCCGTTACTGTCCTGGGAGGAAAAATTGTGCACATTTGTGGATGAACAGAGCTGCCGAGAAAGACGTTAAAACCCAAATATTGGTGTTTGAGAGTATTTTGATTTGATCTCGTCTTTACTCCTTTTTTGGAATCTTTCTGGGTGGAATATTTTTTCTTCAACATCGAGCATGTATTATGTTTTACAAAAAGTCAGATACTTATGAGGGAAAACAGAAAAGGGGGCCTAAGGCAGTGTAGAGCAGTGGGGAAAAGCTCGAGTCCAACGGTGGAGGGGCAAAAACTGCCCCCTCTCCTCCAACCCTTCTCGAGTATACTTTCCTGAGTGCCTACGTCAGGAGCCTGCCAGGGGTCCAGCTCTGGACAACAAAACCAACCCCAAGAAGCCATCAATAGGGAGATGAAAAAAAAAACATGTGCTGAGCCATCCCTGCCTACCCTGCAGCAGTTTAAAGGGGATTATCTAAAACTGACAAATGACGTGTGTATTAGCTAGGGTTCTCTAGAGAAACAGAACCAATGGGAGATATCTGTAAATATGGGATTTATAAAGGTCTCTCAGGAAACCGTGGGAATGGAAGAGTCTGAAATCCGCAAGGCAGGCTGTGAAGCGGGCGGCTCTGATGAAGGGTCTGGATGGACTCCCATTAGGAGAGGTTCACTGGATGAAGAAGCAGTGAAAAAAGTCTCTCTTCTTTCTTAAGAGCCTTCAACTGGTTGGATTATCCCACTGGTGGGAGACAGGCCTTAGTTGAACGCAGATATAATCAGCCACACACTCAATCAACTGACGGAAGATTTAATACACCAGCCTTCTGGTTTAGCAGCCAGCCCTGAAATATCCTTGTAGCAACGGCCAGGCCAGTGCTCGCCTGACCAGACAGCTGGGAATCATCATTTGGCCAAATTGACCCCAGAACTTAACATCACAATATGGAACTCCACTTGGAGGAATTCTCCTTAAGAAATGGGAAGATGCGGCCATAAAAAGCCACGATGTAGATGTAGAGTATGCGTGGAGTATTCCTAGCAGCTTTATTTACAATGGCCAAAAATCTAGAAACAATTCAAACATCCAGCAATTGATAGATGGAGCAGCCAAGATGAATAGTGGTCCATCCTTACAGTGGAATACTATACAGCTATAAAAAGGGACAATCCACTGTTTCATACGATTGCATGGATGCATGTTACAATAGTAAAGAATATATACGGAATGATTCCACTTATGTGGAGTTCTGAAACAGGCAAAATCAATCTATAATAACAGATATTAGCACCGCTATTACATGGGGGAAGGGGTGTTCAGGGTGATTTTTGGAGGAGCTGCTGGCAACCTTCCGGGGTGATGGGAATTTTCTGTTTTAATCTGGACGGTGGTTACATGAGTGAATACACAAGCAAAACTAAAAATGTTTCAGCTGCATACATAAGACCTGTGCACTCAAGTAAGAGAATCTGGAACAGAACATCGCTATTTTCTCCTCCTTGTTTGTAGCACGTATCACGCTCAGCCACCACTGCATACATTTGCTCAGCTCGGGAGCCCAGGACGGCAGTTCTGGTCTGTTTTCATTGCCACACACCCAGCCCCAGAACCATGACTGGGGCAGTCGATGCCCAATCGAGGGTTGTATGAAACTGTTTAAGTTTTCTGCTCTTGGTCAGAGATGGCAGAAACGTGAGTGTGAACACATCTGCGTGACAATAAGCACTTGTAGTGGATGATAGGGTGGTTAAAGGGGCCTTCCTCGTGCAATGAAGTGTGGAAACAGATAAGGACCATTGAGGTTGTAGTGTGATCCGCTGTGCTTTTCTGTCGTTTGCATTTCTTTGAAAACTCCAAACATGGTTGAGGGAGAAAAGCAAGGTGAGCATATGTACAGCAGAATATCATTTGTGCATTTTTTAAAGACACAGATAATACTCAGCCATGGTCATGCAGATGTAGTAGCTGTCAAAGGACAAGGACCAGGAGACACCCTAAATGTCTTGAGACTGTTTGCGTCTGAAAAAGTGCCAGACAGGGGCCTGGCAGGCATATAAAGGGAGTTTCAACGGTGCCCTGAGTAGTTATTTCATTAAAAAACAATCCAAAACTGTTATGATACGTTTCACCCCCTAGGAAGGCTGGTTTTTTTTTTTTGTTGTTGTTGTTGTTTTTTAAGGAAAATAACAAGTGCTGGTGAGAACTGGAGAGATAGGAGCTCTCCTGTATTGTTGGTGGGAATGCTAAATGGTGCAGCAGCTGTGGAAAATGCTTTGGCAGTTTCTCAAGAAGTTAAACATGGCGGGGCAGTCCACGGTGGCTCCGTGGCAGAGTTCTCACCTGCCATGCTGGAGACCTGGCTTCAATTCGTGGTGTTTTCCCATGCGAAAAACGAAACAAACAAACAAACAACAACAAAAAAAAAAAACATAGTGGGGTACAAGGGTAATTCAGTGGTAGAATTCTCACCTGCCATGTGGGAGACCTGGGTTTGATTCCCAGCCCATGCACTTCCCAAAAAACAAACAGCAAAGCAAACAAACGTTCAACTAAAAATAGTTCTGCAACAGCAGGATACACACATGAAAAAATAATGAAATGTGACCCTGCCATACAGCATACAAAGAAAAGAAAAAGTTAAATATAAACTAACAGATGACCCGGCAATCTCCCGTCTACATGTGGACCCCAAAGAATTGAGGGCAGCCTCCCCCTGTCTACGTGGGACATGACTCCCAGGGGTGTGGACCTTCCTGGCAACATGGGACAGAAATCCTGGAATGAGCTGGGACTCAGCATCAAGGGATTGAGAAAACCTTCTTGACCAAAAGGGGGAAGAGTGAAATGAGACAAAATAAAGTGTCAATGGCTGAGAGATCCCAAACAGAGTCAAGAGGTTATCCTGGAGGTTATTCTTATGCATTAAATAGATATCACCTTGTTAGTCATGATGTAATGGGGAGGCTGGAGAAACTGCCTTGTTTCTTGAAGAAGCCATGTTTCTTGAAGATGATTGTATAATGATACAGCTTTCAAAATGTGACTGTGTGATTGTGAGAACGTGTCGGATGCTTCTTTTATCTACCTTGTCAACAGACGAGTAAAACATATGGAAAAGAGATGAATAATAGGGGGAACAAATGTTAAAATAAATTTAGAGTGAAATGCTGGTGATCGGTGAGGGGAGGGGTGGGGGTATGGTACGTATGAATTTTTTTCTGTTTTCTTTTTATTTCTTTTTCTGAATAGATGCAAATGTTCCAAGAAATGACCATAATGATGAATATGCAACTATGTGATGATATTGTGAATTACTGATTATATAGGTAGAATGGAATGATCAAAAATTAAAAAAAAATATCGGTATGTCCAAAAGTGAACTTAATATCAACTCCCTTAAATAGGGTTTTCTTATGTGTTACTTACTCCCTCTCCTGGTAAATGGCTTCACTATCTACCTAGGTGTCTGAGCTAGAAATATCAAAGCCGTTCTTCCTTCCATCATCTCATTCCCACTTAAAAACCAAACAATTCCTAAATTCTGATAATCATACTTACTAAATATCTCCTGGATCTGACTCACTATATCCAGTCTTTATGCTAGTTCCTGGGAAATAACAATAGCTAACCATCTGCTCACCCAACCACTAATCTTTCCTCATGACTAGAATGGATCATTCTAGTCCAGCATTTTACAAACTTCAAGTTGTAACCTGTCAGTGGATCATGAACCACAACTCATCAAAAGTCGTGAAATAAATGTGGTAAGCTTCAACCTACATACTACATACATGCCAGTTTGAAAGGATGTATGTACCCTACAAAAGCCATGAGTTCTAGTTTGCTTGCTGCCGGCATGCAACACACTAGAGACGGATTGGCTTTTAATAAAAAAGGGATTTATTTCATTAGTTCTTCAGAGGAAAGGCAGCTAACTTTCAACTGAAGTTCTTTCTTACGTGGGAAGGCACAGGGCGATCTCTGCTGGCCTTCTCTCCAGGCCTCTGTGTTCCAACAACTTTCCCCGGGATGATTCCTTTCTGCATCTCCAAAGGCCTGAGCTGAGCTGAGAGTGCTGAGATGAGGTGTGCTGAGCTGCTTGGGCTGTGCTAAATTGCGGTCTATCATTTAAGCACCAGTCAATTAAGTCAAACATCATTCATTGCAGCAGGCACGTCTCTTAGCCGACCACAGATGAAATGAGCAACAGATGAGGTTCACGTACCATTGGCTCATGTCCACAGCAACAGAACTAGGTGTCTTCACCTGGCCAAGTTGACAACTAAATCTAACTCCCACACCATGTTTTAATCCTAATCCCATTTTGTAAAGGCAGCCGTTTCTTCTAATCCCTATTCAGTACTATATGTTTGAAACTTTAGTTGGATCATCTCCCAGGAGTTGTGACTCAATCAAGAGGGGTTGTTAAACTGGATTATGTGGAGATGTATCTCCACCCACTCTAGGTGACTTTTGATTACTTTACTGGAATCCTGTAAAAGAAGACGTTTGAAGAAAGCAGGAGATTCTGAGAGCAGAGAAGAATGACATAGCCACAAGAAGTAGAGAGTCCACCAGCCAGCGACCTTTGGAGATGAAGAAGGAAAACGCCTCTCGGTGGAGTTTCATGAAACAGGAAGCCAGGAGAGAAAGCTAGCAGATGACGCCGTGTTTGCCATGTGCCTTCTCAATTGAGAGAGAAACTCTGAACTTCATTGGTCTTCTTGAATCAAGGTATCTTTCCCTGGATGCCTTAGATTGGACATTTCTATAGACTTGCTTTAATTGTGACATTTCCATGGCCTAAAAACTGATAACTTGCAACTTATTAAACTCCCCTTTTTAAAAGCTAAAAAAAAAAAAAAAGAATTGAGGGCAGGGACTTGAACAGGTTTTTGTACACCCATGTTCTAACAGTGTTATTCAAAATAGGAAGAAGGTGGAAGCAACCCAAGTGTCTGTCAGCAGATGAATTGATCAACAAAATGTGGTGTTGCCATGCAGTAGAATATTATGCAGCTGTAAAAAGGAATGGAGTTGTGAGTCAAGCTACAACATGGGTGAACTGCAAAGACATCATCTTGAGTGACATAAGTCAGACATGAAGGGACACTCTTTGTCTTCTTCTGCATGTATGACTGTGGTAGTTGGATTCAGTTGTCAGCTTGGCCAGGTGAAGGCGCCTAGTTTTCTTGCTGTGGACATGAGCCAATGGTACATGAACCTCATCTGTTGCTAATTACATCTGCAGTCGGCTAGGAGGCGTGTCTGCTGCAATGAATGATGTTTGACTTAATTGACTGGTGCTTAAATGACAGAGCTCAGTGTAGCACAGCCCAAGCAGCTCAGCATACCTCATCTCAGCACTTACAGCTCAGCCCAGGCCTTTGGAGATGCAGAAAGAAATCACCCTGGGGAAAGATGTTGGAACCCAGAGGCCTAGAGAGAAGACCAGCAGAGACCATCCTGTGCCTTCCCACGTAAGAAAGAACCTCAGATGAAAGTTAGCTGCCTTTCCTCTGAAGAACTAATGAAATAAATCCCCTTTTATTAAAAGCCAATCCGTCCCTGGTGTGTTGCATTCCGGCAGCTAGCAAACTAGAACAATGACATAGCTAGAATATGCAAACTCGAGACAGAAAGTGGGGTGCAGGCTAACAGGGGTAGGGCGTGGGAAGGGGGACTTGCTGCATGATGGGTGCAAGGTTTCTGTTTGGGATGATGGGGAAATTCTGGTGGTGGCTGGTGATGAGGATATTGCAACAATGGACTGTGTGTGGTGAGTCCCAGTGAATTGTCTGCCTGGGAGTGGTTGAGATGACAAAGTTCAGGTTGTATATATGTTTCCATAATTAAAAAAAAAAAAAAACCCGAAGTAAAGAAAACAGTGGTAATTCTTGGTGCTAGGGATAAGGGTGTTTCCTATATTCCTGAATTTTGTCGGTATGCTGGAAAGTTTTCTTTTTTTTTTCTTTTAATAGAGAGGCTGTGGGCTTTTAAATCATGCATAAAATGCAGGATTCCCATGTACCACCCTATTGTTTACACCTTGCCCTAATGTGGAACATCTGTTATAGTTGATGAAAGCCCATTTTAACAATTACACTATTCACTATAGTCCGCGGGTTAATTTAGGAAGCACTAGGTTGTAACAGTCCATGGATTTCTTAAAATATTTTTATTCTCGTAATATATATACAACCTAATATTTCTTCTTTTAACCACAAATCTATAATTCAGTACTGTTGATTACGTTCACCAGGCTTTGCTCCCCTCTCCACCATCCGTTACCAAAACGTTCCCATCATCCCAGATAGAAACTCTGTACCTTTTAAGCCTTAATTCCCTATTCCTACCGTGACCCCGTCTCCTGGTAACCTATTTTCTAGATTCTCAGTTTCCATACGCTAATTCATTCATATCAGTGAGACCGTACAACTTTTCACTAAGGAAGACGTGTCCCCCCGACCCGTTTTCGGACGCCCCTCTGCCTCGGCTTCCACTGAGGACACTTGCGAGTGGCTGGGCCTCACCTGGGACCTTTCCAAGAAAGAAGCTCCCAGATCTTCCAGGGGTGGGTGGATTTTTCTCCCCATGCTGCAGCCTGAGAAACTGAGGCTGAGAGCGAGCACTGCCGTGCCCAAGGTTCAGGGTCACACACGAGCCCTGGGTCCCCCAGCCACTCCCGTTAAAGATGCTCCTTCGGGTTACGAATGATGTCAGGCACTGGACAGTTTAGGGGTGCAAGGTGGAGGGCCAACCTGGGGAAAAGGGTCTGAAGATTTCTTTCCTGCCTTGTTCCCCCAGGAGGAAGAGGCCCCCCTATTTCCCCCTGAAACAGGGTCGCCAAGAAAGAAGGCACAGTAAAAACAAACAAACAATCAGCTTTGGGCAATTTCTTTTTAAAGCAAATTACAGACATCATAACTTTTTATCGCTACTTCAGAATGCATCGCTGAATTGAAGAACATTTTCTCATATAGGAAAACAGAGTTATTGATTCCCTCATTTCATTCACACTGAGGCCTGGCACGCCCCACAGAGCCGGTCTATCTGGTTGTAGAGGCCACCTGGCCTGCCGGTGGCTCTTAAAGCACGCGTGCCTATTCCTAAGCACGGCAGCTACCTGCTACGTATCAGTAACTTCAAAGAAACACGTTTATGATCTTGCAAATCCTGACTTGCCTCTGTGCCTTCCCTGCTCTTGGTCTATGTTACACCCCCTGCACCCCCTGGGGGGCGTGGAGCGCTGCTCTGAGCATCCTGGCGCCAACCGGGACCAGCTTCCCAGGTGTAAGTTCCCTGGTGGACTGTTCCTGCATTGCTATGCGGAGTGGCCTGCTTTGTTTTTTGGTCTTAAGTGCCCATCGATCTGTAAGTTCACAGCCAGGCACTAGCCAGGCCATGTCACAGCCCTGCCCACCTTATACCAGCTCCACACCCATGGACAGGTGAGGCAAGGAGCTAGAGGACCTCTCGCCGGGGTCTGCTAGCTGGATTTCCTATAAACAGGAGCAAGAGGCTTGACTGGATTCGAGTGAAACATTTCTGACAAGAACCTGTCACAAGAGAGGCTGCGTATTTCATATTGCATCACATTAATAGACACCTCTTAGCCGAGGTGGCAGTTTGGAACTGCAGGTACCCCAGAAAATCATGTTCTTGAAGCTAATCCATTCCTGGGAGTAGAAATCTGTTGCAAGCAGGCTTTCATGAGGTTACTTCAGTTAAGGTGCGGCCCAGGGTAGCTGTCCATCTTCTTACCGGAGTCCTTTAAGGAGAATGAAATTCAGACAGAGAGAGAAGCAAGAAGCTGAAATCTACGAAACCCGGAAGAGAAGGCAGAGCCCAGCGGACGCCGCCGTGTGCCATGCCAGGTGACAAGAGTCCAGGGTCGCCCGCAGCCCATCTTCAGGAAGAAAGCACCGTCTTGACGATGCCTTGATTTGCACATTTTCATGGCGTCGAAACTGTAAGCTCGTGGTGACGGGAGCACGTAATTGGGAGACTTGACAGTGCTGGGTGGTGTGTGAACGTGGTGGAGAGGGGAAGTTTGGAGTCATGTGTCACCAGAAGGGAAGGGAGAGGTTAAAACCTGGGAATATCAAACGCAGTGAATCTTGTGGTGGACAGCGCCCATGAGTAAGTGGACAGATATTTAAAAGTTATTTTATGAACTAGAACAAATGTATGACACTTTTACAAGAAGTTAGTAATAGAGGGGTATATGGGGAAAATGTGCCTATTACAAACTATGAACTATGGTTAATAGTAATAGTTTGATACTCTTTCATCAGCAGTAACAAATGTTCCACTCTGATACTAAAACGGGGGGGGGGGGAGGGTATGGGAGGATTTGGGTTTCCTTTGTCATTTTTTATGGAGTAATGAAAATGTTCTAAAATCAGTTGTGGGGAGGCATGCGCGGCCATGTGATGACGCAGTGAGCCAGCGATCACACACTTGGGATGGTTTGTATAGAGTGTGAATGTATCTCAAAACTGCATTTTAAAAAATAACAAAACTAAGTTTGTGAGCTAATAAATTTCCACTGTGAAAAGCCAGTCCACTGCCCGATCAGCGACCCAGCGCCCGTGCTCCCCCACCTCAGCCCCGCCGGAGCGCCCCAGACGTCAGAGGCCACGGAACAGCACCCCTGGGCTCCACTCTGCCAACAGCAACTCCCCCGCCACACACACACACATACACACACACACACACACACTATTTATTGTCCCAACCCAAATTGTCTCCAGACATTCTCCAATGTCCCCGAAAACGGAGGGCAAACCTCGCCTCGAGTGAGTGGCTGGTCTACACTGATGCTGGGTGTGACGCTGGCCTCAGTTTCTCCACTGTCAAGTTGCTTGTCCTCCTCCGACCAGAAATTAAAACTCTTTGGAGATACTCTGGTACTTGAGTGAATGTCCAGTTTCAAACCCAGGCGTGATTCTCGCTTTATCAATTACAGCAGGAGGGCTTCCAAGCCACCGTCTAAACGCTTCCTCCTCCATTTGCTAACTGGCATCTGGATGCAAATAAACTTGTGCTTTCCTCTCGTGAGCTGACATTCTCCGGTTCTCTTCAAATGCAGTTCCTGCTGGAAAAGGAGGGAAGCAGCCTGGTTTCCCTCCCTCTAACCATTTCCAGCTGAGGAATTTAATAGACACCTCAATGGGAACTTTCTGGGTTTGGGTACCAGTGGGTCGCAGTGATGAGATGTCTGAGGACCCACTCCAACGCTGTCAGCACTCCAGCTGCATCGGGCTCTTTCCAGGCAGCGAGCACTGCAGCCGTGATGAAAGAGAATGTTCCCAGCGAGCCGGCTGAGCGGCCCTGAGCCACACCCTCCGCCCCCATCCCAGGCCAGGCCAGTGCGTGCTGGGTGCAGGGCTGGGCACCCGGCATGTGCACCCCCCAGGCAGCCGCTCACTGGGCTGCCCCTGGAGACTCACCTTGAGGGATCACCCACCACCCAGTTGAGACCCAACAGCTGAATTGAACCACAGCAGAAAACATGCAGTTTCCCTTCTTACACCAGTGAGTCCTCAAATGTTTGTTACTGGCAGAGAAAAGTATACCCAAAACTAAGCCCTCAACTGGAAAAGTATCAAAAATATAATGGAATTCAGTTGGCTGGGTTAAAAAACAGGAACAAAAAAACCCACAATCAGTATGAAAAATCAACAGTCAGTACGAATCAATACTCTTTCTGTAGGCAAAGGCCCACAGCTTAGAAAGACAGTGCCCCATTTATATTAGTAGTATAAGCACAAAATGCCTAGGAATCCAGTAAAGAAATCTGCAAGACCTCTATGAAAACTACAAAATACTATGAAGGACAGAAGAGAGCTTTTGAATAAACAGGGTGGCTGTTCTTAGAAAAGAAGCTTGCATTAAGATGCCAATTTTCCCCATAAGCCTGAAAATGTAATGCAATCCCTATAAAAATACACACTGGGTTTTTAAGGAGTCTATTGTAAATCTTCGACCCCTAAATTACTGGAAATATATCCTGGATGTGAACTCACACACTCATACAAACATATGTACCACAACTCAACCCACTGAGGGATAGAAGTCGTTTCCCCGACAATATTTGACAGTTTAAAATAAGGGCATTCCTTCCAACTTAGTAATGAAAAGGAACAAACTAGTGATACACACTGACATGGACAAATTGAAAAACGTTATACCAAGTGGAAGAAGTTGAATGCAAAAGCCCATACCGGACTGAAGCCATTTGAAAGCACAAGAACAGGAAAAATAACCACATCTAATAGAGCAGAACAGAGATTGTCCCCGTGTGTTTTACTGTAAAACTAACTTGGAAAGGGCACGAGGGGGCTTCTGGAGTGATGGAAACATGCCTTCAGAAGGAAGTGAGTTTCATTTCTCAAAATTCAAGCTGTACACTTAGGATCTATGCATTTCATATTTTACCTCAACAACAACAAAAAAAAATAGGGGGAAGAGCATGAGATTCCTATGTAGAACAATCTCCAAGTTGAAAAGCAGTTTTAATAGATGCTTCCAAGTGGTAGGAGAGATGAATTCAGATTGTCAAGGTATATGGGAATGTGGAAATGTAAAGGCAGCATACTTTCACCATATTCACTACATACTTTTTAAATGAGTTTCTAGCTTAAAAAATATAAGCAGAAGGAAGACAAATATAAATTTAAACACTCCCAAAATAGAAAATCTCTGTATAGCAAAGATGTGACGAATCAAGATGAAATACAAATGAGGACAAATCCCCCTCCTGCCCAAACAGTTCACGGCAAGGAAGAAGTCATCCGGTCACCACCAAGATAAGGTAAAAGATTCAGTATCACGGGGGACTGCCAGGTCACTATTGGAAACTGCTAGCAAGACTTCATTCAGTGGGCAAGGATGAGAAGCAGGAGCCTGAGGCAGCGAAAGGAAAGCTGGCCGTGTTGGTGGGAACACGCTGGAACCTTCCCAATGCTGGGGTTCAGGCGCACGTTTGGAAGAAGTAGAAAATATTAAAATATTTAAGACCCGGTAACCCCGAAATCTCCCTTCTAGATATATGCCCCAAAGGAGATGTGGAAGAGCACACAAAAGTGTTCTGTGGTTACCATTTGTAGTAGCAGAAAGTGGGAAACCAGCTAATTCCCTAGTATTGCGGAAGTGAGGAAGCGAGCAAGTTTCACAACAGAAGTTCCTGTGGTCCTCTTCTAGGTTTATGACGAGCGTCTGGGACTCTGGGTGATGAGCCCAACAGCTGCAGCACCCGAGGGCTCCGCTGACGAAACCGCAAGCCCAGGTGGGGGGCGGGTTACTCAACAGCCTCAGAGGGCCCTCCGGGTCGTACGTGCTGGTGTCCGACACTTCTTGGTACGTGCTTCTGCTTAGTCAGCAACCTGAGGAGACTTGTTTGTCTTAGAACTCGGTAGGATTGACTTCCACTGGGTGCCGCAGGAAGCCCAGCTAACCGAACCTTAAGCTAACAAGGGGTTTCCATTGGGTGGGCAGCCTAGGAAGCAGAGGGCAGCTCCTTCTCTCTTCCTGTCCCACCACCTGCCGCCTGGGGCTTCTGTCCTAGTGATCACAAGATGGCGGCAGCACCACCAGGGACCACAGCCTGTTCCAGACCAAAGAAGGGCTACACAGCCACAGGCGAGGCCAGCCAAGACCCTTCTTTCACAAGGCTCTGCTGGAAGCCATGCGAGTTCCCCTTGCATCTTGACGGCCAGAACTGAATCTCCTATTAGCCTCCCCCACCCTCAAAGACACACACGGACCCAGAGTGATCTAAGACAGACAGCTCTGCGGGGTCACCTGGAGGCCAAGGAGAACTCTCCCACCGGCCTTGGCTAAAGCACGAGTCACCATCAAGGGTGGTTTACAGGAGAGATTTATTTGAAGAAATATTACAACATATAAAAACTACATAAAGTCTTAATTTCCACTTATTCAGTGGTAGATTTAATATAATGCATAATAAAAAACTTTTAAAATCCAGAATGCACAAAGTACTGCACAGTTTGATCACTAAGCAATTAGTTGATAAGCGAACCTCACAGAACAGTTCCATGTCAGTCAAGGCTACAAACATCGCAGACAACACATTTGAACCAACAGATTGTGACACGTTAAAAATACAACATCAGTGCATGTTGGGGTTTCCTGGTGCCAGAAACAAGGATGACAGGAGGGGCACACTAGTCCTTAGTCGCTTTCTCCTCCTTCACTTTAGCTGAAGGGAAATAAAAGGGAAAGTCAGGAGGGGACAACATGGCACTCGGCAGTAGGCAAGGACACGTACAGGACAGCGGGGGATGCACGCATGCAGATGCCGATGGCTGACCTAACCAGACCTGCTGCGGATCTCAAGGAATGTTCAGGGAGCTCGGGCACCCCTCAAAAGCTGCCCCCAGAGTACATTTCTAGAGCATATGGGCTAGTTTCTGAGGAGAGAGGAAAATACTGGAGACCCAGCAGGGCAGCCAGTCCCCTGCATAACCGCTGTGTGCTGGGCTCTTGCTCTAAATATTTGCCACGCACAACTGACTCAATCCTCACAGCCACTGGAGAACAACGGAGCCACCAGGGAGGGTGGGTAACTCGCCTGAGCCCCCAAGCCAGGTAGAGGCAGGAAGCGAGCACCTACAGCCGCTCCTGGGGGCGGAGCCTGTGCACCTGTCCCACGGGGGCTGTGGGCCCAGGAGGAACCTGCCCCCCTACCCCCGTACCTGAGGCGCTCTCTCTGGCTTTGGCCAGCACACAGAGTCTGATCTCCAGGCCGATGGCTCTGGCCAGGGGTGGTGGCACGGCATTGCCCACCTGCAGGAAGGGAAGGACAGCAGGGCCTGGAGTGGCTCGGCCAGGAGCGAGCCCACAAGCCCTTCCAGCACGAGGGTCCAGACTCTCCCTTTGCCCAGTTCTCCCACCCCAAGTACCATGTGGAGAACTACTGAGGGGAAGGGCCTATGGAGGGTGGTAGAACAACTTAAAGATGATGACACAGACACTCCCAAGACATGTTTAACTACAGCTAACAATGGCTACTACCAGAAAACAGCTGGGAAGAGGTGAAATGGGGTGGTTTTCACTGTCACCCCAACACACAGGTGGCGTCCTAAGCTGTGTGTGTTACTTTTAAACAATAAACTTGAGTAAGTGACAGCCAGCCCCACACCCTGAGAGTCGCCTAGGGATCATGACAGCACACTGTCACTAGCACCCATCCTGCCTGCTCCTTTACTGAAGTCTGAAGTGTCAGGACGTTTCTTTGGGCTACACCTCTGCCTGACAGCTGTGAAGGGTGTCGGTGCGATGACTGAGTGGGCTCATGAGGCCCATCCTCCCCACCCGCCCTTCTCTCTGGCTGCCCCTCCGCCGAGGGCTGTGGCTGACGAGAGGGGATGAGCTCGGGGTGCCTGGCCATCACCCTCACTGCTGGACACTCTATGTCCTGGTGAAAAACCCACAGCCTCCCTCTTCTCATTAAGCCCAGGACACCTTTGGATGAAACAAAGTGGCGGGGACAGACCCAGAGCAGGAGGGGCCCAGCCCCCACCCGCCCCACTGACCTGCCGGTGCTTGTCCAGGATGTTACCGAACAGCCGGTAGGTATCGGGGAAGCCCTGGGAGCGGGCACACTCCCGCACGCTCACCACGCGGTGCTGCTCGGGGTGGAGCACACGGCCCTGCAGGCGAGAGGCCGCATAGAGAGGGGACCAAGGTAGGCCAGGGCCTTGGGGGGCTGGGGAGGGAAACTGCCCTGGAAAGAGCCAGACTCAGGCCTGGGGGTAAGCCTGTCTGTCACATCGGGGGTGGAGGAAGGCAGGCACCAGGGGACCACTCGCCACCTCACAGCACCAGCAAGGCCCACGTCCCTATTCTCTGCTGGCCCTATGGGCCCTCCAGGGCTGCGGTGGGCCCTTACCTGCTTGCCCATGGGCTCAGGGTTGGTGACAGTTGTGCTGAAGAAGCCGTCCCACTCGAGCCGCCCGTACAGGCCTGCCCAGTGGTTGTGCCTGTTCCCGGTGTGGGGCAGGCACCAGGGGATGAGGGTGTTGAACTGCCTGGCGGCTGGGTCACAGGCTTTACCCGCTGGAAGAGAGCACTGCGGTAAGGCTGCGTCTGGCCAGGAACAAGGCCTGAGGGGGCGTGGACCGGCACTCGGAGCTCCCACTCTGTGCAGGAGCTTATTAAGCAACAGAGCAGGTGACAGTCCCCATTGGTGCTCTCAATGCCCTTGCACAGCAGGGACCCCAAACCTGGCTCTCCGGGATCTCCGGGCAGTGAGTGGCAGCTCCAAGCCTGCCCTGCAGGTCAACGGAAACCCCCAGGCCTGCAGGAAAACCAGGGGACAGAGGCAGCAAGCGGGGTCCCACCTTCCACGCAGGAGCAGACCCCGCGCAGGGCACCAGCGCTGCTGCGCCCGTTCTTCCTGTCGTGGTGGGTGTAGCGCAGTTTCCGGGCCATGGTGCCGTCTGAGAGCCGCACCTCGATGTTGGGCAGGTCGCGCCAGTCAGAGCCCGGGGCCAGAGGGATATGGCGCATGCGGGCGGCCACCAGCGCGCTCATATCCTGGAAGAGGGAGGCGTGTCCGTCAAGGGCTGGGCCTCACTGGGGGTGCTGTGCAGACCAGGCCCCCCGTGGCCACAGCCCCGTAAGTAAGTGCAGGGAAGGGGCAGGCACAGGTGAGGGAGGACTTTGGTCAAGTGCTGGGGAGGCTTCCCCGAAGAAGTGACATGTAAGGACGGGGAGGAGCTGGGGGAGGGTGTGGCGGGCTTCGGACATGCAGGGAGACACCTAAGCCAGTGCACATAACGGAAGTAGTAAGGGGCAGGCAGAGGGAGCAGGGGCCACTCTCCCTGGACTATTCCAGGAACAGAAGAAGCTCTGGCTGCAGCACTGCAAGACCACGTGCGTGCCGTGGCGCACGGGCCTGAGGTAGCCAGGGGGGAAGTAGGGAGACAGCTGATGGGTGCAGTCCAGATGACAGTGTTTCCACCACGGGCCAAGAGCAAGTCAGGAGGAGCGAGGGGCTGCAAAGCGCTGCGAAAACCCACAGGAAGGAGGAACCCTAGGGTCAAATGCTGTAGTTGCAGTAGCTAGGTGCAGGTGTCGACATGGCCAGGTGATGGTGCCAGCTGCTCTGCTGCTGTGAACTTAAAACCATGAGTGTGTGAAATACATCTATGGCTGGTTACATCTGCCATTGGAAAATGGTACTCCCTTCCACATGAGTGAGGTTTCAATTTGATTAACTGGAGGCTTAAAAGGAGAAGTCAGAAGCGAGAGCAGCAACTCAGTACAGCACACCTCAGCTCAGCCAGCAGAGACCCAGAGATTTGGAGATGCAGAGAGGAGTCACCCTGGGGAAAGCCATCTGAGCCCAGACACTGGGAGAGAGGGCCGGCAAACGGAGCTGTGTGTCTCCCCACGTGACCGAGAAGCCCAGAGGAAAGTAAGCCGCCTTTCCTCCAAGGAACTGTAAGTCTGTAACTAAATAAATCCCCTTACTAGAAGCCGACCTGGCTCTGGTGTGTCATATTCTGGCAGGTTTAGTAAACTAAAACAGTGGCCCTCACAGAGCCATGGGTGGGCTCAGGCTGGCAGAGTGATGCAGGGCTGAGCTGCGGTGGGAGACGTTACCTTACAGATGTGGTCCCTGAGGATGGGCTGGTACTGTGAGCCCCGGAGCTGCCTCTGGAACCAGGACTGGGGTTCCCCATTGTACGAGATCTCCAGCGCCGAAGCCCCGTTCCGGATCTCGGGGAGGTCAGACATTGTGTCCCGAACCGTGATGGTTCGGAAAGGACCTGAGCTCAACCTGAGGAAGCACAGGAAACGGTCAGTCCCATTGGGCAAGCCATGATGCCACGCCTGCGTCCCAGCTCTATGCTGTGGGCCAGTACCAGGTACAGCCCTTCTCAGTCACATGGGGCAAAGGGTTGCCCAAGGGCACGTGACACTCTTCCCCGGGCCCACAAGTGGTCCTGTCTGAGAAGGGGCTGTGCTCAGAACCACATCTGGGTGCTCAGCAGTGCCACATACAGCGCCTGCTCAGGCAGGCTCCGCCAGGGACAGGGACCACGAAGGCAGGTCAGAACCATCGGCTTTCTCTAGCCCTTTCCCTGGCTCAGGCCTCTTGATCGAGCACACCCCCATCCTACGGCGCCCACGAGCTGAAGGTCCCCACCTCGTGATGTTGCTGACAAACTTCTTGTCGTCCACCACGACGCTCAGCTGGCAGGCCCTGGGCGCGAACACGTGCAGTGGCTCTGGGAACAGGGGGAGCTTCTCCCCAGGGGCCGCAGCCAGGATGATGGCTCGCCTCCGGGTCTGGGCCACACCGTACTGGCCAGCCTGCAGAGGCCACACGCACGTCAGCCGGGCACTCCTGCCGGGCCAGCAGCACCTGGCTGAGTGGAGCCCGCTTGTAGGACCCTTTACTTAACCCAGCAGGTTTACTCTAGTGAGGGAGCAGGACCTGATCAAGGGACAAAACATGACCTCACGTAGTGGCCATCAGAGGTCTTGGTGTCCAGGGAGAAAAGTGGCTGGGGCAGAGCTCACGAGCCCTTGGGGCAGCCCCAAGGGGGGTGCTCACTCAGCCACCCCCACTTCTGTCCAGTCAAAGTCTCCCTCCCGTTCTAACAGCCACCTCACTTGGGGGTCTAGCCTAGTTGCACCATTGATACTACACGGATGGAGCAGAGCCGAGGCCTCTCGGGTCACGCCAGGCCCCTGCCCCTCCCTAAACAGTCAACTGGAGGGCAACCCTCGGCCTGTGCCAGGGGTCTGTCACACATGTTCCCCTGAGGAAAACACTTGTTTCTTTCAACTGCTATAACAGTTCAGTCTTTGCATCAGTCTGCAGATCTTGCTTCACTCACCCTCCTTGGAGCCACCTGCTCTAACTGTCAGAGCCCTCCTGGGCTGGCTTTCCACCAGTTAAGCTGGAAACAGTGCAGCACAGGCCCCTCCTTGGGTGCATGGGAGAATGTGCTAAGAGCTGCTGGGGCTCCAGCAATGTGCTTTTAAAAACTGAACTCTGAGAGCTTCCCAATATGGAGGGCAGGCCCAGGTGTCCACCTCCCTCCGCCCTCTCCAGCATCTTGGGTTCCCAGAACAACCCGAGAGCAGGCTCGCCTCTGTGCACTGCTGTGGGCCAGGCCAGGCGGCTGCGGCCCCACTCCGCCCTGCCCCAGGAGGGCCCACCTGCAGCACGCCGAATGTGCACTGATAGCCCATGCGGACCAGGCACCGCAGCGTGAGCTTTAAGACCATGGAGCGCTTGAAGGAGACGAAGTTCCTGACGTTCTCCAGGAGGAAGTAGCGGGGCCGGTAGTAGTCACAGTAGCTGCGGGAGGCAGGGGAAGTGAAAGGAGCCCACACAGGCCCAGGGAAGGATGACCCTCTGCCAGATGCCACTCCTGAAAGTTTGACATTTAGCTATCAAGAACTCATACCTCCCACCTCTCTTGGAATCTCTTTAGCAAAAACTGAGCTTCAAGTATCCTGAAGGCAGAGACCAGGAGTCTCCCCTCAGCGAGGGGACACAGCAGGGGCAACCCCCCAGCAGGTAGCATCTACCGCCTGGCACGTCTGGTGCCTCTACCCTGGGCTGTCTGTCTAGATATATCCGGGCAGCACGCAGGGGCACGTAGCAGTGCCCCAGGCCTGAGGCTCGCTCACCTGAGGAAGGAGACCACCAGGGAGTTTTTGAACTTGGAGTAAGTGCGTGAGTTGAAGCGGTTCATGCCGCTGAAGCCTTGGCAGGGCGGGCCCCCACACAGCATCTCCACGTCCCCCTTCTGGGGCAGCCGCTGGCCACGGGAGTTGGTCTCCTCCCCAGCCATGACCAGCTTCAGCAGGACGTTGCAGTCCTCCGTGAACACTGTGGAGCCGGGGTTGTTGAGCCGGAAGGCCTGTGCCGCGGGGTCCCACATCTCAATGGCCCACAGTGTCTCACAGATGCCTGGAGGGTAAAAGGACCAAGACTTGCTTTGAAGTCTCCTAAGGAGACTCTGGATTCACAGTCATGCCCACAGCCAGAGAGGGCTTTCGGGCGGAACCTGCCCGGTCGGTTATGCTGGCTGCTCAGGGAGAGAAAACCTACTGCCTTTGGTTTACCTGCTTGGTGAAATCCTTCCGACAGTCCCCCACAGCCAGAAAACACATCCAGAGTACGAAGCTTGGGCAGTTTTATCTCTGCCTCCGGCTCACTTGGCTCAGATGTTGGGGACCTGGTCTTGCTTTTTCCTGGAGATGACAGGCCACAAACTTAATCAAGTCCTCAGAATTCTAACTCTCTACTTTCAAATACTTTGTTAATTTCAATGTCAAACTCATTTTGAGCTGTGAACAGTACAGAATGAGGGCTGGACAGTGAAAGCTGGGAAACAGGTACTGTCAGGGGCTCCCCTGCTATTCTACATGAAGTGACATGTAAGGAATCCTTTGAGTGACACAAGAAAGACTTGAAAAGAAAATTTTGGGATAAAGACATACCTTTTCCCTTTCCTTTTCCTTTATTCCCAGGGCTACGGGCGTGGTTTGGAGGATCTTCAAAGCTTTTGTTTTTTGCATTATAGGCCTGAAAAGGAGAGAAACACATTGGTCCCCACTCTAACAAAAACTGTTTAAGAAGTCAATTTGATAAAGATTCACTTAATGTCCCTCAAAACAGGGCAATTAAAAATTAACCACCAATAAGAACTGTTTGATTTTACTACCCTGGAAACTCAAGAAGAAGAAAAATATATATCATTCTATTAATATCAATCCTTTTTTTGGGTCAACATTGAAATCCTGCTATAAATATCTGGACTATCATTTTTTAAAATAGGAAAAAACATCATGCAAAGAGACTACTGGGCAATTTGGCTATAGGTACTAGCCTGGGAAAACACAAGCATACGTCATTTTAAGACAACTCAACACATAAAAGCCAAGCTCAAACAATTTACAAGCAATTCACTTGGTCAACAGATTCCCAGACCCCCTGGAGACCTAGGGCAGGTTGTGTGGGAGGAGTCTGGATATGGGAACCTGGCTCCAGGGACAGAGAGCCACCCGGTGCCATGGCCAGCCATGCAGGTGGGCACAGGGAAGGGGCAATTTCCCCTAATGCACACAGAGGCACTGGTCAGGCTGGCGGAGATGGCGTCAGTCCTCAGTAAATCTTAGTTGTGCCAGGACACACTGTTGTGTGTGTGTGTATTTTAAAAGCTTTGAATGTTAAGCCCCAGAACATGACGGTTGGGATTTGTATATGGCTGACTCTCCTACAACGTCAGCCTTATGGACACTGCCCAGATGCTACTGAAGCTGCAGTGGGATGGGATCACACAAGTCAACTCCCTACTCCCTGTAAAACCTCAAAGCCCTTAGGCATAACTGAACACTGGGCATGAGAATGCTGGCCGGGGGACGGCAGGCTGACCATGAAACCCCTCCCTCACGCACGCTGGCGCAGCACCTCGAGGAAGTAGAAGCGGTCTGGGCCACCCGACGAGTAGTCTTGGAGGCAGCCGGGCAGGTCCTCGCCGTACTCCACGCTGCAGCGGCCCTGCACGGCCTTGAAGTCCACCACAGCCTCCTCATCGCTCCAGTAAAGCAGGTTGATGTCCGCATGGTAGCTTGCCGGGGTGGACTTGTGAGTGTTTTCTGGCCTAGGAGAGGAAGTATCTGTGCTACAGAATTCTTCTTTGCTGTGTGCTAGCAATGAGCTAAATGGCACCATATTCCTGGCAGATCCTCCGAGCACCAGACACTATAAAGTGAACATGATGCACAGCCACGGAGTCTGTGAAAGGTCTGGCTGCCCTCATACCCTGAGCTCAGCCCAAACAGCCCCCTTCTGTTGAGAGGTGTGCACAGAGCACCTCTCTCTCACCTCCACCAGTGGGACTCCTTTCTTTCCTTGTTATTACAGCTGAGCATTATAAATCATTGTAGACTTTAGAAAAATCTTTGTTAAGACATACATTAGCTAAGAAGTGAAGCAGGCTTGTAATACCCATCTGCATGGGTTAGCTTAGGTTAGTTCCCAATCTCTACCAGTTACTAGGTCCCCAAATAATAAATCAAGGCACTGGGAAAAAGGTACAAAAGTCCTAGAAACAGGAACGAGAGCCTGTAGAGAGCTGAAGGGCCCTGGAATAGTAATGGACTGGCGGGAGGGGTGAAACCTGGACCATCAGAATGGAACTCTAGGGCCCTGAGTGGTGGCCAGGACATTCCACCCCTGCTTTTATCACTCTCTGAACTTCTGCTCACGTATTTCTTTTGGTGAAAGGGCTCAGCAGCTTTAATGTAAGGATCTGAAGGCTGACAGTGACATGTATTTACAGTCAAAGTGACCAAATAACCAGAAACTTTTAACAAAACAGCTCATCCAGCCAGCACTTAACATACACCTGTGTGTACTGTGCCTCCACCCCGTTTCTGCAGAGTTCCTGGCCCACCTGTAGAACTTGTTGACCCTGATCTTGACATCCGTCTCGCTGGGCCTGCCGTTGCTTTTCTTGGGACAGAAGATCTCCTTGATTCGACCAATCCGGAAAGGCTCAGGAGCGTCCAGGTTGCTGCCCTTGATGTAATCGGAGTATTTCCGGTAGTGCTCCGGGTACAGATCTTCATCCACCGCTTCCTTCCGCGGGCGCTTCAGGGGGCTGGACAGCTTGATGCTGCAGAGAAGCAACCGTTACCCTCACTCGACATTACACTTCATGCAGTCAGTTAAGGACAACTAGTCAGTAACAATACCCAGTTCAATTGAAATACAAACACAGCTAATTGCCTTAGAAAAGACTTAAACAAAGATGAAATGTCACTGGTACTTTACAATGAGCATGCCCCAGCTGTGCACTACCCCTTGGTGCCAGCTGTTTATGCTACCCAGGTGTCCCCAGCTCCCCACCTCCCAGCCACTCGGCAGGACTGTGACTAGTTCTGGCCAGCTGAGTTGTAAGCAGAAGTGATGCAGGAGCACTTCCCAGCAGGAGGATCTGATTGCTGGGGAGAGCTCTCGGTGTGCTTTCCCTCAGCGCAGAGATCAACAACCGCTGAGAAGGTGCCTGCTCTGCTGGCCTGGAGCCCCGATGACTTGGTAGGCCGAGCCCCCTCGCTGAACCATAATGCACACCTCGCATGAGCAAGAAATAAGCTTCTGTGCCACGTGACCCAGCAATTCCACTCCTAGGTAGATACCCCAAAGAAGTAGAGACAGAGAGTCAAGCAGATACTTATATGCCAATGTTCATAGCAGTACGGTTCACAAGAGCCAAAAGGTGGAAGCAATCCAAGTGTCCATCAACAGATGAACGGAGAAATACAATACAGTCTGTGCACACAACCAAATCATTCAGGCGTGAAAAGAAAAGATGTTGTGATCCATGCAGCAACATGGATGAACCTCAAAGACATTGTATTCAGTGAAATAAACCAGACCAAAAGGACAAACATTACATGTCCTTATATAAAATCTGAAAGGGGCAAAACTACAAAATAGCATCCTCAGATGCTCCTCTCCCCAGTTTACAGAACGGACCTGACAGAGGAGGTCCCAGCCCAAAGCCTCACAGCCCGTCGGGGGCAGCTGGATACCAACTGACACCCCCCGAGGCAAATGGATGGGCACCAGCAGCGCTGGTCCTGAGGGGTGTGTGTGGGGGTGTCTACATGGAGACAATGTCACCAAGCCATCCTTTACGGGCACGAGGCCCCCCGTCCCCGACCTGAGCAAAGGGGGGCACTCACTTGAACGTGAAGGCCTCGGGGGGGAGGTAGACGCCATCTCCCACGCGATACTGAACGCCGTTCTTGGTGGCTGAGCTGTAGAGGACCCGACTGTCCAGGTCTTCAAGCTGGTCCATGACCCTGGGAAGTTCTTTTTGCCTCATTTCAGCCAGACGGGCACAGCTTGCGCAGAACCTGAAGGAACGAGAGACAGAAACAAAAAGCTCTGAGATGGCCAGTAGTGATGCAGCATGAGAGGCTGCCTTAACCCAGAGGCTCCAGAGACTGAGAGGAGCGAATACCTGCAAATGTTTGAAAGAACTGGCTTTCCTGTACTTTATATTCACATTTTTGAAAGCACTTTATTTGGGACCAAAGCTCAGAGACAGAATATAAAAATTAATAGCCAATTCCACTTGTGAGTAACTGATATGAGAATCTGAAGGTGAGACAGAATCTTAAAAGTAGTTAAGAATCCAGCATGCGCAAGAACGCAAATAATACTATCTCGATCAAAGCTGAAAAGGTATTTGATCAAATTCAATATTAGTCTGCACTAATGAGCCCTTAAAGAAGGGACAGACTCCCTTAAGAATGGAGATCAACTCAGAAGGCAGCATCAGGCTGGCCAGAGTCGCCAGTAGCACCCCAGGGAGTACCACTGCTTCGCCCTGTCACGTTATTGCTAAACACACTCTGGAGGTACCACCAGACATTTGAGTCAAAATAAGTAATGTCTGCTGGTTAGACTAAAAGGCATGAGGGCACTAAACACAAAACTACCTTAAAGCCACCCAGCAGATAAAAAGAAATAAAAGATCACATTTGTGAGAGAAAATATCTAAGACAAAAGAAAACATACAGGATTTGTGACCCACACTGAGGAACCCACACAGTCTTAAAATGGAGACACATTCTGCTCCTGGATGTGAAAAGGTGGGGTAAAGGTACCCCCCACCCCCCAGCTAATCTACATACTTAAAACAGTTACAACAGTCAGGTGCATCTCTGGTGATCAGTAAGGAAGATGGCGGGGTGGTGGAGGGAAACCAACACCAGGTGGAAGGCCCCAGGGGTCAGCATGACCCAGGGAAAGCCCAGCGTCCTCAAGCATGACAGGAGGGGGTTACAAGGAAGGGACGATGCCCAACACTCACTTGTACTTGTTGTCCTCCGTCGGCTGAGTTTTGGGAGGGGACTCAAACCTTGCATAGTCTTGATCGTACCATAGCTGGTAGAAATAGGTTTTCCCGTCATCACCGGCCATGATGGACTCAGGATCCAGACCGCCCTGTGGGTAAGAAAGCTGGGTCAGCCCAGACACCCCCTGATGAAGCGGGAGTGGGAACAGGGGGTCTGGGCACTCACTCACCTCCAAGGCCCAGTTGTCCGAGGGAGCTTTATAAACCACTGTCACTTTGCTGTGGATGTAAGAAAGCTGCATGTCTTCACATTCGTCCACCAAGAACAGCTCCAGGGGGTCTGACGTGGCCCCAAGGACCGTATCTGTCCCGGCACAAAACCAGTGAGCATGGAACATCTGTCCGCTGCTGCCGTCTTCCCACAGCGCAGTGACTCTGGAATCGCAAGAGGGCACAGGAAGAAAGCTCTAATTTGACAAGCAAGAATATGAATGAGCCTACTCGGGGGAACTTGGATCATTTGTGGGTTTAGTCAAGAGCAAAAGAGCTGCTGTTGCTAGTCTTGCAAAATATGCCTCTCCTACTCGTTCAAGAAAGTGTGCACAAAGCCAGGGAAGGGAGAGATACAAACCTTGCCAAATACAGTGGTTTTGAGGAATCATCTGGAATAACAGACACACAGTCCCCCACTTCCAGGGTTTCCGAATCGATGCATACCTTCTTATAGTAACTCTTCTTCCCATCAATCTGAACACAAGAAAGTTTAATTCTAGAGGGGGATCGTTTTGAAGAATCATGCATATTTGACCTACATGATCTATTATTTTATATAAACATGTGACTTACAACAACTTCACCAAGAAGCCACGAGTTCTACCAGCCTATCTACTAATGCGGATACCCCCTCCCCTTGGCTGGGAGCTCGTGGCAAAGGGCACTCACCCGCTTCCTATCATCAGTTCTGTGTTTCAGTTGTTAGAGCAGAGCAAATTTAACAGCATCAGTGCCAACCCAGCATGGTCTGTAAAGGTACCACCTGACCCCAACTCCGCTCTGCACATCAGCACCTTACTTGTCTCATGCCAGCCACATGAGCCTCCCTTTTCCCCCTCAAGCAAGGAAAAGCCGATTCCACCGCAGGCCCCTGCACTGGGTCCTCCCAAGGTGTCCCCAGCCCTTCCTGACCCTCTGTTGTGTGAATTCTGCTGTGGCACTCAAGCCGCCTGACAGTCCACGTGCCTGCCGCCCTGCCCTGATCACTAGCTCCACAGGGGCAGGGACTAGCCTGCGTGTCCCAAGCCTGAAGCGGCACCCCCCAGCAGGGAGATGCGCACATTTGCTGAGCGAACTGACTGTACCTTTGGTTTATGGACACCAGGGAGGCAACACTAAGAGGACATTGCCTCTCAAGCTCTGGTAAAGGTACTAATCTTTAGGCATGCAACTGACCACAGATTCTGCCAGGGCCCTGAAAGCACTTCTTCCCAAGCTGGGGGCTATGACACTCTCTTCAAAACTCTTTGAAGTGTAACAGCCTGACGCCCCCAGAACTGTGTCAAATGCCTATACTGGATATTAAGAAAATAGTCTTATGGGCACCCGAGCAAAACTGCATTACAAAAATGCATGGGGGGTGGGCCACGGTGGCTCAGCAGGCAGAGTTCTTGCCTGCCATGCCAGAGACCCAGGTCTGATTCCCAGCGCCTGTCCATGCAAAAAAAATACATATATAAAAAGACGCATGAGGCCCAACCTCTTGGCCCACCCTGCTCCTTGCACGGCAGGACAGATTTTTCGGCTCTGGGGCTCAGGCTGCTGAGGACAGCTGGTGGGCAAGAGAATGAAGACAACTTGGTCATCAGAAGAGTAGCAGTAAACCAACAAGGTCTTCTCCCAGGCTTACCTTGACGGCTTCTCCAACCCAAGAGATCCTGTTCTTGTTCTGCTTCTTCTTCTTTCCCTGATGCATTTTTTTGGGCGACGGCATCTCCGGGATGTTGTCATCGACTTCTTCATCATCGTCTGCCTCCTTCATGGCCATATTGGGGCACCTGCAAAGTCACACTTGTTAAAGGACTTGAGGTTGGCCTGGGGAATCGGCGATTACACCACCAATGTCTCAGCCAGGAACAAGACCCCTTTTATATGGGAAACCAACCGGGGTGGTTTAGTCAGATACCTGGGACAAAGGAGGCCTGGCTATCTCACAACCCTAAGAGGGCCCCTGGGGAGCAGCCAGTCCTACCTTCTTTCTAGGCAAGCCTGTTTGCTGCGTCCGCTACCACCAAACTTAACCATGTCTTTGCAGGCTTTGCACTTGCCACATTCAGGCTGCTGACAGACCTAGAAGATATTATTAAGAAAACGCAACCATTAGTAACCAGTTGAGTTAGTAACCAGCTTTCTGGGGTGAATTACAATCTTTTAAAACATATATCCACCTCCTTAGAGATGTGGGAAATGGGAGTTATAAACACTCATTTTTGAGTGTTTTTGCCTATCCCTTGATTGACAAAAGTTAAGAGGCTTGACTTGTGAACTCATCCTGGAGAGTGATTGTCCAGATCAAAGTTAAGTATGCGCACACGCACACAGCAATTCTTTTAAGTAGAGACTCACAAGCTTTGAAGGTATCACTGCAGCATTACGTATATAAAAGTTGTCTACCATTGAGGAATAAGTTGGGGTAGTCACATAAGAAAATACTACGGAATAGTGAAAATGAGTTCAGCAGGTCTACCTGTATCAACATGCAACAGGTGCAAATGATACCAATTACACATATATTTTTTTTAAATGTTTTTAAAAATTATGAGCATTGGATTCACATGTGGTAAAATGAAAAACAAAAATAAGAAAGTTGAACATGTACAAATCCTGCTAAGGGTGGTCCTGAAGACAAAAGGAAAATCTTGGGCCCATGTAACCCCAGGCAGTTCCAGAGGCAGCTGCCATCCTGGACTTTGCTTTTAAGGTGTTTTTTTGGTTTTGTTTTGCGGGGGTGGGGGGTGATAGCAAAATATACCGGACACAGCCAGGATTAGGGAGGTTAATTTCATCAAAGAAAAGTAAATATATTTACAATTTACAGAAAGAAACTCCTCAGAGGAGAAGGAATTAGTGCCTCTTGTGGGTAGCGGCTCCCTCAGCACCCACTCCAGGGCCTTCAGGCACATAGAGTCGGAGGCAGAAGGAGGAGCCCAGGAAGCCAGGTCTGAGCCCCACTCTCCTTGGTTAAAGCCGCTGCACAGACAGGCAGGGCATCAGGAGCACGCAGCCCTTCCCATCTCTGTTACCTCCACTGGTTTATACCATGAAGCGTGTAGGCTTCCCCCAGATCGCTAACCCTGTGCCCCAACTTCTGTTCTAGGGATCACATATGGGGAATAAGCCAGGCCACAAGGGGAAAAAAGGCGGTTCCGCAGGGGCCAGGCCAGAAGCTGGGCATTTCAGGGCCCGGCAAGGTACCTCACAGACACCACACCGCCGGCGCTTGAAGGCATTCTCCTTGTCTTCTCGGTCGTCCTTCTCGATCTGTTCTGCAAAGAAGGTGTCAAAGATCTGGTAGACCAGCTTAGTGGTGGTGGCTTTGGTGGGCCCTTTATCCTTCTCCCTGGCGGAATGCCGGATGGTCTGCCGCCGTCTTTCAGCTCGCCTGGGAGAGAGGTTCCCATCGTTTTAGCACACTGGGGGAAGAGGACACGAGAAACAGCCTTTTCAGCTCTTCCATCTTCTGCCTCATTCCTGCTGTGTCCTTACCTCTGCCCCAGGGTGACCCCAGCCAGCTTGATCAGGTCCCTCATGCAGGGAGTCAGGAAGATGGGCTGCTCGTCGCTGTCCCCGGCTTCATCGTAACTCTCGACTTGCTCCACCACAAACTGGGCGTGTCGGAGGAGAGAATCCTCCGTGAAGCGGTTCAGGTTGAGTCCAGAAGGAGGAACAGTGGTCTTTTAAAAAAAAAAATGGTCAGGAATTTCCTCCTACTCTTAGGCAGAACTGTTTTAATCTAGCAACCTTCATTGTGGGCAAACAGGTGGGAATCCCAGCTAGGGAAGAGTCTGCTCCAACCCCTCACCTCAATCTTATTGATCAGGTCTTCATAGGTCGAGTCGGGATTGCTCTGCAGGAACTCAACCACTATCTTGCTTATGTAGATCTTCTCCTGCATCAGCCCAAATATCGGCGCGTACTCAGGGCAGGGGTCCATCAGAATGTACTCAGCGAATGCTGGAGGGGACAGATGAGGTTTAAGGAGCAGTTTAAACTTGATGGCACCTATATGGTGGCCGCCAGGCAAAGATGAATCTACCAAGCGTAGGGAAAAGCCCAAAAGTTATTCCACACCCAAATGTCAAAATCACCAACAACACTGCCTCAGAGGTGCTCACTCTCAAGTGGCCTGTCTGAGCTGTGATTTAGCTCATCACTGATTGTTAGAATGGGGTGTAGGTTGCAAGAATATGACCAGCTCTTGAATTTTGAGGGCCAGTTCCAGAGCCAGCCATAGCTAGCATGAGAGGCCATCCCTACTGACCTCGATGTGGTGCCAACATGGTCACACAGTGCTTTCTGCAGACCTGCGTAAGAAAGCCTTCACACCGGAGCCCAGCCAACCCCCAGAAAGTAAAAGGGGCAAAGCCTTCCCTTTTCGGGTCCCTGAATGAATCAAACACTTACAGGAGCTGAAGCCAATAAGGGCCTTTTCACCTCCATCAAAGCCAGTGATCCACCATTCATTTATGGGGCCAAGATTTTTGCCATTAACACCACCTAAGAGAAGAAAGACAAGGAACAAGTTTCCCAAAAGGAAAAGGACCAAGAGCTATGATGTATGTCAAAAACCTGGAAGGTTTAATGGCACACTGTGCCCAGCTCGGTTGAAACATCTCATCAGCTAGGCCAGGCAGCCGTTATCAGAGCCACCAGAGTGGTTTTGCTTCTATCTGTTCATAGTGCAAAGGCCTGAGCCGAAACTTAAAGGGGGAGTAGCTCAGCTACACGTTACTTTGTAGGTGAATTTTGTTGATCTGTTTAATATCAGCCCCTGACAGAAGCTCAAGTCACTCCACTCACCTTCAAGAGATGGGTCATCATCATATATTGGTTTTGCTGAACCAGAAAAGGAGAGTTCAACGTTCTTCTCAATGAGGCCGGTATCGATGGGGCACAAGTGGCCGTGCTTACAATACACACTAGACAGGGGGAGAGAGGGCTCAGCACGCAGCCAGGCAGGAGTACCCGGCACACAGCTGAAGACTGGACATGAGGGGACGGGACAATGTACAATTCCTGGACTTTGTCATCTTTGGATTATGGAACACTAGAACAATGCAGCACTCCACCAACCAAAGCTTCTACCCAATTCTTCAACCTGTGTATCAATAGTACATACATCTGCAAAGGTAAGGCCCAGAGAGGGCTGAGACTCGCTGTGGGGTAACAGGGACCCTCAAAGCTAAGGGAGGAGTGCATTACATCTTCCCCTTGACAGGTTTCTTTTTCTTTTTTATTTTTTTACATTGACAGGTTTCTAACATCAAGAGGAACCCTGGCATCTAAAAAACACACCAAGTGGACAGTGCTAGGTAACTACTGTCTCGATCTAGCTCCCAAACTTTCTCATTACCCCAAAAGGAAACCCTGTGTCCACTGAGCAGTCACTCTCGGGGGGATTCTCCCATCCCTCAGCCCCTGGTGACCACCAATCTGCTCTCTGTCTCTATGGACTTTCCTACTCTGGAAACCTCCTTTGGGGGCTAAATCTCATTTTTTTTTTTTTAATTTTTACTTTTTTTAACATGGGCAGGCACTGGGAATTGAACACAGGTCTCCAGTATGGCAGGAAAGAATTCCGCCACTGAGTCACCGTCGCACCACCTTAAATCTCAAATTTAAAGGCCGCATTCATGGTCCCACCACTCAAAGATGCTATCTGGTATTTGGGGGCACATTCCTAGTCAAGTGAAGAGAGAAGCAGAATGCCAAATTCAAGAAAAGGAAGATGTGAGTTTGGGGGTTCTGCTTATGGATCTGCTTGTGCACTCACAGCCCAGGACCAATACCCCACCAGAGGGGCCACACCCATCCCTCTTAGCCCCCAAAGGCTAGTGGGGTCTGCAGATCTCCTAAGAACAACCTACCCACTACACACACCACCTGGTTTCCTCACCTTGGAATCTCAAAACTTTTTTTTAATTGTGAAAAATAACATATACATATATATATAAAGCAATAAATTTCAAAGCAAGCCACAATTGGTTGTAGAACAGATTTCAGAGTTTGGTATGGGTTACAATGACTCTCACAAAACTTTTGCAACACTTTGAGCTGATTTTCCTCCTTTGGCAGGCTTGCTGGGTGGAGATCTCATAGGCCTGCCTTCAGGACTTAAAGCCCCGAGGGAAAGCCGGATGCGGCCAGATGCTATAGATTAGGGAGGGTGAGATACTGCAGGACTACAGCCAAAGGGACTGGAGTAGAGATGATATCTGAGAGAAGTTCCAAGTCCCAGGCAGGAACAGGATCCACTTGATCATGGAAGGGAAACCACGTGTGATCTGTTTCCACCTACCTCTTTTGGGCCAGGTACCAGGGGTAAGCAGAGTCACCTGTATAACCCAGCTGGTATCTGGCCTCAGTGGCTAATGTTAGAAGGTACATTAGCCCTGGGAAGCGTGTACACAGCACCACCATCCCACTCTACAGGAATTAGCTAACGGTAGACCCTCTGCCCAAGGAGGAAGCTGGGAGACCCCCAAACTCTGATGCTCATGTAGAGAGCAGCCCCGCTCCTGGTTCCCCTCTCCTGAGCATCTGCTCCAAGGAGGGCCACAGAGGAGCAGAAGGGTGGAAACATCAGCTATGCCAGCCCAGCACACCTCTCACCCGTGCCGATGGGCAAATGTTTGGACTTGCTTTGGGCTCAGCCCTGGGGATCGCTGGCCACTGGCATCCCCAGCAGTGTGGCTCCACCCAAGGCGGGGGAGACGCAACTATCCACCGAACACAAGGGAGTGCCTGGAGTGCCAAAGACAACACCATTTGTCCAGTAGATGCAAGAGCCACCATGCTGTGGGGGACAGACGTCAGGAAAGGCGGCCCAAAAGTAACATTAGATGAGGCTTACAACGAGTGTTATCAAGATTCCTTCCCCTGACTCAGTTTTCCAGAGAAGGGAAAACACATCAGTGAAGAAATTCAGCTTAAGGTACATAGCTTCTCACTGTTACAAAAGGGTTGTGAGATTCAGAGGTGAGAATTTCTGGCTTCCAGGAACCAGGTGTGTGTGCTGGGGAGGGCTGTTCATGGAGACCTGCAGACCCCACGCAGCCCATTTAGGGGGTTAGAAGAACAGGTGTTGCCTCTCTGGCAGTGGGGTGCTGGTCCTGGGCTGTGAGTACACAAGCAGGTTCATAAGCAGAACCCCCAAACTCATATCTTCCTTTCTTAAATTTGGCATCCTGCTGCTCTATGAAGGTCTGAAAGGAGATGGGCTGCTCCTGGAGCCAAGCCAGTTCTCACAAACAGAGATTAAGCCTCTGGGAGCAACTGCATCTACGATGAGAGGAAGCCAAGCCGCACAAAGGACGCCAAGGAGCATGGGACCTTTGCTGGCCCAAAAGCTGACAGAACCCTGGCAAAGGGAAACCCAGGCACTGCTGCAGCCGGCATACAGGCGACTCTGCTAACCCCTGGTACCTGGCCCAAAAGAGGTAGGTGGAAACAGTCACTGCTGCAGCCCTGAGGGTCCAACCCTAACCCCCGACCACACCTCTGACCACCTGCCCTGCTGCAGCTCTACCTGGCCTCTCCTTCTGCGGCTACCACACACCCATCTCTCTCTCCCCAGGATACTCATCCCCTAGCCCTCTCCTAGGCTGGTCCTTCAATGCCATTGAGGTCTTTGCTCAAGTCACTTCCCTGGCACTGCAAACAGAACTCCTTTCCCCCACCTGCTCCCACTGCTTACCACATTTTTTTATTTGCTGATTTGTTCCTACCTGACAGAGGCAACTGTTTATTTTCTCTCTGTGAAAGCAGGGGCCTGCACTGCCATATCCACAACAGTAGAGCAGCACGTAGTGCCCACTGGCCCTCACATGACCCAGGTATTTGCAGGATGTGCACAGACCGAACATTTAACAAGTGTCATTTTAACAACAACAATTAAAAAAAAAGCGAGAGTTTCCTACACGTCTATCAGCTTTCTGATTCTTATTCATTAAGTGTTAATGGCTTCCTTAGGAGGTTTTGCAGGCTAGGTGCTAAAGAGCTTCCCTCTGGGATATTAAGAAGTAGTGTCTTCAGGGAAATGTTGTGTGACCACAAGTAGAAGGCGTGGACAGAAGGTACCTGAAGCATGTCAGTTTGTGCTGGGGAAGAGCCTCGTAACTCTCAAAGCCAGATTCGTTGGCATCGAAGATGGACAGTTTCTCATTTGTCAACATCTGTGGCTCATCCACCTGGGAGACATGGGAGTGTTCAGCAGAGGCACGACAGACAGGAAATCAAAGACTGAAACTGGGGCTCAGACTCACCGCGTCGGGCGGGTGCTGTGCGTACTTGAGATCAGGGTCGTCCAGGTACTGTCCGCACTGCGCACACTTGGGAGGCTGGGTCTGCGGGGACAGGTGCACAGACGCCATGCGGCAAGTCAGCCACGAGGGGCCCCCCGCTGGCTTCATTCAGACGCCACCCCCACCAAAAACGCCCCCGCAGTGGAGCAGAGTGAATCCCAAATCTCTAAGGCACACTTGACTTGCCTTAAGGTATTTCCTGAATTTCTCACCGATTTACTACTTGCTTTGGATAAATTGAAGGAGTAGAAAGTATTCTTCCTCACCACTCAGCCTTCTGAAACTTAGTATCAATGAAACCCAACTCTTCCACCAGTAGTCTGGAAAACTACCTGCATCCATTCTAGAGCCTGCAGATGCCATCTAAGAATATCCGGCCATTAAAGCTTTACAAAACCAAGTGTGTAAGGCGGACAATTAATCAGAGAGATGATGAGCCTAAAGGTCTTTATGTAAATTGAGGTATAACTTATAGCCAACAAAATTCCTAAGTGAACCATATGACAAATGCACACACTCACGAGATTACCCCAATTAAGTTAGAGGAATATTTCTGTCCCCACAGTGAATTCCCTCCTATAGCTTTCTAGTCAATCCCCAACTTGGGGAGCCCCTGATTTCCACCACGTGGCTTCACGGTGCCTGCGAGATAAAACAATATGCCCCGCGCATCAGGCTCTTTCACTCGATATCTATTGAATTCCCTCTGCACTGCCGAGGGAGGTGCCATCGTATGGATGACCAGTTTCCTCGTCCAGTCATTCATTCATTCATGAGCTGACAAACACTCGGTTTTTCCAATTCCCAGACACTGTGAATGATGCAACTACAAATATTCTTGTTCAAGGCTTTCTGTGAACACATTTTTTAGTAAAGGAATGCTTACTAAGGCAAAAAAAAAGGTAACAGACTACTTAAGTACAATCTGGAACAGGGTTTCTCACCCTTGACAACTGACTTTTGGGGCTGGGCCAGTCCTCGTCACAGGGAACAGCAGGGCACACTGCAGCACCACGACCAGGGCAGGCGCTCCTGGAGTCGGGGCAGCCAAAGAAAGTCTCCAGACACAGCCACACGTCCCCCGGGGCTGAGCAGCACTGATGTGGGGGAAGCAGTTTAGAGCCTGGCAAAAATGCCTCACTGGTAGTTTGGGTTTTGCTTTTTTTCCCCCAATTTGTGACAGTAACTGATAGATAGAAGATACGATCACTATGAAGCACTTTTGAGGATAGGGACAGAATTTAAAAGGCAGAAGCTGGAAGTGACAAGGTCCTAATGACAGACGTAGCAGCCCTTTCTGGCTCCTGCCCTCTGTGACACATCTAGGAGAGGCTGTTCTCACTCTGATATCACCTTAAAAGCTGGTCTTTTCTCACCCTCTGTGATGAAACACTGACTGCTGCTCCCTCAATTTCCCATTCTGAATTGAACCAGAGATTCTTGCTCAGGACCTGCCTCTCCTTGCTTCGTCCCAACCTCTGCAACCTCTCCCACAGCATCATCTCCTTCCAGCTCCTCCTATCAGCCACGCTTCCTTCCGTGTGCCAACAGACGCCTCCAACTTCTACTTCTGTCATACACCAGGCCCACAACGCAAGCGTCCCCAGTCACCCCAGAAGTGCTACACATGCAGCGTCAGTCCTCTTCATTTCCTCCTCCCAGAGTCTGTGTCCCTTTATCATCATTCACTGAACTGCCCATCTGCAAGTCTGGAAACCATCACAACCCCAACGTGTCCCTGAGGCTACTCCTGCCTCCAGTAGGCCTCTGGATGAAGGGCACCTCTCAGTGGACCGTGACTGCACGCGGCCCTCCCCCCGAGCTCTCTGCCCTGCTGCTCTCCAGGACAGCGTGCCCACCCAAAGGCCTTCTGCAGCTGTCCAGCATTTGACCAGAAGTATAGGTCAGAGAATGCTAGCATCCTTACCCTCATTCGGAAGAGAAAGAGCTTACCTTGGAGGATATTACTGTTTTGGTTCGAGCCACTTTTTTCTCAGTTCTGGGAAGAAAGAACAAGATTTTTTTTTTTTTTAAAGCATTTGAGAATATCAAGCTTGACCCTGTCAGATTATGGCTAAGCCAGCTGCCATGGCTGAGCACTAGCTGTGGTAGGCAGTAGCAAGGTGCTAGGTCACGGAGGGTCCCTACCACTGAGATGAATCCTGCCTCCAATGGCTGAACGTGAGCGCCCTGCTTCTGTGCCCACAGACCCACAGCTAAGGCTGCTCCAGGAACTGACTACATAACTTCTTGGCTTTCTTCCGAGAATACCATTTTAATATATGGCCTGCTTCATAAACAGACAAAAAACAAATGCTTACGGTTCTTTGGATGAGGTTTTGCGTCTCTTCTCCTCCTAAATGGACAAGAGGAGAGGAGGGTAAAAGGTATTTTACATCTGGATGATGCTTCAGCGTTTACATCTTACATGTGTGATTATGACAAAACCTAGCCGCAGGCAGGGAGGAAGGCAGTCAACGGACCAGAAACAGCAAACTCAGACCTGTGTCACTTTCACTGTTCAGGTCTAATTACTTCTTATGCCCAAAACCTTATCCTCCAAGGCTTCCTGGACTCACAAAGGATCTCAATTTAAAATAATAACAGCAACAACTCAGTTTTCCTGTACAAACACTAAGTGCCCCAGGGAAAGCAAATAACTGATATGGGGAAATTCCTAGAATTGTACCAGGTAACTGAAGGAAAGGCAGAAAACAAGGCCATCCACTCTGCAATCCCTAGGGGAATAGCGGGCTTAGGCTGTTCAATGACTGGACTCTAGTTAACGTACTATTTTAATATTCTTTCATCAGTTATAACAAAGGTATCATACCAAGGCCAAGAGTCAACAATAGGGGGGCATATAGGAACATTGCATTCTTCTTTTTTTTTTTTTAACGTGTAAAAAAGAAAAATTGGGTGTGAAGCTGAGGGCAGACCGCAGCCGGTCAACCCTAGCATGAGATATACAAGTCAGTATAGCAGCAGGAAGCACACAGCACCACCGCGGACATGCTCCTGAAAAATGCAACAACCACAACAGACCCACATCTGGTTGGCCTCCGGCCCAGTCACTCTATGGACACAGAGGCGAGGAAGGTGCTAAACACAAGAGGGAATACCACTGGAAAAATCTAGAACCTAGGAAGCGTTACAGATAACAGTTCCTTCAACAAATCGCAAAAAAAAAAAAAAAGTAGATAGAAAACTGTAGATGAGATAGCTAGAACAAAATATCAGCACTGTATAGTACTTGTTTGGGTCCTGATTCAAAGAAACAAAGTGTTAAAAAAAATTTTGAGGCAACAAGGGAAATTTGAACACTGACTAGGTCTTTGATATTAATTCTGTAGGTTATGAGAATGATTCTGATATTTAGAAACAGAGTCCTTTCCTTTTAGAGATATTTCTTTTGTAAATATTCCAGTATGCTGGAGATGTGTTCACAATCACCCAGGGGCAAGGTGTGGGCAGAGAATGGGTGGGGGCTTGGCTGAAACACACCTGGCTGAGAGTTGTTAACCACTGAAGCGCGGTGAAGAGCGCGTGGGGGCTCGTGACTCTGATCTACTCATTTTTGTGTATGTAGCTTCCCGTAATCAGTTATTTTTAAGGATCACTTTTTTAACCATACCCCAGTGTATGAAAATATGGTAAAACAGAAAGAAATTCCAAGGTGTACCTTTTCATCCTCATCCTTTTCATCAGGAATTTGTGGGTTTACTCTTTCAGGTTCATTTTCTTCAGGTCTCCGTTTGGCAGCTCTGTTGTATGAACAAAAATATACCACTGGCTGAGAAAAACTAACTATATTATATTGCCAACCAGTGTCAAAAATGACAAACTAATACCTTCCCATTGAAAAGCAAAATATTCAGAGGTTACATCTGGAGAGCAGATTCTTTCTTTCCATCCAAAAAGAACACCTTGTCACAGTGGCTCTAAAGGTATAACACTAATTTATAACCCTGAAATAAGATCTTCAAAAGCCCATCTGACTGTTGGGTTGGGGGCCTGATGAGAAATGCCCTAAAAGACACATTTTAGGGAATCCATGATGTTTAAAGACACACGTGAGGCTGGGCAGGGTGGCCCAGAAGGCTGCTGCAAGTGCTGGAGGGTAAGGCTGGGGCCCAGTGTTTGGCTTTTCATCTAATCCTGCCCCAACTGACCAAATCAACAAATAGCATCAACTCCCTCTAAATCAACATTTGTTTCTAGGACAATTATTCCAATAATTAAAATTTACAAAATAGAGCACAAAGGCACAAGCATCTTAACCACTTACATATCTTTGGGTTGACTTCTGTGCCTCCTTTCATCCTGAGAAGGATAAAGAGGGGGGAGATTAGTTTCTGAGAAAGAGTGAGACCAAACACAAACACCATGGATCAACTGATGATCTCAGCCCTGCAGATCAGAAGACCAGAAAGGCCTGGGCCAATCTGGACATGAGCTTCCCTCTTCACTTGAGTCTCCCCCTCCCCCTATAAACAAGAGGCACTCAACAAACTCCTGGACCAGGGGCTGGCAAACTGTTTTTATAAAGGACCAGATAACACATTTTTTAGGCTTTATGAGTCATATGGTTTCTGTGGTAACTAACAAGCACAAAAGCAGCCAGAAACAATACATAAATAAAAGGTACGGCTGTGTTCCCCAAAACTTTATTCACAAAAGCCGGCGGAGGGCCAGCTATGGCCTGTAGGCCACAGCCTGCACGCCTGTGCTAGCCCATAGCCCAGGGTGGAAGGGAATAGGGAAGCACTGCCCCTGCCATTCTACCTACCATCTAGGCCGACATAAAGACCTCATACAGGAGGCACTGAGGTATCAAGGAGTGGGGAAAAAAAATCTAACTTAGGAATTTACAGAGTGGAAAACTAAGACATAAAAGTAAGTTCCAATTTAGTCACCAACTTCTTGTCATATATGGGCAATTTAGTACTTTCCAAGTCTACATAAAAACAGTAACTTCTTTATGATAAATCAACTTATTTGGTTTACCCTCATAAAACAAACTCTATGAATATGGATTTATAAAAACAGAAGAGAAGCCTGCAGAATTAGAAAGAGCCAAATGTTTGAACCTTACATCCATGAGGAAAAGTGCTAGCTGTGTGGCCTGGGGCTCCGCCAGTTTCCCCATGAGAGTGGGGGTCTGACTTTACCACCAGGATCTCTTTAGCTCTGAGGGGGATTCCAAGCAAATGCCAACATGGTGACCAATGTTCACATGGGAAGTGAGAAGCCATAAGACGTCACAGCAAGCTGGATGCACGCCAGGGGGCCAGGGAAGGCCCATGGCCAGCCAGGTCAGCAGCAAGAGCTCACTGCCAGCCAGGCTGGGCCCACTGGCTACACAGAAAACCAGTGGCCATCCTGGGACTCTCCGAGCTCTGTCCCTCTGGTCAGACAGGGGGCAAACTGCTCCAGGAGCTCACAATTCCAGCAGATGACCTGGCCACTTTCCCTGAGAGCTCAATCAGCAAGATGGCCTGAGACAACTCGTAGGCCTCTTGAAAAGGCCCGGCTCCAGGTGTGATGCCTTAGGGTTGAAACCTGTTCACTCAGATGAACAGGTGGGAGGCTAGCGGTCATAGGGAGACTGACGGGAAAGAAGCATGTCTGGAGTTGACACTCGAGCCTCCTCACAACTGCAGCTGTTCTCACACACGTTAGTCAAGGCGCGCACACCAGCCCTCTCCGCCACTGAGGTAAACACACAAGTGTTCGCACACAATGCATCCCAGTGTCACTTAAGCAGATAGGCAGTGATAGCCCCCAACCCCCACCCCCAGATGGATTAGCTACCTTGCCCAGCCACCCAACAGGTTCGCAGGGCTAGATGTGAACCCAGAACCCTACCCCATACCATTTCTCCCAACCAAATGGGCAACATGAGAGTTAAGACACACAAAGATCCAGTCTTTACTTTCTCGTCTCCTTCTTTATCCATTTCAGTAAGACTTCCCGCTACCCTGTCGGGCTCCTCCTTAGGTTTCTGTTGAGAGGTTCTGCCACACAAAACAAAGCACACACACCAGTCAGGGGACCCTGGAGTCATTTCAAGCTGGCCCACGAGGGCTTAATCTCCACCCCTGCTGTAGAGCACAGACTCCCCCGAGAGGCATTTATTACCCCAGGATTTATGATCTTCAGAAATACTATCGACAGTTCACATGAATGCTGGCAGAGAGATGCCAGTAGTTTAAAACAAAATACTCAACATTAGGACTCTGCTGATTTCTTGTAACCTGATAGGAATCCTGCCAGTAGTAGAGGAAGGCAAGTGTCTGGCGCCGAGGCTGACCCAGTGCCAGCTCACAAGAGCTGGTTTGATGTGCGGTCTGCGTTAGTGACTGTGGAAAGCTGATGGCTCATGTGGACCTGTGCTGTCATCTCTCCCTCTGCCAGGGCTCTGCCACTCAGCACAGGCTATTGTGCCTACCCCTTGACTTGGGCCCACTCTCTCATTTGCTTTGGTCAATCGGATGTCAACAGAGGCTTAAGAAAGTTCTTCCTTTCACTTCCGCTCCCATGCTCGGCCACTGCCACGAGAGCACACCCATGCTAGCCGAGTCATGGAGTGGTACTGAGTCAGCCCTGTCGCCTGCCAAGGCCGGCCAAGATCGGCTGACAGCCTAGAGCCACAGACTCGTGCTCAATGAACACTTCCTGGTTTAAGCTGAGGTTTGTTACACAGCATTTTCACATTCGAGGCCCGTCACCACTATGTGACAAACTGCTGTCTGACCACTCCAAGGATGGGCCTGGGGCAGTGGCAGGAGTCAAAGCTGACTTGTGCCTTCACGGTGGCGGTCTGGCCCTTCACAAACAGAACCCACTTGCGCACATGATTAGCACGCCTAATCCTCTGTACTGGTTCACTATTTTATCAGAACTTGTCGCAATTTCACAGTATAAAGCACAAAGGCACTGAACTATACTTACAGTTCTCTGGGTTGATTTCTGGGTCTCTTTTCTTCCTAAATGGTGGAGGGGGGGGAAAGCAGTTATTTTTTCCATTCCATCCTGATCTTTCTTTGAAGATGCTTATTAAAGTGTTCCGTGGAAATAAAGCATCGAAACTGATCCTACAGCCTACTTGGTGAGAGTGGGGCCCACCCAGCTTCAAGATTTTCCACGAGGGTGGGGTGGACAGTTTAGAAGACAGACTCTACAACACTGAAGTTTAACTATTTTACCCCAAAATCCCTCTATCATCTGTCATCAGAAGTGCTGACAACCTCACAGATAATGACTTTCTATCAAAACTAGGAGTCTATTAATAAAGGAATGATAGGATACCATATTTTGGACAATAATTTCATCTCAACCATGGACATGGCTCATTCTGAGCCTGGGTTTAAAGAGCAAAACACACCTCTCCAGACAACTGCGCACGTTGAAATCAACCTCAGAAACTCCACACGTGTTAGTTTATAAGAGATCGCAAAGACTGGTGATGTTAAGACGACACATGGCAGACCCTCCTACTGCAGGAGGCAATCCCGGGGGAGCTGACCCCCAAGCGGGGGATCCCAATCCTATGCCTGGTCCTCTCGGGGAGTGGTGGTCAGACTTGCCCACAGAACTAATTGTCTGGTTCTGAATTGAATTCTAGGGGAGGACTGGCTAAAACTGCTGTCTAATTTGAACTATCAGGGTAGGAAAAATGATCAATTAACGATGGACTCCAAGTACCAAACAGCTCATGAATTATTGTACATCTTAGCTTACCCCCCCCATTATAGCAAAATAATAGACACCCATCCTTTAAAAGGTCCCCAATAAAGGCATTAACCACCAATTCAGGTTTGTAAGAAACATCTAATCAATGTCTTTACAAGCGCAAATGCAAAATGGGACCCAAATTTTCTCCATCATTCATGACTGCCTACACAGTTGGCCTCTGTCATATGAGGCAAGACTGACAATAAAATGTCCAGCATCCAAAGCCTTCAGCAAACCACCCCTTTCTTCTCCCACCCCTTCAATGCAGTTCAGGTAGAACACCCATATCCCACAGAACCCGGAAGTCTCTGATTTTACAAAGGAGCTGGAAGTCAGGGGAGAGAGCTAGAGCTGGCAGTCTGATCTCACAGACAAGAATTCAACTTTTTGTTTGGATGATGCAATAGAAGTTTCGCACCTCACATGTCTGAAAGTTAGATCTGCACAAAGAACTTGTCAGCAAGAGAGGCAGGTGGGAGAGGGGACAGACTGCAGCTCTACGACTAAGTTAGCAAAGGTCCAGCTGACCCAGGCCCATTACTGACGTACATACTGTCACAACTGCCTTATAACCCGTCTCTTGACTGTAGAGAACAACCAGAAACACTAGGCTGAAAAGTGTTTTAGTCAAAGTCAAGGTCACTTTGATCATTACTGCAAGTCTCTCTGTTCCTACATACTCCCCACTCCCCTTCTGGGACCAAAAGGAACCTGTATAAGATTAAGGTAGAGTCAACAGACTTGGAGGTGACAGGCTTTACTTTTTCATCTCCTCCTTCTTCTTTTTCAGTATGAGTGCCTGGTTTTACTCGTTCCAGATCTTCGGCTGGGACAGGTTCAGCAGCTCTGTGAGCAAAATAAAACATACCTGAAGTGTGACTTATACAGCCTCTTCCCCCAAAGCAGTTTTCATAAGATCTTCCTTCCTGCCCCCAAAACCAATCTTCATCTCAGATTCCAGAAAGGTATGTACTATTCTAACATTTAACATACTAAATGTTGGGACCTCAGAACAGAGTCTGATAAGAACTGTCAGTTGTACTCAATTCAGTCTTTACAATCACCGAGAATTCTACCAGAATCAAGAGGGTCACAATCTGGCCACAAATTCGGAATCCTTAACAGATCATTGTTCAGCATGGCAACTCACTATACACTTCTTTTTTTAACCTTCCAGAAAAAATTCATTTTGGTCATCTAAATTATGCATTGTGAAAAACAAAGATAGATGAATTATTCTTACAGTTGTTTGGATGTAACTCTGCGTCTCTTCTCATCCTATGTGGAGGGAAGGGAGAAAGTAAAAATAAAAGAGAAAGTTCATTTCATAGGAAGATGAAGACCTTAAGCATATATAAAAGTATTAAGTTAATACACTTGATATAGCTAAAAACAGGGTATGAAAGTGGGAGGGGGGTTCTGGGTTTTGGGGGGAAGATCCGGGCAACCCTCAGTCTGGTACTAATGTCCCACACAAAGGAGAGGCCCAAGAGTGGGACCATCCATGTCACCTTACTAGAGAATGTCTAGCAGCACTGTATCAAAGAATCAAAGCTTCTCCATCTCATGCAAAGAATTCTTTAATATTAGAAAATTAAAAAGAAAAAAAGGAATAATAACTTGGGATTCAAATCAGAGAGTGGTAGTGACAACCTGTCTCAGTCACTAGCTCTCCTCAGTTCCCCTAAGCTCACAATCTGTGCCATCTCCAGGACACTTGCACTTATGTCTTTAATTTAAAAGGGATAAAATACTGTGGTGATAAAACCAGTCTATATCTGATTTGAAGTGCAAGTTACAGAAAACTATACATGCATACATGTGATAAAACTGCAGAGAAAAAAAAAGAAGAAAAAAAAACTGCAGAGAAGCACAAACACACACAACTGTGCATGTAAAAACTGGAGGAATCTCAACTCTGCAAGTGAAATCACTCCCCACCCCTCTACGCGAGGCCCAACATCCAGGGATTAAAGTCTCCCTGGTGGAGTGGGAGATGACTTCCAGGGATAAGCCTAGTCCTGGTACCATGGTATCAACAATGCCATCATTAACAAAAGGGGTAAAAGAAGTGTAACTAATAAGGTATCAGCGGCTGAGAGAGTTCAAATAGAATCGAGAGGCTACTCTGGAGGTCACCCTTACTTAAGCTTCAGTTAGACATTGCTATATATCACGGTTTGTCAAACCCCAACCAAAACCATTCCTGCCAATCCTAAAGAACATCCAGGGCATTATATAAGATTCCACAAAGGTTCCATGCACTAGGGTAACTTTCCAGAAGCCTATAACCTCCAGATGGGTCCATGGATCAGGTAAGTTCTGAAATGCAAAGGGCCCAGCCTCTCCAGAACAGCAGCTAGTTCCATCTCCCTACTCCAAATTATCAAAAGCCTCTTCCAACCTGAAAAAGTTAGAATGGGCATAAGCCAAATACCTTTAAAGAATGGGACAAAGACCAAAGGTGATGGTGGAGTTATACAGAGAAGGTCGGGTTTAACAAATGAGTAGGATTGTTGAGTCACTATATTGGTATTTCTTTTAGTCTCCAGTATCTTAGAATAGTTAGGAGTAAAAACCTAAAATTGTCAAATTGTAACCCATACCAAACTCTGAAATCTGTTCTACAACTTGTGGCGATGTGCTTTGTAATTTATTGGTTTTTGTATATGCTATTTTTTCAAAAAAAGCCGACCGTGATAAGAAATGCACAGAAATATAATGATATTGTGAACCATTGATTGTATACTTCGGACGATTACATGGTATGTGAATATATAATATATCAATAAAAAATAGTTAAAAAAAACTGGTAGAATCTGAAAAACGTCTGTAGATTGTACCAAAGTCAATTTCCTGGCTTTGATATCATATCACAGTTACCTCGCTGTTACCATTGGGGAAATATGAGTGAAGGGTACACCTGACCTATTATTTCTGTAACTTCCTAAAAATCTATAATTATTTCAAAATAAAGTTTTTAAAAAAGGATTAAAATGGCCAAACACACACAACCTGAAACAATGTAGAAGGAACCAACACACGCTTTCCTCTGGAAAAGCCAACTGGAGACCCAGGGCTCGGGATAGGAAGAAGAGCTACGTACTGAATGTCCTTTTTTTTGTATCGTTTGTAAAATTTGCCAAATGAGAATAAAATGTTTAAAAAAAAAAAGCCAAAGTCATGTTTTTAAACGTTTTATGTTTTTAAAATGGTAAATTCTCAAAACGTTAAAGTGACTAAAAGAAGTTCTCTCTGCATCACCCCCTATTTGAGCAATGCCATCTGAGAAGACTAGTCGGATACACTATGTCTCACCCTACCTTCTAGAATAAACAGTGCTTTGATCAGCGTCCACCCACAAAGCCCCCACTGCCCCTCACCTGCTCCAGTCAACAGTCGTGCTTTTTTTGAACCCAGACAAAAGACTACATGCTATATAAACCGTCCAAAAGGTTGAAATGTAAGAAACAACTCTAAGCCTGGCGCGTTTGTAGAACCAGAGTGGTCACCGTTACAAGAGGCAGCTTGCTTTCACTTGTAATATTTTTTCCTAGAAAGCAAGAGACTGGACTATATGACTTGGACAAGCATATTTCCCTCTGTGCCTCAGTTTCCTACTTGATACGGGGTGGTCAGGCTAAACCCAACAATACACGTGCTATAATTTCTGAGAATAAGATAGTGTGAGAATTAGTATGTCTTATCAGAGGACTACAAGTCCACCTGAGCAATACTGAAATGGTCCCAGTGCTTCTCATCCAGGGGAATTCTGCTACCCAGAAGACATCTGGCAATGTCTGAAGATAGTTATATGATCACAACGGGGGGCAGAGGGGTGTGCTATTGTCATCTAGTGTACAGAGGCCAAAGATGCTGCCAAATAATCTCTAGTGCACAGGCCAGCCCTGCCACAGAGAATTACCTCACCCCAAACATCAACAGTGTCTTAGACGAGAAATCCAGTCTCAGGGCAAACCACAGACCCCCAGTTCACCACAGAGCAGAAAGCCATTTACTGCCCATAAGCCATAAGACTCCTACACAGGAGTGTACACAACCTACACAGGCAACCGTGCAGCAAACCTAAAATGAAAGTTATGGGCAACACAGCAATCATCAGCAAATACACTAAAATAGGGCAAAGTTAAAAACCTTGAAAACACCAGCCCTACCTGGTCCTTTTCTTCTTCATCAACAGAATCCTCCGATTTCACTCTTTCCGACTCTTCGTCAGGTTTCCGCTTGGCAGGGCTGTCACACAGTAAAGCCCACCATTAGCTCAGCCAGACCCGAGACCTCCAGCAAGCCCTAAATGAGAAACTCCTCCCTAGCCAAGGCTCTCTCTTTTGGAAAGATCTGGGATGTGACACCTTTTCCCCTCCCAGGAGAAGTCCTCATTTCAGGATGTTGAAAAGGGTTCCAGTTTAAAGTTTCTTTGAATGGCAGGTTTTCAATATCACCATTTGGCAACTGTAAGAATTCATAGATCTAGACATTAATCAATGGCTGCAAGTATGACAAAGAAAGAGACATGACATGCCTGTGATGGAGAAACACACCACCATCTAGGAAGACACAGGCCTCAAAGGATGAAAAGCAGGACTCTCACCAACCCCTGGACCTGACTATGAGCTTATAGGAAACATAAGACAAGGCAACATGCGAAACACCACACGAATGCTACTGACCAAACGGGCAAACTATTGGACAAATGATTAATGTCTTCAAATAAATGGCATGAAAAATAAGAGGGAAAGGAAATCAATAACTTGAAAGACTTAAGTAATAAATCGACCAAACAGAGTGAAACTGGTTTGCCACAAATTGGAACAATGACTACATATTTGATAATAAGGAACTGTTATACTTTGTTAGGTATACAAACAGAATTATAGTTTTATAGATTATACAGATTTATAGATGTTATAGCTTTATAAAAAACAAAAGAGACCTTGTCTTCTAGAAATATACTGAAATAGTTATGGATGAAATGACACGTCTGGGATTTGCTTCAAAGTAATCCAGGTGGGAGGATGGGGCATATGGGAGTTTGGGTACAACAATGTCTACGAGCTGATAAGTTCTGAACAGGGCAATGGGTACTTGGGGGTTCAATATATTATGCTCACTAATTTTGTGTTTATTTGAAGCTTCTGTAGAAGTAAAAAATATATGAGGTCTTCAGAAATGCTATTCATCAACGTCTAAAAACAAAACTTGCATATGAGATACGGGCAGTCAGAACTGTTACTGTACCCCCTCCTCCAAATTTCATTCACGTTTTACCAAAAGTATTAGTGGGCCCCTAGAAATGGCAGCTGTCAATTCATTATATACTGACCCCCTTGCAAAATGAGATGTGATGGTGCTCTGCCTGGTCGTTTTCCTTGTAACCCTGGAGCTAGGTGAAACGTCAGCTATTTAAAGATAAAAAAAAAAAAAAAGAAACAAGAAAAAAAGCCACTATGAATAAAAAAAGTCCACAACAACGGTGCAGTTCTTCAACATCCCCAAGTCGCCAACCAGATTCTGAGGGCCAAGCACCCTTCGGTTCTTATTTTAATCAGTGGCCATCTGGCTAATGTCAGAAATTTGCACCTGCCAGTCTGCTGAGCATTTTACATTTGCTCTCATTTGAGGGGCGCCCAACCCTGAACCTCCCTTTATATCATCAAAAGTAGTAGTGGCCAATAACCAGATCTGGGCCTAAGTCCCATGCTCTTTCATTTGTTTTTAAAAATTTCAGAGTAACTTTGCCTGCAAATTGGGAAGAAGTCTAAGAATAAATGTTTAGCTTCAACAGACATAACTTAAAAGAACAAATGATCAGTAACTTCTTTCATCTAATCCCTTTTCGTGACTTTAGCCATGTTTTGGGTTCTTTTGCGCTCTACCTGGTCAAAGATAAAATTAAACACATCTAAGCTAGTTAGGTAGTATGTATTACTCCCGTATATTCAAGACACAAACCAAGAAATACTGCCCAGAGGTACATTATTTCAAATTCAACAGTCCCTCCATCAAAGTGTAAAGTGAATCAAGTGTTCTTACAGGTAGTGTCTCCGTCTGACTTGCTTCTTCTGGGCGTGCGAGGTTTTGACACAGGTTTCAAGGGTTTGTTTGCCTCTTCCATTCTCACTCTGCGACCTTCACCACTGGTATGGCTCCCGTTTTCTAGACATCCATTCACTTCCCGACTGAAAGCATGAGCTCCGTTCTCCAAGGACAAATCTTTATTTAAAAGGGATTTGACTTTAGCCAGGTAGCCCTCCTACAGCAGGAAAGGATAATTTAGGTAGCAGTGAATGTAAACAAGTGACAATAAGAGAACAAAGAAACACATGTGTTTCTTTATCATTATCAGGCAACAAGGAGAGGGTTTTATTCTGCCTTCCTGGTCAGAGACAAATTACATCAAAGAAGATGCTCTCTGGAAGCTGGGATGCTAAGAACTGACTTACCTCTGACAATTCTTCTTTATGTAATTTGGTTTCCAAGTCACATAACTGATTCTTTATTTCTGTTTGCAGAAATTCATGCAAGAGATTCAATTTCTCCTTCACACATTCCTAAGGGAAGGATATAGGTTTAGAAGTTCCCAAACTCTCAAACCATTAACGAATGAACTAATACAGAAATAATGAAGCTGTGTGGTCACATTACAATGACTAAACAGCAAGCAATGCTGTCTCAGCCAAAAAATTATTCACAAAACATGTTCATGATGTTTTCATCAAGATTTCGTCTTATGTAGCATCAAAGTGGGGAAACTGCGCAGCTTAGAGGTGGGAGGGAGATATATAATAAACAGTGTATGAGAACAAGGCTGTGCCCTTGAAAACACAGTGACCAGGACAGTCCAGAATCAATGGTTGGGAACCCAGATGCGTGAGCCCTCCAGTGAGTTACCGAATACCAACTAATTACTGCAGCCCATTAAACAAGAAGAATATCTAAGTTATCCTGGAAACTTTATGGGAAAAAAAGAGCTGATTCCACTTAAAGAAAAACTTCTTCCTATTAGCCACAAAGTATCTACCAAATAGTCATATTTCGCAGTTAAAAAAAATGGTTTTTAAGTAGCAATTACCTTTTCTGTTAAGCTATCTCTTTCCAAATCTTTGAGCCTAGGAAAAGACAAAAAGGGAAGAAAGGAACACTTGTTAGAAACATCATCTGTAAGAATCAATACCATAGTTTTAAAGAACTTTGGAAACATTTAACATCGATGAATTTTAGAAAAATTAAGGTGGCTTCCCTCCTCCATGCATTCTGTCCCCCAACCCCCCATGTCCAGGGCCTACTGGCCTGCCTGCAGATTAAGAAGTCATTAGTGGACATCCAGGTGTGAAAGTCTCCCTGGCGGCGTGGGAGATGACTCCCAGGGATGAGTCTGACCCTGGCACTGTGGAATCGACAATGCCATCCTGCCCAAAAGGGGGAAAAGAAGTGTAATAAGATATCCGTGGCTGAGAGAGTTCAAATAGAATAGAGAGGCTCCTCTGGAGGCTACTCTTATGCAAGCTTCAGCTAGATATTGCTATTTGTTGTGGTTTACCCAACTCCAATCAAAACCATTCCGACCAACCCTGAAGAACACCTAGGGCTTCATCTGAGATCCTACGAAAGTTGCACGCATTATGATTACCTTTCAAAACCTACAACCTCTAGTTGGGTCCCTAGGCCAGGTAAGCCCTGAAACCTAGAGGGCCCAGTCTCTCCAGAACATCAGCTAGTTCCATCCCTCTATCCCCTATTATAAACAGCCCCTTCCAACAAGAAAAAGTTAGAAAGGGCATAGCCCAAATTCCCCTAAAGATTGGGAAAAAGATCAAAGGAGAAGGAGGAGTTATAACAGAGAAGATAAGATTTAACAAATGAGTATGAGTGCTGAAACAATATACTGATATTTCTTTTGGTCTCCAGTGTCTTGTAGTAACCAGAAGGAAAAACCTAAAATTATGGAATGGTAACCCATACCAAACTCTAAAATCTGTTACTTAACTAATTGTTACAGTGTGCTTTGAAATGTATTACATACACACACACACACACACACGTCATTTTTCACAATAAAAAAATAAAAATTAAAAAGAAATAAAAGAAATCATTAGTGATCGAACGAAGCCCTCCTTTGGGGAGTTTTTCTGGTAACGGCAAGAGAGGACCCCAAAGTTCTCTATGAGATTACATCATCTTTAGAAGGGGGAGCAGGTCACTTTTTTTCTTTTTGCGGGGGGTGTGGGGTGGGTTGTGTCAGTTAAGTGCCCTGTGGCTGGTCTCCCTCCAATCGGGTCTGGCAGGAGCCTGTAAAAGGCGTCACTGCACAGCTGGCATGAAAATGAAGGAACCAAGGTCACAAGGGACCGTGGGGAAGAGCAGGGGAATATTCTCAGAGTGGGGGTCAGGCAGCATTCTAATAAGAAATGTACAAAACAGGGGTACAAGGCATTGAGGCAGCAGGGGGTGCCCTAGTACAGGGGAGAGAGACGAGGTCAGGAAAGTGAGAAGAGTCAGCTGGTCTAGGGAACTTCCTCCTTGGGAATGAGCGCACCTAGTCGTTGACAAGGGCAGGACTGTCATGAGTTTGGCTGGAAAAAGCCAATCATTTGAATGTTAAAGATTAGTGTCTTGCATTTTCTTTGGGGGGGTAGAATAAAAGACTGGAAGAAAGGGAGACAGCTGCAAGGCTGTGGTTCTCGCCTCTGTGCTGATTGTAGGTAGTGGCAGGGAGAACAGGTTTGATCAGCTGTGTGGGTACCCTGGGTCTCCATCTCTGTGCACCCCCCCTAAAATGTACTGCCTTCTCAACAACTTTTTTTTTTTAATCCCAAAACACATGTAACAAACGCAAACATTCCTATTTTGATCATTCCGTTCTACATATATAATGAGTAATTCATAATATCATCACATAGTTGCATATTCATCATCACTCAACAACTTTTTGCCTCACTGATCATTTCTAGTTGGAATCACAGAGTAACATTATCTCCTTTTAGCAAGATCTGACCCCACTGTTTCCTTGCCTTTGTTTTAGAATGAATCCCTTCTGTATCATCTAAGACAAGGTCCACGTTTTTATGAAAACCCATAGCAGGGCCACAGCAGGGCCCATGTATTTACTTGCTCATAGGGCCCCTTCTGAACCAGGGGTCTCTGGTTTGCAAATTTCTGAAGTTGAGGCTGATGGGCTCACCATCTCCTCCTGCACTTCTTTCTGGCCCTGGGCATGGTACATCATGGTGGAAGTTCAAAGGCCACACAAACCCACACCAACTGATTTCTGACAAGGGTGCCAGGTCGACTCAACAGGGAAAGAATAGTCTCTTCAACGAATACTGCTCGGAAAACTGGATATTCACATGTAAAAGAAGGAAAATGGACATGTTCCTCACATCATATACAAAAATTAACTTGATATGGACCAAAGACCTAAAGAACTAAAATTCTAAAACTCCTAGAAAAAAAAAACCCAATATTTTCAAGACCTTCCATTAGGTGATAGAGTTTTAGACTTTACACCAAAAGCTCAAGCAACAACAACAACAAAAAATAGGAGATAAACTGGACATCATCAAAATTAAACATTTATTCAAAGGACATTGTTAAGAAAAAGCCCACGAAATGGGAGAAAATTAAGCTTAACAACAAAAAGACAAACAACCCAATTTTAAAAATAAACCAAGGATGTGAACATTTTTCCAAAAAATAATACACAAATGGTCAATAAGCACATGTAAAGATATTCAGCACATCATTAGTCATCAGGGAAATGCAAATCAAAACTACAATGAGATATTACTTCATGCCCACTAGGATGACTACTATTAAAAAAACAGAAAACAAGTGCTGGTGAAGATATGGAGACACTGGAACCCTTGCACTCTCACTGCTGGTGGGAATATAACATGGTGCAGCTGCTGGGGAAAAGTCTGGGGGCTCCTAAGAAGGTTAAGTACACAATTACCATATACAACCTGACAACCCCTCCTCTAGGTATATACCCAAAGAACTGGAAGCAGGAACTTGGAAAGATATCTGTATACCAGTGTTCACAGCACATGATTTCCAATAGCCAAAACGTAGAAACCATCCAAGTGTCCATCAACAGATGAGCAGATAAACCAAATGAAATATATGGGACGGGATATATTCACCCACAGAAAGGCATGAAGGTCGGACACCTGTGATAACATGGGTGAATGGATGGACCGTGAAGACATCATATTGAGTGAAATAGGCCAGACACTAAAGGACAAACATTGTAAGATGAAATGAAACAGTCAGAACGTACAAGTTCATGGAGAAAGAGAGCAAAGCACAGGGTGCCACAGGGGGAGGTAGGGAGGAAACGGGTTAATGCTTAACAAGTACAGCGATGGTGTGGCAGCACAGCACGGTGAGCAACCCACACCACTAAGAGGTAGCCTTGAAAGTGGTTAAAATGGGAAATATCACGTTGTGTATAAGTTACCAAGATAAGAATAAAAACAAAAGAAAAAGAATAAAATCAAGATTTCCAGGAGCAAAATTCATTCCAGACAAAATTCATTCCACTACAGTAACGCAGGTCTTGGAAGAGTTCAACGAGGACAGTCACAGAACCCAGGACACAGCCTGATTAACGAGTTGGACAGTCCCCTGAACCTGATGTCACTTCAGGCATCAAGGACAAATCTCAACTGACTACGGAGCCTAGCAAGGCGCCCTTTTCAGAATGCTGATGACTCCTACATCTGCACACAAGGCAGATGAGTGAGTCTGAGTTCTTCCAGCCCGCCCTATGAACTAGGACATTTAGCCTGGCAAAGAGCAAAACAAAGAAATCTCCAGAAGATCTAGAATGCCTTGCTCAGTGAAAAGGGGATTTAATCGGCCTGGCTGCAGAACAGAAGACTGGAGCAGGCAAAGAAGAGTCAGACAAGCCGGCAGGAAGGAGGCTGCCCCGCAGTGAGCCTCCCCTCCTCACGCTCCTTTCGGCCTTAACTTGAGAGTCTGTCCCTTCCCCAGCAGATCCAGGAGAACACACCTTAAATCTGCTTTACGTCCATAAGCAGGAAGATTAGAAAAGCAAAGGACCTAGCAGGGTACTCAAGGGAGGACAGCAGCCATGTTATAAAAGAGAGAAAACCACCTTGGACCCTCTCCAGCCTGAGAAACCATGATTCATTCCTCATTGTTTCCCTCAGAGATTCTTCTTATAAGGGAGATAATTACATAAATATAAATAACCATGAAGAAATGAGGCAGATAGAGTTAAAAGCTGAAGGATTCTGAAAAGGAAGGGGCTAAGCGGCATCTGGAAGGGGGGCCCCCAACAGTGGAGGGCTCTGTGTAAACCAGCAGCAGGAGCTGCCCCAACAGGGCCACAGCACGGGGCAGGAAAGGCGAGTCCACATGAGGAGGCATGGGTGCCAGTCGGAAGGGGTCAGGAATGTCAGACTAGAACTCATCAGTTCTGTTCTATAGATAGCAAACCATAAAGGAGTCACAGTAAGGCGGTGCACGTGCTATCAGAGCACACTTCAGGAAAATTCATCTGGCAGAAATATACAGTACAGACTGGCTAGGAAGAGATTAAACAATGTTAGAATGCTCTAACATCCCTGAGCTAGAGATGCTGGTCTGAAATATGGTTGCAGCAGGAGTAGAGACCATGCAAGAGGAGTTACCAAGCTGTTGGCCCTACCTCTTGAGACTGGCCGCATGGCAGGTGGGGGAAGGCTAGCCAGACTAGGATCTGCGGATGGCAGAGTAGCACCTCCAAAGGCTCCCATGCTTTAACCCCCAGAACGTATGAACATATTACCTTACATGCAGCAGGGACTCTGCAGATGAGATCAAGTTTATAGCCCCTGAGATAGGGAGATTACCCTGCATTATGTGGGGTGGGCCTGATCTAACCACTGGAATCCTTTAAAGAGAAGCTTCCCAGTTTCCCTTAGAGAGATGCAACTAAAGACCAGAGTGGAAGACAGATGCGGCATGGGGACTCGACCGGCCACTGCTGGCTCTGAAAACACAGGATGAAGGTCACAAGACAAGGGATAACAGCCTCTAAAAGTTGGGCGTGAGCCCCACTTCACAGCCAGCAAGAAAACAGGACCTCAGTCCCACAATCACAAAGAACTGAATTCTGCCAACAACTCAAACAAGCAGGACACAGATTCTCCCCTAGAGCTCCAGAAAGGAATGAGGCCTGCCGACTCCTTGGTTTTAACCCAGCAAGCTCTATACTTGACTTCTGACCTACAGAACTATAAGATAACAAACTTATGTTGTTTTATTTAAGCCACTTAGTCTATAGTAATTTGTTATGGCAGCAATAGAAAATGAGTACAGCCTCAGAAACTCCAGACTTTTTAGTGGGGAGAAAAGTGAATAAGTAGGCCCAGAGTTTCAGGAGTGACGTGTTGGTTCACAATAGCCATCTACTGTGAAGTAGAAGGACTTTTTGGCAGGTAGAAAGTAAGACCAGCTCTCAGGAGAGGCATCAAAACCGGAGGTGGCCATTGCCAAGTGCATTCCAAATGCCAAGCAGAAGCCCTAGGAAGAGATAAGGGTCCAGGAAGAAAAGAAAGGAAAGCAGGGTGGGGGGAATCGTGGAAGAAAGAAGCCCCCTGCAAACAGCATTACAAAAGTCAAGGACACAGCAAATTAAGAAGTGAGATAGCTAGATGAAAGAGGATAGAAAGCCACTTCAACTCTTAAGAGAAAAATTTCCAATCAAGAAGAGAACTGAAAAAGTTTTAGTAATGAGATGGTGGTGACGGTAGTACAGATTGTATGTGCGCTGACACCACTGTATGGTGTGGTTGCAGGGAGCCAGAATGGGAAATTCCATGTCGTGTGTTTGTCAGCACACACACACACACACACACACACACACAGCAGAACTGGACGCGTGGCACAAAAGTTAAGGCAACAGCAGAAACAGCGAGTCCAGACCATTAGACAAGGAGCAAGACAAAGAGATGAGGATGCTAAGCAGACAGTTACCTCACTTCCACACAGCATACAATGCCACAGTAGTATCTGCCTCAGTTTCCCATTTACACATTAGTACTTTAAATGCTGCCCTGATGGAAATGGAACGCACAGGTGCCCATGTGAGAACCCACGATAAAGGCAACTTTGTGGGAGTTGTTCTAATGTCTTTTCACCCATCAGTTCAGCCTTCTGTGCCTAGGCAGCTCTAGATCCATTTCACAGAAGACACCAAGGTACCAAGAGAGTAGATAACTTGGTCACACAGCTCGTAAGCGGGAGGCCAAGGAGCCTACCTCATCTACCTCTAGAATCCTACCACAGGGGAACAGAACCGGAAATGTCAAGCTGGTTAAGTCCTATCCTGAACCTACCCAGCAGGGGCCATGGACCTAGAGTTAAGAATTTCAAGACCCATCTTAATCTAATCACAGAGCGAAGAAAGCTATAATTGCAAAGGCTAATCAGAGTTGAGCTAAGAAGGGTACCACAATTAAGGTATAAATCCAGGCTTCCTTAAAGGGGAAAGTCTGACATGCAAATGTTTAAGAGCCTACTGTGAAGTAAGCTGCAGATATGAGGAAAAAGGTAAACATGGTCTGACAACAATCCTGGAAATATCATCAACTTCAGGGCTGCAAAAGCAGCATGCTGGGTATGCTGACAGAATCCCACACCCTTCGGAGGGAGGGAAAGGGATAGGCGGAGGCCAGCCTCATGGCGTTCCCTGTGCCAGGGTCAGAGGCTGAGAAGCTAAAAGGTGGCCTGGCCTGTGTGGCTGGGGAAGAGAGCGCAGGATGAGGCAGGCAAGCAGACGGTGATTCTGGACTTCACACCATGTGCGCAATGGGGGGGCGGGGGGGGGCAGGAAAACCACTGGATCTAACCTAGGTTTTAAGGACTACAGTTTCCACTCTAGAAAACAGATCTGACTCAGGAAGACAAGTGGGAAACTATCACTATTTCGGTACAAGTGATGGTGGCTTGAGCAGAGTAAGAAAAATCACAGGGAAAAATGTGGCTTGCCCTGAAAGGCATGATTTTAGAAGACTTGGGTATATTATACTTCAAAAAGTTTAGAAATACAAATATTGGAAATACTTTCTAGTATCATTAGATATCTAATGGAACTACAAGTTAAAAAAGGAAGTTAAAAAGGAGTTTAAAAAGGAAGCTGCCTGACCCCTAGGGATGAGTCTGCTCTCACACCGTGAGATGGACAATACCTTCCTGACCAAAAGGGGGAAAAGAAGTATAACAAATAAGGTATCAGCGGCTGAGAGATCAAACAGAGTCCAGAAGCTACTCTGGAGGCTACTCTTATGCAAACTTCAGCTAAACACTGCTAATTCCTATGGTTTGCCAACCCCAACCAACATCATTACTGTTAACTCTTAAGAACACCTAGGACTCTGAGACACTATAAAAGTTTCATGCACTAACTTCATTTTCCCGAAACCTATAACTTTCAGAGGGTTCTTGGGCCAGATAAGTCCTGAAACCCAGAGGCACTAGCCTCTCCAAGATTATCAACTAATTACAACCCCCTATCCCTTATTGTTAACAGCCCTAATCAACATGAAAAAGTCAGAATGGGCATAGCCCAAACATCCCTATAGACTGGGAGAAGGATCAAAGGAGAAGGAGGAGTTATAACCAAAAAAAAAGGATTTAACAAATGAGTATAACTGCTGAATCACAATACTGATATTTCTTTTGGCCTCTAGTGTTTCGGAGCAGCTAGAAGGTAAAATCTGAAATAGTAGAATAGTAACCCATAACAAACCCTGAAATCTGTTCTATAACTGCTTGTTAAAATGTACTTTGAGGGCAGTGTGACAGTGGCTCAGTGGCAGAATTCTCGCCTGCTATGCCTGAGACCCGGGTTCCATTCCCAGTGCCTGCCCATGCAAAAAAAAAAAAAAATTTACATTCATTTACAAAATCTAAGTTTAAGGGACTGTTGAATGTCATGTTTATGTGTCTATTTTTTTGTACCGTGAGATACTTCAAAATGTAAACAAAAAGCTGTTAAGAAGTTCACATAAGCTAATAATTTCAGTGACTATCACTTGATCTAATGTGGGTGTCATCACTTCATACCAAGAGGCGGCAATTCTAGTCCAAAGTTATATGGAACCTGGGGTGCACTGGTGAGTGTTTAGACTCATCCATAGGTGTTTTATTTCAAACAAAGCACTCAACCAGGCCACAGAGCCCCCTGAGTCAGTGGGCCATTGGCAACCACTTGGCAAAGGAAAAAGGCTATGGCAAGTTGCAGACTTAAGCACAAATCTCTGCTTCTTAATAGCAAATTCCTGAGAAACCCGCTTTTAAGATCTTGAGGATTAAATGAGATAAAGTAAAGTACTTCATGAAATTTGTAACTGATTAGCAGAACTGAAAAAAGTAAGGCAAATTAGGTGAAAACAATGTTAATGCCTTTATGCACCGATAATGTCACTTAAAGCCGACACTATTAATTCTACTCTACAGATGCAGAGGCAGCATACATTTGCCCAAGGTCACAGGCAAGCCAGTGGAGAGAGGGTTATCATCAAGGAAAATAAGGCAGGGCCCAAATTTCATTTAGTGGGTCTCACATTGTGAAGGTAGATACTTTCATCATTTCATTTCCATTTTAAGTAACAGGATATCTTGGGGAAGGATGGGAAGCCTGATTTCCTGCAACAGACAAGACAAATCCCCTCTAACCGTGGTTAAAAAGTGGGCTGAGCTTTAAATGACTGGTACAGAAGCCCCAGGGCCCCTAAACACATACACACACACACCTCTCACCTCCAAAAGCCCCAATCAGAATTGGTCTGGCCCCACAATACGGACTAGACTTGGGGGATGGGGTGGGAAATAAGCACAGGGAAAAGGAGAAATGGCAAAGCTGGGTTCACAAATCTGGCGTGGAAGCCTTCAGCCCCGGGAATGGGGTTCCCAAGAGTGAATTTGATATGCCCTCCACAAACAAGAGGCTGAGGCCAAATGCTCTTTCCACCGACCCCTGTCCACCGGGGACCCAACTCAGGCAGGAAGGGGCCTGTTTTAGATGCCACCCTGCAAACTGCAGCCACCTCTGGCTTAGCGAGGCTTCCTGGATGCCCAGGGCTCCCAGGCAAGCAGATTTCCTAGAAAGGACCAGTCCGCGTTATCCAGCTGCTCCGCGGTCCCGGTCCTGCGCTGCCGGGTAGGAGGCGGACGACACCCGCACAGCCCGAGGGAATGAACAGAGCCCCCATGAAAGGCTCGGGCTCGCGAACCTAAGCCGGCCTCGCCCGGGCCTCGACCGGCGACGTCGGTCTCTGGAGGCCGCCATCCGGATGCACAGCGCGGGGAATCGAAGGGTCTCCCCAGTGCGAATCACGGAGAACCGGGTCGGCCGGACCCCGGCCCAACTGGGCACCGGAAGTGGAGGCCAGAGTGCCGGGGCTGAGGGGCGTCCAGAGGTCTGGGGGGGCCGCTCCCTGCCTAACACCGCTGCTCAGCAAAAGGAGACCCCCCGAGGTGAGCCCCCAGTTTTGCTCCGTTTTGCGGGGCGGGGGGGGATGTCTAAAGAGACCCCACGTTTCTAGCCGCCAGCGCGCCGTGAGGGGCCACAGCCCATTTTGGCGCCAAATGGCCAGGGGCACGCGCGACCGGAAGTACCACCCTGACCGCGCCAACCGCCGCCCGCCGCGCCATCCCGCGCATGCGCGTCCGCCTGTCAGCGGCGGCCGCGAGCCGGCCCGAGGGGAAGCGACCCCCCCTCCAGCGCCGTACCTCTCCCACCCCGGCCGCCCCCGAGGACGCAGTCTCCCACGACACTTACCGCCTGCGGACATCATCGGGCAGTGAGACGGCCGGGGAGGCCAGCGTGGGCACACGAGCCGGGGCGGTTCGGGCGGGCATCTCGGAGGCTGCAGCGCGGGCGGGTGGCCCCGGCTTTTCGCGCGGAAACCGACTGGGAGGGGCGGCGAGGGGAGACGGCGTGTACCACCCCGGCCTGCCCAAGGGGGAAAGCGGGACGTACCATACGGAGAGGCCGTACCACGTACGGGCGGAAAAGCCGTGCACAGGCACCGCGCATGTGCGAGACGGGCGCGCACCCCTACACGGGGCAGTGGGCCTGCCCAAGCTCCGTCGTTGGCAACGGGTGGGAGCGCCCTACCCAAGACTTTCATTCATTCATTCTTTCGGGCTTTCTGAGGATAAAGTAGCGAGCAGCCTCAGGGGGTTACGAGCCAGCGTGCAGGCCCTTGAGTTAAAGTCCTCGCTTTCAACCCCATCTCTTTCCTCACTAGGCGACCTTGAGCGGTGGGTCACTTGGACTGAGTCTGTTTCCTCACCTGTAAAACGGGGCTAAATAGCACCTACTCCAGAAAATCTGTAGGATACACAGAACATGTAGCTGGCGCCAAGGACCCTGGTAGTGCTGGGAGGGCGAGATCACGTCCACAGCCTGTTTTTTAAAAAAGAACCAAGTCAACTTAACAATTCTGGTATACTCTTCTATTGCTCAGATGTGGTCTGTCTGTCTCTCTCTCTCTCTCTCTCTCAGCCAACACACAAGCAAACTCACTGCCCTCCCCCTCTCTACGTGGGACATGACTCCCAGGGGTGTGGACCTTCCTGGGAATGTGGGATAGAAATCCTAGAATGAGCTGGGACTCGGCACCAAGGGATTGAGAAAACCTTCTGGACTGAAAGGGGGGAGCGCGAAATGAGACAAAATGAAGTGTCAATGGCTAAGAGATTCCAAACAGAGTCCAGAGGTTATCCTGGAGGTTATTCTTACACATTATATAGATATCACCTTTTTAGATTAAGGTGTGTCTGAGAAGCTAGAGAGAAGTGCCTGAAACTGTAGAGCTGTGTTCCAGTAGCCATGTTTCTTAAGATGATTGCACAGTGATAATAGCTTTTGCAAAGAGACTGTGTGATTGTGAAAACCTTGTTCTGATGCTCCTTTTATATACGTATGGACAGATGAGTAAAACATATGGATTAAAAATAAATAAATAGGGGGAAACAAATGTTAAAATAAATTAGGTAGAGGGAAATACTAGTGGTCAATAAAAGGGAGAGATAAGGGGTATGGTATATATGAGTTTTTTCTTTTTACTTTTTATTTCTTTTTCTGGAGTGATGTAAATGTTCTGAGAAATGATCATGGTGATGAATATACAACCGTGATGATATTGTGAGCCATTGATTGCACACCAAGTATGGAATGTTCATACATTAAGAATAGGTTCATGTGTATGTTGATTGGTTTCATTAATAAAAAAATTTTAAAATTGTGGTATAATTTTTCATTTTCTTGGTATTTAACAAGTGAATGTGTTTGTGTGCACACATGCGCGCGCGCGTGCGCACACACACTGTAGGCACCCTAGCAGCTGGGAAGGAGAAGCGTGCCTGGCCAGAAGTGGACCTCAAGCCCTCTGGTTGCTATAGATTCTATGCATGGCAAGATCCAAGAAGACGGAATAATAATACTAAGAGTATAATTAATAGTTATTAATTTTATAGGTAACCAGCATTTATGTACTATTCTATACCAGACTGATTAGGAGTTATATAATTTAATCCTTAACAAACCCTAAAGGGAGATATTAGGACCCCATTTCCCATGGTCTAGAACTGAGGACCCAAGATCATAAATTCAGTAAGTAAAAGGAACTCTGAACCCAGAGCTTGAGTGCAAAACAGTGACCCCAGGGTTGGTCAGCCATCTGACCCCTGGGAGGCTAAAAGGACAGCACTGGGAGAACTAGATGAAGGAGGTAGCAGGGCAGACAGGATGGCAGGTAGAAGACAGTGTTGCCAGAGTGAGGCTCAGGCCCCACAGTCCTGCTGGAACCCAGCATCCAGGCCTCTAAGCCGGGTGGGGAACAGACTAGCAGACCTGTATTTCAGGGGCCTCAACTTGACAGAGAGAACAGCTGCATTTATTGGGTCCTTTGCCAGCCTTGTGAGGAAGGGATGACTTGACCCATTTTACAGATGGGACAAGGGCTCAGGGACATAAAAAAAAGATTTGCCCAAGGGCCCATGGCAAGTTCGTGTCAAAGCTCGACTTCCAACTCAGTGGTCTTCTCCCGAGCTGCTCACGCCAAAAAGCCAGGCACCATCTTTAAATTCTCTCCTCCCCGTGCATTGGGGATTGAATCACTCACCTCCCCCACAAAAGATAGGTTCAAGTCCCAATCCACATCCCCATGTGTTTGGTTTTTTTTTGTAAACAGGACCTTTGAAGGTGTATTATTAGTTAAGATTTGGACTCATTTGCAAATTGCAAACATCCTTTTCACAGCTAAGGCCAAATTAAATCAGGGTGGTCTTAATCCATATACTGGAGGCTTACAAACAGAGGCAATTTGGATGTAGGCAGTCAGTAGAAGCCAGAAGTCAGAGGAAGCCAGAAAATGAGCAGATGACCATGTGACGGAGGCAGAAATGCATGCCAAGGAACCCCAAGGATTGTGGCAAGCTACCACCTGAACACTACAGACTCCAGGAAGAAGTGCAGCCTCGAGACTTCAGTTTGTGGACTCCTAGCCTCAAAAAAAACATGAGACAATAAATCCCTGTTTTTAAGCCAACCAACCAGTGTGTTGTATTTGTCGCAGCAGCCCCAGCAAACTAAGCCAGCCCTCACAGAATGAGCTACTCTTGTTGGTTTTTTCTCTGCAATGCAACCCAAGTCCTTCTCCTTACCACCTCTGCTGCCACCCCAGCCCAGCCTGCCATCCTCATTTACCTGGACTATTCTAGCAGCTTCCTCCTCAGCTCCAAGCTGTCCCGGAAAGTCCCTTCTCCACAGTGCAACCAGAGAGCTTTAAAAAAAGAATAAAAATAATTGGAACATGTCATTCTCCTGTAAAATCTTCCAAAACTTCCTATTGCCCTTGAAATGAAATCCAAGTATTTTATTCCATTTACAGGGTCTCCTCCCCCCTTCACTGAGCTCAGCTTACTTGGCCCCCTTTTACTCTTTCAAGCTCTTGCGTGCATCACAGGCTTAACCTATGCTGCCCCCTCCTCCTAGACCAGTCTCCTGGGAGATCCACCCAACTCCACCCAGGGTCTCCTCTGGCCACCCAAAAGCAGCTCCATTCCCCTCTTTTTTTCGTCACATTGATCATCATCAGAGATTCTCTTATTTACTGTCTCTTGTGGTCTCTTAGAGCAGGGGTCAGCAACCTTTTTCCTTAAAGGCCCAGAGAGTAAAATAGTTGGCTTCACAGGCCACATGGTCTCGCTCCTGCCCTTAGAGCGCAAAAGTCACCATAAAAAAGTTAAATGAGAAAATAAAAAATTAAAATTAAAAAAATCACCATAGACAGTTCTAAACCATAGCCACGGCTGCAGTGCAGTAAACTTTTATTAACAAAAAGATGCACCCCTTTGATAGTTAATCAAATGGCATTTAAGATAGGGGGTTTAATATTTAGAATTTAAGAAACTAGATAGCAATCTAATATCCACAGATTTTTTTCCTTGCTTGCTTTAATTTTAAATTGGCTTATGAAACATATTGTACAAACAGGCTTTACTATGATTGCTTAGATTTTTTTTTAATACGCTTATGAATAAGCTAACTAAGATATCCAGTTTAGGTGGTTAAGATTTTCATGTTAATTGTAAAAATATTTGTATCTTCGTATTTTCCTGAAATCGAGAAAATTGTTTAGTAACATAGGTCATGACTATAGCAATGAAGATATTTGTAAGAACTTTCTACTCGATATTTTGAGAGCATTCAGTTTTGACAGCTGATCAAATGCTATTTAAGTTAGTGTTCAATATTCAGAAAATAAGAACTTTGCTATCTGAATTTGTAGATTTTTTTCCTCTGTTGCCTTCATTTTAAATCAGTTCATGAAACTTACTGTGCAAACACAGGTTTTACAATGATTACATGGATACTTTATTTAAATATGCCTATGGTTAAGCTAAGATATCCATTTTGGGTGGCTCTAAAGCGTATTGTTTGTTCTCTTAAATTAAAAAAAAAATTTCAGTGGTAGAATGCTTGCCTTCCACGTGGGAGGCCCAGATTCGATTCCCAGACCATGCACCCAAAAATAAATAAAATAAAGTTGTGCCTGTGGGCCGTACAGTATGAGCTCCAGAGGATTCATCTGCCTTGTTCCTGGCTAAATGGCTCCAGGGCTCACACAGCGGGAAGGCAGGTATCTGTGGAGTTAACATATAGGATGCAGGGGGGTGGGGGTAGCACATGAATGGTGCCCGGTGCAGAGTGAAGACACTGAATATGAGTAAGTGCTAAAGCTGCTTTCTTCCCCCAAAGAATGGGGCTCCCTTCTACAAAGAGGGAAGCCGGAGACCAGAGTCAGATCAGGTGGCAAACCCGGTTTGTCTCCAGCCCCCACACCTGCTTTGCACCAAGACAGGGGAGATGGTGCAGGGAAGGTACCCGAGGGATCCACGGATCCTCCAGAATCCCTGGGGCTGGATCACCCTCCAGGGGAGGAGCGTCCCCTCCCCCCCAATCCCCATCCTCCCACCTTCTAGAAACAGGCTCATCCTTTAGGAGAAGCGACTCAAAACTTCCAGAATAAACCAGAATCCAGCTCTTGTGGACATGCACCCCACCTCCGCCCCCACTTAGTCTCCGAAAGCAAATGTTCCCAAACCCCACCCGAGATGGGCTCGTGCAGGCCCGAGCTGCCCGCTTCCCAGACGCGTGCCGGCCTCCGCCTGGAGGGCCGCGCGGCCCGGAGGCCGGGACAGGGGACCGAGGGCCTGTGTGCCCGGTCTGCCGAGGTCCAAGACAGCCTGAAACGCGAGAGCCGGTGGAGGGATGACCACGTGTCCCCAGCCACTGGGAGGCCGGAGCTGAGTCACCCCACATGCTGGGGAATTAGTCATGGCCAGTGACCTCTGGGTGGGTGCCAGGCCCAGGAGAGGCCCTGAGCGGTGGCGGCGGCGGCGGCAGCAGCGCTACTCAAAGGTCAACAGGGACATTTGGCCACTCTTCCCGGGATATGGCGAGGATGGGGCGTGGGGGGCAGGGAGACCACCACAGCAGGCCTTTCAACTCATCCAAGCCAGAAATCTGATCTGATCTGGGGAAACCCAAGTTCTTTAGAGTGAGCTGGGGTGACGGGGGAGCCGCCTGCTCCTTGCATGGCCCTCCAGCAGGCTAGCGGCTGGGTTTGGGATCACAGGAGACTTGCCACTAAACCCTGTAGGTTTTTCGTTCAATTCAGCCCTGGAATCAGTAACTGATCCATCCCGGCCAGGCCCAGGCCATCCTCTCGTCCTTCCTAGACTGCCACCTGGGCCTCGTCCAGTCTCTTCTCCACACTGCAGCGGGAAGGAACTCTCTGGAACACAAAGCTGACCCTGCCATCTTTGTCCTCAGGGTAAAGCCAGCCCCTCCTGGCAGCCAAGAGGCAACCTCAGCTCTTGCCACTCACTCCCTCACTCCCTCCCAAACTCCAGTCTAGCCACATTGTGCTGTTTTCATATCCCAGACACTCCCAGCTCTTTCCTGCCTGCCAGCCTCCAAGAGTGTCCCACCAAACCCTCACCTCTTGTATTCATGCCCTGTAGATGTCTCTCCCACATTGAATCAGGACTGGTCTGTATGGCCAAGAGAAGATGTGTTGCTTCCAAGGCTAGATCATAAAATGCATTGTTACCCACTTTCGAGGCTAGACCATAAATGTATTTCCACCCCATTTTGTTCCCTTGTATCACTTGTTTTAGGATAAGCCAGTCCCCAGGATGTGAGGATGCTCAAGCAGCCCCATGGGAAGGTCTACAGGAAGAGGAGCCAGTTTGTTGGCCAGGTGACAGCAACTCCAACCCCACTCAAGTCTTCAGATGACTGCAGCCCCAGCCAGTATCTGACTGCAACCTTGGCTGGAATTGCATAATTGAACCTCTCCCAGATTCTCAACTCTCAAAACCCATAAGAGATAATACATGGGCTTCATTGTTTGAAGCCACTGAACTTTGGGGCTATTTGTTACACAGCCATCGATAGCTATTGCAAGGTCTCTACACTTTCTGCAACCCTCACACTGTCATTTCAAATGCTGCCCCCTCCTGCTGGGATCATCCCTTCCCACTCTTCCACTGTGGCTACAATGTCATCTCCTTCAAGGAGCCCCATCTGGCCTCCCCCAGCCCTCTCAGGCCTCTTTGTTACATGGTCTCTTCAAAACACAGCCCTTTCTTTCAGAGTCTTTATCTCAGCTAGTGATCACATATTTCGGGGTGACAGTTTTATGTCAGTTGCACCCCCACCTATACCCCATGCTTAGCAAAGGACCTGGGATGTAGCTGGCACTCAGTAGAAAAGTCTTGTCACAGTTCTGATGCTTCTTCTCCCATATTACATGCTCAGCTTGCAAATATCCGTACAAACTACAGACATACGTACAAACATACATCCAACTAATGCACAGACCCTCATTTAACTATTCTACTTGCAGGAATTTCTTCTAAGATACAGTCACACATGTGCAAAATGAGAAGTAGACATAACAATTCACTGTGTCCTTGTTTGTAGCAAAAAACAAGGAAGAAACTGCTTATCCTTCGGGGATGGGGGACAGCTAAAGAAATTATGTCCTGTTCATATGGTGACAGACCCCACAGTCACAAAAAAAAAAGAACATTTTTCCACCGAATATCTTACACATAATTTCATATGGTGACACAATCTTCAGCTATGAAAAAAATGGCAGTTATGTTTCGTCTTTTCTAATCTTTATGCCTTTTCTTTTTCTTGTATATAAGTAGTTTTGTTCTCTCTTAGGGAGAAAGATTTCAGTATCTCACCATTTAGTAGGATGTTCACTGTAAGTTTGGCTTTTTTTTTGGTAGATATTCTTTTTTTGCATTAAGAAAGTCCCATTTATTCCTAATTTGCTAAGCATGTTTATCAGAATGGACATGTAGAACAAAATGCATGATGTTCTACCATTTATGTAAAAAAAATTAGAAAATGATGTATACTTATTCATTTTCACAGCAATCTTGGGAGAGAAATAAGAAACCCATACCTTCCAGGGATAAGAAACGTTAACTGGCAGGGTGGGGGGATATGGGCAGGAATAGGAATTTTTCTGGATATCTTTTTGCCCTTGTGCCATGGTTGACCATGTGGCCCTGCTATTTATGTCAAACAAAACACGACTGGCACAGAGCAGGGAAAGAGTGGGCTTTTCAGTACATGGGTCCTGGGTCCATTGGATAGCCAAAGGGAAGCAAGAGAACCTTAATCTCTACCTCACGCCATATGCAAAACTAAATTCCTGACGCCTCACGGGTCTAAATGGGAAAACAAAGGCAAAAAAAACTTTTAAAGAAAATGTACTAAAAAGAAAAAAAAAGAGAGTAAACAAAACATCAGTGTAGAACATATTTTTGGCCTTGGGGCAGCCAAATGTTTCTTTAACAGAACCCAGGACATATTAATCAGAAAGGAAAATGAGCTAGACTCCATAAAAAACGAAGAATAGCCGTCAAAAGATATCACTAAGAGGCAAGCTGTAGGCATGTGTCTGACAAAGGGTTTGGATCAACGATACAAACAGAGCTTTACTTAATAAGAAAAGATGGGCAACACCTTTTAATTAAAGGGACAAAAGAGTTGAATGGGTGCTACCCAGAAGAGCATAGTCAAATGGCCATTACTCATATGAAAAGCTGCTCAACTTCCTTAGTAAGCAGGGAAATGCTGAATAAAACCTCAAAGCGATACAACCTCTTATCCCACCCACACACCCTTCTCCCCCCACCCCCCAGAGATGGCTAAAATTAAAAAAGACATTAAGGGTTGACAAGATGAGAAGTCTCCTGTGGGCAAAGTGGTACAGTCGCCTGGGACAAAGATTTGGTGGCATCTACTAAAGCTAAACACACTCCTGCCTTAGGACCCAGCAACTTCCATTCCCGGGATTTTGTCCCCCAATTACGGATACAAGAACATTCACAGCTGTTTCATTCACAGAAGCCCCAATAATCAAAGAATGTAGCTAATGACTTATTCACATATTGGAACAACAGACACAAGAGGTGCAAACAAACATTTTCTAGAAGAGTCAGAAGGTAAATGTCCTAGATTTTTCAGGCCTACGCAGTTTCTAATACAATGACTCAACACTGCAGCTATAACCAAAGGGGATTTTTGCATATGCAAAGGAAACTTTGCTTATGTAAATGAGTGGGCACTGCTAAAGTGCCAATAAAACTTTATTTATGGACACTGAAATTCACAAGTCCGGAAGTACAATTCCCTTTTGATTCGCCCTCCCCCCAACTGTTTAAAAAAATGGAAATAACATTTTTCGCTTCCTGATCCCAAGGACAACAGGCCTTGGGGCAGATTTGGCCGGCGGGCAGTAGTTTGCATGCAGCCTCTAGAAGAAGCACTCTATAAATCCAAGCAAAAAGTACAGAGGACTCTCCAAAGCATGGCAGAGCGAGAAGGAAGCACACAGAAGAGTACATTGCGTAGGGTGCCCCTTATGGAAACCACCAGAGTACTTTTCCCTACTTCTCTCACCCACTTCGAGCTGGGGCTTCCTGCCTTCCGGGCCACTTCAGCCCACTTTCACCTCCCTGAGCTCACCTGGGGCTCTTCAGCCTGCCTGGGTCCCCGGGCCACTGCCAACAGCCTCCTGGGCTCGGGGGAGCGCTCCTCTCCTGGCCCCTGAAGCGAAGAACCCACAGCGCCGAGTCCTAAAGTGCACAAAAAGCCTCCCTCGTCGAGTGAGCAAGGATGAAGCCTGGGCCTGCCGCAGCCATTAAAATACAGGGTTCTCACGTGGGGCAGCTCCTTCTCCGGAAATGACCCTCAATCAACCACAGCTGCCTCTCCAAAGGCACACACCGGATGGTTGTAACTCCCTGGCAAAGCAAGAACTACTGAGTCTGCATTCCAGGTCCCATGGGGAAGTCTCCGGAAGTTTCCCACACGCTCCCAGTCGCAGCCTAGTGACTAGAAACCAGCTGAGCAGGTAGAAGTTTCCAGAAAGGCACTCACTGTTCATCCAGCTCAGGGGTCCCTCAATTTCAGCGCTATTGACATTAGGGCGCGGATAATCCTTCGTGCAGGGAGCTGTCTCTTGTATTGTAGGATATTCAGCACCAATGCTGACCTCTACTCATTAGATGCCATTAGCCCTAAGCCTCCCCCACCATCCCACCAGCTGTGGCAATCAAGGCATTGCCAAATGTGCCCCGAGGGACAGAATCACCCCAAGTGAGCAAGAACCCCAGATCAAGCCACAGGGAAATGGCATTATACAAAGCAATGGCCTCGTCCCAGCCATATTTCCCCCAGTCAACTTCTTGGGTGCCTCATCTGCAGCCCCAAAATATCCCCAAACCAGCATTTTGGAAAACTGTAAGTCAGAGATGGTTTATTTCAGACCCAGCTGCAGGAGCAAAATGCAGAGTCCCGGGCCCTGGGCTCCGACTCTCCAGGAAGCTCCCCACTTGTGAAAGTTTAAGAAGCTTTTTTTTTTTTTTTTTAAGTATGGGGAAATTCAGTTACAATGAAGACTTGCAGACTCAAGGAACTAAGTTTGTCATGTTAAATGCAAACTAGTTTCTGTTAAGGAAGGGTTGGAGAGCTTGAAAACCTTTCTCTGCACTTCCAGTTAATGGACTATTTAAAGTGTCACCAGAGAGAACGGAAGGAACAATTCAAAGATGCTGCCGGATTGGTGAAGAATTGTGAATAAGGACACAGAAATAAAAAGCAGTCTTCACCCTTTCATTGAGAAATTGTAAGCGATGACCACTCAGTGTTAGAGTAAATAAGATGGTTCTGGCCTCTGAGCCTTTGCACCTGTTCCCTCTGCCTGGAAAGGCAGGTTCTTCTCTCTGACTCTTCACGGCTCCCTCCCTCACTTCATCCAGGCCTTAGCTCAAATGTCACCTCCTCAGAGAGGCCCTCCCTGACTACCCTTTTCTTCTCTAACTTCCTTTATTTATATTCACTCACTTATCCCTTCCCAAGGTCGTGTTACATATTGATTTTGCAGACTCCTTCTAGAATATAAGCTACATGGGGGTAGGAATTTAATATAGCACTCAAAATATGGATTTCAAGAGGTCAGAATTATTATTATTATTATTATTATTATTATTATTTTGCATGGGCAGGCACCGAGAATCAAACCCCAGTCTCCGGCATGGCAGGCGAGAACTCTGCCATTGAGCCACCGTGGCCCGCCCAAGAACAGAATTATTTTTGTAAACAACTTTCGGGGAGTAAAATGTATGTACCATAAAACTCACCCATTTAAGAGTTGACATCCGGGAAAAAGACTTGAACAGACACCTACCAGAAGAGGAAATACGGATGGCCAAGAGGCACACGAAGAGATGCTCAATGTCCCTGGCCATTAGAGAAATGCAAATCAAAACCACAATGAGATATCATCTCACACCCACCAGAATGGCCATTATCAACAAAACAGAAAATGACAAGTGCTGGAGAGGATGTGGAGAAAGAGGCACACTTATCCACTGTTGGTGGGAATGTCAAATGGTGCAACCACTGTGGAAGGCAGTTTGGCGGTTCCTCAAAAAGCTGAATATAGAATTGCCATACGACCCAGCAATACAATTGCTGGGTATCTACTCAAAGGACTTAAGGGCAAAGACACAAACGGACATTTGCACACCAATGTTTATAGCAGCGTTATTTACAATTGCAAAGAGATGGAAACAGCCAAAATGTCCATCAACAGAAGAATGGCTAAACAAACTGTGGTATATACATACGATGGAATATTATGCAGCTTTAAGACAAGATAAACTTATGAAGCATGTAATAACATGGATGGACCTAGAGAATATTATGCTGAGTGAGTCCAGCCAAAAACTAAAGGACAAATACTCTATGGTCCCACTGATGTGAACGGACATTCGAGAATAAACTTGAAATATGTCATTGGTGGCAGAGTCCAGCAGGAGTTAGAAACAGGGTAAGATAATGGGTAATTGAAGCTGAAGGGATACAGACTGTGCAACAGCACTAGATACAAAAACTCAAAAATGGACAGCACAATAATACCTAATTGTAAAGTAATCATGTTAAAACACTGAATGAAGCTGCATCTGAGCTATAGGGTTTTTTTTTTTACTATTATTACTACTTTTATTTCTTTTCTGTATATTAACATTCTATATCTTTTTCTGTTGTGTTGCTAGTTCCTCTAAACCGATGCAAATGTACTAAGAAACGGTGATCATGCATCTATGTGATGATGTTAAGAATTACTGATTGCATATGTAGAATGGTATGATTTCTAAATGTTGTGCTAATTTCTTTTTTTTTCCGTTAATAATAAAAAAAAAGAGTTGACATCCATGATTTTTAGTATATTTCCTATGTTGTACAACCAGTGCCTCGATGCAGTTTTCAAACATTTTCATGTCCCCAAGTAAGAACCCATGTGCCTAATATAGTTTCTCTCCCCTCTCCCACTCCTGCCAAGCCCACAGCTACCACTAATCTTCTTTCTGTCACTGCAGATTCCCTCCTCTGGACATTTCATATAAAGGGTTCCAAATTGTTTCTGGCTTCTCTGACTCGGTCTAATTATTTTGAATTTCACCCATGTTATTGGGCACATCGGTATTTTGTTCTTTTTATTGCTGGGTTGTATCCACTGCATTAGTGGACCACTCTGTGTTTATCCATTTACCCATTGATGGGCATTTGGGTTTTTTCCACTTTGGAGCTATTATGAATATGGCAGTTATAAATGTTTATGTACATGTCTCCATTGGCAGATTATTTCATTTCTCTTGGATAAGTACCTAGGAGTCAGACTGCCGGGTCACATGGTTAAGTTTGCTTGACTTTGTAAAAAAAAGTGGCTGTGCCGTTTCACATTTGACGTTCAAGGTTGGCATTATTCACCTGCCCATTTTACAGATGCTGAAACCAGATGACAGCTGTCTGATGATTTTCCCCAAAGTCCATTTGAGCATCAGGTGTCGGATCTGAGAAGTTAACCTGGTTTTTCTGACTTCCTAACATGTACTCTTAACATCGTACCACAATTGCCACAGAAAGTGAATCTGCCACCCACTTTCATTTCCCTTTTGGGGCAGGTTTAACTGTCCCTGGACAAGACAATCAGGAAAGGTGGTGGGCATGAGGGGACACGTTTTGGAAAAGTAGGCAATTTTATAAACACTTAGGAAAAACAGTCAGGATGTGAGATGGATTCGAAACTGTCTTTGTTTCCTGACTTCTAAGGCAACTACCACACAATGGACTGGCCTAACAACAGGAATTTATTGGCTCATGTCTTTGAGTCTAGAAGACATCCAAAATTAATGCATCGGCATGGCGATGCTTTCTCCCCAAAGAGAGAGAAACCCTTGGTCCTTGGCTTTTTCATTGCATGGCAATGCACATGGCAGTGGCTTCTCCCTTCTTGTCCCGGAAGAAGAGAAAGGAGAAGCCCTTCCAGCTTCTTGGCTTCTGTTGGCTTCCAGCTTCTTGCTTTTCCCCATGGCTTCTCTCTGCAGTCTTCTCTAGAAGTCCTCCAATAATCAGATTTAGATCTATTCTCATTTAGGGGGTGCAAGGGTAGTTCAGTGGTAGAATTCTCACCGGCCATCCGGGAGAACTGTGTTCAATTCCCGGTCCATGCACTTCCTCAACAAACACACCCCCAAAAAACAAAGAAACAACAACTCAACAAATGGTATGATAACAGGATAGTCACATGGAAAAAGAACAAAATGTGACCCCTGCCATACAGTATACCAAAAAAAAAAAAAAAAAGATGTAGTCTGATTCAGTTGGCCACAGCCTCAACTGAAAATAATAACCTTCAATCTTCAAAAAGTCCTATATGCAATGGGTTCACACCCCCAGGAATGGCTCGAGGTTAAGAACATGTTTTTCTGGGGTACATAATTCAATCTACCATGCAAACACTTCGAAGACTGATCATGGGATAATAGACCAACAGAGGTCCATGCAAGCTTAAACCATCGGGGAGAAGTTCATCAGAGACCTTACAAAGGCAGATCAAGCTGATGGCATCTGATCAGATTGGTCTTAGTTGTCAGTAAAAGGGAGAAACAAGCCAGACATCATTCCCTCATGATGGACATTTCTAGCACCACCTGTGAAGGGTTGAATTTCCCTAAAATCAAACCAGAATCTGAGTGTGGGCAGAGGAACACGTTAGATGTCACAAGAGGGATGCTGCCAGCCGGTATCAGACTATGAAGAAACAACCTGGTTTCTTTGTATTAGTAGGAAAAAAAATGAAGAAGGGGGAACCTACACGTAAAACGAAACTTTAGAGACTCATTCAATGCCAAATGAATTATATGTTAATGTTAAGAGAATTGTGACGAAGAAGCAAAGCCTACTTATGATTATGCCCGAGTCACCCCCAGAGAGCCTCTTTTGTTGCTCAGATGTGGTCTGTCTCTCTAAACCAACTCAGCAGTTGGTTACTGTACTCCCCCTGTACGTGGGACATGATTCCCAGGGGTGTAAATCTCCCTGGCAATGTGGGACAGGACTCCCAGGGTTGAGCTGGGACCCAGCATCATGGGATTGAGAGAGTCTTCTTGACCAAAAGGGGGAAGAAAGAAATGAGACAGAATAAAGTTTCAAGGGCTGAGAGATTCAAACAGAGTTGAGAAGTTATCCTGGACGTTATTCTTATGCATTATATAGATATCCCTTTTTAGTTTATGGTGTATTGGAGTGCTAGAGGGAAGTACCTGAAACTAATTGTATTCCAGTAGCCTTGATTCTTTTTTTTGTTTGTTTTTTTATTTTTTATTTTAATTTATTTATTAATTAAAAAATAAAGAAAACAACATACATAATCAGTAGTTCACAATATCATCACTTAGCTGCATATTCATTATTTCTTAGAACATTTGCATTAATTCAGAAAAAGAAATAAAAAGACAATAGAAAAAGAAATAAAATGAACACAGGAAAGAAAAAAAAAGGTTATACCTACCATACCCCTTACCCCTTGCTTTCATTGATCACTAGCATTTAAACTAAATTTATTTTAGCATTTGTTCCCCCTATTATTTATTTTTATTCCATATATTTTACTCCTTTGTTGACAAGGTAGATAAAAGGAGCATCAGACACAAGGTTTTCACAATCACACAGTCACACTGTGACAGCTGTATCATTATTCAATCATCCTCAAGAAACATGGCTACTGGAACACAGCTCTACATTTTCAGGCAGTTCCCTCCAGCCTCTCCATTACATCCTGAATAACAAGATGATATCTACTTCATGCATAAGAATAACCTCCAGGATAACCTCTCAACTCTGTTTGGAATCTCTCAGCCATTGACACTTTGTCTCATTTCCCTCTTCCCCCTTTTGGTTGAGAAGGTTTTCTCAATCCCTTGATGCTAAGTCTCAGCTCATTCTAGGGTTTTTCTCAATCCCTTGATGCTGAGTCTCCGGTCATTCCAAGATCTCTGTCCCACGTTGCCAGGAAGGTCCACACCCCTGGGAGTCATGTCCCGCCCCGCGTAGAGAGTAGCCTTGATTCTTGAGGACAATTGTATAACTATATAGCTTTCACAAGGTGACCATGTGATTGTGAAAATGTTGCATCTGATGCTCCCTTTATCCAGGGTATGGACACATGTGTTAAAAAAAAAAAAAAGGACAAAAGCAAATAAATAATAGGGGGATAAGGAGTAAAAAAAAATTGGGTAGATTGCAATACTAAAAATCAATGAGAGTGAGGGGTAAGGCATATGGGATGTATAGTTTTTTTCTTTTTCCTTTTTATTTATTTTTCTAGAGTGATACACATATTCTAAAAATGATCCTGGTGATGAATACACAACTATGCGATGATATTGTGAGCCATTGATTGTATACCTTGGATGAACTGTATGTGCATGAAGATATCTCAATAGGAATATTTAAAAAAAAGAATTGAGACAAATGGGGAAACTTTAACACTGACTAATTGATATTTTTGATATGTATGATGATGTTATTGTGGTTAAGTTAAAAAAAAGAGTCGCTATTATTTAGAGATCAAAAGTAAAGTATCTACAGATGAAAGTATTTTATGTCTCAGATTTGCTTCAAAATATTCCATGTGTAAGAATTGATTCAGACAAGAACGGATGCTAAAAATGAAAGTCTGATGAGTAATAGGATGCTTACAGAGTCTCAAAGTACCTCCCACAAGATACTTAATCATTACAGGGGAGGAAACAGTAACTTTAATGAGAAGAAACTTAGAAGACATTCCCTGTGATGCTTTGGTATATGTGTCCCCTTAGCCAAGTGACAATGTCCAGTTGTCTGTTGAAGCAAGTCCTGGCCTAACCGTTACTCCAAGGACATTTCATGGTCTTAAATCATCAGTCAGTTGATTGCATCTGTGACTGATGACATCTACAATCAACTAAGGAGAGTGTCTTCAGCAACAAGAGACATTTAATCCAATAAGTTGAAGGCTTTAACGGGAAAAGCGATTAACTTCAGCCGTCAGAAGAGAGAATTTTCATCACAACTTCAGCCAGCAAACCTCTCCTGGGGAATTCATCTCAAACCTTCATTGGAGTATCCAGCTTGCAGCCTGTCCTATGGAATTTGGACTCGTGCATCCCCACAGTTGCATGAGACACTTATAAAATCTCATATTTACAGATCTCTCCTATTGGTTCTGTTTCCTATAAAACCTTGAGATTCATATACCCCCTAAACCAGGTGATCAAAGCTAACATTGCCAGGGATGAAACTAACTCACCACAGGGTATTTCTACCATGATGAGCTGAGAAGGACACATCTTCACTTTGGGGTGTTTAACCTGACTATAACCATGACGAAACATCAGACAAGCCCAAGGTGATAGACATTCTGCCAAGTAGCAGACCTATATTTTTAAAAAATGTCAAGGTCATGAAAGACAGAGAAAGACTCAGCAACTGTTTCAACTGAAGGGGACAACAGAGACGTGACAACTGAGGGCAGCATGTGGTATGGGATTTTCTTCTGCTCTACAGGTCAGTAGTAATGAAATGATGGGTGAAATCTGGTTAAGGTTCAGATTTCCTGGCTTTGATCATTTTACAGAGATTATGTAAGAGGATGTCCTTGTTTTTAAGAAACACACTGAAGCATTTAGGGGTACAATGTTCCACATTACTCTCAAATGGTTCAGAAAATGGATAGATGTAGATATATAGATAGATGATAGAGATATAGATGGATGTATGGATGAATGGATGAATGGATGGATGTATGGATGAATGGATGGATGGATGAATGGATGGATTGATGGATGGATGGATGGATGATGGATGAATGAATGGATGGATGGATGGATAGATGATGGATGAAGGATGGATGGATGAATGGATGAATGGATGGATGGATGGATAGATGATGGATGGATGATGGATGGATGGATGGATGGATAGATGATGGATGAATGGATGGATGGATAGATGAATGGATGGATGGATGGATGGATGGATGGATGGATGATGGATGAATGAATGAATGGATGGATGGATGGATAGATGATGGATGAAGGATGGATGGATGAATGGATGGATGGATGGATGGATAGATGATGGATGAATGAATGAATGGATGGATGGATGGATGGATAGATGATGGATGAATGGATGGATGGATAGATGAATGGATGGATTGATGGATGGATGGATGGATGGATGATGGATGAATGAATGAATGGATGGATGGATGGATGGATAGATGATGGATGGATGATGGATGGATGGATGGATGGATGGATGAATGGATGAATGGATGGATGGATGGATAGATGATGGATGGATGATGGATGGATGGATGGATGAATGGATAGATGGACAGATAGATAAAGATGATAGATAAAGATAAATAGATGATAGATATGGGTAGATGGATGTATGGATAGATAGACAGCAATATAGATAAGTGAGAGATAATAGATGTAGACAGATTAGTTAGAGAGTACTATATATTGATTAGATAGGTAAATGGAACTAGAACTTGATGATACAGAGAATAGTAAAGATAGATGATATAAACATATAGATGATAGAAAGATAGATTAGATAGAGGTGATAGAATATATAGACATAGATGATTGATAGACTATAGATAAAGGATAAATAAATAATAGAGATAGTCAAATTAGACAGAGATGCAAGTAGATTAGATAGGAGATAAATGAGAGATAGTAGATGATACCTATAAATAAGTAATAGATTTGGATGGATTAGAGCGATAGATTAAATAGATGATATAGCGTTAGATATAGAGGATTGCTAGACACATAGATAAGAAAGATAAATTAGAGAAATGATAAATAGATGATAGAGAAAAACATGGATAAATACATAGATAAATGAGAAAGAGAAGCAGTTTTTATTGTTATCGTAATTATTCACACCTCCCAAAGGTTGTCCGTATATGTGAAATAGGACTAGTTCTGGAGATTTTCTCTCACCATGTAAAATGTCACCTGCACCCAATACTGTCCCTTCCCTATTTTATTTTCTTCAAAGCATTCAAGACTCCCTGAAATGACCATCTCTTGCTTTTCCTTTCATACACTCTCCGAACATTTATTGAACACTTACTGTGTGCCAGCCACAGTTCTGGGCACCAGGGGCCCAGCGATGAACAAGGCAGACACAAATCTCTGCCATCCTGGAAGGAGCATTCTAGAAGGGGAAAGAGAAAATAAACAGGGTCTATAAGGAAATTGGATTCCATGTTAGAGAGGGGTGAGGCAAAGGAGGAAAACCATAAAACAGAGGAGGTATTTAAGAAATGACATAGCCAGAGGCCTCCGCCAGGTGTGATATTTGAATTTAGACTTGAAGGAGGAGAGAGAAGGAGCCATGAGGATATCTGGGGAAACAGCATTCCAGGCAGAGGGCACAGCCAGTGCAATGGCCCTACGGTACAAACATGCCAAGTACTGCCGCAGGCGGTAGAGGCTCGGTGGTAAATAAAACAGGGGCAGTTTTACTTTCAAGGTGCTCAGATTTTAATGGGGGCAGGTATGGGGAAAATATAGTGTGGGGTAGAGATAAGCATGCAAGGAGCTCACTAGAGAGGGGGAGCAGTCCTGGTGGGCTTCTCTGAGGAGGTGACATTTGAGCAGAGAGGCCTGAAGGAGGACAAGGAAGCATGTGGTTATTTGCAGAAACTAATTTATTGACTCTGGCCCGGCCTATGCATCTTACTGTCCCCACCAATCCCAGCTAGGGCTCAGGTTTCCAAATAGTTTCTCTAGGAGGGAAATTCCAGGGGTGGGGGTGGGGGACAGAAGGGCCCTGGGTCTCCAGCTGCCTGCAGTCTGCCCCACGCCTTCTCTCCCCCTGGCTGTCCTTGTGTTTGTGCTGACGTTGTTGGGTGGCACTCCAGTTTAGGGGCCCAGGGTCTCCCATCTGGAGCCCAGGGTCTCCCATCCATGCGCCAAACCTCCTCTCAAAGGAGCTGCTGGGCCCCTGGGCAGAGGGAGTTGTTGCCCAGGAATAGGGGAAGTTGCAGGATCTGGAGACAGCCTACGTCTGCACAGAAGCCACTGCAGTCCAGGCTCGGGCAGGGCGAGGGGTGAGACCACAAAATGGGGATGGCTGCAAGGAATGAGGTGCCTGGGGCAGGGCAAATAATCCTGTCTCGTCCACCCAAGCCCGAAAGCCTAAAAAGACACAACCATCACCAGAAAGAGAAATTGAACCGTTTATTGGCCCAGAGGTCTGGGTCCCAGGCTTGGGGGTGGGATCGCTTATAAGGGGAGACAAGCCCCACTCCACCCCACCCTGGCTGGCTCCTTAGCCCTCAAAGTCCCCCCCAGCCTTTGCATTCATGAGGGGTGAGTGAGCTGCACCCCAGCTTTCTAGTGGGCAGAGGAGCCAGCCATCACAGAGGGGCCCATGCAGGGCAGAGCATGCCCACCCTGCCTTGGCAGCTTCAACACAGACACAAGGAGACAGAAAAACATCCATTCTGGGGCAAAAGTTGGGGGGAAACGGGTCACAGACGCCCCAAGCACGCACACAGACACACATAAATATACATTTGTACCGTAATGTACCTTCCACCCATCCACAGGACTTAGCAGAATCCTTCTGGGATCATTTAGGGGAGCCAGGCCCCAGGAAATGTCTTTGGCCACCCCTCAACCCCTTGCTCCATTCAATATAACTTGAAAGGAGGTACGGCTGGCACAAGGCAGCTCCCCCCACCCCCCACCCCCGAGGAGACTTTGGCTGGGGCTGGAGAGGTAAGAATGATTTGGGGATGGATTATTTGTTGTTGTTTTCTAAAGGTGGTGTGTGGGGGGGGGGGTAGGTTTTCTGTGCAAACATCTCCTCCAGAACACTCTCAAGTCCCAGCCCCTACTGCTGGGTGGCCCGAAACCCTCCCCCAGTGTCCCCCACTCCCACCCCTCCGAAACCATTTTCCCCAGCTCTGGGTGATCCTTCGGTGCGCCCCAATAGTGCAAGTGGCCAATGAGGTCTGAGAATGGGGCTCCGCCCCCACCCCCGGTTTCCTGGCATCTCGGGGAAGGGGTGAGACGAAAGGGAAGAAGTAACCAAAGTGGCAGCTGGGGACATTTAGGGAAGCTGTGGATTCGGCCCGGGAACTGTAAGCCAGGGCGGGTCCCGGAGGGTCAGGGAGGAGGAGGAGGAAGCCTGCAGGCCCTGGCAACAGTGGTTCCAGGAAAAGTGGCCTGAGGTTGCCAGGAGGTGGCAAGAGGGGTGGGACCAGTTCAGAAGCTGAAACTCCTTGTACCGTTTAGCAAACTGCTCCTGCTGGGATGCCCCCACCCCTGCCCACAGTGGGCCCTCCTGGGACCCCACACCCCCACCTCCGAGTCTCCCCATGGTCCAGCTGTTTACACCAGGCCCCGGCTGCAGCTCTGCCAGCCCACATCGGTGCACGGGGAGCATCCCAGGTGGGCCACAGCTCATTATCGCCCAGGCCTGCAGGGGGGTTGGGGGGGTGGGAGGTGGGGGGGTCCCTCGCCTCGGTCCTGCCCTCAGACCACCGTGTTGCCCTCCAGGTACGTGGGCGACGTGGGCATGTGCGTGCCCCTCTCCAGCGAGCTGGAGCTGCGGAGGGGCAGGAGGCGGTGGCCTGGGGTCCCGGCCCCCCGACCCTGCGCCCCGGCCGCCCGCCGCCAGCACAGCAGCGGCCGCAGCACCTCTCGCCGCAGGTCCCGGCTGCGCCACGTGTAGATGACGGGGTTGAGCAGCGAGTTGAGGGTGGCGAAGGCGAAGAAGTAGTGGGCCCGGTAGAGGACCGGGCAGGCCCGGACCGGGCAGGCGTAGTCCAGGAGGAGGATGCAAAAGGCCGGCAGCCAGCAGGCGATGAAGACGCCCAGGACGATGGTGACCGTCTTGAGCAGGGCCAGCGTCTGCGGGCCGGCCACGTCGGCGTGGCTGGAGCGGACCACGCGGTAGATGCGGACGTACAGGGCCACGATGGCGAGCAGGATGACGGAGAAGACGGTCACCACGCAAAGCACGTAGGCCTTGGCGTAGAGCGGCAGCACGGTGGAGCAGGCGGCCAGGCGGCCCAGGCAGTTCCAGCCGAGGATGGGCAGGCCGCCGAGGGCCAGCGAGATGAGCCATGAGGCCGCGATGAGCAGCAGCATGCGACAGCTCTTGTCGCTGCCATACAGCTTAACCTTGGTGACTGCCACCCGCCGCTCGATGGCGATCGCCAGGAGGCTGAAGACCGAGGCAGACAGCGTGATGAAGGCCGAGCCCTCGCGGGCGAACCACTGCACGGGGGTCAAGCCCAGGGTGACCGGGCCCGAGAGCAAGGTGTTGGCGATGAAGGCCACGCCCGCCAGCAGGTCCGAGGCGGCCAGGTTGCCCAGGAACAGGTACATAGCCGAGTGGAACTTGCTGTTGCGCACGACGGCGATGAGCACGAGCAGGTTTTCCACGATGATGGTGCAGCAGAGAATGAGGATGAGGGTCAAGGCCACCTGGCGGGAGGGCGTCTCCTCGATGGTCAGCGTCTCCTTGGTGTAATTGTAGTGTTCCCGGACCTTGGTGGGGCTCAGGTACTCCGAGTACAGGCTGCCCATGGTGGGGCTCAGAGGCTGGCCGGGGCCATGGGGCTGTCGGAGCTGCAGCGAGGGAGGAAAGACAGACAGACAGACAGGGGGACAAACAGGTCAGAACCACAGCCGCTCCTGGGGCTCCGATCTCGGCAAGCGGTCCGAGCAAGGCAGAATGGACCCAGAGACACCAAGTCACCAGCCCAAGGTCTCAAAGCCAGTAAGTGGCAAAGCCAGAGTGACCCATTCTGTAGCTTCTCTAACCCTTAGGCTACACTGTCTATGTAAAAGGGAATTTTATAAAGCTTAACAGTAGCTAATTGGAAAAGCAGCTCGCCATGGAACACGAAGCACAGTTCTGGAAGGTCACCCAGCCACCTGAGACCAAGCCGTGGGCAGGGCCTGGATTGTCTCTTTTCTCCAGCAAACCCCGAAGCCCGAAGCCTCCTGCTGCCTGCTGGGCCCAGCAGATGCATCGATACTACCATACCCTGCTCATTACCACCCACTGCCTGGGATTTCAGGTCTGGCCTAAGCCTGGAGGCCTTAGGTGCTCCCGAGAGAAGGTCTTAGGGAGACATCCATGCAGCCCTGAGGTTCAAGCACCCTGGAGGACAAAGATCTGGAGGGAATCCAGGGTTCATCTCCATTGTTCCACCTCTCACACGTAAGACCCCGAGTACTGGGCCACTGAGCCCCAAACGCCTTCATCTGTGCACGGGGCAGGGTAGAGCCTACTTCTTCGGAGATGGTCAAACCCTGCTAGAAGAGGCAGGAGGCAGTCCATGGAGAGCCCTTGTGAATATTAGTTCAGGCTATTACCACTCCCCTCTGCCCACTCCACACCCGCCTCTGAACGGGGTGCCCCCCACCCAATCTTTGGTGAAGGAATGCTGACTGGGCCAGCCAGGCGAGATTCCCAACAGCCTGTTCTCATCAGCACCAGCGGCTCTGCCCTGGGAGAGAGGGTCCCCAGGGAGTGGGCAGGGAGCTTGGGGCACCCCCTCCTCCCCAGCCAGGATGAAATCCAGATGTCAGGCCCCTGGAACCAGCAGGGTGGCCGGCGTCGCTCCCCATACACATCCGGTGCGGGAAGGCTGGGAGGGGGACGACGGGATGAGGGAAGCCACGGGGAGACCCGCTGGGAGGTCCTGGCTGGGAAGAACCGGCAGCTGCGCTCGCTTAGGTCACGTGATCGGTGAGGGGGCGTGCAGCCCTGCGGGGAAGGGGGCCGGCATTTGTTTCCGTGAAGGCCTGAGTCAACGCCCCCCCCACCCCTCTCTAAGAAAACTGAGCCGGGGCGGGAGGGGGCAGGGAGTGGCGCGCGTGGGCAGAAAAGAGAGACAGACAACCAGACACCGTGGCCTTCCCCCAGCTTGGGAGAGGGTGGGAGGTCCTCCAGGGGCCGGTACAGGGTCTGCCTTTCACGAGGGGACCCGGGAGGAAGTGTCAGCCGTTAGCTGATTTGGGGGCGGGGGTGGGGGGGGTGTTGCAGGATGAGGGCGGGGGCGGGAAGAGCCGTTTCCAGACCCCTGGAGGCATGCCTGGTGAGGTCAACGCGCGCCAGCAGCTCCATTCCAGAAAAGGCTGGTTCGGCCGGTTCCTAGTGAGCCTGGGAGTGATGCGGGGGCTTCCGGGGTCGCCCAGCCATCTCGGCCCCCGGCCACCCCTCCTGATGGGCGTCTGTCCCCCTCCCCCAACAGGGGCAGCTGCTCTCCTACCCCCCTCCCCCGGCGGAGGGACATCCGTCCTAGTTTGGAAACAGAGAAGGGTTTGTGCGCGTCCCCAGAGACAACCGCTCCGCCCAGATCGCCACACAGAGGGCCCTTGTTCCCCCGGCGGACAGGGCCCCGGGCGCCCCGATGCCCTCTGCCCGCCGCGGCCGACCCAGGGGGCTGACTCCGTCCAGTGCGCGCGGCCTCTTCCGGCAGGCGGTCGAGGCCGGAAACAGCCCGCGCCTTGATTGGCTCATTTTCAATCCCAGGGCACTGAGCGGCTCGCCTATTGGCCTGAGCTCGCCATCCTCGGCATCTGATTGGCCCCGTTGGGGGCGCTTCTGCGGTTAGAACCGGAGCGGGTAGTTCACAGGCGGCCGGGGTAGGAGTCAAGACTGTGCGGTCGTAGCCGGAGAGCTGGAGCCGCAGCCTGACCGCTGGGTCACCCCGACCAGACGCCCCCGGGCTGGCCTGGCCTGCCGGCGCAATTGGGAATTAAGGTCCCTGTCGCAGGCCTGGGAACCATGCTTGCTGGTGGGCGAGAAGCCCAGGGCGTGCTGCCGCTTTCCAGGGCTCACGTGGGGACGGGCACCCTCCTCCGCTCTGGCGGCCTGGAGAAAGATTTATGATCGTTTTCTGGGGCCTTAAGAAATGGGTTCAGCCCTCACACCCCAGGACTGACCCAAAAAAACCTGTCTTCTCTGGGGGAAGGGGACACACAGAGGGCACCGCGGTCCCACCTTCGAGGGGGAGGGGCAGCTCTAGCAATCAGAAAAGGGGAAACTGAGGCCAACAGCGCCTCCTGGGTCGCATCCTTTCCACTTGGCCTTACTAGAGGAAAACATACAAGGCCAGCAGTCTTGCTTCTCAGAAAGAGGATGCAAGGGCGGAGACCGGGGCTTACAGGAATTACACCCAGGCGGATAGAGACCTTGCCCGCTTCCCCATCCCAGGGTCCGTGTCCCAGGCCTGTCCTCTGAGCGCCTTCCCAAAGCTGGCCTGACCCTCCCAGAGACTCAGGAAGAGGTCGAAGGGCTCAGAACGGGAGATCGAAGGGCCAGGCCTGAAATGACAGGACAAGTGACAAGATCCGGAGGGAAAGGAAGGGACATAGGACTGTGGGGTAGAAGAGTAGACAAGAGGAAGGCGGGAGGACGGTTCGGTGGCTTCCAGCCTCCCCCGCAGCCCGCCAGCCCTCCAGTTCCACATAGACAGACCCTGTGGTTGCAGCTCCCTTGGGGTCCCCACCGACCCCGCGGCCCCTGCCCTAGGGAAGTCCCCACCCTCTCTTTTGGTTTCCCTCCTGAGGTCAGCCCCCCCCCCCAACATGCTGTTCTCCACGCAGCAGCCAGGGGGAGCTTTATAATTTATAAATTCAGTATGTCACTGCCCAGGTCCGAATTCTTCCATGGCTCCCTGCAGCCCCGAATGCTGGGCTCCTCCCCGCCTGGTCTCCTCCCCCTCCCCTCTCCCCAACCACTGCCGATTACTCCTCTCCACCTAGATGCGGCACGCATTCCTCCCTCAGATGTCCTTAATCTTCAGGTTCCTGTTTAAATGTCACTTTCTCAGGGTCGCCCCTCCCCCCGCCCCCGACTAGGGGTCTAGAGTGGGGGCCTTTTCCCCGGGCCTTCTTCTAGCACAGCAACTTGCTTTTTTTTATCTTCACAGCTCTTGCCACTATCGGAAATTATCATGGTATCTCTTTTCTCTCTGGCTGCCTCGGTAGAAATGTGTGTGCCGGGAGACCAGCCACCAAGGCCTTCCGGTGCTCAGATGGCGCTCAGAGAATGAATGAATGAATGAATGAGTGGATGGATGGATGGGTGGATGGATGGATGGATGGATGGATGGATGAGGGGACCCCGGTGGACCCCCCGAGGGGGGAGGCCCCTAGCACAGCCCCCGCCCAAAGTCACAGCAGAGGAGGTCGACCTGCCTCTGGGACTCGCGCTCGCAGCCCACCCTACCCCCAGCGGGTGAAGCCCGGCGCGTCTCCATGGAGACAGCAGCAGGCCCCGCCCCCGCCCTGGGCCGCCCTCTCGGCCTCCCTTATCTGCCCAAGGAATGCGCGGTATCCACACTCGCTGGCTCTAAGGCCGCGGCTCCCCTCTCCCGCCACGGCCACACGCGCAGGATCCCCACGCCTCCTGGTGGAGCTGGGGGTGGACGTCTCCTCTCCGCCAGGGCCCCGGCCTCGAGATTTCCTTTCCCGGCTGGGGAAAGGGAGACCCAAGCGGCCGCAGCCCCTCGAGTGCCGCGCCCGCGTCACGCGACGGTGGGGCCCGTGGACTCAGCGCGTGGCTCCCGGAGCCTCTGATAAGGGCAGAAACGGGGGAGGAGGGTGGAAATCCCCGGGTGAATCAGCCCGTGCCGGAGGAGGGGGCGAGCTGAGGGCGCTCCGTCGGGCCCGCGAACACGCCGGATCCGCGGCACGCGCGGCCTGCACCCAAGCCTCATCCCCGGGGTCTGGGGGAAGGAGGAGGCGCCGGAGCCAAGCAGTCACGCTGCCTTGTCTTCTAGAGCAAAGCCACGCCCTCGCAGGAGGGACTGGAGGAGGCGGACAGTGTGAGGAAACTGAGGCAGAGAGGTGGACGTGCAGGCGGTGGGCGCCCGCCCTCCCCGCGGATCCAGCCCCTCGACTCCACCGCTCCGCGACGCGCATCACCTTTCGCCCTCGCCCAGCCCGGGTCAGCCAGGAGGGGCGCTCTACGGCCCCCCCAACACACCCCAAATTCCCGGTCCCCGGCCGCCCTGTCCCCCCTCGCAGCGTCTCGGGCCGAAAGTACAAGAATTCCGCCTTCTCCTTGGCGCCAACTTCCTGCCGCTGGGGGAGGCGGGGAGCGCAGCCTGGGGGTTCGCGGCCGACAGAGTGGGCGCAGCCTGGAGTCATGGAGAGGGCGCCCGGGCACCACCCGCTGCGTGCAGCCGCAGCACGGGCTGCATGGGTGCTCCCTGGTGCAACAGGACCCCCAGCCGGACCCCCCCCCCAGCTCGGATCCCGCGACCTCAGGAGCCGGGGGCCCGCCCTTTCTGCCTCCCTCCGCCTTGCCCCGCGCACTCACCTGGCTAGGCCGGCCCGGGGCCCTGCCCTGGCCGGAGGGGCCTCGGCGTCCGCGTGCCCGGGACGGACGCGCCTGGGGCTGAGGCTGCCAGCCGCGCTGGGCTGCGTCCCGGGGCTGGGGACCGGGGACGGAGGCGGGACGCGGACAGCCGCTGTCTCGGCTCCCCTCTCGCCCCGCCCTCCTCTCCTCCCCTTTCCGGCGGCGGCTGCAATGAATTCCAGATGTGGCCGGCCGGCCGGGGCGCGCGCGCGGGAGACGAGTGGGGCGGTGCGAGGAGCCCCTTTGTCCGCCCCCCCCGCCCGGCCCCCACCCGTGAGAACCCACTGCATGTGACGTCACGCACTCCAGTGACGTCACGGCGCCCCTGGCCAGGTGGCCTTAACCTGAAACGACCTGTCTTCAGCTCCAGGTGTACACTTGGCCCATCCCTGCGACCCTAGAACTGGAGATCCCGGGATCCCCTTTATTTGGTCGACAAGAAGTCACGATGCACCCATGTGTCAGTGCAGCAAGTAGCTTTAAGTGCCTACTGTGTGGCTGTCCAGCAAATGATCAAAGGTGCTACTAGGTGTCACACCTTATCTCAAATGCAGAATTGGTCTTTGCCTTGACATGCCCCGGAGAGCTCAGGCGCTGCACCCTGCCCCCAGGACATTTGGGAAACCCCAGCAATTTACCCTGCCTCTCCTTACAGCACTATCCCACCTTGCTGTGGTCGACCAGCAGGCCCAGGCTGCACATGGCCTTCCAAATTGGGGTTCACTCTTCCTCCTGATACTCTAGCTTCCCCCTGCTTCCCTCATTCAACTTTTTCTGGTCACATCTGTACATCAGGCTGCTGAATCAAAGCGCGTCTTCATTTACTGATGCTTGTGTACCTGTGTGTGTGCATGTGTGTGTGTATGAAACCCGTGGCCAGACGACAGGATAAAAAGTCCCTCATTCCTTTTGACAAATTGTTTTATGGAACACTTCTTGGTTGTCATGTATTGTTCCAGGAGCCAGAGCACAAGGGTGGATAAAATAGGAAGAAAAAAAATCACCAAAGGGTGAATACTACTTACTGTACCCTATGGATTTTACAATAGTGTAGTTATAACAACATTGGCTCATCGGTTGGAACAAAATGTCACACCAAAGCAAAATGTTATTAGTATTTTAACATTTATGGGAGGGGGTTATATGGGAATTCTGAACTTTCTGTGTGATTTTTCTGTAAACCGACAACGGCTCTGAAAACTGGTATCTATAGAAAAAAGAGGCTCGCGGAAATTATGCTATCACTTGCGAAAATGAATACAGAGCGTGCTTCTTTATTTAAGGAATGTTCTGTATGCTGGAGTCAATGGGGAAACAAAATGGACAAAGCTCCCTGCCCCCATGGAGCTAATGTTTTCTTGTATGTGCACAGAGCATCCAGAAGATTCCAGGAGGAATCTCATCAGGTTTTGCCTCCTGGGATAAGGATTGAATGACAAGGGATAGATGGGGGATAAGAGTGAGGTTGATTTCACTCTTTGAACCCTTTTGTTCCCTTTTGACTTTTGTAACATGTGTATACTTGTCCTGTTGCAACAATAAATTAAAACGTCTAAGCTGCCTCATCTGGAGCAGTACAACCGATTCAAAGGAGGGCCCGTTTTGTGCACTCTTGTGCATGTATCTTATCTTTCAATAAAGACTGTCCAAAAAGCAAAATGACAGAAAAGGGAAATAAAATGGATCCACATATGTCTGTTAAACAGTAAAAATAGACTCATCTTGTAAGCACGTACACATGTCTTTAGTTGAGAGAAGCACAGGGCACCTCAGTGTGAGCTGCTTGCCTGCGTTTCTGAGCGTATTTATAAAAACCGTATAAATACACACATATTTGCCTGTGCATTCATCTCTGGTAGGTGACACAAAATACCGGTTACAGCTGTTGCCCTCAGGAGGGCAGACTGGGGGACCAGGTGGGGGTTGGGAGATAGACTTTTTAACGGTGCACGCTAAGGAGCTGTTTGGAAATTTTATCCCACGCTACCAATTCAAAATATGTACCAAGACGTGCAAAATCACAAGTAGCACATGACTGGCCTTCAAGTTGTAAACTAGTCCCCGTAAGAATAATAATTAATAACATCAATAATATTCCTAAGAAATAGTATTGTTGATAAACATATCAACGTTATTACCCAACATGTGGACATTAATGAACACGTGTGCATTAAAAATAAATATATTTAAATTATTAAATTAAATTAAATTATTAAAAATAAATATATTTAAATTATTAGTAAAGATAATGATGTTAAGCAACATAGGAGTGCATTTGATAAACACGGTTTATCAAGTGGTGATCGTGCAATGGATTCTATCACAGGCTGAGAGTATCGTGGAGGAGCCAGAGAAGAAAGCTGCAAGGTAGAGAGGCTTTCACGGGGGAATAAAGAAAATCAGAGGGTGACCGGCTGCAACTCCGGACACCCCGCCTTTTCCTGAGCCAGGCTTCAGGATCCACTTCAGTCTGATCTTGGGGATACAGCCAGCTGAGGGCTGTATCTGGGGTCTGCTCCAGCTTTAGCCAGACCTTGCTGCATCTTCTGCTGATTGAGATGCGTTGCCTTGACAATCTCAAGAAACCAGGTGTCTCACCCACAAAGGACCAGGCGCAAAAAAAAAGAACTGGGTCCTCTCCTCGCTGGGGAGCTATCGGAGCGGAAATCTCGGGGGGGAGGAAGTGCTCCCCCCCAACTTCCCCACGCACACACTCTCGCCTTGGCTGGCTCAGCAGTTTGCAGTTTCTCCAGGGACCGTGGTTGGGGAAGGAGGGGGGTGATATCAAGGCCACAGACATATCCGGCCGTCTGCCAGAGGGACTGTGGACTCCAGACAAAGGTGATGTCCCCAGGGACACCCAGAAACACCGACAGGCCACTTCCACCTCCCTCCTATTTCTGGGGCAGCAAGGGGTCACGACTGGGTCAGCGGTGGGGAAAGAGCTGGAGAACTGGAAAACAGGAGGCCTGGACTTCCTGAGGGCCTGGGGGCAGCAGAGAGGGGTCAGGAAGAGAACTGGGCCCTGCCTTGGGGAGCCCCCGGGTGAGGGAGCAGTGGGAGAGGAAGGAAACGGCGCCCTCTTCTTCGGGAGCTCCCGGGCAGAGGAATGACACCCCATTTGAAGGATGAGGAAACTGAGGCACAGAGCTCAGGTGAGATTCGAACTAGCACTGTTTGGGCCCTCTCCACCCAGCCACGCTCTTGTTCAAGCTAAGCCCCCACCCCGGCCCCCCAGCCTCTAGGCAGTGGCACCCCCCTCCACATGCATCCTTCCCTCAGGGGGTCAGGACAAAGGACCGTGGTGGGTGCACGGGTGGCTCAGTGGTAGAATGCTCCCCTGCCCTGCAGGAGACCAGGTTCAATTCCCAAACCACACACACACACACACACACACACACACACACACACACACACACAAAAGTAGAACAATGGGGAGCGCAAAGGACCACCTGGGTCCATGATGACATGTGGAACCTCTACTCTCCGATTCCGTCTCATCCCCAAATTCTGTGAGCACCCCCAAATCAAAGGAGCCCCAGGTCTGTCGTCATCCTGCCCGGGCCTCCATGAACCCCCCTCCAGCCCCCACCAGGTCTCGGCGTTTGGCAGGAGGAACTGCAGGAGGAGAAGTATCTGAGCCGAGTCCCTGTGCTTGGGGAAAAGGGGCCCCAGGGCTGCCGAGAAGCTTTCCAGATGCTGCGCTTGGCAGGCCCTGAACAGCAGCCGCCTCTGCAGGCCCCGGGCTCGGGGCCCACTTTCAGCTACAGGGACGGGGTGGGGAGGCCGGTCATGCCACGTCTCCACCCCAAGCCTTGGGGTCCCTCAGGCCCGGGAGGGGTGGGGGGGAGTGGGGAAGGCAGAGGACGCCGTCCTTTCTGCAAACCCTCCCCAGCATAATAATTTTAACAGCTGCAGGTACTGTGCTAAGAGCTTTTGCACACAGCGCAACCAGAGCTCACAGCTAATGGGCACGGAGTTTCCATCTGGGGCAATGGAAAAGTTTTGGTACCGATGGCGGTGAGGCTTGCACAACCCAAAATGTAACCAACCACCCAACTGCCTCTTTGGACGTCGATGGAAACGGGACATGTTATGTCATATATATGTTATCACTATATATATGTATTTGAAGGCACACAGCGGCTCCCTCAACTAGGAAATGGAGAGACGAACGGTGGCGCATCCTTGCAATGGCAGTCCACTCGGCAAGCCAAAGGAAGGTGCCTATGACACCCACCCCCCCGGGAAGAATCTCACAGTGTTATGACAAGGGAAGGAGGCCAGACTCGAGATTCCTTTTGGATGATGTTCTAGAAAAGGCAGAACTAGAGCGGGTCGGCACACAGGCCAGCGGTCGCCAGGGCCTAGGGTGTGGGGAAAGGCACTGGAGGATTTATTTTGGGGGAGATGGAACTTTTCTAGATACCGTGCAATATATTGAGTACACGACTATATGCATTTGTCAAAACTTGCAGAAGTGGACGTTAAAGGGGGAGTATAGTGTATCTAAATTATACCTAATTTTAAAATATCACAGACCTTCGAAATAACCCTCTATCAGTTAGGGTCTCTAGCCAGGAAAATAGAGGTACCTTGAACAGAGGGGATTGAATGCAGGGGTTGGTTGCATAGGTGAGCAGTCAAATGAGGGGTGAGTGGGAGGTAACGCCATTCATGAGTTATAATAGAGGAAAGTTGTGTCTGATTGGTGGGGGATGCTACTAGAAGCAGATGGAGAGAAATGCCCAGGGTTTTCCCATCCCCCCACCATCCAATTTACCCCCAGTGCCTCCAGGTTGAATCCAGCCAGAAGTGGATGGACTAAAGAGAAGCTGTCTAGGACCCATAGCTACGAGGAGCAGGGCAGGGAATCAACCAGAAGGCAGCACACAGGCTCAAGTCTGGCCCAACAGCGCTTCCAGTTTGCAATGGACAGGGGTGGCCTAAGGGCACATCGACTGAGGAATGGAAGGGGGATCCGTGGTGTGTACACACAACTAAGTACTGAGCAGCTGCAATAAGGAATGAAGTTGTGAGGCCTGCAACAAGGTGAGTGAACCCTGAGGACTGTGTATTGAATGAAATGTCAGAAGCAAAAAGACGACTGTGATCACACCTCGCTCATATGGGCTGACTATAATATACAGACTCGGAGAACTGAAGTTGAGAGCGTGGGTTATCAGGTTTTGTAAGGGTTTCTAGGGTTCCTAGATCAAGCTCTTGTAGCAGTCATATCGATTCCAGAATTGTAATTGTTATTTCTAAATTCTGAGATGCTGAGCTATTTGTTTATAAACTGGTCATTCCCTGGAACTTCAAGTATTCGTGTGACACCTGAGACTCAGCATTAGAGCTCTGAAGCTATGAAAATCAGCTCTATCCCATACAACAACTGTTTAAAAAGTTGAAAAAGGGATCAGACTTTGACTAGAGATATGTATGAGGCTGATCTTGATAGGACTAAGGTAAATCAGAATACAGCGTAAAGGATGGTGTGGTCTATATTTTAAAACTTCAACTTCTGTGTGAGACCAAAGGAAGAGATGTTTATTTGGTACAAAATTTATATCTTTGGTAGCACACTATCTAATTTAACTTGTATGGTCAGTTTATTCAAACACCGTAATCACATGGAATCTTGAATAGGGAGTGAGGTCTTGTTGGTCTGTACAGGTTAGTATGATGCCCCGATACACCCCAGAGTAATTTGAGGAGAGAATAAGAAAGTATTTGCAAAGTCCTTTGGGGGACTGGGGAGAAAAGAGGAAATATTAAACTTCCCCACCTGGGGAATTCCTGATATTCTTGGAAGCATTGAGGAAAACCAATTTTATAGGCCCAGCCCTTGACCTTGGGCTCACCCCTGCAGAACTTATTCCTGCAAGGGAGAAACTAAGCCTACTTATAATTATACATAAAAGTCACCCCCAGAGAACCTCTTTTGGTGCTCAGAGGTGGCCTCTCTTTCTAAGCCAACCCGAAAGGTAAACTCACCATCCTCCCCCATAGGTGGAACATGACTCCAGAGATGAGCCAGGACCCATATCATGGGATTGAGAAAAGCCTTCCTGACCAAAAGGGAGAAGAGTGAAATGAGACAAAATAAAGCTTTAGTGGCTGAGAGATTTTAAACAGAGTTGAGAAGTTATCCTGGAGGTTACTCTTATGCATTATATAGATATCCATTCTTAGTTTGTGGTGTATTGGAGAGGCTGGAGGAAAGTACCTGAAACTGTAGAGCTGTGTTCCAGTAGCCTTGTTTCTTGAAGATGATTGTACAATTATATACATTTAAAAATATTTTTTATTGTAAAATATATACACAAAGCAAAGAATGAAAACAGCAATAGTTTTCAAAGCACACTTCAACAAGTACTTACAGAACAGATCCCAGAGTTTGTCATGGGCTACCATTCCACCATCTCAGATTTTTCCTTCCAGAAGCCCCGAAACATTGGAGGCTAGAAAGAATAATTACTATAGTGACTCAGCAGCCATGCTCATTTGTTAAATCCCATTTTCTCTGTTCTACCTCTTTCTTTTCCCTTAATCCTCTCCCAATCTGTAGGCATCTTTGGGCAATGCCCTTTTTGACTTTTTCAGGTTGAAAAGGGGTGTCCATGCTAAAGGATAGGGGGATGTGATTAATTGATAATCTTGGAGAAACCTTTGGGTTTCAGGATTCACCTGACCTAGGCACCCTTTGGGAATTATATGTACCAGGAAGGCAAACCTAGTACAGGAAACCTTATAGAGGCTCAGTTCAAGCTGCAGGTGTTCTTAAGAGTCAATAAAAGCAATGTTGGTTGAGGTTTAGCCAACCATGGCAATCAGCACTATCTAACTGAAGCTTGCAAAAGAGTAGCCTCCAGAATAGCCTCTTGAGGCTATTTATCTCTCTTAGCCACTGATGCCTTATTTTATTTTATTTATTTATTTTTTTTACATGGGCAGGCTCCGGCAAGCGAACCCGGGTCCTCAGGCATGGCAGGCAAGCATTCTTACCTGCTGAGCCACCATGGCCCGCCCGATGCCTTATTTTATAATCACATATCTTTTCCAATGTGACCCTGTGATTGTGAAAACCTTGTAGCTGACACTCCCTTTATCCAGGGTATGGACAGATGAGTAAAAACATAAGGACAAAAATAAATAAATAATAGAAGGGAATAAGGAGTAAAAAAAAAAAAAAATTGGGGTAGCTTCCAATACTAGTGGAAGCTACCCAGTTTTCAAGGAGGGGGAGGGGTAAGGGGTATGGGATGCATGAGTTCTTTCTTTTTTCTTTTCATTTCTTTTTCTGGAATGATTCTTTTTCAGTTCTAAAACTGATCAGGGCAGTGAATACACAACTACGTGATGATATTGTGAGCCACTGATTGCATACTTTGGATGGACTGTGTGCTGCTTGAAGGTACCTCAATTGAAAAAAAAACATACTGGCCCAAATCACATGAGGTAGGGGCAATTATCTGCCCATTTAACAGAGGGGGAAACTGAGGCCCAGGGAGCCAATGTGCCTTGCCCTGGGGTTCTACCTCCCTGCCAAGACCTGGCTTGAGGTAGCTCTGGTCCTTTCTCCTGCCCCACACCCCACCAGGGTTGCTCAGGGCACAGAGGGGAATGGAAACCTCCATGCAAATCAGCTCTATCCCCAGAGGCTGGGGGCAGTGGGGGGGGTACTGAATGGGAGACTCCTCCCTCCCCCCACAGGACTTGGCTGTTACCCGCAAACTGAGCTGAAAGAGGAAAAAAAAAAAAAAGAAGAAAGAAAGAAAAACACCCAGCAGATGTTTTGGCAGTTGGGGTGGGGGAGGGGCTGTCGAGGCAGCTTCCCCCCCTGCCCCCCCAGTGTGCTGCGCCTCCTACGTGCCCCCTCCCCCATATTCCAGTCCTGATGGGTTTGTGAAAAAACCCTGCTGTGTGAGAGGGAGCAAGGAAAAGGCAGATGCTGGGGAGTCCCCCAGCTCACCCTGTGTGCCCCCACTGGGTGCCACGCTGTCCCAGGCCAGTGAGGACCTACTGTGGTCTGTGAGGTTGCCACTGGCCCTGAGCTACTAGGGACAAGGTCACCTGTGATTGAACCTTTGATCCCCAGGAGGGGGCTGGATGCAACAACTTTTGGCGCCTACCCAAGCTTGGGCTCAGGTGATCCAACTTTGAGCCCCTGAAAGTGTACAAATCTTGAGGCCATTATCTCCCCTTTATTAAGGTGCAGGCTATACACCAATGGGAAACCCTGTGCAGAGTGCTTTCCGTACGTTCCATTTGGCCCACCCCTCTGCCTAGACCCTTTTTAGCACTGGGGTCCAGCAGTGAAAGAAGCAAAGTCCCCTGTTCCCCTGTCTGGGGGAGACAGATAAGGAACAAGACAAGGTGTAAGAAGATGGAATCATCTCTTTGAATGTGGTGAGAGTTCTGGAGACAGATGAAACAGGGAAGGCAGATGACGAAGGTGAGATGGGGAAGGAATGGTGATTTTAGATCTAGTTGCATCCAAGTTGATGTTTAAGTAAAGACTTGAAGAAGGGGACAAGGGAGCCATGCAGGTATCTGGAGGGAGAGCATTCCAGGAAGAAGGAATGAGCAGTGCAAAGTCCCTGAGGCTGGAGTGTGATTGGTGGGCTTTGGTGAGGAGGCCAGTGCGGCTGAAGCTGAACAGATGATGGCAGGGGTGATGAGGGCAGGTGCATGGCTCTGTGGCCCACGGGGCTTTCACCCTGAGTGAGGTAGGAACCATGGAGTGTTCTGAGCTGAGGAGGGACAGGACCTGACTCTGGTGTTCACAGGCTCCTTTGTAGGGCTGTGGGGGCCAAGGGTGCAAGGAGAGAGAACTCTAATTCCCAATAATTCTCAATACAGTCCAGAAGGAAAGGGTTTGTGTGTGTCCTACTTACAAATGAGAAAACCTCAGCTCCAAAAGAGCATACCACCTGCCCAAGGACACCCAGCCCATCAGAGGCAGACTCTGGATTTGAACTTGTATCTGCATGACTCTGTTATTTGGTAAACAAGCATTTATTGTTTCCACTGATCTTAGGTGGATAGAGACCTTTAGATCCAGGTTCTCCCAAACAGAGAACCTGGGGAGACAAAAGAAGGGTGTTTTCTGTTTCCCGTAATTCCCCTGCAACGGGATGATGAGCACAGGAATCTGCTAAATCAACATTTACTAAGCACCTATTATATTTCAGGCACTGTGCTGGGGCACTGGGGCTTAATGCAGGGACCAAGACAGAGGAAAATTCCTGCTCTGAGTGGGCTTACAGAAAGCACTGAAAAAAAAAATCAGGAAAGTATAAAGGATGTTAGAAGATAAGTACTAAGAGGAAAAATAGAGCAGGATAAGGGGGGTTGGAGGGGCCAGGAGTGGGGATTGCAATTTTGAATAGCACGATCAGGGGCCAGCTTCTCTGAGGAGGTGATGTTGGTGCAGAGTTGAAGGTTATGGAGTCATGGAGAGCTCCAGGGAAGTCTGTCCCAGATAGAGAGAATAGTAGTGCAAAGGCCCTGAGGTAGGTAGAACCAGCTTAAAGGAATGACTCAAGGAATGAAGGAGGTCAGGAAGAGGCTGACAACATCCCCCCAAACCCATACCCCCATCCCCAGACTTCATTCTCTCCCTACTCCTGGCCTTTCTCAGCTGCTCTCTCAGTTTGAAACACTTTCTTCTCTATTCATACTCCTGCTGGACCCCCAAGCCTTAGCTCCGGAGTTAGAGCCTCATGGAAGTTCCCTCTGAAATCCCCTCCCCTGGGTCCCCACAGACCCTGTAGATGCCTCTCTCCCACATTCCAACCCCTCAACCTCCGTGCCCTGTGAGTATCTTAAGCACTTGGTTGTCTGCCAGGTTTTCCTGGTCCCAGTGGTACACAGTAGGTACTTAATAAATCATTTGCCTGGTACAGAGCACACTTGCGAATCTACCTGTAAATTCACAAACTAGTGCTGAGAGATGACACACACAGTTGGCTGTCGTGGTTTCTGGGAGGGGAGCTGGGGTGTCAGGGGTCAAGGGTCAGGGGTCAGGGAATGGGAGAGACAAACTCTTCACCCTCTTTGTCCTTTTTGCAGCTTTCTAAATTTTCTTTACCAGGCAAGTGAATCACCTATAAAAATGAACAACGAGGATCCATATCTCATACCCTAATGATCAAAGACCTAAACATTAGATCCAAGACCATAAAACTTTTAGAAGAAAATGTAGGGAAATATCTTATACATCTTATTAGAGGAGGCAGTTTCCTAGATCTTATACCCAAAGTACGAGCATTGAAGAAAGAAAGAAATGGGAATGCCTCAAAATTAAACACTTTTATGTATCAAAGAACTTTGTCAAGAAAGTAAAAAGACAGCTTACACAATGGGAGACAATATTTGGAAACGATATATCAGATAAAGGTCTAGTATCCAGAATATATAAAGAGATTGTTCAACTCAACAACAAAAAGACAGACAGCCCAATTACAAAATGGGCAAAAGACATGAACAGACACTTCTTAGAAGAGGAAATACAAATGGCCAAAAGGTACATGAAAAGATACCCAACTTCCCTGGCTATTAGGGAAATTCAAATCAAAACCACAATGAGATATCACTTCACACCACCAGAATGGCCATTATCAATAAAACAGAAAATGACAAGTGCTGGAGAGGATGTGAAGAAAGAGACACACTTATCCACTGTTGGTGGGAATGTCAAATGGTGCAACCGCTGTGGAAGGCAGTTTGGCGGTTCCTCAGGAACCTAAGTATAGAATAGCCATATGATCCGGCAATACCATCGCTAGGTATTTAAAAAGAGGACATGAGGGCAAGGACACAAACGGACATTTGCACACTAATGTTTGCAGCAGCATTATTTACGATTGAGAAGAGATGGAAACAGCCAAAATGTCCATCAATAGATGAGTGGATAAACAAGCTGTGGTATATACACACGATGGAATATTAAGCAGCTGTAAGACAGAATAAAGTTATGAATTATGTAACAACATGGATGGACCTTAAGGACATTATGCTGAGTGAGATTAGCCAGAAACAAAAGGACAACTACTGTACTGTCTCAATGATATGAACTAATATTAATGAATGAACTTGGAGAATTTCAGTTAAGAATAGAGACCATCGGGAGACAGAAATAGGGTAGATATTGGGTAATTGGAGCTGAAGGGATAAAGATTTTGCAACAGGACTGATTGTAAAAATTCAGAAATGGATAGCACAATACTACCCAACTGTAATACAATAGTGTTAGTACCCTGAAGGAAGCTGAATGTGAGAATGATAGAGGGAGGAGGGCTGGGGGCACAAATGAAATCAGAAGGAAAGATAGATGATAAAGACTGAGATGGTATAATCTAGGAATACCTAGAGTGTGCAATGATAGTGACTAAATGTACAAATTAAAAAATGTTTTTGCGTGAGGAAGAACAAAGGAATGTTCATATTGCACGGTGTTGAAAATAGATGGTAATTCATATTTTAAAACTTTAACTTACGTGTGAAATTAAAGCAAAAAATGTTTATTTGTTACAAAATTTATATTTTGACTAGAGCACTTCCTAATATAACTTATGTGGACAGTTTAATTGAACACCATAAGTACACGGAACCTTGAGTAGGGCATGAGATTTTGTGGTTTGTCCAGAGTGATGCCCCGATAAATCCCAGAATGATTAGAACAGTGAATAAAAAAGTATTTGCAAAATCCCCTGGGGGAATGATGAGAAAGGGGGTGTGGTAGTTAGATTCAGTTGTCAACTTGGCCAGGTGAAGGCACCTAGTTCTTTTGCTGTGGACATAAGCCAATGGTTCGTGAACCTCATCTGTTACTGACTGCATCTGCAGTCGGCTAGGAGGCGTGCCTGCTGCAATGAACGATGTTTGACTTAATTGGCTGGTGCCTAAATGAGAGACTCAGTGTAGCACAGCCCAAGCAGCAAAGCATACCTCATCTCAGCTCTCACAGCTCAGCCCAGGCCTTCAGAGATGCAGAAAGGAATCACCCCGTGGAAAGTTGTTGGAACCCAAAGGCCTGGAGAGAAGACCAGCAAAGAGCACCCTGTGCCTTCCCATGTAAGAAAAACCTCAGTTGAAAATTAGCTGCCTTTCCTCTGAAGAACTAACAAAATCCCCTTTTATTGAAAGCCAATCTGTCTCCGGTGTGTTGCATTCTGGCAGCTAGCAAACTAGAATGGGGAAAATTCAACCTCCCCATGTGGAAAATTCCTGATATTCTCACAAGCAGTGGGGACAACCAAAACAATAGGCTGAGCCCTCAATCTTGGTGTTTGTTCATGTGAAACTTAACCCCACAAAGGATAGGTCAAGCCTACTTAAAATTAGGCCTAAGAGTCACCCCCAAGAGAACCTCTTTTGTTGCTCAGATGTGGCCTCTCTCTCTCAGCCAACACGACAAGTAAACTCACCGCCCTTCCCCTCTCTACATGGGACATGACTCCCAGGGGTGTGGACCTTCCTGGCAACGTGGGACAGAAATCCTAGAATGAACTGAGACTCAGCACTAAGAGATTGAGAAAAATTTCTCAACCAAAAAGGGTAAGAGAGAAAAGAGACAAAATAAAGTGTCAATGGCTGAGAGATTTCAAACAGTAGAGAGGTTTTCCTGGAGGTCGTTCTTACACATTATATAGATATCCCCTTTTTAGTTAAGGTGTATTAGAGAGGCTGGAGGGAACTGCCTGAAAATGTAGAGCTGTGTTCCAGTAGCCATGTTTCTTGAAGATGATTGTATAATGATATAGCTTTCATAATGTGACTGTGATTGTGAAAACCTTGTGTCTGATGTTCCTTTTATCTACGGTATGGACAGATGAGTAACATATAAGAGTTAAAAATAAATAATAGGGAGAACAAATGTTAAAATAAATTTAGTAGACTGAAATGCTAGTGATCAATGAAAGGGACAGGTAAGGGGTATGGTATGTAGGAATTTTTTTTCTGTTTTCTTTTTATTTCTTTTTTCTGAATTGATGCAAGGGTTCTAGGAAATGATCATGATGATGAATATACAACTATGTGATGATATTGAGAGTTACTGATTATATATGTAGAATGGAATGATCATATGGTAAGAATGTTTGTGTTTGTATGTTGGTATGTTTAACAAATAAGTTAATAAAAAAAAAACCATGGAAACGACTTATAATACAGAAAATAGGGGACTTAGAGATACATAGAAGCTAGAGATGTGTGAGGCTGAATTCCAATGTAAGGGAATAGATAGGAGCCAAGTTGGTTTCCTCTAGTGGGTGTATAGGTAATATTACCATATTGAAAATGAACAAGATTGAAAGGGGTTGTATAGACCTAAGTGTCCCACTGACTCACACTGAAATATGAATGAGATCTTGTAAGAATTACTTTAAAGATATGATTTTCGTATAAAGAGTGTTTAAGTCTAGGGTACAGGGGAAAACTCCTATTGCATGCTATGAGCTCTGTTCAAAAGGAAACCATCAGCACGACCACAGCAACAGCAGAGGTAAATAATGGGGGGAGGCACAAGAGTTAAGAGGAGGTTTAGATTTTCTATTTGGTGAGGGTGTTTTTATCGGTTTTCTTTCTCTTGAGAACAAGGAAATTATCTAAAATTGAGAATGTTGAAGGACTGTGGACTTTGGACCCTCTACATGATGCCCGATGAACACAGGTGGCTGAAGGATGCACTGACGGGGAAGTAGATTGAAGAACAATGGTGTATACTTATGAAGGAAGGTCGTACTGCTACAAAAAAGGAACAATGTCGTGAGACATGCAGCGATGTGAATCAACATGTGGGACATTTAGTGAGATGAAATAAGCCAGGAACAAAAAACAACACTGTTATGGTCACCTTTAGAAAATGCTTATAAGAAAACAGGGGCCTAGATTGTAAGCTTTTAGAGCAGACACATTAAGTCTGGAGTGGTGATTATTATTTCTGGATTTTAAGAGGCTGTTTTATATACATAACCTGATATTTAGAGAAAAGAACGAAGCCAAACAGGTTGGGGTTAAAGTAAATCAGAACACAGGGGTAAGGAAGACAGTGTCTATATTTTAGACCCACACATACTCTTTGAGGCCAATAGAAGAAAGGTTTATTCGATCTGGAACTGAAATTTTCTGTAGTGCATAATCTAATTCAACCTATCTGTATAGCTGATTTGAACAACTGAAACACAGGGAACCCAGAATGAGAGAGAGGCCCTTTAATCTTATGTAGATTATTGTAATGCCTGGAAACATCCTGGAGTATATCAACCAAATAATCAAAAAGCATTGGCAAAGTCCCCTGAGGGAAGGGAGAAAGAATATAGAACTGTTACTGTTAAACCTTACCATCAGGGAATCCCCTGATACTGTGCCAAATTGCCACATCAATAGGCCATGCCCTCAATCATGAGGCTTACTCTTGTGAAACTTATGTAGGTAGCGGAGAAGCTTAGACAATCTATAGGCATTCCTAAGAGTTACTTCTGGAGGACCTCTGTTGTTGCTCAGATGTGGCCTCACTCTCGCTAAGCCCAACTCTGCAAGTGAAATCATTGCCCTTCCCCCTACGTGGGACATGACATCCAGGGGTCCCACGTAGGGGGAAAAGGGGTGAAAGCCTCCCTGGCGATGTGAGAGATGACTCCCAGAGATGAGTCCAGACCTGGCACCGTGGGATCAACAATTCCATCCTAACCAAATGGGGGGAAAGAAGCGTAACTGATAAAGTATCAGTGGCAGCGAGAGTTCAGATAGAGGAAGAGGTTACTCTGGAGGTTGCTCTTACACAAGCTTCAAGTAGGCCTTGCTACCTATCATAACCTGCCAATCCCAACCAGGACCATCCCAGCCAATCCTAAAGAACACCTAGGGCAATACATAAGATTCCACAAGGGTTCCAGGCACTAGAGTAACTTTCCAGAAACCTACAACCTCCAGATGGGTCCCTGGTCCAGACAGTCCTGAAACCTAGCCCAGCCTCTCCAGAACATCAGACAGTTCCATCTCCCTATGATTTTTAGTGACAGACCCTTCCAATATGAAAAATTTAGCATTGCCATAGCCCAAACAATCCCAATGAGAGGTGTAAAAGATTAAAGGTGATGGTGAAATTATACATAGAAGATAGGACTTAACAGATGAATATGAATAATACTGAATCATTAAAATAGATATCTTTTTCAGTCTCCAGTATTTCAGAGCACCTAAAAGTAAAAACCTAAAATTGTGAAATTGTAACCCATGCCAAAGTCTGAAATATGTTGTACAACTAATTGTTGTGATGTGCTTGGAAATTTATAACTTTTCTGTATATGTCATTGTTCACAAAAAAAAGAAGGAAAAAACAGTAAATTGTGATGATAAAAGAGTATTTAAGTCCCCTACCCTCCTATATTCTGGATCAGCTAGAAGGAAAAATATGAGAGGATCGTATGGTAGCCCATGACAAACTCTGGGATCTATCCTGTAACCACTTTTTGAAGAGTGCTTTGAAAACTATTGCTTCTTTATTTCTTTGCTTTGTATATATATTATACTATACAATAAAAAAAAGTTAAAAAAATTTATGTATCAGGATAAACCAACAACAATAAACACCTCTTCAGCACAGTATTCAAGTTCTCCTGGGTTTGCCCACCACCCCTGCCTCGTCTCTTGCCTTGCTTCACTAACAATGATATAGTTTATTAATTTTCACTATATGCCAGGCATGGCACAGCACGCTTTGCCTTCATCATTTGTGGTAGTTAGATTCAGTTGTCAACTTGGCCAGGTGAAGGAACCTAGTTCTGTTGCTGCGGACGTGACCCAGTGGCGTGTGAACCTCATCTGTTGCTGATTACATCTGCAGTCGGCTAGGAGGCGTGCCTGCTGCAATGAATGATGTTTGACTTAATTGGCTGGTGCTTAAAATGAGAGACTCAAGGTAGTACAGCCTAAGCAGCTCAGCACACCTCATCTCAGCACTCATAGCTCAGCCCAGGCCTTTGGAGATGCAGAAAGGAATCACCCCGGGGAAAGTTGTTGGAACCCACAGGCCTGGAGAAGAAGGCCAGCAGGGACCATCCTGTGCCTTCCCATGTAAGAAAGAACCTCAGTGGAAAGTTAGCTGCCTTTCCTCTGAAGAACCCATGAAATAAATCCTCTTTTATTAAAAGCCAATTAGTCTCTGGTGTGTTGCATTCCAGCCGCTAGCAAACTAGAACATCATTCTTCACGCATGGCACCCTTGCCCCCATCATTTCTTCAGGTATGGCATGCTTTGCCTCCATCATTTCTTCAGGCATGGCACACTTTGCCTCCGTTATTTCATCGAAGGCTCATGATCTCTCAGTTTTCCAGAGGCGGAGAAGGAGGCTGGCTGGGACCCTCTGTCCAGGTCACGCCGAGCAGGGAAGGCAGCCATGTGCTCGTGGCGCCCCCTCGAGGGCGAGTCGGGAAGTGGCAAAAGAACCTACAGGACAGCGTCGGGTCTGCCTTTGGGAGCGGGTGAGAGAGCAACTCCGGTGCTGTGAACTGCTCGCTCCGCCCGTCCCAGGAGAGCTCCGGGGGGTCAGAGGACGGAGTGGGGCGGGCTCCCGACACGGGGCGTCAGTCTCGGGGTCAGCCCCGGACCCAAGGGGAAGGGCTTCAGGGCGACAGGTCACCGCCCCGGGGCTCTGGGCTGGAGGCACGGCGCCGCCCCGCGAGCCTAAGCGTGCGCCTGCCCTGGGGCCCTGTGGGGGAGACACCTGCCCCGGGGGACAGGGTAGGTTCTGAGGGCTTGCCCAGAAGAGACTGAAAAAGAGGACCCGACTCCGCTTCAGGGGGCGAGGGGCCCTTGCCCGGGGGCTGGGGAAGACCCTGCCCTGGAGGGTCTGAAGGGGGAGGCAAAGCCCTGCCATGCCTCCATGGACGGCTCCAGCCGAGGGAGGAGGCCGGAAGACAGCCACAGCTGAAAGGTCTACACTGCACTCTCGTGCACGGTACCCTAGTAAGGGTGAGGCAGGCCCAATCCCGGGCTTTCCGTAGGGTCAGAGGGCCCAGCACTTAAATCCACCAGCAAACAAAACCACGGACCCGTACCCCGCCGGCAGGAGGCTGAATGGGCGCCGAGACTAAATGGGGGGCGGGACTAGCGCCGAAAGCCCTACCTCTATTGGTGACATCCCCGCCCCCCCGTCATGGGCGGGCCACCCTTCCCGAACTTAACTCTCATTGGCTGAGTCTTGAGCGTGCCCTTTGAGCCAGGAAGTCTCATTGGTTAGGTTTCCGGGCTCGTGAGGGCCGGGGACCCCCAAGGGGGCGGGGCCCGTGGAGGGGCGGGGCCCGTGGAGGGGCGGGGCCCGTGGAGGGGCGGGGCCCGTGGAGGGGGCGGGACCCTCGGGGGCGGTGCTTTTCGTTGGGTTGGGGGTCGCGTTCTGGGGTTTCGTAAGAGGTTCATTAGACCAGAGGTGAAAATTGGGGTCTGGGGAGGGGTAGTCTTGGTGGGCAGGCGGGAGGGCGCGGCGTCTGACCCGACAGTTCTCGCTTGCGCGCACCCTAGCTTTCCAGCGCCGAATCCCCGCCGAGAGGGCGCGGCGCGTGCGTAACGTCATCGCGACGCGACGCGCGCGTGGCCCTAGGGGTCCTTGACCTCTCCCGGCTCCGGGAGTGCGCGGCGATGCTGCGGCTTCTCCGCGCCGGGGAGCGGACCTGGCTTCGGCTGGCAGGCTGTAGGGTGAGACCGGGGCCGAAGGGCGGGCTCGGGGGGCGATGGTCGGGGGCCCCGGGGAGGGGGGTGGTGCCCTTCACTCTCGCCCACTCTGCTCGCAGGGCCTGAGCTCGCTGGCAGAAGAGGCAGCGCGGCCCGCGGAGGAGCCGAGGCCCACGGCGAGCGCAGGTGAGGCTGCGGGGTTCGTGCTCCGAGGGGCGGTGGCAGGGGACCCTGACCTCCCAATCGCTCCAGGTCCCCCGGAGCCCACGCTGCGCAAGTGCGAGTTCCCGGTGCCCGCTCACCGGCTGCCGGTGCAGGCCTGGGTGGAGTCCCTGCGGGGCTTCGAGCAGGAGCGCGTGGGCCTGGCCGAGCTGCACCCCGAAGTCTTCGCCACAGCGCCCAGGTGAGGGTGCGGGGGTGGGGGGAGGAACCGGGGTTCGGAATCAGTTACCTGAGCTTTGTGTTCTTGGGAGAATACTGAATCTCTAGAGCCGTAGTTTCCTCACCTTCGAAAGGGGTATGATAGCATTCTTTGTAGCGAGATTAAGGTGTAAAGAAACATCCGCTAGTAATTAAGGTACAAGACTCCCGAGCCCAGCAGGCTGGGTTCACACCTTACTTTTCCTTCTGGGGCTTCATTGTCCCCATTGCTTGTAGCCTCAGGAGGTTGCTGTGACGATTAAATAGGTTAATTATGCCACATAATCAGTCCTATGAAAGTGTTGATTATTGTCACTGTTACTGTCTTTTTGAAAAAATGAGTGCTAACAATGACTGAGCCTTACTAGTGCCTGGCACAGACTATTTGCATTTCAGTTAAACGGATCCTCATGGCAGCCCCAAGAAAGGGTTCTTATTTTGTAGGTAAGGAAATTGAGGCACAGACAGGTGCCCAAGGTCACACAGATTGTAAGTGATAGAGTGACACATGCTGTCTCCCAGGATCATACTCTCTGTTGCTGAGCTGTATGGTGATTCTCACGTGTAGTGAATCTGGGGCATAATAACTGCTATTAAATTGCTGTTATTACTGGGGGGGGGCGGTGCGAGGATAGTTAAGTGGTAGAATTCTCGCCTGCCATGTGGGAGACCCAAGTTCAATTCCTGGTCCATGCACTTCCCCCAAAACAAACAAACAAACACAAGTTCAACAAATGGTGCTGCAATAACAGAATACTCGCATGGAAAAATAATGAAATGTGACCCTGCCATACAGCATAGAAAAAAAATTACTGTTATTACTGTGATTACTGTTTATATACTTTGGTCCCTGCATTTGCAGAGTTCCAATTTAGTGTATGTGTGTGTGTGTGGGGGGGTGACCAAAAAGCTCAAAACAACTTATTTTCATTATTCTATAAGTATTTATGAAGCGGTAGGATGTGCCAGGTTCCATTTGAGGTGTTGGGAATTGCTTGTGTAGGGCAGGGGTTAGCTCATTCTCAGATAGTAAATATTTTAGGCCTTACAGGTCATAAGGTCTTCATCACAACCACTCCTCCCTGCCATTGTAGCACAAAAGCATCCATGGATGATACAGCAACGAATGAGCATGGTTGTATTCCAGTAAAACTTTATTTACAGACAGGTGGCAGGCCAGGTTTGGCCTATGGATCTTGCTTTGCCAACACCTGGCAAGCTACCATGGCAGCCATGTCCAGTGTAGCCACATACATGAGCCACGTTTATAATTTTAACTTTTCACTTTGAGGAGGAAAGCATGGCCCTTTCTTTAGCCAGGGAGCTCCTCTTGGAGATACTGTGTGCATTGAGACCTGTAGGCCAAAAAGGAACCAGCCAGGGGAAGTGTTTTGGGATGATGAACTGCAAGTGCAAAGGTCCTGAGGCTGTACCACATCTCACAGAGTTCAGGGTGGCTGGTGGTGATGAGGTGGGGCCAGAGAGGGGCAGGGATATACCACATGGGACTATGAAGGCCGAAGGGAAGAACCTGGGGTTTCATGTAGTGGAGTGGGGAGCCGTGGGAGGGTTTCAAGTGGGGGCAGCACCTCTTATGCCTCCTCCTTCGTCCACAGGCTGGATATCCTCCACCAGGTGGCCATATGGCAGAAAAACTTCAAGAGAATTGTGAGTACCCTATGTCAAGCGAGGTAGAGGGAAGGCACTTCCTGCCTATGGGATAGGGGGTTGGGGGGGGCGGCCAAGAGCAGGAGGCAGAGGAAGCCTCTTGTTGTGTCTTCTCTGTAGCACTCAGCTTGGTTTGGGGCCTCTCTCCCAAACTATCCACTGATGGGTCATTTGCCAGACATTTTCTGAGCCCCCACCGTGTGCCTGGCATTGTGCTAGGTGAGAGGATGTGAAAGTGGATGAGGCAGATGGGGAGGCAAGCTATCTATCTGCCTCCCGAAGCTCCCAGCCTAGTGGGAGAGGTGGGTGTGAACCAGGTAGTCTTATCCGTAAACATGTGATTATGAGACATTGTCCTGGAGAAAGGGATATTTAACCTAAGGTTTGCAGTAGGAGTTAGCCAGGTAAACCGGGCACTGAGACTGCACCAGAGATAGCAGGAACAGCAGTGCAAAGGCCCTGTGGCAGGGACCAAGCAGAGCCCAGTGTGGCCAGAGAGATCCACAGGAGTGGCAGCAAGGACTTTGGTTTTCATGCCAAGAGTACTGAAGAAGCCAGTGTCATTCAGGTTCTCTCTGCCCCACCCTTCCCCCGCTGGCTCCCCACCATCCTGGGAATAAAGCCAGGATTTGAAGCCCGTCATGATCCCCCTGCCCCCTTCCTCGGTTCTCTCTGGCCACATCTTTGCACGTCCTTTTGGTTGCAGTCACGTTAAAATCACCCACAAACTACTGTGCCCCTGCACTGTGCTAGTCTGCAGATACTTCATTCTAGAGTGAGGGGAGGAGGAGGGGAGATATGATCTGATTCTTTTATCCTCCCTAGCCCCCCTATGCCAGACACTGTGCTTGCCCCATTAGTGCCCCCATCACCTCCCAGGCTTGACTTCTTGTAGCTGCTCGGTGACATCCACCTCGGCAGCCTGACCTCTCTGCTTTGCATCCACAGAGCTACGCCAAGACCAAGACCCGAGCTGAGGTGCGGGGTGGGGGCCGTAAGCCCTGGCGGCAGAAAGGCAGCGGGCGCGCCCGTCACGGCAGCATCCGCTCCCCAATCTGGCGAGGAGGTCAGCAGGACCAGGATGGGGTGTGGGGAGCACAGCATCTGGGAGTTTCTTCCCACATCTGGAGTCCTGGGGTCTCATCTCATCAGCCCTGCTCCCCTCCTTCATCATCTACCTGGGCAAGGGGCTTTGGGATGCAGGCCCTCAGACTTCCCTGAGCCCACCAAGTGGGACACATGAGCGAGCACCCCCCTCCCTACAGCCTTGGCCTCTCCTCAGACCCCCAGTACAGCCCCTTGCCCCCACCTCCCACCTTGCCTGTCCCAGCCCACACCTCACACAGTTCCAAAGGGATCTCCCTGAATGCCAGGGCTCCCATTTCTTCTGCATGAAGTTCATGCACCTTCCTTGGCTTTTGAGGCCTTCTCCCTGGCCTCCTTTCACCCCACCCACCCCCACCCCTACCCCCCGCTCACCCCAGCAACCAGTCTGAACTGACAACCAGTCTGGGCCACACCTCCCCCGAGAAGCCCTCCCTGGCCTCCCTTGGTTCCCCCATAGCCCCTCATGCCCCTCCCAGCCCTGATTTCCTCTGTGGTTGGTTTAAGGGCAGGGGCCCTGTCTGTCTTGCAAACCCCCCGCTATACTCCCAGGGCCCAGCAGAGGGTGGACACCCCAGCTGCCAGTCCTGAAGGGTTTCCCTAGCCAACCCTTTCCCAGAACACATCCCGTTCACCCCATCGCAGCACGTGCCAGCTGCCTGTCTCCCCCTCTTTGCTTGGAGGTGCTAACCTCATAATCGCAGGTTCATCTCTTATGCTAACTAAGCTCACACCCTGTGCTGCTGTACTTGATCTCTGCCCGGATTTGTAGTGTCTGGTGAGGTCGGAACCCTCAGCTCTCGAGGTCCAGTCATCTTGTCCCAGATGGTGCCTGGTCCAGTCTCCCTGTCCCTCCCCCTCGACACCCCACCCTTTTGCACCACTCGCAGCCCCAGTCCCCCTCGCCAGCCGCCTGGGTCTGCTCAGCCGCCTCTGTCCGCACAGGGGGCGTCGCACATGGTCCCCGGGGCCCCACCAGCTACTACTACATGCTGCCCATGAAGGTCCGCGTGCTGGGCCTCAAGGTGGCGCTGACCATCAAGCTCGCCCAGGTATGCCCCGCCTCGGTCCCCTGGCGCCCCTGAGCACCTGGAGTTGGGACAGACCCCGGACCACATCTCCCCCACAGGACAGCCTGCACATTGTGGACTCCCTGGAGCTGCCGACCGCAGACCCCCAGTATCTGACGGACCTGGCCCGCTACCGCCGCTGGGGGGACTCCGTGCTCCTCGTGGATGCGTGAGGGGCGGGGCTGGTGGGCAGCAGGCGGGCGGCTGGGGGTCCGAGCCCTGTCCGATGGGGTTCATCACAGCCTCCGCTCCAGGGTGTACGAGGAGATGCCGCAGAACGTGGTGGCGGCCACCTCAGGGCTGAAGACCTTCACCCTCATCCCGGCCGTCGGTGAGCCGGGGCCCCTGCCCACCCCTGGGCCCCAGGTCTCCTGCCTGGTCACCAAGTGGCCTCGGGCAGCGGCTGACCCGCAGCTTTCCTGAGCAGCTCACACCCATTGCCTCACTGACAGTCGGCTCTCCCTCCCCCGTGGCCTGCCCCGCCTGTCCCGCTGCCTCCCGGACAGCTGCATGGGGGAGTCCCACCCACATCTTGGCACATGCGACTCCTTCAGGCACTCAGGCCCTAGCTGCCCCATAACCCCAGCTCCTCCTCTCAGGCTACATGTTTAGCCTGTGTGTTCACCCCCTCAGCTCTGCCCAGACAGACAGAATCCAACCCTGCCTCACCACCTGGTGCAGCCCCCATCAGTCACCTGAGCTGGTGCAGCTGCTTCCCCCCAACCCCAACCCCTGCTCCTGCCCTTGGCCCCATCTGCTCTCCACACAGCTGCGAGAAGGTGCCTGGAGCGCCTGAGTCAGGGCACATCCCTCCTCTCCCCAGAACCCTCCATAGCTCCCACCTCACTGAGAGCAGAAGCTAAAGTTCTCTCTTCAGCCCTGTACAATCTACACTTTCACCTCCCCGCCCTTACCTCCTCCCCTTCGCCTTCACACTCACCGCGCTCCCTCCTGCCCCACTGGCCTCAGGCCAGTGGGTTATTTTGTGCTGCACATGGTGTCTCCCCACACTGGAAGGAAAACAGGGGTCCCAGTGCTGGGGCAGGGCTGGGCCTGCAGGCAGGGGGTCCCTTGCCCAGAGCTGAGCCCATGTGAGGCCCTGGCAGCCTTGCAGGGGGTGGGCACTTCCCTGGGCCAGGCCGGACCAGTGGGGACAGTTGCACCCTGACTGCGCCCGCTCCCATCCCCAGGCCTAAACGTACACAGTATGCTCAAGCACGAGACGCTGGTCCTGACCCTGCGTGCCACCACCTTCCTGGAGGAGAAGCTGCTCTGGCACAGCTCCCGCTACACACCCCTCTACCCCTTCCGCCTGCCCTACAGTGATTTCCCCTGAGCCACGCCATGCCGCCCAAGGCCCGACTGACTGCCGCCCTCTCCCTGTGATGTGAGGCCAGGCAGGCCTCACAGCAGGACAGGGCATCTCAGTAGGAGCTGAGCGTGCTCCTGCCCCGCTCCCTCTTTTCAGTTCATAAAATAAATTTTATTTTTTAATCAAAGAGGAAAGCGAGAGAACAGCTCGTTGCTGTTTTGCTTACTGTGACTCCATTTGGGCAAGTGGGCTCCTTCCCTGGGGCTGGGCACCACTGGGTACGGGAACCTCCTCGAGGCACCTGCAGGCTCCTTGAAAGGCCACTGTAGTGCCATTCGGAGAAGTTTCCCAGAAGCAGCATTCCTGGGCGAGCTCAGGGACTGTGGGCACCAGTGGTTCCTGGGGGCAAGACGCCTGGCACATCCCGAGTAGTCACAGTCACTGCCGGGAGGAGGGGGCGTGGGTGCAACCCACAAGTCCACGCCGTGTGCCAGTCTGAACTCTCCTCCCAGCAATTTCCCCCAGCTCAGCCAGAGACGCAAACGTGTCACACTAGGTGAGCCACTCAGAGTTCCTTTGTAAAAAAGCACCCAAGTCCAAATTCTTGAGTCTGCTACCAATGCTCATCCCCAAGTTAACTTTTAAAAATTGATTGAAAGTTGCCTGTAAGGTCCGCCTGCCTGTGTGGGCCTGTCTGGGAACGTCTCCAGGGCTTCTCCTGGGGGCGCCTCCAAAGCTTTCAACACTTACTTCGAGAATCCTCAGTAGACCTCAACTTTGATCCTTAAAGCACCAGATTTTGTCTCAGTGAAAAAAAAAGAGCCAGTTGGAGCCAGACAGTGGACAAAAAGGGGTGAGGAGGCTGGGCAGGAAGTAGCACATGGACTGAAAAGCCGGCACCGGCTTCTCTGGTGCCTCGCTGGCCCCTGGCCCTAGAGCGAGAACCCGGTCCTGCCCTCCCAGCCGGCAGCTCAGGGGGTCGGAGCACGAGGAGAAAATGCAAGTTGTCGTCAGCATCACAGGTGCCAGGAGGCCGCTACTCAAAAGGATATTCCAGAACCTCATCCACCCCCCACTCTCCATCACTGGAACCCCCTGAGCCAGATGAAGGATGTAAAAAGGCCCAAGGGTGGGCAAGGGTGGTGGCAAGGGTAGCTCAACTAACAGTTGAATGTGATATATACATATATATATATATATATATAAAGTTTGCAAAAGCAATAAAGGCATTAAAATGTTTGACCCAATGTCTGGAATGTGCTTTAAAGTAATTGGGCAGGGCGTGGGAGGAAAGGATGCCAGACGGGGGGCGAGAAGGAGAAGCTGGCCTCTGCCTGCGTGTGAAGTTCCCCATTCTTTAAAGGAGGAAGGCTGGAGATGAGTAAAGACCCATCAGGGAAGCTGTTGCTCCCTGCAAGCCCCCATCCCAACCCAGAGAGGGAGGGGACTGCAAGGCCTTTGAAAAGTGTCACTGAAGGTAGGACACCCAGGACTGGGGGCGGGGTGGGGGACCCTGGTCCAGGAAAGCTAGCACAGGGGAGAGGACCAAGATCTGCCTTCTGTGGTGAAACCCAGAGGCGAGAGGCAGGTGGCTGTGATGTCCAGAGTCTGCAGACCTGTGGGATCTCCAGGGTGTTAAGCCAGAGGGGAGGGCCACTCCCCAGGGACCGAGGAAGGAGCTCCCAGCCAGATCTCAGATGTCCCCACCCTGGCAAAGTGGTGTGCAAGAGAGGGGGGGACACTATGTACCTACCAAGTCTACCTGGGACACTGCTTTGAGGCTCCACCCGGCCACCCAAAGTGCAAAGCACCAGCCAAGGAGGAAGGGCTCATTCCCTTTTCCCTCTGCCCCCCAAATGCCAGGCCTGGGCAGGAGGGACCTAGAAGCTGGCGAGGGGGTGAGGGGAGTGGGAAGAGAGTGGAGGTCAGAGGGACCAGCCCCTCTTCCTCACCGAGGCCCCTAGCCTGGCCAGGCTCAGAGACCCCACCCAGGGGCAGGAAAGAGTCCCCCATAGAGAAAACTTCCAAGGCTGGAGGGGGGAGCAAGGCAAGGCTGCAATGGAAAATCCATGCATCATACATTTTCACTTTCCATCCTGGGGCTGTGGAGAGGAACTGTGACCCTGCAGTGAGCAAGCTGGGCAGGAACACGGAGGTGGAAGCATGAATTTCTGCCTAGGAAGTTTGGGGCAGGGGAAATTCTCAGGGCTGAATCCCAAAGAGGTGGAAAGACACCTCATTCTAGCTCCCTCTGCACGTGACTGCGCCAAGCGCCGTACATAGATCTCCCTAGGGACGTGTCGCATCCACCCTCTGGGGTGTGCTTTGTCACCCCATTCTGCAGCCGAGGCTATCGAGGCGCACACACTCCGGGCCCACGGCTTGTGGAGGGGGCTTGTTGATGCCCCGGCTGCACCCCCAGCTGCCTGCTGAGTCCCTACCCAGAGACACGCTCTGACCAGACGGTGCAGGGGGCATTGGAAACCACCCCGAGACACCGCGTCACACCTGACGGGATGGCCAGAACAGCCAAACGAAACAGAACACAGAGAATAACAAGCGCTGGCAAGGACATGCAGAGAGCGGACCCCTTACGCATTGCTGGAGGGAATTCAAACTGTACAATCCCTCAGGAAGACAGTTTGGCAATTCCTCAGAAAGTTAAACAGAAAGTTGCTGTGTGACGCAGAAATGCCACTAGATATCTACCCCAGAAGGTTTTGGGAACATATGCCCACGCAAAAACATGCACACAGACATTCGCAGCTGCGTTTTTCACACGAGCCCGAAGGTGGAAACAACCTAGTGTCCATTGACAGATGATGGAGAAACACAGTGTGGCCCAGCCTACAAAGGAATATTATTCAGCAAAAAAAAAAAAAAAAAGGACTGAAATTCTGATACATGTTACAAGAATAAACCCCAAGACCTCTTATTCCATAAAATAAGTGGACCCGAAAGACCACATCTGGTATGATTCCACTGATAGGAAATATCCAGAATAGGCAAACCCATAGAGACACAAAGCAGTGAGTGGTTACCAGGGCACCGGGTCGGGGGGTGAACTGGGAAGTACCGAGTGGTTTCGTTTTGTTTTTGGTGGTGATGGAAATATTCTGCAATCAGATCACGGTGATGATTGTATAACTTGTGAATAGACAACAAAGCACTAGATTGTACACTTTAAATGGTTAAAACAGAGAGCTTTGTGTCCTGTGCATTTATCTCCATTAAACATATATAAGTAATGGGGAGATGATGTCTCAGAGAGCTGCCCTCAACCAGTGAGGGACAGGCATAGAGGCATGCAGCGTCGCCGAATTCCCCAGTGGGACTGAACCCCAGCTGTCCAAAGGTGGGGGGCCCCGGGACGCGCTCACCTTTACTGGCCACCATCCCTTCCATCTCCATTCCCAGTTCCCTTCTCAGATGAACTGTTTGTGCTCCCGGTCTCTTCTGGGGGAACCCTAAACTAAAACACAGCTGGTAAGTAACAGAGCCCAGCTGCAAACCTTTGCCTGATCAAACATCATGCTTCTAACCCTGTTACAACCCCGTTTCCCAAGAGCTTGCAGATGAAATGCTCTGGGTCTTTGGTACAAACAGTGGGAAGGGATGGTCCAGGCTGGTGGAACAGCACATGCATAATATTCAGAGGCAAGAGACGTTAATTCAGTCGACAAGTATATATGGATCATCCGCCTCTTAAGACCAAGCATTGATCCAGGTGCGGGGGAGGTGGTGGGGCAGGGGGCTGATAGGGGGCTGACAGGATCCCTGAGTTTATTGAAATGGAGGCCTCCAATAACAAGTGAATCAGAAAAATTCCAGTAAGTGCTGAGTTTAGGAATGAAAACTGATAAAGGGGAGTGAGAGGGAGCCGCCAAGGTATGGCTGCGATTGGGTAGGGGTGGGAGTTTTGGGGTGTTGTCCAGAAAAGCTTTTAGAAGGAGGCTCAGGCCACAGAAAGAGGGGCTGGCCTTGTCATGGATGCAGGGAAAAGCATCCAGGCTGGGGGAAAAGACAAAGCGGCCACGCCAGAGTGCAGAGTGGGGGTGAAGCAGGCGCAGTGCCAGAGCCGGCTCTGGAGGCTTGAGCCCCATGCCTGCAGCCCCTGGGCCCGCCCGAGACTGCCTGGCATCTCAGAGGAAGCCCTGCCCTTCCTGACAGCTACAGCTAAGGACAGTGGAACAACTGCTTCCCTTTTCCTTGAGAAAACGCAAAGGGTGTGAGAGCAGGAGGTGCCTGTCCCCCTGCCAGCCTGCCCCTCATTAATCGCCCTTTCTCCATCTCAGGAAATAGCCCTCCATCCTCCCAGCAAGTCCGGTTGGCCTTGCCCCCGAAACGGATGCCAAAGCAGACCACATCTACAGATGCCAACCCCGGTTCAGGTCCCCAGGTGAGCACAGCTCGCCAGGACTAGAGCATTTCCCTTCCATCCCCAGAAACCTCCATAGCTCCCACTTCCCTGGGAGTAAAAACCAAAGTACTCACGGCAGCCCACAAGGCCCCCTGTTGCCTGCCAGGTCACCTCCTGCCCTGGCCTCCTTCCACTTTCTCCTGGCTCACAGCTCCAGCCTCACCGGCTTCCTCAGCGTCGGTGGCGCCATCTCACCACAGGGCCTTTGCACTGGCTGGTCCCGCTCAGAGAACTGTACATTTCCTCTGCCCTTCCCTTACGGCCAATCATAACCCAAGACATTATGTATACATTTCCTTTGGTTTCTCATCTGCCACCCCCCACCAGGGATCTGCACCACGGCGGGATTTTTTTCCTCTATTCTGTTCCACGCCTGGAGCGACGCCCGGCATACAGGAGGCGCTTAATAAAAACGGCGGCGCGGGGCGGGCCGCGGTGGCTCAGCGGGCAAAGTGCTTGCCTGCTATGCCGGAGGACCTCGGTTCGATTCCCGGCCCCAGCCCATGTAACAAAAACGGAGAAACAAAATACAATAAAACAAGAAAATGTTTAAAAGATGTTTCCCTTTCTTCCTCCCTTCCTTCCTTCTATCCTTCCTTCCTTCTCTCTGTCTTTCCTTTAAAAAAAAAAAAAAACGGCGGCGCGGGGCGTCCAGGGAGGGAACGGAGGGCGGCGCTTTGGTGGCTGCAGGTGGGATCATCGCCGCGCGGGGGCGCGCGCTGCCCGCGCACGTGGGGCCGGGACTGCGGGACCGCGACGCGAACCCGATCCCAGCCCGCGGCGCAGGACTTTCCCCGGCCCCCGGAGGCGCCGGGACGTCCCCGGCCGCCCCTCTGCGCCTCTGCCCCGGCCGCCGGCCCCTCCGGGCGAAAGATCCCCGTGGAAATTCCATAGGAACAACCGGGGCGGTTTCGGGACGCCGAGTGACTCGCAGTGTCCCCAGCCCGGAGGAAGGACCCACGCGTCCCCCGGGCCCCCCTCCCTTCCCGGCCTGCGGCGCGACCTCCCTGGCCCCTCTGAGGTGTCCATGGCGACGCCGCACGCGCCCCACAACAGGAAGCCTTGGGCGGCGCCGCTCGGCGCTTGGAGACTCCGGGGTCCCCAGTCTCGACGCGCCGGGGGCAGGATCTTGGGGTTTCACGCGCAGGCCGTGGCCCGAGGGAGCGACATCGAGGTCGTCGGAAAAGCCCCCGCCTCCCCCACCCCCACGGCCTAATGAAGCCAGTCCGGGTAAACATTGGCGCATATTTAGTGCCGGCTCCCAGGTTTCGAGGGGCGGGAGCTGCGCACCCAAGGGCAGTGATACAAGCGCCCCTCTCCGCGCCCTACGGAGAGCAAGAGTAGGGTTCCAGCACCCCCTGTCTCTGTCCGGGTCAAGGGCTGAGCTGCTGCCTCAGTTTCCCCGCGGAGCCCGAGACCACACCGAAGCCAGGCGGCTCCGAGCGTTAGGACCAAGCAGCTTCCTTCCTTTTTTGGCAGAAAGGGGAAGCGAAGCCGTGGGGGTGGGCGCGCTCATGGTGGGGGGTGAGTGCGGAGCGCCGTTTGACCCCCCGGACTTGACGACGCCTCCCGCTGTCCTCCCCCGTGGTCACACGGCACCTCGAGGTGCCTGAACTTGCCTCCACCACTTCTCGGGAAATCTCGAGGTCAGCCAGGCGGAGGTGCCCGGACATGCCTCTGGGGGGAAGAGGCGCCCTCCATCCGAGGGTGGGCCCCCACCCCAGCGAGGGGCTCGCCCCCACTCGGTTAAAGGAATGGGTCTGCACGAGCTGGGGACTCAGTCCTGGGTTCGAATCCCTTCGCGGCTCGGAGCCTCAGTTTACCCGTCTGTAAAACAGGACACCCCAAACCCGTCCCTCCTCTCCAGGGTGGCCGGAAGCGCTGTGTGCCATCATGCGCTCAGCAGCTCCATGTCAACGCTCAATCCAGGTTGACCCCGCCGGGGTGGGGGGGGGGACGGGACTGCCACCACCACCCTCCCCCCGCGCCCCCCGGGATTGCCTCAGCACGGAAATTCCGGTGCTCGAGCGGCCGGCGAGCGGCAAAGACTCCGCGCGGGCCCGGCGCCCTCTCGATCCGGAAATGCCTGAGGCCTGCTTCGAAGGGGGAAGGCGCGAGGTTTCCGGGAAGGCGACACCGCCCCCGGCCCCCTGCGGCCAGGACCTATAAAGGGCGGCCGCGCGCCCTGCGCCGCAGCCAGCGCCCTGCAGCCCTGCGCTTCGGTGCATCCCTCCCGCCCTGCTCTGCGTCGCTATGGATCCCGGCCGCACCCGCCCCGCGCTCCCCGCGCTCCCCGCGCTCCTGGCCCTGCTCGGGGCTCTGCTCCCAGGTGAGTTGCAGGCGGGGGTCGGGGTGGGGGTGCGCCCCGTCGGGGAGCAGCGGCTCCGGGACCGCAGGCGTTAAGACCGATCGAACTTAGAAAACGTGTTTATCTCCGAGTGAAGTGGCCCAGGGCCTTTATGGGGGACCCCTGATCGGAAAAGAACAGCGGTGGATTCGAATCCAGACCTCGCGCCTCCAGAACCTCAGATTTCCCAGTTGTAAAAGGCAGAACTTGAGAGCCCTGCGACGCCAGGAGGCTGCCAGTACCTGATAGGAACGAGGGGGACCCCGCCCCCAAGCTGCACAGGCTCAGGGACCCCTCTCCACCCTATCCCCCCAGCCCCCACACGAGCACACTTTCTGTTCCTTATCCTCTGACCCGGGGGATCTCCAGGATTGCTTCGCTCAGGGGAATTCCAGAACGGTCTTACCCAGGGGCAGATTCTGAGAGCTGGGAGGCGGGGAGAAGCACCCAGCCAGCCCTTCCCTCCAACTTCAGCCAGCCCAGCTGGGGACTGGGGAAGGGGGGGAGGAAAACGAGTCTCAACTGATGGTCCTGCTGGGTAGCAGGAGCTTGGAAGTTTGTCTCTAGGCTCTAGTGCCAGCTCAAACCCTTTCTAGCTGAGCCACCCCTCTCCCGACCTCACCATTTCCCTCTGTGAAATGGGAATGATCTGAGAACCACTGTCAGATGGTTTTTGTAGTCCCTGTCCACTCTCCACCCCCACCTCCATGCTAGATCTGAGCAGATCTAAGAAGGCAGGAATCTTTTGGGGGGTGGGAGCTCAGAGAGACTCCAGGGTCTGATCGGAGTTAATGAAAATGACCCCCTCCTTGCCTTCTTCCCTGCAGCCTCTTGCTCCCTGTGGGGCGCCAGGAGTTACTAACATGGTGGGCAAGGGGGTGGGGTGACTATACTCTCCCAACTTACAGATGGGAGTGTGAAGGAGCCCAGAGAAAGGAAACCACTTGTCCAAGGCAGCGAACACCAGCCTGATTGGAAAGCCCTCAGTTCCTAGAAGACTGGCTCCTCTCACCTGACCTCTCAGGAGGGACCCCAGAACCCACTGCAAGTCCCATGACTTCTCATTGCATTCAGAATAAAGGACACGTCCTCAGCCTGGCCTCCACTGCCCGCCTGATGGGCCTGACCTCATTTCCTTGCCCGCTTGACCCCAGCCATGCTGCCCCAGGACCTTTGCACTTACGGTTCCCTTAATGTGGAACTCACTTCCTTTTTCCCTGGGCAGCCAGCTCCTTATCACTCAGCTCTCTGCTGAGAACGCACCCTGCCATGTAAGCGCTCACTTTTCTGTCCCTAGCACTTTGTTTCTTGTCAAAATCCTTATTGACATTGGTTATTGACTGCCTTGTTTACTCGTGAACTTTTCTGTCTCCCACAACTAAATCAGGGAGTTTTGTCTGGTTCACAGCTGTGGCCCGGGCCCCCAGCCTGCGCTGGGCACACAGTCAGTGCTCAATACACGTTGTCGATGCCCCCAACTTGTATATGCCTGCCCCCTCCTTAGAGTTAAACAACCCTTTTCTTCCAGGGTCTGGAAGTACCCACACGTCAGTGGACCCCCCAGAAGCCATCCTGCCCCGAGGAGGTTCCGTGCGCGTGAACTGCAGTGCCAGCTGTGACCACCCCTCCTTCTTGGGCCTGGAGACCACACTGACCAAGATGGAGGTGGCCAATGGAAGCAACTGGAAGGTCTTTGAACTGAGCGACGTGGACCAAGACAGCACTGCGATCTGCTTCTCATATTGCAACAAACAGACCATAGCTTCCACTGCGCTCACCGTTTACTGTGAGTGGCTGGCCCGAGAGGGCAGGGACGCAAGCCCCACCCCCACCCCCCACCCCGCAGCCTGGGAGGGCCTTGGGTGCTCAGTGGTGGATCTGGGGAAGACTGCCTTGGAAAGTTCCAGCACCGTTTGGGAGCCTTTCTTTGGATCTCCTTGGGTGTAATTTAGGGCATGGGCAGGGAATTGGCACATTCGATATTCCAGACAGCTAGTTTCATGTGCCTCCCTTTAAAAAAATTTTTTTTTTATTTTGAAATAACTTCAAACTTACAGGAAAGACGCAAAAACAAACAAAAAACATAGATACACCTATGTCCCCCTTCCCCAGATATACCAGCTTTTAACATTTTGCCCCATTCGTTGTATCATTCTAGAAATCCATCTGTCTTCTAAACATTTGCAAGCACACTGAATACATCACGCTTTTTGAACAGTTGCTACTTCCATGCACATTTCCTGAGAACAAGCATAGCCATTCATGTCACCACCTTAAGTGCAGTTATCAAGTTCAAGAACTTTGACATGCAGACTTGTATCCCAATTTTTCCAAATGTCCCAATCATGTCTTTTCACAGGCCTCACTCTTTCAATGCACGGCAAGGCCGTATAGCTGACTTTTTAAAAATGAAGATGCAAATTTAAAATACCCCTGAGATGGCACCTTTAGCCTATTGATAACAACCAGATGAACTGATAACGGCTCCAACAAGGGTTGGCGAGTTGTGGGGTGGAGGGGCGGGAAAATAAACTGTGGTATGGATGTGCAGTGGCATAGTATGCAGCTGTGTAAAACAAGGAGCCCTTTATTTGTAGATAATGAGAGAGCTCCAAGAGGTATTTGTGAAGTTTAAAAGTAAGGTATGTCCAGTATGAGTGGAATCTGACTCTCTGGGTTTGGGAGTGGCACTGGAGAGGTGTGAGGAGGTAATCACAGGCTAAATTTATGCATAAAAGAGCCCTGACAGGAAATTCAAGAAATGATGATATTGGTAGTAAAGAGAGAGAGAGGCTGGGAGTTGGGGGATGGGGGTGGGCTCGGGGAAAGGGCAGCGGGCAACTTTTCTCTGTGTGTTCTTTTCTACTTTGGGGATTTCTTTTTTTTGAACTGGGAGAATGAGTTCCCAAGGCAAATAGTAAAAAAAGATATAATTTAAATTAATACAAAAAATGAAAGTTAAAAGTATTTTTTTAAAAAAAAAGGAAGAAAGAAAGAAAGTGGACAGGCCTTCATACTGAGCAGCTGTGAGTTCTGGTCCCCGAGTGGCCCCTTCTGAGCTGGGTGATGGGGGCACAGGCATCTCAATTTCCTTTTCCATCCCGTGAGGCTCCCGCGAAGGGTATAAGGCTGCAGTGATGTGTAAAGGACATTCCCCAGTCATGAGGCTGGGGAAGTCTTCGGGCAGATGTGGCTTTGCTGCTACCTCCGAGGGTGTTTTAGCAGCGGCTGTTTACCACTCACCCCTCCGGGTGAGGGAAGTCCCCAGACATTCCTGGTGATCTCTGAAAACCCCTGCGGTGAGCTCAGAAACCTTCTTGAAGGGCCTTCTGCATTTTGGCCTGATGGCTGAGAGCCCAGGGTTCTGGGTTTGAGTCCAGGCTCTGCTGCCTTCCTTCCTCAGCAACTGTGGGTGTGGTGTGGCTTTGCCTCAGTTTCCCCCACTGTGAAATGGAGCAGATGGCTGGGGTCATAGGGGTCCTCTAGGAAAGGCTTATGCTCGGTCCTGTCCCTGGTGTGAAGAGTCATCTCCAGTGGCTGAACTGGCTCCAGAAAGGGTTAGAGGTATACTTCCTAGAAGGGTGACTACTGTGTAGGGCTTTGAAGGGTGTGTAGGAGTTGATCAAGACAGGCATCTGGACAAAGGGACAAACCTGAGCAAAGACCAGAAGTGGGGCCATTTCCTGGTGTGGTTTGAGGTTGGGACTTGAATGCCAGGCCACGGAATTGGGGGCACTGTGGAGCCATGGAGGGTGTGTGAGCAGCCCAGCAAGGTACAAAGCAAAAGTCTGGACTTACAGGAGACAAGAAAGTTGGTGACTGGGGGCGGTTCTTGAGCAGATAAATATTTGGAGAGTGCAATCTACAGGACCCAGTCGGGGGTAAAGGAGAGAGAAGGACAGAGCAAACCCCTTCCTCTCCCCCACCCCCACCCCAGATCCTGGCCCAAGACCATCAAGGCAGGGAACTGGGTACAGAGAGCTGCCAGGTTTCTTTCCGGGACTGAGGTTTGAAGGGACATCAGGTTCTGCAAGTTCAAGTTTGCAGCGGGCAGTTAGAGATAAGAGAAAGACATCTGGGGCTTTCTTGGCCTTTTTTTTTTAAAAAAAAAAACAGCTTAATTGAGCTATGACTCACAGTTCATGCATTTTAAGCACGCAATCCAGTGAATTTGAGTTAAACAAGATTGCTACAGTCTAATTTTATAACATTTCATCACCCTAAAAAGTGACCTTGGGGCCCCTCCCAGTCCCTCTCTCAACATCTTAAATAAATTAATAGTAGTCTCACCTCTAATAGCCCCATTTCACAGCTCAGGAAACCGAGGCTCAAGGAGGCAAAATTTATTTGCCCACAGCTGCCAGCAAAGAAGCAGCGAGGCTGGAAACCAAGCCTGGGCCATCTCAGTCTTGCCATTTTTTCACAGTAATGTCAAGTAACATTTCAGGGCATTCTGGGAAGGGAAAAAGGGGGGTGCAAGTCCCCGAGACCCCTCCGTGGGGCTCTGATTTGGGTTTCCAGTTTGGAATTCTATTCCCTCCTGTGGAACGGAGACAGTGCCCTGGGACGGCCCAGCCTGTGTGTGGAGTTTTGAGGATCTGTAGGTGTTTTTTACATTTTTGACATTTGGCATACAAGGGGATCCCAGGGACTTTCGGTAACATTTTCTCCCTTGTAAATGGGCTTCTGGGAAGGCGTCCCAGCAGGGCAGATGCCTCCATCTCCTTTCGGGAAATATTAAGTGCCTACTCTGTGTTAGACAAAACTGTGCATCGCCGAGGGGCTGACATTCTGGGGGAAATACAGGAGGAACAAGTTACGGGAGTCAATTATTTTGTATGTAAGAAGGTGATGGGCGCTAGGGGGCAAAAGAAGGGGAGGAGGGGGTGCAGGGGGTCTTTTGTGACAAGGCCTGTTGGCCCTGGCTGCTTAAATATACCCTATTTCTTTGAGGAGATCCCTGGTGATGAACTTGGAGGGTTTTTTCCATTTTTCACTCTCAGATGCTGCAGTGACTGAGGAATCACGTGGTCCCCTTCAAAGCACTTAGGACCCTCTCACCGGGTTCCCCGAAGCCCTTGACATTCCTGTCTGGCTTAGGGGGTGGGGCGTGTTTTGGAGGGAGCATAGAGGATGGCGGGGCTCCCCGCGCCCCAGCGCCCCCTGTCGGCCGGTGGCGCTGTCCAGCTCACGCGACACTCCCCCCCACCCCTTTCTCTTCCCTGCACCCAGGGCTCCCGGACCGCGTGGAGCTGCTGCCCCTGCCCACCTGGCAGCCCGTGGGCGAGAACGTGACCCTGCGCTGCCGCGTGGTGGGCGGGGCGCCCCGGGCGCGCGTGGCGGTGGTGCTGCTCCGCGGGGAGGAGGAGCTGAGCCGCCAGCCGGCCCGGGGGGAGCCCGCCGAGGTCACGGCCGTGGCGCTGGCGCGCAGGGAGGACCACGGCGCCAACTTCTCGTGCCGCGCCGAACTGGACCTGCGGCCCCGAGGCCTGGGGCTGTTCCGGAACAGCTCGGCCCCCAGGCAGCTCCAAACCTTCGGTGAGAGGGGCCTTTGGGGGAAAAGGGGGTCTCGGCACGGATCGCAGGGGCTTCTGGAAAGGCAGTGACCCCTGCCGAGGGGTGGGGAGGTCCTGGGACGGAGCGGGGTGACCCAGGCTGCAGAGTCTACCGGGAAGAGGTTATTCCAGGTAGGGAAATTGCCCCTCCCTAAAGGGCTGTAGGCGGCCATCCCCTGTGCTCACGCTCTCGCCCTCTCCCCAGTGCTGCCAGTGACGCCCCCGAGGCTTGATGCCCCCCGGGTCCTGGAAGTGGGCACAACAGGGACCGTGAGCTGCTCCATGGAAGGGCTGTTCCCGGTGGAGGAGGCTTATGTGCACCTGGCCCTCGGGGACCAGAGGCTGTCCCCAACCATCCAGCACAAGGAGGACGCGCTCTTGGCCACGGCCAATGTCACGGCGCAGCCGGACGAGGAGGGCGCCCAGCGGCTGGTGTGTGCAGTGATCCTGGGGAACCAGAGCCAGGACAAGCGGGAGACCCTGACCATCTACAGTAAGATGGGGTGGGGGTGGGGCTTGTGAGGGGGCGGGGCTCCGTAAGGGGCGGGGCTCATCGTGCACCTCGCCCCCAGGCTTCCCGCGGCCCAACCTGACCTTGAGCGAGCCCGTGGCCTCGGAAGGGACGGTGGTGACCGTGGTGTGCGAGGCGCTGGCCCCAGCCATGGTGACGCTGAGCGGGGCCCCCGCCCCAGCCCCGACGGGGTCCCCAGCCCCGCACATCCGGCTGGCACTCAACGCCAGCGCCCAGGACAACGGCCGCAGCTTCTCCTGCTCTGCCACCCTGGAGGTAGCCGGGCAGCTGCTGCACAAGACCGAGACTCGGGAGCTGGAGGTTCTGTGTGAGTGGGGCCCTGGACCGTGCCCCCTGGCCCCCAGCAGCCCCCAGGGGGCTCCTGCCCTCCCCAGATCCCTGCCAAGTCCTGGAGGCTGAGGGGGGGCCTGGTTCCCCATCCCCATCCCACTCATCTCGAGATGTTTCTCCAGATGGCCCTCGACTCAACGAGGACACCTGCCCAGGAAACTGGACGTGGCAGGAAGGCTCCCAGCAGACCCTGAGATGCCAAGCCTGGGGGAACCCGGCCCCCCAACTGGAGTGTCACCGGAAAGGGGACAGGGCCTCGCTGCTCATTGGGGAGCTGATGTCGGTCAAGCGGGAACTCGCTGGCGTCTATGAGTGTCGCGCCATAAGTGTCCGAGGAGAAGTCTCCCACCAAGTGGTGGTGACCGTGCTGCGTGAGTGCCAGGGCGGGTGGCATAGGGTGTAGGGGGCCACGTGGGCCCCTGGGTCAACCCTGACCACACACCCCCCCCCCGGGTCCCTCTCCACAGACCACCAGGGAAATCTGGTCGCTATCATCCTGGTGGCCGGGGCGCTGGTACTGGGCACGACGGCGGCGGCCACTTACTACTATAACCGCCAGCGGAAGATCAGGAAATATAAGCTCCAGAAGGCTCAGGAGGCGGCATGTATAAAGCTGAACACAGCAGCCACACCACCCTGAGACCGTCCCAGGACAGGGCCCTGCTGGGTCCTGCCCACGGTGCCAGGGGTGCCCCATTGGACACTTTACGCCATTCGGCTGCACCCACCTCCCTGGGATGCCAGAGGATGGGAAGGTGGTCTCGGCCAGGACACAGAGTTTGGGGGTCATGGTACCTGCTCAGCCAGGTTGCACAGGTGACCTGAAGCCACAGTACTGAGCCAAGACACAGGTGTGACCGTGGAGGATGCCAAAGTCAGACGAGGCTGGAAGGGGAGTAATGGGAGACACAGACTGCACCCCTCACCATGGGGAGACATTGAAATTCGTCCCCCACCCCATGGGCGAGGGCCCCACCTGCCCACAGGACAAAGTGGCAGTATGAAACACAAGCCCCCCCCACGTCTTCTGACAGATGCCAGCTCCGCCGCCGCTGTCCGCCGACTGTCCCCACCTCTCGATGACAAATAGACTTATTCATCTGTCCTTTCCCCAACTATTTATTGACTGCCTTTGACAGGGGCTAGAACGGTGACCAAGATGCACCTAGGTCCCTGCCGTCAGGGAATTCTCACTCTAACGTCACGCAGCCAGGTCCTGTTATACAGGTTGTGCACTGCCCAAAAGACTACGCAGAGCAGGATTCTGCACTCCACCGGCCCAAGCTGCTTTCCCTCCGGACGGGCGCCTTTTCCTATCAGGTCCAAAGGCACTATATGGACTGGGAGTGCTGGCGCATGCCGGGCTGCTCCCCTAAGCCCTCAGCCTCCCACACTGAGGCTAAGCTCTATAAGCCAGCTCCCTGCCTGCCCACATCCATGCCACTACTCACAGTGACAGTCCACATGACACTCGGTGACCATGCCTGAAAGTGGATACCCACTCCTTGAGACCTAAGCCCCGGTGTCCCATGAAATGACTGCCGTGTGCCAGGCCTCATCCTGTCTGTGGCTTCTCAGCAGGACTGTGCAGGAACACAAATTTCTGCAGATGGATGGAGGCCCAGCAGACATGTGGGGGTGGGGTGGGGGTGGGTGGCAAGGCCTGAGAGGACCCTTCCCAGTTCTGGAAACCTCTCCCTCGTGTCAATAAAGCCTTTTCATCCTCCCCACGCCTTGTGTGAATTGAGGGATGGTGTCACATCCGGAACTGTTTCTTGCAGCCCTGTCCTCACATTTCCTCTCCCAAGTAGAATCTGCTGGTTGAAGGCCTAAGCCCTGGGCTCTGGTCCAATTTTGGGCTTTTATGACCTTTTGGGACTCTAATGAAAACACCTCTCCAGGAAAACAAGTTGACATTGGGTTTGCAATAGAAGTGGAAGGTTCTAAGGTCTGCACTCCATTTTTTTTTTTAGGGGAGGGAGGGGGTATGTGCTGCAGTGCTTCTGGGTGCTAGGTGGGGGGCCTCCTGTCCCTCTCTGGGTGGAGCTGAGGAGGTGGGGCTCTGGGCTCCTTATCTCCCCAGCCAGCCCAGGCTCCCTGGCTCCCGGCCCCTCAGTCCCGGGCTCTTTGCCATGGGGACTCAGCTGCCCCTCTCGCTGCTGCTTTTGCTGGCAGTGGCCCATCCCGGATGCCCCGCGATTCCGCTGCCAGGCCCCGGAGGCAGCCCGCCCACGCCCCCTGCGACCTCGGTGGCCTTCTGGGTGCGCCTCAGCCCGGAGTCAGTGGCCGTGTCGCCGGGGGCCTCCGTGTGGCTCAACTGCAGCAGCAGCTGCCCCCTGCCCGAGAGCACCAGCCTGCACACCCAGCTGCGGAGGGGGCGGAAGCTCAGCGGGCCCGGCTGGGTGTCCTACCAGCTGCTGGACGTGAGGGCCTGGAGCTCAGACGTGAGCTGCTTCGTCACCTGCGCGGGACAAACGCGCGGGGCCAAGGCCAGGGTCACCGCCTACAGTGAGGGACAAGGAGGGCAGGCTTGGGGGCGGGGGCGAGGGCGAGGGGCAGGGGAACAGTCGCGCTAGGGGGCGCCCGCGGGCCTCGCTCAGCGACCTCCTCTCGCCCTAGAAGCGCCGCGCAGCGTGATCCTGGAGCCTCCCGAGTTCCGGGGCGGCGAGTACAAGCTGCGCTGCCACGTGACGCACGTGTTCCCCGTGGGGTGGCTGGTGGTGACCCTAAGGCGCGGTGGCCGGGTCATCTACTCGGAAAGCCTGGACCGCTTCACTGGCCTGGATCCGGCCAACGTGACGCTGACCTACCCCCTGCGCTCCCGGCCCGCAGACCTCTGGCTACCCGTGACGTGCCACGCGCGCCTCAATCTCGACGGTCTGGTGGTCCACACCAGCTCGGCACCCGTGATGCTCAAGGCCTTGGGTGAGGCACCCGGGTGACCCCGGGGGCTTGGGAGGAGGGTGGGGAGAGAGTCCAGGAGGGCTCTCAGGCCAGGCATGCGCTCTCCGCCGGCCATCAGATCTCCACGTGCCCTGCTCCTAACTCTTGCCCCCTGCACCCAGCCTGGAGCCCCGCGTCCATAGCCTTGGCCTCCACCTCCATTGCTGCCCTCGTAGGGATCCTGCTCGTCTTGGGAGCCACCTACCTGTGCAAATACCTGGCAATGGGGGCCCGGGCCAGCTAAGCCGGAGGAAAAAAAATAACCTGGAGTAACTTGTCCGATCAATAAAGCCTTCCTCAATCAGCTTCTGTCCCGCGTCCTAAACTTGCCCTATTAGTGCATCTTCTCTTACGCAGTGGTTCCCCTTACTGGATCCGCCGCCACCAGTTTCTCCAAGGTTTTCGTCTCTTTGAGGGCACCTGAGGTCTTTTCACTCGGGCCCAGAGCCGGGAGCCCCAGCCCCTCTGCATTCCCAGACGGTGTAGTAAAAACTCTGAGTCTGCAGGACTTATCAGTGCTCTGCAGGTGGACAAAGCCTGTTCTTGGTATGGCTTTTTTGCTAATTGGTTCTGCCGCTGCCACGCAGCAGCCCTGATTGGTTGTTACGTTTCCTTCTCCAGCCCCAGCTTCTGCAGGGCCAGGACAGAGTGAGAATTGTGCGTCCCCACCCCCACCCCCATGGTTCACCTTTAACCCGGGGATGAGAGCAAAAATGGGGGGGCGATCACGTGAATAAACGGAGTGACACGGATACGCAGAAGAGGTACCCATGTGGTGACAGCCAGAAAGGGGTCATCCGACGGCCCACGTGGGGTGTCACAGACTCGCATTACCATGTCCTGCTTGTCACGGAGCCACGTGGGAGCAGGGAAAGGTGTCAAGGCTTGGGGAGCGGATGCCGGGTCAAAGGTATCACAGTTGGTCCCTCGGTCTCGCGAGGACCCAGAATCCGGGCCTGCCCTGCGGGCCCCGCCGGCCGCGCTGAAGGCGGATCCCGGGGCGCCCCCAGGCGGCTCGCGCTCACAAGCCGCGTAGACACGTGCCCGCTGCACGCTGGATGAATACAGACCCGGAGCCGAGCAGACCCTAATTTAGACGTCGGCGGCGAACGCAGCGCGCACGCACACGTGTCCCCAGCTCGCTGACATTCTCGTCCCCGCCCCACTCTGTCGCGTGCCGGGGCGGAGCAAGAGGGAGTCGAGAGATTGTGGCTGCAACCCTCAGAACTCCCTGGGTCAAAGGGGGCGCATCAGTGAGGGGGGCACGCTTTTCTAGAGATGTCCTCTCCCCACCCGGCGCCTCCCAAACTCCTCCTAGCTCCCAAGTCAATCCCCGCCTAAGGGGCGTCGGTGGGAGGGGCTTAATATGGGGGCGGTCTCAGGATCCAGTTCTTTCTCACCGCATCCGCTGAGGTGGGGTGGGGGACTTCGGGAAGGGAGACCAAGCCTCCCCTATCTCCGAATCGCTGTCAGGGATGACGCGAGAGCGAGAGGCCGCCCCCAAAAGGCTCCGGGAGCTGGAGCCGAGGTCCGCTGAGACCCCGGGGATGGCTCGCTCCTGCGAGCTCGCCCGTAACCAAGGCCCGGAGCCAGGCTCACGCTCGCCGCCCCCCGCCCCGAGCCCCCGCCGCCTGTGCCGCCGCCCCCTCCTTAGAAACCAAGTTACCAACGTTAAACCAATCCCCGAGCCCAACTCTGCCTCCCCCACACCCCACCCGCCGCGCCGTCCTCTAGCCCAGCTCTTCGCTCGCGCTCCCCTCGCCTCCTGCGCTTCCCCCGCGGCGGCGATGCCAGCGCCCTCGCCAGGGCTGCTCCGGGCGCTGCTCGGGCTCTGGGCGGCCTGGGGCCTGGGGCTCCTCGGCCTTTCAGGTAAGGAGGGTGGGCAGATCCCGATCGGAGTTCTCGGACCTACGAGGCGGCCCAGTGCCCCTCCCGGCTCCGCTCAGCCTAGCTCCCACGCTTCTGCCTACACCTCGAGCGCCGGGTCCCCTATCCGTCACCCCTCCCCCCCAGACCCCAACACACGACCGGAGACCCGGCTCCCTGACTCCTCGCGCGCCCAGTTCTCTCCCCCTCGAGATCCCGTGTGCCCTTCCGCACCCAGCCTCGCACCCTGGATGTTCCGTCCCTTCTGCCCCTCCCGCGGCGCCTCTGCGGCCCCTCCGCGGGCTCCGCTGGGCATCACGGTCCACCTGCTGTCATCTTCCCCACTCGCGGTCCTCGAGGATCCCATCTCCCCAACTACTGTGACTCAGGGGGACTGTCTCAGCTCCCCCCGGAGCCCTGGCAACAGTGTCCTTTTGCTGTTCCCGCGGTGCCTTCCAAGTGCCCAGCCCCGCGCCCTCTTTCCATGTTATTTTCCAGGGTTTGGGGTCCCCCCTTATCCTTTACCCTTGCCCCCAACCTCAGTCTCCCCCTACCTCCCGCGGTCAACTAGGACCCTAAGACCGGTTTGTTGCCCTTCCCCCACTCGGGATCCCTTCCCCCCGGCGCTGCTGTGTGTGCCGAAAGCCCCATCTTTCCTCTTGTTTCCCCCCTCCTTCCCCTATGCTTTCCCGCCGCTCCGTCGGCGCCCTGGAGACCAGAGCTCTCGGCTGCAGGGTCCCAGAGACACCCTGGAGGTTTGGACCTGGGAGCGCGCTCCAAACTTGAGGCCTGGGCGGGTCGCGGGATTCCCGGGTTCTGTCCTGGCTGAGACCTTTGCACGTCCTCCAGGGACCTCTGACTCAGTTTAGGGGAGCTAAGATCCCGGGGCGGGGACTTCCCAGGCTGAGCCCGCGTTTCCCCGCGCAGCGGTCGCGCAGGAGCCCTTCTGGGCGGACCTGCAGCCCCGCGTGGCACTTGTGGAGCGCGGGGGCTCGCTGTGGCTGAATTGCAGCACCAACTGCCCTCGGCCCGAGCGCGGCGGCCTGGAGACCTCGCTGCGTCGCAACGGGACCCAGAGGGGTCTGCGCTGGCTGGCGCGGCAGCTGGTGGACATCCGCGAGCCGGAGATCCAGCCGGTTTGCTTCTTCCGCTGCGCGCGGCGCACGCTGCAGGCGCGTGGGCTCATCCGCACCTTCCGTGAGTTCTCTCCGAGGCCACGCGGGTACTCCATTACGCTCTTTCCCTTCCATGACCCGCCCCCTGGGTCCCCGGAACCTCCCCTTCAGGCCCCTCCCTTTGGATCCCCACCCCCTCCTCTCCTGGCCCCTGCTGCCCTCGGTGCCACGCCACGTGCCCCTGAGTCCCGGGCGTTTCCAAGAGCCGCGGTTCCCCTGCAGAGCGGCCGGATCGCGTAGAGCTGGTGCCGCTGCCCGCCTGGCAACCCGTGGGCGAGAACTTCACTCTCAGCTGCAGGGTCCCCGGCGCGGGGCCCCGTGCGAGCCTCACGCTGACCCTGATGCGGGGCGCCCAGGAACTGATCCGCCGCAGCTTCGCCGGGGAGCCACCCCGAGCTCGGGGCGCGGTGCTCACCGCCACCGTCCTGGCGCGGAAGGAGGACCACGGGGCCAATTTCTCGTGTCGCGCACAGCTGGACCTGCGGCCGCAGGGGCTGGGGCTGTTTGAGAACAGCTCCACCCCCAGACTGCTCCGGACCTTCGGTGAGGGGGTGGGGTGAGAGGAGAAGGGGACCAAGCGGGCTCAGGCTGGGGTTTCAGAAGTTTAGAGGCAGGGACCTGAATTCTAGTCCTGACCTCAGCAGGCACCAGCTGAAAATTGTTTTCCTCTCCGCGCCTCGAGGATTATAATATCAGTATTTCCCCATTATCTGATTGTGCGGCTTAAACCAGATAGTGCAACCAAGAGAGCTTACCACATCTTAAGTGCGCCAACACATCAAAAGCTCAAGCTCTGTTCTTCGACCCCCAGTCCTGTCTCCGGACCCCCCGCGCCTCGCGGCTCCCAGACTCTTGGAAGTGGGTTCGGAATGTCCAGTGAGCTGCGCCCTGGATGGATTGTTCCCGGCCTGGGAAGCCCAGGTCTCCTTGGCGCTGGGGGACCAGAGTCTGAGTCCTGAGGTCACCCTCGAGGGGGACGCGCTCACGGCCACGGCCACAGTCCACGTGCAACAGGAGGGCGCCAGGCAGCTGGTCTGCAACGTGACCCTGGGGGGCGAGAGCCGGGAGACCCGAGAGAACGTGACTTTCTATAGTAAGTGGGGGTGTGACGGAGCCTCTGCGGCTCGGGGGTGGCGCCAGAGGAGCGGAAGGTGGGGCGAAGAGGGGGCCCGGCCTCCGGCGCAACAGGCTGCGCGCAGGAGCCCCAAACGGGCCGGACAGATGGAGGACAGAGAAAGCTGGAAAGGAGGAGTCAGAGCTGCTCAAATGGGAGGAGCCGCAAAGGGGGCCGGGGACCCCCGGAAGCTTGGCCTGACCACCCTCAGGGGGCTGAGAGCGAAGGAAACTGAGCCAGTGTAGCCAGATAGGAGGCGGTTGTATTCTCGGTTTGGTCTCAGCGCCCAAAGGGGCCGGCCTTGACCGACGGGAGGGACGTGGTGAGCCGACTCCCAGCAAACGCCCTGCCCCCAGGCTTCCCAGCGCCGCTCCTGACCCTGAGCGAGCCCAGTGCCCCAGAGGGGACCATGGTGACCGTGACCTGCGCATCCGGGACTCAAGCCCTGGTCACGCTAGACGGGATTCCAGCCGCGGGCCCGGGGCAGCCGGCGCAGCTTCACCTAAACGCCACCGAGGACGACGATGGGCGCGTCTTCTTCTGCGACACCACCCTCGAGGTGGACGGGGAGACCCTGAGCAAGAATGCGAGTGCCGAGCTGCGCGTCCTGTGTGAGTTGGCCTTGAACTCTTGGGCCTTCTGGGACTTCCGTTTGCCTGCCCGGTCCACATCGAGCCTCCCTGCATCCCTCCTCCCTGCCCGCAGACGCCCCCAGGCTGGACGATTCGGACTGTCCTAGGAGCTGGACGTGGCCGGAGGGCCCGGAGCAGACGCTGAGCTGCGAGGCCCGCGGAAACCCAGCGCCCTCGGTGCACTGCGCGCGGCCCGACGGCGGGGCGGTGCTGGCGCTCGGCCTGCCGGGTCCGGTCACTCGCGCGCTCGCTGGCACCTACCGCTGCACCGCAGCCAACGCCCAGGGCGAGGCGGTTAAGGACGTGACGCTGACGGTGGAGTGTGAGTGGGGGGTGCGCAGAGCGCAATTCTGTCTTGTTCCCAGGGTCGGGGGGTGGGGGTGGCGGCTCCACAGAGTAGAATGGGAACGGGGTCTGAGACGTATCTAAAGGGGCTTTGGGAAAGGGAAGTGGCGGAGGCGCGTCGCCTTTCCGCTGTAGGGTCAGATCTTCCCAGAAGGGCGCAGGGGAGGGAGAGGAGGCGTGTCCCTAAGGGCTGGGATGCGGAGTTTGGTTGGAGTCTTGGAAAGGTGGGCGCTTGAGGCGGGCTAACAGTTTTTAGGCCGAATAACCGGGCGGGTCCCATGCGCGCTTTTTGGGAATCAGAAAGGTAGCCCTTCCGGCCCCTTAAAGCCCCGAGACGGAGCGCGCGGCTTGACCGACCCGGAGCTCCTTAGGCTCGGCGCCCCCCGCTGCCGGGCACCGCCTGCCCCACCCTTCGCGGCGGCGCTGGGACGGAGAAGGAGGACTTTAGGCCGCCGCGAAACCTCGCTCCCCCCACCCCAAGCCTACCAATCCGCCCCCCTCCCTCCTAGACGCGCCGGCAATGGACAGCGTGGACTGCCCAGAACGCATTACGTGGCTGGAGGGAACAGAAGCGTCGCTGAGCTGTGTGGCGCACGGGGTCCCGCCGCCCACGGTGAGCTGTGCACGGGCGGGACAGCGCGGGGGCGTCGAGGGGCTGCTGCGCGTGGCCCGGGAGCACGCGGGCGTCTACCGCTGCGAAGCCACCAACGCGCGCGGCTCTGCGGCCAAAAACGTGGCCGTCACTGTGGAATGTGAGTGGGGGCAGCGCGGGGCTGGGGGGCAGGTGGGGTCTGTTGCAATAACCTCCGGCCTGAATCCCCGTCCCCGCCCCCCCCCCCCCACAATCCCTGCAGATGGTCCCAGTTTTGAGGAGTTGAGCTGTCCCAGCAACTGGACATGGGTGGAAGGGTCCGAGCGGCTGTTTTCCTGTGAGGTCGACGGCAAACCAGAGCCGAGGGTGGAGTGCGTGGGCTCCGGGGGCGCCAGCGAGGGGGTGCTGCTGCCCCTGGCACCCCCAGACCCCAGTCCCAGAGCCCCCAGCATGCCTAGTGCCCTGGCGCCTGGGATTTACGTCTGCAACGCCACCAACCGGCACGGCTCCTTGCTCAAGACAGTGGCCGTCAGCGCGGAGTGTGAGCGGGGCCCAGGCGGGAGGGGGACCGGGGGGCCCGGGCTCGGGCCCCTGCCTGCCTGACCGTCGTCCTGGCTGCTTTGCAGCGCCGCCAGAGATGGATGAGGCCACCTGCCCGAGTCACCAGACGTGGCTAGAAGGGGCCGAGGTGGCGGCGTTGGCCTGTGCCGCCCGCGGTCGCCCCTCCCCACGGGTGCTCTGTTCTCGGGAGGACGCGCCCCGGCCCGAGCGGCAGCGCGTGTCCCGAGAGGACGCAGGCACCTATCGCTGCGTGGCCACCAACGCGCACGGCATGGACGCCCGGACTGTCACCGTGGGCGTGGAATGTGAGTGGAGGGGACCAGGCACCTGAGCTCCAGAAAAGTGGGTCGCAGCCCCAGGGTCCCTAAGAGAGAGCAGGGGGCACCTCCCCCAGCCCTATGCTGGGGTGAATGGAAGCTCCAGGGGACAGGAGCCGGACCCCCCCAAATCCCACGTCAGAAGGACACTGGAGCATATCCCCATGTCATTTGGTGGAAAAACGTGGCAGGATTCCAGTGCCGATCTTGGGGGCAGGGGGCTAAGAGGAGAAGCCGGATCCTCGCCCCGCCCCTCCCTGAAGGGAGTGGTCCGGGTGCGAGGGCGAGGGGAGGGCAGGAGGGGGGCCCTTGGTTAGTGGCTGGGCCGCCGCCGCCGAGCGCCCTCCGGCCCCCTGTCCCTGCAGACCGGCCGGTGGTGGCAGAGCTGGCGGCCTCGCCCCCCGGCGGCGTGCGGCCGGGCGGGAACTTCACGTTGACCTGCCGCGCCGAGGCGTGGCCCCCCGCCCAAATCAGCTGGCGCGCGCCCCCGGGGGCCCCCAACATTGGCCTGTCCAGCAACAACAGCACGCTGAGCGTGTCCGGCGCCCTGGGCAGCCACGGCGGCGAGTACGAGTGCGCCGCCACCAACGCGCACGGGCGCCACGCGCGGCGCATCACGGTGCGCGTGGCGGGTGAGTGGCCGCGGTGGGGGGTGGGGGGTGGTGAGGGAGGACGCGCCTTGGGCCTCGGGGCCCGGGACCCCGTCCCTGCCTCCTTCTCGGGCCCAGTAGATGAGGCGGCAGTGAGCCAGGGTCAGAGTCAGGGCGCCCAGGCAGGTGGGCTGGCGGGTTGGGCTTTTGGGGGAGGTGGTGGTGGTGGGGTTGGAGGTCGGGGGACAGAACTGGGGGGGTGAATTTCCCACCTTGGGGTGGGTTGGGCCTAGTGGAGACTTGACCCAATTCATGGCTGTGGGGAAATGAGGTTGGAGGGGGTCAAAGAGAAACGGATGGGGGGAGTGGGGGAGAGCTAGATCCCCTCCCCCCCACCTCGCGCATCTCCTCGGCTGTTTCTGGGGTGAAGGGAGCGGACCCGGGGTCCCCCCCACCAACCCTCATCCTTTGGGCCATGGGGAGAGTTGACGGACTCTGAGGACACTCTGGGTCCTGGGGGGGGAGTCTCGGGCTTGGGGTCCTCGCCGGGGTGGGGGGGGCGGGGTAGCCCCGCACCCTCCCCCCCCTCCTTGAGGGCGATCCCCCCGCAGGTCCGTGGCTGTGGGTCGCGGTGGGCGGCGCGGCGGGGGGCGCAGCGCTGCTGGCGGCGGGGGCCGGCCTGGCCTTCTACGTGCAGTCCACGGCGTGCAAGAAGGGCGAGTACAACGTGCAGGAGGCCGAGAGCTCCGGCGACGCCGTGTGTCTCAACGGCGCGGGCGGCGGCGCGGGCGGGGGCCCGGACGGGGGTTCCGAGGCGGCCGGCGCGGCCGAGGCGCCGGAGGGGGACCAGGTCTTCGCCATCCAGCTCACGTCGGCCTGAGCCCCCGCCCCTTTCCCCGCCGGCCCGGGGACGCCCGCGCCCCCACCCCCGACGCACCCGGGGGGCCCGTTTATTATTCTATTTATTTAATTACTCATTTCTTTATTCAACGTCCAGGGTGGTCGCCCTCACCCCCTCAGCCCCATTTTCTACCCCCTCCCGAATAAAGTTTTTATAGAGGACCCCAGATTCGCGGCTGCTTCTGGGGCTCTGCGGGCAGCAATTGCCTTGGGTTCGAATCCCAGCTATAAGGGTCATTCATTCAACCCCCCCACTTTTTGGGGGGGCTACACTGTGCCTGCAACCTGGTGCTTCCCTGCTCGGTGCCCCCTTTCCTGCTCCCACCAGACCCCTGGGCAGGGTGGGGACCAGCGCCTGCCTCCAGCTGCTTATCTCTTCCACCCAGGCTGCCTACCAGTTGCGCTAAGGCTTTGAGGGGTGGTGGTGGGGGGTGGGGAGACAAGGGAAGGGCTTCTTCCAGGCCTGCTTACAGGCAGGGCACCCCTCCGGGGGTCAGATGCAGGCAGTGGCCTGCAGCTATGAGTCTCAGCCCACCTATTAAAGGATGCATCCCTGGTCTCCAGCCACGTGCCTCAGTTTACCCCCAACCGGCCATTCCTTTTGGCACACTGCGATTCAGAACATACTCAGGGTGCCAGCTACACCCCCACTGCCAATACATTCCCCTCACCCCTCAATAGTTTAAGGAGAGAACAGCTGGGCCTCCTCCCCCCCGACTCCCCCTGCCCCCCACCCCCCAGCCACCTCCTCCCTCAAAAGCCAGAACACAGCCTGGGAGAAGGAAGTAGGCCTGGACTGCCAGCTCCAGCAGCTGCTCCAAGCCCCCTCATTCCTCCAGGCAAGCATTTCTTGAGCAGAGGTGAGAACTGAAAATGGTTCAAGAGCGGCATGCTGGTGTGGGGGGCGGGGAGGGGGCGCTGGCAGAAGGCAACGATGGCACAGGCAAGGTGCAGTCCCTGCTGTCTACCCCCACTCCACCTCTTCTGCCTGCCCCCCTGTGTCACCTCTCTCCTGTCCCACCGTCCTCCATGCTGTTCTTTGAACCCTGCAAAGCCTTGCCTGCGCCAGGGCCTGTGCCCATGTACCCCAAAGGGCAGGCTCCTCGAATGGTCCCACTAGTCCCTAAAGCTTCAGCTCTCCCTGCAGTCCGCAGAGGTCACACCCTCAGAGGGTTCTTCACCGACCACCGCAGCTAACTCTTGATCTTCTTACAGGCTGATTTTTTTTCTCTGCAGCAGGGATCACTATCTGACTTTTTATTAGACATTTCATTGAATGATTTCTTTATCGTCAGTCGAGAACTACCCTATAAGGACAGGAACCTTTATTTTATTCACCGCTGTTCCCATTGGGACCTGGCACACGGCAGGTGCTCAATAAATGTTGATTAAATGGATAGAAACAGCCCCGCGGAAGCAGACAGAATTTAAGACCTTTCTGGGTTCAGGGTCCTGGAGGAGCATTTCCAGGCCAGGAGGGTGGAGGACCCAGAGCGGGGGCCTCAGACCCACTGGGAGTTACAGTCCAGTGGGGGAGTTGGAGGCAGGTGCCAAAGTGATTGCCCTGGGCCAGAGAACTGAAAATTCCTGCAGGTTCTAAGAGGAAGTGGCTGCAACTGAGCCTGCCGTGGAGTGGAGGTGGCGGTGGTGGCGGTGGGATCTGTTTTTGAGTGGGTGGTCCAGGAAGGCTTCCCTGAAAAGGTGACATCGGGGCTGAGCCCCACCAGGTGATGAAAAGGTGGCAGCACTGGGGAAGGTGGTGGGATCAGTGAGTGAGAAAATCTGCAGACCCAGGAGTCTGGGGTTGCGGGGTGGGGGGACTCACCTTCCTTCAGGGACTGTGTGTCCAGGCAGGTCTTCCCACATGCTCCGGGACTCCCTGACCCCGCCCAGGAGGGGGCAGCTCTATCCTCTCTGCTGCTCCCCCACCTTCCCCCATCCCCACTGAGCACTGGTGGCCTGCATGGCTTGGGGACGGTGACATGCAGACTTCCACCTGGGGCTTTTGGCTCCAGTCTAGGGTCACCCATGGTGGGGGGGAGCCCTTGAAAGGCGGGCAGAAGGGGGAGACCTCAGAGGCTGGAGGGCGGGGCTGCAGTAGTGGACGCTGCGGCTGTGGCGTGGGTTTGCCCCTGGCTTGTGTGACTGGTGATGTGTGCGTGACGCGTGTCCTGTGCGTGTCTGCCTGCACCTGGCCTGTGACTGTCAGTGCAAATGGGTGTGTCTGCCCCCTCTGTTCGTGGTTCTGTCTCATACGATTGTCTCTGACATGCGTCCGTCTGTCTGTCCCCGTGGGTGGTGGCTGCTTCCCTGGGTGGGACTTTCAGGCAAAGTATGTGCCTTCTGGCCTGCACACATGACCGTGTCCCAGTGTGCGGGCCCCTCAGCTCCCCCAGTGAGAACACCCCTGCCTCCACAGTCCCAGGCTGGGGGGAGCGGCTGAGGGTACCCCGAGTCAAAGGGCGCCTTTTCTCTGAGCAGCTCAGCTTTTTATTGTCATTTCTCGGAGCACACAGGCAATCACCGCGGAGAACACTTCCTGAGGGGGGGGGCCCCCCACGCCTTGCTGGAGCAGAGGCTGAGGAGAAGGGGGCCTGCGGACCCCCAAGCCAGGGCGGGAAGCCCTTTCTTCCCCCTGCAGAGCTCTGGGGCCTGAGGCCTGAGTCTTCCCCCTGGATGCTCTGGATTGGGGAGGGGAGCAGAGAGGAGACTGTGTGTTGCCCCCCCCTTCCTCCCAGAAGGACTGCCACCCATCCTGTAGCTGGAGAAACTGAGCCCAAACCAGCTTGGCTGGGTGAACAAGAGCTTACCCTTCCTGAACTGCATCCTGCAGTGGGCCCAGGGACACCCCACATCTGCCACAGAGCCTCTTGGGCTGGACGCTTTTCCGGGGCACCAGCCAGCAGCCCGAGCACCGGGTGCCATATTTCTTGTACCTGGGGTGGGGGGACAAGAAACCACCATTCAAGATGCACTGGGGGCCCAGAAATCGCCCGAGGAAAACATTTCCTCAAGAGGTGGAAAAGTGCCCATAAACCTGGGCTGATTGGGAGGTGGCGGGGGGGGGGCACCCCAATTCCCTCCTCCATTCTGAGGACCTGATACCACAGGCATTGCAGAGCGGGGTCCCATCTTCAGCATCCCTCCAGAGTGGGGTCGTCTGGGTTTTACAGGAAGCACAGCGCCGGGGCCCTGGAGAGGAGTAGGGCAGAGGGCAGGGGTCAGAGGCCAAGAATCTGAGTGGAATGGTTTGGGGGTACCCTGCATGGGCCCCACCTGGCTCTGGACCAGCCCTGGGGGAGGCAGAGGGAAAGCCAGGAAGGGGGACAGATGGTCCTGCTCTGCAGAAAGAGAAGCCGGGGGTGGGGGTGACTCAGCCCGAGGTGGGGGGGGGCTGTGGCTCCTCCCCCTAGATGGGTCTAAATGCAGAAGCAGGGGGAAGGACAAAGAGGACAGGAAATTGCCCCGCACCCTCACCCCCCTCAAAAAAATATTTATTGCTCTTAAGACTCTAGGACTCACCCAGAGCCTCCTCGCTGCTTCCCTGGTGGGCTTCAGGGACCCCAGTGGGTACTACAGGGCCCAGAGAGCGGCTGCTGCAGGTCAGGCTGGGGGGTAGATAAGCATCAGCATGGTGGGGGGGCAGCTGTGTACCCACCCCGGGACCCACCCCCCCACCCTGCAAAATGAAGATTTACTCTCAAATTACTTGGCAGCCCCCCCAAGGAGGGAGCTGATGTCTGAAAGGCCTGGCTTTGCCCCCTCATTAGTGGAAATAACGACAATGATGATGGTAATTGGAAGAGGGTTAAACCTGGCGCCAGCCTGCTGGGGTGGAACCCCAGCTCCCCCAAATCCTTGCTGTGTGACCTGGGACAAGTCCTTTCACCCTCTGGGCTTTCCTCTCCTCATCTGTACAACGAGCCTCACACCTGCCCAGTGGGTGGTGGGGAGATGGTCAGGGTGCCGTCGCCCAGGCCGTCCCCTACCTGTAGCTGGGGAGAATCTGAAGGCTGGAATCTGGCTTTATCTGAAACGTCAAAGTCACCCCCTCGAACCCAGGGTCCGCTCTCTCTGTGCCCCGGCATGGGTGCAGCTGCTTCCGGTGTCTCCTCTGGGATGGGGTCGAGGGGCCCAAGCTGGGACACTGCAGGCTGCTTGGAGTCAACATGTTCTCTGTGACCCTGATCAGAGGCGAGGGGCTCAGGATGCCCCGGAGGCCAGGGTGGGGGGCTGGGGCACTTTTTAACTCTTGGAGGAATCGCAGGGCGGTGACAGAGACCTGGCACGCAGGCCAGGGGCACCTGGGGACAAAGGGCAGTATGGTCACCCCTCTTCCCTGGGTTAACCCCTGGGGGCCACCCTACAAGCTTCCAGCAGGCCTAGGCTCTAAACTGGCCTCTCTCCCTTGCTGGCTGTGCGCCCCACCCCCCTGCCTCCCTCCCAGCCCCCACCCCTACAAGCGCCTAGACCCCCCCCACGGGGTTATTGGAAGGTTGAAAAAATTGCAGAAAAATCGGCAGTGTCAGCGTCTACTGTGTGGGCCCAGCACTGGTCCCAGCCCAACTCATCGCCTAACCCTCACAGCAACCCAGCCAGAAGAGGCCTGCGCCCATTTCACAGAGAAGGAAACCGAGGTCCAGGTAGGCCCACACCTGCAGGCTGTTGAAGACAGGCTCCCAGCCCCAGCCCCTCTGGCTGCAGGGTCCAGGAAGGGTTTGCTATTGTTATTCTGATTTTGATTGTCATAATATTATGGGGTTATTTTCCCTAGCGCCAGGGTGCCCCCCGGGGAACCCCTGGGTGGCGCCTACCTGGGGCCTGGGAGCCACAGGGGGAGGGGCGGCAAGTTCCTAAGGCTGCTGACCCTTACCTGCCCCCCCAGTGACCCCAGGACCCCTCTGCAAGTCCCAGTAACTGACATGGTGACCGCTGAGTGACCCTGGGAGCTAGTGGTGGTCATGCCCTCCTGATCACTGGGCCAGATGGCACCCCGGGGTCCCGGACTGGGGCTCCACAGTGGGGGTAGGGGCGTGGGGAAGGAGGGCAGGGGTCCTGGGGGGCAGCTCAGGGTACAGACGGTGGGGCGCCGGCAGCTCTTTGCAAACCCCCCGCGTGGTGGGCTGGGGGAGCGCGGGGGTGGGTGGGAGTGGCTTGCCCTGCACGACCCCCAGCCCCCAGCCCATCCCAGGGGTCCTGGTTCTCACCGCCCCGCCCCCTGGCCGTGCCCGCCGCTGAGCCTCACCTGGGCGGGGCGGGGCCTGCGTGGGTGGGGGGTCGCTTCTGGCAGTAGGGGGCTGGCAAGCGCCCCTTTGCTAGCTCTCGGGGTGCGTCTCCCCTCTGGCTGGCCCCAGGTGTCCCGCGCGCCCCTCCGGGCCGGTCAAGGGCTGCCGGAGCCCCATCAAATCCCTCCGCGGCTGCAGGCAGGGGCGGGGCCTGGCCACGCCGCCCACGTGGGCCTTCCGCCCTGCGGGGCGTTCCCCAGGGCGCGGGGTCCCAGGCCTCGGCCCCCCGCCATGGCGGCCCGGCTCGCCCGACGGGGTTGTTGAGGTCCCCTGAGATGGACCAAGGATACGCAAGGGGCCGGAGGCCTGCAACACAGTTTTATTGTGGCTTCCACTAGGTTCCACGCCCAGCCGCTCCCGACTCCCGTGGGGGTGGACCGGGCAAGGCCGCCCCAGCTGGCGTCCTGCCCGCTGCCCGGGTCTGGGTCTGGGGGTGCTCTCCGAAGGCCCTGCTGCCGACTTGGCGATGCCTCCCCGTCCCTCTTGGCGGCCTCTCCGTGCTCGGAGCTGGGCTGGCGGCCGGGCCTTTCCTATGGCCCGGGGCCCTGGGTGTCCGCGCCTGTCCGGCTACCCTCCTCAGTGGGGCTTGGGAACGTGGCCGTCCACGTAGAAGTTCCTGGTGATCTTGGGCAGGGTGAACTCGGCGCCCTCCAGCTCGGGGGTCAGCAGGATCTGGCAGCCCAGGCGAGAGTTCTCCTGGAGGAGGGGGGCCATGTCCAGCATGTCGTCCTCCCTGGGGCAGCGATTGGGGGGGTTAGCTGCAGGTATACGGGCTGGCTGGGGAGGAGGTGGGTGGCGGGCCTGGGAGGCAGCTCCCTGCCAGCAGCTGGATGGGGCAGGGATGGGGTAGGGGGAAAGCTAGGGCTGCCCTGCCCTGTCCCTGCAGCCCGGATGGGCCTTTAAGCAGGGAGAACCAGAGGTTTCCAGAGGCTCCTAGAGCCAGGAGGGGGCAGCCCTTGCAGTCCGGTCTCCATCAGCTCACCTCTCATCGGGAGTGGGCAGTGCATCCAGGTGGTCCTGGCTTACGTACACATGGCAGGTTGAGCATGCCAGGGAGGCTTCGCAGGCCCCTGGGGGGAGGGAGGGTTAGCCACTGCTCCCACAGCAGTGTCCCTTCCCGGCCAGCACCCATCCTGCACCCATCCCACAGACCCGCTCTGCCACCCAGTTACTCAGCGGGCTGTTCCCGAGCTGCATCTGGGTTTTACCAAGGTTTCTGGGTGGCCCATTTCCCAAGGACGCCCCTAGAGCACTATGGGTCTGGCAGGGCACATGGGCCCCAAGAATGAGCTTGGATGTGATTTCAGTGTAGAGGAGAGGGGAAAGGCCACGTCATTTCCATTTCCATCCAGCCTGTGGGTCCTCACAGAGCCCTTATCACACACCCTGCCAGTGTGTTCCCATCTCCCTGCTGCCTGTGAAGGAAGGGTGCTGGCTAGGTGCCCAGTGCAGAAGGAGTGAGAGAAGGGCTGAAAGATGCAGAAGCTGGGTTTTTTTGTTCTTTCATGAAACTCCGCCCCACTGACAGGCAGCCTCTTGCCTTGGATACGTTTCCAGCCTCCTCAGTAATCACCAAGAACAGTGTTTGTGGATAACATCCCTCCTGGCTTAAAACCCGCCAAAGGAAATATACATGAAAGTGTTATGTGTTCAAGGAGTGTGGTATGTACAACCTGCTCTCAAATGTTCAGAAGACAGATGATAAAGAGATGATGGACTGAGGGATGGGTAGAGAGAATGATACGGCAAATATGGCAAAAAGTTAAAATTGGTGGATATGGGGGAGAAGACATGTTGGAGTTCTCTGTATGTTGTATAACTTTTGCAACTATACTGTACGTTTGAAATGATTTAAAAAATGCATCTCTAACACACTGAACTCACCCCACCACAGGGCCTTTGCACCTGCTACTCGCCTGGCCTGGAATGCTCTTCTCTCTGCTCTTCCTAATCTTTGGGGACTCACCTATTGCCCTGACTCCCCCATCTGCCATCTCTTGTCACTCTCCCCACCGGTGTCCCTCTTCATTTAATTTCTGTACAGCATTTATCACATTCTGAAGTAACTGTCTTGATCTCTGGGTTTATTTGCTCTCATTCATCCTGTCCTCCCTCTCTTCAGCCAGCATTGAGCCGGGGAAGTTGCAGATAAATATTTGTCATAAGTTGCCAGGGGGACCTTACGCTCAGTATTCTCTTCCCTCTCTCAAGATACCTTAGGCAACAACGGTGGAGCCAGAAGGGTGGCTTCTTGACCCAGCAGCCCCTCCCTGCCTGCCTGCAGACGTCACCTCTGGGGCTCTGTGACTAATCTGCCCACCCTTCCAGGCTCATGGGGGAAACTGAGCCCTGAAATTCCAGGTAGTCCCTGGACATCTTTTTCTCGGCCCCCTTATTAGCATCCTCATCGCATGACAATGAAATGATCTAATAACCAGGTCTTAGCTAGGTATTAAGTGCTTTGTACGAGACCTGTCTAATCCTCCTAGTGAGATGGGAACTAAATGATCTCGTTTTACAGATGAGGAAAGTGAGATCCAGAGAAGCAGAGTACCTTGCCTGGGGTCATACAGGTGGTAAGGGCAAAATTTGACTGTAGGCCACTTGCCTCTAAATGCATCCTACAATCTCCTGTTCTGGAGGGTTGGTCAAGGCTCCCTTCATGGGGCCAGTTGAGGGGCTAACAGGACTCCAGAACAGAACCTGGAATCAGAGTTCTGTTCTAACAGAGCAGACCCACCTCTCCTCCCCCATCTCCGATGACTAAACCAGCTCCCTATTGCATTTGTCCAATGAACAAACCCTGTTTGTTTTCCTTCAAACCATCCTTCTCAGTTGCTCATGATATGATTATATGCTAGTTCATGATATTATTGTCCCATTAGGCTGAAGTTGGTATGAGATGGCAGGGGCCTTGTCTGTCAATATTCACAGAAGGGCAGCATGGCTCAAGTGGATAAAACTGACTGGGCTGGAATCTAGTTTTGCCACTTACTTGATCTTGGACCAGGTCTATTTAATGCGGGGGCTCCGTTTCCTCATGTTTAAAACTGATGCATACAGTTGTCATGGAGATTCAGTTAATGTGTATTAATGTGCTTCAAGTAGCACCTGCTGTTATCATCTTCCTTTCAACAAATATTTATTTAACCCTGCTCTCATTCTTACCATGAAGATGGATGAAAAAGAAACAAAACAGTGATAACTGCTATATGGACAATAAAAAATACCGATATGATAGAGCGACTGGAGTGTGGGCAGCTCAGCTGGATGGAGTGGGGTGGGGTTGCCAGGGAGAGGCCATCACACTGAGACCTGAAGGATGAGAAGGAGCCAGAAGATCTGGTGGTAAAGCGTTTCAGACAGTAGGAACAGCAAATGCGAAGGCCCTGAGGCAGGAATAAGCTTGGCAGTTTGAGAAGAGGGAAGAGGCCAGTGTCTGGAATAGAGGGAGGAAGGGGGCAGAGAACACAAGCTCACGGCCCCGCAGACGTTTCAGCGGCCTCTAGTTAATGCTCAGTTATTAAGTGCTGAGTGGACACTGGAGAAGAGCTGGGCAGGGGTTGAGGGCATGCTGAGGTTAGAGTTTAGTTCATGCTCCGAGGGAAGACATTAGAGGGGAAAGCAATGGAGAGACAAATGATCTGCGCTTATGTTTTGCTTTTTTAACGAATGAATAGGAAGCTCCCCGATTCCCTGCGGTCGCTCCCACCTTCCAGGTCCACGCCATGGCGCTGGGCCAGATGGAGCACATTGTCCCCGACTCTGCCGCTCACCGGGATCCTCCGGCCTGACCGATCTACGAATACCACGTTCACCCTGGAGACAGAAGGGGTGTCGATGCCGAAATGGGGGGTGGGCCCTGGGGGAGGGCGGGATCTAGGGTTATGGAGCCGGGAGTTGAGGTTTCACGGACAAGTTACTAGGATGAGGGTGGAGGGGGACCCTGGAGATGAGGCTGCGAGGACGCTCGCGGGATGGACTGGGCGACCGGTCCCCGCACTCACACGTCCCCAGGCCGCTCGGGGCCGCTGGCTTCCTCCTCCCGCGCCGGGCGTGAGCCTGGAAAACACGGTTGGAACGGGATGAGCGGCGGCGCCACAGCCTGCCGGTATCCGACGGGTTAACGCTGCCCGCCTGGGGCGTCGCGTGTACCTGTCGCCCGGAATCTCCTGGCTGTCGCCGGCACCGCCGCCTCCCCGGTCCCCAAAGAGCCCCCGGGTCTTCTCCACCAGACGCCCCTGGCCGCCCGCAGCAGGACTCCGGCATTCACGCCTCCCCGGGCCACGGAGGCTGCCATGATAGGCGCCACGTGACCTGGCGACCGGGCATGCGCGGTGACGCCCACACGCACGGACGTCCCGTAATAAGCCTAGTATAAGTGCAGGAGTTTGCATGGGGAGTGGGCAGGCGTCTACGCGGGGACTAAATGGGGAGGATATTGGGAGGGCGCCAGGCCGGATCGGGCCCACCAAAGCCTACGGGGTCACCCTGCACCTCCCACCCAGGCCCTGTTTGTCCCAAGAACCAGCCAGCTCTGCTTTCTTTAAAACCATTTACTTACAAACTTTAATTCAGCAAAGGTCTGCAAGGGAGGGCTGGGGATGGGACGCCCCCCGGAGTGAATGTGGGCCGCCAGTGAAGGGAGGGGAGCTGGTGGCCCGGCTGGCCAGGGTCAGGGCCTTAGAGCCACCTTCGGCCAACAGGTCCTGCTGGTGGGCAGAGGCAGAGTTCCTTGGCGGGGCATTGTTTTGGGGCACTGGGCCAAATGGAGGATAGTTCCAGGTGATGTGGCCGTGATGGAGAAGTTCATCTTCCAAGTAGGGGTGGACGTGGAGGCTTAGGGAAGTGAGCACAGTATCCCACTCCTTTGGACAGACAGTAGGAGGCTGGTCTCAGCTGGCAGAGAAAGCCTGTCTCTGCACCTAGGCTGGGGAAGGAGTGGGGCAGCGGGTGTGCCAAGGCCAAGGCTGTGAGCCCCTGCTATCCCCAGGTAGAGACCCTGGGCGGCGGGACCCAACCTCAGGTCAGAGCTGTTTGGTCCTGAGTCAAGCTTCCTGAGCTTGGCGTCTGAGAGGCTCTGGCCTGGGTACGGGGGACTGGCTTTAAGGCACCAGAAGGCAAGGGGCCATGGCAGGGAGGTGGAGACCTGGGATTGGGGAGCGGGAAGCGTGGGCAGGCAGGGGGGAAGGAGACAGGCATGCCTGCTGCATACATGGGGAAAAGGGAAAAGGGCGGGCGATCTCGAACCACAAAGTGTGGAATGGAGGCCCAGAGGTACTGGGCCTCAAAGGAGTCAGAGCTGGGGTCATCCTGGGCAGTTTTTTAAAAAATGATAAAAATTAGAAAAGGAAACAAAAGTCAGTTGTCAAAGTTAAAAAAGGAAGGCAGTCTCTGATCCTCATGGGTGATGAGGGAGACCTCCAAGGCACTCGAAAGGCCAAGATACAGGAGCGACGACACGGAGGAGAGAGCTCCCGGAGACAGCAGGTGCGGGGCAGGAGGAGGGCAGAGGGGAGAGAGCAGGCTGGGGCCCCTCTCTCTTAAGGCTGCAGGGTGTCGGTGCTGGGAGCAGGCCAGAGGTGCAGCTCAGCCCCCCAGACTCCCCCACATTCCTGGGACTCCGGCTGGTTGGTCAGAAAAGTCTTGTAGAGATTTTTCTATTACCGGGGCTTGGGGTGGGCAGGGGGCACAGAACACCAGAAACCCAAAAGACATTCAGTGCAGGCCCTTGAATATCTCTGGCACTGGCCCCTTAGAAAATTCTCTTGCGCTTCAGGTAGGAGTCTGCATAGTGGCCGCCAAGGCCCTGGGAGTGCTGGCCCACGTAGCTGCCTTCTGGGCTGGGCTCGGGTGAGGGCAGCAGATGGGCAAAGCTGCGTTTCTGGCCACCCAGTGGGGTCTGAAAACAAAGAGCAGGGGTTGACGGGTCAGGAGCTGCCCAGGGGCATAGCTCCCCAGCCCGGCATGTCCCTGACCCCCGCTTGTACCTTCAGCAAGTGGCTGTGGCCATTGGGCCCAGGGCTGAGGCCCAGGAGCCCTTCTCCGGAGCCCAGTGGGGAGGAGCCGATGGCCTGGGAGAAATGGGAAGGGAGAGGGGCTGGTCACTCCCCCAGAACAAAGGTGAGGGGCTTCACGTTCTAATCTGGCCTCTTCCACGTCCTAGCTATCAGATCTAGGGCAGATGAGTCCATTTCTCTGAGCCTCAGTTTCCTCATCTGACACCTGGAGCTCATCCTTATTACCCTATCCCTCCCTGCTGGGCCACTGGGGGAGAAGGGGAGGAGCCTGGACGGCTGGGCAGTGGCCAGAGCTTGACACACAGGCACTGGGCAAGGATAGCCTGCATGCGCCTTGCCCTGAGCAAGACTGAATCCCCATCCTGCCTGTCCCTGGGGATCTGCCCCAGCCAGGGAGGCACCTCACCTTGCTGATGTGGCTCTGCTTGAGGCCAGCCTGCAGGCCGCTGGTGAAGTAGGAGGTGGGGGAGCCCGAATAGAAGTGAGAGAGGGGCCCCCCGCTGCCCCCGCCACTCCGGTCGCTGAAGCCACTCGGTGGGGGGGACATCTGCAGAGAGGGGGTAATAAGAGTTTTCCAGCAATGGCTCCCAAGAAATCACAGCATCCCACATCCCTGTCTCTCTGTCCTCAAAGATTCCGCCCTAATGTCTCTGGCTTTGCCATGTGACTGGTTTTGTCCAATGGGGCAATGGTGAGATGATGGAAGCTGGGCCTGAAGACAGCCTGTGCACCGGGGCCCACCCTCCCCTCTTCCTCTGGGGAAGTCAGGGACCACCTCGTGAACGGACGAGTTCAGGTGGCGCAGTGATAAACCATCCCAGCCAAGGCCCCCTTTGTCAGCCCTATGACTGCCAAATAGGGAATGGCACAGAGCCACCCACTGACCAGCAGAACAGTGAGAAATAACCAAATGTTTACTTTAAGCCACTAAATGATGGGATGGTTTGTTATGCAGCAAAAGCTGACTGATATACCCAGGAGGTAGGATGGAAAAGGCAGCCCTTACCTTGTGTCGGCTGGGTCCGTGAGGCCCTAGGGCCGGCTCCCGTGGGTGGGAGAAGAGCCGTCGAGGTCCCACATCCTGAAGGAAAGTGGGAGAAGCCAGTTGGGTTTGGGCCTGTACCCTCGCCCTCAGCTAACTGCATGACACAGCTATCCCTGGGGAAGCTGGCCCCCTCCTTTCTAAGCACAGGAGAGGGCAAACTTGGGGGGCAGCCAGAACAAGAGAGTAAGTGTGCCCTGTCCGGGGGTGTGGCAGCCGTGGAGGAACGTGGCCCTGACAGTGTGGCAGGTGTTTAGAGTTTTCAAGGCCAGCTAGTAATCCTGGCTGTGTGAACTCTTAGGTTTCCTATGTTGGCATTTACTTTTTGCTTTGGTTTGAAACCCAGTGTGGATCAAACAACCCAGATGGCCTGCGGGAGGCCAGTTCATGACTTCTGATGTGGAGGAGGCTGGAACTGTAGGACCAGCTCTCCCAGGCCAGATCCAGGAGTCAAAACAGGGAGAGGACAAACCCCATCTCCAGGGGGAAACAGAAGCAGAGGCTTGGCCTTTCAGGAGACACAGACAGATGCAAGCTGAGTGAGAATTCCCTAGATCTTACAGAATGGACAAACAGACAGGAGATCAAGGGTAGGGACTGTGTCAGGCACATTCTCTGCTGTCTCCGCAGAGCTTGGTCTGGTGGGGTGGCGATTTAGAGAATGAATTGTTTTCAGGGACAAAGGCCACAGCAGCTGGCCCTGGCTGATCATGGGGTGGCCAAATACTCACCGAGGGGTAGTCAAAGCTGTAGCTGTCGGGCAGCCCTGGTTCGGGGGGGAGGCGGGTGCTGGCGAGGGGGCTGGGCAGGCGGGACTTGAGCTGGAAGACTTTGCTGCTGCTGCCACTTCCACTGCCACCACCTCCAGGGGCTGAGAGGGCAGGCAGGGGGCCCTCAGCTGGGCGGCAGCTCCTCCCAGCACCCCCCCAGCCCCGGGCCTCCTTACCCGCCAGGTTGCTGGCTGGGAGCAGGCTGTGTAAGTTCAGGTAGGGATTCAGGGGGATCCGGAAGTCTTTGGGGGGTTCCCCCAGCAGCGAGACCTGTGGCAGGAGGGCCGGATTTGCAAGGGCCCCTGGCAGAGGGCACTATGTAGGGTGGAAGGCTAGGATAATGCTGGGCACAGGGCCGGGCCTTACCCCAGGGGGTGTCGGCAGAGGTCCGCCATCTTTCTGGAGGCCTCTGAGGCCCGTGCCTCGGAGTCCTGTGGGGGCAGGGGGTGGGGTGAGCTGGGCTGCTGGGGGACCCAGGCTCACGGCTTCCCGGTCACCCCCAGAGGGGCCAAGCAGTGGCGGCAGCAGAGGCAGTGGCTTTCCTCGCTGGGGCGGCAGCTCTGGGGGCAGGCCCCCTGCTATAGAGAGAAGGAGGGGGTCAGCAGCCCAGCCAGAGTGGGACCCTTCTCCCAGGACCCTGGAGCCTGCACCTGGACTGGGGCCTGCAACCTAAGGGCAACTACGTGCCAGGGCATCGAGCAGAGCCTTCTACGTGCATCCCCTCCCTGGGTGTTCATGGCTGCTCTGTGAGGTGGGCACCTGCTACAGGGGAGGCCCCTGAGGCCCTAAGAGGTTAGCGCTCTGGTCCAGGGACACAAGGACTGGGGACGTCCACTCCCAGGGAGGAAACAGCACAGGAAGGGGAGGTGGGGCGGTGCCAGGGAAGAGGCAGGGTGGGGGCTGCGTACCTGCAGGCAGCTCCCCAAGCAGGGGGTTGGCCGGCTGGGCTCCAGGCTGGAGGGTGCCCAAGGGAGAGTCACCCAGGATCCCAGGTTTCTAGGGACAGAGCACAGTCGGCCAGGGACACACCGTGACTGCCTGGGCGGGGGACAAGTGTCACCCAGGGTCTTGGAAGCGACATGCCCAGCACATCCAGCTGCCCACAGCTGGCCACGTAATGTCCCCCAGCGCCCAAGACACCCCCCATCATCCACTAGCCCAGCCAGTAGGTGGTGCCGAAGGGCAAGTGCATGCCAGGTCCACACCCTGGGCGGGGGAGACGGAGGGAGCAGGGAGCACACACAGTGTGTGGGAGCAGGGAGCACACAGTGTGTTGGCACTTGTCAGCTCACACTGTCATCACGGCCTCCCCACATGCTGACATTCATTCCTGGGCACACACGGTCTGCCACCCAGGCACAGCATCAATCACAGCCCTGGGGAAGGCAAGAGCTGTGCACACACATAGCCTCAGTCACACTTGGCCCCACCAGGCCCCGACACACGACCTCACACACTTGTCAGTTACCAACAGACACACCCACACCACCGCCTTTGTCCCAGTAACCACAGAGGCGTCCACATGCATGCGCGTGTGCACAGGGTGGCAGCAAGAGGCCAGCCTACTTCCTCATGGATCTGGACTTTCCACCCAAGCCCGCTTCTCTTCAGGGAAGATGGAGAGCCATTGTGTTTGCTTTCCCGGCCCCCAACTGATATCCGGCTATAACTGGGTGGATCTGGGTGACCTGGGCCTGCCCCAGCAGCCAAGGCAAGGTACCCTCTCCAAAGAGCAGGGAGAGGGCAAATGCTGTCATGAGGGAATGGGGGAGGGGAAGGTTCAGCCTTGCCTCATCTCCCAGGCAGGTGGGGGTGGCCCGTGGCCAAAGTCACTACCTGAACCCTGAGACCCCATCACAAGCGAAGCCTGCACTGAGACTAGGGACACAACCAGATGGCAAACAACCCCCAGACCGGACCCAATGCCAACAGCCACTGGTGTTCAAAGGAAAAGCTAAGGGAGAACAGGTGTGTGTGTGTGGGGGGTACTCTGGGCAAGGAGCCCTGTGGCCCGTGGGTGCTATTACCTTCTGATTCTGGCTCTGCAGGGCGAGCTGCAGTAGCGCTGTGGACAGGGCTGGCCCACTGAGCAGCGGCATGGCTGGGGGAGCCCCCAAGAGGCCTGGGTAGAGAAGCAGAGCAGTGGGCAGTGGTCCCTGCTGGGTCCCTCTGCCTGCCACCCTGCCCTACTGAGCTGAGGCCCCGCCGCCTTACCTTGCTTGCCCCCAGTGCCGCCGTGGAGCAGGGGGTTTAGCAGCAGCTGAAGCGAGGCGGATGGCCCCAGGTTGTTGAGCAGCTGCAGGAGGCTGGGCTCAGGCAGGAGCCCTTTGCCCCGATTGAGGGCCTGGGGAGGGCAAGGGGTGGCTCAGAGCCCCGCCCCGCCTCCAACGCAGGGCCCTCGGGGCCAGCCTCCTTCTGCCTCACCTGACTCCCCAAGGGGGCAGGACCTGGCTCGCCAGCTCCCCACAGGGACATGCTCCCCACCGCACACACTTACTGTGGCCTGGGCAGCGATGAGCGCGGCCAGCATGCTACGGCCAGGGGGCCCGGGGGCACAGAAGGAGACACGCAGGTGGCTGCCTCCCAGGGCCAGGCCGTCCGACCGCTGCTGCGCCTCCTCGGCCATCTCGGCTGTCTCGTACTCCAGCACAGCGAAGCCCTTTAGCTGCCCGTCCTGACCGTAGGCCAGCTGTGGGGGATGGGGGAGCAGGCATGAGCACGCGGGTGGCAACCACCAGTCCAAGCTATGACAGCCACCACAGGACGTGACAACAGAGCCCAGGAGGCAGCCTCCATAGAAAGGGCAGGGTCTGCACCAGGCATGTCCAGAGCCCCCTGCCCACACTGGCTCATAAGCACAGCTGATCTCACCCTGGGAGGCTGCTGCTGCCCCGCTTCCCAGAGGAGCCAGTCGTAGCATGGGGGCCCCAGGCCACCCAGCTGGTACAGGGCAGAGCCAGGGCCTGCCTCACACGGGGTCAACTCCTTCAACACTTGCCAACGCCACCAAGAAGGGACTGGGATTCTCAGGCACAACGAGGACTGGCTGCTGGGGCTTGCAGCTGAGGTGGGTGGCCACAGGCAGGTCAGAGCGGCATCTTCACGGCCCCTGGCAGCAGGCATTATGTCCAGCAGGCACACGGCCCCTTATCTGGAACCCTGGGCCAGGTGAGTGCCAAGATTGAGAAACTTCCAGAGACTAGGTAAGTAGAATGGTACATGCACAATCTAGGGTACTCCACACCTGAGTAGGGTTCAGGCAGCTCTGTGCAAACCAAACACATGTGGTGCTATGTGGCAAGATGTCAAGATAAAGGCTGTGAGGTTTAGTGTCACTAAGGTCAGGCTTTGCCACCAACTGAGCCTGCCACAAACTCAGGGGATAATCCCCTTGGTTTTCAGGGGTTTGGGATGCTGTGACTGTGGGGAGAGATGTCCCAGAATAAGCAGATGCTGAGAGGGCCCAGCCAGCCCCAGGAACCAGCACGGGTCCTCCTGAGACCTGTCCATGGAAGGCCAGAGGGATATGTGAACCCGGGGGCATGGGCTGTGACCAAAGCAATGTCTGTCCGGGGGGACTAACACAGCACCCACAAGACGGAATTCTGCGTAGCTGGAAAAGGAAGCTATGCAAACACAGAAAGAGCCCCACCACAAACCCAGTGAAGAAAGCAAAACCTAACCAGGTACAGCCACATTTATGTCAGGAAGAGAAGTGCATCCTGAGGTCTCTCTGGAAGGAGACACAGCACACTGGGGCCTGATGGAGAAGGTTCTGGGTGGCGGGAGGGAGTCTAAGCCATCAGCCCTTGGGCATAGTGGGTTTTGAAAGGTGAGCAGACCACCCATTTCCAGAAACAGAGAAATAGAAAAAGGTTTTTAATGACACCTGAGATCCTGCTTTATAGGTTTCTATAGTATTTGAATGTTTTTAAGCTTTGTCATGAAATAGAGCAATTAAGATCAGTGGCTTTTCCTGTCCATAAACAGCAGAGCACGCTGGAGAGGTTTTCCAGGGATTTCCCTGGAGTTCTCATCTTGATTATGCAGGAGATAAACACTCGCCACGTGGACAGCAACCTCCCACTTGGATCGGGAGGCAGGAAGCCCAAGTGGGAGATAGGCGCGTGCACATCCGTCCCTGCTTCCTTCTCTGCAAAATGGGGCCAGCAAAATGGGACCCTCGCAGGGAGGGTCGCTGTCCATATGTTCCCTGAGAGTTTGTGGGTGCTCCTGGGCTGGGGACGGACCACACTCCAGATGCAGCAGCGAGGGTGGCCCTTGGTGCCTGCAGTGCCGGGGACGCTGTCGGGCCTGGGCCCAGAACCGCCCTGTGTCTGGACAGGCCCCACACCAAAGCCTGGACCCAACACTGCCATGCGTCCAGGCAGGCCCCACACCAAGGCCCAAGCAAACTTCTCACCATGAGGGCCCTCACACGGATAAACTGAGGGATCGGAGTGGTCATGGCCACATGGCTTATTAAATTGGGCCAAGGCTGATGCTGCCGTCCATCTGCCTCCCACACCTGGTATTCAGCAGGTACTTAATAGATGTCTGGTGAGCACCTAAGTGAGGGAACCAGTGAGCAGCTGTCCACAACAACCCAGCTGCCAAGTGCTGCCGATCCCCTTTAGAGATGGGGAAACTGAGACTCAGCAAGGATGCTGCGAGGGGCTCATGATTCTGCTGACCCACTTGCCCTCCACATGCACAAGACAGGTCGTGGCCACTGAGCTAGCTGATCTCGTGTCCCAAGCCCCACCCAGAGCTCAGTCCATTGGAGGTGCACCACAGATGGCAGCAGGACAAACAAACAAGTGAGCAAAGCAGGGGCTTCCTCCAGATGCCCGATCCCCAGCACCCATCCCTGGCCTCAGAGCCAGGCCCAAGTCCCAGGTGCCAGTGGGCTACAGTGTTCCCATCCCAGCTTTGCTGCTCTGACCTGTAGGTGCCTCAGTGTCCCCAGCTGGAAAATGGAGATAATCCCCACCCTCTCGAGTTGTTCTAAGGAGGAAATGAGTGCAGCAAACATGCTCAGAACTGAGCCTAGCACACAGGGAGTGCTGCAGGAACATCTGCCACGGACACCCAGGCAAGACCATCTGGGGGCTCCTGGAAAGCCTGTCACGGGGCAGGGCATGCACCCACAAGTGCCCAACAAACGCGACTTGAATGCATGAAAGACTGTTTTGCCAGCATGCCATGAGTGTACTGAAGCTCTGTGGGCGACTTGCTTGCGGTCACACAGCAGGGCTGGGATGGGGCCCAGGTCAGCCTGTGACCCCCAGGCCTGACTGTGTGTAACCTGGGGCTTAAACGCACTGTGAGTTCCCCAGTGGCTGCCTCTAGGCCAGGCGCAGGGCTGGATTTCAGTAGGTGCTTATGAGTGAATGAGCAAGCAAGCCAGCCACGGGAACAAAATTACAAAAGCAGCCTGGCCTGCAGTTTACAGGGCAAGACTGAGGCCACCACATTGCCTGAGGTCCCGGAGGGATGTGACCCCAGCCACCTGGCTTGTATCTGGGCTTGTGTCACCCACGACACCATGCTTCTCTCTTAACAAGGACCCCATTTCCAAGTTGTACCCTCCTGGCTTTACTGAAAAAGGAACTGGAAAGAAGATAAGAGGAGGACTCAGACTTCCAATGTCCCCTGGAAGGGGCTCCAGGCCCCCGCAGCCCTGGGCTCACCTGGCAGAAGGTGGGCGTGTGGACAGCCGAGAGTGCCCGGAGCAGGGCGTCTGTGTCGCTGAAGCCAGGCGGCAGGTGGTCGACGCAGAGGCAGCGGGAGTGCAGCAGGGCAGGCGTTAGCTGCCCTGCATCGGTCCAGTGCACATACAGGGTGCGCGGGCCCAGCGGCTTGCCCAGCAGGTCTGACTTGGCGCGGGCGGCTGAGTCCTTCTTCATGTACTCGGCGAAGCCGTAGCCCTTGGAGTGGCCTGTGCGCTTGCTGTACACCAGGAAGCAGCGCTCCAGGCTGCCAAAGGGCCGCACCAGCTCCTCGAACTGCTGCTGCGTGAGGCTGGGGGGCAGGTTGGCCACGCAGAGCAGCGCGTCCGTGGGCTGCAGCTGCACTGACAGCTCCCGCTCCCGCAGGCGACTCTGGTGGAAGGCACAGATGGCCGCCTCGGCCTGCTCCCCATTCAGCAGGGTCACGAAGGCTGCATGGGAGGGAGCACAGGCTCAGCAGGGGCCAGCTGCCCACCCCACCTCCCTCTGCACCAGATGCCACTCTGGAGCATGCAGCAAGCAGGACGGAGGGTCGCCTACAGCAAGCCAGCCTCCCTGGGCCTCAGCCCCAACGCCCAGCCCAGAAGGCACTCAGCTACTGTGCCGGTTTGGAGCTGTGTGTGTCCTGGAAAAACATGTTCTTAAACCTAATCCCCTTCTGCGGCCATCACCCACTGTAAGCAGGACTTTTCGATGAGACTACTCCCGCTGAGGTGTGGCCCAGGCCAAAGGGGATGGGTCTTAATCCTACTTCTGGAGTCCTTAGAAGAATGTAATTCAAATGGAGAGTGAAAGCCAGAGGGAGCAGCCAGAAGCTGAGCTATCAGCAGAACCCGGAAGAGAAGGGACAGACCAAGAGATGTTGCCACAAGTAGGGATCAACAGCAGCCAGCTCAGAACGCTGGCGTTCGGGAAGAAAGCATTACCTTGATTTGGACTTTTTCCTAACTTTAAAACAGTGTGCAAATGAATTCCCATTGTTTAACCCGACACATTCCATGGTATCTGCTTGAGCAGCCCAGGAAACTGCCCCACCTGCTGTGCGCCGACCCTCCCCTGAGCACCGCTCATAACTCAGGTCATGACGGGGTAGTAGTTGAGCTTGGGGACTGGTCTTGGGAGACTCCTCATCTGCCAAATGGGATTAAGAGTGGCACTGCCCACCCTCCTGAGAGTGCCAGCTGCCGTGACTTTCATGTCCCACAGCCACCACTGTGCCAAGTGAGGGCACAGAGCAGAGCATGGCCTATCTAAGTTGGCAGGAGCCCGCCCGGAGCCCCCTTCACTGCCTCTGGCACTTGAACTCCTGTCTCTGCCTGTGCCCTTGCCCTTCTCACTTCACTTTGCACATGGCAACTGCAGGTAAGTTTTCAAGGTGGTGATCAGATGGTATCCCAGCCTGGTCCAGGGGCTTCTCTTGGCAGGTCCAGTGGCCCCTGTGTGGCTCTTCAGATCTCCCCTCCCACCTCACTGCTGCCTCCATTGTGGCCCCAGGCCTGCTGCTCCCTGAGGGGGGGGGGGGGGGGGACACTGATTCCTATCCCTTTGCCTAGCTGACCCCTTCCCCACCCTTCAGACCTGATCGCCAACACCCCTTGCCCTGGGAAGCCAACCCTGAATGCTCTTGACTGTTTCCCATCCCTGCTCTATGCTCTCCCAGTGCCATGTAGCTTTTGGTTCCCTTTCATTTTTGGTGTGGTTTGAAAAACATCCCCTTTCTGGAACAGATCATCTTGTTTGGTTCAAAGCTGTGTCCCCAGAGCCCAGAACACAGTAGATGCTCAAAAAGTATTTGTTGAAAGGCTGTAGGAATGAAAGGGCCCTTCAACTCGGAATCCCTGGTATGTGCAAGGTTTACTAAGTACCTACTGCTCGGTGTCAGGCACCTGCAGCCTTGTAGCATCTTAGTGGACTGACTGGGAGGCAGGCAGATGTTAGACTCATGCCCGATTTTCTGGGAAGAAAGGTGAAACCCAGAAAGGGTAAATCTCTTGCCTGTGGCCTGCAGCGAAAACACATCAGGACTTGGTCCCAGGTCTTGTTGCCTCTGGGCCAGCAGGACCCCAGGGGGCACCTGTCCTCAGCTCCTTCCCACCCAGAGGTGGGAAACAAGGGCCCAGGGAAGTCTAATGCCCAGCAGGATGTGGGAGCTGAGGCTGACAAGACTTGCCCTGAGGTCTTCCCTGTGGGAGCTGAGGCTGACAAGACTTGCCCTGTTCCCATACAGCTGACCACTCAGGGCAGGGGACAGGTGGGGGAGCTGACTGTGCCGGCCCAGGGTAGCCAAGGCTGTGATGAGGGCGCCCAGCTGGTTGTGAGGAACTGCCTGACCCTGTGCGGTGGGGCACGGATGGAGGGCACAGGCAAGAGCAGTGGCAGAGGAAAGAGCCTGGAACCTTAAAAGCACCCTTAGGAGTTGGCAAGGGCAGGACACATCCTTGCGAGGCAATGTCGGGAAGAGCCTCGGCTAGGTTTTGAGGAGATGGGATGTTTTGGATTAGGACCAGATTTGATCAGACTTGCCATAAGATCAGAACTGGCTGACTAGGAGAGGTTAAGCATGAGGGTGAAGTTTTGGAGGCAGAGCGACTGCAGGAGGCAGCCATCTAGGCAGAGTTAGAGAAGGAACAGGCCTGTGTGACAGCTTAGCTTGGGGAAGGGGGACACATGGGAAGAGGCAGAACCCGAGGGCCAAGTATCTGGCTGGAGAACCTTGAGGAGGAATATCGAGGAGCCCAGGGCAAGGCACAAATCGGAGCAGCCTGTTGTGCTGGCCTGTGGGCAATCTTGGGCTTCAGGAAGGGTGAAGCTGGGCCGGGACCTTCCCAACTTCAGGGACTGTCACCCCTTGCCATGTGCCCGCCCACAGCCCCACAAACCTGTCCCTTTGTATTTGTCCACAAAACAGTATTTGAGCTCATAGTCGCTGAGCAGATCGTGTACTTCCTGTGGAGACAGAAGCCAGAGGACAAGGAGTCAGCAGTGGCAGAGGAGAGCAATGTGGTGTCACGTGCCAGAATGTCACAGGTGGTGACCACTGTCCTGGCGCTTCACGAGAACCAGCTATGAAGACAGCCAACCACCACCCTGTTTTTCAAGCAAGTAAACTGCTCAGAGAAGTTACTGCTTATCTGAGGCCAGTCGACCAAGATGCAGCGGTATGGGGATTCAGGGACTGGCTGCAGACCCCTAACCACAACACCACAGTCTTAAAGAGCATCAGGTGGGTCTGAGTTCAAATCCCAGCTCTGTTGTATACCCCAGGAGAGTCATTTAACCTGTCTGAACCTCACTTTGCAAGACTTTCTTGGTTCTTTCCAACAACCCTACAGGTTAGGTATTAACAAACCCATTTTGTAGGTGAAGAAACAGAGGCTCTGAGAAAGGAAAGGACCTGCCAGAGGCCATCCAGCTAGCTGGACAGGGAAGCAGGACCACGACCCACTACCTGACTGGGGAGCTCCAGCACTTAAGAAGCCCACACCACATGACCTCCCAATTCTCTCCTGCTGGCAGGGGTGGCCCTCTTGTGGGGATGAGATGCTGGGGCCTGCTTGTGCCAGACACACTATGTACCCTGAGGAGAGACAGCGTGTTCCCAGCTGAGCATGTTCCCGGCAACAAACCAGATCATGCCTAGTGGCGCCTGCCCCAGGTCTGTCCCTGCATCCTGCCCCTCCCAACACTTCGGCGGCGCCACCAGCTACATGCCCACCTGTGGACAGGGAGGGCTGCCAGTAGGTGTGTTGGTGGGGCAGAAGGCATGGCTTCCCAGCAGTGGGAGGTTTAAGAAATCCACCCCACCGTGGCAGGGCAGAGCTGACTAAATGCCATCTCCCCAGGTCCAAAGATCACTAGGAAAGCCTGCCCCATGGAGGCCCCAAGAGATGGGCACTCTTGGCCAAAAGATCAGCCAAGAGGGGCAGGGTCCACAGAACACAGAGATCCCCTGTCCTACAGGTCTTTGGGCCGGTGGCAGAACACCCCATTTTTCCAAATTAATACAGGGGTTTTTGGTGAAGAAAGTCCCCAGGGGCTGATACAACTTCCCGGATCTACTTGAAAGGAGTGGAAAAACACGTGACATGGGGGTGGAGCATACTCCAGCGAACCCTGAAACTTCTGGGTGTGAGGTCCCTGCCGCCCCATGGTATAAGAGGTGGGGAAAAGCACAATCCCTGCAGGGAACAACTGGCGTCCCGATTTCCATTCGTCCCAATCTAGCTGTCCACTCACCATCCCCCAAAATGGCCAAGGTTGCCCGCCCCCATCCCTTACATTCCCCGCCCCCTTCAGTCACTTGGACTCTCCCAAGCGTGTGGTCGCCCCTAGCAACGCCTCCCCCCACAGTCCACTGTTGGTTTCACCCTCCATGAACGTCCCCCACATCCCGCACTTGGTCTCTCCCGACCCCGCGTGGATCCCGCGCTTGGTCTCTCCCCCAACCCGGTCCCCCCCCACGCGCACGCGCACAGTGGCATTTCCCGCCACGCTCCCACACGCGCCCCCCCATACCTGGTTGGTCACGTCCCCCGGGAGGCCCCGAATCAGTATCTTGCGGCGGTTACGGAACTGGCGCTCGGTGTGTTCCAGGCGCTTCCGGATCTCCTCTGGATCTAGCGGCGGCAGCTCCTCTTCGGGCACCCGACGCTCCGCAGCCTCGCCGGCTTCCACCTCGGCCTCAGCCTCCGGGCTCAGCGGGGGCCGGTGACTAACGGACACGTCGGCCGCCATCTTGGGAAGCCCGGCGCCTTCTGGGACCAGCGAGCCGGGGCGGAGCGGCATAGAGCGGCAAGGAGGGCGCGCCCGCCGATTGGCCGGGAGAGTCCCCGCCCACCCACCGGCTCCCCTCAGCCCATTGGCCGCCGCTCAGCCCGCCTCACCGAGTTCAGGTAGCGGTTGGGCGTCCCAGGCCCCGCCCCTCCACCCCGTTCCCCACCCGCCGCGGCACAGCCGCGAGTTGGCTGGGCTGCGCCGTGCAGGGTACCACGCGCGACACTCCCCCAGCACGCGTGGCGCACGCTACAGACTCCGGGGTTGGAAGGCTTTATTGATGCGGAACCCGAGGGTACAACCCGTGCCTCCAGGAACCCGGGGATACAGCCCGCAGCTCAGGAGGGCTCCTCCTCCGCCTCCGCCCCGTCGGGCTGCTTAGACGTGAGGGGCAGAGCCGTGTTCTCTGTTTTCACCCGGTAGATGCCGGTCCGGTTCTGCCACTTGAAAATGTGCATCGAGGCCGCCGCCAGAATCACCAGGCCCAGGACCACCAGCACCACCAGGACGGCGAGGACCGAGCGGGGGTTCCGAACTGCGCGGAGAAGCCAGGAGTGAACAACACGCGCGCCCCAGCCCCCCGCCCCCGGGCTGGCCGGCCCACACCCGCGGCCCCGCCTCGGCTCACTCTGCACATCCAGCACCACCTCAAGGGTGTCCGTGCCCCGCGGGCTGGCTGCCTGGCACTGATAGGTGCCACTGTAGTTCAGCGTGACGTGGAACTGGGTCCCCACGGGCAGGCTGGCATTGGAGCCTTGGTGCAGACACGATAGCCGGGGCGCCGGGTAGCCGCGGGCCTGGCACCGCACGACCTGGTAAGTCTTCTCCTTCCACGCCAAGCGCTTGGGGCATTTGGCCCTGTCGATCTTGGGACCGTCTGTGGGGACCGCCAGGAGATCAGAAACACCCAAACACAGGGGACGGCATCACTGGCCAAGAGCGGGTCCAGCCAGCCGTTCCAGGTCGCGGTGGACGGCGAGGGACCCAAGGCCTCAACTCACAGAGGACGCGCAGCTCGGTGCTCGCATTGCCGCGCAGGGTCTCGCCGTCCACCTCGAGGGTGGCAGAGCAGATGAAGACATGCCGGTCGTCGTCCTCGGTGGTGTTTAGGTGAAGCTGCGCCGGCTGCCCCGGGCCCGCGGCTGGAATCCCGTCCAGCGTGACCAGGGCTTGGGCCCCGGATGCGCAGGTCACGGTCACCGTGGTCCCCTCTGGGGCGCTGGACTCGCTCAGGGTCAGCTTGGGCCCCAGGAAGCCTGAAGGCGGGGCATTGGCCTGGGAGTCCGCCGGTCAAGCCGCGCCCCCGCCCCCTTGGATGGGCCGGCCCCGCCTCTGGGCTACTCAGACCCCTCCCCCTCCGCGCCTTCGGATCCCACCCCCGAGTCCCCGCCCACGTGGCCGTTTCTGCCATTTGCCCTGCTCGGCTCCATCCGCGCAACCACCTCGTGCCCGCCGGGCTCCTCGGGATCTTGGGGTCCCGGCCCACCCCCTTACCGTGTACCGTCACGTTCTGCCGGGTCCAGCGGTTTTCACCCCCCAGGCTTATGCCGCAGACCATCTCCCGCGCGCCCTCCTGATCCGGACGCGCGGTGGCCGTGGCCCTGAGTGTGTCCCTGTGGCTCGCGACCTCGGGATTCAGCATCTGGTTCCCCAGGACCCAGTGGACCTGGGCCTCCGAGGCCGGGAACAGCCCTTCCATGGAGCAGTTCACGGTCCTCGATGTGCCCACTTCCAGGACCCGGGGGGCATCAAGCCTCGGGGGCGTCACTGGCAGCACTGGGGAGAGGGCGAGAGCGTGAGCACAGGGGATGGCCGCCTACAGCCCTTTAGGGAGGGGCAATTTCCCTACCTGGAATAACCTCTTCCCGGTAGACTCTGCGGCCTGGGTCACCCCCACCCCGTCCCAAGAGCTCCCCACCCCTCGGCAGGGTTCACCGCCTTTCCAGAAACCCCTGCGATCCGTGCCGGGACCCCCTTTTCTCCCAAAGGCCCCTCTCACCGAAGGTTTGGAGCTGCCTGGGGGCCGAGCTGTTCCGGAACAGCCCCAGGCCTCGGGGCCGCAGGTCCAGTTCGGCGCGGCACGAGAAGTTGGCGCCGTGGTCCTCCCTGCGCGCCAGCGCCACGGCCGTGACCTCGGCGGGCTCCCCCCGGGCCGGCTGGCGGCTCAGCTCCTCCTCCCCGCGGAGCAGCACCACCGCCACGCGCGCCCGGGGCGCCCCGCCCACCACGCGGCAGCGCAGGGTCACGTTCTCGCCCACGGGCTGCCAGGTGGGCAGGGGCAGCAGCTCCACGCGGTCCGGGAGCCCTGGGTGCAGGGAATGCAGGGCACTTGTCAGCTGGTCCTGCAGCCCCTGCCCCAGGGAGGGCGCCGAGGCAGAGGGAGGCAGGCTGCAGAACCCTGACCGTGGGGTTTATCAACTGCAGACGGCTTAGAGCTGCGCCTGTATTATCAGTAGCATTTTTATTTCCTGCGTTTTCAGACACCTCGCCGGGCACTAAAAAGTCACCCAAGGACCTCTCAGTCAAGGGGGAAAAAAACAATCAGGAAGGAAGGGAACTAAGGCCTATGACCTCCTATGATAGTCTTAGAGTCATAAAGGCCCAGCTATTGAGTGTGCTCCTTAGACTGTCCAGGTGTGGCTGGCCTTCAATCTGGTGAAATCTGCTCGACTCTTCTCCCCTTTTAAGGATGGAGAAACTGAGGCCTGGAGAGCTGAGGGGAATTGCCCAAGGACACACAGCCAGGGTTTGGAACCCCCAAACTGTAGGCCCGCGTGTCCCCTGCCTCCTTGATGTCATATCTGGGGATTCTCTTGGCCTCTCCTCCCACTTCCAGCCCTTGGTCACTTCCAGTCCTCCCCAGTCAGACTGAGGCACCCAAGGCTCTCACGGCCCACCTGCCAGGGAGGCCTCTCAGGGTGCTCTGGCACAGTCATGGGGGGCTTGGCACCCCCAGCCTCAGTCTCCTTCCCACACTAGCTGTGTGCCCCTTGCAGACACGTCCACGTCTCCATGCCTCCTTGGGGAGCATTTCACTCTCATCTCTGACATTCAAGCCTTGGTCTCAAGCTGCCAGCCCAGACCGCAGACCGGCTGATGCGAAAAAATATTCAGCATCTTAATGTTTCCAGTTTTAGAATGTTTGACAGGAAGGCCACCACCTGAAACTTGTCCCCTTTAGGGAGAGTGTACGATAGAAAATACCGATGGTGCTTGCGGCATATGCCAATTCACAAACCTACACACACACAGAAGTACACAGTAATGTGGAAGCACGCATGGAGATGCAGAGACACAGATAGAGATGCATGGATGCTGGCCTACGTGCATTCAAGCATAGAGGTCCTCCCCCGAGACACAGGCGTACACATATGCTCACAAGCACACGCTCGCACAGGTACAGAGATACAGCTACACAAAAATGCACATAAGCACGGACCCAGAGGCACAGACACGCACAGAGACCAGGCATGGGCATACACCCAGCACCCACATAGACCCACACTGACACACATACACGGTACACATGTGCTCCCGCATAGGCACACAAACGCCACCCTCCCCCACGAAGCCTTCGCCAAGCAGTAATCACTGTTTGTGACACAGTCTGTCCTGTTTTTTAAAATGCAGAGAAACTCCGGAAGGTTCAGAAGAAACTGGTCATGGGGGTGGAGGGTTGAGGGAGGAAGACCCCACCTTTAAGAGTGGGGACTTGGAAGTCTCCCTGGCAGCGTGGGATCAACAATTCCATACCGACCAAAAGGGGGAAAAGAAGTGTAACAAAATAAGGTACCCGTGGCAGAGAGAGTTCAAATAGAGTCGAGAGGCTACTCTGGAGGTTACTCTTATGCAAGCTGCAGTTAGACCTTGCGGCTACCATAGCTTGCCGACCCCCAACCCAAACCATTCCAGCCAATCTTAAAGAACACCTAGGGCAATGTATAAGATTCCACGAGGATTCCATGCACTAAGTTAGCTTTCCAGAAACCTACAACCTCCAGATGGGTCCCTGGACCAGATAAGTCCTGAAACCTAGAGGGCCCAGCCTCTCCAGAACATCAGCTAGTTCCATCTCCCTACCCCATATTATCGACAGCCTCTTCCAACATGAAAAAGTTAGAATGGGCATTGCCCAAATACCCCTAAGGAGTGGGAAAAAGATCAAAGGTAATGGTGGAGTTATACAGAGAAGGTAGGGGTTTTTTTTGGTTTGTTTTGTTTTGTTTTTTGCGTGGGCAGACACCAGGAATCAAACCTGGGTCTCTAGCATGGCAGGTGAGAACTCTGCCTTCTGAGCCACCGTGGCCCACCCAGAAGGTAGGGTTTAATTAACGAGTATGATTGCTGAATCACTATACTGATCTTTCTTTTAGTCTCGAGTATCTTAGAGCAGCTAGAAATAAAAACCTAAAATTGTGGAATTGTAACCCATACCAAACTTTGAAATCTGTTCTACAACACATTGTTGCGATGTTCTTGGAAATGTATTTTTTTTTGTATATGTTATATTTCGCAATAAAAAAATGTTAAAGGAACCAGACTTTCAGCTTCTCACCTCATGGGCTGGGAACCCTGACTAGTGGCTTCTCCCCACCGAGCCTCAGTTTCCCCACCTGCAAAACGAGGGTCATGCCTGCACCTCTCTGCTGGGGACTTCTGTACGGGCTGAGTGAGCAACTAGGGGTGAAGCGCTTAGAAGAGAGCCCTCTGGTCATCAGCATTAGGTAAATGTAGATTTTGCGTTTGCACCATTTTTTTTTTATACTTTTTGCACACGAATTACCTAGCATAAAAATTAAAGTAATAAATAAATTACCTGAGATGCCATTGTAAAAATGCTTATCGGGACCCCAGACAAACTGCTGTCAGCACTGCTGTCCTTAGCATGTGGTTGAGATGTGTCCCCCCTGTCTGTCCAGGGCTGGCAGTCTAGTCCCACCGACGTGACCTCCCCAGGCCCGCCCCCTCCCCACTGCCCGTGGCCACTCCACTCACGGTACACGGTGATGTTGGTGGAGCTTGACATCTGGGAGCCGTGGCAAGACACGGCACACAGGACCCGACTGTCATCAGTCACCTTGTGCAGCCAGAAGGCCACCCAGCTGGCGCCGCGGCCCTGCAGCTCCTTGTCCAAGGACGTCTCCAGGGTGATGTGGGGGGTGCCGGGGCAGTTGGTGCTGCAGTTTACCAGCAGGGACCCGCGGGGGGGCACCAGCGGCTCTTGGGGCTCCACCCACAGCGAGAATGCCTGTCCCCAGATGCCTGTGAGACCCGGGAAAGCTCGGTTGGTTGCTCCCCTGACTTCCCCCACCCCACCCCCTCACCATTCAGCACCTCCTCATTCTGGGATCTAAAGGGGAGCCCCACCAGAAGGACGCCTGCCCTCCATGGGGGAGGACAGATGATTGATCAGGGGTGGGGAGACTCCAGGGGAGGCCCTGATCCAGTCCCAAGTGGGGTGTGAGTCAGGAAAAGCTTCTTGGAGAAGAGGGGGCAACTACAATGTGTTTTGAAGGGTGAATAGGAGTTCACCAAATGAAAGGGAAGAGCGTTTCTGGCAGAGGAATAGCATAGGCAAAGGCTGGGGTTCCCAACAGAACAGGGGAGTCGTGGGTGGATGGGTGGGGAGATGAACAAGAGAACGCAAACTATGTGCAGGGTCGGGGCCCCGGGATGCCCTGGAGCCTGAGTTAAGGATGCACAACTTCCTCCCGAGGACACCGGGGAGCCCTCTGTCAGATCTGAGTTCAAAGAAAGGTGCGAAGCAGCCAGGCCAGTGAATGTGGGGGAGCTTGGCTTTCTCTGCTCCCCCATTTCCCACCAACCCTGCCCCAACCCACCCCAGCTCACCTGGGGGCAGCAGGCAGGCCAGCAGCGCGAAGACAAACAGAACCTGGTGGGCCGCAGGCAGCATCCCCGAGGGCACCATGGTGGCCAGCCCGTGGCACACAGGAAGGTGGCGTAGGGGGCAGGGGTGGGGCCGCCCAAGGGACGGAAGTACGGCGGTTAAGATTGCAGAAATCCAGGGGCCACACCTTGGCCAGGCCTGGGGAAGGGGCAGCGGGAGGCTCTGCGGCCTCGGGTTGGGGGTCCTGGCCTGCAGGGGACAGCTCGGGGGGGCCCTGCGAGGCGGTGGGTGCTGGTGAGTCCCCGACAGAGCCGGTCCCAGTAGCTCTGCGGTCCCCTAAATGAACACACAGGAAGCGCAAACCCAACCGTCTTCCTCTGTTCTCAGTACTAAGGACCCCAGCGGCGAGGGAAGTTGGAGGGGAAGGGACCCCGCCTTCCCGCTGAACCTTGGGCACGAGGCGCTGTGCCCCCAGAGAGGAAGTCAGTGGGAAGCTCTACGCAAATGACTTTGAGCTGATCAGGTGGTATTTCAAGAAGGAGTTCAAGGCATGGCCTCCAGGGGTTAGTGTGAGATCTCAGCGTTCCTGGTGATCAGAGAAGAGGTTTTGGGGTGATAATAAGGGATCCCCTAGAAAGAGCCCTAAAAAATGAACAGAGCCCATGGGGATTGAGTGCTGGCTTGGTGCCAGGAGCTGGGTTGAGCAGCCAGCCCCGCTTTGGCTTCCTGCAGGGCCCTTTCCTTGACAATGGCCGAGACCGGGGCCCCTGGGTCTTGAGGATGCTGCTTGTAACTGGCCTTCACCCCTGCCCGGTCCCCCTCATCACCCTTCCCTCCAGACAGCTGGTCTCTTCGCTCCAAGAGAAGGGGCCGAGGGGCCAGGTGGGCAGACCCCCTCCACCTGCGCTTCCATCTCTGGGGCGTCTTATCCTGCCTCCGAGCTCCATAAAACAGACTTGGTTGATAGCTTTGATGGTGCCCCAGCTTCATCCATTCTCCCCATCCCTAAAGCTTCACCCCACCCCCTCTCCCACCTGGAGGATCCCCACCCCCACCCCAAGCCCAAACAATTCCACATGGTATTGAGGGAGCAACTCAAATCCCAATCCAATCTCAGCACCCCCTCTACTTAACACCTTCCAGCAACTCCCAAGCCAAATTAAAGCAGAGTATTCATCTGGCCCCTACCTGCTCCTATCCCCGCTGACCTCAGCTCCTCCCCGCCTCCCCTTCCCTCTCTCTGCTCCAGCCACGCTGGCCTCTATGCTGGGCCTCAATCCCACCCAGCACATCTCTGCCTCAGGACCTTTGCATGGGCTGTTCCCTCTGCCTGGGCCACTCTTCCTTTACACATCCACCTGGCTTCCTCCTTCCCCTCTGCCTGCTCTGATGGCACCTTAGCAAGGCCTTCCCTGGTCTCCCATTTCACACTCTGACTTTAGTTTTCCCCCCAGAAGTCATCGACTTATGTACTTAAAATTTTCTCACTGGTTTCGTCTTGCAGTTCATCGAATCTTGAGAACATAAGGGAGGAAGCTTTGTCTAGTTCACAGCTGTGTCCCAGTGACTCAAACCACGCCAGGCCCATGGCCCGTGTTCGTGTGGTTTTCTGTACCCCAGAAAAGCATGTTCCTATACTTACTCCATGCCTGTGGGTGTGAGCCCATTGTAAGTAGGATCTTCTGATGAGGCTGCTTCAGTTCAGGCATGAGCCACCTCTTTCAGGATGCATCTTTTTTCCCCAGTGTTTGTCTTTTTAATTTTTGTTGAGATATCTTCACTCACCGTACAATCCATCCAAAGTGTGAAGTATACAATCAATGGCTCGCAATATCATCAGGATGGGTCTTAAACCTCTTGCTGGAGTCCTTTATAAATGGAATGGAGAGAGTGAGAGAGACATAGATGCAAGAAGCTGAAGTCAATGAAACCCGGAAAGAAGGGAGGACCCAGCGGACACCACGATGTGCCCTGCCAGGTGACAGAGGAGCCAAGGGTCACCAGCAGCAGCCTTTGAGAAGAAAGCATCGCCTTGATTTGGATATGTTCTTGGCCTCAAACTGTAAGCTAATACATTCCCATTGCTCGTGCTGAACCATTTCACGGTATTTGCTTTAAGCAGCCTAGGAAACTAAAACAGTGCTCAACAAATATTTGTTGAATGGATGCACATGGAGATTGGGTACGGGAGGCTCGAGGGTTTGTGGCCCCTGGAATCCTTCTGTGGGGCCCTCCCAGGCTCCCATGGACTCCTGGTTACGTTGTCCCGTTGGAGAGTGGCAGAAGAGACAAAACGCCGGTTGATAAAGGGGACAGATGATCCATTCCCTCTGTGCTCCTGTCCTTGCCTTGCAGATGAGTCAGGTCACACCAGGTCAATGCCCCACGCTCCCGGGCCAAGGGGGAGTGGACGGAGAAGTGGGGTATCCCGGGAGGAAGTGGGGGTGGCAGCGGCAGCCAAGTTTCCAGAAGGCAGAGGCGATGACAGTCCCAGCCCATCTCTGCTCACCTCAGTGGGGGCCCAGAGACCTGACATTAAAGGCTGACGTCTGAGCTGAGGGGTGTCCCTCACACCCAGAAGCCATGTGAAGATGTGAAGTGGTTTATTAGCTGTGATTTTGTGTCAGGCTGTGCTTGGAACCTTGAGTTTCGTTGTCTCTAAAGTGGGGATGTTCAGAGGCCCTGCCTCCTAGAGGCATGGGAGGAACCAGGCACCTGAAGCAAAAGAACACACGCGCAGCTCTAAGCTTGAGCCCTCGGGGTGCAGCCCAGGTGTAGCTTGCCTCCCAGGCCTTGTTTGCATACAGGGGAGGCTTGCATCCAGGTGTAGCTCATGTCCAGGTGTAGCTTGCATCCAGATGTAGTTTGCATCCCAGGTGTAGCTTGTGTCCCAGGTGTTGTTTGCATACAGGTGTAGCTCATGTCCAGGTGTAGTTTGCATCCAGATGTAGTTTGCATCCCAGGTAGAATTTGCATCCTAAGTGCAGCTTGCATGTCAGGTGCAGCTTGTGTCTCAGGTGTAGCTTGCATCTCAGGTGGACACTGTAGGTGGGTGGGATTCTTGTCTCACTGACCTAAGGGCTGCAGCAGTCTTCATCCCGTCCTCAGCAGGAACACGATGATGATGACTCTCCCTCCTAGCCTGGCATGATTAAGCACTTTAATATGCACGCAGAGCTTCTAACCCTCCCCCCTAAGCCCACAAAGTCCCCTCGTTTTTTCCGTTTTACAGATGAAGCCACCCTGGTCCCAATCAGGTGGGAAAATGCTACTCAAAACTACAAAACGTTAGGGCTTTTCTAATGAAATGACAAGGCAAATGCCATCCCAGAGAAGCCCCAACAGGATATTGCATGATGACGTGGGTTGAATTGTGTGCCACAAACAGATGAAGTCCTAGTTCCCCAAACCCATGAACATGATTTACAGGAGCTACTGGGCCTTGGTCTAGAATAAAAAGAATATTGCAATGAAGTGAGACACAAAATTTTTTTGTTTTCCAGTGCACATAAAAGCTACCTCTACACTAGACTGTAGGGTTTAAGGGCACTATAGCATTAGCTCTAAAAAAAAAAAAACATTGTATATATCTTAATTAAAATGTGACAGAGAGACACAAAGTGAGCACATGCTGTTGGAAAAAAGGCTCAGATAACAGTTCCTTAGGACTCTAAGTATAGAACTGCCATATGATCTGGCATTCCAGCTACTAGGTAGGTATCTACCTCAGAAGAACTGAAAGCAGGATCTGCGCTAGTTTGAAATGTATGTACCCTAGAAAAGCCATGTTTTCAACCTAATCCCATTTTGTAAAGGCAGCCGTTTCTTCTAATCCCTATTCAGTATTGTATGTCTGAAACTGTAATTAGATCTTCTCTCTGGAGATGTGATTTAATCAAAAGTGGTTGTAAGCTGGAGTAGGTGGAGGCGTGTCTCCACCCATTTGGGTGGGTCTTGATTAGTTTACTGGAATCCTATAAAAGAGGAAATATTTTGGAGAAAGGAGATTCAGAGAGAGCAGAGCAGAACGACACAGCCACGAGAAGCATTATCCACCAGCGTTTGGAAATGAAGAAGGAAAACACATCTCAGGGAGCTTCATGAAACAGGAAAACCAGGAGAGAAAGCTAGCAGTCAATGCCGGGTTCACCATGTGCCCTTCCAGATGAGAGAGAAACTAGAACAGAGTAGCAAACAGACATTGGCATACAATGTTCAAAGCGGCATTATTCACAATCGTCAAAAGAGGGAAACAATCCAGGTTCCATCAAACAACGAATGGACAAACAAAATGTGGTATACACATATGATGGAATATCATGCTGCTGTAAGAAGAAATTAAGTCTTGATGACATGACTTAAGCATGTGACAACATGGATGAACTTCAAGGATATTATCTTGAGTGAAAGAAGTCAGACGCAGTGTGTGATCTCCCTGATAGGAACTAAATATAACTAGCAAACGCATGGTGTTGATATATAGAAAATAGGTCACCAGAAGACAGAATGAGGGCAGAAAATGGGCAGCTGATGCTTAATTTGTGCAGAATCTGTAGTAAGGTTGATTGGGAATGTTTGGGAATGGATGGAGGTGATGGGAGCACGTTATAAGGAGTGTATCTAAGACGAAGGATAGGTGGGTACAGCTGAAAGGAAAAGTTTAGAAGGAAAGCCAGAGCGTGACACATAGGATGTATAACATAGCAAACCCTCTTCAGGGCGAAATTGTTCTAGAATTAATTGTGGCGATGTGTGCACGACTTTGCAAAGATACTAGAAGACAGCAATTCTGTACTTTAGATGGATTGTACGGCATGTGTATTTATCGCGAAAAAACTGCTTTCAAAAAAATAAAGGGAAGAAAGTTGGCACCAATACACTTGCTTGATGCAGGATTGCCCCAAAAACTTCAGGTTGTAAAAAAAACAGTATCTACGAAGCACAGTAAAATGAAGTACAGTAAATATTCTAAGAAATGATGAATATGCAACTATGTGGTGATATTATGAATTACTGATTATATATGTATGTGTTAGTTAGATTCAGTTGTCAACTTGGCCAGGTGCGCATACCTAGTTTTGTTGCTGTGGACACAAGCAAGCCAATGGTACGTGAACCTCATCTGTTGCTAATTATATCTGCAGTGGGCTAGGAGGCGTGTCTGCTGCAATGAGTGACGTTTGACTTAATTGGCTGGTGCTTAAATGGGAGAACGCAATGTAGCACAGCCTAAGCAGCTCTGCATTCCTCATCTCAGCACTCGCAGCTCAGCCCAGGCCTTTGGAGATGCAGAAAGAAGTCACCCCAGGGAAAGTTGTTGGAACCCAGGGGCCTGGAGAGAAGGCCAGCAGAGACCATCCTGTGCCTTCCACGTAAGAAAGAACCTCAGTGGAAAGTTAGCTGCCTTTCCTCTGAAGAACCAACAAAATAAATCCCCTTTTATTAAAAGCCAATCCGTCTCTGGTGTGTTGCATTCCAGCAGCTAGCAAACTAGAACAGTGTAGAACGGAGTGATGTCAATGTTTTAATTTGTTTGTTGTTAAAATTTTTAAAAATTAATAAATTAAAAAAAAATGAAGTGCGGTAGAATGAAGGATGTCTTGTTTAGAAATAGAGATGCGCGGGTAGTTTAGAGGTAGAATTCTCGCCTGCCCAGGGTTGGTTTGATTCCCAGCCCATGCACTCCAAAAAGCAACCAACAACAACAAAAAAGCATTCAACAAAAGGTGCTGTGATAACGGGGTATTCACATGGGAAAAGAATAAAATGTGACACCCACCGCACAGCATACAAAAAGAGAAATAGAGTCTTTGCAGACGGAATTAACACGAGGCCATATTGGACTAAGGTGACACCCATATGAGTGGTGTCCTCAGAAGGAGAGAGATGTGAAGACACAGAGGAGACAGAGGGGGAGAAGGTCGCATGAAGATGGAAACAGAGGCGGGGACAAGGCAGCCACAAAGCCAAGGCATGCCAAGGATGCCGACAATTACCAGAAGCAGAAGAGGTAAGGAAGGATTCTTCCCTACAGCCCTCGCCAAGACCTGGGTTTTCACTTGTTGCTTCCAGAACTGAGAAAATACATTTTCTGTTGTTTTAAGCCACCCAGTTCGTTCTATCTGTGACAGCAGCCTGAGGAAACCGATAACATGTGGGATTTGAGAGGCTGATTCAAAAAGTCATATTAAAGCTGGTGACATCCTCCTATTGTGATTTGCATCCAAAAGACAAGCTGGGTTGAGGGCAAATTAATACCATGTTAATTGTCCAGTCCAGATGGGAGCAGGCGTATGGTGGTTCGCCTTACAATTCTTCCAGCTTTTCTGGATGTCTGAATATTTTTCAGTTTAAGTATTGGGAAATAAAAATTGCAGTTCCCATGAAACTGGACCTCGAGCGCCGACAGCTGCTCAGCCCTCAAAAGGCAGGCCAGCCAGACCCTGCAGTCTCCTCCTGAAGTTTTGCCAAGAAATAGAAACTGAATTTGACCAACAGCTGACAGGAAGTTCCCAGGATGGAGGAACATAAACTGCAGCCCAGTGATGGTATCAGGCTGGGAAAGTTCACAGAGCAGACAATCCAGTTTCTGCAACAAATATGTTGCAAGAGAGAGGGGGAAGAAGAGGTACCCAGAAATGAAGGGACTTAAAGGAACTCCACTAATGCAGTGTGTGCATCTAGCTTGGAATTTCACATGAACAAACTGCAAAAACACCCCCAAAACAACAAAGACAAGTATTTAAGAGCCGATTGGGGAAATTCAAACCCTAACAGGTTAATGCAGCGACGGGTGAAGAATTAAACTTTTCAGGTGTGGCAATGATAAGTGTGGCCTAGCTCTTATCTCTTGGAGGCATGTATCGAAGTTTCTACAGACTGAGCGATGGAATGTCTGGGATTTGCTACTTTAAGAACCCACTCGCAGCGGTGGGTATAGAGTTGAAACAAGCCCGGCCCTGGGTATTGAAAATTGTTGACTCCGGGTTAGATGGAGGTTTGTTACACTATTCTCTTTGGCTCTGAATATGCCTCAGATTGTCCATGTAATTTTTCTGAAAAGTTACAATGGCTCTAAAAAAAATAGTCTATTAAAAAGCAAACGTTAACTGTACAAGAATAAGCCAAGATAATTTTGGAAAAATGAGGTGAGACCTGCCCCAGAAAGTAGCAGAACATATTCCAGTGGCAACATCTTTCAAAATCACGGGGCCCAGATCCCAGAAACCAGCTGTCCCACTGCTGGGGACTTATCCTACCCTCACATGTGGGTGAAATAGTGGCCTGCCTGTGGTTTTCACAGCAGCAGCATTGCAGGGAGGTAGGACTGGCAGAGGATGGGACTGGAAGCATCCCCGGTAGGAGATGAAAACTGACTAACGTTTAAACAATGGGCCAGACACAACCATAAAATAGAGGACACCCTATATATCCCTGATGTCCAGGACAAACAAGCAAACAAAAAACAATCCAGAGACAGAATAGAGCTCTGTAGATCACTGCTTTTGCAGAAAAAGGAAAAGCATGGCATCCTTGTGGATTTCCTTGTATTTGGATGAAAAGAGCTCTGGAAGCCAACTCAGAAAACCCGATGACACGCACTGCCACCAGGGAGGAGACATGGGTGGCTGAGGGACAGAAAAGAGACCACTCGTATGTGCTTTTTGCATTTGGAAATATGTCCATATTTACCAGTCCAAAAACGGTCTTTAAGTTATCGTGAGAAAATGATTCTGAAAAATGTTATAAAAACCAACTGTCATTCTCCCAGAGATGAATCCGGCCTTGGCACTGTGGAAACAACAGTTCCATCCTGACCAAAAGGGTGAAAAGAAGTGTAAATAATAAAGTATCAGAGTCGAGAGGCTACTCTGGAGGTTGCTCTTATACAAACTTCGGTAGACCTTGCTACCTATCATAACCTGCCAACCCCCAACCAGGACCATTCCAGCCAATCCTAAAGAACACCTAGGGCAATATATAAGATTCCACAAGAGTTCCAGGCACTTGAGTAACTTTCCAGAAACCTACAACCTCCAGATGGGTCCCAGATAATTCCTGAAACCTAGAGGGCCCAGCCTCTCCAGAACATCAGCTAGTTCCATCCCCCTACCCCGTATTAGTGCTGGACCCTTCCACATGAAAAAGTTAGAATGGCCATAGCCCAAACATCCCTAAAGAGAGGGATAAAAGGATCAAAAGTGATGGTGGAGTTATACAGAGAAGATAGGATTTAACAAATGAATATGAATGAATTATTAAATTGGCATTTCTTTTAGTCTCCAGTATCTTAGAGCAGCTAGAAGCAAAAACCTAAAATTGGGAATTGTAACCCATGCCAAACTCTGAAATATGGTCTACAACTAATTGTGATGCTGTGCTTTGAAATTCATTGCTTTCTTGTGTGTGTGTATATATATACTTTTTTTCACAAAAAAGAAGGAAAAAAAGTCTATTGCAGTGATAAAAAATATTATTCCTTCTAGTCTCCTATATGCTGGAGCAGCTAGAAGGAAAAATCTGAGGATCCCGATGACAAACTCTGGGATATGTTCTGTAGCTACTTGATGACGAGTGCTTTGAAAACTATTACTTTTTTCTTTCTTTGCTTTGTATATATGTTATACTACATAATAAAAAAGTTAAAAAACAAAAACCAAAACATCTGTCATTACAATAGCATGGAACTGTTCAGCCAGGAGAGCTGCAGTACAGCAGTCTTGACTTGAAGTTCTGTGGGAAAAAAATTAAGTGCCTTTCACAGATGTCTGTTTTTAGAATCTGTCTCAAGAAAAGCCCGAGAAGTACAAGCACTCGGGTAAACATCAGAATAACAATAATAATGAATGTTTATTGAGACTTCCTGTTTGCCAGCCTCTCTCTGCTCAGCACTTCCCAAGCGTGGCCTCATTAGCTTTTACTGCCCATCCTTGCAGGCAGCAGCAGCAGGCTCGCTGACCCCGGATTTAGAGCTGGGAATTCGCAGGCGGGCGAAGGTTGAATCCAGTTTACTGCAGGCGCCGGCTAACCTGCCTTGTTGAGCGAGGATCTTAAATGCACCACTGCTTCCAGCGGAGGGAATATGAGTTTATAAACTGGGAAAAGGCAAAAGGTCCATATCCAAGGGTCTGGTGAGCTCCGGCCCCTCAGAGACCTGGTCTGGGCTCCTGCCCACAGAAGGACGGTCAGTTCAGAGGCACATGTCCAGGCAGGCGGAAGACACAGGGAGTGGGGGGGGCAGGTTTCCCCCTCCTGGTACCACCGGGTCCACCCTCACACCCCGGCAGCTTCAGCCCTGCACTTCAGCCCACGCTGAACACCGAGGGGGCCTGGTTCCGGTACTTCTCCTGGGCTGTCTTGAGGAGGGGTATGAGGTTCTGGAAGGTTGGGCGGAAGGAGGCCTCTGTCTCCCAGCAGTTTTTCATGAGTAGATAGATCTGGAGGAGGAAGATTGGGGCTGTGGAGGCTGCTCGCCCCACGGCCTGACGGTGGGCAGGGGGAGTGTCTCACCTCGCAGGGACAGCCTTGGGGGCACGGCAGCCTGTCCCCTCGCTCCAGCAGCTCTGTGAGCCTCAGCACAGTCAGCTGACCCTGGGCCACGCCCATCAGCTCCATGAATTTCTACGGAAGAGATGACACAGGCTCTTTTCAAGGGGCAGAGTGGCTAAGTGGTCAGGCGCTCCAATGGCTGGACTGCGTGGCTTCTTTTTTTTGGGGGGGGGAGAGCGGGTGCATGGTCTGGGAATTGAACCCAAGTCTCCCACATGGAAGGCAAGCATTCTACCACTGAACAGCCTGTGTACCCCTGCATGGCTTCTTGTCCCACCTCCTCCACTTTTCAGCTGTGTGACCTTGCTTATGACTCTACCTCTCTGAACCTTGGTTTTCTCATCTGTAAAATGGGGCAGTTACAATGTCTTCCGCTCGGGGTTATTGTGAAAGTGAAATGAATAGTTATAGCATATGTCTGGATCAAGTGTTTGCTGTTATCATGAAGCCTCAGAACAAGCTGTTCATGCCTGCCCCAAATCTTTTTTTTCCTCTTCTATAAAGCACCCTGATTTGCTGTGGAGATAAATCCATAACATACTATTGGGTCCTCCCCCTAGTCCAAGATCAGCCAATCGCTGTGGCCCAGGAGCCAAGCTGGACCAATCAGAAAGTCCTGAGATATGGGTGGGTTAAGAAGGGCCTTTGCACATGACTTCAAGGGTGTAAATCTCCCTGGCAACGTGAGGCAGAGCTCCCAGGATGAGCCCAGACCCAGCATCCAGGGATTGAGAAAACCTTCTTGACCAAAAGGGGGAAGAGAGAAATGACACAAAATAGAGTTTCAGTGGCTGAGAGATTTCAAATAGAGTGGAGAGGTTATCCTGGAGGTTATTCTTATGCATTATATAGGTATCCCCTTTTTAGTTTATGGTGCAGTGGACTGGCTGAAGTGGAGTGCCTGAAACTGTTGAGCTGTATTCCAGTAGCCTTGATTCTTGAAGATAACTGTATAACTATATAGCTTTTACAGTCTGTGTGATTGTGAAAACATTGTAACTGAAGTCCCTTTTACCTAGGATATGGACAGATGAGTAAAAAAAAATCAGGATAAAAAATAAATAAGTAATGGGGGGATAAGGGGTAAAAATTGGGTAAATGGAAATACTAATGGTCAATGAGAGAGAGGGATAAGGAGTATGGGATGCATGAGTTATGTTTGTTTCTTTTTCTGGAGTGATGTAACTGTTCTAAAAATGATCATGGTGAAGAAAACAGCTATGTGATGATATCAGGAGTCACTGATTGTATACTACAGTTGGACTGTACATGAATGGATATTTCTCAATAAAAATATTAAAAAATAAAAAAAAAAAGAAGGGCCCTCAGTTCCCTTGGCTGAGTACATGGGTCCCTGGAGGGCAAGGAGCCACTGCTGCCACACGAGGGGGGGCCTGCCTGGGAAAGACGACCTCACAAAGACCACGAGAGTTGGAAAACGGAGAGATGGGAAATCCTACGGGATTTGAGGGTGGACAGCAAGCTGTGCCCACAGCCACGCCTGGAGTTTGCAACAGCAGAGCTGGCCATCCCTCCTCTGCCTTGCCACCCAGGCGGGGCTTCTGTCACTTACAACCAAAGCCCCCTGCGCTGTGAGCTGCCCACCTCACACCCCACACCCCACAACCCCAAGGCTGAAGTAGGAGAGCCCACTTGCAGGGGGAGCTGGGGTGGGGGTGGGAGTCAGGCCCTCACCGAGGGGGGGCTCTGGCTGGAGTCACAGCGGGTCAGCAGCTCATACAGGGTGACTCCGAAGGACCAGACGTCGGACGCATAGTAGAACTTACATTCTTTCAGGCACTCTGGGGCGTACCTGGGGGGACGCGGTGTTCAGGCCTGGGGTGCCAGCCAAGACTGGGGTGCTTTCACGGGGACCAGACCCTGCCATCTCCTCCCTGGTGCCTGCTCCAGCTGACCCTAGCAGGGCCCCTCCCGCCGCAGCCCGCCTGGTCACCAGAACACTGGGCTGTCCCCGTCCTCGCGCACGCGGTAGTACTCCTGGCCTTCGGGCACGGCCTTGGCCAGGCCAAAGTCCCCGATCTTCACCAGCCTGTCGTTGTCCAGCAGCACGTTGCGCGCGGCCAGGTCTCGGTGGATGTAGTGCTGGGTGTGCAGGTAGGCCATGCCCTGGGGGCGGGGTGGAGCTAACTGGGCGTGGCCAAGCGAGTGGGGGCGGGGCTAACCTGGCGGCCCAGGCTGCTGGGCGCGGCCAAGCGAGCTGGGCGGAACTGGGCGGGGCAGAGCTGGGTGGGGTGGGCCGGCAGGAGCAGGAGCAGGAGCACGAGCAGAAGCAGGCGCAGGGTAAGGCCTGGGTGTGGGGCAGCCTGGAGCACCTCGCAGATCTGCTGGGCGAACAGCAGCAGCTGGGCCAGGCCGACGCGGTGCCGGGGCAGGTAGTCTCGCAGGCTGCCCAGGGGTACGTACTCCATGACAAGCTGCACCGACTTCTCGCCTGCGGCACAAAGGGGTGGCCCGTGGGGGCAAGGGCGGGAGGGACTAGGGGCCGCCCAGTCCTGAGCTCCACAGCCCCTCTCCTGCAGCTGAGACGAGTCCCTTCCCCGGGCAGGCAGGAGCCTTTGCAGCCCAGCTCGCGGGTCCCAGCCAGCAGCACTGGGAGGCGGGGAGCAGCCCGCGGCTCTGCACCCCTCTATCCCAGCCCCGCGGATGGCACCCCCAGGTAGGAGGCGCCCCCGCGGCTCCAGGCCCCGCCCACCTGGGTCCTCGCAGCAGCCCTTGTACTCGACGATGTGCCGGTGGTAGAGCGTGCGCAGGATGTCGATTTCGCGCCTCCAGCCCGAGCGGAGCTGGGGGCCGCTGCCCGCCTTGAGCGCCTTCACCGCCACCATCTCGCCGGTGCCGTCGTTGGCCGGGTCGTAGCAGCACAGGCTGACCTTGCCGAAGTGACCCTGGCCGGGGGAGGGGGTGGAGTGCGCCGGAGGGTCAGCCCCAACCCCTCGTGCCAAGGCCCAGGTCCCACCCTCTCCGCGGGGCTAGGCCTCATCTTCGACGGAGGTGTCCCCGCCAATTCCCTAGGGCCCCCTTTGAACAGTGGATAGGTCACGTCCCGCCCACAGCCCACCAGGCCCCATGTGCATCCCCCCAGAACCAAGCCCCCATGCAGGCTTTCCTTAGCGCTTTTATACCCAGGCACCTTCGCCCGCCAGGCGGTCCTCCCAGCAGCCCAGGCTCCGCCCCCAGCCCCTCTCGACCCCGCCCTCACCTCACCCAGATCCCGGACCCTTTTCAAATAGCGCTTATGGAAAACCGTGGGGTCTGGGGAGGGCGAGTCCGGGTTCACAGCCGAGACGTCTACGAGATCTGAAAGGGCCACAGAGGGTGAGGCCGGCTCCCGGCCCTTTCCCCAGCAGGCCCACCCTTGGGGGTCTGGGGAGCCACAGAAAGCAGGCCATTGCTCCCCCACCCCACCCGGCATCCCGTCCTGGCCGCCAGGAAACGTTTTTTCTTGTTGGCATCATCTTGAACACCCCTGCCACAAATACAGAGTCCCTGCCCATACTGCAGAGTTGGCTGATCAAAGGGGGCACTTGGGATGTTCTGAGATTGGATCAAGGGTGCAAACATTTCACCCAATGTAGAAGAGAAAACAAAATCGGAAAGGGTCGGATTTGTCCAAAAATGTTGTGTCTCTCCCCAAGGAAAATGCAGGCGAGGTTGGGGGGCCACTGCCACTTGAGTGAATTAAAACAGGGCACACTGCCGAGACCTGGGATGCCCTATGCCTGCATCAGCAGGGACCCCTGCCTCGTCCTCCCTCCCTCTCTCCCCAAAAGCTCTCATAACTGGGTGGGGCTCACTTTGGGGCCGCAGGCGAGTGAGGTCGCGCAGGATGGTACGGAAGGATGGCCGCTGGGCGGGCTCATACGTCAGGCACTGGCTGGTGAGCGTGGCCAGCTCTGGGCACAAGGGCACAGGCAGCCGCTGCTGCTTCTGGTAGAAGCACTCTTTCTGCAGAGGAGGGGACCCGTGGCAATCAGTGCAGCACTCCCCTGAGGCTGGGGTCCTCTCTGTCCCTGGGGGGACACAGTCAAGCCCTGGGAGCAGCTTGACTGGTGCATATCAAAATGGGACAGGTGCATCAATCCTATTTTACAGATAAAGCAACTGAGGCTCTGCCAAGGGGAGACACTTGCCCGTGACGGCAGAGCCCGCACTTGAACCCAAGCCCAGCTGGCTCTCCCGTGCTGGAGCAGCTCACCCTTGGCTCTCCTGCCCTGGCTTCCACCTACCTCTACTCCCCAGCCCTCACCTCTCCACCTTCAGGAAGCTTCCGCACACCACGGATCCCTGAATGCACCAAAACTGGAAGCCTTGACCCAGGGCATGCCTTCTGCCATGCTGCCCACTTCCTCCCCCAGTTCATGGGGAACATTCTTTTATAACTATGTTTTGATTGTGGTAACATTTATGCAATATGATAGTTACCACTGTAAGTACTTCCAAGGATACAATTCCATGGTGTTAAGTGCACTCGCCATGCTGTGCCACCCTCACCACTGTCCACGACCAAATCACCAGGAAAATTCTGAGCTTGTATACTATGGTTTTGGAGCTGTCTGTACCCCAGAAAAGCATGTTCTTATACTTAATCCATTCCCGTGAGTGTGAACCCATTGTAGGGAGGAGCTTTCGATGAGGTGACTACAGTTGAGTGAGACCCACCTCAGTCGGGATGAGTTTTAATCCTCTCACTGGAGTCCTTTATAAGAGAATGAAGTTTATAGAGGTTGAGTGGAAAGCGACAGAAGCCAGAAGCTGAAGGTCAACAAAACCCGGAAGGGAAGGAAGAAGCCAGGAGAGGCTGCTATGTGCCTTATCATGTGATAGCAGAGCCCAGTACCGAGGGTCACCAGCAGCCGGCCCCACAGGGCCAGTCCTCGGGAAGAAAGCACAACCTTGACGCCCTGATTTGAACTTATTCCTAGCCTCAAGACCGTGAGCCACGAATTTCCCATTGTTTGTGCCAATCCACAGCATGGTATTTGGCTTGAGTGGCCCAGGAAATTCAAACAGATAGAAGGTCCCCTGGGAAACCGTGCCTGACCCCTCAGGCTGGGCCAGGGGCATCTAATGGGGCCCCCCACCACCTGTGTTTGCCCCGTCACTGCCCCAGCATGCTGCCTAACCCTAAAATGTGGTGTTCCCTTGCTTTCTCTGTGCCAGGCACTGATCCCACAGCCTTAGGGGAGGGGACAATTCTCCCCAACAGACAAGTAACCTGAGGACCAGAGAGATTAGGCCCTAGAGAGGGGCCACTGTGGACACTGAAGCCACCCTCCTGATTGCGTGCCAGGGCCACCCTGGCGGGGGGGGGAGGCTCAGAGGTCCCCTGGACATACCTCGGCGGGGCCACGGCCCTTTAGAGGGACCTCCCCATCAAAGCAGATCTCCAGGACGGTGGTGCCGAAGCCCCACGTGTCGGCTGCGGTGCTTGGGCTGCTGACCCCAGCAGACAGGCACTCTGGGGCTGTCCAGGGGATCCGCTCCACCCGTTCTGGGTGACAGGGTCAGAGGTCACCAAGGGTGAAGGCAGTAGGGGAGCCCGCCCCTGTGCCCAACCCCTCCAGGGCCTCACCTTCCCTGGAGAGGGCAGCCAGGCCCACGCCGGGGTCGCTCAGCTTGATGAAGGGGCTGGTGCCCTCTGCCATTCCCAACCGGGCCAGCAGCACGTTACGGCCACAAACGTTGCCATGAACCAGGCGCTTGTCCTCCTGGGGGTGGGCAGGAGAGGGGCAGTGGCCATTGCGGGGAGGGGCACAGAGCCCACCCACAACCCCCAGCCCGCATGGCCACCACAGGGCTGCCCAGCGAAAAGGGCAATCACAGTCATTGTCGGGACTGTCACCATGGCCGGGTAGCCCTGGGCCCAGAGGGGTCCTACCTGTTCTCCTGGAGCTGGTGGCCAAGGGACAAAAGGCCAGAGACCCCCATTGCTGGCTTGAACCCATGAAAGGTCTCCGCACCACTGCTCCCTCTGCCGAGCACACCCTTCCCCCGGGGCCCTCCCGCTCCCTCCTCCCCTCTTTAGTGAGTCCTTCCCTGACCCGCCTGCCTATTTTATACTGCAGCTCTCCCTCCTCTCAACAGGAGCAGCTCCCTATGGCCCCCACGGCTTTATCTATTGACCCCACCGTTCTTGCTAGACTGACTTGTTTGTCTTCCCTGTCAGCTCCCGGAGTACAGGATGTCTGCCTATAAGCACTGAATGAATGAATGAATGAATGGATTGGGGTGGGCTCTAGGAACTGAGGGGCTGAGTGGCAGGAGAGTTCTCTGGAGGAGGCAGGTCCCCGGGGCTTGGATGCCAGGCCAAGGAACTGAGCTGAACTGTTTTTTTCTTGCAGGCTATGGGAGTCACAGAGGGTGTATGAGCAGAAGAGGTCCGTGGACAGGCCTGGGTGCTGGAAAGCTCTCCGAGGGATGTGTCCAGGCCTCCTTACCCCAACACCCTCCCCGACCTCCCCAGGCTGGTTACACCAGACTGCCCCACCCACCAGGTAACTGAGGGCACTGGCCAGCTGCTGAGCCACTGCCACCTTCCAGGCCACCGGCAGGCGGCCCCTCTCCCGTCGCAGCCACACGTCCAGGGGCCCGTGTTCCACGTGCTCCGTCACCATGATGTCTGCAAAGGCCCGGCTGTTTTAGGGTCTGCCCAGCGGCTACCGCCCACCAGGGGACGTGGGCAGGGTGTGGGAGCCAGGGGCCGGGACTGGGGGTGGGGAAGGCGAGGGCAGGGTTTGGTCTGGGGTAGAAGTGAGCTTGGGAAGGGTTTGGGGGAGAGGAGGCAGGCAGTCTGGGGTGTAGGCTGAGGGGGGTGGGGGCTCGGAGGAGGCTGTGAAGTGTCCGTGATAAAGGTGAGGAGGGGAAGTGGGAGCCGGGGTAGAGGTGGGGCACTGGGGTGTGGGATAGGTTGAATTCGGTTCCCCAAAAAGATATGCTGAAGTGCTAACCCTCGGCCTCTGTGCCTGCCGCCTCATCTGGAAATAGAGTCTGTGGGGATGTTATCAAATTAAGATGAGGTCACGACAAGGCAGAGTGAGCCCCAATCAAACATGACGAAGCCCTCAGAGAAGAACAGACGGGCACTCAGGGCACTGAGGACAGAGGCGGAAACTGGAGAAGCTGGAAGAGGCCAGGAAGTAATATCTCCTGGACAGGCTCCAGAAGGCCGCGGCCCTGCCCACGCCTGGAGTTTGCACTTCCGGATTCCAGAATGCGAGACTATAAACTGTTGCTGCGTTAAGCCCCCCAGGGTGTAGGACTTTGCTACGGCAGCCCCGGGGACCCTAAGCCAGCAGGGAGACCCGGCTAGGACAGCAGTGGTCGGGGGGGCTGGGGGCTGGGGGCTGTTGGGGTCAGGTGGAGACCGAGTGTTGGGGTGGACAGAGGGAGAGAGATATGTAGGGTGGAGGTGCTGGCAGGCTGGGGGGTGGTGTCATCACGGACAAGGGGGTTTTGAGGCACAAAGTAGGGGTGGAGGTGGGCCAGGCCATGAGTAGAGAGGGATGTGGGGGAGCCGAGGTCGGAGAGGCCTGGGTCTATGAGGTGTCCTGCGGGGAGAGGGCTCAGAGGGGAGATGGGGCTGGCTGTAGATGGGGCGTGGGTAGCAGATGGAGGTCGGGATGGAGCAGGGAGGTGGGGTCAAGGGATGGGTGTAGCCAGGACTGGGGTAGCAGGTGAGGGCTGGGGTGCAGGTGAGGCTCGAGAAGTAGTAGAATGGCAGAGGGTGGGGGGTAGGTGTGGGTCAGGTGTGGGTCGAGGGTCAAAGTACACATCAAGGGTTAGAATATAGTCAGGAAGCAGAGTATAGGTCAAGGGTCAAGGTGTTTTCGGGGGTCGGGGTGTGAGTTGAGGGTCGGAGTACAGCCAAGAGATAGGGTAGAAGTGGGGGTCAGCCCCAGAGAGGGGCAGGGCCCACTCACACTCGGAGCCACGCACGCAGACACCATGCAGGAAGGCCAGGTGGACGTGGGAGACCTGGCTCATGAGGCTGGCCGTCTCGTAGAAGGCCTGTGGGGACGGGCCACTTAGGGGGCTGTGAACCCTGACCCCAGTCCCTCACCCCCACCCCCAGCCACAGCGGGGCCCAGCTGCGCTACTCACCAGGGCGATGCCGTGGTGGCCGGGGTCCAGCACCTTGAGCACGACCCGCAGCTCCTGCTCACGGTCCCCACCAGGAACAACAGGGTCTCCGCTGTCCGCCTGGCCCTCCTCAGGGTCCCCACCCCCCACTCGCAGGAGGCCCTCATACACGTTGGTCCTGGTGCCCTGGCCCAGGTGGGAGAGCTGGGGAGTACGGCGGGGGACATCAGGATGGCAGTGGCTGACCTCCCCAGGGACCCTGCCCCTGAGCCCAGATGCCCCTGGGAAACTCCCCCCACCACCCCCGCACCTGGGTGATCTCATCCTGGTGGATCTGGTGGAAGCTGAGCTGGCTGAGGTTGAGAGGCCTGGTGCTGTCCTGAGACCCCCGCAGGATGATGAGGTTGGAGGCCTCTAGGGGTAAGACCCCAGGAAGTGAATGTTATGGGGTGAACTATGTCCCCCAGAGAGATGTTCAGTCAGTGGATTTTTGACAAGGACACTAAGTACGGGCAGTGGAGAAAGAGCCATCTCTTCAATAAGTGGTGCTGGGAAAACTGGATATCCACATGCATGAGACTAAAGCTGGATCCCTACCTCACACCATATATAAAAACCACCTCAAAATGGATCAAGGACCTGAATGTAACAGCTACAACTAGGAAACTCTTAGAAAGTAACATAGGGGCAAATCTTCATGACCTGGGATTCGGTGATGGATTCTTAGATGTGATAAAAGCTCAAACAACAATGACAAAAATAAACAGCTGGACCTGATTAAAATTTAAAACTGGTATGCATCAGAGGAAAGTGAAAAGACAATCTGCAGAATGGCAGAAAATAGTTACAAACCATGTATCAGATAAGGGTTGAATATCCAGAATATATAAAGAACTCCTCCAACTCAACAACAAAAGGAGAAATGACCCAATTTAAAAATGAGCAAAGAGCTTGAATAGACATTTCTCCAAAGACAGGCAAATGGCCAATAAGCACATGAAAAGATGCTCAACATCACTAGCCATCTGGGCAAAGCAAATTAAAAGCACAGTGACCTATCACTTCACACCCACCAGGATGGCTCTTAAAAAAAAAGAAGAAAGAAAAGAGAAATAAATTTTGGAGAAGATGTGGAGAAATTGGAACTCTAGTGCAACGTTGGTGGGACTGTAAAATGGTGCATCCACGATGGAAAGCAATATGCCAGTTCTTCAAAAGTTTAAATGTAGAATGACCACTTGACCTGGCAATGCCTCTTTCTAAGTATACAGCCAAAGAGGTCTCAAAGAGATTCCTTTCCCACCATGTGCTCGCTGCGGCATTATTCACAACAGTTCAAAGCTGGAAACAACCCAAATATCCATCAGCAAATGGACAGATCAACGCACTGTGGCCTATACACATACTAGGGTATTGTTCAGCCATGAGAAAGAACAATGTTATGAGACGTGCGGCGGCATGGAAGAACCCTGAAAACCTGATGCTCAGTGAAACAGGTAAGACAGGTAAGGGCACAAAGTATATGCCATCATGGTTCTTAGAGGTGACTATATCCTCGAGCAAATTTGCAAATAAGTAGTTAAGAGGTTGCCGGAAGAGGGGGAGACAGGCACAGGGGAAGGGGTATGTATGTGTACAAAAATAAGGGGGAAAAAATCTTTGCATGGAGGACAGATAGAAAATAGAGGGGAAGCAGAAGGACGGAAGGTTCTATTTTGCAGGGTGCTGGCACCAAGACTTCCTAAAGGAAAGAACAATAAATGGCATGAAAACAGAGTCCCAAAGACTGAATGAGAGGGAGAGCAAGGAAGGCCTGGGGAGAGGGCCCTGGTTTAGGGACCCCAACTTGTGAAGATGCAGAGTCAAGGAAGTGATTGAGGATTTTAAGGAAGCAAAGGACCTTTGTCAGGCTTTCAGCCAAGTGTGAGAGGCCAGGACGGTAGTTTAAGAAGTGGATGGCTTCTGAAGCAGTGGCCGGTGAGGATAATGAGGTCTCGAAGTTTTCCTAAGAAAACCAGGGAGTCTGAAGCAGGGAAGTGGCGAATCAGAACTAGGAGTTCAGAGTTGAAACCGGAATCGAGTCTGGAAGCCTGGGGGAATGCATGACCCATCCATAGCAGCATGGACCTGAGCCACCAAAAGAAAAATAAAGGGACAGTAAATGGCACTTTTTATTAAAGAGAGAGCGAGCGCTGTTCTAGTCCTAATTTCTGGTCTGCAAAGGCGATCTTTTTTGGAAATAGGGTCTTTGAAGATGTGACCAGTTAAGATGAAGCCATGCTGGGTAAGGGTGGGTCCAAAATCAAACATGACACGTCCTTAAGAGAAGAGGGAAATTTGGACACAGAGACCCAGACAGCAGCGAGAAGGCTACATGGAGACAGAATCAGAGAAGGGAGCGATGCAGCCGTAAGCCAAGAATGCTGGCAGCCATCAGAAGCTTGGAAGCTTAGAAGAGGCAAGGAGGGAAGGCAGCCCCGCCCTCACCTAGATTTCGCACTTCAGCCTCCAGGCCCATGAGATAAGGAATTACTCATTTTCAGCCATCATGTCTGTGGCCCTTTGTCCCTGCAGCCCCAGGACACTGAGACAGACTGGGGGGCCCTGCCCCTGCCCAGCCCCTATCACCGTACCTCCCGGCCTGGGCAGGCAGCAGTGGCGCAGGGGAAAGCAGTGGTTCCCAGCCCGCAGCGAGCAGCCTTGCAGGGCGGCCCGCAGCTCACGCACAGAGGGGAAGGTGCGGCCCCAGCCCTCCAAGGTGAAGGCCCCGGCCTGCTGCTCAATGGGGAACTTCCACAAGCGCAGGGTCGGCTCGTGGGGTGCCTAGAGTGGGGAGGGTGGCAGGGGTGGGCATGGTGAGGGGGATGCAGGCAGAGGCACTCCTAGCCCCAGCCCCGGGCCCGGAGCCTACCTGGTTGTGCTGCGCCACCGAGAGAATGAGGCGAGAGAGGCAGCTGATGCTCCAGTGGATGAGGAAGAGGCCAGGCTCGGGTTGCAGCTTGGCCAGCACAAAAGGCTCCCTGGGAGAGGGACAAAGGGCACCCACGGCCACTGCTGGACCCCTGCCTGGCAACGGGGACACACAAAACCCGCCCAAAGGGGCACGTGCGCAGCTGGGGCAAACGTGAGACACAGCCACTCGCTTGGTGACAATGAGCCCGGACGCAGGCACGGCCGACATCACGCACAGGGACGCACTCAGGCATGACACCTGTCAGCCACTCCTGGGTGACAAACTGAGCCAGACAAAGTCCCAGCAGACTCAGTCACTTACATCGGGCCAAGGATGCTGTGCAGGCACATGGTGGCTTACACCATGTGTGTACCCCCCAAAAACACGTTCATCTTTTTAAGTCTCCAGTGTCTTAGAGCAGTTAGAAGGAAATACCTGAAATTGGGGAACTGTAACCCATGCAATACTTTGAAATTTATTCTGTAAATAATTATTAAAATGTAAAAAACAAAAACAAACAAACAAAAAACACGTTCATAAACTCAATCCATTCCTGTGTGAGCCCACTGGAAGTAGCACCTTTTGATGAGGCTGTGTCAGGTAAGGCAAGGCCCAGCCCAGGCCTATGTCTGTTAATCCTAAGACCAGAGCCCTGTGTAAGCATGATGAAATTCAGATACATACAGAGAAAGCCGCAGGAAGCAAGAGGGAAGGAGAGGCTGCCGTGTGTCTTGCCATGTGACAAACTAAGGGCCAAGGGCTGCTGGCAGCCAGTCCTAGAAGGCTACAGACTTTGGGGAGAAAACATCGCCTTCATGAGGACTCGATTTGGACTTTCTTTTGGCCTCGAAATTGGGAGTGAATAAACTCCTGATCTTTAGCCTGACCCAATTCATGGTATTTCCTTGTACAGCCCAGGAAACTAAAACACACAATGACACGCGAGAGAACGTGTGTCACACACCCAAAGGACAAGCACAGAGACAGCTGCGTACCCCACGTGATGGGCTCCCCAGGAGGTGCAATGTCCTGGGGCCAGAGGGGATAACCGTCTCAAACACAAGCAGGCCCTAGGAGGTGACGCCGAGGCCCGGCTGTGCCGGGGACCCCAGACCTGTGTTCCGGCAGCTCATACCCACCCACCACGAGAGGCGCAGCCAGAGCCGCTGAGAGGTGACATGGCCACACCATCCTCCCCTGAGCTGGAGATGAGGGTTGGGGTGGGAGGACCTCCTTAGATACCCCTAGCAACTGAGTCCCGTGTCACAGGCAGGACGGCACCACCCACAGCCAGACATGAGCCCTGACCCAGAGCACTCCACAGGGGGCCTTACGGCATGCCTGCACTTTCAGACGTCTTTCCACAGTCAGCTACACGGTCACAAGCAGGACCGCTGAGGGGGTGACACACAGTTCAACGGACACACCCCTGCACAGGAACATGGTCAGTCCCCACACGGACCCCGGGATGGCTGCACAAGCCCCACAAAAATCACCCGTCCTGTGGGGCGTACAAACACACAAGGGCAACCACACACACAGGCCCTGCCTGTCACTGGACAGGCCTGAGGAGAGGCCCAAGTCAGCCACTCATAGGACAGCAGGACTACCCATGCCATCACAGGCCTCCGCTGTGCCCCCAGCCCCAGGTGCACACTCACACAAATTCACAGGCATGCACACTGAGGAGTGCACAACAAACACATATACACACAGAGAGATACACATAGCACACTCATGCATGCACACATACCTATATGCACTCCCATATGCACAATGCTCACACCACATTCTCACAGGCACACACGTGGAACACAGAGAAGTTTGCACATTATGCACACGTGCATTCAGTGCTCACACACACCCACATGCATGCATGTGTATTCACACCTGCACACAGAGGTATGCACAACATATATGTATGCATACCTGCACACACACACAGTACTCACATGCACACACGCACAAGCACACACACACTGAGGAGCACATAACACACACACAGAGGTACACACAGCACACTCGCATGCGCACCAGCACACACTCATGCATGCATACATATCTATATGCACACCTAAGTACACAATGCATGTACCACACACCCACATGGACACACAAAGACACATGGCACACAGTTTGCACATGCATACACACATGCATTCAGTGTTCACATGCACTCATCTGCATGCATGCATGTGTACTCACACACACTCATCTAGAGGTGTGTATAGCACATGCACACAGCACTCTGTACATACTGTGCAACTCATGCACACAAGTGTACACTCAAGTACACAATGCATGCACCAGTCACATACACACTCACAGAAGCACACAAATAACACATGTACTGCACATGCACATATGCACACACATCACAGATGTGCTCATCTGCACATACATACATATGCACACATGTGCAAACCCATGTACAAATATGCTGTGGACATGCCCCAGCCTCAGCCCCTGGGTGCACTATCCACCCACATACACTCAGACATGCACACATGGAGGCACAGACACATACACACGCACTATGTTCAAGCCACACGCCCTAGAGCTCTGTCCCGCTGTCAGCCTCAGCGGCAGGCCCCGCCCCACCCCCCACGCCCAGTGCTCACAGCAGGGGTCCATGGATGCCTTCCTGGACACTCATCACCAGCCGCGGGGGCGCCACCTCATGGCACAAGTAATGGCTGGAGTCGGCCGTCAGGCGGAAGTAGCCATCCACCAGCGACACCAAGGACAGGGTCGCCGCCCGGGAAGGCAGGGTCAGCTCCTGGACACCGGAGGGGACGTCAGGCAGGGGCCGAGGCCAGGGAGGCCCTCCCAGCCCAGTCCCCAGCCCCAGGCCCCACCAGACACTTGTTGTCCTGCCGGTGGATGCTGACGTGGTTCTCGGCCACCACCACGTGGGTGATGTCCTGGAAGTCGCAGAAGTAGGCCCAGGGAGGCTCCTTTGGCCTGTCCACTGGCTGGCCGCCCGCCGCTGGTGCCTTGGCTTTCTTCCCTGACAAGCTGGCTCGGGGATTCCTAGAATCCTGGAGACCCAGCACAGAGGACAAATGCATGGACCCAGGCTACAGCTGCTCACAGCCCCTGCACTCTCCCCAACAGAAACAGGAGCCAGAGAGGCCAGGGGACCTCTCCTGGACCCCCAGGGTCAGTGGCAGGGCAGGGGACCCGCCCCTGAGTGATACACATTGCAGAAGCCAGACTCGGGGAGAGCAGAGAAGCATCTACACTCACTCATCCCCACCAGCCAGGGCCCCAGCGCCAGTCAGAGGACTCCCCAGAGGTACAGACCCCAGAAGCCATGTCCCCAGGATACGGGCAGACAGAGGGCACACCCCAAGATCAGGTCCCGGGACTATTACACAGCCATTAAAAGGAATGACGTACTGATCCAAGCTGTATTTAGACGGACCATGAAAACATCATGCTCAGTGAAAGATGCAAGACACCAGAGTAGATGGTGTACGATTCCTTCTGTGAGATAACTAGCACAGGCAAATTCATAGAGATAGAAAATAGATGAGAAGTTCCTAGAGGCTGAAGAGTCGGTGCTTCATGGGTACAGAGTGCCTATTTGGGATGAGGGAAAAGTAATGTTTGGCGTGAGGATTGCACAAGAATGCGAACGCTGACTAATACCACTGAATTTTATGCCTGAAGGTGGTTTCGATGGGAAGTGTTATGTTGTATATATTTTACCATAGTAACAAAAAAAAGAGACGCAGGCCACAGGGGACAGACTGACTGACACCCTGGGATCAGGTTCCGGGAGTACGTGGGGAAAGGACTCGGCAGAACCATACTCAGAGGTGAAGTCCGGGGCTGAGAGCAGGGAGTCCCCAGGGCCCCCACGTGCAGGAGGCAGCAGCCAGATGCTTGTTGGAATGAGTTGTACCCTCCACAAAAAGACACGTTCTTATTTTTAATCCACAGTCCCATTCTCGAAGGAAAGTAGTCCTATTTATAAGCTGTTTTTTTCTGTATGTGAAGGCGAGTTCCTGGGGACTCAGGGACTAGGATCTCTGAAGACCCTATGAGGTATGGTCATGTGGAGGGTGGGTCTTAACCAGCAGTGCTGGACACGCTGGCATCAGAGAAGTCACAGGGAGGGGCCAGGCCTCTACCAAAGCCAAAAGAGCTGACCTCAGGGTGGGGGAAGCAGAGAAGACAGAGATGGGGAGCAAGAGAGAGAGACAGACAGCCAGACTACCACACCTCAGAGGCAGAGCCACAAACCAAGGAACCCTAAGGAATGAGGCCAGCCGGCAGGGGAACGCTTCAGGCTTTGGGACAAGGCCTCAGGGCTGCTTTTGAGCCCACAGCGGTGAGAAATCTGCCTCAGGAGCTCTGGCCTACGGAGCCAGCACGGCCAGATGCCCTGCTCACCTCTGCCTGCGCCGGCCGCCACTGGATCCCTGCGGTGCCGGAGACCAGCACCTCGTGGGTGGGGGGTCCCGTGGCAGACTCGGGCACGGGGGCCTCAGGGGCCAGCCCAGTACCCCGGAGGGGGCAGGGCCCGCCCTCGGCCTGGGCCTGCAGTGCCAGGTGGCACACGGGCACACGCTCGGTGCCAAAGCGGGGCGCCAGGCGCTCGAGGGTGGCCAGGTACTTGACCATGACGAGCTGTGGGGAGAGGTGGCCAGGCCGGAAGCTCTGCAGGAACCTGCGGAAGATGGCCTGCAGACGCAGGCGGGTCAGCACGTTGTGCTGCCGGATCTGCCTCCGGAAGGAGCGTGGGATGCAGTCCTGGAAGCTGTAGGGGCCACATGGGGGGGAGGGGTGCGGTCAGGGGCCGCGCTGGGGGCAGGCCCCGCTGGGTGATGCAGGGCAGGTGGCTTAACCTCTCTTTTTGAGCCTTCAGAAAACAGGCTGCACAGGGCCAGGGAGAAATAACACAAGAAAGGAGAACACAAGGAGGCCAGGGGTAGGGGGTCTGGGGCATGGAGGGGCTGGAAACCCCAGCTCTTGGGTGCCTTCCTTAAACTCTAGAGGGCTCAGGTGAGTGCCTCATCTGCAAAACGGAGCTCAAACTCCCCACCTCTAAGGCTGCTGAATTAAATGAATGATTTATGTTCCAGGTGCTTAGACTCCGTGTGGGCACAGACCACCTGTGTGCAAGTGCCCAAGTCACTATTATTTTATGGTTAACCTTATGATCGTCAATCAAGGCACATCTCTGGAAGAAGCCCTCGCACCCTTAATCCATTCCCTGCTCCCCATGCACCTAGGTGACAGCTCTGGGTGGCTCAGTCTCCACTTCCCAAGCTCTCTCTCCCATCCCACGGCCAGAGGGATCCTAAAGCTCAAAGTTCTAAGGGCCTCCTGCCCCAATTCCAATTCTTCCAGGGTTCCCTGGTGCCCTCTGGAAAATGGCCCTCTGACCCATGCCTTACAGACTCTTGCAGGCCACAGCCTACTTCAGTTCCTCTGGAAACAGGACTTTGCTGCCTTCTGCCTCCTGGCCTTTGTATACGCTATTCCCTCCATCTAGAGGAAGCCTGGTCAACCTTCAGGAAGGGACCTCCTCTGGGCTTCCCAGTCTCCACCCATCCTCCAGAATGATAACAAGACAGGGACTGAAACAAACATGTTTCATGAAGAGCTGCTGGCCCTTTAAGACCCAGCACCCATGCTGCCTCCTCCAGGTAGCCTGCCATAAGGGCTTCAGTCTTCACTGCAATGCAGGGGTCGTTGGAGGGGAGCTGACTGGCTCCCAGCTCCCCAGAATCCTGCCTCCTCCCTTCCCTCAAATTCTAAGGATTTCTCAAAGCCAATGGGCTGTGAGGATCTGCCAAGTCCCCACCTGCCAGCCCTCACCTGCTCCCAATCTCTGACTCACTTGCTCTGTTCCAGCCATACTGGCCTCCTCATGGCCCCTCCAACACATCAGGCACAGCCCAGCCTCAGGGCCTTTGCACTGGCAGCTCCCTCTGCCTGAAATGCTCTTCCCCAGATGCCCCCCACTTTTACTTCCTTCAAATCCTTCCTTAAACGTCACCTTCTCAGTGAACACTTCCCAGGCTCCCCTATTTTATATTACAAACCCCTCATTCCCTGACCTTCTCCTTCCCCATTTCTGCCTTAATTTCTCCTGAGTGCCTGTACTACCATCTAAAATGCTATACGTTGTTGCTTTTGTACTTTATTTACTTTCTCTCTCCTTCAAGCGATGGGAGCTCTGGCCAGGCAGGGACTTTTGTCTGGCTCACTCCCTGCAGGGTCTCAACCCCTAGAACTCCTGTCGGCCCACGGGAGGCACTCAACACATGTTTGTGGGGTGAGCGGAGGCAGGGAAGCAGGCCGGCGACCCTGGTTCCCCAGGTGCCTGGGGTGTTTGCACCTGTACCCCGCCCCCACCCCATGCCACTACCCCGTCCCCAACCACCTGATCTTCTTGGCCACCTCCTCCAGGGGGACGCCGCGGCAGAGAGCAAGGTGGCAGAGGTGCAGGAAGGCCATGCCCAGGCTCTCGTTCTTGAAGTGGTGGATCTCCTCGTCGCTTGACAGCTCCCCCAGGGACACCACATCATTCACGAAATCATGCTTGCCCTGGGAATGGGGGAGACAGCCCGCCCATTTGCTCTCTTGCTTCTGGTCATCTGGAGCAGGGACGGGCCCCCAGCTGTTTGGAAAGGCCAGACACACAGTGCGCGCACCTCCCCTTCCCAATCTGTTGTCTGTGGTAGACATCACTAATCAATCCCAGCACTCTTGTCTATGCAACCCGGAAGCATGGTTCAGGCAGCCAAAGGATCTCAGAGGGCATGAGTGGAAACCTGAGCCCTGTTTCCCCAGTCCTGCCCACACCTGCTCAAAGAGGTACTCAAAGGAGGCTGGGTCCAGGAGTTGTACCCCCTGCTCGGCCTGTTCTGAGGAAGCATCAGGCCCTGGGGGCCTGCAGCGGTGCACAGCTGGCTCCTGAGAATTCATGCCATGCCAGTTCCGGAAATAAAATCTGCAGGAAAGGAAGGGGCAGGTCTGGGCCTCATGGAGTGTCACCTCGCTCCCCTATGCCAGGGGAGCTGGAGGTTGGCATGTGCTCAGGTCAGCTCCAGGACTGTGCCCACGGGGGACGGCATGAAAGGGGCCAAGCCTTCCAAAGGGCCTCTGCCCACCTCATGCGGAAGTGAAGCATCAGGCTTGTGTCTCTGCAAATTTCCAGGACGTGGTTTGGGGGCAGCCAGACTTGGGCCTGGGCATCGAAGAGGGCGAAGAGATTGAGGCAGGGTGGAGTGATGCCTGGAGCCAAGAAAACATGAGGTCAGGAGCTGCGTTGCCTGTTGCCATCAGCCCTGCGGTGCACGGGACCCCCCCCCCACTCCCCGTCCCCCTTCTCATTCCTTCCCTGGGCTTCCCCCCTCTGCCTCCAGCTTAATCTCCCAGTGCTAATGGAGCAGAAGACAATGCAGCCAATTGATCAAGCTGTGGCCTCCAGGAAGACTACATTTCCCAGCCTCCTCTACAGCTAGGAGGGGGGCCACTGGACTGGTTTCTGGCCAGTAGGATATGGGCAGAGGGAAGGCCCACCAAGACAAATGTCGACCATCTTCCCTGACCTAGGAAAGCCAGAGGTCCCTTTTGCCAGGTGGCAAAACTACAGGATGGAGATGAACTGTCTGACCTGCAATAGATTTCAGGTAAACCTTTAAAAATCATAAGCCAAGACATTGTGGGAATGGGGTTTGTTACTGCAGCAAAACCTATCCTAGATTGACTAACACAACTCTACAAAACCCTGGCATTTTGCCCAGTGTCTCTCTGACCTCCAGGCCTGCAGAAGCATCCAACTATTTTCCAGATGTTTCTCCCTGAACATGCCAGGACCCCCTAGGTGTACCTTATTCCAAACTGATCTCATCTGCACTCCCCAAACCTGCCCCTGCCAAAAACTTGATCCTTGTCCTCAACTCCTCCCACCCCTCCACATCAACCTGGTCTGCAAGTTCTGTCCTTCTGAATCTTCCCATTCTCCAGCATCCATCAGCTTCCTTCGAAACCAAACCCAGCCCCATTCCAGCCTCCTGGCTTATGTCTCAGCCTCTGGATTTGCCATCATTCCACACACCAGCTGTCCAAGGCTTCTTTCTTTTCATGGATATCATTTTAAATACTTATTAAAAAGGCCACTCAGAAGAACTTACAGAGACCCATGCCCTAGCAATGAGAAAAAGAAATAAAACTTGGCAGATACGACTCAAGCCCCTGTCTACTACTCTTCCTTTCCCCACCTTCAAAGACGTCAACACACTCCAGATGACAGGTGTAACTCTGGGCCGTTCCTTTTTCCTGGCTGTATAGTGTTCTGGTGCACAACCATACTGCAATTCATCTGTGCCTTCTCCTACTGATGGGTTTTGAAATGGTCTCTCATTTTTCACAACAATTAGGTCTGTAGGGGGGTACATCTAGTAGCGGACCTGCTTGCCCTCAGGGACTGCACTTTCAGCTGTGTTGATGTCACATTACTCTTCAAAGGAGCTGCATCCAACTGCACTGTCTCCTGCAGGGCAATGCCTCCCTTGTGAGGCAAAGTCCCTGCAGTGGGTTAGAGCTGTACGTACCCCAGAAACACATGTTCTGAAACCTAAACCATTCCTGCGGGTGTGGACCCATTGCAAATAGGACCTTGTGCTAAGATGACTTCAGTGAAGGCATGGCCCACCTCAGTCAGGATGGGTCTTAATCCTATGGCTGGAGTCCTTTCTGAGCAGAATGAAACTGAGACAGACAAAGTGAGAAAGTCACGGGAATCAAGAAGCTGAAATATAATGGAACCCAAAGGAGAATGGAGAGGCCAGGAGAGACCACCATGTGCCTTGCCATGTGACAGAGGAGCCTGGACTCAGGGCTGCCAGCAGCCTGCCCTGATGCCGGTCTTTGGGAAGAAAGCAAGACCTTAATGCTGCCTCGATTTAGGCTTTTTTCTGGCCTCAAAAACGTGAGCCATTAAATTCCCTTTTTTTTTTTAACCTACCCATTGCATGGTATTTGCTTAAGCAGCCAAGGAAACTGAAAGAGTCCTTAAGAACCAATCTCAGTTCTGGTAATGGAGAGTGGTGATGGTAGCATAACATTGTGAAAGTTACTGAATTAAATACTTGAACATGGTTAAAATAGGAAACTTTAGGTTGTATATATGTTACCACAATAAAAATTTAAAAACCACACAGAACTGTACAATACTAAGAGTGAACCCTAATGTAAACTGTGGACCTAACTTAATAACATAATTATAATAAACCTGGTTCACCGATTGTAAAAATGAACTATGCAAAGGCAAAATATCAATAATAAGGAAAACTATATGTGTGTGAGAGAGAGGTACATGGGAACTCTGCACTTTCTGCATGATTATTCTGTAAACCTACAACTGCATGGATGAATGAATATGTAAAACAGACCTACTGTCTGGCTTAAATCTTCTACGGCTCCCCGTTGTCCCCTGAGAAAGTCTGCCCCCCAGCAAGCATGGTCTGTTATGTTCTGGTTTCAATTCTTACTTCCCCTTTCGACCTATCAGAATGGACATTCCAGTTGCTTTGAAGGGCTTTTGCTTCCTCAAACAGGACATGCTGTCTGGGTCCTCTGCCCACGCTGTTCCCTCTGCTCACGCTGTTCCCTCTGCCTGGTCCACTTCACGTCCCCCAGCAAACCTGTCTATGTCCTTGCAGGAACGGCCAGTGACGGGAAAATACAAGGTGTGGTGGAAAGCCATGGGTGGGCCCTAGTTCATTCTGGGGTGGGGGGGTGGGGGCAGAGAGGGTCCCTTCTAGAGGACGGGACATGTTAGGGGAGTCCCCTCGAGAGGCCTTCAGATTAAACCGCACTTCTGAGTACATCCACATCAGGCTCTCTATTACCAGCTCTGGCTCCCCGCTGCTCTCAGGAGAAAGTCTAAACTGAAACTCCTCTCTCTGGCATTCAAGGTGCAGTAAGTTCTGGCCCTGGCTTTCCCAGGTCACCCTTGCCACCCCCACAGTCTGTACTCTTTGCAGAAGCCAGAGGGTACCTGTGAGCACGGGAGCCCGGGTACATCCCCCTCTGCCAAGGACCCTCCAAGCCTTCACCTCACTTCCCGGGGGCCCATAAGACCCTGCATGCTCTGCCCCGTCACCTCCCAACCCTCACCTCCTCTCACATCCCCGGGCTCACTCTGCTCCAGCCACACTGGCCTCCTCAGTGATTTTGGCAAGTCCCTACCCCAGGGCCTTTGCACTTTCCGTTCTCTCTGTCTTGTTCTCCCATCCTCCAGACAGCCCCATACTTCCTCCTTCAACTTTTTTTTTTCCCTTTTTTTGGCATGGGCAGGCACCAGGAATTGAACCTGGGTCTCTAGCCTGGCAGGTGAGAATTCTATTTGCTGAGCCGCCATCACACTGCCCTCAACTTTTTTTTTCTTTTCACTTTGTATTTTAAATAATGTCAAACTTGAAGGACCATTGCAAAAATAATGCATGCACACCGATGTTTATGGCGGCATTATTCACTATTGCCAATGGATGGAGGTGGCCCAAGGGTCCACCGACGGGGGAGTGGTAGGATGAACTGTGGTGTATACTCATGCTGGAATATTGTGCGGCTGCAGAAAGGAATGAAGTTGAGAGGCATGCAATAAGGCGAATGAACCTTCAGGAGATTAGGCTGAGCAAAATAAGCCAGAAACAAAAGGACATAGATTGTACATCCCATTAGCATGAACTAACTGCAATGAAGGTCTGAGAGTAAAAGTCAAAAGTCAGGAAACAGGAAGTGGACCGAGAGTGGGCAATCGATGCTAACGAGTACAGAATGTTCAATAAGGTTGACTATAAAGTTTCAGAAGGGGACAGCACAAGCCTGTGTGATGGCAGCACAGTACTGTGAGTGTGGTTAACCGAGCTGAGTACGACTGTGGTTGAAAGAGGAAGGCTAGAGTGGTTTTTTTATGTCACCAGAAGGAAAGCGAGGGGATAAAAACTGGGACTATATAACTTAGTGAGAGCTCGAGAGGATAATGGTGGTGGTTAATTGCATAAATATAAGGAAGTTCTTACATGAACTAAAACAAATGTGCGTCACTATTACAAGGTGTAAATAACAGAGTGTTAGATGGGAACAAATACAATTAATGTAAACTAAGGTTTACAGTAAACAGTAACATTGTAATATTCTTGCTTTAATTTAAACAAAGGCACTATACTAAGGCTAAATGTCAATAATAGGGAGATATCAAGGGGTAAGGGATATTTTCCTTCAGAAGAAATGAGGCTGTTCTTATACTGACTGTAATGGTGAATGCATAACTACGTGATTATACCAACAACTCTGTGCACTTAGGATGGACTGTATAGTGCGTGAATAAAACTGTTAAAAAAAAAAGAAAATTACATTGAGAAAAAATAATAATACAAAACCCATACAGAATGTGGGGCAGACAATTAAAAAGGATTGGCAAAAAAAACTTTTTAAATAAAAATAAAAAGTACTGGCAAAGTCCTCTGAGGGATAGGGATAAAACATGGACCTATTAAACTTTACCACCAGGGAATCCCCTGATACTATGTCAAACATTAGGGACAACCAAATCAATAGGCCAAGCCCTTGATCTTGAGACTTACTCTTGTGAAGCTTATGTAGGTAGCGGAGAAGCTTAGACTACCTGTAGGCATGCCTAAGAGTTACTTCTGGAGGACCTCTGTTGTTGCTCAGATGTGGCCTCACCCTCTTGAAGCCCAACTTTGCAAGTGAAATCATTGCCCTCCCCACTGCATGAGACATGACATCCAGGGGTGAAAGTCTCCCTGGAGGTGTGGGAGATGACTCCCAGGGATGCATCCAGACCTGGTACCGTGGGATCAACATTCCATCCTGACCAAAAGGGGGAAAAGAAGTGGAACTAATAAAGTATCAGTGGCTGAGAGTTCAGATAGAGTCAAGAGGCTATTCTGGACGCGACTCTTAAACAAGCTTGGCTACATATTGCCAACTCCCAATCATTCCTGCTAACCCTAAAGAACACCTAGGGCTCTATCTGAGATCCTACCAAAGTTTCACACACTAAGATGACTTTCTAGAAACCTACAACCTCCAGATGGTTCCTAGGCCAGAAAAGTCCTGAAATCTAGAGGGCCCAGCCTCTCCAAAACATCAACTAGTTCCATCCCCTTATCCCATATTATCCTTACCCCTTCCCAACATGAAAAAGTTAGAATGGGCATAATGCAAAATACCCCTAAAGGTGGGGAGAAGGATCAAAGGAGAAGGAGGAGTCATAACAGCAAAGACAGGATTTAACAGGTGAGTAAGAATGCTGAATCATTACACTGATATTTCTCTTACTCTCCAGTGTCCTCGAACAGCCAGAAGGAAAAACCTGAAATTGCCGAACTGTAACCCATACCAAACTTTGAAATCTGTTCTGTAACTACTTGTTACAGTGTCCTTTGAAATTTGTTCTTTTGTATATATATTTCACAATTATATTTTAATTTAAAAATTAAAAAGAAAAACCAGAACCTCATACACAGAACTCCAACACCCTCCCTACCCAGAATCTCAGATTCAGCAACTTCTACCACTTCACCACAGCTGCCCAATCGTTCTTCCTATCCATCCATCTAGCCTCCCACCCATGGGTGACAAGAGGCCATACACTTCATGCTCTTTGACCACTTAATACCTCCCTGTGCATTTCCTAAGAACAAGGACCTTCACTAAAATGTAATTATCAGGTTCAAGAAATACACTCACTTCCTGAAGGTTTTGTTCTAAAAGCACCTCCTCGGGGACATCTTCCCTGACCACCCCCCCAGGAGTGTACCTCTGGCCCCAGCACCACCTCTTCCTGGCACCTTTATTCCCCCCCTGTACTCGCCGGCCTCTGGCCTCCCACGCCGCTTCCACACTGACCGCCTCTCTCAATCTCTTTCCTACTGGAATCCCAGCTCTGCACAGGACGCGCTGCGGGGCCGGCAGGCAGGAGGTGCCCGCTGGGCGTCGGCAGAGGGACTGGACGGACAGAGCCCGGACTCACCGACTTTGTGTGCGACGTGGATGCAGACCTCCTCGGCAGTCAGCGAGGCCTCAGTGAAAGTGACCCAGGGCTCTCCGCCGCCCGGGCCAGCCCAGTGCAGGAGGACCTTCAGGCCTGCCATCGTGGCCACCAGCTGCGCTCCGTCGCTATCGGCCTTCCTGCCCTGGGCGGGGCCTCCCCGCTGGCACAGAGGCATGCTCCCGACAGTGGGCTCGGCTGTGGATGGACAGCCCATCAGCTCCTCCAGCCTCAGCCAGGAGGCCTGTGAGTGCCTCAGCATTCCGCACAGCCAGCTGCCACCCCATGGAAGATTCTAGGCCCCCTGAGCTGTGTGACCTCGGCACCCAATTTCTCCCCTCCGAGCCTTGGTTTCCACATCTGTGTAAGGGAGCTGAGGGATGCACCCCACCTAATAAATCCATCAAGAACATTAAAATTGCACCTTCCCCTTCCACCTCTGAAAAATCTGCACCAATATAAAAATCTTCTCTGACCCCATCCTCCCAAATAACCATATGTGTCAAACAGACCTGAGAAAATACTTGGGAAACCATTTATCTGATTAGGGTTCATTATCTATAATATGTATAGGACTCCTACAACTCAACAAAAAGATGAACAACCCAGTTATAAAACGGGCAAAGGATTTGAATAGACATGTCTCCAAAGAAGATATACAAAGGGCCAATCAGTGCATGAAAAGATGTTCAGTATCATTAGCCATCAGGGAACTGTGAATCAAACCCACAATGAGACACCACCTTAAACTCACAAGGATGGCTGTTATTCAAAACAACAGAAAATAAGTGCTGATGAGGATGTGGAGAAATAGGAACCCCGAACGTGGCTGCCGGGGATGTAAACTGGTGCAGCCACTGTGGAATGCGGCTTGGCAGTTCCTCAAGAATTTAAACAGAATTATTATTCGGTCCGGCAATCCCACAGCTATTGTATATATCCAAAGAAACTGAAAAGTCAAGACTCCCATAGATGTTTGTAAACCAATGTTCATAACAGCATTATTTATCATATCCCAGAGGTGGAAATAACCTAAGTGACCATTAACGCATCACTGCATAGAGAAAATGTGGCTTTGTCGATACGACGGGTTATTACTGAGCCATAAAAAAAGAATGAAGTCCTGATACAGGCTACAACATGGATGAGCCTTGAAGACATCATGTTAAGTAAAATAAGCCAAACAGCAAATATGATATGTTTCCACTTATATATGAACTTTCTAGAATATGCAAATTCATAGGGAAAGAAAGGAGGTTACAGGTTAAGGGGAGGGGTGGAGGGAGCGGGGAATGGGGAGTTAACGCAGTCCCTGTTTGCTGTGATGGAAAAGTTTTGGTAATGGATGTTACCACAATCACCAAGAAAAAGACAGACAGACAGACCTGGGGATGAGTCCGGGAATTTCCTGGGTCAACTGAAGCAAGTCACTGAGCCACCTTAGGCCTCAGTTTCCCCACCTGGAAAATGGGGGTGCCATCAAGAGATGGCTGTGACTGTGTTTCAACGTAGTTCTGCATGTCGTACCTTCAGCACAGCCCTTAGCACATGCGTAAAAAAAAATACGATAAAAACAAGGATTCAATCAAAATGACTGGTTTCATTTTCGTGATATTTTCTCTTTCAGGAGAAGATTCCTGCCACCACTAAGGTCCCAGGCCAGCCCCTCTGGACTCCCACTCTAATCCAATCTCAGAGCTTTTGGGATGGGGTCCAGGGTGGAATGGCTCCTGAAGCCCCCAGTATCACCAGAGAGGTATTATCAGCAATTCCCCCCAATGCTACTGATTTAAGACAATGATAGGAAAACAGTATGTTGCAACAGCTCAATGTCAGATTCCTTGGGAATCTGCTTTTCTCTGAGGCTGCTGTCTCCTCTGGAAAATGAGGACACCACAGTCTTCTTCCAAAGACTGCTGGAAAGATTCAAGGAGATGAGGCAGGGAAAGCACTTGGCACAGGGCCCGGCAGCCCTTCATAAATGTCATTACTGATAGCTGGATATATTTAAAAATTCTCAATATAATCTTTAAGCTGGAAAATGCCTACTATGGTCTTCAGTAGCTTAAAAAAAACTGTTTGGTAATCACTTCACTCAAGCAACCTTGAATTATATTTTAAGCATAAAAAGCCCTTGTTAAGCTAGTTTGTGGCTGGTCTAATCTCAACACTCTCTGATCTCAGAAACCCTCCCTGACACTCCTGCAGGAATGAAACATTATATGAACTAACATCTGCACCTTCCTTCTGTTGCAGGACAAGATCAAGGCCTGAAAGGGGAACAAAGAAAGAAGGGCACAGCAGATAACACGTCCACTAAACAAAATGAAGCAGGCGACCCTTACTCAATTTAATGAATCCTGTGACTTTTACTTAGTTGGGATTTTTTGTTTTGCTTTGTTTCTGCTTTCTTCTGGACCTTTGCCATTTCTTTGTCTGTTTGGGGTTATAAAAGCCTAAACCCTTCCCACCCCGAACTGGTCTTGGAAAATGTTTCCTCCAGTGCCCTGATGATGGACCTTCAAGAAACTCAAGTTCCCACCAAAATAAAGAGACCTGTGTCTCTGATGCCGGATCAAGCGGGCGTATTTAGTACCATGTTTTCTAACGGTAACATTACTCATGTCTGAGACGAGACCCTGGGGGTGGGGATTGTGGGGCGCCACATGGCCTCGTTTCTGTCCCCCCAAAACCCCGAGCCAGCTCAGAGGATGGGGTCTGGGGGAGGCCTGCCCCTGAGACGCTGCACCCCCGCACCCCACTCCCACCCTACTCCCCCACACACCCCAAACCACCCACCCCGGCTGGCCCGCGCCACGAACCCCCGTTTTACAAGGCGCAGCCGACACCCCCGCCTCCCGCTCCAGACTCACCCTTCCCGGGCCTCGGGCTAGAACCCTGAACCCCGCCTAGAAAGCAGCCGCGGACTGTTCACCACCGAAACGCCTCCTCCCATTGGTCTGCTGAAACGCACACGTCCATTGGCCGTCGCTTGTTCCGTAGCGGGTTCTTATTGGTCCCAACGCTGCGATGGTGGCGCGCCGATAGGTCCCTAGCCTGACAGGCTGAGCAGTCGTGATTGGCGGGATCAGCGGCCGGAAGTGCTGCCGTGTCAGCGATTGGCTGACATGGGGCGGGCGGAAACGGACTTGAAAGCGGTTGGCAGGACCTGGCGGAAGCTGGCCGTGATCTCTGCTCGGCGTGGCCCGGGCTTCGTTTGGCCCCGAGGGTCGGGGACTCAAGTCGTGAAGCCCCGCGTCCTCATCTTGGCATGCAAGGCCGTCACCGGCCGCCGTTTCAGTACTTCAATCCCCTGCCATGTGGTTCCCGCTTCCACTAGGTCCTGCTCTAAACCTCGCTGGATGTGCGCCCCCTCCTCCCCAGGGAGCGTTTCCGACCACTTGCTCACACCTTTCCCGCATCACTTGCAGCCGTCCTCTGAGCGCCGTCCAGGCAGCATCGCGATGTCCTACCAGATCCGAGTTCACTCCCAGCTCGGGAGGTCGCCGCCATTTATCAAGAGAGCTGTCCGCTGGCGCTTTGCACGCCTTCTCTCATTCAATCCTGAGAGTAGCCCCTCCCCAGCTCCGAGTGGGGACTTTTATTAACCGCATTTCGCAGAGGAAAAAAAAAAATGGAGGCACAGAAAGGTGGAATAACATTCCCAGGCCACATAGTGCTTGAGGACAGAAGTAGGAACCATAACTGCATGTGACAGCAACTCTAGATGTGAGGAAAGGCAGACCCTCCCGACTGGGCAGCTTTGGAAATTCAGTGCGAAGATGCAGGTAGAGAGTCAGCCCGGCTGCGGGGGCTTGGGGTGCTGGGAAGCGAATAATGAGCTATCCATCCCGACAAGGGAATAATAATGCGGCTAGGAATAGAGTAGGGGGCTCTGTGCTGATAGGGAAACATCTTCAGACTGATCATACATGTATATAATAAAAGAGGGGAATAAAAAGAATGTATGGATTTGTATTTCCGTGTGCCTGCTTAGCCCATCTCTGGAACAAATCAAAAGGAAAATAGAAATATCGGTTCCCTCTGGGAGGGAAGCCTTAGGGTCCTGTTTGGCTGCCCCTTTTCTCTCACACCCACCTCTGGTTCATCAGTAAATTCGATGGGCTTTGAAATCTGTCTTCTAATTTGGCCCCCTATTGTCTCATGTCTGGGCCAAGGCAGTAGCCTCTGCTCTGGTACCCAGCTCCTGCCCTGTCCTTCCTGCATTGGCCAGAAGGAGCCTGAAAGTGACCTAAGGCAGGCAACGCCCCTCATCTGCTCAGAACCCTCCAAGGTTCTTGTTTCACCCAGATGAAAAGCCCAAGTTCCCTCGCCAGTGTCCACAAGGCCCTGTCTGGTCTGCCCCCATCACAGTTCTGCCCTCTCCTCTTCCTGCAGTCCCCTCGCTCACCCCGTTCCAGCCCCATGGGGCCTCCTTGCTGTTCCTCCAACACACCAGGCACTTCTTTTTCTTGCCTTGGGACTTTTGTGCTCTCTGTTTCCTGTGCCTGAAATATGGTTACCCGAATTTTTGTATGCTCCTTCCCTCGTTTTCTTTAGATCTTCAAATACCAAATTGCTGTCGGTGTGCTTTCTGAATTTATAAACAGATTCCGTACTATACTTGTTCTTCTAACACTTGACTCTGTTTACTCAGCGATATACTCCTGGGGTTCATTCATGTTGACTGGTAGGTCAAGAAAGCTCCTTTTCTCTGCTGTAGCATAGTCCTCTGTACATATCCATCGATCACACCTTAATTGTCCATTCTCCTGTCGATGGCCTTTTATGTCATTTCCAGTTTTGTTGCTACCAGGGACATTATTGTGTGAAGACATAGGGGCGGTTTTCTAGAACAGTAATTAAAACCAATCACCCATTTGTATGACACCTGAGGCTCAGAGTTAGGGCTCTGAAGCTATGAAAGTCAGCACCACCCCATACAGGGACTGTTAAAATAGTTGAAATAAGTGATCAGACTTTGACTACTGATATGAATGAAGCTGACTGGATAGGACTAAGGTAAATCAGAATACAGGGTAAAGGATGATATGATATGGTCTATATTTTAAAACTTCAACTATATTTCAACTTCTGTGTGAAACCAAAGGGAGAGGTGTTTATTTGGTGCAAAACTTATATCCTTGGTAGCACACTATCTAATTTAACTTGTATGGTTGGTTTACTTGAACACTGTAATTACATGGAATCTTGAATAGGGTGTGAGATCTTGTTGGTTTGTACAAGTTAGTGTGATGCCCTGATATATGCCAGAGTAATTTGGGCAGAGAATAAAACAATATTTGCAAAGTCCCCTTGGGGGACTGTGGAGGAAGGAAGAAATATTTAACTTCCCCACCTGGGGAACACCTGATATTCACGCGGTATTGGGGACAGCAGTTTAATAGGCCAAACCTCTCTTTCTAAGCCAACACGGAGGTGAATTCACTGCTCTCCCCAGTATGTGGGATATGACTCCCAGGGGTATAAAGCTCCCTGGAAACGTGGGACAGGACTCCCAGGGAGGAGCCAGGACCCAGCACCTTGAGATTGAGAAAGCCTTCTTGACCAAAACCGGAAGAGAGAAATGAGACAAAATAAAGCTTCAGTGGCTGAGAGGTTTCAAACAGAGTCGAGAGGTTATCCTGGAGGTTATTCTTTTGCATTATATGGATATCCCTTTCTAGTTTATGGTGTATTGGAGTGGCTGGAGGGAAGTACCTGAAACTGTTGAAGTGTGTTCCAGTAGCCTCGATTCTTGAAGACGGTTGTATCACTACATAGCTTTTACATGTGACTGTGTGATTGTGAAAACCATGTGGCTGACATTCCCTTTATCCAGGGTACAGACGGATGAGTAAAAAAAGAAGGACAAAAATAATTAAATAATAGGGAAGTGGGTCAGGGGTGAAAAAAAATTTCTGTAGATCGCAATGCTAGTGGTCAGTAAGAGAGAGGGATAAAGGGGATGGTAGGTGTGAGATTTTTCTTTTTATTTCTTTTTCTGGAGTGACACGCATGCTCTAAAAAATGATCATGGTGATGAATGCACAACTATGTGATGATACCTCGAGCCATTGATTGTAGACTTTGAATGAACTGTATGGTGCATGAAGATATCTCAATAAAATATTAAAAAAAAATTAAACAACCATGATGACAATCACACAGGCCAAGAAATACCCCCTCACCACTCCCCAGAAGTGCCCCATTATGAATCAGTAAAATGCCATTCTCTGTCGCCTTCACCTGCTGCATTTTTCTTCGCAGCCCTTGTCACAGCCTGACATTTCCCAGGACGTTGGTTTCAGCGCCCGACTTAATGGCTGTCGGTGCTCTGCTGTGCTCCCAGCATTTGGACTCATGGGCGCCCAGCAGCAGGTATCTGATAAGCAAGTGCCGGTGGAGTGAATGGCCTCTGGGACCGTCTGGGCTGGGGTGGCAGGGAGCCTAGACACGCTGGCCACCGTTCTGCCCGCTACGGCAGGGCTGGTTATGCCCTTCCGGCCTGAGCTTCCTGTGAGCCCTGGGGCGTGCAGCCAGAGGAAGCCATGGGTGCCAAAATCCTCAACAGCCAGCCCGGAAGAGGTGGGGGAGCCGCCACTGGGCTTGGAGAGGACCAGATGGATCCGGAAGAGAGGGACAGGAAATGTCAGATGGGGTGACTCATGCAAACAATGATGGCAACTAAAAGAATCCAATATCTAGGAATAAATCTAACCCAGGATGTAAAGACCCTCTATTCAGAAAACTCTAAAACGTTGCTAAAAGAAATCAAAGGAGACCTTAATAAATGGAAGGACATTCCATTTTAATGGACTGGAGGATTACATATAGTTTAGATGTCAATGTTACCCAAATTGGCTTGCAGATTCAGCGCAATCCCACTCAAAATTCCAATGGCCTATGTTGAGGAAATAGAAAAGCCAATCATCGAATTTATTTGGAAGGGCAAGGGGCCCCAACTAGGCAAAAACATCTTCAAGAATGAAGTCGGAGGACTCATGCTGCCTGACTTTAAAGCATATCGCAGAGCTACAGTGATCAAAACAGCATGGCACTGGCATAAAGACAAACATATTGATCAATGGTGTCAAGTTGAGAGTGCAGAGATAGACCCACACATTTGTGGTCAATTGATTTTTTTTTTTCCAAATGGAGTGTGTGTTTTTTTTTTCATTGGCGGGCACCAGGAATTGATCCCGGGTCTCCAGTGTGGCAGGTGAGAACTCTGGCTGCTGAGCCACTGTGGCCTGCCCTCAACTGATTTTTTTTTTTTTTTTTTTTTTTTTTTTTGCATGGGCAGGCACTGGGAACCAAACTATGGTCAATTGATTTTGTTGTTGTTGTTGTTATTCCTCCCACTTTGGCATTTTAAGGATAGTTTTAGCTATTCAAGGTCTCTTTCCCTTCCAAATGAATTTGATAACTAGCTTTTCCAAGTCACCAAAGTAGGTTGTTAGGATACTGATTGGTATTGTGTTGAATCTGTATATCAATTTGGGCATAATTAACAACTACATTTATTTATTTTAAATAAATAATAGGGGAACAGATGTTAAAATAAATTGAGTAGAGGGAAATACTAGTGGTCAATGAGAGGGAGGGAAAAGGGGTATGGTATGTATGATTTTTATTTCTTTTTCTGGAGTGATGTATGTGCTGGTTTGAAAGGATGTATGGACCTGAGAAAAGCCATGTTTTAATCAAAATCACATTTCATAAAATGGCAGCATAATCCCTATTCAATGCTGTGTGTTTGAATCTGTACTTAGATCATCTCCCTGGAGATGTTTCCCAATTAAGAGTGGTTGTTAAACTGGATTAGGGGAGATGTGTCTCCACCCATTTGGGTGGGTCTTGATTGGTTTACTGGAGTCTTATAAAAGAGGAAACATTTTGGAGAATGGGAGATTTGGAGAGAGCAGAGAATGCTGCAGCACCACGAAGCAGAGAGTCCACAGTCAGAGACCTTTGGAGATGAAGAAGGAAAATGCCTCCCGGGGAGCTTCATGAAACAGGAGGCCGGGAGAGAACGCTAACAGATGACGCCGTGTTCACCCTGTGCCCTTCCAGCTGAGAGAGAAACTGAGACCATGTTCTCCATGTGCCTTCTCACTTGCGAGAGAAACCCTGAACATCATCGGCCTTCTTGAACCAAGGTATCTTTCCCTGGATGCCTTAGATTGGACATTTCTATAGAGTTGTTTTAATTGGGACACTTTCTTGGCCTTAGAAATGTAAACTAGCAACTTATTAAATTCCCTTTTATGAAAGCCACTCTGTTTCGGGTATATTGCATTCCGGCAGCTAGCAAACTAGAACAATGTAAATGCTCTGAGAAATGATCATGGTGGTGAATATACAACTATGTGATGATATTGTGAGCCATTGATTGCACACCAATTATGGAATGTTCATATGTTAAGAATGTTCATGTTGTATGTTGATTGATTTTATTAATAAAAGTTAAAAAGCAATATATATATATAATAAAATTTATATATATATATATATTTTATTGTAGGGTGGTGCGATGGTGGCTCAGTGTCAGAATTCTCACCTGCCATGCTGGAGACCCGGGTTCGATTCCTGGTGCCTGCCCATGCAAAAAAAAAAAAAAATATATATATATGTTTTATTGTAAACCTTAACAAACAAACATGCAAACATTCTTGACATACAAACATTCTACAATTTCATCACATGGTTGTATATTCATCACCATGATCATTTAAAAAAAATTTGCTACTCTCCAGCAAAAGAAATTAAAAAGAAAAAAGAAAAAACTCATATATACCATACCCCTTACCCCTCCCTCTGACTGATACGGTCAATCGATTTTTTTTTTTTTTTTGTATACTGTATGACTGTGTCACATTTCATTCTTTTTTCATACATGTATCCCCTTATTGCAGCACCATTTGTTGAATTTTTTTGTTTGGCTTGGTTTTTTGTTTGTTTGTTTTTGCTTGTTTGTTTGTTTGGGAAGTGCATGGGCCAGGAATTGAACCCAGGTCTCCTACATGGCAGGCGAGAAGTCTACCATTGAACTCCCCTCACATCCCCAATCAATTGATTTTTAAGAAGACTGCTAAGTCCACTCAATTGGAACAGACCAGCCTCTTCAACAAACAGTCCTGGGAGAACTGGACATCCACATCCAAAAGAATGAAGAGAACCCCTACCTCACACCTCATACAAAAATTAACTCAAAATGGATCCAATATCTAAATGTAAGAGCCAGTACCATAAAACTCCTAGAAGAAAATGTAGGAAAGCATCTTCAAGGTCTTGCATTAGGCAGAGGTTTCTTCTTAGCCTTGACACTCAAAGCACAAGCAAGGAAAGAAATACGTAGATAAATGGGGCCTCCTCATAATTGAATACTTCAAAGGACTCTGTCAAAAAGGTGAAAAGGCAGCCTACTCAATGGAAAAAAAATATTTGGAAGCCATATATCTGATAAGGGTTTGATATCCAGAAAATATAAAGAAATCTTACAACTTATCAATAAAAAGACAAACAGCCCAACTGAAAATGAGCAAAACACTTGACTAGACATTTTTCCAAAGAAGAAATACAAATGGCTAAAAAGCCCATGAAAAGATGCTCAGTATTACTAGCCATCAGGGAAATGCAACTCAAAACCACCGTGAGATATCGTTTCACATGTGTTAGAATGGCTGCTGTTAAGCAAACAGGAAACTACAAGTGTTGGAGAGGACACGGAGATATAGGAACGGATTCACTGTTAGTGGGAATGTAAAATGATACAGCCATTGTGGAAGGCAATTTGTCTTCCTATACAGGATGCTAAGTATAGAGCTGCCATATGATCTGGCAATCCCGCTGCTCGCTATATACTCAGAAGAACTGAAAGCAGAAACGTGAACCTCTTTCACTGATTTTCATAGTGGCATTATTCATGGTCGCAAAAGATGGAAGCAACCCAAGTATCCATCAGCTGAGGAATAGATGTACTAAATGTGGTAGAAACGATGGAATAGTATTCGGCGTTAAAAAGGAATGAAGTTTTGATTTTTGTTACAACACAGATGAACCTTGAGGACATTATGTTGAGTGAAGTAAGTTAGACCCAAAGAAACAAATATTGCACGATCTCACTGGTATGAGTTAATTATAGAAAGTAAAGTTGGAGAGCTAAAATCTAGAATACAGGTTACCAAGGAGATAGAAAGAGGGCGGGGAATGGCAGAAATTTGTAACAAGGTTGAATTGACGTGTTTGGAAGTGGGTAGAGGTGTTGGTAGCACATTGAGTGCGGTTAACAGCACTGAATTGTGAGTGTGATTGTAATTGAAAGGGGAAGTTAGAGTCTTGTATGTCACTAGAAGGAGAGCTAGAGGATAAAACATGGGACTGCATGTATTAGTTAGGGTTCTCTAGAGAAACAACAAGGAACACTCGCAAATATAAAATTTATAAAAGTGTCTCACATAACTGTGGGAATGTAGAGTCCAAAATCCACAGGGCAGGCTGTGAAGCTGACGATTCCGATGGAGGGTCTGGACGAACTCCACAGGAGAGACTCACCAGCCGAAGCAGGAAGGGAACCTGTCTCTTCTGAATCCTCCTTAAAAGGCTTCCCATGATTAGATTAAGCATCACTCATTGCAGAAGACACTCCCCTTTGGCTGATTACAAATGGAATCAGCTGTGAATGCAGCTGACGTGATCATGATCTAATTCTATGAAATGTCCTCATTATAACAGACAGGCCAGCACTTGTCCAACCAAACAAAAAGGTACCACCACTTGGCCAGGTTGACACATGTCCCTGACCATGACACTGCATAACACAGGGAGCCCTAACGATGACTGCTTAATAGTATAAATATAAACATGTTCTTTCAGGGTTGCAAGGGTAGTTCAGTGGTAGAATTCTCCCCTGCCATGCAGGAGACCCGGGTTCAAATCCCAGCCCATGCACTTCCCAAACAAACAAACAAAAATCCAACAAATGGTGCTGCATTAATGTGATGCTCACATGGAAAAAGAATGAAATATGACCCTGCCATGCAGTATACAAAGAAAAAAAAAGTTCTTTCATGAACCAGAACCAATGGACGTCACCATCACAAGGAGTGAATAATAGAGTGGTATATGGGAAAAATTCTCCTACTGCAAACTATGGACTAAAGTTAACAGCAATAGTTTAATATTCTTTGACCAACTATTATTGACATTGCCCCTTAGCATTGGTCTGGGTCAATGCCACTCATAATGGGGGGAAAGGGGTATGGGATTTTATTTTGGGAGGAGTAATGAAAATGTTCTCAACTTGTTGTGATGAGTGAAAACCTATGTGACGCCACTCTAAACCACGGATTGCCCAGTTTGGATGGATTGTATGGTGTGTGAATATATCTCAATAAAACTACTTAAACAAACAAACAAGCAATGATGGTGATAACCCCAGGAATAATCGAGTATAGCAGTAGCCCCCAATTTCCCGCCCCGATTGCTGAGCTGAGGGGCTGGCTGTATACAGCCTGCTGAGCTGGGGCCAGCACCACGACTTGATGACTGAAGACAGGGGCCAAGGAGGCCACGAGTTGCCCCCCACCCTGGGCCCGAGGCCTCCTTCCTGAACCCCTACATCACAGAAGAGGGTCCAGCCCAGCACCACACCTTAAGGAAGGGTTTGGCCTGGAGGGAGGCGGGGACCCAGTACATGGGACTTTCAGAGCGAAAAGGGGACAGCCCGAAGCCGATGGGGAGAGGTGCCCGCTCCTCCCCTGTGGGCTTTCAGGAGGAAGCTGGAGTCAGGGAATTTCCCCGACTCAATGAAACCCGAAGAGAGGGAACTTCCCAAGCTGCCGCTGGGCTGGGGGGAAAGCCAAGAAAGAGTTGGTAAATTCAAAACAAAATCCCTTCACATCCGTTCGAAAGGACAGGTTCAGGGAACGGTCAGCCCCCTCCCCAAAACAGTCATGAGGTTGGTTTCCTGGGAATTCTTCCTGGGAAGTTACCCGCCCTGTGGGTCACGTGTGTGCATATGACTTCTAGAACATTCTCGCAGTCCGTGGCAGGTGGGACCCGCAGTGCCAGTCGCGAGAGGAGACAGGGGCGCAGGTCGATGCCAAGAAAGCCTGAGTTCAAATCCCTGCTCGGCCAACCGGGCCATCATAGGCTATGCCCTAACCTCACCATGCCTCAGTTTCTTCGTTGGGCAGGACTAATCAGAGTCCTAATCTGAGTGACATGTCAGGCACATTCGAGGTCTCAATATATGTGAGAATCATAGGATGGAGCCTGGCACAGAAAACTAGTGCTTCTCACTTTTTCATTTAACCGGATTTCTTGGCAGTGGTTCCTTTCCGTTACACGGAGTTCTATCTTGTGGATTTGTTTTATTGTGAAATATTTCTGGCATCCCCAAAGGTGGAGAGGGAGTCAAAAAGACTATCCACTCAGGTTTAAACAAATAATAAAACAGTGTAAATAGTGGAAGAATTCGGGCTGCCTTTCTCTCCCCGCTTTCACTCACCCCCCCCCCCCGCCCCAAATAGTCTGTAAGAGCAGAGACTTACAAGAACCTAAATGTCAGGCCAAAAGGGCTGGTGGGAAAAAGACAAAAAGGGGCTGATGGGTGCACGGGTGGCTCAGTGGTAGAATGCTCGCCTTTCACATGGGAGGTCCGGGTTCAATTCCTGGACCATACACCCCCACCCCCCAAAAACGGGGGGAGGCTGGTGAAAAAAATCAATGATCTAGAGCCATTATGGCAACCTGGGAAGAATGAGGAAGCGCTAAATTATAGACAAGGAAAATTTGCCAAGCCACGCTGCCCGGTGAAAAAAGCAACATGCATCACAGATTACAGAATATGCTGTGTTTGGTGTAAAAAAGCGAGGGAGGGGATAAGAAGATGTTTGCCTTTGCAAAAAGAAACCCTTGGAGGAAGTGCAAGACACTGTTGACAAGATTAATGTGATGCCCGGATACATCCCAGAGTAATTTGGGTAGAGAATAAGAAAGAATTTGCAAAGCATTCAATTTCCCCATCTGGGTATTCTTGATATTCTCTCGAGCAGTGGGGACAATTAATTCCATAGGCTGAGCCCTCGATCTCAGGGCTCCCCCCTATGAAACTTATTCCTGCAAAGGAGAAGCTAAGACTACTTATAACTATGCCTAAGAGTCACCTCCAGAGAAGCTCTTTTGTTGCTCAGAAGTGGCTCTCTCTCCAAGCCAACTCATCAGGTGAACTCACTGCCCTCCCCACTATGTGGGACATGACTCCCAGGGATGTAAATCTCCCTGGCAATGTGGGACAGAACTCCCGGGATGAGCCAGGATCTGATATTAAGGGATTGGGAAAACCTTGACCAAAAAAGGGGAAGAGAGAAATGAGAAAAAATAAAGTGTCAGTGGCTGAGAGATTTCAGAGTCGAGAGGTTATCCTGGAGGTTATTCTTATGCATTATGTAGCTATCCCTTTTTAGTTTATGGTGCATTGGAGTGGCTGGAGGGAAGTACCTGAAACTGTTGAACTGTGTTCCAGTAGCCTTAATTCTTGAAGACAATTGTATAACTGTATAGTTTTTACAGTTTGACCGTGTGACTGTGAAAACCCTGTAGCTGACACTTCCTTTATCTGGAGTATGGACAGATGGGTAAAAAAAATAAGGATAAAAGACAAATAAACAATAAGGGTGTGTGTGTAAGGGGTAAGAAAATTGGGTAGCTGGAAATACTAGTGGTCAATGACAGGGAGGGGTAATGAGTATGGGATGTATGGTTTTTATCTTTTGTCTTTTCATTTCTTTTTCTAGAGTGATGCAAATGTTCTAAAAATGATCATGGTGATGAATATGCAACTATGTGAATATTATGAGCCATTGATTATATACTTTGGATGGACTGCGTGGCATATGAAGATATCTTAATAAAAATGTAAATAAATAAATGAGAGAGAGACTGTCAACAGTAGTTTCCTGTGGTCCTGAGCAGAGCGGAGTGGATGGAGGACGGCAAGGGCAGGTACTATATCACACTGCTTACTTTTTATTATTTGATGCTTTAAATCCTGAGTCTCTGCCAGGACCCAAAAGCAATGAGGCCACCCAGAAACTCAGTAGCCAAGAGAAAGAATATTTTAATGCAATATTTGAAACAGCCAAAATCCATGCAAAAATATCTACGAGGAATATGTCAAAATTTTAAATGGACGGAAACAGAAGAGCTGAGCTTTCTTGGAGCTCAAAGCAAAAGGGGAAATCAAGAACACTGATTCTTTGAACGTTTTCACAATAAAGAATTGAAAACAAGTCGACATTCTTGTCGACATTCCCCAGCTTTTTTTCAGAAATGGAAAAGCTGGTCCTCAGATTCATATGGAATTTAAGAGGTCCCCCAAAAGCCAAAACAATCCTGAAAAAAGAACAAGGCTGGAGGATTCATACTTTCTGGTTTCAAAGCTTACTACAAAGCTACAATAATTAAAACAGTGTGATACTGGCATAAGGATATATACAGAGAGAGACTGATGGAATTGATTTGAGACACTAGAGATAAAGCCACACATCTATGGCAGTTGCTTTTTACAGGGAGGCCGAGTCCATTCAAAGAGAAAAGAATAGTCACATCAACAAATGGTGCTGAGACAACTGGGAATCCACATGCAAAAGAATGATGTGGACCCCTACCTCTCACCATATACAAAAATTAATTCAAATGGACCAAGGGCCTAAATATATGAGCTAATACTATAAAATTCTTACAAGAAAACAATCAGAAATATCTTCAAGACCTTGTAGGAGGCAATGGATTTTTAGATTCTATCCCCAAAAGCACAAGCAACCAAAAACTGATAAAATGGACTTCATCAAAATTAAAAACTTTTGTGCATCAGAGGACATTATCAAGGAAGTGAAAAGATAACCCACAGAATGGGAGGAAATATTTGGAAACCATATATCGGATCAGGGTTTAATATCCAGGATATACAAAGAACTTCTATAACTCAATGACAAAAAAGGCAAATGACCCAATTAAAAAATGGGCCGAGGACTTAAACAGACATTTCTCCAAAGGAGATATCCGAATGGCCACTATGCACATGAAAAGATGCTCAACATCATTAGCCATTAAAGAAATCCAAATGAAAACAATCATACCACTTTGCATACACTAAGATGGTTATTACTAGAAAAACTAAGAATAACAAGTGTTGGTGAGGATGCAGAAAAAATGGGAACACTTGTACATGGCTGGTGGGGATACAACATGGTGCAGCCACTGCGAGATACGGTTTAGCGAGTCATAAGAAAGTTAAACATACATTTATTATATTACCATATTCCACGCCTCGGCATATACACCAAAGAATTGGAAGCAAGGGACTCGGACAGATATTATACACCAACGTTCATGGCAGCGTTATTCACAACAACCCAGCATCCATTGACAGATGAATGGATATGCAAAATGAGCTATATGCGTACAATGGATTATTATTCAGCCCTAAAGAGAAGCGAAGTGCTGGTTCATGCTATGACCCAGATGAACCCATGGTGAATGAAATAAGCCAGATGCAAAAGGGCAGGTGCTATATAACTTATCTTATATGAAATGCTCAGAATAAGCAAATCCATAGACAGAGAGCAAATAGGGGTTACAAGGGGCCGGGGGTGGGGTGGGGAGTTATTGCTAAACGAGTCTGAGTTTTGCTTTGGGATGATGAAAATAGTTGGAAATAGTGGTGACAGTTACACTGCTTTGTTGTCAGTGTACTTAACGTCAAAGAATTGTCCACTTAAAATGATTAAAATGGGAAGGAAAAAAAAGCTTACGCACACAAAAAGGGAGAAAATAAAACGAAACCGACTGTCCTACAAGGTGACCTGGCTTTCCCAAAGCATAGCTGGCCAGCCTTCCCTGCCCCTGGAAGCTGTGTCACTTAGCCCTTAGCCTTCGGGTACAGCCACCCAGTTTTGCAGCTCAATGTTGCCCCCTGGAGGTAATCAGCTAGCGCACACCTGCCTTCTGAGTCCCTTATTTTTCCGGTTGCTTTGGGAACGGTTCCCTGCTTTGTGCCAGGCGCCTTCCTGGCGCTGCAGGCATAACAGGGACAGGGCAGACCTGTTTGCATCCTGGTGGCATCCATGGCATGAGGGGTAGAAGAGACAATAAACGGGGCAGCCAGGAGGGCGGGTGCCGAGACAAGCTGCACCACTGGGTGATTCAGAAGGCAGGTCAGGGAGGGCTTACCAGAGGAGGTGGCACTGAGGGCTGTGGCACAGGCAGCAGCCAGAGGATGGCTGCCCCCGGGAGGGGCTGGCAGTGGGCTCAATTATAGCACATCCCTTAAAGTCGTCGTCACCTAGGCACTTATACTATGGTGGATGCTTTTTTCTGTGGTTGAAAGATTTATTCTCAAGCAGGTGTCTCATCTAAGGACTGCAGCAGAGAGAATTGTTCCAGACAGTGACAAGGCCACATTCTGCACTTCTGAATGCCAGGTGCTGTTCGCCAGCAGCATTCCCATTTGGTCCCCACTCCTGCCTCCCTCTGAGGGAGGGACTAGCATAGTTGGCCTCGTTATATAGATGAGGACACTGAGGCAGAATCACCTGCCCAAGGTGACAGTGTGAAACCGATTCCAAGAGTTCAAGGAACAGCAAGGAGGCCCTTGGGGCTGGAGTCAAGAGAGGGAGGGAAGGGGTGATAGGGCAGATGAGGGAGGCACCCGTGAGCAGCCGGAGGGACTCTGGCTCTTGCTCAGCGGTGGGAGCCATGGAGGGTTCTAGGGAGAGAATGGCGATACCTCCACATGGGGCAGAAGGTTTGAAAAGGTAAAACAAGCAAAGGGTCAAGAGCAGGGGGATGGAGGAATGGAAGGCCGAGGCCTTTTCATCAAAGGAAAAAAGAGCTGTTTCAGGGTCAGGAACAGCAGTTTTAAGAGCCAGTAGGTGGGCGGGAGGGTCCCTGCATTCTCCCACCTCAGATGTGTCCAGATCGCTCTTGGGATGTCACGGGTCAGGCCCCAACACTCTGGCCCCCTCCTTTCCCCGAGACAAGAGCTGCAACCAACAGCCTTCCCGACGGCCCTGGCGAGCATCTGAAACCCTTTATTGGAAGATCACTGCTGTGTGGCAAAGAGAAGACCCAACAGCAGACCAACAGTAAACAGAGCCCGCAGTGGCGGGAGCTGGCCCCTCAGCTGGGGAGCCCCCCTCCACAGGCCAGCCCGGTGGCTTCTGCCTCTCCCCTGGACCCCCGGACCTTTGGCATATGCTGATGGGGCGGGGGGCGGGGGGCGGGGGGGCTGCAGGCAGTGAAGCCCCTTGACTCGAAGCAGAGACTCTGATGGGCGCTGAGGGGCAGGGGCAGCAGAGAGAAGGGGCAGACCCCCAGGGCTGGGGGAGCAGCAAAGGCGGAGGAAGCCAGGAGCTGGGGGGATAGTGTCTATTTTTGTTTTCTGAAAAGGGGGAGCGTCAGGTCCCGCAGGCAGGCAGGCGGCAGCTCAGGCAGTTCAGGCGCTGATGTGCTCCTCCTCGTCGGGCTTGGGCACCGCTTCCAGCGAGGGGTCCGCGGGCCCTGCCTCCTCCCCCTCCTTGGCCTCACTGGACTTGGAGTTGGGGACCCAGAGGCCGGAGTCGATACAGCGCTGCATGTGGTACTTCGCGTCCTGTGGGAAGAAGGGGGTGCCGGTGAGGCTGGATTTGCACAGCATCTCGCAAATCCACTTCTAGAATGTTCTAGAAGTTCTAGAAGTTCCTCTTCTACACTCTGTGCTACCCAACCCAGGAGCCACTAGCCACACGGGGCCTCTGAGCACGTGAAATGTGGCTACTGAGGCTGAAAACAGGGCACAGTAAATTTCAATTAATTTTGAGAAATTTAAATGAAAATAGCATAGGTCTAGGACAGAAACCAGCAAACTCTTTTCCTGTAAAGGGTCAGACGGCGGACGTCTTAGGCTTTGCAGGCCACACGGGCTCTGCTGCAACCATGCAACCTAGAACTCCTTGGTCTGGCTACTTCAGTACAAAAGCGGTCAAAGACAATGTAAGAACCCAGGAGCTGTGGCTGTGTTCCAATGAAACTTTATAAAACCAGGCAGCAGGCCTGAAAACTAGTTTGCTGACTCCTGGGCTACACATACGCTATTTACATTTAAATTCAATGAAATTTAACTTCCATGGAAGCTTCCAGAAACCCTGCAACTAGACCCATTTTACAGGTGAGGAAACCAGAGTGGCCAGCCAGGAAGAGGGTCAAACCAACTCTGTGACAACTCAAAGTCCTTGGGAGCCAGCAACCACTGGCATCCTAAAAGCAGCCAGGGTTTCCCAACATGCACGGTGCGAGTTAATTCTCAGAGACTCTGGATAGGGAAACTGAGGCATGGGGGTGGGGGGAAGGGGCTCCTCTTCCCAGGCCACCCAAGTGTCTGACTAAGGTGGGCTCAGCCGCGGTGTGTGCAGGCTTCTAAGGCCCATATGGCAACGGGGACTGTCGCGGGGACGGGTGCTCCCTGGGCTGTGTCCGCTGCTGTCTGAACAGCTCTAGGAATAGAGCCAGGTATACAGCAGGTGCTCAATCAATCAGCAAGGCGGGAGCAGGCTTGGGAGGACGGCGGGTCCTGGGGTGCAGTAACTCACGGTGGGGTCCATTTTGCTGATGGCATCTTGGAGCATCTGAACGTCCTTCACGTCAAAGCATTTCTGGAGCTCCTGGGGGTGCAGAGGGCGAGGGCCCTGGGGTCAGCGCCTGGGGCCCAAGGGCCCTGCCCTGCCTGCCCGCCCAGGGCCAGGGAGCCGCACCTCCGGGAGGGACTCGTAGACCTCGACGGGGTCCAGGCCCCCGGGGCCCAGCCGCTTCTTGCGCTCCTCCTCCTCATACTCCTTCATGGCCTTCTCGATGCGCAGCTTGGCGCGGCCCCGCACGCGCTCTTTGAAGGCCTCCAGCTCATCGTTGAAGCCCTCCATGTACTGGCGGTCAGCTGTCTGCAGGGGGCGGAGTCAGGGACAGGGCCTGGGCCTGGGAACCCCCATTTCCAGCCACGCTCCCCTCCTGGGACCTCCACACTCCTGGCCAGGCACCCTCCTGCCTGCCTGCACACCCTCTGAACTGCAGGTTCCAGGTACTTCCAAGTCCACACGGCCCCATCTGCTCCTGACTGTCCCCCAACCTGGCCTGTTTCAGCCTCCCCCACCCCGTCTCAGGAAGGACAGCTTCATCCTTCCAGGTGCTCAGGTGAAAAACCTGGTGGCGCATTCCTCACCCATATCCTATAAGCAACCGCCCCCTTCCAAATCTGTTGGGGATCCACCCTTCTAGTCCCTTCCACAGCCCTGCCCTCTCCTGATGGTCTTGTCACAGGGGCTGGAGGCCAGGGCCACATGGGCAGGTTCCCTGAGCTGGGAGCCTCTGGCCCCCTCCTCCCCTGCCCTGACTGTCTGGGGCCCCCACCTTTATCTTGGTGAAGAACTGCCGGAAGCAGCCCCGGGGGTCCACCTTCAGGCTCTTGGCCAACTCCAGGATGAACTGCATGACAATGGTCTGGTGGGCCACCTGTTCCATGAGGGCGCATTTCTGCAGAGGGAGAATGGGTACCATGTCACCAAGTAGCAGTCTTGTGATGGAGCCTTTCCTCGGCCCCAGGGCAGGCGCCACTCACCTCCTCCACCTCCAGGTCAATGCACCAGATGACCAGGTAGTTGGCAGTCTCCTCGCACACCAGGTGGACATTGTCCGACAGGTACTTCTGGCTGTCATCCCAGCGGCGGAGCATGCCTGCAGGAAGGGAATGGCAAACTGCTGGATGGGCCTTGAGGGCAGAGGGGCCAGCCCTTGCCCATTTACCAGTCCCCGCCCCCAGGGCAGGGCCCTGCCCCCAACTCACCAAAGTGCTTGATCTGTTTCTCGTACTTCTCCACGAAGGTTTTGTGTTTCTGCTCCCTCACCTCCTCCGAGTCCTCCCCGGCCTGCTCTGGCTTGGTGTTGACCATGCTCTGTGATGGGGGGAGAGGGGGAGTGGGCTGGGGCCAAGCCACAGGGCGCCTCGAGTGCCCTCGGGTCGGCCGCGGCCGCAGCGCCCATCCCATCCACGGCGGAGGTGGCGTCAGCGCCATGAGCATCAGGGTGGCGGGAGCCCAGGCGTGGCAGGTGTGGCCGCAGACTAGGGCCTTTGGGCAGATCAGAAGGGGGGTACCGGTGGGGTGCTTCCCCCGCCCAGCCCCCCCAAACCTGCACCCCTCCTCACCCCAGCCCCACTCCACCCACTTCCCATGGCAACTCTGCCTGCACCCACCGCCCAGCTTCCCCCCTCCCCTCATCCCGCACACGGTGGTGGCAGGGACCCCTGTGCAGGTGCGCGTGCCCCTCCTCCCCGCCCACCTTGCTGAAGCCGTCCTTGCTGAGCGTGTCCACGTTCCAGGGCATGCTCTTCTCCTTCTTGCGCATCTCCTCCAGCTTCTGCTCCCAGCTCCGCTCCTCCTTGCGCAGCTGCTGCGCCTCGGCCTGCAGCCGCTCCAGCTCCGCCTTGCCACCTGGGCCCTCGGCCACCTCCAGCTCCTTCAGCTTCCGCTGGCACTCGGCCACCTTGCGCTTGCACTCGCGGCAGCCCCTGTCCAGCTCCTCCTTCTCCTTCTGGAACTGCTCCATGCGCTCCACCCGGGCCTGTGGGGGGACACCAGCGGCGTGTCACTCTGGAAACAGCCTGTTTCCTGACCCCCATGCCAGCCCAGCCCAGGCCTGAGGCCCAAGGGGGTCACGGGAGCCCAGGACCCCCAAGGGAAACTCGTGCGATGGGCCCAGAAAACATCTGCACCATCATCTGCCCTGTGAACATCTGAGTCAGGGACCACTCGTCCTCTGCCTAGAACCCTCTGTGGCTCCCACTGCACTCAGGACAAAACCCCGAATCCTCCCCACAGCCCACCAGGCCCTGTACCATCTTCCCTGTCTCTTCCCTGCATTCACGCCCTCCTGACAACCCTCTGTTCATCCCTTCCAGTCACATTGGTTGCCTGACCTTCTCCTGAACACACTTCAAGCCTCTGGGCCTTAGCCTGGGCTGTCTCCTCTGTCTGGATATCCACACGGCCTCCGGCCTCGGAGGGTGGCTCAAATGCCACCACCTTGGAGATACAGCCCCCTGCCCCACATTCTTTTGAAGATCACAGTCCCCTCTCCCCCACCATGTCTGCTGCCCCCACCCCAGGCCCTGTTTTATCTTTCTCCTCCGTACTGTCACCTGCCAACACACTGTGACAATTACATACCACATTTTGGCCTCTGTCCCTTTCCAGGAGGGAAGCTCATCAGGTCGGGGTTTCATCACTACTGGGATTCAGCCCTGCACTGGGGTGGGCACAGCAGGACATGCGCCTTCAAGGCCGGATGGGGACCCATCCTGGACCTTGCCTTTGAGCCCCTCATCTGCCCCCACCCGGGGCTGCAGATCCCCCTCCTCGCTGGAGCCCCCGCAGCCACGCTCCCCTGCCCAGCAGCTCCCTCGAGCCAACTCCAGATCTCACACCAGACTCTCACCTTACCCCCCATAACCCAGTCCTGTGCTGTGCCCTCCCCTTCCCTTCCGCTCAGCCCAGGGGAGCTCGGGCCCGGCCTCCTCTCCCAGCTGTGGGTCCAGGCAGATGCTGGCAGTACCCTCTTGACCCTCGGCTCTGCGCATGCTCTTCCTTCCACCCAGGACCCCCCCACCCTGGCTTCTTCTGGCCGATGCCTGCTTTATACCCAAGCCTCAGCTATGACAGAGCCTTCCCCAAGTGCCCTCCACCTGGGGTGTCACTGAGCCTCGTAGACACTTCCGCCATCATCAGATGATTCTCTCCTGCGCCGGCGGCTGGCCTTGGGACCCCACAGCTGGTGGTCACAGCCCACAACCGTCATGTGCTGGTGGGTGCCCTGGGCTGACCCCTTAACCTCTCTGACCCTCAGTGTCCTCATCTATGAAAGCTGACCAGAGAGCAGACCTCATGGGGTGGTGCTGGGATACACAAAGGTGCTGGGGCAAGTAAAGTACCCAGAGCCACACTGGACTGTGTGAGTGCCATTTCTGGGCTGGCTGTCATCTCTTTGCTCCATCCAGGGGGACAATTCTCCCTCTCTCTCGGGCTCAAATAAGAAAATGTCCTTTAAGTATTCAGCTCAAATTCTGGCCCAAAGTAAGTGCTCTCTAACTGGGGTTGGCTGCTGCTACGGCACCACCATCTCTGCACCCATAACTGCTACTCACTAGCAACGTGACCGAGAGTCAAGCAGCCTAGTTCCCCCCTGCCTCGGTTTTCCCCTCTGGGAAATGGGGTCTCGCAGCATTGTTGTGAGGACTAGATGACTTTGCCCTATAAAGGTTTCCAACACAGCAAACACGAAGGCCACAAGAGACACTGTGACCTCCAGCGTCACTGTCATTGTCACCGAACGGCCTGTGGACTTACTTCAGCACCAGGGACCCGGAAGGTGAAAACTAGACCTGGGCCTCGTTGCAACACCTAACTGGACCGTCACAATCCGCCCTGAGCCTCTCTTCTTCCTTATACGGATAATGGGTTGAGAAGGTTCATGCTTAATGGACAGGAAAGAGAAAGGAATCCCGGCCTCTGCCGCCTTCCTTCTCCTCGATGGACCTGTGTCGCCTTGAATTCCTACCACCGCCTGCGCGGGGCTCCCTGCTGCTGCCATCCCAGCCAAACCCGGGCCATAGCAGGAAGCAACCACCTGGCCTGTCTCAGCTAGGCAATTGCTGAGCTTTCTGCAGAGTCTGCCGAGCAGCTGCCAGGGAAGACAAAGTTAAATAAAGACCTCCAGGAGGTGGCAGGGGTGGCTGTCCGCCCGGCCTGGGCTTTATAGCTCATGTCTGTGAGAGGCCCGAGCATGCTGGGCCAGGCAGGAACCAAGGCTGCAGAAAGGACCTAACAGATAGGGCTGGGAAGAGTCACTTGCCCCCATGTCCCTTCTGGAAGCTCTAGAATTCTTTTACCGTGAGCATGAATTCCCGAAATAAAGATGAGGCTAACTGCTAAAACGCAGAGTCTTTATTATGTGCCAGATATTATCCCAAGAAAATTTTAGACTTTAAATAACATAAGCCTCACCACAAACCTATGGCCTGGGTACCAGTAATATTCCCAGTTGGGGAAACTAAGGCACAGAGGGTTCAAACAGCTCTTCAGTGGTGCAGAAGGAGCCTCGCTCTGAACCCAGGTGGCCGGGCCTGAGCTCAGAACCAAGCTGCCAGGCAAACTTTCTACTAATCTTACCACCCTCTCTGGAACACTTTCTCTCTACCAGGTCCCAAGCCAAGTTCTTCTGTGGACCCAATCTCGTTCTATTCTTACAACTGTCTCACAGAGGATGGGGTCACATCAACTCAGTTTGCAGGGGCTCAGGGAGGGTCTGCCTCTCGCTCCACTACAGGGTGAGTCGGCAAGCGACTGGAATGGATTTAGAATCCAAGCTTGCCTGTAGCTGCTGTGGGCACTGAGTCCTGCTGCTCCTCTACTCCTCAGCTCCCCACCAAAGCCCCGGGGCCCAGGAGACTTAGGAAAGGGTTGTAGCTCTCAATGGCAACACAGGAAGCAGTTCTGAGCCAGAGAGAAGGGTCTGGAGGGAGGAGGGCGGGCCTCACTCAGCAGGGCAGGACCAAGTGGCTTTCCAAGCAGCAGCAAAGAGTAACCTCTTTATGTTACAGAAATAGGTGTACCTAAGAATATTTAGGGCTTTGCGGAGATCTTAAGTATTTCCTATTACAATGCCACACAGGGTAAAAAACAGAAGCACTAGAACTTTCTTACCATACTTCAGTGGCCTGCCCAGAGGGCACACTACCCAGGAGACTGATGTGTAAAGGACTGGGAGGTTGGAAGGTGGCCTGGGGGCCAGATGTAGAGGCTAATGTAGTATCCCAGAAGGATGGGGAGTGCCCTTCTAGAAGTTTCTGGATAAATGACTGGGAGCTGGCACATACATGGGAGGGAGGAGTGGGAAATTCCTTACTGGAAGGTTCTGAGAGATACGGACCCCAAGCTGAGAGTGTAACAGGCTCAGGTACATTGGTGCAGGTATGTGGGTGCTGCTCCTAACTAGGGGAGCAGATGAGACCCCTACATCTTACAAGGGCTACCCTGCTGCCCGAAAGCACCATGCTGGTGGTAGGACATGGGTCACCCGGACTTGGGATTCTGGGGTCTGGATTTCAGGGTTCCGTTGTGGGCAGGTAGGCAAAAAAAAAAAAAAAAGGGGGGGGTAGGTAGTGAGCTTGGAATCAGGCCAGGAGGGCGTCTGGGTGAGAGCAGGGCCAATTTGGTGGTCAGAGATTTGGCAGATCAGGCTGGGGCTTGGAGTAAGGGGGAGTGAATGTGGAGTCCGTGGGCATGGGTTTGGGTGTGATTTTCCAGGCTCGGCTTGGGGGTAGGCAACAGCAGGGACCTGTACTGCCAAGTTATTGCAGGAAAGAGCTGGGTTGTAGTTACTCTGGAAGCCAAGGGGGTGGGGTTCCCGGTGTAATGAGAAATGGGCTACAGAGTAAATGAGGCTAAAGGAGAGTGGCTAGAATTAGCTCTCCATCAGGGTGGGAACTGGAAGTTTTGAGTCTGGGGGAAAACCTGGTTCCAAAACCGTGATCATAAACAGGACTGGGGATGCCGGCCTACCTAGCGGGTGTGGGGGTACAGGTCTACACTACAGTGAAGGAGTTACTAGGCCTGGGTCAGGGTCCCAAGTCAGGAATGGGCATCTCAGGGTAGGACAAAGTTCCTTGTTCTCTTTGGAGTAAGCAGGCTCTCTTTCTGGATCTGGTTGGGAATCCTCAATCATAAAATGCCAAGAGGCAATCCCAGGACAGAATTAAAGTATGGAGGGTCTAGATTCGGACGCAGAGCTCTGGGTGTAAATATAGAAGGTCCCAGACAGGACTGAGAGTATCTCCAAGGCTCGTCTTGAGGAGTACAGACCCTGGGGAAGGTGTGCTAGGGATTATCAGGAAATCTCACGCAATAATCCGAGGGGGTCCAGCGGCTCGCGGGGGTAAATTGGGAAGGAACTCAGGGTCCTGGAGCTGAATCGAGGGACCCCGGGCGACAGTGAGGGTCCAGACCGTGGAGTGGGAGTCCAGATGTCAATGGCGGGGTCCCTCCCTGGGCGGAATCAGGGGTCAGGGACCCTGGAGGGGGGGCCCCGGCGGAAGGAAGGCGCGGAAGTGCGCGAGCTCTACCTGATGCCGCCAGCGGAAGAGGCTGGCCGTGTCGATGTTGGGGTGGGTTTCGTCCTCATCGTCCGACACCTCGATGTGGTCCCACACGCTGTAGTCCACCATCTTGCCTGGGCGGCCCAGCCCGCTCCGGCTGCGGCGGCGGCGGCGGCGCTGGAGACTCTAGCTGGCGCAGCCCCGCCCCTTCCGCTTCCGCCCAGGCGCGCGCGCGCCCGCCCGCGGTGACGTCACATCCCTAGTAACCGCGAAGGCGGCACTGGCAACTGAGCCAGCCCTTAAAGGGCCCTGCGCACGTGTTCGGTAGTCCGGGAGTCCCCGCGTAGAACACACCTCATCGAGCACCCGGGCTGCCCTGGGCACCTCCTGGGGTCACATGGGCATGAGCTCCCCTTATCTCCAGGCCCCCCTCGGTGGGCCCTTGCGATGGCCACGGGGAGGTGGGGGAGTTGGTGAGGCTGAGGGCGAGGACTGTCTCTTTGGCCAGGCCTCAGTGACATCATCCGGAGCCCCCTGCAGGGGCGGGGCCTCGGCGAGAAGACCCGCCCCTACCCCTTGTGAGGGTTAGCCATCCCTGACCTGGGGAAGGGCGTCTGATCTTAAGGGACCTATCCTGCCAGAGGGGTACCCTTGGGAGGCTCTACGTGGGGGAGAACGATTTGCCCCTGCTCTTGGGGAGGTGGGCGGTGGGAGGGAATGTGGCATTGCCTTGGTGTTTGGGGTTCCCTCGGCTCGGATCACGGCCTCCATCTACCAGATCCCTTTTCTGCCCCCACGTTCTGGCGCACACACCCCCTCTCTGGAATCACCTGGGCCCCCCTAATTCTCCAGCGCGCCCTTCGCGGCGTCTCCCCGTACGACCACTGAGCGTCGCTAATGTCTAGCCAGCGGCGGGGAAGCGTGAAGGGGCGGGTCGGGGGCTTTCCTCGGCATGGTAGTCTGGGGCCGCTCACAGCCCCTCCCCTTTCGTGGGGGGCCCCCTTCCCGGGCCGGCGCTCCCAGGACTGCCGTTACTCTGAGCTTGGTGAAGCCGAGCGCATACTTCTATAAACCCAACCCACGTTTTGATCCCGGCATAAAAGTCCGCGTTGCAGCCTAGGGCCAGGTTTATCCCAGATTAAGGGGCGCTGGGCAGGGGGGCGTTTGAGAGGGGAGAAACTCCACCAACCCGACCAGGGGCGCCTCTTTGCAGACTCCCCGGGGGCGGATTTTTCGGGGGCCTGGAGGGAATGAAGAAAAGGTCTCCAGATGGGGGGTGATTCCCCGGCTCTCGGAGGAGGAGGGACCAGCCAGACAAAAGCGCCCTCTCGCGCGTTCCCCTCGCCCTCCATTCAAGCCCGCGGGTGGGCGCGCGGGGGCGGGGGAGTCCCTCTCTCCTCCCCCTCCCCCTCCAGCCGGGCCAGTCCAGCCTCGCAGCGGCCGTCACGGCCCAGGCACGCGCGCGCACGGACCCACACCACAGCGGGACTCATAATCGCACACACACACACACACGCGCGCGCACATACACAGACACCGGCAAACAAAGGGTCTGGACGCCCCCTTCCCCTCCTGCCCCTAAGCCGGAGAGGGCGAGACACCCCATCCCCAACGCCCCCCAGTTAAGGTAAGCTTCCGGCTACGCGTTGCAGTGGGGAGGGGGTCCTGCGCTCTGGAAGGAAGGGACTGGGACCATTGAGGGGGGGCTTCCTCTGGCCTCCAGAAATGCTGGGGTCCCCGCGTCCACCCTTTGCAGGCTCGGGATGTGCGGGTCGGACCCTGGATGCTGAGGATTCCCAGGTAGAGAAGGTGGGGGGCAGGAGTGGGTCTCTCCCTGACTTCCGAGCTTGGAACTGCCCCGCCCCAGAGAACCAGGTGCCAGGATCCCCAGCTCCCAGAACTAGGGGCAGGGTGCCGGCAGCTCCCCCATCAACGCCCAGCATTTCCTAATCGACTGCCAGCAAAACATCTTCAGCCCTGGAGGCCGAGTGAGAGAAACCATCCCGAGTTGCTTTGCACTCTCCCTCTGTCCCACCCCCACCCCCACCCCCCACCCCCGCCCCATCAGTGCACCCCCGTTGTGTTTCTTGTTCCTGGAGGGGGAGGGGCCGGGAATGCCCCAGCTTCCGCTGCTGCGGTGGGAGCCAAGGAACGGGGATTTCCCTTCCCCTTCCTGAGCCTCAATTCCTTCATCTGCAAAGTGGGTAAAATGACCCGTAGGTAGCTGAGCGAGGGCCAGGTCCTCCTGTGCCCCATCAGGCATTGTCAGCTCATCCCACACCTATTTCTTGAGTGCCTACTGGGCACTGGGCACCTGACAGGTGTGGAGGTCTGCGGCAATAAACAGAACCAGCCAGGCAGGCTGCTAAAGGAAGGAGATCAGTGGGTAAAGGGAGAAGAGCCTGTGGGCAATCTCAGACTGCCAAGAGGAAAATTTGGTCAGGCCTAGAAAGTTGGGAAGTGGAGTGGGGAGGTGGGGATATAGGACTCACATTTAAATAGAATTTCTGGGTCCTGTCTGCCCTCCTTGTGCTCTGAGCTGCAGGATGGTCGGGCTGAGTGCAGAGCCGCCCAATAAATGTTGAATAGATTAAAGGGGGGGGTGTGTTAGACTAAAACTAAATTCGTAGGCTTTAGATCATGAAGCGATGTTATCATGAATCAGTCCAAACCCCATCCCACTTTACATATGAAATGATTAAGTCCCTGAGCCCAGAGAAAGGGGAAAGATGTCACCTAAGGCATCACCCGCAGGGCAATAGGGTGTTGTCCTTCCCATAAAAGTTTACAACCTGAAGGCATGATTGTAAACATCTGGGAAAGGAAGGGGGCAGAGGGTAGCCAGAGCCTGTCCCTCCTCACACTTCCACAGAGACACAGCCCTGTATTCATTCAGTATGTAAGTATTTACTGAGAGCCTACTATATGCCAGGTGCTGGGGAGCCAGCAGTGAACAAAACAAAACACCTGTCCTTGTGGAGCTGACATTTAGTGGAGGAAACAGAAAAGAGGCAACATATACAAACAAATTAATAAATAACAAATTGTTATTAGGATTGTGATGGAAATAGAAGGTTTTATAACAAGAGAGAAAAATTGGGGAGGTGGGCAGCGGACTTCAATTTCGGTATCTGGAAGACCTCTCAGAAGAAAGGAATTACTCTTCACACACACACTCAAACCCACACAAACACAGCCACACTAACAAATACCAGAACCCAGATAACATGAGGGCACATAGCCCAGCAGTGGCTCTGCAGAAATTTGAACCCAAATCTACCCATTGTGTAATGCTGCTTGTCGCTGCATCTGCCTGTATGACCCCACCCCCACCCTACCCCCACCCGTATCCTGGCAAAGTCACAATCACGCAGGCACATCTGACCAAATGCCCATGTAGAACTCCACCTAGGTAGGGTTGCTTTGTCACACACATACACTCCTACAGTATTGTCTGTCTCAACTATGCAACCCTGAGGCTTCTAGAAAGCTCTGCCGGTTCAGTGGCACCTGCACAGCTGTGTCCAAAGTCTCATGTACACGGACATGTGCCGAGCCCTGCTTCAGCTCCAGGCATGGAGGCCTCGGTACTTCTTGCCCCTCTGCAGGACTGGCTCCCAGGGACAGGAAGCCAACAGAGATATTTGTCCTCACTTCTTCTGAGGGACTTGGTGAGTGGGCAGGGGTTGGGGCGTCAGGTGAGGCCAGAGGCTACCAGCCGGGTGGGTGCCGATTGTGCTGACCGGCTAGGAGCAGGTGGGAGAAGCCTCTCTCAGCCTGAGCCGGGTGCCAGCTGTCCAAAGCGACTTGCTCTGCCATCTGGACCCCCTCCCTGGCCAGGCTGCTGCCCGGGGGAGGGGAAGGCAGGCTTGCTTTTTGCTTGGTGTGATCTCTGCAAAAGTGCACGCATGTCTGGGCTGAGCTAGGGCGCGTGTTTCTGTTGCTCTCCCTTGGGCTGTCAAGCCCCCCTGTCTTCCATTCCTTCCTTCCACATCTACAAATCTTTGAGCACCGGCCATGGGCTATGGAGTTTCCCTTGTTCAGAATTCTGAGGACTTTCAAGACGGTGATAGTGGAGATAAACAAAGCACAGGTCATTCCAAGAGTGTGGAACCCTGTACCACTTCACTGGCCGCACACCCATGAAGCCGGCTCTGGACAAAGCCTAGAATAAGAGAGAAAATTCCCCTGCCCTCATGGACCTGAGGGATTGGGCAGTGGAGGAACAGGTCAATGTAAGATGTACCAGGAGTGATGAGAGAGAGAGCTGAGAAGAGAAGTAAAGCTGGGTGACGGGTAGAGAGGGACAGCATGAATGTGTGGGGGGAGTCCATCTCTGGGAAAGCTTCCAGAAGGAGGTGACTTTGAGCAGAGATCTGAAGGAGGTAAAGGAGTCAGGCAGATTCATTCATTCCTTCATGAAATATTTGGTGAGGACATACTGCAAGCCAGCATCGTCCTAGGCTCTAGAGACCCAGCAAGGAAAGAGACCACCAACCCTGCCTTGCACCCTAATCAAAGGACGGGGCATTAATAAATTAAAATAAGTCAATGATTTTGTTTGAATTTATAAGTCTAAAACAAACCAAACAAAAGCAGAATCAGGGGGTCAAGGAGATTGGAGGAGCACAGGATATCGGAGGCTTGTTTTCCTGATAGCAGGAATAGCAAGTGCAAAGGTCCTGGGGTCTGAACATGCTTGATGAGTCTGCGGAAAAGTGAGGAAGCCAGTGGGGCTGGAAGGGAGTGGGAGAGGGTGAGGGTGGCAGGAGGTAAGATCTCTGAATGTGTTGGTCTCTCTCATCTGTCTAAAGCTCCACGTGACTCAATAACAATAGTGATATTATTATTATTACTGGGCTACCATTTTGTGGCCACCTCCTATGAGATGGGCTCCGGGCCCAGAACTTTACATGCATTGCTTTACCTCATCCTCACAACACCCCTGTTAGCTAAGTACTAATGTTATCCCTGTCTTACAGATGAAGAAACTGAGGGCCAGAAAGGTTGAGTGACTTGTCCAAGGTTATGCAGCTAGTAAGTGCAGAACTGGAATTTGAATGCAGGCTTGTCAGTGTCATTCCAGAGCCCAAGTATCTTACTATAGCCAGTGGATTGGCTCACTCTGGCCTAGAAGAGGAGGTGGTCTTTAAGCGACCTGTATGCATTCATCCATTTGTTCAACCAAATCCGTTAAGGAGCTGAGAGGCGCCTGGCACAAAGCACTAATTAGCTTGGTGGGATGATGTTTACATTCAGAATTACTACTTGACATTGAACTGAGGTGCTAGCCAGTGCAATAAGAAAAAGAAATAAGAGCCAAAGTAGGGGGTCAAAGCACAGTCCATGAGAGACTGGCTCAAAATATTAACTGGTTATCGAACAAATACTTATTGAAGGTCTACTCTGTTCTAGGTTCTGTTATGGACACTGGTGATACAGTAATGAATAAAGTAGACTAAATATCCCTGCCCTCCTGCAGCTGATAGTCTAGTGTGGGGAGAGACAGAAAAGAAATGTAATAAATTATGTAATATGTTAAGCGGTGGCAAGTACTGTGGAAAAAATAAAACACAGCAGGATAGGGTGGGTCAGAAGCACTGGGGAAGTTGCAATTTTAAATGAGGTGGCCCAGGAAAATGCCTTCCTGAGGTGGTGAGCTTTGAAGGAAGTGAAAGGAGAGAGCTATGTGGGTATTTAGGGGCAGAGAGTTCCAGGTACAGGAAAGAGCAAGTGCCAAGGACCTGAGGCTGGAGTGTCCTTGGTGGGTCAGGGAACAGCCAAGAGGCCAGTGTGGCTGGAGCAGACTAAGGGGGAGGAGCGGGAGATGAGGGCAGGGAGGTGACCAAGTAGTACTGTGTGGGGTTGTGTGGACTAGGTGTGAGGATTTTTTTTTCTTCTGAGTAAGGTAAGAGCCATTGAAGGTTCTGGACATAGGAGTGGTGTGATCTGACTTGGGTCTCATATGTTAGTAACATTTATTAAGCACTTACCGAGTGCCAGATACTCCCCTGTGAGAATTAAATAAGGTCCGATCTAATTTCATTCTCACATGGACCTAGTAGGGACTGTCATTCCATTTCACAGAGGAGAAACTAGGGCTCAGAGAGGTTAAGCCACTGCCCAATGGACACACAGCAAAACTCTGCAAGGCCAAGACGAAGCGAGCTAACCTCCCCGTGGCACAAGCTTCCAGACAAAGAACGGTGGCAGCCGTGCACAGCCCATCGTCGGGAGCTGCGTCTGTGTCCCTGTCTGTCTGTTTCTATTTCCACGCGTCCCTGCCTGTCTCGGCGCGCTTCTGCCCGCGCGTCCCCCATCTGTGCCCATGCCGCCGTCTCTCCGCACCCGGCCCCCGCACACCCGAGCTATTTCGGGTTTAGGCATAAAAGCCCAGCAGCTCGGAGGAGCCGCTTCCTCCGGCCCCCGGCTCGGACCACGCGTCGCACGTGGCCGGCTCGGGGAGCTCCCGGTCTCCTCTGCGGTATCCCTGGGCCGGGGAAGCCCCTGCGGGAGGACGGGTGGGGGCTGGGGCGACCCGCGCCCCGAGGCTCCCGGCCCCCCAGCGGCCAACCTGGGCATTGACGCCGTCAGGGCCCCAGCCGTGCGTCAGCCGTCTCCCTGGCAACGGCGGGTCACGTCACCGCCCGGCAGTGCGTCAGCGGCCCGCTGACGTCACGACCCGGGAGAGGCAATCGGACCCCGGCGGGCGCGGGTTCCAGGCCCGGCCAGCAGAGGGAGCCCCAGAGCGCTAATGGCTGATGCCTCGGGTTTGGTCCCCGCAGGAGGCACTGGCCCGGGGCAACATGGCCCCCGCAGCTCCCGCGGCCCTCTAGGTTGGCGGGATGAAGAGGAGTCGCAGTGTCCTGTCGGGGATCCAGGACGAGGTGCGAGGGGCGGGGCCCGGGTGGGGGTGGGGATGGGGGACAGGCCAGCGCCCTCTGGTGGCCCCGGCTGTTCCCTAAGCGTGGCTTCACTCCCTCGCGGTCGCGAAGCCCACGCGTCCTGCCGTGCCTCAGTTTACCCCCCTTGGTTCATTTTCCTCCTGCTGCCGGGTTTAAGAGGTGCTCGGCCCTGGGGCAGAAGGCAGAGTCTTCCTAGGATCTTCCCAAATGGGGAGGAGGTGGGAAGGGAACTAGAAGAGGGCTTGAGAGCCTCAGATGGGTGGAGGGGGATACAGACTTTAAGGCAAAAAAAGGCCTCGTAGACATGGAGGATGGGAAGAAACTAAATAGTGAGGTGTTGGGCTTCAGACTTGAGGGCCAGACTGCACAGACATGAGCGTCCAGAGCCCCAGGGCTGAGCGATCGAGAGGGCGCCCCCCCAAAAAAATTATGGGTGAGAGGGACCTCCAGACGTGAATGGTGGGAGGGGACCCTCAATGAGGGGTCAGCGAGTGCTCAGAAGTAAGCATGGCAACAGGGGGCTTATAGCCCCATCAGCCACCCCTTCTGATGGCTGGACCTCAGAGGAGGGGTTCAGAGCTGCCCCACCAGGCCGTACCCCATCCTGCCCTTGTCCCTCCCCAGAGGCCGTCGGAGACCCCCGAGCCCGGCCGCTGCAACATGCTGGGAGACGAGCTGCGGCGCCCTCGCCGCCGCCTCTCCTCAGGTCCAGGCCTGGGCTGGTCCCAGCCTGAGCCCTCGGACCCTGGGGTCCCTCTGCCGTCGCGGCCCACGACACTGCCGCTCCTGATCCCACCGCGGATCTCCATCACCAGGGCGGAGGTGGACAGGTAGGAGGGAGGGGGACCAGGCTGGGAGGTGGGGCAGGGGGCCAGGGCCGGCGGTGGGGTGGGGGTGGGGGTGGGGCTGGTGCAGCCCCCAGCGCAGCCGGAGGGAGCTTGCATTTTGCAAAAATAGCTGAAGCCTTTCCCCAAACCTGGCCTGTGAAGCTGACACTGCTTCCTCTAAGCGCCCCCTCTCCGCCTTTAGGAACCCCTTCTTCCATTTCGCAGCTGCCTGAGTCAGCCAGGGGCAGAAATGAGGACAGGAGGTTCAGCCTGTGTTGCCCCCACATTCACAGAGCTGGGGACCGGCTGGGGATGGGCCTCTGAGCCCCCCATTTCCCTTGCTGGGAGCATTCGCTTTCTTTCACACCTTAAAGGGGATAGTGGGATCCTGGAGAGGTCTGGGTTGTCATTTTTCTTTCTCTTGGGGAGAATTGAAAGGCATCTGTGAGCCCCAGCTTCACTCTGCACTTTCTTGCTTTCTCTCTTCTGGGGTCCTCTGAGGGCACCCCAACCTCCCTCCTGGCCCAGTCATGTCCTAAAGCCAGACATGAGCTGGTCCTTGCTTCTGGCCCGGGGCGGGGGGAGGGGGGCCCTTCCCCACTGTCCCTCCCCCCAGGTTAACTGCTCCCTGCAGCCTCCCCCACATCCCTGCCTGTGTACTCAGTTGGGCAGCCCCAGGGTCTCAGCTTGGACCTTGATACCATGGACCACTCCAGATGGAGGAGGGGGAGGAGTGATTGTCATTCCCTCCCCAGTGCCACCTAACGCCCCTCCCCCCTGCCCACCGCCCTAGCCTTTGCCGGTGGATGTTCCGCCTATCCATTCCGGCCTCAGACCACAGCCTGCGCTGCGAGCTCTGGCCCTCGGCCCCTGCTTCCTCCTCCTTCTGCAATCCCAGCTGTGGCCTGACCCCACCCCCCCAATCCAAGGCGTCCCATCCTGGATCCAGAGCCCTGGCCAGCGGAACAGTCCTCCCCCCAGCACACAAGAATAATCTGGGCAGGGGCGCCGACCCCCAGCCTCTGTAGATACCCCCAGAAGCCTTAAGTGTGTAATTGGGGAGTCCCCGTGGCAGGGGTGGGGGGAAGGGGGCAGAAGAGTTCTGGCCTCTGGGGCACCCCGCGGCTGCTTATGGGGGGGGGCCCAGTTCTTGCTCGGCCTGCGCCCACGCCCGGAGCCCCCTCCGGCGGGGAGAAGAGCGGCTGTGGGGGTTGGCGACGGGCAGTTTTATGAGAACAGCGCGGGGAGGGCGGTGGCAGACGCCGCAGCGTGTCCCGGGGAGCCCGTGGGAGCGGGGCGCACGGGGGCGGGGGCCTGGCCTCCCGGACGCGCCCTCCCGCGGGTTCGCGTCCGGGAGCGGCTCGGCCGGGGTGGGGCGGTGGGGCCCCCGGGGTCTCTCGGCCCTGGCCGGGGGTGGGGGTGAGTTGGGGTGGGGGTGGGGCTCGGATCCCTCTAGCTCGCTCGCTCGGCGCGGCGCTGGGGGAGGCGGGAGCATGAGTCACGGCGACTCCCGATTTAGGTGCCGGAAGGGGGACTCTGCCGGCTAGGGCCGCGGGGAGGAGGCGCGGCTGTTTACTCGCCTGAAAAGGGCACGGGGGTGAGGCCCGCGGGTGCCGGGGCCTGCCTCAGTTTATCTCCTGCAGAAGCGCTTTAGAAGAAAGAGGCTGTGATACATAGGACCGTAGGCGGACACACCCGGGGTAGCAGCCGCCGGGTACCCTCCCGGGGTCACACGGGAACCAGAGGGCCACACCCCAGAAACACCTCAAAGAGGCCCCGGTCTGACCGCACACACACACACACACACACACACACCAACACACTCAGATGCCCTGAGATACCCCAGCCGCCCGAGGCTGAATCGCTTTTGCACAACGCCGACCGCTGGCACGCACGAACCATACTGCGCACCCGAAAGGCGTGGGAACACACACCTGGTCCCCAGGCCACCGGCACAGACCCCTTAGGGGCGCACACACCCTCCAACCAGGCAGCACACGTGTTCACACATCCTCCCCCACAGGCACACACACAGATACACACAGCGAAACCCAGAGAAACAGGCAGATCGCGGCAGCCAACCACGTGCGCACGCACACTTCCAGCCGCCACCGAAAACACAGACAACCCTCGGAAGGGGCCACGTGCGAGCACCTCCCGCCCCGGGCTCACACAGTCACGGTCCTCGGGCCCCCGGCCGGAGAAGCCCCCGGCACACCGCCGCTTCCAGCTGCAGGCACCGCGCGCCGGGCTCCGGGACCCACTCCCCACATGCCCCCCCACCCCCACCCCGGTCCAGGGGTAGCGGCGAGGACACGCCAGTCCCGGGCTCCGCCCCCGCCATGATGGACGGACTGACTGACACACCGGCAACCAGTCCAGCGTCTTCTTCTCTATCGGATTAACCGCTTAACTCCTTGGTGCCCATGCGCGCCGCGGCGAGGCAGGGCGCTCTGGAGAGAGCCGAGTTCCGGCGCCCCCTCCCCGCCGGGAGCGGGGCTCTGCGTGGGCGGGAGGGCCCCCCCCCTCCTTTTGGGTGGCTACCCCCCACTGGCCGGGACGGAGGAGGAGGGGGGGCGGCGCTGACAGCCGCGGCGGGCGGTGGGCGGGGAGGGGCGGGACGGGGCGGGGGAGCCGGGGCTGGCGCCGAGCGGGGCGCGGAGCTCGGAGAGCGCAGTCCCGCACCGAGCAGAGCGCCAGGCGCCGACAGGAAACCGCGGCGCCCGGCCCGGGGGCGATCGGCCCGCGGCGCCCCCGGGTCTGTCCCCGGGACGCCATGGCTCCACCGAGGCCGGGCGCACCCGCGGGACCCCGGGCGCGTTGGTTGGCGCGCAGCTGAGAGGGGTGCAGGTTGGAGAGGCCGGGTGCCTCTGGGGGCCCGCACCATGGAGCCCCCGGCCGCCCCCTCGGAGAGGAGCCTGTCTCTGTCCCTGCCCGGGCCCAGGGAGGGCCAGGCCACTCTGAAGCCGCCCCCCCAGCACCTGTGGCGTCAGCCCCGGACCCCCATCCGTATCCAGCAGCGCGGCTACTCCGACAGCGCGGAGCGCGCGGAGCCCGAGCGGTCGCTGCACCGGCCCATAGAGCGCGCCGACGCCGTGGACACCGGCGACCGGCCTGGCCTGCGCACGTCTCGCATGTCCTGGCCCTCGTCCTTCCACGGCACCGGCACGGGCACCGGCGAGGGCGGAGGCAGCTGCAGGCGGTAAGAGCCCGGGTGGCGGATGCGCGCGGAGCGGAGGGGCGCGGAGGGACGCGGAGGGAGGCCGCAGCTGGCCGCGCGGACCGCAGGGGGCGCTGTGATGCGGGTAGGGTCAGTGCGCCGGGCGGGGGTTGGGTGGTCTTTCCTGCGGGGGCGGCAGGGACCCGGCCCATGGCGGGACACTGTAGCGGAGGCCTCGACTGGAGCCCGTCCTGGGGTAGACTTTTGGGGGCGCTGTGCTGCTTGTGGTATCCACTGGGTCTGGTTGGGGCAGGGGGCCACAGATTTAGGGTTCTGTATTTAGGGGCAGCAACAATGCAGGCTGAGGCTAGGCTCCACACCCTTTGGAGGCACGTTCCTGGGGGCACTGGGCTAGGGGGTGTCCTGGGGGCACTTTGCAGGGACATGCCTGCTAGGACCAAGTCTTTGCTCCAGGCTGGGCAGCCATCAGGCCTTCTAGGAGGTGCACCGTTTGGGGTGGGGAGCTGAACTCGTTCTGCAGCAGCTGGGGTCAGAAACCCAGAGGGGCCTCTTGGAAACTGTGTTGGGGGCCCGAGTGTTGGGGCGTTGGGTTGGAGCCCCTCTCCAGGCAGGAGTGGGGGCTGAATAGCTGCCCAGAGGCAAGGAAGAGTTGAGAGGGGCGGCCCTGCCTCTCTCCAGGTGACTGTGGAGAGATGGGGGGGATAAGGGGGTCATCTTCTGAGCCTGCATGAGCTCTGTCTGACCCAGAGCACTCCCACTGTTGTGTGATGACCAGCTGTGGCTGCCTTGACTGTGTCCACTGCATGGACTTCTGGGGTCTTGCGAGGGTGACAGGGTGGCCATGTGTGCTTCTGGGACTTTAATCATCACCGTGTGACCGTGTGCTCCTGGGATGCCATGAGGGTAACGGGGTGACTGTGTGTGCTCCTGGGATGCTGTGAGGGTGACAGCGTAGCTGTGTGTGCTCCTGGGACTCTGATTGTCGCTGTGTGACTGTGTGCTTCTGAGATGCTGTGAGGGTGACAAGGTGGCTGTGTGCGCTCCTGGGACTTTGATTATCACTGTGTAACTGTGTGCTCCTGGAATGCCATGAGGCTGACACAGCGGCCAGGTGTGCTCCTGGGACACTGTGATTGTCACAGTGCCTGTGTGCTCCTGGGATGCTGTGAGGATGACACGGTGGCTGGGTGTGCTCCTAGGATGCTGTGATTGTCATGGTGTAGCTGTGTACTCTTGGGATGTCGTGAGGATGACACAGTAGTTGTGTGTGCTCCTGGGACACTGTGATTGTCACAGTGTGGCTGTGTGTGACTGTAGTTGTGACACTGTGATCTGTATGCTCATAGGAACAATGCAATTGTGACAGCAGGACTGTATATGGTTCCTGGGACACTGTGATGGTGACAGCATGATGGTGTACCCTCAGGACAGTGTTATTGTGACAGTGGAACTGTACGTGCTCCTGGGACCCAGTGACTGTGCTCTCAGCTATGTGTGCCCATGTCTGCTGACTCTGTGTGACTCGCCGGGTGTTCTCATCACTGGCTTGTGCTCCCCATTCTCTAACCACCTGGCGTACCCAGTTACTGCCTCTGCTCCGGGGACATGTGGGACTGATGGCCATAACCGCAGGCTCTGCCTGAGCCCGTGAGTGCCCCACTGCTTGGGACATCATCAAGGCGGCTAGACTCATGCCTCACATTCCTGGGATTCCTGGATGAGAAGCCCCCACCTAGGCTGTGACCCTGATTTCTCTTTGGGGTCCCTCCAGCAGGCACCCCCACCCAGGCCACTCACACCTCATCTCTAGGCATTCTTGCCTCCTACTGCCCTGCCCCCCTGCTCCCCACCTAGGAAGCAAGTGTCATGGCCCAACACACAGCCTGATATTTCCCAGGGGGAATTTAAGAGAAGCTTTAGGAAAACAAAGCTGGGATCAACAGGAAATGCCAGGACTCAGGGCAGTCGGCCAAACTGGCGCAGGTCACTGTCCTAAGAGACCACGGAGGGTGGGGGAGGAACTGGGCCCCATCGCCTTTAAAGGCCCTGGGGACTCTCTCTTCCCTGGCCTCCTGGGGGGCTGACTCTCGGGAGATAGCGATTGAGTGATTACAATCATCGTTATTTCAGTGGTAGCTAGCTCGTTTCGGCTCAGTCTTGGGCATTATGCCAGGGACTTTTCCACCCATCCTCACTCCCAGTGTCCCATGAGGTATCCTTGTTGGACATATGGGGAAACTGAGGCCCTGAGAGGCAACATCCCTTTTCCTTCTTGCTGAAGCTCAGACAACCAGCAAACGGCAGAGCTGGGATTCCACCACAGGTCTGTCTGCTGCCTGTGTGTCTTTGCACCAGTGTCTTGCCCTCTCTGAGCCTCAGTAGCCCCATGTGTAAAGTGAGACTGCTGTTGGCATTGTCTTGTGGGTGTCGGATTGTGAGTTGTGTGAGATTGGGGATGCATGGAAGGGCTTAACCCAGTGACTGGCCAGGAGAAAGTCGCTTGGGGACCTGGAGTCAGGAGAGGCGGCAGGGGGATGGGGTGAGCTATGCTCCCCAGGGTGGGGAGAAACACAGGGACCTCAATCCCAACCTCACGGGGGGGGCTTAGGTTTCTGTTTTCCCCTGGGTCTGTGTCGCATCTGGTGGCTGCACCAGGCCCTGCAGCTGGGACCCTGGGGCTGGCTGCCGCCCGGGGCAGGACATAGGTGCTGGTGCCCTACCCAGAGGAAGAAGATGGAAGGGGGGGATGAAACACCTCCAACGAGAATTCCCCCACCCAGCAGCCCATAGTGGGGTGTGGGGAGGTTTCCACCAATGGGCATGCCAGAGGGCTCCAGCGTTCCCCACACTGGAATTCATCCAGCCCCCAGAAAGGGGATCCAGAGAGCCCCTCAGACTTGAGTCACAAGCGCCCCCAGAGAGAGGACACAACCCCCCCCATCCAAGATCCACACACTAACCCCCCCCCCAAGACCTGGCGCCCTGAGGGCTGAGTCACTGCGCCCGCCACATTTTCTCAAGCAGCAGATGGAGCGTGAAGAAGGGAAGGACTGGAGGGGTGGGGGCGCCTGAAATTGGGGGTGGGGCCATTGTAGCACCTCATCCCTTCCCGGTTGGGTCCCCAAACTCTCCCCTCTGAGTTTGCAGGGGTGAGGGGCTGGGGCATAAAAATGCTGCGTGGTCCGGTCCCAGCAGGGGGTGGGGGCAGGCCGGCTGGAGTTCGCCTTTGACCCCTGGCCTCTGTCCCCTCTCGGGTCCTCCAGTCCTGGGTTCTCCGGCACTCCGGGACGTCTGGCCGGGAGGGGTAACGGGTGTCTCCCCGCGCCCCTCCCTCCGCGCGCCCCCTGCTGGATGACTAGAAGGCCACAGCCGGGCCGTGCGCTCGCGTCCTGATCGGTCTCCCGGCCGCTGGCCACCCCCCCAGTAGAGCAAAGTCGCCGCCGCCCCTCCCACCCCCCTGCCGCGGCGCCCCGGATTATTATTTCATGCTTGAGTGCCCCGGAGAGCCGCGCCAGGGCGGCCGACTGCAAGGCCAGGGTGGTGTCCTCGCCCTCCCTGATGGGGACCAGGGCACTCCCCCCACCCACCCCCACCCTCCCACCCGCGTCCCCCGCTGAGCGCAGTGGAGGGGAACTTGGAGGAAAAATTCCGCACGCAGTGGTGGAGTTTCTGTGTGCTGTCCCCGCACTGGCCTGTGCCCATGCCAGACCTACCAACACCACCAGCCTGGGTTTTAAGCTCTCAGCATCCTTGACTCTCGGACTCCTAGGGGGGAAACTGAGGCAGAGTTACTCGCCCAGGGACACACTGTGAGGAAGGGCAGAATGAGAGTTAAAAGCTGGTCTCCTTGACTCCAGATTGGTGGGCAAGGATGGAATTGGGGCCTTGCGGGCCCACTCGCTGTGTGACCTTGGGCCCGTCATTTGCCTCCCTGAGCCTCAAGTTTTCTCAATAGTAAAACAGTGCTGAAAAATAGGACCGCCCACACCAGGGTTGTGGTGAGGCTGAGATGGCTGAGGTTGGTGCTGGGAGCTTGTTTTGAAGATGCACTTCCTCAAGTGACATCAGCAGAGAAAGAGGCGTCCCCCAAACTGAAGGTTGCCCCAGTTTTCACCTTTAACAAATAGACAGCAAAGGACCGACAGCAAATTTCCCAGAGTTGCAGGAAACTGGGGCTTTGGGTCTGGCGGGGGAGTGGGCGTTAGCAGACCGGTAGGGTGAGAGCAGAGTTTTGGGAGGCAGCTGAGCCCACTGTTTTTCACTCCTAAGAGTTCAAATGCTGCCTTTGCCCCTTACTTGCTATGTGAGCCTGGGAAGGGACTTGACTTGACTGAGCCTCAGTTTCCTTACATGTAACAGGGCCGTTCATGCCACAAACGTGGGTGGAGCATCTCTGGAATGCATGGGGGCTACAGAGAAGAATGACCATCCTGGACCATCCTGGAGTTCTCGGATTAGTTGGCACGGCAGAAATAGCAAGTAAAGTTGTAGGATACTTCCAGATGGTAACATGGGCTCTGAAGAAAGCTAACTGGGAAGTGACGAGAGGGACCCTGGGGTCAGAGCAGATTTCTCCGAGAAAGTGACATTTGAGCAGGCACCTGAATGAAGTGAAGGATGGAGTATGCAGGTGTCTGGGGGAAGTGGGCTCCAGGCAGACCCAAAGAGCCAGTTCAAAAGTCTTGAGGTAGGAGTATGTCTGATATGGTGAAGGAAGAACAAGGAGGCAAGTGTGGCTGGGGCAAGCGAGCTGGTGAGTGGATGGAAATGAGGCAGGGAGGTGATGGGGCAGGGGGTGTAGGGCCACAGGGCTTCATCCGTATCTGACTTCCCAGGGAAGGACAAAAGTCACTGGGCTGGAAGGACACTGTCTCCATGAAAGGACCATATAGCCCAGTGGCTGAAGTCTCAGTCTCTGACATCGGACGCCTGGGTTCACCATCCAGGTCTGCTTCTTCTGGGCTGAGCGAGCCGCTCCCCCTCTCTGGGTCTCAGCTTCCCCATCTCTGAAATGGGCTCAGTAAGAAACTCTGTTCCCCAGAACTGAGCTGTGGAATCAGCAAAGCAAACCTCAGAGAGCCTGAGGGCATGCTCCAGAGTAGAGGGGAAAGCCTGTGGCCACGAATACCCTTCCTTTCTGTAGCTGAACTGCAGGGGTCCTTCTCAGGCAGTGTGTGGACCTTAAAGGGTCTAGAGGAGGAGTCCTCGCCCCTGGGGACACATGGCAATGGCTGGAGACATTGTGGTTGTCACAGCTGGGGGACGGCGCTACTGGCATCTTGTGGGTCCAGGCCAGGGAAGTGACTGAACGTCCTATAGTACCCAGGACAGCTCCCTAGCACCAAGGAATCTTAGGGCCCCTGATGTGACTAGTGCCAAAATTAGGAAACCCTGCATTTCCAATGGGCTGATATTGTCCTTTCCCCGCTATGAGGGGTTGAAATTGGCGGGAATCTTATTTTTATGTAAGGGAAGACATCAGCTCCTGCTTTTCAGGGCACAAAGGTGGTTCACTGGCAGAGCCCCTCCCCACCACTGCCCCCGGAGTGTATCAAAGCTCAGTCTCTAGTCAACACAAGTGTCCCTCATCTCAGACGCTAAGCGAGGCCGTGCACAGCTGCTGAGGAAAATGTTTGGCAAAGGCTCCACCTTAAGGGAGTAATAACCACTCACTGACCTTGAGACTTCCCTTCAAGACTCAGTTTTCCCATCTGTAAAATGGGACAATGATGGTATCACCTTGATGGAGTGATATCAGAGCTAGAGGTACTGAATATGCAGGAAGCAATCGAAAGGTTTAGCTCCTACACCATCATTGTCATTCTCTGTATCCTTCTGGATAATATATGACACCTTTAATAAATAGTTTGTCAAACAACTATAACAATCCCAGCCAACATTTAGTGAGTGCTTACCTTGTCCAAACACTCTTGCAAAGTCTTAAGGTGGGTATTATTATCATACCTGTTTTACAGCTGGAGAAACTGAGGCTCACTGAAGTGACGTCACTTGCCCAAGGTCACATGGGTAAGAAAGGCCAGAAGCTAGACTCAAGCCCAGCCCTTCCAACTCTGGGCCCCTGGACATTGAAGCCAATAGGTTGAGAAGGAAAGATATTTCATAGAGGTGGGACCCCCAAAATAGAGATCCACCCCATTTTTTCTTATTTAAAACAAGCTTCTCCCCCTTCCATATATCAAAGAACCTCAGAGAGGAGGAGGTAGCTTCGGAGTTATAACCAACTGCCTGACTTTGTTCAAAGGTCTTGGTCTTGCTGAGCCTCAGTTTCCTCATTTGTCAAAGGAGCTGATGTGTACTCCGCAGAGTCACAGTGTTTCAGCATGCACGTACCCTACTGGGCCAAGAAAGCCCCCATCCAGGCAACTGGGCTTTCAGGGTCACCTCATGATCTAAGGGGGCCCCAGTTCTAAGAGGTGTCTTAGGGAGTCTAAGGGGTGGCAGAGCTAGGGGGAATCATATTGTTCTCTTAACATCTGTGAGAATACTCGCCATCTCAGGGGTCGGGGGCATCACTGGGGCATTCTGGGGGTGTCTCCAAGGATTGTGGGTGCATCTTGGGATCTGGGGGTGACTTCAGGTTATAGGAGTGTCTCAGGAGTTGTGGAGGACTCTAATTGTGTCCCTGGAGTCTGTCGGCACCGCTGGGACTGTGTTGGGGTGTCTTTGCCTGTGTGAGCATCTTGGGGTTGCCATAGAGTTACTCAGGGATTATGAGGGACCCCAGGATTCTGGGAGCCCTCCTGGGGTTTGAGACAATGACTCTATGATTGGGGGGGATTCTAGAGGTACTCTGGGGGGTTTGTGTCTGTCTTGGGGGTTGTGGAGGTGCCCTTAGAGGATTGGAGGGACATCTGAGGAACTATGGAGGTGCTTCTGGGGTTTGAAGGGGTTTCTCAGGGGTTCTCAGAGCACCACTGGGGATTGTGTGTGCATCTGGGGATTCTTGGGGTGTCCCCTGGGATTTGTGACTATAGTGGCCTCGTGTGGTACCTCTGAGGTTTGTGGGGTGCCCTTGGGTTGTATTAGGTACGCGTCTCGGGGACAGTGGGGGCGCTCTCAAGGGACTGTGGGGTGGCCCCTGAGGTTTGCGCGGCCTCTCAGCACGACACGGGTTTGTGTGAGCGCCCGAGCGATTCTGGGGGTGTCCCTGCTGTTCGCGGAAACGCTTCCAGGGAGTGTGGAGACGTCAGAGGGCCCGCGGGCCGTGGCCGGGGTCTGCGGGGGAGCCCCACCGCAGCCGTGTGGGCGTCCCAGCCCCGGGCCGCCCCGCCCCGGGGGCGGCCCCAGCGCAAAGCCGGAAGGGCCGAGGAGGTCGGGCGGTGTGGGGCCCGGGGGCCTGGAGGGCTGGGCGGCCGGCCTGCGTGGGCCGCGCGGGGTGGGCGGCGCAGCTCCCCAGCGCCCCCCGAGGCCAGGCCGCCCCCCGCCGCCATGGCGCGGCCGCGCGGCCTGGGCCGCATCCCCGAGCTGCAGCTGGCGGCCTTCCCGGCGGCGGCGGCGGCGGCGGCCGAGGACGAGGCGTTCTTGTCCGAGCCCCGGGACCCGCGCGCGCCCCGCCGCCCGCGATCACCGCCCGCTTCGCCCGTCTTCTTCCCCAGCCCGTCCCCAACTTTCCGCAGACGTCTCCGGCTCCACCGCAACGTCCAGGACTTTGGCCGACAGGCGTGGGCCGGGTAAGTGCGCTCGGAAGGCTGCGGGTTCGAGTCTCCCCCGGCCACCTCGCGCGCCTGGGGGCCTGGCGCTTCCCAGCCCCGCTTTTCCTCTTCCGTGGGACGGCTGTGATAAGAATCGTCCGTGGCCGCCGAGGAGACCTCTGATAGGGCATGCAGTAGGTGCTCAATAAACGGCGGGGCCCTCCCACTTCCTGTGCAGACTCCAGGCTGCGGTCAGGCTCGGGGGTGGGGGGAGTGAGACATCCAGGATGACCCGGGGAAGTGTGTTCAGTTCTGTGGGTTTCAACCTCCCCGCGTGTGAAGAGGAGGCCAGCGGGGTCCACTGGGGGAAAAGGGGGTTCTGCCAGGAAGCTCGGTGGTGTCACTGCGGCTGCCCGGCACGGAGGACAAATGGCCCCTGCCTGACCACACCGGGACTGGGAAGCCTGGAGGTGACGGGCCTGGAAGCCACATCCGCTGTGGGTTCCCAGTGTCCGTTTATGCAGGAGGGTGGAGGTTGGCAGTCAGGAGGTGGACACGGGCTGGTGCTGGGGAGGGTGGGGGTGGGGGGAGTTCTTTGGAGCTCCCTGCCTCCCCCAGGCTCCATTCGTCTGGAATTGCCCCCCCCCCATACTGCCCCGACACATTAGCTGGAACTTGAGACACCCAACTAGGGAAAGGCCTTGCGGGTGCAGGTCGCATCTGGAAGGAGGGGGACACCTTGGAGGGGGGACAGAAAAGGAGGAGAGGCCTGCGTGTCTGGGAGGGGAAGGAGTGGGGGGAAATCAGTGCTTCTCGGCGGCGTGTCTCTCGGTGTCTCTCGTGTCTCTCTTCCTCCTGTATGCCTCCTACGCTTGTCCCCGCCCCCGTGGCCCCTCTCCCGGGTGTTTGTCACCGGGCCCGGGGCGGGTCCCGCTCCCCCAGGGCCCGCGCGGCGCCCAGAGCCCTCCAGCCGGCCCAGCTCGACGTCAGGCCGGGAGGAGGGCCGACGGGGCTGCGGGGAGGAGGGAGGCGGGGCCGGGCCGGGAGCCGGGGAAACGGGAGCCCGGGGCGCTGTGAGGCCGGGGCCCGGGGAGGGCGGGGAGGACGGGGAGGGAGGGCGGGAAGTGCGCGCCGAGTTCCGCAGGGCCCCGGCGGGGGAGAGGCGGGGGGCGGGGGGGGGGGGAGGCCAGCGCGGAGCCCGCCCCGGCGCGGCGGACGCCCGGGACCCGGCCCCGAGGGGGGTCACCGGGAGGGTGGCGGCCGAGGAGGCGGCGCCGGCCGCAGACACCTCGCGCCCCGCGAGCCGCGCAGGCCACACCACCGCGCCGCCGTCCCCATGCGCGCCCCGACGGCGCTGGAACCCCATGCGCTCGGGTGCAGCGTCCCGGGCCAGGCCCCGGCCCCCCGCCCTGGCCCTGCCCCCCGCGGGCCCCGAGCCCCTGGCCCACTTCTCCTTCAGCGATGAGGAGGACACGCGGCCGCACCTGCCAGGCAGATCGCTCAGGTGGGTGGCCCGGGGGCCAGGCCCCTCCTCTGCCTTCTGAGGGCACCGGCTGTGCTGGGGGACACCCCACCCTCACCCCCTCTGCCTTGGGGCGACCCCAAAGTGGCTTTGGCCTGGGGGTGGGGTGGGCTCACCCTCTTCCGTGGCCCTAAAGGTCCGGATACTATTGAGGGTCTTCCAAAGGTGGGGACCCCAGAGTGGGTTCTGGGGTCCTGTCTCCTTATCCACCCAGTCTCACCCTCTTTGGGCCTGGAAACCTGGGTTTCTGGCAGGTGTCGGGTCATCTGGGCTCCACTCCCAGGCCCCTCCCGCCCAGCTCAGCGTCACCAGCCATGTCCCCCACCCCCCTTGCTGGGTCTGCCAGGCTGAAAACCAAGCTTGGGGTGGGGGTGGGGATGGGGTGGGAGGTTCTGGGCCTCCTGAAGAGTGTTTAGAGCCAGCTGGACAGTGCTGGGTGGGTGAGAATTCAAGATTCCAGAATTTTCGGGGCACCCCAGCCTCATCTTCGCACCACCTCCTACAGACCCCTGGAGGCACATAGTGCCCCCAACACTCTGACAAGCAGAGACTCAAAATACCCAACCACATGCAGACACACACACGCACACACACACACACACACACACATGGGGTAATTGGGGTCACTTGGTGCTTTCTGTGGCGTCCCCCGGCTGGTGGGGACACAAGGAGAGCCCCATAGTTGACCCTATGGCTTATGCTTCACACTGTCCACAGAAACACAATCACCGCCACCCACAGGCCTGGCTGCCACTCACACACCCACACACACCTCAGACCCACTCAGGGTACTCAAGGACAGTCCCAGCCTTGCATGCTCCCGAGGTCACACAGACACACCCCAGAGTCACATGGGCATACACCCCCACCCCCCAACTTGCACACACCGACCCTGCTTGCACTCCCAGCCCCACACGCAGCCCGCCCTCCACCTCTGGGTGACCTTCACCAGGCAAACGCCAGGTCTTTCCACAAAGGCTGCCTGGCACCACCTACGAGGGAGGCAGGTGGAAGGGGGGCCAGGATCCGGGGGAGATGTCAGGCCTGCGTCACAGCCCACTTGCAAGGAAACGGAGACCTGGGGATGCAGGATGCCTGTGTCCCAGCCCTTCCTCCTTCACTAAGTCATTGGGCCACTTTGAACCTCTGTTTCTTTTTCTGGAAAAGGGGGCGTGAATGCGTAACCAAGAGCACCTGGCATTCCAGAGCACTTGGCTACCTTTGCTGTTAGTATGTTTTTTACCAACTGTGACATGTCCCCTTTTCCTGCCCCCCCCCCAATGCCCCCCCCCCAGCTTGTTACCCACTGGCCCCTGCACCATGCCACAGAACTCCTGGAGGCTAGGATGTCCCCTGGGCTGCACAGTCAGTCCTCCAGAGGCCGGATTTGATGGTGGGAGACCAGGTGGGCAGGTCTAAGGGGTCCTGGGAGGATGGAGGGAGGGAGTAGCAGCTGCAGCTTCACCTGAGAGTGCACCAAATGGTCAGCCTGCCTGACGCAGGTGGGTGGGGGCTTGGGCTGGTCACTGGCCTCTCTGATGAAGTGTCCAGGTGTGTGGCTGTGAAGGCAGGAACCTTCCGTGGTCCCTGACTCAGGTCTGCAGCCACGGGTTCCGCTGGGACATTGCTGAAACAGCAGCTATGGTCTCACTTTGTTCTGCCCTGAGCAGTGCCAGGCCAAGGAGAAGCCCCGAATGTCTGATTCTAGGGGATAGTTGAGAACCCCTCAAATCCTAGGTGGCAGTTGCCCCGCTCTAATCCCCGTATGCCCTTCTCTCTGCTGGCCCCTAGGGACTTTCTGCTCCTGGAATCACAAACAGCAGGGCTCCAGGGAGCCACCTCTTCCCCTCCGGCCTCTGCTGCGTAGGCCTGGATCCCTCTGGGTGGATAGTTCTCTCAGGGTCCCTGCCTCACCATCCCTGAACTGGGACTTCAGTTCCTGGGGCGGGGTGGGGCTCCTTCCTGCCCCTGCCATTGCCAGGACAGTCGGGGAAGGAGCCATGGAGGGGAGAGGGCAGGACCTGGATTTTGAGCACCAAGGGCTGCCTACCCCTTCACCACTCTTCTGTGCCTCAGTCTCCTGCTAGCAGGGCCACCTCAAGGACTGATGGGTGCCAGAAATGGGTTAAAGTGTGTAAAGCACTTTGGTGGCACCAGTCCCACAGCAGGGGCTCAGTGTTTAAAAAGACCTAACCCGGCACCTGGTATACAGCAGGTGCTCAATAAATGGGCATTATCATCAAAGGCCCAAGCTGATGGTCTATGATAATATTGTGTCCTGAGACTGTTTTTTTTTTAAATTCACTCTTTAAAATTAACAGAGTAAAAATTCACCCTTTTAAGTGTACTGTTCGATGAGATGTTTTTTTAAATTGTGGCAATGTATATATAGCATAAAATTTGCTCTTTCAACCATTTTTAGGTATACAGTCCAGTGGCATGAATTACTTTTACAGTGTTGTGCTATCATCACTACCTTCCATGACTGAAACTTCTTCATCACCCAGAATAAGAGACCCCTTCCCCCACCCCCAGCCCCTGGAAACTTCTAATTGACTTTCTGTCTCTATGAATTTGCTTATTCTAGATATTTCATGTACATGAAGTCATTTAATGCATGTCCTTTCGTGTCTGGCTTCTCTCACTCAGCATAATGTTTTAAGGTCCATCCTTTTTATAATACTCAAGAGTAGACCATCGTGTGGATTTGCTGTAATTTGTTTATCCATTCAGATCATTTGGGTTGTTTCTTGTGTTGGAACAGAGCTGCTATAAAATTTGTGCACAGGTTTGGGGGTGGAAGTGTATTTTCATTTATCTTGGGTAAATACCTCGCAGTGGAATTCTACAGTAAGTGTAAGCTTCATTTCATAAGTAACTGCCAAATTGCTTTCCAAAGTGGCTGTACCACCTTGCAATCTCACCAGCCACACATTCGTTGTTCTGTGTTCTTGTCAGCACTTGATGTTGGCAGTTTTGTGTTTGTGTTGCCATCCTACTAAGTTTGAAGACGTGTTCTGTCGTTTTAATCTGCACTTCCCTAAGGATGAAAGATGCTTCCTCTGCTTGTTTGCTATTTGTCTATCTACTTTGGTGACCTGTGATTCAGATCTCTTTTTTGCTCATTTCTTAGTTGGGTTGCTTGTTGTTTTCTTACTGAGTTTTGAGAGTACTTTATATATCCTGGACACATGTCTTTTGTCACATATTTCCTTCCAGGCTTTTCATTCTCTTTATAGCGTCTTTTGCAGAACAAGAGTTTTGAAGATTTTTTTAAAAAGTGTTTTTGAAGTTTGTTTTTAAAAGATTGCATTTATGCATTTATTTATTTTTTACTCTTTAAAGTGGGAATTTCTGGCTTCTTTTGGAAATTTGGATATCTGGTTGCTTTGCTTTTCCTGTCGATCACCTGGCTCCTGGGGACATTTGTGCTGCCTTCCTGGCCCCAGGTGTTAAGGGGACAGAGGGTAATAGTTGATATTTTGGTCTGTGGGATCAGAAGACCTGGGTTTGAATTCTGACTCTGCCACAATCTCGCTGTGTGACCTGGGGCCAATCATCTTCCCGTCTGAGCCTCAGTTTCTTCATCTGTAAAATGAGATCAATGAGCCCTGCCCTCACCTCCTTCCCCGGCCAGACTCGTCCAGGAAAAAAGCTCACTATATGAAGCTGGTACAACTCGCTCAATCTAGGCGATTTCTCACTTTTATTTCTCAGCATAGGGATCATTCTGGTCTCGACATGTAGGATGAGAAAGGCAAGAGTCCCTGTTCCCTCTGCCTTCCCTGGCCCCACTCAAAGCAGAGCCTGCACCCCACTGATCTGTCTAATCCCCTCGCTTTAATGACCAAGTAACAGTGACCAGAGAGGGCAGCGGCCTTTCTTAGGCCACACAGCATGTTGCAGGTGCACAGCTCCCTGCACAGCTCCCCACTCAACACTTCTGTACGGACTGCTTTGCTGGAGTCCCCTCCCCAACTGGAATATATGGAGCTGATAGCCTTAAAATTGCCAATGTCTTTTTTTTTTTTTTTAACATTTTTTTATTGTGAATTGTAATGTAGATACAAAAAAGCCATAGATTTCAAGGTACTTTTTAACAAACAGTTATAGAACAGATTTCAAAGTGTGATATGGGTTACAATTCCACAATTTCAGGGTTTTCCTTCTAGCTGCACCAAGACACTGGAGACTGAAAGAAATATTGATAGAACAATTCAGCAGTCCTACTCATTTGTTAAATCCTATCTTCTCTGTTACACTCCTCTGTCTTCTTTGATCCTTCTCCCCATCTTCAGGGGTATTTGGGCTATATCCCTTCCTAACTTTTTCATGATGGATGGGTCTGTTGATAAATGGGATGAGTGATGGAACTAGCTGATGTTCTTGGAGAGGCTGGCCTCTCTGCATTTCAGGACTTACCTGGCCTAGGAGACATCTGGTTTCTGGAAAGTAAACTTAATGTGTGAACTTTTTTGGATCTCAGATTGAGCCCTGAGTGTTCTTTGGGGTAAACAGGAAAGATATTAGTTGGGGTTTGAAAATCGCCAGTGTCTTTTGAGCACCACTGGACGCCAGTCGTTCGGATGGCCTGATGAGGAAGGCAGTAGCTGTCCCCATTTTGTGGATGAGAAAACTGACGTTCAGTCATTTCTCCCAGGTTGCACACCCAGGGTCTCCCTGCCTCAACCAGGGGGTCTCTGTCTCACCAGTGCCCCTGGGCTGGGGACCGCTGTCTCTTTTCTCTGGGTCTGTGTCTCTTTCTTGGTCTGTCTGTTTCTCTACTCTGGCCACACCAGCTTCCTTGCTGGTCCCCAAACAAAAACACATTTCTGCCCCAGGGCCTTTGCACTTACTGTTCCCTCCACCAAGCGTGCCCTTCTCTTCCACCTCCTGACTTGTGGAGGGCTCCTTCTCATCCTTCAAGTCCTGCTAGGTGCTACCTCCTCAGAGAGGCCCGCCCTGATCAGCACGGTTAAAATCACTTGTCAGTAAGTTGCTGTTACTACAGCTGGTTTTAATTCTCTTCTTGGCAGAATCTAGTTCATGTAGTCATTCACTCATTCATTCATGTAATGATTCATGCAGCAAACAGTTATTGGGTACCAGCTGTGTACCAGATCCTGTTCTAGGCCCCAGGGACAAAGCAGTGACCAAAGCAGACAAAATCCCTGCTCTGTAACACTTAGCTCTAGAAGGGAAGGCAAACAGTAAAGAAGCTAAGGAAAACATGGAGGATGTCAGGTGGTGATAAGTAATGATTTGTAAAATTATTTTTTTAACTTTTTTGCAAAATATATATATATACAATGAAAATAAAGAAAAAGGAATAATTTTCAAAGTACATTTTAGCAAGTAATTACAGAGTAGAATTCAGAGTTTGTTATGGATTACCTTTCTGCTATTTCAGATTTTTCCTTCTAGGCCCTCCAAAACACTGGAGATTAAAATAAATATCAATAGAGCAATTCGGCAGTCATACTCATTTGTTAAATCCTATTGTCTCTGTTATAACTCCTCCTTCTCCTTTGATCCTTCTCCCAATCTATAGGACTCTTTGAGCAACGCCCTTTCTAACTTTTTCATGTTGATAAAAGCTGTCGATAATAAGGGATGGGGGATGTAAATCAGTTGATAATCTTGGAGAGTCTGGTCCTCTGGGCTTCGGAATTTATCTGGCCTAGGAACCCTCTGGAGGTTATAGATTTCAGGAAAATAAACTTAGTGCCTAAAACTTTAAGAGTGTCTCAGTTCGAGCCCTCGGTGTTCTTAAGAGTTAAGAGGAGTGATGTTAGTTGAGGTTAGCAAACCAAGGCAATTAGCACCATTTAACTGAAGCTTGCATGAGAGTAGCCTCCAGAATAGTCTCTCGACTCAATCTGTATGTTCTTAGCCACTGATGCCTTATTTTGTTACACTTCTTTTCCCCCTTTTGGTGTCAAATTAATTTTAAAAGGGAAAGCCAAACTATCAGGACAGGGGTTGAAACTTTTGGTGGGCTAATCAGGGAAGACCTCTCTGAGGAGGTGACATCTGTAGTGAGACCTGAAGGAGATGAGGGCAAAGCCATGTGGATGTCTGGGAGAAGGGAATTCTAGGCACAGGGGACAGACTCTGCAAAGGCCCCGGGGCTGGAGTACTTAGGGAAGAGTTAGGAAGTTGGCTGGAACAGAGTGAGCCAGGGGGAGAGTGGCAGAGCGGGCAGGACCTTATTGGTCATGGAGAGGGCTTTGGCTCGTGCTCTGAGGGAGGTGGGAGCTCTAGAAGGTTCTGAGTAGAGGAGGGACATGTCCTGACAATGTTCACAGGATCCCACTGGCTACTGAGGGTAGAAAGATGGTGAGGACAAGGGCAGAAGCTGGGAGACCGGGATGGAGGCAGCCTCCAGGTAGGAGTTGATGGGGGCTGGTCTGGAGTTGAGGAAGATGTGAAAAATGGGTTGATTCTGGCAGCAGGGCTGATTTGGGATGCAGTGAAAGAGCGGAGCCAAGGAGGGCCCCATGGCTTTTGGTCTTGGGGTCGTGCTGGGTTCACCACTTTCTGCGTTGACCTGAGGGCGGATTGTGGTCAGTTGTGGTCACTGCTGTGTCCCCACCACCTGTAACAGGGCCTGGCACACAGAGGCACTCAATAACTGGGTTTGTGTATGTTTTTATAAACTTTTTGTTTTGAAATAATTTTAAACTTCCAGGACAGATGCAAAAATAAAGCACAAAGCCCATACAGAGAATTCCAACATACCCCCACCCAGATACCCAGAATCACCAACTTTCAACATTTTGCCACATTGGCCATATCATTCTCTCTCTCTCTCTCTCTCTCTCTCTCTCTCTCCATCTATCTATCCATCCATCCACTTCATCCATCCATCTACCCACTACTCACCCACCCATCCAAGCATCGATCCATCTCTCTATCCATCTATCTCTCCATCCATCCATCCATCTATCCACCCATCTCTCTATCCACCCATCCATCCATCCATCCACCCACCCATCCACCCATCTCTCTATCCATCTACTCTCCATCCATCCATCCATCCATCCATCCATCCACCCATCTCTCTATCCATCCATCCACCCATCCACCCATCCACTCATCTCTTTATCCATTTACTCTCTATCCATCCATCCATCCATCCACCCATCTCTCTATCCATCTACTCTCCATCCTTCCATCCATCCATTCATCTTTCTCTCTAATCCATCTATCTATCTAGACAGTCAGCCACCCATCCACCCACCCACCCATCATCCATCTCTCTATCTACCTAATCTAAATATTTGAGTATCTATCTAAACCACCCATCCATCTATCAATCTATCTATATTTCTATCTATTTTCTAAACCTATGACAATAGGTTGTATACATCATGCTCCTTCAACATTTAATACTTCCAAGCACATTTCCTAAGAACAAGGATATTCATTTCAGTCACCACTTACCTTCAGCTATCTAGTTCAAAAACTTCAACACTGATACAAAGCTCCCATTCTAATCTTTTCATATATCCTAATATTACCCTTTTGGGCCTTTTTCTCTTCCAATATTAGATTCAGCTCAGGATTGCATACTGCAGATAATTTTATTGTCTCTTTAATCTCTCTCTATATAAACTGTGGAAACAAATATACAACGTGAACTTTCCCACCTTGGCCACTCCCCAGAAGGTCAATAACTTTGAATCCTGCAATTCCGTTCTCAACTCTCATGCCACGTGTCTCCCTTTACCAGCCTTTATGTGGCCCCCCCATCCCTGGCCTCTACTGGGTGACTCCTTGCTCCCCTCATCCCTCTGACTCCCCAGCACCGCCTCAGCATCCCCTGAGCCCTCTCCACGCCCCCTGCAGCCTTGAGGCCGAGAATGGACCCACGCCCTCGCCTGGCCGCAGCCCCCTGGACTCGCAGGCGAGCCCGGGCCTGGTGCTGCACGCTGGGGCTGCCACCAGCCAGCGCCGCGAGTCCTTCCTCTACCGCTCTGACAGCGACTATGACATGTCACCCAAGACCATGTCCCGGAACTCATCGGTCACCAGTGAGGCGTGAGCACCCCTCCCCCCACCCCCACACCGCGCGTCCCAGCAAGGAGTGTGGCACCCTGGCCAAGCTCGCCCCACCCCAGGGTCTGTCTTCCCCAGTGAAGACTAAGCAGACCCCCGCTGCGCATGTCCCCCAATCCTCCAGCCACTCGCCTCCCCTGGGATGCCAAGCCCCTCCCTCCAGCCCAGCCTCCACCCGCTCCTCTTTATGCATCAGCTGCCTGTCACTCCAGCAAGGAGGGACTGCCCCCCACTCTCCAAAGCCCCTCTCTGCCCACTTTTTCCACTGTGTGTGTCCACCAACTGGGTGGGAGCCCCCTCTCCCTGCTCCCCACATCCTCCAGGCCCAACCCCCATCCGCAGACCACCCTTCCCCCACCCCCACGGAGCCCCCTCTCTGCCCCCCATCCTCCACCCTGCTTCCCCAGGCCCCACTCCCAGAGCTTCACTGCAGAGAGTTGCTTCTTTGGCACTCAGGCCCCTGGGGGTTCCTGCCATGGGGCACCCTGACCTGTCCCTGCCTGTAATTGCAGGCACGCCGAGGACCTCATCGTCACGCCCTTCGCCCAGGTGAGACCCCTGCCAACTGGTTAGGTGGGGGATCCTCCGCCTCCCCCACGCTCCGGGCGGGCGCCTCACATCAAGGCCCTTCCCTGTCCCAGGTGCTGGCCAGCCTGCGGAGCGTGCGCAGCAACTTTTCGCTCCTGACCAACGTCCCCATTCCCAGCCACAAGTAAGTCGAGGCGGGGTTCACCTTTCAGCACCCCCCGGGCTGGCCCAAGCAGACGCCTGATGTCCCTGACCTCCTAACCCAGGAGCCACTGTGGTTCGAGGGCCGAAGGCTTTTATAAATCAAAACCTGGGTGGGTGTGGGGGGCTCAGGACCCGCTCTGCCCCCGAAGCCCACCTGCTGGCCCGGGGACTCCCCACAGTGTCCCAGTTTCCCTCTGGGAAACGGGGAATCGGACATAGCACCTTTATTAGAGAGCTGCTGTGAAGGGTCAAGGAAGCCACATATAGAAAGTTCTAGAACATCGCCTGGCACCTAGAAAGTGCTCACTAAAGAGGAGGGGCTCTTATTATTTGGGGACCAGGGGTGTGGCTGAGAGCTGCGGGCAGAGGCAGCCTCAAGGTTCCCGCCATAGACTTTGCCCTGTGGTCTTGAGGCCGCCGTTTTGCCTCCCCAGCCTCAGTTTCCTCATCTGTAAGACGGGAAGGAAAACTGGGGAAATGGGTGGGTTGGGGGGTGCCAGGCTGACGCTGGAGCCTCATTTCTCTGCAGGCGCTCCCCCCTGGGTGGACCACCCCCTGTCTGCAAGGCCACACTGTCAGGTAGGGAAAGCAGCGGTGGGGGGGCCCCCCCCCGGGGCTCTGCCTGGGGGTCCTGTCAGTCACCGCCCCGGACACCCCTTCCCAGAGGAGACATGTCAGCAGCTGGCCCGGGAGACGCTGGAGGAACTGGACTGGTGCCTGGAGCAGCTGGAGACCATGCAGACGTACCGCTCTGTCAGCGAGATGGCCTCCCACAAGGTGCGTGGGCTGGGGGCGGGGCCTGCGGGGGTGTGGCCAGCTCCGGGGCGGGGCCGGAGGGGCGGGACCAACCACTGGGGGCGGTCCCAGAATTTATAGCTGGGGGATGTGCATGTGCGTCAGTGTGTGTGTGTGTGTCTGAACATACGTCTGTCCATGGGTAACCGTCTTTCTTGGGGACTTCTTATATTCTTGGGGAGAAGCTCTGCGGGTGTGTATCTGCGCCTGGGGATTTCTTTGGACACGCACTGGCAGGGCTGGGGGTATGCTCAGAGAGGATGCGTGAGGGATGACCAACAGCGATGTATCCACTGGGAGTGTGTACGGGTGTGCCCTGGCAATTGTGCAGGACTGTGTGTGTCGGTCCAAATGCAGTTCTGAGGGTGCATCTATATGTGTTTGTGGCTTTGTGCCTGTTTGCAGGGGAAGGTACTGCAAAGTCTTCCCTGGACAGCTGGGCGGGTTGTGCACTGCACAACTCCAAGGGCAGCATTCAGGAGGCAGGCAGTGTGAATGATGCTTCCTGGAGTTGTGCGGCATGGTGGCAGCCCTTGTGGGTGGGTGCCTTTGGGGAAATGAGTGTGCTGGTGGGGGTGTCATTGCTGGGGGTGGGGGGCTTGTCTGGGCTTGTGCGAGTCTGAGGACAGCTGTGTGCCTGAGAGTGGGATGAGCATCTGAATGTATGACTGTCTCTGCAGTGTGTGTGTGTGTGTGTGCATATGCCTGTGCATCTGTGGGTGTGTCAGTATTTACTTATGATGTGTTAGTATTTACTTATAAACTTGTGACGAAGAAAACGTGGGGATCTGTATTTTTTGAGTGCTATGTCTGTGGGTGTGTTGAGTGTGTGTGTCTGGAAGTGTTTGCAGCCTCTGGGTGTTTGTTCCTAGTTTGTGTGTCTCCGTGTGTGTCTGGGTGTGGGTCTGTGTTCTTGGAAGGCGTGTTTCGAGGCATTTGTGTTTCTGTGTTTTTGTTTCAATTTTTATTGTGGTAATATAAATGCAACATAACATTTTCCACTTTCAGCTAGCTGTACAATTCTGTGGTGTAGACTACACTCACAATGTTGTGTGATCATCACCAGCAGCCATTACCAAAACTTTTCCACCACCCCATGTGGAAACTTTGTACCCACTAAGCATTAACCCCCTTTTGTTTTGTTTTTTACTTTGAAAAAAATTTTTTTTATTAGAGAAGTTCTAGGTTTTCAGAAAATCATACATAAAATCCAGGGCTCCTGTAAACCACCCTATTATTACTACACTTGCATTCGTGTGATACAGTTGTTATGACAGATGGCGGCACATTTTTAGAATTGCACTATTAAGTATCATCCATGGTGTAAATTGGGGTTTGCTGTGTGTGTTGTACAGTCCCATGTTTTTTTTTATTCCAATAATATATATACAACCTGAAATTTCCCCTTTTACCCACATTCAAATAAATAATTCATTGGGATTAATTGCATTCACAATATTGTGTCACCATCATCACCATCCATTACCAAAACTTTTCCATCACCCCAAATGGAACCTCTGTACCCTTTAAGTGCTAGCTCCCTATCTTTGTATGCTTGAGTGTGTGTCAAGTGTGTCAGCCATTAGGGTTTGCTACTGTCTCGGGAGTGTGTGTCATATGCACATGTGTGTAGAAAGGGTGAGAGTGAAGACATTTGGGTATCTGTGTGTGTGCAAGCGTGTGAGAGCATGTCGGACATCTGGATCTGAGTGTGTCCGTGGAGGGGACAGGTCCTCTCGGGGTGGGGTCCCAGCCCCCCTGCCCACCCCCTAGCAGCCCCACTTGGGTGTCTGCTGTGGCCCTCAGGCTCCGATGCCCCTTTAATGCCCCCCCACCCGGCACCACCTGACATCACATGCAGCCTGCCAGTGCTGCAGTAAGCGCGTGCACACACACACACACACACACACACACACACACACGGGCAGGCGCACACACACGGAGCCCTGAGCCTCGGCAGCCGCGTCCCAGGACCCCCACCCTGCCGTCCATGGGCAGGGGCCCCCCGGCCGCCTCTAGCTGCCGCCGTGGGGGGTCCCGCAGGCCCAGGGGCTGGCGGACCATGTAACGGGACCGTGGCCGGGAGTGCGGAGGGGAAGGGAGCCCCCAGCCCTGCTGGGCCGGCCCAGGCCCCTCCGCAGCTCCCCCTTCCACCGCCCACCTGCCGAGCCCCCTCCCCCCCTCAGCCCCGGTAGCGTAGCCGTTAACCCCGGGGCTCCCCCAAACCCAGAGTCTGTGTGCAGCGGCCCCAAGCAGGGCTAAGGCTCCAAGATGCCCTTGGTGGATTTCTTCTGTGAGACCTGCTCCAAGCCGTGGCTGGTGGGCTGGTGGGACCAGGTAGGGGACGGTAGGGAGGAGGGTGGGCACAAGACATCCCCCCAGCCCTGGCTTTCCTGCCTGGGACCCTCCAGTCCCCCGTCTGGGCTTGGGTGTGCAGCTGTGCACGTGTGTGGCCTGGGGGTGCAGGCTTCTGACTGTGTGTGGCCTGGGGCTGGGCGTGGAGGGTTGTGGCTTGGCAGTTGTGTGTGCATGTGTGTGTGTCTGCTTGTGCACTTGTTTGCATGGGTCACAGTGAGGCTGCGATCATGAGGCTGGGATTGTGTTATTGTGTTGGGCCACGTCGGGGAGCCGACAGCTGCGTGATTTTTTGGGGCGTGTGACCCCCAAGTGTCAGCGACTGCCTTGTTGTGTGTGCGTGCACCTTCATTTGCATGTTGGTGGCTGGGTGACGCTGTGCGGGACTGTGTGACCCAGGAGTCTGTGTGCCGTTGTGAGACTTTGTGTGTCCAGTTTGTGCGTGTCTTTGTGGCCACTCAGGGTCTCTGGGCAACACAGCAAGGAGCGAGCACAAAGCCCTCTGGACGGGGTCTGCTCCTGTTTTGGGGGTGCTTCGGCAGAGCTTGGGGGGGGCAGGGAGCCGATGCCCTTTCTCCATGCACAATGTCACAGCAGAGACTTGTGTCAAGTGGCATGGGGGGGCGGGACCAGGAGGGGCCCCTGAGCCCGGTTTGAGATCTGCTCCATTTGTCTGTGTGTCAATCCACCTCTCTGAGATGGGGAAGAGGAGGCTATGATGGGGACCCTCATCCCCTGGGTGGCTGAACTGGGGTTTCCTCTACTCACTATTCCCACCCCACCCCCACCCCCTACCCCAGCCAAACCGTTTCCTCGCCCTGAGCTTGGAAATTGTTATCACTCCCCACCCCCACTTCCAAACCAGGTGGGGGTCTGGGATTCCCCAGCAAATAGGGTCCAGGCCTGGCAAGACCGGGGCTACGGATAGCCCTGAGAAGGTAAGGGTTAAGGGGCCTGCCGGCCTGCCCCCTTTCCCCCAGCTCAGCAGCTGGTTGGAGGGGGAGTTGCTAAGGAGACTCCCATCACCATGGTGACGGGAGCTTCCCGCTACCCCATTGGCTCCCTGGCAGGCAGAAATCCCTCCCTTCCACAGGTGCCCCTCTGGCTTCTCCTTGGGGAGGGGAGAGCTTTAGGCAGGGAGGGGGATGCGGGAGTCCTGACTCCCCAAGCCTAGGCACCCCCCCATCCGGGGGGGGAGACAGGAGGGGTTGACCCCACCCTGGGCAGTGAGCTCCCCTCATCCCTCCCTTCTTACCTCCTTCATCTTAGTTCAAAAGGATGCTAAATCGTGAACTCACACACCTGTCAGAGATGAGCAGGTCCGGAAACCAAGTCTCTGAGTACATCTCCACAACATTCCTGGGTGAGTGGAGGGCAGTATTGGGGGGCAGGGGGGGTGCACATTTGGGTGGACGGGAGCTGCCCGGGATCCTGGACTGTGTTGCCCAGATTTACTCAGGGACCCTGACTCATAGCTCCCCAGAGATCAAAGTCACCAAATGCAAGACTGCACACACTTGTTTTGCCCTCCAAACCCAGGGGCACCCCAACTTCTCTAGAACCCACACATTAAAAAAAAAAATCTCCAAACTGAAAAGCCCCTCCAGATTTCCTGGAGCCCCCCCCACAAACCCAATGGAACTCTTAAAGACTGCAAAAGACCTCCAAACTCAGATAGGATTCCTAAACTTAAAAAAAAAAAAGCTTCCAAGCCAGAATAAAAATAAAAATTAAAAATAGCCAAATACAAAAACAGGATGGTACAACACACACACAGTGAACCCTAGTGTAAACCATGCATTATATTTAATGCTACAGTTATAAAAATATTCTTTCATGATTTGTGACAAATGTACCACGCTAATGCAAGGTGTTAATAATAGGGTGGTATATGGGAATTCTGTATTTTACACATGATTTTTCTGTAAACTACAACTTCTCTAGTAATAAAAAAAAATCCTAATGAAGAAAAACAGTTATAGCATTGCACAACACAACAATAAACATGAATGTAAGCCGTGGATTACAGTTAATAGTGCAATTATAATAATATTCTCTTATCATTTGTAACAAAGGTACCACACTAATGCAAAGTGATAATTATAGGGGAAACTGTGTGTGTGTGTGTGTGTGTGTGTGTGTGTGTATAGGGGGTATAAGGAAACTCCATATTTTCCGCATATTGTGCTGTAAACCTATAACTTCGCTAATTACAAAAAAAAGTTTAATCAAATGTCAAAAAAGAAGCAAAAACATGGGGATTGTCTATAAAAAAACCCTCCAAGCTGAAGAGCCCCCCCAAATCAGTGCAGTGGCCCCAGAATTTCAATCTATATTTCAAACTTGGGTTGCCTCCCACAAAATAAGAAGACCTATAAACTTGAAATGCCCTAAAACTCAGTAGCGTTCTCAGAAACCTCTGGGCTTAGGAGCCCTCCAAAGACCTCCAAACCAAAAAACCTCCGAGCTGAAAACCCCCCAAATTCAATAGACTCTCCAAACTTGGTATGACCCCTCAAATTCAGAAGACCCCCAAATTTTAGATTCCCAAACACAATAGGATTCTCAAGCTTAAGAACCTGTAAGAGATTCCCCCAAATTAGCACAATTTCCCAATTCAATGGAACTCAAATCCAGTAGAACATCCCAAATTTGTGGGACCTCCCAAGCCCAGGGACCTCAAACTCATTCTGTCCTCTGAACCCAAGAGTCCCAAAGGTGGACAACCTCCAAATCAGGGTATTCTCACCCTCATCATTTAATTTATCATAGACCCCCAATTCAGACACCCCCCTGAAAACTCAAGAAAAGGATTTGGAGTTACAAGGCTCCTGCCACTGGGGAGCACTGATGTACCCCCAGAATTCTGAGAATCCAGCCAATGGGAATAGGACATGCAAATTACCCCATTAGGCCCTGCCATTGACCAAGGGACCCCAGGTCACAATGGGTGGCCCTGGCTGGGCTCTGAAGTGCTAGAAAACCCAGGAAAGGGGCTCCTGGGGCCAGCCTGGCACACAGGCTGCACTGTGGTGCCGAGGGGAGGTGGGCATGGAGCCTGAGACCACCCCTCCCCTTTCCCTCTTCCCAGCGGTGCCCCCCTCCACCGCTCTTAGCCACCATGGGGCGTCTTCCCCACCCGAGAAGGTTCCGTGACCATCTGGAGCAGGCAGTGGCTCTCCCTGACACCCCCACCCCACTATCTCGCTTCCCGCATCTCCACCCTCCCAAAACTACCGCTTGAGTTGGGGCCTCCCCACACCCCTGAGCTGGCCACAGAGCCCCCACCCCAGCCCACCGCATCCCAGAAGAACTGCGCCCTCCCCTGTGCTTTCCAGACCCTGGGTGGCCATCAGCAAGACCCTCAGAAGGGGTCTGTCTTGCCTGGTGAGGCGTCCCCACGGTGGGGGTCTCTGCGGGGGTGCTCCCGCCCGCCCCTTTCCCCGCCCTCCACCATGGCCGTCGCCGTCTTTTGCAGACAAGCAGAACGAAGTGGAGGTCCCCTCCCCCACAATGAAGGAGCGAGAGAAACAGCCAACGCCACGGCCACGGCCCTCCCAGCAGCCCCCGCCCCCAGGGCCCCAGTTCCAGCCCATGTCCCAGATCACCGGGGTGAAGAAGCTGGTCCCCAGTGGCGGCTTGAATAACTCCACCATCCCCCGCTTTGGGGTGAAGACCGACCAAGAAGAGCTCCTGGCCCAAGTGGGTGTGGGGGGATGGGCAGTGAACCTGGGCTGGACAGGGGCTCGGGGTTCCCTGGCACAGCCAGAGGAGAGCTCAGCTTTGGGGTATGTCTTCTTTGGGGTTCCCTACTGAGAGGGGTGTTCAGGTTTATCAGGAGGGGTCTTCTTGGGACAGAGGGGTTGAAGGGAGCTGGGTAGGAAAGGGCCATGCAGGCTGGCTGGCTCAGCTGCACCTAATCCCAAGGGGAGCTCTGGAGTGTCAACAGCTTGGGTTGCAAGCACCACAAAGCGAGAGGGCTGAGGTTTTGGGCCCTGGTGTCAGTCACTGGCTGCCCCCTGTTCCCTGGGTCAGGTATTATCACCACCTCCAGGGACCTTCTGTGGTGCAAGAGCAATTTCCTCTAGCAGGGTGCAGCTCTGAGTCTCAGCTCACAGTACTCCCAGCAGCTGGGGGTGGGTGCACTGGCCAGTTGGAAGGATAACTGGACAGAGCCCCATCAACGTCCACGTCAGCTCTGAACATATTTCATTCCCGCCTCTGCTGTGATTTGAACCATTAGTGGATGGTGTGGGGAATGTAAACTGCCACCCTCTGTAAGCCAAGCACTTAATGTTTTATTGAGCAGCTACTATGGCCGGCACCCTTTTGGATTCTGGGGAGACAATTGAGTGAGCAGTTGAGCACAGAGGCAGAATCAGACCTCGGGTGGGTCACTTACCCTCTTGGAGTCTATTTTCTCTCCCCAGCCCAAGTGAGGTCAAGGACTTAGCAGACAACGAGCGCTGAGGGTCTAGAAGGTTCTGGGGCTCAGGGGCCCCTGACTTCTGGCCTCCATGTTCATCAGGAACTGGAGAACCTCAACAAGTGGGGCCTGAACATCTTCCGCGTGTCGGACTACGCCGGGGGCCGCTCCCTCACCTGCATCATGTACACTATATTCCAGGTGAGGGAGTGGTGGTATGTGGGGGTGGGGGTGCCATGGGGGGCCGGGGGCAGCAGGCAGGGCTCACTGCCCCACCCCTGCCGGCCCTCAGGAGCGGGACTTGCTGAAGAAGTTCCGCATCCCCGCCGACACGATGATGACGTATATGCTGACGCTGGAAGGCCACTACCACGCTGACGTGGCCTACCACAACAGCCTGCACGCCGCCGACGTGCTGCAGTCCACCCACGTGCTGCTGGCCACCCCTGCGCTGGATGTGAGCGCCCCGCACGCCCCCAGCCCAGCCCCGCCTCTCTGTCAGCGCCAGTCTCCCATCTCCCCTTATGCTTCTGACCCCATGCCTTCTATCAGACCCCCATCTCCCTGACTCCCCTATTCCTCGGACCTCCTCGTCTCCCTCTGGTCCTCGCCTCTCTAAAAAACATCTGTCTTTAGTCCTCACTTTCAGACTTCCCTCTCTGACCCCCTCTTCCATCTTTCTCTCTGACCATGCCCCCCCACCCCCGCCAGCTTCCCCCCCCCACACCCCGTTCTCCCATTGATCCCCCAGCTCTCTGACCACCCCCCTCTGACTCTGTCTCTAGAACCAGCCTGACTTTGAAACTTCCCTCTCTGACCCTTTCATCTTTCTCTCTGGCCCCCCGTCTTTCTTGATGTCCCCATCTGCCTCTGGCTCCCCGATTTCCCTCTCTGATGCCCTTCTCTCTCTTCCCCCATACCTAGAAGTCATATCTCTCTGACCTCGGGGGACACTCTCCCTCTCAGACCCCCCTCTGGCCCCCATCTCTGACACCCCCCACCCCCCATCCCCCTCCACCCCCAGGCCGTGTTCACGGACCTCGAGATTCTGGCAGCCCTCTTCGCCGCCGCCATCCACGACGTGGACCACCCAGGGGTCTCCAACCAGTTCCTCATCAACACGAGTGAGTGGGGGGGGGGGCGGGGGCAGGGTGACCCGGGCTGGGGGTGGGGCCGCCGCTGACCTCCCGGGCCTGGGCGGCAGATTCGGAGCTGGCGCTCATGTACAACGATGAGTCGGTGCTCGAGAACCACCACCTGGCCGTGGGTTTCAAGCTGCTGCAGGGCGACAACTGCGACATCTTCCAGAACCTCAGCAAGCGCCAGAGGCAGAGCCTGCGCAAGATGGTCATCGACATGGTGGGCGGGGCCAGTGGCAGGCCCCGAGGCCTGCGGGGGGTGGGGGCGGGGCCCGAGGCCTGCGGAGGCGGGGCCTGAGGCCTGCTGGGTGGGCGGAGCCAGGGTCCCCTGCACCCCTCGTCCCGGTGACACTCCCTGACCTGCAGGTGCTGGCCACGGACATGTCCAAGCACATGACCCTCCTGGCTGACCTGAAAACCATGGTGGAGACCAAGAAAGTGACAAGCTCAGGGGTCCTCCTGCTGGACAACTACTCCGACCGCATCCAGGTGTCCCCCACCTCCACCCCCATATCCGGAGACTGGCCCCTTGCCCCTCCCCTCTCCCCTTTCCCTCTGGGTGGTGGCCTCTGTCTATTCTCTGTCTTGCTTTTTCTCCTGTCCCCCCCACCTTCCATTCCCTCTTCCCCCCATCCTCCCATCAGCTCCTTCCCCTCCCTCCAGCCCTCTCTCCAGCTTCCCCTCCTCCCCCCACCTCTTCTCTCCCCAGCCCCCACCTCAGCCTCCCCAGGGGGATGGCCTCTGAAGGGCTCCCCCCGACCCCCACAGGTCCTAAGGAACATGGTACACTGCGCCGACCTCAGCAACCCCACCAAGCCGCTGCCCCTGTACCGCCAGTGGACAGACCGTATCATGGCCGAGTTCTTCCAGCAGGGCGACCGCGAGCGCGAGCGGGGCATGGAGATCAGCCCCATGTGCGACAAGCACACGGCCTCGGTGGAGAAGTCCCAGGTACGCCCACTGGGTCCTGGGGCGGAAGGCAGCCCCACCCTGTTCCAGCCTGAAGCCCCCCGAGTCCTCTCGCAGATGCAGGCTTTTCTTCACCGTTTCTCTTTTCCTCTTCTATCTCAATGACAAGTATTTTCTCCCCTGGCTTGTAACATGTTGGTAAGCAATCACCCCTCGCTACTGGTTCTTTTTTACAACAGCCCCTCAGTTTCCCCATGACCTGGCCACTGATGCTGTCCCTATTTTCAGGGAATTTAGACATGAAGTAAAATGACATGTCTTTGTCCTGTGCTCGTTTCACTGGACAAAGAGGCACAGGGACTCAGTCCTGTAAAAGATTCACCTCTATGTTGTGAATTTGACGTTGTCTTGCCCCCACCCACTTCCTCTCTCCTCCCTGGGGAGACCCACCCTTCTCAGCATGGTGTACATGTCCTTCCAGACCTGGATTTCCCCATCTCTGCACCGTTGACACATGGGGCTGGATTTTGCTTTGTGGTGGGAGCTGGCCAGTGCCTTGTACGATGCTGACCAGCATCCCTGAACATCCCCCACCAAGATGCCAGGAGCACCAAATCCGCCCGCCTGGCTGTGACAACCAAAACCATCTCCAGACATTGCTACATGTCCCCCATGGGGGCAAATCCACCATCCCAACCCCCTTGCCCTGACCTTTGAAAACTATTGGATTCAGGGCATCCTTTTTCGCAGCTGTATAGTATTCTCTTAGATATAGCCAGATGCAGGTTATTTGCTTGTTACCCTATTGGTGGACACTTAGCTATTTAGTAGTCAAGATCTCACAGTCACTTGAGCAAGATAAAGCTTTATTTTTTCCTCTCATGTAAGAAAAGCCTAAAGCAAGGGAGTTTGGCACAGGGATAGAGGCTCCTAGAAATTTCCAGGCACACAGGAGATTTTGTTGTTTGTTCCACACCCATGCACGGGGTTTCCAGCCTCAGTGGTGGTTCATAGGCACAGATGCTATCCAACTCTTTCAAGGAGGAAAGGCCTAACTAAGCCAGCCAAGGCAGCTTCCAGCATCTTCCATCCATAGACAGTCACTTTGCAAAGGAGCCTGGGAGGTGTAGTTTTCAGCTTGACATAATGCCTCCTACAAGCAAAAAAAGTTTCAATAAAAAGAGGGAAGATGACAACAGGGTATTAGTTAGCAGTCTGCACGAAGTTGTCCTACTTTCTCACTGATGCAAAAAATGCTATAATGAATATCTGTGACATACTATGAGGTATTTTTTTTTAACTCATTCCCAAGTGTGTTCTAGGTGTTTCCAGTTTTCGTTTACTACCTGATAGGTGATTTTTTTTTCCTTACTTATACAAGAGTTTTTCCTGGGTGATCTGGAGAAGCAAAATTGCTGGGTCAAATGGTTTAAGAATTTTTTTTTTTTAATTTGTACTGTGGTGACATATATACATAACATAAAAGTTCCCCTCTTAACCATATTGAAGTGTGCGTTACTTACATTTGTGATGTGTTACCCTCACCACCATCCATCCTCAAAGCATTTTCATCACCCCAAACAGAAACTCTGGCCTCATTAAGCAATAATTTCCCATGCCTCTGGTAACCTCTAACCTACTTTGTCTATGAATTTGTTTATTCTAAGTGTTTTATATAAGTGGAATCATGCAGTCTTTTTGAGTCTGTCTTCCCTTGCTTAGCGTAACGATTTTAGGTTCATCCACCCATTCATTTATTACAGCCGAGTAATATTCCATCCTCCTATGGACTGCATTTTGTTGCTCTATTTGTCCGTCAACAGGTGTGTTGCTTCCAACTTTTGGCCATAGCCGCTGCAGCCATTGGTGTACAAGCATCTGTTTGAGTCCTTGCTTTCAGTTCTTTCATATAACCAGCTCTTGAACTCTCACAGAGCCCACATCGGGGCTGTGCACTTGCTCCAGAGCTCCCTGGTCACATCTTCTTCCCCTCCCCACCCCCACCAGGTGGGATTCATTGACTACATCGTGCATCCCCTGTGGGAGACCTGGGCCGACCTCGTCCACCCGGACGCCCAGGAGACCCTGGACACGTTGGAGGACAACCGGGACTGGTACTATAGTGCCATCCGGCAGAGCCCGTCACCACCGCCTGAGGACGACCCGGGGGGACCCGGCCACCCAGCCCCGCCCGAGAAGTTCCAGTTCGAGCTGACGCTGGAGGAGGAAGAGGAGAGCGAGGTGTCCGCGGCCCAGGTGGCCTTCACAGTGCAGGAATTATTGATAGCCCCGGACGCATGCACGGCCCCCGAGGAGAGCTGGGCCCAGGAGGCGTCCCTAACCGAGTCGCCATTGGAGGTGGACACGTCTGGGGAGCTCGAGGCACGGCCAGTGTACTCGACGCAGCAGACCACCCCGGCAGAGACAGCATCCATGGTGCAGGGCTGGGGCACGTGCCGACATGCCGTAAGCTGCAGCAGCCACCCTGCCCTGCCCCCCAGGGGTCCCCTTCTGCCTGCCTTGAGGACCCCGTCCCCTCAAGAGGAGACCCCGGGCCTCCCGGGCCTCCCCTCCACGGCGGCCGAGGCGGGGGCCCAGACAGAGCAACAGGCTGCCAAGCGGGCGTGCTGTGCCCACACTGGGACATCCAGCGAGGACCTTGCCACGCTCCCGGCTCTTGGCGAGTGGGCATCAGGTGGGGGCCCTACCTGAGCCCCGGCCCCCCGCCCCTGCCATCCTCCCCGTGCCCCCTGCCCTTCGCCACCCCCTCGCCGCCCTCCACCTCCTCCACCACCTCCAAAACTCTTGGGCCTGAGAAAAGAGCAAACGGAAAAGTGGGTTTTTTTTTTTTCCTCTTTTCTTTTTTGTTCCTACCCCCCCTCCCCCCCCATCACCCACGCGGGGCCTTTCTTTGGAGGTGGGGGCTGGGGAACCTAGGGGCTGAGGTCCGGGAAGGGATTTTATTTTTTGAATTTTAATTGTTACATTTTTAGAAAAAGAAAAATGAAAAAAAAAAAATGAACGAAACACAGCAACTGTAGACGCTCCTGTTCCTGGCTCCCCTCTCCCACCTCCAATCCTCCCTCCCCTCTCAGCCCCACCCCCTCTACCCTCCCCCCCGGGTGCCAGGTGCAGTCTTCCGACCTCTTAGCCTGGACCCAAGCAGATATGTGTCCCTCTGAGCTTTTCTGGACTTTGGAGAGTTCTAGAAACCAGCCAGGAATAGCCATTCTGGGGGGGGAAGAGCAGAGGGGAGGGGGTCACTGTGGGAAGCCCCAGCTCCAGCCCCATCCCCTCCCCCCAGAAGTCTTCCGCCTCATTTTGCACAAACCCCGGCAATACTGATGGGGGTGGGGGTTCGCTTTTAGGATTGAGGGGGAAGTGAGGGGCCACCCCCACCACCAGCCTGGGGCCTGAGATTTGGGGAGGGCCTGATCTCCTTCCACTTTTGCCACCCCCACCTTTCCGTTCCACTTTGGATTTACTTGGAATTTTCTCCCTTTTTTGGCGGGGCGGGCCACAGCTCTGATCCACAGGTCTCGCCCCCCTACACACTCCCCTTGAGCTGCTTCTCTTCTTGTTTCTGCCTTGACTGTTTCCTCGGCTCCAGGAGAGGTGGGGTGCAGTGACTCCCAGCTGTACCTCAGGTGGGGAGGGGCCAGGCCCAGAGCCCCTCTCCTGGGCCCATGTCCCCAGATCCTCCCCCCAGCTCCCCACCCCAGATCTCAACCTGTCCCCTTGCCCTGGGAAGAAGCAATAACGGTGAACCCCCAAATCCCCTCTTCCTGGGCAACCTCTTCCCACCCCGGCACCAGGACCTGCCCTCCCCCCCCCCCCCCCCGCTGAGCCTCCCCCTCTTCTCCTACTTATCCCCCGAGCCATAGGACAGACAGATGTAAGGTCACCCTTCTCCAAGCCATGGGGGAGGACTGGTAGGACGCAAGATCCCCCTCAATCTGGTTCTGCACTCCTCAGGGCAGAGCCTTCCTCTTTCTCCCCCACCACCAACTTTGAGCACACGGTACTGTAGCCCCCCCATCTCCCCAGCCTTCCATCTGTCTGTCCATCCTAGTAGTAACACCCACTCCCACCAGTTCGATGCTGTACAGGGTTTATTTTTGTAGCAAAAGCAGTTTCAGTCCCAGCCGGCAGCCGGAATGGGTCTTTTTTTCTTTTTCTTTCCTTTATTTTTTTTTCATTTTTATTTTTATTTTTTGTATATACTGTAAGGTTGGTTTGTAAATTATTCTAAAGAGGCAAAAAGGGAAAATAAACTTGACCTTTCCCTCTTTCAGGGGAAAGAGGAGAGGGGACGCCCCCTCCCCGCTATATTATACAAACTGTAGCATAGGAGGTCTGGGAAAGGGCCAAGTTGCCCCTGTTTTATGGGAAATTGTGTCATGGGAAGGGGCAGGGGCTGGGCAGAGCCTGCCCCTGCCCCTTCCCCCAGGAGCCAGGGGTAGCTGGCGAGATGGACTGCCACCCCCAATCGGCGCTCAACTCCCCAGGGTGTGTGCAGGTCCCGGGAGCTTCTTGTGTGTGTGTCCACTTGATGATGTGGATAATCAATCCTTCCATCTGGTCTCCAATTAAAGCGAGGTTTCCACCGACCTTCCTGGCTGACGTGGCTTCATTCCTCCCCTCGATTCTTGAGATCTCTCCATCCTGCACTGTCTGTCTGTCTATCTGGGCCGGGTGGGGTGAGTCAGAACTCTTGGGTTCTTCGAGTACTTAGCCGTCGCTGCAAGAAACCTCAAGGGGGCTGGATTGACAGTGCCTCTGCCATCTGCCTATCAAGCTGTGCTAAAAGGACTCAGTCACCTTCTGCCTTCATGCCTTAAACTTAACAGGTGCCACAACATTCCGTGAATTCCCAGCATTTGGTCCACGTTGATGCAGCAACTTCACGTTGCATTAAAAACAAAACCAAGTATCCCAGATGTAGGGTTCTGTGTTTCTTCGACCCGTAAGCCTTATAGAAATCAGGCAACGGGGATCCTCTACAATAATGGTTGGACCTCAGGTCCACTCGGCACTCCAGCTCTGTTTCTCTTACCTGTTCATACAACCGGAGAATGAGCCTCAGATTGTTTTAGCCAATCCACCTATTCAAGCACTGTGAATTCTCCCCATGAGAGTCTGTTTTTCTAACCTTTGCCGGACTAATGGACAAGCCGTTAATCTCAGCAACAAATCCTTTCTGATATTCATTATGCTAATGAGAGACGTTTCTGGTGTGGTTCAAGAGATGGTTGGCAGAAGTGGTTGTAACGCGGGTGGACTCTGATTAGCAAACTGGCTGCTTCTGGGGTGTAGAAAACTAAGAGACACAAACAGGCTGAGGATTTAAGTGGCCTGGCCAAGTGCAATTGTAGCTGTATATATTCACAACCGGTGGGTTCTGAAATGAAATAAAAGCAGCTTGCCTGGATCTACGAGATGATGGAGTCACCCACTCTGCTACCCATCTCCAGCCACCAGGGGTTCTGGATTTGGAGCTTGGCTCCAGCTCTGTGACCTTTGGCATACTGTGCATCAGTTGTCTCATCTTTAAAATGGGGATAACAATGACTCCAGACTTAACAGGGTTTTCTAGAGCCCGAAACTCATCCCTAGCCACCTGTGGCTATTGAATCCCTGAAGCGCAGCTAGTAGAACTGGTCAGTGGTATTTTAATTGTCTGTTAAGGAAGCACATTGGTTGGCCAGTGGCTAACATCTTGGACTGTGCAGTTGGGCACTTAAAGTAAGGGAGTAGAGTCACTTAGCTATGCATTTATCATGACCCTGAAAGTGGGGACCAGCCTGAACACAGAGGCGATAAGCAGAGCTGGCAGATGAGGTGGAGGCATCTAGGGAATTTGAACTTTGCCCATGAAGCAACGATACACAGATATTTTTCTGGGGGGTATTTCTAGGGAAGGCACAGCAGGGGCAAGGGACGGCTGTGATGTCCCAACCTCTGTTGGGATGTGGTGACAGACTGGGAATGTGGGCCAAAGGGCAAGGGTGGCATATGACCATCTGTTGGCTCTAAGTTCCTCCAGTTGGAGAGTTGGAAGCGTTGTCTCCCCGGCAATGGGATGCAGTGAAGCCTTGTAATCTGAACAGGCCAGCGGGACCTGGTGAGTCGGTTCATTCTCTGAAGGTGACATCGGCCACTTGCAGGTTGTGTGGCCAGGGCAAATGACACTCTACTAAATGCTTGAGACAGAGGATCTAGTTGACTGTCCAGCCAGCCTTGAAGTTTGTATTCTTCTCGGCTCCAACTTGCAGATGTGGAAACTGAGGCATGGCAGTGATCAGTGATGTTGAGAGAATTCCAGGAAATATGGTGGGGGGGGTCTGGCTTTGAGAAGGATAACTGCCTTTATTACTTTTACATGATGATCAGTATTTTATTTCACATGCACAAAGCCTTGCAGTGCGAGTAATATATTTCCCCCTTTTTAACAGCATAAAAATACGAGGAAGTGCAAAGTAAAACAAGATACTTTTTTTCTTTTTCATCTATTGGCAAAGAATGAAAAGCTGGACTGTACTACAGGTGGAAGTAAACTCACAGCTTGTTAGGTTGGCGGAAGTTGGCACACACAACTTTCCAGGACTGACAATATTTCTCAAAACCATTATAACCATGCATGCATTTTTTTTTTCTTTCCTGCATTTTGACCCAGCTGTTACACTGAAAATAGACCTATATCCTAAAGAAACAGGTGGGTGAATGCCTAAAAGATGAGTAAAAAATGTGCATTCTAGTGTCGATCAGAACAGTGAATTATTAAGAACCCAGATGTCTAATTAAAGAGTCCTTAAATTATTCTTCTCTGGGATAGTGGACTAATACGTAGTTATTAAAAATGAAGAGGCAGAGCTGTATCGATTGAAATGACAAGATGTTCTGAGTGGATTTTAAAGTGTTCCACATTATATGATCCTATTAAGACGTGCATAGAAAAGGCAGCTTGTCCACCAAAATATAAACACTCTCTTAAAAAGATTTGTGTTCTCTATTCTGCAGTCTTTGGCATATTCTGAATCTTTGCAATAAACATATATTACTTTGGTAATTAAGCAGGAAGTTCTTTTATAATCAGAGGAAAGAATGAGAGCAGACACTTGGTTATCTAGGAAGCACAAAAGCAAGGACAGGCTCTGAATTCGGCTTGCTTGGACTCGCATTCTGATTGCCAGTTAAGGGGTGGGTTGGTTTGAGCAGATTATTTTGTCCGTGACTCAGTTTCCCTCGCTGTAAAATGCAAATAATATAACAATGGCCGTGTTACTATGTGCCAGACGCTAGGTGCTTTACATAAATCATCGCGCTTAATTCTCAGAACAGCCCTATAAAGTTGGTACCATTATTGGAAAATACCACAGGCAGGGAATGGAGCGGGAGCCCCCGAACCCTCCCCCAGAGGGAGGCTGGGGAGGTACAGCAAACTCAGGAAGGGGCGCAAGCGCAGAGCCAGTGGGAGGCGGGGCGAGGGCGCCCGGGGAGGGGAGATTTTTCCGCGCTTCCATTGGCTGATGATGCTGTCATTTAGTCGCGCAATTAGCCAATGAGGGGCAGAGGTGCCGAGGAAGGGGCCGTGCCGCAGGGGCGACGCGCCCAGGGCCGCCGAGGGGACGCAGGCTTTCCTCTCTTCGCGATGGCGACCCCAGAGAGGGTGCCAGGGACCTTGGCGTCGTCACTTTTTCCTGAGAGTGACCCTGGAGTCGTTCCCGCCTCCTTGAGGGGGTCCTGGCTTCGCCCGGTGTCACTCTCCTTCCTAATGGCGTCTCAGGTTCACCCCCCCCCTTTCTGAGGGGAGCCCCAGGCCATTTCCCCCTTCATGAGGGGACTCCCCCCTTACCCAGAGTTGTTACCCACGTCGTCGGGGGTCCCTGAGGAGAACCCTGACGTCCCTCCGTTCCCCCCGCTTCCTGAGAAGGGCCCCTGGCATGGCCCCCCCTTTCCTGAGGGCTCCCCACCGTCTTTCCTAGAGCACCCCATTGTCCCCTCTAATTGGAGAAGTCCCGAAGCCCCCCTCCTGCTGCTCCCCGGGATGCAAGACTCGGCTCACTCCTCCAAGCGGGGTGCTGTGAGCCCGGGTCGGCCCTGAGACAGCAGCCCCAGGAGCCTGGAAAGCCGCGTGCAGTGTGGCTGGGGTGGGCGGGGGCTCAGGCCCCCCGCCGTGGCCGGGCGTGTGCAGGGCAAGATAAATATTTGATAATCTCGTGTACACAGTCAATATCTATGGGACTGTTACAGTGTAAGTGCCGGTGGTGAGCACAGCACGTGGTCCCTGCCTCCCCCGGGAGTTACACCTGCAAAATAAACATACTTTGTGATAACTGCTGTGATGGGGGCACCTGACCGACTGGGTTAGGAAAGGCTCTGAGGTCGGATCACTTAAAGAGAAACCCGAAGAACTTACAATGATTCACCTTGAGCAAAGAGTTTGGGAGAAGAATGCAAGGATTTCACAGCGGGTTTATTGCGAAGGGCCCCAGTGGGAAAGAACCCAAATGTCCATCAACAGTAAATAGAAAAAGAAACTGTGGTACTTCCATATGACCGGAGGCTACTCAGCAACTAAAATGAATGAACTGCTGATACATGAAACATGGATGACTCTCAAAATCATTATTCTGATTAAAGAAGCCAGAAATCCACCCCCACACGCCCGCCAAAAAAAGTACATATTGTACGATTGCTTTTATTTTTTGAAATGAGCAAATAAGGTCAGTGTGTACAATTCCTTTTATAGAAAACACAAACTAGCTTACAATGATAGGAAACAGATCTGTGGTTTCTTGGGGTTGGGTGGCAGTGGGGGCATGGGGGAGGGATGACAAAGGGACACGAGGAGACTTCTTGGGGTCGTAGGTAGGTCCATTATCTGGATTGTGGTGATGGTTTCATGGATGTATACATATGTCAGGATTTATCATCTTGTATATTTAAAATATGAGCAGTTGATTGTATGTTATACCTCAATAAAGCTTGGTTTTTGTTTATTTTATTTTATTTTTTAAGAAAGCTGGGGGATGCGTATTCTAGGCAGAAAGGAGAGCACACAACCAGTCCCCTGAGGTCAAAAAGAGAACTGGGAGATGGCCAGGGAGGGTGAAAGTGTAGTGAGTGAGGGGAAGACTTAGGCTAGAGAGGAAAGAGACCCCACCCACCATTAATGAGACTTGAGAAACACCATCCTTGGAAAACATTATTAATCTTTCCTGGCCCTGAAGTTGAGAGCAAATGAAAGCAAAGAGGCAGCTGAAGTCAGCTTTAGGCTGCTCGGTTTCAAATTTCCCACCAAAGTTGTCTAGATCAGCTGACTAAATCCTGGAGGGTCTTGGGATATGTAGTCTGAAAACAGTGTCGTGGATTCCCAGCTTAAAATGTGGTTGAATAAAATTCAAAGTTAAAAACCCCAGGTAACATGTTTTCAAGAGGGGAGGAATGACGTTTAAACACATGCCAAAAACTTTTTCATTTCCAGAAAAATGAAAGAAAATAAAACCTTGATTTTGGTGGTTCTAAGTGTATTGTTTGTTTTCTTAAATAAAAATATTTTAAAAATAAAATAGAACAACAAAAAAAAAGAATAAAACCCTGAGCAATTAGAGTGCATGGATGGGATGGAGCCCCTTACATTGGGAGCGCCCCAAATGCATTTGTGTTTTTGTCTGATTTATAAAAAATGTAATTTGCTCATAACTTTTGAAGAGCTAATTTAAAAATGAGAATAAACTTGAATCAAAAGGTAGAACGAAGGGCAAAGTTTAACAGGCACCTTTTAAATTGATACTGGAATTTAATGATTCTTTTTTTTTCTTTCTTTCATTTTTTTAACATGGGCAGGCACCGGGAATCGAACCCAGGTCCTCAGGCATGGTAGGCAAGCATTCTTACCTGCTGAGCCACCATGGCCTGCCCAAGAGTTTAATGATTCTTTAAAACATAGTTCAAAGTTTTCCCCACTCAGCTCAGAAAAGAAATACAGAGGGTCCAAGATCAAGCTGTTGGGGTGGACTGAAAATAAGGAAACCCCAAGACTAGTAACCTAATATAGGCGCATCTGGGAATTCAGCTCTTCTAAAAATTTACTGCATGGACAGGTACAGAAGGAATTTTTCTTTGTACGATCTGAGAACCAACTGACCTTGGTTGGGGGCAGAGGGTAGGAATTCACTAAAATAGGACATTCTACAGGCGTCCAATCGTGCTCCCTTTCTTTCCTTCTCTGGAACTAGTTCCTGTTTTCACCCAGAGGCCCACGAGAGGGCAACCCACGCCTTCTAGCCCACGCTTCCTGCATCAGCCCTGGGGGTCCTCAGGGAGCAACCAAACATCACAAAACCAGACAGGTAGGGTGGTGGAAGCACAGACGTTTCACAGGTACTGAGAGCCAGTGCGAAATTGTAAATAAGGCCTACAGGGAACGCACTGTGCTGTCATTGAGTGCCACCGTTATCGTTCCGACTTTAGTAACATCAATAGTTCAAAGCAATATTATCCCATTCCTAGTCAATAACACTGACATGTATTGCCAGGGGCTGGGTTCTGTTACCCTATTTTATAGATGAGCAAAGTGAGGCAGAAAGAATTGCCTGAGGTCACATACCAAGTAAGCGTTGGAGATCGGGTCTCCAGCCTAAGCTTGTAACTGATTTGCCATCATTTATTCCAATGCGCTCTTTAAAAAAATTCTTAAATTCTAAATTCTTCAGTATATATTTCCACTAATATTTATATTTTCAAACTGAAATACAGTCTCAGAATACATTCTGCTCAGGGAGCAGATATTCATTGAATTGAAGGCGTGGCGTAGTACATAAAGCCAGTGACCTATGCTACAGAGTCTTTCCCAGAGCCAAGAGTTTCCTTAGACATTGTCCAGTTAACTGAGAGAGGGAAGTCATTTGCTTGTGGTTACCACGAGACCACGTTCTCTCTTACCTTCAGATTCGATATCGCTTTCTAGTGAAGAACTTTCCCTCCTTTTATAAACAAGCTCAATCTTCCGAATCTTAAAAGTAAACCCCAACAGGGTTCCCAGTACCCAGGATCAAGGGATTGAGAAAAACTTCTTGACCAAAAGGGGGAAGAAAGAAATGAGACAAAATAAAGCTTCAGTGGCTGAGAGATTTCAGAGTCAAGAGGTTATCCTGGAGGTTATTCGTACGCATTATATAGATATCCCTTTTTAGTTTATGGTGTATTGGAGTGGCTAGAGGGAAGTATCTGAAACTGTTGAGCTGTGTTTCAATAGCCTTCATTCTTAAGACAACTGTTTAACTACATAACTTTTACAGTGTGACCGTGTGATTGTGAAAACCTTGTGTCTGATGCTCCCTTTAACCAAGTATGGATAGATGAGTAAAAATATAAGGATAAGTTGGGCAACTGTGGCACAGCAGGCAGAGTTCTTGCCTGCCATGCCGGAGACCTGGGTTTGATTCCTGGTGCCTGTGCATGCAAAAAAAAAAAAAGGATAAAAAGTAAATCAATAATATGGGGGGATAAAGATAATGATGCAAATGTTCTAAAAATGATCATGGTGATGAATACACAATGATGTGATGATATTGGGAGTCATTGATTGTATACTTTGGATAGACTGTATGTGTGTGAAGATAAGTCAATAAAAAATACATGTTTTTTAAAAAAGCAAAATCCTAAACCCTCTCTGAACCGTCACTTCATTTCCCTCCAGCTAGCATCTGATCCCTTCTCACCCAAATGTCTCAAAAGAGATGTAGCCTTCCTCGGCCTCCTTCTCTGACTCAGTGTCATCTCCTTGGCAACACAGTCTGTTCTAAGGAAGCACACAATACATATTTATCAAAGGAATCTATTGCCTTACCCTCATAATTCTGCTGAAATGGTTCGCCAGAAGGTTACCTCCCAATGCCAGATACAGTGGGCGTTTGAAGGTATCTCTCTTTCTCAACCTCTTAGCATTTTAAGTGTTCCTTAAGATTCTTCTGTGCTCCACTTTCACACCATTTGGCTTCTGAGACGCTATACTTTTTTTAGTTTTCCTCAACTTCTTACATCTTTGGATAGGGGCTTCTCCGACCCTCATCTACGCCTTAAATATTGTTTTTTGGATTTTGCCTTTAACTCATTGTTCTTATTCTATGCCCGTGCGTCTTGAAGTGTGGTCTCTGGACTAGCAGCACCGGGAATCCAACCCAGGTCTCCGGCATGACAGGTGAGAACTCTGCCTGCTGCACCACCTGGGAACTTGGAAGGAATGCAATGTTTTAGGACCCATCCACAGAATGGGAGACTGAAAAACTCAACACCTATTTATGGTTAAAAGTAATAACAGACACACCCACCAGAATGGCCATTATCAACAAAACAGAAAATGACAAGTGCTGGAGAGGATGCGGAGAAAGAGGCACACTTATCCACTGTTGGTGGGAATGTCAAATGGTACAACCACTGTGGAAGGCAGTTTGGCGGTTCCTCAAAAAGCTGAATATAGAATTGCCATACGACCCAGCAATACAATTGCTGGGTATCTACTCAAAGGACTTAAGGGCAAAGACACAAACGGACATTTGCGCACCAATATTCATAGCAGCATTATTTACAATTGCAAAGAGATGGAAACAGCCAAAATGTCCATCAACAGAAGAATGGCTAAATAAACTGTGGTATATACATACGATGGAATATTATGCAGCTTTAAGACAGGATAAACTTATGAAGCATGTAATAACATGGATGGACCTAGAGAACATTATGCTTAGTGAGTCCAGCCAAAAACTAAAGGACAAATACTGTATGGTCCCACTGATGTGAACAGACATTCGAGAATAAACTTGGAATATGTCATTGGTAACAGAGTCCAGCAGGAGGTAGAAACAGGGTAAGATAATGGGTAATTGGAGCTGAAGAGATACAGACTGTGCAACAGGACTAGATACAAAAACTCAAAAATGGACAGCACAATAATACCTAATTGTAAAGTAATCATGTTAAAACACTGAATGAAGCTGCATCTGAGCTATAGGTTTTGTTTGTTTGTTTGTTTGTTTTTTTACTATTATTATTACTTTTATTTCTTTTCTCTATATTAACATTCTATATCTTTGTCTGGTGTGTCGCTAGTTCCTCTAAACTGATGCAAATGTACTAAGAAACGATGATCATGCATCTATGTGATGATGTTAAGAATTACTGATTGTATATGTAGAATGGTATGATTTCTAAATGTTGGGTTAATTTCTTTTTTTTTTCATTAATTAATAAAAAAATAAAAAAATAAAAATTAAAAAAAAATAAAAATAAAAAAGTAACAACAGAGAATTAGCCAACTAAGAATAGAACTTCCTGAACTTGGTAAAGAGTCCAGCAAAACTTATGGCACACTCTCTAAGCCAATTTGGCAGGTGAACTCACCGCCCTCTTTTCTACGTGGGACATGACTCCCAGGAGTGTAAATTCTCCCTGGCATCGTGGGACAGGACTCCCGAGGATGAGCCGGGCCCCGACATCATGGGAATGGGAAAGTCTTCTTGACTAAAAGGAGGAGGAAGAAAATGAGACAAAATAAAATCTCTGGCTGAGAGATTTCAAACAGAGTTAAGAGGTTATCCTGGAGGTTATTCTTATGTATTATATAGATATCCCTTTTTAGTTTATGGTATATTGGAGTGGCTGGTGGGAAGCACCTGAAACTGTTGAACTGTGTTCTTTAGCCTTGATTCCTGAAGACGATCATATTATAACTATATGGCTTTTACAATGTGACCATGTGATTATGAAAACCTTGTGCCTGAGGCTTCTTTCATCTAGGATATGGACAGATGAGTAAAAAATAAGGATGATATATAAATAAATAATAGGGAGCTTTGGGGAGCATGGGATGTTTTGGGTGTTCTTTTTCACTTTTATTTTTATTGTTTTTGGAGTAATGAAAATGTTCAAAAATCTATTGTAATGACGAATGTACAGCTTTTTGATGGCACTGTAAATCACTGATTGTACATTTTGGATGATTATATCTCAATAAAAAATAACTGAAGAAAAAACTTATGGCACAGATTATAGAAAATCTTTTGAAAAACTTCAGATTTAATGTTGGGATAGTGGAAGCAGTCACCTTATATTAGAAATAAGACAAACAGGCCCACTATTACCATTACAAATCAATGTTGTTCAGAAGAACCCATCTCATTCAATAAGACAGGAAAAAGAAATGAGTGCTACAGTTATTGGAACAATACGTTGGCAGGTGACTAGACCATTAGCTGAAAAAAAACTAAACTAGTCAAATTAATAAGAAAATTCATCAAAGAGGCTGGTGGAAGATCAACATACCTATATCAATCGCTTTCTATAAACCAACAACACCAATTTTTAAAAGTCAAGGAGTAAAAATACCACTGACCATGACAACAAGACCTAAAAAGCGCCCATGAACAAACTCACATACAAGCCCTTTATGAAGAAATTATACATTTCCTGAGGATGTAAAAGAAGACATTACTAAATGGGGAGAGACGTCAAGTACCTGGAGAAAGAGACCAAATAAAGTAAAAGTGTCATTTTCTCCAACTTGAGCATTTTAATGCAATCCAATCAAAATGTCAAGATTTTTCGTGGAATTTCATCCTTCACAGGAATGAATAAATATGCAATAACAGCCAGAAGTATTTTGAAAAGGAAAGAAAAAGTGGGTAGGGGGACTGATTCTATCTGATAGTAAGACTTTTTATAGAACTATAGTAATTTAAACAGTGAAATTAGTGCAAAAATGGAAAGTGAAGTCGATAAAGCAGTATAGAGAGTTCAATGCTTTTATGGGAATTTGGTATGTGATAAGGGTGGCATTTCAAAACAATGGATAAAGAACACCTATCGGGGGAAAATCCAACTTCCCCAAGTGGAGAATTCTTGATATTCTCACAAGCAGTGGGGTCAACCAAAGCAATAGGCTGAGCCCCCAATTTTGGGGTTTGTTCCTATGAAACCTAACCCCGCAAAGGATAGGCTAAGCCTACTTAAAATTAGGCCCGAAAGTGACCCCCAAGAGAACCTCTTTTGTTGCTCAGATGTGGCCTCTCTCTCCAGCCAACATAACAAGCAAACTCACCACCCTCCCCCTGTCTATGTGGGACATGACTCCCAGGGGTGTGGATCTTCCTGGCAACATGGGACAGAAATCCTGGAATGAGCTGAGACTCAGCATCAAGGGATTGAGAAAAACCCTAGAATGAGCTGAGAATTAGCATCAAGAGATTGAGAGAACCTTCTCGACCAAAGGGGGAAGAGTGAAATGAGACTAAGTGCCAATGGCTGAGAGATTCCAAACAGAGTCGAGAGGTTATCCTGGAGGTTATTCTTATGCATTAAATAGATATCACCTTGTTAGTCAAGATATAGTGGAGAGGCTGGAGGGAATTGCCTGAAAATGTAGAGCTGTGTTCCAGTAGCCACGTTTCTTGATGATGATTATATAATGATACAGCTTTCACAATGTGACTGTGTGATTGTGAAAACCTTGTGTCTGATGCTTCTTTTATCTACCTTATCAACAGACGAGTAAAACATATGAAATGAAGATGAATAATAGGGAGAACAAATGTTAAAATAAATTTAGAGTGAAATGCTGGTGATCGGTGAGGGGGAAGGGTGGGGGTATGGTATGTATGAATTTTTTTCTGTTTTCTTTTTCTGAATAGATGCAAATGTTCCAAGAAATGATCATGATGATGAATATACAACTATGTGATGATATTAAGAATTACTGATTATATATGTAGAATGGAATGATCAAAAGTTACGAATGTTTGCATTTGTTTGGTGTTTTTTGGTATTTTAAAAAAAATTTTAAAATTAATAAAAAAAGTAAAAAAAAGATTTCAACTGTTTCTGTAATGCTCCTTTTTTAAAAAAATAAGTGTGTACACTTAAAACTCAAAGACTGTGGTCTTGCCTGGTCTGGCTTCTTCGTGCCTTCTTTTTTATAGTTATTTTATTATTTTTTTGTTGTGAAAAACAACATATATACACAAAAGCAACATACTTCAAAGCACACTGCAACCAACAATTAGTTGTAGAAGAGATTTCAGAGTTTGGTGTGGATTATGTTTCCACAATTTCAGGTTTTTACTTCTAGCTGCTCCAAAAGACACCGAAAACTAAAAGAAACATCAACATACTGATGCAGCAGTCGTACTCGTTTGTTAAATCCTATCTTTGCTGTTATAACTCGTCCTTCTCAGCACTTGATCTTTCTCCCACTCTTTAGGGGTATTGGGCTATGCCCATTCTAACTTTTTCATGTTAGAAAGGGATGTTAATAATATGGGATGAGGGAATGGAACTAGTTGATGCCCTGGAGAGGCTGGGCCCTCTGGATTTCAGGACTCACGTGGCCTAAAAACCATCTGGAGGTTGCAGGTTTCTGGAAAGTAATCTTAGTGTGTGAAACTTTGGTAGGATCTCAGATAGAGCCCTAGGTGTTCTTTAGGTCAACAGGAATGGTTTTGGTTAGGGGCTGGCAATATCTAGCTGAAGCTTGCATAAGAGTGACCTCCGAAGTAACCTCTCGACTCTATTTGAACCCTCTCAGCCACTGATACCTTCTTTCTCCTGTTTTGGTCAGGAAGGCATTTTGGATCCCATGGTGCCAGGGCCAGGTTCATCCTGGGAGTCATGTCCCACGTTGCCAGGGAGATTTCACCCCTGGATGTCATGTCCACGTAGTGGGGAGGGTAATGATTTTCCTTGCAAAGTTGGGCTTAAAGAGAGACACATCTGAGCAACAACAGAGGTCCTCCGGAAGTAACTCTTAGGTATAGCTATAGGTAGAATAAGCTTCTCCACTCCGTACGTAAGCTTCACTAGAGCAAGCTGAAGATCGGGGTTTGGCCTATTGATTTGGGGATCCCTGATGTTTGAGACAGTATCAGGGGTTTCCCCAGCAGTAAAGTTTAATAGTTCGATATGTTTTCTCCTGTCCCTCAGGTCTTGGCCCCTTCTTTATTCAGCCGTGTCTCACACCGTTCTCTTTCAGAGCTTCAGCCAGACTTGCTTTCTGGTGCCATGAGACGTTGGCACGTGACGCTTCCTCCATCTAGAATCTTGCCTCTCCTTCCCTTGCCTTGTTTGCACTTACCAGTGCTTTCAGACTGCAGTGAGAAAACCTCTTTCTCAAGAACACTTTCTCAGGTTCCTCTGGAATAGGTCAAGTTCCTGCCCTTCAAAGCCTTTGATCATGGTTACCTATAATTTATGTGGTTGTTTTGCTAACTCCTCATCCACGAGACGGGGACAGCAGCACTTTTGTGTTCCTGGTCGTGTTGAAATGCCCGACCCCGTGCCTCGCACAGGACAGCCACTCGGCAATCAGTTGTTGGAAGCATTGAAAGCCAAAGGCTACCAAACCTGATTCTGCGCTTTCCTAAAACGATTGTATCTTGATGCCTCAAACTCAGCATACCCAAAACTAAACTGATCATCGCTTTTCTCACTGAGGCCACCTCCAGGTGTTCCCTACTGTTGACTACTTTTGAGCTAGAAGCCCAGGGGTCATTCTTGGTTCTTCGCCCTTCATACCCAGTCTCTTAACCTTAGATTCTTCTACTCCTGTCCATTCTCACGCCACCTGCTTAATCCAAACTGCTGTCACCATCCCCCCATCCCACTCTCGGCCTACTGCAACAGCCATTTATCCTGCCTTCCCCAATCCCCGCTCATCCCTAGCCAAGCCATTTCCACCTAGCTCCCAGAGCCATTGATTCAAAAATGCAAACTAACCGTGACCTTCATCTGCCTGTCACTGGCCTGTTTAGTCATTGCTTCCTTCAGCAGCTGGCTTCCCAATGAGGTGATCAGCCATCCCGGTTTCCCAGGAACTGGGGGTGGGTGGGTGGGGGGTGTGGCTCCTGGGAAGTCAGACTTTCAGTGTCCCAAATGGGAGAGTCCCAGCCAGGCAAACCGGAACCCTCCTTCCCTGCCAGCCTGGAATTTCCAACAGGGCCCAGGACACGTTGGGTTCGTTCAGTGCCGTGGCCCCAATGCCTGGCAGAGTAAGGACTCGCAACAAGTGGCCTCTGTGGAGACAGTGATGGTTGGTCCAGCAGCTGGTGTGGAGCAAGGCATTCTGGTGTCCAAGGACCACTTTGCAAATAAGTTGCTTTTCACCTGACTGCTGATACCTAAACTGCTTTACTAAAGCAGCTAAACTGACCTCAAAGCCTAGCGTGACATGATGTATACAATATACTCTCAAGTGCTCAGACAAGAGATGGATAGATAGAATGCCACAGCAAAAATAACAAAATGGTAAAATTGGTGGATCTGGATACCTGGAGATGGGATATGTTGGAGTTCTCCATATGGGGTGTCTGTTATTTTTGCAAATGTCCTGTAAGTTTGAAATCATTTCAAAGCTAAAAGTTACAATTCAAAAAAATAAAAGACCAGGCTCTAACCCCTGAGAAAGGAAACACACCTTAAGGCAGGCTGCACTAAGTGTAAATCCCCTGTAGACGGCTGTTTCTGGAACTTTCACTCCTAACTGCACAGACTCTACAGGACTTCTTGAATGTTCCTTCTCATAAATGGAGCCGTAGGCAGGGCTGAGGCTGAGAATGGCCGCTTTGGTATCAGACTCCAAAGGCTGAATCTGAACTCTTACCACTTCCTGGTCAGGTGACCTTGGACAAGTTACTTCTCTGAGTTGCTTTTCTAAGGAAAAGCTCGCCCTTCCCAGCTCACACTGCTAGTGGGAGGCGCAAGCAACTGGGTAGGAGCACTTCGTAAATGCTAAGAGGCTATCCAGCTGATCTGTTGGTCTTTCCTTCTCCTCCCCTCCCACATAATCCAGCCAACATACATTTTCTTGTCCTATACAAACCTTAGGGTAACACCAGAGCTCCTAGAAGTGTCTGCAGACTGAGCAGGTGAGGCTGCAGAGATGGGACTCCGAGGGAAAGAGTCAAATGTTTCCTCTCTAAGCTACTTGGAAGACCCTGTGAATTCCCCACAAGGTGGGAGCGTATGTCACCTTCTCTCTACCCTACCGCACAAATCCAGTTGGCTGGTAGAAATACAGATCCAGGCCACTCACACAGACCTCACCCAAATCGTTTAGAAGGGGACCAGGCCCATCGAGTCCTTTGCTTATAATTCCCAAGCCGCTCCGTTTCTCAGGAAGCCCTTTATCCTTTATGCCACCCAGGCGCCTCACGGAGACAAAGCTTCCTTCTGTTTTGGGGGCACCTAAAAGTGGCCTGCCTGGGAATCTAAACTGCACGGCGCATATGTGATTGTACTTGGAGAGCCCCAGGAGATGTGCCAAGGAGTTAGGGCTTTGTCTTCCAAAGCAGCTGAAACTGGTCAGACAGTCTGCGCCCTGTGTGTCTGCCCCTGGAGAGAAAGATGCCCTGACTTGGGCCGAGATAACAAACTGGTTTCAAATAAAGCCCTAAATCAAAAACTCGAGTACGTTTCAAGAGAAGAGCCCTTTCAATTCCCAGGTTCGAGACCTTGAGCTGGAAGCCTGGGTGAAAGACACGAGTTAGTCTGTTCTTTATTTTCATTGGAAAGTTACAGAGTTACTTATCAACAAAATGACCGTCCCGGGCAGAAACATCCGGTGGTTTCTATGTACAGGCAGGGCCAAACCCCAGGGCCCACACCTCCGTGGGAGCCTCAACCCCTGCAGCCTCTCTTGGCTTCTTCCCAGGCCTCCAGCAGCCAATCCTAAAGATGCCAGGGACAAAAACCATCCTGACTTCGGCCCCTGCTTTCCACCCCAAAGCAGGGTGGACCCAGGCCCAAGTTTCCGGCAGCTGGTGGGTTGTGGGGGTCTCTCTCTTGGGGGCCCACCTGCCTCCCTCTCCCTCCAAGGCAGGCTCTGTGGGACATTCCTGAGACCACGTTGACGGGCTCACGGGTTCCTGCTCCAGCCTTTTTTTCTTGCGAGTCGCCGTTTTAACACCAAGACAGTCCAGCCTCTCATCCCAGAGGGGCAAGTGCTTGTTCTGCTGCCTTTCCTGATGTCCCTGGTTTGTTTGTACAGAAACGACAATACTCTCGGTCGCACCATTTTGGACATGGGGCTGCTGAGTAGTGGCTCAACAGGTGCAGTTCTGCTGGTCGATCTGCTTCCGGCAGGGCTCCATGGTGACTGCCACGCCCACCCCACTCCGGCCGGATGTCATGCGGGTCACCTCGCTCCAGGTGTCCGAGTTCGGGTCGTAACACTCCACACTGTCCAGGAACGTCTGACCATCGTAGCCCCCTGCAGGGAGAGAGCAGAGGGGACAGTCACTTGTCACGCCACCGCAGGGGTGGGGGGGAGGCAGGGTGTACTGGTTTGAAAGGAAGCATGCCCCCTAAGAAAAGCCATGTTTTAATATAAATCCCATTTCATAAAGGTAGAATAATCTCTATTCAGTACTGTATGTTTGAAACTGTAATGAGATCATCTCCCTGATAGATGAGATTTAGTTAAGAATGGTTGTTAAACTGGATTAGGGGATGACGTGTTTCCACCCATTTGAGTGGGTCTTGATTAGTTTCTGAAGTCCTATAAAAGAGGAAACATTTTGGAGAATGAGAGACTCAGAGAGGGCAGAGAATGCTGCCACACCACGAAGCAGAGAGTCCACCAGCCAGTGACCTTTGGAGATGAAGAAGGAAGATGCCTCCCAGGGAGCTTCATGAAATAGGAAGCCAGGAGAGAAAGCTAGCAGATGACGCCATATTTGCCATGTGCCCTTCCAGCTGAGAGAGAAGCCCTGACTGTGTTTGCCATGTGCCATCTCACTTGAGAGAGAAACCCTGAACTTCATCGGCCTTCTTGAACCAGGGTGTCTTTCCCTGGATGCCTTTGATTGGACATTTCTATAGACTTGTTTTAATCGGGACATTTTCTCAGACTTAGAACTGTAAACTAGCAACTCATTAAATTCCCCTTTTTAAAAGCCATTTCATTTCTGGTATATTGCATTCCAGCAGCTAGCAAACTAGAACACAGGGGAAAGCAAAAGGCGCCACCACGAGAAGCAGCCAAGCCCCCGTGAGTGTCATTCTGCAGAAAGGGATAAATCGGGGCTCTTTCCCACAGCCCCGCCCCAGCCCAGCCCCTGCCCGCCGGGCCTCACCGAGGACGTAGATCCTTCCCTGGTGTACGGTGATGCCCAAGGCGCTCCGTCGGTGCTTCATGGCAGCCACAAAGGTCCACTTTTCTGTCTCCACGTCGTAGCACTCCACGCTGTTCAGCTGGTGCTGCCCGTCGTAGCCCCCCGCGGCATAGATGCAGTTGTGCAGGACGCAGACCCCTAAACCATACCATGCAGAGAGGGTGACTCCGGGGGCCTGCCCGGCAGGCCTTCCCCTCTCCCGAGGCACCCTTTGGAAGCAAGGCCAGGAGAAGCGGGAGCTGGGACACAGTTGTGATCAGGCTCTCCTGTGGGTGCTGCAGGGTTCGAGGTCGAAAGGGGGAGACCAGGGGTTGGTTGGGGGGGTTGGGTCCCCACCCACCTGCCCCACTTCGGATGCTGTTCATGGGCGTGATCATCCGCCACTCGTTCCTCTCTGGGTAGTAGCACTCAGCGGAGCTGAGCCGGTTTGTCCCGTCGAAGCCCCCAACGGCATAGAGCAGACGGTTGAGGACGGCCACCCCCACCCCAATCCTTCGCGTCAGCATTGGGGCTACCAGGTGCCACTCGTCCCGCTCCGGCTCATACCTGCAAGGGCACAATTGCAACAGTGACCACGGCAACCGCAGCAGACAGAGCTGGCTTTGGGGGGACACCGATCGGCCCCCCCCCCACCGACATTCTGCAAGCTCTTGGCACCCGACCCCTTCAAGCCTCACAGCCACTCTACGAGGCCAGACGTGTCAGAGGTTCCCATTCTCCCAGATGTGGGAGAGAGGCTCCCGGCCATGCTGTGCTCAAGGTCACACCCCATCTGCTGACCCCAGCCCTGTGCCGAGTGTTACGTGCACTGTAGCCAGGTCACCGAGTAAGCAGTGGTGGCGCTGGGGGCTTGATCCACAACTCAGACAACCGCCCGGAACAGCTGCCCTTGAAGTGTGAGGCTTGGAGTTATGGTGACTGCCCATGCCAGGTGGCCCAGCGCAGTTTGAAGCTCATGCTTATGCATGAGCGTAATTATCACTGGTTCCCCTTTCCTTGTGCACCATCCCATCATCCTAGCCACTGTGCCTGAGAAGCCTCTTGGGCGTCTATTTGAAATGCCCATTCCCTACCCTCTCCTTGAATCCACCGACTCTACAATCCTGGTATCTCCAAAGGTGGGCCTAGGGGGCTTTGCCTCATTGTAACTAGCTCCCCAGGTAAGAACTGCACTCTAGGATACGCTTCTGGGAGGAGGAGAAGGCAGAGGACTAGGTCCAGCAAGGGCCAAAGCTCCAAAACTCTCGGCTTCTAAACTCACGGCCCACCATGTACAGTTGCGCAGGCTGTACACTGCACAGAGGCACCCCATCTAAAAGGGCACCCTTCATATGCAGGCCCTCATCTTTTATTACGGTGATCTGGGGCCAGACAGCAGTGAAGCGTGGCAATTGCACAAAATCGGCCTGTTAGAATTCCAAGCGGATGAACATTTCCCCCATCTGCGCGACGGTCTGCGATGGTCTTAGGGGCAGTTTCCAGCCCCAGACACATCATCTAGGATTATGAATTGCAAATGTCCCCAGGAGTTTAGCATCCGCCCTGGAAAGCATGGAGCGGAGAGGGGCGCTGGACCCGGGCCCGCCCTCCCCCCGCCCAGCACCCACCCCCACCCCGCCCAGCGCCTCCCACTCGCCTCTCCACGCTGTTGTGGTGGATGCAGCCGTGGGAGCCGCCCACGGCATAGATGTGCCCGTCGATCACCCCGACGCCGATGCGGTTGCGCGGCACGCTCATGGGGGCGCACGGCGACCACTGGTTGGTCATGGGGTTGTAGCAGTCCAGGGCGCTGGAGTCGGTGTTGCCGTCGGGCGAGTTGTTGCGGCCGCCCACGGCATAGAGCAGCCCGCCCACCACGCAGCCCGCCAGCCCGCTGCGGGGCACCTGCAGGTCGGCCAGGCGCAGCCATGCGCCGTCGCTGGGGTTGTAGGCCTCCAGGTAGCTAAGCGACTGGCGGAAGTAGCCCCCGGCGGTGTAGATGAGCCGGCCCACCTTGGGCGCCCGGCAGGGCATCACCTGCGTGGGCTTGTGCAGGGTGAGCTCCTGGAAGATCTTGACCAGGTAATCCTTGCAGCGGGAGTCCGACTGCAGGATCTCGCACTTCTGCAGCTGCATCTGCAGGAAGTGCGGCGTGAGCGAGTGGCAGCGCACCGCCCGCAGCAGCGCCTGTATGTAGAAGCGCCTCTGCTCGCAGTCGTACTTGACCCAGTTGATGCACGCGTGGAAGACCTCAGACTCGCAGCGCACATTCAGGTCGTCACGGCTGATGAGGGTCACCAGCTGGCAGTGGGACAGGTTGAAGAACTCCTCCTGCTTAGCCACCTGCGGAGGCACGAGCGTGAGCTGCTGGCTCCTGGGGGCCGCCCCCACCCCTCTCCCGAAGGGGCCATGTGACCTTGGACAAGTCACTCTCAGTTTCCGATTCTGTAAAATGGGGATTCGAATAGCAGGACCCATGGGGGGTGGTGAGGAGGCAATGATTTACTGCCGTGTGCCAGGGACGGAGGACGTGTTCAGGTAAACAGGCAAGGATGCCATGTACCAGCTACCCTTTGGCTTTTGAACAGGAAGACTGCATTAAAAAAAAAAATATTACCTTTTAAAAAGGACAGGTTGTGCCCTCCCCCTCTACATGGCACAAGCCATTCAGGGGTGAAAGTCCCCCTGAGAGCATGGGGCATGACTCCCGGGGATGTGTCTGGCCCTGGCACTGTGGGATCTACACACTCTCCTGACCAAAGAGGGGGAAAGAAGTGCAATAAAATAAGGCATCAGTGGCCAAGAGAGATCAAATGGAGTCAAGAGGCTATTCTGGGGGCCGCTTTTATGCAAGCTTCAGTCAGACAGTGCTGATTGCCATGGTTGGCTAAACCTCAACCAGCACTGCTCCTGTTGACTCTTAAGAACACCCAGGGCTTGAACTGAGACTCTGTAAAGGTTTCATGCACTTGCATTGCTTTCCTGGAACATATAGTTAATTTCATTCCCCTATGCTGTAGTGTGGACACTCCTTCTCAACATGAAAAAGTCAGAACAGGCATTTCCCAAAGATCCCTATGGATCAGGAGAAGGATTAAAGGAAAAAGAGGAGGTATACGAGAGAAAATGAGATTTAACCTACGAGTATGGCTGCTGAATCTCTATATTAATATTCCTTCTAGCCTCCTGTGTTTCAGAGCAGCTAGAAGGAAAAATCTGAGATGGTGGAATAGTACCCATGACAAACTCTGGGATTTGTTCTGCAACTACATGTTGTAGCGTGCTTTGAAAATTATTACTTTTTTCTCTCTTTGCATCGTATATGTTATTTTTTTTACAATAAAAAAGTTTTTTGTTTTTAAAGTACAGGTTGGTTAAGAGGGAAAAAGCAACAGCAGTAGAATAGTCTGGGGGCAAAGGTGGGGGAAGTGCAGGCTCTGAAAAAACCAGCCTGAGTTGCAATGTTGGATCCACCACTTTCTAGTTGAGTGATCTTGAACAAATTTTAAACTCTCTGTGCTTTGGTTTTCCCCACTCTGTAAAATGTGGACTGTATTAATAGCTGTTTTAGAGCAGGGCTACTCCTAGGGGTCGCAGGTCCATGGGCAAATATGGCTTATCAGGAGCCTGTGACTACAGACAACGTCAGTCACCCCAAATCAGCAGGTCAGCACGTTCTTGTACCCCATTCCATGTGAAACACCACTCACACCAAATGGGAGCGACCTTCTTACCAGGTCACCCTCCTGGCACCAGGCCCCAGGACGAGCCTGGAGACGTCAGTGCTAGACCTCTTTGAGGCATCTGGTCAACCACTTGCAGCATAGAGGGAAGCAAAGCACCCAGAAGTGGAGAAACGGGAATGGGGCACCCTCAACCCCAGCTAGTCCCAGCCACCAGAAAACTTAGAAAATGTCAAGGAGGGCACCCCAAAGCCCGGGGTTCCCTGAGGCTTAGAGCCTGGACCACAGCCTGCTTAACCAGGTGCAAAGGTAGATGGCTGACGAGATTCAATGACTGAATTGAAAACAGGGGCTGGCACACAGGTAAGTGCTCAAAAAACGCTTAAATCAGCTCAAAGGCACAAGTGCTGTCGTTGCCTTGCAGGAATTAGGTCTCATCATCGAGGTTTTTCAAGAATCTTCCTGCCATTTTCTGTCGACGGCTTCCTCTACTTAAGAACAAAAATGAAATCATAAGCCATCAGAAGAAGGACCCGGCATGGGCCCCCCAAAAAACACACCTAAAAGTCAGTCTTGCAGTTTGCAGCTGCTCACGGGTGTTCATTAAATCTCTGCTGCCTGCCTGCAAGAAAGGGTCCTGCTGGGCACACCCTGGGGTGGGCTGGGGAGGGGGGAGAGTGTGGCTGCCGTCCTGCCTTTCCTACCCGGTCCCCAGCTTGACCCCAGAGACCCATGAAAACCTCACTTTCCCCAGCCCTTTCCCTACTGTGTGGCCCCGAAGCTCAGAAGCCCATCTCCCCGCAGCCACCTGCCTGACTCTGCACACACGACGGGGACACAGACCCGTGAGGAACTGCCCGCCATCCCGGAGCGCCCGCACGGCCCGGCTTCTCCGTGCTCACCTCCCCGAAGTGCATGTAGATGTACTCGCGGGCGCGCTGGTGCAGCTCGGCACAGCCCATCTGCTCGGCAAAGTTGGCGATGCCGATGGCGTTGCTGGGGTCCAGCTGCTGCACCAGGAAGTCGCTGCAGGCGCGGACGACGCTGTCAATCTGGTACATGACAGCGCCGTTCATGACGTGCAGCACGCACTTCTCGCCCACGGAGATGGACGCCGTGTAGGCGAACTCGATGAGGCGCTCCATGACGCTGGGGTGGATGCCCTCGATGGACACCACCTCCATGCCCTGCTCCCGCAGCCCGTTGGTGAACATGGCCTTGAAGACGGGGCTGGACGAGGCCAGCACCACCTTGTGGGCCATGAACTGGGCGGCCGGCGTGTCCTTGTACTTGACCTGCAGCGTGACGTCGCACAGCTGCTGGCTGAGCCGCAGCTCATTCATGATGCCGAAGGCCTGCTTGGTGTGGTCCTCCAGGGTGTAGCTGAAGGTGCGGTTGCCGTGCTGGGAGGGCGTCACTTCGGCCTTGCACTCGGTGAAGGCGTACATCACCCCGCTCCCGGCCCCCTCGGGGCGCTGTGACCACGTGGGCAGGAATCGGCTGTGGGCCCCCGCCCGGCTAGGCCCGGGTTCTGGCTGCATGGAGCTCCGGGCAACGAGGGACACCGCTGCCACTGGCACTCAGGGGCCTGGAGAGGGAGAGCACTGTGTTGGGGACGGGCCTGGGGCTTCCTTCCGTAAGCTAAAGCGATCCCGGCATGGGTTCCTTTCCCAGCAAACCAGGTGATGCAGCATCCATTTGCACTTGCTAACCGCTCTCTATAATCTCACCAGCAGGAGGGCCGTCTTAAAACACAGGTCGGGTCATCGACAGCCCCTGCTCAGAATCATTCGACAGCTCCCCGTGGCGTGCAGAATAAAACCAAACTCCTCAGTGGCCTGCAAGGCCCTGCCCATAAAGCCCCTGCTCACCTCTTCCCTTTGCCCCCTCTGTCCCAGCCATCTGTGGCCTTTCCCTGCCTCGAGCACACCAAGCTCTCTCCTTCCTTCACCTGTCACACATTTATTGAGCACCTACTGGATGTCAGGCAGTGTTTTAGGCACCGAGGACACATCAGTGAACAAGAGAGACCAACAAAACAAAAACAAAACCCTGCACTCTCATGGAGCTAACATTCGGAGAGGAAGAACCATAAAACCCAAAGCTATGAAGAACATTAAAACGGCCTCATGACACAGTGATGAGGGGTGATTACTTTAAACCTGGGGTTCCAGGAAAGGCTTCTCTGAAAAGGTAAAGTAGGAATAACTGTGAAGGCAGGAAGGGGAGTGGGCTGCAGGCAGAGGGAACAGTGACTGCAAAAGCTCAGAGGCAGAATGAAACAGACCAGCAGAAGCAAGGGAGGAGGAGGTGGGGCTGCATGCAGTGTAGACAATGAGGGATGGGAGTGTTAGATATAGCCTGGAGGGAGGACTGCTGGCCAGGAAAAGGGGTGCAATCCCTAAGAGTTTCTCAGCTCAGAGTCACCTCTCCTGAGGTTTCATTTTGATCACTGCACTTGTCAGAAACTGAAAGCACCTCCTTTGCTAGTTGGCTTCAGGATTAAGTGTCCCTCTGGCCACCAGTCCCCCAGGGATCTCTGTAGCAGGAGCTCTTGGTTAAGTCACAGGCTGTGTCCCCCACCCCATCCCATGTGCCTCCCCCTGGGGTCTGGCACTGCCCAGGGGTCAGGAAACGCGGGTGGCCGGCTGGCAGGCTGCCCACTCCCCTCGCCCCGGCCCGAGGCTCTCCTCCACCCGGGCACCACCGGCTGAGGCCGAGGCCCAGGACCTGCCTCTTCGCCTCCTGCTCAACTCCCCGCAACCCCGCTCCCGTGGCCCCCAAGAAGCGACAAGTGGGCACTGCGCATGCCCCGCCTGAGCCGCCGCCAAGGCCTGGAGAAGGCAGGAAGTGACCCCGCCGCCAGCCCCAGGGAGCGGACCGAGCCCCCCGCCCCGGCGCCAGCAGCAGCAGAAGCAGCGGCGGCAGCGGCAGCAGCAGCGCCCCGAGGTCCCCGGGCCTCGGTGCGAGCGACGTGGCCTGGGCCCCCCCGCCTACGTCCCTCCTGGGCCGCCCCGTCCAACTAGGGGATGGCACCCGGGCCGCGCCCTCCCGGCCCTTCCCCGGGCCGCGGGGATCCCCGGAGGCGCCCGGCCCGCGGCGGCCGGCTCCCCGACCTCCGGGCTCGGCCGCCGGGCTCGCGGGCCCCGGCACAGGCCGCCTCACTCACCCCGCCATGGTCGCGCTCGGGCTCCGCCTCCGCCGCCGGGGCCCCGGCGCCTCCATCGCGGCGCGCGCGCAGGTCACCATGACTAAGCAGAGCCGGGCGCCCGCGTGTCAGAATAAAAGTCCCCGCGGCCCGGGCCTCGGGCAGCCCCGGGAGGGGGGCGGACAGGGCGCGCTACCCGCCTTCCGCACCCTCGGTCTTCCCCCCTCCACCCCCCGCCGCGGCCGCGGTCGCCCGGGCGCAGCCCCAGCGCCCGCCCCTTCTGCGCGCCCAGGGGCCTCCGGCGCTCGGGAACCGGAGCCCCGGGGTTCGAAGCCCGGGCGCTCTCCTGCCCGCACCGGGGACCCCCGTGGGCAGCCCTCCCCGCAGCCGCGCTCACCTCGGGCCCCGCGTCGGCGCCGGAGTTCGCAGGTGCCACGCGCTCGCGGCGCTTCCGGGACCCGATGGGGGCTCCGGCCCGGTCAACCGCCGTCAGGGACCCGCGGGCACCTCCGCCGTCGGGGGGCCTGGGCTCCCGGGCGGCCTCGGGACGCCTGGGAAGGAGGCGGGGAGAGGGTGGGGAGGGCGCGCCTGGGCCGGAGCCGCGATTCCCCGCCCTTCCCGCAGGTGCAGGGCGCCGGGCCGGCGGGGACCTGTCCTCTTTGCGCTGTCCCTTCCATCGTCCCGGTTTGGTGGCAAGGGCCTCTGGGCGCGAGGCTTCCCTCCACCACCTGCTCTTCCTGTAGGCCCGCTGGGGGCCTTGGCCACAGGATCCGCTCAGAATTAGCTACACGGTTGGGTTTTCATTGGCTTTCTTCTTTAGTTACCTCTTCTTACAGGGAGAGCGGACCGAACTACTTACACTGACTGGAAAAGAAATAGACGATCTCAACCCACCAATAACGAGTAAAGAGACCAACTCAGTCATCCACACCCTCCCCAAAAAGAAAAGCCCAGACCAGGTGGCTTCACAAGTGAATTTTACCAAACAGTCCAAGAAGTAAGCCAGCCCTGCTCAAACTCTTCCAAAAAAATTAAATAGGGGGCCAACCAAAAGCATTATTGCCAATTCTAAGGAATACCTAGGGCATTATGTAAGATTCCACAAAGGTTCCATGCACTAGAGTAACTTTCCAGAAACCTTCAACCTCCAGATGGGTCTCTGGACCAGATAAGTCCTGAAACCTAGAGGCCCAGCCTCTCCAGAATGTCAGCTAGTTCCATCTCCCTACCCCATATTACTGACAGCCCCTTCCAACATGAAAAAGTTAGAATGGGCATAGCCCAAATACCCCTAACGAGTGAGAAAGATCAAAGGTGATGGTGGCGTTTATACAAAAACAGTCGGTTTTACAAATGAGTATGACTGCTGAATCATTATATTGATTTTTTTTTCAGTCTCCAATATGTTAGAGCAGCTAGAAGTAAAAACCTAAAATGGTGGAATTGTAAACCATACACCAAACTCTGGAATCAGTTTGACAACTAATTGTTGCAAAGTGCTTTGACATTTATTGCTTTTTTTTGTATATATGTTATTTTTCACATACAAAAAAAAGTTTTAAAAAATTTGAATGGGGGAACACTTCCTAATCCATTCTATGAGGCCAACATCACCCTCATACCAAAGCCAGGTTTTAAAAAAAAGGAGAGAGAGAAAAAGTTACAGAGCAATATCCCTTGTGAATATTGATACAGAAAGGCTCAACAAAATACTAGCAAACCAGACTCCACAGCACATTAAAAGAATTATACACCAAGACCACGTGGGCTTTATCCCAAGTATGCAAGGAGGGGTTGAATTAAGAAAAATCAATTGAAGAATGCACTGCATCAATTGAGTGAAGGGAGGGAAAACAAATGATCATTTCAACTGATATAGAAAAAGCATTTGACAAAATCCAGCACCTCTTGGTAAGAACACTTAAAATACTAGGAATCAAAGGAAACTTTCTCAACACAGTAAAGGACATATATGAAAAGCTCACAGCTAAAATTATACTCATTGGTGAAAGACTGAAGGCTTTCCCTCTGAGATCTGAAATAAGACAAGGCTACACCTGTCACCACTGTTATCCAACATTGGGCTGGAAGTTCTAGCAGGGGAATTAGGCAAGGAAAAGAAATAAAAGGCACCCAAATTGGAAGGGAAGAAGAAAAACTTTACTTATTTGCAGATGACATGGTCCTCTACATAGAAAATCCTGAAAAGTCCACAATAAAGCTACTCAAATTAATAAACAGATTCAACTGGTGAATACAAGATGAACATGCAAAATTCAGCACTGTTTCTATATACTGGTAATGAACAATCAGAACAGGAAATCAACCCAAAAAATCCACATACAATAGCAACTTAAAGAAATATCTAGTGAAGGACTTAAATATGGAAAACTACAAAACATTGCTAAAAAGAAATCAAAGAAGACCTAAGTAAATGGAAGGACACTCTGTGTTCATGGGTTGAAAGACTAAATATCTTACGTCAATTCTCCCCAAAGTGATTTACAGATTCAATGCAATCCCAATTCAAATTCCAACAGCCTTCTTTGAACACATAGAAAAGCCAATCATAAAATTTATTTGGAAAAGTTAAGGATTCCCAAACAGGCAAAACCATCGTGCAAAGAAAAACAAAGTTGAAGGGATCATACTTTCTAATTTTAAAACATATTACGCACAGAATCTAGACTATAGGTTACCAGGAAATAGAATGAGGCTAAAGAATAGGGAGCAGTTGCTTAAAATGTGCAGAATATTTAACTAGGGTGGACTTAAATGTTTGGAAATGGGTAGAGTTGATGGTAGCATGTTATCGCAAATATAATTATCGGTGCAGAGTAGTGTGGGAATGCGGTGAAAAGGGGAAGTTTAGGGTCATGTCGTTCACCAGAAAGAAAGCTGAAGGTTAAAATATGGGAATACATAATACAATGAGTCTGTGGTAGACGATGATTGTGATTATCAATACAAATATTGAAAAGTTCTTTCATGAACTAGGTCAAATGAGTGACACTGTTATAAGGAGTTAATAATAGAGTGGCACAGGGGGAAAGAAAGTAGCTACTGCAAACTGTGGACTAGAATTAACAGAATATCTTAATATTCTTTCATCAGCAGCAATAAATGTATTGACTCCAATACTAGGGGCCAATAATAGGGAGGGATAAGGGATATGGGATGTTTTGGGTTTTCTTTTTTATTTTCTTTTTCTTTTTTTTTGAGTAATGAAAATGCTCTAAAATTGTGGTGATGAATGCATAACTATGTGATGATATTGCCAGTAAATAGTTGTATACTTTGAATGGATCGTATGGTGTGTCAATATAGCAATAAAACTGCACTAAAAAATATTAGAAACCTACAGTAATCAAAACAGTATGGTACTAGCACAGAGAGACATGTGTATCAGTGGGAGAGAAGTGAGAGTTCAGAAAAAAAAACACCCTCTCATCTTTGGCCAATTTATTTTTGACACGAATGCCAAATCCACTCAATGGGGAAAGAGGAGACTCTTCAACAAACGGTGCTGGAATGTGTAAAGGGATGAAGTTAATATGCAAAAATTAACTCAAAATGGATCAAAGACCTAAACATAAGAACCCAAACTACAAGACTCCTAGAAGAAAGCCTCGGGGGAAATGGGCAAAAGACTTGAATAGACATTTCACCAAAGAAGACATACAGATGCTCAATAAACATTTGAAAAGATGCTGAACATCATTAGTCACTAGGGAAATGCAAATTAAAACCATAATGAGGGTGAGCCACGGTGGCTCAGCAGGCAGAGTTCTCGCTGCCATGCCAGAGACCCGGGTTCAATTCCCGGTGCCTGCCCATGAAAAACCAAACAAAAAACATAATGAAGCACCATTTCACACCCAATAGAATGGAAACTATTGAAAAAAAAATAACAGAAACTAAAAAGTGCTGGTGAGGACACAGAGAAATAGGAACCTTTTTGCATTGTTGGTAGGAATGTAAAGTGGTGCAGCCACTGTGGAAAATAGTTTGGCGGTTCCTTAGAAAATTATGTACAGAATTACTGCATGACCTGGCAATACCACTTCTAAGTGTAAACCCAAAATAAATGAAAGAAGGGACTCAAACATAATTGCATATTGATGTTCATAGCTGCATTATCTGCAAAGTCCGAAAGATGGAAGCAACCCAAGTGTCCATCAGCCGATGAATGGATAAACTAAATGTGGCATATACACACAATGGAATATTATTCAGCCGTAAACAGGAATGCAGTTCTGATACTTGGGACAACATGTGTGAACCCTGAAGACATCATGTGGAGTGAAACAAGCCAGAAGACAAAAGGACAAAGATTGTATGATCTCACTGATATGAAATAGCTAGAATAAGCAAATGTGTAGAGTCAGAGACTGGAAAAAGAGTACCAGGAACCAGGTTGGAGGTGGGGAATAGAAAGTTAGAGTTTCATTGGTACAAAGTCTCTGCTTGGGGCAGTGGAGAAGTTCTGGTAAGGGGTGGTGGTGATGGCAGCACTTTGTCAAAGTAACTGACACCACTGAGTTAAATATTTGCATGTGGTTGAAAGGGGACAATTGGGGTTGCATATTATGTTAGCAGAATAAACAATTTTAACAAAGAACCATGGGACTGAACACCACAACCAGTGACCCCTATGGTAAACTAGAGACTCTAGTTAATAGTATAATTATAATGGTATTCTCTCACCATACTAAGGAGAAGTGTTGATAACAGGAAAAGCTGTTAAAAAAAAAAAAAGGATAAGATCAAAAACAAAAACAAGAAAAAAAAATAGGGAAAGCTGTATGTGTGAGGTGGGGGTTATATAGGAACGCTGTGCTTTCTGCATGATTTTTCTGTAAATCTACAACTTCTCGAAGTAAATAAACAAATTTTTAAAAAATGCATGGACCTCGTCTGTCTCGGGTTGGAATCCCAGCTCTGCAACTGGCTAACACGTGTGAAACGACCCCATGCTTAATAACCTCCCTGCTAGATTATCCTGGCACCCAATAGATATAAACGATTGTTGTGTTTTCCAGCACGAGGGATACTGATTTGCCATTTATGCCAGTTAGGCTGTGAAGTTAATTTTTAAATAAATATTTCTAAGTTTCTTTTTAAGGCAGTCCATCTGAGTGGAAACATTTCATAGAAGTGAGGGAAGTTTGGGAAAGGCTGGGCTGAAGAGAGAGGCAGGTCTAAATAAGGATTCCGCGAGCCTCCGGGGGGTGAATTTGGAGGATAACCCTCAGCTCAGGTTTGACATTAAGCAGGCGCCTGGGGCTAGGGGGTGGGGTTGCGCCCCTCCCGGTGCGTGGAACTGCGGTTCCCGACCTCTCCAACAGGGGGCGCACAGCCCGGGAACACCCCGAGGCTGTGCGGCAACTGCAGGCAGCCTTCCAAATCAGATCCACATATTATGAAAACCTTGTGGCTGGCTCCCTTTATCCAGGGTATGGAAAGATGAGTAAAAAATAAATAAATAAGGACAATAAATAAATAAAAATAGGGGGATAAGGGGTAAAAAACAATTGGGGTAGATTGCAATATAGTGGTCAATGACAGGGAGGGGTAAGAGGTATGGGATGTATGGGTTTTTTCTTTTTGTTTCTTTTTCTGGAGTGATTCGAATATTCTAAAAATGATCATGGTAATGAATACACAACTACATGACGATGTTGTGAGCCACTGATTGTATACTTTGCATGGACTGTAGGTGTGTGAAGATATTTGAAAAAATATATATATATATAATCAGACCCACACGTCCTGTGAGGCCCCGGTGGGACTTGGAGGGGTTTATCCAAGACACACTCGCCGGGTGAACTGATTGCAAAGGATGGGTCGCATCCCTCCATGTCCCTCGGTATGGACGCTGGTTTAATAAGTGGTAGCACATCCACGCCATGAAATAGTATGCAGCCGGTTAAAAAGTGCACCGCATGTACTGTTTGAAAGCTAACCTCAATTAAATGAAAAGGCAGAACAAAAGGGGAGAGGGGATTGCAATACTTTCCAAGACATGCTATTGAACGAACAAAGCAAAATGCAGGGTGATGCTCAAGTCGTGTAAAAAAAAGAGGAGATGGTGTTTATATTTTGGCTCATTTATTTCACAAAATAGCCCTGTTTGGTTCCCAGGGATCTGGAGAGTGACCCTGGAGGAGAAGTGTAACTGGGTTTGGGAATTTTGAAAAATGTGACTAAGTCCATAAATCCTCTGGCACCATCAAACGAGCCACCAGTGGGGCCGGGGGGAGCAAGGAGGCTTCGGGGTTCCCTTGGGAGATTAGAGGAGCCGCAGGGAGGCCACCCCGGGCCGAGCGCCCTGGGACCGTGCGACCCCAGCGTGTTTGTGTTCTAGGAAATGGGTTGAATTCCCATGTGTGTGACCTGCAGGGCGGCAAGTGCATGGCCGGAGGAGGCTCGGACACACAGCTGGGGTCAGTCACGCTCCAAGCAACCGATTCCTCCCTCCCTGCCCCACCCCCCGGATCTTCGAGGAGGCCTGCAGTTCCGCAGTCTCCCGGAAGGTGGCGCTGCTCGCTCTGAGCCCAGTGCCACCGATCCCCTTACCCCCGCCCCACTCCACCCCTCCCCCCGGACGGCCCCGTGTCGCAGGGGTCAGGAATGCGCTCTGCGACACGCCCGGGGCCGGGACCAGCGCTCCTGGAGCTTTTTATGGGCACAGATGGGGTCTGGTAGTGTCCCTGGCCGAGAATGCAGACCCCCCGGGGCAGGGGCAGGAGTGTCCCCTCACGAGGGGACCAGATGCCACGCCTGCTGGCGTCTCGGGACCAGGAAGTCTCCCCGCCAGTGCTAGAATCCTGGAGGCACGCTGGGGCCAGTGACCCACTGCTTGGAGCCTCAGTTCCCACATCTGTCAAACAGGGGGCCCTACCCTTACCCGGCCAGGCTGCAGTGAGGGTGAGAAAAACAAGGTCTGTGTCCCAAGCCCAGGCACTACAAAGTATAAACACTATTATTTAAAAATTATGTTGTATATATATATATATTTTAATGAAGGATCTCATACTGGCGCTGGAGGAAATTTTGTGGTCAGACAGGACTTGGCAGAGTTTCCCAGAGTCAGAGTTTAGGGTCCCTTATCCTCTAAAAAAAGGGAAGTCGTTTTTTTGCCTCATACCCACACTCACAGGAATTCGGTCCACTGCCTCCAAAATCTATCCAGAATTCACTTGGTGTCAGCATTTTGGGGGTGCTCCATCGTCCCTTCCTTGGGTCTTCCCATCCTGTCCTGCCCTTCCCTTTCAGAAGCTGGTAAAAACCTGTGAACACTGAACTCCCCTGCTCTGAACCCTCCGTGGTTCCCACCTCATTCCCAGCAAAAGCCCAAGTCCGCTGGGCATCCCACGAGGCCCTGATCAATTTTCACCTCCCTGAACTCATGCCCTCCTGCCCTTGCCCTCACTCCCTTGCTCCAGCCACAACCCTTTTCACAGGACACACGGGCACCAGCCAGCCTCAGGGCCTTTGCACCTGCTGTTCCCTCAGGCAGAAATGTCCTTCCTTTAGGTGTTCCCAGGCCAATGAGTTCTCGGATCACATGTCACCCCTGAAGAGGCCTCCCCTGACCACCATTTGTAACTGAAATTATCTCCACCATTTCTTCACTCCATGGTTTACCCTGTCCCCAGCAGAACATCTGTTCTAGGAGGGCAGGGCCTTTGGTCTGTTTTGTGCACCGGTTAGTTCCTAGTGCCTAAACTAGGTCTTAGCACACAGTAGGCACTCAGTAAACGGAGTTTTTCATCAATAAATATATTTTCCCTGTTTCCGTCTTCTGGGGCTTTACCTACAACTTCTTTTGCTTAAAAGGATTACAAAACAGGTCCTTGGAGGCCGAGGATGGGTGGGAGGCCGTCAGTCCGCGGCAGATGCGGGGAGGAGAGTCCGGGCAGGGATGGGCGCTCCGGGGCCGCAGGTGGAGCCGCTGGTGTCCAGCCCCTCCCGTCGGGGCGACGAGTGCTCGGAGCGGCTGGAGCTGCCGTCCAGACCAGGGGGCAGCCACTGGTGCAAACCGCCAGAAGCCCCCGCCTCGCTCCCGGGCCGTGGGGGGCCACCCGGGCCCCGGCTGAAGGGCCAGCGGCCGCAGCAGATCAAACGCAGGAGCCCGTGGCGCAGGTCGCGGTTGGTGAGCGTGTAGATGATGGGGTTCAGAAGCGAGTTGGCCATGGCCAGGCCCAGGAAGGGGTCGGCCTGCAGGAGAACGGGGCAGGCGCGCGCCGGGCACGCCACGTCGAGCAGCAGCAAGAGGAAGAGGGGGCCCCAGCACAGAACAAAGGCCAGGAGCACCACGCTGAGCGTGCGCAGCAGGGCCAGGGAGCGCGGCGTCCGGCGCGCCCGGGCCGAGATGCCGCCACCAACCCGGGGTCGCGCCCGCAGCCGGCGCGCGTTGGCGCGCACCTGGCAGTAGATGCGCGCGTAGAGCGCACAGATGGCGGCCAGGATCCCCAGGAAGACAAGCACGCAGAAGAGTACGTAGGCCTTGGCGTAGAGCGGCAGCAAGGTGGAGCAGGCGTCCAGGCGGCCCAAGCAGTTCCAGCCGAGGGCGGGCAGCAGCCCAAGCAGCAGCGACGCGCCCCAGGCGGCGGCCGCCAGTGCCAGCGTGCGCCCCCGACGGGCAGCGGGCGCGAGGCGGCGGCGCGCCATGGTGAGTCGACGCTCGAGCGCGATGGCCAGCAGGCTCAGCACGGACGCGGTGAGCGCCACGAAGACGCCACCCTCGCGCGCGAACCAGAGCGCGGGCGACAGGCGGAGGGTGAGCGGCCCCGACAGCAGGATGTTGGTGGCGTAGGCGGCACCGGCCAGCAGATCGGACAGCGCCAGGCTGCCCAGGAGCAGGAACATGGGGGCGTGGAAGCGCGGGTGGCGTCCGAGCACGAGCAGCACGGCCAGGTTCTCCAGCACGATGAGCGCGCACACGGCCAGGCACACTGCGGCGTCAGCGCGCAGCCCCGCGCCAGGCTGGTAGCGCGCGCCTCGGAGCTTGCCGGTGTAGTTGTAGTGCAGCACCACCACGTCGCTCACCGGCGCTGGCCGCAGCAGCCCCGACTCCATGGGCTGCCGGCCCCAAGGCTGTGAAGAAGCCGGGCGCAGCGTCAGGCCGGCGGCCACCCCGCGCGCCCCTTCCCCGCGGCCCTGGGAAAGGAGTCCTAAGCCCTGCCCACCACCCCAGGCTCACACCGGACCTCGGGAGCGGGGAGGGCGGGGGGAGCTCGGGAGGGAAGGGGGGCTGGTGCCCGTGGAGACAGACACACACAAACACACAGGAATACTATCACAAGGCGACAGGGTGACGCACAGCCCTTGAGAATAAAGCGCCACAATGCATTCACACCCAAGCCAGAATATCCAGAGACAAATTCCCTCATAAGCAGAGACGCATACAAATACTGCCACACACAAAAACGGACACACAAGTACAGTGAAATGCGCACAAGTACACAGACCACGGCAAATATTCAGACGTCCCTACCGGGGGAACCTGCAGATACTTTCTTGCATGGACAGAGCGACAGGCGCAGAGAGGTGCAGGGACGCAAATTCAGCACCCTGCCGATGGGTGGGTGGGTGGTGGTGGGGAGGGGACCCACACAGGGGCGCAGGCCACAATTTCACAACTTCCACCCACACCATATGGTGTCATCCAGCCTGGGGCTCACAGCCCCACACTCTACAGGGCTCTCTGCACATAGGGTTGTTTCCGGCCAAAACTCCTTCCTCCAAGCCTGACCCCCGTGGGAAAGCTGATCGCATTAGCCCGCAGAACCCAAGGGCTGCAGACAGATCCCGGTAGCACAGACAGGCTCTGCGAACAGCACACACGTCATTAAAGTATAAACACACACACACACAACTGCACACATTAATCTCTTTGACAATGTCCCCTATTTCCAGTTTAGGGATGAGGAAACTGAGGCTCCAAATAGGACAGAGCAGACCCCCAGGTTTTCACACTCTTTGGCAAACACAGCCATGCAGAAATGGCTACAATCAAGCGAGTCCCAGTGAACCAATGAGAAAACCGAGGCCTGGGGAGGGGAAGGGACTTATTGGCACAGGGCAAGGACAAATGCATCCCAGAGGGATTCTGTCGCACACTGAGGAATCACACGAGGATACGAAAGAGCCACACTGGGGGTAAGGCACCAAACACACGCAGACACAGGCTACACTCGCTCTCACCAGGACACCCGTGCAGAGGTGCACAGCCTTCTGGCCATGGTCCGACTGCAGTAGGGAAGCTTGCAGGGTGCGAGGCCCGGCTATTCCAGGAGACCCCGTTCCACCCTGGGCCTAGCACCCCTCCAGGGCGCTGCCAACTTCTCCCTCCCCGAGGCCTCCGTAAAGGCCGGGGAAACCCCAGGTAGGGGCGCTGTGCCCTTACCAAATCGGGAGCGTGGCCAGGGCACCCCTCCCCCCACAACTCGTGGTCGGGCCGCACGACCCGCGTCCCCAGGGGTCCCTTGCTGCACACTCACCCCCGCGCCCAGGCAATGCTCCCCCGCAGCCGCGCACCGAGCTGCAGCGAGCCAAATGAGTGGACGCCGCGCGGGGGGCGGGACTGGAGGTGGCGAGCCCGGGGGCCGGGCCAGGCGGGCGGAGGGCCGGGCGGTCCCAAGCATCGCCCCCTCCGCTTGGGACCCGGGCATCCAGCCCGCGGCTGCCAGCCTGTGCCACCCGCCGCGGCACCAGAGCGCGCCCCGGCGGCGACTGGCACCGTCGAGCCCTCCGCTCCCCGCTCCAGGCTGGGCTCCCCTCCCAGGGACTCTCCGTCGGGGTGGGGGCACCCGGAAACGCGGGGCTCGGGGGTGGGTGGGGTCTCCAACGCGGGTAGTCCCAGCTACCCTGGCACAGGCCCCTTCCCATTTTCCGCCCATTTCCTGCCTGAGGCTGGACTGTCCCCAAGAATGCCCGGTCGGTGGAGAGCCCCAGGCAGCGCGCGGGAGGAGGGGTCTTCAGCAGGGGCGACCTTAGCATGATCTCCTCTCCCCGTAACAGGGTGGTCCCAACTGCCCCCGGAGAAGGGGACTCAGGCCCCTCCTTGTTTCCCCATTCCCACCCTTGAGCTGGGGCCAAGGCACAGCAGGTGGGAACTTCCCCCTCAGAGATAAGAAGGCTCCCCCCACCCCTTCTCACCGACCCCCCACCAGGGCCACTCCAGGCAATGTGATTTATTCTGCCCCCACTGGGCTGCCAGGTCCATGGACAAGGATTTGTGTCTGTCCTGGGCACTTCAATAAACTCAGCCAGGGCTTAATAAATGTCCCCTGAGTGAGCGAATGAATGATGCGTGTCTTTCACTTCCTGTATGCGTTTCTCTCCTCTGAGTCTCTCTCAGAGACTTCCCCTCTCTGTGTCTCTGCCTCTCCATCTCTGGTTCTCCCTGTCTCTCTCTGTCACGGTCTGTGTCACTCTCCCACGCCTCTCCCAGGCTGCCACTCCTCCAGTGAGCCAGTCCTAGCTGGCCCCGCACACACCCCCTTCTAGTTCCCAGGAACCTCCTCCCTGGGCCCAGCCCCCCCACCCGCACCCTGGTCCACAGCCTGGAAGGGAGGCTGGGCCTGTGTGCCGTCACCTCCGCTAGGACACTGCCCTGTGCACGATGCCCCAGGTCCTGTGGCTGCTGATGGGGGTGGGGGTGAGGGCGCCCCAGGGGCCCTCAGCCTCCTCATGGGAAGGATCGCAAGGCGTACCCAGCTGTGCACTCCCCGGGGGCACCCCCAGACCACACGGCTGTGTTAAGCTCTGTAGATCCAGTTATGCTGCAAAGTTATGTCTGGTATACAGCAGGCACCCTATAAGTCACCTCCTTTTGTGAAGGGGAAGTGGCATGCGGGATGACTGCTTCACACTTTCCGGGGGTGGAAATCTCACCTCCCACAGACTCTGCAAGGTCTGGCTTCTGCAGCTGCCAGTGGGGACCGAGCTCTGCCTCACCCCTCTGCCTCTTTCCCACGGACTGGGCCCCTGGGGACTAGAGGTCAGGCACCTCCCAGCTTCCACCACCATCCACTGTGTCACACACACAACCCCCCAGCCACAGCTCTTGAATCTCAGATCATGCCTCTCCCTGCTCCAAAGCCTCCCGTGGTTCCTGTTGCACTTGGAGTAAAAGCCAAGTCGTCACCCGGAGGCCACAAGGCCCTGCAGATCTGTCGCCCCCTCTTCTCCCACCCTTCCCCTGTCCCACTGGCCTCCTCGCTGCCAATCACACATGCACAGAGACTTCAGCCTCTTGGGGGCCCCTGTACTTGGTCACCTCCCTTTCCCATCCCCCCCGTCACACTCACAGGGCAGATGGCACCATTGGAAATTACCTCGTTCCATCATTTATTCATCTGGCCCCATCGTGCCCCAATTCTCAGCTCCAAGGTGTGTGACTCTGCCCAGAAGCCACCTAAGGATGAAAAGAGAAGAATCCGGAATCAGGTGCCTGGGTTCAAATCCCTGCTCAGCCACTTTGTGGTCTACTTTATCTCGGGCAAGGGGTGCCCTCTGCAGAGCCTCAGTGGCCTCATCTGTAAAATGGAGGTGACAGCCCACGCTCCAAGGTCTGTCCTTGAGAATGAAAGGAGCCTTTGGGACAGAGACTTCCTGGCACGTGGTGAGATTGGTAAGAGTTAGCCGGGGGTGCCAAAGCCCACTGCAGGGAGGAAAGTAAGAGGGGCCTCGGCTCCGGCCGGCCCAGCCCCAGCACCCCATCCAGACGAGCCTGGCCCTGTCGCAGGCCAAGCTTGCCCTGGCCTCCTCCACGCTGCTCCTGTCACCGCCCGCCCGCCAGCTGCATGTCTGGGCTGGTGCACCCGCCCGGCAGGTTATGCTTCCAGCTGCCCCCGACCACAGGAGCAGTCTGCCCAGGTGCACGCCTCTGAGAAGGCAAAGCACCAAAGCACCAAAACACCCGCCCCCACCCCCGGACCCACCCAGAGATTTGGAGGGCGGCCACTCTCTCCCCAGTGCCCCTCCATGCCGTCCTGAGGCTGGAATGTGAACTGACAACTTTCCCACGGCCAGAAACCAGAACAGGCTCCTTTTGGGGTTCTCGAACTGGAGGCCTGCAGGCCAGGTCCAGCCTTTCTTTGCTTTGTATTTATATTATATTATACAATAAAACAGTTTTAAAAGAAGAAAAAAAAAAGAAAAAAAAATCTCTCCGAACTGTGCAGATACACCGTACTCTTGCGCATAAATTTACTTCTTGCCAGGATACAGAAGAGCACTTCTGAAGCTACTCGGATGTTAAGATTGAATAAATAAGTCAGTTTCTCCTAGATGGCTACAGCCAGGTTTCTCAGCAGTAGAGAAGGAAGTTAGAAACAAGCAAAGAGGGAATTCTAGAAGGTATCTTGTGGGGCTGGGCTGGAGTTAGCAGCATGAACTGGTGTTTAATACACACACACACACACACACACACACACACATACACACACACAGAAAGAAAGTAAATGTAGACTTGTGTCTGTACCTGGGTTCGTATGCAAACACATTGCCTGGCTTCATTCACCAAGGGCCCAGAAGCAGTGACATTCCAGTAGGAAAGAGCACACTCAGCTCCCAGATCTTGGTTTCTAAATATCATTCTCCAACGGGAGGAACCAGGGCCCTTGGGAGAAATGGCTGATTCTAGAGCTGGGGCAGGGCAAGCAGATGAGCCTTGAACCACGTGGAAAGATGCTCAACATCAGTAGCCATTAGGGAAATGTGAATTGGAACTGCAAGGAGGTACCACGTCACACCCACTAGAATGGCTATTTTAAAAAATAATAATAATAAATGGAAACAGGAAATAACAAGTGTTGGTGAGGATGTGGACAAATTGGAACCCTCATACGTCGTTGGTGGGAATGTAAAATGGTGCAGCCAACGTGGAGATGAGTAAGTTGAACGTAGAATCGCTATACAACCAGGCAATCCCACTTCTCGGTGTATACCCTAGAGAATCGAGAGCAGGGATTCAAACAGATGTCTGTACACTGGTGCTCATAGCAGCATGATTTGCAGTAGCCAAAAGGTGGAAGCAACCCAAATGTCCATCAACAGGTGAATGGACAGACAAAATGCATTATCTTCACGAAATAGAATATTATTCAGCGTGGGAAGGAAGGAAACTGCGGTGCGTGTTATCCCACCCCAGGATGAGCCTGCAAGATAGCACACTGAGTGAAATCAGGCAGAAACAAAAAGACAAATATTGCATCTTTTGTCTAATATGAAATAGTTGGAATAAGTGAATTCATGGAGCCAGAAAGCAGAGTAGTGGTTCCCAGGGGCAGCGGGAGGGGGGAATGGGTGTTATTGCTAAATGGGTCTGAGGTTTGGTTTAGGATGATGAAAACAGTCTAGAAATAGGAGGTTGTGACAGTCACAATATCGTCAGTGTACTTAATGTCAAAGAATTGTGCACTTACAGTGGTGAAAATTATGTTATGTGTATTTTACCACAATTAAAAATAAAGACTTTTTTTTTTTTAAACTAGAGGAGGGACCAGGGACTAGTTTAGATCCAGTGAGCAGGAAAGGGTCTCTAAGACGGTGAAGGATATTCGTGGCAGAGGAATCTTCTTAGTGACGATTGGACCAGGCGCTGAGATGAGCGGCTTTGAGCTGGGAAGGGAGGCTGGACCAGGCGCTGAGATGAGCGGCTTTGAGCTGGGAAGGGAGGCGAGAGCAGGAGGAGAGGGAGGCACACTGTCCCCAGGGGCAGGGCACAACGACAGGGCGGTCTCTCACCTCACCCCTGGTCTGGAGCAGTGCCAGTGGAAAATCTGACCTCACCCTCCTGCACACGTCCCCAGTTATGCCCTGGGTTAAATCCCGGCCAAGGAAGGGGACTAGCTCTGCACACTGTCACTGTCTCGGTATTTGAGGAGCCAGGTCTGAGTGAAGTCAAGGAGGGGGGCCCTGAAACTCCTCCACCCCCTGCAAGCAGACTCTTTATGTGCTTTTAGCAATAATCCCCCCACCTTCCAGGCCCCAGGCTTGGAAACTTGGAGTCAGCACCTCCTCTTACCAGCCTCTTGACACTTAGACATTCATTTCACAGGGTAGGTGGGGAACTAAAGGGAAAGAGCAGCTGCGCTGAGGGATCAGCATATGCCAAGCCCTGGAGGCTGGAAAAAATATGTACACCAAAGAAATCGGAATCAAGGCAGCCGGGCAGGAGTTTGGCACACAGTAATGACAGAACAGGTGTGGCAGGTAAAATTGGGGATTGGGCAAGGGTCAGGTCTGCTGGGACCTCAAATGCCAAGCCTCTGGAGTCTGACTCCTCTGGAGTCCTCGCTGTGTGACGGTGAGCAGCTGGCTTAACCTCTCTGAACTCAGTCCTCCCACCTATAAAACGGAGACATGGTATATCCTTTCTCAGAGCAAGCCTGTGAATAGGTCATTGGTATTAAGTGGTTAAGCATTAACCCCTTAATAAATGTTAGATATTAATTATTTTTAAACATTTTATTGTGTTATGTTTCATATATCATACAACTCACCCATTCTAAGCATACAGTCCACTGGTGTTAAGTGTGTTCACAGTTGTACAACCATCAACACAATCGATTTTAGAACATTTTCATCATCCCAAAATGAAACCCCATCCCTACTGGCAATCACTCTCCATCCTGCCCTACCCCCATTACCTGGCAACACTATTCTACTTTCGGTCCCTAAGGATTTGTCTGCTCTGGAGATTTCATATGAATGGAATCATATAATAGGTGGTGTGCTGGTTTGAAAGGAAGCATGCCCCCTAAGAAAAGCTATGTTTTAATATAAATCCCATTTCATAAAGGTAGAATAATCCCTATTCAATACTGTATATTTGAAACTGTAATGAGATCATCTCCCTGGTTGATGTGATTTAGTCAAGAATGGTTGTTGAACTGGATTAGGGGATGACATGTCTCCACCCATTTGAGTGGGTCTTGATTGGTTTACTGGAGTCCTATAAAAGAGGAAACATTTTGGAGAAAGAGATTCAGAGAGAGCAGAACGATGTAGCAGAGAGTCCATGAGCCAGCAACCTTTGGAGATGAAGAAGGAAAACGCCTCCCAGGGAGCTTCATGAAACAGGAAGCCAGGAGAAGACGTTAGCAGATGACGCCGTGTTCGCCATGTGCCCTTCCAGCTGACAGAGAAGCCCTGACTGTGTTCGCCATGTGCCTTCTCCCTTGAGAGAGAAACCCTGAACTTCATCGGCCTTCTTGAACCAAGGTATCTTTCCCTGGATGCCTTTGATTGGACATTTCTTTAGACTTGTTTTAATTGGGACATTTTCTCTGCCTTAGAACTGTAAACCAGCAACTCATTAAATTCCCCCTTTTTAAAAGCCATTCCGTTTCGGGTATATTGCATTCTGGCAGCTAGCAAACTAGAACAGGTGGTCTTTTGTGACTGACTTCTTTCAGTTAGGATAGTATCTTCAAAGTTCATCCTTGTGGAATCAGTACTTCCTTCCTTTTCATGATTGACTGATATTCCATTTTATAGGTATACCACATTTTGTTTACCCACTCTTCAACTAATGGGCAATTGGGATGTGTGCTGGTTTGAAAGGATATATGCCCCCTAAGAAAGCCATGTTTTAATATAAATCCCATTTCATAAAGGTAGAATAATCTCTATTCAATACTGTATATTTGAAACTGTAATGAGATCATCTCCCTGGTTGATGTGACTTAGTTAAGAATGGTTGTTAAACCGGATTAGGGGATGACATGTCTCCACCCATTTGAGTGGATCTTGATTAGTTTCTGAAGTCCTATAAAAGAGGAAATATTTTGGAGATTCAGAGAGATTCAGAGAGAGCAACACTACAAAGCAGAGTCCACCAGCCAGCAACCTTTGGAGATGAAGAAGGAAGACGCCTCCCGGGGAGCTTCATGAAATAGGAAGCCAGGAGAGAAAGCTAGCAAATGACGCTGTGTTCGCCATGTGCCCTTCCAGCTGAGAAAGAAGCCCTGACTGTGTTCGCCATGTGCCTTCTCACTTGAGAGAGAAACCCTGAACTTCATCGGCCTTCTTGAACCAAGGTATCTTTCCCTAGATGCCTTTGATTGGACATTTCTTTAGACTTGTTTTAATCGGGACATTTTCTCAGACTTAGAACTGTAAACTAGCAACTCATTAAATCACCCCTTTTAAAAACCATTCCATTTCTGGTATATTGCATTCCGGCAGCTAGCAAACGAGAACAGGATGTTTCCTGTTTGGCTGTTTTGAATAATACTGCCATGAACATTCATATACACATTTTTCTCTGGGTTGCATGTTTTCATTTTTCTTGGGTAGAGACCTAGGAGCGGAATTGCTGGGTCATGTGGTAACTCCACGCTTAACATCTTGAGGAATGGCCAGGCTGTTTTTCAAAGTGATTGCAGCTTTTACATTCCCACGAGCTGCATATGAGGGTTCCAAATTCTCCATATCCTCACCAACACTTGTTATGATCTTTTTTTTTATTATAGGCATCCTAGAGGGTATCAAATGGTGTCTCGCTGTGCTCTTTTTTTCCATCCTTTAATTTTTTTTAATATACAGAATCACAATACTATTTCAATTTCAAATTATGGGGAGATCATATTCAAATATGTTTGGATTTGAGAAGTTGCTATTACAATACTGAGAAATTTCATGAAAAACATATTTCAGATAACTAAATATCTTTGTGCTATATTGGCCAACAAATTAAATGTAACTTGGAAAATGTAGTCTTTTGGACTTCAAATTATTACAAAAGGATAACCAAGGGTATATGGACAAACTTTCTGAATTACTCAAATTCATGCCATTTTGAATGCTGAAGGGAAATGTTTATGCAGCAGAACATTTCATGAGACCACTTCTCCTGCACACTTACCTGTAAAAGTCCGAACACTAAACCAACACTTTCTTAAAGATCTAGCTATTTCTAGAATACATTAATGTAATGCTAAAAGACTACTAGAACTGAATTATCACTCGATAGTAACAATTTTCACTACGACACATCTTTCCTAAGGAGACAAAAAAAATAAACACGGAAATTTGAATTTCCCGTACTGCACTTAACATAATAGAATTCCATATATCCTGGCTTTAACAAACCTCAACTCTTTTCCCAGTAGAAGCTACCTGGAGAGCACAGTGCTGCATAGAATTATTCCAGTGAGATGTATATTTAGATTTCATATATGATCAACTCAGAAGTACCATCCAGACTTTTTCTGCAGATACAAAATGCTACGAAAGACCACAGGTCACAGCAGGCAGTGGCAGACAGCACGTACACAGGAGACCACGGCTGCTGCTTAGATTTAGGAGACCACCCATTTCATTTTTTTTTTTTTTTAGCAATGGAAAAACAAAAAACATTTAGAGAAACATAAGAGTAGAAATATATAATTCCACTGTCAATAATGTCATTTTTCAGGTACTACTTTCTTAAACAGGCAAAACAGCTTAACTTCAAGTTAGAGACATCGATTTTAAGATCAGACTATGAAAGGTTTTCCTTGTTTGCTCAAAGAAATGCGCTAGGATTTCACAAGGATCTTTCTGATTCCTGTATCTGTAGGTCAACCAAATGCCCAGGATCTCTGTCAAACTGAGGAAGAGGCCAATGCTGCCAGCAAATCTCAAAATCTCTCCAGCATATTCACCTACTATCGGAGCGCACAAGAAGCACTGGAAACCACTTGTAGCACAGCTGGCTAGACAGGTGTCATTTTGGTGAAAACTTCTGGAAGCCACAGCAGTTTAAATTTCTTTGGACGTCATTTCGAGCACTGGCTGTGTTTTCCCCCGCCCCGCCCCCCCACCCAAGTTCAAGAAGCTGCCCCTACCTTCCTGGCAACGTGAGACAGAAATCCTAGAATGAGCTGGGACTCAGCACCAAGGGATTGAGAAAATCTTCTCGACTGAAAGAGGGAAGAGAGAAATGAGACAAAATAAAGTGTCAATGGCTGAGAGATTTCAAATAGAGTCGAGAGGTTATCCTGGAGGTTAGTCTTAAGCATTAAATAGATATCACCTGCTAGTTAAGGAGTAATGGAGAGGCTGGAGGGAAGTGTCTGAAAATGTAGAGCTGTGTTCTAGTAACCATGTTTCTTGAAGATGATTCTATAATGATGTAACCTTCACAGTGTGACTGTGTGATTGTGAAAACCTTGTGTCTGATGCTCCTTTTTTCTACCTTATCAACAGACGAGTAAAACATATGGAATAAAGATGACTAATAGGGGGAAAATGCTAAAATAAATTTAGTAGATGAAATGCTAGTGATTAACGAAAGGGAGGAGTAAGGGATATGGTATGTATGAATTTTTTTTCTGTTTTCTTTTTATTTCTTTTTCTGAATTGATGCAAATGTTCTAAGAAATGATCATGATGATGAATATACAACTATGTGATGAAAAAAAAGAATGTTCATATTGTATGTTGATTGGTTTTATTAATTAAAAAAAAAAAAAAAAAAGCAGCAGCAGCTGCAGCTGCCCCTGCAGGGCTAAACAAGCACAGGACATGGAAAACTGAACACTGAATACAAGTAAGAGAATAAGAACGTGAAAACACGGCAGCACCTGCTGGTGCTTTGCAGCTCCCACCAGCCCCACTACGGCGATCGGGGACGAGAAGATGCCCCGACCACGACCACCCCCGCCCCCACCCCCTCCCTGTGCTCTTGATCGATATTACTTTTGTTACTATTTTTATTACTGATTCCACCGTCCACATTTAAGTCCAGCCTTTACTGTGTCCTTCACCTGCTTACAATCCTCTATAGCTCCTCGGTGCCTTCCGGAGGAAGTTCCAGCTGTCCATGCCATTGGCATATGACCCTAACCCTGACCCCTCACTCTTACCCTCCTCTGGATCCCCAAATTTGGCAACTGCTGCTTATACTCAAAGACAGGTAGGCTTCAGGATCAGAGAGGTGTGAGTTGGAATCCTGGCTCTGATGAACTTGAGCAGATGGATTGACCTCTGTGAACCCCAGTTTCCTCGTCAGTTCAGTGAAGATCATAATTTTCCCCTCATAGGGTTAAATGAGACAATTCACGTCAACCTGTTAGCACAATGCCCGGCATTGAATCAAGGCTTTATTTATTTAGGATTTGTTCAGTTGCAAGTTCCAGAAAACAACAACAACTAAGTTCAACATCAAAACAACAACAAGGAAAACTCAAACTGGTATGAGGAAAGAAGGAAATGAATTGACCCACGTAACTGTAAATCTAGGAATCTAGGGGTGTGTTGACTTCAGGTACAGCTGGATCCAGCAGCTCCAATGTCACCAGGAATCTATTACTGCCTCTTGGCTGGGGTTTCATCTTATCAGACTTCTTTTGGGGTAGGGGCGGAGATTCCACCTGCCACTGTGAATCCATTATTCCCACTCAGTTACTACTTGGAAGTAGGGTTTCACCGGAAGTCCCAGTACTGAATCTCATCAGCCAGGCTGGGATCACATGTCATACCCAGACCAGTTAGTGGCCTGGGTGATGGACTGCTTTGATTTAGCCAGGCCTGAGTGTGGGAGAGATGGTTCCAAAACTGCTTGGGCACCTTCTACCGGACCATAAAGAGCCCCCAAACCAAGGAAGGTGGGAAGGTCGTGGGGCAGCAGGAAGTTTGGGAGCTCAGCTTGGGTAGTTCAGTTTGGGGCTGGCTGGGGTTTCTGATGCCCCACCCCCACCCCAGCCACCTCATGGCGCCATTGAAATAGCCTATGGACAGGAGGCACACACAGAACTTGTGGCTCTCATTCTTCTTATTGCTTTTGTGGAAATGTACTTCGTTACCCATGAAGGAGACAATCTAGAAATGTGATTATGATTTATCATTTCTCCACATGAAATCCGTTGCCTCTTTTGTCCTTTCTTAGAATCTCTTGCAACATCACCTCACATCTGGCAATGTTTCTCCTTCCAACATTCCATATGATCAGATCTATCAAATGATCTATAGGTAGCCTTTCTTTTTTCCTCCCAGGTTCTCTCTGCCGGGAAATTCCTCCTTCTACCCACTTTGGAATTCTCTTCATCTCTGTCCTATATTGGAATCCCTGCTTCCTTGATCGCTTGCTTTATTTTTTCTTGCTTTATCTCCTTATTTGGATGGAGCATATCCTTCAGTAGCTTTCTCAGAATGTGGGAGCATGGAAGGTAACATTTTTGAGACCTAGGTTTTGAATTTTCTTTACTTGTTCCTTACACTTAATCAAAATTTTGGCTGAAAAATAATACTCTGGGTCGAAAACACTTTTCTGTGAGAATTTTGAGCCCATGATTCCATTGTCTCTTTGTTCCCAGTGTCTTTGGACATGTTGTCTGTTCTATGAAGAATGCACTTCCTTCCTTTCTTTTCCTGGTAAATTCTACTCATCCTTTAGATTCCATGTTAGCCATTTCTAGTGTAGACCAATATCAACTGAATGGAAAACAACCCTTGGCAGTTAGGTGGCTCCCTTGACTAAATCTGGCCCTTGGCACATGAGTGGAGATAATGTACGTTCACTTTTAGGCAGATGTGCCAAAAAAACTCATGCCTGCTTCCAGATGGTTCAGCCACAAGATGGTGGCAGTCTCGATCAGCCTGGGCCCTGTATAGCCCCTGCAAACCCGTGTAGGCAAGGTGACTATCTGTGGGAGAAGGAAACTTTGATTTCATTAAGCCACTGACCATTGGGGGTTGCTTGTTACCACAGCAAAACTTGTCCTATGCTGACTAATACAGAACCCAACTTACATGTGGCTTGCTCAGGGAAGTCCCCCCAGCTCATGGGCCCCAAATTATGCTCCTTCCCTCTACTGCAAGCTCCAGGTTTCCTATAGTACCAGTATCAAGTTTTTGAGTAAGTTCTATCTCCCCCATTCTATCTCCAAGACTCCAAAAGGTGGCAACTAGGTCTGTAGTCCGTTGTGTGGCCCCACACCTAGCTTAGTGCCAGGCACGTATATTTTGTCAGGATCTATTTGTTGAAGGAAGGAAGCCTAAAAGAAAGCAACCTTTTGCTTTCTCCTTCCTGGAGCAGTTCTCCTTCCTGGAGCATCCTCTCTCCCCAGTCTATGGCATAACAAGAGCGTGCGAGGAGAGAGGAGCTGGCCCCATGGAAGCAGAGAATTTTGACAAGGAGACTGATCTATCGTGAGAAAGTGTCTACTGAGTCCTTATGTTTTCTTTAAGATTGTATAATTTATCCCAGCAACTGCTCAGCCTGGGAGGGATTTTGAAGGCATGATCTATTTTACCAAGGCCCATGGGAACTGGGTAGAGACACGCAGAAACATTCTTGGAATAGCTGAGAGGCCCGCGATAAAATATAATTAAGGTCGGTAGCCGGGAGAAAATCCTACTCCACTGAATTCTATTCAAGTGCAATTTTGCATTTATGCCCTAACGTCCCAGACTGATTTTTTTTCTAGATTTGTTGAGATTCAATTGCCATAGAGAAAAACTGCATATATTTAAAATGTTCCAGTTACTCCAAATCTTTGCCAACACTCAGTGAGCTCAGTTTTTTAAATGTTTGCCATTCTAGAGTTTGTAGAGGTATTTGTCATGCTGTTTTGCATTTCCCTGATGGCTAATGATGCAAAGCATCTTTTTGTGAGCTAATTTGCCATCCATTTATCTTCTGCAAAGAGTCTGTTCAAACCTTTTGTGCCCACCCCCCCTTTTTAAATTGGGTTGCTTTCTGAGTTTTAAATGTCTGGTGGCTAAAAAAGTATCACTAGGGATAATAGTATCTTAGCTTCAATAGCTGTATGTCCCTGGGGAAAATCCCTTCACCACTTCCAGCCTTCATCTCTTCATCTGCAAAACGGATGTATTATTACCTATCTCTTGGGCTGCATTAGAATTGACCTAGAGCCCTGGACAAGCCAGCTATGGAGACCCTCAGAAATAGCAGGGGGAGGACTGGAGGAAGGCTAAGTTCCATAATCATTCGTTTAGTCATTCAATAAACACTTACTGAGCATCTATCACATCCCAACATGACAGCCACGGGAACAGGGCCGGCTGGTTTTCCCCCGAAGTTTATATTTTGACTAGAGCAATTCCTAATATAACTCATGTAGATAGTTTGATTGAATGTCATAAGTACTTGGAATCTCAGGTAGGACATGAGATTTTGTTGGTTTGTCCAGAGTGATCCCCCGATGAATCCCAGAGTGATTTGATCAGTGACTGGAAAACTATTTGCAAGCCCCCTTCGGGGAATAGTGAGAGTGGGAAGAAATTCAACTTCCCCAAGTTGAATTCTTGATATTCTCACAAGCAGTGTGGACAACCAAAGCTATAGGCTGAGCCCCCAGTCTTGGGGTTTGTTCACATGAAACTTAACCCCACAAAGGATAGGTCAAATCTACTTAAAATTTAGGCCTAAGAGAGCCTCTTTTGTTGCTCAGATGTGGTCTCTCTCTCCAGCCAACATGACGAGCAGTCTCACCACCCTACCCCTCTCTACGTGGGACATGACTCCCAGGGGTGTGGACCTTCCTGGCAACGTGGGACAGATATCCTGGAATGAGCTGAGACTCAGCATCAAGGGACTGAGAAAAACCCTAGAATCATCTGAGAATTAACATCAAGGGATTGAGAGAACCTTCTCGACCAAAGGGGGAAGAGTGAAATGAGACCAAGTGTCAATGGCTGAGAGATTCCAAACAGAGTTGAGAGGTTATTCTGGAGATTATTCTTATGCATTAAGTAGATATCACCTTGTTGTTCAAGATGTAGTGGAGAGGCTGGAGGGAACTGCCTGAAAATGTAGAGCTGTGTTCCAGTAGCCATGTTTCTTGATGATGATTGAACAATGATATAGCTTTCACAATGAGATTCTGTGAATGTGAAAACCTTGTGTCTGATGCTCCTTTTAGCTACTATATCAACAGAAGAGTAGAACATACGGAATAAAAATAAATAATAGGGGGAACAAATGTTAAAATAAATTTAGTTTGAAATGCTAGTGGTAAATGAAAGCGAGGGGTAAGGGGTATGGTATGTATAATCTTTTCTTTTCTCTGTTATTGTTTTATTTCTTTTTCTGTTGTCTTTTTATTTCTTTTTCTAAATCGATGCAAATGTTCTAAGAAATGATGAATATGCAACTATGTGATGATATTAAGAATTACTGATTGTATATGTAGAATGCAATGATATCTTAATGTTTTGTTTGTTAATTTTTTTCAATTAATAAAAAAAGTTTAAAAAAAAAAAAAGAAGAAGCAATGACGGGTAGTGCAATGGTGGCTTAGCAGGTAGAATTCTCGCTGCCATGACGAAGACCCGAGTTCAATTCCTGGTGCTTGCCCATGCAAAAAAAAAAAAAAGAAAGAAGAAAGGAAGAAGCAATGACATTAGGGATTATTGTATTTGTGATCGGTGTGAGGGGAGGGGCAGCGAGACGAGTTGACCCCGTGGAAGCAGAGAATTTTGACAAGGAGACAGATCTACTGTGAGAAACTGTCTGAATCCTTATGTTTTCTTTAAGATTGTATAATTTATCCCAGCAACTGCTCAGCCTGAGCAGTTTCAGCTGAGGCCTGAAGGGGAGAAGGAGTGGACAGGCTAGCCTGGGACCTTTTTATTGAGAAATATTCACACACAAAAAATCCAACCATATTATACACTCAGTGGCTCATAATATCATCATATTGTTGTGTATTGTTCACCATGATCATTTTGAGAACATTTGCATCATTCCAGAAAAAGAAAAAATAAAACAACTCATACATTCCATACCCCTTACACCTCCCGCTCATTGACCACTAGTATTTCCATCTACCCACTTTATTTTACCCCTTACCCCCCCTATTATTTATTTATTTTTGTCCTTATTTTTTTACTCATCTGTCCATACCCTGGATAAAAGGAGCGACAGCCACAAGTTTTCACAATCATATGGTCACACTGTAAAAGCTATATAGTCATGCAATTATCTTCAAAAAACAAGGCTGCTGGAACACAGCTCTACAGTTTCAGGTACTTCCCTCCCGCCACTCCACTACACCATAAAATAAAAAGGGATATCTATATAATGTGTAAGAATAACCTCCAGGATAACCTCTCAACTCTGTTTGAAATCTCTCAGCCACTAAGACTTTATTTTGTCTCAGTTCTTTCCTCCCCCCTTTTGGTCAAGAAGGTTTTCTCAGTCCCTTGATGCTGGGTCCCAGCTCACCTGGGAGTCCTGTCCCACATTGCCAGGGAAATTAACACCCCTGGGAGTCATGTCCCACATAGGGAAGAGGGCAGTGAGTTCACCTGCTGAGCTGGTTGAGAGAGAGAGGCCATCTGAGCAACAAAAGAAAGAGGCTGTCTGGGAGTGACTCTTAGGCATAACTGTAAGTAGATTTCATTTCTGTCTTCTTTCACCCAATATGAGGTCTTCAAGTTTCACCTATGTGTGACATGTATCACAACAGCATTCCATCAAAGGACTAATTTATTTTTAAATAATTTGTATTGTGAATAATTTCATAATTATTACCCTAACCTAACCCTAACCCACCAATATATATATATTGGGTTAGGGTTAGGGTTATATATATCTACAGCAGCTCTGTCCAGTAAAAATAAAATATAAGCCCAGAGAATTCTCAATTTTCTAGTTGCTACATGAAAAGCAAGCAAAAAAAGGAACGGGTAAAACTCATTTTTTTTCCCTTCTTTTTGGCATGGGCAGGATCTGGGAATTGAACCCAGATCTCCCCCACATGGCAGGCAAGAATTCCAGCACTGGGTGACCCCTGCACTGCCCTAGGTGAAACACATTTTAAGCATGCATTTTATTTAACCCAATATATCCAAATTAGTGTCCTTTCACCTAGTAATAAATATTTAAAAAAAAACCACTGAGTGTTCTAGTTTGCTAGCTGCCAGAATGCAATATACCAGAAATGGAATGGCTTTTAAAAAGGGGAATTTAATCAGATGCTAGTTTACAGTTCTAAGGCCGAGAAAATGCCCCAATTAAAGCAAGTCTATAGAAATATCCAATCTAAGGCATCCAGGGAAAGATATCTTGGCTCAAGAAGGCCGATGAAGTTCAGGGTTCCTCTCTCATCTGGAAGGGCACATGGCAAACATGGCATCATCTGCTAGCTTCTTTTTTTCACTATTAATTAAAAAAAATTAACAACAAACAAACAAAAACTTTAACATTTCATTTCATTCTACATATATAATCAGTAATTCTTAATATCATCACATAGTTGCATATTCATCATTTCTTAGAACATTTGCATCGATTTAGAAAAAGAAACAAAAAGACAACAGAAAAAGAAATAAAACGATAACAGAAAAAAAAAAGATTATGCATACCATACCCCTTACCCCTCACTGTCTGCTAGCATGGTCTCCTGGCTTCCTGTTTCATGAAGCTCCCCGGGAGGCGTTTTCCTTCTTCATCTCCAAAGGTCGCTGGCTGGTGGACTCTGTTTCTTGTGGCTATGTTGTTTTGCTCTGCTCTCTCTCTGAATCTCTTGTTCTCCAAAATGTTTCCTCTTTTATAGAACTTCAGAAACTAATCAAGACCCACCCAAATGGGTGGAGACACACCTCTACCTAATCCAGTTTAACAACTATTCTTGATTAAATCTCATCTCCAGGGAGGTGATCTAATTACAGTCAAACATACAATATTGAATAGGGATTAGAAGAAACGGCTGCCTTTACAAAATGGGATTAAGATTAAAACATGGCTTTTCTAGGGTACGTACATCAATTCAAACTGCCTTTTTTTTTTTAACCATCTTCAAAACCCTACGTGCATTTTACACTTCCAGCATGTCTCAACTTGGACAGGCCACGTTTCAAATGCTCAGTGGCCGCAGGTGACCAGTGGCTACTAAATAGGACAGCACAGCTCATGGAACCGCTGCCCAGTTCAAGACATGAGATCTCCTGGGTGCAGCTGGATGGAGCCCAGGGTCCCCTCCGTCCCAGGCCCCAGACTGGCCTGGCCTGAATTGGGGTGCCTGGAGTTTCCAGGAACTGGACCTGGTGGCTTTGTTCCATGGATTTGACCCATGTCCTCCCTCCCCTGCTTCTCTTCTCTCTTCCTCACCCTCTGCCTGCAAAACCCACCTCCCGAGGCCAATTCACCTTCAGGAGAAACTCCGCACCGGGCTGTCCCAGCGTCCTCTGGCTCCAGCAAGGATCACGACTTCGGATGTCCTGTAACAAGAACCTTTCCACCTGACTCCGAGGACGAGCCGGGACCAGGCATCTAGGGATTGAAAAAGCCACCTTCACCAAAAGGGGGATGACACAATTTTGTGAATGCGATTGACGGCAGCGAATTTAACACACTGTAACCGGCCAAAATGTGAAAATTTGCCTTATAGGGATATCCCTTCAAAAACAATTTTTCAAAGTTAAAAAATAAAATAAATACAAATAAAAAATATATATTGGTTAGAGAAAGAGTGGATTCCAGGATAGCAGGGGTGGGGGTGGGGGATGGGGAGCGAATGCTTGGCACGAGCAGCCCTTCTGCTTGGGGTGGTGGAATAGTTTGCGGAACGGACAGTGCTGATGGGGGCCCAGCATCGCGAGCGTAATTAACAGCACAGAATTGTACGCTCGAAAGTGGTTAAAACAGGGAGTGTTATTTTGTCTGTATGTTACCCCAAGTTTAAAAAAATCAGTCCCTCCTGACCAAAAGGGGGGAAAGAAGTGTAACAAATAAGGCAACAGTGGCTGAGAGAGTTCAAATAGACATGAGAGGCTACTCTGGAAGCTATTCTTATGCAAGCTTTAGCTAGATACTGCTATTTATCATGTTTTGCCAGACCCCACCAAAACCATTCCTGCCAACCCTAAAGAACACCTAGGGCTTTATCTGAGATTCTACAAAAGTCCTTTCACTAGGGTCACTTTCCAGAAACCTACAATCTCCAAATGGGTCCCTGGACCAGATAAATCCTGAAACCTAGAGGGCCCAGCCTCTCCAGAACATCAGCTAGTTCCATCCCCCTACCCCATATTACCAACAGCGCCTTCCAACATGAAAGAGTTCGAATGGCTGTAGCCCAAATACCCCTAAAGAGTGGGAGACAGATCAAAAGTGATGGTAGAGTTATACAGAGAAGATAGTGTTTAACAAATGAGTATGAGTGCTGAATCATTATATTGCTATTTTTTTTAGTCTCCAGTATCTTAGAGCAGCTAGAAGTAAAAACCTAAAATTTTGGAATTGTAACCCATACCAAACTCTGAAATCTGTTCTATAACTAATTGTTGCGGTGGGCTTTGAAATTTATTGCTTTTTGTGTGTGTATATGTTATATTTCACAATTAAAAATAAATGTTAAAAAGAAAAATCAGTGCCTTGGGCTGTCGGGTAGGTTGGCACGGTCAGGGGTGGCGGCCAGGGAGCCAGGCTGTGACAACAGGTACTGGACAAGGTGCGAGCAATGAAGCGGTGGCAGTACTGTCACACGGTGACGTGTGTGTGACACTGTCCCAAGCATCTGACGTGTTTGTGTCATCCTCCCCACTACACCCTAGGAGGTGGGGGTAGTTACCACCCATTAGGTGGATGGGGAAACTGAGGCACAGAGCGGCAAGGCCCAGGCTGATGGGTGGGGGCTGGGTTGTGCGTTCAGGCTACCTGGCTGCAGCAGCACCTGCCTGCGTAGTCACGACTACTGTGCTGCTTTGGGGGCGGAGGGTTGGGGGGATGGGGACAATCAGGGACAGGCTGGGGGCCGAGGGCATGGACGGAAAAGCCAGCGCTGCCGAAGGCAGGAGCAGTTTGGGGGAGGGAGCAAGTCTGGGGAGACTGGGGGGCATTCCTGGAAGAAACCAGGTGGAGGCCAGCCCCTGGGATGGGGGTAGAGACTCAGGTGGGGAGCTGAGGAAAGGGGGCTCAGAGGCGATGCACCCCAGTCCCGCCCCCATGAAACACACCTACAGGAAGGAGGGCAGCTGGGGGGTGGGAGGGGGTGCAGTCATTAGCTCAAACAGAAGGGGGTCACCTGTGGCTGCCATTGCCCGTCTGTCCCCCATGAGACACCTCCTGGACCCACCCTGACCCCTGTGACCTCTGAGATCTCCCCGCCCCCCACCTTTAGGGGTGTCTTCCCACCCCTCACTCCTGACCTTCTCTACGTGACCACAGCCGATTCCTTCTTGGGCTCACGGTCTAGTAGCATCCCGCAAGCTCTCCCGGGAACCCTCTGGGGCCTCTTGTCCCCTCCCAGAAAAGAATCCCGGGTTCTCCTTCCACATAAGCTGTTTATGTGCCAGGTGCTGAGGGCTCTCCAGGCGGTGGCGACCTGGGTAATAAACACAAAAATAACATGTGTAAGAACAGGTTAGGTGACCGGCTCTGGGAAAAATATATATAGCAGGGAAGAGGCCCCAGGGGTGGGGTGGGGATGAATTTTTAGGGCCACTGTGGAATCTGAGGGGGTGGCATTTGGATAAAGACCCGAAAGAGTGAAGGGGACCACGTGGCGAGATGTCAGGCAGAGAGGATTGTAAGTGCAAAGGCCCTGCGGCAGGGCAAGCCAGAAAGGAGTGAGGGAGGGGAGGGTGAGAGGTGGGAGAGCCAGGGGGTAAGGCGTCAGGGCAGGTGGGGCCATGGTAGGGGGTTGCTTTCTGATCTTTAGCACCTTGTCCTGCCCAACTCACACCCTCTTCCAAGTCCTCATCTGACGTCCTTCAGCAGGTGAGGACAGAGCCCTTGGGCTGGCCACTAGAGACTCGCCCCCCTTGTCATTCACAAGGTCATCGGGCCTTCCAGAGGTCACGGTTAGCTTTTACACAGATAATCTCAGCCCATCTCCCAGTGTTCTTGAGTTAGAGGCATTGAAATGATTTTACAGTCTTTCGAAGTATAATTGACCTATAATAAACCACACGCCTTTAAAGTGGACAATTTGATGAGTTTTCACGCCCGTGAAACCGCGGGACAATCAAGATACTAAACATTCTCCACTTTCCATCACCCCAAAACGAAACCCTGCACCTATGAGCTGTCACCCCACCCAGCCCCCGGCCACTAAGAATCTGCGCTCTTCTTCTATGGGTTTACATATTCCGGGCACTTCGAATAAACGGAATTACACAGTACGTGCCCTTGGGTGTCTTGTGTACTCGTTTCGCCCGGCTTCTTCCCCTCCGCATCTTTATTAAGGATTCATGCAAGTTGTTGCGCGTCTTTAAACCCATTTTTCATACGAGGAAACTGAGGCGCGGAGAGGCACGGCCTCTAGCAGGGCTCTGCGCTGCCGCTAGGGGCGCTGTGGTACGCGCCGCGGCTGCCGCTGCACACCCACAGTGGGAGCTCAGCCGCGCGGGCTGTTTCCCGCACCTCGGTGGGGGCGGTTCCAAGGGCGGGGCCCGGGGTGGGGCTTCCCGGCCTCTGCGGCGCTCAGATAAGGGCTGGCGGGCGGGCCTCGAGTGCGCCTGCGCGTCGCGATAAGGAGGGCGAGGCCTTGGGCCCCTTCGCGAGCCCTCCATCCGGGAACCTCGGCCGTAAAGATGGCGGTGACGGCCGCTATAGCGGCTGGTACGGCACTCCGGGGTCTGGCGGCCAAGATGGGGGCTGAGTAGCGCCCTCCTTGGCCCCGCCCGTCCCAGGCTGGCGAGGAGCCCCTGGGGACGACGGGGTGGAGGCCGCAGCCCCCCGCCGGGCCCTCGGTCCTCCCTCCCGGCGCGTCCATGAACTCGGTGTCGCCGGCCGCCGCGCAGTACCGGAGCGGGAGCCCAGAGGACGCGCGCCGCCCCGAGGGTCGCAGGCCGAGGGGTTCCCGAGTCCCGGACCCCAACGGCCTGGGGCCCTCCGGAGCCAGCGCCCCTGTTCACGGCCCGCCTGCGGCCGCTCCCGCCGAACCGGACGAGGTGGACAAGTTTAAGACGAAGTTCCTGACGGCCTGGAACAACGTTAAGTACGGTGAGGAGGGGGCAGGCCCGCGAGGGCTGGGACGGGGTCGGGCCGGGAGCTCGGCTTAGGAGGGAGCTTCGTGCTCCGGAGGGGTCAAGGAGAGCCAGAACCTGTACCTGCCGATCATTCTGTCATTTGTTCTCCTGTGAGTCACCTGTAGGTCCCCTGCCCTGCCCAGCCCAGAGCCGACCTGTGGCTGTCGAGCAAGGAAGGTGTTTTCAAGTCCTGTCCCATTTCTCTCCGTGAGACCTGGGGCAAGCTCCTTTGCTTACTTATGCCTCTTGTTTTCTCACCCTGTAAAATGGGTACAATGATAAGAACTGCCTTAATTCATCCTCAGTTTATGGTTGGCACTCGTGGCAGTTACCTGGTGCCTGGCTGCAGCTTCAGAAGAAGATTGCACTGATTCCCTAGAACCACCTCTGAGATAGGACCTAGGATTGTCCCCACTTCACAGATGGGGAAACACAAGAGCTGTTGCTATCTTAACGCTTTTATTGTGTGTCTGCCCCACATCTGCTCAGGTTGGTCTTTCAAAAGCCGCACCAACTTTAGCAAGATCTCCAGCATCCACCTTTGCGGCCGCCGGTACCGCTTTGAGGGCGAGGGTGAGCTGGTGACCAGGGCCAGGGTTGGGGGAGACCAGCAATGTGTCCCTGGCAGCAGCTGACAGGCCGGCTCTCACAGGTGACATCCAGCGTTTCCAGCAGGATTTCGTGTCCCGCCTGTGGCTCACGTACCGCCGGGACTTCCCGCCCCTCGCTGGGGGCCGCCTGACCTCAGACTGTGGATGGGGATGCATGTTACGCAGTGGGCAGATGATGCTGGCTCAGGGCTTGCTGCTGCATTTTCTGCCCAGAGGTGAGCAGTGCCAGGAGAGGGAAGGGGCACTGGGGGTATTAGAATTGGTTGTCGACTAAAGTCATGTTATATGCCAAGAAAATTTTGGGGGAGAGTGAAAATTATAAATTAAGAACTTGCCAGGATTTTGAGAATTTAGGTAAAATGGGGTTCTCAGGAGCATTAGAATTGTGTGTTAGGGTCTCCACACTGGCACTGTTTGACAGTGTCCCCTACTCCTACCAGACTGGACATGGGCTGAGGGCCCGAGCCTGGGCCCCCTTGAGCCGTCGGGGTCAGTTTCTTCCAGCCGGTACAGAGGCCCTGCCCGCTGTGTGCCCTCACGCTGGGCCCAGGGCACTTCCGAGCTGGAGCAGGAGCGCCGGCATCGGCAGATCGTGTCCTGGTTTGCTGATCATCCCCGTGCCCCCTTCGGTCTACACCGGCTGGTGGACCTCGGGCAGAGCTCAGGCAAGAAGGCAGGTGACTGGTATGGGCCGTCGCTGGTAGCACACATCCTCAGGTGAGGGCTGCTGCAGGGAACACGGGAGCTGCTGGGTACCACCAGGAACTCAGGCCTCCCCTCCCGCCCCCAGGAGAGCCGTGGAGAGCTGCTCAGAGGTTGCCCGCCTGGTGGTGTATGTGTCTCAGGACTGCACCGGTAAGGAGGGGGCTGGCCCCCACAGTTACGGGATCTTCCCCTGAGCAAATCACTGCCCCATATACCTCTTGGGACTCAGGCTGAAACAAGTCTGGGGCAGTGGGATATACACAAAGAATTCAAGGCCTACATAGTAGGGGGGCTGAGGGTCTCTCCCCTTTGCCTCTCGCAGCAGAACCAAGAAAGGAAAATTCTGGGGCTTCTCCGTGAATGAGAATATAGGAGATCTAAGGTCATTTTCTCTGGGCCTGTTCATTTTAATGCTACAGCCAGTTTTAACATGCATGAAAGGCTCATCCCCTGTGTCTTAAGGTGTCATTGTAAGGATTAAATAAGTCAGTAATACATGGAAGACCCTTACAGTAGCATTTGTCACGTAGTAAATGTTCACAGAATACAAGTTATTACTGTTGCTATCCCCGACCCCTTCCAGATCTGTTCAGAAAGGGTTGTATTCCTGGTAGCCTTCTTGGATTGCTATCGGGGACTGTACAACGCTGTACAAATGTATATGCACAGTTGGAGGGGTTTGGGGCAGGGTTCCATTTTCAAAGAAAGTTGTGGCCCAAAAAAAGTTCTTTGGGAGATGGGAAAGCGGCTGACAGAGCAGCAAGGGGAGCAGTGGGAATATGGGCACTGGCAGACAAGGGAATCCAGGACTTTCAGTTTTGGGGCAGGCTGCTTGGCGCTTCTGTTTCCATATTGACAGACCAAAGCACTGCACCAAGCAGTGGAACTGGGGAGAGCTTCAGGCTGCGGGGAAGGTTTTCTGCCTCTTCCTGGTTTTATGCGTAGGGCCTTGGTTGCCCTTTCTGTAAAATAGGGATGTCTGCACTTGCCTGGAGTTGCAGGATTCTCGGGTCGTTTGGGGGGACACTGCAAAGATAGTCCTTTTCCATCACAACACATGGTTCCTGCTGAGAGGCAGCATGGAAGAGGTTTTGCCCCTGGGGTCAGAGGGCAGCTCACTGGGCCTTGAAGGGTGGGCAAAGGTAACCTGCCTGTCTCTACAGTGTACAAGGCAGATGTGGCCCGGTTGGTGGCCAGGCCTGACCCTGCAGCCGAGTGGAAATCTGTGGTCATCCTGGTGCCTGTGCGACTGGGCGGTGAGACTCTCAACCCTGTGTATGTGCCCTGTGTGAAGGTGGGTGCAGCCAACTCCACAGCGCCTCTGCCGGGGAGCTGTTACTTTCTCGGCTTGGTTTGGGACCCGTTTCAGCCTCCTCCATTCCTTCACCTGTTTATTCAATAATTGTGGAACTCCTGCTGGGATCCAGTGGTGGACAGAACAGGCAGAAATCTTACATGCTAGGAACAAACACTAATGGAGAAATGAGAAGCAATGTCAGGGAGAGGGAACAGCAAGGCAAGGGCCAAGGAAAGACCCTGGTATATTTGAACTTGGTAAAAACCCACGTTCTCCCTGTGGCCCTCCAGGTCTGGTACCAGCCGCCTCACTCCCTTGCTCTGCTCCAGTTGTGTCGGCCTCCTTGCTGTCTGTGGAGAACTCCAGCCACAGGCCTTTTGCCCTTGCTGGTCCTGCAGTTTGAACTGCTCCGTTCCCCATAAATCCATGTGGCTCTTTTTATCTCCTTCAGATTGTTGCTCAAACGTCCCACCTCAATGAGGCTCTTTCCGACATCCCCATTTAAAACTGCAAAGGCCCCGTCCCCACGACCCTGGATTGCCTTTCCTTGCTTTACTCGCTAGTGTTATCACCTTCTGACATGTGAGATAACTGATTCTTACTGCTCATTGTTCCTCTCCCACCATAGACTGTCAGTTCCACGAAGGCAGGATTCTGTCCATCTTGGTCACTGCTGCTTCGGGGCCTAGCACAGGGTTGGGTGGGTACCCAGTAGGCGGACTCAGGTTTTTGTTGAGTGATTGCCCAACAGCCTCTGCCCACTGTCCCCCACAGGAGTTCCTGCGTTCAGAGCTGTGCCTGGGCATCATGGGGGGCAGGCCAAGGCATTCGCTGTACTTCATCGGCTACCAGGGTAGGCCACACCCCTCCCTGCCCCGTCCTACCCCACCCTTCCCGCCTCCCATCACCTCTCCACACCCCCTCACCTCTCCACACCCCCTCACCTCTCCACACCCCCTCACCTCTCCACACCCCCTCACCTCTCCACACCCCCTCACCTCTTCACCCGTGCAGATGACTTCCTGCTATACTTGGACCCCCACTACTGCCAGCCCAGTGTTGATGTCAGCCAGGCCAACTTCCCCCTTGAGGTGAGCCTGGATCCCAGGCTGGGGCTGGGGGATGGCGAAGGCACTGGGGACCCCCTGATCCTCCCGTCTGTCTGCTCTAGTCCTTCCACTGCACCTCACCCCGCAAGATGGCCTTTGCCAAGATGGACCCAAGCTGTACGGTGGGGTTTTATGCTGGAGACAAGAAGGAGTTTGAGACACTCTGCTCAGAGCTGACCAGGGTGAGCCAGAGGAGTGGAGGGGTGAGATATAGGGGGCTGGGGGAGGGAGGGGTCCAGGTTCCTGGGGTCTGGCAGACCCAGGTCTGAGCTGTGTGTCCTCTAGAAAATGTAGACAGTGTCCACCCCTCAGGACCAGAGTGTGCCAGGCAGACCATCCCGATCATTCTGCCTGCAAGCCATGAAACCTCAGCTCCAACTGGATCCAAAAAGGCACGCCACTGCAATGTCAGGGGTCATTGCTGCCTTGGGGTACAGCTATCTCCAGGGGTCTCAAGCAGGATCCCTCTCTGTCCCTTGCCCCCGCTGTCCTGTCAGGTTTTGACCATTGTGCTCCTCTGGGCACCCATCCTCCCAGCTCAGGAAGAAGGGTGTCCCACCCTCCCTGGAACCATGGCTGAGTCCCCAGGTCTGCTGTCAATTGGCTGGCTGCCCTCATGTGCCTGTTCCCTGATCTGAACTCTGGCCAGGGAACAGGCTGGCCCTCAAGGGGCGGGTCCCAGGGGAGACAGAAACACTGGGTCAGGTTGTTGGCAGTCTGCTCCCCTGCTCCCCCAGGTCCTCAGCTCCTCCTCAGCCACAGAGCGGTACCCCATGTTCACCCTGGCCGAGGGCCACGCTCAGGACCACAACCTGGACAACCTCTGCCCCCAGCTTGCACAGCCAGCGCTGCGGCTCCCTCGTGCAGGGCGGCTCCTCCAGAACAAACGCCCCAGCTCTGAGGACTTTGTGTTTTTATAAAGGGAGGGGATGGGGGAGAAGATGCAACACTATTTATTTTTTTATTTATGTCACACTGGTGTGGAAGCCTGTAGTCTGGAGGTGATTGGTCACCCCTTCTCACCTCCTGGACGAGCTAAGCTGAGACCTGTCCGGGAAACCGCCAGGCTGGGGCTCTCAGCCAGCGCCTGCCTCCCTCCAGCTGGCCCCTCCTCATTCCCGGGCACTCACTCAGGGCCAGACTCAAGTACTGTAGTTTGCACTGGACTGTCCACTCCCCTCACTGGTCCTGAAACCCCCATCCTGCCAAGGGCAGTGGGGAGACCACAGGCACTGGGAGCTAATAAAGCTGTTTGGCTTGAACACAGCTGTGGACTCTCAGCACATGGGGGAAAGGATGGGTTTCAAGGTGAGAGTTCCAAGTTGCCTGGAGAAGCTTAAGTATGCCTCAGTTCCCACAGGTATAAGGGGAGGAGACTGTGCCATCCATGGGGGGATGCAGGGTTTTAGAGAGCGGACACTATTGTCAACAGGAACCTCGCACACTCACTCCATGCTGGGCTCAAGGGCCGCTCTTGGGCCTCCGCTGCTTTTTCCGTTGCCGGCCCAGCTGGCGGAAGTGCAGCCGTTTGGGGTTGAGGCCGAAGGCCTGCAGTCTCTGGCGGCTAAACTCCTGTCCACCAAGTGTTACAGTGGGGCCCAAGAGGCGTGCCTTCTTGCCCCTCCTCTGCCTCTGGGGGGCTGGCTGCTTGGTGGGTGACACACAGGCCGTCTCTTCCTGTGCTGGGGGCTTCTCAGGCCAGGGCTGCTTCCCACAGCCCCCATCAGGCCTGGGCAGCTGCCCCTGCAGGCCAGCTTTGTCTCTCTGTGGCTTCCCTGTGGTTTCCGTGGGTGTCTCCATCCTGGGGGGTGGGGCAGAAGTTGGGGTTAGTTCAGGCAGGTCATGATTAGACCAATTCCTGAGCACATGCCCCCCCCAGTTCACAGATGAGGATAAGTGAGGCTCAGAGAGGTGACAGCCTAGAGATTAAGGGGGTTCCTGGGATTGATGCTAAGGAAAGCAACTTGTCTCCTGAACCCGGTAGCTGCACCATGACACTGACGGTTCTGGCCCCCGTGCCTGGGCCTTCACTGAGCTATTAATGGCTTCAGCTGGCTCCTATAGAGCATTCACTGTGCTTGAAGCCTCCAGGTGATTAACTCATTTAATCCAATAACCCAAAAAAATACCAGCCAGTTTTCATCCGGTTTTATAGACAAGCCCAGGGGTGGGGAACTGATTACCCAGGGTCACAGAGCGAAGATGTGAACACAGAGCTCTGGAAGCCCAGTCCCAAGGCCTGGAAACAAGTGGCCCACATAGCAAGACTCAAACCCCAGCATGGTAGGCGCCCAAGCCCACCCTATCGTCCCCTCCCCTGGCCACACTCACTCCTTGGAGAGCGACTTAAAGATCTGCTGCTTTTTCCAGGAGTTCTGTGCCTTCTGTGTGTATGCTCGCTTGTCCCGCAGCTCCTCTTGCTCTGACCTGCAGATGCCCGACCGGCACACCTGTCACCACCTGGTCCAGGGGCTGCGTCCCTGCCTCCCGGGGGCTCCACCCTCTCACCTGTACATGCAGGTCTTTTTCAGGGAACACCAGCGGTTTAGCTCCTTGTCCTCAGCGGCAAGGATCTGCCCAGGAAGGGAGGGTGGGAGCCTGCTTTATGGCACCCCAGGGACCCTGAGACTCTTGTGAGCCTTCATCACCTCACTGGTCTAAGGAAGAGTGGGTGATGCCCGACCCAGCTGGGCAAGCAGGATGGGAGCCACCCATGTGGGTTATTCTGGGGGTGGGGCGGGGACACAGGCTCAGAGAACCAGAAGGTTCTGACTTCAGTTTCACTTTGGCCTGCCATTCCCGCAGCCCTCAGACCCAACGGCCAGCTTCCACCCTTCTCCCACCTCCTGAATCTCTCCTTCAGGCTGTTTCCTCACTTATGAGACAGGCACCCCCTACTGGAAGGCCACTGGGAGGAGTAAGTTTGTCAGTGTAGATGATATTGGCTCAACTACCATCAGCTATGTTTGCAGCCCCTAATTAGCCATCACTGCCTAAGGACGGGGCACACAGGCACCACGGGTCACAGAGCTCCACATCTCCCCTCTCCTGTCAGCTCCACCCCGGGGTGGTGGGAGCTGCTACTCGGCCCATTTATAAGACAGGGAAACTGAGGAACTGGTGGGTGTTAAGTCACTTGTCCATGGTCACACACACCTGGCTGAGTCAGGATTTGAACCTGGGTCATTTGGCCTTTGCACCCACCAAGAACTAAAAGTGGCATTTCCAGGGACCGTTCTGTGGCACAGGGTCAGGTCCTCCGCCTCCTAGAAATCCCTCGGGGCGGGTGACCGGCCCTTGTCAGCCCTGATACCAGCCACCCCTGCAGTGGCACTAGGGACACGGAGCCCAAGGCCAGCGCCCCCCACCAGGGCAGACCTCCTCGGTGCTGAGCCCGAAGTCACAGGGCACCACGGCACGGTACTTGAAGCGACAGGGGAGGTCATCGATGATGTCCTCGTAGTCCAGCTGGTAATATTCGTCCAGGTACTCCTCAAAGGTGGTGTCTCCTGCCCGGGGGAGCACCAGGCTGCTGGGGGAGCCGGTGGCAGCCTCACCATCCCCGCCCACGCACAGCCCGCCCGCCCTGGGCCTCACCGGGCTCAAACACGGGTTTTGCCTGGCCCACAGCGGCAGCGAAGGGCGACTTGCGCTTCTTCCTGCCTGTTGGGGGCGCCTCCCACGGCCTCCTCCACCGTTGGCTGGGGTCGTAGTCAGCGTCCATCTACCAGGACATGCGAGTCAGGCCAGCCCCTCGGGGGCCCCTGGACACCCCCACCCCCCACCCCATCCACGGCACCTACATTGAAGTTGGGGTCCTCGCAGTGCGGCTCCTGCTGTTCTGGCCCGTCCCAAGTGTCCCAGTTCCAGTCTTCTGGTTCCAGAGGACACAGATGGACGGGAGAGTGGGGTCAGAGTGGACCCCGGGTGTCACGTCCCCCACCACCACCCCCATGCTCACTGACCCCACCTTCAAGCCCTTCCTCTTCTTCAAACTGCGGCTTCTCCTCCTCCGTGGTGCCATAGTATTCATCCCCAAAGCACTTCTGCAGGGGCGGGGTGGAGGGTCAGCAGGGCCCCCCAGGGGCAGAGGGGCTCAGCAAACATGGGGCCTGGTCCCTGTCTCCAACCATGCCAATGTCCCCCTTCCTGCGTTTTACTCCTGCACCTTCTATGGCTCCCCAGTACCCTCATTGGACCTAGCTCCAGGTTTGAAGATCTCTGTCTGGGCTCCTCCACCCTTCCTGGCCTCCTCTCACCACCCCCACCCCACTACTCTCTGCCCTCCACTACAGGCTGCCATTCAGTCCCCAAAACCCAGTTCTCTCTGCCTGAAGGCCCCTGTCCCTGTGGTAGCCCATGCCTAGGGGACTCATTTCCTCTTTGGTCAACTGCTACGCAGGCCAAGTTAGCTGCCCATCCTTTCTTCCCCAGCCTGCCCTGCCCTCCAACACTGATCAAGGGTCTCTTCCAAGACCCCACCTCTCCCCAGATGCCCCCCAGGCCTGAGCAGATCCCACTGGCTTGTAACCACAGAATCATGTGGCTATCACTAGACAGTGATACTCTGGGAGGAAAGGGACTACTATGCTGCCTGGTACTTGATATACAGTAGGTGCTCAATGAAAGTTAGATGGCATCTCTCCAATCCGTGAGCAGAAGAGAACTGAGGCTCAGCTGGTCCCTGCTGGCCTTCCAACATCCAGCAGGGGTCTGGCAAAGGCAGACATGGCTCACTCTGTTGTTTATTGAGCACCTGCTATATGCCCAACCCTAGGCAGCATCTCCCAAAACTCTCACAACCACCCCAAAGGGCGAGAACAATCCTCATTCTGTTATGAAACTGCAGGTCAGGGCTGAGAAGCCTAGAAAGGAAAGGCTCAGCTACACGGCACCCTCCCACTCCAGTTTCCACCTGGCCTGCCTTTCCTGACCTTCCATCCTCGGTCATGGGCCTCCTTTCAGCCCTCTTTCTCCCACTGCCGCCCTCACGACCCTGAGTTTTCATGGCCTGATAATGTGCTTCTCCAACTACAACAATAAACGCTAACGGCATGATAAATGAGTTTTAAGGAAATACAGCAACTGCTATTCCTCATGCACTTATGTGTCTTTGTCTCAATCCATCCTTACACAGCCCTGAGGTACATGTTAGAACCGCTTTACAGACAAGGAAAGAGCTCAGAGAGGTCAAATCACACCCGAGGCCACACAGCCAGGAAACACCACCTGATTCCAAAGCCACGCTCTTGAGGACCCAGGGGTGGGGCTGAGTGGGGCGCGGGGGGAGGCACCTGCATGAGCTGGTCGTGTCGGGCAGGGTCAAAATCGTCCTCCAGGTCTCGCTCTTCAAGGCCCAGCATCTCGTTGCCTGTCACCTGCCGCAGCTTCTCCAGCTTGGCCAGGATCTCCTTCCTCTTCAGGTTCTTCAGCTGTTTCAGCTCCTCCTGTTTCTTGGCTTTCTCCTATGGGCAGCGGGCCGGGGACAGAGGGAAGGTGTGGGCTTGCCTGGGGGGCTCAGGGGGCCCTCCCCAGCCTGCTCCCTGTACACTCACCCTCCTCTTTCGCTCCCTCGTCTCCTCTCTCTTCTCCTTCCTCCGCTCATCCTTGCGGCGCACGGAGGATGTGATGCTTCGTGGATAGGTCCTGACCTGCGGGAGGGAAGGGCCCAGAAGGGCTCACCAGTGATTCCAAGGGCCCAGAAGGGTTCACCAGTGATTCCGGGGCTCTCTGGGCACCAGACTCCCCAACCCCTGCCCTGCACGCACCATAGCCGAGTCTGGCTCCTCAAAGCGAAAGTTATATTTGTGCTCAAAATCCTCCTGCTTCTTCAGAAACAGCTCCCCCTCATCTGAGGAGTCATCTACAGCCAGCTGGACTGGGGGGCCGGGGGCCCTGGGAGAGGAGAAGGGATGGAGCTGGGGGTTAGCTGAACTCAGGTGGGTCGCCCACTCCTGCTCTCTTGCATACCAAATGCTGCCCCCAGTGTTTCCAGGTTTTAGCTTTTTGATTCTCACAAGAACCCTACAATGCAGGGGCTACTATTATCCCCAATTTACAGATGGGGAAAATGAGGCAGGGATGGTTAGCAGCAGGGCCAGGATTTGAACTTGTGGTTCTCCCTCACACAAGACTTACTCTGCCACCATCTGGATACAAAGGAAAAAAAACACACTGTGGGCTTTGCCTTCCAGCCTGCGTCAGCTGCTTCGGAAGGGAACTTGAGACCCGTGTTCCCAGGGGCCACCCCTGGGGAAGGGCTGAGGGTCAGACTGGGGCTTGAGCCACCCAGATTCGTTAACTTTTGTTTGCTTGTTTTACCATGTTCGTGATTTCTCTCTTCACCAAACCACATGAGTTTTCCAAACTTTCTTCAGGACCCCGTAAGCACAGCTGCTCACCCCTCCTCCTCCTCCTCCTCCTCCTCTTCCTCCTCCTCTTCCTCATAGCGTTTGTTCAGGACATAATCCCGCAGGAACCGCTCGCCTTCATCCAGCTCTGGGTTGTTCCAATACTCTCTGAGGTGAGTCTGGGGTTAAGGGGGTGGCGAGGACCCAGGTCAGGGCCTCGGGGGCAGGAGAGGGTGGATTTAGGTAACTTAAGTTTCACAGCCGTGGTGGCTGGAATGACCCCTTTTAAGACTGGGGAAACTGAGACCCAAAGATGGGAGCCGATTAGAATTAGTGGTCTCCACGTATGCACTCTCGCCTCCCCTTTGAGGATCGGTTTCTGGAAAGTGGTTGAGTGGATGAAGGGCTGCTGGAGGCACAACAGGCTGTTTACTGTGAACTCACCAGTTCTCTCAGGGCCTCGGGGTTCGGAACCTCCTCCTGCCCCTTCAACCACTCCACATAGCTGGCCTCCTCCAGGGCCTGGGGGAGACCTGAGCTGAGTGCCTGCCATCCCGCAGGACCCTGTCTGGCTCCATCAAGGCCAGGACAGGTCCCAACCCCCCAAAGCCAGCCCCAGCTCCAGCCCTCACCTTCTCCTCCTCGGTCTGAGTGCGTTTCTGCAGCAACCCGGAGCCACCTTCCCCCGCACTGTCCTCATCCCCACTGCCCTCCACGAAGGCCCGGAAGCTGCCCACGCGGGGAAACAAGCTCAGGACAGGCAGCCGGGACATTGCTCCCTGCCCCAACACGGACCCCATCCACTGAGCCCTTGGTGACCCTCCCAACAGGCACAGAGCTGGGCGGAGACAGAGAGAACATCATTAACTCCGGTTTAAGCTGGCACAGAGACAGCAAGCGATATGCCTGAAGTCACACAGGCAGGAAGTGGCAGAGGTGGATCCGAACCCAGGCCCGTCTCTTCTCCACCTGGCCCCTGTGCCCTGGTCAGGCTCACCTTTCCTTGAGTCGTTTCTGTTCCTCCACATAGCTGCGGGACGCGGTTTGCTGCGGAGGAGAGAGCATCAGGGGTCTCAGCCCAGTCCTGGGCCCCTCAGCCCCTGCCTGGCGTCCACTTCCACTACCTGGAGCCTCTGACTGGAAGTCTCGCCATCTGAGTTCTCCTCATCAACGTATTTGCTGTGCAGGGAGGGAAGGAAGCTTCAGAATACACTCTCCACAGCCTGTTCATCCCTGGGGGGAGGGGAGCTGTGATGAGCAGCAGCTAAGGGTCCCAAGGGTGTGTGTGTGTGTGTGTGTGTGTGGGACCCAGAGGCTGCTGCTCTCAGGGGTTCCCTCCATCCTGTGTGTGTGGGGGTTGCTGGCTTCCTCTCATCCCCACGTGTCTGCCTGCCCTGGGAAAGCTGGGGTTACTTGGCTTTCTCCTCACCCTCCTTTCTCCAAGATAACTTTCCTTTCATAGTCCTTCAGGTACATGGGCCGCGCTCTCTTCTGCTTCTCCGTGGCTGCTGGCTCCTCCTCACTCTCCGAGGATGAGGCTGTGGGCCCACCAGAAAGCACCCACTATCACTCACAGCCCCCCCACCCCCACCCAAGCACAGAATCCCACAGGACCAGGCCTAGGCAGAGGTTTCAAACCCCAAAACCACCAATTCCCCGCCAGAAAACAGGTACCCCAATTGCTACAACCTTGGGGACGGGGGGCATATGTGATTATTCCATAAGTTAGTCACATTTTGAACAGAGTCAAATGTGTAAGTACTGAGCATATGGGAGCCGTCGTCGTTACCGACAACGGAAAACAACCAAAGATGCTCTGATAAACGCTGACCGATAACGTCAAAGTCTCACTAAACTGCTGCGGCACCCCAGAAAGAGACGAGGAGCCTGGGGCCCGGGTTCCCACCCACCTCCTTTCTGGTAGAAGGTGGCATCTTTCTGGTAAATGCGGGGGTCTTTCTTCTTCAGTAAGGAGAGTGTCCTGTAAAAGTCTCGCTCCTGCTGGGGGTCAAATTCCTGGGGTGGGGGAACAGAGAAGGGTGGGAGACAGACTTAGAAGGAGGCAAGAGTCCTGGTGGTTGGGTATGATGGCGGGCAGGTGTAATGGGAACGTGTGGGAATTGGGGGCCCGGCATGCATTAGGGAACAGGGGAGACCTGGCTCGGAAAAGGCAGGTGGGGAGGAGTTCCCTGTGGGTTTGAGGAAGGGGAGGGGGAGTCAGAGAGCCAGATGGGACAGAGAGGCCCTCCAGGGCAAGCAGAGAAGGGTCACACACAGGTATAAGACAGAGGAAGGTAAAGGGCCAAAGGGTAGGCACTTCCGAGTGAGGCTGGCAAGGAAGGGCTGCTGGGGGGGGAGGCAGAAAGTTGGGTGCTCCACGCCGCAAAGGGTGCCCCACTTTGGGGACAAGGCTGACACTGAGAGGTGTAAAGACTCGGGAGTGGGGGCTGTGGTGGGGCTGGGGGTTCCCGGTGTGGGGGGGGTTAGGATCGCAGCCCCCACATCAGGAATCCGTGGGGGGCGAGAAACAGCTGGGGGTCGGGCAGCCCCTGGGGAAGGTGGAGAGCTGACTGCCCCCCACAGAACTGGGGGGCAGGGGCTGGACGCTCCGGTACGTGGCGACGGGGACTGGGGCCTGGAGACCCCTGCACGTGGGATGTCGCACGTCCGGGCAGGGCCGGGGAGGCTCACCACGCGCTCGTCGCTGGAGTCGGATTCGGAGCTGGAGTCGCCGCCGCCGTCGGGGTCACCGTACCGATCCTTCACTGCGGGACACAGGCGGGACGCCCCCCACCCCCGCACCCAGGTCAGTCCCGGGAGGCGGCCCCGACGCCCCCACTTCCCGACCACCCCGCGCACGCCCCGCACTCACGCCGCTGCAGCTCCTCGCGCTCCCGGTAGCGGCCGTACCGCGCGGCGAACGCCGCGTTCACCCGCAACGGCGACGCCGCGCGCGGGCCCGGCATGGCGGTCGGCAGCCCAATGCGCACGCGCGTGGCGGGGCGCAGGAAGGGGGCTGGGTCGCGCTCGGCCCCGCCCCCCGCGCCGTTTAAAGGACGCGCCCGCTCCGGCCCCGCCCCCGGCTATTTCCGGGATTCCCCACCCCTCCCCGCCCCTTGCCGAAGGCCCCACCCCTACGGGGAAGGACGCGGCCGCCGCCCACGCCCGCCCCGGAGCTCCGGGCACCCAGCTGACATCTGGGGGCCCTTTCTCCACTCGCGGTTTCCTGCCTCCCTTCCGTTCCGACAGTGCAAACCGCGGCCCCACCCAGCTCCCGCCCCATCCCTGGTGCCCTGGGAATTATCGCTGTCACCCCTTCCCCGAAGCCTCCGGGCGATCGGCGACCGGCCCCCCACCCCGATCCTACCCCCTCACTGGACGCGCGATTCCCCACACCAGACTCGGAAATCAGAAGCTCAAGTTTTAATTTGAGATCATGCTCAAGTCTTAATTTAATGGATAAAAACATTAAATTATCACACGCAACATTTTCTTTCATAAAGCTTAATAAATAGAATTTTTTTTTAAACACTGTACAGGACACTGGAAAACAGGCCCCCAACACAATATAAATGAACCTCCTGCCACCCTTCTACTGATCTGGAACACTCCCCCCTCCCCAATGGCCAAAGCAGGGAGCATACTTCAGGGCTCTCTCTGGGCACAGGTGGCTCAGACCTGGCCGCAGCCTCACTCAGGGGCTGGTCCACAGCGCCGCCAGCCCGGGGCGCGGAGGAAACAACCGTTTAGGTAGCTGTTGTATGTAGGAGCCCCTCTCTGTCCAACACACCAAAGGGGGTGAGAAAAACCAACGAGAAATGCCCCCCCAAAAAACACACACCCCAGAAATCAACAACAAGCCACAAACTGGTGCCCCTCCCCGTTCAGTACTGGAGGAGAGGAGTGAGGGGAGAAGGTATCTCTTCCCTCCTCTTTCCCTAGGAACCCGTTGGGCTCCTGTGGTTGGAGCCGGCCTCCCGGAGTCACAGTGGGGTCACGGAGTGGCCCTGCAGGATGTCCGTGATCTCCTGAGACCCCCTCTGCCGCGCCAGCTCCATGGGCGTGAGGCCCCCGGCGTCCCGGTGACGGAGATCGGACTCGGCTGCCAGGAAGTGGACCACAGCTGCGTGGCCCTCCCTCACGGCCAGATGGATGGGGAGGGATCCGGTGGCGTCGGGTGCGTTGACATCGGCGCCGTGGTCCACTAGGACCTTCAGGGTGTCCAGGAATCCTGTGCGGGCTGCGTCGTGGGCTGGCGTGGTGCCGGAGGCGTCCTGGACATTGGGGCTGGCTCCTTGCTTCAGCAGCTCCAGGGCAATAGTGGGGCTGCCGAACATCATGACCTGTGTGAGGGCAAAGGGTCAGGGGGGCCCGGAGAAACACCAGGAGCACGAGGCCCCTGGGACTTGTTTGAGACCCCTGGAAAAAAAGGACTTCTGGGGGTCCAAGACATCCTCCCCCAGGGGGTAGCCCCACACCCCCGACACTTTCAGGGAGCCTAAGTCCCTCCCCCAAGGAACCAGAGCTCCCATCTCCCCCAAAATGGGAAATCACCAGGAAATATGAAACCTCTCCCAGAAGATGGGCCCCCAGAGAATGGGGACAGCCCCCCAAAGTATTTGGTGGCTCCCTCAAAGGGAACGGGATGCTCAAAGGGAACGGGATGCTCACTGGGGGATTGAAAACCACTTCTCCAGGGAATACTTCCCAGATAATGAGGTGCTCTCCAGAATACCTGAGACACCCCCCCCCATAAAATGCTCCCCAGGGAGTTAGGGACACTCATGCAGTCTGAAATTGTTTTCCCACTGGGACTCCCTTCCCCACATGACCTACCAGGGAACCTGCACACCACCCAGTAAAGTGAGATTCTCCAAGTAACCGGAGACCTCTCTGAGAACCCCCAGGAAGCATGAAACCCTTTTTCCAAGGACCCCGGCCCCACCCCCATTGCACGGAGAACCCCAAGAAACCTGAACCATCCTCATGAAACCCGGATCCTAAGTATCAGGTCCTCCCGACTGGGAAAACTGAACCCCCCGCCCCCCGGAAACCAGGGACTCCCCCTCCTCCCCCCAACCTCACCCCATCCACCATCCTCCCGCGAAAGGCGACCTCGGCGAACATCGTCGGGGCAGAGAAGGGGAGCCGGTCCCCAGTCCGGCCCCTCCGGGCCCAGGGGAGCGGAGGGGAGGGCTCGGGGTCCCGGTCCGCAGCCGCGCCCCTCCCCCGCCGCGGGCCCGCCGGCCTCACCTGCAGCGCCGTCTTGCCGAAGCGGTTCAGGGCGTCGGGATGCACCAGCTCGCGGTGCAGAAGGCGGCGCACCTCCTGCACGTCGCCGCGGGCCGCGGCCCCGCTGAGCCGGTCGCCTGCGCGGACCTCCTCCAGCAGCATGTCGACACCGGCGGCCTGCGGGACCCCCCGCGGTCCCCCCAGCAGCGCGTCAGTGCGGGCGAGGCCGCCGACCGAAAAGCCCTCCCAGCTCGAGCGGCCGGGCCCGGCCCCGGCCCGGCCGTCCTAGGGGGCGCCCCGGGGCGACCTCCGCCCTCCCAGCCCGGCTCCTCCCCGCCCCGTCAGCCGGCCGCCGGCGAGGGGCCGCGAGCCGGGCCCAGCCCTCCGCCGCCCGCCCCTTGGGGGCCGGGTCCCCCCAGCTCACCCTCCCTCCTCCGCGACGGGCGGGGTCTGTTCTGCGCCGCCGCCGCCGCCGCCGCCGCCGCGCCCGCCACGGGGGGCGGAGCCAGGCCCAGGCACCGCCCCTCGAGCGCGCCCATTTGTCGTCCTACCAACTCGTTACATTGTAGCCAGGCACCGCCTGCCCGGCGCGTGACCCTCTCCTTGCTCCGCCCACGAGGCCCGCGCAACCAATAGCCGCGCGTCGCCGGGGCGGCTTCGAGGGCTCCTGATTGGCCCGGACGCGGCGACCGGTGGGCCGCCGGCCCTGGCGGGGTTTTCGGTTTTCAAACGCGCGCGGCGGGCGGGAAGGCGGGCGGGTTTAACCGACCCGGGGGAGCGAGGCCCGGGCAGAGGAGGGAGGGAAGCAGGGCGGGGGCCGCCCAGTCCAGAATTCCGCTCCGTTGCCCCGCGATCAGCGTGCGTTGGCCCTTCCCATGCGCTGAGCGCTTGGGTTTCATTCATTCACCGCAGTCCGTGCAGGCGCTGTTCCGGGGCGCGCATTCCAACACTGGAACCAAATCGTTTCAGCCTGCAAGCGTGCAAACATTTACCGAGCTCCTGCCGTGCACTGTCGCCCAAATGGGCCCTGCGCATGGGGGAAAGGGCAATAACGCAGTCTTCTCTGAGTGGTGAAAGCTGGGAAGCTGATAAAACAGGACAAATAAGTGGTGGTTCCTTGGGAAAGGAAGAGCGTTGAAACAGGGAGGTCACGGAGGGCTTCCCAGAGAAGGTGACGTTTCTCTAGCGGCCTCCCTCTAGGGAGGGAGCCATGTGGCTTTCTCGGAAAAGGCATCCCCAGGCCGAGAGAACGACCGACGGGAGCGAGTCTGGCACGTGCAGGAACAGCGAAGTGGGGAAAGTGGGCGAAGGGGAGAGCCAGGAGGCGGCAGGGCAGATCAGGGCTTGTGGGCTGCGGCGAGGACTTGACTTTTACTTTTACCCGGGTGGGAACCGTGGGAGGATTCGGCGCAGAGGAGCGTGATCTGACTTAGGCGGTCTGTGGCGATCATGGGATTGGGGAGGGGAACACACTCCGGAAGGGGGGGGAACTGCGGGACCCGCGAACCCGCGTGGAAACTGCGGCACTGGTCCCCGGCAGCAGGCGGGTGGGGGAGCTCGGGTGTGTATGTCAGCTGCCCACTTCCCATCTCAATGTCCCGGGGCCGTTCTTGGCAGCCCAGTCCCTACTCCACCCCTACCCCACCCACCGCCCAGGAAGTACACCGGCAGTGGCTAGACACCTTTTAAAAATTTTTTTGGTAGACTCTTTTTTAATGACATCCTAAAATTCAGAGGAATGGGCCAGCGGGGCCTCTGGGCTCAGCAGCTGATGGAGGGGCTCCCGACACCCCCTAAGGCAGGTCACTGAAAGAAGGCACTCGTGAGGGGGGGGTGTCGAGCCCCTTCCCTATTTCTTCATATAAAATCGGGGGTCACCCCAAGCATTGGGGGGCAGGGAGAACATCCCTGCCAGCCCATGGGTAAAGGAAGGGGGCCAGGTACTGGGATCAAAAAACTGCCAAGTCAGGGGCCTGCCCTCACCGTCCTGCCCCTTCCCCTCTGGGCTCTCCCTCCCTCTAAAATTTCCAGCCTGGAGAGGGGGAGGCCCCCCTCCCCCTCTCCAATATCCAAGCCCCATCATCTCTTCTCCTTCTAGGTGGTCCGAAGTTGATAATCTGCAGGAAACAGGAAATGATGGGCAGAGACCATCTCAGAATTTGGGAGGGGGGGAGACAGAGAGGCAGCCCCCAATTCCATTCCCTGCCCCAGCGCTCCTGAGCCAAAACTACCCCACCCCTCTGTGTGTCACCAGGCCAAGCATGGAGCCAAAGGCAGGAAGGGTAACCATGCCTGTCTCCTGGAAACGGATGAGATGCTGTGTACCCAGCCCTTGGCCTGCTCCCCACGGCCCCCCAGGGCAGCAGTTGCTGCTGTTTTGAAGGTGGGCAAGGCCGGGTGGCTGGGTGACAAGGAGGGGCAGGCCTGTTGGGTTTGGGAGTGCTTCTGAGCCAGATGATGGTCAGGGTCCCCCCATCTCTTTGACCCCACTCCCCCCCACCCCCGCAGGGCGCGAGGCTGCCTTACCACCACTCTGGGTGATGTAGCGTACCCAGGGCAGGGCCTGGTAGCCGCTTTTCTCAATGATCTTCATGTATCGGACCTGGAAGGGAAGAGGAAAAGAGTTGGCAGTGGCTAAGAGGATGGGGAGGGACAGCTTGTGGGAGAGGGAGAGAGAGAAATGAACAAGCTGTGTGTGTGTGTGTGAGAGAGAGAGAGAGAGTGTGTGTATAGGGGGGAGTAGTTGGGACAGGCTAAAGGGAGAGGCAGAGGAGAGGGGACCCAGGCAGAGAGCGGGGGGAGGCATGGCAGGCAGGGGAGAGGTGACTCCAGCCAGGGAATGGGAGGTGGCCTGGGTCAAGAAGCAGGACAGAGGGGGACCTGCCGGCATGGAGGAGAGGCAGCTTCCTGCCCACACCCCACCTGGATCCCAGAGACCGTGAAGTAGGGGATCTCGAACTTGACCCCGATGGGGGGCCGGCCCTCCACCTCTTCCTTCTCCACGCTGGGGAGGCCGAAGTGGGCCCGCATCAGGTACTCCTTGCCGCCCTGCGGGCACACGAGGACATGAGACAGTCCGGGGGCCTCCCCCACGCTCCCAGTCCCACTCCCCATGGAAACGATGCTTGGAGCAGGGGTGTCTTCTGGGCCATTTTACAGACAAGGAACCAAAGGCCCCTGGCCGAGACTCAAAACCACTGCTTCTGAGCCCCCCAAACCTTATCGGGGACCATGACACCCCAGATGTGCTGGGGACAGGCCAAGTCCTCCAGTGGCTTGAGGGGGGAGGGGGGTGTTACACTCCTGCTTCACAGCTGGGCAAACTGAGGTTCCACGGGGAAGGGCGGGGGTAGGGGATGTGGGTTTCTCAATCCCACCAGCTCCGAGAGGCAAGGGCCTGGGATTCGAACCCAGAGCTGGGTTTCCTTGAGATGCACCAGGCTGGCCTGGTTTCCACCTTTGGCACCCCTAAAGGACGACGGTGCGTGTGGGGCCCCATGATTCTCTTCTTTGGGGTCAGGTACCCCCACCCCCACCCCAGAATCCCCGCCTGCGCCCAGTGCTAACCGGGAAGGATTTGATGCTCCAGATCACAACATTCTTCTCCGGCACGTATTTGGCGCTGCCCACGCTGGTCTTGAAGCGCGGGGAGTCAGCATCACTGGGGACAGGCACCGAGACCTCCACGCTGTTAGCCACCGACTGCTTCTTAAACTGTCCCTTGGCCTGTCGGGGGTGGCGGGGAGAGTGTGGGGCACCGGGGACTCACTCCTGCGTCCAGTCAGCATTCGCCAAGCCCTTCACGCACCACCCAGCCTGAGTTTGGGGTGGGGGAGGCATTATTTTGCCCCTTTGACAAATGAGGAAACCGAGGCACAGAGAAGGTAAGGCATCCACCCCAAGACGCCCAGCCCATAAGGGGCACGGTTGCTTCTGGACTCTGGAGGTTCGGCTCTTAGCACTTTCCATTGGGACGGTGCCAACCACCTTTGCCTGGTTCAAAAATAACACCGCTCCAAAAATGGGTCCATCAAAAAGGAGTTTTTGTTTGAAGCTGGACTCTCCTGGGCCCCTCCTGTGTGCCCGCTTCTGAGTCGAACACCCATTCACTAAGGTAAGAATCATCCCCAAGGCCCATTTTACAAGTGAGGAAACTGAGGCACAGAGAGAAAGAGCACTTTGCCCATTCTAAGCCAGTAGCTAGTAACTGGCTTGGAAGGGATTCGAACACAAGCCTTTAATCATCACGTGCCATCCTTACAAATGAATGACTGTCTAAATTCCAATATTATCTACATATCTAGCACCATGTGATACAGGGCAAGCTTTTTTTTTCCTTTGACCAAAGGAACAGAAACTTAATGCTCATGCCAAACATTTTATTTCAATACCCAGGTGTTGCAAAATCAATCAGGGGACAACTGGCAGTTTGATTCCCCGTGGAACAAAGAATTCTCTATTAAGAACACATCACATCATTTGCTTTCTCTGTCTCTAAAGAAGAAAACAATCTCTACAAAAGAAATCTTATTCCCTTGATAATATTCCTAGATATTTGATTTAAAAAGAAAGAGAAAGTAGTTTCTTCCTTTGCACCAGGAAGATAGAGTCCTCATAGAGGCTCCTCCCTTTACAGAGGCTCCTCCCTTTACAGAGGCTCCTCCCTTCACAGAGGCTACTCCCTTTACAGAGGCTCCTCCCTTTACAGAACTGTTTTCTAGACGTGACCAGCGATTGGACCCTGTGATTTCTCTACACTGACTGCAATCTGCGAGCCTTTTTGTAACATCCACAGCCTGCCTCCCAGATCTGAGGCTGGTAGGCTCTCAGGGGCGGCGCCCTCCCTGGCTGCTTCATGCCCTGGTGTTTAGAGACAGACAGAAATTGCTGTTACCAAGCCTGCTCTTTGCTTCCTGTCTCTTAGTGGCATTTCTTTCACTGAGCAGCGTATGCGTGTCTACCTGCAGACTGTGCTACAGTGGAGGAGTTTGGGTGTGCTGCCCTGCGTACACAGCTGTCGCCAGATTATGGTAGATTGCTGTAAATGCCCCGCCCAGATCCTCTCAGCACATTCTAGCTGGTGGAGCTGGACTTTCAACCACCTGGGGACTTCCTGGCCAGCAGGAGTGTCTACATGGCATAAGGCAGGAAGTTCCAGAGCAACAAGCTTCCAACACAGGGATGCCATGTGTCCCGTGCATTGCAGCTATTGTTACTATATCGTTACTGCTTTATTTATTAAGTGGGGGGTGGGGGCTGGGGAGGTAGGATCAGGGCCAGAAGACCTAGTGGGAAAGCAGGAGGGTCTTCTTTCTGGAACGCACCAGCTTTAATGGCCCCTTCCCCTTCCCCTGCAGAGATGGGGCTATTGAGGGACAGCCAGTGCCTCCCTGGTGACCACCCACCCTGCAGCCCAGCGCCCCAGAGACCCTGAGACTGGGAAGCAACATCGAGTCTAACAAAGCAGATGCTGGAGCCAGGCAGACCCCTGTTTGAGGCAGGGCCCCCCTCTTCCTGGCTGAGTGACACCTTAACCCTCTCGGCCTCTGTTTCCCCTTCGACAAAAGAAAACAAACGACATGCTCTGGAGAAGCTCTTGCTCAGGACACTGGGAGATGTGTACAGGCTATTCCTGTAGCATGAAGCACAGCGGTCAAAAGCTGGAAATAACACACAGGAGAATGACAGATGTGGCAGATACCATCACAGGAATATTAAACAGCTGTAAAACTCGGTGGATGCAACAGCAACTAAAAGAATCAAATACCTAGGAATATCATCAAGGATGTAAAGGACTTATACACGGAAAACACAAAACATTCCTAAAAGAAACCTAAGAAGACCTAAATAAATGGAAGAACATTCCATGTCCACGGATTAGAAGACTAAATATCTTAAAGATGTCAATTTTGTCCAAAGTGATTTATAGATGACATAATCCCAGATAAAATGCCAACCACCTTCTCTGCAGAAATGGAAAAGCCAATTATCAAATTTATATGGAAGACTAACGGGCTCCAAATTGCCAAAAACACCATGAAAACAAAGAACAGAGTAGGAGGACTTATACTCCTTGATCGTAAAAACTTATTACAAAGCCACAGTAATCAAAACAACATGGTACTCACACAATGATCTATATGTGTAAACCAATGGAACTGAATTGAGAGTTCAGAACAAAGCCACACATCTTTGGCCAACTGATTTTTGACGGGGGTGCAAAGTCCACTCAATGGGGGAAGAACAGTCTCTTCAACAAATGGTGCTGGAAAAACTGGAAATCTGCATGCAAAAGAAGGAAGGTGAACCCCTACCTCACACCATATGCAAAAATGAACTCAAAACGGATCAGAGACCTAAGTACAAACACTAAGACTATTATAAAGCTTCTAGAAGAAAACCCAGGGGTAGATCTTCAGGAACTTGTATTAGGCAATGAAATATTAGACTTTACACCAAAAGTACGACCAAAACAAGAAAATGTAAATTCGACCTTATCAAAAGTAAAAACGTTTGTGTATCAAAGGACATTATCAAAGTGAAAAGATACCTACAGAATGGGAGAAGATATTTGGAAATTCTGTATCTGAAAAGGGTTCACTATCTAGAATATAGACTTTTACTATTCAATACCAAAAGACACACAACCCATTTAAAAAACGGGCCAAGGAGTTGAATAGACATTTCTCCAGAGAAGACAGACAAATGGCCAATAAGCACATAAAAAAGATGACATTAGTTATTAGGGAAGTGCAAACCAAAACCACAATAAGATACCATTAGAATGGCTACTATTAAAAAAGGGGGGTGGGGGGGCGAAGATAATGAGTGCCGGCAAGGATGCAGAGAAATAGGAACCCTTGTGCATTGTGGGTGGGAATGTAAAGTGGTACAGCCGCCCGTGGAAAACAGTTTGGCAGTTCTTCAAAAAGTTTTAAATTACCATACGATCTGGCAGTCCCACTTCTAGGTGTATACTTCTAGGTATGTACTAGAAGTGAGAACCGAAAGCAGGCACTTAAACAGATACGTGTACATCAGTGTTCCTTGCAGCATTATTCACACTATTCAAAAGGTGGAAGCAACCCAAAGGTCCATTAATGAACAAATGGATAAATAAAACAAGTTGTTACAATGGGATGTTATAAAGCTGTAAAAAAAGGAAAGACGTCTCATGCATGCTACAACATGGATATTACAATATCGTGTTGTGTAAAAGAAGCCAGACACCAAAGGACAACTATTGTACGATCTGTCTGATATGAAATAATGAGGATATGCAAATTCATAGAATCTCTGACTCTGCAGGGTTAGAGGTGGGAAACAGGGAATTGATATTTAGTGGGTGCAGAGTCTCTGGGGTGGTGGAAAATTTTGGCGATGGGTGGTGGTGATGGGAGCATGATATTGTGCATGACACTGAATTGTATACTTGAAAGTGGCTACAATGGGAAATTTACTCTGTGATATATGTTACCACTATAAACAAAAAAAGTAGAACTATACAACCCAATGAGTGAACCCTAATGTAAACTGCAGATTATAAGTAATAATATAATTATTATAATATTGGTTCACCAATTGTAAAAAGGTACCTGCGCTGGTATGAAAGGATGTATGTACCCTAGAAAAGCCATGTTTTAATCCTAATACTATTTTGTAAAGGCAGCCGTTTCTTCTAATCCCTATTCAGTACTGTACGTTTGAAACTGTAATTAGAGCATCTCCCTGGAGATGTGATTTAATCAAGAGCGGTTGCTAAGCTGGATTAGGTGGAGGCGTGTCTCCACACATTTGAGTGGGTCTTGATTAGTTTACTGGAATCCTATAAAAGAGGAAACATTTTGGAGAAAGTGAGAGATTCAGGGAGAGCAGAGAATGCTGCAGCACTACGAAGCAGAGAGTCCACGAGCCAGCACTTTGGAAATGAAGAAGGAAAATGCCTCCCGGGGAGCTTCATGAAACAGGAAGCCAGGAGAGAAGGCTAGAAGATGATGCCATGTTTGCCATGTGCCCTTCAAGCTGAGAGAGAAACCCTGAACTTCATTGGCCTTCTTGAACTAAGGTATCTTTCCCTGGATGCCTTAAATTGGACATTTCTATAGACTTGTTTTAACTGGGACATTTTCTCGGCCTTAGAACTGTAAACTAGCAACTTATTAAATTCCCCTTTTTAAAAGCCATTCCATTTCTGGTATATTGCATTCTAGCAGCTAGCAACCTAGAACAGTACCCCACCAACACAAAATGCTAATGATGGGGAAAACTGTGTATGTGTGTATATGGGGGTGCGGTTCTGGGAACTCTGTACTTTCTGTACAATTCTTCTATCAACCTACAACTGCTCCTAAAAAAAAAAAAAGGATGAACCTAAGAACATCTTAGGTTCATCTCAAATCAATAATATATGAAACATATGCTTAGAACTGCAAAGTTGTAGCTTATTAAATTCCCCCTCCCCCTTTTTAAAATTTTTTTACATGGGCAGGCACCGGGAATCAAACCCGGGTCCTCTGGCATCGCAGGCAAGCATTCCTGCCTGCTGAGCCACCGTGGCCCGCCCTAAATTCCCCTTTTGAAAACCAAAAAATATATATATGTATTATATATAAAAGCAAGTCATATACAAAGATAGTCAAATAACCCATACAGCATGATTCCATTCACATGCTGGTCAAAACCAGGCAGAACGAAATATTTATGGGTTCCAGTAGGGAAAGCAAAAGTATAAAGAAAAGCAAAGAAATTAACCACATAAGATTCAAGCTGGTGTTTACCTCTGAGTGGGGGACAGTAAACTGGGGAAGGGACATAGGGGCTTCATAGGTTCTGATGAAGCATATCCGAATAAACTACGTGGTTTCTCATTATTCTTTATACCACATAAATATCATATAGTGTGCTTTTCTTTTACATATACTTGGATATGAAAATAAAATTGATCAGATGTCAGACAACAGTAAGTGTTAGAGGGATACAGAGCAAGACAGCAGCTGGGGAGTGCTGGGGGCTGCAGGTTTTAGTAGGGAGATCTGAGAAGGGCCCTCTAAGGAGCTGTGTAGCTATCTGGGCGGGTGGGTGGAGGGCAGCAACTCAGGGAGAGGAAAGAGCCAGTGCAAAGGCCCTGAGGCAGGACCTTGCTTGGTGTGCTCCAGGAAGAGCCAGTGTGGCTGGGGCAGAGAGAAGGAGGGGGAGTGGGGCAAGGAGGAGATGCGCAGGTTGTGCAGGGCCTTGGGGGCTGTAGGGAGAATTTGGGTTTTTATTCCAAGTGAAGTGGGAGCCATAAAGTGTTCTGGGCAGAGGAGGGACGTGCCCTGACTCAGGTGCTCGCAGGCGCCCCCTGGCGGTCATGGGGAGGACAGGCGTGGGGGGGCAGGGGAGGTGGAGTCAGCCGACCAGGTGGAGCTGAGCTTCCATGGGGGGTGGGGGGGGGGCGGGACCAGGATGGAGGCCCTGGTGGGAGGATTCGGAACCTATCTGGATGACAGTGCTGATGAGATCTGCTGAAGCTTTGCCTGTCTCCGCAACTGGCCTGTAAAGCTCCTTGAGGGTAGTGAATATATATTGTTTTCTTCCCTTAGATCCTGAACAAGCTAGGAGCTCATTAAAATCATAATAGGGCGGGCCATACTTGGATATGAAAATAAAATAGATCAGATGTCAGACAGCAGTGTTAGAGGGATATAGAGCAAGACAGCAGCTGAGGAGTCCTGGGGGCTGCAGGTTTTAGTAGGGAGATCTGAGAAGGGCCCTCTAAGGAGCTGTGTAGCTATCTGGGTGGGTGGGTGGAGGGCAGCAACTCAGGGAGAGGAAAGAGCCAGTGCAAAGGCCCTGAGGCAGGACCTTGCTTGGTGTGCTCCAGGAAGAGCCAGTGTGGCTGGGGCAGAGAGAAGGAGGGGGAGTGGGGCAAGAAGGAGATGCGCAGGTTGTGCAGGGCCTTGGGGTATGGCACCCATAAATATTTCCTTCTGCCTGGTTTTTACCAGCGTGTGAATGGAATCATGCTGTATGAGTTCTCGCCTGCCATGCCCGAGACCGGGGTTCCATTCCCCGTGCCCGCCTATGCAGAAACAGTAGCAACAAAAAATCATAATCGGACCAGCTAACACTTATCCCATATTCCCACATTATTGGGAGCTGAGCATGTGCCTGATATGGAGGCAAAGGTTGTGGGAAATAAATTCAGGGGTTCTGGGCTCTGAAGAGAAGTAAGTGCAGGGTGGGACAAAAGTGGGGTGTGTGGTGTGGGGAAAGGGGGCTGTTCTAGAGAGAAGCTGCTGAGCAGGGACCTGAAGGAGGGAAGGGAAGGAAAGCCGGAGCCATGAGTGGAGTTAGAGGAGGAGCAGTCCATGCAGATGCGAAGGCCTGAGTGGGAACCAGGCAGGGCACAGGGGGCCAGTGGGGCTGGATAAGGGGTCTGGATGGTGCGGGGAGATGAGCTCAGACAGGTGAAGGGGCAGGAGGGGCGCGGGGCAGAGCGCGCATGTGTGAACCATCCTCCCAGCCCACCTTGACCATGATCTCCACACGGCTATGCGAGAACTTCTCTATGACCGACTCGATCCATATCAAGGGTTTCACCTGGGGAGAGAGGAGAGGGCTGGGGCGGTGGGTCCTCAGAGGCTCTGGGCTCAACCCCAGCCACCCCCACGGGGTGCGCCCCTGCACCGCCCTCACCTGGGTGCTCAAGCGGTAGGACATGAGCTCGAAGTCGCCGTCGGGCGGGATGAAGGAGATGGTGCGGTCGTTGTCGAAGCGCGAGAGGCGCACACACTGGTGGAACTTCACGTCCTCCAGCTCCACCGACTTGTTCTTGCTGCCTGCAACTCAGAGCGGAGCAGGCGGGGTGACCCTCCCCCGCCCGGCACCCCCACTTTGCAGAGGAGGCACTCCCTGGAACCCAAGGGAAACCGGTTCCCACTGTCAGGCTTTTAAACACCACGTCTTACTCTACTCTCTCCCTTCCTCCTCCTAGAATGTTAGCTCAAGAGGGCAGGGATTTCTGTTTTTGCTGCACTGCCGCGTCCTCAGCGCCTAGAACCGAGCTCAGCACACAGCAGGAGCTCAATAGTTGCTGGCGCCAAGGGGGAAGGAGAGGTTGCCAGGTGGAGCAGCGGCTGCAGTACTAGCTATGAGCAGCAGAGGGCGCGCGATCTCCGCGTGCAGAACCGCCTGCTGTGGGCCGCGGTAGGGGTCCCAGGGTGGGACTCGGTGGCCTCCCCCGGGGACACTTACGGCCAGTGAGCTCGAAGAGCACGCGGTCATTGAGGCCTAGCCGCAGCTCGGGCATTCCCGACAGGAAGACCTTGAGCTTGATGGAGCCCACAATCTCGCTCAGCAGGACGCTGCCGTTGGCGTTGACCTGGGGGTGGGGGTGGGGCGGCGGGTGCCGGGGTGAGCCGGCCTGGGGAGCCCACCAGGGCGGGGGGTTGGTGGTGGTGAGGACTCACCAGCAGGTTGACCGACTCAATGACATCGATGAAGACCTCGTTCTTTTTGTACTTGAGGCCCTCGGAGCGCCAGGACACGGCATTGGTGACGGTGGGCGGCACCCGCGACTTGCCGGTCTCCAGCTTATTGCTTTGCTGCGTGATGTACCTGGTGGGTGGGGGACGGGTGGCTGGGCCTGGGGATACCTCCCTGGGCCCCTCCCGGGTCTCCTTCCAGCTGGGCCTCCCTGTGGCAGCCCCACCCCCACCCCCTACCCCCCCGGGGTCCACGCACTCCTGCAGGATCTTGCTGTCCGTGGTCTGTGGGAAACCAAAGTCCATGAGCTCGTCCAGCAGCTCGTACACGATGACGAAGTTGTCGCGGATGCTCTCCTCCTCCAGCTCTTTGAAGTACTCAGAGAACACCTGGGGGCCGCGGGCAGGACAGACACCCACCGTAGGTGCGGCTAGTGTGGCTGGGGCCACGGGCTGAGTCTCCACTCGTTCAGCCAACCAGCCAGCAAGCATTGATGGAGCACCTACTGTATATATATATATATATATGCCTGTGCTGCGAAATGAATGGTGATCAGACCAGACAGAGTTCCTGGTCTTCTGGAACAGTCTAGGGGGGGAGATGGACAAGTAACCAGAACCAGTATAATCCACCACGTTGGGGGCAGTGATGGGAAAACACAGGCAGCCCTGGGAGCCAAGAGGTGGAAAAGCCGAGAGGATTTCCTTCTGGGGGGGCCATGGAGCCCTGAGTTTCTGGTGATATGTGCATCCATTACAGAATAAAAGTTGTAAAGGCAGAAAAAAAAATACATGGGATGGGAAAGGAAACTCATTATAAGGAACCACATCCAAGTTCAGGGACTCTCTGGATTCTATCCACAGGTCCTTGGGGGGGGGGGGCATCTGAGGACCCCTGCTGGCAAGTAGGTATGACCCCAGCAGAGAACCCCTCACCGTCCAACACTGGAATAACCTTCCCCTCGCTCGTCCGGGCTACCTCAGGGCCTTTGCATTGGCCGTGCCCTCTGCCTAGGACGTTCTTCCCCCAGCTCGCCCCACAGTGGGCTCTTAGTCTACCGTCTGAGCCTCAGCTTGAATGCCACCTCCTCAATGAAGACCCCCGTGAATGTTTAGCACCCCAGCTAGTGTTTAACCCAATGTACTATTTAATTTCCTTAACGTCCTTTAATTCTTCAGGATGTTGTCTGGGTCGCTTAATTAAGTCTGAGAGCAGGTAGGAAGGGACTGTCCCCTTTCATTTGGCCGAGAGGAGGCAACTCAATATTTGCTGTTTGTTAAAGAATATGTACTGAGCGCCTTCTCACGCATCGAGAGTGGCACCCAGTAATTGCCCAATAAGTTACTATTACATGATGATGATAACTTTAGTGAAATGCCAACAGTAACAGTGAACATTTATCGAGCACCTACTGTATACTGAGCACGGTTTCAGGCAACTTCACAGGTATCAGTCAGATTAACCTTGAGGCAGGAATTCTTATTCCCAGTTTAAAGGCCCAGGGAGGAGCCTTGTCTTGCTTAAGGTCACACAGCCAGGAAGGAGGGGAGTTGGGACTGGTGCTCAGACCCTCTGACTCAGGACCAAGCCGGACCCTCTCTGCCAGTGAGCAGCCAATGAAAACACACTGTGATGGGGCTTTGATGGGGGCGGCTCAGGCAGCATTTCACCCAGAGGCCCCTCTACCCCCCACCCAGGGAGGACAAGGAAGGCTTCCTGGAGGAGGTGGCAGGACAGACAGAGCAGCCGGCCAGTAGCACCTACCTCCACCGCCTTGTAGAGAAAGGAGTACACGAGGGAGGCATTTGCATTCTTCAGGGTGGTAGCCACCACTGCAGGCAGCAGCGCTAAGGAAAAGGTGCTGCTGGCGGTGGGACATGCACACTCCACACACCCCTCACACCCCCCCACCCCCACCACCACCCGGATCACAGGCTCCCCATGCATGCGCACGCCTTGCCGAGGCCCGCCCAGGTGCTGTGTGGCCCCCGGCCGCATCCCACCCTCTCTGGGCCAGAGCCGCCATCACCCCCTGCCTCACGGGCCGGCGCCTGGCTGGATACAGTAGAGGTTGCTGTGTTTGATCCACAGGAAGTGTACGCGGCCGTGGCTCAGCAGCGGGGCCAGCACGCCCTCCTCCTCCTGCTGCATGAGCAGCGGCATGAAGTACTCGATTTCGCTCATGGCCACGTCACCTTTGTAGTTGCGGCTGATCAGAGGCTGGGGGCGGGCAGAGAGAGGGCCCGGCCACCAGTCACCACCGGGGTTCTGGAACCTTCCATCTGAGCCCGCTTCCTGGCAGAGGGGCCTGGGCAAGGCTCTGTCTCTCTGTGCCTCGGTTTCCTGCGCGGGTGACGTGAGCACGCCGTGGCAATAGCTAACGGTATGGAGCCCTCCTGGGTGTCAGGCTGGGCCCTAAAGACTTGGGGCCTGTTCAGTTATTTCCTTCTCACCCCTATGCTCTCCTGTTGGGGTCATCCGCCTCCCCATTTCACAGGCGGGGAAGTTGAGGCTCGGCCAGGTCAGGACCCGGAGAAAAGCTAGGAGCCTGCGAATGGAACCCAAGTGGCCCAGCTCCAGAATTCCTGCTCCTGCCTGGGAATTCATATGCACCAAACTGGTGAGGTGGGAAGAAGGGAAGGAGGAGTGGGCAGGAGGGAGGGAGAGGAGGAGGGAGGGAGGGAAGGGAAAAAAGAAATAAAAGATTTCACAGGTATAGGGTCCACCTGGGCCGGGCAGGAGGAAGCAGCCATCCTGCTAGTTACTTTCTAAGGCCGGGAGCTGCGTGTTTGGAGCAGGGAGCCCTCCCAGCAGGTCCTCACACACCTGACCTGTCCTGGTTACTCTCAGTGTCCTTCCTTCCACCAGCAGCATCATGACTGCTGCTACTGCATTAAGTGACTAGAGGGGTGAGGGGCTGGGGGGTGGGCAGGGCAGCCCCCAGGGGGAATAGGGCCTCCCAGCCAGGCTGCCTTCCCGGATTTCAGCGCCTGATGTTTGCAGCCGGGCTGCGCGCATGACACTTCCACTTTTATTCTTCTCGCTAGATGGGGACTTCTGTTACTCCCGTTTTTGTGAATGCGGAAACTGAGGCTCAGAGAGGCAAGCTCCTTGCCCCAGGGGCGCCACCGGTAAATGCTGGAGATGGGATTCGACTCCCCGAGTTGGGGTGGGGGAGGGAAGGCCCTGGCGCCCCAGTCGCTTTCTGGGGCCTCCCGGGCCTGCGCGGCGAGGCGGCGCCCCTGGGGTCCAGTTACGCGGCCTCACCTGTTCGCCTCCCCCTACTCCGCTCCATCAGCCTCACCTTGCCCTTGACATCGAGGATGAAGACAGCCGAGGCGGACATGGTGGCGGGCGGCTGACCCGGGAGGCGGGGAGGGAGCGCCGGGAGGGGACGGCGCCGCTGCTTCCTTCTTCCTGCGGAAGCACCCGCGCCCAGGTGAGCGCCCAGGTGAGCGCGTCTTAAAGGGGAGGCCGCCAGGTGCTCCGCGCTGTCGGCGGAGGGAAAGACTGCAGCTGAGAGCCAGGCGGGGGCGGAGCTTCGGACAGCTGTCCCAGCTCGCTTTCCATTTGCACCCAGAAGGGCTTATGAGTGAAGACGTCAGACCATCCCTCCAACCAACCATCCCTCCATCCAACCATCCAATCATCCATCCATCCATCCATCCATCCATCCATCCGCCCAACAATCGAACTATCCATCCATCCATCCATCCAACCATTCAACCATTCACCCATCCCTCCATCCAACCATCCAACCATCCATCCATCCATCCATCCATCCATCCAGCCAACCATTCATCCATTCCTCCATTGCTCCAACCGTCCATCCATCCATCTCTTCTTCCTTCTATCCCTCCATCCAACCATCCATCCAACCATCCATCCATCCATCCATCCATCCATCCAACCATCCATCCATCCATCCATCCATCCATCCATCCAACCATCCATCCATCCATCCAACCATCCATCCATCTAATTTCTCTCTTGTTCTCACCCACAAGCACATCAGCCCCAGCTGGGCAGAGACTATGTCCTGTGCTTGGCCATGTCCCCAGTGCCCAGCACAGATTGGGCACACAGTAGGTGCTCAATAATACTTACCAAATTCATTCTTTCATACAATAAATATTTACTCATTAATTTACTTCTTCACTCCAAGATTTAGTCACTAGTAAATTATTTCTCTAATGACAGGAATTGTGGGTTAGACTCTTCCTGTCATTAGAGAAATGCTTTCATTATTATTCCTAATTTTACACTTATTCATTCACTGAAAAAATATTAAGCTCCTATTATGTTTTAGCAATGCTAAAATGTTGATAGGATGTTGAAAAGAGAGCTGATCATGATTATGATGCTGGTGATGAGGATGACTCTATGATTACATATTATTATTCATTCAACAAATATTCATTGAGTGCCTACTGTGTACTGCACTGACCCTTTGGAAACTGCTTTCACCATGATGAACCGAGTGCCTCTGTTCCCAGTTGGTGACCAAATGGACAAGGTACTGCTCTCACTCTTGATAGGGCAAGAGACACACGATGTATAAACCAAAAAACAAGGTGATGCCCAAGGGTAAAGAGCTCTGGGGCAACTCAACCAGGCTGGGAAGGGGTATAGAGAGTGAGTGGGGGACTGGGAGATCAGAGAAGGAGATGGTATTTTGCAGAGGCCTAAGGGGCCCAGTAAACGATGACACAGTAAGGCGGCATTATTGCCAGAAACTCTTTGCCCAACCCTTTGCAGGTCTGGGGTTTTACTGGCTCCACATGCCTGAGTTTTGAGCTGCAGAGGGTAGTGGGGTGAGGGGCGCATGATGAGGGGGGCCTCTGCAGCACCTGTCAGGAAGCAGTTACTGGTATTGCTTTCGTTGCTATTGTTTATATGTGAACCTGCCAGGCGTGGAGTCCGCTGGCACCGCCCGCCTGGGCACCTGGGCTTCTCTGCCCAGGTCTCAGTCGGTGCATCTGTGAAAAGGGTTAATAACTGTCCTTCCCTCATTGGATTGCTGGGTGGGTCACATGAGTTATTATCTGCAACATGGCATGTGGAACAGTGCCTGGGACGTAGCTGGAACTCATTCATGTTGGCTAATATTACCATTATCGTTATGACTACATGGTGGTTAAAAAGCACAGGTGCTGGCATTCAGCCGTGTAAAGGAGTGATGCTCTGATACTGTATGATAACACAGATGAGCTTGGAAGGCAGCATGCTGAGTGAGAGAACCAGATGCCAAAGGAGAAACAATTATAGGAACTAATTGGGACATGCAAATTCAAGAGGAAGAAATGAAAATGCAGGTTATCAGGGCCTGGGGTGGAGCTGGGAAATGGGGAGTTAATGTTTCATATGTACAGAGTTTCCGTTTGAGGAGATGGAAAAGTCTTGCAATGACTCGGCATGTGAACTCACTGCCCTCCCCTCTACGTGGGACAGGGCTCCGGTGGTGCACATCTCCCTGGCAACGTGAGACAGGACTCCCGGGGGGTGAGCCTGGCTCTGGCATCACGGGATTGAGAAAACCTTCTTGACCAAAAAGGGGAAGCGAAATGAGACAAAATGAAATTTCAGTGGCTGAGAGATTTCAAGCAGAGTCGAGAGGTTATCCCAGAGGTTATTCTAATTTTTAAAAATATTTTTATTGAGAAATATCCGCACAGTAGAGTCCAACCATATTGTACAATCAATGGCTCACAATATCATCACATGGTTGTGTATTCATCAACATGATCATTTTTAGAACATTTGCATCTCCAGAATAAGAAGTGAAAAAAAAAAATCTCATACATCCCATGCCGTTTACCTCACCCTCTCATTGACCCACAGCATTTCGATCTACCCAATTTTTACTCTTTATCAACTCTCCCATTATTTATTTATTTATTAGCCTTATTTTTTACTCCTCTGTCCATACCCTGGGTAAAAGGAGAATCAGACCCAAGCTTTTCACAATCACACAGTCACATTGTAAAAGCTGCACAATCATCTTTAAGTTACACAATCATCTTTAAGAATCAAGGCTCCTGGCACTGGTCTGATTGTTGTGAGGACATTTTGTGGACTTAAAGCATCAGTTAAGTTGACTGCATCTACGGCTGATTCCATCTACAATCAACTGAGGATATTTTGCCTTCAACAATGAGAGAAGGCTCATCCAGTCAGTTGAGGACTTTAAAAGAAGTTATGGTTTCAGCAGTCAGAAGAGAGAATTTCCATCTCTGCTTTAGCTAGTCAGCTTCTCCCGGGGATGTTATCAAAAACCTTCATGGGAATTCCCAGTTTGCAGCCTGTCCTGTGGAATTTGGACTCGTGCATCCCCACAGTCACATGAGACAGTTTTGATAAAAATCTCATAATATTTACAGATGTGTCCTGTTGGTCTGTTTCCCTGGAGAATACAGACTAAAACGCTAAGTATTTCAAGTTTATTGCTATTGTCATTGGATTTAAATTTTTTTAAATTTCTGATTATTTATTCCTAGTATATAGAAATATAGCTGATTTTTGTATATTTTTCTTGTATCCTGAAGCCTTTCTAAGCTTACTTGTTTCTTCTAGTAGCTTCTAAAAATAGATTCTTTGGATTGTCTGTATAAATGAGCACGTGGTCTGCAAACAAACACAGTTTTAGTCTTTTCTTTCTGACTGTGTGCCTTTTATTTCATTTGCTAGCCTCATCGTACCGGTTAAAATCTCCAGTATGATGTTGAATAAGAGTAGTGAGTGTAAGTATCCCAGTCTTCTTGATTTTAGAGTTTTCAGTGCTTTACCATTAAGTATGATAACTATAGCTTTATAAGGTGAAATAAGGTTACTTCTGTTCCTGACTTGCTGAAAATTTTATCATGAATTTATATTGAATTTTGTCATATGCTTTTTTGCATATATTGGGTTTTTCATTTTTAGTCCGTTGATGGCATTGATATATTGATTGATTTTCAGATAAGTTTTGAATTTTGAACCAACCTTTATTTCTGGCATAAACTCCTTTTGGTCATGATGTATCATCCTCTTATGTATTTATAGATTAAATTTGATAACATTTTGTTAATGATTGTCTTCTTTTCTGATAATAGCTTTCTCTGGTTTTGCTATCAGCATAATCATGGCCTCATAAAATGAAATAAGAAATGTTTCCTCTTCTATTTTCTGAAAGAATTTGTATGGAATTAGTATTATTTCTTCCTTAAATGTTTGGTACAGTTTACCAGTTCTTTGTGAGAAAGTTTGTCGTAATTAATTCAAACTTTAATGAATAACAGACAATTTATTCTTCTTAAAAAAGAGAATCAAGGCTAAATATACCATAAACTAAGAAGGGATATTTGTATAATGCATAAGAATAACCTCCAGGACAACCTCTCGACTCTGTTTGAAATCTCTCAGCCACTGGGACTTTATTTTGTCTCATTTCTCTCTTCACCCTTTTGGTCCAGAAGCCCTTATCAATCCCAAGATGCCAGGTCCCAGCTTCATCCTGGGAGTCCTCTCCCACGTTGCCAGGGATATTTACACCCCTGGGAGTCATGTCCCACATAGCAGGGAGGGCAGTGACTTTACCTGTGGAGTTGGCTTACAGAGAGAGGCCACATCTGAGCAACAAAAGAGGTTCTCTGGGGGGTGACTGTGAGGCATAATTATAAGTAGGTTTAGCCTCTTCTTTGCAGGAGTAAGTTTCTTAGGGGCAAGCCCTAAGGTTGAGGGTGGAACCTATGGAATTGGTTATCCCCACTGCTTGTGAGAGTAGCAGTAATTCCCCAGATGGGTAAGTTAATATTTCCTCCTTTCTCCCAAGTTCCCCCAAGGGAACTTTGCAAATGCTCTTCTAATCTCTGCCCAAATTACTCTGGGGCTATCACACTAACTGTACAAACCAACAAGCTCTCATGCGCTATTCAAGATTCCATATAATTATGGTGTTTAAGGAAACTGACAATACAAGTTAAATTGGATAATGTGTTACCTAAAATATAATTTTTTTTTTTTACCAGATAAACATCTCTCCCTTTAGTCTTGCACAGAGGTTGAAGTTTGAAAATACGGGCCATATTATTCTTTACCACGTATTCCAATTTACTTTAGTCCCATCTAGATCAGCTTCATTCACATCTCTAGATGAAGTCTGATCACTTTTTCAGCCTTTTAACAGTTGCTGAATGGGGTAGAGCTGACTTTCACTGCTTCAGAGTTCTAACTCTGAGTCTCAGGTGTCACCTAAATACCCAAAGTTTCAGGGAATGACCAGGTTATACACAAATAGCTCAGTATCCCAGAATTTAGAAATATCAGGTGCAACCTCTAAATATATGTGACTGCTATAAGAGCTTACGGTCTTGGACCCTTTACAGTAGGTCCCAGCCTGATAACCCACGCTCTCAACTTCAGTTCTCTGAGTTTGTCTATTATAGATAATCCATATGAGTGAGGCATCACGATTGTCTGGAAATTATTCTTATGCATTATGTAGATATCCCTTTTTAGTTTATGGTGCATTGGAGTGGCTGGAGAGAAGTCCCTGAAACTGTAGAGCTGTGTTCCAGTAGCCTTCATTCTTTTTTCTTTTCTTTTAATTTAATTTTTTGAAATACCAAGAAACACCAAACAAACGCAAATATTCCTATTTTGATCATTCCGTTCTACATATATAATCAGTAATTCACAATATCATCACATAGTTGCGCATTCATCATCATGATCATTTCTTGGAACATCTGCATCTATTCAGAAAAAGAAATAAAATGAAAACAGAAAAAAATTATCCATACCATACCCCTTACCCGTCCCTTTCATTGATCACTAGCATTTCAAACTAAATTTATTTTAGCATTTCTTCCCCCTATTTATTTTTATTCCATATGTCCTACTCATCTGTTGACAAGGTAGATAAAAGGAGCATCAGGCACGAGGTTTTCACAATCACACAGTCACATTGTGAAAGCTATATCATTGTTCAATCATCATCAAGAAACATGGCTACTGGAACACAGCTCTACATTTTCAGGCAGTTCCCTCCAGCCTCTCCATTACCTCTTGACTAACAAGGTGATATCTATTTAATGCGTAAGAATAACCTCCAGGATAACCTCTCAACTCTGTTTGGAATCTCTCAGCCATTGACACTTTATTTTGTCTCATTTCACTCATCCCCCTTTTGGTGGAGAAGGTTTTCTCAATCCCTTGATGCTGAGTCTCAGCTCGTTCTAGGATTTCTGTCCCACGTTGCGGGGCAGGTCCACACCCCTGGGAGTCATGTCCCACGTAGACACCAGTAGCCTTAATTCTTGAAGACGATTGTATAACGATACAGCTTTTACAATGTGACTGTGTGATTGTGAAAACCTTGTGTCTGATGCTCCTTTTATCCAGGCTATGGACAGATGAATTAAAAAAATAAGAACAAAAAACTAAACAATGGGGGTGGGTTAAGGGGTAAAATGTTCTAAAAATGATCATGGTGATGGATACACAACTACGCAATGCAAAAAGAGAAAAGTCCAGGTAACGGGCGGTGGAGTGGGAGGGCAACAGAGCAACTGTAATCGGCACCAATGAATGGCGTGCTTGAATGTGGTTAAAATGGGAAATTTTATAACATGTATGTTCACCAAGACACAATTATTTATTTAATTATTTTTAGGGGAGTAGCAGCCACCAGTTCCCTTTTTTGGGGGGGTAGGGGGTGGGGGGGTGCATGGGCTGGAATCCACCTGGCTCTCCTGCATGGCGGGTGGGGCTCTCCCACGGCACCACCCCTTGCCCCGGAACAATCCAAATGTTTTAAAACCCAGCATAGACCTGCATAACCCAAACAGTGATCCCTAATGTAGAGTCTGGACTTTAGTTAATAACATAGATATAAGAATACTGTTTCATCAATCGTAACAGTGGAGCCACACATGCCAAATATTAGTTATAGGAAAAACTGGGTTATATGGGAACTCCGTATTTTCTGCATGAGTTTCTGGAAACCTATGACTGCCCTAAAAACAAACTAACGAACTAACACATAATAAAAAACCACAGGTGCTGGGTTCCAGTGTCATTCCAACCAAATACTGGCTGGAAGGCAAGGGTTGACTGCTATGCTTCCTGTGCCTCAGTTTCCATTTCTGTGAAATGCGCGTGAGAATCACTGTGCCCTGGTTGGCTAAGTTATTTAGGGTTGTTTGGGACCTACACTCCGGGTAGGTCAGCTGCTTTGCACAGCTGCCGTTGCTCAACCCCACGACCCCTAAATGGCTGCGATCTTAATGGCAGGGCATTTAAAGGGTTTTAAGGGTGGGGAGTGGAAGGAATCTAAACCTCAGCCGGGTCCTGCTTCAGTGGGGGAGGAAGGGAGAGGGCCGGCAGCGCCTCCAGGGGGCGATACTCAGGGTGCCCAGGCCTCATCCCTCCTTCCCCAAACCCAGTCTGAAAACTTTATCAGCTCCTGTGGGTGGGGTGAGGGGTCCCCTCAGGGGGCGGGAGGTGAGGCAGCAGCCCCGCCATCAGAATTGCCCACTAACCCAGCAGTAGAGAGCATTTTTGGGGAGCACTCTCCCACACTGTTCTCTTTAGAGAAAGAAGCAGAAGCACAAAGAGGTTAAGCCACTCACCCAAGGTCACCCAGCCAGGGGCAGAGGAGTTGGGTTCCAGAGCCTGGTCCCAGCCGGCTCCCAAGTGCTCTGCTGTAGGCCGGGTACAAGTGCAAGTATTGCTAACACAAGCAATTCCTGCTGGCTCTCTCCTGGCACTGCCCAAAACATCTAGCGAGTGGGAATCTTCACTACCAACCCCTGAGTTAGGGAACGCTTTCATTTCCATTTGACAGTGGGGGAAACTGAGGCTCAGAGAGAGTGAATAACTTGCAGAGGGTCACAAGCTGGGGTGTGAGTCCTGCAAAGGCTTTTATGCTGCCTCTGCCCAAAGGTGGGGTGGGGTTGGGGGGCTTACAGTCCTCTTAAGAGCCCCCCGCTCATAAAGCATCACAGGGCGATTTGGGCACCCTAAGTCTCCCAAGGAGCCCTTGTCCCAGTGCCCTTCCTTGATGAGCAATTCTTAGGCAGTAAATAGAACCCTAAAGTCTGGGCCCAGTGCCCTGGAACCTGAAACTCAAGACCTGTTTGGCTGAAAAATTCATGAGCCCAAAAGCTTCAGTGGGGCTGAGAACACAGTGCCTCTGTCTGGGCCCTGCCCAGCCCTGCCTGCCTCAGCTGCCACCTCCCCTGCCCCCCAGAGGCTGCGGCCTTGCCCCAGTTCTCCCCAAACCCCAGCCCCAGCCTCCTGTTCTGCCTGGGCCCCTCCTTCCATACCTTTTCCACGCCTTTAAGGGGGAGCTCCCTGAAATGCACACCCGGTAGGTCCTCACCCACTCTCACACCTTCCATGGCTCCCTTTTGTCCTGGAGCTCATCCCCGTCTGTCCCCCCACACACACCACCAAGCCCCTGCCAACCTCAGCCTCAGGGCATCGCTTGAACCTGCTGCCCCAGACACAGGTTCGCTTCCTTCCTCAATCCCTAATTTCAGTTCCTCTTTCTGTCTTTTGTTCCTCGGGCCCCTGATCTCTGTGGGCAGAATACCCACCGCTTTGCTTTCTTCACCTCCCTGTCTCTTGGCTCTCAGCCCTCCTCCTTGAAGAAGCTCTCTCTGACCTCCCATTCTCGGAACTCCCCCAGTGCCCTGTGCCTCCCGCACCCCACCCCCATCACAGCTGGGTGGCAATGTAAATTTTTAAATCTATTTTTTAAAATAGACTTTTCATTACCCAAGAAACATGAATACTTTCATTGAGAGAGAGAGAGAACATAACAGATCAGGAACAAGTTTCCTTTGACCTGCTTCCCCCTTCTCCATCCCAATGCATCTGACTCCACAGGCCACTGACACGCTCAGCTCTCTTTCTGCCCGGTCACATCTATTCTTCTGTTTATTTATGGCCCCCTCTCTCTTTTTCCCACACCATGCACCATAATGCCTAAATGCAACTTGCTATTTTGACTCAACATCCGCCTTGGCAGCACAGCTGGCCTGCTGTGGAAGGGCTCCGAGTCGTGGGTTGGGAATTTGGACCCATGGGTCGATTGCTCCATCTCTCCAAACTCTCCACATCCCTCTTCCCAACAGGAAAATGGTTGTAATGACTTACTACAATGCATTTGAGACCCTGTCTGATGCCTGCGAGAACTCTCCCTAAAATATTTATTTTCGTTATAACCCAGAGAGTCACCTCTTACATTCTTTTTCTTTTTAACATTTTTTTACATTCTTTCTTAAACTTTTTTTTTATAATCAAGGAGAAAGTCACACCACATTGAATTAACTACCTTAAAGGGAATGTATGCAGCAGCATTTAGTGCACCTTTACTCTTAAACTTTAGAAAAGAAATGTTAGCATGCATTAAGATCGGCAGAGCTCATGGACCTGTAAATGGAAGCGCCTGTGAGCCCAAAGTCCCGACTGCAATTGCCCAGAGGTCACCCCAGTGGCCTTGGAGGTCACTTCAGCCCCTGATGGCCATCAGTGACCTGCCTTCTGTTACCGCAGCTGCATGAGTGAGGCCTGTTCTAGAACGTCGCACAGATGTGTCCCGCCTCTTCTGCTCAATGTATTGCTTCCGCAGATTCAACTACGACGCTGCGTTTATCAGTATTTAATTTTTCTTAGTGCAGAGGAATACCCCCGGGGATGGATGGCCCCACAGTTTGCTGAGCCCCTGGGTGGACATTTGGATTGTTTCCAATCTGAGGTCCTTATGAAAAAGTTGCTATAAAACACTCGCCTACAAGTCTTTCTTTTTCCTTGGGCGCATACCTAAGGAGTGGAATGGCTGAGTCATAGGTCACGTGCTTGTTAAGCTTAATAAGAAAACTCATGATCTTTTTCCCGTCTGCATGTGCCATTTTACATCCCACCCCCAGGCAGTGTAGGAATTTGTTTATTTCCATCTGCACCCTGCCCTGGCCAACACTTGGCGGGGCCAGTCTTTTGAATTGTAACCACTCTGGTGGGTGTATGGTGGTAGCTGGTGGTTTTCATTGCATTTCCGCGATGACCTCATTCTTTTTTACCTCCTGCGTGCTTTTCCCTCCCCTGTTGCTGGACCACGCATGTTTTCCCCGACTTTTCAGCTCCTTTCTATAGAATCTTGCTGGCCAAACCTAGAACCCTTGATCACCGCCCTTGCTGTGAGCACATTCTAAAAATCCAGGCGGATCTGATGAATGAAAAGTGGCATCTTTGGGTCTGTCAATGGCCCGCCGTCGGTGCTCTGACGAATGCGTGAATGGATGGATGAATGAATGAATGACAAGCGGAGCGGCCCCTGCACGCCGCACGCGCCAACATCACCTCTCGGGAACCCCTCCCCTTCGCCCCGGGCCCCGCCCCCGGGCCCCGCGCCGGCCCGCTCGGGGCTCCTATTGGAGGGTGCGCGCGGGGGGCGGGCCCGGGGTCGGGGCCTAGGCCAGGGGCGGGGCGCAGCCGCCCCCGGAGCCTCCCGCCCGCCCGGGCTGGGGTCGCGCGGCTTGGATTCCCCTCCCCGCGGGCCGCGGCCATGGAGGACGAGCGCAAGCACGGGGCCTACGGTAGGAGCCGCCCCTGCTGCCTTGGGGTGTAGGGGGGGAGGGATCTGGGGAGAGGGGGACAGTTGAGGCGCCCGGAACACCCACGCTGCACCGGGGGCCCCCTCGGGGCTCTCCGGATCGCGCTACAAGGAGCCCACCCTCCCTGCTGTCGCCAGGTCCCCCCGCGACCCCTTCCCGGGACCTCCTGCTCCCCCTCCGCCGGATGGGCCTGGGCGCACGGCGCATGCTCGGCTCGGGGAGGTCCCGTTATCTGCGCGGCTCAGATGGCGGGCGGGGGAGGGGAGGGGAGGCGACCGCGGCCCGGAGAAGGGACGGGGCTCCGGCCTCCCCCAGGCCCCCTCCTTCTCCTCTTCCCCCAGTCCCCTTTGCCCACTTCTTCCTCTTGCCCCTCCACCCCCACCCCCAGAAGTAGTAGCCGCCCCGGGCTTTTGGCCAGATGGGGAAACTGAGGCAAGACTGGGCAAACCGAATGCGAGGGTGGGCGCCCCCCAGGTCTCGCCCGCCGCCTGGGAGGGGTGGAGATGAGGGCGTCTAGGGTGAAGGGGTAGGAAAGAAGCCGGAAACAATTGGGAAACTTTCCCCTCCCTGTGAAAGGAGTTGGGGGGCACCAGCCTCCCCTATGGGGATGGCCCAGCGCCCGGGACCCCTGTCGCAGGAACCCCTTGGAGCCCCCGCTGCACCCGCACCGCACGTTGCCTTCCTCCCCGAGGTTCCCACGGGCGTGCGGGGCGCTCAGTTTCCCCTCTCTTTTCTCCCTTTTGGGCTCCCATGTCTGAGGACATTGCCCCTGGGGCAAAGGGGCTCCCTGTCCCCACCTTGAGTGACAGGGACTTCCTGGAAACGGGGAGACTGCAGGGCACTGGGGAGGGGGCCGGAAACCGCTCATAATAACCAAGAAAAACAAAGTAGGCACCAGCTGGCCCCCATTCCCAGGGACTGAGGCCTCCCACTCCACCCCCTACCCCCTGAGACCCTCTCTGCCCAGCCCTGCCAAGAGGGGAGCCAAGAGGGGAGGCGCCCGGCATACTGCCTCCCAGCCGCTGCTTTTGCCCTGCTTGAATGCACGCTGCCAGCCCAGACCTCCTGGGGGCCCCTCTTGCCCTTGGCGGCGGGTGCTGGGTGTCCCCTGGGTGTGGCTGGCTATGACTCTCAGCTGGGGTCCTGCCAGGCCCTGCCAGCCTGTGGGCAGCAGCTGAGGGAGCTTTGGTCTCCCTGGGGCCTGGGGGGGGGGGGCAGAGGGGACAATGACCTGATTCATGGGGCATTGTGTTTGGCCAAAGGGAGCCAGCTATGGGTGGGATGGAGCAAACCCTCTCAGGGGGCCTCTGTGACTGCCAGATTTCTTTCTGGGTACTGAGACCACAGTGGGTCAACAAGTATGTACTGAGTATCCTACACTTGGCACATGGTGGCGAACAAACCAGAAAAATCCTTGCCAGGGTGGAACGACAAGGGAGCAAATAATATAATTTTAGGTTGTTGTACATGTGGAGAAGGAAACAACAGGATACAGTGTGGAGGGGACAACCGGCAGGGAATATTTTAGGAGACTGAGTGCTGGAAGTTGAACCTGTGGCGGGCTGGGGAGAAAAGTTGGGGGATGTGTCTTCCAGGCAGAGGGAGCAGCAGGCAATCAACACAGTTGCTCAGCTATTTCTCTCTCTGAGGCCGCCTGAGTTGGGTCCTGCAGCCAGGCCCTCGCCTCCTCCGGATGGGCCACCTGGCTTGACTCATTGCGGTTGGGGTTGAGTTTAGGTTGTCATCAGAGATTTCTCACCTACATCAAAAGCCCAGGGTCTCGGGCTGCCTGGTGAAGACCCTGCCAGATAATAGAGAGCTTTCCTATGGGGGTGCTGTGCAAAAATGACTCACATACCCTTCCCTCATACCCACAATCCCTTCCTGTTGGCCACCATGAATGTAGGGGTCTCCAAGCCTGGCTCTGACAACTTAGGAGTTGTGCTGCCCCGGGTGAGTTGGTTAACCTCTCTGAGACCATGTGTCTCTGTCTGTGGGGCCAGGCAGACCACATTCACTGATGGGAAGTGTTTTGCTGCATGCTCTGACAGCTCTAGGTGCTCAGGAGGTTTCTTGGGCTGATAATACCCGAGATGCAGATTTTCTGAGAGCCCATGAAGGGACGGCCCTCTCTGTGAAGGGAAAGACCTGAGTTGGACCAGGTGAGTCAGGCAGCTCTTTCTGAAGCAGAGATCCTATTTAGAAGCAGGCAACAGCTCACAGGGGGAAATTGGGAAATGGCTCTGGGCCCTGGCGGATATTAGCAACAGGCACTGCCCATCCTGCCTTGCCCACCCTTGAATGAGCAGCCTGAAAAGGGGTTCTAGAAACTCAGACAACAGATTCTGATCGGGGGCGAAAAAAGGAGTGCTTGTTTTAAATCAAAAAAAAAAAGAAAGAAAGGAAAAAGCAGATTCCCTGGTCCCTTTCCCCAAAGAGTTCTATGTCAGCCTGCCATGGGGCCCTGGCATGTGATTAAAAAAACACATGTTGTTAGGAGAGGGTATTTAATTGTTCATTGCATCTTTATTATTTATTTTATATTATTTTTAATTGTGGCAAGATATACATAACATAAAATTCATTTTAACCATTTTAAGTGGCAGTAAGTACATTGACACTAATGTGTAACGTTCTCCACTGTTACCTCCAGATTGTTTTCATCATCCCCAAACAGAATGCATATACCCCTTTCCCCATCCCCTACCCCTGGGAACCACTTGTTTGTATTTCCTTAGCTGCTCCTTGCCTGCAAATACCATGCGATGGGTTGGCTTAAACAATGGGATTTTACTGGCTCATGATTTGAGGCCAGGAAAAAATCCAAATGCGGGGGCGGGGGGTTGTTAAGGAGGAAAGTGGGGGGCTGGCTGCAGTGATCCTTGGTTCTGGGCCCCTCTGTCACAAGGCAAGGCACCTGGCACCCTTTCCTGGCCTCTCCCTTATCATCTGAGTTCTGTTGACATTCAACTTCTTGCTTCCCTGTCTATGGCACTGAGTTTCATTCTGCTTATAAAGGAGTTCAGTAATAGGATTAAGATCCATCCTGATTGGTTTTATCCACACCTTAACTGAAGTGACCTTATTGGAAGGTCCTATCAACAAGAAGTTTACCCTCACGGGAATGGATTTAGAACATGTTTTTCTGGAATACACAGCTCCAAACTGCCACGCCACTGATTGGCTTTCTAATTCTGTGAATTTGCTTATGCTCAGTATTTCATATAAGAGAAAATCTACAATAACTGTCCTTTTGTGTCTAGCTTATTTCACGCAATATGATTTCTTCAAGGTTCATCGATGCTGTAGAATAGCAGCACTTCATTTCTTGTTCTGCCTCAATAATACTCCGTTGTCTGTGTTTTAATTTCCTAGCTGCTAAAACAAAAACCCTACGATGGGTTGGCTTAACAACAGGAATTTATCCGTTCATGGCTTCAGAGGCTGGAAAACTGGCTTCCTCTCCATGCTGGTATCTCTGACTGGTCGGCCACCTCTGGGGTTCCTTGACTTTTCCATCGCATCTATGCTGGTTTGAATCTGTGGTGGAACCCGGAAAAGCCATATCCTTTCATCCTCATTCAGTATTGCTGGGTGGAATCTTTTTTATTGTTTCCATGGAGATGTGACCCACCCACCAGTTGTGGGTCATAACTTTTGATTAGGTGATTTCCATGGAGATGTGTCTCCACCCACTCAAGGTGCGGTTGCTTTCTAAATCCTTTTAAGAGGGAACCATTTTGGAAAAAGCTTTAGAGCCACCAGAACCAACAGACACAGCCCCTAGAGAGCCACTGAAGAGAAAACTAGCAAGTCTCACCGTGTGACTTTCCAGTTGAGGGAGAAACTCTGAATGTCATTGGCCTTCATGAACCAAGGTATCTTTCCCTGGGTGCCTTATATTGGACATTTTCATAGCCTTGCCTTAATTTGGACATTTTCACGGTCTTAGAACCATAAACTTGCAACTTAATAAATCCCCTTTTTAAAAAGCCATTTTGTTTCTGGTATATCGCATTCCAGAAGCTTGCAAACTAGAGCAGCATGGCAGTGCACATGGCAGTGGCTTCTCCTATCTCTTCTGAGTTCTGTTGACTTCCTGCTTCTGGCCACTCCCTGGGATGGCTTCTTCTTCCAGGTCCAGTTTCCTTTGCTTATCAATTTCCATGTACAATTTCCTTTGCTTCTTCCATATCCAATTTCTTTTCTGCCATAATGGATTAAGGCTCATCCTGGTTCAGTGTGAGCACACCTCAACTAATTACAACAAATTATGAAGGCCCTATTCATACACGGGTTCACACCCACAGGACTAGGGGGTTGGGATTTGAATACGCCTTTTGTGGGGGATGTGATTTAATCCCCAGCGGTATGGATAATTCCATAATTTGTTTATCCATTCATCTGTTGATGGACCCTTGAGTTCCTTCCACCTTTTGGTTCTTGTGAAAAATGCTGCGATAAACATTGGTCTACAAATAGCTATCCGAGTCTTGCTTTCATTCGTTTGGGGTATATACCTCGGAGTAGAATTACTAGGTGATATGGTAACTCTATGTTCAACTTTCAGAGGAACTACCAAACTGTTTTCCTTGGCAGCTGGATCATTTCATTTCCCCACCAACAATGTACAAAAGGTGCCTACTTTTCTGCATCCTTGCCAGCGCTTGCTTTTGTTTTCGTTTTTTAAAATAGCCATCCTAGTGGGTGTGGAGCGGTGTCTCATTGTAGTTTCAAGTTGCATTTCCCTACTGGCTAATGATATCTATCACCTTTTCGTATACTTTTTGGCCATTAGAATATCTTCTTTGGAGAAGTCCACTGATTTCAGGATTCCAGAAGCATTGATTCAGACAGTTCTTGCCAGTTTAATAGTTGTTTTAGTGGAGGGACCGATTCCTGGAGCTTCCAACTCTGCTTTTCCCACGATCCTCCATTTGTTTTTTCTTTTGAAAGAGATAATATGTTCTCATGGTTCAAAATAAAAAATACACAAGATTTTAGAGCTTTAAAAGGAAAAGACTCCTTCTCCATCCCTCTCCTTTGCATCACACTTTCCTCTTTGGAGTCCACTAGTGTTACAACAGCTCATGGTTTTTTTTCCACGTGGAGACCAGGCCTTAAGTTCACGAGCGATTTTATACATATTCATTCTTTAGTGGCTTTTTATTTTTATTTTTTCACAAAAATGGCAGTAAGTTACAAGAATGCTCACTTCTTGAGGGCAGGATGTATGTCCATTTTGTTTGATGGTGTTAGCAGGTTCTCAACAAATATTTGTTGAATGAAAAGATGTTTATTCTGCATCTCACTTGTGTTTGCTTAATGTAGCTTAGAGATGATTTCCCATCAGCCCCCAGAAAGCTTCCTTGATCTTTTTTTTAAAGTTTGTTTCTTTTTACATATTTTTTTATTTTATTACTTCGTTTTTGATGGTTGCATAAAGTAGAGCATTTATGCAACTACTATATATATATATATGATTGATGATATTATATTTAACTAATTAAGAGGGATATTTTAAGGTTTTTACTGAAGCAAAAAATGCATAAAGGGCACAGATCCTAAATGTGCAAAGCTCAAAGAATATTCAGATTAGGTCAGCCCTTCCTTATGAATAGTACCCGAAGCAGGAAAAAGATCACCAGCTCCCTAGGAGACCCTCAGGCCCAAGGAGGGACTATCACTATTATTATCATTTTTTTAGTATGTTAATTTTAGTTGAAATATAACTTACAAAAAAAAAAAAATGCACAGATTTTAGATGTTCTGTTTGTCGAGTTTTGTCAAATAATATGGAACAGGGGCCAGCAAGCTACGGCCTGTTCCAAGCCAACGTACTAAGAATGGTTTTAATATTTTTAAAAGGTTGTAAAAAAAAAATGAGAAAAGAAGAAGATACCGAAGAGTCTGCCTTGGCCTGCCAGGCAGCTATGACATATTCCATGCACTGGGTTGGTTTAAGCCATGGGGATTTATTGGCTCACCGTTTTAAGGCTAAAGCCCAAAATCAGGGTGTGGGCAAGATTTGCTTCCTCCATATTGTCTGCAGGGATCAGGAGCTGGCGGCCAGCCTTCCCGGGGTCCCTTGGCTTGTATCTCTGCCTCCCATCATTCCAGGATGCCCTCTCTTTCCTTCTGCTCTTCTGGTTTCTGCTGATTTCCTGTGACCTTCTCCAACCTCTGGCTTCCGGTTTCTTCTCTTTACAAGGCATCCAGTTGTATGGATGGAGACCCACCCTCACTCCCTTGGGCCACACCTCAACCAAAAATAACCTCTTCAAGAGGAAACTGTTTTCAATGGGTGCACACCCACAGGAACGCAGGTCAAGAACATGTGCGTGTTGGGCTCTAAGTCAGTCTCACGGGGTCCATATGTAGACTGCAAGCCTAAAATTGTTCATATCTAGCCCTTCTCAAAAAGAGTTTGCAAACTCCTGGTAGAGAATATTCCCGTCGTCCAGGAAGAGTTCGTTCCCACTCAATACCCAAAGGGACAGTTATTTTTAAATAGGATCTTAAACGTCTTTATAACAAAAGTAACATATTCTCTTGGGGTGGGATGAAAAAACCCTAAAACCTACAAATAAGCCCTGGACCCTACTGGTGTTAGCCTTTCTTATGTTAGCACCTTTCCAGAGGCTCCTTCCCAGAGGTAACACTGCCCCAAAACCTTCTCCAGACCTATTTATTTCCAGCTGTAAATATGCAGTATCTGTATGTTTTGAAAGTGCCTCACACTGGTTTCATGAAAAATGGTGCTGTTCCCACAAAGGAAAACATTGTAGCCACAGAATAAGATAAGGTAGATCTAACATGCTATTGGTACAATGTGCAATTTTGCTAGTCTATGAAACAGCAAACCTGGAAGGTGTGTAAGAAAACAGGGGTGGAGGTGGGGTAACGAGCTGCAAATCTGCGCGTTTATGTGTACTGCAGACCTCCTCTGGAAGAAGAAAGGAAGAGGAGGTGGAGGCTCTGGGCCAGGGGTGCTAGGAAGAGTGATTTTTCTCCCTCTAAAACTTGTTTCAGTTGATGTTTTGATCTTGATAAATATACACTGGTAACTTAATAGAAATATGTTCATTCATAACTTCCTTCAACAAATATTGATTGGGCTGGAATTGTATACTAGAGTCAGTTCTAGGTGCTGGGGACCCATTAACAAGCAGAACAGACAAAGAGCCTGCCCTCATGGAGCTGACATTCCAGAGAGGGAGGCAGACAAGAAATGAGATTAATAAAATAGGTATAATGACGGAGAAAAGTTTCTGGAGAAAAATAAAGCAAGGTAGGAAGTGGGGAGTGATCCAGAGAGCCTGAAGGAAGGGTTTAAAATGTAAAAATGGGAGTTCAGGAAAGGCATTGCAGGGAGGTGACCCAGAGGAGTGAGAGAGGAAGGGTTGAAGAGTACTTCAGGCAAAAATCACAGCCAGTGCAAAGGCCCTGGGGTGGGCCAGACTGGAGCTGTGAAGAGTCCTGGACTGGAGCTGTGAAGAGTCCTGGACTGGAGCTGTGAAGAGTCCTGTGCGGCCAAAGCGGGGTGAGAATGAGGGGGAGTGGAAGGAGGCGAGGGCAGAACAGTGGTGAGACAGCTTGCGCAGGGTCTTGTGGCCTCCAGGGAAAACTTTGGCTTTTGTTCTAAAAGCAATGGGAGCCCTGGAGAGGATGTACCCTGACTTAGGTGCTCCCAGGTTCCCTCTGGCCTCTGTCATCAGCTAAGGGGTGTGACGTGGAGGCAGGATGCTAAAGAAAAGAACATGTCTGCACCAAAGCTGCCCGCAGGTCATCTCGGCCAGGCTTCAGAACCCAGCCTGGGCTCTGCTCGAGTGCCAGCTCCATGCTTCCTCCCTCTGGACCCTCTGTTCAGTTTCCTCCCACAGAGCCTCGGTTTCTCCTTCCACGTGGACACCATGCTTGGGCCTCAGTAAACACCCGACCAAGGGGGTTCGTATAATACAGAGTTCAGGAGCAGGGTTTCCAAGCCTAGCTTCTGCTTGGCTGCGTGACCTTGGGCAGGTCACTTAACCCTCCCTGTGCCTCAGTTTCTTCATTACATCCTCAGAGCCTCGTTGGAGGATTAGCATTCCTAGAGGTCAGCTGTCCTGTCTGATGAATGGCAGAGTCAGGGCTCTTATCTTTTCGCCTTTGACATTGCAACTAGGAGCATCACCTTTAACTCCCCCCACTTAGAGGTTGTTCCTTAGTCCTTTAACGTCGGGACCTGCCTGGACTCACGGATGCCCAGTCCCCAGGCACAGGCTTCTGGGAAGGCAGCAGCAAGCTGGCCTGGCTGCGTGGGCAGGCCCTTGGGCCGCCACCACCCTTGGGGACTCAGTGGTGCCTGGAAGCAGTGGGGGCGGGTTGGAACATGGTATCCTGGCATGACTGGACAGCCTGCGCTGTTCCCTTATCTCCCACGCCTGCTGTGCCGGACCAGTCGTTATGCCCAGCAACAATGGGACCCAAGGGCCACCTCCCTGCAGCCCCAGCTGCTCTAACGCCCCAGCTCCCCCCACCCCACCCCCTGCCCACCTGCTCCCCTGTTATCCCAAGCTTCAGCCTGGCCTGGCTTAGGGCCACAGGCGTTGTGATTCGATTCCAGCAGGGGGCGGGGGGCAGGAGCTGGCAGTCTCGGCCTCAGTTTACCCATTTGGAAAAGGGGGGCGCTCTCCCCATTAGCCACAGACTGCGCTAAGTGCTCTTTGAGCATCAACGTCTGACCACACCAAGGAAGGAAATGCTAGAACGATTACTCCCATTTCCCAGAGAGGGAAACAGTGGACTGGAGACAGAAAGGGCTTCATCCAATGAGTCCTGGAGTTGTCGCTCGGCCTGACTCCCCCATTTCCGGACTGCAGGACCTGCTGGAACATTTACGTCCGCTCCCGGTGCCTCGATTTCCCCACCTGTATTGCGGGGGAGTAAAGGACAGGGCTTCCTGCTCCCAGTTGTTAGGAGATGAGCACGTGAAACAGAGGCTGGCACAGGCCTGGGACGTGAGAACCGATAGCCTAGAGATGGGGGTAGGGACATGAGAGGGCGGGAGGGGCAAGGAGGGGAGGGAGCAAAGTTTGGCAAAGGGCCCGAGAATAAATGTTTTCAGTTTGCAGGCCACGTCCAGCCTCTTATCGCGGTGGGTTGGTTTTGCTGTTGAAGCTGGAGAGCCGGTGTAGATGGTATGAAAATGCGTGAGATGCATGTGTCCCATGCAAGCTTTATAGCTTTATTTGTGCACACTGGCATTTGAATTTCAAATAATTTCCGCACCACGACGTATTCATCTCCTTTTGATGGTTTTCAACCGTTTGCAAACATAAAGACCCTTCTGAGCAGCGGGCCACAGGGAAATAAGTGGAGGGCTGGAGTTGGCCAGTGGGTAGTTCTTTAAAAAAAAAAAATTTTTTTTCTTTATTCAGATATCTTCATGTACATACAATCCATCCAAAGTATACAACCAGTGGCTCACAGTATTGTCAAATAGTTGTGTATTCATCACCATGATCATTTTTAGAACATTTGCGTCACTCCAGAAGAAGAAATGGAAAGAAAAAAAAACGCACATCCCATACCCCTTACCCTTTCCTCTCGTTGACCACTAGTATTGCACTTTACCCAATTTTTTTTTACATCCCCCCCATTCTTTATTTATTTTTTGTCCTTGTTTTTTTTTACTCATCTGTCCATACCCCGGATAAAAGGAGCATCTGACACAAGGTTTTCACAATCACACCGTCACACTGTAAAAGCTGTATCGTTATACAATCATCTTTAAGAATCGAGGCTACTGGAGCACAGCTCAGCAGTTTCAGGGACTTCCCTCCAACCACTCCACTCCACCACAAACTAAAAAGGGGATATCTATATAATGCATAAGAAGAACCTCCAGGATAACCTCTCGACTCTGTTTGAAATCTCTCAGCCACTGACACTTTATTTTGTCTCATTTCTCTCTTCCCCCTTTCGGTGGAGAAGGCTTTCTCTATGCCACGATGCCCGGTCCCGGCTCATCCTGGGAGTCCTGTCTGTTAGGTGGTTCTTTGCCAACTCCCCTCCCCCCTCCCCGTTCCCCATCCAAATTGCTAAAATTTTGCAGAAAGCCTGGAACCTGCAAATACCGTTATCTTATATGACAAAAGGGGCTTTGTAGTGACGATTCAGTGAAGGTTCCAGATGGCCGAGATTTCCTTGGACTATCGCGGTGGTTCCAGAGACATCACAAGCTCCTGGAGGGAACCAGGAGAGGCCGAGCAGGACATGCGATGAGACTGCGGGCTCTGAAGACGGAGAAGGAAGCCCACTGGCCCAGAGAAGCTGCAGCAGGCCAAGAGCCAGACTCTCCTCGGGGGCGCCCACAAAGAATGCAGGCCTGCCCACACCCCGATTTTAGCCCGGAAAGACAGGTTTTGGAGTTTTGGACCTCGGAACTGTCAGAGAATAAAGCTGCATGCTCTTCGGCCACCAGGTTCATGGTTATTTATTGCAGCTGCAGTAGGGAAACTGAGGCAGAGAGACACTGACCCAGGAGCTGGACGGCCTGGCCCAACTACTCACCGCCCGTGTGGTCCTGGGCACATCATTTTCCCGCTGTGGGCCTCAGCTTCCACCCCTGTCACATTGGGCTTATGATAGGACCAAGCTCACAAAGGGGTTGTAAGGGTGAAATGAGGTGAGCTGCAAAATGTTTTAGAAGAGTGCCTGGGATGTGGCAAAAGGTCCATAAAACTGGGGAGCGGGGTGGGGGGAGGACTTTTCTACTTTGCTTCTTATTTTGCAGCATTGTTGCAGGTTTCCATCTTACGGGGTTTAAACCAGGCTTAGTTAGCAGGAACCATTAGTGTTCTCCAATGCCCTTTCCTCCGCTGCCAACTGCTCACGCTAACGACAGCTAATGGAACCCAGCAGATGGGGATATTAGCGGTTCCCTCCTATATTTCCTGAGAGCCCACAGGACCAGGCCCTGAGCCAAGCCACTGCCAGAAGTACTTCCCTGCATCCTTGGTCCATTTCAGGAAAAGATAAGCCAGCAAGGGCGTGGCCCAGCTTTTCCTTTCTTTCACTGAGGGTTGTCCAAAAATCCTGCCCAGCCTGGCTCTGCCATGCTCCTGCTCAAGCTCCCTCAGTGGCTCCCACTTACCCATCACCTTCAGAGCAGGGATCATCCACATGCTGCTAGCTGACTGGACAAGCCTCCCTCTCCCTAAGCCTCAGTTTCCTCGGAAATAGGTCGATGATGTGACCTCTGCTGAATGGAGAGGACCAAGCCTGTTCAGAAAATTCATCCCGACTGTTTTTCTGTGGAAGTTTCCACTGCTTGTCTGTTTGTCCAGGAGAATTTCAGCACTCCCAGCCTCCCTTATCTCTCTTATCACCAGCTTTACCTGTTTCACCTCCTATCAGAAAGTAGAAGTATTCTCCTGTGTTTCTCCTTCATACCTGTAATAGTTTGGCTTTTTATATATTCGCATGACTAACCTATGTGGAATTCGTTTTGCATGTGACGAGTGGGGTGGGGAGGGGGTTAAATTGATTTTTCCCAAATGTACCTTCAGGCCTACTGACGAGTGATCTTTTTTCCACCAATGGGAAATGATCATGTATCAATTCCCTCCATGTATTCAATTCACAGATTTATTATTATTTTTTTATTGTACACAAATGGAAAACTCTAAACTGCCTTTTTATATTGTTGTGTTAGTGATGCACACAAGGCTGGCAAATTTTAGCTATTCACACAACAAACACTTATCAAGGGCCCGTGCTATGCCAGGAGCTAGGCTGGGTGCAGGACGCACAGCTGTAAACCTCCACCTTTATGCAGTAACCAAAGGCAGGCGTGGATGGGTGGGTAATCCGTTCATATGTATGCCATATGTCAGGGGTGATAAGGAACGATAAAATAGGGTGATGGGATAGAAAGGGAAGGGGTGCTGTCTTTGGTGTGGTCAGGGAAGGAGATGATATTTGAGCAGAGGCCTGAAAGAAATGAGAGTTGCATGTACAAAGGCCCTGAGGCAGGATGGAGTCCCATGTTCGAGAAGCAACAGGAGGCCAGAGTGGCTGCAGTTGGGTGGACAACGGATAGAGCAGAAACCATGGGACAGGGAGGTGAAGGGGGCAGATCTTGGAGGAATTGGGCTCTTCCTCCGAGTTCTGTGGGTGCCACGGAGGGTTCTGGGGAGAGGACAGGCATCCTCTGGGCGCTGCAGGAGAGCAGACTAGAGGTGGAAGATGGAGCGCCGAGGAGGGGCGAGAAGTGGGTGGATTCTAAAGACCCAGTGAAGAAAGAGAGGGCCCTGGGGTTTCTATCCTGAGCCCCCAGGGAGGAGCTGTCGTTGCTGAGGCGGGCATGTTGGGATACGAGTGTGGGGTGCCCGGAGGCGGGGGACACAGGGCCCTGCAACGTTTGGAAGCTGTCAGCATGGGGTTGGCGCTTCCCCGAGCTGCTGAGTATGGCCTGCGGCCCGAGCCCACTACTCTGCCCAGCTCGGGGTGGGGGGAACCAGGAGGCCTTCCTGTGGGTTGCAGGGGAGGGGCTCGGGAACCACAGGGTTTCTTGGGGAGTCCTGGTCACCCGAGGGCAAGGCTGGCACCTTGGGCCCTGCCTGTTTGCTGAGGCCTGTGGTTAGGGGTTCAGGCGGGGCCTCCTCAGCTGGAGGCTATTTGGAGGGAGGCGGTGGCTTTCTTGGGACAAGCTGAGTTAGTGATCCAAGCCCCATCTGGAGGAAGTGCTGGGGGAGGGGAAAATGACAATTATTGAGTGCCACCTGCATATAACTACAGTGACTGTGTAAGCCTGTGACAACACTCCTGCTGTCCGTACACCCCCCACACCAATTGACTGAGGCCAACTGTATAGTTGACTGTGCTTTAATGTATACAGTTGGCATCAAAGGGCTGTTGGGAGATGTAGTGAGACCAAGCAAGGAGCAAACAGTCAGCATGGGGGGGTGTAGGGTCAATGCAGGGGTGTAGGGTCAGCGTGGGGGGTATACCAGCCCACTGGCCTTGTGCCAACTGGTATACTTCATACCAGCTGTATACCTCTGTACCTACTGTATACCCCACGCTGACAAAACAGTACATCCCTTGCCACCTGAAAACCCCCATACCTACTTACTATATAACCCCTCATAGTCCATGCTGCTCCTTTGAGGCTGATTTTATACTTTAGCCCCATTTCACAGAGGGGGAAACTGAGGCTCAGGGAAGGCAAGCTGCTGGCCTAAGTGTCTTGAGGCTCAGACCAGGCAGAAGGAGCACTTGCACCCATGGCCCCGCAGTAGGATGGGGACTCCACGAGGACAGGGCTTGGGTGTCTCTCGGCCGCCACTGTTCCCGGTGCCCAGCCCAGGGCCTGCATCCAGTAGGTGCTCAATAAATACTCAACAACTTCAGGATTCAAGATTCTGAGTCTGCAGGGATGGCAGGCGTAGGTGTCTTTGGGGCCCACAAAGGTGCCAGGCAGGATTGTGGCATGGTGTGGGGGAGCTGCCTGCCTCTCTGGCCAGTTTTCAAGACACACTGGAGACGCGGAGTTTTATGTAGACTCTCCATGTTTACCTGTTGGCACTGGACTTTCAAAGAAACGCTGCCCAAAATAAAACTCCAACACTGGTTGGCCAATTTTCTGCCCACATTTCCATATCTGGTCCCCTGGCCTGGGCCGTCTAAGGGTTGGTTGTGCGGCTCTGGGCTAGGGACGGCCTCCCTGTGCCTCAGTTTCCATACCTGGAAAATGGGCCACACAGTAGACTGCCTCGCCCAGGGTGGGGCAGCGTTTTGGCCTGGGTTAACCGGGTGGGTGGAGGCAGGCCCAGTCCCCCACCCTCGTCCTGTGTCAAGCCCCCGGGGAAGCCTTCGGGTTTCCTGGGGTGGGGGGAGGATGGACAGGTGGGGGGAGCGGGGAGGGCTAAATCAGGCCCCTCCCGTGAGTGGCGGGAGCAGCTGTGGCCGGGCCCTCCCTCCCGAGGCCTTGGCTCAGTTCGGGCTGGTCCGACCGGTTTGGGCCGCCCCGCCTGGCTCTTAACTGGGAGGAGCCGCCGCCAGTCCGTCGGTCCGTCCCTCCCTCCGGCGCCCGCGCCTCCAGACCCCGGGCGGCCCGGGCAGCCATGGGGGCCGAGCGGCAACACTACTACGGGAAGCACGGTAGGCCCCGGTCCGCGCCCCCCACCCCAGGCTGGGTCTCCCCCCACCCGGCTGGGGCTGGGTCCTGGGCGGGAGCTGCAGGGGGACCCGGGAGGAGAGGGAGCCGGATTGCAGATCGCTGCCTGAAGACCCCCCCCCATTCTCCATCACCTGTGTGCACCCCAGCCCCCGTGCTACCCAGAGCTGCTGTCCACGCCCCTCCCTGCCAACCCCCCCTGCCCCTCACACGAAGGACCTGTGTAGGTCCGTCCCTAGGACTCAGGCAGGAGCTTTCTCCCTTAGGTCCCATCTCACAACCTTCCCCTTCCCTCCTTGTTCCTTGGCGCCTGCCAGCCCCTCCCCACAACCCCCCCCCCCCCAGTGGGTCCCAGGTGATAAATCCCCCACTAACAACACCGAACCACTCTTGCCTGTGCTCTGGCTTGCTCCCATGGGGGCTTGGACGTGGGTGCCACACTTGGTGGGGTGGACTGGAAGTCTCTGAATCTAAAGACACGCCTAGAAGGCTTCTGGGGGAGGGAGTCCCCCCCCCCCCCCCCAGCCTCTTCTTGATCCATCTCTCTTGCTGACTTTTAGGAACCCCACAGAAGTATGACCCTACTTTCAAAGGACCCATTTACAACAGGTAAGGGCTCTGGGGCTCCTGGGGAGAGGGGGAGCCCCTGCTAACTGCCCCCATCCCTGTTCCTTCATCCCTCCACCCCCTTCTACAACAGACTGGTGAGAAATACTTTGCAGTATTTCCTTCATAGACCAAGAGCTTCTACAAATGATTTTTTTTTTAAATAGGCAAAAGGCTGAAACAGATATTTATAGAAGGAATGCCAGTAGAGGGTGAACTTGAGGAAAGAGGCCCAGCCTTACCAGGCAATCAAGGAGTGTAATTTAAACAGCCACAAAGTTTGATTTTCCTCTGGCAGACTAGGAAAGATCTGAAAACAAAAATTTCACACAGAGTTTGCTTGTGAAACTAATTGGTACTGCCCTGTTGGAGGGGATTTTGTTATAGCGTGAAATTCTTTGACGGGCATCCTTTGTGCCAAAAATTAAAATTCTAGAAAGAAAATTCTCCCAGTGAACTTGGCACACATGGGAAAAACGTATAGTATTAGGGTGCTCGCCTGCCGTGTGGGAGACTCGGGTTTGATTCACACACCCCCAAATGCCAACCCCCCCAAAAAAAGTATGCTGCTGCTGCTTTTTTGAAAATGGCAAAACCAACCAACAATCTGAACATTTCCTCCCTGGAGGAGTTGGGGGACTCGTTTGATAAATTATAGTACATCCTTAGGTCGTAATAAGTTGTTAAAGGGTACATATGGTAGCCCATGACAAACTCTGGGATCTCTTCTGTAACTACTTGTTGAAGAGTGCTTTGAAAACTTGCTTTTTATTTCTTTGCTTTGTATATATGTTATATTACACGATAAAAAAGTTAAAAACATACTGTGGCATACAAATAATAAATTGAATAAAAAATTTTAAAAAATTTAAAAAAGGATACGTCTTTTTTTAACTTTATTTTAATTGTGAAATATAACATATATACAAAGAAACAATAAATTTCCAAGTACATTTTAATAGGTAGTTAATAGAACAGATTTTAAAGTTTGTATGGGTTACAGTTCCACGATTTGCTGTTTTTTCTTCTAGCTGCTCAAGACCCTGGAGACCAACAGAAATATCAAAATAATTGATTCAGCAGTCATACTCAATTGTAAATCCTATCTTCTCTGTTATAACTCCTCCTCTTTAAATAACATATATACATAAAAGCAATAAATTTCAAAATATATCGCAACAGTTAGTTATAGAACAGATTTCAGGGTTTGGTATGGATTATAATTCCGCAATTTTAGGTTTTTATTTCTAGCTGCTCTAAGGTACTGGAGGCTAAAAGAAATATCAGTATAATGATTCAGACTTCATACCCATTTGTTAAACCCAAATTTCTCCGTATAACTCCACCATCACCTTTGATCTTTCTCCCACTCATTAGGGATATTTGGACTATGCCCATTCTAACTTTGTCATGTTGGCAGGGCTGTCGATAATATGGGATGGGGGATGGAACTAGTTGATGTTCTGGAAGGGCTGGTCCCTCTGCATTTCAGGACTTATCTAGTCCAGGAATCCATCTGGAGATTGTAGGTTTTGGAGAGTTACCCTAGTGCATGGAACCTTTGTAGAATCTTATATATCGCCCTAGGTGTTCTTTAGGATTGGCTGGAATGGTTTTGGCTGGGGGTTGGCAAGTTATGATGCATAGCAATGTCTAACTGAAGCTTGCATAAGAGTGACCTCCAGAGTAGCCTCTCGACTCTATTTGAATACTCTCAACCACTGATACTTTATTTGTTACACTTCTTCTCCCTCTTTTGGTCAGGATGTCATTGTGATCCCAAGGAGTCCTTTTATGTAGGGACGTGGTGAGACAAAGAACAGTGGGTATATTATAATCATATTTGGGTTAACCAAAAAACATTTTTTTAGAAAACATTTATACCTAGTAAATAACCCGAAGGACTCACAAGAAATCATCAACAGATTCCTTATAGGAGGGGGTTGTAGAAGACTGATTTCTTTATGGAATCCATGCCTGTATGATTTTAAGCCTTACCACAGTTGCATTTACTCTTTTGATAATAAAAATAGCTTAAACTTAAAAAAATTTTAATATCAAGTGCTGGTGAAGATGTCAGGAAACAGGCACTTTGGGTTAAAAGAAGGTGAATATTGTTGAATATCATTGGAGGACTGGGTGGCATTACATATGAGAATTTAAAATGCATGTCCCCTTTGGAACATTGTTTCCATCACTCAGGAGCACATATCCAGAGAGTACAGAGATGCAGATAAGTGTGCAGGGCAGGGTCCCACCCCTCTGCTCCCCTCTGTTCCCCAGGGGCTGTACCGACATCATTTGCTGCGTGTTCCTCCTCCTGGCCATTGTGGGTTATGTGGCTGTTGGTATCATAGGTGAGTGGAAAAAGTCGGGACTTGGGGCTCCAGGGTAGGAGGGACAGCCACAGCCTCTGGGTCACAGGTGGGGTGGTGCTAAGGGGTAGTAGAGCCTCAGTTCCCTGGATCCTTCCACAGCCTGGACCCATGGGGACCCTCGGAAGGTGATCTACCCCACAGATAGCCGAGGCCAGTTCTGCGGGCAGAAGGGCACGAAAAATGCGTGAGTGTCATTCCCTGGGGCCTGAGCAGGCATATCCTGAGCAGGATAGGAGAGCCTCATGAGCCCTGGGGAGAAGGTTTTAGGCTTCCTCCTCCCTCCATCCATTCATCCACCCCTCCCCCCATCCAGCCACCCACCCATCCATCTACCCATCTACCTAGCCATCCATCCACCCTCCCATCCATCTGTCCACCCATCCATCCATATCTTTCCATCATTCACCCATCTGTTCATCCAACCATCCATTTATCCACCCATCCACCCATCTACCCCTCCACCCATCCAGCCGCCCACTCACCTATCCACCTATCCATTCATATATCTATCCACTCATCCATTATCTTTCCATCCATTCACCCATCTGTTCTTCCAACCATCCCTTTATCCACCCATCTACCTTGCCACCCACCCACCCATCCACCCATCCACCTAGCCATCCATGCACCCACCCACCCATGTAGCCATCCATCTATTATTCACCCATCCATCTATCCATCCATCATCCATCCATCCATCCACCCACCCACCCAGCCAGCCATTCATCCAACCACCCATCCACCTATCCAGCCACCCATCCACCCATCCACCTAGCCATCCATGCACCCACCCACCCATGTAGCCATCCATCTATTATTCACCCATCCATCTATCCATCCATCATCCATCCATCCACCCACCCACCCAGCCAGCCATTCATCCAACCACCCATCCACCTCTCCAGCCAGCCAGCCACCCATTCACCTAGCCACTCATCCATCCATATATCCGTCTACTCATTCATTTCCTTTCCATCCATTCACCCATCTGTTCATCCAGCCATCCATTTATTCATCCACCCACCCACCCATGCATCCACCCATAGGCCCAGTCAGCAAATATTTAGTTTCCACTATACTGTGCCTTGGGGACATAGCACACAAAACGAGACATGTTGAGTGTCCTGTCCACCAGTGGCTCAACTTTTAGAGGTGAGACAGAAGAGACCACGTTGAATCTGTTATGGGATGGGGATGATTGGGTGAGGTTACAGAGTGAGTTCAATCTGCACCCCAGCTGTGTAACCTGGGGCAAGTGTCTCAGCTTCTTTGGGCCTTATCTCTCAAGTACTGCAATATGTACAGGATTCAAAATAGCCCCTGAAGTTGCCACTGCAGTGACAGCATCATTATTTACCTGTAGGTATTTTACGTAGGGTGGTCGAGAAAGTCTTGAAAGTTTCCATCCCCTTACCCCCAACTCCAGGAACAAGCCCTACCTGTTTTATTTCAACATTGTGAAGTGTGCCAGCCCCCTGGTCCTGTTGGAATTCCAGTGTCCCACCCCGCAGGTAACTGTCCCCTCCCCTTCCCCTTTACCTGGCTGCAGGTCCCTTTCCTCATGCAGTGGCGTCTGCCTGCCTCCACAGTCAACATGGGATGGGACCTCGGTCCTGGGGGGGGTGGAATCTGCTGAGGTCCCACACAACCCCTCCCGCCTGCGCCACCCTCCAGATCTGTGTGGAGAAATGCCCGGACCGCTATCTTACCTTCCTGAGCGCCCGCAGCTCCCAGGACTTTGCATACTATAAGCAATTCTGCGGGCCTGGTTTCCAGGACCAAAAGGTGAGCAGGAGGCAATCTGGCGCCCAGGTGGGGGCAGGTGGGGGGGCGAGGGGCCTGGCCCGGGGGTATTCACTCCCTTCCCTCTTTCTTGGCAGAGTGTGGCCGAGGTGCTTCGGGATGGTGACTGCCCGGCCGTCCTCATCCCCAGCAAACCCTGTGAGTTGGTGGTCCCAGATGGGGGTTGGGGGGCTTGGGTGGGGCTCAGGAGGTGGGGGGGCCCCACCTAACTGGTTTCACCCCCTGCCCCCTGCCCCATGCAGTGGCCCGGCGATGCTTCCCAGCCATCCACGCCCACAAGGGGGTCCTCATGGTGGGCAACGAGACAACCTACGAGGACGGCCACGGGCACCGGAAAAACATCACGGAGCTGGTGGAAGGCGCCAAGTGAGGACTGCGCTTAGGATGGGGGTGATGGTGGGGGAGCCTGTGTGTGTGTGACCTGAGCCCCGTTCTCCTCCCCCCGCCCACCCAGGATGGCCAACGGGGTGCTGGAGGCCCGGCAGCTGGCCATGCGGGTGTTTGAGGATTACACCGTCTCCTGGTACTGGATTGTCATGTGAGTCGGGAGGCTGGGCCGGCGTGGCGGGGCTAGCGAGAGCGGGCTCCGGGATTCACGCGCCCACCCTGTCTCATCTCCAGAGGCCTGGTCATCGCCATGGTGATGAGTCTGCTCTTCATCGTTCTGCTCCGCTTCCTGGCTGGTATTATGGTCTGGGTCATGATTGTCATGGTGATTCTGGTGTTGGGCTACGGTGAGTGTCCTGGCGCCTGGCCCCTCTCCTGCCCCCAGGGCTGCACTGTGCCCTTTAACCCACCAAGAGTTTGTCATCTTTGTGAAGATGTGCATCATTTATAAGGGCGGACACTGGAAATAGCCTCCAGGGCAGTGGGTGTTGCCTTCTGAACCAGGCAGGGTCCGTGTGCCATCCACAGCAAAAGGCATCCTCCAGCATTCCGCTCGGCACAGGGCCTAAGGGCTCCCGTGCCAGCCCCACAAAGCTGGGGGCCCCAATCCCGGCTCTGCCACCACCTCCTAGCTCCGTGACCCCGGGCGAGTGAGCCAACTCCCATGCCTCAGTTTCTTCCTCTATTAAATGGGGATAATTCGTATTTACTGGTTGGGAGGCTCGATAAGGGTGAGATATTGGGAGGTCCCTGTTTAGCTCAGGCCTGTAGAAGCCAGAAGAGATTCTAAAAAAAATTATTTTCTCCCCTCTATATCTGTGTTTTGCAATTTTATTCTACAAAGAGTGGTGGGGAATGCTGAAAATCCCTACTGCTCCCCGGATGACTAATAACTGCCTCCCCTATGGCTCATGGTTACAGGGTGGCAGGGGGGCCAGAGGGGGCCCCAATTCACACAGCATCCAGACAGCCACTCCTTCCCTCCCTCCCTCCTCCTTCCTTTATTCCTTCCCTCTGTCCCTCCTTCTTTCCAACATGAATGGAAGTTTTCTAGGCCCTGGGCTTACTGTAGTGGACAAAACTGGGCAAACCTGGTTCTCTTGTGGAGCTTATATTCTTAGGGGAGTGTGTAAGATGGACAAATTCTCTAATCAGAAAATTCTTTCAGATGTGAGAGTAGGAAAAGGGTGTGAGAACCAAGTGTGGGCAGTAGGATTCTCGATGGGGGGCATCTAGGTGGTGGAGATGGAAGCCCAACATGGTGCATGGAATTAACCTCACTGAATTGCTGGAAAGGGGTTCAAATGGGAAATGTTAGGCCATATATATGGTACCACCATAAAAATTTAAAAATAACTCAGTAAGTGGAGCGTTGGTGGGGCAAGGATTCAGAAAGATCTCCTGAGAAAGTGACATTGAGCAGAGACCTGATCCTGCGAGGGGCCCAGATGTGGGAGGAGCAGGTCCAAGGCAGTGGGGACAGCGAGTGCACAGGTCCTGAGGCAGGTGCCAGCATCGGCAGCCTTTCTCGGCCTCAATCTTTGCTTCTGCCGAGTGGAGGTGGTCATGCCTGCTTTTGCCAGGCTGAGAGAGGTGCCAGCGGGCTGGGGTCAGCCTTTGCCTGGTGCCCCCCACGTGCAGGGATATTTCACTGCTACATGGAATACTCCCGACTGCGTGGCGAGGCCGGTTCCGACATCTCCCTGGTGGACCTAGGCTTCCAGACAGACCTCCGCGTGTACCTGCACTTGCGGCAAACCTGGATAGCTTTCAGTGAGCCCTGCCTGCCCCAGGGGGCCTGGGAGGCGGTGGGGGGCCTGGAGGGGGTGGTGCGCTCAGATCCCCCCCCACCCCATTGCCCTCTACAGTGATCATTCTCAGCATCCTGGAGTTGATTATCATTTTGCTGCTCATCTTTCTACGGAAGAGAATTCTCATTGCCATTGCACTCATCAAGGAAGCCAGCAGGTGGGGGCCAGGGGGCCGGGGGGTCGGGCAGGAGTTGACTCCCACCCTGGGACTGCCACGGCTCTGACACCTGCGTGTCTCCCCTTCCCCAGGGCCGTGGGATATGTCATGTGCTCCCTGCTGTACCCGCTGGTCACTTTCTTCCTGTTGTGCCTGTGCATTGCCTACTGGGCCAGCACTGCCGTGTATCCACCACTGGATGCTGGACGCACCCCGAGCCCTAACCTGGGGGGTGGCCAAAGGCCAGACTTGCCTGGAAGTGACCCCCAGCCTGGGGGCAGGGCTGGAACCGGGTGGTGGTGGGGGGAGCGACTGGATCCTTTCCCCACAAGCCCGTGTGGCCCCCTGATCCCCGACCGTGGGTTCCTTAACGAGCCGCCAGCTTCCTGTCCACTTCCAACGAAGCCATCTACAAGGTCTTTAATGACACTGCCTGCCCGGCTGCTGGGAAAACCTGCAACCCTGAGGTAGGTGTCCCCAGAACAGGAGCAGAGGCTGCCCATGCAGCACACATACCACCACCACCCCCCACTCCCCCACCCCACCCTCAGCTGATTTTAAACCTCTCATCCCCACTTGGGGCTCATTCAGCAAACACTTGGTACCTGTTGTCTGCTCTGCACTAGGTATGAGGGGCACAGAAGGGAAGCCACCCCATCCCTGTCCCCAGCAACATCCCACAGCAAGCTTGCTTCCCCTTGACAACTGCCCTGGGTGCTGACTTTCCATCTAATTTCTCCTCAACTTCGTTTCCTGCCCCATACCCCTCTCGTGAGCTGCATCAGAGCCAGGCTGTGCTTGTAAAAGCCCTTCCTTGCCTTTCACTAGCCCCTCTCCTGAGCCCACTGGTCCTGCTGACCCTGTAGTCCTCAAACTGACCGATGGCCCCCAGCAAGCCCCAGGATTCCTAGTCTTGCTTCTAGAGCCCCTTTCCCAAGACCCTCTCCTGAACCCCCAATTCCTTGCCCTAATTCTGTTCGCCCTGACTCCCCTCCTGCCCCGTGGGCTGCCGACCCTGGCCGGGATGCCCAGGGCACTCGGAAGCTCTGGCCGGATAGCCTGACCCAGCCCCATGTCCCTCCCGCAGACCTTCTCCTCCTCCAATGAGTCCCGCCTGTGCCCGGGCGCCCGCTGCCAGTTCGCCTTCTACGGGGGTGAATCGGGCTACCACCGGGCGCTGCTGGGCCTGCAGATCTTCAACGCCTTCATGTTCTTCTGGCTAGCCAACTTTGTGCTGGCGCTGGGCCAGGTCACGCTGGCCGGGGCCTTCGCCTCCTACTACTGGGCCATAAACAAACCCGATGACCTCCCCGCCTTCCCGCTCTTCTCCGCCTTCGGCCGGGCGCTCAGGTGAGACCCGAGCGCGTGGGCTTGGGGGCTGGGGTGCCAGGAGGGGTGCCAGGCCCTGACCCATTCTTTCTGCCTGGGCTGGCAGGTACCACACGGGCTCGCTGGCCTTCGGCGCGCTCATTCTGGCCATCGTGCAGATCATTCGAGTCATGCTGGAGTACCTGGACCAGCGCCTGAAAGGTGCGGCCCGCCCCTGAGCTGCCATTGGCTCCCGCTGGGGGCGCGGCTGGCGGGCAGACTGTGATTGGATTGTGCTGGGAGGAGGTGGGGCCAAGATGAGGGACTGTGATTGGTTGCTGCCTGGGTGGGAAGCGGCTGAGAGAGCAGATTAGATGGAATCCTTATGGCTCAGGGGGTGTGGCCAGGAAGCCTGGGCCGCTATTGGGTCCTCCATTAGAGGGTTGGGCGGGGCATTTGTTTGCCCTTGGGGGCGGGGCTAAGGCTTTTTTTTCAATTTGGAGAGGAGGAGCTGTGGGGCTGGGATTGGTTGTACTTTGGAGGTGGGGCCAGGAAGGAGACAAGCCTTGGTTTCTGCTTAGGGGGTGGGGCCTGCAGAGTAGTGTGGGTCGTGATTGGTTCCTGTCTTGGAGGCGGGTCTGAGGGTCTTCATTGATTCCTGCTAAGGCGTGGGGTGGGACCCTTGAGGGGTCTCAGCTCCTTGTCTCTTTGGGGGGCCGAGGTGGGGTTGCTTTGGGAGTCCTGTACTGAGGCAGGGGTGTGATTGGAAGGTGAGGCCGGCCTGGGTCACCCCTCAACTCCCCATCCTTCCTCCCTTTTCCAGCTGCCGATAACAAGTTTGCCAAGTTCCTCCTGGCATGCCTCAAATGCTGCTTCTGGTGCCTGGAGAAGTTCATCAAATTCCTCAACAGGAATGCCTACATCATGGTGGGTGGGCCTGGGACCCCCCTACCCATACGCCCTGGCTTTCTGCTGGGATGGAGGGGCCCCCACCCCCACCTCCACCCCCAGGCCTGATTCCCCCTTCCCACCCTCCTCCAGATCGCTATCTACGGCACCAACTTCTGCACTTCTGCCAAGAATGCCTTCTTCCTGCTCATGAGAAACATCATCAGGTCAGGGAAACCACCCCTCTCGGCGCTCCCTCTTCCACCACACTCTGAGCCGGCGCTCATTCCTGCCCCTTGCTGTCCCCCGCAGAGTGGCTGTCCTGGACAAAGTTACCGACTTCCTCTTCCTGCTGGGCAAACTTCTGGTGGTGGGGAGTGTGGGTGAGTGCCGGTCCACCCCTCTGCGTGGGTGGGCAGGGTGGAAGCCTGTTGGGGCTGGCTCATGAGCCCTGTCATCTTCTCCTCCTGAGATGGGTGACCCCCCTCCAGGCTTCTTCTTTTAGGGGGGGTGGGGAAAGCTACATCCCTTGATGAGAACCTCCAATGGTCTTACTTTCTTCTCCCCTCCAGGGATCTTGGCTTTTTTCTTTTTTACCCACCGAATCAGGATTGTGCAGGACACGGCACCACCCCTCAATTATTACTGGGTCCCTATACTGGTACGGACCTCCGGGCACTGGTGGGGGTCCAGGGAGGAGAAGGTTCCCAGGCTTGCTTGGCCTCCTTTAGACTGGGCAGATGTGGATGGGGGTCTGAGGTGGGGGTTGAGTATTTAGTCCACAAACATTTATTGAGCACCTACTCTGTGCCAGTCTCTTAGGGCAGGGTGGGAGGGGGTGGCTTCCCTCTAGAGGGCCTACAGTTGAGGGGTAGAACACACAGTGATCAAATAGTCATGTTGACGAGTGTGTGATTGCAAATTGGTGAGTGCTCCAGGGGAGAACTACAGGGGACTACAGGGGAGTAGAGGATCTGAGGATCTGGGGGTCCAGGTGGCTTCATGATGGAAGTGATGTTGAATTGGAGGGGATATCCAGGCCCAGGGAACAGCAGCTACAGTGGCCCCAAGGAGGGACAGTGCCACAAGCAGCAAGAAGCCAGTGTGGCTGGGGGGTGGGGGTGGGGGAGTGGGGGAGAGGGGAATGGAGATAAGGGCAGGGAGGTGACAGACCTTAGATGGTTGGGTCTTCATCCTAAGAACACACTGGTGTCTGAGCACAGGCCTGGGATTGATCCTAGCGACCCAGGTTTTTCATCTTAGTTCCCCTACTTTCCAGCTTTAAGATAAATGACTTTCAGCAAGTTATTTAATCTCCCGAAGGTCCACTTCAGTTAGCAGTTTCCTGGAAGGCTCCAGATGGCTAAAGATTTAGTGGTAAATTGGACAAACGTGATCTAGTGGGGACTAAACCTGCAGTGCCCTATACTCGCATGAAATTGAAACCAGATAAAGGCCTCAGACTTATGAGGGTATAAAATAGGGAACTTTCTGGATCTGGGGTGTCAAGAGGTGGCTTCCTCAAGAAGATGGTACCAGGGCAGTCAATGTTTCAGCTGGAAGCTGAAGGACAAGGAGGCATAAACTAGGCTGATCAGGGCCACAGCAGGTGCAAAGGCCCTGGGGTTGAAGAGAACAAGCAGTGCTGTGTGGATGCTGTGCTCTAAATCAGGGACAAGGGGTTAGATTGTTATTTCAAGTGCAGTGGGGCCAGGCCAGGGGGGAATGTGATTCTGTCCTGGGAAGTATGTGGCAGGACTGGCTGTCACAGCCGCCTCATTTCCCCTCACTCAGACCGTGATCGTCGGCTCCTACCTGATCGCCCATGGCTTCTTCAGCGTCTATGGGATGTGTGTGGACACACTGTTCCTCTGCTTCTGTGAGTGTTCTTTCTGCTTCCCTGCTGGGCCCTGCTTCCTTCTTCCCCAGACGAGGCCACAGATTCACCTGCCCGCTGTCCCCAGCTTTCCTGGGCACCAGCTGTCCCACTTCCTAGAGCCCTGGCATGCCCTCTCAGCTTCCTCCCTGCGCTCACGGCGGCTCCCTCCTATTGTCCCCTGCCCTGGCTGCCGCTGGAACTTCTGTCCCTGGGGCCCTTGGCTTTGGTGTCTCTGGCTTTATTGCGGGTGGGAGGGAGGTGATCTGTGGCTTCCACTAACTCTGCTCTCTCCATCTGTCTTTTTTTTTTCCTTCTACTTTCCTCCCTCTTTTCTCTTCCTCTCCTCCATGCCTGCTGGCTTCCCCGCCCTCCTCCTGCCTTCCTCCCTCTGTCCCTCCCTTCCTGACCACCACCACCCCACCCTCGTTTTCCCCCTGCTGGTTCCCGGGGGGAGCGCAGGTGAGGACCTGGAAAGGAATGACGGCTCTCAGGAGCGACCCTACTTCATGTCGCCCGAACTGAGAGACATCCTGTTGAAGGGGAGTGCGGAGGAGGGGAAGAAAGAGGCAGTTGAGGAGTAGAGTGAGGACCTGGGGGAGTGGGGTGGGCTGGGCTGGCCTCCTGGTTTCCTTCGTTTAGGCCACGGGGTGCATGTGGGGGAACTTCCTGGTGGGGGAACTTCCTGGCCGGGGAGCGTGCGCGTGCGCGTGCATGCATCCCCTTCCCGAGCCCACTACAGTCCGCCCCTTTCCTGGTCCCCAGTGCGTCTTGCTTCCTAACCCTCTGAGGCTTCTCTGTGGCCCTAAGCCCGTCCCTGGGGGGAGGGGCTTCCTTCCCCGGGGCTCTCCCCTTCACGCCGCCTGCTCCGGGGTCTCTTTCCGCAGTGGAGGACCTGGAGCGGAATGACGGCTCGGCCGAGAGGCCTTACTTCATGTCCTCCAACCTCAAGAAGCTCTTGAACAAGACCAACAAGAAGATGGCAGAGTCGTAAGGGGCTGCCGCCTTCCCCCAAAGCCTCCCACCGGGTGCTCTGCGGCTGGGTCAGTACCCCCCAGCCCCCTTGGGCCGTCACTGCCCCCACCCAGCCCCATCATCCGGTTCCCACTGGCTTACAGGGACCCAGAGGATTTGTGTATAAACCTCGATGTATACCTATGCTGAGGGCGGGCGGATATTCTCATGGCAGCCTCCCCAACCCTGCCCCGAGACTGTGAAACGAGTCGCACCTGCCCTCACCGGCCTGGTGGGGGCCTCCATGCGTCCTCTCCCCGTCTTTTGATGGGACTGTGTTGGTGTCTGAGGCTGCACAGGGCTCTCCAGGGCTGGAGCCAGGAAGTTCTCTCCCTCTGCTTTACTCTCTTGGGTCTGGCCGGGACTGAACCCCCTTCCCTGCTGCCCCAGTAGGTGGCTCCAGAGATGCCAGAAGCCCTTCTTTTCTATAACCTGGAATGCTATTAAAGTTCACCTTGTTTTTTTTCCATCTGTCTCCAGCTGAGGAGGGGCCCCTTGGAGGTGCCTTCCTTTGTCTGTCCCTCTTCCGGCTTGGGGTTGGGGGCGGGAGGCGGGGGCGGGGGGGAGCATGAGTGCCAGGGTGGGGTTGTTCCCAGTATGCATGTGGCGCTGTGTGCAGGGGAGAAGGGAAAGGGGAGAGCTTTGGGGGAGGGTGGCTGGGAAGAGCGTGCTAATTATTTGCTCCCTAATGGAAACCAGACGCACGAACGGAGCAGTTGGGCCCAAATCCTCCCCCTTCTTCTGCCAGTTATCAACACAGCTCCCTTTGTAAGAGAGAAAAGAAACTGAATCCACCCAAGGGATGTCTTGGGCAGGGGGAGAGGTGAGATGCCCTGGTGAAACCAGCCCCCCCCCCCTCTGCCCAGCCACCTCCCCTCCACCATCCCTTTGCCAAACTTGTCAAATGAACTCAGGGGCTGGGGTTTCCTGTTCCCCCTTGGCAATATCCCCGGCCCACCCCCACTCACAGCCCCAGACTCTTGTCTTTGTGCGTCAGCCGCCTTCCGGAAGCCCAGCGAGCTGAGAATTCACAGCCTGGGGTCCCCCTTTGCTGTGCCTGCCGTCCCCCATTCTGTCTGCACGCCCCCTCGTGTAAGTGCAATTCCAACTACTAATAAAGTGCCTATTGTATAGAAAGCACAGGCCTGGCGTGTTTGTGGGGGTGGGCGGTAGAAGGACCCTCAGACCCATTTCCCTGGGATGTTAACTTCCAGTGCTTGGAAGGCACGTGAGCAATAAATGCCCCTTGGTAGGCTGGGATCCCTGGCATCCACCTTTGTGGTCTCAAGGCCTGGACACATGCCCCAAGGCCGACTTTCTAATGCTGCCTGTGGGTCCACATATTTCCTGAGCCTGCAAAGCTGCACCAAGGGGCCCTGTGCTACCTGGGTGGAGATGGGAGGGGTGGCTCATGACTGTCCCCTGGTGGCTGCTACCAGTAGCACCATCTGCCGCGCTTTCCTGGAATTTTTTCTTAAATATTCAAATAAACCACCATTTTTTGAGTACTCCCAATCTGCTATACCCAATAGCGCACGTCTGTCACTCTCCCTGTTTTGCTGCTCGTGAAATTAAGGCAAAGAGGGTACCCTGTGAGTAAGGGGCAGGGGCATTTGAACCCGGGACTCCCTGACTCCGAAGTCCCTCTCCTCTGCCCTGGAGTGCCTTGTTCACCTCCACTCTTTGACTTAGCTCCTGTTAGCCTCCTAAACCTGCTCCCTTCTCACCTGGTCTTTAGCCCTTGCCAGCGTCCCAGCCCCTTCATGGCTGCCACACCCCTCACTACTGCCCACCCAAGTCTGTCTTCCCACTACAGCCAGTACAGCCTGTGAATACCTGAGGTTCCCTTTTCCTCTGCTCAGAACCCTCCATGGCTCCCACCTTCCTGGGGATGAAAACCAAAGTCCTCCCCACAGCTCACAAGGAGAATTCCAAGCTGGAGACGTGCCACTGGGATTCCCCAGTGTTCTGATGATATTTAAAATCACTTTCCTGGCCCTCATTGCCCCTCATTGCCCCTAACTCATGGGATCTAGCCCCTTTGATATCTGGGCTTGTATCCAAAACGCTCATCATCTAGCTCACCATCACCTCCTTAAGGAAGCCTTCCCTCTTCAACTAAGGTTGGCACCCATATTGCCCTGTTTATTTTCTTTGTAGCATTTACTGCCATGTGTAATTAAAGACTTCAGTTGTATGTTCACTTGCTAATTGACAATTTCCCCAGCCGGAATGTCAGCTCAAAGAGGACACATTTTGCCTCTCTTTTACCACCTTCTCCCAGGGTGGAGCAGGGTGCCTGGTCCACAGTGGGCGCTCCATACATGTGCACGGAGCAGCTGGAGATGAGTGAGAAGGGCTTAGTCCAGTGCCCATGAGGGGAGTGCACAATGCCCGTGATTGTTAGGAGTACATACCAGCATCTATGTTCCTGGTTCTTTTATCTCTGTTCAAAGCCCTCTGGCAGAGATTGGATGACACTGGGAAGAAGCAGGCAAACCAGTGAGGGGCCACTGCACCAGTCCAGGCGAGTGCTGATGGCAGCTAGACTCGAGTGGCAATGGTGTAGGTGAAAACAAAGTGTTCTGATTTTGGATATGATTTGAAGATGGAGCTGATGTTACTGAGTACATGTGGAATGTGAGAGAGAGCAAGGAGCCAAAATGCCTCCCAGAGTTTTGGCCCAAGATCAAGGATCTCAGACTGGGTTCCCTGGAAGCAGACCTGTGATGAAGATTTGTGTGCCAGTGATTGGGTAAGGAAGTGTTCTCAGAGAGAGAGAGAGGGAAGCAGGGTTGGGGAAGGGGAAAAGCCAGGCAAGGTGGCAATCAGGCCACGTGTACACTGATCCCTCAGGGAGCTCTGGGGTATGAGTTAAATTTGGCATTGTCCTGGCCAGTAACTCAGGGACTAAAGACTGCCGCAGGGGACATAAAGTCCTTGACAATTCTCACTTCTGAGCATGTGGGCAAAGGGCCAGGTGCCTCCAGAGCTCGAGGGCCATCTGCTGGAGGACATTTGCGGGTGTCAGCTATGGGAAGCAAAATGCAGAGTCCAGGGAAGCGTGCAAAAACCAAAGCAAACAAAAAACAACATGAAGCATGTGAAGGTGCTTGTATGAAAGTGTTTGGAGAAACATTATTCAGAATAAGGGGGAAGCACCCCAAGTGTCAGTCAACAGTAGACAAAACGTGGTATAAACACACAATGGAATATTTTTCAGCCGTAAAAAGGAATTAAGTTCTGATCCATGCTACAGTGTGGCTGAACCTTGAAGATGTTCTGCTGTGTGAAATAAGGCAGCCACAAAAGGACACATTGTGTGATACTACTTATATGAATGATCTAGAATAGACAAATTCATAGAGACAGAAAGTAGATTAGAGTTTACCAGAAGCACATATATTTGTAATTGTTAAATGGTCTTCATGAATTGACACATATCAACAAATAGTGTCCTTCTTTGTCCCTTTTATCAGTTGTTGAATAAAATCTACTTCAGCCACCTCTGCTCTCTTTTGGTTACTATTGGCATGAGTATTTTTTTTTTTTTTACATCCTTTCACTTTCAAACTACTAGTGTCTGAATACGCTGTGAGTTTCTTGTAAACAGTATATTGTTGGGTCATGCTTCTTTCTTTTTTAACTATTCTGCCAATCTATGTCTTGGAGAATTTAATCCATTTACATTTAAAGTCAGTAACGATGATGAATCAGAAGAAAGAATCAGAGCTTTCTTCTGATTCTAATTGGTCTTTGTAAGTCTTATACAGAAATTTTTCTCTCAGGTTTTCCATGACTGCCTACTTTTTTTTTTTTTTTTTTAGGAATAAGTAGTATACTTTATTAAACAGAGAAGTTTGTTAAAAGGAGAAAGTACATGTTAAAGAGGTTACCATGGACCTGCCCAAGAGAGGGACACACAATGAGTGGAGTGGACCAGCTTAGATTTATAGGAAAGTTTTATTGGTAGCAGGTTTCCATAGTAACATTTGAATACGAGGTCTTCTTTGTTCTAAGGGGAGACAGCTAGCAGAATTCTAGGCTTGTTGTCACATACTTAAAATTTGTCTTTGGGTAAATAGCTAGCAATCTTTATGACCCTGTGCTTCCTATTATAAGCTAAGAGTTTGCTTTGGGCCCAGAATTTTACAAATGTTGATGGTTTGGGGAGTCTTCAATAGTTTGGGGGCTTTAGGGAATTTTTTTGTGTCCCAGGAAGTCTGTAGTTCTGTATTAGTTTCTTTGGAGCTAGATAAGAAACAGGGACTTGCAGTTGTCTGTTAACTCTTCCAGAGTGGATAGGAAACAAGGGACTTACAGTTGTCCTATTTTATCCTGCTTCAATCCCCCCTCCCCAAAAGAGTTTAATCCCTTTGATCTTAAAAGGAGGCTGAAGGATAAATTTTTGATGTTTTCACAGAGTTGAGAGAGTACATGTAGGAATGTGCATAATTTCTGGCAATGTTGGAAGGGTTGGGAGATATTGGAAAATCTATAGTTACTCTGTTACAATCTGCCTCATCCCACCACTCTTAGAATCTTTCCACCACCTCCTCCGCATAAGTCCTGAGCAGGGGAGGTTCTAGGTTTACAGCTTGCAATGTGAGAAAAGAGAAAGCAATAGCATTTGGGGGAAGGCAGGTATGCTGTGGCTCGCTTAGAGCTGCTTTGCCCCCCTGCTCATTTATTTTGTCGAATAATGATGTGCCAGTCACATTTGAACGTGGACAGTCATCCTAGGTGCTGGTATGTAGTTGAATTGGGATTTCTGGTGCCCAGGATGTCACCTTTTGTGATTATCCAGATTAAGCTGTTCCAAACACATGTCACAGATGGGCAGGTCCTGTTTAGAGGTAGTCAACCATGTCTGGAGATACTTGGGGCTCCACAACTTGCATATTTGTTGGTGAGAACCAGGGAGCCATTGGCCCTGGGCCCCTGCAGCCCTGGTTGGGAGCAGCCAACAGGGTTTTCAGAGAGTCTTCGCTCTGCTATGGGGACCAGATGCCCTCTCGGGTCCAGGATCCTGCTGTGAAATTTGAACCTCTTGTGTCCCCTGGGAAAGGCATATCCGTTCATTCTCATTCAATATTGCTGGATGGTAGCTTTTGATTACCCATGGAGATGTGACCCACCCAATGGTGGGGGTGGCAACTTTTGATCAGATGGTTTCCATGGAGATGTATCTCCACCCATTCAAGGTGGGGTTGCTTACTGGAGCCCTTTAAGAGGGAACCATTTTGGAGAAAGCTTTAGAGCCCACGCAGCCAGAGACCTTTGGGAATGAGGAAGGGAAATGCCTCCAGGGGAGCTTCCTGAAACGAGAAGCCTGGAGAGAAAGCTAGCAGATGTTGCCATATCCATCATGTGCCTTTCCAGTTGAGAGAGAAACCCTGAATGTCATTGGCCTTCTTGAACCAAGGTATCTTTCTCTGGATGCCTTAGATTGGACATGTCTAAAGCCGTGATTTAATTTGGACATTTTCACAGCCTTAGAACATGTCAACTAGCAACTTAATAAATTCCCCTTTTTAAAAGCATTCTCTTTTTGGTATATCGCATTCCGGAAGCTTACAAACTAGAACACCTGCCTTCCTGCCTGGTGGACAGGGCTCTGGAGGCTCTCTTCATCTTCAGGGGCTCCTTTGGTCTTTGGAGGCACTCCTGCCTCCAGTGCCCCGCTCTCCACATCAATGACAGGCTCTCTGTGGCTTCTGCCCTGAGTGGTCCCAAGGTGGTTGGTTACCATTCATAGCTAAAGCTATGAGCCAGGCCTTATTCAGGTCTCCTCTTGCTTTCTCCTCCTTCGTAACTGAAATGCAGGTCTTGAAGGTCAGTGCCCTACTTGGAAGATGCTACTGTCTTGAGGTCTTTTGAAATCACTCCTGCCTGGCTTGCCAGAAAATGTAACTGGTGCCATGCTGACAATGTACTAGCTGAGTTACGATCCAGGTTTGATAGTCTCAGGACTAAAAGAATTTAAAGGCGAGAGGGCCAGTAAGCATAAGTAGTAAAGTTTATTAAAAGGAGTTTATTAAAAGGAGAAAGTACATGTTAAAGGGGCACATAGATGTGCCCAAGGGAGGGAAGTGGTGACTGCCTACTTTTTTTTTTTTTAGGATTCTTTAAAAACTTTTTTTATTGTATAGTATAACATATATACAAAGCAAAGAAATATAAAAGCAGTACTTTTCAAAGCACTCTTCAAAAAGTGGTTACAGGATAGATCCCAGAGTTTGTCATGGGTTACCATACAATCTTCTCATATTTTTCCTTCTAGCTGCTCCAGAATATAGGCGGGTAGAGGGCTTAAATACTTTTTTATCATCACAATCAATTTTTTTCCTTCTTTTTTTGTGAACAATAACCTATATACAAAAAAGCTATAAATTTCAAAGCATAGCACCACAATTAGTTGTAGGACATATTTCAGACTTTGATATGGGTTACAATTTCACAATTTTAGGTTTTTACTTCTAGCTGCTCTAAAATACCGGAGACTAAAAGAGATATCAATGTAATGATTCGGCATTCATATTCATTTGTTAAATTGTATCTTCCCTGTATAACTCCACCATCACCTTTGATCTTTCCATACTTTTCAATGGGGTTGTTTGGGCTATGGCAATTCTAAATTTTTGCTATTGGAAGGGTCTGTCACTAATACGGGGTAGGGAGATGGAACTGTCTGATGTTCTGGAGAGGCTGGGCCCTCTAGGTTTCAGGACTTATCTGGACCGGGGACCCATCTGGAGGTTGTAGGTTTCTGAAAAGTTACTCTAGTGCCTGGAACCCTTGTGGAATCTTATACATTGCCCTAGGTCTTCGTTAGGATTGGCTGGAATGGTCCTGGTTGGGAATTGACTGCCTACTTTTGTCTTCAGTTGATCTTTTGTGGAGCAGACTTTCAATCCCTTCTCATTTCCCTCTGTGCTTATTCTTCAGATAGTCTCTTTTTGTGGTTACCATAGGACTTAAATTCAGCATCCTAAATCTACAACAATCTCATTTGCTTTGAGACCAACTTCACTTTAATAGCACACAGATGATGTTCCTGAATCCCTCCGCCCCCCACCTTTATGTAGTTCTTATCACAAATGAAATCTTTATACATTGTGTGCCCGAAACCATAGATTTATTGCTACTTTTCCTTTGTTTGCATTTTAGATATGTAGGGCGTAAAAAGTGGAGTTACAAACCAAAGTGGAGTTACAAAATGCAATAGCACTATAAAAAACAGAGAGCTCTGCATCAAAAACAGTGGACCCTAATGTAAAGGGTGGGCTCTGGTTAATAATGTAATTATAATAACATTGTTTCATCAATTGTAACAAAGGTACCATGCTAATGCAAAATATTAATAACAGGGAAAACTGTGGGGGGTGGGGGAAGTATATGTGGGGACTCCATAATTTCTGCATGATTTTTCTGTAAACCTACAACTGCCCTAATTGAAAAAAAAATACAATAGTACTGGCATTTATATTTACCCATGTAGTTATCCTTACCAGATACCTTTATTTCTTTATACAGTTTCAATATACTATGCAGTGTTCTTTCCTTTCAATCTGAAGAACTCCCTTTGGCATTGTTTATAGGGCCAGCCTGATAGTGATAAGCTCCCTTAGTTTTTGTTCATCAAGAAATGTCTCAATCTCTAACTCATATTTCAAAGACAGTTTTGCTGTTTGTTTTTTTTTGTAATTATATTCATTTAATTTGGCATGCTCATGTAATAAATAGAAATAGTTCATATTCTTCTCAATAGGTGTAGAAAAAGGTTTTGTCAAAATCAACATGTACTCATGAGACAAATTGTGTCAAACTTGGTAGAGGTGGGAGCATTCTAAAATTAACAAAGATATCTACCAAAATCCTATAGCACAAAAAGATACCTAATAGCAAATTATGCCACTTTCCTTCCCTGCACCCATTCAGAAGAGGAAGATGAAGGAAAGTAAAAAATAAAATTTTAAGTAGAATATCTGATTTGAGAAATTCTGCATTGTGACTGAGATTCAGATAAATATGGCCATATAGAACTGGAAGGATTTAGAAGGTCTTAAGGGGATGCTGTCTGTTCATCAGGGAAGGAAAATATCAGAGTACGACAGAAAATCATCCTCAAATGTCCCCAGCATTTGAACTCAGACCCTTGGGGTGTTCCCTGGGCTTGGTGGGTCCTGGACACCTCTGAAAGCCCAGCCCTGTCCTGCTTTCCCTGCAGGAGAAGTTGGTATCTGGGCTCACACTGCTTTCCCTTCACTTGCAATTCCCACAGTAATACACGTCTGGGCCCTCATCGTTCATAGAGCTCAGCTGCAGAGAAAACTGGTTCTTGGGATTCCCTCTGGAGTCAGAGTCAGCTATAGCGTGACAGGTTGTATGCTATGCCACTGTCAACACCAGTGCATCCTACTTACTGAAGTCGCTTTTAGGGCTGGAGAACCCACCTTCAGCAGGAATTACTGATTCTGATGGAGAACACAGAGGCAGAGCAGGTAAAGAAAGGGATCTTTGAGGGATTCTCCAGTCCTGGACCTGATTTTTTTGCAGCTGAATCTACAACAGGATATCTTGGTTCAAGAGGGCAGATGAATTTCAGGGTTTCTCTCTCAAGTGAGAAGACATATGGCCAACACAGTCCAGACTTCTCTCTGGGCTGGAAGGGCACATGGCAAACATGGCATCATCTACTAGATTCTTCTCCTGGCTATTTGTTTCATGAAGCTCCCTAGGAGACATTTTCCTTCTTTGTCTCCAAAGGTCCCTGGCTGGTGAACTCTGCTTTTCTAGCGGCTATGTCATTCTGCTCTGCTCTCTCTGAATCCAGTTTTGCTGGTTTTAGAATTATTTTCTGTCAGCACTTTGAATGTGTTATCCCACTGCCTTCTGGCCTCCACCGTTTCTGATGAGAAATGAGCGCTTACTCTTGAGGTTTAGGTGTAGGTGACCAGTTGCTTCTCTTTTGCAGCTTTCGGGATTTTCTCTTTGTCTTTGGCATTCAGTGTGTCTGGGTGTGGATCTCTTTGAGTTCATCCCATTTGGAGTTTTTTCAGCTTCTTGGAAGTATCCATTCACGTCTTTCATTCGATTTAGGAAATAGTCTGTCATTATGTGTTTGAATACTCCTTCTCTTTCTTCTCCTTCTGCGACTCCTTTAATTCATATATTGGTTCCTGTGATGGTGTTAGGCTCTGTTCACTTTTCTTCATTCTTCTTTCTGCTCCTCAGACTTATTTTTCCAAGTTCACCGATTCTTTATGTGTGTGTCTGTGTGTATGGGGCGGGTGGGGGGAGAGAGCGAGAGAAACTTTACTTTTTGTGTATTTTTTTTCCATTTTTAAAGTTTTCTTCACATATCATACAGTCCAACCAAAGTGAAAAATCACTGGTTCCCGGCATAATCACATAGCCATATCTTACTTTTATAACAGCCTTTTCATGCTTTCTTGCCCTACGCCTTTGGAGCAGTTGCTTTCCTCAATGGAGCTTTCTGACCCTTTGTGTTAGTTAGATTCAGTTGTCAACTTGGCCAGGTGCGCATACCTAGTTTTGTTGCTGCGGACATAAGCCAATGGTACATGAACCTCATCTGTTGCTAATTACATCTGCAGTCAGCTAGGAGGCGTGTCTGCTGCAATGAGTGACATTTGACTTAATTGGCTGGTGCTTAAATAAGAGAACGCAATGTAGCACAGCCTAAGCAGCTTGGCATTCCTCATCTCAGCACTAGCAGCTCAGCCCAGGCCTTTGGAAATGCAGAAAGAAGTCACTCCAGGGAAAGTTGTTGGAACCCAGGGGCCTGGAGAGAAGACCAGTAGAGACCATCCTGTGCCTTCCACGTAAGAAAGAACCTCAGTGGAAAATTAGCTGCCTTTCCTCTGAAGAACCAACAAAATAAATCCCCTTTTATTAAAAGCCAATCCATCTCTGGTGTGTTGCATTCCGGCAGCTAGCAAACTAGAACACCTTTCTTGGGAGCCTCCACCTTCTGGCCTGCAGTGTTCTGGGCAGGAAATTTCTGGGCTGAAGGCTTCTTGCCCATAGTAATCATGTTTTTTTTTTTTTTTTTACATGGGCAGGCACCGGAAATCGAACCCGGGTCCTCGGGCTTGGCAGGCAAGCATTCTTACATGCTGAGCCACCGTGGCCTGCCCCATGTTTTTTTTTTACTGGAACTTTAGCAACAGCTGCTGTTCCCTTAGCAGCAGGTGCTGTTTGGGGAGGAGCTTTCAGAAGAGCTGCCTTTTGAAGCTGTGATTCAGTTTGCTAATGTTGGAATGCAATATAACAGAGATGGGTTGGCTTTTATAAATGGGATTTATGCATTTTAACTTTTTTTAAAAATAGTATAACATATATACAAAGCAAAGAAATAAAAAAAGCAATAGTTGTCAAAGCACTCTTCAACAAGTAGTTACAGGACAGATCCCAGAGTTTGTCATGGGCTACCATATGATTCTCTCAGATTTTTTTCCTTCTAGCTGTCCCACAATATAGGAGGCTAGAAGGCTTAAATATGTTCTTATCATCACAATTGATTTTTTCCTTCTTTTTTTTTTTTGTGAAAAATAATATATAATTTCCAGGTCAAGATGGCGGCTTAACAACGTGTGAGTTTTAGTTCGTCCTCCAGAACAATTGCTAAATAACCAGAAACAGTACAGAATAGCTCCTGGGGCCATGTCAGTGACCAGACACACAGCGTACCCCAGTCTGAACCAGCTGGACTGGCTGCGAGCACCCCCCGGAACCGTTGAGTTCCCAAAGCTGCGGCAGCCAGCACCCCTCCCCCACAGGCCGCTTCCCAGAGGGGAAAGGAAAGGACTTCACCAGCAGCAGGGACTGGGCACAATCAAACGCCAATTGTGGAACTAATTAACAAATTCTGACTACTAAAAATAGGCCCCCAGCTTAGGTGAACCTGATCAAAGTGGAGGTTGCTCATTTTTGCCCCAGCGCCAAGGGAGCAGGACTAACAGAAAAAGTGGGAGGGGGGGAAAGAAGGAAAGAGGTTTTTGTGGCTGTGTATCTACAAAGGCTTGACTGCCTCTGGATACAGCGGCAGGACTTTTCAGGCTGCAACTGCCCCAGGCATAGGCAGAAGTGAGCTCTTTTGGGGGCTTGTCTGGAGCCTGTGCCTTCCCCAGGGGAGGGGTGAAGCCGCACCCAGGTGGACTCCCTCCCTCAAGGAATTCAGACCCCAGGGCTTGGTAATTTGAAGCCATTAAAACCAGCCTACAACCTTTCCTCTGTCTCTACCACGCCCCCAGCAGGGAGAGTCTGCCAAAGTTAAAGGTACCGCATCATCTTATGCTGGTGGGACCTGCAGTCAGACAAGCACCACATACTGGGCAGGATAAGAAAAACAGAGTCCAGAGACTTCACAGGAAAGTCTTTCAACCTGCTGGGTCTCACCCTCAGGGAAAACTGACGCAGGTGACTCTTTCCTCCTGATAGGAGGACAGTTTGGCCTGGGAAAATCTGGCTGGGGTCTATAATATCTAAGTAGACCCTCCTAAGTGTGTGTGGGGGAAAGGCACCACATAAGCAGGGCAAGAAACAAGAAAACAAGAACTGAAAAATTCTCCTCTGTTAAACAAAAGTTAAGCGAAAGGTCCAGATAAAGCTGAACGGAATGTCAAAGAACAGATAGACAACAAATTCATCCAGCAAGAAAACCCTAGATAAAAGAAGTGAAAGCAATCTCCAGAATAAACTAATTAAGGTAATTAAATGCCTAGACACCAGCAAAAAAATAACAAATCACTCTAGGAAAACTGAAGATATGGCCCACTCAAAGGAACAAACCAACAATTCAAATGACATACAGGAGCTGAAACAATTAATTCAGAATGTACGAACAGACATGGAAAACCTCATCAAAAATCAAATCAATGAATTGAGGGAGGATATAAAGAAGGCAAGGAGAGAACAAAAAGAAGAAACAAAGTCTGAAAAAACAAATCACAGAACTTATGGGAATGAAAGACACAGTAGAAGAGATGAAAAAAAACAATGGAAAGCTACAATGGTAGATTTTGAGAGACAGAACATAGGATTTCAAAACTGGAGGACGGAACATCTGAAATCCGACAAGAAACAGAAACTATAGGGAAAAAATGGAAAAATATGAGCAGGGACTCAGGGAATTGAAACGCATATGAAGCTCATGAATATACGTGTTGTGGGTGTCCCAGAAGGAGAAGAGAAGGGAAAAGGAGGAGAAAAACTAATGGAGGAAATTATCACTGAAAATTTCCCAACTCTTATGAAAGACTTAAAATTACAGATCCAAGAAGTGCAGCGTACCCCAAAGAGAATAGATCCAAATAGACATACTCCAAGACATTTAATAATCAGAATGTCAGCGGTCAAAGAGAAAGAGAGGATCTTGAAAGCAGCAAGAGAAAAGCAATCCATCACATACAAGGGAAGCCCAATAAGACTATGCGCAGATCTCTCAGCAGAAACCATGGAGGCGAGAAGACAATGGGATAATATATTTAAATTATTAAAAGAGATAAACTGCCAACCAAGAATTCTATATCGAGCAAAACTGTCCTTCAAAAATGAGGGAGAAATTAAAACATTTTCAGACAGAAAACCACTGAGAGAATTTGTGACCAAGAGACCAGCTCTGCAAGAAATACTAAAGGGAACACTAGAGACAGATACAAAGACAGAAGAGAGAGGTGTGGAGAAGAGTGTAGAAAGGAAGACTATGAGTAAAGGTAAAAAGAAAGAAAATTAGATATGACATATAAAATCTAGAAGGCAAAATAGTAGAAGAAAGTACTACCCATGCAGTGATGACACTGAATGTTAACGGATTAAACTCTCCAATCAAAAGACATAGTCTGGCAGAATGGATTAAAAAACAGGACCCATCTATATGCTGTCTCTACTCAAAGGCACGAGGCCAAGGACACAAATGGACATTTACACACCAATGTTTATAGCAGCATCATTAACAATTACCAAGAGATGGAAACAGCCAAAATGTCCATCAACAGACAGTTGACTAAACAAACTGTGACATGTACATAAGGTGGAATATTATGCAGCTGTAAGACAGAATAAAGTTATGAAGTATATAACAATATGAATGGACCTTAAGGACATTATGCTGAGTGTGATTAGCCAGGAACAAAAGGACAAATACTGTATGGTCTCACTGATAAGAACTGACATTAGTGAATAAACTTGGAATATTTCCTTGGGAAAAAAAAAAAAAGAATTGTCAACTCCCAGGAGATGAAAGACTGCGTCTGAATAGTCAACTCTACTCTTTTGTGCATTTGATCAATTCATCATTTTAGGACACACTGTTGAACCTTCCTTTTACTTAGTTATTGGGTTTGACCACTGAAACTGAATTAACTGTAGATGCCTTTTGAATCTGATTAATTATATGTGCTGATCAGGCCTTCCTTTTCTTGCTACTAATCTACTTTTGCTAAGATAATTTGGCTTTCTTATTATGTATTCTGTATTGATCAAAGAAAGTACATACCTAAACTTTAAAAACATATATTTAATTAACATTTTATGTATGGACACTTTCTTATATATTAAAGAAATAAAATAGTAAGCAAAAAAAAACATATATACATAAAAGCAACAAATTTCAAAGCTTGGCCCCACAATTAGTTGTAGAACATATTTCAGAGTTTGGTGTGGACTACAGTTCCACAATTTTAGGTTTTTACTTCTAGCTGCTCTAAGATACTGGAGACTAAAAGAGATATCAATTTAATGATCCAGCATTCATATTCATTTGTTAAATCCTATCTTCACTGTATAACTCCACCATCACCTTTGATCTTTCTATCCCTCTCTTTAGGGGTGTTTGGGCTATGACTACTCTAACTTTTTCACATTGGAAGGGTCTGTCAGTAATATGGGCAGGGGGATGGAACTATCTGATGTTCTGGAGAGGCTGGGCCCTCTAGGTTTCAGGACTTATCTGAACCAGGGACCCATCTGGAGGTTGTAGGTTTCTGGAAAGTTACTCTAGTGCATGGAGCCCTTGTTGAATCTTATATATTGCCCTAGGTGTTCTTTAGGATTGGCTGGAATGGTCCTGGTTGGGGGTTGGCACGTTATGATAGGTAGCAAGGTTTACCTGAAGCTTGCATAAGAGCAACCTCCAGAGTAGCCTCTCGACTCTATTTGAACTCTTTCTGCCACTGATACTTTATTAGTTACGCTTCTGTTCCTACTTTTGGTCAGGATGGGATTGTTGGCCCCATGGTGTGACTCATCCCTGGGGGTCATCTCGCATGTTGCCAGGGAGACTTTTACCCCTGGATGCCATCTCCCACGTATATAAAGGGAATTTATGAAGTTACAAGTTTATAGTTGTACGGCCATAAAAATGCCCAAACTAAGGCATCCAATGAAAGATACCTTGGCTCAGGAAAGGCTGATGGCATCTGGAACACCTCTGACAACTGGGAATGCACATGGCTGGCATCTGCTGATTCTTTGGCTTCTGGTTTCAAACAGCTTCCTCAGGGACATTTTCTTTCTGCATATCCAATAATCTCTGTCTGGGTCAAAAATGGTTTCCTCTTAAAGAACTCCGGTGAGCTAAGACCCACCTTGAATGGGTGGAGGCACATCTCCATGGAAACCACCTAGTTAAAAGGTCCCACCCACATTTGGACGGGTCACATCTCCATGGACCAATTTAATAAAGAAGAGCCCCCCCTAAAATACCGAACCAGTATTAAAGAACATGGCTTTAGAGAAACTCAACATTTGGGCCTCTAAACTAAAACATAAACAGTAAAGACTCCCCCAAAAAGAAATATTTTTGAAACTTAAAAAGAACCTAGTTTATTTTCATCAGTCATTACTCAGCAAACATTCACACGAGCAATTAACATTTAGCTGTTTATTGGTAAGTATTACTCTAAATTTAATTTAATATGGAAAACATAAGTTAACAATTGTCATCAGAAGTGTTCATTTTTCAGATTTAATTGGTTATAAATAAACAAAAACTCATTCTAAAAAAAAAAGAACCTGGCTTTTCTGGGGTACACAACAGTTTCAAACTGGCACAAATGGCTTAACTTCAGGCTTAATTATTCCGTACCTCATTTTCTTTGCCTTTATGATTTAAAACAATCAGAATCTGTCATCTTGGTTTTCCTTTCTCTGGCTTCAATCTTCTTGGTCCATCTTGTGGCTGCAATTTTGTACTGATATCTGCTACGCTTGGAGCCAGATATGACTCTTTCTTCTGCCAGCTCCAATCTGCTGTTGAATCCCTCTAGGGAAATTTTTATTTCATTTATTGTGGTTTTCAGCTGCAGTATTTCTGATTTGGTTCTATTTTATAATCTCTATTTCTTTATTGAAATTCTCATTTTGTTCCTATATTGTTTTCCTGATATCCTTCAGGTCTTTGTTCATGTTTTCCCTTATCTTTTGGGGCATATTTAAGACCATTAAAAAAACTTTCTATTTTTAAATAATTTCAAACATACAGGACCATTGCAAAAATAATAAAAACCACACATAGAGGCCTCAAACCACCCCCCACTTCACCCCAGGCCCAGATACCCAGATCCACCAATTTTAACATTATCCATCTGTGGTAATTAGATTCAGTTGTCAAGTTGGCTAGGTGAAGGCACCCAGTTTTGTTGCTGTGGACATGAGACAATGGTAGGTGAACCTCATTTGTTGCTAATTACATCTGCAGTCGGCTAGGAGGCGTGCCTGCTGTAATAAATGACATTTGACTTAATTCGCTGGTGCTTAAATGAGAGAGCACAAGGTACCACAGCCTAAGCAGTTCGGCATTCCTCATCTCAGCACTTGCAGCTCAGCCCAGGCCTTTGGAGATGCAGAAAGAAATCACCCTGGGGAAAGTTGTTGGAACTCAGAAGCTTGGAGAGAAGGCCAGCAGGGACCATCCTGTACCTTCCCACGTAAGAAAGAACCTCAGTGGAAAGTTAGCTGCCTTTCTTTTGAAGAACTAACAAAATAAATCCCCTTTTATTAAAAGCCAATCCGGTTAACTAACAAAACATTTAGAAATCATTCCATTCTACATATACAATCAGTAATTCTTAACATCATCATATAGTTGCATATTCATCATTTCTTAGTACATTTGCATCGATTTATAAAAAGAAATAAAACAATAATAGAGAGAGAAAACAAAAAGCCAATCCGGTTCTGGTGTGTTGCATTCTGGCAGCTAGCAAACTAGAATACCATCTATCTATCTATCTATCTATCTATCTATCTATCTATCTATCTATCTATCTATCTATCTATCTGTCTGTCTGTCTGTCTGTCTGTCTGTCTGTCTGTCTGTCTGTCTGTCTATCTGTCTATCTGTCTATCTGTCTATCCGTCTGTCTCTCCATCTATTCTATTTTCCTGAATGCTGACAGCAGATTCCACACATCATAATCCTTCAACACGTAATATTTCCATGTACATTTCCTATGAACAAGGATATTCACTTTTTTTTATTTTTTTTTTTAACGGAAAAAAAAAGTTAACACAAGATTTAGAAATCATACCATTCTACATATGCAATCAGTAATTCTTAACATCATCACATAGATGCATGATCATCGTTTCTTAGTACATTTGCATCGGTTTAGAGGAACTAGCAATACAACAGAAAAAGATATAGAATGTTAATATAGAGAAAAGAAATAAAAGTAGTAATAATAGTAAAAAAAAAAAAAAAACCCTATAGCTCAGATGCAGCTTCATTCAGTGTTTTAACATGATTACTTTACAATTAGGTATTATTGTGCTGTCCATTTTTGAGTTTTTGTATCTAGTCCTGTTGCACAGTCTGTATCTCTTCAGCTCCAATTACCCATTGTCTTACCCTGTTTCTAACTCCTGCTGAACTCTGTTACCAATGACATATTCCAAGTTTATTCTCGAATGTCGATTCACGTCATTGGGACCATACAGTATTTGTCTTTTAGTTTTTGGCTGGACTCACTCAGCATAATATTCTCTAGGTCCATCCATGTTACTACATGCTTCATAAGTTTATCTTGTCTTAAAGCTGCATAATATTCCATCGTATGTATATACCACAGTTTGTTTAGCCATTCTTCTGTTGATGGACATTTTGGCTGTTTCCATCTCTTCACAATTGTAAATAACGCTGCTATAAACATTGGTGTGCAAATGTCTGTTTGAGTTTTTGCCCTTAATTCCTTTGAGTAGATTCCCAGCAATGGTATTGCTGGGTCGTATGGCAATTCTATATTCAGCTTTTTGAGAAACCGCCAAACTGCCTTCCACAGTGGTTGCACCATTTGACATTCCCACCAACAGTGGATAAGTGTGCCTCTTTCTCCGCATCCTCTCCAGCACTTGTCATTTTCTGTTTTGTTGATAATGGCCATTCTGGTGGGTGTGAGATGATATCTCATTGTGGTTTTGATTTGCATTTCTCTAATGGCCAGGGACATTGAGCATCTCTTCATGTGCCTCTTGGCCATCCGTATTTCCTCTTCTGGTAGGTGTCTGTTCAAGTCTTTTTCCCATTTTATAATTGGGTTGGCTGTCTTCTTGTTGTTGAGTTGAACAATCTCTTTATAAATTCTGGATACTAGACCTTTATCTGATATGTCATTTCCAAATATTGTCTCCCATTGTGTAGGCTGTCTTTCTACTTTCTTGATGAAGTTCTTTGATGCACAAAAGTGTTTAATTTTGAGGAGCTCCCATTTATTTCTTTCTTTCTTCAGTGTTCTTGCTTTAGGTTTAAGGTCCATAAAACCGTCTCCAGTTGTAAGATTCATAAGATATCTCCCTATATTTTCCTCTAACTGTTTTATGGTAGGATATTCACTTTTGTAATCACCTTAAGTCAGTTATCAAGTTCAAGAGATTTAACATTTTTATAGAGTGTAATTCCATACTTCAATTTTTTCTTACATCCCAGTAATGTCTTGTGGAGCCATTTCTCCTCCATTCTTAGATTTCACCCAATATCATGCATTGCATTTCACTGTCATTATCTCTTTAATTTCCTTCTTTTTTTTAAATTGTGGAACTATTTATAAAGCATAAATCTTCCCATTGCAAACCCTCCAAAGCACACCATTCAGTGGAATTAATCACATTCAGTATTGCAGTACAATCACCGCCATTATTACTAGAATTTCCCCTTCACCCCAAACAAACAAACAAGCAAAACAAACAAACAAACATAAAACCCTACACTCATTTTGTATTGCCTCCCCATTGCCCCACCCCATACCCCTGGCAACCTGTACACTACCTTCTATCTTTATACGTTTGCATATTCTCTGATATTTTCTTTGTGGTTACCATGATGCTTAAATCCAAATTCGGTAGCAATCTCATTTGCTTTGATACCAACTGTGCCAGTTTGAATCTCTTGTGGACCCCAGGAAAGTCACGTTCTGTAATCCTTATTCAACATTGCTGGGTGGGAGCTTCTTTTTTTCTTTTTAATTTAATTTATTTTATTTTTTTAAATATCCAAAACACCTAACAAATGCAAATGGGTGGGAGCTTCTTGATTGCTCCCATGGAGATGTGATCCACTCAATTGTGGGTGGTAACTTTTGATTAGATGGTTTCCATGGAGATGTGTTTCCACCCATTCAAGGTGGGGTTACTTACTGGAGCCCTTTAAGAGGGAACCATTTTGGAGAAAGTTTTAGAGACTTCACAGCCAGAGACCTTTGGGGATGAAGAAGGAAAACGCCCCTGGGGGAGCTTTGTGAAACAAGAAGCCTGGAGAGAAAGCTAGCAGATGTTGCCATATTCGCCATGTTCCTTTCCAGTTGAGAGAGAAACCCTGAATGTCATTGGCCTTCTTGGACGAAGGTATCTTTCCCTGATGCCTTAGATTGGACATTTTTATAGTCTTGCTTTAATTTGGACATTTTCACACCCCTACAACTATAAATAAGCAACTTAATAAATTCCCCTTTTTAAAGGCTGTTCCGTTTTTGGTATATCACATTCTGGCAGATTTCAAACTAGAATACCAACTTAACTTCAGTAACATACACCACGTTCCTAAACCCTGCCGCCCCCTCACTTTTATGTAGTTCTTGTCGCAGATTACATCTTTATACATGACAAATAAAAAACCATTGATTTATCATTACCTTTTATGCATTTGTCTTTTAGATCTTGTAGGAAGTAAAAAGTGAAGTTACAAATAAAAAATATAATAGCTTTGGTATTTATATTTACACATGTCATGTTTACCAGAGATACTTATTTATTCCTATGACTCCAGACAACTGTGTAGTGTCCTTTCCTTTCAACCTGCAGAACCACCATTAGCATCTCCTGTAGGACTGGTCTAGTGGTGACGTAGTCCCTCAGCTGTGGTTTATCTGGGAGTGTCTTAACCTCCCTCATTTTTGAAAGACAGCTTGGCCAGATATAGAATCCTTGTTTGGCATTTTTGTTGTTATTGTAAGTAGTTTAAGTATATCTTCTCACTGCCTTCCGGCCCCCTTGGTGACCAGAGAGAAATCAGGACTTAGTCTTATTGCATCTCCCTTTTATGTGACATGTTGCTTCTCTCGGGCAGTTTTCAGAATTCTCTCTTCATCTTTGGCATTTGAGAGTTTGATGATAACATGGTGCGGTGTGGGTCTATTTGGGCTTATCCTGTTTGGAGTTTTGTGAGCATCTTGGATGTGTATATTACTGTCTTCATTAAATTTGGGAAATGTTTAGCCATTGTTTCTTTAAATAATCTCTCTGCTCTTTTCTCTCTCTCTTTCTTCTCCTTCTGGGGTTTCCACTTTCTGTGTGTATTGGCATGTGTTCTAGTTTGCTAGCTGCCAGAATGAAATATACCAGAAATGGAATGGCTTTTTAAAAGGGGGATTTAACAAGTTGCTAGTTTACAGTTCTAAGGCCAAGAAATTGTCCCAATTAAAACAAGTCTATAGATCCGTCCAATCAAAGGCATCCAGGGAAAGATACCTTGGTTCAAGAAAGCCAATGAAGTTCAGGGTTTCTTTCTCAAGTGAGAAGGCACATGGCAAACATGATCAGGGTTCCTCTCTCATCTGGAAGGGCACATGGTGAACACGGCGTCATCTGCTAGCTTCTTCTCCTGGCTTCCTGTTTTATGAAGCTCCCCAGGAGGCATTTTCCCTTTTCATCTCCAAAGGTCGCTGGCTCGTGGACTCTCTGCTTCGTTGTGCTGCAGCATTCTCTGTTCTCTCCGAATCTCCCATTCTCTAAAATGTTTCCTCTTTTATAGGACTCCAATAAATTGATCAAGACCCACCCAAATGGGTGGAGACATGTTGTCACCTAATTCAGTTCAACAACCACTCTTGACTAAATCACATCATACAGGAAGATGATCTGATTAGTTTCAAACATACAGTATTGAATAGGGATTATTCTACCTTTATGAAATGGGATTTTGATTAAAACATGGCTTTTCTAGGGGGCATACTTCCTTTCAAACCAACCCAGCATGGTTGATGGGTTCCTGAGTATTACTGTCCCCTCTTCCCTAAAAACATGACCTCACAGTCCTGGACACTGCACTGCATATCCTACAATCAGAAACCCCTTGCCTCAGATATCTGCTAGACCGCTGTCTCACAGTGTTCTGTAGGAGAGCTCTGTGAGCCACCTTCTACGTGCAGGACAAGTTCTAGACAGTGAATCCTTCAGGCCACTACCAGACCGATTGGGTCAGGCACACATATTCCCAGGACACAAAGGTTACTCTGCTCCCTCTGGAACCAGGAACAGGGATTAGTACTGGAAGTGTGACCCAGCTCCATTCCAAGCCAGTGAGTGTGGAAGGGTTGGCCAGGATTCCATGAGCTCTTACCCCCTTTAAGTAGCCTTTTTCTTGATTTGGTGCTCACGGTGTTATTATGGTCCTTTCTTTACTGGATCTTTGAGAAAGATGTTCCTGGCAGTTCTTGCTGGTTGTTCAAAGCTTCCGACATTGTCTAGAGGGTTTTTACTCTGCCATCTTGATTGGGCTGGGACCAAGACCGTTATTAAAGATCTGTGCCAAGTATATTCACAGTTTTGTCTTCTTTGTTGATGGTTTCTGATTTTTCATCTTGCTCTTTTAATGGGCCATCATTTCGTATTTTTTTTGTATGCCTTGTAATTGTTCATTGAGCATTGAACATTTTAACATCTTAATGTGTTATCTCTGGAATTTAGCCCCTGAAATGTCTCATCATTAAGTTTGTTTCTAGCCTGTAATATAGTAGAGATCCCTTGCAGGCTAGGAGATAACAAAAACCAACTAACATAAAAAACAAACAAACAAACACCTTTTACAGTCTTTGCAGATTGACTCTGTGCTGGCTGGCACCCTACTCCAAAGCTCAGCCCCCTGTTCTAGTTTGCTAGTTATAAAATCATCATCTCACACCCACCAGAATGGCCATTATTAAAAAAAAACACACACACACAAAATGACAAGTGCTGGAGAGGATGTAGAGAGTGGCACACTTGTCCACTGTTGGTGGGGAGGCCAAATGCTACAACCGTTGTGGAAGACAATTTGGCGGTTCCTCAGGAAGCTAAGTATAGAACTGCCATATGACACGGCAATATCATTGCGAGGTATCTACTCAGAGGACACAAGGGCAAGGACACAAACGGACATTTGCACACCAGTGCTTATAGCAGCATTATTTACAATTGCCAAGAGATGGAAACAGCTCAAATGTCCATCAACAGAAAAGTGACTAAACAAACTGTGGTATATACATACTATGGAATATTATGCAGCTTTAAGACAGGATTAACTTATGAAGCATGTAAAAACATGGATGGACCTAGAGAACATTATGCTGTGTGAGATTAGCCAGAAAAAAAAGGACAAATACTGTATGGTCTCACTGATATGAACTAACATTAATGAGAGAACTTGGAGAATTTCCTTTAAGAACACTGATTATAGTGAATAAAAAAAGTATTTGCAAAGTCCCCTTCGGGGAATGGTGAGAAAGGGGTAAAACTCAACTTCCATAAGTTGAATTCTTGATATTCTCACAAGCAGTGGGGACAACCAAAGCAATAGGCTGAGCCCCCAATTTTGGGGTTTGTTCCTATGAAACCTAACCCCACAAAGGATAGGTCAAGCCTACTTAAAATTAAGCCTAAGAGTCACCACCAAGAGAACCTCTTTTGTTGCTCAGATGTGGTCTCTCTCTCCAGCCAACACAACAAGCAAACTCACTGCCCTCCCCCTGTCTACATGGGACATGACTCCCAGGGGTGTGGACCTTCCTGGCAACGTGGGACAGAAATCCTAGAATGAGTTGAGACTCAGCATCAAGGGATTGAGAAAACCTTCTCCACCAAAAGGGGGAAGAGTGAAATGAGACAAAATAAAGTGTCAATGGCTGAGATTTCTAAATAGAGTCGAGAGGATATCCTGGAGGTTATTCTTACACATTAAATAGATATCACCTTGTTAGTCAAGCTGTAATGGAGAACCATACCCCAGCAGGGAGAGACTGCCAAAGTTAAAGGTACTGCATCATCTTATGCTGGTGGGACCTGCAGGCAGACAAGTGCCACATACTGGGCAAGATAAGAAAAACAGAGTCCAGAGACTTAACAGGAAAGTCTTTCAACCTGCTGGTCTCACATTTAGGGAAAACTGATGCAGGTGACTCTTTTTTCCTGACAGGAGACCAGTTTCGTCTGGGAAAATCTGGCTGGGGTCTATAATACCTAAGTAGATCCTCCTAAGGGTGGGGGTGGGGTGGGGTGGGGAAGGCACCATACAGGCAGGGCAAAAAACAAGAACTGAAAAATTCTCCCCTGTTAAACAAAACGGAAGCTAGTGGTCCACAAAAAGCTGAACTGAATGTCAAAGAACAAACAGACAACAAATTCATCCAGCAAGAAAACCCTAGGTAAAAGAAGTGAAAACAATATCCAAAATAAACTACTTAAGGTAATTAAATGCCTAGACGCCAGCAAAAAAATAAAAAATCACACTAGGAAAACTGAAGATATGGCCCAGTCAAAGGAACAAATTCAAATGAGATACAGGAGTTGAACCAATTAATTCATAAGGTATGAATAGACATGGAAAACCTCATCAAGAATCAAATCAATGAATCGAAGGAGGATATGAAGAAGACAAGGAATGAACAAAAAGAAGAAATCAAAAGTCTGAAAAAACAAATCAGAGAACTATAGGAATGAAAGGCACAGTAAAAGAGATGAAAAAAAAAAACAATGGTTACTCAAAGGACTTAAGGGCAAAGACACAAACGGACATTTGCACACCAATGTTTATAGCAGCGTTATTTACAATTGCAAAGAGATGGAAACAGCCAAAATGTCCATCAACAGAAGAGTGGCTAAACAAACTGTGGTATATACATACGATGGAATATTATGCAGCTTTAAGACAGAATAAATTTATGAAGCATGTAATAACATGGATGGACCTAGAGAACATTATGCTGAGTGAGTCTAGCCAAAAACTAAAGGACAAATGCTGTATGGTCCCACTGATGTGAACCGACATTCGAGAACAAATTTGGAATATGTCATTGGTAACAGAGTCCAGCAGGAGTTAGAAACAGGGTAAGACAATGGGTAATTGGAGCTGAAGGGATACAGACTGTGCAACAGGACTAGATACAAAAACTCAAAAATGGACAGCACAATAATACCTAATTGTAAAGTAATCATGTTAAAACACTGAATGAAGCTGCATCTGAGCTATAGGTTTTTTTTTTTGTCTGTCTGTCTGTTTGTTTGTCTTTTTTTTCTTTTTCCTTTCCTTTTTTAAAATTTTTTTCCTCTATATCAACATTCAATATCTTTTTCTGTTGTTTTGCTAGTTCTTTTCCTAAATCGATGCAAATGTACTAAGAAATGATGATCATGCATCTATGTGATGATGTTAAGAATTACTGATTGCATATGTAGAATGGAATGATTTCTAAATGTTGTGTTAATTTCTTTTTTTTCTTTAATAAATAAATAAATAAATAAATAAATATTCATAATTCAAAAAAAAAACAATGGAAACCCACAATGCTAGATTTCAAGAGGCAGAAGATAGGATTAGTGAACTGGAGGATAGAACATCTGAAATCCAACAAGTAAAACAAAATATAGGGAAAAAATGGAAAAATATAAGCAAGGACCCAGTGAACTGAATGACAATATAAAGCGCATGAATATATGTGTTCTGGGTGTCCCAGAAGGAAAAGAAAAGGGAAAAGGAGAAGAAAAACTAATGGAGGAAATTATCACCGAAAATTTCCCAATTCTTAGGAAAGACTTAAAATGACAGATCCAAGAAGTGCAGCAGGCTCCAAAGAGAAAAGACTTAAAATGACAGATCCAAGAAGTGCAGCAGGCTCCAAAGAGAATAGATCCAAATAGATGTACTCCAAGACACTTACTAATGAGAATGTCAGAGGTCAAAGAGAAAGAGAGGATCTTGAAAGCAGCAAGAGAAAAGCAATCCATAAGAGACAAGTGAAGCACAATAAGACTATGCATAGATTTCTCAGCAGAAACCATGGAGGCAAGCAGACAGTGGGATGATATATCTAAATTACTAAAAGAGAAAAACTGCCAACCAAGAATTCTATATCCAGCAAAATTGTCCTCAAAAATGAGGGGGAAATTAAAACATTTGCAGACAAAAATTCACTGAGAGAATTTGTGACCAAGAGACCAGCTCTGCAAGAAATACTAAAGGGAGCACTAGAGACAGATAAGAAAAGACAGGAGAGAGAGGTGTGGAGAAGAGTATAGAAATGAAGACTATCGGTACAGGTAAAAAGAAGAAAAATTAGATATGACATACAAAATCCAAAAGGCAAAATGGTAGAAGAAAGTACTGCCCATACAGTAATAACACTAAATGTTAATGGATTGAACTCCCCAATCAAAAGACATAGACTGGCAGAATGGATTAAAAAACAGGAACTATCTATATGCTGTCTACAGGAAACACATCTTAGACCTAAGGATAAACATAGATTGAAAGTGAAAGGTTGGGAAAAGATATTCCATACAAACAACAGTCAGAAAAGAGCAGGAGTAACTATATTAATATCCAACAAATTAGACTTCAAATGTAAAGCAGTTAAAAGAGACAAAGAAGGACACTATGTATTAATAAAAGGAACAATTCAACAAGAAGACATAACAATCAGCAATATTTATGCACTGAGGGCTGGCCACGGTGGCTCAGCAGGCAGGAATGCTTGCCTGCGATGCCAGAGGACCCAGGTTCGATTCCCGGTGCCTGCCCATGTAAAAAAAAAAATTGTGCACTGAGCCAGAATGCTCCAAAACATGAGGCAAAAACTGAAAGGAGAAATAGACACATCTACCATAATAGTTGGGGACTTCAATTCCACACTGTCATCAATGGACAGAACATCTAGACAGAGGATCAGTAAAAAAACAGAGAATTTGAATAATACAATAAATGAGCTAGACTTAACATACATTTATAGAACATTACACCCCACAACAGCAGGATACACCTTTTTCTCAAGTGCTCATGGATCATTCTCAAAGACAGACCATAGTCCTTCAAAAATGAGGGAGAAATTAAAACATTCTCAGACAAAAAGTCACTGAGAGAATTTGTGACCAAGAGACCAGCTCTGCAAGAAATACTAAAGGGAGCACTAGAGTCAGATACGAAAAGACAGAAGAGAGAGGTATGGAGAAGAGTGTAGAAAGAAGGAAAGTCAGATATGATATATATATAATACAAAAGGCAAAATGGTAGAGGAAAATATTATCCAAACAGTAATAACACTAAATGTTAATGGACTGAATTCCCCAATCAAAAGACATAGACTGGCAGAATGGATTAAAAAACAGGATCCTTCTATATGCTGTCTACAGGAAACACATCTTAGACCCAAAGATAAACATAGGTTGAAAGTGAAAGGTTGGGAAAAAATATTTCATGCAAATAACAACCAGAAAAGAGCAGGAGTGGCTATACTAATATCCAACAAATTAGACTTCAAATGTAAAACAGTTAAAAGAGACAAAGAAGGACACTATATTCTAATAAAAGGAACAATTAAACAAGAAGACAACAATCATAAATATTTACGCACTGAACCAGAATGCCCCAAAATATGTGAGGAATACACTGCAAACACTGAAAAGGGAAATAGACACATATACCATAATAGTTGGAGACTTCAATTCAATGGACAGAACATCTAGACAGAGGATCAATAAAGAAACAGAGAATCTGAATATTACTATAAATGAGCTAGAATTAACAGACATTTATAGGACATTACATCCCACAACAGCAGGATATACCTTTTTCTAAAGTGCTCATGGATCATTCTAAAAGATAGACGATATGCTGGGTCACAAAGCAAGTCTTAACAAATTTAAAAAGATTGAAATCATACAAACCACTTTCTCGGATCATAAAGGAATGAAGTTGGAAATCAATAATAGGCAGAGTGCGAGAAAATTCACAAATACCTGGAGGCTCAACAACACACTCTTAAACAACAAGTGGGTCAAGGAAGAAATTGCAAGAGAAATTAGTAAATACCTTGAGGCGAATGAAAATGAAAACACAACATATCAAAACTTATGGGACGCAGCAAAGGCAGTGCTAAGAGGGAAATTTATTGCCCCAAATGCCTATATCAGAAAAGAAGAAAGGGCAAAAATGCAGGAATTAACTGTCCACTTGGAAGAACTGGAGAAAGAACAGCAAACTAACCCCAAAGCAAGCAAAAGGAAAGAAATAACAAAGATTAGAGCAGAAATAAATGAAAGTGAAAACATGAAAACAATAGAGAAAATCAATAAGACCAGAAGTTGGTTCTATGAGAAAATCAATAAGATTGATGGGCCCTTAGCAAGATAGACAAAAAGAAGAAGAGAGAGGATGCAAATAAATAAGATCAGAAATGGAAGAGGAGACATAACTACTGACCTCACAGAAATAAAGGAGGTAATAACAGGATACTATGAACAACTTTATGCTAATAAATGCAACAATTTAGATGAAATGGACGGGTTCCTGGAAAGACATGAACAACCAACTTTGACTCAAGAAGAAATAGATGACCTCAACAAGCCAATCACAAGTAAAGAAATTGAATCAGTCATTCAAAAGCTTCCTAAAAAGAAAAGTCCAAGACCAGATGGCTTCACATGTGAATTCTATCAAACATTCCAGAAAGAATTAGTACCAACTCTCCTCAAACTCTTCAAAGAAATCGAAGTGGAGGGAAAACTACCTAATTCATTCTGTGAAGCCCAACATCACCGTCATACCAAAACCAGGCAAAGATATTACAAAAAAAGAAAACTACAGGCCAATCTCTCTAATGAATATAGATGCAAAAATCCTCAATAAAATTCTAGCAAATCGTATCCAACAACACATTAAAAGAATTATACATCATGACCAAGCAGGATTCATCCCAGGTATGCAAGGATGGTTCAACATAAGAAAATCAATTAATGTAATACACCATATCAACAAATCAAAGCAGAAAAATCACATGATCATCTCAATTGATGCAGAGAAGGCATTTGACAAGATTCAACATCCTTTCCTGTTGAAAACACTTCAAAAGATAGGAATACAAGGGAACTTCCTTAAAATGATAGAGGGAATATATGAAAAACCCACAGCTAATATCATCCTCAATGGGGAAAAATTGAAAATTTTCCCCCTAAGATCAGGAACAAGACAAGGATGTCCACTATCACCACTATTATTCAACATTGTGTTGGAGGTTCTAGCCAGAGCAATTAGACAAGAAAAAGAAATACAAGGCATCAAAATTGGAAAGGAAGAAGTAAAACTATCACTGTTTGCAGATGATATGATACTATACGTCGAAAACCCGGAAAAATCCACAACAAAACTACTAGAGCTAATAAATGAGTACAGCAAAGTAGCAGGTTACAAGATCAACATTCAGTAATCTGTAGCATTTCTATACACTAATAATGAACAAGCTGAGGGGGAAATCAAGAAACGAATCCCATTTACAATTGCAACTAAAAGAATAAAATACCTAGGAATAAATTTAACTAAAGGGACAAAAACCTATATAAAGAAAACTACAAAAAAATTGTTAAAAGAAATCACAGAAGACCTAAATAGATGGAAGGGCATACCGTGTTCATGGATTGGAAGACTAAATATAGTTAAGATGTCAATCCTACCTAAATTGATTTACAGATTCAATGCAATGCCAATCAAAATCCCAACAACTTATTTTTCAGAAATAGAAAAACCAATAAGCAAATTTATCTGGAAGGGCAGGGTGCCCCGAATTGCTAAAAACATCTTGAGGAAAAAAAACGAAGCTGGAGGTCTCGCGCTGCCTGACTTTAAGGCATATTATGAAGCCACAGTGGTCAAAACAGCATGGTATTGGCATAAAGATAGATATATCGACCAATGGAATCGAATAGAGTGCTCAGATATAGACCCTCTCATCTATGGACATTTGATCTTTGATAAGGCAGGCAAGCCAACTCACCTGGGACAGAACAGTCTCTTCAATAAATGGTGCCTAGAGAACTGGATATCCATATGCAAAAGAATGAAAGAAGACCCATATCTCACACCCTATACAAAAGTTAACTCAAAATGGATCAAAGATCTAAACATTAGGTCTAAGAACATAAAACATTGAGAGGAAAATGTTGGGAGATATCTTATGAAACTTACAATTGGAGGCGGTTTTTTGGACCTTAAACCTAAAGCAAGAGCACTGAAGAAGGAATTAAATAAATGGGAGCTCCTCAAAATTAAACACTTTTGTGCATCAAAGAACTTCATCAAGAAAGTAGAAAGACAGCCTACACAATGGGCGACAATATTTGGAAATGACATATCAGATAAAGGTCTAGTATCCAGAATTTATAAAGAGATTGTTCAACTCAACAACAAAAAGACAGCCAACCCAATTACAAAATGGGAAAAAGACTTGAACAGACACCTACCAGAAGAGGAAATACGGATGGCCAAGAGGCACATGAAGAGATGCTCAATGTCCCTGGCCATTAGAGAAATGCAAATCAAAACCACAATGAGATATCATCTCACACCCACCAGAATGGCCATTATCAACAAAACAGAAAATGACAAGTGCTGGAGAGGATGCGGAGAAAGAGGCACACTTATTCACTGTTGGTGGGAATGTCAAATGGTGCAACCACTGTGGAAGGCAGTTTGGCGGTTTCTCAAAAAGCTGAATATAGAATTGCCATATGACCCAGCAATACCATTGCTGGGTATCTACTCAAAGGACTTAAGGGCAAAGACACAAACGGACATTTGCACACCAATGTTTACAGCAGCATTATTTACAATAGCAAAGAGATGGAAACAGCCAAAATGTCCATCAACAGAAAAGTGACTAAACAAACTGTGGTATATACATACTATGGAATATTATGCAGCTTTAAGACAGGATTAACTTATGAAGCATGTAAAAACATGGATGGACCTAGAGAACATTATGCTGAGTGAGTCTAGCCAAAAACTTAAGGACAAATACTGTATGGTCCCACTGATGTGAACCGACATTCGAGAATAAATTTGGAATATGTCATTGGTAACAGAGTCCAGCAGGAGTTAGAAACAGGGTAAGATATTGGGTAACTGGAGCTGAAGGGATACAGACTGTGCAACAGGACTGGATACAAAAACTCAAAAATGAACAGCACAATAATACCTAATTGTAAAGTAATCATGTTAAAACACTGAATGAAGCTGCATCTGAGCCATAGGTTTTTTTTTTTTTTTTACTATTATTATTACTTTTATTTTTTTCTCTATATTAACATTCTATATCTTTTTCTGTTGTGTTGCTAGTTCTTCTAAACCGATGCAAATGTACTAAGAAACGATGATCATGCATCTATGTGATGATGTTAAGAATTACTGATTGCATATGTAGAATGGTATGATTTCTAAATGTTGGGTTAATTTCTTTTTTTTCCGTTAATTAATAAAAAAAAAAGACAGACCATATTCTGGGTGACAAAGCAAGTCTCAATAAATTTAAAAAGATTGAAATCATGCAAAACCTTTCTCAGATCATAAAGGAATGAAGTTGGAAATCAGTAATAGGCAGAGTGCAGGAAAATTCACAAATATGTGGGGGCTCAACAACACACTCTTTAAAAAAAAATTTTTTTATTAATTAAAAAAAATTACAAGAAACACAAACATTCCCAACACATACACTCAGCAATTCACAATATCATCACATAGTTGCATATTCATCATCATGATCATTTCCCAGAACATTCGTATCAATTCAGAAAAAGAAATAAAAAGACAACAGAAAAATATAACAAACAGAAAAAAAAATTTTTACATGCCATACTCCTTACTGATCCCTTTCATTGATCACTAGCATTTCAAACCAAATCTATTTTAACATTTGTTCCCCCTATTATTTATTATTATTTTTTTTATTAATTAAAAAAATTAACAAACAAAACATTAAGATATCATTCCATTCTACATATACAATCAGTAATTCTTAATATCATCACATAGTTGCATATTCATCATTTCTAGAACATCTGCATCAATTTAGAAAAAAATAAAAAAGACAACAGAAAAAGAAATAAAACGATAACAGAAAAAAAAAGATTATACATGCCATACCCCTTACCCCTCGCTTTCATTTACCACTAGCAGTTCAAATTAAATTTATTTTTAACATTTGTTCCCCCATCATTTATTTATTTATTTTATTAATTAAAAAAATTAACACAACATTTAGAAATCATTCTATTCTACATATGCAATCAGTAATTCTTAATATCATCACACAGATATATGATCATCATTTCTTAGTACATTTGCATCGATTTAGGAAAAGAAGTAGCAAAACAACAGAAAAAGATATAGAATGATAATATAGAGAAAAAATATAAATAATAATAATAATAAATAAAAAAAATATATATAAAAAACAAAAAACAAAAACACAAACAAACAAAAAAAACTATAGCTCAGATGCAGCTTCATTCAGTGTTTTTTTTCACCCTACAATATTATTTTATTTTATTTTATTTTTAAACTTTTTTATTAATTAAAAAAATTATCAAACAAAACATTAAGAGGTCATTCCCTTCTACATATACAATCGGTAATTCTTAATATCATCACATAGTTGCATATTCATCATTTCTTAGAACATTTGCATCAATTTAGAAAAAGAAATAAAAAGACAACAGAAAAAGAAATAAAACGATAACAGAGAAAAAAAAGATTATACATACCATACCCCTTACCCCTCGCTTTCATTTACCACTAGCAATTCAAACTAAATTTATTTTAACATTTGTTCCCCCTATTATTTATTTTTATTCCATATGTTCTACCCTTCTGCTGATATAGTAGCTAAAAGGAGCATCAGACACAAGGTTTTCACATTCGCAGAGTCTCATTGTGAAAGATATATCATTGTTCAATCATCATCAAGAAACATGGCTACTGGAACACAGCTCTACATTTTCAGGCAGTTCCCTCCAGCCTCTCCACTACATCTTGAACAACAAGGTGATATCTACTCTATTATTTATTTTTATTCCATATGTTCCTCTCATCTGTTGACAAGGTAGATAAAAGGAGCATTAGACACAAGGTTTTCACAATCACACAGTCACATTGTGAAAGCTGTATCATTATACAATCATCTTCAAGAAACATGGCTACTGGAACACAGCTCTACAGTTTCAGGCAGTTCTCTCCAGCCTCTCCATTACATCTTGGATAACAAGGTGATATCTACTTAATGCATAAGAATAACCTCCAGGATAACCTCTCGACTCTGTTTGGAATCTCTCAGCCATTGACACTTTGTCTCATTCCACTCTTCCCCCTTTTGGTCGAGAAGGTGTTCTCAATCCCTCGATGCTGGGTCTCAGCTCATTCTAGAACAACACACTCTTAAACAACCCGTGGGTCAAGGAAGAAATTACAAGAGAAATCAGTAAATATCTCGGGGCAATTGAAAATGAAAACACAACATATCAAAACTTATGGGATGCAGCAAAGGCAGTGCTAAGAGGGAAATTTATTGCCCTAAATGCCTATATCAAAAAAGAAGAAAGGGCAAAAATTGAGGAATTAACTGTCCACTTGGAAGAAGTAGAGAAAGAACAGGAAACTAACCCTAAAGTAAGGAAAAGGAAAGAAATAATGAAGAAAAGAGCAGAAATAAATGAAATTGAGAACATACAAACAATTGAGAAAATCAACAAAAGCAGAAGCTGGTTCTATGAGAAAATCAATAAGACTGATGGACCCTTAGAAAGATTGACAGAAAGAAGAAGAGAGAGGTTGCAAATAAATAAGATCAGAAATAGCAGAGGAGACATAACCACTGACCCCACAGAAGTAAAGGAAATAATGAGAGGACACTATGAACAACTTTATGCTAATAAACATGACAACGTAGATGAAATGGACAACTTTCTAGAAAGGCATGAACAACCAACTCTGACTCAAGAAGAAATATACGACCTCAACAAACCAATTACAAGTAAAGAAATTAAATCGGTCATTAAGAAGCTCCCCAAAAAGAAAAGTCCAGGACCAGATGGCTTCACACGTGAATTCTATCAAACATTCAAGAAAGAATTAGTACCAATCCTGCCCAAACTCTTCAAAAATATCGAAGAGGAAGGAAAGCTGCCTAATTCATTCTATGAAGCCAACATCACTCTCATACCAAAGCCAGACAAAGATATTACAAAAAAAGAAAACTACAGATAGGAGTGGAGGAGGGGCCAAGATGGCGGCTTAGCAATGTGCACTTTTTAGTTCGTCCTTCAGAACAACTACTAAATAACCAGAAACAGTACAGAACAGCTCCCGGAGCCACATCAGTGACCAGACACACAGCGAACCCCAGTCTGGACCAGCTGGACCGGCTGCAAGCCTCCCCAAAACCGTGAGTTCCCCAAACCATGGTGGTCAGCGCCCCTCCCCCACAGACGGCTTTCCAGAGGGAAAGAAAAGAGACTGTAAACGTGGTCGAGCGGAGTTTGCTCATCGGGCTCACGGAAAAAGAGGAAAGGGGAGGAAACGGAGGTTTTAGTGGCTGTGTTTCTATGGAGACTTAGCAGCCTCTGAATTCAGCAGCGGGACTTCTACGGCTGCAAGTGCCCCAGGCATAGGCAGAAATGGCCTGCTTTCAAGGCTGTCTCCCACCTGTGCCTTCCCCAGGGGAGGGGTTAAGCCCAACTCTGGTGGAATCCATCTCTCAAGGAATTCAGACCCCAGGGCTTGGCAATTTGAAGCCATTAAAACCAGCCTACAACCTCTCCTCCGTCTCCACCACACCCCCAGCCGGGAGAGTCTTCCAAAGTTAAAAGTGCCACAATATCTTTTGCTGGTATGACCCGCAGGCAGACGTGCCACATACTGGGCAGGATAAGAAAAACAGAGCCCAGAGACTTCACAGGAAAGTCTTTTAACCTGCTGGGTCTCACGCTCAGGGAAAACTGATGCAGGTGACTCCTTTCCCTGAGAGGAGGCCAGTTTAGTCCGGGAAAACCCGGCTGGAGTCTATAATACCTATGTAGATAGACCTTCCTAAGGGTGGGGAGGGAAAAGTTACCATACAAGCAGGGCAAGAAATATGAAAACAAGAACTGAAAAATTATCCTCTGTTAAACAAAACCTAAACTAGAGGTCCGGAAAAAGCTGACCTGAAGGTCAAAGAACAGATAGACAACAAATTCATCTACCAAGAAAACCCTAGGTAAGTGAAGTGAAAGCAATCTCCAGAATAAACTAATTAAGGTAATAAAATGTCTAGAAGCCAGCAAAAAATAACAAATCACACAGGAAAGTTGAAGATATGGCCCAGTCAAAGGAATAAACCAATAGTTCAAATGAGATAGAAGAGCTGAAACAACTAATTCAGAATATACGAACAGACATGGAAAACCTCATCAAAAACCAAATCAATGAATTGAGGGAGGATATGAAGAAGGCAAGGAATGAACAAAAAGAAGAAATGGAAAGTCTGAAAAAACAAATCACAGAACTTATGGGGATGAAAGGTACAGTAGAAGAGATGAAAAAAAAAAACAATGGAAACCTACAATGGTAGATTTCAAGAGACAGAGGTTAGGATTAGTGAACTGAAGGACAGAACCTCTGAAATCCAACAAGATATTGAAACTATAGGGAAAAAATGTAAAAATATGAGCAGGGACTCAGGGAGCTGAATTACAATATGAAGCGCACAAATATATGTGTTGTGGGTGTCCTGGAAGGAGAAGAGAAGGGAAAAGGAGGAGAAAAACTAAAGGAAGAAATTATCACTGAAAATTTCCCAACTCTTATGAAAGACCTAAAATTACAGATCCAAGACGTGCAGCACACCCCAAAGAGAATAGATCCAAATAGACATACTCCAAGACATTTAATAATCAGAATGTCAGAGATCAAAGAGAAAGAGAGAATCTTGAAAGCAGCAAGAGAAAAGCAATCCATCACAAACAAGGGAAACCCAATAAGACTATGTGGAGATTTCTCAGCAGAAACCATGGAGGCGAGAAGACAGTGGGATGATATATTTAAATTACTAAAAGAGAAAAACTGCCAATCAAGAATTCTATACCCAGCAAAATTGTCCTTCAAAAATGAGGGAGAAATTAAAACATTTTCAGATAAAAAAATCACTGAGAGAATTTGTGACCAAGAGACCAGCTCTGCAAGAAATACTAAAGGGAGCACTAGAGACAGATATGAAAAGACAGAAGAGAGGGGTGTGGAGAAGAGTGTAGAAAGAAGGAAAATTAGATATGACATATAAAATAGAAAAGGCAAAATGGTAGAGGAAAGTACTACCCATACAGTAATAACACTAAATGTTAATGGATTGAACTCCCCAATCAAAAGACATAGACTGGCAGAATGGATTAAAAAACAGGATCCTTCTATATGCTGTCTACAGGAAACACATCTTAGACCCAAAGATAAACATAGGTTGAAAGTGAAAGGTTGGGAAAAGATATTTCATGCAAATAACAACCAGAAAAGAGCAGGAGTAGTTATACTAATATCCAACAAATTAGACTTCAAATGTAAAACAGTTAAAAGAGACAAAGAAGGATACTATGTACTAATAAAAGGAACAATTCAACATGAAGACATAACAATCATAAATATTTCTGCACCGAACCAGAATGCCCCAAAATACATGAGGCAAACACTGCAAACACTGAAAAGGGAAATAGACACACCTGCCATAATAGTTGGAGACTTAAATTCCCCACTCTCATCAATGGACAGAACATCTAGACAGAGGATCAATAAAGAAACAGAGAATTTGAATATTACAATAAATGAGCTAGACTTAACAGACATTTATAGGACATTACACCCCACAACAGCAGGATACACCTTTTTCTCAAGTGCTCATGGATCATTCTCAAAGACAGATCATATGCTGGGTCACAAAGCAAGTCTAAACAAATTTAAAAAAATTGAAATCATACAAAACACTTTCTCAGATCATAAGGGAATGAGGTTGGAAATCAATAATAGGCAAAGCACCAGAAAATTCACAAATATGTGGAGGCTCAACAACACACTCTTAAACAACCAGTGGGTCAAGGAAGAAATTACAAGAGAAATCAGTAAATATCTCGAGGCAAATGAAAATGAAAACACAACATATCAAAACTTATGGGATGCAGCAAAGGCAGTGCTAAGAGGGAAATTTATTGCCCTAAATGCCTATATCAAAAAAGAAGAAAGGGCAAAAATACAGGAATTAACTGTCCACTTAGAAGATCTGGAGAAAGAACAGCAAACTAACCCCAAAGCAAGCAAAAGGAAAGAAACAACAAAGATTAGAGCAGAAATAAATGAAATTGAGTACATGAAAACAATAGAGAAAATCAATAAGACCAGAAGTTGGTTCTATGAGAAAATCAATAAGATTGATGGGCCCTTAGCAAGATTGACAAAAAGAAGAAGAGAGAGGATGCAAATAAATAAGATCAGAAATGGAAGAGGAGACATAACCACTGACCCCACAGAAATAAAGGAGGTAATAACAGGATACTATGAACAACTTTATGCCAATAAATACAACAATTTAGATGAAATGGACAACTTCCTAGAAAGGCATGAACAACCAACTTTGACTCAAGATGAAATAGATGACCCCAACAATCCAATCACAAGTAAAGAAATGGAATCAGTTATTAAAAAGCTTCCCAAAAAGAAAAGTCCAGGACCAGACAGCTTCACATGTGAATTCTACCAAACATTCCAGAAGGAATTAGTACCAACTCTCCTCAAACTCTTCAAAAAAATTGAAGTGGAGGGAAAGCTACTTAATTCATTCTATGAAGCCAACATCACCCTCATAGCAAAACCAGGCAAAGATATTACAAAAAAAGAAAACTACAGACCAATTTCTCTAATGAATATAGATGCAAAAATCCTCAAGAAAATTCTAGCAAATCGAATCCAGCAACACATTAAAAGAATTATACATCATGACCAAGTAAGATTCATCCCAGGTATGCAAGGATGATTCAACATAAGAAAATCAATTAATGTAATACACCATATCAACAAATCAAAGCAGAAAAATCACATGATCATCTCAATTGATGCAGAGAAGGCATTTGACAAAGTTCAACATCTTTTCCTGTTGAAAACACTTCAAAGGATAGGAATACAAGGGAATTTCCTTAAAATGACAAAGGGAATATATGAAAAACCCACAGCTAATATCGTCCTCAATGGGGAAAAACTGAAAACTTTCCCCCCTAAAATCAGGAACCAAACAAGGATGTCCACTATCACCACTGTTATTCAACATTGTATTGGAAGTTCTAGCCAGAGCAATTAGACAAGAAAAAGAAATACAAGGCATCAAAATTGGAAAGGAAGAAGTAAAACTCTCACTGTTTGCAGATGATATGATACTATATGTCGAAAACCCTGAAAAATCCACAGCAAAACTACTAGAGCTAATAAATGAGCACAGCAAAGTGGCAGGTTACAAGATCAACACTTAAAAATCTGTAGTGTTTCTATACACTAGTAATGAACAATCTGAGGGAGAAATCAAGAAAAGAATTCCATTTACAGTTGCAACTAAAAGAATAAATTACTTAGGAATATAACTAAAGAGACAAAAGACCTATACAAAGAAAACTACAAGAAACTGTTAAAAGAAATCACAGAAGACCTAAATAGATGGAAGGGCATACCGTGTTCATGGGTTGGAAGACTAAATATAGTTAAGATGTCAATTCCACCTAAATTGATTTACAGATTCAAAGCAATACCAATCAAAATCCCAACAACTTACTTTTCAGAAATAGAAAAACCAATAAGCAAATTTATCTGGAAGGGCAAGGTGCCCCAAATTGCTAAAAGTATCTTGAGGAAAAAAAAAACGAAGCTGGAGGTCTCGCGCTACCTGACTTTAAAGCATATTATGAAGCCACAGTGGTCAAAACAGCATGGTACTGGCATAAAGATAGATATATTGACTAATGGAATCAAATAGAGTGTTCAGATATAGACCCTCTCATCTACGGACATTTGATCTTTGATAAGGCAGTCAAGCCAACTCACCTAGGACAGAACAGTCTCTTCAATAAATGGTGCCTAGAGAACTGGATATCCATATGCAAAAGAATGAAAGAGGACCCATATCTCACACCCTATACAAAAGTTAACTCAAAATGGATCAAAGATCTAAACATCAGGCCTAAGACCACAAAACAGTCAGAGGAAAATGTAGGGAAATATCTTATAAATCTTATAATTGGAGGCGGTTTTATCGACCTTACACCTAAAGCAAGAGCACTGAAGAAAGAAAGAAAGAAATGGGAACTCCTCAAAATTAAACACTTTTGTGCATCAAAGAACTTCATCAAAAAAGTAAAAAGACAGCCTACACAATGGGAGACAATATTTGGAAATGACATATCAGATAAAGGTCTAGTATCCAGAATTTATAAAGAGATTGTTCAACTCAACAACAAAAAGACAGCCAATCCAATCACAAAATGGGAAAAAGACTTGAACAAACACTTCTCAGAAGAGGAAATACAAATGGCCAAAAGGCATATGAAGAGATGCTCAATGTCCCTGGCCATTAGAGAAATGCAAATCAAAACCACAATGAGATATCATCTCACACCCACCAGAATGGCCATTATCAACAAAACAGAAAATTGCAAGTGCTGGAGAGGATGTGGAGAAAGAGGCACACTTATTCACTGTTGGTGGGAACGTCAAATGGTGCAACCACTGTGGAAGGCAGTTTGGCGGTTTCTCAAAAAGCTGAATATAGAATTGCCATATGACCCAGCAATACCATTGCTAGGTATCTACTCAGAGGACATAAGGGCAAAGACACAAACGGACATTTGCACACCAGTGTTTATAGCAGCATTATTTACAATAGCAAAGAGATGGAATCAGCCAAAATGTCCATCAACAGACGAGTGGCTAAACAAACTGTGATATATACATATGATGGAATCTTACGCAGCTTTAAGACAGAATAAACTTATGAAGTATGTAACAACATGGATGGACCTTGAGAACATTATGCTGAGTGAGACTAGCCAAAAGCTAAAGGACAAATACTGTATGGTCTCATTGATATGAACTGACATTGGTGAATAAACTTGGAATATTTTGTTCATAACAGAGACCATCAGGTGATAGAAATAGGGTAAGATATTAGGTAATTGGAGCTGAAGGGATACAGACTGTGCAACAGGACTGGATACAAAAACTCAGAAATGGACAGCACAATACTACCTAACTGTAATACAATTATGTTAAAACACTGAATGAAGCTGCATGGGAGAATGATAGAGGGAGGAGGGCTGGGGACATAAATGAAATCAGAAAGAAAGATAGATGTTAAAGATTGAGATGGTTTAATCTAGGAATGCCTAGAGAGTATAATAATAGCAAAATGTACAAGGTACAATTTTAAAAATGTTTTTGCATGAGGAAGAACAAAGGAATGTCATTATTGCAGGGTACTGAAAATAGATGGTAATTAATATTTTAAAATGTCACCTTCTGTGTGAGACTAAAGCAAAAAATGTTTATTAGTTACAAAATTTATATTTTGACTAGTGCATTTCCTAATATAACTTATGTAGATAGTTTGATTGAACGCCATAAGTACTGGGACTCTCAGGTAGGACATGAGATTTTGCTGGTTCATCCAGAGTGATGCCCCAATGAATCCCAGAGTGATTCGATCAGTGAGTGGAAAAGCATCTGCAAAGCCCCCTTCGGGAAGTGGTGAGAACGGGGAGAAATTCAACTTCCCCAAGTTGAATTCTTGATATTCTCACAAGCAGTGTGGACAACCAAAGCTATAGGCAGAGCCCCCAGTCTTGGGATTTGTTCATATGAAACTTAACCCCGCAAAGGATAGGTCAAGCCTCCTTAAAATTTAGGCCTAAGAGTCACCTCCAAGAGATCCTCTTTTGTTGCTCAGATGTGGCTCCTCTCTCCAGCCAACACAAGGAGCAGTCTCACCACCCTACCCCTCTCTACGTGGGGCATGACTCCCAGCGGTGTAGACCTTCCTGGCAATGTGGAACAGAGATCTTGGAATGAATGGAGACTCAGCATCAACGGATTGAGAAAAACCCTAGAATGAGGTGAGACTTAGCATCAAGGGATTGAGAAAACCTTCTGGACCAAAAGGGGGAAGAGGGAAATGAGACAAAGTGTCAATGGCTGAGAGATTCCAAACAGAGTCGAGAGGTTAACCTGGATGTTACTCTTATGCATCAAGTAGATATCATTTTGTTATTCAAGATGTAATGGAGAGGCTGGAGGGAACTGCCTGAAATTGTAGAGCTGTGTTCCAGTAGCCATGTTTCTTGAGGATGATTGAATAATGATACAGCTGTCACAATGTGACTGTGTGATTGTGAAAACCTTTTGTCTGATGCTCCTTTTATCTATCTTGTCAACAAAGGAGTAGAACATATGCAATAAAAATAAATAATAAGCAAAAAAAATAAATAAATAATAGGGGGGAAAATGCTAAAATAAATTTAGTTTAAATGCTAGTGATCAATGAAAGCAAGGGGTAAGGGGTATGGTAGGTATAATCTTTTTTTTTTTCTCTTTCTTGTGTTCGTTTTATTTGTTTTTCTATTGTCTTTTTATTTCTTTTTCTGAATTAATGCAAATTTTCTAAGAAATGATGAATATGCAACTAAGTGATGATATTGTGAATCTCTGATTATGCATGTTGCTTCATTTTGTTTATTTTTTATTAATAAATAAATTAAAAAAAAAGAAAACTACAGACCAATCTCTCTAATGAATATAGATGCAAAAATCCTCAAGAAAATTCTAGCAAATCGATCCAGCAACACATTAAAAGAATTATACATCATTACCAGGTAGGATTCATCCCAGATATGCAAGGATGATTCAACATAAGAAAATCAATTAATATAATACACCACATTAACAAATCAAAGCAGAAAAACCACATGATCATCTTGATTGATGCAGAAAAGGCATATGACAAAATTCAACATCCTTTCCTGTTGAAAGCACTTCAAAGGAAAGGAATAGAAGGGAACTTCCTCAAAATGATAAAGGGGATACATGAAAAACCCACAGTTAACATCATCCTCAATGGGGAAAAACTGAAAAATTTTCCCCTAAGATCAGGAACAAGACAAGGATGTCCACTATCACCGCTGTTATTCAACATTGTGTTGGAAGTTCTAGCCAGAGCAATTAGACAAGAAAAAGAAATACAAGGCATCAAAATTGGAAAGGAAGAAGTAAACTCTCACTGTTTGCAGATGATATGATACTATAGGTCGAAAACCCTGAAAAATCCACAGCAAAACTACTAGAGCTAATAAATGAGTACAGTAAAGTGGCAGGTTACAAGATCAATACTTAAAATCTGTAGTGTTTCTATATACTAGTAATGAACAATCTGAGGGGGAAATCAAGAAAAGAATTCCTTTTACAATTTCAACCAAAAGAATAAAATATTGAGGAATAAATTTAACTAAGGAGACAAAAGACCTATACAAAGAAAACTACAAGAAATTGTTAAAGAAATCACAGAAGACCTAAATAGATGGAAGTGCATACCATGTTCATGGATTAGAAGACTAAATATAAAGATGTCAATTCCACCTAAATTGATTTACAGATTCAAAGCAATATCAATTAAAATCCCAACAACTTACTTTTCAGAAATAGAAAAACCAATAACCAAATTTATCTGGAAGGACAGGGTGCCCTGAATAGCTAAAAGTATCCAGAGGAAAAAAATGAAGTTGGAGGTCTCACACTGCCTGACTTTAAGGCATACTATGAAGCCACAGTAGTCAAAACAGCATGGTACTGGCATAAAGATAGATATATTGACCAATGGAATTGTTCTAGTTTGCTAGCTGCTGGAATGCAATATACCAGAAACGGAATGGCTTTTAACAAGGGGAATTTAATGAGTTGCTAGTTTACAGTTCTAAGGCTGAGAATTAAAACAAGTCTATAGAAAAGTCCAATCAAAGGCATCCAGGGAAAGATACCTTGGTTCAAGAAGGCCGATGAAGTTCAGGGTTTCTCTCTCATCTGGAAAGGCACATGGTGAACACGGTCAGGGCTCCTCTCTCAGCTGGAAGGGCACATGGCAAATACAGCATCATCTGCTAGCTTTCTCTCCTGGCTTCCTATCTCATGAAGCTCCCCGGGAGGCACTTTCCTTCTTCATCTCCAAAGGTTGCTGGCTCGTGGACTCTGCATCGTGGTGCTGCAGCATTCTCTGCTCTCTCTGAGTCTCTCCGAATCTCCAAAATGTTTCCTCTTTTATAGGACTTCAGAAACTAATCAAGACCCACTCAAATGGGTGGAGACATGTCACCCCCTAATCCAGTTTAACAACCATTCTTAACTAAATCACATCAACCAGGGAGATGATCTCATTAACAGTTTCAAATATACAGTATTGAATAGGGAGTATTCTACCTTTAAGAAATGGGATTTATATCAAAACATGGCTTTTCTTAGGGGGCATACTTCCTTTCAAACCAGCACAGGAATCGAATAGAGTGCTCAGATATAGACCCTCTCATCTATGAACATTTGATCTTTGATAAGGCAGGCAAGCCAACTCACCTGGGACAGAACAGTCTCTTCAATAAATGGGGCCTAGAGAACTGGATATCCATATGCAAAAGAATGAAAGAAGACCCATATCTCACACCCTGTATAAAACTTAACTCAAAATCGATCAAAGATCTAAACATTAGGTTTAAGACCATAAAACTGTTAGAAGAAAATATAGGGAAATATCTTATAAATCTTATAGTAGGAGGCGGTTTCCTAGACCTTACACCCAAAGCAAGAGCACTGAAGAAATAAATGAATAAATGGGAGCTCCTCAAAATCAAACACTTTTGCACATCAAACAACTTTGTCAAGAAAGTAAAAAGACAGTCTACACACTGGGAAAAAATATTTGGAGACGATATATCAGATAAAGGTCTAGTATCCAGAATTTATAAAGAGATTGTTCAATTCAACAACAAAAGGATAGCCAACCCAATTACAAATGGGCAAAAGACTTGAACAGACACTTCTCAGAAGAGGAAATACAAATGGTCAAAAGGCACATGAAGAAATGGTAAACTTTCCTGACCATTAGAGAAATGCAAATCAAAACCACAATGAGATATCATCTCATACCCACCAGAATGGCCATTATCAATGAAACAGAAAATGACAAGTGCTGGAGAGGATGTGGAGACAGAGGCACACTTATTTACTGTTGGCTGGAACGTCAAATGGTACAACTGCTGTGGTAGGCAGTTTGGTGGTTCCTCAGAAAGCTAAATATAGAATTGCCATATGACCCGGCAATACCATTGCTAGGTATCTCCTCAGAAGACATGAGGGCAAGGACACAAACAGACATTTGAACACCAATGTTTATAGCAGCATTATTTACAATTGTGAAGAGATGGAAACAGCCAAAATGTCCTTCAACAGAGTGTGGCTAAACAAACTGTGGTATATACATACGATGGAATATTATGCAGCTGTAAGACAGAATAAAGATATGAAATATGTAACAACATGGATGGACCTTAAGGACATTATGCTGAGTGAGATTAGCCAGAAACAAAGGATAAATTCTATATGGTCTCACTGATATGAACTGACATTAGTGAATAAACTTGGAGAATTTCACTGGTAACAGAGACCATCAGGAGATAGAAATAGGGTAAAATATTGGGTAATTGGAGCTGAAGGGATACAGATTGTGCAACAGGACTGAATGTAAAAACTCAGAAATGGACAGCACAATACTACCTAACTGTAATATAATTATGTTAAAACACTAAATGAAGCTCAATGTGAGAATGATAGAGGGAGGAGGCCTGGGGGCACAAATGAAATCAGAAAGAAAGATAGATAATAAAGACTGAGATGGTATAATCTAGGAATGCCTAGAGTGTGTAATGATAGTGACTAAAGGTACAAATTTTAAAAATGTTTTTGCATGAGGAAGAACAAAGGAATGTCATTACTGCAGGGTGCTGAAAATAGATGGTAATTAATATTTTAAAATTTCAACTTATGTGTGAGACTAAAGCAAAAAACGTTTATTTGGTACAAATCTATACTTTGACTAGTGTATCTCCTAATATAACTTATGCAGATAGTTGATTGAACACCTTAAGTACATGGAACTTATGCATTACATAGATAACTCACATTCAGCTTCATTCAGTGCACTTATATTATTGTACTACAAGCAGGTAGTATTGTGCTATCCATTTCTGAATTTCTACAATCAGTCCTATTGCACAATCCATAGCCCTTCAGTACCAATTACCCAATCTCTACCCTATTTCTATCTCCTAATAACCTGTGTTCTTTATTTCAACTTTTTAAATTAATTTTTTAATTTTTAAAAAATATATAACAACAAACACAAACATTCTTAACTTATGATCATTCGTTCTACGTATATAATCAGTAATTCACATTATCATCACATAGATGCATATTCATCATCAAGATTATTTCTTGGAACATTTGCATCTCTTCAGAAAAAAAATAAAAAGAAAACAGAAAAATTCATACATACCATACCCCCACCCCTCCCCCTCATTGATCACCAGCATTTCAAACTAAATTTATTTTAGCATTTGTTCCCTCTATTATTTATTTATTTTTTTTTATTTATTTATTTTTTTTTATTAACGGAAAGAAAAAAAGAAATTAACACAACATTTAGAAATCATACCATTCTACATATGTACTCAGTAATTCTTAACATCATCACATAGATGCATGATCATTGTTTCTTAGTACATTTGCATCAGTTTAGAGGAACTAGCAACACAACAGAAAAAGATATAAAATATTAATATAAAGAAAAGAAATAAAAGTAGTAGTAATAGTAAAAAACAACAACAACAAACAAACCAACAAGCAAACAAAAACAAAAAAAAATATTATTTATTTTTATTCCTTATGTTCTACTCGTTTGTTGACAAGGTAGATAAAAGGAGCATCAGACACAAGGTTTTCACAATCACACAGTCACATTGTGAAAGCTCTATCATCAGCCATCCTCAAGAAACATGGCTATTGGAACACAGCTCTACATTTTCAGGCAGTTCACTCCAGCCTCTCCACTACCTCTTGACTAACAAGGTGATATCTATGTAATGCATATAGAATAACCTCCAGGATAACCCGTTGTCTCTCAAACCTCTCAGCCACTGAACTTTATTTTGTCTCATTTCTCTCTTCCTCCTTTTGGTTAAGAAGGCTTTCTCAGTCCATCATCCCTGGGAGTCAATGCGCCTGGTGCATGGCTTCCAAAGCCACATCCTCCTGCCTGCCCTGGACAGCCCATAGGTTCCCAGCAGACTAGAACCTGGCTCTTTACTGCTAGGCTTGGTCTTTGAGTTCTGTTGAGCAGCTGTAACAAAAGTACCAGCTAGGGGATATCCTAAAACAGAAATATATCATCCCTCACAATTCTGGAGGCAAAAGGCCCAAGGCAAGGTGTCGGGAAGGCCCTGCTCTTGTTGAAGCCCAAGAACCCTTCCTTGCCTCTTCTGGCTTCTGGTGGTTGCCAGGCCATCCTCAGTGCTCCTTGACTTGTGGCTGCATCTCTCCAACCTCTGCCTCCGTCCTCACAGGGCTCTCTCTGGCCCTCGTAATCTGTTGACTCTGTGTCCAAACTTCTCTCTACCTGTAAGGAGCAGCAGTCATATTGGTTTTAGGGTCCGTCCTTGCCCAGTAGGACCTCATATTATTTGATGCCATCCGCAAAGGGGCCACTTCCAAACTCAATTTATTTTAGCATCTGTTCCCCCTATTATTTATTTTTATTCCATATGTTCTACTCGTTTGTTGACAAGGTAGATAAAAGGGGCATCAGATGCAAGGTTTTCACAATCACACAGTCACATTGTGAAAGCTATATCATTATTCAGTCATCCTCAAGAAACATGGCTACTGGAACACAGCTCTGCATTTTCAGGCAGTTCCCTCCAGCCTCTCCCTTACATCTTGGATAACAAGGTGATATCCATTTAATGCATAAGAATAACCTACAGGATAACCTCTCGACTCTGTTTGGAATCTCTTAGCCATTGACACTTTGTCTCATTTCATCTTCCCCCTTTTGGTCCAGAAGGTTTTCTCAATTCCTTGATGCTGAGTCTCAGCTCATTCTAGGGTTTTTCTCAATCCCTTGATGCTGAGTCTCAGTTCACTCTAGGCTCTCTGTCCCACATTGCCAGGAAGGTCCACACCCCTGGGAGTCATGTCCCACGTAGACAGGGGGAGGGTGGTGAGACTGCTCGTTGTGTTGGCTGGAGAGGGAGGCCACATCTGGGCAACAAAAGGCTCTCTCGGGGTGACTCTAAGGTCTAAATTTTAAGTAGACCTGACCTATCCTTTGTGGGGTTAAGTTTCATATGAACAAACCCCAAGACTGGGGGCTCAGCCTATAGCTTTGGTTGTCCACACTGCTTGTGAGAATATCAAGAATTCAACTTGGGGAAGTTGAATTTCTCCCCGTTCTCACCATTCCCCGAAGAAGGGGCCACTTCCAAATATGGTCACAGCTCGCGCTTCTGGGTGGAGGTGAATTGAGGGGGGAAGTATTCAGCCCTGAGTAGTTGGCCTGAGTTTATCTTTCTGGTTTGCTACTCTTGTCCAGATGACACCTCAGTACAGATCCAGAGTACATGGAGGAATAAGACCAGGCTGTTGTAGAAAGGACGCACGGAGACACAGGTGTGCTGGTCCGTGACAAACTGACAAAAAACCCTCAAAGTGCCCTAGGGAAATGACAGACACAAATGGGTCTGCGTGAGATGCTTCCCAGTTCAAAAAAATTCGAGACATGAACAAATAAGTGAATCCTGGTGATGTAAGAAGAGTGGTCTGTCTGGATCAGAGACTGGAAAGGGAGGGCCCGAGGGAACTTTCTGGAATGGTGACAATGTCCTTGAACTTGACTGGGGTTCTCCAGAGACATGTTTAAGTCCTAATCACTGATGCCACGAATGTGGTCCCAATAGCTAATAGGGTCTTTGAAGATGCGATTGGGGTGGGCCCTGATCCCATACTACGGGTGTCCCAAGGGAAATCCAGACAGAGTCAGACTGTGGGGAGCAGGAGGAGCAGGTATGGGAGTGAAACGCAGTCCCAAGTCAAGGAATGCCTAGAGTCAACCGAAGCTTGAGGAAGCAAAGGAGCCTTCCCTAAAGGTTTCAGAGGGAGTGCGGCCCTGCCACCACCTTGATTGTGGACTTCTTGCTTCTGCAACCATGAGAGAAATGTATTTCTGTTCTTTTAAGCCACCCAGTTTGTAGCACCTTGTTATGGCAGCTCCAAGAAACTAAGACATAGACAATAAATAACTAAACATATAAATAAGTATTAATAAATACTTTGAAGGAAAATCAAGCAGAGTAATAGTACAGACCTAAGAAACGGGGGTCAATCCCAGGGGTGTAAACCTCCCTGGCAACGTGGGACAGAAATCCTAGAATGAGCTGGAACTTGGCATCAAGGGATTGAGAAAACCTTCTCGACCGAAAGGGGGAAGAACAAAATGAGACAAAATAAAGTGTCAGTGGCTGAGAGGTTTAAACAGAGTCAAAGGTTATCCTGGAGGTTACTCTTACACATTATATAGATAGCCCTTTTTTAGATTAAGGTGTATTAGACAGGCTAGAGAGAAGTGCCTGAAACTGTAGCGCTGTGTTCCAGTAGCCAGGTTTCTTGAAGATGATTGCATTATGATATAGCTTTCGCAAAGTTGACTGTGTGATTGTGAAAACCTTGTGACTGATGCTTCTTTTATCTAGGGTGTGGACAGATGAGTAAGAAATATGGATTAAAAATAAATAGGGGGAACAAATGTTAAAATAAATTGGGTAGAGGGAAATACTAGTGGTCAATGAGAAGGAGGACTAAGGGGTATGGTATGTATGAGTGTTTTCATTTTATTTCTTTTTCTGGAGTGATGCAGATGTTCTAAGAAATGATCATGGTGATGAATACACAACGATGTGATGATATTGTGAGCCAGTGACTGTATGCTATGTATGGAATGTTTGCATGTTAAGAATGCTTGTGTTTGTATGTTATCAATCAATCAATACATACATACATACATACATATATATATATATATATATATATAAAGAAATGGTGGGCAATCAAGGCAGACTTCTCTGAGGATGTGACATTTGAGTAGACCAGCAAGAGGATGAGAGGGCTCCGAATATCTGACACTCGATGTTTCCAGTGGCCTTGAGAAGGGAGGGTGCTAAAACTAATGGAGTAAGGAGTTAAAGGACCCATTAAGCTGCATCTCCTGGGCTCACGTCCTCCCAGCCCATCCTGCCCTCCAAAGGGCACCCCTCTTTCTCAGATGACCAGAGGCAAGTCCTAGAGCTGCCTGCCTCGTCTTGTGCCCATGTGGGTGACATGCTGTCTCTGAACCAATCAGAGGAGATGTGGTGTTCTGATTGCCACAGCTGGGGCAGAAGCTGTAAGTAAGGTGGCCTCACCTGGGAGGCACCAACAGCTATTATGCATGGCAACAGGACTGACCAGAGCATTGGGCTTCAGGGTGGGAGGGAGGACCCAGGCAAGGCAAAAGTGAGGCTAAGGAGGTTGCAGTCCTACTTGGGATCCAAGCGATAGCACCACTGTTTGTGGTAATGTGAATTTTTCCCCCAAAACTTCCTGGGGGGGGGAGAGGTCAATTCCAAACTCAGGGCCTGGTTGGATCCAAGGGCTCGAGGTACTGTGGCCACAACTTCGGCCTTGCTCTCACTCCAGCTTTTGGCTCTGCTTTCTGCTGGGTGGTCTCATACTCTCTCAGGCATCTTTCATGAAGGTGTACCTTCTGCCTCCAACCACACCTTCCATTTTCCCGGCTTCAAGATCAGGGGAACCAGAGCTTCTCTTGCACAAGGTTCTGGGCCTGATGCTCAGTGGCTCCAATGGCTCCGGGGTTGGGCCACTCACTTGCCCCTGAACTGATCATCATGGCCAGAGCATGGGTACAGTTTTGGAGTCAGGCAGTGGGGAGTCACCATACACACTACATGGATTGAGAAGGGAAGATTGGTGGTTCCTTAAAGCTCTGTGGTCACCCCGCCGCAACCCTGCTGAGAGGGTAGAAGGCAGGAGGCACTGACTAAAAAGCTGTCAGGTAAGTTCTTGGTGTGGTCTGAAGCGGGAGATGTCTCTGAAGACTATACACTGGGGAGGCTATTCATGAAACCCTAATGTCACTGAGGTCAGCAGAGCTGGTCTAGAGAGGGATAACGAGAAGGGATTTCTGACCTCAATCTTCCATCAGTGAGGGGGAGGGGGTAATAAAAGACAGGGGCACAGCCCGATATGAAGAAAGGGTCAGTTAAAGCAAAAAGGTGAGAGAATAGATGAACATACACTGAAAAGGTTTGGGTGGTGGCAGAGGTAGGGTCAGGGTAGAGATGGAGGACAAGAGAGGACACATGGCATCTTGAGATTTCCATCTCTTACAGTGACCAAGGAGATTATAAGGACAAGCATGATGGATTTTATGTAGATAGTCAGGAGGCTGGGCTGAAAACACGGGATCCAACAACTTCTGGTGGGTGGTGTGGGCCAAGACCTCACTTCTGAGGGAGTCCTGGTTTCCTTGTCACCTCTATTCCAGCCCAGGGGATGTCACTAAGGAACTAGGTTGGATAGGACAAGAATCCAGTTGGGAACAATCAAAATCACCCCCATTTTCCAAGCACTTACTCCATGCTGGGCACTCAAGTGACCCCTTGTGGTTGAATAAATCCCCAGTCACTCCTGGGCTTCTCAATGGAGGGTTTTTGAGCCAAAGCTTGTGCTTGTAATCTCAACCCTATCTGCCTTTTAACGTGGTTGGGGCCCCTTTGATAAGTGCTGCCTTGGGCGAATGAAACTCATAAGAGCAAGTCCTCGAGAAATGTAACCTTGGGCTCCTCCCAAGAAAGGTCTCGACTAGGGAGTCAAAAACTAGTATCTATCCCTGTTGTGCCACTTGGTAGCGCTGTTAGCTTAGGCAAGTCAACGTCCTTTATCCTTTCTGAGACAGGTTCCCTCAGGTGTCACTCTGCTCACAGCTTGGGGCCTCAAATGAAATCACAGGTATCAAAGCCTGTTATCACCATTATCTTCACCCATTAATCTATCTCCCATTAATTTTGCCAAACCTTTCTTGATTCTTAAGCTTTATTTGTATAAGAAAGATCTCTAAGGGACATCAAATAAAGATGAAAAAGCAAGATGCAGAAAGATATATGTATTACCCATATTAAAAAATTAGAAAAATGCATTTACACACCTCCGAAAATAACATTTCTCCGCAGAGATACACAGAACAAGAAGGCAGGGACTTGCGTGTTTTGGGGAGATGGACTTTGTTCTTCCTTATCCTTTTGCACATTAGACGCTTTACCGCATATGAATAGATCATCTATTCCAAAACCCGTAACAAAATGTAAATAAAAACAGTAGGTACAACGTGCATCCATTTTTTCTTGTTTTCATATCTCACCTTCTTAATAATAGTTACCATTTGGGGGCATTTGCTTTGCATAAAGAACTGTGCCAAGTGCTTTTAAAATCATCACTGTTTTGTAGCTAACGAAAGGAAGGCTGAGGAGATGCACTGTCCTTGGTCACTCAGGACGCAGGATTCTGCGCCGTCCCTATTTTTTTTTTGCAAGGAAGACAATTAGGCCACAGGTCTTGAATGACTTCTTCCCTCCTCCAGGAACGAGACTTTCAATAACTCCTCGCTCTTCTTGCTCCTTACCCCGGCAGCGTGTCAATAGCCTTGTGCCTGCCTGCCAACCTGCCTTGTGCGCTCAAACCCCATCCTGACAACGGAGAGAGCCGGGCTTAGTCAAAGCAGAGACCACACGTCGCGGGTCTTACAAAGCCGAACCAGGCTGTAAATAGAAGGCATTCGGCCACAGGCTTTACTGCTGAACCCGCGCTGTTGGCCCAAGGACCCGAGTTCCAGCCTCCGCTCCCCAAGGAACGGGCCCTGAACCCTCGGAGAGCATCATTTCCTTTCCTCAGACTCAGTTTCTCCTTGTGTGAGAAAATGGGCAGCTGAAGGATGCCGACCAGCTCGGCTCTGCCCTTCGGAGGCTCCGGCCCCGACGCTATATCCGGAAAGGCTTAGGGGACCACCGAGGCGCTCGATCCAGCTGTTTCTCGCACATGCACGCGACTCACTTGCGGGTCTTGCGGAGCGGAAGAAAGAAGCCCCGAAGAGCCCTCTCCGTGAGCCAGTGGAACTCCGAAACTGAGATCCCGCCACTAACGAACACTCCCACTCAGCCTCTCACAGTTGTTTCCGCCAACGTACTCATGGCGTAAGATGGCGGCCGCGCAGGCGTGCAAACTCGCTTCCGCAGAGAGGCTCCCCCCCCTTAGCCCTGCACCACGTGGTAATAGCGGCTTAAAAAAAAAAAAAAACCGCCATTGAAAGAAGAGCGGCGACCTGGTCCCATGACGTAGATCCACCAATAGGGCACACGAAAGGCGCAACAGTTCCCGTCACATGGGCAACAAGCCCTGGGATTTCGCCACTGTCACATGATCGAGCGAAACCTTCGAGAGGGGAGCGGAAGGCATCGCCCCCACGTGATCACTCACGCAGCACTCGAGCCCCCATCACGTGACCATGGCTCGCCTCCTTACCTGCCTTTGCCCCTCCCTCACGCCGCGGCCTGCCCTGCGTCGAGCGGCAACGCGGCGGCGAGGGGGCGGGGCTCCGACCAGTCACGTGTGCTCGCACCTCCTCGGCGCGCGCGTCCGCTCGCCCGCTCGCCCCCGGCCCGGCTCCTCCTCCTCCTCTCGCCATTGCAGTTGGACCCAGCAGCCCGGCGCGCACCGCGTGGCTTTTGGGGGGAGACCCCGGCGGGCTGTGGCAGGAGGGCGGTGGCGGCTGCGGTCGGGGTAGGGGACGCAGACGAGGTAAGCGCCAAGGTGGCGGCGGCGGGGCCCGCTCCCGCCTCTGCCCCTCCCCCGCCCGCCCTCCTTCTCAGCGCGGGCCCGGCCGGGAGGTCGCGGTGACAAGGCCGGAGGCGCCCCGAGACCCCCGGCTCCGCCCGGGTCTCTCACTCCGGCAGCCTGGCCCATGCCTCCCTTGCCAGCCTTGCTCCCGCGCTCGGCCGTTACTCTCCCCCATTGTGCCGAGGAAACAAAATGGCGGCGGCGGCGAGGGCCCGGTGCCGGGCTTTGTCTGTTGCGGCTCCCGGCGCGCACGCGCGCACGTGCTGGGCGCACACACCCCCTTCGGGCCGCTAGCATCCCGGCCGGCACCGCGGGCCACCCCCCTCTTCGCCCCCTCCTCCTCTTTGTCCCCTTCCCGCCCCGGGTTCCGGGGGGAGGGGGTTGTCCCAGGTTCCCGAAGCGGGAAACGTCGTCTCCTTTGTCCTTTGTGCGCACGAGGGGGCGGACCCCCTTCCTGGAACCCCCAGCCCCGCGCTGGCTCCAGAGAAGGCCTTGGTGCGTTCGTGGGGTTTCCAAATCTCTGGTTAGTTCATCCTTCCCTAGATCAGGACCCAAACTTGGGAGAGTTTCCGCTTTCCCTTTCTTGGGTTCAGGTATATCATTGATGGTGAGTTTTCTCCAGATTGCTTAGGATTTATTTACTTTCTCCCCCAAACCGGTGATCTGGTGAGAGATGTGGGATGCTCGTCGTTAAGTGATTAAGAGTCTATTCTGGTTAATCTTCCGTCTAGATGGAGTGTTTGGGAGGGGAGGGTCAGCATGGTTACTCCCAGTTTACTGTCCAAACTTGGGGAGGCCAAGTCATCTCTTCTCAGTGTTTCCGAAATTGGTAGTTGCTTGGGATCCTGCTTAGGGAGATGACAGATGGGCACGGAAGCATCAGTTTCGTTGATAAACTCCCATTTCCTCCACTGAGGGATTTCAGTGATTTTTGAGTCTCTCTGATTGCTTAGGCGTTCGCTGTCTTTAAAATGAGTGGTCTGATGGCATTTTTGGGGCCAGCGGGGAAAATGCTAGGTGCCGCCTGATGAAGTTAGGATTAAAGTTAGGTCTTTAAACTGTCCTTGTTCAGGTATTTGCGTTTGGGAATCTTCAGGGATTGCTCTGGGTGCTGCTACTGTATTTTGCGTGTGATCTCTTGGGATGTAGCTACAGCAACTCAGACTATGAATGAAGTGTGGGAACCAAAGCCTCATTCACAGCTGGAAAAGAGAAAAGAAGTCCCCAGGGGACTGGCAGGTGTTACTGTCCCTTCCCTGTCTTCCTGGGGTTCTTGTTCCTGAGCTGCCTCTTGGCCTGGTGGGTAAACAACTGGTCCCTGGGGTTGTCTGGAGTACTTTCTCATTCATTTTGGAGTCTGAGCGCATGTTGGCCTTGCCGACTCTGGGCACTGATTGAGCAGAGACTCCTTCACTTTCTGGCACTTGGACCAGCCTGGAAATCATCTTTGTGGAACAGAGAAGTGCCTAGTTGTTGGCAGTTTTTGTTTTAACTGATGGAACTCATGTAATGCCTGAAGGCAAAAATTGCTTTGCCTCCTAATGTGCTTAGCGTTTTGGAGACTCATATTCCTGAGAGTGAGGAATCCCAGGCTGTTTCTTGTTTTGTTTTGTTTTTAATTCACCCATCAGAATACCATGTTGGCAAAGGGAGGCTGCTAATATTTTGATCTTAGGAATGCTGTGCTCCTTTTCATGCTCTTCTGGTGACGGCTTCCAGGTAGGGACAGACAGCCAGTGATGAGGAAAGAGTTTTCTCTGTCAGCCTCTTTCCCCTCTTGGGTTAAATTTAGGCATCCTTTTGTCTTCTAGGGTTTTGCCAGATTTGGGAGCTGAGATTCTTTTTACTTCTGAAAAAGACTTTGGAAGTTTTGTTTGGACTCGAACAGATCCCGGTTATCTACCTTTTTCAGCCTCCCCAGTTTGTTTGAGTTCACCTTTCACCACCTCAGAAGAGTGATTCCTTTCCTGAAGAAGACAAAGTTTATGCCTCTTTGGCCTCTACATCCGCCATGTTTTGTTAGCCAAATTAACGTAGTTCTGGAAGGTGTGTAAACGTCATCTAGTATGAACACATATGGTTCCATAAAGTGAGACACCTTATTTGAAACACGCTTTAATTGAACTCTCTGTTCCTTTAATATCACAAGTATCATCTTCTTTAATATGAGGTCTCTATTTCGGATGCTATTTTTCTTCTTCACAAGCCCCTAGGAGAGAAAGATTTGATTTCTCTTTCCCATGGAAAGATTTGTAATTAGAGACAGATAATGGTTTGGCTGGCACCTACCTACAGTGAGGTAGTGAAGGAGGTTGGTGCCCTGCTGAAGCATTTGGCAGTTCTGTGCGAAACAATTCGGTTTACTCTGCTTTATTGTTTAGGATAAGCCAATATTTCTTCTCTGTGATGCTGGTAGCATTACAGAAAAAGACAGTGAAAAAAGAGTGAGTAGATGTTAGGGAGCCTCATCAGTGTACTGATTTTTTTAAATTGTCTCTTAGGGTTTATGTGATTTGTTAAATCCCTGGGAGATTTTTCCAAGATATCCCTTAACAGGTGATCCCATTATAAATAGTTGGAATTCATACAGAATTGTAATGTGTTATTTTCAGATGTCTTGTTCATATGTCTGAATTTGAGTCTGAAAGAGATGTCCAGTTGAAGTGTAATTCTCACCTCATATTAAATATTCACAAAGTGGAGAAATTGAGAATATAGCTGCTAGTTTTAAATTAAAGTGAGTTTACTCTGTAAGAGCTATTTTCTTGGGGGCCGTGTATGACCATCAAAGATTATTTAGTCACAAAGTTGAAATGTCCATCCTTTTATTAGAGAGTAAATTTGCTCCAAGTTTTTTTGGGGGGCGGGGGGGGGGGGGTGTGGTCCAGAAATCGAACCTGGATCTCCCGCATGAAAGGCGGGCATTTAACCATTGACCTACCCATGCACCCTCCAACTCCACGTGTTTTTTACATCTTAGTGTGAAGTATTTGCTTGGCCGTTTGAGGTCCATGATAATTTCTTTAAAGGTTCCGGTCAGTTGCCCTTGTTGACATCATTAAGATTGTGGTTCAAACTCGAGGTAAGGTCTTATTTGGGTATTAGTTTTCCCGGCCACTTGCTTTCCTACTGTTTCTCTTGGGATCACTTTCTCTTATCTGAGTGTGTTTTTCATTATGAAACGCTGCAAGTTAGGTTTACTTCCCAACACATTCAGGTTTTTTGCAGTTTAATGTCTTGTTATGGATTCGTAATTCCCCCCAAAAAATCTAAATGTGAGCAACATGGAAATACCAGCCAAGCCCCATGGCTCATAATGGCACTTGATAAATACTAGTTGAGTGGGTGGCTTGTGCAGAATCCTTCTAAGAGGAAGTATAAATGGCCTGTAGATATGGCAGGTCTGGGGGGCTGCCTGGTGAGTGAGCGCACTGTGACCTTGGCCTCACTGAGTGGGCATGGAAGTGGACAGGAGGGGAGAGATTGTGAAGTAAATTGATTTTGGTGAAATTGCTCAAGTTTTATTTTTAAAACCCAGGGCTTTGACTATGGAAAGCAGTTTAGCAGTTTTCTTCTAAAACTAATCAGTCAGTTGCCATAGGACCCAGCAGTTTCACTCTTGAGCGTGTATCCCAAAGAAATGAAACTTGATGCTCACACAAAAGCTTGCACGGGGATGTTCATAGCAGCTTTATTCATAAAAGGCAAGAACTGGAAACGCCCCAGGTGTCCTGAATGAAGGCTTAAACAAGCCATGATAACCACAGAATACTACTTAGCAATCAGAAGGAGCAAACTCTTGATCCTCGAGGTGATTTGTGTGGAACTTGAATCAGTTAATGCTGAATGAAACTAGCTAATCTGAAAATGTTACACACTGTACAATTCCATTTATATGTAACATTCTTGGAATGGCAAGATTATTGAAGTGGTGACTGGATTAGTGGTTGCTCGGGAAGGTTAAATAAGAGGTGAGGTGTGATCCAGGCTGCATTCTGGGTTTCTCGCCTTTTATCGATGTTAGTTACGTCGCACTCTTGTTTTGCAAGATGTTACATATGGGGAACTGGGTCAAGGACATATGGATTTATCTGCATTATTTCTGCATGTGTGCCTACAATTATCTCAAAAAGTTTAATTTAGAAAAAGGCACCCTTTCATACTAAAATAATTCATGTGTCTGCATGTTAATATTTAGTGTCCTTTGAGAGGTACCTTTTTTTTTAACTAGTAAACAACACCTTTGGGAGAAATAAACTCAAAATTAAATTGCACACTTAATTTTAAAAAAAAGGAAAGAAAAGAAAAGAAAAATCCAAGGCTTCACCTGACCACGTGGAAAGATCTCCTAAACTTGCATCCCCATCCTCTCACTGCCTGAAGATCTTTTTGGAAAGAATCGTCGATACTTCTCAGTTCCAGATAGGTTAAACATTGTTCTGGGATTTGATGTCCACTCATAGGCAGATTTATATATATATATTTATTTATTTATTTATTTATTGAGATATCTTCAAACATATAATTGATCAGAGTATGCAATCACTGGCTCACAGCATCTTCACACAGTTGTGTATTCATCACCATGAGCATTTTTAGAACATTTGCATCACTCCAGAGAAAGAAATAAAAAAGAAAAAAACTCATACATCCCATACCCTTTACCCATCTTTCTCATTGACCGCTAGTTCTGTCAGTCTATCCAATTTTTTTTTACTCCTTATAACCCCCCCCCCCCACTATTTTTTTACTCATCTGTCCACACCCTGAGTATAAGGAGCATCAGACACAAGGTTTTCACAACCACATGGTTACACTATAAAAGCTGTATAGTTACACATTTGTCTCCAAGAATCAAGGCTACTGAACAAAATTCAATTGACAGTATGTCCCTCCAGCCATGCCAGTATGCCATAAACTAAAAAGGAATAACTGTGTGGTGCATAAGAATAACCTTCAGGATAACCTCTCGACTCTGTTTGGAATCTCTCAGCCACTGAAACTTATTTTGTCTCATTTCACTCTTCCCTCTTTTTTGGTCAAGAAGGCTTTCTCATTTCCATGGTGCTGGGTCCCGGCTCATTCCAGCAGTCCTCACAGGCAGATTTTAAAGCATTTCTTCTAGTGGTTCATCCAAGAGCAGTTAAGATCATCATTCTCTTTGCTATATTGCATTTATAGTTTTGTTGTTTAGAAAACATCTTCCCACATTCCCAGCAGTCATACTAACTACCTGCAGCTCTTAGGTGTAGGTGATATTTTCATCTTCAGTTTTGACTCTGAAGGTCAGAATGATCTGTCTGAGGCCCTGCAGCTAGCTGCCAGGTTGGGGAGGCCAGGCTCAGACCCTCGGTTTCCGTCTTCAAGACCTGAGGGCCCTGCACCATACCAGTTGGTCCCAGAGTCCTGGGTGTCACAGAGCAAGTGGGAATTCCAGAATCATTTTGGGTAGCAACTTGAGTTTGCCAGTTGTTTATTTTGTCAAGTAAAAATTTTTTTTTTAAGTTGATTACTATAGTTGGTTCTTTAGAAGAAAGGATCAAAAATATAGGAAGAAAATGGACAGGATCAATTGAAGATATTTGTGAAAACCTTTATTCCCAGTTTTATTATCTCCTCATGACAGAAGTTGTAAAATACTGTTTAACATTGTTGCAGACAGAACAGGATTTTTGTATTTTGTAGAGTGCATTTGGTAACCAGATTTTAAAATTGGCATTTTCTGGCTAGATTGCTTTGTAAATATTATTTTCAGTATGTCTTGACGATGTGAATCTGTAAAAATTTAAGGAGTCACTAAAAGATCAGTCCATGTGCATCGTTTCACTTCACAACCCAGGACAGGTCAGGAAACCAAGGTCAGGGGTTGGATCAGTGTAATTCTCAAACCGAATGGGGTCTTTCTGAGATGAGAATTTGCTTCAGAACCATTCCTTGGAGTCTGTGGGGCTGCGGTGGGACTCCATGCACTACCCTAGAGGTGCTTGCCAAGTGGGCCTGCCACCTGCTTGGGTGAGAGTGCTTCCCAGCATCTCCTCCCCTCCCATCTCCATACCTGTTAGGGGTCGGGCACCCCACCTGTTCGTTCATCCTGCAGACATGCGGCGAGCCAGACCTGCTGTCTTGAGTGTCTTGTCTTTTCCAGCAGTACGTGCTGTGAACCTCGTGTTGTAATTAGTGAGCAGTCAGAAAGATGGTCATCGCATTACAAGCATAATGTTTGTGGTTTAAACTTTTTAACTTGGAATGCTGTGGGTGGGCTGGTTTCAGAAACAAAAAAAAAAATTGAAACTTGATCCCTGTGTGTTAGAAAATCCCAAAGCACACAGAGTCATATTTTAAAATCCTTGTATTTCAGTTTCCACTCACACCTTCCTTCAGTTTCTTTCCAGAGAGGCTGCAGGCTTTGTTTTTGCCCAAGTTTGAGTCTTCAGTGTGGTTACTGTACCAAATAAGTATCGTTGTTGACTTCTGGAGTTTTTTAACTTTATGTTGAATCAATTATAGGTATGTTTTTGCAACATTTTATTATGAAAACTTTCCAACACAAAGAAAAAGTAACAGCTTTACACTGAACGTCTGTATACACACCCAGGCGTCTGCCATTGAGATGTGTATACTTGTGTTTCATGTCTGCCCATCCATCTGTTGTCTGTTTATCTGTCAGTTCACTGTTTTTCGGATGCATTTCAAAATAAACTGCAGGCTTCCCTCAAAATTGTAACTAGAGTTTGGTGTTTACAGTTCTTGTTTTCTTTAGATGTAATACACATATCTTGAGTACACCATTTGGTGAGTTTTGACCACTGTACACTCCCCACCCCTATCAAGATCCACTCCTGTCATTACCACTAAGGGACCATCACCTGATCCCTTCCCAGGTGACCCCTGCCAACATCTTCCAAAGGCAGCCACTATTCTGATTGTTTTCCCCTCACTGAGTTGTTTTGCCTGTTATAGAATTTCTTGTAGGTGGAATTCTTTTTTTTTTTTTTTTTTTAAAGTTTAACTTGTTACACTTTGGAACATATCAAATAAACTAGGTTATATTGGAAATCATTTATCTGTCCAAAATAAGAGGCTCACTTATCAGACACTTCAGAGGGCCAGAGGTAAGAACACTGCAGCCCTGCATCCCATTTACCATGGGACCCTTGGGCAGGGCTCTTAACTGACAGCCTGCAGCTTCTGGGACCCCTATTTTGCTGATGACTCCCTGAATCTGACTCCTTCCTAAGCCTAAGGTTCGTCCATCTCAGTGGTTCTGTTAAATGTGCAAGAATAACCTGGAAGACTTGTTGAACAACTGCAGAGCTCAAGCCCAACTCCAAAAATTAGTATTTCTATCCTTTTCCATTAGTCTGTTTGATACGCAGATGTCCCAAATGCAGCAGTGGACAGCCTCAAGCCTGCTGCTGTGTTCTTTGGACAGTCCTGCTGATCTCTTTGAGCACTTGCTCGCTTTCTGATGCTGTACTGGCTTACCTGCACATTTCCTGTTTCAGGTGTGGAGTCCATTTTTTCTCCAAACAACTCCTTTAAGTAGGTTTTTAGACCGTCTTAATCCTAGAAAAACTTTTATAAAAAGGTCTTTGCCAGCTGCAACCTTGGTTTAATCTAGTGGGAAGGAATTTAAGATGAACAGGTTGTTATATGTACTTTAGAGTTCATACCACCATGTTGGACTTAGAGGGGAAAGAGTTTCTCCTTCAGGATGCACCAGACAGTCAAGTTCCTGGGAATGGGGACTTGTCTGTCTCATCTGTCACTGTCCCCAGCATCTAGCCGAGTGCCTGGTGCATAGGAGTGACAAGCTAAATACTTGTTGAATAAATAAGTACAGTTTTAAACATCAACCATCCTTACCAGATGGATGCGATTTCAGCATAGATAAGGCCAAGACTGGTGGCTTTATTACCTGTGTATATATAACTCCTCACTGTTCAGCACAGAGTGATTTCCTGGGCTGTGTCAGGAAGCAAGTTGTGATTTCTGCTGATCTGGTTCTTGTTAATTTAAAATTGTGTTTCCAGAACTTTGGTTTGATTTTTAGATTATCTACCACGGTTTGTAAAAGTTTGCTTAAGTTTTCTGTGCGTTAAAAAAAAACAAAAACAGCAAAACGCTTAATAGGGATGAATCCTAGTATATCCATCACCCAACTTCAACAGCTACCAGCATTCCGTAGTTTTCCTTTATCTTCCCCCTCACCACTCCCTACTTCACCTTTGCTATTTTAGAGCAAACACCAGGCATGTAATTTCAGCCATAAATGTTTAAATAGGCGTATAGTAGATGGAGATGTCCTTTTTAAACAGAACTGTGATGTCACTCACTCTTACCTGAAGGAATGGTGTCATTCCTTACTACAAGATGCCCTTTAGCACACGTGTCATTCCATTGTTAGCCCTCTCAGCTGGGCGGTCCAGATCCTGGGGGTGCTGTTTTTGAGGTTCTGAAATTTGTGCTACTTGCATTACGTAGGTTGACTCGTTTGTCGACCCTGGTGCTTCTGCAAAAATAGAGGGGCCATTCCCGTGTTGCAGATGTAGAAGGAAGCTCCAAGAAAACTTATAACGTGCCACATGGCTAGTGGCTGGGCAAATAGGGTGTCAACAGAGCGTCTCCGCAGATGCTCCACCATGGTGGAGACTGATGGGCTCACCAAGAGCCTCTTCTCACTGAGCAGCTGGGACTGCTCTTTCCTGCTTTCCACCCTTTGTTCCCTCATCGCTCCTCTATTACTGTGGGGATTTTTTACCTCACTGCTACCTCCTCTTTGGCTCTGCTGGGGCACTGCCTACGAGTAGACCCTTATGCTTTTAAGTTCAGTTTGGCAGCCTTTAAATTTGCCATTAGAATGGCAAGGTGGACCTGAAGCATTTGGGAAATTCATGTTTTGGCCAGTCAGGTCAGTTTATCCTTGATGCATTTGTCTTTCCAGGCTTAAGCAGGCTGCCCTGGCTCTTAAGAAAGTTGAGGTTCAAGGGGCTTGTTGGTATATGGAGTAGTAGGACTCTGTCATATGCTGTGCTCACTTTTGTGGCTGCTGTTTACCCATTTGAAAGGTTTTAGTATGGACCAGACTGTCTCCTGATTTTTCAGAAGGTTCTTATCTTCCCATTTTACAGGAACCTCCTTGGGCCCTCTGTCTCCTGCCTTCATGCCATCTCTTCTTTACCTCCTTTCAGGAGCCGGCAATCTTTCCCTCCCTTTTCCTTCTCCAGACACTCAAGATTTTGATGAACAGACTACATCAATTTTTGAAGGCTTGTTAATATCTTTTATATATGTATATATCTGTAAACATCTTACTCTAATATGTAAAAATGATGAAATAATAATAGAAAAGAAAGAAACCATCTGGGTAGGATCCTGCTGTCAGACCTGGCTTCCAGAAATTAGATGTTTTCATTGTAGGGAAACTTTGTAGCTAGTTGTCTAAGTGCCTTGGCAGGGCAGTGAGTACCTGGACATAAAGGCATGTCCTGCTGTGTTATGGGGCACCTTCATGTTACAAACTAATGTCAGTCAGACTGCTGAGTATCTGGCTGCTAAAACTAATCAGTCTGGGGCAGGCCACGGTGGCTCAGCAGGCAAGAATGCTTGCCTGCCATGCCAGAGGACCCAGGTTCGATTCCCGGTGCTTGGCCATGTTAAAAAAACAAACAAACAAAAAAAACCTAATCAGTCTGTGAGATATTTGCACTAACAGGATTTTCTGATCTTATAGATAGTTGAAGTGTTGATAACATCAAGGAAATCTGTTACAATTTGAAAAGATAAGCAAACATTTGATTTCCAGACACTACAGAAAAAGAAGTAAAAATGGTAAGAATATATATATTTTTAATCACAGCTGTTATGTTTTCATTCATGCACTGAGATGCTTGTATCATTTAATTACTGTTTTTCGTTAGAGTTTTTACACTGTAAAATAATGCATGTTGTTAAAATCCAAATAGTGAAGAAGTGTATAGTCAGTCCCTCATTCCCCTTGCTGTCCAAAGAGAACAGCTTTTAAGTTTGTCTGACTTCTCAGATGTCCCATTGTATTCTTATAGTTTCATGTTTACATGAAAGGTATAGCCTCATTCTGACTTGTGCAGTCTAAGATAAAAAACATATTGCTTGGTCTCTTTCAGTCTTTTTTAACATGGTTTTTGCATTTCCAGCGTCCAATGCGAATTTTTGTGAATGATGACCGCCATGTGATGGCAAAACATTCTTCTGTTTATCCAACCCAAGAGGAGCTGGAGGCTGTCCAGAACATGGTGTCCCACACGGAGCGGGCTCTGAAAGCTGTGTCAGACTGGATAGACGAGCAGGAAAAAGGCACTGGCGAGCACGCCGAGTCCGAGAACATGGATGTACCCCCGGAGGATGAGACCAAAGAAGGTGCCGGGTAGGTTGGGTTTTTTCCCTCCTCTTTCTAGTGAGATAAGCTAGATATCCCTTTTTCTAAGGGCTTTTCCTGGGGCCCAGGGTTCTGGCCATACTGCATCCCTCATTGTGCCATGCATTGGTCTGCCCCTCAGGGAACAGAAGACGGAGCACATGACCAGAACCTTGCGGGGAGTGATGCGTGTTGGCCTCGTGGCAAAGGGCCTTCTGCTCAAGGGGGACTTGGATCTGGAGCTGGTACTGTTATGTAAAGAGAAACCCACAACTGCCCTCCTGGACAAGGTGGCTGACAACTTGGCCATCCAGCTCGCTGTGAGTGACCACCTCCAACAAGTGGGGTGGGGCTGTAGGCAGGGACGCAGGCAGAGGACTAGGCACCCAACCTGTAGCATACACCAGGCTCCAAACTCTCCTTGCACCTGTGGTGCTCATGTCTCCTCATTACGTAGTGGACAGGGTGCCACAGAGCCACCAAGAGTTATGATGAGTGGCTGGCTGCACCTACACCCGAACTTGTTGCCAGCAGAGAGCAACCCAGGGGCTCTTGTATGCCAGACTGTCTGACAGTGAGTTTCTGGCATTAATTTCACATCCAAACTCCATTCTTCCCAGATCCAAACTAACCTAGACATGAACGAGAATCTTTAAAAATCAACTTCTTTTCTCATTACAAAAGTGTTGCATCATAATGGCCTCTGACATTTATTGAGTATTTACTATGCCAGGCCCTAGGCTGTAGGTGCTCTTGACATGGATTGTTTCATCTTTGTAACAACCCCAGTAGTGGGACTTACATCATCTAGATGTCATGGGTGACATCAGACACCGGAAGCCCCGGGTGAGGCTGAAGATTCAGAGCTTGCACGCCGTCCTGCTGTGTGCTGCTCCCTAGCACACGATGCCCTTCAGTTTGGCTGCAGAAGAAGCAAATAAGTGCCCATAAGTCTCACCCCTTAGAAAACCACTGTTAATTTCCATGTGTATTCTTTACATATTTAAGTATGGATCCTGTTGCATGCCACAGACAATGTATGGCCCACTACAAAGGTCGCAATTGAAATAGGGCACTAATGCAGTGCAGAAGATATTTTTGAGGAGATAAAATTTAAGGTGAAATCTTAATTTTTTATTTAGGCACTTCTAAATCATCATTTACTATAAAAATTTATTAATTGAAAAAAATAAAGTTAAGTATAAACGTAAAGGGAGGACAACTTTTGCCAAGAGTCACTCCTTATGATTTTTTTTAATCAGTTTCGATCAGTGGTTCTTAACTGGGGCAGTTTTGCCCCTCAGCGAACATTTGACAATGTCTCTGGAGGCATTTTTGGTTGTCTCCTCTAGGAAGTACTGTTAGCCTCCAGAGGGGGAGGCCAGGGATGCCACTGAAAGTTCTACAGCGCACAGGCAGCCCCCGCCACAGAGGAGGAGCTGCCCAGGATGTTAAGGAAACATAAATTTAGGTTTTTAAAAATGCGTTTGTTTCCCATCCTTCCCACATGTGATACTGTTTCCTTTAACAACAGCAACAAAAAAGCCTGAATTTTCCTTTGGCTTATCATGTAAACTGGTATAAAGAAGAAAAAAAATCAGTCTGTGGGGAACATCCTTAACTTACACATTTGCAGCAGATGCATACTTTTATGTGCATTTTATACATACTTTTATGTGCTTTTATGATGGGAGCTGTTTCACGGCTCACTGTTTTCATTCTGCATTCTGATTGCTGCTATGCTGGTGTGGAAATACCACGGGTCGGATGCTGCGCCCGTAGAGGACACCATGCTGTCTGTGTATAATGTCCAGTGCAGTCTGCCCACAGCCTTGTGTGGGGCATGTCATCAAGCCCACTTTATAGATCACAAGCTTCCATCTTAGATGATTTGTGCAGAGTTATACAACTGTTAAGAGACAAAATGGATTTAAACCTGATCTCCTCCCACATCCTAAAGTTTTGCCCATCATTGTACTATATAGCTTCCATGCGCCACTTCTTTCTGTGTGTAGTTAGTTACCCCCCATCTCTGGGATACCCAGAAAGTGGCCAGAGACCTGTTCAGCAAGAGGGAAATGCCTAACAGCCTAGCTGAAGGCACTTCCTGTCACCTCATACCCCAAGAAGTTGGCCTGTCTGCTGTAGTAACCAGGGAATTTGAATAGGACTATGGATTGGGTTCTTGAAAATTGCCATTTCTGTTTTTAGGCTGTTACAGAAGACAAGTATGAAATACTCCAATCTGTCGATGATGCTGCAATTGTGATAAAAAACACAAAAGAACCTCCATTGTCCCTGACCATCCACCTGACATCCCCTGTTGTCAGAGAAGAAATGGAGAAAGTATTAGCTGGAGGTAGGGAGACTGAGAAGGGCCAGCAGCCCTTAGGAAACTTGGTGTCTCCTCACTTTTCAAATGTGCTATTCAGTTTTAGACGGTTTTGATTAGAGGATATCGGTGTAGATTTGGCTTACTCTGAGATCCCATCTCCCGTTTGGTTTGAGTTACTGGGAGTTTGACAAAACAGTTGCACTAAAAGTGAGTAGCACTTTTCACAGGGGAACTGCACCATTTTAGTTGCTTTAATTCTTTGAATGTTATCCTAAGGTTTGAACTTGTTTTTCTGTTGAGCCATTCTCTGGCTTTGGAAAAATGTGCCCCTGGTATTTTATGGTTTTCAAATTGTTGAAGACAATCAGGTGGTTTCTGCATGAACGTCACGTTGGAGTCGTGCAAATGGCTTGTGTTGCAGCAAAACTGAGGGTGTCTTCGTTTGTCTTCTTCCACTGGCTGCTTTTATCAGCTGAAAGTTAAAGAGCTGATGCAGAGTTTTGGATAGAGTTCTAAACAGTTGGGCAGTTTTTCAAACTAAATCTTTGAACCTGAGAGATGGGTAATGCTTTCACAATTCAAAATCCACCCGGGCCCCTCATCTGTCTTTTCTGTGTGGATGTTTTTTATCACAAAACTCACCCTATAAAGTAAAGATAACAGGCCTCATCCAAACCCCTGATGTACACATGGCAGAAAAGACAAACCCTTCGGTTCTGCTGCAGCACAGGCTGACTGATCCCCCGGTTACTCTTATGTTGATTGCCTTTGGTTCTGATCTTTGACTCCGATGACCAGAGCCCTCCTAGTCAATCAATTCAGGGACGCTGGACCTTTGACCAACAGGACTCTCTCTGTCAAGGGCTGGGGGCTAGGGCAGCCAAGCCTCGTGGGTGGAAGTGGTCCCTGGCTGCAGATGCCTTTAGGGTATGGCTGTGGTAGAAGCAGAGAGGGAGTTCATTTCTGCTCCCCACACACCCCCAACTTTTTTTTTTCCCCCATTGAAGTTTTAAGCTGAGTTAATTTATGGGGAGACCGTGGGGAGGAAGCAAGGTGACAGTCTATCAGAAAATAGGATTCGCCTATCTGTCCCCTTCCCCCATGGGATTATTCCTATTAGAGTAACTTCCCTCTTTTGTTTTTGTTCTGTTTTGTTTTTTCTCTTTTTTGGAGGGAGCCTCCACTTTTTATGATTTCCTCTCAGGAAAGAGTCACATGTGCTCTAGCTGCTCCTTCCCTGCTCAAGGGTGGAGATGACCTCTCCTGAGAGCCTGAGCTGCCCTTTTAGGACACTGCCACATCCCTTTCCACCTGACAGAAACCCCTTGGTCAAACTGTGCCTTGTCTTCTTATTCCATCCATGAATAGAAACGCTATCAGTCAACGATCCCCCGGACGTTCTGGACAGGCAGAAATGCCTTGCTGCCTTGGCGTCCCTCCGACACGCCAAGTGGTTCCAGGTTTGCATTTTGTTCTTCTATTTGTCTTTCAGTAGAGAATTCCTAAGTTTTAACTTGGCTAACTTTGACCATAAAGTGTCTTTAACATTGATGAGAGCTGTGCTGAGCTTAGCACCTGCGGCTGTGCAGGTGCTAAAGGAATGCACGTAAACCAATTTGCTGTCCCCAAAGGGGGCTCGTAACCAAGGAGGTGGGCTGCTGCTGCTTTGTGTTAAGAGTAATGTTATTCTTGTACCTACAGGGATGCGACTGCAAACCACATGCTTGATGGTTGTAGACACGTACCGTTTACCCTTGACAAAGCAGCATCGCGAGACTTGTGTTTCATGTTTGCCTTGTGTTCAGGGAAGTTCCTTAGTCTAAAGAGCCTGTGCTTTGTTGTTTAGGCCAGAGCCAATGGGCTGAAGTCCTGTGTCATTGTCATCCGGGTTCTGAGAGACCTGTGCACCCGCGTGCCCACCTGGGGTCCTCTCCGAGGATGGGTAAGGATACCTTCTAGGTATGGCCTCCAGGGCCATGTGCACACACAGAGGTCTCACCCTAGATCCCCTCCCGTCGTACCCCAGGAAACCTGTGGGAACGGGATGAGTGGGTCCTTTGATATTTAGTAGATATGTCCTTATCAGAGCTGCTGGTGAGCAGCTCCCCTGTGCCACTCCTTGGAGGGTGGTAAGAGCAAAACAAGGACCATGACTTGAGGCTGCAGCTCAGTCGAGAGAGGGATGGAGGCTGGCCTGGCAGCACCTTTCAATGTGACATGATCCACTCTAGAAAGAAGTGGCTGTAGATGCTCTTGGGCAGGGGCCAGCAATCTGGCTCACGGACCACTTCTGGCCAGCTGCCTGAGTTTTTTAATAACAGCCTACAGTTTAAGTGTATAGTTTTTATATTTTACACTGGTCACATGTTGAATGCCAGCACCTCTGCAACATCTTCAGCTGGCCTTTAGGCCCAAGAGGCCTAAACTAGTTAACCTCTGGCCCTTGAAGATAAGCTGGCTGAGCCTTGCTCTAGCTGTTCTGCCTTTGGCTTGGCCCTTGTCCTTCACCAGAACTTGTGGACCTGGATGGCTGTGACCTTCCCCACCCCCAGTGAGAGCTCCCTGTGGTGGTTGGTGCTCTCTCGCCAGTGGTGGCTGACTGCCTCTCTTGCCTTTCAGCCACTTGAGCTTCTCTGTGAAAAATCCATTGGCACGGCCAACAGGCCCATGGGGGCGGGCGAAGCCCTCCGAAGAGTGCTGGAGTGCCTGGCGTCCGGGATCGTGATGCCAGGTGGGGCCTTCTGCTCTGCCAGGTGCAGGGAGAGGACAGGGACAGCAGCCCCGAGGCCAGTGCCCCGTGGGCCCCTGACTGGGTTAGGGCCGCAGCAGCCCCATGTCCCCTAGGCCGAAGCATGTGACTACCCTCTTGCACCATCATATCCAGCCCTGTGCCAGGTCCGCAGCTGTGATTCAGAGGGCGGATCCAGGGGCAGGGGTGACCCACTCCCACGTGAATTTCGTGCTCTGAGACACAAGTGCATTATTTCTCTCAAGGGCTGGACGCTGAGTGGGTCACCTAGCTCGGCGTGTTTTCCAGAGCTGGGTGTGGATGGGGCGTGGGGGGTAACGCACCCGATTCCCTCAGCCAGCACAACTCTTCAGAGACGCTCAAAGATAATCCTCTGCATATCTTCCTTGTTTCCTGCCTTCAGATGGTTCTGGCATTTATGACCCTTGTGAAAAAGAAGCCACTGATGCTATTGGGCATCTAGACAGACAGCAACGGGAAGATATCACACAGAGTGCTCAGGTATAGTCATCGCCATTGCAAACGTGAGCCCTTACCCAGTCTGTAATCATTGCTGGCTTCCAGTTCCGTTACTGGGTATTCTCAGGGTAGCACTGGACTTTAGGCTCAGGTCCGGGACTGAAGGCAAAGGGAGCGTGTCTGGTACAGGGCGCCCCAATCTGGGCTGCTTCTTTCCCCTGGCGCCATGCGTGGTTGCTGTCTGTCCCCTCAGTCTGCTCGAGTGTGGTTTTCAGACACCGAGTTCAGCGGGGAGATGTTTGCTGTTGGACAGCTCCGGGGCTCCTTCCCCCGCAGGTCCACCACGTGGCTCCGTGTGGCAACCAGTCCCCAGGTTGGGGTCTCCTGTATTCCTCCTGAGGGGGGTGGTCACAGGCTGGCCTTCCACCACAGCAAGGCTGGGCTCTAGCAGTCAGGCACTCCTCTGGCTGTTGGGGAACCCCTTGCTGTTGTAGGGGAGACCATTAGCAATACCCTCAGCCCCCACCCCTTCCAGAAGGCACTAGTGAGCACACAGCACCTTGGCGATGAGCACAGGGCAGCTGAGTTAGACACCTCTTCCCCTTCTCCAGCATGCACTGCGACTTGCTGCTTTTGGCCAGCTCCATAAAGTCCTGGGGATGGACCCTCTGCCTTCTAAGATGCCCAAGAAACCAAAGAACGAGAACCCAGTGGACTACACGGGTAAGTATGCACAGGCTCCTGGGGGTTGGGTGCCAGCTCCCAATTCCAGATTCTCAGTCACCTAGCAGACCTGATCACTCAGTTGCTTCTGTCCTGTCTTTCAGTCCAAATCCCCCCTAGTACTACCTATGCCATCACGCCCATGAAACGCCCAATGGAGGAAGATGGTGAGGAAAAATCTCCCAGCAAAAAGAAGAAGAAGATCCAGAAGAAAGGTGCGAGCTTTTGAGTGGTGCACTTTAGTGTCCCGTCTGGCTCTGATTATAAGGTTCACCTTAGAGTGGGGAGACAGTCACGTCTGCTTTTGTTTTACTTTTCTTGGACATGATATAAGTCCTTTTTTAAAATGTGAAATAATGGTAGTTGGGACAGAACCCAAGTAGGGATGTCCTTTAGCTGGTGACCACAGACTGCCTGGGAGAGATGCAGTGCATGTCTTGATGAGTGTGGCCAGATAATTGTCGCTTGGCAGGAAGCCTTTGGCAGTGACCCCACCCAATTTACACTTGACCAAGTTTTCTCTGTGGTATGCTTATCTAAAGCAATCTTGGTGTTTACTTTTTAGAGGAGAAGGCAGAGCCTCCCCAAGCTATGAATGCTCTGATGAGATTGAACCAGCTGAAACCAGGCCTGCAGTATAAGCTGGTTTCCCAGACCGGGCCGGTCCACGCCCCTATCTTCACGATGTCTGTGGAGGTAGATGGGAGCTCATTCGAGGCCTCTGGACCCTCGAAAAAGACCGCCAAGCTGCATGTGGCCGTCAAGGTGAGTAGCCTGTTGTCACCATCTGTTCGTCTCCATCCTCTGAACAGCAAAGCCACGTTCTTCATCTTGGGAGCCCATGGTTAGGCCTCATGTGGGGCAGCATGAGTTTTAGGGAGGGCTCGCGAACACTGAAGTGGTTAGAAGTATTTGCTGTATCTCTGTGGCCAGAAGTCCTTCATTGTTGAAGGTAAAAAGCAGAGGTTCCATGAACATGGTTCTGTATTCGAATCGCCTGGGGAGTTAAGAGAAAAACCTTCCAGGTTACTGGTCTCCACCCCAGAAACTACTGCTTCAGGATACCCCAGGGCAGGCTTGTGGGGGTGCAGCGCCTGCCAGACTCGCGGAAAGCCTGAGTGAATGACTGTTGGCCCTGACATGGTGCAGAGCCCTCCCTCATTGGGGTTCTGGGGGTCTTGTCTCCTCTGCAGGTGTTACAGGACATGGGCCTGCCTACGGGAGCCGAAGGCCGGGAATCGAGCAAGGGGGAGGACTCGGCCGAGGAGACGGAGGCAAAACCAGCAGTGGTGGCCCCTCCCCCTGTGGTGGAAACCGTGTCAACCCCCAGTGCTGCCTTCTCCTCAGACACCACTGCCGAGGTGAGCACGTGGTGGGTGCTGGGAGCAACCATCAAAGGACTGAGCAGGCATCCCTATGTCCTGGGGACCAAGGCAGTACTGGTCCAGGGTGGCCCATGGTGAAGAACGTGCTGCTTCCCAGAGGTGGGGTGCTGGATGCAGGTGGGAGCGTAGCATTGCTTTGAGACCCCACTAAGGAGTTGACAGAATCTTTGGCCCAGGAGAGCAGGGTAAATGGAGTGGAGGGCTCAGCCTTAAAACAGGAGAGTGGCTGCTGCTCCTCCGGCTTGTGGCTAGGAAGCCTGTAGCTAAGTTGGTTGGTTTGCTTTTTTTGTTTCCCCTGAGAACGTAAAACAGCAGGGGCCGATCCTAACCAAGCATGGCAAGAACCCAGTTATGGAACTAAATGAAAAGAGACGCGGCCTTAAGTATGAGCTCATCTCGGAGACAGGGGGCAGCCATGACAAGCGCTTCGTCATGGAGGTGAGCCAACGGGAGTACACCCCTGAGCTGCCACAGGGCTGGGTGGCTGTGGGGCCTGGGTGTCTGGAGAGATGGTTTTGGGATTTTGGGTCTCCACGCCCTTGCCTGCCTCACGTACATCCATTCTTTTCAGGTGGAGGTGGATGGGCAGAAGTTCCAAGGGGCCGGTTCCAATAAAAAGGTGGCAAAGGCATATGCTGCCCTTGCTGCACTAGAAAAGCTTTTCCCTGACGCCCCTCTTGCCCTTGAAGCTAATAAAAAGAAGAGAGCCCCCGTACCCGTCCGCGGTGGACCTAAATTTGCTGCTAAGGTAAGTGATTGTATTGAAGCTTAGCCTGAATTCACCCAGGGATGTGAGTTGTGCCGTTAAGGTGATTTAAGGTGACTTGACTTTTTCTCTCTCTTGCAGCCTCACAACCCTGGGTTTGGAATGGGAGGCCCCATGCACAATGAAGTGCCTCCGCCCCCAAACCTCCGTGGGCGGGGAAGAGGAGGGAACCTCCGTGGCCGAGGGAGAGGCAGAGGATTTGGTGGCACCAACCATGGAGGCTACATGAACGCCGGTGAGGGCCTTGTCCTGCGCGGTCCATCCCTATGTGTCCAGCCTGCAGGCGGGGCTGTGCAGACTCGCCTCCACCACCCCTGGTCACTTTGTTCTCTTCTCTTCTAGGTGCTGGGTACGGGAGCTATGGCTATGGAGGCAACTCGGCAACAGCGGGCTACAGTAAGTGCATTTCTCTCTCTCTCGAACTTGGGAAGAAGCTGCAGCTTAGCTCCTGGGCTGGAGTTAGGGAAGGGTCACCCAGCAGCAGCCTCCCTGAGACTTAGGAGTGGCACCCACCTTTTTTTTTTGGCGATTAGTTTAACTGTCCTTGAGCCCCACTCTGCGGAAGTGTAATTTATTCTTTAAATTTGCGTGACTTAAAAGTCAAAATTTTAAATTTCTCTGCTTGAAGCCATGTGAAGCACCAGCCTGTGACTAAGCTCTTCCTGCCAGTGCACAGTTCTTGTCTTGAGAAGGAGCCTTCATGGGGGGTGTGACAAGAGCAGAGAAATCTAAAACATGAATTTCAAATGTGGCGCTCTGTGCCATTTTTCAAAAGAATTCTAATTTTCTTTCTCTGCTCTGTCTCCCCCTTTTGTAGGTGACTTTTTCACAGACTGCTACGGCTATCATGATTTTGGGTCTTCCTAGAGCATCTAAAAGTATTGCACACAAAATCAACTTTTTACTCCAATTTTCTCGAACTCCAAAACCCAAAGTGTCCGTGCTGTGTCCCTGTGCTTCACTGGGTTTCTCTACCGTGGCTTTTCACCGCAGCTTGTCTGAAACTCTTAGCCTGCAGAATTTAAGACAATGGCAGTTTTTATCGTGATTTGCCTTTGAACTTGGTCACAATAAGTGGAAAACAATTTTCAGAAAATGTCTTTTTGTGCAGAATTGCACAGAATTCTAGAGCCAGCGTTGTCCAGCATCAAGGCAAAAGCCCACCTGTGCTTTTTATGGAAAGCATTACTTTATTTAAGAGACAGATAATGAAGCATTTTAATCTACCTTTGTCTTAATTTACAGCAGGTTTTGTATGAATTTTTAACCTTTTAACAATTCCCAAATCCGGTTGATGCCTTTGACAGTAATGGAAACTGTCTCACCACATCTGAATCCAGAGCAAGCTTTTTTTTTTTTTTTTTTTTTAAATAAGCATGTGAAACATTGAGAATGTTTGGGGAATTGTAAATTGTGCTAAGTTAGCTTCTCCGGCCTTTTGTAAACGCTCTGGTGGGTTATTGTCTGGGGATGTGACATTTTGTGGCTGGTTTATAGTATAGAGTGAACTTGAACTCTCAGAGGTATCAAAACTGTGCTTCCATTATTAGTGCCAGGTACAGACAGGCTCTAAGAAGTAGGCAACGGGAAATTTTGCAAGTCTGAGTCACAGCTGCAAGTGCATGGGATTCTGTTGTTTTTTTTGTTTTTGTTTTGTTTTGTTTTTTAAGTGGGACTTTAAAATCCAATCAAGCAGAAAGAGTCCAGCCTGTGTCTGGACCCTCCAGTAGAGAGGTGGTCTTAGCAGGGGCCGTGCCGTTGGGCACCCATCTGTGTCTGACACCACACAGCCTGGAAGCTTCCACCCTCTGATTTTGGGGGCAGACCCGTGATAATGGCATCTCGGCTATGTGCAGAGAGCCCACAGAGGTGGCATTCAGCTCTTTACTGAGCCCATTTCTGGGGAGGCCTTGTCGGAAGTGTTGGCCTTGTTGGCTTTGGGCTCTGGTCAGCAGTTCTTACTGCAACACAGCCCACCTCTGCGTTGACTTGCAAGATTTTGCGTTTATTCAGGCAAAGACTGGTCAAAACAATTACTAAATAATTTGTTCCCAGAGATTTGAAACATTCAGTGAAACTTTTTAAAACTTTTATTGCATGATGTATTTTTTTTTAGAAAGTTATTGTTTGAGAATAATGTCTTTTTATACCAGGAAATAGTTATCCTGAATGACGTTGAAAACTTCCCCTTCCCTTTATTTTTTTTTAATCAATACATGTTAACATAACAAGCCCTTGATACTTGGTGTCTTCATTCGTGTGGTCAGGAGGGGCGAGGTGGAGCCGCGTGCTCGCCCATGGTGCTCAGTGTAGGACACTGGCGAAGCTGGGGGCGGAGGGTCTGGGTGGGCCTGGCAAGGACATGTCTTCCTCCCAGTCTCCTCGCTGAGCCTGTGCATGTTTGCTTTCTTGCAGTGGGAGACACGTCCTCCTCTTTGGTGCTTTGGCTTTGTCATGGGGGGTGGAGGGTGGAGGACACCTGCCCAAAGAAAAGAAAGTGAAGCCTGCAGATCCAAATTCTTATTCAAAGGCTTGAGACATACTAGCGTGGGATACACAACTCCAGTGAGTGGAGGGCTTGTGAGGACTCAGATGAACAATCCCTCACCCCAAAAGGCACGGGTCACTTGGTGCAAAGTGTGGGAAGGAAAGATGGGCTATGTGGGAACTGCCCTTTCCCTGGTGAGCAAGGCAGACCAGGTGCCAGCACTACCCACCATCACTGGCCAGCCAAGGTGACTGTGGGCTCAAGCCTTCCTGGTCTGGGGAACCTGAACCCTGGTCACTAGCTGGCTGTGTGGAGAGCCACCCACATTCCCTGTTCTCCCCTTTTTCCAGCCTCGCTTGCCCACCAAGCCTTCCCATACTGACTGCTAGCAGGAGGGGGCTCTGTTGTAAGCCTGTGATTGACGTGTTGCTTTAACTGACCCACAGCCCCGTTGGCCACTCTGAGGTCCTGGCAGGGCCACTGTGCTGACCAGTAGGTTTCATGGGCTTTTCTGTGCCAGTCTCCACTTCAGAGCCTGAGAAAGGGGTGGCCTTGCTGCTCACTCGTCAGTCCTGCTGTGCTTGGTCCTGCCTGTACCCAGCAGCTGTGCTGGGAACAAGGAGGGGCTTCTGGGCAGCTGCCAAGGCCAGAGTTTTGAGACCCTGCTGTGGATACTCTCACACCTCAGTTTCCCTTTCCCCGGGAGGTTTGGAATCCTCCTTGGAATCATATCAGGAAGATACTACAAATGATTTGACTGATTCACAATTCATTCTACCAAGAAACAGATGAGACCATTTGGTCTTCTAAGATGGTTTTTAAGGAGCCTCATTAAAGAGCGTCTCCTGTAGTCACCCTGGCCCATGACTGAGCCTTTTCCCAGCACAGTATAGGATGAGAAGGGTGGCTGGCTGCTTCTCTGGGCTTTGCTTTTCCTGTCACCGTTGGGGACATCCGGGTAGCATCAGCTAGTCGTGAATGTCATCAGCGCTCGGAGCCCATCTCATTGTAATGTTGACATCCCCTGCAAATGCTGCTGGCAGCAGGCTGCTTGGCAGAGATCCATTGTTGTCATCAGCTGACGGGTGAGTGGAGCTGAAGGCTGGGCCAACCCCAACCAGGCTGCTTTAAGGAACGGAGCCACGGCCCTCTCCTTCCTCTTTCCCTCTGCCTCTGGCAGCCACCTGTGGATGGAGCAAGTGGGGCTTTGGGCTCACCTGGCCTGGGCAGGTGCTCGTGGGTCAGCCTTCAGGGCCTACAGCAGTGCTCTCCCTCTCCTTCCCTGACTTTTGCCTTCCTGGCCCCACACCTGACCTGCTGCCTTCCTGTTTAGGTCAATTCTATAGCAACGGAGGGCATTCTGGGAATGCTGGTGGCGGCGGTGGAGGTGGCGGCGGGGGCTCATCTGGCTACGGCTCCTACTACCAGGGCGACAGCTACAACTCACCGGTACCCCCAAAGCATGCTGGGAAGAAGCCACCGCATGGAAGCCAGCAGAAGCCTTCGTACGGCTCCGGCTACCAGTCCCACCAAGGACAGCAGCAGTCCTATAACCAGAGCCAGTACAGCAACTATGGCCCCCCCCAGGGCAAACAGAAAGGCTATAACCATGGACAAGGCAACTACTCCTCCTACTCCAATTCCTACAGCTCACCTGGAGGTGGGGGCGGATCAGACTACAACTACGAGAGCAAATTCAGTGAGTTGGCTTCCAGCGGCTCTGAGCAGTTCTCAGCCTGGTGGGGTCGGGCAGCACAGCTTCTGGAATGGCGGATGCGCACCTTCACCAGCCCAGACCTCCGCTTTGGGCCTGAGAGGACAGGATAGGTGGTGCTGGCTGCAGAGGTTGTTAGGAAGACGCAGGGGGTGAATTCTTTCTGAAGGCAGGCGTATCTAAGCCCTGATCTGAGCCTTTAGAGGCCATGGGTAGAGGTGGGGGCACAAGGTGGCAGGGGGTGGGGGTGGGGTTCCAGGGCCAGATAATGCCAAGGGGGGACCGCCTGAGCTGGGCTCTGGAGAGTATTGCATCCAGACCCTAGAAGAGCTTGGATTCTTTCCTCAGTGAATGGGGCATGTTGTACTGGCCTAGAGCCCCCAGCCCTATCCTCCTCATGCACACACACTGGCTACGGCTGTGCTGGTCATCTGGCTGGGTAGAAGAGGGAGGTGGCATTGATTCTTCACAGGGGAGTGGTGTTAGCAGCAATGCTGCCATGTGCTTGGGGATGGTTGGGTAACCATCGGTCTTAGGCTGGCCAAGCTGTTTCTGAGCTGCTGGGAAGTTTGGTTGGAGGAGCAGGTGTGGCAGCAGGAGAGACCCCGGTTTCAAAATTGGGTGAACAGCCCGCACCTGGGGTGAGGTGACCCTGCAGGGCTTCAACTGCCCCCTATACTGCCTTGTGGGGCTAACTCTTGCTGAACAGTCAGGAAAGGGATATCTACAAAGGTCTGGGGTCTCGGCCAAAGACCTGCCGAGTCCAGAGTGCATCTGAGGCCCCTTGACTTCATAGCCATGTGTCCTTGCCAAGGCCCCTTAACCACACTATCTTCTCTCCCCCAGACTACAGTGGTAGTGGAGGCCGAAGCGGCGGGAGCAGCTACGGCTCAGGCGGGTCGTCCTACAACCCAGGGTCACATGGGGGCTACGGCGGAGGTTCTGGGGGCGGCTCTTCCTACCAAGGCAAACAAGGTGGGCCTGGAGCCACAGGCGGCTTGGCACAAGGGGCTGACCCTCTGGTCGGTGGGGGCCCTGGGTGTGCAGGCAGCAGAGCAGTGAGTTGCAGGGGCATCTTACGTGGCATTGCGTGGGGTTCCAGTCAGGCGTGGTAATCCTGGGCACATGGGGTGCATAGCTCCCACAAACAGGGCTCTGGGACTCAGATTAGACCCCCAGCTTCCCAGGCTTCTCTGGGGGAGCCCAAAATGAAGATTTCCTCCCATAGTGGCCTTCCTCTTAAACAGGGGCAGCAACATTGACAGAGGATCCCATGAGAGCCATACAGCCTGCTCCATCTGTGCCCCGCGGCCAGGCAGCCTCTCATCCCAGCTCCTGCTGCAGATGAGTCTGTGGCTTGGCAAGTTGCCAGCCCCCACAGCAGGGCCACCATGGGCCCACCTTTGGGGTGACAGGAAAAGCAGCCCTAGCGATGTAGGAAAGGCACTTAGCAGAGTGAGGTGTGAAAGTGCAGGGCTCCCTTCTTACCTCTTGGCCATGGCGCTCCCTGGCATCCTGACGGGCCTGGCTGCCTGCCCCCTCTAACCCCCACCTCTCTCCTCCAGGAGGCTACTCGTCACAGTCCAACTACAACTCCCCTGGGTCCGGACAGAATTACAGCGGCCCTCCCAGCTCCTACCAGTCCTCACAGGGCGGCTACGGCAGAAATGCAGACCACAGCATGAACTACCAGTACAGATAAGCCCCACCGCGGGGTGAAGCTTGGTACCTTCTGCACTTGCACCCATCGGAAGAGGCAGTTTTATGCATCACAGTTAACATGTCATCTGGGCCCTCCAGGCCCTCTCGTCCCTGTCCCCACCCCGGTTCCACGTTGCCGTGTTGTGAGGTGCAGCTGGTCAGGCCATGACCCGTCCTGTGACCCATATTTAGCCGTGTTTGGGACTCCGTGTCTTCAGTGGTTTGTTAGTTGCCATTACAACTTTGTCCGAGTAGTTTTTTGAGTTCCTGCAGTTAAGTATCCCTCTGTCTATTTACAATTGGTGTTCGTGTTAACTCAGTTTGTCTTTAAATAGTTACAGAAGGGATACGTCATCTGTTAATGCTTTTGTGAAGTGAGTTAAACGAGCTTTCTGTATTTTAATGCTTTAGTGTTTCCGTTTTATAAGTGAAGATTTTATTTTAAAAACCAGTGGGAAAGAGTGGGTTTTTTTTGTTTTGTTTTTTTAATGTCTGGATCCTTCAGGCAGCACATCTGAATTAAGCTGAATGTAGATAAATAAATAAAAAGAAAACTCTTTGTCCCCGTCTGAGGCCCGGGTGTCTGCCCCACCAGCAGTCGAGGGACTGGTTCCTCGACTTTGTTCCCACTCAAGAGAGGGGAGGTGGGGCAGCAGGACAGCCCCGGGCACGAGACAGGGACCAGCTTCTGGCCCCGGAGGCCTTTCCTCTGGGGTTGGCCTAGGCAGCATCCCAGTTCAGGGCTCAGCCCCAGGCCTGCAAAGATCCTGGGATCTTACAGACCCAGTGGCCCAACTGGGCCTGCAGCAGGCCAAGCTAGTGTTGCAGTTTGACCACAAACTCCAGGCACATTCTGTTTTCTGCTCTGTGGATTCTCTTGTAGCTTCGATGCAGTTTCACCTGTCCATGATACCCCCAGCAGTACGTGCAACCTAATTTATGAGAGACTGATTCTGCCTGGCTCTTGAACCCCAGGATTTCAGTAGGCACTATTGTGACTTAGTGCGGCTCTCAGAGGGGTGAGCTTGGGGTTCTTTTTTATTGTCCAGCCCTGTTCTAGCTAGTTTCTCTATAATAGTGGTTCTCGACCTCGATTTTCTAATGTTTGGGGGACATGTGTGAAAACTAGGAGGTGCTCCGGGCATCTGGTGGGTAGAGGCCAACAGTGCTGCTAAACACCCTACAGTGTGTACACTCTGTTGTGGTCCCTAGAACAAGAGCTGCCAGTGTCAAATGTCCCTAATGTGCATGGAGAATCCTCTGGCCCTACCCTGAAGTGGAGACAAGGACAGCACTTAAGCTGGCCTTTAAGCTGTGGCACTTCCAATTCGATGTATCTCGGAAGAGTCCCGGGCGCCAGGCTTGGGACTGCAACTTTGAGCCTCAGGCTGCTCTAAAGAGCCCTCAGCTTGCCAGCTGCCCACAGCATCGGGGAGCTGCTGTGCTGTCCTCTCAGGCCAGGTGCTCTTCCAGCCTGGGTCCCAGGCTGCCCCATGGCCCCCTGTACTTGGTAAACCAGGGCCTGTGTGAGAAGCGAGAACTGTCCTAGACCCTGACCCCACTCAGCTGATGCAGAATAAGGGGGCCTTCAAGAGATGAAGATCTGCCTTCCTGGGGGAGAGGCAGGAGAAAGGTGTTCTGTGCTGAGGAAAAGAACATTGGAGGAACTCGGCTGTTGGCTGGAGCAGTGGAGGCTCTGGATACCCAAGTGTCCTGGCACGAGTCGAGGCGGGCAGAGGGGCTACAGGAAGTGGAGCTGACAGGTAGTCCAGGATGTGAACCTGGACCTGTTTCAAGTCAGCCTGCAGGGCCCTAGAGCCCAACAGGTGTGAGCAATAGTGACAGGACAAGAGGACAGACAGACCAAAGAAATGGATCCCAACCACCGCCTTGGATGGGATGTTTCCATGATCCCTCTTCTGGCCATATCCATGGGCTGGGATAAGAAGAGACTCCAGGAGCTCTCTGGTACCTGGTGTTTGAGATGAAAGAGTACAGGCTGTGGAGCCAGTCTGAGTCATTGAGAAGTGGGGGGAAGGAGCACTCACCCCACCTTTCCACATATGCTAACTCTTGACCAGCAGGTGGATTCTAAACCTGGGTCTTCAATTACTACGGTTTCCCAAGCAGTGACCAGCACCACACTGAACTTTCTGGGTACAGACGCACCACCAAGGAAAGGCTCAACCACCTCCTGCTGGCAGTCATCTGCAGGCAGCCAGGTCAGGTGCTGGGCTCCTCTGTCCTGGAGAGTGGCAGGGCCCCAGGGTGCTTGTCTGACTGGGCCAGTGGACTGGCTACCTGAGCTCATGGGCTGGCCTGTGTCCAAGACCAGGATGCTTCGTGCAGAGTACAGAGCAGTGTCAGGGGAAGCGGGTCATGACCCACACCTAGAAAGAGCTCAGTTTTAGGACTTTTCTCCACTCTCTATTGTAAGGTCATGTTTACAGGTCCTGGGGTGGGGATGGGGTAGTATTTGGACGTGTCTTTTTGGGGACACAATTGTACCTACTCCAGGGCTGCAAGAGGCTTTCACCACAGCTACTGCAGCTAGAGGATTGAGGGTTTGTCAGCCACAGCCAGGACTGCAGTGGTCAGTCAGGTCTAGGGACAACCTGGAGCCTGCATCCTGGCAGAACAGCAGCCAGGATGGTACAGTTCATAAGCACGGAGCCTTCCCCTCCCTCCGATGCTGATGGTGTATGTGATGTAGTTGCCCAGTGCTCAGGACCTGCCCCAGCAGGAAGCTGGTTTCAGGCAGATGTGCTGTCCACCTGGAGCTCAGAGAAGAGAAGGCCCTGGCAAGGTTGAAACCAACCTGGAGGAGGTCCAAGTTGAGCCTGATTTCTGGCTCCTGCTCCTTAGGCAGGATGGCCTTGTGAATGAGGTGCCATGCCCCCCGTACTGCTGATGGCTGGTGCTGAATGTCTCAATCGCCACCCAGTGCCCATCTTCCCTCCACCATGCAAGACATGACACCTGTGTGCCCAGGCCTGGTCCTCAGCAGCAGTCTCCCACGTTAGCCCCACACTGTGCTCTTTGCTGGCCTGTCCTGTCACCTACAGACAAAATTCTAGGCAAGAATGCAGTGAGCCTTCTTGGAGGCTTGGATGTTCAACCTAACCCATCCTGTAATAAATGTAAACTTCATTTGTTAATTGTTTCATTCACTCAACATGTAATTTATTCGTGATAAGTAACAGGCTCTGTACTGGGAATATGACAGCAAATCTGGCCCTGCCCTTGAGCTCCCAGGCCAGGCAGCAGTTAGAGCAGAGAGGGTCAGGAAAGGAATCCAGTGTTTTAAGAAAGACAACATAGGTGGAGCCAGAAGGTGTGTTAGGAGGGTGAGGGAACAGCATGTGTAAAAAATGCGGATGGCATAGGGAAACATGGTCGTCAAGGAACTGAAAATAGTGGGGTGGGGGGTGGGGGGCACCAGGTCTTTGTTTCTTAACGTTCTCTGGCTGTTGGGCAGAGAATAGGTGTGGAGGGAGGAAATGAGCTGAGAGACCTGGGAGGGGCCCGAAGTTCTGGAAAGTTCGGAATGATTTGTGCAGCACTCCACGACATTTGGTGAAAGAACAGCTAGCAGACCCGAGTGCAGGGGAAATCGCATGTCCCAAACAGGGCAGAAAGGGGGCACCGTCTCCCCTCAGGACATCTGGGGAGGAAGGAGCCCCTGATTTGCGGGTGCTTTCCCTCCTATGGAGAGAAAAAGGGCTGTCTAGAGTGACGGTGACGTCAGGTCACTAGCTGAGATCTCAAGGACAGCGTCCATCGCATTCCCCAGCGTCGCCCAGAAAGATGTGGGGCGGCGAGATCACAGAGATCAAGACAGGCTCGGGAAGGGCACTGGCCCCAGGGGAGCAGGGAGCAGGATTTCAACTTCGGGGCCTTCTAAGTCCCATCCGAGACCTGTAGGAGGTCTAGGTTGCCCTCTCCGAGCCCAGGAATCCAGCTGCCCGTTTGGTCCGGGCACTTCGGAGCCCTGTACCAACACACCCAGTCCCTGGTTTGGGGAACTCACCTGGGCGGCCTCGGTGATCCCCGGGAAGGATTGTCCGGGAACCCGGTCTCGCACCTGAGGCTGCAGGCCTCCACGTGGGGATCGCGAACGCGGCCCCAGGCCCCGCCTCTGCAAGTACCGTCTCTTCCAGACGGCCGCCAGCTCCGCCCCTTCAGCTAGGCCCGCTTCGTGCAGGCGCCGGTGGCCGACTTCTAAGCGGGCGCCCTCGCTAGCCCCGCCCCACGGCGTGCGTCCCCACGCACGCAGCGCGCCTCGCTCGTAGGACGCTTTCGCAAGCTCCGCCCCCGAGGGTGTTCGCTTCCCCGGTCTCCAGGCAACGCCTGTGGTGCTGTCCGCCGTGCTGAAACCGCAGCCACGGCTTCTTCGATGGCCCAGCGTCTTCACCGCCTCCGGGAAGGGCCCCGTGAACTCGGGGGCGCTTTCCTCTAAAGCAGGTATGGTTGACCCCGGGGCGATAGACAGCGCGCACACCCGCGCCCCGCCGAGAAACCCCCATCCCACCTGGCCTGGGCCTCTGCCCGACCCGACGCAGCCACCTGCCTGCCCCCACTCCCTCCAGCCAACTGACCTCGCTCTCCTGCAAACCCCGGCGCGTTCCCGCCCCAGGGCCTTTGCTCTTACTGCTCCCACGGCCTCCGAGGTCCTCCTGGCTGCGCCCTCTTCTCCTTCGGGCTTTAACTGGAATAGGCTCCTCACCGAGGTCGGCCCTGACCAGCTTGTTTAAAACAGTCGCTTCCCAACTCCTACTTCCCTAACCTGTAAATGTATTTCTAGCTTCTGAGACACTGAGCTGTATGTAGATCACTTGGTATTTCCCTGAAACTTTGAATAACTCTATGACACTTAAGTCCCAGAAAAGGAGTGCTGCAGCCCTGAAGGTTAGTGTAGCTATATACAATAACAGTTAAAGTACCCGAAAAAGAGATCAGACCTCAGTTAGAGATAAAAGCAAAGAAGTGTGGCTGGGACTAAGGTAAATCAGAATACATGGTAAAAGATAATAGGGTGTATACTCTAGACTTTCACATACTGTATGAGACCAAAGGCAGAGAGGTTTATTACGTCTAGAACCTAAATTTCCGGTAACACATCATCTAAATCAACCTATCTGGAGAGCTCATTTAAACCCAGACTCCTGAAGTCCAGGGCAGGAACAAGGCCTTTAATTCTGTATAGCTTAATGTAATACCAGGATACGTCTCAAGACTGTGGTGGGTTGATAATTAAAAAGTACTGGTAGAGTCCCTTGAGGTCCAAAGGAAAAATATATAGAGCTATTAACTTTCCCCAGTACCCTTTCAACCACTGGAATTCCCAAGAAAATAGGTCAAGCCCTTGATTTTGAGGTTGCCCTTATGAAACTTATTTTGTAGTGGAGATGCTAAGACTACCTATAATGAGGCCTAAGAGTTGCTTCCAGGAAACCTCTTTTGTTGCTCAGATGCTCCTCTCTCTAAGTCCAACTCTGCAAGGAAAAATCATTGCCCTCCCCACTACGTGGGACATGACATTCAGGGGTGAAAATCTCCCTGACAACATGAGGTGTGACTCCTGGGATGAGTCTGGCCCTGCACCATGGGCTTGATAATGCCTTCCAGACGAAAAGGGTGAAAAGAAGTGTAATAAAATAAGGTATCAGTGGCTAACAGATCAAATAGAGTCAAGAGGCTGTTCTGGAGGCTACTCTTATTCAAGCTTCAGTTAGATAGTGCTGATTGCCATAGTTTGCTAAATCGCAACCAACATCACTCCTCTTAACTCTTAAAAACACCTAGGTCTCGGTGCGTTCGTGTGATCCGTGAACTTCCACCATGGCGTATCGTGGCCAGGGCCAGAAAGTGCAGAAGGTGATGGTCCAGCCTATCAACCTCATCTTCAGATATTTGCAAAATAGATCCCGGATTCAGGTGTGGCTCTACGAGCAAGTAAATATGCGGATAGAGGGCTGTATTATTGGTTTTGATGAGTACATGAACCTCGTTTTAGATGATGCAGAAGAGATTCATTCTAAAACAAAGTCAAGAAAACAACTGGGTCGGATCATGCTAAAAGGAGATAATATTACCCTGCTACAAAGTGTTTCCAACTAGAAATGATTAATAAAATGAGAAGTTGTTGAGAAGACAATACTTTTTTTTTTTTTAGGTATCCTTTGTTAGGAGTATAGTTCTGTAACATTTGCTCATATTGTTTTGATTGCCCTTATGTTATTACCAGATCACAATAAATGCTGTAGGATTGTTTTTATTTAAAAAAAAAACAAAACACCTAGGTCTCCAACTGAGACTCTGTAGAAGTTTCATGCACAAAGTTTGCTTTCCTGGAAACTTTGTTTTATTAGAGAAGTTGTCGGTTTACAGAAGTCATGGAGACAAGTAGAGAGTTCCCATACTCAACACATGCACATACACACACACACACAGTTTCCCCTCTTATTAACACTTTGCATCAGTGTGGTATTTTGTTACAACTGATGAAACAATATAACAATTATACTATTATACTAGTACATTAGCATTATACTATGATAATAATATGTATTATACTATGAGCTGTTCCCCAGGATTCACTCTTCGTGTGGTACAGTTCTATGGTTTTTACAATTTTGTTCTAGAAATACATTTATATCCTAAAATTTCCATTCCAGCCACTTTTGAAAACCCCTTTTTAATACTTAGCCATGCGGCAGAAAACAATGTGTGCCAAGCCTCAAACCGAAATTCTACTTTCTTCTTCTATTGGAGCTTCGACTTTCCTGGAATCACCAATATTAATGATCCAAGGCCACCATTTCTCCTAAACCAACTTCTAATAGTAAACGAATGCTTCTCTTTCTTCTTGACAGTTTCACAAAAGCCACAGGAAATGGCAAAGCCTGGGAGTTTCTCCCGCAGCCACTGGGCCCCATGCTGGGGAGGAAGTGACCTAGAGCCCGACTGGTGGCATTGGGACACAGGTGACAGCGCCCTGGGGAGTCCCAGACCACATGGCAGGGGTTTGGGGTGTGCTTTCAGTTCCTCCAGGGGAGGGGGGTGCCTGGAGGAAATGAGGTGGCAAGAAGGGAGCCCCTGAGGCTGGAGCTTGGGAGCTCAGTGTACTATCCATGTGTCTATAATTATAGTTTTCCATAATAAAGTTGTTCTTTAAAAAAGAAAACAAAAAACTCCACAGGTTATTAGGTTTCTCCCGCCGTCCCTTGAAGAGCTTGTTTTTTTTTTTTTTAACTTGGGCTTTTATGAAGACAAGACATTTTATAGTTGATTAAATCTACTCTGGACTGAAAACTCCATATATTATACTATTAACTAAAATGTACATGCGATATGTTTTAGTGAATAGGCAGTCAGATTCTGCTATACTTTTTTTATTTTTCTTTTTTTTTACATGGGCAGGCACCGGGAATGGAACCCGGGTCCTCTGGCTGGCAGGCAAGCACTCTGCCTGCTGAGCCACCGTGGCCCGCCTGAGTCTGCTATACTTTTGCAGACACTTCTGTAATGAAGAGGAACTTGTAGTCGGGGTTTGACGGGGAGCTGCACCCCTTCCCCCAGCCCCACCTCCACATTTCTGGTGTTCCTTCTCCACGTGAGTCCCATCTGGTCTTCCCTCCTGCCAGAAGTGTCACTTTGTTACAACAGAGCCCATTTGCATTCGTTCTTAGCCTTTGCTAATGGGCACCCTGAAAGTTTTCTTGGCTTTCTTGGTGCCTGCTTCAACTCTGAGAGGGGGTTGTTCCATCCAACTGGGTGTAGCATGCCGGGCGTTTCGGTTTGCTAAAGCTGACGCGATGCAATATACCAGAAATGGGTAGGCTTTTACAACCGGGATTCATGCGCTTACAATTTATGGTTCTGCGGCCATGAAAATGTCCAAATCAAGGTGTCATTAGAAAGAGACCTTCTCCGGGAACACAGGGTGCTGGCACAGAGGACATTTCTGTCACAGGGGAAGGCACATGGTGACATCTGCTTGTCCTTCCTTCCCGGGTTTCATTGCCTTCGGCTTCTCTGGGCTTTGTCTGTCTTTGATCCTCTTAAAAAGAACTCCAGTAAGAGGATTAAGACCCACCTTGAATGAGATGGGTCATGTCTCAATTGATATAATCTAACCAAAAGATCCCGGGAACACAATAGATGTACACTCACGGGAACAGATTAAAAGAACGTGATTTGTGGTGCATTGCATGGCCGGAGGGAAGTAGCTGAAACTGTTGAACTGTGTTCCAGCAGCTTCAATTCTTGAAGACGATTGTATAACTATGTAGCATGCATAATTTAACCACGTGATTGTGAAAACCTTCTATCTGATGCTCCTTTTATCCAGTACATGGACAGATCGGTAAAAAACTAAATAAATAATGGGGTGGGGATAAGGGGTAAAAAAATGGGATAGATTGCAATGCTAGTGGTCAATGAGAGGGATGGGTAAGGGGTACGGGATGTATGGGTTTTTTCCTTTTTATCCTTTTTTTTTTCTTTTTCTGGAGTGATGGAAATGTTCTAAAAATGATCATGGTGATGAATCCATGACTATGTGATGATATTGTGAGCCATTGATTGTATGCTTTGGATGGACTATGTGGGTGAAGATATCTCAATAAAAATATATATACTTTAAAAAGAACATGATCTTTTCTGGGGTACATAGAGCTTCAAACTATCACACCGAGCAATTGCTTTACCTGCTAACCTGGGCAGGGTTCTCTGAAGGGAGAATGTCACTGTCCCTCTGATCTCAACACTCTGTCCTCTGCTCTTTGGGAGGCATTTTTTTTCTCTTACTGCAGCTCCTGGGGAGGGTTTCAAACTTCCTCTGCTAGGAAGAGGCATGCCTCTAAGGGGAAGAGGTCTGAGGGGAAGACAGAGTCTCAAAGCATTCCTTTTTGGAACATCCTCGATCATTTCTCCAGGTACATGTCTCAGGGTTTTTGTTGTACATCATCCTTGCTGTGATAAAGGCTACAGTTACACTCACAGGGAATGATCTTAATTGTATTTTTATTTACACAATTCATAAGATAGTGGTGGAAATATAGAACATAAAATCTGTCAAGTGCCATATAATTCTTATGTGCAGTCAAGGGCGACAGCAATTAGCTTCAACCAGTGGTTTGTAAAGTGTGGTGTGAACCAGAATTGCCTAAGGCTGTTGAAACACAGATATTTTTTTTGTTGCTAGTGTTTTTTTTTTAATTGTAGCAGGATGTATATAAAGCTTACAATTTGCCATCTTAACCATTTTTCTTTTTTTTTTTTTCTTTTTTAAGTATGGACAGGCATCCGGAATCGAACCCGAGTCTCTGGCATGGCAGGTGAGAACTCTGCCACTGAGCCATCATGGCCTGCCCCCAACCATTGTTAAATATACAAAATATTGTGCTACCATCACCACCTTCCATTTCCAAAACTTTTCCGTCATCCTAAACGGTAAGGGGTATGGTATGTATGAATTTTTTTCTGATGTCTTTTTATTTCTTTTTCTGAATAATGCAAATGTTCTAAGAAATGATTATGATGATGAATACAACTATGTGATATATTGTGAATTACTGATTATATATGTAGAATGGAATGATCATATGTTAAGAATGTTTTTGTTAGTTTATTTAAAAATTTTTTTTAATTAATGAAAAAGAAAAGGAAAACAAAAAGAAAAAGAAAAAAACATGGTTTACCCACAAAATGAACTATTCTTTTCTGATCCACGTTACTACATGGATGAACCTTGAAAACATTCTGCTGATTGAAGTAAGCTGGGCACAAAAGGACACATTCTGTATGCTTCCATTTATACGAAATATAGAGAACAAGAAAATTCATAGAGTTAAGGTATATTGGAGAGGCTGGAGGGAACTTCCTGAAAATGTGGAGCTGTGCTCCAGTGGCCATGTTTCTTGAAGATAATTGTAGCATGATATGGCTGTCACAGTGTGACTGTGTGGTTGTGAGAGCCTTGTGTCTGATGCTCCTTTTGTCTACCTTACCGATGGTCAAGTAAAACATACGGATTAAAAATAAATAAATAATAGGGGGAACAAATATTAAATTAAATTTAGTAGATTGAAATGCTGGTCATCAGTGTAGGGGAGGGGTAAGGGGTATAGCATGTGTGAATTTTTTTCTGTTTTCTTTTTATTGCTTTTTCTGAATTGATGCAGATGTTCTAAGAAATGATCATGATGATAAATATACAACTACGTGACGATAGTGTGAGTTATTGATTATATAACAAGAATGGAATGATCATATGGTAAGAATGTTTGTGTTTGTTTATGTGGTCATGTATCATAAATTAATTAAAAAAAGAAAGAGAGGGGTAAGAGATGTCTGAATTTTTTTCTGTTGTCTTTTTATTTATTTTTCTGAATTGATGCAAATATTCTAAGAAATGATCATAATGATGAATATGCAACTATGTGATGATATTATGAATTACTGATTATATATGTAGAACAGAATGATCATAAAAAATTTTTTAAATAAAAATACTTCAGCATTCATACTCATTTGCTAAACCCAACCTTCTCTGTATAACTCCGCTATCATCTCTGACCTTTATCCCACTCTTTAGGGGTATTTGGGCTACAGCCATTCTAACTTTTTCACTTTGGAAGCGGCTGTCAGTAATATGGGGTAGGGAGATGGAAATAGCCCATGTTCTGGAGAGGCTGGGCCCTCTGCATTTCAGGATTTATCTGGACCAGGGACCCATCTGGAGGGTGTAGGTTTCTGGAGAGTTACCCTAGTGCATGGAACCTTTGTAGAATTTTATATATTGCCCTAGGTGCTCTTTAGGACTGACTGGAATGGTCCTGGTTGGGGTTTGGCAAGCTACGATGGGTAGCGATGTCTAACTGAAGCGTACATAAGAGTGACCTCCAGAGTAGCCTCTCGCCTGTATTTGAACTCTCTCAGCCACTGATACCTTATCCTTTACATTTCTTTTCCCTCTTTTGGTCAGGACGGTATTGTTGATCCCACAGTGCCAGGGCCAGGCTCATCCCAAGGAGTCATCTCTCACACCATCAGGGGAGACTTTCACCCCTGGATGTCATGTGCCATGTAGAGGGGAGGGTGATGTTTTCACTTGCAGAGTTGGGCTTAGAGAGAGAGAGAGAGGCTACATCTGAGCAACAAAAGAGGTCCTCCAGAAGTAAATCTTAGGCATGCCTATAGGTAAGCTAAGTTTCCCCACACATACATAAGCTTCACAAGAGGCAAATGTCAAGATCAAGGGCTTGGCCTGTTGGTTTGGGTGTCCCTAATGTTTGGCACAGTATCTGGGGTTTCCCTGGTGGTAAAGTTTAATAGCTCTATATTTTTTCTCCCATCCTTCAAAGGACTTTGCCAATACTTTTTGTATCTTTTTTTTAATTAAAATGTTTAAAAATATAACAACATACAAACATAAACATTCTTACCATATGATCATTCCATTCTTTTTTAAAAAATTTTATTAATAAAACCAGCATACAATATGAACATACTTTTTTTAATCACATAGTTGTATATTCACCGCCATGATTTCTTAGAACATTTACATCAATTCAGAAAAAGAAAAAGAAAAAAGGAAAAAGAAAAAAACTCATACATACCATATGCCTTACCTCTCCCTCTCATTGACTGCTAGTATTTCCATCTACTCATATATATTTTAGCCTTTGTTTCCCCTATTTTTTTCTATACCCCATATCATTCTCTTTCATTGATCACTAGGATTTCAATCTACTAAACTCATTTTAACATTTGTTCCCCCTATTATTTATTTATTTTTCTTTTTTTATTCAATATAACAACATACAAACACATTCTTACCACATGATCATTCCATTCTTGATATATAACCAATAAAAATATCATCACATAGTTGTATATTCATCATCATGATCATTTCTTTGAACATTTGCATCAATTCCAGAAAAGAAATAAAAAGAAAAAAGGTCCACACCCCTGGGAGTCATGTCCCACATAGAGAGGGGAGGGCAGTGAGTTTGCTTGTTGTGTTCGCTAAGAGACAGAGGCCACATCTGAACAACAAAAAAGGTTCTCTGGGGGTGACTCTTAGGCCCAATTTTAAGTAGGTTTAGCTTATCCTTTGTGGGGATAAGTTTCATATGAACAAACCCCAAGATTGAGGGCTTGGCCTATTGCTTTGGCTGTCCCCACAGCTTATGAATATCAGACATTCTCCACATAGGAAAGTTGAATTTCCCCCCCCCCCCTTTTTTTTTACTTAAAGTCCAAATCTCTCTGGGATTTATCAGGGCATCACTCTGGACAAACCTACAAAATCTCGTGCCCTATTCAAGGTTCCACGTACTTATGGTGTTCAATTAAACTGTCCACATAAGTTATATTAGGAAGTACACTAGTCAAAATATAAATTTTGTACCAAATAAACATTTTTTGCTTTAGTCTCACACATAAGTAAATAACACACTCTTAAATAACCAGTGGGTCAAAGAAGAAATTGTTAAAGAAATCAGTAGCTATCTGGAGACAAATGGAAATGATAATACAACGTATCAGAACTTATGAGATGTGGCAAAGGCTTTGCTGAGAGGGAAATTTATTGCCTTAAATGCGTATATTAAAAAGCAAGAAAGAGCAAAAATCGAGGACTTAACTGCTCACCTGGAGGAACTTGAGAAAGAACGGCAAACTAACCCCAAAACGAATAGAAGACAAGAAATAACAAAGATTAAAGCAAAGTTAAATGAATGGGAGAACAAAAGAACAATAGGAAGAATCAATAAAACCAAAAGCTGGTTCTTTGAGAAAATGAATAAAATCAATGGGCTACTAGCAAGACTGACAAAGAAAAAAAGAGAGAAGATGAAAATGAACAAAATCAGAAAAGAGAAGGGGTGTATTACCACAGACCCTGAAGAAAGAAAAGAAATCATAAGAGGATACTATGAACAACTATATGCCAACAAACTAGACCACTTAGATGAAATGGACAAATTTCTGGAAACACACAAACAATCTATACTGACTCAGCAAGAAATAGAAGTTCTCAGCAAACCAATCACAAGTAAAGAGATTCAATCAGTCATCAAAAATCTTCCTATAAAGAAAAGTCCAGAACAGATGACTTCACAGGGGAATTTTTTTTCTTTGAAAAGCATCTTTATTTACTCCTGGCCAAACAAGTAAGTGGAAAAAGCCATCATTATAAACCTATTTTTTTAGTGTCTTATCCTTAAAATTGCCTGAGTACTTAGAACACAGAAAAACCAAACTTGAATGCATTTGCAATAGTTTAACAATTTACATGTTCTATAAGATTATTTTAATGGAATGTCTTGAAACCAAAGCATAATTCATTGTAAACATAAGTCAGAAAAAGACCATAAACTTTTTTTATCACATGGTTGTATATTCATCATCATGATAATTTCATAGAACATTGCATCAATTCGGAAAAAGTAATAAAAAGAAAACAGAAAAAAATTCAAGCATACCATACCTCTTACCCCTCCCTTTCATTGATCATTAGCATTTCTATCTACTAAATTTATTCTAACATTTGATCCCCCTATTATTTATTTATTTTTAATCCATATGTATTACTCATCTGTCCATAAGGTAGATAAAAGAAGCATCAGACACAAGGTTTTCACAATCATACAGTCACATTGTAAAAGCTATATCATTATACAATCATCTTCAAGAAACATGGCTACTAGAACACAGCTCTACATTTTCAGGCAGTTCTTCACAGGGGAATTTTTTTTTTTTTTGCAGCCAAATTTGCATCTTTATTTGTCACGGTTATGGTTTGTCATAGTTTATTTATTTATTTATTTATTTATTTTTATTAATTAAAAAAAATAACTAACACAACATTTAGAAATCATTCCATTGTACATATGCAATCAGTAATTCTTAGTATCATCACATAGATGTATGATCATCATTTCTTAGTACATTTGCATCGATTTAGAAAAAGAAATAGCAAGAAACAAAAAAAGAAATAAAATGATAATATAGAGAAAAAATAAAAATAAAAAATATATATAAAAAACAAACAAACAAAAAAAAACTATAGCTCAGATGCAGCTTCATTCAGTGTTTTAACATAATTACATTACAATTAGGTAGTATTGTGCTGTCCATTTTTGAGTTTTTGTATCTAGTCCTGTTACACAGTCTGTATCCCTTCAGCTCCAATTACCCATTATCTTACCCTGTTTCTAACTCCTGATGGTCTCTGTTACCAATGACATATTCCAAGTTTATTCTCTAATGTCGGTTCACATCAGTGGGACCATACAGTATTTGTCCTTTAGTTTTTGGCTAGTCTCACTCAGCATAATGTTCTCTAGGTCCATCCATGTTATTACATGCTTCATAAGTTTATTCTGTCTTAAAGCTGCATAATATTCCATCGTATGTATATACCACAGTTTGTTTAGCCACTCGTCTGTTGATGGACATTTTGGCTGTTTCCATCTCTTTGTAATTCACAGGGTAATTTTATCATACATTTCAAAAAGAATTAACACCAGTCCTGCTCAGATTTTCCAAAAAAATTGAGGAAAAAAGGGACACTACCTAGCTCATTTTATGAATCTTACGTCACTTTAATGCCAAAACCGGGAAAAGATATTACAAGAAAGGGGGGTGTGAGGGTCGTTCAGTGGTTGAATTCTTGCCTGCCATGCGGGAGACCCGGGTTCGATTCCCAGCCCATGTAATTTCCCCCAAAACAAACAAACAAGCAAGCAAACAAACAAACAAAAAAACCCAACCAAACAAAATTCAACAAATGGTGCTGCAATAACAGGATACTCACAAGGAAAAAGAATGAAATGTGACCCCACCATACAGCTTACAAAAAAAAAAGATGCTACAAGAAAGGAAAATTACAGGCCAACCTCCCTTATGAACATAAATAAAAAAATTTCAACAAAATACTAGCAAATTGAGTCTAATAGCACATTAAAAGAATTATACATCATGACCAAGTGGAGTTTATACCAGGAATGCAAGGATGGTTCAACATAAGAAAATCAGTTAATGTAATACAGCACTTAAACAAATCGAAAAGGAAAAATCATATGATCATCTCAATTGATGCTGAAAAAGCATTTGAAAAAATTCAACATCCTTTTCTGATAAAAACACTTCAAAAAGTAGGAATCAAAGGTAATTTCCTCAATATGATAAAGCGTATATATGAAAATCCCATAGCCAACATCATTCTTAATGGAGAGAGAGTGAAAGTTTTCCTAAGATCAGTAATGAGACAAGAATGCCCTCCATCACCACTATTATTCAACACTGTACTAGAAGTTCTAGCTAGAGCAATCAGGCAGGAAAAATAAATAAAGGGCATCCAAATTGGAAAGAAAGAAGTAAACCTTTCATTACTTGCATATGACATGGTACTATACTTGGAAAATCCTGAGAAATCTACAACAAAGTTACTTGAGCTAATAAATTCAGCAAGGTGGCAGGTTATAAAATTAATGTGCAAAAATCAGTAATGTTTCTATACATAAGCAATGACCTAGCTGAGGAGTCAATCAAGGAAAAAATTCCATTCAGAATAGCAACTAAAAGAATCAAGTATCTAGGAATGAACTTAATTAAGGATGTAAAGGACTTTTACACAGAAAACCGCATAGCATTGCTAAAAGAAATCAAAGAAGATCTAAATAGGTGGAAAGTCATTCCATGCTCATGGATAGAAGGTTAAATGTAGTTAAGATGTCAATTCCACCCAAATTGATCTACAAAATTCCAACAATCTACTTTGAAGACTTGGAAAAGCTAGTTCCCAAATTCATCTTGAAGGGAAAGAGACCCCAAATAGCTAAAAGCATCCTTAAAAGGAAGAACCAAGCGGAAGGATTAGCACCCCCACTTTTAAAACTTATTATAAAGCCAGAATGGTCAAATAGCATGGTACAGGCACAAAGATAAAAGTGTTGACCAACAGAATTGAGTTGAGAGTGCAGAAATAGACTGCCAAATATATGGTCAATTGATCTTTGACAAGGCCCCCAAACCCACTGAACTGGCACAAAATAATCTTTTCAATAAATGGGCATGGGTGAACTGCATATCAATAGCCAGAAGAATGAAAGAGGACCCTTACCTTATACACTATACAAAAAATTAACTCAAATTGGATCAAACAGGTAAATATAAGAACCTGTACCATAAAGCTCCTGGAAGAAAATATAGGGAAACACCTTCAAGACCCAGTAATAGGAGGGAGCTTCCTAAACTTCACACCTAAAGCACAAGCAACACAAAAAACGTAGATAAATGGGAAGTCCTCAAAATCAAATGCTTTCAGGCCTCAAAAAGACTTTGCCAAACAGATGAAGAGGCAGCCAACTCAATGGGAGAAAATATTTGGAAATCACATGTCAGATAAAAGTTTGATATCCTGTATACATAAAGAAATCTATAACTCAACAGCAAAAGAGCAAACAACCCAATTATAAAGTGGGATAAAGATATGAATAGACATTTTTCTGGAAAGCAAATACTGATTACTAAAAAGCACATGAAAAAGATGTTCATTTTCATTGGCTATAAGGGAAATGCAGATTAAGACTACAATGAGATACCACCTGTTCTAGTTAACTAGCTGCCTGAATACAATACACCAGAAACAAAATGGCTTTTAATTGCTAGTTTACTGTTCTAAGGCCGAGAAAATGTCCCAATTAAAGCAAGTCTATAGAAATCAAAGGCATCCAGGGAAAGATACCTTGGTTCAAGAAGGCCGATGAAGTTCAGGATTTCTCTGTCAAGTGGAAAGGCACATGGCAAACACAGTCAGGGTTTCTCTCTCATCTGGAAGGGCACATGGCCAGCATGGCGTCATCTGCCAGCTTTCTCTCCTGGCTTCCTGTTTCATGAAGCTCCCCATGAAGCGTTTTCCTTCTCCGTCTCCAAAGCGCTGGCTTGTGGACTCTGTGCTTTGTGGTACTGCAGCATTCTCTGCTCTGTCTGAATCTCTAAGTCTCCAAAACGTTTCCCCTTTTATAGGATGCCACTAAACTAATCAGGACCCACCTGAATGGGTGGAGACACGTTTCCACCTAATCCATTTTAACAACCACCCTTGATCACTAAAGATCACATCAAGATCACATCAAGATGTGACTCTCTAAGTCTTATCTCCAGGGAGATAATCTAATTACAGTTTCAAACATACAGTACTGAAAAGGGATTAGAAGAAATGGCTACCTTTACAAAATGGAATTAGGATTAAAACATGGCTTTTCTAGGGCACATGCATCCTTTCAAACCAGCACATCACCTCACACCTATAAACTGAATGGCTGCTATTAATCAAACAGGAAACTATAAATGTTGCAGAGGATGTGGAGAAATTGGGACACTTAGGCACTGCTGGTGGGAATGTATAATGGTGCAGCTACCATGGAAGGCAGTTTGGCGGTTCCTTGGGAAACTAAATATCGAGTTGGCCTATGACCCAGCAATATCACTATGCAGTTTATACCCAGAAGCACTAAAAGTAGTGAAACAAATAGAAATTTGCACACCGATGTTCATAGCAGCATTATTCACATTTACCAAAAGATGGAAACAATCCAAGTGCCCATCAACAGATAAGTGGATTAACAAAATGTGGTATATACATACGATGGACTATTATGTAGCAGTGAGATGAAATGACGTCCTGAAGCACATGACAAGACGGATGAGCCTTGAGGGCATAATGCTGGGTGAAATAAGTCAGACACAAAAGAATAGATACTGTAGGATTCCACTTTTATGACCATGGTAAAGGTAAAATCAGAGGCTTATAATACAGAATATAGGGGACCTAGAGATATACGGAAGCTAGAGATGGGTGAACGGTTAGCTAATAAGGTTGAACTTAATTGTAAGGGAATAGATAGAAGTGAAAGTGGTTCACTACTGGGTCTATAAGTAATATTACCATATTGAAAGGGAACATGATTGAAAGGGGTTATATGGACTCATGTGTTCCACCAATTAACACTACAAATATAAATAAATTCTTGCATGAACTACTGCAAAGATATGAATCTTGTACAAAGAATGTATAATTTCAGGGTATAGGGGAAAAGTGCTATCGCATGCTATGGGCTGTGTTTAACAGGAAAACATCAACAGTACTGCAGCAATACCAGGGATACATAATGGGGGAGGGACAAGAGTTAGGGGGAACGTTCTAGTTTGCTAGCTGCCGGAATGTGATATACCACAAAAATAACAGCTTTTAAAAACGGGAATTTATTAAATTGCAAGTTTACAGTTCTAAAACCTCAAAAATGTCCAAATTAAAGCAAGGCTATAGAAATGTCCAATATAAGGCATCCAGGGAAAGACACCTTGGTTCAAAAAGGCCGATGAAGTTCAGGGTTTCTCCTTCAACTGGAAAGGCACATGGTGAGCAAGGCGGCATCTACTAGCTTTCTCTCCCGGCTTCTTGTTTCATGAAGCTCCCCCAGAAGTGTTTTCTTTCTTCATCTCCAAAGGTCTCCAGCTGTGTGGACTCTTATGGTTCTCGTGACTCTGCCGCTTTTCCCAAAAATAGTTCCCTCCTAAATAAAGGGCTCCAGTAAGCAATCCCACCTTGAATTGGTGGCGACACACCTCCATGGAAATCACCTAATCAAAAGTTACCGCCCACAGTTGGGTGGGTCACATCTCCATGGAAACAATAAAAAAGCTCCTACCCAGCAATATTGAATGAGGTTTAAAGGACAGGGCTTTTTTGGGGTCTACAAATTCAAACCAGCATAGGGAGGTTTGGATGTTCTATTTAGTGAGGGCGTGTTTATTGTGCATTATACGTGATGCCTAATGAAACCCCGGGGCTGAAGTATGCACTGACTGAGAAGTAGATTCTCATGTCTTGGTGTGTACACATGCCCGAACATTGTGCTGCTGCAAAAAGGAACAAAGTTGTGAGGCATACAACAATGTGAATAAACCTGTGGGACATTTGGTGAGACAAAATAAGCCAGAAATAAAAGAGCAAATATTGTATGATCTCATTTGGAAAGTACTTATAAAAAAACTGGGGACTGGACTGTAAGCTCCTATAGTAGTCACATTTAGTCCAGAGTGGTAATTGTTGTTTCTGGATTTTGTTTTATATATGAATAACCTGGTTTTTAGAGATAAAAAAACTGAAGCCGACTATGTCGGGATTAAGGTAATTCAGAATACAAGGGTAAGGAAGACATTGTATTTTAGAGCTTCACTTACCCTTTGAGACCAAAAGAAGAACGGTTTATTTTGCCCAGAACCTAAATTTTCTGTAGCATATAATCTACCTCACCCTGTCTGGATAGATCATTTAAATAATCCAAACACAGGGAGCTCAAAATAAGAATGAGGGTCCTCTTTGTGTTTGATTTCTTTACCAGCTGAGGTTAATAGCCCTCTTTGTTGGTAAATTGCCCCATGTACGTGGGCAGTAGCAAAGGCATAACGGCTATCGGTATAGATAGTCACTCGTTTTTTTTTTTTGCCATTTCTAGAGCTTTTGTGAGGGCAATCAGTTCAGCTTTCTCTGGCACATAGATTAATGTTACATATATGACCCAACCATTTTGGGAGCCCTCCTTGACACCTGGGTACTTAAGTGGATCCTCAATATGAACTGACTATTTGGATTTAATTTATATTTGAGAACTTGTTATTGATGACTTATCTTACTTTTTTTGTTGTTCCCCCTATTATTTATTTTTATTCCATATGTTCTACTCCTTTGTTGATAAGGTAGATAAAAGGAGCATCAGACACAAGGTTTTCACAATCACACAGTCACATTGTGACAGCTGTATCATTTATACAATCATCTTCCAGAAACATGGCTACTGGAACACAGCTCTACATTTTCAGGCAGCTCCCTCCAGCTTCTCCATTACATCTTTTTTTTTTTTTTTTTTGTCTCCATTACATCTTGAATAACAAGATGATATCTACTTGATGCATAAGAACAACCTCCAGGATAACCTCTCGACTCTATTTGGAATCTCTCAGCCGTTGACACTTAGTCTCATTTCACTCTTCCCCCTTTTGGTTGAGAAGGTTTTCTCAATTCCTTGATGCTAAGTCTCAGCTCATTCTATTTTTCTCAATCCCTTGATGCTGAGTCTCCATTCATTCCAAGATCTCTGTCCCATATTGCCAGAAAGGTCCACACCCCTGGGAGTCATGTCCCACGTAGAGAGGGGTAGGGTGGTCAGACTGCTCGTTGTGTTGGCTGGAGAGAGGGGCCACATCTGAGCAACAAAAGAGGCTCTCTTGGGGGTGACTCTTAGGACTGCTGAATTATTTAAAAAAATTTCTTATGATCATTCCGTTGTACATATATAATCAGTAATTCACAATATCATCACATAGTTGCATATTCATCATCATGATCATTTCTTAGAATATTTGCATCAATTCAGAAAAAGAAATAAAAAGACAACAGAAAAAAATTCATACATAAAATACCCCCTTACCTCTCCCTTTCTTTTTTTAATTAATTTATTTGTGATACCAGACAATAAAAAGAAAACAGAAAAAAATTCACACATACTATACCCCTTACCCCTCCCCTTCACCGATGACCAGCATTTCAATCTACTAAATTTATTTTAACATTTGTTCCCCCTATTATTTATTTATTTTTAATCCATATGTTTTACTTGACCATCGATAAGGTAGAGAAAAGGAGCATCAGACACAAGGCTCTCACAACCACACAGTCACACTGCGACAGCCATATCATCCTACAATTATCTTCAAGAAACATGGCCACTGGAGCACAGCTCCATATTTTCAGGCAGTTTCCTCCAGCCTCTCCAATATACCTTAACTAAAAAGTTGATATTTATATAATGCATAAGAATAACCTCCAGGATAACCTCTCAACTCTATTTGAAATCTCTCAGCCATTGACACTTTATTTTGTCTCATTCACTCTTCCCCCTTTTGGTCAAGAAGGTTTTCTCAATCCCTTGATGCTGAGTCCCAGCTCATTCTAGGATATGTGTCCCACATTGCCAGGAAGGTCCACACCCCTGGGAGTCATGTCCCACGTGGAGAGGGTAGGGCAGTGAGTTTGCTTGTTGTGTTGGCTAAGAGAGAGAGGCCACATCTGAGCAACAAAAGAGGTTCTCTAGGGGTGACTATTAGGCCTAATTTTAAGTAGGTTTAGCTTATCCTTTGTGGGGATAAGTTTCATATGAACAAATCCAAGATTGAGGGCTCGGCCTATTGGTTTGGTTGTCCCCACTGCTTGTGAGAACATCTGGAATTCTCCACATGGGGAAGCTGAATTTTCCCCCTTTCTCACCATTCCCCCAAGGGGAGTTCGCAAGTATTTTTTATTCACTGTTCAAATCACTCTGGGATTTATTGGGGCATCACTCTGGACAAACCTACTAAATCTCATGCCCTACTCAAGGTTGCACGTAGTTATGGTGTTCAATTAAACTGTCCACATAAGTTGTATTAGGAGATGCACTAGTCAAATTATAAATTTTATACCAAATAGACATTTTTTGCTTTAGTCTCACACATAAGTTAAAGTTTAAAAATATGAATTACCATCTATTTTCAATATCCTACAGTACTGACATTCCTTAGTTCTTCCTCATGCAAGAACTTTTAAAAATTTGCACATTTAGTCACTATCATTATGCACTGTAGGCATTCCTAAATTGTACCATCTCAGTCTTTATCGTCTATCTTTCCTTCTGATCTCATTTGTGCCCCCAGGCCTCCTCCCTCTATCATTCCCACATTCAGCTTCATTCAGTGTACTAGCATTATTGTATTACAGTTAGGTAGTATTGTGCTATCCATTTCTGAGTTTTTACTATCAGTCCTGTTGCACAATCTGTATCCCTTCAGCACCAATTACCCAATATCTACCCTATTTCTATCTCCTGATGACCTCTGTTCTTAACTGAAATTCTCCAAGTTTATTCCCTAATGTTAGTTCATATCAGTGAGACCATACAGTATTTGTCCTTCTGTTTCTGGCTATCTCACTTAGCATAATATCCTTAAGGTCCGTCTTACAGCTGCATAATATTCTATCGTATGTATATACCACAGCTTGTTTAGCCACTCATCTGTTGATGGACATTTTGGCTGTTTCCATCTCTTGGCAATTGTAACTAATATTGCTATAAACATTGGTTCGTTTGTGTCCTTGCCCCCTCTGAGTCGAAACCTAGCAATGGTATTGCCAGATCATATGGCAATTCTATACTTATGAGTGCTGAATTATTATACTGATATTTCTTTTAGTCTCCAGTATCTTAGAGCAGCCAGAAGTAAAAACCTAAAATTATGGAATTGTTACCCATACCAAACTCTGAAATCTGATCTACGACTGATTGTTGCGCTGTGCTTTGAAATGTACTCTTTTTTTTATATATATGTTATTTTTCACACAAAAAAAGAAAAAAGTTGATTATGATGATAAAAAAATATTTATTCCTTCTAGCCTCCAATGTTCTGGGCAGCTAGAAGGAAAAATCTGAGAGGATGGTATGGTAGCCCATGACAAACTCTGGGATTTGTCCTGTAACTACTTGCTGAAGAGTGCTTTGAAAACTATTGCTTTTTACTTTTTTGCTTCATATATATGTTATATCATACAACTTAAAAAGTTAAAAAAAAAACATTGACTTAAGATGAAGGAAAATAAAGCAGACAGGAAGAGAAAAAATAAACAATGAAAACTCCAAAACAAACAAACAAATAATGGGGAGACACGGGATAAAATAAAGTTTAAAAAAAGAGAGAAAGTTCTAAGAAATCATCTTCTAGTTTTGTTTCTCAGCAGTCCTTTTTTGTTTGTTTGTTTGTTTGTTTGCTTTTTTGTTTTGTTCTGTTTTTGCATGGGTAGGCTCTGGGAATCTCCGTCATAGCAGGCGAGAATTCTGCCTGCTGAGCCACCGTTGCACTGCCTCTCAGCAGTCCTTTTATGGTTTAAAGCAGTCTTGTCTAAGGTTCTGTCAATGATAACAATATGTTCCAGCTTTGGCTTTCATCAGAGCTCAGCACGCCCACACCCTAATGGTGATTCTTGCAATACAGCAGCCTTTTACACAGAGGAAAACTGCCTTTTTGTGTAGGACTGGGTTGGATGTTTTAAAGATGAAATTTCTCTTTGGAGGTAAGATTTAGAGTAAGAATTCTTCAGCAGACTTGAAGGGCAGAACCCCAGCAATTAGCTCATCAGACATGGGGGGACTCTGGGTTTCGTTTGTGGAGGCTGGAGCTTCTGGTATGGGGACCAAGACAACAGAAATGCCTCGGAGGTTTTCTTAGATCTCTCTTCTCAGTGAGCTAGTGAAAGTAGTGAGAGTCAAGTTTATTTCTGAAAACATCACAGAATAAGACAGCAACTCTATTTCCAGAAGCCGACTGTGGACTTTGGATAAAAAATTGTTGCTCAAATGTTCTAAGAAATGATCATGATGATGAATATGCAACTATGTAATGATATTGTGAATTACCGATTATATATGTAGAACGGAATGAGCATATGTTAAGAATGTTTGTGTTTCTTTCTTGTAATATATATATATATATATTCTTAATTAATTTAAAAAATGAAAAAAGAAGTTGTCACTCAAAAAGCATAGAGACAACCAGATCACAAGTCGCAGGAACGTGATCCAGGCAAGGACCTCATCTGCGTGGGCTCAGGAAGGGTCTTTGAAGTGTGTTCCTGCCTAAAATAAGCCCAAGTCATGACACACCCAGGGTGGGGTAGTGAAAACACTTTGGCAGGTCCAGAGAAGCCGTAAGTTGGCGTGAAGCCTGGGAGTTGAGTGTGAGTCGTGGTGCCATCGTTCTGCAGACACACCGTACAGAGCAGACTCTCAGAGGAAGGTGCCCATCACCGCTCCCTCTGGGAGGCCCAGGCCGCTCCGGAGTCCACAGGAGCGCTGACGTGGCCAAGACAACGCATCCTCATAGCTCTGCCTCACAGCCAATCTCCAGTGCTGCGTGCGGAGGCATGCTTGGCGAGACCAGGCTGAGGGCTCTTAGCAGTATCTTGCAGAAAAGAGACCATAATCTCTCTCTCTCTCTCTCTCTTTTTGCCATTTGTTTATTTTACATCTTATGTGTTTTTATTGTATAATATATATATACAAAGCAGAGGGAAAAAAACAATAGTTTTCTCAGCACTCTTTTGACAAGTAGATACAGGACAGATCCCAGAGTTTGTCATGGGCTACCATACCATCCTCTCAAATATTTCCTTGTAGCTGCTCCAGAATATAGGAGACCAGAACGAAGAAATATATATTTTTTTATAATCACAATCAACTTTTTTTCTTTTTTGTGAAAAATAACGTATATTCAAAAAGCAATAAGTTTCAAAGCACAGAACCACAATTAGTTGTAGAACATATTTCAGAGTTGGACATGGGTTACAATTCCACAATTTTAGGTTTTTACTTCTAGTTGCTCTAAGATACTGGAGACTAAAAGAAATGTCAATCTAATGATTCAGCAATCATATTCATTTGTTAAAACCTATCTTCTCTGTATAACTCCACCATCACCTTTGATCTTTCTATCCCTCTCCTTAGGGGTATTTGGAATTCTAACTTTTTCATGTTGGAAGGGGCTGTCGATAATATGGGGTAGGAAGATGGAACCAGCTGCTGTCTGAGATGCTGGGCCCTCTAGGTTTCAGGACTTCTCTTTTCCAGGGGAGATCATTATCTTTAAAATGAGCTATGTTGGAGTCTTTGCTATGTGCCAGAAACTATGCCAGGTCTCTAATATTGATTCCTCACCACTACGTGTATTTTTATCTCCACTTAATGGGTTAGGAAACTGAGACTAAGAGAGGGTAAGTAGCTTAACCGTGGTTATTGTGTTATTTACAACTCCTTTATTGCAGATGCTAGAAAACTGCCCAGGTTACTGTAAACACAAAGGGGGATGTGTTTGTGGGGGATACTGAGGTGTCTCTGGAACTCCAGGGCAGGATGGTAAGGTGGAACGCCGGAAGGCCTGGATTTCAGCTCTGGGTCCTATGGGACCCAGGCAACCTCTCCCTGTCCACTTGTCTCTACCTCTTTCTCCCACCAGCCTCACTGGGTCTGCCTGATGCTTTCGCACAGCGCACAGCTCCCAGTGACCCGTGCAGCCAAAGGGAGCACCAGCTCTCATCTCTTTATCTGACCCGCACTCGTCATCTGACTCACCCTCTCTCCCCCTCTCCCTTCCCATCTGCTTCTTCTGATTCGGAGTTCCCAGGAAAGCAACTCTGATGGCATGAGTGGTCATAAGAGCCCTTCACGAGGCAGCTCATCCTAGAAGGAACTTGGCTACCATTTTTCTTTTAACAATGCTTCTTCAGACTAGAGAGAAATAATGAAGGCAATAAGAGGCCACTGAGGTTTGCTTTGGAACCAGGAAGTGTGGCCGTCCTGTGGGGAAAGCCCTAGGCTGGTGAGGCTGCAGTGTCACGTCCTGAAAGATGCAGCTTTGGACTCTTCATCAGTGTGCTCATCTGCTACATAGGCTGACATTCCCCTCCCTTCCTCAGAGATGTATGGTGAATATCCAATGTTAGCCCAGATGTAAAACTCTGAAAATATTAGCCGAACCTCAGAAATCTGGACCAGTTGAAATCAAACTTTGCACAGCCTAGCTATCACATTTACAAAGTGAAGAGTAACCAATCTATTCATGGGATAGGATTGTTAAGGGCAAACAATCTGTAAGTCTGTCCTGGAAGGACTATTATATAGAAAGATATTTCTAATCTTTACATAAGGATTCAACCGGTCTTTAGCTACCATTGCCAAGTAATGACAGTTATTTCTGCAGTTCCCATGTTAAGTCAGACTTGAGAACACTCCCCCAAAAGCGTGAGCTTAAAATACAAGACTGCAGTATAAATTTTGCTGATGATAGTCACACCAAGAGCTCAATGAAAATGCCAGCTGTAAATGTCTTTTCCAGTTTATCTAAATACATACTGCGTTGGAACTTGAGATTTTCTGTTAGTGTTAAATACTTTTAATTAACTGGGCCAGCATTTGAAAGAACGGTGCCACATTTAAAGTAAGGTGGTATGTTCATATATTGTGGTTTGCCCCTCTGTGAATGAGATAGACACAAGGAAAGAAGACCCCTGGACTTTTCATCTCAGTACCAGTTAATCCAATTTATTAGAGTTCGGTTTCTCTTTATAAAACCCCAATTCATTCATTTTTACCTGTAGAAGTTTAGGGAACAATTTGACGACTTCGTGGCTTTTCAGATTATTGTTCTCTTACAGTGCCAGTTGTGTTAAAATAGCGTTCTTGTAATTTTTACACGCTTTGGGGATGGAGTACTTTTTTGTTATATTATTTTGACTTCTGGATTGTTTCCATTTGCATTTGTTTACATATGGCTTCAGGAGGAAGGCTGAACATTGAGTCCTGGATAATACTAATAAACTAATAACCGCACAGGTTTAAAAAAAAATGCAAGGTACTTTTAACACCATCATCATAATTAATGTCCTTTAGACTGCCAATATTACCACTACCCGAACTGTAGCTGGAGGTGTGATCAGCAGTCAAAACAGTCGTTGTTCTTTTTGACGTGGCGTGTAGATGAATAAGGAACCCAGCCCCTGCTGGAGGGAACCAGAGGACTTTGCTTCTTCAGGCCCTGTGGTGAGGGCGGTTTTGCTGGGCCTGAGGTGACTCTGGCGAGTCCGCTACATTCTGGAGAACAGCCTCGGAGCCCATCTTGATGACTCTTTCCTGACATCGAAGTCGAATCTGTTCTTTCTGGGAGAACTGTTGCTTAAGACCCTTACCTCAGTCTTTGACATCTTAATTGCACTCTATGACCCTTCTAACATTTAAGAAAAGTATCCACTTAATCTTACTGTTAGCAATAAATGAACATTTATGGAAAAAAAGAATGAGGGCAAAATAAAGATTATTTTCAGGCAAACAAAAATTTGAAGAGTCTATCCACAAAGGATTTTTATCACTGAAAAATGTTTCAAAGATGTAGTTCAGGCAAATAGAAATTGATTTGAGATGCTCGATCTAGGTGAGGAGAAGTTACAACAAAGATATTGTAGTATATGTGAGAATTTCTATAAAATATTAATTGTGTAAATCAGTGATAACAATGCCTAATTTGTGGGGAAAAAACCCTGTCAAGACAGAAAAGTTTTTTGAGATCTGAATTTAATTGTCTAGGGGTCTTCTGTTGATTGGTATCATGGTAAATTTATATGATAATTTATTCTATCCCACTCGAAATTGCTAGAGCACCCACCAAAAGAAAAAAAAAAAAGAGGAACTACTTTAAGCCCACAAGTCCCCATCTGGTAGGAGGTAAAAATCAATTGAGAAATATTAAAGAGAGAATCTGATTGATTCAAAAGAAGGCAAAAGAGGAGGGAGGGGAAAATCAAACAGAAGAAACCAAAGAAGGCATGCAAATAGAAAACTGTAAGAAGATGGAATCAGATCCAAACATACCAGTAATCACTATAAACGTAAGCGGACTAAACTTTCCAGTAAAACGCAAAGATATTTGGAGTGGTTTTTAAAGTTGGAGCAGTTATTTTAATATTAAGGGAAAAAATTCTCACAAACACATAGGTTAAGGAGGGAGGGGAATGAGGATTAAAGAGAATAAGGAAAGAGAACAGACTATACTGATGGTCAGAACTATGAACAACTCAAACCTTTGCATTTGAGATCCAGAAAAAAAGGGGAATAAAATGAACTGTAAACCTCAACTGTAAGTCAATAAATCTGACAACTTAGATGAAACAAATAAAATATTAGAAAAATGCCACTTACCTGAATTGACTTGAGAAGGAAAAGAAAACCTGAATTGTCCTTTATCAACATTACAGAATTTAAATCAGTAGTTAAAATATTCCTTCAGGGAAAACAACATAACCAGATCGATTTACAGAGGAGGTCAACAAAATATTTGATAAACAGATAATTACAATCTTGCATGTTTTCATCCCAGGAATAAAATGAGCAGGAATACTTCAATTCTTTTGCATGGTTAGCACAATCTTAATACACCACCCCATGCAAAAATAGTACAAGAAAGGAAAATTGCAGACCAATATAATTTATAAGAGAGATTCAAACATTCCACCTAAAGTACTAGTAAACCTAAAGCAGCCATGTATAAAAAAAAATGCATGCCCAAATTGGATTTATCTCATGAATGGAAATAACCTTTAGAAAATAAGTGTATGCAACCTAGCACATTAACAGATTAAATGAGACAAATTATATGGTTATCTCAATAGATACAGAAAAGCCTTCATCAGACATTTATGAAAAAATTCTGTCTGTGGACTAGAAATTGAAGGGATCCTTCTGTAATTGACACAGCACATCTTCAAAAACTGTACAGCAGACGTGGTGCCTGGTGGTGAAATGTTGGAAGCACTTCCTTTCAGGTGTGCACTGAACGAAGTAGAGGACAGAAGCAGGAGTCCCGTAAGGAGGCAACTACGAAAGTCCAAACGAGAGATGCTGGGCAAGGGCTTTGGAGGAATTGAGAAGTGGTCAATTCTGGATAGATTTTGAAAGCTGAGTGTGATGGTTAGGTTCTGGGGTCAACTTAGCCAAGTGATTACACCCAGTTGTCTGGTCAGGCAAGCACTGGCCTGACTGCTGCTGCAAGGATATTTTGTAGCTGGCTGATAAATCAGAAGGCTGGTGTATTACATCATCAGTCAGTTGATTACATCTGCGATCAACTAAGGCATGTCTCCCACAACGATATAATCCGATCAGTTGAAGGCTTTTAAGGAAGAAGACTCTTTCACTGTTTCTTCACTCAGTGAGACTCTCCTGCAGAGTTTGTCCAGACCCTTCATCAGAGCTGCCGGCTCCCCTGCCTGCCCTGCTGATGTTGAACTCTTTCATTCCCATGGTTGTATAAGACACCTCTATAAATCTCATACTCACGGATATCTCCTGTTGGTTCTGTTCCTCCAGAGAACCCTGCCTAACATGCTGAATCTCTAGGACTTGCTGTCAGCTCAGCTGTAGGAAGTCAGAGTCAATGAGAGGAGCATCCAGAAGTTGTTGGTTTGCACTCCTGGAAAGACTGAGCTGCTCTTACTGAGAATGGAAGGTGGATGGAGGTGGGCAAGCCTGGGGCAGGTTGTGGGGTAGGCATAGGGAGCTCTGCTTTGAACACGTAAAGTTTGGATGCCTGTAGACATGCAGTGAAGATGTCATGGAGGCATTTGTAAAGAGGCGGTTAAGAGTCGAGAAGAGATGACCTGGCATGGCATAAAAATGTAGGCATTAAGAGTTATTTCCAGAGGACCTCTTTTGTTGCTCACATGTGGCCTCTCTCTCTTTTAAGCCCAACTGTGCAAGGAAAATCATTGCCCTTCCCCCTACATGGGACATGACATCCAAGGTGAAAGTCTACATGACAATTGTGACTCCCAAGGATGAGTCTGGCCCTGGCACCACGAGATTGACAAAACTTTCCGGGCCAATGTTTGACACAGTATCAGGGATTTCTCCAGGGATAAAGTTTAATAGTTCCATATTTTTTCTCCCATCCCTCAAGGGACTTTGCCAATACTTTTAAATTATCTGCTCAACACACTCTGGAGTGTATCCAGGCATTACAGTAATCTACACAGGATTACAAGAACTCATTCCCATCCTGGGCTCTGTGTGTGTGGGTTAAATGATGTTTAACAGGTTGAATCAGACAGGTTGAATTAGATTAGAAAACAAACCACTCTTCCTTTGGTGTCACAGAGTAGGTGAAGTTCTAAAATAGAACTTTCCTTTCCCCTGAGTTCTGATTTATCTCAGTCCTGACATGACTGGCTTCATTCTTCTCTCTAACTGAATTCTGATCTCTTTTTCAATTTCTTTAACAGTTGTTGCATGTGGCAATGTTGACCTTCAGAACTGCAGAACTCGTACTCTGAGTCTTAGCCATCACACAGGTACCCAAAGTTCCAGGGAAATAGCAGGTTATACGTATACAGCACAGCTTCTCAAAATCTAGAAATAATAATTACTGCTCTCGACTAAATGTGACTGCTATGAGAGTCCACAATCTAGGTCCAATGTTCTTATAAGAATTTTCTAAATCAGACCATACAGTATTTGCTCTTCCTGTTAACTCTTTTTATTTTATTTTATTTTATTTTTTATTAATTAAAAAAAATTAACAATAAACCAACAAAACAATAAGATGTCATTCCATTCTACATATATAATCAGTAATTTTTAATGTCATCACATAGTTGCATATTCATCATTTCTTAGAACATTTGCATCGATTTAGAAAAAGAAATAAAAAGACAACAGAAAAAGAAATAAAACAATAACAGAGAAAAAAAAAGTTATACATACCATACCCCTTACCCCTCGCTTTCATTTACCACTAGCATTTCAAACTAAATTTATTTTAACATTTGTTCCCCCTATTATTTATTTTTATTCCATATGTTCTACTCTTCTGTTGATATGGTAGATAAAAGGAGCATCAGACATAAGGTTTTCACATTCACAGAGTCTCATTGTGAAAGCTATATCATTGTTCAATCATCATCAAGAAATATGGCTACTGGAACACAGTTCCACATTTTCATCTTCCTGTTAACGCGTAAGAACACCTCGGACTCAAACTAAGACTCTATCAAGTTTCATGCACTCAGTTTGCTTTCCTGTAACCTGCAATTTCCACAGGATTCCTAGGTCAGATAAATCCTGAAATCCAAAGGGGTCCTCCCAATTAATTACGTTCCCCCGTCCTCTGGTGTCGACATCCCTTCTCGACATGAAAAAGGCAGAACGGACATTGCCTAAAGATCCCTATATATTGGGAGAAGGATCAAAGGAGAAGGAGGAGTTATAATAGTAAAAATAAGATTTAACAGACGAGCATGACTGCTGAATCAACTATATTGATATTTCTTTTGGCCTCCAGTGTTTCGGAGCCACTAGAAGGAAAAATCTGAAATAGTGACTGATAACCCATGACAAATACTGAAATCTGTTCTGTAAGCTATTCGTTGAAGTGTACTTTGAAAATTATTGCTTTTTCTTTGTATATCTGTTATATTTCACAATAAAAAACTTAAAAAATCTAAGTATTATCAATGTGGAGTGTTTTTTAAAAATATTTTTATTGTAAAAACTTAACATGCAAACATATATTCTTTTTTCAAAATTTTGATTAATAAAACCAATCAACATACATGCAAACATTCTTAATGTATGAACATTCCAAACGTAGTGTGTGATCAATGGCTCACAATATCATCACATAGTTGTATATTCATCACCATGATCATTTCTCAGAACATTTACATCACTCCAGAAAAAGAAATAAAAAGAAAAAAGAAACAACTCATACATACCATACACCTTACCCCTCCCTCTCATTGACCACTAGTATTTCAATCTACCCAATTTATTTTAACATGTGTTCCCCTTATTATTTATTTATTTTTAATCCATATGTTTTACTCATCTTTCCATACTATAGATAAAAGGAGCATCAGAACAAGGTTTTCACAATCACACACTCACTTTGAGAAAGCTATATCATTATACAATCATTTTCAAGAAACATGGCTACTGGTACACAGCTCTACAATTTCAGGCACTTCTTTCTAGCCTCTCTAATACACCTTAAACTAAAAAGGTGATATCTATATAATGCATAAGAATAACCTCCAGCATAAACTCTCAACTCTGTTTGAAATCTCTCAGCCATTGACACTTTATTTTGTCTCATTTCTCTCTTCCCCCTTTTGGTGAGAAGGTTTTCTCAATCCTTTGATGCTGAGTCTCAGCTCATTCTAGGATTTCTGTCCCACATTGCCAGGAAGGTTTACACCCCTGGGAGTCATGTCCCATGTAGAGACGGGGAAGGCAGGAGTTTGCTTGTCGTGCTGGCTGAGAGAGAGAGGCCACACCTGAGCAACAAAAGAGATTCTCCGGAGGTGACCTCTAGGCCTAATTTTTTTTTTTTTTTTTTTGCATGGGCAGGCAGGCACTGGGAATTGAACTCGGGTCTCTGGCATGGCAGGCGAGAGCTCTGTCTGCTGAGCCACTGTGGCCCACCCCCTAGGACTAATTTTAAGTAGGCTTAGCCTGTCCTTGGCGGGGATAGGTTTCACATGAACAAACCCCAAGATTGAGAGTTCGGCCTATTGATTTTGTTGTCCTCACTACTTGCGAGAATATCAGGCCTTCTCCAAATGGGACAGCTGAATTTTCCCTCTTCCTCACCATTCCCCCAAGGGGACTTTGCAAATACTTTTATATTCACTCTTCACATCACTCTGAGATTTATCGGGGCATCACTCTGTACAAACCTACAAAATCTCGTGCCCTACTTAAAGTTCCATGTACTTATGGTGTTCAATTAAGCTGTCCACATAAATTGTATTAGAAGATGCACTAGTCAAATTTTAAATTTTGTACCAAACAAACATTTTTTGCTTTAGTCTCACATATAAGTTAAAGTTTTAAAATATAGTACTACCATGTTTTCAATACCCTGCAATATTGACATTCCTTTGTTCTTCCTCATGCAAAAATATTTTTAAATTTGTACACTTAGTCACTATCATTGTACACTCTAGGCATTCCTAGATTATACCATCTCAGTCTTTATCGTCTATCTTTCCTTCTGATTTCATTTGTGCCCCCAGCCCTCCTCCCTCTAGCATTCCAACATTCAGGTTCATTCAGTGTTCTAACATTATTGTATTACATTTAGGTAGTATTGTGCTATCCATTTCTGAATTTTTACAGTCAATTCTGTTGCACAATCTGTATCAAACATATATATTGTTGACATAAAAACATTCCATACATGATGTACAGTCAATGGTTCACAATATCATCACATAGTATTATATTCATCACCATGGTCATTTTTTGGACATTTGCATCACTCCAGCAAAAGAAATAAAAAGAAAAAAGAAAAAACTCAACATTCCATACTCCTCACCCCTCCCTCTCATTGACCACTAGTATTTCCATCTACCCAATTTATTTTGCCCTTTGTCCCTCCTATTATTTATTTATATCCATATTTTTTTTACTCATCTGTCCATACCCTGGATATAAGGAGCATCAGACACAAGGTTCTCACAATCACACAGTCACATTGTAAACGTCATATCTTTATACAATTTTCTTCAAGAATCTAGGCTACTGGAACACAGCTCAACAGTTTCAGGTACTTCCCTCCAACCACTCCAATACACCATAAACTGAAAAGGGATATCTTTTTAATGCATAAGAATAACCTCCAGGATAACCTCTCGACTCTGAAATCTCTCAGCTACTGAAACTCTATTTTGTCTCATTTCTCTCTTCCCCCTTATGGTTAAGAAGGCTTTCTCAGATCCTGGCTTATCCCAGGCTTTCTGTCCCACGTTGCCAAGGACATTTACACACCTGGGAGTCATGTCCCACGTGGGGGCGGGGGGGGGGGGGAGGCAGTGAGTTCACATGCTGAGTTGGCTTAGAGAGAGAGGCCAATGTGGAGTGTTTTTAAAAAGCACAATCAGTTACAAGTCATGTAATATAGAGTGCTGCACGGGTGGAGGGTTCTCAAGACTTGGAGAGATTCAAAATGAGCATTATGAGGTAGCCAAAGGGAATTTAGAAGGAAGATTGTTGCAGACAAATGTAACAGCTAGTGTAAAGGTCCTGAGGAGGGTCTCCTGGGCGACTTTTTCAGGGTGTGGACTCAGTGAGGAGTCAACACTACCCTATGAAACTGGCATTGTTAAGACTTTATCACAGGATGGAAGGCTGAGGCTTCTACAGCTATGGAGAAACTTGCCCAGAGTTGAGGCTGTGCTTCCGAAAGGACAGATTCTGGGACAATGCCGCCCTCTACTGGCCAGGACAGGTGTCAGTTCTGTTTCCAGCAATAGTAATAGTGATCCTTAATGATCTTTAGCTGGTTAGAAATCCGCGACCCAGCCTCTCTCTATCCCGGGCGGCATGGAGGCTGAAGATGTACATGCAGGTGTATTGAATGAATGAACCAATAAGTGTGGCCAGGTTCTGGGCCTCAGCCTCCTCACCTGTAAATCTGTGATTCCTTCTTTCATTGGATAAACTCATCTTCGTTGAGCACTTACGATATACTAGGGACTGTTTAATCTCTCGGGAGAAGGCAGTGAATAAGATAGACAAACGTCCCTGCTCTCGTGGAGCCGACATTCAAGGGGGGAAGCTGAGAATGAGTAAATTAATATACCTGTAAAATGTTTATAGATGATGATATTCTGAGATGACATTTAACCCGAGACCTGGACGATGAGATGGGAATTGCTGAAACTAGAAGATTCCAAAGCGTGCAAAGGCCGTGAGGCAGGAGGTGAGGTATGTGTGAGAAGGTAGATATATTTAGTGATATTCACACTAATTGAGCATCACGTCTCAGGTACTGTGTAAAGATCTGTACATCCAACATTTTTATTCAATCCTCACAACGTCCTTATCTGGAGACGGTATTATTTGTCTCATTTTATGGAGGAGAAAATCATAGATCAGCGAGGTCTTGATTATGGAGCTAATAAATAGTAGGGATAGGATTCCAAGCCAAGGTAATTTTGATTCTTAGCGGTAGCGCGCCGCTTTCGCGCCTTCCTGGGACTAGCCAGCAGGGTCTGTTGCCATGGTTCCCCGACGCTCTCAAGGCGCGGTGCACCACGTGACCGGAGCCAACATGGCACCGCCCATGCTGTTCCTTGAGCCACGTGGTTCCGGCAGCCAAGATGGCGGCGGCGGCGGGCAGTCCGGTTTCTCTGGAGTCGGCCCCGCGGATCCTGCGGCTGGTGGCCGAGTGCAGCCGCTCCAGGGCCCGAGCGGGCGAGCTGCGACTGTCGCACGGGCCGGTGGCCACTCCGGTGTTCATGCCGGTGGGCACGCAGGCCACCATGAAAGGCATCACGGCTGAGCAGCTTGACGCGCTGGGTTGCCGCATCTGCCTGGGAAACACCTACCACCTGGGCCTGAGGCCGGTGGGTGGTGGGCTTGGTCGGGGAGGGGCAGCGGCGGAGCGTGAGGAGCCTTGGGCCGACCCCCAGGCCAGCGCACGGCTCCCAATGTCAATCAACAAACGCGTATTGAGCAACCAGCCCCGCTCAGGGCTCGGCCCCACAACACGGGCCCCAAGGGCCGCGCTCACCTCCAACCTGGCTCCTTCTTTCCCGCCATCCAGGGCCCCGAACTGATCCAGAAAGCCCACGGTCTCCACGGCTTCATGAATTGGCCCCACAACCTGCTGACGGTGAGATGGGAGTCAGGGCTGGGATCCGAGGGCGCCCCTCCGGGGTACGGATCCCCCATCCCCAGCCCTTGACTGCCCTGCGTTGGGGTTTCCCCCCCCCAGGACAGCGGCGGCTTCCAGATGGTGTCCCTGGTGTCCCTGTCCGAGGTGACGGAGGAGGGCGTGCGCTTCCGCTCTCCCTACGACGGCTGCGAGACCCTCCTTAGCCCGGAGAAGTCGGTGGAGATCCAGAACGCGCTGGGTGAGCCGGCCCGGGAGCCGCCCCTTCTCTCCGTGGGTGGCAGGTGGGAGGGGGGATCAGGGCTGCCTCTTAGGTGCTGCGTGACTGTGGGCGAGTCACTCCCCGCTCTGAGCTTCAGTGTCGCCAACTAGAACGGTAGAAGTAATATCAGGTACTTGGTAGTACTAGTGACAGCAATCAGCCAAGTCAGTTCCGTGCACAGTGCCTGGCAGGTAGTACCTTTTATAATAATAATATTATACAATATTGTAATATTATATAATAATATTATATAGTAGCGTTTACAATATTAGCGCTGTTGTTTTTCTTAAGTAACAAATTAAGGAAACAAATATCTGGCGAAATAATGGTGGCATCCAGAGGGAATTGGGGAGGCCATAGGCCCCTCCCACCTCCATCAATACCCCCATTCCTTGATAAGGGCAACTAAGTGCTGGTAGAACGCATTGCATGTTTCTGTTTGTATGGGAGAAGACCAAAAACACATATTGTATATGTAACATCAAACTTGCCATTTATTTTTCATGCATACCGTTACGTGGCGTTTTCATCACATTCAAAATATCATGCCGTCACCTCTCCATCCATTACCCAAACTCTTCTGTCATCCTAACAGAAACTCTGTACCCGTTAAGCATTCAGTCCCTATTCCCCCTCCCCCAAGCCCTTGTTAACTTCTCATCTGCTGACTCTTATGATTTAGCTTATTCTTGACATTACATGTAAGTGGAATCATGCAGGATTTGTCTAGTCTAACTTCTTTCACTCGGCATAATGTTTTCAAGCTTCGTCCAGGTTGTGGTGTGGATTCTTTCATTCGTTTTTCTGGTTGAATAGTATCCCATTGTATGGAAAGACCGCATTTTCTTTATCCATTTCTCCTCTGTGATGGATACTTGAGTCTGCACCCACAGGAATGGATTAAAAGAAACTGGCCTCTTCTGGGGTACATAACAGCTTCAAACCACCACACAATGATTCATTAATATCATCAAATATCTGGCCAGGGTTCAAATATCCAGTTGTTTCCTAAATGTCATATATATATATATATATATATAATTTTTGTTTTTACATAATTTTTAAGTTTAGTGTAGGATCCAATAGACTCTAGAAATGTGTAATTGGTCAAAAGATCTTTTAAGATAAACTACTCTTCTTATTTTACCTCCTCGTGTTCTTTGTTTTGTTATGTTTTTTTTCTTTGGAAATTGCTGCTTCAATTTGCCTGGTGTTTCCTACTGTCTGAACTTTGCTGGTTCCATCCCCATGGCATCACTTCTACCACTCTATGCACCTTCTGTGGGCTAGTAGTTGGATCTAGAGGTTTGAGTCAGATTGAAGTTCACTCTCTTTTTGGCAGAACTGTTTCAACGGATGACTGTGTCTGTTTCCATCATGGGGTGCCGCCTGTCTACCCATATCTCTCTGGGTTCATTATGCCATTAGGAGTTGGAAAATGGTGATGTCTTAATTCTGTCATTCTTTCTTCATTTATTAGCTAGATTATTTCTGCAAAGAGAAACATCTTTCATCTATTCTTAGGTGACCAAGTGGTCCAGGTCCTAAAGGAAAAGGGGAACGAATGTTTTTGTGGATTGATTACTAGCATCCTTTTAACAGTGATGAACTAACATTTAGTTTTTTTTGTTTATTTAGTTTTATAGGATCATCATGAATTCATGGAGTTAAGCATATTTGATGTGTTTCCATCCATTGCAGTCAAAATCCTTACTGATTCTCAAACTGTCCCATCTTTGCCTTGTGTGGTGCACTGTGCTTTTATCCTATAACCAGACATCTTGGTGATATTTCCTTGGGCTTTTTCAAGCCTTCTGTTTCCTTTTTGAACTCCTCTCTGTTGCTCTAGTCACTATAGAGAGTGCAGTATTGAAATCAACTATTATTGTTGAATTATCAGTTTCTCCTTTCATTTCTGTCAGTATTTGTTCATATATTTTGGTGCTCTGTTGTTAGGTGCATATATGTTTTTAATTGTTATATCTTACTGATGGATGGCCTGTTTATCACTATGTCCTTTGCTTCTTTTTTTTTTTTTGGTGGTGGGGGAGGTTTGCATGGTCCAGGAATCAAACCTGGGTCTCCCTCATGGCAGGCAAGCATTCTACCTCTGAACCAACCATGCACCCCTTGTTTGTTTCTTTTAACTTTTTGACATGTAGTCTATTTTGTCTGAGGCACCATACCTCTCCTGTGGATGCTTTTTCTGTGATATATTTATTTCCATCCTTTTACTTTCAGTCTATTTGTGTCCTTGAATCTGATTTTGTGTCCTGTAGACAACATATTCTTGGATCATGTTTGTTTATCCTCTGCCTTTTATTTAGATTGTTTAATTCATTTATAATTAGTATTTATTATGGATATAGTTGGATTTTCATCTGCCATTGGATATTTTTGTTTTCTATATGTCTCATGATTTTGTTGTTGTTTTTATTCTCCTTCATTTAGTGCTTTGTTTTGCATTGAGTGAATATTTTCTAATGTAGCATTTTAATTTTATTAATGACTTTTTCAATATATTTTTATCAGTTTTTTTTTTAGTGGTTGCTCTAGGGTTTATCATACACATATCTTAACTTGTCAGAATTTGTTTCAGATTTATACTAGCTTAATTATATAATATATAGGAATATTACTCCTACAGAACTGTTCCTTTTGGCCTTTTTCACAGTATTATTGTTATACATATTCTATTTGTTAATGTTACAATCTCAACAATACATTGTTATAATTATTGCTTTACCATCCGTTGCTATTCTCTGAAGCCATTACAGCTTTGTTCCCACCCACCTCCTTTGTGCTGTTATTGTCGAGTTTTATAATGCTATAAGCCCCAAAATACATTCCATACATAGTGTTATTTTTTTTTTGCATGGGCAGGCACCAGGAAACGAACCTGGGTCTCTAGCAGGCATGTGAGAACTCTTCCTGCTAAGCCACCATGGCCTGCCCCATACATAGTATCCTATAGAAATGCCTTTTAAATCCGTTAAAAGGACGAAAGAGAAAAATATGCACTTACAGTGCCTTGTGTAATTACATAATTATCTTTGTGGTGATCTCTGTTTATTAGTGTGGTTTCAGATGACCATCTGGGGCCACTTGCTTTCAGCCTGAAGGACTTCCTTTAGTATTCCTTATAAGGTGGGTCTCCTAGCAACAGATTTTCTCAGTTTTTGTTTCTCCAGGAAAGCCTTTATGTACCCTAATTTTTGAACGATAGCTTTGCTGGATATAGTATTTAACATTTTCCTTTTGAACAGTTTGAATAGTCATCCCACCACCTTCTGGCCTCCATTTTTTCAGCCGAGAAGTCAGCTGTTCATCTTATGTCTAAGTGACATGTAATTCCACTGTCCCTGATCGGAAATTCTCGAAGCCAGAAATGTGTTAGAACTCAGAACTTTCAGATTTTAGAATGCTAAACAAGGCACATATCATCTAGTATGCAGCACCCCAGTGGCGCCTGGGTTGTAAAACATTTTACTTACCACATTAACATTTATGAACCTTCCTACAAAATTGGATTTTAAAAAGATTATAACAACCATAAAAAGGGTTCTAACCATCCTGGTTTCTGTTCTGCTGCCATAGGATAAGAAAAACCCTTTGATTTTTGAGACGTTTCTGGAAGTCAGAATTGTAGGAAAGGAACATTCCATTAAGGGCAGGGTGTGGTTTATTTATCCAGAGTCCTGTTGGCAGACACCTGTTTTCCCAGTCTTGCTGTCGCACATCAGACAGTAAGATATAACTTCGGATGTAATTGTTTTATTCTTAAAGGGAAATTGGGCGGAAGTAAGATTTTCTTCTGTGTGCCAGGGCAGGTTTTTAAGCTGGAGGGAGGCAGAAGCAAATGTGCATATTGCAAAGCCCCCTTTGACTGCTGTGTAAACAGACTGGGAGAGCTAAGTGGGAGTCACAGAGACCTGGGGAGGGGCTTGTGGAGTCCAGCTTGCCCCTGCAGGGAGGCTGGAGCCTTCCCAGTGACGGTGATGTGTCTCTCACCCCAGGCTCGGACGTCATCATGCAGCTGGATGATGTGGTGAGCAGCACTGTCACGGGGCCACGTGTGGAGGAGGCCATGTACAGGTGCGTGTGTGTGTGTTTGCTGGGGGCTGAGGGGTCCTGGTCCTGCAGCCTTGTCTCCCTTCCCCTAGTGACCCGGACTCTCTTGCAGGTCAATCCGCTGGCTGGATCGATGCATTGCAGCCCATCGGCAGCCAGACAAGCAAAACCTCTTTGCCATCATCCAGGGTGGGCTGGACGCAGACCTGAGGGCCACCTGCCTTGAAGGTAGAGCCAGGTGCCTACAGGACCAAGGCTTGGCCATTGCTAGCAGCCCCTGCGTGGCCCTGGCATGCAAAGGGGCTCAAGTAGAGGTAGTTAATGGGCAGGAAGGTGTTCCAGAGAAAGGGAACAGCCTAAGCAAAGGTACAGAGGCAACATGGAACAGAATATATGTGGGTGGAGAATAGGAGTAATTCTTGCAGCTAATGGTTTTTGGGTGTCAACCAGGCACTGTGACAAGTGCTTTTAACAGATGGACGTCTTGAGGCTTCACAAGAACTGCCATGCTTTCAACTTTATAGGTGGGAAGCTGAGGCACAGAGCTGTTACATCACTCACTCTAGACCACACAGCTTGGATTGGAACGCCGGCCTTCGGGCCCAGGAAGCTACCATGGTCAGGTTAACTGCTGTGCTGCACTGTTCTTGCCTAGGGGAGTAGGATAGGCAGGGGCAGGGGCAGGGGGCTGGGGCTCTGTGCAGACAGCAGGGCCCCTGGGATCTGTACCAACACACTGGGGAGCCATGGAGGGCAGCTGAATGGGAGTATGACAAGAATCGAGGGATGTTGTAGAAAAGTCCCCGGGGAGACAGGAAGTAGGATGTGTGAGGCCCACCAGGAGGGTAGAGGCCTGAAGCAAGGCCATGGCCATGGAGACGAGGGGACACCTAGGTGGTTGCTTTCATTTAAAAACAAACAAACAAATGCTGGTCTCACCCCCATTAGATTCATTTCTTGACCACCTGCAGTTTGATAAGCTCTTCCCTGACCATGCTCTATGGCTCCCCTAAACAGAACCACTTGCTGGGCGTTCTGGCAAAATGCACCCTCTTGGGCCTCTTCACCCAGAACTGGAGCAGAACGGAGGAGGCCTGGGAATCTGCATTTAAGCAATGCATCCCCAGAGCTGCCCTCTCCAGTTTCCAACCTGACCCCAGACCCCACCTGCTTTGTCAATGCCGTGGCCTCCCCGGGGTCGAACTGGGCAGCTCAGGCCTGAGACGAGCCTGGGCTTTGGGGCCAGGTCGCACCTCAGGCCAGGGGTTTAAACTCTGTGCGCCTCCACTTCCTCCCCCGTCAGGTAAGTTCAGCCATGGTGCAGACCCCCGACGCCTGTCTGTGCGAGTCCAGAGCCTAGGTGCCCAATTGTTAACCCCAAGCAGCTCTGCAGTTTGCAGTGAATGTGGTGGCAAAACCGGAGGTTAGGAGCCTTCACGGATTTTGCTGTGGAAATATTATAGAATTGGGTGATGGGCTGTTATTCAGCATGCAGGGGGTTCACTGTCCTCACAGCTGGAACATTCTGGATTCTGAAACCCACCTGGCTCCATTGGCTTCAGCTGAGAGAGTGTGGGTCTGGGGCCAGCTCCTGAGGCTTGAGGGAGTTTCTTGTCCCTAGCAGCCCACTCTTCGTGATTCCAGCTGAGATCACCAGCAGCCTTCCCCTTCCCCCTGGAGACAGATGGACAGATACACAGGCACATGCACTCTCTCGTTCTGCCCAAGGGACTGTGGGGGACTGAGCAGGGGGTCTGCCAGGGTGCCAGGGGTTTGGATTTGCCTTTGCCTGGTCACACCTTACCCACCCCTCTACCCCCAGAGATGACCAAGAGAGACGTGCCTGGCTTTGCCATCGGGGGCCTGAGTGGGGGTGAGAGCAAGGGCCAGTTCTGGAGGATGGTGGCCCTGAGCACTTCACAGCTGCCCAAGGACAAGCCCAGATACCTGATGGGCGTCGGGTAAGTCGGGGAGAAGGGGAGATGGGGCCCCCTGCCCCAGGGGGATTGAGGAGGTCATACATGGCCCCTGCCTGGGGGTGATCCTGGGAGGCCGGAGGGTGGGGAGGAGGCTTGGGGGTGTGATCAGGCCCAGGCCGAGAGTTGAGGCCCCCTTTTCCCTCCCCCTACACCCCGGCCCCCAGCTACGCCACTGATCTGGTGGTCTGTGTGGCCCTCGGATGCGACATGTTCGACTGTGTCTTCCCCACGCGTACGGCGGTGAGGCCCTGGGCAGGGTGCAGACTCGGGCTGGGTGGGGTGGGGGGAGACACAGAGGGCAGGGGCAAGGAGGGGGCGTGGAGACTGGGGAGGGTGAAGACCCGGGTGAACCTCTCTTCCCCTGCCCTCCCCACCGTCCCCACCCACAGCGCTTTGGCTCCGCCCTGGTGCCCACGGGAAACCTGCAACTGAAGAAGAAGCAATATGAGAAAGATTTCGGCCCCATCGACCCCGAGTGCACCTGTCCCACGTGCCAGAAGTAGGCGGGGAGGGGGAGGAGGGGTGGGCGAGGGCAAGGGCGTGGCCCAGTGGGCGTGGCGCAGCTGAGCCCTGCCCCCCGGCCCGCAGACACAGCCGCGCCTTCCTGCACGCGCTGCTCCACAGCGACAACACGGCTGCCCTGCACCATCTCACCGTGCACAACATCGCCTACCAGGTGTGCGGCGGGGGGTGGGTGTGGGGGGCGGGCGGGCCCTGGGGTGGGGGGCGGACTGGGGGTCCCCGCAACGCTCACGCATTCCCCACACCACCCCTCCTCGCAGCTGCGGCTGATGAGCGCCATGCGCGCCAGCATCGTGGAGAAGCGCTTCCCCGAGTTCGTCCGTGAGTTCATGGACACTATGTACGGAGACCCCACCCTCTGCCCCGCCTGGGCCGCCGAAGCCCTGGCCTCCGTAGGCATCACACTGGACTGACGCCCCTCGCCCCCCCGCCCCGATATCGGAGGAGGGCAGGAGGGAGGGCATGGAAGCTACTGAAGTTTTTGGATTTTTTTATTCCAACGAAAGCGTGACTGTGTCTCTCTCTATTGAATAGACTTCAGTTTATTAAGCAGTTGTCAGTTCATGGAAAAATTAGGAGGTACAGAGTTCCCAGCACCACCCCCATTATGACCATCTTGCATTAGGGAGGTACATGTGTTGCAAGATTATTAGAGTTTATCTTATTAACTGAAGTCCGCAGGTGACCTTAGGGCTTTCTCATTGTATGGGTCTCTGAGTTTTTAAAAAATAATTTGTATTGCAGTAACGCATTTACATCAGATTTCCCATGTTCAAATATATGGTTAATTCGGTGGTGGTAATTATGTTCCCAAATTTGTGCTACCAACACCACCACCCATTACCAAAGCTTTTCCATCACCCCAAACAGACTCTTTACCCTTTAATCAATAACTCACCACCCCCCTCTCTTCAGCCCTTTGTGGGTTCTAATCTACTTTTTGGCCTTTTGCGTTTGCTTATTTTGCATATTTCAAATAAGTGGAGTCATACAAAATTTGGCCTTTTGTGCCTGTCTTATTTCACTCAGCAGAATGTTTTCAAGATTCATCCATGTTGTGGCATGGGTCAGGACTTTATTAGTTCATTAGACCACATGTCTTCTTGGGGAAGTGGTCTGATTTGGCCTTCTACCTGGTCTTGAGTGTCACTGCTGGATGTCCCCCTGCCATGGATAACAAGAAGTAACCATAGCGACAGTGGGTCACTGTATACCAGATGGTACAGCCCAGCACATAGCAGTGCCCCTAGTGTAGGAGCCCATTCCTTGTGGCTCAAGCCCCCTAGCCACCTTGGAGGTGGGCTCTCTTGGCTTCCCTCTTTTTACAGGTGGGGAAACAGGTCCATAAAGGGTCAGTAGCTTGTCCCAGGCCATCCATAAAGTGGTAGGCACAGGACTTGAACTCAGAACTCCTTGCCTCTAGGGGCACCCGGCTTAATCCCATCCTCAGTAAAGGCAGTGACATAAGATGGGTGAGCCAGCAGGTGCTTGCCCTGTGCCTGGCCCCATTCTAAACGCTTGTCAGGTGTATTTAACTCTTGCAACTTTTGATGCAAGGATAGTTGCAGTCCCTTCACAGAAGAGGAAACTGAGGCTCACAGCGGTTAACTCACTTGGTCATTATCACCCAGCAAACAAACAGGCCCAGGATTCTAACCCAAACATGGACCATTATAAAGCTGGAGAAGTTAAAAACATTTAAACTGAAAAAGTAATACGTATTTATGACCAATGATCGAAACAGTCAAAAACTGCAATTGCTTTTTAACGGTTTGTGTCTTCTTCCCGAAAATTTCCATGTGTACATATATACATATTTTTTTTTCATAAAACTCAGCGTCTTTCACAGGTGCTTCTATACCTTGTTTGGTTTTCCCCTTAAAAATTGTTCATGCGTCAGTACAGGAAGCTTCCTCATTCTTTTCACGCTGCTTCATGTTCCGTTTATTGAACCGACCTCCACGGACGGACAGTTAGGGCGTTTCCAGGTTCCTGCGATTCTGGGCAAGGCTGCTGTGAGCGTGGTCGTGGAGCAGACAGACAGCCTTGGCCGCCCCTCCTCCTCACTGAGTCTCCATCGCCCTGGGGGCCGCCTCGTGTCAGCCAGCCCCTCACCCCCTCCATGGCTGCTGCCTGCTCAGCGGGCTCCCTGCGCTCTGGCCCATCTGTGCCCACGGGGATCAAATCACTTTTCTTCTTAAAATCCTCCTTTCCCTCTCCCATTTCCCCTCTTCCTCTCCAAGAAAGGTCAAGGATCTCAGATCCCAGAAACCCCAACGTCCCGGCAAGTAGCGTTAAGTCTCCTGGGGAGGCGCCCCATTGAGTGTCACTGGTCGGAAAGTTTCAGGATCGCGCTGCGGTTGAACAGGCGGGGGAATAACCCTGAAGCCGAGGGCGAGAGCGGGACGTATTTCCAGGGAAGGACACGACATTTGGAAAAGCCTGGAGGCGCGACGGTGCAGGAATGTACACTGGAGACAACCGAGCGGTGACAGACCGTCTCTTCCGGGAAGCCCTGACGCCGTCAGACCCGCGCGTCCAGGTGCCCTGGGGCCGCTTTGCATGCCGGGAGCCGGGATGCATTCTGGCGCGTGTAGTTTTCTGTGGAGACAGGAAACAGACGATTAATATGACCACCGAGCCCAACCAGTAGGGGTCGCCCTTCGGCGAGTACGGATGGACCTTACCTTCTACTTCGGAAGACAGCAGACAAGCACAAGAACTTTGATTGACAGATACATTTGTCAATCATAATCAAGATTGGACGTTTAAATCCTCCCTCTTTTGCTCTGTTGGCTGGAGGAACGGAGTGATCTTTATAGAAACCAATGGGAAATTTTTAGGGAACCAGGTAGCGCGAAGAGACAAACCAGCATTTAAGTTTCGATCCCTAACATCATTGGCGGCTCTTTCGACTGGCGGGTCTTTCTGCCAATAACGCGGCGGAACGCCCATCAGTGGGCGGTCTTTTCCGGAGACACCGCCTCCCGGCCTTGACAACTCGGCTCCCGCTACTATTGGCTCTCGTACAACAGCGACAGTTCCCCTGTCCAATGAGCCCACGAGAAGGTCCCCAGGGGGGAATGCTGACCCAGCCGCAAGCCCGTGCTTCGCTCCCATTGGCTTGTGCGCCAGAGTAGCAGGGAGGCCCGCCAATCGGGGACGGCGCGGGGGCTCTGGGCTCAGCCCCGGGGGCCGGGGCCGGGAGGTCGCTAGGATCGGGTGTCGCCTGAGAACCGGATGAGGCGGCGACCGTGAGGCCGAGCCGGGAGCGGGGACGTCGCGCCGAGGCCCGGGCGGGCGGGGAAGCAACGGCTGCAGGACCGCGTCGTTGAGCGCCGGGGGGCGGGCGGGGAGCGCGGGCCACTCGGGCCGGGGCCGCCGGCGCCATGGGCAACCGCGGGATGGAGGAGCTGATCCCGCTGGTCAACAAGCTGCAGGACGCCTTCAGCTCCATCGGCCAGAGCTGCCACCTGGACTTGCCGCAGATCGCCGTGGTGGGCGGCCAGAGCGCCGGCAAGAGCTCAGTGCTCGAGAACTTCGTGGGCCGGTGAGCGAGCGCGGCGGGCGGGCTGGCGGGCGGCGGCCCAGGGCGCGGAGGGCGGCCCGGGAATGGCGCGTCCTGCGCGGCGGGCGTAACTACGCCGCCTGCGTGCCCGCGACCGGGCCGGGGCCGGGGCTCAGGTACGGTGTCCGGGGCTGGGGGGCGGGGGTGGGGTGGGGCAGGAGGAACGGTGAACCCCCGCCGTCTGTACGTCCGCTCCCCAGCCGTGAAGGGCGAACTCTGACATCTGGTTTGCGTGGGGGCCCGTGGGTAGGTCCCCCTTCCCCTCCGTCTGTCCTTCGGTTCATCTGGATGGACTGGGGCGACCCTTTCTACTGGCTAGCGGTCCATGTAGAGGCAGCAGCCCCCTGTCGTCGGACTGGCAGCCTGTGTGTTTCTCTGCCCCGGCCACAGTTTCACTGTCCATCTGTCCAGTCCCACTGGGCGGCCCCCTGCTGTCCGGCTAGCTGTCGAGGGCGATCTCTGCTGTCTGGCTGCCCATCCGTGGCCCTCGCAGACTTTAGCACTTAGCGGCCCCCCTGTCGGTTTACCTCAGCTGGACTCTGAGTGGTTGGCTGCCTGGTGCACTCCAGGGGGACCCTGTTGTCTGACTCTTCACTTCGGTCCCTGGTGAATCCTGGTTTCCCTCTTCCAATTGAATCCGACAGTCTGTCCTTGCGGACTCAATGTCTGTCCATCTCCTAGTCTGCCCACTACAGCCCCAGCAGCCCTGGACTGTCTGGACCAAGCCCTTGGGCAAGAGGAGGATAGAGGAAAGATGGAAAAAGGGGCTCCAGTCCCTCCCCTTCTCAATTAGAAGTAAAACCTTAGAGAACTTCCTTCAGAATTTTTTTCTGGTCCAAGTCAGGGTGCTATGGGACTCCAGAAACACAGGGGCCAGTCCCCCAAGCCTGCAAATTGGGTGTCTGCCCTGGAGCCTCTGGAGGGCCTCCTTGGTTGGTCAGGCTGCAGTGGCAAGAGGTGGGATCCAGCCTTGAGAAGCCTCAGTTTGCCCCATCTGTTCAGTGGGCACATTCCACTTTCTGGGCTGTTTGGGGGATCGAGGCAGCTAATGAATGAGGTCCAGGAAGGATGATTTTCCTCCCCTTCTGGCTTCCCCCGCTTGCCCTTCAGGCTCCTAGTGGGACAGCCACTTCCCTTTTTCCGGAAGGATTCCATTGGTGGCAGCTGTGTTGCTGCCAGATAACAGCACGGTTTTTCTTCTGTTGTTGTCGTCGTCAGTATGGGGATAATGTTCATCTAGCGGGCCCTGGGCTGCATCCTTTCTTGGTTTGGAGTCTTGAATTCCAGGATGAGCCGGTGCTTATCATCCCAATCTTAGCCATGGTAGGGAGGGGCACAAAGGACTCGCTGACTTGCTCAAGGCCACCAGGGCTGCTGGCCTGCAGCGGAGCCCAGCGGCAAATTCCCTCCTGTGCTGGACTGCCCCTGGTGCGTCGCCCTTTGTCTAGTGTGGCCAAAAGGTGGGCAGCCACAAAGCTCTGTCCGTTTCATTTGCCTCATGACCTTGTGCAGCTTGCTTAACTGAGCCTCAGTTTCCCCAGGTGATGGTCCCTCAACAAGGTGGATATGAGGCTGCAGTAACAGGGTGCACTGGAAGGGCTTGGTGCAGTGTCCGGCACACAGCCACGTCTGCACGGGCGGGGGTGGTCTCACTGGGCTGATTCTTCCTTTCAGGGTTTCATTTAAGCCTTAGGCTGGTCTTGCTGGGATGCCCATTTACAGAGCAGGAAACTGAGGCTCAGAGAGAGGAACAGGGGTTTGGGGTTGGGGGGGACCCCTGTCTCTCTTCCTCCCCCCATCTCCTCAGTCCTGCCCCTCAACCTTTCCTTCCTGCCCACCCCAGTGTCCCCGACCGCTTGCTTCTGTGGCAACCTCTGCCCAGAACCCTACAGTGCACACTTGGATTGTTAAGCCCACGGTCGGCGGAATTGTAAAAAGGCTTCTTTTGGGGTACGGGGTGCTCCAGTAGAGCTTAAATTCTTTTTATGTCTGGAATGTGGGTAAAAGCATCTCAGTTACAAAGCCCTGTTCTGAGGGGATGGCACTCTGAATCCCAGCCCCCACTTTCTTTTTGTGAATTGGGCCAAACCGTGCTGCAAGCTCAAAGCCTGTCTCTCCCTGCCACACACACATACACATGCACATTGTAGACGTGCACAGTGGTCGTTTGGCTGGTTTCAAGGAACAGATGAGAGAGCATGTGCTGGGGTTTGTGTCCAGCCCGGGGCCCAGGGCTTATCTGTTCTGCTCTGTATCATCAGCTCCTCTTATGAATTTTCTGAGAACATGGTCCAAGCAGAAATGGCCCAGTTGGCCCAGCCCGGCACCCGGGGTTGCAGATTGGGCCCAGGAGCCAAGGCGTACCTGCCGGCAGGGTCTTTTGTTTCCCCTTCCTGGTATTTAAAACAATTTTAATTAGCTGCCAATATTTAAAAATTAGATTTTCCCTGAAAATCCGCCTCGACGGAGAGCCAGGACTGATGGAAGCACGCAGGCTCCTCCTCCAAGGCGCCACCACAGTCAGTTGCGTCATTTGGTTTATCTGGGCCTCGGGCTCCTTTTCTGTACAGTGGAGGAGACGGGTGAGTTAATGCTGGTTGAGGAAGGGCTCTGGGCTCCTGGCTCATGCTGTCATAATCTTCGCTGTCTGTCCTTGCTGGGTCTGTATCCAGCTTAGCACCTACTTCCTGAATCTCAGAAGCAGCAGCCACTGCCTTGGGAGTGACTGCTTAAGTTGCCACAGTCCCCACCATTCCCTGGTGCACACCCAGGCCCACCTCATTGGCCCTGTAGGGCTTTGAGGTGAAGACCCCGGCCTGCCCCTCCTACCAGCAGTGAGACCTGTGGCCTGAGGGGAAGGCAGGGTGGCTTTCTAAGTGGTGACACTTGCCACTTAGCCCCAGGCAGTGGGAGAGGGCAAGAGGAAAGGGCTTGGGAATTTCTTTCCTCAGAAGAGCAGGAGGTGGCTTGGGACTTGAGCCTGGGAGGCCTCTTTCTCCAAGCCTCAGTTTGTCCAGCTGGGAAATGGAACTGTTAATAACATCCACTCACAGGCCCCATTCACATTTCCAGGTAAGGTGTGTTTCACCTCTCAGGGTAGATGAGATCACCAGGTACCCCTCATTTAATACATGTTAGGTGACCTGGGCTAAGGGGCTTAATCGTTCCTGGCCTTCTGTCTAAAATGGGAGAATGATGCTTCCCACATACGGTGGAGTGAGGAGTAAATGAGATTATGTTACAGTCCTTGGTTCAGTGTCTAGCAGGAAAAAGTCCAGGATAAAGGAGAGAGCTGATGTGTGTGTGTGTGTGTGTGTGTGTGTGCATTGCAGCTTTAAACAGGGGTCAGGGAAGGCCTCCCTTGGAAGGTGACAGCTGAGCTTGGTGCAGGTGAGGGAGGAGCCCCATGAAGATGTGCAGAAAAGGCCCTGGGCACAGGCAGTGCAAAGGCCCTGAGGCGGGAGCATGCCCAGAGGCCGGCATAGTAGAGGGTGGAGGGAGACCAGGTCAAGGAGGTGTCAGGGTGAGCCCAGAGCCAGTTACACAGACTCTCAGGGGCCAGGGCAGCCTCTGAGTAGAGGTGGAAGCTGCCTGTGCTGCTATCAAACGATCTTTCTGGGCCTGGGAAAGCTGGGGGTTCTCTCCGTGTTTAGAATAATCCTAATTTGAACACCTTTGATATCTAGTTTCACTCTTTTTTCTCCTTGAGCAGACCCCAGTGCCTCTAGGGGGCCTATGCCACTTTCTTTGACAAAAAGTGCAACCTGTGGGACTCCACTTTCTCCGTCTGCATTCCTGCTTGATCTTTGGTGATCTGTCCCTCTAGGGAGCCACAGCTGTGCCACAGTCTACTGCCTGGCACTAGATAGGCACAGACCAGTGCGTGCAGGACGACCGCCGGCCCATGTCTCTGCTGGACTGAGGGGGACCTGGGGCACCTCTGGGCTGCTTTGTCCTTTAACAGATTCTAGTTGTTTAAGTCCACTTGGAAATAATGGGTGCTGTCTCTGTATCCCCCCTCCTTTGGGGCAGACTCGAAGTCCATCTTTGAGACCCTGCCATGTGGCCTGTGGTACCAGGGCCAGCCGGAAGGGGTAGAGCCACAGGTGTCCTTAAACATGGCACCCACTGCTGGGCACTGGGTCAGCGACCTCACATCTCTGGGCTTCAGGTTTCTCATCTCGAAAATGGGGCCAACATGGTCCCTACATCCTGGGAGTGGGCTGAGGATCAGACAAGCTAATCCTGTCCAAATGTTGGGCCAGGGTCTTTTGTGATCTTGTGGTGGGGTCCCCTTTAGCCCTGGGTCAGCATTCTGATGATTCATTGTTGATTTTTTGTTCCTTAAGGGAAAGGACTGTATTATTGTTTTGCTCAATATGAGTAAGTCATCATTTTAGCACAAATACAAGTTGCAGTGCATCTCCGGGCAGGCATCCTTCTAGCTTGCTGGACATAGCTTGGGGCAGGACACCTGCAGCCTGTCCTCCCCAGGTCCTGAGATGTTGGCAGAGCTTATTGCCTGTTTGTTTCCACATGGGAGTGGTGACTGCAAACAACTGCTTGGCCATAGGCGTTCTTTACGCCCATCTGATGTATGGTGATGGGAAATGGGGAGCAAAAATGTCCAACGAGAGGGAACCGGTTAGACAAATAGCATTGCTCGGAAGCGGCTACTCAGAACGATCTAGAACAACCTCGGATGACCAGAAAGTTGGGTAAGATATGCTAGGTTTCTAACCGCCCTGGCTGCGTGGTCCCATTTTGTTGGAAACTGTTATATTTGTGTAGGAAAAAAACCACCCTTTCCTTTTGTAGGGGTTGTCTCCCATTTGATTCTTTGATTGATTTTGCTCATTTGGGGGTTCTGTTTATAACCAGGAAGACAGCTTTCTCTAAGGCTCGACTCTGGCTGCCCAAAGGCTTTTCTGGATTATTTGTACTGGTCTAACAGCCTCCCTAGAAGCACGAGACGTCAGTCCCCTGTAATGAGCTGGGTCATTTCCGGGTGAAAGTGGGGGGTGGCCCTGTGGACAGGTCTAGCTCCATTTCCGTTTCTCAAAGGTAGCCTGGGAGGAAGGGGCTGGTCACCGAGCAGAACCCTGTTTGTCCTCTGCATTTGCATCTGGCTCTGGGCTGCCTCTGCCAAGCCTTTGCCTGATTTGAATGAAAATGATGAAATTGCAGGCCCCTCAACTGCTGGGAAAAAAAAAACCAAAAAACGGAAACATCAGCTAACCCTTAATTTACTGTGGTTGCCAACTGCATGCTGTAATTAAGCCCTTATTGTGTTAAAGCATTGGAAAAATGCAACCCAATAATGAGGTATTTATGGGGCATTAGCTTCAATCTGAATAAAAGAAAAAAAAATGGCCTAGCTTCCGTAGCAAGATCGCACTTGGGAGTGAAGACTCCTGCTTCCCATGCATTCTGGATGCCTGTTAACATTGGCAGCTAGGTCTAGTGGATGGGTGGCAGGGAATTTCAGGGAGCCCCCACCCCACCCCAGGAATTGCCCTTGGCTTGAGTAGGATGTCTGACAGCTGTTTTGGTTTCCCCTGCTGCTGGATGTTTACGACAGAAGAGCTGACCACTGTGCAGAAATTGCCCTGTGCCGTGCTCAGGGGAGTTTTGTGTAAAATCTGACCATTTCCCTGCTATACAGGTGGGGAAACCAAGGCCAGAGAGGGCCAGAGCTGGGGCTTGAACCTGGGTTCCAGCTCCTCCAGGGCCAGACGTCCCGGGACAGTAGGGATGGGAGGGCTGGTGGATGCCATGCCCCCCAGAAGAAGTGAGACGTGGCTCAGACCCAGGTGTTGCTGTATGTTTGACTAAGATGCTCTCGGCAGCACCTACTGTGTGCCGTGCTGGCCGGGGAGCCGCAGGGCCAAGATGGCCAGAAGACAGGTGGGCAGCTGAATGAACGAAAACATTTCTGAAGAGCAAGAAGTTCAGTGAAAATGGGGGGCAGGTGAGAGAGAGGCTGGGGGCTGCTTCAGATGGGGCGAGCGGGTAGCTGCTCTGCCAAGGAGCTGGGGGAGGACCATCCCAGCTACCAGTAAGAGGGAAGGGAGGCTGCAGAGGCCTGGGATATCCTGCCTGCTGGGTGCCCACCACGGATGGAAAAGGAGACAGAGTCCAGAACTTCTGGGCACATGGGGGTCACAGTGCCCCCCACTAGCTGCCTACGTTCCCTGGATTTCAGTGACCCGAGTAGGACGTGAGGATGGTGTTCCTGTAAACAGGGAGATCACTACAGATGTGATAAGGATAAAGAACACACTGTCCTCCCTAGCTTGGCCCTAGCTCCAAGTGAGAACATTATTGTCAGCTTGGAGCATATCCTGCCAGAGCCCTCGCGTGTTTTTCTGTTTTTTTATATAGGTGCTGAGACCTATGGAAAAACCATAGTACTGTCATGGGTGGGTTCTTTTTCAGCATATCTTTCCAAAGCTGGGATGCCCCTCTTGGTAATATTTGACAACTTCTTTTCCAACCCCTGGCCCGTCTTGGGTTTTTCTGTGCTGCTGTATTGACAACTGCTGCTTGGAGCATCCTGACAGCTCCAAGAGGGTGAGGAGGAGGCAGGAGCCAGTGGGTAGTCAGTGGCTGTCCCTATGTCCCTCCACAGGCCATGACCCACACAAGGCTCCATGCCCCCTTTAGGCAGCAGCTTGATCTGCATTTACTTGTGGGGAAACTGATGGCACAGAGGTTGAGTGGTTTGTGCAAGGCGCTGGGGTGGCCTACCCCCTGGATCTGCTGGTCTGTACCTAAGGTCCTGCTGTAGTCTCTGGCTTTGTCAGATTGTCCGGCCTTCCTTTTCCTCTTTGCTTGTTTTCATGGCAATCTAGTTTTACAGATGAGGCAACTGACGGTAGGTGGGTCAGGCAGGTGGGGGCCTCTGAGCCCCCATTCTTCCACATGTGTTCATTCAACGCATGAATGTGTTATGGGCAGAGACTGGAATAGGGGTATGACAGCTGAGGAGATTGCAGTCTTATTCCAGGGAGAAGCGATGGAGCCGAGGCCACAGCAGGGAGCCTTGGGGCAGGAATGTGATCAGGGGGAGGTAGCTGGCTTGCCTGCTGGAGTGAGAAGCATGGATGGGGCCTGGCTGGAAGCAGACACCGTGCCCTTGTGCCCCTGCACCTTGGCTGTGGGCCCTGGCTTGTGGCTTGTGCTTCAGGGGCCACAGAGCACCTTCTTTGCTTTTTTACAGCTGTGTAGTGCTTCATTCTACAAAGGGGCACTCATTTGTTTACCTGCCTCTTGGTGATGGACACTGAGGCGCTTTCTGGTTGTATAGTCCCAGGTTTTGAACCTGGATACAGGAGACTCATGGGAAATGGAGCGGTGAGGATACTGGGGGGCCTTGCTGGGGTGGAATGAGTTGCTTTGGAGCTGGTCAGAGAGTCTTTGGCAGTGTTTCCCACTCCCCTCTATCCACACACCACCATCATCAACTCCTCCATGGGCGCCACAACCATTGCCTCCCTGGACCAGCGTGGGCCCCTTCTCCCTGGCCCCCGGCTTCTGCCCTCACTCCCCCACCTCTCTTTGCTCCTTAATGGCCAGAGGGCATCAGTGAACACCTGAGTCAGGGCATGTCCCTCCTCTGCCCAGAACCCTCCATGGCTCCCAAGTCCTCCAGAGGGCTCATGACCCTGCACTGTCTGCCCGGTCCTCCCCACCACCTTTCCTTGCCCCCCCCTCCAGTCCCCCGTCCCATGGCCCCTGCTGCTCCTGTTCGGGCCTTTGCTCCTCCTTTTACCCAGAGCTCTGCACAACTCGCCTCGTCCTCCATCTGAGCCCCTGCTCGCTTCTTGTTCTCACTGCCTGCCCTGATGTGCTTTCTTCAGAGCTCTTGTTAGCACCTGAAATCGTTGTGTTTGCTCTGCCTCCCCCTTTCCCCATCCCTGTTTCCCCGGTGTGCCTCCTCCGGGACAGAGAATTTTGTCTGTCTGTCCTTGCCGTACTGGCCCCCAGTAGAAGGAGCCTGTGCATTGTATGAACTCATGGCATTGCATCGACGTTCATTGAGGATGGGCCCAGAACACCTCACTTCCCTCTCTGGGGGAAAGAAGTAAGCATGTCCTCCTTACAGGGACCTGAGTTTGTGCCTTTTGGTATGAACAGTGACAGCACTGACAGGACGAGGGTGTGGTCATGGGGCAAGTGTGATGTCCCCTGGCTAGGCTAGCTTTCCCAGCTGTGAGTTGAGGCCCCAGGGCCCATCCCAGGCGGTGACATGAGGCCCTGTGCAGCTGGGCGCCCCCAGCCCACACTGTCCAGGGCACCCCTCCTCTTCCTCCTGGTTCCTGGTTGGGTGCCAGGTGGGTTGTGCAGGGCCCAGGTGCCCATGTCCTCACAGCAGGATTCGGGGGCTGGAAGGCACCCATGGGTGCCCGAAGTGCCCACCTAGTCCAGGGGAGAAGCTGGCACCCATTAGCATCCCCAGGAGTTGGAATAAAGCTCTGGTGCCTGGGCCTCGCCCCAGACGAACAGAAAGCTCCCCGGGGGGCTCCGGCACCGGCTGCTGCGGGGGCACCTCTGTCCTCGTTGGTCAGGAACTCTCTGGACCTGTGGGGCGTGGACAAGTGGCAGGTAGAGTCATCCAGGTCCCCAGGGACACCCCCATGCCCAGACACAGGAGGAAGCACCCGGGAGACGCTGGACTCTGCCACATTTTCCCGGAGATAAGAGTCCCTGGGCAGCCGGGCGCCACCCCAGCTGGGACTGTACCTGTGCAGTCGGCCTGCCCTCCGGCGAGTCACCCTGGCGCGGCAGGGACCGGCCTGGCAGAGCCCCTGGGCCCATGGAGGGTCTGGGACATGGCTCCATCTGACTGGGCCCACAGGCCTCTGTCTTCTGCGCTGATAGCCATGGTCCTAGAGCGCCCAGCCTTGCCCGCAGCGTGAGGAAGTTGTTCTTTTCCACCTGGGGGGGCGATGGCAGCGGCAGGAGGAGCCACTGGTCAAGGCCAAAGGTGGCACGCCCGGCTCAGCTCGCTGGGCCTGTCCCGTGGTCAGGCTCCCCAGCTTCTCCTCGGCCGGGGGTGGGGTGGGGTGGGGTGGGGTGGGGGGCTCCTCCAGCACCCAGCCCGCTGGCCCGGCCCACAGCGCAGGTGGCCCCGGGGGTGCGGGGCAAGTCGCCTTCCCCAGGTGCCTCCCATCCCTGCTCCGAAAACCACCTGTGGGCTTGTTCCTTTTTATTTTTTTTTTATAAGAATTGTTTTATGACTGTCTATTCATAAAGTGGAGATTCCTGTTGCCCTTTGTATGGAAACCACCTCTCACAGCCTGCTGCTCTTGGCATATCTTTTCCCCTGTATTTCTAGGTGTGAATAACCCCCCCCCCCACACACACACACCTCTATGTTCATCAACAGACCCTCTGGACAGACCCTCTGGGCCACCTGCGCAAAGTCTCACCACTGTGACATCCTCTCCCCAGGCCCTTGCTATTTAGTGTCTCAAGGGCAGATTTGCTGTTTGTTTTTGTTTTCAGTAACCTTTTGAGTTTGGAAGAATTCTAGATTTACCAAAAAGTCACCCAGATGGTGCAGAGAGCACCACCTAACCCTCACCCAGCTCTCCTGTCGCTCACACCTTACCTCACCCCAGGACGGTGGCCACAGGTGAGAGGTTAGCCTTGGGGTGCTGTTAGTGACCAGAGCCAGGCTTTATTCAGGTCACCGCAGTTTTTCCTTGAATGCTGTTTTTCTGGCTGGGACTTGCCTCCAGGATCCCACACCGCATCTAGTCCTTTTCTCTCCTCTGGCCCCCCCAACCCAGGACAGCCCCTCAGTCTTTCCTGGTGTCTCGTGGCCATGACACTTTTTGAAAGAGAACTGTCGGGCATTTTGCAGAATGTTCTGCAATTTGGGTTTGTATGGGGCTTTTTCTCATGATGAGACCCGGGCTTTTGTGGGTCTGGGGGGAGAAGGCCCTGGACGGGAGGTGCTCTTCTCATCACTGCAGACTGGGCACACGTGGTGTCGGCCGGCCTTCACCCTGGTGACGGCTACCTTGCTCTCAGTGAAGGTCAGAGCTGGGTGTCTCCGCTGGAAAGTTACTTTCCTCTGCCTCCTTTTCCTCCTCCAGCCTTTGGAAGTGCAGAGGGTGCTTTTAACTGGAGTTGCATGACGAGATTGTGTGTTCACATGACATGGCTCCAGGTTGGAAAAATGTAAAGGGTGTAGAGGAGCTGCCTGGCTTCCTGCCTGCGAGCATCCAAGGCCAGGCCCCCCCTTCCCCCCAGTGCTCACCACCCTTCGTAGTTTCTTGTGTGCCCTCCCAGTTTCTCTGGGCAAATAGAAGCCAATGCCAGTGGGTTCTTATTCCACCCCCCAGCTTTGCACTCTGTTTTGTGCCGAGAGATTGTCACTTCACAGTATTTCTTGGCTTGTTAGGTTTTTTGTTTTCGAGGTATAATTTGCATACAGTAAAATGCACCCTCATTAGCGTACAGTTCTGTGAGTTCTGACAAATGCAAGGAGTTGGGTAACCGCTGCCACCACCTAGATGCAGAACACTTCCCCTTCCATCGCCCCCAAAGTTCCCCCCACCCTGAACCCTTGGTGGTCACCCCAGCCCTGGGCCTCAGCCCCTGGCAACCACTGATCTGTTCTCCATCCTCATAATTTCACCTTCTCCAGAGGGTTTCACAAAAGGAACGCTGTAACCTTTTGAGTCCAGCTTTTGCCACTCAGTAGAGTGCATTTCAGTGCCCCCCACTTTGTTGCATTGCAACTGTTTGTTCCTTTTTCTGCCGAGGAGTATTCCCGTGGTTAAGACTGGCCCACTGTGCCCCCTTTAAAGAATGGTGGCTTGTCCCTGCGCTGAGGGCCATGATGAATAATGCAGATACAGATGTTTAGTGCAGGTTTTTGCATGGATCATAAACACCCCTGAGTTAACTTTTGAGAAGATATGAAATATTGGTAGAGGTTCTCTTTTCTGGACATGGGTATCAAATTTTTCCAGTACTGTTTGTTGAGAAGACCATTCTCTCTCCACTGAATTACTCTTGTACGTTTGTCAGGTATCAGTTGGCCATATTCGTGTGGGATTCTTTGAAAGCTCTTTTTTTGCTTCATGAATTTTCAGGTCTGTCCTTTAGTCAGAACTCCGACCATCTTTCTTGCTGCAGCTTCATAATGAGTCTTGAGTTCAGTTCTCGTGAATCCTCTAACTTTGATTTTTCTTTTTCAAGAAAAATTGTTTGGCTAGTGTTCCTGTTTGAAACTATTACGTACCCCAGGAAAGCCATGTTTTGATCCTGATTCAATCTTGTGGGGGGCAGCCCCTTTAATCCTGACTTAGCATTGCAGGCCGGAAACTTGATTAGATCATCTCCACAGAGATGTGACATGCCCAGTTGGGGCTGTGACCCTTAGATGGAGATGTGACTCCACCCATTCAAGGTGGATCTTGATTTCTTTACTGGAATCCTTTAAAGGGGGAGACATTTTGGAGAGAGCTCAGCACAGATGCAGACACTTGGAGAACAGATGGTTCAGAGCTGACTGAGCCAACACAAGACCTAGATGTTTGGAAATGCAGGGCCCAGCAGACGTCACCATGTGCTTTCCCATGAGAGGCTAAGCAAGCCAGAACCCAGAGTTGTGTCCCAGAGCAGCTAAGTGAAGGTCCATAGAAGCCAAATGAGGAACCCTCACAGGAAACAGAGGCTGAAAGCAATAGAACCCAGGAGCAAGGGATGGGCAGATGCCAGCCATGTGCCTTCTCAGCTGACAGAGGTGTTCTGGATGGCATCAGCCTTTCCTGAGCAAAGGTAACCTCTGTTGTTGCCTTAGTTTGGACATTTTCTTGGCACTAAAACTGTGAACTTGTAACTTATTAAATTCCCTTTTTAAAAGCTGTTCCATTTCTGGTATATTGCATTGTGGCAGCTTAACAAATGAATACAGCTAGTCTAGGTCCCTCTGCATTTACATATACATTTTAGAATCAGCTTGTGGATTGCTACAAAGAAAGATCTTTATCAGTTCACGGAGAGCTTCACTATTAGTTTTTGTATCCATGTGTTATTCCAGCCACCTGGGTGGGCCACCTGGACTAGTGCATCACTTCCGCTTTGGTCTTGCACCTTCTGTACTTGCCCCCTCTTCTCCCTGGTCTCTTCACCCTACAGTGGCCAAAGGGAGCCCTTTAAGAAAATGCCTCAGAATCTTCCATGGCTCCCAGCTTCCTCAGGGAAAAAGCGAAAGTTCTCAGCTCAAAGACTGTGCGCAATCTGTCCCTCCCCACCCTGATCCCCATCATTCCTTTCCTTGTCTTCCTATCCCCTTCTTCACTTGCTCCCTTTGCTGCAGCCACACTGGACTCCACGCTGTTCCTCCAATATGGCAGGTGGGTCCCACCACAGGGCTTTTGCACTGCTGTTCCCTCTGCCAGGAATGCCCTTTTCCTCAGAGAGAGAGCCCTGTGGCTTATTTCATTACCTCCCCCAGGCCTCTGTGCAAATGTACCCCTGCCCCACTTAGTTTTTTTCAGAAACACTTGTCTGCCTGTCATCCCCTGGTTTATTGTCCATCTCCCCTACAAGTACAAGGAAGTGAGTACCCCAGTGGTGGGCCTTGCCCCTGAGGTGCCCCGGCCCCTTGCACAGAGCCTGGCATGTGTTGGATGTTCTGGAAACCCCCCTCTCTCTGGATGAGCTCACCAGTGGGCATCTTATCACTTCAGGTGGGGCTCCCTCAGCCCTGCTTCATGTCAGCCTCTGACCCGAGCCGTGACCCAGGCAGAGCCAACTGGCCCGGTCACCCTTTGCAGAACTGATGGTGGGTGAAGCATGTGCTAGACAGACACACAGACACTCTGCCAGGAGAGCAGACTCAGGGGGGAGATGGGAGTAAGAGCATGTGGACTGAGGATGCCCTCTGGGAAGGGCATGGGTGGGTAGCCTTGGCTGGTTGATTTTTTTTTTTTTTTTAATATTTATATATTTTTTTAAGTATATAATTTCATAATTTTTAGTAAATTTACAAACCATCATCATGCTACAGTTTCAGAATCTCTCCATTACCCCAAAGCCCCATGGCACTGCCTTCACTATCCCCCCTGCCCCAGCACCAGACAATCACCAGTCTGCTTCTTGTCCCTATAGATCTGTGTTTTCTGGGCATTTCATATAGATAGAACTGTACAATATGTACTTTTTTTTTTGCTTAATGTTTTTAAGGTTCATTCGTGTTGTAAGATGTGTCAGTGGACCCCCCCCCCTTTTTTTTTCCCTCCCAGGCAGGCACCGGGAATCAAACCCGGGTCTCCAGCATGGCAGGTGAGAGCTCTGCCAGTGAGCCGCCGTGGCCCGCCTGACCCTTTTCTGTTTTAAGGCAGCTTTATTGAGATATATTCACACACCAGAGAAACCATCCTAAGTATACAATCACTGACTTACAGTATTGTCATATAGTTATGCATACATCCCATGATCACATTTAAAATATTTTTATTATTCTAGAAAAGAAATAAAAATTAAAAGGAACATCTTAATCCTCCCGTATGCCTTATCGCCCCCCATCATTGCCCCATAGCATGGTGTAGCCCATTTGACACTGTGGATGAAAGTGTATTAAAATATTCCTGTTAACTATAGTCCATCGCTTGCGGTAGGTACATTTTCCCCCATGTACCCCTTTATTATTAACTCCTTGTATAGTGCCGTATATTTGCTGTAGTTCATGAAAGAACCGGACATTGTCCACCACAAGATCCACCATTTTATGCATTCCCGTGTTTTAACCTCCAGTTTGCTTTCTGGTGACATTCATGGCTCTAAACTTCCCCTTTCCCCACATTCGCCTGTAGAGGGCCACTGTTAATTGTTCTCACAATAACATCGTACCATCACCTCTAACCGTTTCCAAATGTTTAAGTCCACCCTACTAAACATTCTGCACATACTAAGCAGCTGCTCCCCAGTCTTTAGCCTCATTCTGTATCCTGGTAAGCTATTTTTTATATTTTATGTCTATGAGTTTACATATTATTATTAGCTCATATCAGTGAAATCATGCAATATTTGTCCTTTTGGGTCTGACTCATTTCACTCAACGTAATGTCCTCAGGGTTCGGCCATGTTGTTGTGTGTTTCAGGACTTCATTCCCTCTCATAGCTGCACATTCTTCCATCGTGTGGATATATACCGTATGGATGTGTCCATCTGTCCATGGACACTTAGGTTGTTTCCATCTTTTGGGAATTGTCAGTAATGTCACTGTGAACATGGGTGAGGAAATGTCTGTTCGTACCCCTGCTCTCAGACTTTCTGGGTATATCCCAAGTAGCAGAATCACCAGGTCATGAGGCAACTCTAAACTTAGCTTCCTAAGAAACTGCAAAACCATCCTTCACAGCAGCTGTACCATTTTACATTCCCACTAACAGTTAATAAGTGTTCCAATTTCTCCACATCTTCTCCAACACTTGTAGTTTCCTGTTTGTTTAATAGCGACCATTTTAGTAGGTGTGAGATGATACCTCATGGTTTTGATTTGCATTTCCCTAATACTTTAATGAAGCTGAGCGTCTTTTCATGTGCTTTTAAGCCATCTGTATTTCCTCTGTAGAAAAATATCTATTCATGTCTATTGCCTATCAGTAGATCTTGAAGATGCTTCCCTCTACGTTTTCTTCTACAAGTTTTATGGTATTAGCTCTTATGTATAGGTCTTTGATCCATTTTGAGTTAATTTTTGCATAGAGTGTGAGGTAGGAGTCCTCTTTCATTCTTCTGGGTATGGATACCAGTTCTCCCGGGCCCGTTTATTGAAGAGGCTGTCCTGTACTAGTTTAGTAGACAATCAATTGACCATAGCCTGAGGGTCTATTTCTGAACCCTCAGTTCAGATTTCCACTGATCAATATGTCTATCTTTATGCCAGAACCGTGCTGTTTTGACCACTGTGGCTTTATAATAGATCATTTTGGGTAGAATTGACATCTTAATGTCATTTAGCCTTCCAGTCCATGAACACATGGAATGTCTTTCCATTTATTCAGGTCTTCTTTGATTTCTTTTTTAGCAATATTTTATAGTTTTCTGTATAGAGATCCTTTGCATCCTTGGCTAAGTTTATTCCTAGATATTTGATTCTTTTAGTTGCTACTGTAAATGGAAGTTTTTCCCTTGATTCCTTCTTCAGATAGCCCATTACTAGGGATAGAAACACTGTCACTTCTGTGTGTTGACCTTGTGTCCTGCCACTTTAGTGAACTTGTTTATTAGGGAAAAGCTATGCAATCATCTCACTGACGCAGAAAAAGGCATTTGACAAAATTCAGCATCCTTTCATATCAAACACTTCAAAAGAGACGAATCAAAGTAAACTTCCTCAACATGATAAAGGGCATATATGAAAAACCCACAGCTGACATCATATTTAATGATGAGCGGCTGGAAGCTTCCCCTTTAGGATCAGGAACAAGACAAGGATTCTGTTTTAATTTGTTAAAGCTGCCAACATGCAAGATACCAGAAATCAGATGGCTTTTATAAAGGGAATTTATTAGGTTACAAGTTTAAAAGTTCGAAGGCCATAAAAATGTCTGAACTAAGGCACCTAGAGAAAGATACCTGACTTAAGAAAGGTTGATGTGGGAAGACATGTGGCTGGCATCTGCTGGTCCTTTGGCTTCTAGTTTCAAGTAGCTTCCCTGGGGGCATTTTCTTTCTGCATTTCCAGAGGTCTCTGTCTGTGTCAGCTCTGAGCTCGCTCCAAAATATTTCCCCTTTTAAAAGACCCCAGTAAACTAGTCAAGACACACTTTAAATATGTGGAGTCATATCTCCATTTAATCAAAAGGTCACACCCTCAATTGGGTGTGTCACATCTCCATGGAAACAATCCCATCAAAAAGATCCCACCCTATAATATTAAAACAGGATTTAAAAACATGGCTTTTCTGGGGTACACAAGGGTTTCAAACTGGCACAGATGTCCACTGCTGTTCAATATTGTGCTAGAAGTTCTAGCTAGAGCAGTTAAGCAAAAGAAACAAAAGGCATTCAGATTGGAAAGGAAGAAGTAAAACTGACTATTTTCAGATGACATGATCCTATATTTAGAAAATCCAGAACAAAACCACTTGTTATTTTAATAGCATCCTTATTGTGAGCTAATTCATGTGCCATAAAACTCACCCTTTTGAAGTGTACATTCAGTGATTTTTAGAATCAGTGACAGAGTTATGCTACCATCTATGTTTAGGACATTTTCATCACCCCAAAAAGAAACCTCATACAGACATATTCTTGGAGAGTTTGCATGCTCAGTCCCAGACCACTGCAGTAAAGAAAGTCACACAATTTTTTTGGCTTCCCAATGCATATAGTAGATGATCTGTAGTCTGAAGTGCACAAAAGCCTATGACTTAAAAAAAAAAGAAAGTGCATACCTTAATTAAAATGTGACAGACACAGAGTGAACTCATGCTGTTGGCAGAGTGGCGGCCATGGACGTGCTCAATGCATCGTTTCTCTGCCTTTGAGGGAAAATCGAGTGTAGACCTGATCAGTGATGCGGGGTTGCCGCTCACCGTCAGGTCATAAATAAAGCACAGTATCTGGGGAAATGCAGCAAAGCAAAGCACAATAAAACGAGGTGTGCCTGGGCTCCTTAACAGCTGTCGCTCCCCTCTCTCAGTCCCGGGCAACCACTAATCTCCTTTCTGTTGCTATGAATTTACCTGTTCTAGATATTTTATATAAATGAAATCACACAATTTGTGGCCTTTTGTGTCTAGCTTCTGTTGCTATGAATTTACCTGTTCTAGATATTTTATATAAATGGAATCACACAATTTGTGGCCTTTTGTGTCTAGCTTCTTTTACTTAGCACCATGTTTTCAAGATTGACCCGTATTGTAGCATGCATCAGTGCACCAGTTCTTTTTTATGGCTGAATGCTGTTCCATTGTCTGGATGTACTGCATTTTCTTTAACCATTTATCTGTTAACATTTGGGTCATTTCCAATTTTTGGCTGTTGTGAATAATGTTGGTATAACAATTTGTTTACAAGTGTTTGTTTGGATATAAGTTTCTTTTTAAGTTTTATCAATTCTGACTATATATATATATTCTTTTCTTAGTTATTTATTTTTAATTGATGTATATTAACATACCATGCAGTCATCCAAAGTGTACAATCATTGCTTCACAACATCATCATGTAACTGCATTTATCATCACAATCCAATTTTTTTCTTTTTTGTAAAAAATAACATATATACGAAAAGGTAATAGATTTCAAAGCACATTGCAACAATTAGTTGTAGAACAGATTTCAGAGTTTGGTATGGGTTACAGTTCCACAATTTTAGGTTTTTACTTCTAGTGCTCTAAGAAATGGAGACTAAAAGAAATCACAGTATAATAATTCAGCAGTCATACTCATTTGTTAAATCTGACCTTCTCTGTATAACTCCACCATCACCTTTGAACTTTCTCCCACTCTTTAGGGTTATTTGGGCTATATCCTTTCTAGCTTTTTCATTTTGGAAGGAGCTTTCGATAATATGGGATGGGGGATGGAACTCATTGATGTTCTGGAGAAGCAGGGCCCTTTGCGTTTCAAGATTTATCTGGTCCACAATTCTGTCATTTTTGTAGACACTGAATATATGTTTTCAGTTCTCTTGGGTATATGCCTAAGAGTGGAACTGCTGGGTCATTTGATCACTCTTTTGTTTAACCTTTTAAGAAACTACAGGGCTGTTTTCCAAAGTGGGGCAGAGTTTACATTCCCACTGGCAGTGTCTGAGGGTTCCAGGTGCTCCTCATCCTTACCAAATTTATTGCTATCTGTCTTTTTAAAATTTTAACTTCCTAGGGGGGTGTGAAATACCATTTCTTTGTGGTTTTGATTTGCATTTCCCTAATGGTTAATGATGTGGGCATCTTTTCATGTGCTTGGCCATTCATGTATCTTCTTTGGAGAAATGTTCATTCAAATTCTTTGCCCATTTTAAAATTTGGGCAGTCTGAGTTATCTGTCTTTTTATTGTTTTGTTGTAGGAGTTGTTTTCGTATATTTATGTCTATGTATAAAACACACACATATATTTGTATATTCTCTCTTTTAGTCCGTTATGAGATATTTCAGTCTTTTAAAAATCGATAGGATCTTGTTTTATGCCCTGACATGCTCTGTCATGGTGAATGTTTTACGTGTACCTGATAAGAGCATGTATCTTGCAGTCATTAGGTGTAATGCCCTGTAGGTCCTGTTGGCTTATGGTGGTGGTCACAGTTTTGATGTCCTCACTGATTTTTCATGAAGTTGTTCTCTCCATTAGAAAGCGGGGCATTGAAGTCTCCATCTTGGTAGTTGGAGTGCCTGTATTTCCCTGGCCCTGGGCTTTTTATGGCTGCGTAGTATTCCACGGTCCAGCTGTGCCCCTCTTTGCCCAGCCACTCTCGACATGAGGTTTGAAAGCGTTTCTAGTTTCCCCCCCTCCTGACAGCTTTGTGTGGGGGTGGGGGGTCCTGTGCATCTGCTGCACACAGGGCTGGTCCCTGGAAGGAGGTTGCTGTGTTAGAGAAGAAGTGGATTTAAAATTACTTTGCCAGGTCTGCCAGGAAAGGCTGTGCCATGGTCATTCCCTGTGGTGCTGGGGGAAGGGTCCCCATCCTGCGGCAGGGGGGCCCTGCACCGACTGCAGCCAGGAATTTGCACCATGGGCTGGGCTTCACCCAACTCCTACTTCAGTCCCGGTGGCAGTCCGGCAGGCTGGGCACACACATCACCCCCACTTGGCAGGCGGAGACACTGAGAGGTAAGTGATGGCCCTTGACCACATTGCCAGGCTGCGGCCGAGCTTTCAGGCTGCAGACTCTGCTCTCTCCCACGACCTGCTCACCGAGCTGTCCCCAGGAGGGAACTAGAACAGCTTCCTGCCTTCAGAGTCCTGCACTGGGTTTCAAAGGCTGAAGCCGGAAAGGGGTTCCTTCCCATCTTTGTTCTGGCCGGGTGTCGTGGTGACCAGGGGTGGGGCCTGGTAGGCGGGTACCAGAACAAGGATGCTTGGGTTGGCAGCTACGTTCACCAACTCGCCACGCCACACCACGCTGGCCTGGCAAGTCCAGGTTGCCCTCCTGCCCGCGGATGCTCTGGGGGAGCAGGTGTGGGGCTGCTGTGAGCTGTGGCCTTGGTTGGGTGACTTAGCCTCTCCAGCCTCAATTTCCCCACCTGACAAGTGGGGTGGGAGAGGGTGAAACGAGAACCTGTGCACCTGCTGTGTACCAGGCACTGTGCTGAGGGCCTGGGAGCTCCTGAGAGATGGGAGTGTAGGTGCCAGGGTGAGAAAAATGGGAACGGAGCCTGCCTGTGTGTGTCTGGGGGGGTGTGTGCTTCGCAGGCATTGGGCCTGGGGGTGTGTTCTAGAAGGTCCGTTGAACCCATGGGTGCCATGTTGGCCCCTGAAAGAATGGTCTGGGACAGGGAGTCTCCATGCAGGGACCCCGGATGCAGAAACGGCCGGCTCAGTGCAGCAAAGAGGCCAGGGTGGAGGAGGGCGTGAGCGTGGGGCTGGGATGGAGGGGAGGCAGAGTGGCCAGGGCTTCTCGGGCCACTGGAAGAAGATGAACTTGTGTTTGACTGTGTTGGAAGCCTGGGGTGGGTTTGAGGCAGGAGTGTGGTATGATCTGGCTTGCACTTTGCAAAGACCTCCCTGGCTCTGGGTGGAGAACCTCTGTGCAGGGCCAGGAGACCGGGTGGTGGTTGCCATCGCCCGCGAGACTTGGCCTAAGAGGGTTGGGATGGAGCAGGGGGAACGGGTGGGCACAGAGGATTCACTGAGAGAGATGGGCTGTAGGGCTTAAGGAAAGGGGGGGGCAGCCTCGGGAGGTAGGTCTGTCCTGCCTCACGAAACACTGTGGGCCGTTCCACCTGGAAGTCCTTTGTGAAGTGGCACCCATTCCCCCAGGAGAGGCTCTGGGAAGGAGGGGGAGGGTGGGAGGGCATGTTAGGCTCCAGAAGCCAGCGTCTTCTCTGCTGTTTTTGAAGGAAGGGCTTATGTTGGAAGGCACTTTTGTTGTTACCCTGGTGACCAGATGGTTCTAGAATGCTGGGGGAAGAGGAGGCACCCCCTGGCTTTCTGTCCCATGTCCTGCATGTTTATGGACTTTCTCGGGGTGGTGATGGTCCCTGACTCATACCCAGAGTTGGGAATGCTTGTGTGGCCATCCGTGGTTCAGTGAGCACTCGCTATGTCCCAGGCGCTGTCTCCTCCCATCCTCACTGCACCCCATTTACAGATGAGAAAACCGAGGCCCACAGTGATATGAGGCCCTGTCCCCAGGTGCATACCGCTGGTGATGGCAGGCCATCTGCTGCAGGGTGGAGCAGACAGGAAAAGCTGCCGGCAAGGAGGAGAATTCTAGGGGACCCAGAGGGTCCCAGAATGCAGGCGGTTTCCCATTCCACTTTGAAAACGCAGTTGGGCTGACCCAGTTGCTTTGGAACTTCTTGGTACAAGTGGGAAGTTACCAAAAAAATCACAAGATAAATATTTGCTTGTTACAAAAGACTGAAATTCAAATCACATGGAAGATTATAAAACTGAAAGTGATATTGACCCCTTTCCCACTTTTACTCCACGGACAACCGCCCTCCAGGGCTTAGAGTATCACCTCGGAGCCTTTTCCGTGCAGGGCAGAAGGCGTGCACATGCATGAAACCCCCCCAGACTGAAGGACACGGTCCATTCTGTGCTTGGCATTTTGCTTTTGGCAGCATGACTTGGATCGCTGCCCAGGCTGGTTCCAGTGTTTATTGAGCCCACTTGCTGCCGATGGACATTTAGGTCACAAACAGATTTTCGTCTGGAAAGTCCAGCCACGAGGAAGGGCAGTCTTTGCCAATACAATCAGTGTGTTCCAGTGCGGAGCCCCCCCACATGGGATGGATTGCCCCGGCCCCCTGCCCTTGGGTTGCTGATATTGTAGTCGGAGATGACAGGTAGAGAGGCAGTGACCCAGTGAAATCCCAGCTAGTGGGCAGCATTGGGTGGAGAAACTGCGGCCAGCAGGCCTCTCTGAGGAGGTGACACTGAGTTGAGTGGGCTTGGGGACAGTTGTTCCAGGCTGTCTGTCCCCTCTGCAGGGGAACAATACCTGCAAAGACCCCGAGCCAGGAGGGGTTTGACCTCCTTGCTGTTCCTGGACCACCAGGGCTGCTGGGGGAGAGTGAGGAGGGGGAGAGGCCCAGGGCAGAAGGTGGTGGGGTAGACTTTGGAGCCTGCGAGTGTTGTGAGCAGGGGAGGGACAGGGCCTGACTCACATCTTATTGAGTTTTGCTTTGATTTCTGAGGGGTGAATGCGTTATATTGGGCGCTGAGGTAAGAACTTTGGAAAGCCTTCCGACTACTCTAAGGCGGATGGCATTGTCCCATTTAACAGATGCAGAAGCTGAGGTCGGAGCTGTGATCTGGGCCAGCCCAGATGATCCTAGAAAGGGAATGGCGGGACCTGGGTTCCATCTGGAGTGTGGAGGGCCCCAGAGCCATAGCCATTCATTGCCATAGGCTACATCCTTCTTTGCTCCTCCTGGCTGAGACAGGAGCTCAAGGGCGGGGCTCTCTGTGGAGGGATTCCTGTGCAGGGAGGAACCCATAGGTGTGGGGGTACGGGGGTGGAGCAGTGTCACAAGTGCAAATGGGACAGCCCAGTGGGCCCTGACCTGCACTCTGATGGGGAGTGGGGGTGGGGGCAGGGCCAGACCTTAGCTCCGTGAAAAATGAATCAGCTGGAAGATGCCAGTTAGGAAGATGTCACTTGAGACGGGTGGTAGTGAGGGAGGGTGTTTCATATTGGGGGTAGGGAGGAGGCAGCCGGTCATGCAGATGCTGCAGGAAGAGGGTTCCATCCTGAGGGTACCGCTGTGCAAAGGCCCTGAGGTAGGACTTTGCTTGGTGTTTGCGGAGCCTGGTGTGGTGAGACTGGAGGGAGTGAGAATTGGGGAGAGTGAGAGGAGGGGACGGGGCAGGTAGAGCAGCACATGATGGGCTTTTGCTCCAGATGAGATGGGAGAAATGGAGGGTTCTCAGCAGGGGAGGCCCGCCCCCCCCCCCCCTCAGGGCTTCACAGGTACTCGCTAGCTGCTGTGGGGCTGGGTGCCTGGGAGCTATGACTGTGTGGGTCCAGGCAAGCGATGATGGCAGCGATGGGGCCTGGGCTTTGGGTGATGGCTTTGTTTGTGGGGACAGTAGGCAGTTCAGGCTTGGTTTGCAGGTGGAACAGCAGGACCTGCTGTGGCTGGGGTGAGGGGTGGGAGGCACCCTGGGTCTCCAGCCTGTGTCAGGTTGTGCCCATCCTGCCTGCGCCTGGGTGGCCACGAGGGTGGGAGATGCTTGTCCTGGAGCTGCTGGACCCTAAGGCCTGGATTCCTGCAGAAAGGTGCTGGGAGGGTTGGGGTCTCAGGGGTGCATGACTGGAAGACCAGGCTCAGGAGGCTGAGCTTTGACCGCTACTCCTGTTCTAGCAAAACCAGAAAGGAGGCCCCTGGGGAGGCGGCGGGGGGAGTCAGCCTCGCTGATATCTCACCCATGTTCTCATCCCAGCTCTGTCCCTTCCCTACGAGTTTCCTGGGGAGGCCCTGGCCCTCTGAGCCTGGTTGACCCATCTGTGAAATGGGGCGGGGGGGGCGGCGTGTGATCCTGGCATCACCCCCTTGGGATTGCTTGAGGATTTCCTGCGCCATTGCCCAGTAAGGGGTTAGAACCCGGCCAGGTGGGCGGCCTGTGCCCTGAGTGGACTTCTCCCGTGGCTGTAGCTGTGCAGAGAGCAGAGCAGGCCATAGTAATGCCCCGTTATGCCCCCTCCCCCGGGCCCCAGCCCAGCCCCTTGGCTGGGTGTGTCCCACTGACTCATTCCTGGTTTCCTTATCTGTTTGTTTTCCCTCTCCTGGAAAGGGCATCCCCACCCTCCTGGGGACTAGAAGTCAAAGGCTCTTCGTGGGGCTTTGCCCTCTGTTCCACACAGCAACTAGACAGCCTCTGCTCTGCCTGCGGTGCCCCCTCCTGGCCGTCCTGGCCTCCCAGCAGGGAGAGCAGACCCATTTTACAGAGCAGGTAAGCTGAGGCTCCGAGAGGGCAACATAGCCCTCACCGGGTCACCCAGCCAGCTGGGCTCCCTGCAGGGATGGGCAGCGTCCTCCTGTCCCTCAGGCAGAGGTGGCAGAGCTGGTCTTGACCTGGCTGCCTGATTCCTGAGCCTGTGTTCATCCTGCTCATGCCCCAGCCACCTCCTGAGCACCTGCTACCTGCCAGCCTCGTCCTGGGAGCTGGGAATCCAGCCATGCCTGTCCCCAGGTGAGGGCCCATTGGAGGCCCTGCTGGTGGGCGTGGGGAAGGGGCCTGCACTTGGGAGAGAGGACTGCAATCCACTATATCTGTGCCTGAGCAGAGACAGGCAGGGCCTGTGGGGAAGGGTTTCCTGGCAGTGGGAAGAGCCCCTGCAAAGGCTTAGAGGCCAGAAGGAGGGCACAGAGACGTAGGGGGCAGGGGGCAGGATTGTGGGTGGTGTGGGCAGGGTGGGGCTGAGGATGAGGGAAGTGGTCAGAGCATGACTGGTCGTGTGGCCTTGTGGGGGCGGGCTGAGGGAAGAGACCTGGAGGCAAGGAGGCTGGGCCTTTTGGTTCAGAAAATAATGTGGAAGGAATCCTCCAGGCTGAAATGATTATAGTGAACACTTACTGAGTGCCTGCTGTGTGCTTGGCCTGTGTTCTGGGTCCTAGTACCCAAATGGGGGGGCGGGGTGCAGACAAGAGCATGCTCGTGCTGCGGAGGGAGTGGAGGGCAGAGAGGGGATTAGAACTGGGACCAGTCCAAGCAGCCCTCTGCCCACTGGGTCTGCCCTTCCTCACCTCCACAGGAGGTGGAGTGGCCCTGTCTGGTGCCCCAGAAACAGACAGGAGAGGCAGAGAGGCCAGCCAAGGTCGTGGAGCCAAGAGGCTGCCCTCTCAGGCAACCTGGCTGCTGTTTGGAAGGAGGTGAGGGGCTGGCCACTCCTGTCCCAGGAGGGTCCTAGGTAACCTCTGGGGCTGGGGGGCAGGGAAGAGGAAGCAGATGGCCAAGGCCTGACCGTGGCCTCCAGATAAGTGGACAGTCAGGGTTCTAGGCAGAGCTGCTTGGGGGGCAGCTTCCTCCCACGCCGGAAGCCCCAGGGTGCGCGCTCTTCTGCCCAGGCCTCTCTGGGCCCCTCGGTCCAGCTGTCCCCTCAGCTCCCCTCCCTGCCGCCACCCCCAGCCCCCCCAGACGGCCTCTCCTGCCTGGCCCCAGCGCTCTCTGGCTTTTCTTGGGCACCACCCGCATGCTTCTGGTCCTCCAAGGCTCCGATTGTCTGTTGTTCTTTGCTGGACTTTGGTGACTTCTGTGGCATCACCATTGTCCCCACGGTGCCTGGCACCACGGCCGGGCCCAGAGCAGTCACAGTGCAGCCCGTGCAGACGCCGGCTGTGCAAAGCCTCGTTGGTCTGGACAGCAGCCCGCGTCTCCCACCCAGCTGCTGGTGGCCCGAGGGGTCAGGTCCGGGGCCTCAGCTGCCCCCGGGAGATGGAGTTAACATCCGGGTCCTGGGGATTTTCGTCAAGGCCAAATGGGCCGACCCGCAGAAGGTTCTCTGCCCTGGGCCTGGCCCAGCGTGTGCTCCCTAGCTGTTGGTTGTGCTTTTTAATGTCATTTTATCTTTTCTTCTTTTGCTTTCGCTATTCTTTTTTAAAGTAATGTTTTGGACTCAGTAATCCACATGCATGCCGCAGAAAGATGTTTGAGAATGTGCAGTGAATCTCCGAGACCCGCATTGACAGGCTTTCGAGTTCTTCACACCTGAGCTGTTATTATTGGGTAACTAATAAGATTATAATCCATGGACAGATTTAACAGTGTGTTCATTTTTTATATTTTTATCTCCACAAGCATGTCCTCCTGAATTTGTTAGCGTTTGTGACCTTCTATTAAGAGTTTAACTTAGATGCAGTAAATCTCATAAATCTGAAGTACACACCTTGGTGGTGGTGGTGTTTTATGAATGAATTCTCATAACTACCAGACAGATCAAGGTAGAGAACTGTCATTGCGGAAAGTTTCCTTTGCGGTCATTTCCCCCAGGGGATCCGCTGCTCTGATTTCTATCACCTTAGACTAGTTTTGCCTGTTAAAGTCTGAGGCCACCCACCATGACTCAGCAAGAGAAACAAGGGCACATGGCCCTAGAAGGGTGCACGCAGGCATGTTCACAGCAGCTTCATTGGTAATGCCCAGAGCAGACAAGCTCAATAAAGCAGGGGCCCCCATGTGATGGACCCCAGTACCTGGCAGGGCACTTGGGACACAGATGCCATCTGGAGGGAGCAAGTGAAGCTGCCTTGGGCCAAGTAACGGTGCCCACCTCCTCGTTGTCTCCGCTGCAGGGACCCCCCATTCTCCAGATTGCCTGCGACTTGTGCCGCCTTGGTCCGTTTCTTCCTAACCCCCATGCCTGCTCACTGCCACAGTGCCTTCTTGGCTCCTCCTGCCCCGTTGCGCCCATCACACTGTGTGCGTCTGTGTCCCCAGTACCTCCACCCAGTCTGGAGGGAACGAGTGTGTGACCGTAGTCTGCCAAATGGGAATGATGGGCCAACTCCGAGTGTCAGCGTCAGATGCAGCACTTGTACCCTGAGCTCTCGGGAGCACACATGACCCGTTGCACTCGGGGTATGGGGGTCTGGCTGTGCCGCCCCTTGGGGCTTGCGTGGATTCTCCAGGCTGTCTCTGCCTTTGCTCAGTTCCTCTCCCGGTCTTCTCCTTCTGGTCCTCCCCCAGGTCACAGCTGTCCCCCTCCTAAACCACCCTCAGCTCTGTGCAGGGTCTGTCTATGTCCTCTGTGTTCCTGCCACTCTGCCCCAGTCCCCCCTCCTGGACCCCGCAGATGGCTTTTTCCTGGCTGCAGCTCCCATTCTCGCCCTTGTGGCAACCAGAGGGTCGTGATTAACACACACTCATATAATCTGTCTGTCTCTTAACCCCCATGGGGCAGCCTTGCTTTCAAGAATGTGACAAGCAGCCTTATCATCATGGCTGGACTCCCCCACTGGACCCCTGTCAGTTCTTCCCTGCGGGTCCTTCTTTTTCGGCCCCCTGCCTTGCTCATGCTGGCACTGCTGTCTAAGCATGGCCTATTGACCAGTAGGCCCGGGTACAAGAGCTGTGCCGGGTGGGGCGTGGGACAGGCCGGCCTCCACCCTCAGTCTGCCCATTGGTCCAACACGTCCCCAGGGTTCCAACACCTAGCCCAGGTGACACCCTCCATGGCCCACCAGGGGATCCTAATCCAGACAGGGCACTCCCTGAGGCACTGGGGCTCTCACGGTGCTGGGCAGGCTGCCCCAGCGGCACTTGGTCGGGGATCTGCGACTGGGACAGCACCCCGCCCGGTACCAGCCACCCTGGGGCAGCACACCGCCCGGTACCAGCCGCCCTGGGACAGCACACCGCCCGGTACCAGCTGTCCTGGGACAGCACACCGCCCGGTACCAGCTGTCCTGCATCGTGCACAGACTTCAGACAATCCGGATGTTCGTCCGGGTGCGAGCCCTGCCTGAAATTCCCTCAGCCTGGAAACTTGCTCCATTTTACATAAAATAACAAGGAGTCTGCTAGACTGGACAGGCCGGTTCTTAAGGTTTCCTTTCCTGCGGGACAGTGTGGCTCCTGGGCCTCCTCCGTTCCCTGGATCTGGGTGTATTCAGTCAGTGCACACTACTTCCTCACATCTTCTAGAGTGGTTGTGCTGAGTATTTACATAATAAAGAAGATATGTCATTAGAGGGCTTCACTGAGTAATAATTTACATGCTATGAAATTCACCCATTTCAAATTCATTGTTTTTTTAGAAAATTTACAGAATAGTGCACATATCCCCATCATCCATTTTTACGATGTTTCCATCACTGCAGAGCACTTCCTCTCGTCGGTTCACAGTCCATCCCCGTTCCCAGCCCCCAGTCACCACCCGTCTGCTTTCTGCCAATGTAGATTTTCTTTTCTGGATACGAAATACAGCATAGTTTATTTCCAATGACTTTCCTTTAATTCTGTTTTTGTATCATACGTATGGCATTATATTATTATGTTTTCATTTTTATTTTTTACCGTTAGTCGCTCTTAGTATGATCGTAGAGTTGTGCAGTCATCACCACAGTCATTTTAGAGTGTTTTCATTGCTTTAGAAAGGGTTATATTAATTAAAAATATATACATGTATAAAAAATACTGATCTTGTTTTAGTCTGGGGGAGATGGCCAAGATGTTTATGAAGGAAAGGGCCTTCTGGATGAGCTGGGGCCGAGCTCTCAGAGCAGCCCGGGCACAGCCAGCCGGAGGGAAGCAAGTCTGTTTCCACCCCGCTTCCATCAAGTCGTCTCCCCGAGGGACCCTCTGAGGCTAGATTGCAGCCTGGTCCCCGGCCGGGGTTGGTGTCTTTGCTGACGCTGCCCAAACGGCAAGAGGGTGGCCCCGCTGCCTGTGGTCACACTTCCTGCCCCACCAGCCAGACGCATGAGTAACTGCTCTTCCTTTCCCCTCACAGAGACTTCCTTCCCCGCGGGTCAGGCATCGTCACCCGGCGGCCTCTTATCCTGCAGCTCATCTTCTCAAAAACAGGTACGAGGGCGGCCTGCCGTCGGGGCGGGTGGGACTCCAGCTCCAGCAGCACCTGGTTGGGGGTTCCCGGAGGAGCCAGGGGCAGAGGCGGAAACCCCAGGTCCTGGGCTGTGGTTTGGGTTGAACACGCGTTTTCCACATGTGTAGGGAAGTTGAAGCACAGTTCAGTGACACCACGTATCCACACAAGAGGCGATGACTGTGACCCTCCAGGCTGCCATGTTCTCTGCCTATATCAGAGATGGCACATCTTACTGAACCTTTTGAAATGTGGGGCAGACGTGGTGACAGCTGAGCCCTAAATGCTTCAGTGAAATAAGGACAGTGTCCTTCCTTTGTCACAGGAACCACACTGAATCACGCCCAAGGAAATGAATCATTCCAGAATATTCTCAAACACCCAGCCCATAGTCACGTGCTTCCTGGACAACCTCAGACACCTTCTCTGGCGGGTTTTCCAGCTGCACATTCTGTGCTGTGCACACTGCCTGGTCAGGTGTCCTTTCTCTTAACTAGAGCAGCACTCCCCACCATTTTTTCATTACGATATTGGCTCTGGGAAGAGACCAAACCTTTGGCTTCGATTCATTTATGTTCTTCCCTGAATGACCTGGTATGGGCATTTGTTCCTGCCTGAAACCCTCCTGGGCTCCCTTGAGCATGCTGGCCTCTTCCTGTGGGGACCACTGTGGGATGCATGCCAGCCTCCCCAGAGGGCCCTGTTAAATCCCATCACTGGGGAGGCCACTGACACCTCCCCATTTTGCAGATGAGGAAATTGAGGCCAATCTGGGTTACCCATCCTCCCAGCCTGCCTGGGACATGCCACCAAGTGGCCCGACTTCAGAGCCAGGTCTCAGCCGCCAGCCATGTGCACTGCCTTGCTCTCCTGACTGCCCAGCCCAGCTGCAGGGGTGGGGGTGGGGGTGCCTGACTCCACCAAGAAGTGATAGCTAATTGGCTCTCCTCTTTGTGCTCTCATCAGTGTCACATGCCGTGGACGCTCCAGTAGGGTTCTGGTGTCCAATCATGGAAGGGGCCATGGTGGGGCCTTGTTTTCAGAGGTTTCTGCAGATCCTCTGAGTTGGGAGCTAGGTTGGCCATAGTTTTCAGCAGGAGTGTGGAGGCTGTGGAGGAGTGGGGTGGGGGGTGGGGAAGTGGGGGGCTGAGAATCAGCATTGCTGATGAGACCCCAGGTGTGCTATATCTGGCCCCTGTCCACACCAGGGAAACCTCTGCCCTCATGGTTTGGGGCTGGGAGCCAAGACTGCCCAAGTTCGAATCCAGGCCCCTGGACTGGGCCCTAGTGAGGAACCAGGCTCCTCCCCTGTTGGGACAGTGATGACAATTGTAGCCCCACCTCTGTCGGTCTCTGAGAAAATCACATTATCTCAGTACCTGTGCCTGACAATGGCACCTGGCCCATCTGCCAAACAGGGTGCCCTAAAACTGCCTGCTTGGTGACCAGCTGGCTTCCTGCACTGAAAGTTCACGCAATCGTGTCGTGGCAGGAGGCCACCCCTTGGCTGCCCGCCCAGCACGCCCATCAGTATGGGGCTGGGGTTGAGATGGTGTGGGCCCAGCAGGCCCCACCTTCAGAGAATGGGCATGCGCAGGTTGGGGGTGAGCCCCACTCACTGTGTCCAAGGGGTGAGGCATCCGGGCTTCTGAGGACGTGATCTCCCAGCTGAGGCTGGCAGGTGTGTTGGGATGTAGCAGGTGGAGGGGCACCCTTCCTGGCAGAGAGGGGCTGGCATGAAGATCCCGAGGCAGCAGTGCCCAGAGGAACTGAAATTCCCTTAGGGGGATGGCACGTGGCGTGTGTAGGCCCAGCCAGGCACCGAGGGTGGGGTTGAGGGTGCATAGCTCTGCCCAGGGCCTGGCCTGGGTTAGCAGTAAAATCTTCATTCCTGTTGTTCCACTTTAAAGGACAGGTCTCAAAAGTTGAAGCTACTTGCCTGGGAACCCAAGGAATGGTCAGTGGGGTGGTCAGCCTTAAAGCAAGATCTGTGCCTCTCAGCCACTCTTGGGGAGTATGGCCTTAGGCTGAGGTGGAGCTTGACCAGGTCCATGTGACTCCTGCTGGAGAGGGCACAGGGGCCAGGGCGGAGGCAGAGACAGGTACCCAAGTGCATGGTGGGGGCAGCTGGCACTGGGGTGGCCACGTGGAGATGGATACATAGTTGGATCCTGGGCATTTTCCCAAGGGCATGCCACCAGGACTTGCTGTTGGGTGCAGGGGAGGGGGGCAGGTGTTCAGGGGCATCCACTGTTGGAGTGCCCAGCCTCGCATCACCCTTCTTCCCACCTGACCCGACATTTCCAGTCTCTCACTGCTCCAGATGAATGCCTTCCTGCCTCGTGGCGGGAAGGCAGCTGGGGCCGCCCCGGGGGTGCTGAGAGGAGAAAGCACAGGGGTTGTAGGAGAGCATAAAAGGCATCAGATCTACATCTACCTTGGGGCCAGGGGCCCAGGAGAACATTCCAGGCAGGGGCTGGAGAGGCCAGGGAGAGGTGGTTATGGCACCAGGCAGGGGGGGATAGGGGCTGGCCTGGGGGGGTGTAGGAGTGGCCTGCTTGCTGGCTGCCGAGTGTCGGGGGAGTCCAACAGGAAGCCCTGGTGGGAGCACGAACAGCAGAGGTGGGTGGGTAGGGGAAGATGGGACGCCTTGCTAACGGGAAGTAGGACGTGAGTGCAGGGTGGGAGACTGATTGCTGGGGCTTGTGGGGTGCTATGCTGGGCTGCATTGATTGCTCCGAGTAGTTGGGATTTCACTGAGCCTGGCTGTTGGACAGGAAAGCCTTGGGTAAAGATCATGGGTGCCAGCCGGCTGCCTGCTTTCACTAGCCAGGATCCAAGGTGAGCGGCTCCCTCTGGGCCTCTGTTTTCTCATCTGTGAAATGGGGTGACAGTGGTTTTCCCCCTGTGGCCATGATGCCCCCCTTGGTCCCGGCATGGTAGCCTCCTCCTGTGGAGCCCAGAGTCCAGAGTCATGACCCTGACGCTGGGCCTCAGCCTCCCTGGGATTGCTGGGACACCACATGATCCTTCCAGGGCTGCTCCTGTTCAGACCGGTCTGGGTAGCTGTTACTTTTAACTGGCTTAGTTTAAATATTACCTATGACTGTTGCCACCAGGAAGTGTGGTGGCCTGTGGGTGAACCCCACCGCTCCCAGGGCCCTGGGCCTTGTCAACCCCGGCACCAGGGACTCGCCGGTGTGGAGTGAGGACAGCACAGGCATCCCAGGCCCATCCTTGTGCTCAGGAGGAGCAGGAGAGGTGATTTCAGTTCCTGGCTCCAGGGCTCCCTGTCTTCGGAGGACAGTTTAGCCTCCTGCTTGAGGCTTCCTGGCTTGCCTTCTGGGGCCTTGCCAACCTCTGGGACCTCCCCTCCTTGGCCTGGCCTCCGCCGCCATCTCCCTCCCTTCGCGCAAACCCAGCACGTTTGTCCCGCCTCCGAGCCTTTATGCTCACGGTCCTCCTTGCCTGGGACACCTCCCTGCTGCCCACCCACCAGGGCCCACTCCCCGTGGCAGCCTCCTTGACCCTGTGCCTGCCGGCCATGTGCGCCCTTCCTCCGCAGCCCACGTGACGTGGTGTGGCCCTTTCCCTACTAGAATGTCAGTGCCTCGCAGGCAGGGACATTGATCTCTTTGCCCAGTACAGGGCCTGGCATATAGTAGGTGCTCGATAAGTCTTGGCTCAGCACCTCAGCCCTGCTTCCCCGGTGGGATGTTTTTACCCAGCACCTACCCCTTTCTCTAAAACCTTGTGTACTCGGGCAGTCTGGGCTTTCTGTGAGGAAACCACAGCTTGGGGGAGAAATAAGATAGCCAGGGACCAGCTGGAATGCCAGCTGGGCTGTCGGCATCCCCCATGGCAGTGTGTCCCCAACTGGGAGATGCTCAGGACTTTAGGGGGGCTTCAGGGCCTCACAAGTGTGGGAAGTACTGTGCTCCCTTCCTGGTCTGCTAAAGGCTCTGAAAAGTCCCATGTGAACGGAGCCTGTTGAGCTGTGTGGTTCTCAGGGTTTCCCAGATGTGGCTGTGCTGAGCCCTTCCTCCCAGCCTTCCTGCCAGGACCAGGTCTGGGGATGGTGGAGCCCGTCTTCCTGCTGCCAGGAGTCAGCCTGGTGGCTCCACTCTTTGCAGAGGTGGGAGCAGGGTCGGGGAGACCCTGGGAGAAGCTGCAGGGCCGAGCCCCTCCGTACAATGCCCTAGTCCCCCAAGCTGGGCCTGTGGGGTTGGAGCGTGCCTCAGAGCGGCCCCAGTGCAGGGCTCTGCATGGTCCTGTTTTGTTTGTGGGGAAGTTTTGTTGTTGAGGGAAGGGCTGGAGCCTGGAACCCAGGGAGCCACACGAAAGGCTCCCCCTTTTCCTTGCAGTGCTGCCCGAAGCACTTTGTACTGTCTGGTTCACTCTCTCCTGGAGGAGGGGCTGGTGAAGGTGCGTTTTCTCGGCAGAAGCCCCCTCTTCCCCCGCCCTGTTTCTCCATCCTTGGAAGAGGCCAGCAGGCGTGTGACCTGGTCTGTGTGGGGTAGGGACTGAGGACTTGGAGACCCTGCGGGAGGCCAGGCCTGAGGGGACCCAGCCTGTCTGAGAGGTGCTGCTTCCTGGTGTGTGCCCGGGAGGTGGCTGTGTGTACCTTATGGCCCCCTTCTGTGACACCTCTGGGGGCTGAGGGTACGTCCGCAGTGGGGGATTTGCTGGTCACCTCAGGGGGGTCCTGTTTTGGGGTGGTAGAGCAGTGTACCCCTAGGCTGCAGCCCTTGATTCTTTGTAACTGCTCCTTGGCGGGTAGGGGAAGCAGTGACCAAACCAGGCCCTGCTGTCTTGTGGCTCTGGTTCTTGACCTGAGAGACTGGCAGCAGGATGTGAGTGTGGGTGACTGGGCAGGGGTCTGCCGGACCCCAAGGACTGGTGCTGGGGCCTCCCTGAGGAGCCCAGACCTCAAGAAGGCAGGAAAACCAGGTGGGTCCTAGGGAGAGAGCAGAAGCCCTCCAGAAGGAAACTGCCTGTCCACTCGCTGACCCCAGCTAGGCCCTGGGCGGAAAGGGGCCTAGGGGGACTGGCAGGGCCATGTCTGGATAAGGGCCCGTTTCATTCCTTCATTTGATGGCAGACGTCCTGGGAGGGCTTGCTGGGCCCCAGGGCCTGCCCACACTGCCTGAGCAGGGCCAGCAGGGCCTCTGGGCTGATGGAGGGGGTCAAAGAAGGCCTGTTGAAGGCTGTGACCTCCCCCCAGGGAAGCAGAACAGGCTTGGAGGCTTAGGGAAGGGTGTTTAGGCAGGGGAGCAGCGTGGTGAGGCCGGGACCCAGGAAACACACACAGCTTGCGTGGCTGAAAGGTGCACATGTGAGAGAGAGAGGTTTCACAGAGGCTGCTGCACGCTCTCAGGGAGTGAAGTGCTGGCTGCTCTCAGGGATGGAGCTGGGCCGCCTGTGTGGCTCTTGCCTCCTCTCCTGTCTTTTCTCCCACAAGGCTGTGCGTACTTTTGGCTGCTGCAGAAAATCTTTGTCCCTGGCAGGCACATGGCCCACTCCTGAGGATTCCCCTCATGCCAGCTCGTCCTCCTTGTCACCCTCTGAGGAGGGAGATGTGAGGAAACTGAGGCCAGAGCCTGCTACCCCAGCCCCCTCTGCCAAAAGGCTTCTTTTTCCCAGGGTCTGTGGGTGCCAGGACCCCAGCGCTGGGTGGGTGGCGGCAGGGAGGGCTCTCTCTGTGCTGGTGGGGGCCGGGTGGCTGCTGAAATGCCCAGGGCCTGCCAGAACCGGCTTTGGCATCTGCAAACAAGGAAGCTGGTCTGGGTTCCCAGTGCTCCCTGCAGCTGGGGAGGGGGCGCCGGCAGTGGGGAAGTCACCCAGCTCCGGGATGCTGAGGCTCGGCCTGGGCTTCTAGGGGAGGAGAGGGAGGAATCCAGCTGGTGGAGGGGCCCAGCTCAGCTCAGGGCCAGCCTCCTTGAATCAATGGATCCTTAAAAACGGCCCCTCCAGGAGTCTGGCGTGGACAGGGCTACGTGCCTCCTTGTCTCTGTTTTCTCTGTTGTGCAGCTATGTTCCATGTGGGAAACTGAGGCTCAGACGGGGCTTCCCCAGGCAGCCTGGCCTTGTCCAGCTCCCCTCCACCCTCCCCACTGAGAGTATCTGCAGGGCATTGGAAAAGGGCTTCTCTTCTGAGAGATGGTCAGGGGGTGCTGCTGGGCAGCCTCCCGGGGCTGATGCTCGTGGGGGGGGCACTCCTGGTGGCTGACATCTGAGCTCTTCTCTCTGCGCACCAGCAGGCACTGCCCCACTCTGCTGCGACCCGCGCTTATGCGGCAGGGTCTGCCTTCCCCTCCAGGACCCAGCCGACCTTGCTTCCTGCTGGGGCCCCTGGGCCCCACTCAGGGCCAGCCTGGCCCCATGTTGTCAGGAAGCGCCTGGAAGGAGGGTGCTGGGGGGTGGGCAGCAGGGGTCCCTACCAGATCGCAGCCCCGCTCAGCCACCCAAGTGTCCTGTGCTGTCGCCTTGTTGGGGGATTGGATTCCTCACAGATACTGAAGCCAGGGACTGTACCTCCTCTCTGCTGCAGTCACTCAGCTGTGCAAGTCACTGCCAAGCCCCTACTGTGTGCTCTGCAGAAGCCCCGGGGGTGCAGAGGGAACACCACAGGTGCAGGGCCCCACCCTGTGGGGTGGACATTCTAGTGAGGGGCAGAGAAAATAAGGAGGACAAGCAGGAAAATGATGTTAGAAGGCAGTGGCTGGGTGTTTAGGGGATGGTGAGGAAGGGAGAGGTTGAGGGTGTGGAAAGGTTTGCCTTTGGACTGTAGAGGGGGTGAGCTAAGTCAGGCATTGTGGGAAGGAGATTTTTGTAGGGCCCTACAGGTTGTGGTGAAGCCTTGGAATTCCCTAGGGCTAAGGGAAGAGGAAGTCACTGCTGTTGGGGAGAGCAGACCTGGTGTAAGCTTCTTAATCTTGGTGTGGAGTCCTGCAATCCGGCCTGTGCTTCTGGAGTGCCAAAGAGCCCAGTAAAGAAGGCAGGTGGGGAGGGATGTCCTGGGCGGCTGCCCCAGCCCTTTCCTTGTGCACAGAGCAGGGTGCAAGGGCTCGGCTGTTCTCTGACCCTCCTATTGAAGAAGCCCTGGCTTTCTGGTTCCCACCTCCTCCACGTCCTCACCCATCACTCACGTGACCAGCTTAGCAGAGAGTGGGAGAACCCCTTAAGGGAGAAAACAGAATGACACTGCCACCTTCCCTGCCACTGCCACTTCCCAGCCTCTGTGTGACATCTGGGCTGGGAGGGAGGCGTGTGTGGTCCAGAGCTCAGCTTGGGGATCACGCCTGGCCCAGTCCTGGCTCCCCGCGGTGCACCCAGGGCCAGGAGAGTGACTGGGCCGGGCAGACCATCTCTGTACACCTTGGCTCCCTCACCATGGCCTGCCCCCACCCCTGACCCCTGCCAGCCCTGCTGCAGCTGGCACGGCAGCTTCCTTGTGGAGGTCTGCTGCTCAGCTGGGGGAGCAGCATTTGTTCAACACAGGTGCCTCGAGTACCTCTTGGAAGATGGGCCCCAGACCAGCCAAGCCCTTGCCCTTGGGTTGAATGGTGTGAGTAGGCAGGACAGGAGATGGGAGAGAGTACTGAAGGAAAGGAAGGCATGGCTGGGGTGGTATAGGGGCAGGGTTGGGGAGCTGTAGGGAAGGGAGTGAGTGTGTGAGGGGAATGGAGAGCTGTGTGGCTGGTGAGCGCAGCTTGCCCTCTCTGGGCTCCCTCCTGTGCAAGCTGAGGAATGACAGGCCTCTGTGAGTCCGATCTTGAGTCCTCCAGCAGTCCAGTGGTGACACCCCTTTTGTAGGTGGGGAAACTGCAGCCTGGGTGTGCCCTTTAGCTGCAGAGATAGAGCTCAGAACATCACAACCTGCAGGGCTCTAGGGCACCATGGTGGGTAGGTTCTATCTCCATAGACAAGATCCAGGGTGACCTGGTTTTGACTGAGGGGTGGGGGAGGTCCTGAGATGCAGGAGGAAGTGGGGGTTGGGGGGTGTCAGGGAAGTCTCCCTGAAAGAGGCAGCCTAAAAGAGGAGAAGGTGGGGTTGGACCTTCCAGTGTCCTGACCCTCTCCACCCCTTCAATGGGGATATGTCTTACTGGCATTGAGCCTGGGGCCCGAGGCAGGAAGAGAACTGAAGTTGGCTGTGGTGGGCTGGGGGTAAGGTGGGGGGAGATGTTCCAATTTTAGTGATTACTGCAGGAAAGGGGGCCAAGTGTTTCCTTCTGTCCCTCTGGAGGGCCAGAGTGTAATTGCCCCTGGGAGCTGGATCAGCTGATAGCTGGGGGTCTGGGGGAGAAGAGGGGGTGGTTTCCTGGTCTCCTAAGTTTCAACCAGATGCTCCTGGGCAGTCGGGGCCACACTCTCAGCCCACTGTGAACCCCGGTTCCTCAGCAGAGGGCAGAGAGGGACTGATCCTCGTAAAGGCCAGCTGGCATCTGACTCGAGAGCCACGGTCTGGAGCCGAATTATCCAAGTCCCAATTCCCAGCTCTGTCGCTGAACTTGGGTCTCTGAGCCAAGCGTCTCTGAGCCTTGATTTCCCCCATGAAACAGGCTGTGATGGTGCAAGTGGAACCACACGCAGGGCCTGGCCAGAGTGAGCAAGGGTTGAATGTTGGCCGTAGTTTGTTAGATTATGGTGAAAAGATGGACGCCACCCCCTTGTACGCGTTTTGGGTAGAAATTCTGGACCTGCCAGGCCTCTGTGTCATCAGGGGTGCCTTTGCACCACCCTTTGTTCTGAGGCAGCTTGTGGGATCCCAGTGCGATGATTTATGTGACCAGCTCTCCTCCTGGTGGACGTTTAGGTTATATCCACGTTTCACTGTGACAAATGCAGCCGTGAATACCTTTCATCTCTGTGATGGCCCAGTTCTTTGGCCTGTTTCCAGCCTGACCGACTTCCTCTTCCTTCAGCGTCAGTGCAGGGACTGTCGCTGAGCCTTGTGGCCCCTTCCCCCAGCAGCTCACTTTACAAACGGAAGCGGTCGGTCGGGAAAGGTGAGGAATTGCACGTGGAGGCTCACCACCCACGCTCTGTGCTGGACTTGTTTTGCATTTGCTTTATCACATGTTGTGGGTTTTTCTGTTTGTTTTTCACCTTTTATTTCGAAACACTTCCAAACTTACAAGACAGTTGCAAAAATATAAATCCCATGCAAAGAACAGCAACATATCCTCCCGCTCCCCCCAAGATACCCAGGTCCACCAACTTTAACATTTTGTCATGTATGCAGAATCATTCCATGTTTCTGACCATCCAGCTGTCCGTCTGTCTCTGTTTTCTAAACATTTGAGAGTAGGTTGTATATTTCATGCTCCTTGAACATTTAATACCTCCGTGTACATTTCCTAGGAACAAGGAGGCTCACTTAGGTCCGCACTTCAAGTACAGTTATCAAGTTCAGCAGTGTAACACTGATACAGAGCTTGTAGTCTGCCTTCCAATGTGTTCACATGTCTCAATAATGTCCTTTAGGCCTTTTCTCCTCTCTATAGTTCCAGTCTTGGATAGTGAATTGCATTTGTTATTTTCTCTGTAGTCTCTCCCTTTTTGAAGTACGGGACCCTGTGTACAGCCTGGACCTTCTCGTCTGCCGCACTCCTGAGCACGCGGTTCAGTGGGGTTCACCGCCTTGTCAGTCCCCACCATCCAGGGCCAGAACTTTCCCACCACCCACAAAAGACAGTCCAGACCAGTGTACTTCAACTCTCCAATCCCTCTGTCCTCTCTGCTGGTGGCCTGTGCTCTTTCTGTCTCCATGAATTTGCGTATTTTAGCTCTATTCATCCACATGGAATCATATGGTATCTTTCCCTTTTTGTCTGGCATGTTTCACTCAATGTGATGTTTTCAAGATTCATCCATGTACAGCATGGTTCAGAATGTCATTGCTTTTTTTTTTTTTTTTTTAGGAAAATTTATTGAAGAGAAAGTATACCTTAAGGGGTTAGTGTGGGCATGCCTGAGAGAGACGTGCCTTTGTTCCTTTGTACAGCCAAGTAACACTCCGTCGTATGGGTAGACCACATCTCGTATTTCCATTCTTCTCTTGGTGGACACTTGGGGTGCTTTTACCTTTTGGGTACTGTGAATAATGCCGCATTGAACACTGGTATCCAAGTATCTGAGTCCCTGCTTAGGGTTTTGGGGGCTATATACCCAGAAGTGGGATTGCCAGGTTGTATGGTAATCCTATACATAACTTTTTGAGGAGCTGCCAAGCTGTTTTCCTCTGAACCTGCACCATTTCATGTTCCCCCCCAACGATATACCAAGGTTCCTATTTATTTCTCTGCATCCTCACCATCGCATGTTATTTTCTGTTTTTTTTTTCCATAATAGTCATTCAGGTGGGTGTGAGGTGGTGAGCCTTAGGCGTTGATTCCTCCAGCTTGATAAGCCCAGCCCAGCCTTCTGTTTGTTGCCCCTTCATCTCAGCCTTTTAGATACCTCAGGTTCAGGAGGGATAGAGGGGTCTGTGGAATCCATCCGAGGCCCTTCCCAGAAAGCCCATCTCCTGAAGCACTCCTGTCTAGGCAGGGGCCTCCTAAGCCAGCCAGCGGGGCAGGAGGTCAGTGAGATAACTTTGTGGAGATCTCCAGGTCGCCCTGGTCCCCACATCATGGGGTGCTGTGGAGAAGAAGGAGCACACATCTCCTGTGGGCTTGCAGGTGGGGAGCTCTCAGAGCTGGAGGGCCCTGGTGGCTCCCAGTTCCACCAGGACGTGCCTGCAGTGGCAGAGGCTGTTTGCAGTGATTCTGTAGCATGTGTCGCCCGAAAGTGGAAGCTTCATTAAACATGCTTAACACTCCCTCTGGGCGATGCATGCCGGAATTTCCGCTTCTGTCTGTTCAAAAAAAGGAAGAGGAAACACTGGTCACAACCCACCAGTTGGTTTATTTTTTTTGTTTTATTAGAGAAGTTTAGAGAAGTTGTTAAGTTTATAGAAAAACCATGTAGAAAGTACAGAGTCCCTTTATTATCTCACTCCTGCCCCTAACACAACTTTCTCTATTATCAACACTTTGCATTAGTGTAGTACTTTTGTTTGCATTGATGAGATAATATTTTATCATTATACTGGTAACTATAGTCGAGAATTTCCATTAACATTCACTGTGTTGTACAGTTCTGTTTTCTTTTCTTTTTTATTCTGGGAACATATATATATAACCTAAAATTTCCCATTTTGATCATTTTCAAATTACAAGTCAGTGTTAATTACATTCGCAGTGTCGTGCTACCTTTACCACCATCCTTTACCAAAGGGTGTCCTTGCCCCTGACAGAAACTGTTTACCAGTTAAGCATTAACCCCCTATTCCCTCACCACCCATGCCCCCTCCCCGCCCCCTGGGAACCTGTATTCTAATATCTGGCTATGAATTTTCATGTTCTCATTATTTCATATAAGTGAGGTCATACCATCGTTGTCCTTTTGTACCTGGCTTAATGCACTCAACATGATATCTTGAAGGCTCACCCATGTTGTCGGGTGCATCAGGGCTTCATTCCTTTTCACAGCTGAGTACTATTCCTCTTTGTATAAATATACGTGCCACTGTTTTTTTATGGCCTTGCTTAACAGGTGCTAGTTCTCTTTCCTTCTTCTTCTTCTTTTTATTTTTATTAGAGAAGTTGTGGGTTTACGGAGCAATGATATACAAAATACAGGGTGGTTCCCGTGCACCAGCTTATTAGCACCTTGCACTGGTCGGGGGCGTTTGTCATGACTGATGACAGCACATTTTATAATTGTACTAGTAACTATAGTCCACGGGTTCACTTAGGGCTCACTGTTTGTGTTGTGCAGTTCCATGGAATTAAAAAAGTGTTTTAGTCTGTTATCATATATACAGCCCCTTTTAACCACATTCAAATAGATCATTTGGTCTTGTTGATTACATTCACGAGGCTGTGCTCCCTTCACCACCATCTGTTGCCAAAACATTTCCATCACCCCAAATAGAGACTCTACCTTTTCAGTCTTAACTCCATGTTCCCCACCCAGCCCCTTCCCCTGGCAACCTGTATTCCAGGTTGTGCATCTATGAGTTTACTTATTCTAATTATTTCATATCAGTGAGGTCATATAATCTATGTCCTTTTGTGTGTGTCTGAATTACTTCACTCAATATGGTGTTTGGGGCGGGCCGCGGTGGCTCAGCGGGCAAAGTGCTTGCCTGCTATGCCGGAGGACCTCGGTTCGATTCCCGGCCCCAGCCCATGTAACAAAAACGGAGAAACAAAATACAATAAAACAAGAAAATGTTTAAAAGATGTTTCCCTTTCTTCCTCCCTTCCTTCCTTCTATCCTTCCTTCCTTCTCTCTGTCTTTCCTTTAAAAAAAAAAAAAAAAAAAAAAAAAAAAAAAAAAAAAAAAAATATGGTGTTTGGTATCAAGAAGGGATGCTGGATATTGTCATATGACGTTTTTTCATCATTTGAAATGATCATGTGTCTTTTCACCTTTATTCTATTAATATGCTATATTATGTTAATTGATATTGTTATGTTAAACCAACCTTGCTTACCTGGTGTTCTAGTTTGCTAGCTGCCAGAATGAAATATACCAGAAGCAGAATGGCTTTTAAAAGGGAGAATTTATTAAGTTGCAAGTTTATAATTTTTTCTGTGAAAAATGTCCAAATAAAAGCAAGTCTTTAAAATTGTCCAAATTTAAGGCACCAACAAGAGGTTACCTTCACTCAAGGGAGGTTGATGATGTTCAGGTTTCTCTCTCAGCTGGAAAGGCACATGGCAAATATGGCAACATATTCTTGCTTCATGAAGTTCCCCTGGGGGCATGTTCCTTCTTCATCTCCAAAGGTCTCTGGCTGCCTGGGCTCTGGGGTTCTAAAGCTTTTTCAAAAAACGCTTCCTCTTCTAAAGGATCCCAGTAAGGTAATCAAGACCCACCTGGAATGTGTGGCGTCATATCTCCCTTTAATTAAAGGTTAATACCCACAATTGGGTGAGCCACATCTCTGTGGGAATAATCTAATCAAGTTTCCAGCCAACAGGACTGAATAGGGATGAAAAGAAATGGTTGCCTCCACAAAATGGATCAGCTTAAAACATGGCTTTTCTAGGGTACATAATCCTCTCAAACCCACACACCTGGGATAAATGCCTCTTGTTCATGGTGTGTAATTATTTTAATGTGCTGTTGGATTTGGTTTGCTGGTATTTTGTGGAGGACTTTTGCACCTATATTCATAAGAGATACTGGTCTGTGATTTTATTTTCTTGTGTCTTTATCTGGCTTTGATATATGGGTGAAGTCGGTCTCAGAATGAATTAGGGAGTATTCTCTCCTCTTCAATTTTTTGGAAGCATTTGAGCTGGATTGTGTTGCTTCCTATGAAACAGAGCTCGAAAGATATTAAGGAATGGTGAGAAAGAAAGAAAGCCAGAAAAAAAGAAAGAGACAGACGGGTTCAGGGTGTCTGAAGCTTGGCCATAACAGACAACAGACAACTTTATTCTTAACTAGTTCCTGCTTATATAGTGCAGGGTTTAGGTGACTAAAAGCATGCATACATTTCGTGATAAAACAGAGTGCCTACTTATCAGTATATTATTCCCTACATAAAAGAGATAGCTAACAAGACCTTGGGGCTTAAGAAAAAACAAACATTGATCAGTGACTGGAAAAGTATTTGCAAGCCCCCTTCGGGGAATGGTGAGAGTGGGGAGAAATCCAACTTCCCCAAGTTGAATTCTTGATATTCTCACAAGCAGTGTGGACAACCAAAGCTATAGGCTGAGCCCCCAGTCTTGGAGTTTGTTCACATGAAACTTAACCCCACAAAGGATAGGTCAAGTCTACTTAAAATTTAGGCCTAAGAGTCACCCCCAAGAGAGCCTCTTTTGTTGCTCAGATGTGGCCTCTCTCTCCAGCCAATATGATGAGCAGTCTCACCACCCTCCCCCTCTCTGCATGGGACATGACTCCCAGGGGTGTGGACCTTCCTGGCAACATGGGACAAAGATCCTGGAATGAGCTGAGACTCAGCATCAAAGGACTGAGAAAAACCCTAGAATGAGTTGAGAATTAACATCAAGGGATTGAGAGAACCTTCTGGACCAAAAGGGGAAAGAGTAAAATGAGACAAAGTGTCAATGGCTGAGAGATTCCAAACAGAGTCGAGAGGTTATCCTGGAGGTTATTCTTACGCATTAAGTAGATACCACCTTTTTGTTCAAGAGGTAGTGGAGAGGCTGGAGGGAATTGCCTGAAAATGTAGTGCTGTGTTCCAGTAGCCATGTTTCTTGATGATGATTGAACAATGATATAGCTTTCACAATGAGACTCTGTGAATGTGAAAACCTTATGTCTGATGCTCCTTTTAGCTACCATATCAACAGAAGAGTAGAACATATGGAATAAAAATAAATAATAGGGGGAACAAATGTTAAAATAAATTCAGTTTGAAATAGTGGTAAATGAAAGTGAAGAGTAAGGGGTATGGTACGTATAGTTTTTTTTTCTCTATTATCATTTTATTTCTTTTTCTGTTGTCTTTTTCTTTTTCTAAATCAATGCAAATGTACTAAGAAATGATGAATATGCAACTATCGATATTAAGAATTACTGATTGTATATGTAGAATGGAATGATATCTAAATGTTTTGTTTGTTAATTTTTTTATTAATAAAAAAAGTAAAAAGAGAAAAAGAAAAAACAAACATTCTCTCCTTCTTAGACTGTCCTCCAATAAAGCAGATAACAGTCTCCACAGTTTATTGCCGATGCCACTCCGAAGCCAGTTGTGCCCAATAAATTCCGCAGGTTTTCCATTAACCCTGGCTCCTACAGGATTGGTGTTAATTCTTGATGCTGAGTCTCAGCTCATTCCAGGATCTTTGTCCCATTTTGCCAGGAAGGTCCACACCCCTGGGAGTCATGTCCCACGCAGAGAGGGGGAGGGTGGTGAGACTGCTCATCATATTGGCTGGAGAGAGAGGCCACATCTGAGCAACAAAAGAGGCTCTCTTGGGGGTGACTCTTAGGCCTAAATTTTAAGTAGACTTGACCTATCCTTTGTGGGGTTAAGTTTCATGTGAACAAACTCCAAGACTGGGGGCTCAGCCTATAGCTTTGGTTGTCCACACTGCTTGTGAGAATATCAGGAATTCAACTTGGGGAAGTTGGATTTCTCCCCACTCTCACCATTCCCCGAAGGGGGCTTGCAAATACTTTTCCAGTCACTGATTGGTAAAATTCACCAGATGTGAAGCTATCTGGTCCGAGGCTTTTCTTTGTTGGGAGGTTCTTGATGACTGCTTCAGTCTCTGTATTTCCGATTGGTATGTTGAGATCTTCTGTTTCTTCTTGGGTCAGTATAGGTAATCTGTGTGTGTGTGTTACTCAGGGTTCTCTAGAGAAACAGAAACAATAGGAGATACCTGAAAATATGAGATTTGTAAAGGTGTCTCATGCAGCCATGGCAATGAAAGAGTCCAAAAGCTATAAGAGCAGTCTGTGAAGCTGGCAGCTCTGACTGAGGGTCTTGATGAACTCCGTAGGAGAGGCTTACTGGTTGAAGAAGCAGTAAAAATGCCTCTCTTCTTCCTTAAGTCTTCAACTGATTGGATTATCTCATTTGCCCTTAGTTGATCCTAAATGTAATCAGGCACAGCTGTGGTCAGCTGGCTGATGATTTAATATATCAGCCTTACAGTTTATCACCCAGCCACGAAATATCCTTCCAGCAATGGTCAGACCAGTGCTTGCCTGACCAGACAACTGGGCATCATCACAAGGGGACACCAGAAGCATGACCATCACAGTGTGTTTCTAGGAATTTGTCCATTTCATTGTGTTGTCTAACATGTTGGCAAATAGTTGCATAGTGTCCTCTTAGAGTCCTTTTTATTCCAATGTGGTCGGCAGTAGTGTCTCCCTTTTCATTTCTGGCTTCTGTCCTCTTTTTTTCCTTCAGCATTCTTGCTGAACAATTTCATTGTTCTTTTTAAAGAACCAACTTTAGATTTTTCTTTCTTTCTTTCTTTCTTTATTTTATTTATTTATTTTTTCATTCAGTGTTTTAACATGATTACTTTACAATTAGGTATTATTGTGCTGTCCATTTTTGAGTTTTTGTATCTAGTCCTGTTGCACAGTCTGTATCCCTTCAGCTCCAATTACCCATTATCTTACCCTGTTTCTAACTCCTGCTGGACTCTGTTACCAACGACATATTCCAAGTTTATTCTCGAATGTTGGTTCACATCAGTGGGACCATACAGTATTTGTCTTTCAGTTTTTGGCTAGACTCACTCAGCATAATGTTCCCTAGGTCCATCCATGTTATTACATGCTTCATAAGTTTATCCTGTCTTAAAGCTGCATAATATTCCATCGTATGTACATACCACAGTTTGTTTAGCCACTCGTCTGTTGATGGACATTTTGGCTGTTTCCATCTCTTTGCAATTGTAAATAACGCTGCTATAAACATTGGTGTGCAAATGTCCGTTTGTGTCTTTGCCCTTAAGTCCTTTGAGTAGATTTCCAGCAATGGTATTGCTGGGTCGTATGGCAATTCTATATTCAGCTTTTTGAGGAACCACCAAACTGCCTTCCACAGTGGTTGCACCATTTGACATTCCCACCAACAGTGGATAAGTGTGCCTCTTTCTCCGCATCCTCTCCAGCACTTGTCATTTTCTGTTTTGTTTATAATGGCCATTCTGGTGGGTGTGAGATGATATCTCATTGTGGTTTTTTTTTTTTTTTTCCACAAGGGTAAATAGAAAATATTTTTAATTGAACAAAATGAAAACACATGATAAAAATTTGTGGGTGCAGCTATAGCAGTACACAGGGAGAATTTTTTTTTTTTTATTAATTAACGGAAAAAAGAAAAAAAGAAATTAACCCAACATTTAGAAATCATACCATTCTACATATGCAATCAGTAATTCTTAACATCATCACATAGATGCATGATCATCGTTTCTTAGTACATTTGCATCGGTTTAGAAGAACTAGCAACACAACAGAAAAAGATATAGAATGTTAATATAGAGAAAAAAAATAAAAGTAATAATAATAGTAAAAACAAACAAAAAAAACCAACCAGACAAAAACAAACAAAAAACAGAAAAACAACAACAACAAAAAAAAAAACCTATCCCTCAGATGCAGCCTCATTCAGTGTTTTAACATGATTACTTTACAATTAGGTATTATTGTGTTGTCCATTTTAGAGTTTTTGTATCTAGTCCTGCTGCACAGTCTGTATCCTATCAGTTCCAATTACCCATTATCTTACCCTGTTTCTAACTCCTGCTGGACTCTGTTACCAACGACATATTCCAAGTTTATTCTCGAATGTCGGTTCACATCAGTGGGACCGTACAGTATTTGTCTTTCAGTTTTTGGCTAGACTCACTCAGCATAATGTTCCCTAGGTCCATCCATGTTATTACATGCTTCATAAGTTTATCCTGTCTTATAATATTCCATCGTATGTATCTACCACAGTTTGTTTAGCCACTCGTCTGTTGATGGACATTTTGGCTGTTTCCATCTCTTTGCAATTGTAAATAACGCTGCTATAAACATTGGTGTGCAAATGTCCGTTTGTGTCTTTGCCCTTAAGTCCTTTGAGTAGATTTCCAGCAATGGTATTGCTGGGTCATATGGCAATTCTATATTCAGCTTTTTGAGAAACCGCCAAACTGCCTTCCACAGTGGTTGCACCATTTGACATTCCCACCAACAGTGGATAAGTGTGCCTCTTTCTCCACATTCTCTCCAGCACTTGTCATTTTCTGTTTTGTTTATAATGGCCATTCTGGTGGGTGTGAGATGATATCTCATTGTGGTTTTGATTTGCATTTTTCTAATGGCCAGGGACATTGAGCATCTCTTCATGTGCCTTTTGGCCATTTGTATTTCCTCTTCTGATAGGTGTCTGTTCAAGTCTTTTTCCCATTTTGTAATTGGGTTGGCTGTCTTTTTGTTGTTGAGTTGAACAATCTCTTTATAAATTCTGGATACTAGACCTTTATCTGATATGTCATTTCTAAATATTGTCTCCCATTGTGTAGGCTGTCTTTCTACTTTCTTGATGAAGTTCTTTGATGCACAAAAGTGTTTAATTTTGAGGAATTCCCATTTATTTATTTCCTTCTTCAGTGCTCTTGCTTTAGGTTTAAGGTCCATAAAACTGCCTCCAATTGTAAGTTTCATAAGATATCTCCCAGCATTTTCCTCTAACTGTTTTATGGTCTTAGACCTAATGTTTAGATCTTTAATCCATTTTGAGTTAACTTCTGTATAGGGTGTGAGATATGGGTCCTCTTTCATTCTTTTGCATATGGATATCCAGTTCTCTAGGCACCATTTATTGAAGAGACTGTTCTGTCCCAGGTGAGTTGACTTGACTGCCTTATCAAAGATCAAATGTCCATAGATGAGAGGGTCTATATCTGAGCACTCTATTCGATTCCATTGGTCGATATATCTATCTTTATGCCAATACCATGCTGTTTTGACCACTGTGGCTTCATAATATGCCTTAAAGTCAGGCAGCGCGAGGCCTCCAGCTTCGTTTTTTTTCCTCAAGATGTTTTTAGCAATTCGGGGCACCCTGCCCTTCCAGATAAATTTGCTTATTGGTTTTTCTATTTCTGAAAAATAAGTTGTTGGGATTTTGATTGGTATTGCATTGAATCTGTAAATCAATTTAGGTAGGATTGATATCTTAACTATATTTAGTCTTCCAATCCATGAACACGGTATGCCCTTCCATCTATTTAGGTCTTCTGTGATTTCTTTTAACAGTTTTTTGTAGTTTTCTTTGTATAGGTTTTTTGTCTCTTTAGTTAAATTTATTCCTAGGTATTTTATTCTTTTAGTTGCAATTGTAAATGGGATTCGTTTCTTGATTTCCCCCTCAGCTTGTTCATTACTAGTGTATAGAAATGCTACAGATTTTTGAATGTTGATCTTGTAACCTGCTACTTTGCTGTACTCATTTATTAGCTCTAGTAGTTTTGTTGTGGATTTTTCCGGGTTTTCGACATATAGTATCATATCGTCTGCAAACAGTGATAGTTTTACTTCTTCCTTTCCAATTTTGATGCCTTGTATTTCTTTTTCTTGTCTAATTGCTCTGGCTAGAACCTCCAACACAATGTTGAATAATAGTGGTGATAGTGGACATCCTTGTCTTGTTCCTGATCTTAGGGGGAAAATTTTCAGTTTTTCCCCATTGAGGATGATATTAGCTGTGGGTTTTTCATATATTCCCTCTATCATTTTAAGGAAGTTCCCTTGTATTCCTATCTTTTGAAGTGTTTTCAACAGGAAAGGATGTTGAATCTTGTCAAATGCCTTCTCTGCATCAATTGAGATGATCATGTGATTTTTCTGCTTTGATTTGTTGATGTGGTGTATTACATTAATTGATTTTCTTATGTTGAACCATCCTTGCATACCTGGGATGAATCCTGCTTGGTCATGATGTATAATTCTTTTAATGTGTTGTTGGATACGATTTGCTAGAATTTTGTTGAGGATTTTTGCATCTATATTCATTAGAGAGATTGGTCTATAGTGTTCTTTTTTTGTAATATCTTTGTCTGGTTTTGGTATGAGGGTGATGTCGGCTTCATAGAATGAATTAGGTAGTTTTCCCTCCACTTCGATTTTTTTGAAGAGTTTGAGGAGAGTTGGTACTAATTCTTTCTGGAATGTTTGGTAGAATTCACATGTGAAGCCGTCTGGTCCTGGACTTTTCTTTTTAGGAAGCTTTTGGATGACCAATTCAATTTCTTTACTTGTGATTGGTTTAGGAACCCGTCCATTTCATCTAAATTGTTGTATTTATTAGCGTAAAGTTGTTCATAGTATCCTGTTATTACCTCCTTTATTTCTGTGAGGTTAGTAGTTATGTCTCCTCTTCCATTTCTGATCTTATTTATTTGCATCCTCTCTCTTCTTCTTTTTGTCTATCTTGCTAAGGGCCCATCAATCTTATTGATTTTCTCATAGAACCAACTTCTGGTCTTATTGATTTTCTCTATTGTTTTCATGTTTTTAATTTCATTTATTTCTGCTCTGATCTTTGTTATTTCTTTCCCTTTGCTTGCTTTGGGATTAGTTTGCTGTTCTTTCTCCAGTTCTTCCAAGTGGACAGTTAATTCCTGCATTTTTGCCTTTTCTTCTTTTCTGATATAGGCATTTAGGGCAATAAATTTCCCTCTTAGCACTGCCTTTGCTGCGTCCCATAAGTTTTGATATGTTGTGTTTTCATTATCATTCGCTTCGAGGTATTTACTAATTTCTCTTGCAATTTCTTCTTTGACCCACTCGTTGTTTAAGAGTGTGTTGTTGAGCCTCCATGTATTTGTGGATTTTCTGGCACTCTGCCTATTATTGATTTCCAACTTCATTCCTTTATGATCCGAGAAAGTGTTGTGTATGATTTCAATCTTTTTAAATTTGTTAAGACTTGCTTTATGACCCAGCATATCTTTGAGAATGATCCATGAGCACTTAGAAAAAGGTGTATCCTGCTGTTGTGGGATGTAATGTCCTATAAATGTCTGTTAAGTCTAGCTCATTTATAGTAATATTCAGATTCTCTATTTCTTTATTGATCCTCTGTCTAGATGTTCTGTCCATTGATGAGAGTGGGGAATTGAAGTCTCCAACTATTATGGTATATGTGTCTATTTCCCTTTTCAGTGTTTGCGGTGTATTCCTCACGTATTTTGGGGCATTCTGGTTTGGTGCGTAAATATTTATGATTGTTATGTCTTCTTGTGGAATTGTTCCTTTTATTAGTAGGTAGTGTCCTTCTTTGTCTCTTTTAACTGTTTTACATTTGAAGTTTAATTTGTTGGATATTAGTATAGCCACTCCTGGTCTTTTCTGGTTGTTATTTGCATGAAATATCTTTTCCCAACCTTTCACTTTCAACCTATGTTTATCTTTGGGTCTAAGATGTGTTTCCTGTAGACAGCATATAGAAGGATCCTGATTTTTAATCCATTCTGCCAATCTATGTCTTTTGATTCGGGAATTCAGTCCATTAACATTTAGTGTTATTACTGTTTGAATAATATTTTCCTCTAACATTTTGCCTTTTGTATTATATATATCATATCTGACTTTCCTTCTTTCTACACTCTTCTCCATACTTCTCTCTTCTATCTTTTTGTGTCTGACTCTAGTGCTCCCTTTAGTATTTCTTGCACAGCTGGTCTCTTGGTCACAAATTCTCTCAGTGACTTTTTGTCTGAGAATGTTTTAATTTCTCCCTCATTTTTGAAGGACAATTTTGCTGGATATAGGAGTCTTGGTTGGCAGTTTTTCTCTTTTAGTAAATTAAATATATCATCCCACTGTCTTCTAGCCTCCATGGTTTCTGCTGAGAAATCTACACATAGTCTTATTGGGTTTTCCTTGTATGTGATGGATTGTTTTTCTCTTGCTGCTTTCAAGATCCTCTCTTTCTCTTTGACCTCTGACATTCTAACTAGTAAGTGTCTTGGAGAATGCCTATTTGGGTCTAATCTCTTTGGGGTGCGCTGCACTTCTTGGATCTGTAATTTTAGGTCTTTCATGAGAGTTGGGAAGTTTTCAGTGATAATTTCTTCCATTAGTTTTTCTCCTCTTTTTCCCTTCTCTTCTCCTTCTGGGACACCCACAACACGTATATTTGTGCGGTTCATATTGTCCTTGAGTTCCCTGATACCCTGTTCAAATTTTTCCATTCTTTTCCCGATAGTTTCTGTTTCTTTTTGGAATTCAGATGTTCCATCCTCCAAATCACTAATTCTATCTTCTGTCTCTTTAAATCTATCATTGTAGGTATCCATTGTTTTTTTCCATCTTTTCTACTTTATCCTTCACTTCCACAAGTTCTGTGATTTGTTTTTTCAGTTTTTCTATTTCTTCTTTTTGTTCAGCCCATGTCTTCTTCATGTCCTCCCTCAATTTATCGATTTCGTTTTTGAAGAGGTTTTCCATTTCTGTTCGTATATTCAGCATTAGTTGTCTCAGCTCCTGTATCTCATTTGAACTATTGGTTTGTTCCTTTGACTGGGCCATATTTTCAATTTTTTGAGCGTGATCCGTTATCTTCTGCTGGCGACTGGGCATTTAGTCAGATTTCCCTGGGTACTGGACCCAACAGTTTGGAAGATTTTTCTGTGAAATCTCTGGGATCTGTGTTTCTTATCCTGCCCAGTAGGTGGCGCTCGTGGCACACGTTTGTCTGCGGGTCCCACCAGTAAAAGGTGCTGTGGGTCCTTTAACTTTGGAAAACTCTCGCCTTCGGGGAGGTTCGCTAGCCGAAGCGGCTTGGAGGAGTGCCAGCTGGCCCAGGGTCCGAACGTGGGGAGGGACACCGGCCGCCACAGCCCGGGAGAGCGCCCGTCCGAATTTCCTAGTCGGCCCGGGGCGCCAAGTGTGGTGGAAGGGCGCCAGCCACCGCGGCCCGCCCAGGAGAGTGCACCATTCCCGGGGAGTCACGTATTTCAAAAGCCCCCCCCCCAGTCACCGTTCTCCGCGGCCTGGGGATTTCCGATCCAATTCTCTCAGTTGGTCCGTGTTGCTGCGCGTGGTGTGGGCGCCTGCTGCTGCGGCTTAAGGGGACCGCCTGTCCAATTCTCCCAGCCGGCCCGGGAAGGGGGAAGGGAGGAACTCCGGCCGCTTGCCACCCCGCCCGGTGAAGCCCCCCAACTTTAGATTTTGTTGGTCTGTTATTCATTTTCTGTTCTCTATTTCATTTATCTCTACCCTAACCATTGTCATTTCCTTCCTTCTGCTTGCTTCAGCTTTAGCTTGCTCTTCTTTCTTGAGGTCTTCCAATTTTGAGGTTAGGTCTGATTTGAGATCTTTCCTCTTTTCTAATGTAAGCATTTAGAGCTAAAAGTTTTCTCTGAGCACTGCCTCTGCTGCATCGTATAAGTTTTGATATGTTGTATTTTCGTTGTCGCTGACTTCAAGATAGTTCCTAATTTCCCTTGTGGTAGCCACTTGAACCCACTGACTGTCTTAGAATATGTTGTTTAATTTTAATATTTGTGCAATTTCCATTTCACTCTCTGTTATTGATTTCTAGCTTCAGTCTCTTGCGGTCAGAGAAGAAACCTTGTATGATTTCAATATGTTTTAAATTTATTGAGACTTATTTTGTTACCTAAGATATGGTTTATCCTGGAGAATGATCATGTGCGCTTGAGAAGAATATATGTTGTTCTTGTTGTTGTTTGTCATTGCCGTCTTCTATATGTCTGTTAGGTCTAATTGGTTTAGAGTATCATTCAAGTCCTGTATTTCCTTATTGATCTTCTGACTAAATGTTCTATCCATTATTGAAAGTGGTGTATTAAAATCTCTTACTAGTTAACGTAGAACTGCCAATTTCTCCCTCCAAGTCTGTCAGTATTTCCTTGATATATTTTGGGGTTCTGCTATCAGGTGCATATATATTTATAATTGTTGCATCTTCTTGTTGAATTGACCCCTTCATCAGTATATAACGAATAGATCTAGAAGTGGGATTGTTAGGTCATGCTAATTCTCTACTTAACTTTCTGAGAACCACCAAACTGTTCTACAGTTGCTCCAGTGAATAAATTTTTTTTGACTATGTCCTGCTGTGTAGTTAGAAGAAGGCTGCACTCCCAGCCTCGTTGCCAGTTTGTTCTCCTGGGTCAGGAAGGGCACTCAGTCTTGAGGAGCAGCTTCCCACCCATCCTTGCCATGGATGAATCCATCTTGCCCCGTATTCCTGGAGCGACCCTGACCGATTCCCCACTCTTTCCGGGTTTCAAAGCTCTTTTCCGTCGACTTCCAATGAAGAGAGCACTCATTCTAATGTTGAACTTCTTTCCACCCTTTTCAGAATATGCCGAGTTTTTGCACTGCAAGTCCAAAAAGTTTACAGACTTCGATGAAGTCCGGCAGGAGATCGAAGCGGAGACGGACAGGGTCACGGGGACCAACAAAGGCATCTCCCCTGTGCCCATCAATCTGCGGGTCTACTCACCACACGGTAGGCGCCCGGCTGGAACCTGCCGCGGAGAGGCCCAGGAGCTGCCCACTCTGCCTACCGAGCCTGGCAGGAGCAGCCACTGTCACGAAAATACGCCTCCTCCCGGTTTTCTTCACACACCCCCAGCCCTTTTGATTGTTGTCCCCCCACCTTTGATAGCTACAGAGAAATTGATCTGAGCTCTAAGGAAAAACATTACGGAAAGATTCTCTGGAGTGGTAGGGACGGTAGCAAATGGCAGCTGGATGGCCCTTTGAGAGGGGGCAGCCACCACCTGGCTCCCAGGCAGTGGTGGCCACAGATTGACACAGACCTAAGACAGCCAGTCCTCTGCTTCCTTGAGAGGGGCCAAAAGCCGGACTTGCACACCGAATGTCTTGGTTATAAAACCCTGCACCCTTTCAACAGAGCAGCCTCTAACCCCAAGGCCTGGGGTACCAGCTCAGCTGGCACTTGGGGAATATTTGAGTATCTGAACTGCTCTATATGGGTTCCTTGTAGTGGGTTTTCACATTTAATTTATTGTATTGAGATATATTCACACACCATACAGTCCATCCAAAGTATGCAGTCAGTGACTCAAATCTATTTTTGAATGAATAATGCCTGTACCTGGCTTACCAGTCAAAAATTACAAAAAAGAGTATGCAGTGAGAAACCAGCCTGCCCCTCTGTATTACAAATCTATTTCATGCCTTTCAAATGATTTAGAATACCAGCTTAAGCAATTATGAGTATATGTGTGTTTAGTGTATGTCTGTGAATAGCTGTTTTGCTCAAATTGTAGCATAATATAGAGATCAGTTTTGCCTCTTTGTATGAACACATCTGAGTGTGTTTCATATCAGTAAACAAAAAATACCATCTTTGTGTTTTTAAAGCTCCCTTAGTATTGGCTGAAATTTATTTAACTGTTTAAACTGAAACTTATTTAACTGCAAATGGAACTGTCCTGAGTTTAAAACTGTGTATCATCTAAATAGAGCAGGCCCCCGCCTAAGGGTATCCGTGGGGTGGGGTCCTAGAAGGGGTATGGCATCCACACGTGTGACCCAGTTGGCACACCAGGAGAAATCCTGAGGTCTGAGCCCTGATTGCCCGGGGCCCCTGGGAAAATCAGCCAGCTGGGGTGCTGCAGGGTCGGGCGCCTCCTTTCCCCAAGTTCTGACCACGCTGTGCTCCTCTGCTCTCCCCCCAGTGCTGAACTTGACCCTCATCGACCTTCCGGGCATCACCAAGGTACCTGTCGGGGACCAGCCCCCGGACATCGAGTACCAGATCAAGGAAATGATCCTGCAGTTCATCAGCCGGGAGAGCAGCCTGATCCTGGCTGTCACCCCCGCCAACATGGACCTGGCCAACTCAGACGCCCTCAAGTTGGCCAAGGAGGTCGATCCCCAGGGTAACTACTGCACCCAGAGCCTTGGCTCCCTCGTCAAGACGCCGCCAAGTGTTGGCTTGGAATACTTGGTGCGCAGGCACTGGTGTTCTCTCTGGCATGTGGCCTCCCTAGGAAATGTCTTCTGGGGTCACACTGCTTCCCCTGAGGACCGTCCGTCCCCTGGAGGCCACTGTGTGGCCATCAGGTATTCCTCCTTGAGCATGATGGTGCCCCGTTCACCTGCCCAGGATGCTCATGAGGGCAGTGGGATGAGCCCAGAGATCAAAGGTCGCAGGTACACACCCAAATTCTGCCTCTAGAAGTTATTTACCCTCCCTGGGGCTTGTCTCCTCCTCCTCCCACCCCCCACCAAAGTGGGAACAGCAGTCCCCAAGTATGGGGCTGTGGTGAGGGCTGCAGATTGTCTCCACGAACTAGTCAGCTCAAGGTTGAAAATTCAGATCTCCTGAGGGGTCAGCAAGCAAAGTAAAAAGTGACAAGTTAACAAAGCAAGGAAAGGCAAGAGGGAGGGTTGGGAACTGTGGTGTCCCTGGCCACAGGCACTCAGGGCCAAGCTTTTCAAATGGCCATTTACTCAGAAAGCGTTAGTTACGCACTCGCTCTGTGCCAGGCTCTGTTTTGGCTCTGGGATCCCTATAGGACAAAACCGACAGGGTCCCTTGCCACCTGCAGGAAGCTGCTATTCCAGTGGAGAGAAAGAATACAGCAGGGAAGGAAGCAAGTGAGATAATTTCGGGGAGCAGTAAGTGCTGTGAAGAAATGAGGACCTTCTGATTGTGCCTGGGGTGGGAGGGGGTCAGGGGCCTTTGAAGGAGGGAGATTTCAGGCATGACCAGAAGGATGAAAAGAGGTAAAATTGAAGAATATGGACAGTGGGTACTAAAATTCTGGGAGTGACTTGGAGCTCGGTGTATTTGAGATCCAGCAAGGGGACCCAGGTGGGCAGTGCAGAGTGCGCTCAGGGGAGCACCAGGGGCTGGTCGAGCAGGCCCTTGTAGGTCACGTGGGACTTGAATTCTACTCTGAGAATGTTGCGGATGTTTAAGCTATGTATAACCCAAACTGAAATTTTTGCAAAATGCCCTCTGACTGCTGAAAATCCACAGCGGTGTGGGAGGCATTGGGGACCAGGGAGGAGCTGGGTGAGTCACTGAGGCCGTGCAGTCTCTGTGACTTACGTCTTCTGGGTTGACCCTGACCGCCAGCCCCTTTAAGTTCAGGGCTCTGGGCTCTGCTTCGGTCACACTAGTGGGTGGGAAAGAGGCGGTGCCAACTTCCTCGCCACAGTCTTCCAGACTTGCTTTCCCAAGAGAGGCTGCCCTGCACTGTGGGGACCAGTTCCCAGGGTTCCCAGCCCCTCCCAGCTGCCCAGCAACCCCAGGCTGGCCCTCAGGGTTGGCTGTGGCAGTTGGTCTCTGGGCTTGGGCTGTGCTATGAGGATTTGCTTGACTCTGGATGATTTGGGGAGAGGAAGAATTCAATGGGTTGGTTACCAGAGTGGAATTTTGGTCATTCAGGTGGCATGTAACCCTGAAAACGGTTGCTGTGGATTCACATGCTCTTTTGGGACTCTGCCTGCAACTCAAAGGGCACAGCATTGGGGCCCTAACCTGAGATTGGCGTTTGTGTCAGTGCAGTTTGCCCCTGACCCAGCAGCAGCAAGATGCTGTCAGTGACAGTCCCAACCATGCCGATAGGGAAGACCTGCTGAGATCAGGGCCATTACTGATGCCATGTGGTTATGGGGTCCCAAGGAGGTGACGTATCAGTGCATCCCAGATCCCATCGCCTGGAAGTGGTGGGTCTGGCTGTACCCCAGGTGGCCTGTGGCCACCAGCCCCTGCCCCCTCCTGGTAGCACCCTCTGACATCTGGGCTCTTTCAGGCCTGCGGACCATTGGCGTCATCACCAAGCTTGACCTGATGGATGAAGGCACCGACGCCAGAGACATCCTGGAGAACAAGCTGCTCCCCTTGAGAAGAGGTGCGGCTGGAGGCGGGGGGGCCCTGGGAGGAAGGCAGAGACGTCCTGCTGGGACGCACACACCCAGTGCTCACTGTCCCCTGTTGCTCTGCTAACCCAGTACTAGCTGCTTTTACCCTTGGTTGTAAATCATTCTTTTTTTTTCCTATGCATGTGTCTTATTTTTCTGATTTGTATACATTCATTTTTTTCAATTGCCAGTTCACATCTGCTAACTTTTGGAGCATGCAGGATGAGAAAAGTAAAATCACCTGCAGTCCTAGTGCCCTGACATAGGCACTCTAGATCGCCTTCCAAACATTTTTTTTTCCCACTAGCATTTGTAACTTTTAAAAATTTTTTGTACTTCTAGTGTAAAAAAATTTTTCCAAAGCAGATAGAAGAGTTTGACAAGTCACCATGAAACTTTACCCAGCTTCAGGGGTTTCCTACCCTTTGCCAATCTGGAATTCCAATCCTGTCCTCTCCTATTGTTTGGTTTTTTTTCTCTCTTGGGAGTTTGAAAGCAAATCCAAAAAAATCATATAATTTTCACATAAGTATTTTAAGTGTCTTTTTGAGCAGTTCCCCCTCCCATCCTTTTTGTTTTTCCATCCCATTTGTTTGTGGACAAAACCAGATCCTCTGTCCTGTATAATATCACACATTTGGGATGTGGCTAGTTTGTAATTAGATCCGGATGGGGATCTCTCTGGGGTCAAGTTCAGGTTCAGGTTTTCTGATAGAAACAAAGTATATTTATTTGCAAAGATGAGACTAGGAAACCTTTATTGAGTATCTGTTACGTATCAGACCAAGCTCTTTATGTGGAGAGATGCATTTAATCTTGACAGTAACCCAGCAAGGTGACTCCCATCTCCATTTTATAAACAAAGAAACTGAGGCTCAGAGAGGCGAAATCCATGGCCCCAGCTCACAAGACTAGGAAGCAGCAGGGCTGGTTTTGCACCTGACTCTCCAGCTGCAGGCTGCCCTGTACCCTGCTTTTCTGTTTCGTTTTGCAGAATATCACAGTGCTTCCCCAGGACAGGCAAATAGTCTGTGGATAGTGGTGTACTGTACGGGTGGGTGCCTGGGCGTTTGTTGAACACTTCGTTGTTCCCTGCTTTTTACTGTGGTGCAGCAGCGAATATCCACATAGGTTCTTCATGTGTGTGTGTGTGTGTGTGTGTGTGTGGTTTTGTTAGGCCATTTCTTCCCTCTATGCTCTTTTCTCAGCTGTGGACATCTCGGCCCTTATACCTTGCCAGTATCATTTAGGTCTTTGCTCCCTGGGCTTCCCTCCTCAGTGCCTGGGAGCTGAGATTTGGAATAGACAGAGGGAGATTTTGGGAGCCTCATTGCGGCCTTACGCAGTGCAGCTGAGACATTGAGTGGTGGGGTAGCCCTGTGGTAGCAGGGGGCATGCTTGGGGGTGAAATTCAGAAACCCACTTGGCTTACAGAGCAGAGGCCAAGAAGCAGATGGGTTGGCCACAGAGATTTTATGAAGGAAATGTGGATGCTGAGAAAGAAAAACCTAGCCAGACACCTCCTGCCCCCTCCAGCACCCCCCACTGAGCCACCCTAACCTCCTTGCTCCCCTGCACGTGTCCATCTTAGAACCCATGGACGTTGGCATCTGGGAACTCTACTTCCCACCCTCAGCTCCTGAGTGGCTAGATGGCACGCACCTCCCGGCATTGTTTGACCCTGGCTCACTGTCATCCACCTCTCCCTTTTTTGTGCCTTCATTTCTGTTTCCAAGAAAGACAACTCTTTATTCTGCCTACTCACTTGGGTGCTGCTCCCATCTGGGGACCTCGGCTTCTTCCTCCCTCAGCTTTCTCCTCTAGTCATGTGTCTTCAGAATCCCTGCAAAGAATCCTTCTTCTCGCCAACAGGCTCAGATCTCCTAAACTGTTATAGGGACCAAAACCGTACCTCCTGCCTTTTCTCTCCTACCTGCTGTTTCCTGTGTGCGTTGTATGAGAGAGAGAGTTGGGGCTTCAAATGAATCTGGGCTCAGGTCGTGGTTCCCCTTCTGATTCTTTGTCTCGGGCCCCTCATTGTCAAATGGATGTAAGGATATCTATGGGGAGCTCGCAGTGCAGTCGTGTCTGCACAGCACCCAACAGGAAGGGCGTATGGCACTGCTCCCCTCCTTCCAAGAGGACCGTTATGTGACTCCCCACACCCACGAGGATGGAGGAGGCTGCACGTGGCTGTCACTAGAAGGCCTCTCCCTTCCCTACCTGCCTTTCCAAGTTTGCTATAACAAGGCCCATGTGTGCTTACTGAGGCCAGGTCCTTGATTTCCCTTTAATGCCCATTTGCACAGCTGTCCAGGAGGGGCTTCATGCCCATGCTTGGGGCACCTAGCATCCTGGCTTTGTGGAGTGCCACCCCCTGCCCTTCTCCTTTCCCAGTTTCTTCATGTCCAGTGCTGCAAGTCTTGTCCTCACACTAACATTTTACTTATCAAAATAGGTTTTCATGTTAAAAATAAATTCCCAAAGGGTCCCGAAGTCAGTAAATTGAGGCAGTTGTGTATCTCCCAGCCCCTTTCCCAAGAATGGTTTCTCACAACACTGTTAGCTGTTTCCTGGCCTTTGTTCCCGAAAACACGGATGCAAATATATATATATATATATATTTAATTATCCACGTTTTCTTGAAGTACTTCTTCCACTCCATGTGTTATGTGTAAATTAACAATCCCTCAAGAATTAGCTTTGGGTGGCCTCTAACTCGGTTTGTCAACATGGTCCGTTGAATCATCCACCTTTTCCCCTACTGAGTTTAAAGTGTTAACTTTTCAGTTCCCACTGTTTTCCGGGTATATTTTTTGGACTCTCTGTGCTGTTCTTCTTATTTCTATGGGCATGCGTGCCCTAGTATACCCACCTGTTTTAAACATAATCATGCTTTTTTTTTTAATGCAATTTTATTGAGCGGTATCCACACACCATACAATCCCTCCAAAGTGTATAATCATACAACGTAATCATAACCATACAAACTAAAGGCTTTTTATTAGGTTCGACTCCCTGGCAAGGTCCGTTGTAACACGTACTTTCCCTTGCCTGCCTGTAGAGCTCAGCTTGTGGACTTGAGCTTCCCCAGAGCGCTTCTCTGTCCCCCTCACAGCAGGCTGGTGGCAGCCTCTTCCTCCTCCCGACACTTCTGGGGCTCTTGGGGGCACCCCCACTGGTGTTTCCCAGTTGCTTGTCCCCAAGTGTGACCCAGGGGCGGGGGGTCAGCACCCCCGTGCGCTGACACCCCCTGTCCGCAGGCTACATCGGCGTGGTGAACCGCAGCCAGAAGGACATCGAGGGCAGGAAGGACATCCGCTCCGCCCTGGCCGCCGAGAGGAAGTTCTTCCTCTCTCACCCGGCCTACCGGCACATGGCCGACCGCATGGGCACCCCGCACCTGCAGAAGACCCTGAACCAGGTATGCGGGCGGCACGTGGTACCCTGGCCACGGGCCCGGCCCCTGGCCAGGGCAGCCCTCGTTTCAGCTCAGGGGTTCAGTCCCCTGGGTTCAGTCCCCTCATTTGATTCAGGGCCTGGTAGGGAGCGGGGAGTTCAGTGAGCAGGCGCCATTGTGACCAGGACCGGGTGCTGTTCCTTTCATTCCCGTCGTGGTTACCAGTAACCATGAGTCACGTGCCCGGAAGCCTGCATCTGCCACTGCTTGTGGGGTCCTGGGCTGGGTTTGGGGCGCCAGCCTGAGCCATGGCGAAGAGACCAGCGGCAGTACCCTGCAGCTGTGCGAGGGGGGCCCAGAGCCTCGGTCTCGGCCCATCCGAAGCGCAGCCCTGCCACACTGAGCCACCCTTCCTTGACAGTCAGGCAGCAGTTCCTGCTGTCCCTGCACCCTAGGGGAACCCAGCGCCTGTACCGCGTGACTTACTGCAAGGCTCAAGCCCTAGTACCTCCTGGGACTCTGCTGTCATTCATTTTTTAGTAGGTAGCATAGTCACAGGGTTCACAAACAGCTGCGGCATGCAGAGGTGTACAGGGACGCACCCCTTCTGTCGCCTCCCTCACACCCGCAGAGAAACACTGTCCTTACCCAATTTGTATGTCCCCCTGAGTTTCCTTCTGTGAATCAAAGCAGGACACACTAGAGAGAGGCATGCTCCCCCCTCTTATCATGAAATGTGATGTACTCACGGCCCTGCCTCCCACTTTTTTTACTCAAAAACGTATCCCTGAGCCCTGTGCGTGTGTGGGGTAAGAAAAACCCTTCCTCACTGGTTTCTGCAACTGCCTCCAAGTTCCCAAGCAGGTGGGCCCTCATTTATTTCACCAGTCTGCCTTGCACGCCATGGGATGCCCCTTCCTGTGAATAAAAGACTGCAGTTAATAGCGTGGTTTTGCACTTGCTCCTGCTTCTCTGTAGGTCGCGTCCTTGATGTGGGATCAGGTCAGGACACTGTGAGAGGCCGGGCCTGTGGCTGGGCTGCCCTCCAGTGGGATGAGGCCCACGCCCCCTCGCTGTGTGAGGGCAGCTTCCAGAACGGGGCAGAGCCGCAGCATACTGGGGACTACAGCCCCCTAGGGACACAGCGGGCAGTGAGAGCACGGCCTGTCCTCAGGGAAGCACGCTTCTCATGGGGGAGCCAGACGCAAACCAAGCTGGCAGCCCAATGCCTGATCCAGGACAGGTGGCGCTGGGGGCTGGGCACAGGCCTAGGCAGCAGGGGTCCCCGGAGAAGGCTGTCCCCTCCTGGTGAACAGAGAAGGAAGTTGGCATCCAGGGCAAGTGACCCCTGCCCAAGAGGAATCCCGCATCTGCTGGGGTCTGCCTGTGCAGAGGGCGGAGGGAGGGGAAGGGAAGGAGCGCTGCAGGCAGCGGGGCCCCCAAGAGCCTCAGCTCCATAGCGTCTGCCCCTCCACAGCCCAGACCCCGGCCTTTAAAGACTGCAGCACCCACAGGAGAGATGAGGGGCTGAGAGTGGGCAGGGGGAGCCTCTGGGAGACCCCCTACCCGGTCCACACCACAGGGCGCGGGTGCCTTGATGCCTTCTTCCCAGCCTGTTGGATACTTGGCAAATCCTTCCTAAGTGTAAGACAGACGTCACGAAATCTGCTTTCCACTTTTTGTGTATTTGCTACTTTCTGGCTTTTGTTTTACTGTTTGCTTTGCTGTTTTTTTTTTAAATAACTTTCTTCTGTCACAACAACAACAACAAAATCATGCCGCCCCAGTACAGTGACTGCTGACTTCCCCCCAGCCGGGATGCGCGCGTCCCTCCCGGGGGCCCCCAGCGGGCTGCCCTGCTGGGATCCCTTAGAGACCTGCAGGGCCTTGAGAGACATCTGGGGATGTAGAGTCCGCCTTTCTCCTCCCTCCCTCTCTCCCTCCTTTCAGACCTTCATGCCTTCCCTTTGCCTTTCGCTTTCACTTCCTCATTTCCTTCGTCCGTTCCTTCTCTTTTTAAAAAAAATATTATCTTAAACTTTTAAATGTGAAACACTTTAAAAACCTACAGGGCAATTTAAAAATGATACAAATCCAATACAGAGATTCCAACATACTGCTATCTCATTAGATACCCAGATCCGTCAGTTTTAACATTTTGTCCCATTTGCTTTATCATTCTATCTAGATCCATTTATGTGTTCTCTGTCTCTGTCAATTTTCTAAACATTTGAGAAGTTGTATACATTATGCTGTTTGAATACATAATGATTCCATGTGTATTTCCTAAGGGCAAGGATTTGCACTTACCTAACTACCTTAATACTTTTGAACTTGTAACAAGTTCAAAAACTTTAGCATTGACATAAAGCTGATTGTCTACAATCCAGTTTTTTCGTATGTCCCAATAATGTCCCTTTGAACTTTTTCTTTTCCATTATTTGATACCATTCAGTCATGTATTATATTAAATTGTCATTATCTCTTTAATTGCTCATTTTTTACTTGTGATTATAGGAACATATCTGCAACCTAAGCTTTCTCATCTCGACCACTCCCAAACACGCCGTTTGTGCTAGGACGGGTCACAGGCATGATGTTGTGCTGTCCTCACCATTATCCATTACTAGAACCTTCCTGTCACCTCTACCAGAAACTCTGTACCTGTTAAGCATTAACTCCCCATTCTTCCTGGGCCACCTACCCCCACCCTCTGTAGCCTGTATTCTACTTTCTGTCTCTATGTCTCCATAGTCTCCAGTGTTTTCTTTGTGGTTATGACAGCCTTAAATTTAACATCTTAACCTCTATAACAATTGCTTTGACACCAGCTTAACTTCAATGGTGTACACAAGCTGTATTCTCAAACCTGCCGTCCCCCACCTTTAGGTAGGTAGTTCTTGGCACAAATGACAGGTTTATCCATTATGAGTCCCAAACCACTGATTTTATCATGACTTTTTATGTATTTGCCTTTTACATCCTGTAGGAAGTAGGAAGTATAGTTAAAAACCAAAAATTCAAAAGTACTTGCATTTATATTACCTGTGTTATTACCTTTCCTGGGATTTTTATTTTCGTGTGTGGCCTCAAGTCAATTTTCAGTGCCTTTTTCTTTCAACCTGCAGAACTCTCTTTAGCATTTCTTGTAGGGCCAGTCTGGTGGTGACAAATCCCTCGGCTTTTGTTTATCTGGGAATGTCTTAATCTCTCCATCATTTCTTTTCTCTTTCTTTTTTAATAACTGGAAGCTTAATTATTTTTGTTAGAATAGTGGTTAGGACAGGTGGACATTTCATATTTTAAAATATACCAGACAAAGTTAAAGGATAGTTTTCACTATTTTTTAAAAGTATTTTTATTGAGATATTGTCACACATATACCGTCCATACATGGTGTAAAATCAGTGGCTCACAATATCATCACATGGTTGTGTATTCATAACCATGATCATTTTTAGAACATTTGCATCACTCCAGAAAAAAGAAATAAAAAGAAAAACTCATACATCCCATACCCCTTACCCTTCCCTCTAGTATTTCAATCTACCCATTTTTTTACCCTTTATCACTCCCCCCATTATTTATTTATTTTTTGTCCTTATTTTTCTATTCATTGTTCCATACCCTGGATAAAAGGAGCCTTAGACACAATGTTTTCACAATCACACTGTCACATTGTAAACACTCTATCATTATATAATCATCTTTAAGAATCAAGGCTACTGGAACACAGCTCAGCAGTTTCAGGTACTTCCCTCCAGCCACTCCACTATACCATAAACTAAAAAGGGATATCTATACAATGCATAAGGATAACCTCCAGGATAACCTCTTGACTCTGTTTGAAATCTCTCAGCTACTGAAATTTATTTTGTCTCATTTCTCTCTTCCGCCTTTTGACCAAAAAGGCTTTCTCAATCCCATGGTGCCGGTCCTGGTTCATCCCCAAGAATCATGTCCCATGTTGCCAAGGAGATTTATACCCGAGGGAGTCACGTCCCATATAGGGAAGAGGGCAGTGGATTCACCTGCTGAGTTGGCTTAGAGAGGCCACATCTGAGCAACAAGGAGGTTCTCTGGGGGTGCTTCTTAGGCATAATTGTAAGTAGGCCTCTCTTTTGCAGGAATAAGTTTCAGATGTCTTGCTCATTTCTGAAAGACAGTTTTGTTGGATATAGAATTCTTGGTTGGCAGTTTTCTCCCTTCAGCGCTTTAAATATGTCATCTCACTGCCTTCTTGCTTCCTTGGTTTCCAATGAGAAATTGGTGTTAAGTCTTAATGAGGCCCCCTTGTATGTAACATGTTGATTCTCTCTTGCAGCTTTCAGAATTCTCTTATCTTTGGCATTCAGCAGTTTGATTATAATATGTCATGGTGAGGGTCTATTTGGGTTTATCCCGTTTGGAGTTCGTTGGGTATCTTGGATGTGTTAAATTGGGGAAGTTTTCAGTCGTTATTTCTTTGAATATCCTTTCTGCCCCTTTCTCTCCCTCTTCTTCTGAGATTCTTACAATGCATATATTGGTGCACTTATTGGTCCCACAGATTCCTCCGACTCTGTTCCTTTTTCTTCATTCTTTCATCTTTCTCTTTCTCAGACTGAATTATTTCAGTTGTCCTAGCTTCAAGTTCACTCATTTTTATGCCCACTCTAATCTGTCTTTGAGTCCCTTTAGGGAATTTTTCATTTCTGTTACTGTGGTCTTCAGTGCAGCTTGGTTCCTTTTCACAATTCCCATCTCTCTAATGATTTTTCTCTTTGTGTTTATCTGTTGTTTTCCTGGTGTCCTTTAGTTCTTTGTGCATGTTTTCTTTTAGGTCTTTGGGCATATTTAGAACTATTTTTTAAAAGCCTTTGTCTTTTTCTTTTAATCTCCAACGTCTTGGAGCAGCTAGAAGGAAAAACGAAGTCTTCGGTATGTCCCAGATATGGTCCCCCTCACTGATGGTTTCTAATGCTTTAATCTTCTTCTTTGCCTTGGCCATCGCTTTTGCTTCTTTGTATGTTTTATAATCTTTTGTTGCAGCCTGAACATTTGATATTTTAATGCGTTATCCCTGGAATTTAGACACTGAGGCATATGTCCTTCAAGCTTGATGCAGCTAGAGTTATGACAGAGCTTTCCTTGAATGTCAGGAAGTAACAAAAGGAAGGGAAAAAAGAAAACTCCTTTCCCAGTTTTTGCAGCTTGGTCTATTGAGGCATTACCCTTCGGAGCTTAGCCATATAATTAGATTCCCCAGTCTTTTATGTGCATGTCTCAGACATGTGCATATGACCCTAAGAATTTCCCATTTTACACACGTAGAAATAGCCTCCTTCCCCCAGGGAATGGTGTTTCCTCACAGTCCCAGTGCTGCAGTATCTGACCCCCCAGCTGGCACTCTGTTGCACTGGGCTGCTGCAACTTGATTGTTTTCCCACAGTCTTCTGTAGGAGAACCCTGAGAGCCACTTTAAGGCTCAGGGTAAGGTCTGGATGGCAAGCCTCAGGCTGCCATGAGAGAGACTGACACAGGGCTCCGTGCACCCCATGTATGCACAACGGTTATTTTGCTCCCCCCAGGACTAAGACCATGGTGCCTGGGCGGGCTCCAGTCTGAACCAGGAGGGCAATAGGAATTCCCACCATCTTTAATTTGCTTTTCTCTTGACTCAACGCTTGTCAACTGTTATTATAGTCCTTTCATTGTTTTCTGGAGTCTTGAGAAAGATGTTTCTGCCAGTTGTGCTTGTTCAAAGCTTCCGTGGGGGAACCGAGCCCAGAAGCATCTCACTACACCATTGTGATCAGGATGGGGGGACACCCCTTTTTCTTTTCCAAGCTGAACAGTAGTATATTCTACCCAGCTTGTTCTCCCTCGTTCTTTCTCTAACAATCCATCTTTGGAATTGTTCTATAACCTTTTTGCTGTGCTACCTCCCTGCCTCTTTTGAAAATTTATGAATTATGACAATTTCACGTGGTTAGAAAGCACAGTAATATAGAGAAAAAAGGGTGCAGTGAAAGATCTCCTTCCAGCCGTCTGCTCCCCTTTTCCTTCCTGATTATTTCTTGTGACTCTTCTGTTTGCTTAAGCACATACAGACAAGCTAAGAAATACATTCTTGCTTTCTCTCTTTCTTTCACTGAAGGAGGCACATCATATGTGCTGTTCTGTGCCCTTTTTTAGGGAGAGGTTTTCATGTTTGTTTCAAAAGACCGTCCTGTTTGTTCAGCAGCCTGGTATCTGCCATGTGGCTGGGTCGGTGTCATACCTGGTCTCTCGGTGGGTGGACGCAGTGTCGTTTCCTGAGCTGTTAACCGAGTGGTGCCTATTAGAGATTGTTCTGGGACCGCGAGTGTCTCTCCACCTGGCCCTCATGTGGACGCACGATTGAATTCCCCAGTCTCTTGGAAGGACCCGTGGATTCGCTCGTGCCGCTGGTCCCTTGCGAGCGAATCCACGAGCAGGTCCAGAGCTGAGTCGTGTGTCTGTCGATATTCTTAACGATACAGGCATGCCATGCTGCCCCTCTCACCTCTGCTCTCCGGCCTCTCTCCTGCAGCAACTGACCAACCACATCCGGGAGTCGCTGCCGACCCTGCGCAGCAAGCTGCAGAGCCAGCTGCTGTCCCTGGAGAAGGAGGTGGAGGAGTACAAGAACTTCCGGCCCGACGACCCCACACGCAAAACCAAAGCCCTGCTGCAGTGCGTGCCTCCCCCCCCCCCCCCGCTCCTCGGCTGGGCCCTGGTCTCCATTCGTTCATCCGCTTGTGCATTCCGCATGCCCTGACTGAGTGCCTCCTGTGCGCCCTTTCCTGATCCCTCTTTCACAGCAGTGAATGGGGCAGGCACACATCCTGCCCTCGGGGTGGTCACCAGTGGAGTTCAGCATTCACAGAGTGTTCCACTGTGAAATACTATAGTGGGGAAGGGGTGATTTACAGTGGAGTCTTCAGAGGAAGCTGCCCTGAGAAGGCGAGAGACAGGCAGCAGGCCTGAAGGAGCTGAGGAGGGGAGAACCGCACAGGCCCTGAGGCCAGCCCAGGCCTGGCATGTTGGAGGAGGCAAGAGGAGAGCCCTGGTGGTTGGAGCAGAGTGGGCAGCTGGGAGGCAGGGGACTGGATAGGTCACCCAAGGCCTGGTGGGCCGCAAGGAGGACTTGGACTCTTGCTCTGAGTGAGGCGGGAGCCCTGGAAGGCCCTGGGGTGGGGGTGGCTGTGACCTGACTCAGGTGCTCCTGGGTGTCCTCTGATCTCCCTTGGAATCCTCACTGTGACCCTGAGTCAGTGCTGGCTGTCTGACCTGGGCACAGAGGAGTGGGTGGCATCCCCCTGTGAAATGGGGGTGCAGGGGTACCACAGGATACTGCCTATAAGGGAATCTGGGTTACTGGAAGCGCTTGGCGAGAGCAGGAGACCCAGACAGATGTAGAAGGCCACCCCACTGGACGCCAGAGAGCCAGTGTCCCCTTTGGCCATCAGAGTTCTGATGCCTGGTGTCCAGTACAGGTGGCCCTCCACATCTAGCCCAGGACAGCCATGACTGCAGCCTGGATTCTCCCTCCAAGGCAACAGCTGCACCCCACAAGCATCTAAGGCGATTCAGTCCAGTGGATCTGGCTGGAAGCATGTGCCTGGGAAGCCACATCCTGGGCTGACCCTGGGGCCACTGGGCATCCTTGGCCAGGTGACGGCACCTTTTTGAGTCCCCCTCTCCTCACCCTTAAAATGAGGACAACAGCAGCTCTCAACTCACACGGCCATCGGAAAATCTCAGAGTAGAAATGCTTCCCTTTGCCCCCGGCAGGGCGGGCCCCTCTGGGCACATGCCCTGCAGCACGCTGCAGCACATCAAGTGCCATTTGGGAGCAGGACTCTGTGATCTGCAGTCCCCTGGCTAGGGCGAGACCTTCCTTCTTTCAGATGGTCCACAGGCTGGCCAGAGAAACAGAGGTTTCCTTTCTGAGTCACCAGTGCTTGTCAGTCTGGTGGCTTGTCACCTAACTGCCTTCTCAGCCTTTATAAAGAAACGATTACCTTCACATGGGGTGGAATTCCAGGAGTACAGATAAAGGGGCCAACTGGGAATATTCTCCTCCCCTGCAGCCTAGCTCCCATCTTCCTACGTGATGCTCCTCCCCAGGAGAGTGCACGCCAGGGCAGGCCCTCCCCCAGCTCTGTGCTTTCTCACCCCCTTATCATGAAGGCCTCATCGTGAACCTTCCCCCACTTACCAGTGACCCCAGCATCTGTAGGGAAACTTCCGGGATTAGGGGCTTCCAACAGATGCTTGCTGCCTTCATTGTCTGAAGTGCCTGGGTGAGGATTTCTGTCTGACTGTCTCCTAGAAGAGGGGTCGCTGAGTCTGGGATGGGGCACATTTTTAATTTGGATAGCTCTTACTGACAGGGTTTCCAGGGGGCGTTGCCAGTGAGCAGGCCCACCTACCTGGGTTTGTTTCTGGGCACACACAGTGGGATCTGACAAAGGCTTTTTTTTTTAATTGTGCAGCAGGACAGCCTTTATAACCTGTAGTTTGGCAGAGCAGGCCAAGCCCCGGGGAAAAGTAACTAGCTGTGACCCCATGTCTGCCACCAGCAACTCTTGCATTTCATTTGGCTACTTGTTTTAACATTTGTGTACATTTTGCTGCTGAAAATTACAAAAAGGAACTGGCCGACTCCAGAGACCCTCTCCAGAGCTGTGTTGAAACCTCTAACGTTTGGGTTTTCTCCTTGTAGGATGGTTCAGCAGTTTGGGGTGGACTTTGAGAAGAGAATCGAGGGCTCAGGAGACCAGGTCGACACACTGGAGCTCTCCGGGGGGGCCCGAATCAATCGTATCTTCCACGAGCGATTTCCCTTCGAGCTGGTGAAGGTAGCACTGCCAGGGCCGAGTCCTCCAGAACTGGGGTCCAGGTGGCCTGGGGAGGTGGGGGCTCTCCTTCCACGGGTGTCCTTCCCAGAGGGGGCAGCAGAGAGGCTTCACCCAGAGCAAGATGGAATTTCTAATTTTGCAGTCTTACTCAAAAGCAGTGCATGCTCTTTGCAAAAATACATAGAAGAGGGCGGGCCACGGTGGCTCAGCAGGCAAAGGTCTCACCTGCCATGCCGGAGACTCGAGTTTGATTCCCGGTGCCTGCCTGTGCAAAAAAAAAAAAGCCATAGAAGATATAAGATACAGTTGATCTGGAAAGATGTCCCCAGCTCATTGTTGAAGGGCATCAAAGCAGGTTAGCAGGTTACCGAGCCAGCCTGTGTCCCAGGATGAGTAGGTCACGTGTGTGGGGCCTCCTCCTTGAATGGTTGTCTGTGAATTTCTAGACGTGTGTCAGCACAGACACATCTGCAAGGAAAGTCATGGAAACGTCATTAGGTCTGCGTGCTGGGATTTGGGATATTCTTTTTCTTTTTAGTGATTTTCTGGATGTGCTTCAGTATTCACTGTGAGCACCTTATTGTTTTAGAAGACAGTAAATTCTTTTCAAAAAAAAGAAGAAAAACTAAAGGAAAGAAACACCCATAATCTCAACACCCACAGACAACTGTTACCAGGTCTTGTGCACCCAGTCAGAATTGTTGCTGTGGGAAGACATAAATACAGGCATAGCGTTGTATAGTCATCCATATTTGGGTATGCCTATGTCTTTTTTTCATATTATTTTTTGTTTCAGTGCAATTTTATTGATATATTTTGTATAGTCACATACCATGTAATCATCCACAGTGTACAATCTGGTTCACAGTATCATAATGTAGCTGTGCATTCATCACAATCAACTTTTTTTTCTTTTTTTGTGAAAAATAACATATTTACAAAAAAGCCATAAATTTCAAGCACACTGCAACAATGAGTGTAGAACAGATTTTAGAATTTGGTATGGGTTACAACTCCACAATTTTAGGTTTTTACTACTAACTGCTCCAAGACACTGGAGACTAAAAGAAATATCAATTTAATGATATAGTAGTCACACTCATTTGTTAAACCCGACCTCTGTATAACTCCACCTTCTCCTTTGATCTTTCTCCCACTCTTTAGGGTGATTTGGGCTATGCCCATTCTAGCTTTTTCATTTTTAAAACAGGTTCTGTCTCTTTGTACCCTGCTTTTTTCACATGATGACCCTCTTTCTGAACCTGTCACCTGCATATTGTGGATTATTGGTGGCAGCACAGTTTCCCCTCATGTATTTAGCCAACCTCCTCCTGTGGGACGTAGGTCCTATTCACAAATGTCAGTATTTATGGATAGTTCTGTCATTGCTGCTAAATCTTCATTAATTCCTCAGGGTACATTTCTCAAGTGTTGAAACTACGAGGTGACAGCCCTGGTGTGATTATGGAAGTTCTTGATTAGTATTGCCAAGGAGAAAGTTTCCATGAATTCACACTCCTGTCCACAGATTGCACGGATTGGCTTTGCGGCTTCCTTGCCAAAGCTTGGTTTGAATTCCTTTTTTTAAAAAAAATTACAGTTTTATTAAGATATATTCACATACCATATAATCATCCAAAGTATACAGTCAGTGGTTCACAGTGTCATCCAATAGTTGTGCATTCATCATCACACTTGATTTTTTTTTTAATTTAAGGAAACAAACAATTCACTTGGAATCACCAAAAATGGAAATCTTAGTAAGCTTAACCATAGGTGTATTTTAATAAAGTATCCATATCATCATTGTAAAGCCTGTGTTTGTGCAGTAAGTTTCATAAACCGATTTAAAACTGAGACAAGGAAAAAATCTACATATTCAGATAGCAAAGTTCTTAAATTTTAAGTATTAGACAGTAACTTAGATACCAGTTGATCAGCTGTCGCAACTGAATGTTCTCAAAATACCAAGTAGAAAGTTCTTACAAATATGTGCATTGCTATAGTAATGACCTATGTTAATAAATATTTTCCTTATCTCAGGAAAATATGAAGATACAAATGTTTTAACAATTAACAGATGGAAATCTTAACCACCTAAAAGGAATATCTTAGCTTATCCATAGGCAAATTAAAAAATATATATATAAGTAATCATTGTAAAGCCTGTTTGAACAATATGTTTCATAAACCAATTTAAAACTAAAACAAGGAAGGAAAAAATCTATAAATGCAGATACCAGGGTTACTTGAATTCTAAATATTAAATAGTATCTTACCATTTGATTAACTTTCAAAATTGTACGTCATCAAAATATCAAGTAAAAAGTTATTACACATATCGACTTTGCTGTTGTAGTGAGCTATGTTCCTAAATATTTTCAATTTTTTAATTTCAGAATTTATTTTATCTAATATTATCATAACTGCCAATAGTTTTTTTGTTTCAACTGTTTTTTAGTTGTAAAATATAACATATATATATATATATATATATATATACACAAAGAAAAGAAAGAAAAAAGCAATAATTTTCAAAGCATGCTTCAAACGGCAGCTGCAGAACAGTTCCCAGAGTTTGTCATGCGCTGCCGTGCCCTCAACTCAGATTTTCCCTTCTAGCTGCTCCAAAACACTGGCGACTTTATCAGAGATCATTCCATTCTTGATATATAATCTAATAACTCACGGTATCATCACATAGTTGTATACTCATCATCATGATCATTTCTTAGAACATTTGCATCAATTCAGAAAAAGAAAACAGAAAAAAAGTCATGCATACCATACCCCTTACCTTCACTTTCACTGATCACTAGCATTTCAAACTAAATTTATTTTAACATTTGTTCCCCCTATTTTTTATTTTTATTCCATATGTTTTACTCGTTTGTTGACAAGGTAGATAAAAAGAGCATCCCACACAAGGTTTTCACAATCACACAGTCACATTGTGAAAGCTGTATCATTTATATAATCATCTTCAAGAAACATAGCTACTGGAACACAGCTCTACATTTTCAGGCAGTTCCCTCCAACCTCTCCAATATACCTTAACTAAAAAGATGATATCTATATATTGCATAAGAATAACCTCCAGGATAACCTCTTGACTCTGTTTGGAATCTCAGCCATTGACACTGTATTTTGTCTCATTTCGCTCTTTCCCCCTTTTAGTCAAGAAGGTCCAAACCCCTGGGAGGTTTGCTAGTATTTTGTTAAGAATTTTCACATCTGTGTTCATTAGGGAGATTGGTCTTTAGTTTTCTTTTCTTGTATTTATCCAATTTTGGTATTAGAGTGATGTTAGCTTCATAAAATAAGTTAGGTAGTGTTCCTTTTTCTTCAGTCTTTTGGAAGAGTTTGAGCAGGATTGGTGTCAGTTCTTTTTGAAAAGTTTGATAAAATTCTCCTGTGAAGCCATCAGGTCCTGGCACAGTTGCTTTTTGAACATTTTCATTAGTCCAAAAACAATAAAAATGAAAGTAAAAAAGGATACCCAAAACATCCCAAACCTCCCATTCCCCTATCTTATTTATTTTTTTGTCTTTATTTTCTTACTCATCTATCCATATACTGAATAAAGGGACTGTCAGTCCCGAAGTTTTCATAATCACACAGTCACATCTTTAAAGCTCTGTAGTTACTCAGACATCTTCAAGAATCAGTGGTTTCAGGTATTTCCCTCTAGCTACTCCAATACATTCAAACCCGAAAAGGAATATCTATATAATGCATAAGACTAGTCTCCAGAATGACTTCTCAACTCTATTTGAAATCTCCCAACCACTGAAACTTTATTTTGTTTCTTCCATCTTTTGTTCAGGAAGGTTTTCTCAATCCTAAGATTCCTGGTCCTGGCTCATCCCGGGAGTTCTGTCCCACATTGCCAGGGAGATTTACACCCCTCGGAGTCATGTCCCATGTAGGGGGAGGTAATGAGTTTATTTGCAGTGTTGGAGAGAGAGAAACAAAAGAGGTTCTCTGGGGATGACCCTTAGGCATATGAGTTTCTTTTTCACCTTGACCAATTGGAACATTCTGCCCGTGACCACAACCACACAAAGGAGATAACGTTCCCCAAGGGCAGACCTCTCGTGGGTGCCACGTATGCCTCCTCACGTGCATTTGGCCTGTTGCTCTCTTCTCAGATGGAGTTTGATGAGAAGGATTTGAGGCGCGAGATCAGCTATGCCATCAAGAACATCCACGGAGTCAGGCAAGTTCCACGGGGGGTGCCCCGGCTACAAGGCCTCGAAGGGGCTTTCTGCTAGTGCTGAATAGTTGCTTCCCTCGGGGGTCTCCCAGGGCACGTGAAGGCGGACATCTTTCCGTTCTCATGTGGGTCTCTGTTGACCACGGGGCTGTCCCCAGCCCCTGGGTCCAGGCCGCTGGGTTCCTGCCCATTGGGGTGGCCTGAGGCTGAAGAAAGTGCCCTATGGGGTTGCCCAGGGCCGGGGGGGGGGCAAGGCCACCTCCCCATCCGGGCCCCCTGAACCTCCTGGGACCCCTTCTGACAAAACTGGCCACTCTACTTGTCTGATTTCACATCACCCCCGGGTCCTCGGTCCCCCTGGGGACTTCCAGGCCCGGATGCAGGGGCCTGACCCCTAGACCAAACATGCCCTGTGCCCTTTGTTGGGGCGCAGCCAGTGCCTGTGAAATTGCTGACCATGCTTTGTTTCTCTCTGACTTATCTCCCCTGCCCCCGGGTATGGATGTTTCCAGGACCGGGCTCTTCACCCCGGACTTGGCATTCGAGGCCATTGTGAAAAAGCAGGTCGTCAAGCTGAAAGAGCCCTGTCTGAAATGTGTCGACCTGGTTATCCAGGAGCTAATCAATACAGTTAGGCAGTGTACCAGTAAGGTATTGGACCCTCCCAGGGCGACTCCTGGCCTGGTGGAAACAGGGGTACGGGGGTTTGGTATCAGGCTCCCAGTGCCCTACCGTCCTTTGCCCAGCTGGCCCCCTTTTCCCTCACGTTGCTTAGATCTCCAAGAACTTGGCTTCTGCCCGGAGGTGGGGGTGGGAGCATGTTGGCATGGGCCCACCCGGGGGTGCCAGGCCTTAAGAACTGGCCAGACTAGTGGGCAGGTCTCTCTGGGTCCCTGATACCAAGCCTAGCATGTGCCTGATGGAACTTGGGGTTTCGTTGGCCCTGTTGCTTTGCTGCCTTCTGGGAAGCAGAGGGGGAGCCTGCGCCGGCTGCTGGAAGCCGAGCTCCCAGAACCTCCCTGACTGTCACCCCTTCTTGATGAGTGCCCCGGGCCCTCCGGCTTCCCCGGAGCCAGCCATGTCTCTGTCCCCAAGGTGCCAAGAAAGGCCCAGACTCCAAAAACATAGAGTGCCCTGGTTGGCCTGGAGCCACCTTGGCCATGTCCCTGCCTCTACTGGCTCCCTAGTGCCCACACTGTCCCCCTCCACGCCCCTGTTGACGGGCACTGCCTCCTTTGCAGGTCATGCCCAGCTCCCTGGTGGCCTGCTCCCCGGGGCAGCACGCTTTGGCCCCACAGCTAGAGCGCCTCCCAGTGGGCGGTTTGTGCTTGTGCGTCCGGCGTGTCCGTAGGAGCTTGGGTTGGCATTCCAGCCAGGATGGTTGCTTACGCCCTCTGTTCTCAGTCTGGGAACGCCCACATTTGCTGCTTAAGCTTCTTCGATTGGAAAAGGGAGGAAAAAAGATGAACCCCAGATGGGCTAGAAATTATCGTCCCTGAGTCCATTGTCACGCACTGATAACCACCTGTGACACTTATGGCATGAAACCCGAAACCTGGCCACCCCCTTCAGGGTGCCTCTTTGATCCGAAGCAGCTTCCAGGGCAAATGCGGGCGCAGGCCCCTCGCCGCACGCCACTAACCTCTGGCTCTCGTTTCTTCTCTCTCCGTGCCTGTCCCACGTGTGTGGCCTCCACTGCCCCTGGGTGGCTCTCTACCTCGTCCTGCCCTCCGCATGACCCAGGACGGGGCTCTTCACCCCCGACATGGCCTTTGAAGCCATTGTGAAAAAACAGATTGTAAAACTCAAAGAGCCAAGTTTGAAGTGTGTTGATCTCGTGGTCTCAGAACTGGCCACGGTCATTAAAAAGTGTGCCGAGAAGGTAACAGGTTTCATTCTTAATCATCCACACATCCATCCCCCCACCTTCTCCTCTCCATTTGTTTGTCGTAACCCGAGTGTCTGGAACATGTTGCCTCGGCAGGAATCCCCTTCCACGGACCAGGGGCTACTTAGTGACATCTCAGCTCAGACCTTGCAGACAAAACACGGGGAGCTGCGTTGCATGCGTGCTGTGGCTCTCAGGGGGACAGGGGGCCTGTGGCATTGTCAGATTGACCGAGCAGACACGGGTGCCTTCGTGTCGATAGGAGATCCGCACAAACACGCGTGAATGATGAGATGGATTGCCAGCCATCACCAAAGCAGGGAAGCCCAGCGCCAGCGTGCAGACCCATGTTCTCTTACCTTAGGGGTCACTGAGGAGGCTTTCACGGGTCGTTCTGCTGGTCTGCTAGGTCCCCCCAGCCTGTGCGCTGAGCACACTGCAGAAAATGCAGCTCCCCGGCGAGCTTGGTTTAGTTTCTGCTGCTGACCAAGGTCCATGAGGGGCAGTGGGGATGTTAGAGGGGTGGGCTTCAAGGTGAAGGGATCAGGAATTGTGTTTCTCAAAGGGTTCCTTCCGAGGTGCATGGTCCAGGTACTGCCTGCATCATCCTAGAGCAGGTGCCTCACACCCCCGAACTTGGTGAGGCGGCTTGGAGCACATCTGTCCTTGGCCTTCACCTGGCACTGGGTGGGAAGGGGCCATCTGTAATCACCAGATACTCTACCTGCTCCCTCTGCCACCTGCCACCACTGGGTCGCGGCCGGAAACAGCAGCTGCGGGTGGGCACACTTCCTCTCGCTGTGTCAGGCTCACTGACCCCCTGCCATCCATTTCTGTCTCTGGGCTGCAGCAGCTGCAGTGGCAGGAGTGTGGTGGGGGCTCATTGGGCCCATCCCGTGTCTCTCACCACTCCCCCTCCCTACTCGTGTGATACGGCTTCCTGTGCCCAAGGCCCCAGCCGATGCTGCCACTCTGCTTTCCCCCCAGCTCAGCTCCTACCCCCGGCTGCGAGAGGAGACAGAGCGAATCGTCACCACCTACATCCGGGAACGGGAGGGGAGGACCAAAGACCAGGTATGGATTTGGATATTTTGGGAATATAATTTATGTGCGGTACTAGTCTCTCTGTTTAGGGTATAATTCTGTGAGCTTTGAAACAGATGCATACGATGACATAGCCACTGCCGCATTCAAGGTATGGAATGGTTCCTTCCCCCTAAAATGTCCCTTTCTAGTCCCCCTGTTCCCCTGCCCGCCGGCTCTGGCAAGCACTGGGCTGTTCACTGGCCCTGTCATTTCACCTTTTCCAGAGCATCACCTGACCAAACCCCTGTGTTGTGCGCTTTTTTTTTTTTTTTTTTTTTTTACATATGTAAAACTCTTAACTTAAGACAACAAGAATTTGTTGTCTCATAGTTCTGGAGGCCAGAAATCTGAAATCAGGGTGTCAACAGGGCCGTGCTGCCTTGGAAACATGTAGGGGAAGTCTCTTGCCCCTTCCAGCTCCTGGGGGTTGCCGGGTATCCTTGGCTTGTAGAATGCATCACTCCAGTCTCTGCCTCCAGCCTCACATGTCCACGTTTGTCTCTGTCCATATTTCCCCTTCTTATGAGGACACCAGCATGTGAATCAGGAACCCCTACCCCCAGTGCCAATTTGTCCTCATCTGAATATTCGCTTCTGCAAAGGCCCTAGTTCCAAATAAGGTCCCCGTCACCGGGACAAGGGTTAGCCCTTGGACATAACTTTTGGGGGGATACAACTCAGCCCATAACCTGGTTAAATGTTTTTTGATGCACTGGGGGTCGTGATCTGCCTGAGGGTCACCTTGCCATCGTGCGCGGGACATCAGAGTAGCAGGCCGTCTTTAAAATTGCCCTCTGTCACCCACCTTAATGCATTTGAGATCCACCCCCATTGTCTACTGGGTGTCTCAGCAGTCTGTTGCTTTTCTTTGCTGAGTAGTATTCCCTGGAATAGAAAGCTCATGGTTAGTTTACCCAAATGGGGTAACCCTGTCGGAGGGCTTTGGGGTGCTTTTTGGGTCAGAATGTCTTCTTGTGAAGGTATCCAAACAGGCACAAATGCAGAGATTGGGACAGTGCCACCACCCCTCCACGACCATCAGCTCCATTGCCAGTCCTGCCTGTCACCTGCCTCTTCTCTCCCTTTGCTCCTGGAGGAGCTCAAGCCAAGCCCAGGGGCTCACGGGACCTGGGGACATTTCTCTTCATAGGCCCAGTGCTGTCATCACACCTTCATACCTCAGCCCTGGTCTCAGGCCTGTCCCTTGCTTGCCTTCTGTGGTTTCTTGTAGTTGTTTGTCCATGCCAGCCTTGAAGCACGTCCACAATGTCGCATTCTGTCATCACATCTCTTAAGTGTCTTGATTTAGAACGGTCCCCTCGCGGCCCTCCTTTGTTGGGAAGGAGGCCCAATTCTCCTCAGTGGGTCCCACGGCCTGGCTCTGGCGATGGCTCCCTCGGGGAGGCAAAATCATCTGCACCTCCTTCCCTGGACGTTGTGGCAAAAGTTGGAGAGGTTCTAAGTCAGGTTTGGCGGGCCAAGGAGGTTGTGGTCTCCAACACGGCCCAGCCCCTGGGTGCCTCAGTCCGAGGGCTCTAGGGAGCAGGACTCAGGCCTCATGTATGCCAGCTGTGGTGACGCCCTCACACAGAGCTTCCGGCGTTTCCCAACACCTCTGTGAGGTCTGAATGCTTTGTCCCAATTTATGCTTGTAGGCACAGTTGGGTGAAGGAGCAGGCCCAGGTCCAGGAGGCAGGGGTGGCCCCAGAGGCCCTCCTCCAGGTGGCCTGGCCCATTCTTAGCAGGACCCAACCCAACCAGCTGTCTGGGCCAGCGATTCCCACAGGCCAGCCTTATCCTGGCCAGGAAGAGGGGCGGGGCTGGGAGTTCAGGAAAGCACTGTGCATTGTTTAAGGGCCTATTTCCTTACCGACGAGGGTGGGGGGGGTGTACATGGTGTGCCTGCGTATGTTGCTTATACTCACTTGGCCAAATGAAACATTTGAGCACGTCCAGCCTCCATCCAGTTCACCTTTGCAATTTTTTTTTTTTTTTTTTAAAGGAAAGACAGAGAGAAGGAAGGAAGGATAGAAGGAAGGAAGGAAGGAAGAAAGGGAAACATTTTTAAACATTTTCTTGTTTTATTGTATTCTGTTTTTTTAACAGCACTCTTAACCTGCCAAGCACTAGTCTAAAGATGTTACACATTGTAATTGTTTAGCCCTTTGAAGTAGGACCACCTGTTTTCCCACAGAGCCAGTAGGAGGCCAGGCTGGAACTCCAGCCCCAGTGGTCAGCCCAGTGGTAACGCTATGTGCCTGGCTCTGCCATGTGCCTGGCTCTGCTCCGTGCAGGCCCCGAGTCTGGACACACCTGTGCCCCCTCTCCCTGGAGAGCTTCTGGGCCCTGGGAAGCTGCGTGGTTCCCCGGCGCCCTCTGCTGGCGGGTGCGGGGAATAGTTTGGCCGCTACCCTCCGGGCCACACCCTGTCCTATACTCACAGCTGCTCCCGCGTCCCCCCCAGATTCTTCTTCTGATTGACATCGAGCAGTCCTACATCAACACGAACCACGAGGACTTCATTGGATTTGCCAAGTACGTACTTCTGGAGATGGCAGCTGGTGGGGCGGCACCAGGCCCCAGAGGGAGGTGGTCAAGTTGGGATTCCCCCAGAGGGCCAGGGCAGGATGGCTCTGCGCAGCATCTGTCAGGGTCCCGGGGGAGATGCGGAGCCAGCTGGGCGGCCTGTGCGTGGGGTCCGAGAGCTGGGAGGCTGTCCTAGGCTAACAGTGGGCCTGTGGCCCTGCCCTTGCAGTGCCTTCTGGGGCCTTTTGGTGGTTGAAGGGTGGTCCCCTGATCAAGCGTGCCTGGAAAGTGTGAAGTTAGCCAGCGTTGGTCTGCTGCTTCTCCTGCAGGACTTGTCAGAGCCTTTGATGGACTCTCGTGCAGTTGTCCCAGGCCCACCCACACTATGGCTGGCCTCGCTCCCACAGATGCCTTGAGGCAGGCCCAGGCGCTGCCCTCTGGGAAGGGCTGCTTGGCGCTCCTGTGCCTATGGGGCTCTCTGGCTTCTGGCTGAAGAGCGAAGGCTTAAGTCCATAGAATCGGAGTGAGGGGCCAGTGAGGGAAACTTCTGATTTCGGCAGGTTATAGATATAAATGCTGCTTGTGTCAGGTACCCCCACTCATTCTGTGGCCCCCTGGGCACCCTCAGCCAGCTTAGCTGTCATGCCAAGTGTTCTGGTGGCCTGTAGTTCTTGGCTGAGGCTGACCAATAACACTATTAGTAGCAACTTCCTTATGATCACTTACCAGATATTGCTGGCTGCCTTCTCTGTGCTGGGCAGAGGCCGCAGTCAGCAAGCACAGACATGGGTCCTCACCCTCAATGCAGGGTCCTGGACAAGTGGGTAGTTCTGATACAGTGTGGTCCGGTCAGGGGTGGGGGCCCTGTGGGGGCCACAGGACAGCCTTCTGGCCTGGCTTCAGGGTCAGGGAGGCTTCCTTGAGGAAGTCAAGTCTTGGCTAAGTAGCTACGGCGTCTTCTGTGCTGGGCACACAGTAGGTAAGCATGACAAATGAGTGAGTGAATGAATGAACAAACCCACAGAGTTCTTAAAGGAGCAGGCATGTGGCCAGCGGGTGTGATCAGAAGCTTCTCCCCAAGCCCGAACAATCCGGGGACCCTGGCTGGGTTGTCCCCACTGGGAATGGACTGGGGGGCCCTGGACTTGGCTGTCCAGGTGAGGGTTCGCACCTCAGGCGGGTCGGAAGAGCTCTGGGAAAGGCCGCCTGTCCAGCCCCTGTCCTCCTGGCGGCTGGATGCAGGGGGCTGACAGCACTGGTCCGCCTCGTCGGCTCGCTGCTGGTTTCCTCACTTGACGTCTCTGCTTCTCACACTTCATCCGCAGTTTCTTCTCACAATCTCTCCTGTTTTTCCTTTGACCACTCCACTCTTTCCTCTGGATTCCTGCGCCTTCCCATTGCCCCAGCTGTTACTATACTGAGCAGCTGGTGACTGGGTGGGTATTGCCTGCTGTGTGCCTTCCCCTGGTGTGTGAATGGGGATGCCCCAGCCGGGTGCAGGGCCCGGGGTGCCCAGGCTTCCCCCAGCCTGGCGGGAACTCCCAGGGGCCCACTGAGTAGGCACCAACGGCCTTCTCAGACCCAGATCCAGTACTGTGCCTTTGGGCTGGGCCAGGGAACAAGTCAGCCATTTCAGAGCCCACAAGTGGGTAGATGGGGGCATCGAGACTTGTCCTGGGGAAGGTGAGAGTAGGAGGAGTGGGTCAGTGAGAGGCCCTGGGAAAGGGGAGTAAAGGCGGTGCTGATGGGTCAAGCCGAGGGGTGAAAGCGAGGCGATGGGGATGGGAGGAAGGAAGAACAAGAGGCGGGAGCATGGCGAGGGCCTGGGCAGGGGAAAGGGGAGAGGGGCAGCCAGTCCCAGAACAAGGAGGGTCCCATGGGCTGAGGTAGGGATTTGTGCCGCCCACCCCCACCCTCTCCCACCCTGAGGACAGTGGGATGTCTCTCAGTGGGACCAGACCAGGGAGAGAGGTCAGCATGTGGCTGTTTGAGGGAATCAGGCAAGGGTAGAAGCCAGGTCTGTGGGCATTGGCTTGGCTCCTTCCCACCTCCTCCACACACCGCCACTCAGGCTCCTTCCTGGAGATAGATGTTCTAAGCCTCTCACTGCCCTCTGAGCACTTACTGTTCAAAACAGAGTCCCAAAGAAAAAGCCCAGAGTAAACTCATTGGATATCAGGAAAACCCAGGGATAAAATTCTTCATTCAGTCTAAATTTTTAAACCTTTAGTAGTCTAGGAACCGAGGCCCACCTTGAACACACACACTCTTTCTACCCTAGCCAGCAGCCAACTTGAATTTCAAGGTGAAGCATGAGAGTGGGCATTCCAGCAGAGAATGTGACAACGTGGTTTGCTTTTTCACATTGTTGTGTCAGCTCTAGCTAAGGCTGTAAGATGAGCTTAGAGAACAGGACATATGAGAAACAGGAGCTGTGAGTTGTTTGCAGGTGGTGTGATCATCTACCAGGAAGCCTGAGAGAATGAACAGGAAGAGTAGCTGAACCCACAAAGGAACTGAGTAGGTGGCCACGTGCAAAAAACACAGCGGCCTTAGTCTTTTTTTTAATGCAATTTTATTGCGATATGTTCACATATCGTACAGTCTTCTAAGTATACAGTGATTCACAGTATCATCCTATAGTTGTATATTCATCATCACAATCGATTTTTCAACATTTTCATTACTCCATAAATAATAAAAATAAACATCAAAGTAAAAAGCACCCAAGACATCTCTGATCCCCTACCGCCCTATTTTTATTTGCTTTTTGTCTTTATTTTCTTACTCATCTGTGCACTGATAAAGTGTCAGTCACAAGGTTTTCACAATCCCACAGTCACATAAAGCTCAATAGTTACACATTCATCTACAAGAATCAAAGCTCCCGGGATACGGCTCAGTATTGGTGTGTTGGAGTCGCTAGAGGGGCATGCCTGAAACTGTCAGCCTCGGTCTTCCCAGCTAAACTAGCCAGGACATATGGTGGATGGAAAAGAAAAGAGCCCTGTGGCTGGAGACAGTTACGAGACTGTATAGAATCAAGCCCTGATGAGCGGGACTGTCCCCTGAGTGGGGACATTCCACATTGGCCTGAGCTGGGCCGCCACCTCCCCGGCCACGCGGCCCCAGGGCCAGGCCTGGGAACAGGGGAAAGAAGCCAGGGGGGGTGAAGAAGCTCGGTTGTGGTGAAGCAGCCTGGTACTCCGGTTAGCCTGGGCCCACTGGGGATCCCTCCCGGTCGCCTGGGAATCCAGCCTCTCATCTCCCCTCTCAGAGGCTCCAGATTCCAGGGGCTTCCAGAAGTAGCTGGCGCTATCGGAAACGGCTGAGATCAGGGCCTGGAGATTGGGCTAACGAAATCTGTGCTGCCATCCCACATGTCCGAGCCTTGGGCCGTCCTCCTTGTGTGGGGGGCTTCTCTCTGCTTCTGCCCTGGCCCCTCACCTGATCCCTGAGGGTTCTGGCTTGCAGCGGGGAGCAGCAGTTCATCCTCCTTCCTGGTGTCTCGTCCCCAAGAGCCCTCTCTGTGCTTTGGTTCCAGTGCCCAGCAGCGGAGCACGCAGCTCAACAAGAAGAGAGCCATCCCCAATCAGGTAGCGCCCCCTTTGCGGCCCCTCGGCTCCATGGGGGGGGTGCACACTAGGGGACCCCTAACCCCTCCCCCACCTCAGTCTCTGAAGTCTGCTCAGGTTTTGATGTTTCAGGGAGACGATTTGGCAGGGTGGGGTGGGGGGCAGATATTGCGGAGCCCGGGAGGGCCTGCCTGGCGTCCAAGGCTGGGGCTAGGGCTTGAGTCTCAGGAGAGGATACAGAATAGTCACCCAGGCCTGTGCCACCAGCTTGGGCACAAGCTGCTCCATGAGTCAGGGTGATGGGAGCCACTGGTGCCATGCACCAGCCAGAGGCCTGTGAAATAAGAAACAGGAATTCCAGTGTCGGGTACCTTTTTAAAAAAAAAGAAAAAGAAAACATATCATCTTTGAGAAATTGCTCCCCAGGGTCCCCCTTCTCCTCGTGGGGTGGGGGCAGAGCCTCTGCTATTTATCTTACCCATTGGAAAAGAAAGGTGTAACCACTGCATGGTTTTTTGTTTTTGTTTTTGTTTTTTGTGCTTGCCATAGGTAATACATATTTTTTTTGCTTTTTTGTTTTGTTTTGAGAGATGATAATGAATTAAATATTAACACCATGAACATAATTAATAGCATGTAATTTTTTTTTTCTTTTGCTGTTCTCCCCCCTGCTCTTCTCTTCTCCCGTTTTTGTGCTTTTCCTGCTTTTTTCTCCGTCCCCTCATGTCCCTTACGTCTCTTTTCCTTGGCCTGCTCTTCCTTGATTTACCCACAATCCTAACTTTGCATTTTCAAAGGGGGAGATATTGGTAAGTACCCACCTAGCGTGGTAGCTGATGTTAGAGAACCTAGTACTGATGGAGACCCCCCCCACCCCATAACTATCCCCCCACCCTATCCTAATAACACAGAACTAAAACTCAAGCTAACACGAAGCCGCCGCCGCGTTGCCCTGGGCGTAAGCCAACTGACTCGGGCACTAACCTGGCCGTCACCCTCTAGGAGGCGCACCCCTGCGGCCAATCCCTGGCAGGTCTCCCTGGGTTCCTGTAGGTCAGGGATGGCAAATACTCGGCCTACACACCACCATTCCTTCCCCCATGTGTCAGGCCAGGGAAGATTTTGCTCAGGTCTTCCTGGAACTTGTTCTTGTCACTGCTGAACCGCCTCCCATCTCTATCGCAGAGGCCCACTTTTCCCTGTGCAAGAACTTCCCCGTCCTGGACCCGCAGCAGACAGTACTAATCGACCCAGCACATTTTGCCTTGGCCTTTCCCACCCCCTACATGTGCCTGTGGCAGACCTGGCAAATCAATCTGGGCTTGCTTTCTGAGCATGCCTCCCACTTGCATGGCAGATGTGACCACCGGATGAAGCAATTTATTTGTTTCTACACAATATCCTCACATGGTACCCCTCTGGTACCCATGATGGGCCTGACTAGTCAATCAAGGAACTCCTTCCTGGTAGCCTCCCCTGTGCTTCTGCCTTCATGGCAGAGAAGATACTGGGGGTGGGAGCAGGGGGTGCACTGTTCCACATGCCCCCTTCCCTTAGCCTTTGCCTAGGGCAGACATTGTCTGTCTGTCCCCCCCACCCTGTCCTGCCACACCCTGAATTCTTGGCCCCATGCCCAGGGCAGCTACCCAAGACGAAAGTATTTGCCATCCCTGCTTTAGGGACCACCCCCTCCCGTGTGTGTGGAGCCCTCTGCTGGCCCTGGTGGGGGTACCAGGAGGGTGAGAGGTTAACTTGGTCAGGTGGGGGCGGGAGCTGCTTGGACTTGAGGGCTGCGCCCATTCCAAGATGTTGGCCTCCAGTCCTCAGAGGCCGCGTCTCAAAAATACTCTCACCGATCTTCTGGCCACACTGGCATCTTGCCCACAGCTGAGCCGACCTGGTGTCAGGGCCATGAGGAGTGGAGGCCGGTGGCGAGAGGGACAGATCCATCTTGGCCATGGCTCCTGCTCTTCCCGCAGGTCGCTCCCAGATTCCTTCCCCCAGAATAGACCGGACAGGGGCCTGCTTTGCTCCCCTGTCCCCCAGAGGTTTAGTCCTCGTGCTTTTCCTACTGGGCTCCACCTGCATGTGGACGTGGCCTCTGGGTCCCCCGGTAATGGTTTCTGTCCCTACTCGGATGGCTTGGGCCAGGACACTCACCCCGAGGAGGCTGAGCTAGCCTCCCCCTGGGCCCAGCTTTGCTGCTTCTTGTCCACTGCCATCAGCGCCCAGAACCAGCCCTTCCTCCAGCCCCAGCTTACCCGCATGCCAGTTGCTGTGCCCCTGGAGCGTAGGCACCCTGCCCACCTGCCTGCCCCTCCTGTCTCCCCACTGTTTCCTTCTAAGCCCAGTCCCCATGAGCTGGTTCAGGCACAAATCGCCCTTCAGATGAGGGGCTTGGCCACGTCCTTCTCCTAGACTTAGTGCTTACATCTGCCACCCAGTGCTTCTGCGGGGCAGCTTGGGAGTGCCATTCCTGGCTGGGCACCAGCAGTGTGTCCCATGGGACCCCTGCCCCACGGCATGGCCAGGCTTCAGGGCTAGGGTGCAGGCCTTCTCTGGGTTCTGTTCTCTGCTTCTCATTCAGTGGCCAAACGGGTTTATAAAGTATCTGCTCTGTGCCTGCCCCTGGCCTCAGAGAGAGGAAGGGCTCTGGATAGATCTAGAGAACTCCTGGGCTTTGAGACTGGGGGCGGTTGCCAAGGAGGGGGTAAAGCAGCCTTTGTCCTAGTCCCCAGGTCCCTACAACCCCACTCCTTGGAGCAGCTGAGAAGCAGGCAGCCTGGTGGCTCCTGCCCCATGGCTCCAGAGCTCCCACTGTGCAGCAGGGCCCTTTCTGAGCCCTGAGCAGCTTGGCCTTGGGCTCAAATGGGGAGCTGGATCTCCCCAGTGATATAGTCGAACACCCCAGTTTGCCTGGGATTGAAACTCTTCCCAGCACGTGGGACTTTCTAGGCCAACACCGGAAAGTCCCACCTGAGCAAATGAGGAGCTGGTCACCCTGTTGGCAGGAGGATGCTGTCACCTTGTGGGGGCCAAGGGCCCCTCACCCACTGGACAGCCTGTGGTGAGCCACTGCCAGAGACCACCCAGACACATGCAACGGCTAAAGTGCCCCCCTTGCCATCACGGGGAGCCAGGGAGGGAGAATTGTGTGCTCTCAGCCTTAACAGTGGACACAGGTAGCGTCTCATTCTGTCCCCAGCCTACATGGGGCCTCTGTGGGGCACAGGGCGCTCTGTGACTGCCTTCCCCTTCAGGGCTTTCTGTGGCATGGAGCCCACATCTGGTGGCCGTGCAGATGGGACAGACCTGGGCCAGGTTGGGGAAGCCCCTGTGGAGACCCTGCCCACCCTCTGGGGCTTGGCTCTGTCTCTCACTGCCCAGGCCCTGGTGGCTCTGCTCATGCCTCTGTGTGCTTCCTGCCACCCTGGGCTCCACAGTATCAAGTGTTGGGGGGCTCCGGCCCACGCTTGCCTTTGTAGCCTGTGCCCTCCCCGCTTCTCCCAAGGAGCGCAGCCCAGCTCTGGGTCCACCCCCAGGCAGCATGTTTGCCTGTCAGGTGGGTGCTCCTTGCAGGCCTGGCTTCTGCCTCCCGTCAGATGACAGCTGTAGCCAGATAAGCCTCCCCACCAGCCCCCGCCATGGGGTCTTCCCAGCCCAGAACTCCCACCTGTCAGAGGAAAGGGGACCTCACTGTGCCTGAAGCCAGAGGGGGCCATGTAGCCCCAAGGACCCTCAGGGCCAAGGAGGCCCTTCCTCCTTAGTCTCTGCAAAGGGTCTGGGGCACTGGGAAGGAGCCTCTTTCTGGGGGTTGCCCGGGCCTGGCCAGAGCAGCCCCCTGCCTATGCCTCACACTGACCCCTGCCTTGCACGCTGGGGCACAAGTTAGCCGGCAGCATGGGCAACTGGGTCGAAACTGAGCTTGAGCACAGCATGCGGAGCTTGTGCTGGTTCCCCTTGGTGCCTGGGGCCCCAAAGAGCGGAGAGAGAGAGCAGCCACAAGGCAGGACGACCGCCTGCAGAGGGCATGGGGCAGGCTCAGGCCGTCCTGGTAACTGTCACCAGAGCGGGCGCGTGTGGTGCCACCAGCGTCATGCCCCACATGCCACACCCAAAGGCCAGCCCCAAACAGCCCCCTTCGGGTCTCCTCCAGCTATGGGCATTGGCCACTGCCCCTGCTGGCACTCACCCCGGCCCCTGTTGTTGGGGACTTGGGATTCAGTGCATCATGAGGCGGTCCCCCGCCAGCCCTCCGGGCCGGCCTCTGGGTGCCCTGCTCTGGCTTCCCATGGGAAGTGCTTGGGGCCAGGCGGAGCTGGGCTTGCTGGCTTTGGGCTGGCGGGGTCTCTGTCTGGGCGAGGGTCCTGCACCAAGGCGGCTGGGCCCTTCACCCTGAGCTGGCTTCTCTCTCCCAGGTGATCCGCAGGGGCTGGCTGACCATCAACAACATCAGCCTGATGAAGGGCGGCTCCAAGGAGTACTGGTTTGTGCTGACGGCCGAGTCGCTGTCCTGGTATAAGGATGAGGAGGTGAGTGGCCGGCAGGGTGGGAGCGGGGACCCTGGCTGTGCCGGGAGGCACACACCCATTCTCTCACAGTGCCAGGTACCCTCCCCATCACAGTTAGCATAGTCACGGCCAGGGCTGGAGGTCAGGCCCTGCAGAGGAAGAAGGGGCAATGGGGGACTTGGGGCAGGCACCAGCAGCCCGGCCTCCAGTGTCACAGTGTCCAAGAGGGGACCCGACTGGGAGGAGGAACCAGACTCTACACCCAAGCTTCCGGGGTTCAACTTTAAGGGATACAGTCTTGGGCCAGCCCCTAGCCCATCTGAGCCTCAGTTTCCCCAGCTGTGAAATGGGTATCATGAGTGGGTCCTGCCACACCCCCGTGCCCCCAGCATTTGTCTCTGGAACCTTCTGCTAATTTGCCCCTGGCAACTGCAGTGGCAGCTGGGTCCACAGGGAGCTGAGTGGCAGGGGCCTTGTTCACTTCCCCAGGCTGGGCCCAGCATGGGAGATGCCAGCCCATTTTGGGGTCTCAATGAACCCATCGGGGAGGGGGCTGGGAGTGAGCTTCCTTCACCTCCCTTGACAGTAGAGATGAGGCTTAGCTGCCTGGGAGTGGAGCTCCTTCCCTGCCGCTGATCTCGGTGCTGCCCGGGGCCAACAACCCTCTCATTTTCCTGGTTTCCCACGGGAGGCACACAGGCCCTCACTGTCCATCAAGGGTGCTGCCTCAGTGTCTTGGGGCTCCCATGACAAAGTACCCAAAACTGGGTGGCTTTAAACAACAGAAATTTATTCTCTCGCTGTTCTGGAAGTTAGGGGTCAGAAATCAAGGGGTCAGAGGCCACACTTCCTCCAAGGCTCTAGGGGAGGGCTCTTCCTCCCCTCCTCCAGCTTCTCTTCTGGGGGCTCCAGGTGTCCTGTGGCAGCTGCATCCCTCCCTTCTCTGCTTCTGCCACGTGGCCATCTTCCCTGGGCCTCTGTGTCTTTCTGTCTGGACGTCCTTCTTATTGGAACACCAGTCATTCGATTTGGTCCACCTTAATTCATTCCAACCTTGTCTTAACTGAACACACCTGCAGAGATCCTAATTCTAGATAATTCCTGAACGTTGTTGACAGGTTCAGAACTATTTTTTGCCGGGGGACACAGTGCAGCCTGTGACAGGTGGGACACTGATTTGTGACTGAGACCGAACAAAGGGACTTACAAAGACGGGTGTCAGTGGCTTGCTCACATCTGGGGGCGGAGGGCGGCTCTGTCCCATGGGGCAGTCCTGGGCCCGGGCCTCATCCCTTGCCCCCCATTGTCACCTGGCTCCTCCTGGTACCCCAAGATGCCAGCACCACATGCTCTCCCCTAGCCCGAAGGAGAAGAAGGGGCTGGCAAGGGAGACACATGCACCACCTCACTCGCTCCCTCCGACCAGAACGCAGTCATGCAGCCACTGCGGGGGACCCGCTGACAGTCCTGCTGGCCTGTAGGCGGGGAGTGGATGTTGGTGGTTTCTGGGCAGGAGCTGGGGCCTGCCCCCGCCCGGGCCTCCACCACAGCCCTGGGAGCTTCCCCAGGCCCAGCTTAGTGCAGTGCCTGGTGTGCTGAGGGGATGAGGGCCTTGGCCTGGTTGTCCCCCACATTGAGCCCTCCAGCCCCTCCGCAGGACCAGACTAGCGGCCTGGGGCGGGGCACTGGTTTTGTGGACCCAGGGCCTGACCAGGCAGGAACCCCTCGTGCCTGACCCCTGGGTCTAGATTCTGGCATGTTGTAGCTGCAGGGCCAGCTTCTCTGGTCCCCCTTTGGTCTGGGTGGATCCCTGTGACAGGCCACAGGACAGAGCAGGGAAGGGGGGCCTGGTGTTGTCACAGTCCCTGCCCTGTGGAAGGGCCCCAGGGACAGAGGGCCTGGAGGTAGAGCCCTTCCCCTCATTAGGGCCTCACGCTGTCTCCTCCCCACCCCTTGCCAGGTGTCACAGTGAGGGCAGGTCCATGGGGGCTCTGGGGCACCTTACCTGTGGGGAACCCACCCATGGGTGTGTGTGCACCTGTGGGCATCCGTGTGACCCTCCGCCGCGTGTGAATCCCACACCATGGCCTGGGCCTGAGCTTTCTCCCAGGAAGGTATTTGGGGGTGAAGTGTGATCCTCCTGCTCCAGCTGAGTCCAGAGACTCATCCCTGGAAAGGATGAGGAGCAGAGAAGCCCTCGGCAGGGTCCTGCCTGGCTGGCTGTTCCTAGACCCAGGGAGGTGGGTGCAAGACCCAGGACCCTACGCTGCCCTCCAGGGCTGGGGTGGAGACAGGAGGACGAGGTGGGGAGGACGCTTTGCATTTTCTCCCCTCTTTCCCCTCCTGAGGCCTCCAGCCTTCCACAGGGGCTCAGCCTGAAGCTTGGCTCCTCGGCCGGGTGCAAACCCAGTTTTAGGAGCGTCTCTTCTTTAGCGTGAGGGGAGCCCATTCGTTCTCCCTCATGTGGGTGCTGAAGGTGGGAGACCCCAGCCCGCATGGGGCCCAGGGGAGGCAAGGCCGGCGGCCACGAGCACCAACAGGCCTGGGACAGGGCCTGCCTGGGCCCCGACATAGCCCTGGGTTTTTGTTTGGTTCTTTTTTACCGTGCGAGAGAAAGTCCCAGTAGGGGCCCCCGAGCCACCCTGGGGCCCAGGCCCCTTAGAGACGCCTCGGAGAGAAGCAAGGTTATTTACGAACCAAACAGGAGGAGGCTGCTACAGCCCCCCAACCCCTCATCCCGGCATGTGTTCCCAGAGCCTCGCCTCCCACCCAGGTCCCTCTTTAATCCAGAACCTTCCACCCAAATGTCCACCCTCGTGGGAAGCGGGGTGGGGAGATGGCACTCACCTCTGTGTGGGGGTGGCGACATGTTGTGGGGCGGCAGGGGGCCCGCCCCGACGCACCGCTCTCCCGACCCAGCCTAACCAATGTACAGACTACTGTACACGCCAGAGCCTCCTGAACAGGTAGTCTGAACACTGGGCGGGCGGGGCCGGCTCTGCTTCCCGCGGGCCCCCAGCACCCCGGCCCCTGGCCCTCGGCACACCGGCACCCAGCCCCCCGGCCCTGCCATCCCCGCTGCACTCCTGACGTGGCCCGGCTGGGCCGGCTCGCAGCTGGGGAAAGTTGTGGGCTTTCAGGAAACCCAAGGCAGGCGGGAGGAGGGAAGAAGATGGGCGGGAGGGCCCGGGTCCGTGGGCTCCGGGGCCGGGGAAGGCCTCCGCGGGGGCTGGGCGCGCGTGCGAGCCTCCTGGGCGGGGTCGCGCTGTAAACAGTTCCAGATGTGGCGCCTCGCCTGGGACCGTGACTCTGGCTTGGCCTCGCTGGCCGACTGGAAGCTTCCTGCCTCATGACACGACAGGGTGGGGGCAGTGAAGGCCCTTCCAGAAAGTTCTGGGCAGGGGAGCTACAGAAGCCCCCGCCCTGGCCCCTTCTCAAGCCCCCATACCTCTTCCCCAAGAGACTGGAGGAACCGGGGCCTCTCGCGGCTGCCCGCCTGCCCCCTCCGGCTCTCGGCCTGTAGCGGGGCCTCTCCCTGCCTGTCACCCCAGCACAGCCTGGAGGACCCTTTTGCCCCCTTCCTTCTTGCCCAGACCCTGATGGCTGACCCTGGGGCCCTGAGAGAGAAAAAAGAAAGGAACGCCCCCCGCATCTGGAGAAGGCTGACTGCGTGGCGGCCGAGCCCAGCTCTTCTGCATGTTGTGTTAAGCCTCTCTGTGGCCCAAGGAGGGCAGAACTCATTGTGCGCATTTGTCAGATGGGGAGACTGAGGCACAGAGAGGGGATGTCATGTGCTTTTCCCCCACAGTGTGTTTGTGTTCTTAATGCCACTTCCTCTGGCCTTGGGCTCTCCTGGGCTTCCCTCCCCTTCCATTGCTGTGGCTGCCCTTGAATTTGGAGGCAGGGGCTGTGTTAGGCCTCGTTCTGCAACCTTTCAGCAGACAGTGTCAGGACACAGGAAAAGAAGCAGAGTGTAGGTGAGGGGTTAGCTTTTGTCTCTCCAAAGTTGGGTGGAGGAGACAAGCCCAGGCGTTGGCATCCCACTGCAGCTGCAGCCCATCGCTTGCTGGGTGGCCACTTCCCTCTTTGGTGACAAATTGGAGATGACACTTCCCTGGGCAAGTTCTGTACATTAATGGGCTAAGCTCACCGGCAGGCACAGGGGAAGCACCCTGCCACCCAGAGGTGCAGTGCAGGCGTCGGCGAGACCCAGTGCAGGAACCTAGTTAATGCTCCCCCGACCCCGTGTCCACCTGCAACCCCGCCTTGCCTACAGTGAGGCTAACGATGACACGTTCCCGGGCCTAGTCTGCCCCAGGCGCACAGTAGGTGCTTGGCTGATGGCAGTGGATGAGCATTGTGGTGGGGGGGCTGCTGCAAGGAAACAAGTGATGCTTTGTTGGCATCGGGGCTCAGCCATCAGCTCCTCAAAGCTGCCGAGGTCTAAATCCAAGCCCTGCCTCCACTGCCTGCCCCGCTCTGGGCCTCAGTCTCCCCATCTGTGAAGTGGGATCGTAGCTGTAGCCCCCAGGTGGCTGTGAGGGGGTAACTGGGGAGGAGCACTGGGATTCTGGGGAGGGTGGAAGCAGCTGGCTTAGTCCATGGGAAACAGCAGGGGCCGGCGATGGTCCTGGCAGGACTCCCTGAATTGGAGCACTCCTGCTGCGGTGTGGGAGCCCAGGGCAATGCCTCTCCCCCCCCCGCCCCCAGGAGAAAGAGAAGAAGTATATGCTGCCCCTAGACAACCTCAAAATCCGTGACGTGGAGAAGGGCTTCATGTCGAACAAGCACGTCTTCGCCATCTTCAACACGGAGCAGAGGTGAGGGGCCTGCTGGGAAGGGCCTGGGACCAAGACTGATGGTCTCACTCCCAGGCAGCCCCAGTGTCCATAAGCACTGGCCATGGGCGCTGCCCTCCGCCCAGCAGACTCATCAGTGACTGGGACAGACAGAGGTCCTGCCCTGGGCCTCACATTCCAAGAGAAACAGAAGCCGCAGGCACCCCTGATGCAGGGTCGGGGAGGACCTCTCTGGCAGAGACAAGGACAAAATGGGGGTCTAGTGAGGAGGAACCATGGGCAGGGCATGTCCTACACTGCCCACAGCCCTGGCTGCCGCTGGGGGGTGATGGTGGGAGCTGGGTCCGAGGTGGAGGTGACTGCACTGATCCAGGCAGGAAATGGCCTGGACCCGGAAGCCATGGACAGGTTTTGGGGAGAGTCAGACTGGACTGAGCAAACCCTCCTGCTGGAGGTGAGTGAGGGCAAGAAGGGAGTTGGTAGCAACCCTCAGAATTGGGGCTGAGCTGCAGGGACCAAGCTGCTGACAGCTGAGACAGGGAAGGTGGAGGCGGGGTGCTCTGGGTACAGTTGGCAGTGAGTCAGTGGGGCTGGTGAGGGAGAAGGACCTGTGAGATGCCCACATCAGGTGGTGGGGACGCAGCTGAGCAGGCATGAGAGCTGGTGGTCAGGAACCGGTCCTGGCAGGGGATGTGAATTTGGCAGCATCCTAATATGAATGGCATTAACTCATGAGACAGGACAAGTTCAACAAGGTAAGTAGGTGAGGGCTCAGGAGGCTCTACATCCATCACAGGAGGCATTGGAGGGCAACTTTGGCACAAGCAAAGATGCCTTTTTCAACTCACGAAGAGAGCCAGGGGATCGAGAGCAATGGCTGAGCATGGACCCAGGAGGGCTCCTCCCCAGGCAAAAACGCATTCCCTTGTCCAGGAGCTAAGACCCCCCTGAGTCAGGGTGACCTGTCAAGAGTTATGATGGTCCCATGTGACCAGCCACCGTCATTCAGCTCTTCCCTCACTGGCCCCAGGACCGCCTTCCCACTGCCCTCAGCACCAGCCATTCCCCTGAGCCTCCTGGTTTTCTCCAGGGCCATGTAAGAAACAGTCCTACCTGCTGTGTGCCCAGGCTGGCCCAAAGCTCTGTGACCCCAATTTGGCCAACAGCTGGCTCCAAAAACCTGTTTAGCTCCTCTCGCTTCACACCTTACCCCAGCCCTAGGGTGAGGGAGGGGACCTGGGATCGGCAGAGAACCCCGGCCTGGTGTGAAGCACTTCCTGGCCCATGACACTGGGTGGCTTCCGCATCTCCCTGAGCCCTGTGCTGCCCTGTGCAGTGGGCTGATGACATTACCAGATGTGTCACTTAGGAGCAGGTTCAGGAAACCTAGAATAATAGTAGCATAAACAAGAGAAAAGTTTGGTTTTTGATACAAATGAAGACCATGCTTTACCGCCGAGGGCATATAGGGCAGCTCAGGCCCTACTTGTTCTTCTACTTTCCTCGACATGTGGTTTCCACCTCTGTGTCCAAGATGGCTGCCCAAACTCCAGCCATTATGATGACATTCCAGCTAGGAGGAAGGAGGCACAGCAAATAGGGCATGGTCCTCCCCTCAGGACTCCTTCCAGAAGTCAAGGTGACCGCCCACTGACCACCCATTGGACAGGACCTGATCACAGGCCACACCTAACCTCAGACCCAGGTTTCCCACAAAGGCTTTAGGTCAGCTTGGCCATTTCAGCCATGCCTGCCCTGGGGAAGGATAGGGTGCATGGCATGTGGCCTGGGGCCTGGCCTACACTGGTTTGTGTCCTTTTGCCTGTCCTGCAGCCTTGGGGCGCTGAACCTTTTCTCACTCATTGACTCACCTTGCTCAAGGTTTCATGAGCCTTTGCCCTGAGTCCAGGCCTGTGCCTGGACAGTTTCCCACTTGCCTCACCCCCCACCCCCAGGGTATCAGGGCACATTCTAGACCTTCACTCTCCAGCACAGTAACCACTGGTCACATGGCTGTTGAAATTAACCAGAATAAAATGTAAAATGCTCTTTTTGGTCACATGGGCCCCACTCCCAGTGCACAGCAGCCTTCTGGCACACAGGAGCCACAGAGGACAAAACAGGCGGCTCATTCCCACCATCGCAACAAATGCTGCTGTGCCACGCTTTCTAGAGAACACTGAGATGGGAGTCACCCACTTAGAGGAGGGTTTTGTGGGACACACATCCCCTTCTGGAGGGTTCCAGCAATATTTGATCCCGAAAAGGAACCCAAAGGTGGGGGGTGTACTTCCCAAAGGAAGAGAAGACACGGCTGAGCCAACAACAACAGAAATGCAGATGTTACTGGCGCACACCCTCACTATGTGTGTGTTCGGCACTATTGGGGGGCTGCACACCCACAATATCATGACACCCGTCACCCCAATGGGGTGTGGGTGGTGGGGTCTGCTGCGTGCCACCCCCACCGAAGACCTCCCGGTTAGGTACTGACCCCCGGTCGGGCCGCACCTCCCTCAGCTGTCTGCCAGGGCCACAAGCAGGGTCAAGCCGGCACCCTCTCTCCTACTGCAGGAACGTCTACAAGGACCTGCGGCAGATTGAGCTGGCCTGCGACTCCCAGGAGGACGTAGACAGTTGGAAGGCCTCCTTCCTCCGAGCCGGGGTGTACCCCGAGAAGGACCAGGTAAGGGGCTGCCTTGCCAGTCCAGGATTCCGGGTGCCAACCCGACCCCACCTGAGAGAGGAAGGCTTCCTTGGGACAGGCTGTTTCCAGAACTCTGAAAGCATAGAGTAGACATGATTTGAACAATCAAAGCAAAGGGTAGTGTTGGTTATCAGGGCCCAGGAGATTCTGCAGCAGAAGCCAAGGACAGGGCTGGAGCATGGCCTGGGATCCTGTTTGCTTTGTTCTTCTTTGAACATAGCGGGCCTCAGCCCCCAAATTGACATCTTCCAATCCCCTGGCCCAGGCGGCTTAGTCAGGGGCAGGCTGGGCCGTGTGTGCTAGCATTGTCATCAGGGGCCAGCCCTGGAGGGTCAGTGGTTGATGGGCTGGAGAGAGTAGCTCCCGGAGGAGGGGCACCTGCCCTGCTTGCCTCAGGCCACAGCCATCCCTCACTGCCTCCACTTCCTCCTCGCAGGTTGAAAACGAGGACGGGGCCCAAGAGAACACCTTCTCCATGGACCCGCAGCTGGAGCGGCAGGTAGAGACCATCCGCAATCTGGTGGACTCGTACGTGGCCATCATCAACAAGTCCATCCGCGACCTCATGCCAAAGACCATCATGCACCTCATGATCAACAACGTGAGTGCCCGCAGCGGCACCCCCAAGGAAGCCCAGCACGTGGCCTCAGCCAGAGCTGGCGTGTGTGCAGTTCATGTAAAGTTAAAAGTAGAGGGCACTGCCCTCATCCCCATTTTACAGGCAGGAAAACTGAGGTCCAGAGTGGTCAAGAAACCTGCCTGATGTCATTCAGAGAGTAGGAAGAGGGACGTAAACCCTGGCTGAGAGAGGCGTCAGCTCAGCCTGATGTGGAGCCAGCCACTACTTCCCTTTGGCCCCGAGCCCAGCCCACCTTCCCTCAGGGGCTAATGTTGCCTGCCTCCCCACAGGGTCCTCCGACCCCCCTGGGGCTTTGGGCTCCTGTTGAGTGAAATGCATCTCTAATAGTGGCTCCCCACTCCAGGCTGCAGGTGAGGTCAGGCTTTCAGCTCAGCAGTAGGGACTCACCCACATAACTGGGCTTGGTTTGTGTTGTGATTGTAGAAGATGTGAATATGACCAACTGGGTCTAAGATAAAAGTCCCAAATCCCTGATCCTTTCACCCTGCTCCTCTCGGTCCCGTTCTCAGAGAGCAAGTTAACAGTTTTGGGGGATCCTTCCAGATCAATTTCCCTATATATATCCATGGGATTTGTGATACATGTGGTTCTGTGGCTGTGAGATTTAAGATGCATATATGCTTAGACCAAGCCATTCTCTCTCTATATATATATATATAGTAAAGAAGCAATACATTTCAAGGTACATTGTAACAAACAGTTGCAGAACAGATTTCAGAGCTTGGTATGGGTTACAGTTCCACAATTTTAGGTTTTTCCTTCTATCTGCTCCAAGACACTGGAGACTAAAAGAAATATCAATATGAATCAGCAGTCATACTCATTTGTTAAATCCTGTCTTCTCTGTTATAACTCCTCCTTCTCCTTTGATCTTTTTCCCAATCTTTAGGAATATTTGGGCTATGCCCCTTCTAACTTTTTCATGTTGGAAAGGGCTGCCAGTAATATGGGATGGGGGCTGGAACTAGTTGGTGTTCTGGAGAAGCTGGTCCCTCTGGGTTGCAGCACTTGTCTGACCTAGGAACTTATCTGGAGGTTATAGATTTCTGAAAAGTAATCACAGTGCACGGAACTTTCCTAGAATCTGAGAGCCCTATGTGTTCTTTTGGGGTTGGTAAGAATGGTTTTGGTTGGAGTTTGACAAACTATGGTAAATAGAAATATCTAACTGAAGCTTGCATAACGAGTAGCCTCCAGAATAGCCTCTCTACTCTATTTGAACTCTCTCAGCTGCTGGTACCTTATTTTGTTACAATTCTTTTCCACTGTTTGGTCAGGTAGGCATTGTCGATCCCATGGTGCCAGGTCTAGGGATGAGCCAAGCCATTTTATTTTGAGGAATTTCCCCACTGTTTTGTAGCAGCCAAAGATTGGAAAGAAAACCAAATAGCCATTTAATAGAATCCTTTTAATAAGTATTTATTTAACAGTCTAGGGCAGAAAACAAAGGTGAGGAAGCTTTCCAGGAGCAATAAGTGGGAAGAGTGTGGAACATAACAGAATACACAGGAAGCCTCCATTTGTGTCAAGAGGGAGGGAACATATATCTCTGTCATATATTTGCATAGAAATGTTGGAAAGTTTATACAAGAGTCTGGTGAGAACATTTGCTTCCTAGAAGGTAGACTTGGGCACTAGGGAGGCCAGGGAGGGGAAGAAGGCATTTTCACTGTACCCCTTGGTTCCCTGAGGTTAAGTTATCTTTTTCCTTGTGCCGATTTTTAAAAATTCAAGCTTTTGAATAGCCAGTGCTTTCACTTGTTTCACAATTCAAAGACTGCTGAGTGTGGTCATCTTTGCAGATGTTGAAAATGCATTTGGGAAAATTCAACATCCATTCTTTAAAAGGCAATTGAGTAGACAGGGCCTTCCTTTATGAGATAGCATAAGGAATCTGTGTATTTTGATCTCAAATCCAGTCTTGGCCTTAGTAAGGAAGCTAAACTTAGGAAAAAGGTGACCACTTCCGCTTTGATTTAATTTTCTTTTAGACTGATTGTATTTCAATCTGAAATCCAGTCTTGACCTTAATAGGTAAGCTAAACTCAAGAACAAAGTGGCTACTTTTACTTTGATTTAATTTCCTTTTAGAGTTATAAACCAATGCAAGTAGACAAGAAAAATAATTTAGAGATGTGAAAATTGAAAAAGAACAGGAAAACTGATACTTTAGAAGATGAGTTTGTGTACCTGGAAACCCCAAGAAGTATAACAAAAATTACCCTATGCTGTAGGATTATTTTGGGAGGGGACAAAGTCTCAAATATATTAGTTGGGGATGGGACAAAGTATAAAATTAATGAACAAAAAATTATCATTTTCAAATAAAAAAGAAGACAAGAAGGAAGTAAAGAGAACAATAAAAGAGATAAAATACTAGGTACAAGTTTAGTAAGAAACTTGTGAGATCTGTGGGAAGACCTGAAAGCCCCCCTGAGGGACCTGGAAGGATCACCTGCATTTTAAATGCATTACACGTTCAAGGTCGAGTGAAAAACAAAGCACCATGGTGTGTGGAAGGTGCTCTTCCAGCCAGTGGCAGTGGCCAGCTGAGTGCTCTGTGGTGTCTGGAGGAGGCAAGGGATATGGCCCTGCCCCAACCTGACCTCCCCTGCCCCTGCCCCAGACCAAGGCCTTCATCCACCACGAGCTGCTGGCCTACCTATACTCTTCGGCGGACCAGAGCAGCCTCATGGAGGAGTCGGCCGACCAGGCCCAGCGGCGGGACGACATGCTGCGCATGTACCATGCACTCAAGGAGGCGCTCAACATCATCGGGGACATCAGCACCAGCACCGTGTCCACACCTGTGCCCCCGCCCGTCGACGACACCTGGCTCCAGAGCACCAGCAGCCACAGGTCCGGGAGGCCAGGCACTGTGCCCAGGGGGACCCTTCAGGAAGCCTTCTGGCAGGAAGCCCAGGACAGCCCAAGGGAGGGTGGGATTAAGGGAGCTGCCCCCAGCAACATCTGCAGGGATGAAGGGCGAGAATATAGAAAGGCACACATGGCAGAGCAGGAGGAAGCAGCAGAGAAACACCTGTCTTTCCTCCTGCCCTGCCCCTGGTGCCCTCCTTTGGTGAAGCCCAAATTGATGCCAGAGGGCATGAGGGGAGCTCTGCCAAGAAGGGTAGGGGGGACCCAGAAGGGAAATGGGGGGAGTCAGAGCCTCAGCAGGGATACCTGACCAGTGACGGTAGGTGGCCTGGAGCAGAGAGGGCTGGTCAGGCGAATCTCACAGAAAGTACTGGCCCCGCTCAGGCCTCAGCGGTGCTTTAGGGACGGTGAACAGCATCCAGGATAGGAAGCAGCAGGTGCTGAGGCCCAGACATGCGTGCTGTTGGGTGCCCAGAGTAGAGAGAGGGGAGGCAGGGCCTCTGGAGGCATTTGAGCTTCATTTAGAAGGTGAGGTGAGGTCAGGGGAAGCAGGGCGCTGGTGGAGAGGGGGCTGTGACTGCAGAGCTTTGGGGGAAGGGTAGAGAATCCCACTGTCCAGGACCCGGTGCTCATGTGCAGTTCCCTGGGTGGCAGCTGGTGCCAGCCCGTCTTGCCAGGTCACTGCACTAGCACTCCCCACCGAGTCCTGTGGCCCATGGGCCTCTGCCCAGCCACTCCAGCTCAACCCTTCTCCTTCCTTCACAGCCCCACCCCACAGCGCCGACCTGTATCCAGCGTGCATCCCCCAGGCCGACCGCCAGCCGTGAGGGGCCCCACTCCGGGGCCCCCCCTGATTCCTATGCCTGTGGGCACAGCAGCCTCTTTTGCAGCACCCCCCATCCCATCCCGGCCCGGGCCCCAGAGTGTGTTTGCCAACAATGACCCCTTCTCGGCCCCGCCTCAGATCCCATCACGGCCGGCTCGGATCCCACCCGGCATCCCCCCTGGAGTGCCCAGGTAAGGCTGGACCCTCCCTACCTCCCACTCCACCCCAGGGAAGACCATCAAGAGCCACCCCAGGACCCCTGGAGTCGCAGTTCACATGCATGTCTCCCTCCTTCTGTGCTCTCACCGTGTGCTGAGTGGGGTTGCGGGGGGGGGGAGGCTCACAGTCACCTCCCTCAGGGGGAACTGAGGCCCGAGGGGCCATGTCGCTTACCACAGCTCCAGGAGACCCCACATCCGGCTCTCCCCCTGGTCTCCCCTTACTTTCCTTCCTGAGCCTACATGTGGGCTGCTCAGCAGTGGCACTCCCTGCTGCACCCCCTGTGGCCCACTACCCCCATGAGGAGCCACAAGCCCAGGGAGGTTGGCAGTGAGGGTTGGGGTTCTGAGCAACCCCGAAGCCCTGCCCAGGGCCAGAGTGGGCACCCTTGCCCCCCGTGCCACCTCCGGCCTGGGATGGCCATCAGGCAGGCCCTGGGAGGGGAAGGGCTGGTCCTCGCCTGCCCCCTGCCTCACTGCCTGCCCCCTCCCGTTGTCTCTATTCTCTTTGCAGCAGAAGACCCCCTGCTGCACCCAGCCGGCCCACCATTATCCGCCCTGCCGAGCCGTCCCTGCTCGACTAGGCTGGGGGGCCTGGCCCCGTTCCTGTGCCAGGACCAGCCCCCCCCCTCCCCCCCCCCCGCGGGCAGCCACATCCGGGCCTGCTGGACCCTGAGCCCAGGACACAGGGCCTGGGAGCCCCAGGGCGGGGGCGGGGCCGGGGCCTCAGCCGTGGAGGTGGGGCGGGTGCCCAGGGCAACCACTACGGATGCAGGGCCTGGGGCCTGGGGCGTGGGGAGTAGGGCCGTACCAGCGGCTGGCCTCGGTGGCACCGCCCGCCTGTGCTGTATATAGTCCTCGGCCGCTGCACTAACCGCCCGGCTGCTCCGCTCTTGGGGTGCCCAGCGAGCGGGGTCTGGCTAGGCTCAGGGGCTCTTGGGCTCGCTTCAGGGCCCCCTTCACAGTGGGCCCGGCCGGCCCCTCCGAGCAGCCCTTGCCCGCACCCCCTCGGTGTGACCACTGGAAGTGCCTGCACTCTGTAGCCTCTTAATGAACTAAAATAAAGGGAAGAAGCTTCTGGTGGCTGCTGTGTGGGCCTTTTGTGGTGGCATCCAGGCTGAGGACATGGGGGGGGGGACCTTTCCGTTCTCCCCTGCAGCAGGCTGCTCCCCCCACCGGAGCCCCCCCCCCCCGCCCTTCCCACCAGGGGCACCATGCATACCGGGTGGCCAGGGAGTGCCCGCTGTTTCAGCAGGCTAAGCCCTGCCCTAGTGGCTGGAGCTTTTTACTTCGCTTCACACCCGTGGAGTGGGGGCACCGCCACACAGCCCCCCTCAGGCCTGCTGCTGCCCCTGTCAAGCGCTGATGAGCATGCAGGCCACCGTGGCCTGAAATAGCTGAGGGGGGAGTGAGATCCTTGCCCTCCCAGCCCCATCGTCCTCCATCTCTCACCCTGTCCGAGGCCCAGGCCTTCAGGCCCAGCCAGGGACACAGTGACATTCTGCTCTCTGGTTTCTCTCTTGTGCCCAGGCGACCACCTCCATCGGCACCCACCCGGCCTTTCTTCTGAGCTTCGTGGGAGACCCCTTCCGTCTGCCCGACCACCCTGGGCCCAGGGCCTCAGAGCCAGACCCGCCCCTGCTTGTCCCAGCCCCAGTCACCAGCCTCTGATTTTCTGACCATAATTTATTGACTGCGGCTCTCAGGCCATAACTCGCTTTTTGTTCCTTGAGGCTTCTGCACAGGCCTGGCCCAGGGCCACCCCTCAGCCCTGTGCAGGGCCCCTGCAAAGAAGAGGGAGGGATGTGGGGTCTTGCAGGGCCCCCTCCAGAAGCTCTGTACCCAGACCCACACCCTCCCCCCCAGCCTGTGCCCCCACTGGGCTGCAGGGCCAGGTCCCTACCTGTCTCATAAAGCGACTGTCCTGGCAAGAATACTGCTGTGGCATCTCCTTCTGGGCTCCTGGCAGGCACCACCACCCCCAGCTGGGAACTGCCCACAGCATCAGCACCATGCCTCTGATGGGGGTGGTGGGAGAAGGAGGGGTGGGCCTGCAAGCAGCAGGCCCTTCCCCCCTGGGCCTTGTCCAACACCAGACAGCGCTGTGCCAGCTGGAAGACTTGTGCTAAGGCACATTTACAGTAAGGGACAGAGGCAAGGGGCAGGGAGGAAAAGCTAAAGGCTGCCTTCCAATGCCACCGGCCTGCCATGCACAATTTCCAGGAAAGCAGCGAGGCCCTGGCCCCTGTATCTCCTCCCAGGAGGCCCCTGCCTGCAAGGCACTGATGTTCCCTTCCCAGCAGTCAGGTCACACACAGGGGCCACACTGGGGACACAGTGGCCTGGCCTCCCTGGAAAACTTAAGTTGGGGAAGGGACTCCCCTCCCATTCCCCCCAAGTCTCACACTCACATACCATACCACCCCTCTTTCCCCTGCTCTCCATTTGGGGAGGGGCAGGGGCTACGTAGGCACGGGGCGCTTATCCTGGAAGAAGCGCTTGAGCGTGCAGACCTGTGCCACGGCCACGAGCAGCAGCACAGCCACATTGACCGCCGACCAGAAGTTGACGCGCTCCAGGTTGCCCTCCTGGAGGTTCCTGTCCCGAGCCTCAAAGGCCCGCAACAGCGTCAGAATCTGGATGCTGCGCTCTAGCCGGGTCCGCATGGTCTCCATGGACTCCTGTTGGCCAGAGGGCAAGCAGCAGGGTCAGGCCTCCACCCTGCGGGGAGCAGAGTCCAGCAAAATCGGGGGAAATGGAGTGAGGCCATGTTGGGCACTGCCGAGAATACAGGCTGCGGCCAGGCTACCTAAGTCCGAATCCTCCCTCCAGTACTCACTGGCTGTGTGACTGTGAGCAAGTTAATGAACTTCTCTGGGCCTTATTTTAGTCCTCTATCAACCTCAAAACTTGTGAAAATAAGAAGCCTAAGTATATGGAGAGCCCGTACTTAGAAGTGGTTAGTAGAGTCACTGGGGCCAGACTGCCTGGATTCAAATACCAGCTCTGCCTTGGGACAGTTATTTATCCATCCATGCCTCAGTTTCCCCAATTGTAAAAGAGTAATAAGAGCACAGGTTCTGCTTCATGGGGTGGTAATTTAGGCCCTTAGAACCAACAAATGTCCTATACTGTAACTGTGACTGCTACTGTTATTATAATTAAAGTTGGGGTCATCACTCTCTTAGGGGAGGCTGTGTCAGGCAAGGGGAAGAACCCCAACAGAGGAGGAGAGGCCCCAGGCCCAGCCGGACGCACCTTGATGTCCTCCATCTTGACATCCAGCATCTCCTCCGGCTCCACAACCTCAGCCCAGCCCTCCTCCTCCTCGTCCTGCAGGCTGTCGAAGATGAGTTCGAAGAATACCAGCTTTTCAGAGATGGTGCTGAAGGAGTTATCGAAGCACAGTTTGTAGTCCCCGGCCTCTGTGGGCTCCACCCTGCACAGACAGACCCACAGACCTGACCCTGAGCCAAGGGCTCTGCAGGGGCAGGCAGGGCCGTAACCCGAGGCCGCAGGGGCGGGACAGGGCTGTAACTGAAGCCGGGCAGCAGCGGGCCTTAACTCACGTGTGCACCCCGTCGGCCTTGCGGGACTCGCTGACCAGCAGCTCGCCCTGAGGGCTCTCCAGCGAGAAATCCACGTCCAGCCCAGCACCACCGATCACCTGGGGGACAGGTAAGAGGGCACCGTTCCTGGGAAAGCCAGGGCTGGCTCAACCCGCACAGAACCAGACCGACTACCAGGAGTCTACCTGGGCACTCACACTTAAACGTGCAGTCCCGTTCCCCACCCACTCATTCTTCTACATGCGCCCCTTCCCTTAACTCTGCCCTCACTGATGTGACAGTTTGGGGGTCTGCTCTTTCCGCTGTCATACCACTGTGGAAAGACCTGGATCGACTTTTACCTGGCCACGCCCCTTTATTTGACCACGCCCCGAACGAGAAGACAGGGCCGTTTTCTTAAGCCAAGTCCAGAGAAACCCTCAAATTGACCACGCCCCTTTGGATACTGATCACGCCTACACGCGTCCATCTTGGGTCACGCCCACTCGGAGCCCAATCCCCCTTGCCCTCACAGGGTTCTCGCTCCGCCCCCTTGGCCTCGCCCCCGCACTCCCAAGCACGTGCTCCTCCTCCCCGCCCGAAGGCAGGCCTCCCCATCAGGGCCATGGCCACGCCTCCTCACCCCCGTTCCGCTCGATCCCAGGCCTCGGACCCGTTACCTGGTACTCGGTCTCCAGGCTTGCGTTGGCCGGAGCGGACTGGTAGAAACACTGCTTCCTCCCTGCGGGCAGCAGGAACGTGAACTCCCCGTCCTGGATTGGCGGGGGTCCCACCCCTCCCACCCCTACTGGCGGCAGTAGTAGCCACAGGGCCAGGGCTAGGGCCGCTCCGGCCGCCATCATCCGGTCACCCTCCGGTCTACAGACGGGACGCGGCTCCTTTAAGGGCTAGCCCTACCCCTCTGCTGCTCAGCTTTGCTGATTGGTCGCCGCTTCTGTTCCTTTGCCGATTCCAGCAGGAGTAAAGGACCCACTGAGTTCCTAGCTGTCCGAATGAATGCCTGATGGGCCTAAAAACGGTCAACTTCCTTGAGCGTCTTTCCTAGAAGGACTCCATGCCTACTGTCAATCGCTGGTGGGAGAAAATGAACAAAAATAAATGGCATGATGGCCCATCTTTCACAGGCAAAAGTTAAGACAACTAACGGGTCTTTCTGAAGCACCGCCCCGCGGTTTTCCCAGAGTGCGCCGCGCTCAGTGACCATTAGGTGGGCCAGACTGGAAGGGGCGGGCCAGAAACGTTCTGGGCGTGGCCCTGCACGCGACCCGTAGTGCTCGCCTATAAAAGGGCTCACCTGGGGCGGGGACTCCATGCTGTTACGTGTTTTGTTTCTGCGTGAACTTGTGAGGGTGGCCCCAAGATTCGACGCCCGACCCCTCCTTCCCTTTGCGCCTTAGAGCCACCGCTTTATCAGTTTCCTAGTCTGTAAGTTGGGGGGTGAGGGATGCACGACCCCGCAAGACAGCTGTGAGAATTGACCCCTTGCTTCTCTTGCTGAGTCAGGATAGGAGCGTGCCCTAACCCGCACCCAGGGTTGTCACACTCGAGGGCCAGACAGGTAAAGGAGTGATGCAAGTGATGGAAAAATCCAAAGCCCAGGTGCTTAGAGGCAGCAGAGAGGAGAGGTAGAGGGTGTGCCGCCGGAGCCAGGCTTCAAACCCCCACCGCTTCCTTGAGGCGGCCCCCCTGCTGAGCCCAATGTCCTCATCCGTAAAATGGGGGCAGTGACGGCCCTACCCCTTTTAGCTCGTGGTGGTCCTCAGCAGATGTCTGCTGTTATTCGGTTCGTGGTGTGTCGCCCGCCAAGGGGCGGCCTGTCACTGACCCTCAGCGCCTCCATGCCTTCAGTGTGGCTAGAATTTGGAAGTAGACCTGGCAGCAGACAGGAAGGCAAAGAAGTTATCGGAGAAACAGTGGGGCTCTGTGTGGCAATTCTATCTAAACACACAAAAATGTGGAGGTGGAGATTTTTCACGAGAGGGGCTGGGAGAGGTTGGCAGGTGGTCGCAATCAGTCTTCAAAGAGAGCTGGTGGTTTCAAGAATTTGGGGAAGCCACACCACTTTGTACCCTTAAAGCATGTGCACAGTCAGGTTTGCTGTTTATTTTCCACTCCACAAGTTTTCCCATTATTCTGCCTGGTTGCTTTGATATTTTGAAGTCGTTGTGGAGACTGGGGAGATTCTTTTATTTTTATTTTAATTTTTCAGTTGAGGTGAAATTCATATAAAATTATGTTAAAGGGAACAATTTGTTGGTGGCATTTAGTATACTAATAGTGTTGTGCAACTGACACTTCTGGTTCCAAAACATCTTCATCACCCCAAAAGGAGACCTCGCATCCATTAGTAACTCCCCATATCCCGTCACTTCAACCCCTGGCAACCACCAATCTGCTTTCTGTCCCTATAAATTTACCGGTTCTGGATGCTTCATATAAATATAATCAGACAAATATGTAACTTTGTTGTGTCTTCTTTTCACTTAGCATAATGCTTTTGAGGGGCATACACATCCTAGCAGGTACCAACACTTCATTCCTTTTTGTGATTTAATAATCCACTATATGCGTATACCACAGTTTTTAATTTCTCTGTTGATGAACATGGAGTTGTATCCACTTTTTGTCTCTTGCAAATAGCGCTATTATAAACATACACTTACAAGTATTTGAGTGCCCGCTTTCAGTTACTTTAGGTAAATAACTAAGAGTAGAATTGTTGGGTGATATGGGAATTTTTTAGGAACTGCCAAACTTTTCCACAGTAGCAGCACCATTTTGCATTGCCACCAGCAATGTACGAGGGGTCCGATGGCTGCAAATCCTTGCCAAGACGTGTTATTTTCCATTTCTGTAAAAATAATAATTATCATAGCCACCTAGTGAGTGTCAAGTGGTATCTCACCGTGGTTTTAGTTTGCATTTCCGTAATGACTAATGATGGTGTGCATCTTTTTATATATATGCTTGTTGACCATTTGTATGTCTTCTTTGGAGAAATGTCTCCTCAGGTCCATTGCTGATTTTAACAATTCAATTGTTTGTCTCTTTGTCATTGAGTTGTAACATTTATTTGTATATTCTGGAGGTGCAAAATAGAAAACACTCATAGTCTTTCTAGATAGCTGCTATCCTGGGGCACTTCTTTAACTCTGCTTTAGCCTTCTCTTTATTTACGCATTGAACCTAGAGCTCAGCCAGAGGTGAAAGCTTTGGGGCTTTTCAGGTGTTTTCTGAGTGCTGAGCATCACTTTCTACATTCCCCTGTAAACAAGGTCACTTTTGAATGCACTGCCTTAATCATCCAAAGAAACTCAGCCCAATTTTTCCTCCCAGGCTTTCTGCTCTTCCTTCATTGAATTTAGTGTTTGCCTCAGTTGTACTTTTTTTTTGCTCCAGGGAGCTGCTGGTTGTTCCTTTGCCTTACAGTGTTTTGCCTTACGGTGCCCGACATTTTTCCATGCTGATTTCTGAGCTACATAAAGCAGAGAGATGAGCTCCTTGCAAGTCCTTCAGATGGCCCCCAGACAAGTCAGAACAAACAAACGTGATTCTTCGAGAATAGGGTCTGCTCTGCTGCTTCCAGAACCAGGGACCAAGGTTCTGTGCTAGGAGCGCCAGTTGCCATGTTCTAGACCGTCACTGGTCCAGGGAAGTGGGGGGAGAGCAAGTGAAAAGACCACAGAGCCTTCCTACTACCTTGTTGCCATTCTTGTCATTTGTAAGTGGCTTTTTTCTTAATTCAGTATTTGCTTGGTTTGTATGAACCTCTGTTTTCCAGAGTTCTGGCAAAGTTGATTCTGACAGTTTTTGCTTGTTTTGTTTTTTGCTTTTTTAAAAATTTCTGTAGAAGGAAGGGCCCTGGGAGTGCCCCATTGTTCCTCCATTAAACGAAAACAAAAGGTCTCCCTCTCCCAGTTGTCCCAGTAACGTTTGCTAAGTGTCTGTCACTGTGGATAATGTGTATCGCCCGTGTCCTCATGGAGCTGACATAGCCAGTCCATACACAAGCAAGTTCAGCACTGAGGTTACTCTAGGCAGCGGTAGGTGCTGAGAAGTAAATGTGAGGTGGGAGAGGGGACGGGTGGCTATTTCGTCCTGAGTGGAGTCAGGGAAGGCTTCTCTGTGGGCATGCCATTTAAGCTGAAACTTAGAGTAGGAAGAAGGCCCAGAGAACAATGCCTTGAGGTCAGGAGGCAGATAGAGAGTTAGGGGTGCAGAAAGGAGGCCAGGATGTGGGCTGGGGGTGAGAGGAGTGACCCGCAATGGGAACAGTTAGCTAGGGTCACATCACACCAGGCCCCTCTTCCCTTGCAGCGTTGGTCTAGAATCTTAGCCTTGGGAGGTCATAGAGAAGCTTCTGGAGACTGGTGAGCGTCTTGAAATTATTCCTCTGAGAGTGTGTGCTGGGCAGTTTGTTTGTCCCTCCATGGCTGCTCGCTCCCCTTTTCTGCAGTGCTCTGTGCATTTGGCCAACACAGCTGCCTTTTCCTCTCACTTCATCAGCTTCAGCCTGAGTAGGAAATTGGAGGACTGGAGGAGAGGGAGGTCTAGAAACTATTCCCTGGTTCCCGCACTGTCAGGCCGGAGGGAATAGTAGCTGCTGCTCTCTACCAAAGCTTGCAGTCGCCATTCCTTCTGCATTCCATAACTGCTTCCTCCCTGCAGCTTCAGTTAAAGGCTCCCTGACCCCCTTGTTGTCTCCCTTGGCCCTGCCCTTGACACCTCTATCATGCCTGCCTGAATGTGCCATCCAAGAGAGATGCACCCAATGCAGTACAGACAGATGTTTTTCTGAGCAGAGGGTCCACTGAATAAAAAATACAGGTTACAGACTCCTGCACCCTATTAAATGCTCCCAGGATGAAGTCCTTATATTACACGTACCATTCCCTCTGCCTAGGACACCTTCCTTGTTTGTCTTCTCAGGCTTTTGGAGTCAGAGGTAACTTCGCTTAGCAGCCTTCCCCAAATGCGCTGAAGCTGGGTTAAGAACCCTTCTGTGACTGCTCCTGTCATCCCTTTATCTGCTGGACAATAAACAGTTACTTGCCTCCCTCGCTCCTGAACTTGGAGTTCAATGAAGGCACAAGTTGTTGTGTCCATTGCAGAGCCTCTGGCACTGGTGCAGTCCCGGGCCACTGGTGACATGCAGTGGACAGCTGTGCAATAAATAGGTCATGCCTCCGACACACCCAGAATCGAGCCAAAGAAATAAAGTGAATGTTGTCCTGGCTTCCAGGTCAACTCAGGACAATCAAGAAATACTTAGGGTTCACTATGTGCCAAGCATAGTCGTGTGGTGGGCCTAGCAGGAGGCAACCCACACCCCGTCCCTGCGCTCCTGGAGAAACAGGGTTATTTTGAGAAATCATGAAGGACAAATACAATAGATTCAAACATGTTCTGTGAACTAGCTTGACCTAATTCAATGTATAGTTATAGGATTTTACCAAACAACTGTATAATGTACTTTTTAAGAAAATATTTTTATTAATAAATCTTAACATACAAACATTCCATGTGTAGTGTATAATCAGTGGCTCACAATGTCATCACCCAGTTGTGTATTCATCACCATGATCGTTTTTTGAACATTTGCATCACTCCAGAAAAAGAAATAAGAAAAAAGAAAAAATTCATATATACCATTCCTCTTACCCCTTCCTCTCATTGACCATTAGTATTTCCATCTACTCAATTTATTTTAACCTTTGTCCCCCTATTATTTGCTTATTTTTTATCCATATTTTTTACTCATCTGTCCATACCTTGGATAAATGGAGCATCAAAACAAGTTTTAATCACACTGTCACATTGTAAAAGCTATATGGTTATACAGTCAACTTCAAGAATAAAGGCTACTGGAACACAGCTCAAGAGTTTCAGGTACTGCCCTCCAGCCACTCTAATACACCATAAACTAAAAAGGGATATCTATATAATGTGTATGAATAACCTCCAGGATAAGCTCTGGACTCAGTTTGAAATCTCTCAGCCACTGACCCTTTATTTTGTCTCATTTTTCTCTTTCCCCTTTTGATCAAGAAGGCTTTCTCAATCTCCAATGCCAGATCCCTGCTCATCCCAGGAGATTTGCACTCTTGGGAGTCATGTCCCACATAGCGGGGGAGGGCAGTGAGTTCACCTGCTGAGTTGTCTTAGAGAGAGAGGTCACATGTAGAATGTACTCTTTTGATTTTATTTTTTTGGCATGGGAGGCTCCAGGAATCAAACCTGGGTTTCTGGCATGGCAGGTGAGAATTCTACCACTGAACTACCATTGCTCACCCATAGAGTGTACTTTTGTTTCTAGTGCATATAGAATGTTCATCAAGATATAGTGGGCTAAAAAAAAAAAAAAAAAAAGCTCTAATTTCAAAGGAGTATATTCTTTGACCCCAGAGTAATTAAATTAGAAATCACTAAGAGTAAGCTATAAAAAAAGCCCAAACATTTGGAAATTAGGCGACATACTTTTGAATAACCTATAGTTACAGAAACAACTCACAAAGGAAATAAGATTTTCCCAACATTGAGAATGATAGATTTTTATATCAAAATGTATGATGTTAAAGCAGTACTTAGAGGGAAATGTATAGCTTTAAATGTTTATATTGGAAGAAGTAAAAAAAAAAATTTTAAATCAATGATCTAAGGTCCAACCTAAGGAAGCTAGAAAAAGAAGAGCAAATTAAACATAAAAAGAAGTAGAAGAAAGAAAAGAATAAAGAGCAGGAATCTTTGCAATAGAAAAGAGAAAGTTGAAAAAAGCACAAAGCCAAAACTTGGTATATTGTAAAGATTAATAAAACTGACTAACCCCTAGCAAGACAAGGGGAAAAAAACAAAACAAAACTTACCATTATAAGGATGAATGAGGGGACATCAGTACAGATCCTACAGACATTAAAAGGATAAAAACGGAAAAGTAGAACAACTTCATACCAATAACCTTGACAACTTAGATTAGATGGACACATTCCTTATAAATGCAAGCATGCTAATTGCAAATCAAGGAAAATTACAAGACACCCTGGGAGTTTTGAGCAATGGAAGCTTTCTAAGTCTAGGAGAGTCTGTAATATTGAAGCTGCAATCCAAAGAATGGGGGGGGGGGATTCGACCAGGTTGGTAGAAGTGCATCCCAGGCAGGGGAAACAGGATGTGTAAAGGCCCTGAGGTTATAAAGAGCTTTACATGTCTGAAGAATAAAAAGTCTACCCCGATGGCCCTTTTTGGGGTTCAGTGACCACACACTTACATCCCTCCCAGGTGTAAACCTCCGAGTAAAGCTGCTTGCCTTGAACAGAAGTGTTTAGAGAGACCAAAGCAAATCCATTTGTAGGACTGGCTGTTGGAACTTTCCAGACTATAAGCAGGAGGCAACTTATCCTGCAAATTAAAAAATTAAATCCTTTAATTTCCTCCATTTCTGGAGCCAACAGTCCCTTTCTCCTGCGGCTTTCCTTCCCAGCATCTTCACCTGGGGAGCGCTCACAACCTACTAGGCATTGCATCTCTTACTGTGGCTTCTTTGGATCTACTCTTGGCCCTGTTCGACAGAGCTGCAACCTGACACTTCAAAGGAAGGGCCCTGCCTTGCCCAAGGTCACGAAGGCCAAGCCCTAACCACCAAGCCCTACTGCCCTTGTTCTGTTTTTCCATTTTGGCCCTTCTTGGGCGGTGGTTTGTGTCCGGGGCGTGGGTTTCTGAAACAGCCTGCTGCCAGGGCCCCTTCCTCATACCCAGGGGTTCTCCTTCAGGGGGAGAAAAAAAAAAACATTAACATCCAACCCCCTTGTCCGTTTTTGTCCCTCCAGCCTGCAGGGCCACAGCCTCCGACTCACAGAGAAAGGGCCCACGGTTGGATGTGCATTTTTGAAAGGGGCGGGAAGGGGAGCGAGTCCCCTTCAGTGCCCAAGGGTGTGCAACTTCCTACCAGTGACGAAATCCTTGGCTCCAGCCAGCCCTGGTTCTCCTTTACCCACTCTGGCCCCACAGGAGCAGCTGGCGGTGAGCCGTGGGCCGCCCTGGCCTCGGCCAAACCTGGCAGGAGTGATGACCTGGGCTGTGCTGCTGCTGGCGGCCGGTGAGTGTAGCATCCCCACCCCCATGCTCTGTAGCACCCCACTCTCCCCCCCACCCCATCCCACCCACTTTGCCTCTCGGGGGTGGGGGCAGAAACCACGGCAGGGCTGTCCTTCCTGGGTGATGGAGAAGGCTGAGCCCACAGATTTGGCCAGGAACCTCAGAGAACTCCCCAGAACTGTTGCTTTCTCTTGTCGGACTCCTCAGCACCCCAGAGTCAAGAGTATCAGAAATATACCCCCACCAGAGGCAGCCGTACCCACACTCCATGACTCAGCTCTCCTACCTCCAGGGCTGGGGCAGCAGGAGCGTGCGTTGGGGGTGGAGGGCAGAGGCTGGACAAGGGAAGGCTTGTGTAGCCCCCTCCTGAGGCTGGGGGAGAGGCTGGTCCCTGGGAGAATCTTCCTCTTGCAGGAAGCCAGATTCCTAAACCCATGTGCCTTTCTACTGCGGCCGAACTGGCCCCTGCTGGCCTCCACCCTGCTCCTGGCACCCCATGTCCCTTCCATCCTTGGCCCCTGCCTTTGGTTGGCCTCTGCCCGGAGTGCCACCTCCCGCCCCTAGTGCCTTACACAACTCCTCCCAAACCACATCCCTCCTTGTCCCCTCGAAGAGAACATCAGCTCCACAAGGCAGGTATGTCCGTCTATCTGGCATGCTGCTGTGTCCCTAGAACCTAGAGCAGAGCCCAGAGTATAGTCACTGTGGAGTTAACTGTCAATTGGAGTCGCAGAAGTTTTACTGTGTCATTGCACAATAACCACTGCTACTTTTATAGCATGACTTCTATGCTGACGTACGCACCGTGAGCCCTCAGCCTCACTGCGGGGGAAGGAATCACTGTCTGCCTGGTGCATGTAAAATCCAAGGCCCAGAGAGGTTGAGCTACTTGCCCAAAGCCATGCAGCTTGGTCAGGCACAACCAGGATTCCCCAGGGTCCCCTCCGCTCTAACCACCCACCCAGCCGGCCTTCCCTTTTTCTGCCCCTGCAGGCTCCTTGGCCATCCCGGCGCCATCCATCCTGCTGGAGCGCCCGTACCCCAGCAGCCAAGTGGACCCCATCCACATCACGTGCATGGCCCCCGACAGCTTCCCAGGGGCCAACTTCACACTGTACCGCGGAGGCCAGGTGGTCCAGTGCCTACAGGCTCCCCCGGACCAGAGCAGGGTCACCTTCAATATTAGTGGCAGCCCTGGCGGCAAAGCCGCGGAAGACATGTTCTACTGCCAGTACAGTGTGATGGGGGAGCACAGTCTGCCCCAGCTGTCGGATCTCAGCCTGCCCATGCATGTCACCTTCCCAGGTTTGGCCTCCCCCAGAGCCCTTGCCGCCGTGCCTTTGCACGCCCTGTTCCCTCTGCTTGCACCTTTGCGAGGTTTCTCTGCCTTGCTTTTTTTCATCTCGCTGACATTCCACAAGGCAGGGAAAAGGAATCTGAGACACAAGCAGTGAAGGGACGGGGCCAAGTCACACAGCTAACAGGTGGCAGAGCTGGGATTTCATCGGCCTCCAAAGTTCAAGCACCTTCCCCCGGCGGCCCCAGAAATGTCTGAGCACCTCGTGTCCTCGGCCCTGCAGAGTCAGCAGTGGATCAACTAGACCAGGCCCCTGCCCTCGTGTAGCTGACATTCCAGGGGTGCTAAACCAGCAGTCCCTGAGTTATTCAGTAGGCCAGTGGGAAATAAGCCAAACTCAGGAGCCGAAATACGTCCTGGTGCAGGCTGTTCTTTTAGAGCGGGAGTAGGGCAGGCAGAGCAGGCGCCCTGAGTGGGAAGAGCTGTGCCAAGGCCCTGGGGCAGGGCTGAGCCTGCTGTGTTGGGGGACATGGAGGAGCCCAGTGTGGCTGGGACGGATGAGGGCAGCAAGGTGATGGGGACAGACAGTCTGGGCCGCGGCAGGGACTGTGGCTTTTCCTCTGAATAGGACAATGTTTTCTCTGGTTTCTCCAGGATCCAGGGCGGGGCTTGGGTTCTAGATCAACAAGCGGGAGGGCAGGATGATGCTTCCCCTGGGGTCCAGCCTCCAGGGGGACCTTGGCGTCACCTTCCAGCAGCACTTTCCCGCTGCCCGTGGCGATGACAGAGCAGTCTCTGTGCTCTCCCTCGCCTAGAGCTCCACCATCAAAGGCCCTCTTCTCTCGCCTTGGCCTTGTGGTCTCAGAGTGGGGCAGTGACTTTACCCCTCCTGCCCCAGATGAATGAATGAACAAGGGCTAACACTGGGAGAATACCACGTGGGCGCCTTTCTCCTTCCCCGTCCTGGATTGGTTCCTGGGATCAGGGCAGCTCCTCCCGGCTCACTGAGAGATCTCCCTCTCTCCAGGGAGGGACAGCTGAGTCCTCTGTGGAGAGAACTCTGGACCAGGGGCTTCCGTGTCCTTGGTGTTGACTTCTGTGTGGCTAGGGTTGGATGTCCCTGACCCCCTGGTGCCCAGGCTGAAACCACCAGGACCCGACGGTGCAGGCACCTGAAAACCTGACCCAAAACTCACTTAAGCAACCAAAGATGATTTGTTGGTTCACAGAGCTGAAGGACCCAGGAGCAGGCTTGCTTCAGGCATGGCTGGATCCAGGTGCTCAGAGACTGCATGCCTCAACTCCACTCCGTTCTGCAGAGGGTTTTATTCTCAGCAGCCTCCCACCTCCTGCAGAGCAGCTCCAGACGTCTGTCCCCGAATTATTCAGTAGGCCAGTGGGAAATAAGTCAAACTCAGGGGCTGAAATACGCCAGAGTCCCACAGTTAGCTCTCATCGGCTCACAGTGCCTGTCCCTGAGCCAGTGGTGGTGGCCAGGGGGAGGGACTCTGCTAATTGACCAGCATACCCAGGGTCCAGCTGCACTCAAGCCGTATGTTTGGGGAATATGGGGGAGGCCCAGCCCCCTCAGGTAGCCTGGGGGAACGGCAGTTCTCCCCCCTGCCTCCGTACCAGCCCCCCAGCTCCATGACCTGCCTTCTTTCTCTTTTCCCATTTTCCTCTAGTCCCCATTTGGATCTTGGCGCTGTCTCTGAGCCTGGCAGGGGCCTTCCTGGTGGCGCTGGGGACCACTGCCATGGTGATCAGGAAAGGTAACATGGCCCGTGGGCCACCAGTTTGTGATGTACTCACACCCGCTTTTGGGGGGAGCCAATGGGGAGACCCCTTGGGAGAGGGCTCACTGCAAAACTTAGCAGCCAAAGAATCTTCCAGAAGGGAGATGATGGTGGTGGGCAGGAGACATTGAACATTTTAAGCAACAACAACAAAAAACCTTTGCATGCTTGCGCATTGTCTGAGGTTTTCAATGAACACACATGACTTCGGTCATCGGTGGAAAAACATGTGTGCAGGGGCTCTCCTGTGGATGGCAGATCTGGCAGGGGAGAGGGCAAGGGTGCTAGCGAATGTACAAGGGAGGTAGGGAGGGGATGCGCTTAGGACCGAGTCGAGGCTGTCTTTTGGGGTGGGGGGGGTGGGCTTTCGTTTTCCAGAGCTTAGAAACTTGCCCGATCTGACCAGACCCAAAAGCTAATGCACGTTTTTCTCTTTTCACCTCCAGTGAAAGCCAGAAACCTGCAGAAGAAAAGGTGAGACCGCCCCTGGAAACCTTCAAGGGGTGGCTTGAGGGCAGGAGCGGGGACGACACTCCATCCCAGCCCAAGACTTCCTGAGGGGCCTTAAAGAATCTGTTGCTAAGGAGCTGGGCCTGGTTCTTAGGGCAGAGGGCCCCAAATGCACCCCCTGGTGGGAGGGGGCCTCATCTGCCTCCTGCAGCCGTGAGACTTTGCAACAGGCTCACGTATGTTTTAGGAACAAGCCCTTTATCTGAGTGAGAAATAACTCCAGAAATCCATAATGAAGGGTGGGGCGCCCCTGGGGTTGTGCAGCGCCCAACTTGCACCCCTTTGAGAGAGGGCTGGACACCTAACTTTCTGATGCCAGGGAGCTAGTGGCCTCCTGGGGTTCAGATCCCAGTCTTACCCCATCACAGGGCTCAACCAGGTGAATGTCCACCTCTTAGTCATCTGGTCGACCCGGCTAGGCGGCAGGGAGGCTTCAGGATATGGGAAGGGTTTCACGGGGAACAGCAGCTCCACCTTATTGCTTTCCCTGCTCGGGACACCTGTGGGGAGGGGAAGATGCATGCAGTGGGTAGGGGATGGCGGGTGGGGCAAGTTAAGGCCAAGTACTGGGTTCAGTTCAAGGCCAAAGCTTTGGGCAACAAGCCTGCGGTCCCCGGTGAGTCACAGCTTCCTCCCGAATCCCTTTGTAGAGAGCAAGAATCGTGCTGGGCCCAGATGAACATCGCCACCACAGGTTCGTGCCTCCCTGTCTCCCCTGGCCTGGGCAGGGTCACTGAAGCTGCTTCTGTGGCAGGTCACACCCCTAAGGGTTGAGAAGCTCCCCTCTGTCCCCTGGTCCTCCAGGATTCACCTCTCACCTCCTCTGCTTTGTGCCTTTTTCACTCACTCTGCCCTCCGCCCGGAATGCTCTTCCCCCTCCAGTCTCAGCCCGAAGGCCACCTCCTCAGGGAAGCCTCCCCTGACTATCCAGGCAGGGCCCGAGCTTCCTAGTGATGTGCTCCGAGCACTCCGTAATTCTCCTTCTTACCCCTCGGCCGAAATACTGTAACTGTGCGCTGTGTGTTTAGAATTCACTGCCACGGGGGCAGGGCTGCGTCCCCAGGCGTGTGACACCTGGCACACGCTCGGAAAATAGCGCTTCAACGGAGCCCCGCTGGTCTGCCAGAACCTGCCGTGCTGCTGCTCCCCTCTAGGGGGCAGCAGGAAGGCAGTCTGCGAAGCGATTTTCTGTGCTGGATTCCCTGTCTGACACATTTATTGAGCGCCTACTGTGTCCTAAGATCTGTCTGCCCATGAACCCACACCCCAGGGGGGCTAGACCTTGTTGGGGACAAGGTTCCCAGAGGAAGTGAAGTTTGAGACAGAGAGGAGAAGGGAGTAGCTGGGTGGCGAGTGGGCGATAGAGCAACTGGGAGAGAGTCCGGCGAGGTGGGGGAGCTGGGAGGTGGTCCGGAAGGTGCCAGCCCGAGGAAGGCACGAGTTGCGATGAGCCACCCATTTCCCTGAGGGCAGCGAGAAGCACCCAAAGGAGGGCGGTGAGCAGGGGAGGGGCCTGGGTCCGTTCTGGGGGCTGTGAAGACGTCCTCCTGGGTGATGAGTTGGAAGGGAGCAAAGGAGGATGCGGGGAGACCCTTCCTCAAGTCGGCTCGGGCCCTCGTGCGGGGAGGGCAGGGAGCAGGGAGCAGGGAAGCTCTAACCGGCCCCCGGCCTGGTCTTCCTCCCTCTCTCCTGCAGACATGTCCTTCGACAACTCCCTGTTTGCCATCTCCACGGTGAGTGCTTGCTCTTCCCGGTCCCGGCCGCCTGCTCAACGTCCCAACCACGGGAAGGAGAGTCCATCCCTGCGCTGGGTCGACCTGGGGTCTCGGAGCTCCAGGGTGGGGGGCCAGGCCGTGAAGCCCCAGACCCGCTGAACCAGGCCTCGTTGGCGAGTTGAGAGTTGGCTCTGAAAACTTCCCAGGAGGCGAGAGGACGTGGGCGGCAGCGTGGGCTGCACGGGTCCACCGACAGGCCCCCGCCACCCGCCTGCTGTCGTTGTCAGCGTCACCGCTGCACTCCGACGGGATGGGCTCGTGGTCCGGGTGGCCTGGGGGAGAGGAGCGGCCTCGCTGGGGTCCTGGAGGCTTGTGTGGGTGCGAGGCACGCTGTACTCCTCTCCCGGCATGAGGAAGGGCTACCTTTGGCCTAGGGGGCAGGCAACCAGAGCTGGCATTTGAACCCCGGGCTGTGGGACTCCACTGTGTGGCTGCAGCTGGGGTGGCCTTGGCATTTGTACCTTTTAATGTTTGTTCATTGGTTGGTTTTACACTAAATCAGACATATCTTTGGCCTTTGAACACCACGGATAGAGGAAATGTTCAGCCATCTCCTCCCCACCCAGAGGACAGGTGACCCCACAATGGTGACCCCAGAAATGGATGTTTCCATTTGGCCATTGGGGAGCACTGGGTGGGCAGGCAGAGACTAGGCCAACAGCATCCCGGCAGGGCAGTGTTTGACCCACACTTCTCGGGCATGCGGGCGTTGGGGAGAATGGGACAAGGCTCTCGCTTCCTCCCCCAGAGCTTCCGGTGCACGGGAGAGACGGATGGTGCCGTGGGGAATGGAGCGACAAGTTAGGGAGCGGCCAAGAAGCGACTTAGATGGGAGCTCAGGCAAGGCCTCTCTGAGATGGGGTAGTAAGGAGGAGCGAGGAGGTGAAGGGCCAGTTTGCTTGATTCAGGCTGAGGAGCTGTTCTTGGCCTGGCCCAGGAATCTGAGGTGGAGTAAGGAGTTGGGGAGGACTTAGGCTTTTGCTCCAAGTGAGATGGGAGCCATGGAAGGTTCTGGGCAGAGGAAGGACGTGCCCTGACTCAGGTGCTCACAGGTGCCCTCTGGCTGCAGTGGGGGGAACAGCTTGTGGGGGTAGGAGATGAAAGCAGAGGCAGCTGCACTGGTCCAGGCACACAAGGTGATGGATGTTTGGGGTCAGGGTGCTGGCAGTGGAGGTAGAAGCAGCAGAGGGAGGCAGGTCACGGTGGAAGCAGGACTGCTTTGGGGTTGGATGAGGGAGGCCAAAGGAGAGAGGGAAGTGTGAGACAGGGCAAGATTAGGATGGCTCCCAAGGGAGCTGCCCTTTCCCGGGGTAGGGAGTCCTGGGGCAGAGGCAAGCTTGCGGGGATGAGACCACGGGATGCATCACCCCACCCGGTAGTACCCAAGAGCAGATGGAGACGTGAGTCTGGAGCTCCTGAGAGGGGTCAGTTCTGGAAACCCAGACTCAGCCACTCATCCACAGATGGACAGGAAGGGGCCTTGCCCAGGCTGGCCCCAGGCCTGGCACATTCTAATACTTTCCACCACAAGCCATTCTGCTTCACATACCAGCCTAGTGAATTTTTCCTTGGTGACTTTGGGAAAAAGTTATTTATTAATTTTTTTAAAATATGATATATAGTCATCTGTATTTCACTGTATTACAGTAAAACAGTAAATCTGTTTTCTAAATATCATGCTCCTTGAACACATACAAGGTAGGCTTTTTTTGTTGTTTTACTAAGGAGAGACTTTATCAAAAGGATTATTGTAAAGGGGGAAGGATAGACTTTAAAAAAAAATTTATTTATTAAAAAATTTAACAAACCAAATAAAACATTAACATATATAATCAGTAATTTACAATATCATCACTTAGTTGCATATTCATCATTTCTTAGAAAATTTGCATCAATTCAGAAAAAGAAATAAAAAGACAATAGAAAAAGAAATAAAACGTAAACAGAAAAGAAAAAAAAAAGATTATACTTACCATACCCCTTACCCCTCGCTTTCACTGATCACTAGCATTTCAAACTAAATTTATTTTAGCATTTGTTCCCCCTATTATTTATTTTTATTCCATATGTTCTGCTCGTTTGTTGATAAGGTAGATAAAAGGAGCATCAGACACAAGGTTTTCACAATCACACAGTCACATTATGAAAGCTATATCATTATACAATCATCCTCAAGAAACATGGCTATTGGCAGCCTCTCCATTACATCTTGAATAACAAGGTGATATCTACTTAATGTGTAAGAATAACCTCCAGGATAACCTCTCCACTCTGTTTGGAATCTCTCAGCCATTGACACTTTGTCTCATTTCACTCTTCCCCCTTTTGGTCCAGAAGGTTTTCTCTAAGTCTCAGCTCATTCTAGGGTTTTTCTCAATCCCATGATGCTGAGTCTCAGCTCATTCTAGGATTTCTGTCCCACGTTGGCAGGAAGGTCCACACCCCCTGGGAGTCATGTCCCATGTAGACAGGGGGAGGGTGGTGAGATTGCTTGTTGTATTGGCTGGAGAGAGAGACCACGTCTGAGCAACAAAAGAGGCTCTCTTGGGCGTGACTCTTAGTCCTAAATTTTAAGTAGACTTGACCTAGGAAGGATAGACTTTTGAGGGAGTTTGGAATGGGAAGGGAGAGGAGCTATCAGTAATAGATTTGTTCACTTAATGAACAGCACTTACAATGCACCAGGCTGCTGTATTTAATAAGAGGTGGGTACTAGCATTCTCCCCATTTTGTAGAAGGGGAAACTAAGGCCCAGAGGGGTTAAGTCACTGGGCTGAGGTCACACAGCCAAGAAGTGGTGGAGCTGGGATTTGAACTCAGGCCATCTGGTCCTGGGCTCAGGGCAGCGGGACTGAAGCCCAGAAGAGGGTGGAAGTTGGGGGGGAAGGCAAAGTGGGGGGTGGGGTGGGGGAGGCTCAGAAAGGGAGGGAAATCCGAGATCCTGAAACCTTTAGTCACCCTGTTCTCTCCCTCTTTTCTTTCTGGGATGAAGAAAATGACTATGGAAGATGACACAGCCACTTTGGAGGCCCACCCTGGCTCTGCCGCAGCCCCCGGCAGCTCTGGGCCCCGGAAGAGGCCCACGTCCACCTCGTCATTCCCTGAGCCCCCTGAGTTCAGCACTTTCCGGTCCTGCCAGTGAAGCCAAGGCTGGAGCCTCTGGAGTCTGAGCACCCTCCCTTCAGCCCTTCTCCCTCCAGCTGGCCCAGCCTGTTGGGGGCCTGAGGTCCCCACCGCCCTCAGCTCCTCTGGGGAGCTCAGGCTACTGCTTTCTCAGGGAATTGACCAGAGATGATGGGGCCCCCCCAGGCCTTGGCGCCTTCCTCATGGGGGGGCAGGGGCCTGGGCACTGGTCTGGAGGCTGGATGGAGCAGGAAGGCTCTCTCTGGATTTCCAACTTCTGAATACCACCAAGGAAGGAGACCGGAGGCCTGGGCTCTACACACATACACACATACCCCTCCACTTGGGCACTGGACTCCTGGGCTTTTGGAGCATAGGTACCTGGGTGTGCCCTGTGTGCCTGCCCTGCTGGCACGCCTAAGTTATTATAACACGTTTTGAGGTGTTTCCAAGGCCCCCTGTAGGATGTGATCCTTCCAGCCTGGGACCTTGCGGGTGGGTGTGGGGAGAGCATGAAGGGCCCAGGCGTGTGCGTGTGGCCTGGGCTGCTGTCAGGGTGGTGCACGCGGAGGGGTCTCCCTAAGGCGCTCGCACTGGTGGGGGCAAGAGAAGGAATGATGGGGCAGGGGTGGGGTGGGGTGGGGTGTAGGACAGGGGTGGATTGCGGCGAATGAGGAGTAAATGAGAAGGTGCGGGTAAGGGTGGGCGCTTCGGAGGATCGGAAGTGACTACAGGCCCCCTCGGACCTCCCCAAAAGGGGTGTGGCCGCCGAGCAGTGGAGGGGGCTCGGAAGGAGTGGGGGGGACGCTGGACCCACCCTGCGGGATGCCTCGTCATTGAGGGGGGAGGGTACCTGGGGAAAGGGAGAGGCCAGGGGACATATAGAGGTGGGAGTTGAGGTAATCTTTTTAGGGGGAAGGAGAAACTGAGAGGCCCGGAATGGAGAAAGGGGCTGTGGGGAGGGAACGGAGGTGATGCGGCAGCCCGGGGAGGAGGGGACGGGGTGCGGCCGGTGCTGGGAAGGGGGCGTCGGGACCCTGCGCCCACCCAAGCCCTTCTCAATCTTCTGTTCCAGCCGCCGGGCTGGAGGCGGGGCCACGGGCAGGGGGTGCGCCCCTAAACCCTGCGCCCGCTCCCCACTGCCGCCCTCCCGGAGCGCCTCAGGCCTCACAATGATGGGCGGAGCCCAAGCGCGGGGGCGTGTCCGGACCGCCCAGCCCCACCTCCGTCCAGCCCGCGCCGGGCGAGCCCCTTCACGAAGCGTGGCCGTTGGGGCGGGGCGGGGCGGGGCGGGGGCGTGTCCGCACGGGAGAGCCCCGCCCCCACCTCCCCGGGGCACCCACGCCACCGGACAAAGGGCGGCCGTTCCGGCGAGGCGGGGCCAAGCCTCGCGGGCGTGACGGCGCGGCTGAGCCTCCGCCCCGTGACGCACGCTCCCGCCCCGCTCCGAGCCACCTCACAAAGCGGCGACCGTCCGCGGTGGGCGGGGCCCGGTGCGCGTGCGTGAGGCCCGTCCCCTCCACCCCCACCCCGCGGCGTGCTCTCTCCTGGGCCCGGGGCCGCCGGCAGGGGGCGCTGCGCCACGGGGCCGGGCCGCGGCGGTGGCAGCGAGGCGGCGCGTGGCCGGCAGGCGGCGCTGCCCGGCTCGGCCTCGGCTTCGGCCTGCGCGGCGGCGGCGGCGGCGGCGGCGGCACCGGCGGCGGCGGCGGCGGCCTGGGCCCGGGCTCGGCGGCGGCGGCGGCGGCGGGGCCTGGAGCCGGATATAAGATGGCAGCGGCGGCGGCGGGGCCGGGCGCGGGCGGCGCGGGGGCGGTGGGCGCTGGCGGCGCGGGGCCCTGCGCGGCCATGTCCGTGTTTCCCGGCGCCCGCCTCCTCACCATCGGCGACGCGAACGGCGAGATCCAGCGGCACGCGGAGCAGCAGGCGCTGCGCCTCGAGGTGCGCGCCGGCCCGGACGCGGCGGGCATCGCCCTCTACAGCCGTGAGTGCGGGGCCGCCGGGGCCGGGCGATCGCGGGGGGCGGCGCACGAGGCCGGGCCCGCCGCGGGGGTCCCCGAGCCGGAGGGCCGGGCCGCGGTGCCGGGCCAGGGTTCCCCAGGGCGCGGGGCCTCGGGCCGTGAGGGCCTCGCGCCGGGGTGGGGTGCGGGGTCCCGAGCGGAGGGGTGTGGAGGTGGCCGGGGACGGGGAGAGCCCGAGGGCGTGCGCGGTGGCCCGAGGCGAGGTGCCCGGAGTGAGGAGGCAGGCGGGAAACGGGGGCGTGTGGGGGCCTGAGACTTGGGAGGGGGTGGGCAGGAAGCGGGGGCCCGAGAGTGGAAGGGGAATGGGGGGGCAGCTGGGCGGGTGGGGACTGGGGGGCAGAGGCGCGCCGCGGCGGTGGGAGAGGTGGGAGCCGCGGGGCCGGGTGTGGCCGCCTAAGGGGGCGGAGGGTGGGCTGGGGGGCGACCGGCCCTCTCAGGGGGCTCCGGGTGGGGGGCCTGCCGAAGACAGTTGGAAAATGTCTCGCACACTGGTTCCTGGAGCTCAGTTCCTGGGTTGGGGCATGACGTTCAGGATCGAGGAGGGGGAAACTCCTAGGTCCGGGGAGGGGGTCTCAGGAGGGGCTCCTGGTGGGAGTGTGCACCGGGAGGGCCCGTCCCAGATGGCAAGTAAGAGGTAAGGGGGCCTCCTCGCTCCCTGCGGTCCTCTTCTCTTCTCCTGGGGGTTGTGAGAAACTGGATACAATTTCAGAAGCCGGTTTCAGAACTGACATTTCAGTGGGGGCGGGAGGGGGGAACACAGCAAATCACAAAGGTGTTTGCCAAGGACCCTGAGTCTTTGTAGTTCATCCTTTTTCTTTCTCTTGTTACTTTCTTTTCTTCTCTGCCAGTCTTCCTTCAGGTTTTGCTATTCTGTTTCATTCTGCTTTGTCTGCCAGGGTCCTTTGGCCTGCATTGGTCTGTGTGACTTTATTGCCACTTTGGGGACCTAGTAGTCATTCCAGAGAGTGGTAGGCTCACACCGTGGCTTTGAAAAAGAAAAAACAGATCAAAGGAGCTGTGCCTGGTTCTCAGTTGTCACATCTATCTTCTCTTGGACAGGGCTGGGGTCTTCTTGAACCAGACGAGGAGAGGGGAGGAGAAGGTGTAGTTAGTGGGCATCGGAGCTCAGTTGGACAGACATTGGAGCTCCATTTTAACCTGGGCAGGATCCCCAGATCATAAGCAGATCCATTCATTGGGCAAGCACTTGTGGCTAACTCTGTCCTGAACAGAAAAAAGTAGGGCTGCCTTCCTCAAACTAGAGTCCCAGGACTTATCCACAAAAGGCTTACTGTCAAAGAGTCCCAGGAGAGTTTATCTTTCTTTTTTTAATACTTTTTTTTTAATATTAGAATGGTTTCAGATTTATAGAATAATTGGCAAGATAGCACAGAGCATCTTCTACAGCTGACATCTAATCACCTGGATTAGTGATATCTTACTCCTGGAGGGTTTCCTCATCTTGTGTTTTAGTCTTGTTGGTCCTTTTTAAAATGTTACTAGTTAGAAAGATAACACTTCTCTTTTAGAGATAATCCCTAGCTAAGAAGGCTTTTAAAGAGGAGAAAGTCTGTGTTTCTCAAACTGAGTTCCTTGGTTCAGGCTGATACCTTTTCATGGGGTTTGAAAGAAGCTTTTCCCTGTCCGTTCAAGCACCGTTGGTATGGAACAGAGAACCTGGGTTCAGAGTTGGCCACACCTGGGAGTGTTAGTTTCCTAGGGCCTTCAGGACAAGGTAATTCAGACTTGGTGGTTTAAAACAACTAAAACTGGTGGTTGTGGAGGCCAGAAGCCCAGGATGGAGGTGTTGGTGGGACCGTCCACCCCCCACCCCCTGCAGGTTACGGGGGGTCAGGGGTTCCTCCCTGGCTTTGTGCAGCTTCTGGGGGCTCCAGGCTTTGCTTGGCTTGTGGCCACTTCTCTCCATCGCTGCCACTGTCTTCCTATGGTCCTCTCTCCTGTTTCTCTGTACGCTCACCTCTTATAAGGACTACCGTCACTGGATTTAGGGCAGCCTCGTCTGGAAATCCTTCATTACATCTGCCAAGACCCATTTTCCAAATAAGGCCCCCTGCACAGGTTGTGGGGGTGAGGGCTTGGAGCTGCTTTTTTTGTGTGTGTGTAGGGGGGGCACCATTCAGTCTGCCCCATGTGTGAGACCCGTGTCTTGCCGTTTTTACTAATTGTGTAACTTTGTGCCTCACTTTCCTCATTGATAAGATGGAGCCGATGACGAGGTTGGGTGAGCCCATGTGTTTGCTCGATAAGCACATGCCTTTACTTTGGAAGTAGCATCTGGCCCCCTTCTGGGCTGTGATGGGCACGAAGTTGGCTGGGTTTCTGCATAGGGTGAGGTGGCACTCATCCCTGAGATGACAGAAGAGTACGGGACCCAGGGAAGAATTGCTCTGAAGTATGGCAGGACGGTTGCAAAGTCCCAGGGCTGGGGCACGGGGCCTGCATGTGGAGGATTGGAGAGCAGGCCCGGCCAGCTGGGCAGGGAGGGCAGGCTGATAGCCCTGGGAAAGCTCAGAGGTCGTCCAGCCCCTGGAGGCTGAGGCATCTGGGGTGGGGGGGGGCTATCACCCACCCCAGTCCTATGACTTGGGGGGTGAACCTGGCTTCGTGGAGCTTTAAGCCTTCTCTGGAGATGTACTTTTTTCCCCACTTCGCAGCATTTTCCCATCTGGATCCTCTGGCGCCATCGAAAAAGCACCAGGAGCCCTGTTGTGCACTCTCTGCCCATCGTGAGAATTCGTTAAGGAGAGAGAGACAGGTGTCAGGTGGCATGCTGGGAGCCACTTAGGTTTCCTGACCCTCAGAATTTGAGTCTGTCACCTTGGTGGGGACACAGGGTATCTGCACAAATCCCCCAGGTGAGGCCCTCTCACCTGTGGCAAGAGGCTCAGAGCACCTTTGGCTCTGGCAGGTGTGGACCACCAACTCTGCTGCCTCAGGCTAGCCGTTTCATCCCCCCCCACCCCCACTCCAGTGTCCTGTTTCTTCACCTGTACCCACACCGGCCTGCTCGCTGCCTGGGTTTCTTCAGGCTATGCGATGGGAATGTTACCACTTGGATCCCAGGCATGTGGGTGGCTTGGAATGACGACATGAAGCAAACATTTGGTCAATGTTGGACATTGTCATGGCTGTAACGGACAGCGGTGTGGGTTGTGAAGTTCTGACTTTGCGGGAGGGCACCCCTATGTGGCAGGAAGCCCGGCTGTCCTGCAACCCTGGGGCTGGGAGAGGGATTCCTGGGCCCGGACCTCTGCCTCACTCAGCAGGGCCAGGAGAGGGCTGTGGGTGGCAGGACACACAGCTCCATTCCTTGACGGTGGCACCTCTGAGTGGGAGATGACAGCTGCAGAAGGCCCTTCCTGGTCAGTCAGCAGTGAATGGAGCTCCCCCCACCCCCCACCCTTTGGCCACTTCAAGTCTTCCTGGCTGGTGTTCATGGGACTGGCCAAATGACAGCCACCAGATCCAGGCCATTGCCCCTGCAGAGGTGGCAGGCCTTTGGCGTGGGCTTCCCGGGCCTGCAGGAGATTTGGCACAGCCTCTGGGGTTTCTGGACTCAGGCTGCCCTCCCCCAACAGGCAGCAGCTTCTCTAGAAACCCACCGTGAGATAGCCGGGGCTGAAGGCAGCATGGACTCTCAGTTCCTCAGCCTGAGGCATCCCTTCTGGATATGACTGTGTGGCTTTTCTGTTTTGGTCAGCACCATTCAACCTGGTGGCTTCTCTGGACTCTTTCCACCCCTTTGCTGAGAAGAAACCTGCGAGGGGCCTTCCAGTATGCAGAAACCCCAGCAAAAAAATTTTTGAAAGCAAGAGGGAAGGGTGGCCTGCCACCACAAGTCAGGAGCCCTGGGGACTTCCTTTAGTCAAACTCATGGGAGTCTTCTGACACCTGGGTGGCGGGGGGGGGGGGGGGCACAGAGGAGCTGGTTATGGGCCCAGTCTTTAGGATGCTCTCTGTCAAGCTGGGGTGATAATGGGACAAGCTCGTAACATCCTAAGGGCATTTGTGTCTCCAGGGAACCTGCAATTTGCTGCTTGCCATGTCATTTAATTGAGCATTTGCTATGTCCTAAGCTTTGCCTAAGCCTGTACTGATCTACTCAAGCACTTGACCTTGGAAGCAGCTGGGGAACAGAGTATAAATCAGGGGTCGGCAGACTTCAGCCTGTGGGCAGATGAGGCCTACCGCCTGTCCTTCCACTGTGAGGCCTAAGAGAGTGGACTAGATGTTTGGAGGGGCCGTAAGAAAGTACCACAAAGTGGATGGCTGAAAACAACAGAAATTCATTCTCTAGGTTCCAGAGGCCAGAAATCTGAAATTGAGGTCCCAGCGGGGTGAAACCTGGAGGGTTTCAGGGATCCTTCCTTGTATCATCCATTTTCCAGAGGTTCGCCTCAAGACCTAGGCATTCCTCGGCTTGGAGACACTGCACCCCCACCTCTGCCTCCTCTCCACATGGCTGTCTTCTTCCCGTGCCTCTCAGCCTTTACGTGGCTTCTCCTCTTTCTGAGCTGTCTCTCTCCTCTTCTGATAAGGCCAGCCACCCGAGTAGGTTAAGGACACTGGCCTAACCCATCTTCATCTTCACTCGACACATCTGCCGACACCCTATTCCCAAGTCGGGTCCGTTCACGGGGAGCTGGGATTAGGACTCAGAATCTCTCCTTGAGCGATACTCAGCCTGTAACAGAGACATGTGTATATTTTTGAAGGGATGCTTTTAAAGAAAGAATAATCTTCAATGGGCACCAAAGTTAGTGGCACACAAAGCCTAAAATACGTACCTACTGACACTTTTTGGATGAAGTTGCCAACCCCTGGGATAAATGAATGAAGCAGGGGGTAGGAGGAGGGGGCCTGAGCTGCTTGGCTCCAGCCAGTGTTACCAGTTCTGCCACAACACTAAGAGAAATCAGAGATCCTTTCCTTGTGCATGTCTGACTGGACCGTGAAGTCTCCTACGTATGCCAACCACATCAGGTGCATTTTGGGATGGTATGGACCTGTTCGCTTTCTAGCCATGCCCCTCGCCATGTGTCACTGCCAGTCCTCAAGACCATTCTGAGGTCAAGGGTATCTACCAGTCCCATTTCACTGGTCGAAAAACAGATGAAAGGGCTGGATGCCATCACGTTGCTGGCAGGCAGCAGAGCCAGCCTGGGGGTTCGCGCCCACCGGGGCCTCTCACCTCCTTACCTCTGAGGGATTTGAAGAAGGAAAGGTGGTCAAGGATCCCTTTATTCTGCATAAGAGAGACTCAAAGAAATGGTGGCTTAGATGGCTTTGGAGTTCTTTCTCTTGCTGATGTCCAGAGGTTGGCAGTCCAGGCCCGGGGCGGGGACTCTGCTCCAGGAAATCCTTCCAGCGAACATCCCTCCCCCATTCCTGGGCTGTGGTCTTGTCACTGAGGTTCAGCATGGCAGTTGGAGTCCCATCATTAGGCCCTTATCTGCAGACAGCCCGGTGAAGTCAGGGACAAGGGAAAGGATGCAAAGGGCCAGGTTACCTTTAAGGGATGTTCCCAGAAACTGCTGCAGGTCGTGTCAGCTTTCACCCTGTGGCTAGAATGCAGTGGCATGGCCTTGGCAAGTTGCAAGGGAGGCTGGGAAATGTAGTCTCCAGCCCAAGTGGCCATGTGCTCAGTTCAGTTCAGGGCAGCTATTCCTGTAGGAAGACCCAAGAGCAGAAATGGGGAGATGTTGGGCACCTGGACTGTGGTGACAGGGTGTGGACCTAGCCAGAGGGGCGGGGAAGGGCATTTCTTGGGTATGGAGAGGTGCTCAGCCTGGCTTGGCTTTGCAAGAGGTCCCTTCTGGAGAAGGGAGGAGTTTTTGGGAGATGAGGTTGGCCCAGGCTGCAGGACGTTTTCCCTGATGCCTTCTGCAGCCGCAGGCCACTCTGGACAGAAACCTAATATAAAAATTTGGTACTTTAAGAAAATTCCTGCAGCCACAGGATGCATGACAGTTTGCAGCAGGGAAAGAAGCCTGAGTTATCCTCCGGACTATTGGACATGACAGGAATGTAACCCAATATTTCACCTTCTCCAGAAGTGTGTCAGAGGCTTCAGAGTTGAGTCACGGGACAAAAGGTGACTTCCGTCCAGGGCATTGGGGACAAGGTGGTGAAGGCTCAGTCCTGTGGCCGGAGGGCGTTGGGACTGACCTGCCAGTGGGGTCAGCAGCATGGGGGGCAGGCTCAGGAAACACTTGCCGTCAGCAACAGGTCCTTTCTTGGGGACCCTGCTCTCTCTTTCTGGAGTCAAGAACCTGGGGAGGTGGCAGGTTTTCTGGAACATAAGGGCCAACCCAGGGGGGAGTACTCACCCTGGAGAGAACATGGGGAGGAAAGGCTAGGCCTGGGAGCTGCTGCCCGTGGTGGAGAGTGGAGGCCACCAGAGTGCTCAGTCAGCTCCAAGCTGGGGTTCTCCATCTGCGGTCCGTGGCTGATCCCCCTCCGTCTTGCACGCAGCCGTGGGTAATGCTGGAGGCCTCCATGCAGGGTAGAAGGACCCTCTCTTGGTCTGTAGACCTGGGGGTGCAGGGTGGGAGAGTAGGTGGGGGTGACCGTGGCATCTTCCTGGAGCCCAGAGGGCATTGTAAAATGCTTCTCACCCTCAGCCTGCTCTAAGCTGGCGTCCCATGAACTGGGCCACTGTATTTATTCTCTGGGCGTGATTCTGGGGAGAGGTTCCCCCAATTTCATCAGACCCCCAAAGTAATATGCACCGGGCTGTGGACTGAGTGAGGCCCCTTGGGAAGGGTCAGGAGCCGCGAGAGGCAGGGAGAGCGTGTGGTCACCGTGTCAGTCACTGCGAGGGGGCCCGCAGGCCAGAGCCCTGGGGGGGGCCCAGCCAGATGGCGGCTGTGGGGAGGGGGTGCCGAGGAGGCTTGGGGGAGCGGCCTTTCCCATGAGTCTGACAGCTCAGCAGGCCCTGTGCCGGCTCCTGGAAGGTGGTGTGGCCCACAGGAGGTGTGCACCAAGGATGGACTCGCTGCTGTTTAGCAGCAGCGTTATATAACGCTGGCGTTATATTCGTTCACTGAGCGTCCACTGTGGGCTGCCTCCTGTTTTAGGAAGTGAGGGTCCGAGGATGGGCAGGATAAAGGTACAGCCCCACTTTGGGGGTCATGATGGCCGAGGGCTTTGGCCGCAGATACTTGCCAGTGAACACATATACAGGATGGTTCCCAAAAGTGAGGAAGGCTGTGGGGAAAGGAAAGTTAGCCGAGGGGCTTGAGACTGTTTGGGGAGGGCCCTGGTGGGGAAGGGGAGGGAGGGGAGCAGGCGGGGGTGGGGGGCATCAGGGATGGCATCCCTGCTCAGGAAGGACAGGTGAGGCCGAGGGAACAGAGGGACTTAGCTGCTGGTGTGTGCCCCCGCTCCATTTCTCCCCACCCAGCTGTGCTTCAATTTCCCCAATTGTCCACCTGAGGGAGGTGTTGTGAGTAAACTGCTTCAGATAGCCTCTGGTCCGTGGGGAGGATGCCGGCAGGGCAAGGCGCTCCCCAGGCCCAGCTGAGGGTCTGCATTGGGGGGCAGGCTATGGCTCCAGCCTGGCCAGGGCAGCTCGGTCTGGGGAGAGGATGACAGCTCAGGCACCCTGGGGGGGCTCAGCTGTCACTTCCACAGGAAGGCGGAATCTGGTTCTGCCCCTGTCCTTCCCTACACGTGACCCTGGGAAGTGGCTTTTACCTCCCTAAACATCAGTTTCCACCGTGGGAAGGTTCATTGAGGGGCTTAGCTGGTGGAAGGTGGCTTTGGCAAGGGGGCAACTGTTCCTGGACCCCGTGGCACAACTGTGCACAAATCAGACCTGTCCCCCACTCTCGGCGCCCTCCCAGGCTGGGGGAGCAGTGGGAAAGTGGCCAAGGAGCCCCTTTCACCCCATATCAAGTCACCCCGTCAAGAGGATGGTAGCTGAGGTGCTAAGGGAGGGAGGGGCAGGAGGAGGGGACGGCCTGGCCATAGTTGAGGGGACAGGAGGGAACTTGGGGGGCGGTTGAACCTCTGATTTGCACACCACCATTGCAGTCCTTCTGCGCCCCGGGGTGCGCCCCTCTTCTTGGCCTCTGATTCTTCTGGAAAGTGTGGGGGGCAGCAGGGGGAGGAATGGCTCTGAGACCCACCGTGTCACGGAGCACCCCCAGCACATGGTGGGTGAGGGACAGATGGGGTATCATGGCCCGAAGAGAGGCTGTGTCCTCCGGCCTCACAGAGCCTAGCGCCGAGGGCTGGGAGGGGCCCAGAGAGGGCCTGGGGCATCCTGACACCCTCGTGGGAGCCCTTCCCTGCTGTGTGGTGGCCTGGTTCCAGGGCTCCGGGGCCTTATGTCCGGGACTTGCTCTAAGTCGCTGGAAAGGGCAGGGTGGGCCCAGCCCCGACTTTACGAGGGAGTGTGGCGGGCCCTCCCAGCCCCCCTCAAAACAGTTCTCTGGAGACGGTGAGGACCAGACCTGAAGCAGGCCGGGGGAGATGGGTCTGGGGGTTCTGTGGGCCTTGTGAGTCTCCTCCGGGGTGCGGGTGGGGTGGGGGTTATTCTTTTCTTTGTTTATTTTAATTGTGCCATTGTCACGCCCCCATACCTGGCCCTGAAATGTTGTGTTCGACATGCTGGACAACTGTGCACCCGTGTCACCGCCACGCAAGCCAGATACGGACCTTGCAGGGCGCCTTGGGTCGTTTTTGTCCTGCCAGGCCTGGTTGCCTTCCCCACTCGGGCCCTGCTGCCAGGTGGCAGGACCTCCGTGAAAACAGGTCCAGGCCGGGGGCAGGCTCTCCACCCCCCTCCTTGCATAGAGATGGGAGAACCCCCTTTTATTCCTCTTTTTGTCTGTGTCTTTAAAGCGTTTTATTACCCGCAGCGTTGGCAAGAGTGGGTCTGGGCTGTTTTTCTGTAAGGTTGTTGGCAGATTTTCTCCCCTGCTAATTGGGTTCGTTTTTGCTGGATGCATTACACATGTGACGCAGCGTGGAAGGGCTTTCTCCATAGGAGCTGGCCTGCAGCGTGGGTCAGGGCGAGGATGAGGGGCCCTGGCAAATGAGAAAGGGGTGCTCCGGGGGCCTCCTCCCCTGCCAGAAGGCATGTGAGTAGGTAATCAGAGACAGAGTGGGGGGCCTTGCCTTGGGCAGACCCGAGTGGAACATTCTAGAGAGTTGGCCACCTTCCCCCTTGAGTGGCAGGGAAAGCAGAGCAGACATGGGTAGGCTGGAGTTGGGGGACTGAGTTTCCCTGGAGCTGCCAGGGTGGGGTTCTTTGTACAAGGCATTCAGTAGTGTGGGTGGGGGTGAGACCAGCCCTGGGTGGGGGGTGGGGGGCACAGTCCATCCTCCCACTTTGTAAATGAGGAAACTGAGGCAGTGGAGTGGTCGGTGGTCTCCCCTCGGCCACTGGGTACCACTTCTCGGAGCTCTAGACTCCTCCACAGCTGACCTCAGATGAAAGTCCGCTCGTGCCTGGCCTGTTCCCTGGGAGGGCAGGGGCCCCTTGGACTCTCCCGGAGCTCACCAGAGCCAGGCTTGCCACATCCCTGCCTCGATGTTGATTCCTTGGTGGCGTCAGGCAGCATCCACCCCTCACGCTTGTGCCACATCTGCAGCCACATGTGCTGGGCCCCCCTAACCCAAACATCCTGTTTTCCCGGGGCCTCCCGAAGCCTGGCGCCTGGTCGAGGCCCTTCCGGCAGCTGCCTGCGATGCAGGCCCCAGAACATCCGGTTTCTCCCTAGCCAGCTGGGGGTCAAAATCGTCCCAAGACATGCTAGGGACCACAACTCCCAGTCTGCCCCAGTCCCTGGAGTCCCCTGCCTCTCCCAGCTAGGGCAGCCCCCTTCTGGGAGCTCATTGCAGCCCCCGTCAGTATCTCCTCTTCCTGGGCACCCTGCCTGCCAGGGTCTGAGGTGGTGGAGCCCTCAGGCCCCCCCTTCCCAGCTCTCGGGGGGCAGCTCGATTTCCTCCTTGTCAGGGCGAGGCCTAGCCTGCCATCCCACAGCCTGAGCCCTTGCGGCTTCCTCAGCTGTGCACCCCTCCCCGAAGCCGCCCTGGGGACCCACTGCTGGCTGAGCCGTTCTCGGCAGGTCCTCTCTCTGCCTCAGTTTCCTTTCCTGAAAGTGAGAGGCTCCTGGAGACAGTCGGGAGCCCCAGCCAAGGCTCTGCGGGGCCCAGGCCTGAGAGCGCTGTTGCCTGCTCCATAAATCACAGCTTCCCCCATGAGGCCGGAGGAGAAAGGCTGGTGAGGGGCTGGGAGCAAGGGGCTGAGTTCTTTTTTGTCCCCCCACCCCCACATTTCTTAATTATTCTCTAAGCCCCCGCCTTGCTGGCCGAGGAACCCCAGCACACATCTGCCATCCCTTTTGTAGCTCATAAAGCCTGGGGCGGCGGGCTGATTAGCATGGTTGGGGGGGGGGGGGGCAGTTGCCTGAAATCGGTGTGCTTGTCAGAAAAGCCAATCCCTTTCTTTGTCTCCTTCTTCTCACTGGGTCACCTCCAGACACAGCCCTGGTTAGACCCGTCACCCCAGATGGCAGGTCCCTGCCCCAAGAGGGCCTCCTGAGTCTGACCCACCTGGGACCTGCTGCCCCCACCCCCAGTGTTCTGTACTGGAGCCCTCCCGGAATCCTGTACCCCTCCTGCAGCAGAGTTTGCCAGCAGCTATGGCTGTTTAAATCACAAGGAAATGTCTTAGGGGACTAAGGCTAGCATGGCCACTGCTTCTGCACGTCCATCCCCTTTTTCAAGAAAGGAAACATTTTGGTGGCAATCAAGGGCCATCCCCTTCCAGAGAGGTCACTGTGTCCTAAATTGGTGGCCCACCTTCAGAAGGGGCCATCTTCTGAAAGGGCCTGAGAATCTGGCCTCTGTAACTTGGAAGTTAGCAGTGACGCGCCTCCCCATGCGGTGTGGGAGGCTGACCTCACTGTGTCCCCCGACCTTTGCGGAGCCCATGGTCCTGGGCCTGGATACCTGCGGGTCCCGTCAGGCTGGGTCCTGCCAGGTCGGGCCTGATGCCTGGTGTGGCCTGGTGGCCTGATGTTGGGCGTTGGGAGGGCATCACCTACTGGGTGCCAGTAGGTCTCGGATGTGCCAGATGATTTTCCTTCTCCTGATAAGCTGAGGCTTGGGGATGGGGGCAGAGTCAGCCGACTCCAGAGCAGGGCCTCTGTAACTGCACCTGGCCTGATACTTTCCTGGCAGGGGACAAGGGTTTCCCTGGTGGCAACTGCCTGGAAGCCCGGCTGAGGCATCGGGCCGCCCTAACTTAAAGGAAACTGGGCCTTTCGTGCCCGTTACCAGGCCCGTGGGGACAGGTGCCCTGGGAGATGCAGCAGTCGAGAAACCCATGTCCTCCGCCCTCCGGCAGGAAGCACCAGGTTCTGGTTCCTGGTCATGCAGTGGCATCCAGCATGTCCGAGAGGGAATCCAGGCTGTCCTCAGACCCAGTAACTCCTGGGAAGGGCACAACCAACCTGGGGGGCAGGCTGCTTGCTGACTTAGTTGTCTTTTGCTTACAGAGTAGAAATGCAAACAGTTGAGGGGGTGTGACATGAACTGTCCATTTCAGTCTCTTTCTCCTAGTCCCTGGCTTGTCCCATGCTTCCGGCCTGGTGCTTGCTGGGGTGGCGCTTAGCATGAGCAGTGGGAGCCCCTGTCCTAGAGTTAGGCGCGTGGGAACACTGGGGCAGGAGGCCACCCCTTGCAGTGCTGCTCTCCACAGGCTGTCATGGTCATTTTCTCTGCTTTTTTCCTGGAGGATTCTGATCAGGCTTGACCCTCCGCGCCTTAACGGTCACACCTCTGGGAAGTATGTTTTAGTGGGTCTGCCCCTCACTACGCCCTTGAACATGGTGACCGTCACCGTCTACGGATGGCATTCATTTAACCAGCTCCCACGTTGGTGGGTGTTCACCAGGGCTGCGCTCACCTGTGGGATGTCTTCACAGAGGCTTGCACGTGGAGCTATAGAATAAGGGGATTTCTGGGTCAGCATGGGAAATTGCCCTGAATGGAGGGGGGTGGGGCGGTGCCCCCAGGCCTAGGTGCTAGGCACAGGGGAGGGGAGGGCTGGCCAGAGAAGCCCAGGGTGACCTTGTGGGCCTCAGATGCCCGGGGCTGGGCAGTGTGGGGCTGCAGCTGCTTCGGCTTCTCTGGGGACGGCACAGAGCAGCAGCTTCGGTTACGGTGGGAGAAGAGGCCAGGCAGGCAGGGTGCCAGGTTAGGGTGCTTTGCAGAGACAGGCCTTGACAGGCGCCCTCCGGGTTCTGAGGCAGCTACTCCGTCATCTCCTGGAATCTGCACACAGGGTGCGGTGGTCATCCCAGGGTACAGGTGGACTCCTGAGGTCGGGGACGGCCACCAAGCCGGCAGGTGCAGGGTGGGATTGGGGCGGGAGCAGACCAGGGCTCAGAGGTGTCTGGGGCTGGCACACATCCCCAGCTGGAGAACAGAGAGGCTGGATTTGACCCCAGGTCTGTCCTTTTCTTTTCTACACTGTATGGTGTGGGTCACATTTCATTCTTTTTTTCATGTGGCTGTCCCTTTATTGTAGCACCATTTGTTAAAAAATTTTTTTTTTTTTTTTTTTTTTTTTTTTGGTGAGGAGAAGTGCATAGGGCCAGGAATCAAACTCGGGTCTCCTGCATGGCAGGCGAGAATTATATCACCGAACTACCCTTATACCCTTTTCTTCAACTTTTCTATTGTAAAATATAAAATTTATATAGGCAAAGAAAGAAAACAGCAATAATTTTCAAAGCACACTTCAACAAGAGGTTACAGAACAGATCCCAGAGTTTGTCGTCGCTACTATTCCACCATCGCGGATCCTTTCTTCTAGCTGCTCCTCAACACTGGAGGCTAGAAGGAATACTACTAATACAGTGATTCAGCAGTCACACTCGTTTGTCAAATCACATTTTCTCTGTTTACCTCCTCCTTCTTTAATTTCCCAATTTATAGCGATCTTTGGGCAATACCCATTCTGACTTTTTCATGTTGAGAAGGTGTGTCGACCGACACTAAAGAACAGGGAGATGTAAATAGTTGATAATCCTGGAAAAGCTGGTCCCTCTGGGATTCAGGGTTTATCTGACCTACGAACCCTCCAGGAATTTCCAGGAAAGCAAAGCTAGTGCATGTATAGAGTCTCAGTTCGAGCCTCAGGTGTTCTTGGGAGGCAGCGTCCCAGGTCTTTCTTGACACCACTTGATCATTTTATAGACCTGTTCACCTTCCAGAGAAAATATTCCACAGTGAAAGTAGAGAGTTGGGTAAAAAGGGATAGACACCCGGTCTTGGCCTTCCCTGCTGGGCCACCTGAGAGTGACCTCTTCCCTGTCTTTGCCTCCGTGTACCCCGTAGTGTGGAGACGCGGTCGATGCTGCCAGGGCAGGAGCCCCTCCATCTTTGGTTCCTTTCCGTCAGCCCCAGCAGTGGCCCTATTATCCCTTCTCGTTGCACGTCAGGTGCCACTAGCCCGCCTCCCACTCGGTCACTCCTGGGTCCTCGCATGGTATGTGGTTGGCAGAATTTGCTGGATAATCTGGCAGCCCCAGGCGGTTCAGGGGAGACTCTGGAAGACCCTGGAAGTCTCCAGAAATCTTCCTTTTCTGGCCTGGGTGTCTATCCCTTTTTACCCAACTCTCCACTTTTACTGTGGAATATTTTCTCTGGAAGGTGAACAGCTGATGTTTTATGTGGCAGTAGGAGGCGATTTAACAAAACACCTCACATTTGGACAAGCATTTCTGTTCCTTACCTCCCATCTGCCCAGTAAAAGAGCTTTAATTATTCTTGTGTGGTGGCTGTAGGAGTTCTCCTGCTGGAGAAGCAGGGGCTCAAAACATGGCCTTTATGCCCTCGATCATTAAGCTTACTCTTGTGAAGCGTATGTAAGTAGCGGAGAAGCTTAGACTACCTGTAGGCATGCCTAAGAGTTACTTCTGGAGGACCTCTGTTGTTGCTCAGATGTGGCCTCAGTCTAAGTCCAACTCTGCAAGTGAAATCATTGCCCTCCCCCCTACATGGGACATTACAATCAGGGATGAGGGTCTCCCTGGAGAGGTGGGAGATGACTCCCAGGGATAAGTCCAGGCCTGGCACTGTGGGATCAACAATTACATCCTAACCAAAAGGGAGAAAAGAAGTGTGATTAGTAAAGTATCAGTGGTAGAGAGAGTTCAAATAGAGTCGAGAGGCTACTCTGGAGGTTGCTCTTACACAAACTTCAGGTAGACCTTGCTACCTATCATAACCTGCCAAACCCCGACCAGGACCATTCCATCCAATCCTAAAGAACACCTAGGGCAATTTATAAGATTCCGCAAGAGTTCCATGCACTAAAGTAACTTTCCAGAAACCTACAACCTTCAGATGGGTCCCTGGTCCAGATAAACCCTGAAACCTAGCCCAGCCTCTCCAAAACAGCAGATAGTTCTATCTCCCTACCATATCCCATATCAATGACAGACCCTTCCGATATCAAAAATTTAGAGTTGCTATAGCCCAGACAACCCCAAAGAGAGGTATGGAAAGATCAAAGGTGTTGGTGGAATTATACATAGAAAATAGGACTTCACAAATGAATATGAATGCTGAATCATTAAATTGATATCTCTTTTAGTCTCCAGTATTTTAGAGCAGCTAGAAGTAAAAATCTCAAATTGTGAAATTGTAACCCATGTCGAAGTCTGAAATATGTTCTATAACTAATTGTGGTGCTGTGCTTTGAAAATTTATAGCTTTTTTGTATATACGTTATTGTTCACAAAAAAGGAAGGAAAAAAAGTCGATTGTGATGATAAAAAAGTATTTAAGCCCTCTAGCCTCCTATATTCTGGAGCAACTAGAAGGAAAAATATGAGAGGATATTATGATAGCCCATGACAAGTTCTGGGATCGGTCCTGTAACCACTTGTTGAAGAGTGCTTTGAAAACTATTGCTTTTTTATTTCTTTGCTTTGTGTATATGTTATACAATTTTAAAAGTTAAGCAAAACAAAACAAAACAAAACAAAACATGGCCTTTATTTTTTCCTGAAGCGGCGGTTGCTTTCCCTGTCTCACCTTCCATCACCTCTCTGTTCTTCACCTGGCAGAGAATAACACCCCCAGCTTGCATGCAGATGGCAGTTTCCAGGAGAGGAGGGGATTTAACCCCCAGCATTTGTCCCCTGACCCAGGTCACCTGCTTGCACCATCGCTCAGCTCTCCAGCACACACAGCATCCCTGCCTCGTGCCCAACGCCATGTTAAGCGACTTTGTGCAGCCACGAACGCAGCCAGAGGCAGGCTGGCAGGCAGGACTGGCACCCGGGCAACCACATCCTCAGCCACCTGTGCTCTGGGAGGAGCCTCAGCCCCCTCCCCCGACCCCATGGTGGGGGGCTCAGGTCAGCGTTTCCTAGGGGCCCTCGGTGCAGGTGTGGTAAGGCTCACCCTGAGCCCCAGGTCTGTGTGTCGTTGGAACTTGGGGTGGCCACCAGGCAGGCGTTAAGTAAGAAGCTCCCACAGTGTCGGGTGCTGGTCCGGGAACTACCGGCAGACCTCCTGCAGGAGGTGACGTTGAAGCAGGAGGTGAGGCGGAGGGTGTTCTGGGTCAAAGGGCTGGGGGAGCAGAGGCCCCCGTGGCTTGACTTAGAGGGATGGGGGCCACACCAAGGCTGCTGCTGATGGCTGGGGCCTGAGAGCCCGTGAGGAGTGTGGGTTGTTCTAGGAGCCTTTTGGAATCAGTGAAGGGATTGTAAGCAGGCAAGGGACTGCAGCTCATGGGCTGCTCCGACCCCCGCTGTGACCTCGGTCATCTCCTCCCAGAGGTGCTCAACCCTGTGGACCCTTCGGCATCTAATTCTCACCCATTCAGCCCACTTTGTTGACGCTCTCCTGGGTGCAGATCACTGGTTTCGGTCCACGGACAGAAGGGAGAACAGGACAGACAGGGCTCCTGCCATCACTCCCACCATGCTGCCAGTCCAGTCGGCCACCTGGTTTTGCAAATAACGCTTTAGTGGCACGCGACCCTGTGATTACCTGTGGCGCTGCCATGTACAGCAGCAGAGACCCTTGGCCTGCATGGCAGGAACATTCGCTGCCTGGACCTTTATAGAGAAAGTGGCCACTCTGCTCTAGGAGCCCTGGAGCCCGCAGTTCTGCCGCCCATAGTGAAATACGAACCTCCCGAGCCCCGGGTGGTAATGGAGTATTTTCACAGAGGTCGTGTGGGGAGTGTGTGGGCGTCCATGTCAGGGGGCTGGGAGAGAGCCTGAAAGTGTTCTTACTCACGTTAGGACACCCCAGCCCCAGCCCCAGTAGGGGGAGCAAAACCACACTGCCAGAAGGGCGATTTTCCCACCCGAGCCATGGAGATTGCACTCGCCCTGGTTTCCTGGCCCCAGAGCTTCACAGCAGGCTCTGTAGTGCAGTGAGGGTGGTGGCAGGTGGCACTGGGCACCCAGGGCTGCTGGCCTTCCTCAGGCTCCTCGGTCTGCATGTGTCTCCATGTGTTCCCCATTCTGTTGTCCTGCTTGCCCCATTCTTTTTACTGCGGGGAAAGAAATCCCAGATCTGCTGACCTCGGTCAGCGAGAGGCAGCACGGCCTCCTCCCTGCCAGCTCCCCTCTTTTGTCACCCCCTCCTGCCCCTAGTTCTCAGGCCATGCAGACATAGTCCCCGAGTGGGTGCTCGTGTGGCCGCGGCGGCACACTCTGGGCTGGTGATAGGAAGCACAGAGACCCTGGGGGCTTGAGAACTGAAGCTCCTGGGAGTTTCCACTTCCTGTCCTGGGCTCACCCACTGACTGATAAATGAAGTGGCTGCCACCCCTTCAGTGTACAGGAGGTTTCCTGGTGGAAGGAGTCGTGTTTGGAGGGACCTTGTCACAAGGCTGGATCCCGGCCACTGCGGTCCTTGGCCCTGAGACCCCTTTGTGGGACCCCCTCTTCTTGAAGTGTCATCCCCCAGCCAGGTGGCAGGTTTTATATTCCAGCTATACCCTGCCTGGCTGCGGGTGACTCTGGGAGGGACAGGCATGACCCCACCACCCTCCCCCATTGTCCTGAGGGCCCGCCGTAGCAGGCCAGGGGAGCAGGTGGAACATGCAAAGGACATGGCGTGTGCAAAGCTCTGTGGGTGGCCACGGGGAGGGACTTGCTGAATGGGAGAGCCTTGGTGGCCAGACTGAGGATTTAGACCTCTCCGGAATGTTCGTAAAAGCAGGGGGGACATGGTCCAGCTTTATTGCTTTGTCAGCTGTTTGTTGAGTCACCATGGCGTGAAACTCAGAAAGTATAGGTTCCTGGGCTTTGACTGCTGTGGTGTGATGGACAACTGCCCCACCCTCATCCTGGCGTCCCAGCCCAGCCCAGCCCCTGCTGGACGCAGCCACGCTTCTCTCAGCCACGGGCCTGTGGTCGCCTGCCTGGCGCCAGGTGGGATGGGGAACCTCAGGCCACTGTCAGGGTGCCAGGCTGCTTGGTAAACAGGCACCCTCCTGGGCCTGCCTGCTATCGCCCAGGCACAGCCAGGAGACTGGCTCTATCTCCCACCCTAGGTGCGGGCACAAGGCCAAGATTTGGAGTCTCCCACCGGGACCCAAGTAAGACTGGGCATGGCGTACCTTGTCTGGCATCTCTGTGGCTGCAATGTGGCCGTGGTCAGGAGGCTTCTGCCCTGCCCTCCCCCTCGGGGTGGCACCTCGCTCCTGGGGTGAGGGGTCTGCAGAGTCCTGGCCTGTGGCCTTGCCCGGGCCCAGGGCTCAGACCGCACAGCGCTGACCAGGGGCCCAAGCTGGACTCCCTGACAGGAAATGAGCCTTTAAGTCGAGGTGAAGTTCATGGAACATAAAATAGACCATTTTGAAGTACACAATTCAGGGACATCTAGTATGGTCTCCTGTTTTGCCGCCATGACCTCTGTCCAGTTCCAGAACCTTTTCATCACCCTAAAGGACTCCCGTCCCCCCTGCCCAGCCCCTGGCAGCCACTAACATGCTTTCTTCTCGATGGCTTGACCAGTTCTGGGCCTTTTGTGGCCTGTTATGTCTGACGTCTTTCCCTCGGCACAATGTCCTCAAGGCCCATCCATGTTGTGACATGTTTCAGAGCGTCATTCCTTTCTATGGCTGAATAATGTCCCACTGTATCAGTGTACCCTGTTTTGCTGATTCATCTATTGGTAGACATTTGAATTATTTGCACCTTTTGGCAATTGAGATCAGTGCCGCTAGGACCAGATATTTGTTGCTGTTTTCAGTCCTTTTGAATGTATGAGTGGAATTGCTGGATCATCTGATAATCTGTGATTAACTTTTTGGGGAGTCACCAGAATTTTCCACAGCAGATGTGCCATTTTACATTCCCACCAACCCCGCACCAAGGTTCCAGTTTCTCCACACCCAGGTTAACGCTTGTCCTTTTCTTTTTTTTTTAAATAGGCATCCTGGTGGGTGTGAAGTGGTGTCTCATTGTGGGTTCAATTTGCATTTTCCTGATGACCAATGACATTGAGCATCTTTTCGTGTGCTTTTGGGCCATTTGAATTTTTTTTTGAGAAGTGTTATTCCAGTCCTTTGCCCATTTTTTTTTCACATTTCTGTTTTTTTTGTTAATTTAAAAATGTTTTTTTAAATACCAAAAAACACCAAAAGCAAACATTTGTAATTTTTGATCATTCCATTCTACATTTATTAAATCAGTAATTCAGAATATCATCACATAGTTGCATATTCATCATCATGATCATTTCTTGGAACATTTGCTTCTATTCAGAAAAAGAAATAAAAAGAAAACAGAAAAAAATTCATACATACCATCCCCCACCCCTCCCCCTCACTGATCACCAGCATTTCACTCTAAATTTATTTTAAAATTTGTTCCTTCTATTGTTCATCTTTATTCCATATCTTTTACTCATCTGTTGATAAGGTAGATAAAAGGAGCATCAGACAGAAGGTTTTCACAATCACACGGTCACATTGTGAAAGCTATATTGTTATATAGTTATCTTCAAGAAACATGGCTCCACATTTTCAGGCAGTTCCCTCCAGCCTCTCCGCTACATCTTGACTAACAAAGTGTTATCTGTTTAATGTGTAAGAATAACCTCCAGGATAACCTCTCGACTCTGTTTGGAATCTCTCAGCCATTGAAACTTATTTTGTCTCATTTCACTCTTCCCCCTTTTGGTCCAGAAGGATTTCTCAATCCCCTGATGCTGTCTCACTTTATCTATTTTTTAATTGCATTGCTTATCTTTGTTGTTGGTTATAGGAGTTCCTTAAATATTCTGGATATTAACCCTTTTTGTATATATGATTTGCAAACTATTTTCTCCCTTTCTGTCCATGAGCTGTCTTTTCATTGTCTTGAAAGTGTCATTTGATGTAAGAAAGTTTTTCATTTAAATTGAGGTCCTATTTATCTGTTCCTTCTTTTGTTGCTCGTGCTTTTGGTTTCATTTCTAAGACTCTATTGCCAAATTCAAGGAAGGACACAGGGTTCTCCAGTTTTCTCCTAAGAGTTTTATGATTTGAGCTTTTTAATGCATTGATATATTTTGAGTTAATTTGTGTATATGATGTGAGGTAGGTGGGGCTCAGTTTCATTCTTTGGCATGTGGATTTCCAGTTGTTGGTGAGACTCTCCTTTCTCCACTAAGTGCCCTTGTTGAAGGCAGCTGACCACAGATGTGTGGGTTCATTTTCCAGACTCTCACTTCTATTCTATTGGTCTGTCTGTCTGTCCTCAGGCCAGTACTGTACTGTTTTGGTGTCGGTAGCACTGTAGTAAGCTTTGAAATTAAAATGTGATTCCTCCAACTTTGTTTTTAAAAAGTGGCTTTTGACTCTCTGGGGTGATGGGGAACTCTGCCATATTTTGCACTTGTGCTTCTCTGTGTACATATATTTTGTTGTGCTGGTTGTTCGTTTGATGGACCATTTGAATGTAAGTTGCAGATATCCTGAGATGTCACCCTAAATGCTTTGCTTTTTTTTTAAGAGAAGGGCATTCTCCTACAGAACTACACTGCCATCACATCCACGTGATTAAAAGTGATCTCACATGTAGTCTGCATTCACATTCCCCCAGTTGTCCTTTATAGCTTTTTAAAAAAATTTGAAGAGGCTCCAACCCAGGATCCCAGGCCCCCGGTGATGGCAGGTTTCTTCACTCCCGAGTAGCTTGTAGCAAGTGTTTTGTCTGTCCCGACCCTGACCGTTCTGAAGAGACCTGGCTAGCTGGCTCCATTTCCTTGTGATTAGACCAGGTTAAACCTTTTTGCCGGCGATGCGCCGGGGCCCAGCCTGCCGGTCTGTCCCGCTGCTGTCCCAGGCTGGGGTGGCCGCATGCACATCATAATGCTCCTGAACGAGCAGGGACACTGACTCAGCCTCCTCACCCTGCCACTGCCCCACTTGACAGGACGAGCAGACAGAGGCGCGGAGAGGGTAGAGGCTGGTATCTGAGGTGGAGATGGGGTGTGAACCCCAGCGAGCTGGCCCCAGCAGCCTGGCTCAGGACCACCACCCCGTATAGACACCCCAGGGAAAGGCCTTGCTTGGCAGTCATTTCTGGGACCGCCTCCTGTGTGAGGCAGTGGGACTGCTGAATGAATGCATGACTCCCATGCCCCAGCCTGGGGGTCCCGCCAGGTTCCTGTAACCCATTTGGCCTGACTGTTGTCGCTCTTTTCTGCCCATCTTCTTGCCTTGGTGCCCACAGGGCCTGGCACCAGGAGGGGCTCCACTGGGAAGTGTCCTGGCTGAGGTGCCCTGTGCAGTCCCCCAGTCACCCTACAGTCACATCCCTTCTTCCCCTTGATGGCAGCCACCAGGCTGGCCCCTGGCCTCTGCATCCCTGCTTCTGCTGTGCTCTCCTCTTGTTCCCTGTGCTGCTGGGCAGCCTGGGTGCTGGGCTGCGCCTCCACGGTGGGTCTTATGTGCCTAGGAGGCCCCAGGGGTACCCAGGATCCTGCCAGCAGCTCATGCCCGGACTCTCTCCTCCCCAGATGAAGATGTGTGCGTGTTCAAGTGCTCAGTGTCCAGAGAGACGGAGTGCAGCCGTGTGGGCAAGCAGTCCTTCATTATCACCCTGGGCTGCAACAGCGTCCTCATCCAGTTTGCCACCCCCAACGGTGCGTCCTGCCTCCCCTGTCTGCACACAGCCGAGGCCCTGGGCCTCAATACCGGGGCTGTCTGAACCAGCAGGTGCTCCCCCCACAACCCGGGGCAGTAGGTCCGCACCGAGAAATCCCTGCACACTGTCTGGGAGGAGCCTGTCAGGTGGGGTCTGGGGCCCAGGCCTTCCCAGTGAGCGGGCAGCCCCGGGCTTGCTGCGGCCAGAGCTCCGTGGAGGAGGGCAGAATGAGGTTTCGGAAAACTGAGGCTTTCTGAGTGCAGAGAGAAGCGATGGGGGGCCTCCATCCAGGTGGGCCTGGCTTCTCGGGGGTGGGGGGCCACATGTGGACATGTGAGATTACCAGGGGGCCTGGGGAGCGCCCGGTATACACTGCTGGTGGGTGGTTCACGAGGGGGAGCAGGGGTGTGGTGAGAGACGCCCAGGCCAGAGACCATTTGGCAGGGGGAGCTGCAGGGCCTGGTCACCCCAGAACCCTCACTGGAGAGCCCCGCTCCAATGGAGGGGTCTCCCCAGGGCCCAGATAGAGCCCTGCCCACCCTGCCCCTTGTACCAGGCTTCCTGTCACAGACGTTGTGTTACCCACAATCTGTTTCTTTCTCTAAGCACACAAATAATCCAAATTCATTGTTAAAAACAAAACAAAGCACCATCACCAGGAATGAGGAGCACTAGGTGTTGTAAATCCTTCCGGACTTTCCTGCTTTATGAATATTTAAATATTTCAAGAGGTCACCTTCCATCCTCCTTTCTCACATGATGGCATTTGGTGGTCTCACCGAGGGTTAATCAGCATAGACCATTTGAAAGGCCTGCCCTGCGCCACGCCCTATACCGTGCCTGGGCATCCTCCCTTTTACTGGCTGTCAAGGGGTTGGTGCACCCCTGTGTCCGCAGCCTCACCCACACGCTGCCCGCAGCCTCCTGGTGGACCTGTGGCCAAGCTGCCCTTCATCAAGGGGACGCCCAGGCCCTCTCCCTCGGGCTGCTCGCAGCTCCCCTCCCCCAAGCACAGGGACCCCAGCCTGTTGACAGGCCCAGATGCCCTTCTTCTTTCCCTTAACATTTAAACACTGTTTGGGGGAAGAGACTCACCAAGTCACACACTGCCCTGCCCACCTGAGCCCCCCCACCACTCCGGGCCAGGGCTCTGCTCCCTCCCTCCACGGCCCTACCTGCCAGCCTCTGGGGCCGGCTTTGCCAACGGTGACCGGGCTCCCCCTTCCAGATTTCTGTTCCTTCTACAACATCCTGAAGACCTGTCGCGGCCATACCCTGGAGCGCTCTGTCTTCAGCGAGCGAACAGAGGAGTCCTCAGCCGTGCAGTACTTCCAGGTGGGCGCAGGGCCGCTGTTGGCTGTGACTCCTTGCCGCGGTCCTAGACCCCTTCCTGCCCGCCTGCAGGAGTGTGATGTTCCCCAAGAGGCCGCAAGGCATGGGCCAGACACACCTGGGCCAGGACCTGGCTCTGTCCCTTCGCAGCCCCGTAAGCATGGGTACGGGTCCTCCACCTGCTTGGCCTCAGTTTCCTCATGTGTGAAAAGGGTTGCTGCAAGGATGCAACTGCAGGTGAGGCCCATACCACAGGAGTTGTGGAGGATAATGCTAGAGAAGTCAGAAGGTGCTGGGCACTGCCCGCTTGCCTGGCACTGGCCTGAGCATTTGTACGTCTATGGAGGCAGTCGCATCTGTCCAACTACCCTAGGAAGTAAGTGCTATTATTGTCCCCATTTTACAGATGAGAAAACAGGCTCAGAGAGGTTAAGTGACTTGCTTCCAGTCACACAGCTATTATACAACAGAGCCAGGATGGGAAGCCAGGCCTGCCTGATGCCAAAGCCGGTGGCCCTACCTGGGTGCCACGTTGCCTCCCAATGGACACCACAGCCCACTGGCTGGGGGCTCTGAGCCTAGGGCTCTGATCTCTCTGCCCCTGTTCTTCTTTGAGGTCCCCAGGACAGGCCAGGTGGTCTCTGATCCCAAAGCCCTGCCGTGGGCAAACTGGTGCCCTCTGGGTGGCTTTAGGCAGCGCCAGCTAGGGCCTTCCTGCGGTGTTGGCCTCACTGTCCCTCCCCGGGGGCTGCCCTCTAGACTCTACTCCCTCTCCTGGGGCAGCTGGCAGGTGCTGGGGGTCCCAGGCTGGTGGAGGATGGCTGTCTCGCATGTCTCCTGCCACGGGCACGCCTCTGTTGCAGTTCTACGGCTACCTGTCCCAGCAGCAGAACATGATGCAGGACTACGTGCGCACGGGCACCTACCAGCGGGCCATCCTGCAGAACCACACCGACTTCAAGGACAAGGTGAGCGCCCCACCCGCCCCGTGCCCTTACCACGCCCCCGCCTCTACCCTCTTCCACTTACAGAAGACAGACCTGCTCATTGTAAAAACTCACGGAAGAACTCTACACTCAGCGGCGTCATTTCCCTCAGTCTCCGTCCGCAGCCCTGGGGCTCCGGGTCCTCTTTTTCTTTTAGTCCCCTTTCCCTCTCTTTTCTCGCTGATTAAAAACCAGCTTATTCTTTTTTTAACCTTTTTTTAACAATATTTTTCATTGATGAAACAACATGCAAGCGCAAGCATTCTTAACACACAAACATTCCATACATGTTGTACAGTCAGTGGCTCACAGTATCATCACATAGTTGTGTATTCATCCCCATGATCATTTCTTAGAACACTTGCATCACTCCAGAAAAAGCGAAAAGAAAAGCCTCACACATCCCATACCCCTCACCTCTCCCTCTCATTGACCACTAGTACTTCTGTCTACCCAGTTGAAACCAGCTTATTCTTAAAGGCCGGGACGTAGGTGGGTCCTCGGTGGGGTTTCTTTTTTGGACACCTGGGTCCTGTTTGTTCTTCGACTGTGAGGATTTCCCCAGTCCTAGCCTCGGATGACAGCTGCTGTCCTCTCCCCTCTCCTCAGCTCTTGAGTACACCCTAAGGGAGGACTTACATAGGTTACTTTGTTTTTGTTCTTCGATTAAAATACAGTTTTGTGGGAAAACATACATAATAGAAAATTTGCCATTTTAACCATTTTCAAGTACACAACCTGACGGCATCAGTGACATTCTCCCTGCTGTGTGCCTCCATCACCACCTTCCGTCACCAAAACTTTCCGTCCACTCAAACCCAAACTTGCCACCATTCTATGTTCACTCCCCAGGCCCCCTCCTGAGCCCCAGCAACCCGTAATCTGCTTTCTGTCTCTCTGAAGGTGCTTATTTTAGATATTTCATGTAAGTGGAATTGTACAGTGCTTGTCCTTCTGCTGCACACTATGTCTTTGAGGGTCATGTGTCATTACAGGGATTCGGAGCCTAGTTCCTTTTACATCACGTGGGTGATGTGCCCTCACGTGCGTTTACCACGTTTTGATTATCCCTTCCTTTGCTGGTGAACACTGTTGTTTCTTCTTTTGGCGATTGTGAATAATGCCACTATATGTCCCGATTTTTTCCCCATGCATATCCAAAAATTTCTTAGGGCTACTTAATTTTAATTTTTTCAAATCATATTATATATATTTTCCTGCAAAACATTTAAAAAAATAGTGGTAACATATGTACAACATAACTTCCCCATTTTCGCCATTCTTAAGTGTAGGGTTCAGTGGTGTCACATCACAGTGTTGTGCCACCCTCACCCCCACCCAATCCCTAGACTTTGGGAACAATCCCCTGCCCCTCCTACTGCCTAATCTAGTCTCTCCTCCTCCACATCCAGCTCGTCTGCTGTGTGGCCCTCCATCACGGGACTGCACTGTCATCTCATCATTTCCTTAGTTCCATTTAAATCTTTTTAATATCACCAAGTATCACATACTCATGATTAAGAGGAGGTGTTAGAAGGTGACCATCTGACCATTTCACCCTGTTGCCCGTTGACCAGAGTCTCTTTTCACTTTCTTACCAGATAGGAGCTTATGGTTTTCCTTGATGTGCTTTGGGGTTCCCTGCAAGTCCTGGGCGTGCCCCCAGCAATGTCAGGCACCCTCAGGACCCTGCACCCCGGTCCCCGGGCCTGCCCCTTCAACCTCGCCTGTCCGCTCTGCCAGGCTTCCCAGTGCCCTGCATTCTCACAGCCGCTGGTCTCGCCTGTGCCAGAGCCGGGCTTGGGGCCCGGGAGGTGCCTGCTCCCCCTGGCAGGTTCCTTCAGTTCTCCCAGGACAGAGATCCATTTCCAGGATTATCTAGGGCTCTGAGAGGCACCCCAAGGCCCTATACCTTACAGTCCCAGCCGTCCCCTGTTGGATGCTTCCTCTGGGCCAACTCCATGCACAGACCTCTTCTCTAGAAAGCTCATGCACCTCCCCTCCCATGTGTGCCCTTGCTAGAACCTTCATCCTTGTTTGACTCCCACAGAACTAATCAGACAAATCTCAAAGGTGGGATTTCCTACCAGACTCTGGCTGGGACTAAGAGTCAGCGTCAGGGGCCAGCAGCCCTGGAGAGGAAACCCTGGGGCTTGGGTGTGTCACCTGCCTAGCTGAGCCCCCAGATGTCTCTCCAGGGGCCAGCGTGGGCAGGGAGGTACTGCCACTAGCACCCCCTGGGACCCATGAGTCTTTACCAGATCATGCAGGGGCCTGCCGGCTGCAGGCTTGGGGAGAAGTGGGTGCTTTCCCAAGAGGCTTTTCCCGGGTTGCTAGGAGGCTCCCACAGCCTGGGCTCAGGGGCTGTCCCTCCTTGCCTGCCACCCAGGCCTGGCTTGTCCCCCTGAACCTCTGTTTGTGGTTGTGCCAAGGGGCTAAGGTGTCACCACCCAGCAAACCCTTATTTCCAGAGAAATGCTGGGGACCCTGTGCTTGCGGGTGGTCCTCAAAATCTGTCCTCAGTCTGTCGGCACTGAGGAGAAGCAGGCTGTGGGGTGGGGTTCCGAAGCTGAGAGCCTGTGTGTGGTCCACAAGGCAAGGCACTCAGGCTCAGCACTGGCTCCTGCTCTCCTCGCCCTGGGCACCCGGCCCTGCGCTGCCCCAAGACTCAATGACATGCTGCACGTCAGGGCTGGGCCCCCGGCTCGGTTGGTACTCTCAGTTTCTCCTTTTGCCTGTGAGCCTGAATGAGGGACGCAGAGAGCAGAGGCAGGCCTGGGACCACTGTGACCATGGTCTCAGCTGGGCCAGGCAGCATTGCTAAGTGTGGCTGAGCCCGGAAAGCGCTCTGGCCAGGGGTCTGAGCCTGGTGCACGCGCAGCCTTCACGACCAGCATCAGCTCCCTCGTGTCTGCTTCTGACCGCCTCTCCACCCTCAGATCGTTCTTGACGTTGGCTGCGGCTCGGGAATCCTCTCGTTTTTCGCTGCCCAGGCCGGAGCAAGGAAGATCTACGCGGTAGAGGCCAGCACCATGGCCCAGCATGCTGAGGTCGGTGGCACCCACACCCCATCCATGCTTTTCAGCTCTATCCACTCCAGCCTGGTAGCCACAGGGAGCCCCAAGTTTCAGGAGACATGAAACCCTGGCTCCAGGGGAGCCTGAGATGACCCTTTTGTATTTTGGTCTCTCTGTTGTCCCCAAAGCAGAGTGGTCACAGTGAGGAGGGCCTCATTGCGCTGTGGTGCTGTTACCTCCTCGACTGGCAGCATGTCCCTAGGTCCAGGGTCGTTGGGGGGCTCTGGAGGTTGGATGGCCTGGTGCCTCCTGCAGCACTGTGAAGCCACGCAGACCAGTACTTCCCGGCCCCAGGCGCACCTCTCTGGACCCCACTTTCCACAGTTATAAAATGTTATAAAATGTGGTTAACACCAGTGTTTTATTTGATAGTTGTGTTATCTGCTTAATATTTTTTCTTTCACTTAAATCTTCATTCCTGGCATTAAAATTTAAAAGCTATGAAAGGGTCAGTAGTGAAAACACTTCCCTCCCTGACCCCTGGCTCCTAGCCACCTCATCCGTCTCACTGGAGGGTGATAACAGGTGTGAGATCTTCCCAGAGCTCTCTTGGGGTGCTGTCCTGAGGCGAGCCTGTGCTTCTCCCTCAGCCCGTCCCGCCCACCAGGTGGCTCGTGCTGCGCTGCCCCTCCCAGTAACTGAGCCCGGGGGCTGCCGTGCAGCGCTGGGAAGAGCTGCGTGGCTGCAGGGCACCCGCTGCCAGGATGGCACTCAGACCGCACGGGAAGAGCTGCATGGCTGCAGGGCACTCGCTGCCAGGATGGCACTCAGACCGCCGCAGGCAGTGCTGCCCCGGCCCCCAGCCCCCAGGGATGTTTCTGGCACCAGAGCTGCCGGGCTGGAGGGGGTGGCAAACGTGCCCTTTGGCAGCTGCCAACCAGGTTCCCTGTGCCCGCCCAGGAAGGCACTGAGCTCTAGCCGCCTGCCTACCCACAGGTCCTGGTAAAGAGCAACCACCTGACGGAGCGCATCGTGGTCATCCCCGGGAAGGTGGAGGAGGTGTCACTGCCTGAGCAGGTGGACATCATCATCTCGGAGCCCATGGGCTACATGCTCTTCAATGAGCGCATGCTGGAGAGCTACCTGCACGCCAAGAAATACCTGAAGCCCAGTGGTGAGTGCCCCACTGTCCCGCTCTGCCAGCCGGGGGGGTGCCGGGGCTCAGTGGTCAGGGCCCCTGGGTGAAGCCCCTGCCTGCCATGTGCTCTGCCCCTGAGCTGGTTCCCCACTCCAAGCCAGCCGGCTGTGGCTCAGCATCTGCCCACCCAACTCCTCCAGTTTCGGTAGGGAGGGGTCCCTCAGGCTCCAGAGGACCCCCCGAACTGCCCCTGCCATCATGTGGCTCCCCAGAGGACGCCCGGGCTGCCCTTGCCATCATGTGTCCCCTCAGCTCCCCAGAGGATCCCAGGCTGCCCCTGCTGTCAAGTGTCCCCTCAGCCCCCCAGAGGACCCCGGGCTGCCCCTGCCGTCAAGTGTCTCCTCAGCCCCCCAGAGGACTCCAGGCTGCCCCTGCTGTCATGTGCTCTAGTCCCCCAGTGCCTCTGGATCCCTCTGGCTGGGAATAGGGACTTTGGGGGCACGGAAGCCTGGCTTCTTGAGCTCTCAGCAGTATAAACCCTTCCCTTGCCCTGGGAGTGGCATCCTGACAGCCCGGCTCTCCTCAGGGGGAGGGACTAGGGTTTCGTGTGCATGCAGGGCTGGTGGGGGGTTTGTGTGGGTGAGCAGGGAAGCCCTGTCGTCTGGGTCTCCACCTGCTGCCTCCTGTCATCTGGGCTGCTGTGCCTGTCAGTCCACACGTCTGGGCCTGGGCCTGGGTCTCTAAGTGGTTGGGTGGCTGTTGGCCCATCCAGGTCACAGGGGTCCAGGTGTGGCCTGACCAATTGCCAGCCCTTGTCATAGCACATACCCTTTCTCTGCTCAGGTCTGGGCATGTGTTTGGGACTGAGCATCCTGAACAGGCCAGGCTGTACGTGTGCACGTGCGTGTGTGTGTGTGTGTGCGGCCTTGGGGTTGCTGGCCTGGGTAGCAGCCATGGCTGAGTGTGGGAAGCCACTGGATTGCTGGGCCCCTGGCAGGTGAGTGGCAGGCTGTCCGGTGAGAAAGCAGCCACAGGATCCTCTGGCCTTCCTGGATCCAGGCTGCAGGGACTGGCCGCAGGCTCTCCTGGCCTTGGGAGATGGCTGCCGTTTCCCTGCCTCTGGTCCCACGCCCTATGTTAGAGAGTGGGAAACCCTGGAGGTTGTGCGGGTGGGCCCAGCCTGCAATAGGGGTGGGGGGTAATCACAGATGAGTGGGCTTCTCTGGGGGCTGGGTTCTGGTGTGCAGTTGTGTACCCCCCTCACTAGCCAGTGGCTTGCTCAGGACAGGCCTGGGGCCCGCTGCCTGCCCTCCCCAGCCAGCCTGACACTGCCTTTCTTCTACTTCAAGAAGGTCATTCTGCAGCTACCGGGAACTCTTCCCCGAGCCGCAACCCTCCTGGCCAGTAGGAGCCAGGGGTGCCTTTAGGGCTGGGGGCACGTTTCCCCATGATTTCTGCCCCCAGGGGTCTGGCCGGATCTTCCAGGCAGGTGGCTCAACCTGTGGCCTTGGAGCCAGAGGTGCACATTGCTAAACTTCTCTAGCTTCCCCTGTGGCCAGGCTTGGGGTGAGGAGAGGCCAAGACTCCTGTGGAGGAGGGTAGGGAATAGGGAAACCAGCTGACCAAAGTCCCTGGCTCTCTGAGGCCAGCCGGGGCCTGCAGAGCCCTGGGTCTCCCTGCTGCCAGTCCTGACTCATCTGTCACAGATGGAGGACCCTGTCCCTGCCCCTTCCAGGTCAGGGGTCAGGCCACGTTGACTATGGGGCCCACCCTGATGGCTTGGTGTCTCTGCCAGAGCCCGGGCAGGTCTTGTGGGGATTCAGCTTAAACCCCTATCCAACCTCTGGCCTCAGCTGAGGCCTTCAGATGCAAAGCCCAAGACATGGGTCCAGCCTGGGGGCCACCCTCGTTCCCCCAGACTGCATGTCGACAACGGTCAGTGCCTGATGGGCATCACCTAGCTGGTGGGAGCAAGCCCTGGAGGTCTGGCATATCCAGGCCCCTGTGGCATTGCCTTGTCTGTGATGCTGGGCCCTTCCTGCCTCCTGGGCCTAATATCAGGACAGGATGCCAGGCCCACCTCCTCCTGGGGTCCAAGAGACTGCACCTGTCACGCGCTCATCATGGCCACTGGCTTAGAGTAGACGCTCAGTTCCTCTGCATAAATGAGTGAATGAATGGAAGGCCCAGGGCTGAGTGTTCCCTTGGAGGTTCTGCCAGGCCCTGCGGAAGGTCCCACCCTGACCCCAGCACCTCTCCTTACCCCTGACCCCCAGGAAACATGTTCCCCACCATTGGTGACGTCCACCTCGCACCCTTCACGGATGAACAGCTCTACATGGAGCAGTTCACCAAGGCCAACTTCTGGTGAGTACCTGCAGGGGCCTGGGGTCCCTGCCAGCTTGGGGATGGCCCACAACCCTGAGGTGTCCTTGCTGGTCTCCTTCTGTTTCCTTAACTCCTCAGTAGCACCTGAAAGACAAGGCCTGGACGAGGGCTGGCCGGGAGTGGGACAGGGCTGCCCCACCTGCCTCTCCTGCTGCTGGTGACCTTGCCATGGGGGTGGGGGCTCTCCACAGGTACCAGCCTTCCTTCCACGGGGTGGACCTGTCGGCTCTCCGAGGCGCTGCTGTGGACGAGTATTTCCGGCAGCCGGTGGTGGTGAGTGAGGCACCCAGGGCACTGTCGCCTTCAGCGCGTGCCAGGCCTCCAGGGTAATGGAAGGGGCCTCCAGGCTGTGAAGCCCTGAGGAAATGACTGTCCCTATCTGAGCTCTGCGTGAACTTTTCTCTCAGCTCTTGGGAGTAATGTGGCACTCGCACACAGAGCACTCAAACACAGAGAGCACACATGACCCACAAACTCTTCTTCGATAATTGATCCTTGGAGAACTGGTTGATTGATTTCCATGTTGAGATTTTTGAGCTGATATTCACATCCCTGGTTCAAAAATAAAGAAATATTAAAGTGAAAAACCCTCCCACCTCAGTCCCCAGCCCACAGTTCTCCTTCCATAGGCACAGTATTTCTTGTATATCTTTCGAGAGATTTTATACCTCAATATGCATATATAAATTCATATATTTTTTAACCTTTTTTTCCCTCACAAAATATAACAAAAGCAACACGCTGTTCCTAATTTCTCTGTGCCCAGAGAACATGACTGCACAATTTCAGTCCTTCCAGATTCATTGAGACTTGCTTTATAGCTTACTGTTGTCCATTTTGACTTATGCTCTATGTCGGCTTAAAAATATATATATACTAAACTAGGGCAATATTGTATTAATGTCATTTAGGTCACACTTGGTAATCATGTTGGTCAGATCTTCTCCCCACTGATTTTTTTACTCTGCTTTTCCCAGCTCTTCCTGATTATTTTTCCATTTAGTTCTCAAAACTTTTGCTTTATACGTTTTGAAACTGTTTTATTGGTTGCATGTAGACAGATAGATTATGTCTTCCTGTAGAAGTGACCCTTATATCATTATGAAGTGTGTCTTTTCTTTTTTAATTTTAAATTTTTTGATTTTTTATCTCTAATAACACTTCTTGCTTTAAAAATCTATTTTTTTAATAGTAATTCAGCAGTACTGGCTTTCTTTTGGTTAATCTTTGCACAGTGTATCTTCTGCATCCTTGTATTTTCACCTTTTCGTGCCCTTATACTTAAGATTTGTCTCTTGAACATAGCATGTAATTATTTTTTTAACCAGATTGAAATTTTTGTCTCTTAATTAGAATATTTAGACCATTTACATTTAATGTAATTACTGACATCTATGGGTTTAATGATTTTTTTTTTTTTTTTTTTTTTTTTTACATGTGCAGGCACCGGGAATTGAACCCAGGTCCTCGGGCATGGCAGGCAAGCATTCTTACCTGCTGAGCCACCGTGGCCCACATCTATGGGTTTAAATAGTAAACCTTGCTGTTTTTCTGCTGTATTTTGTTTCATTGTTTTCTCTTTTCTTGCCTTCTTTTGGCTTAATATACCTTATTATTTGTTTCCTTTCTCTTAATGTCTTTTGCTAGATTGGGGATATTTGGGGGCAATATCTCCTTAAACCCTCCCTTTGCACTGTTCTGTTTCTCCTTCTGGGACTCTGGTTATAAGTACATTAGGCCTTTTCACCACTGCTCAGGTGATTCTTAAGACTTGTTTTTGTATTTTCCATCCTTCTCTCTGTCGTTTCATTTTCATGTTTTGTACTGATCTGTCTTCCAGTTGACTCTTCCTCTTTGCTATGTCTTATCTGCTATTCTACCCATCTACTGAATTCTTAATTTGTTATTGTGATTTTTCAGTTTTGGAATTTCATTTTCATTACTTTTATTATCCCAGATCTTTGTGACATTGTCCTTTTTCTTTTTTCCCTTGAGTATATTAGTTATATCTCTGATGACTTCAGTATTGGGATGTGTTTCTTTCGTTTAGTCTCTCAGTTTTTGGCCTTGATCCTTTCTTTGATCCTGTCTTTTGGCATGCCTGGTCATTGAATGCCAAAATAAAATATTGTAGATGCTGTGAATGATGTCCTTCTTTCCAAAGAGGATTTGTTTTTTTCCTCAACAGTTCACTTATCTTCTCAGGCCTAAACATCAGATGAGAGGTTTCAGATTCTGCAAGGCAGGTCTAATCCTTGGTTTCCCTGTAGGACAGTGGTTCTCTAACATTTTAGTCTCAGAACCAAACCTTTTACATTCTTACAACAAGTTTTTGTTTATGCATGTTATAGCTATTGATTATCCTATTAAAGTTAAACCCAGGAAATTTAAAAGTATTAACTTATTTTCTAAAATTATTTTTTAGAGCAGTCGTAGGTTTACAGAAAACCATCCAGAAAGTAGCGTTCTCATATATGCCCCCCCATTTTCCCTGTCATGAACATTTTGCATTAGTGTGGCATTTCTTCATTTTGAAACAATAAACCCATCTCTTATTAGCGTAAATAGCATCTTTTATGAAAAATAACTCCCCTCACCCCAATTTTTCATCTAGAAGAGTGGAACTGTTTTACAGTTTACTAATTTTTAGGCTTACTTGGAGACACCAAGTTGTCATATCTGCTTCAATTTGCTGTGATATCACAGGTGTCAGAATATGAACGAAACAGCCAAAAAACTTAGGAAAATGAGTGGATGGCCTGGAAGGAACAGCCGTTTGAGAACCGGTGCTTTAAGGCATGACCTGCAGTGGTCTCAGTGCAAGAGCGGTGGCTTACTGAGCCCCTCTCCCAGCCTCCCTGGCACCGGTTCCCTGAGGAGCAGGCCGCCAGCTTTTTAGTCTCTTAGAAACGGCTTTTTGTTTGGTTTCTTTGCCTACAGCCCCCGCCACACACGCAGCTCAGGGTTGGCAAATGCCTCCAAGTGAAAGTGTGGGCAGGTCATCTCACTCTCTGCCTTTAGCCTCTTGGCCTCTTCCCCTCTGCCTTGGCTGCTCTGAGCTCCCATTTTGTCTCTCTCCTCCACCCTAGAGGCTGCTCAGTGGTATAGGGAGCCTGAGCCCACGTGCTCTGCAGGCAGACAGGCAAACACCCCATGGGAAAGGTGGACACCAGAAAGGGCTTCCCCTGTATGCATCTCCCTTTTCTCTGGGATCTCAGCCCCAAAGCCCTGGCTGCTGTGGTTGCTCTCTGACGCTTTCATCAACAAGCGGCTTTTTTCTCTTCATATTATATCCAGCTTGTATAGTTCCAGGTTGGTGTGTTAGCCTGATGCCAGATCTCTGTCCTCCCTAGGAGTGGACATCCACCCAGCCCTGCGACCAGCTTTTCTCACTCACTAGCTTATCTTGGCGATCGGCCCCCATCTGCCCATAGCGTCTTCATCCTTTTTCATACTCACGCGTCTTCCATGGGTGGGCCGTTGTCGGCTTAACGAGATGGTTTCCAGGGTGTCACTCCTACATACCACTGTAATTACACGTGTAAGGGTGTACAAGCACGCGTCTGCCTGCGAGTCAGAGTCCCAGAGGTGGAGGGGCCAAGTCTGTGAGGCATATGGATACTTGTCATTTTGAGAGCTGTCACCCTATTGCCCTCCACATGGGTTGTACTGGTTTATCCTCTCAGCGGGTCTGAGCACCATAAGCTGGTTTGAGCCCTGTGGTTCTGGAGGCCAAGGCCAGACTCGGACTGTAGGACGGGGTCTCCCCACCCTTGCCCCCCAAAGTCAAGTCCCACCTGTGGTCTCTCCAGGACACATTTGACATCCGGATCCTGATGGCCAAGTCTGTCAAGTACACGGTGAACTTCTTAGAAGCCAAAGAAGGAGATTTGCACAGGTAGTGACCCCTGCACTCCCTGCTCCCAGGCCTGGCTCAGGCCACTGGTCAGTGCCGCCCCAGCTCTCTCTGGCGTTCTGCTGCCTCAGAAATTAGGGGGGCACCAGGACTCTGCACGTGGCCACCCACCTCTTCTCTCCCAGCAGCCACTGTTCGGTTTCCGCAGCAACTCCTGCCCTTTGCCTTCCAGGATAGAAATCCCATTCAAATTCCACATGCTGCATTCAGGGCTGGTTCATGGCCTGGCTTTCTGGTTCGACGTTGCTTTCATAGGCTCCATGTGAGTGCAGCAGAGTGGGCTGTGCTGTCTGACTCCTAGAGGTTCCCTGTGGGGTTGCTGAGTGGGTGCTGGAAGGGTGGGATGTGATTCCTCCAGGTGCCACTGCCCCTTCCAGCAGCCAGTGAGAGGCCCACGTGAGAGGCTGCTGGGTGACTGTCCATTCTGGGACCTTGTCTGTCTCTCGCTCTTGGCACATATGTGTCAGGGCGAATAGGTGCCCTGTGGCCGTGGGCCCTGTGTACCTGGCTTCTCTCGGCTCCCAGGGCCTCAGGAGGGGCCCGTTGGGGGTACAGGTGCCCAGGGGAGCTCAGGGTGTGCAGGGTGGTGGCCTGAGCAGTGGCTCTGGCCTGGTCGAGCCACTCCTCTCCCTGCTCGGCAGAATGACGGTGTGGCTGTCCACGGCCCCGACGGAGCCCCTGACGCACTGGTACCAGGTGCGGTGCCTGTTCCAGTCCCCACTCTTCGCCAAGGCCGGGGACACGCTCTCAGGGACATGTCTGCTTATTGCCAACAAAAGGTGCGGTCCGCCGACTGGGGCTGGGGGGGTCAGGGGGCCACCGGCTGTGCCAGGCTCATGGCTGACCTCGTCCTCACCCCCAGACAGAGCTACGACATCAGTATTGTGGCCCAGGTGGACCAGACGGGCTCCAAGTCTAGCAACCTCCTGGACCTGAAAAACCCCTTCTTCAGGTAGGGCGGGCCTCATCTGGTGTGGGGGGCACCCCCAGCCCCACAGGCCCCTCGGCCCTGCCCACGTCGGTCGTGTCCACTGCAGATACACAGGCACAACGCCCTCGCCGCCCCCTGGCTCCCACTATACGTCCCCCTCCGAGAACATGTGGAACACAGGCAGCAGCTACAACCTCAGCAGTGGGATGGCTGTGGCTGGTGAGTGGGGGACCCTGGCCCACGTGTCCCCCTGCCCCCACCCCCTGCATGTCGATGCTGCCCCCAGCCCTGACATCTCCCTCTCTGGGCACAGGCATGCCGACGGCCTACGACCTGAGCAGTGTTATTGCCGGCGGCTCCAGCGTGGGCCACAACAACCTGATTCCTTTAGGTGAGCGGCCTGGGACCTAGGGGTGGGGGTGGGGTGGGGGTGGGGCTGAGCCCAGGCCTGGCCTGGGCAGAAGGGGCCAGTGGTCAGGCCGCAGGCCTTCTGCTTGATTCTTTGCACCACCGTTGCCATCAACCTTTCCTCTTCTTGGGGGCTCTTATGAGGCCCTGGGACCCTCTCTGCCTTGCTCTGCCGCCTCTGTCCCCCCACCCCGGTGTGACGTGAGAGCGCGAGTGTGAGCGCCCACCCGGGCAAGGGCAGGTGGGGGCGGTGACGCCATCTCCCTTCCTTCCTCCCTCTTGCTGCGCAGCCAACACAGGGATTGTCAATCACACCCACTCCCGGATGGGCTCCATAATGAGCACGGGGATTGTCCAAGGTAACAGGGAGGGGGCGCGGGCTCCCGTGGTGGGGGGGTGACAGCGTGAGTGTCGTCCACCCGCCCTCTCGCCTGCTTTCTCTCCTCTGACTCTGCTGCGGGTCCGGCGGGCGAGGGGGCAGAGCTGGCCCCTGAGCGTTGACCCCCACCCCACAGGGTCCTCAGGTGCCCAGGGCAGCGGCAGTGGCGGCTCGAGCACGCACTACGCGGTCAACAGCCAGTTCACCATGGGTGGCCCCGCCATCTCCATGGCCTCGCCCATGTCCATCCCCAGCAGCAGCGTGCACTATGGGAGCTAGGCGGCCTCGTGGCACCAGGAAACCAAATGAAGACCCGCCCACCCCTCTCCGAGGTGGCTTCACCCTGTCGGGGGGAGCCTGGGCTCCAGGCACAGCCCTCTTTGCTATGGGAACTTGGACACTTTTTTACACAATGTTGCCGCTGCCCCCACCCCACTCCCCCACTGCCCCACCCCTGAGCGCGTGTCGCTGCCATATTTTACACAAGATCATGTCGCGGGAGCTCTCGGCCCCCTCCTGCCTGCTCCACCCTGACCTGGGTTTGACATCGTCCGGAACAGGCATGTCGGCCTGACAGCTGTACCCTGTACCCGGAAGTGTGGGCTGAGGAGGGGGCGCTGCCCCCCAGGTCCCCTCCCTGTCTGGCTGGGCAGGGCCTCCCTTCGACTACCAGGCCTTGGTCACAGTGGGCGTGGCATGCTGCTTTTTTTAATTTTATTTTTTTACGGAAAGAACCAGTGTCAATCCACAGACCTTTTGAGAAACCCGCCGGCCGGGCCGAGCCAGCAGCCCCTCTCCCCAACTCAGAGCTCAGCAGTGAGGGGCAGGCGGCCCTGCCTAAGCTTTGGGGTGGAGGCCAGGCCTCTGGGGCACCTGCAGCCCCCTCCCCACCAAAGGGTTCACCTCACACTTGAATGTACGACCCAGCCCGGCTGTCGGGAAGGCCCTCCGTCCTTGGCCCCTGCCTCCTGCTGCTGTCCTGTCCCTGAGCCCCTGTAGATCAACCTCACCCTCTCCACCCCCACAAGAGCTAGGACAGGTGTCCTGCAGGCCCCGGCCTCAGCCGCTTGTATCTCGGGAGGGGTGTGGTGGAGGGCAACCTGGGCCCGCAGCTAACCCTAGGCCTGTGTTTCCGTTGTTCTTGTGGACGCCCCCTTCTAGACTGGGGAGGGGCCTCACAGGGACTGTTCCCTCCATAAAACCAAACAAAACACAAAATAAACCAACAAGGAAATGTTTCAGCACAGGCAGTTTTCTTCTCCTTCTGCTCCCCTTTTTCTAACATCCCAAACTCAGACGTGGTGGAGCTCAGGATAGGCCCCGAGGCCTGCTGACCACCTGGAGGAAAGGGAGCCTGGGGTGCCTAAGGTAGGTCCCCAACTGCCTGCAGTGGCGTCAGGGCCAGCGGGGGCAGTGGGCAGTCTGTAGGCGTGGGCACTGCTCCCTTGGCTGCTGCCTGCCACCACACCGGACGCGCCCTGCTCGGATGCCCCCCCCACCTTTATATAAACTCTCCAAATCACCTTTGCATAGAAAATAAAAGTGTTTGCTTTGTAAGAAAAGTCTGGCAAGTAGCAGAGTGGTCTCGAGGTGCCAAGGGAGGCTTCATCATCGTCTGGGGGTGGGGGCCAGAGGCGTCTCTTACACAATTTCCCTGAAAGAGAACAGACACCAAGAAAGGCCCCATAACTCCTAGGCTGGGTGGCCTGGACAGTAGGTGCCCTAGCCCCAGCCCCAGCCGAGCAAGGAGCTTACCCATAGGTCCAGGGTATCCTAGGAGACTGCGGTAGACCGTGACAGGGAGGGCGGCAGCAGCGTGGTGGGGGGCAGAAAAGTGGCTTGGGGTGCAGGGACCACATGCTCCAAAGGCAACGGCTGGAAGAAGTACAACTGCACGACGTCCCTGGGGTCAGCACTGGGGCCGTGAACGCCCCACCCAGCCTGGGACCCGGCCACGCCCCTGCACCCTACCTTACAGCCCAGGGCCAGGAGAGCATGGAGCAGCACCACGGTGGCCAGCAGTGCCACAGCTGCCAGCCTGGTGTCCTCACGGACCACGGGCCACAGGGTCAGCACCAGGCCCGTGGCCGAAAGGGCCAGGGCCAGCGCCCCCAGGAGCCACTGCAGCCACGGCACCGGGATGAGCCAGAGGACCTGAGGTGGCACAGGCTGCTGGTGACCACTGTGTCGGGGCCCCCAAGGCGTCCACCACACCCCCTGCCCGGGCCCCACTCACCACAGTGGGGATGAAGACGAAGAGAGAGTAGCCGTAGACACACACTGTCTCCAGGAAGCTGTAAGGCCCCATGCGCTCCCGGGTGCCCGCGCGCCACCGTAGGAAGCCCCATAGTGCCAGTGGCACCAGCCAAGCATAACAGTAGATGGCAGTGCCAGCCACGGTCACTGTGGGGAGGGCCACCACAGCTAATTAGCCCCAGGCCTCCCCTGGCCCCCACCTGCTGGGCCAGCCTGCCTGCCTTACCCTTGTGGAACTGGGGGCTGTAGTGGATAGAGGGATCCCTCCTCTGGGCCAGCACCAATGTCAGGTTGCCAGTGATGGCCAGGACGAAGGCCAGGGTGGCGCAGATCCAGAAGGGACCTAGGGGCAGGGCAGGGTGCCATCAGGGTCCCCGGCCCAGCGCTGTTCACTCTTCCTGGAATGCTCTTCTCTGGATCCCCCCACTGCCTCCTCCAAGAGGCCTCCCCCCTGACTACCCAGGCAAAGTAACGATGCTCTGTACCCTCTCAGCTGCTTGGCTTCTCCTCCTGCCACCTGGCACCCGCTACTTTCCATCACCCCTGCAGTCTTTTATGTCTCCGTCTCCCTAAACAGGAGATCTAAGTTTCATACTCTGTGAACGACTGCTTTGTGCTCAGCTGTACCCCCAGGGCCTGGGGCTCAGTCCTCACTTGTTGAGTGAATAATTCCATGAACTGAAGAAGGCACAACCTCACTCACCATACAGGTCCGGCCGATTCCGCAGATGGTGCCGTACAAAGTTGTGGCCAGGCCGGGGCAGCAGCGAGCCTCGGATCCGGTCCAGCACCTGCGGGGAACAAGGCCAGCCCAGATGGGGAAGCCTACCAGTGGCTCCCCACCACCCTCAGAAGGAAGGGGCCATCCTGCCCCCTTACAAACCCCCAATCTCCTCTCTCCACACCCAACCTGAAAGAGGTCACCTCTGCCTTCTGGGCTTCTACAAAGACTGTTTCGTGGTCTGGAGCCCCTTCCCCTGGCCAGCTCCCGCCTCTTCCGGGCCTGCCATCTTCCCGTTTGCTTCCCCTCCTCTTGGTTTGGCTGCTCTGAACTGCTCTCACTGCCTCCCCTCCTACCCAGTCAGGTCAGTCAGCGAGTCCTAGGCGTTTTCCTTCCCACATCTCCCTCCAATAGGTCCCCTCCTCTGCAGCCCTGCTTTGTCATCACCCCCTCCCTAGCCTCCAATCCATATTCTGTGGCATGCCTACTCATCCCACTTTTCCTCTAAACCCTTCCAAATGCCTCCTCACTCTCACGATAAAACCTGGACACCTTACCCTAGCTCACAAGGTCCTCTGTGATCTGACTTCTGCCTGCCTGTCCCACTTCATCTTGCAGCACCGCCTCCTACTTCATACTCTCCAAGAAGATTCAGTGGCTTGCAGCTTCTGCAACTGTCCATGCATTCACTCACCCCTGCCCCTCTGCATAAGCTGCTCCCTGTGCCTGGATTCCCTCCACTCTCCCCCAGTAAATTTTTCTTCTTTAAGTCTCAGCCAGTTCCTCACCTCCAGGGAGCCTTCCTTTGACCCACCCAACCATGAATGCCAGTCACCCTCTACCAGTCCCTGTTCATCCATGTCAGTGTCGTCAGCACCCTGCCTCAGGCCTGGTGTATGGGAAGTCCTCAATGAGTACCAACTGAACCCCAAGCCTGACTCCAAACCCCCTCCCTCCAGCTTTCCACATCTAACCTGTGAGGTGTCCACATCAAAGAAGCTCTGATAGTAGCTAAAGGTCCAGAATCCCGGCTGTTGCTTCTCCTCCTGCAGAAGCTGCACAACACGGCCTTTCAGCGCCTGCCCTTACCGCCTGGGTCAGCAGGCACGGCTTGAGGGCAGGACATGAAGGACTTGGATGACTCACCGCGGTCTTGTCACTCTCCTCCATTTCCTCCTCAGCTCCATAGCTGCCACCTGAGCCTACGGCCACTGCCACGTGCCCCGGCGGGGTGAGCTGATCGCTCCTGCTGACAGTGGTTGCGTCTGGGGTCTCCGCCAGCAGATCAGTGGCTTCCTCGAACTCTGTGGAGAGTTCCAGAATATGGAACACAGGCATGTTTTGGGGTCCAGGGCAATTCAACTTGGCACTGTGCTCCAATCGGCACCTCCTCAGCGCCCTCCCCCAATGCAAGAAGGGCCTGAGTTGCAGACATGGGACTGCAGTGTAGGGCCTGGTTTGCTTCTGGGATGGGGCCAATGATCCGGGAGAGAGACTCTAGTTTGAGGTCCGAGTTCGGGGCCGGACAGGGTTCGAGTTAGGTCAGGGCTGGGATTAGGGTTCACAGCCGACTGGGGTTTGGGTTGGGTATGAGTCCGAAACCCACAAGGGAAGTTCTGGCCCCGGGCGGGAGGAGGAGCTCGGGCCGGGTCGGGGCCGCACTCACCGTGGAAGGCCAGCTCGTCGGCCGCTGCCATGGCAGTCCAGGACGTCACCGCATCCCGCTCTGAGAACAGAGACCGATCAGGCTCGCCTCCCACCTGTGTCCCCTCCCGGACCCTACCCCTCAGTCCCCAGCCCAGTCTGGCCGCTAACGGCACCCACCGGGAATTGAACTCGCCGCCCGGGCCGACAGGTACACCCCGCCCCCCTCACCTGAGGGTACCTCGGCCCGCGCGGTCCGGCCTCTCTGCGCCTGCGCGGCTCGCCTACATGCCAGGTAGGACGCCAACCCCGCCCCTGCTCTCTCAGCAACATCCGGCGCCGGTCCGTCTTCACTCCTCTTCCGATGGGAAGCCACTTCCGGCGCTGTAGGCGCCTTGCACAGAAGAGCTGCCCGGGCCTTTTATTTCGCTTACGGACGTTTCTCTTCGGAGAACGGACGCCGAGCAGGAAGAGAATGGCGGCGGCCGCTTTGAAGAGGCTTTGGTCCCGAGGCGGCCAAAAGGTGGGCGACGGGGCGGCCGGGAAGCCGAGCGTGTGGACGCGACTGGGTGAGTGGCGGCGGGAGACACCGAGGGGAGGCCGCAGCGGCCGGGCCGTTCTTACCGCGTTCCTCTCCCCTCAGGCATCTGGGCCCGCACGCTGCTCCAGGACTACGCCGAGGCTTGCCGGGACGCGGCGGCGGCGGCGCGGGCTCGGCCAGGGCGGGCGGCCGTGTACTTGGGGCTGCTGGGCGGGGCGGCGGCCTGCTGCTCACTGGCGCCGAGCGAGGCGGCCTTCGAGGAGGCGCTGCTCGACGCGTCCGGGACCCTCCTGCTGCTGGCGCCGGCCACGCGCAACCGCGAGTCCGAAGCGTACGTGCAGCGGCTGTTGTGGCTGCGGGGCCACGGTCGCCTGCGTCACCTGAACCTGGTGCTGGGCTCGCTCGTGTACGAGGCGCCCTTCGACGCCCAGACCAGCCTCTACCAGGCCCGCTGCCGTTACCTCCAGCCCCGCTGGGTCGACTTTCCTAGCCGAATCCTGGATGTGGGCTTCATGGGCCGCTGGTGGGTGCTGGAGGCCCGGATGCATGACTGCGACATCAACGATGAGGAGTTCCTGCATCTGCCGGCGCATTTGCGCGTGGTCGAGCCCCGCCAGCTGCGCTCCGAGACCAACGAGAGGCTCTTTGACGAGAAGTACAAACCTGTCGTGCTCACGGAGGACCAGGTGGACCAGGCGCTGTGGGAGGAGCAGGTTTTGCAGAAGAAGAAGAAAGACAGGCTCGTCCTCAGCCAGACCGACTCGCTGCTGCAGCCGGAGGTCCCAAGATGAGGCTCAGTGAGGCCTGGCTCCAGACTGGGTCCGCAGCCCTGGCAGACTGTTTGCCTGGGATTGTGCAGTTGGTGTGAGGGGGCCTCAAATGCAGAGTGACTGAAATAAATTATGTGCAGTGTTCTCTCACTGGGTTTTTACAAATCGGGGAGACTCTTCCTCACACCTTGTTCCTTGTTAGTTGAAGCTAACACAGCTTTCTTAGTCTAGGAGTTAAGGAAAGCAGAGGATGTGAACATGTAATGTTTTCCACTGCCAGAGCTAGTAATGATAAACCTTTTTTATTTGCCCTCACAGCTCCACCCCTGCTGAGGTACCACATTAGTTGTTAGGTGATTCCCAAAGTCACCTATGACCATTCAGGCTCCTCTTTTTAAAATTGAGCTGGGGGTGGTGCAAGAGTAATTCAGTGGTAGAATTCTCTTTGCCTGCCATGCAGGAGACCTGGGTTTGATTCCCGCTCTGTGTACTTCCCAAACAAACAAACAAAAAAACCTACCAAACAAAAATTCAATAAATGGTGCTGCAGTGATGAGGTACTCACATTGAAAAGTAATGAAATGTAACCCAGCCATACAGCATACAATAAAAAAAATTGAGCTGAAACATTTTTCTCCTATGATCTGTTCTCCTTTTAATTTTTATAACAATTCCTGTTTTAACTTTTTACTTGTTTTGAAATAATTCTCTCACAGGAAATTGGAACAATAGTGGAGACAAGCCCACATACCTCAGGTGGTAACATCTTCCAGAACTAATGCAGTAACAAAGCCAGGTCATTGACATTTATTTGGCCATTTGGGTTTTTCAGAGAAACTTTTTTGCAAAAACAATCTTTTTACCATATGTGTATTGACAACAACTTTAAAGTGGCTTTGAGGGACAAAGCATTTTCTGAAATCTATATGGAGTCTTAGATTCTGATTGCCTTACTCATGGTAGCCTTGACAATACAGAATCCTGTAATGGGCAAGGAGTAAGTTAGCATACACAGCTGGTAGTGACTCTATCATACTTTTTTTTTGGACATGGGCAGGCTCCAGGAATCAAACCCAGGTCTTTGGCATGGCAGGCAAGAAGTCTGCCACTGAGTCACCATTACACCGCCCTAATCTGTCATACGTTTAAAACTAAAATGTTAGGGGAGTGAGATTCTACCACTATGACCCAGGTGGCCTGTGGCTAGTTCATAAAACTAGGAGGTGAAACAGCCGTCTCTGCAGTGATGTCCGTGTTGGTGTGTTTTGCTGCTTTTAAGTTTTGGCTCTTTGACCCTTAGTGCATAGCATAGGTATTCTGGACATGTAATTTTTATATCCTTCTTTTATGGGCAAGGGATGCATCTTGTAAGTCAACAACCCTATTCTAGAGAGGAAATAGCTGAGTTTCAGAAACTTTCCTTTTCCATTGCTGTGGGAGAGCCATGAGCCAACCTCTGTAGCTCCCAGTCCTGTAACTTAATTCTCAAGCTTTAGTCATGTAATACTGTCTTCATCTCAACAGTGTGCTGCTGGGAGTTATTACATGCTCCTATCGCTTGTCAGAAAGAAAACATGAATTCAGACACAAATAACAAAAATGCTATGAAAACAAAGATGTGATTCAGAATCCTAATCCTGTTACCTACTGAATGCCCCAGACCTGAATCCTGCCATCTTTGTTCAAGAGCGAGATCGGCCACTTCAGAGAACAGTTTAAGATATGCTGACGTTAAAGCAAGACTTGTTCTTCGCTGTCATCAGAAATATTGAAAGGGGACTTGCACATCTTCATTGCTTGAATCAGTTATTAAATACCACTTCTGAGTTCCAGCCAGTGTGTCTTTTATGCAGACCTTCTGCAGCTGCAGGAAGCTCTGAAGCTCTGAGCAGCAGCAGGCTGCTGTTTAGTTTCTTGGCTATTGAAACAAACACTATACAGGGGGTTGGCTTAACAGGAATGTATTGGCTCACAGTTTTAGAAACTAGAAGGCTTATTCCAGATTCTTCTGGCTGGTCAGCAATCTTTGAGGCCTTAACTTTTCTGTCATGGCAGTGCACATGGTGGCGTCTTCTTCTTTGGCTATTTTCCGTGGCTTCCCTTTCCATGTTCAATTTCCTTTTATTTGTAAGGACTTCAGCCGTATTGAATTAAGGCCCACCCCTAATTCAGTTGGGTGCACTTGAACTGATAATATTTTCAAAGGTCCTGTTTACAAATGGGTTCACATCCACAGTACCTGGGGTTGGAACCTGAACATGCTTTTTGTGGGGAATGTGATTCAATCCCTAACAGCCACAAATGGAATAACCCAAATCTCTTTGTGGGTTTTGTGGGAATTGTAGTGCTCAGTGTGGGCCTGGAGTACATGTGGCTTTCTTTGCTCAGAGGGTCAGCCTTTCCCAGAGCAGAGCCCATACCGTATTATGGCCACGGTCCTGTAGCACCATTCTCCTGGGCCTGGTGTAGGGCATGAGGAAGTGAGCTGGTGCATCGCAGGAGCCTGGTGGATCCTGTGCTTCCTGGGGTGAATAGGCTCCCTGAGGAAGGATCCAGGTCTGTTCACTGCTGAACCCAGTGTTGGCCTCTGTCAGTGCTGAAAAGGTTAACACACTGCGCCACACGTGGCGGGTGGAAGCTGGTGTGGGAGGCAGGCTGACATTGGGTGCCCGTCCGTGGGCCAGCCCTAGCAGTGAGGCTTTCGGGCTCTGCTCAATGCCAGAGAGCAAAGCGAGGGTACTGCCTTTGATCCCGGAAGGGCACTGAGGGCGAGGGGCAAAGAAGTGGGCTTTGAAATTGGTTCAAATCTCAGCTTGTACATTTATTCTTTCTGTGATTGTGATTTCTCTGCATCTCAAATGGAAATGCGGATGATTCCTTTTGGTGTAGTCAGAAAAAACGAGAAGCCACATCAAAGCACTTACTGGGTCCTCGCAGCCCGTGGTGTGGCTGTGTGGGGAAGATCCTGGCCCTGAGTCCTGTGTATCTTTTCCTGTGTCACCTGGGATGAGGGGCTCACTGTGCGCAGCTTGTAGGGATTGTAGGAATGGGGTGCAGGCTCCATGGTGGAGGGGTGCTTGTCTCTCAGCTTCGGAAGACACTTCAGTCTAATATGAATATTTTCAAGGTCTCCTTTTTCTTAAAATGTATTGATTAGCTTTAATCATTCCAGCTTGGTAGGCCTGTGCCGGAACTGTCTTCCAGTTAGACTCTGTGCTGCGAGTATCTTTCTGGCTGTTGTAAATTGAAAGACCAGTAGAGGGCAGCAGAGATTCAGAGGCGTTAGCGGGATCCTCATCATCCCCGCCGAGGAGTGGCTAGGTGCGGTTTTCTTTCTTTGAGGGGGCGGTGACTGTAGTACAATGACCACAGGGACCAGTTTGCTGTCCTTTGGAACCAGGTAGATGACAGCAGAAGTCAGGGAGGGAGCCACGTCCATCCTGGGAGGGAGCTCCTTCACCTTATTAGCAGTCAGAGGAGGTTGTGAGTCGCGTTTGGACAGGCAGTTCCTTCCCTTTGAGGAGACCTCCCCTGTGTCCTTCCCAGAGCTCCAGAGGGGGCAGGATCCCTAGTGTGCTGGGTGTTGTGTTGAGGCACCCAGCACACTAAGGCCAGGACCAGGCTGAGGCAGGTGAGGTGCTTGGAGCACAGAACTGATGGAGTTACTGCCTCCAGGGATGTGCAAGGATGGGGGCGGTGCCTGCAATTCTGCGTCCTAAGTGCCTCGCTTGCCTCACCCTCGTTCCGGCCTTGCATCCTCTTGCTGTGTTTGCTTCCTGCCCAGCCAGATCACCCACATGTGCCACCAGGACCAACAGCACCCCGGAACCACCAGCTCTTCTCACACCAGAGGCAGGAGGGCCCATGCGAGCATCTGAAGCCCTCCAATGATGGCTAGATTTTGAACTCTCAGCCAAGTACCCTCCTCCCTATTTGGAGGGCAGAGGAGTAAGGGGAGCAAGAATCAATGAGACTTTCCAGTTTAGGAACAGCTAAAGGCTTTTTTATGTATGAAAATTTTCCAGCATTCACAAGTAGGAGAGTCTAACAACCCCCATAGACCCATCATCCAGTTAAACAATTACGAAGAATTTGCCGCATTTGCTTCATCTGTCCCTTTCCTATTTTTTCTTTTCTCTGCTGAAGTAGTTAAAAACAAATCCCAGGCATCATGTCATCTGACCTCTGTACTTCCAGTATGCATTTTCTTACATAATGACAATATCATACCTAACAAAATTCATGGTTCTTTGGTATCTGATATCCAGCCCTTGATCACATTTCTCTGGTGGTCTCAAAAATTGAGTCAGTTTCTTTAAATCAGGATCCAAACCCTCCACATGAAATATTCGTCTTCAGTCTAAAGAAGTCCCCTCTCTGCCACACCTCTGATTTGTGTCTCAGTTCGTTAGGCTGCTATGATAAATACCACACAAGAGGTTGAATTAAACATTTATTAGCTCACGTTATGGAAAGCTAGAAATCCAAAATCAAGGTGTTGACAGTGTCATCCTTTCTCCCCCAGAGTCTGGCACTGGGTTGCCACAGTCCTTGGCATTCTCTGTCTTGCCTCTCTGCCTCCCTTCAGATGGAAGTTTCTCACTCCTTGTGTCTGCTCCTGGCTTCTTCCTGTGTGGCCTTCTATGGTCTGAATTTATTCTGCTTATAAAGGTGTCCAGTCATAGGAGGAAGGCCCATCCTCATTCAATTGGCTGCATCTCACTAGGACCTCAAAGATTCTGTTCACAAATGAGTGCACACCCTGACTCAAACTTGATTTTTCAAAAGTTTACAAACGGCTTTACACGCACAGGAACATAGATTAAGATTAAGAACATGTCTTTCATTGAGGTGGTGCACAGCTCAGTCTCCCATAATTTGATACAAAAAGTAACAAATTTCAGGAACATCCAGCTTCTGGGTTTTGCAGTGTGTTGTGTGATTTAACTCGTTCCTTTATTCCCCATAGTTGTGAAGTCAGTAATTCCCAACACCGACTGTGCATTGGGTCCCCCTCAGGAACAGTAAAACCCTAGGCCTGACTCCAGACCAGTTAAATCAGTGGCTGGGGGTGGGGCCCAGGTGACCACAGGTTCAAAATCTCCCCTGGCATATCAATAAGCAGCAGAGCTTTAGCGCCACCGCTTAAGAGGTTTGATCTGAGTCAAGTTTGGTTGTTAAGCTAGAATCCTTTCTGGGTGCTTACTGCTACATCACATGTCCCTTACCTACTCAGTGACACAGGCACTGCCTGACCCCTCCCCTGTGAGGTTCCCTGTCAACCCTTATCTAGTAGTTGCATTATTTTTGAGCAGTGCCTGAGTCTCTCACTTCCTTAGGAGCTGTGGAACAGAGCCCAGTACTTCTGTGGTTGTCTGGGAAGGGCTGAGATGGGAGGGGAGGAGGATCGTTTCAGGGATATATGCATATGTCAAAATTTATCAAATTGTATTGTATGTCAATAAATAAAGCTGTTTTTTTTTAATTGGCTTTATATTTTAGACTAGTTCTGGGTTTACAGAAAAATTGAGCAGATCTTATAGATGCCCTTCCCGACCCCAAAGTTTCCCGTTATTAGCATCTTGCATTTGGTGTGGTATATTTAGTACAACTGATGAACCAGTATTGATTGATACATTATTATCAACCAAAGACCATACTTTATATATTTTTTGTAAATTAGTTTACATTTTTGTATTTCACTCTTTGTGTTGCTCTGTTCTACAGGTTTTGGCAAAAACATAATGTCATATATCCATTGCAGTACATACAGAAGAGCTTCACTAAAAATCCCCCATGTTTCACCTATTCACACCCCTCTCCTTGCAAGCCCTTGGCAACCATTAGTCTTTCTGCTGTCTCTAGTTTTGTCTTTTCTAAAATGTCAGATAGTTAGAATCTCAGCCTAAGTGTACTAAGAGTCATGCCACTTTGTAGCAAGTATCAAGAGTTCATTTCTTTTCATTGCTGAGTAGTATTCCACTGTAACTCCCAGGTAGCACCTGTTGAGGGACGTTACTGTCCACCTACCTGAGGCTCCCTGGAGACTCCATCTCCTCACCTCAGGGACTCCCGTGCTTGGCTGGGTCCTGCCTCCCTGCACCAGGGCCTGTGGACCCTCGAGGCAGTGTGCTGGGGCAGCCTGGGCTTACCTTGCCTGCTTCATCCTTGGGCATCACCATCCATCAATACCTGAGGTCCAGTCTCTTGAAAACTTTTTCATATCCTTTGCCCAATTTTGAGGGTTGGGTCAGGAGTTTGGAAAAGTAAACCATCCCGTCTTAGACTTCTCAAACCTCCTCTCTCAGCTCTGGAACCTCCTCCTCCCTTCCCACTTCCCATTCTATGCACCCCCCCCCTTTTACTCCCTAGCCCCTCGTGTGCTACCAAAGCATCCTGGATTCCAAGGTTGGCTCTTTAAATATTTAACTTTTATTATAGAATTACATAGTCAATGTAATATTCAGGAGATAGTGATAAGCAAAAAGAAAACATTAAAATAACCCATTCTCCCACTATCCAAAAGTGCTCATTGTTAGCATTTTGGTTTGTATATTTCTAAGCTTTTTTCTAAACACCTGCATACTTACAAACGAAACCACACCAGATGTTCTGGGTGACAACCCCCTCCTTTCCTTTATTTGACGGTGTCGTTCTGCACTGAGGCTGCACCTCTGTTGGGCTGGCCCCAGCACTCTTCAGGTGTCCACAGCATCCACTACAGTATTGGACCTGACTGACACAGCTGATACTGCCTCGCCTTGTCCCCAGTCAGGACTCCTCCCTCTCCTCATTTTAACACACTTTATTCCCAAGGGAAAATCATTTCATTGCCTTGGGAAATTTAATATTCTTGGGTAGAGTATCTCAGAAAATTTAGTGAAAGATCAACCAAAGTTCTACACACCTCAGGAATACCCGAGAAGCTTCCTATCCTAGCTCCGGAAGGAAGGAGAAGGGGATTTTTCACATAGGGTGAACCAGGGTCACGAAGAGAAGGTTTAAAGGTCAGTATGTGCTCTCCTAAGGCATGCAAGTGTTTCAAGCCTCGTATATGATTTCTCTCCCTTACTGGCATGTTTCAATTATTATAGGGCTAGGAAAACCTAATAGTCCCAGGTTACTGATCCTCCATCATCAGGTCTTCCTTAGAGGAGTCTGTTTCACTGTGCAAATGATGCATTGAAGAGAATTCTTCGTAACTCATTTTACCAGGCCAGCATTACCTTAGTACCAAAACCAGAAAAAGACATCACAAGAAAAGAACACTCTTATGAATACAGATGTAGAAATCCTCAACAAAATATGAGCAGATTGAATCCGATGGCACAGTAAAAGGATTATTCACCATGACCATGTGGAGCTTATCCCAGGAATGCAAGGATGGTTCAACATAAGAAAATAAATCAATGTTAGACCACATTAGCAGGATGGAGGGGGAAAAAAATCACACTATCAATTTATGCAGAAAAGGTATGTACAAAACCCAACATCCTTTCATAATAAAAGCACTCTGAAAATTAGGAACAGAAGGTGACTTCCTCTACATGGTATAGGGCATATGTGAAAAACTTATAGTTGATGTTATACTCAGTGGTGAAAGACTGAAAAGCCCTGTGTTCCCCCTGAGGTTGGAACAAGACAAGGATGTCTGTTTTCATCACTGCTGTTCAACACTGTACTGGAAGTTGTTGTCAGAGCAATTAGGCAAGGAAAAGAAATAAAAGTTTCAAAATCTACTTCAAAGCTGTATTGATTAAACAATGTGGCACTGACCTAAGAATAGACCTATAGACCAATGAAATAGAATCAAGAGACTAGAAATAAACCCACACATCTATGACCCGTTGATTTTCAACCAGAACACCAATTCCTTTCAATGGAGATAGAATAATCCCTTCAATAAATGGTGCTGGGGGGCCATGGTGGCTCACAGACAGAGTTCTCGCCTGCCATTCTGGAGATGCGGGTTCAATTCCTGGTGCCTGTCCATGTAAAAAAACAAAAAATGGTGCTGAGACAACTGGAAATATATACGCAAGAGGCTGAGTATTTATGCACACCTCTCACCATATACAAAAATTAACTAAAAGTGGATCAATTACCTAAATATTAGAGCTAATGCTAAAAAATTATTAGAAAAAAAACGTAGGGAAGTATCTTCAGGACCTTGAATTAGGCAATAGGTTCTTAGATATTATACCAATAAGATTTTATACCAATAGCATGAGGAATCGAAGAAAAACAGAGAAATTGAACTGTGTCAAAATGGAAAATTTTTGTGCATGAAACATCAAGAAAATGAAAAGACTACCTACAGGGTGGGGGAAATATTTGGAAGCCATATATTTGGTAAGGGTTTAATATCCAGAATGTGTTTTTAAAAACCTACAACTTAACAGCAAAGAGACAAGCAACCCAATTAAAAAATAGGCAAGTATTTGACTAGATAGTTTTTCCAAATAAGATCTACAAATGGCCAATAAGCACAAGAAAATATGCTCAAGGTCATTAGCCATTAGGGAAAGGCAAATCAAAACCATAAAGAAATACCACTTCACACCCACTAGAATAGCTATTATTATAGAAACAGAAACCAACAAGTATTGGTAAGGATGCAGAGTAATAGGAAACCTTGTACTTTGTTGGTGGGACTGTAAAATGGTGGCATACATTTTGGCAGTTCCTCAAAAATTTAAGTATAGAATTACCATATGACCTACGAATCCCACTTCTAGGTATAAACCCCAAAGAATTGAAAGCAGGGACTCAAACAAATATATGTATGCAAGTGTTTGTGTTGCTATTATTCACAATAGCCAAAAAATGGAAACAATTCAAATGTCCATCAACAGATGAATGGACAAACAAAATGTGGTATATCATACAATAGAATATCTTAGTCATCTTTAAAGAAGAATGAAATTTGGATACAACATGGATATACTTGAAGACAGCATATTGAGGGAAATAAGCCAGGTACAAGAGACAAAATATTGTATGATTCAACTTATATGAAGTAAACTGGATATGCAAATTCTTAGAGAAAGTAGCTTATGGATTGCCAGGGGCTGTGGGGTGGGGTGGGAGAATTGGGAGTTATGCTTAATGGGTACAGAATTGCTGTTTGGAGTGATGGAAGAGTTTTAGTAGTGGATGCTGGTGATGGTAGTACAACACTGTGAAGGTAATTAATGCCACGAAATCGTATGTTTGAAAATGGTTAAAATGGGAAGTTTTATGTTGTATATATGCTACTGCAATTAAAAATATAAGGAAGCATCACTAGACGATTTGGAAAATTCTCAGCCACACAGGTGGCAAAAGAAGAAACATAACAGTCTGAAGAGAATACAAAGGGTTTGGCTGGACAAACCTTTATCGACGAAATTAGTTATGTGACTCAGGAATCCAATCATCCATCTTTGCATAAGTCAAATATAAAGATGGAGTCATCAGAAAAGGTCAGTGGAGGATATTTTTTTCTTTCTCTCTTGTCTGATGGCATGGACCTCATGAATTGCACAGGAGACCTGCAGTTTTTTGTCTGTTTGCTTTTATTTTTTGAGAATTTTATACCACCAGACACCCTGCCAGCCTGCCTGAAAGGGATAGAGACTGGAGGAAATGAAGGAAAAATGACTCTGAGGATCCAATGAGTGGACCTGCTACTACCAGAGGGTGTAGCTGTGGGTCCAGAGATCAGAGTGTTGACTGAAAAAGGATTACTCTATTTTCAGGAACTTGCCATGCTGGATTTTGGACTTGCTTGGGATTGGTGACCGCTGTTTCCCATCCAACTTTTCCTTCCAATTTGGAATTGCAATGTCTACTTTCTGCCTGTCCCACACAAATTTGGAAGCAGATATCTTTTTTAAAAACTTTTTTTGTGAAATACATATACCAAAAAAAGCGATATATTTCAAAGTACTTTTTGTTTTTGCTATTTTTTGTTTTGTTTTGTTTCATTTATTTTTTTTTGCATGGGCCAGGCACCGGGAATCGAACCTGGGTCTCCAGCATGGCAGACAGGAACTCTGCCTGCTGAGCCACCATGGCCTTCCCTCAAAGTATGTTTTAACAAGTAGTTTTAGAACAAATTTCAAAGTGTGGTATGCATTACAGAAAAATATGGAACACTTCACGAATCTGCATGTCATCCTTGAACAGTGGCCTTACTAATCTCTGTCTCATTCCAGTTTTAGTATATGTGCTGCTGAAGCAAGCATGCAGATACCTTTTTGTATATAGTTTTGTAGGTCTATAAATGGAAAGGAATTCTCCTCCAGGAGGGACCATATCCAGAGTCTCACTGATACCTGATTTAGATGATGAAATTTGGGACTTTTTGAGTTGATATTTAGAAATTTGGTACAGTTGATGATGGGATGGTTAAGACTTGGGGATGTTGGGATGGGGTACAGATATCTTGCATGTGGGATGGACATGAATTTGGGGGATCCAGAGGGTGGAATTTAGTGGGCTGAACAGTCTCTCCCAAAAATCTTTGTTCATCCAGAACCTCAGAATGTGACCAAATGGAAATGGGGTCTTTGCAGATATAGTTGAGTTAATATGAGGTCATACAGAGACAAAGAGGAAGAAAGTCATGTGAAGACAGGCAGAGATTGGAGTTATGCAGCCACGAGCCAAAGGTCACCTGAGGCCACCAGAAGTTGGACAAGGGAAGGAAGGATTCACCCCTAAGGGCTTTGGAGGTTTTGTGCCCTGCTGACACCTTGATTTTGGAGTCTAGCCTCTAGAACTCTGAGATGATAAGTTTCTGCTGTTTTAGGCTACCAAGGTTGTGGTACTTTGTATTGGTATAAGTAATACACCATGCTCACTTTAATCGAAAGAAAGCTGGATGGAGTAGCTATATTAATTTTAGACACAGTAGCCCTCAGAACAAGAGAAATTATCAGAGAAAAAGAGGGACATTATGTAATGCCAAAGGGGCTAATTCTCCATGAAGACGTAACAATCCTTAATTTATGTGCACCTAAAAACAGAGTGTTAAAATTGACAAAACCGACTTTAGCCCAGAGGGACTTCCTGGAAGATGGCGGCTTAGTAAGACGCGCGGATCTTAGTTTCTTCTCCAGGACACCTACTAGGGGAGTAGAAATGATACAGAAAGCGCCCAAAGCCACAACAGAGATAAAAAAGACAGCGTACCCCATCCTGGAACGGCTGGCTGGCTGAGAGAAGCAGCTCGGGTGAGATTGCCGAGGCGCGCGGGCCTTACCGGGCGGGGTGGCAAGCGGCCGGAGTTACTCCCTTCCCCCTTCCCGGGCCGGCTGGGAGAATTGGAGAGGCGGTCCTCTGAAACCAAGGTGGCTGGCGCCCACACCACGCGCAGCCCCCGGACCAACTGAGAGAATTGGATCGGAAACCCCCAGGCCGCGGAGAACGGTGACGGGTGGGGGAGGCCCCTTCCAAACCCGTGACTCCCGGGGAACGTGCACTCTCTCGGGCGGGCCGCTGCCGCTGGCGCCCTCCCGCCACGCTTGTTGCCCAGGGCCGACTAGGAAATTCGGACGGGCTCTTTCCCTGGCTGCAGCGACCAGCAACCCTCCCTGCGTTCGGACCGCGGGCCGGCTCAAGCCGCTTCGGCTAGCGAACCCCCAGGACGGCGAGAGTTTTCCAAAGTTTAAGGTCCCACAGCACCTTTTACTGGTGGGACCCGCAGACAAACGTGTGCCACGAGCGCCACCTACTGGGCAGGATAAGAAAAACAGAACCCAGATATTTCACAGAAAAATCTTCCAAACTTTTGGATCCAATACCCAGGGAAATCTGTCTAAATGCGCAGATGCCAACAGAAGATAATGGATCACGCTCAAATAATTGAAAATATGGCCCAGTCAAAGGAACAAACCAATAGTTCAAATGAGATACAGGAGCTGAGACAACTAATGCTAAATATACGAACAGAAATGGAAAACCTCTTCAAAAACGAAATCGATAAATTGAGGGAGGACATGAAGAAGACATGGGCTGAACATAAAGAAGAAATAGAAAAACTGAAAAAGCAAATCACAGAACTTATGGAAGTGAAGGACAAAGTAGAAAAGAAAGAAAAAACAATGGATACCTACAATGATAGATTCAAAGAGACAGAAGATAGAATCAGTGATTTGGAGGATGGAACATCTGAATTCCAAAAAGAAACAGAAACTATCGGGAAAAGAATGGAAAAATTTGAAGAGGGTATCAGGGAACTCAAGGACAATATGAACCGCACAAATATACGTGTTGTGGGTGTCCCAGAAGGAGAAGAGAAGGGAAAAGGAGGAGAAAAACTAATGGAAGAAATTTTCACTGAAAATTTCCCAACTCTTATGAAAGACCTAAAATTACAGATCCAGAAGTGCAGCGCACCCCAAAGAGATTAGACCCAAATAGGCGTTCTCCAAGACACTTACTAGTTAGAATGTCAGAGGTCAAAGAGAAAGAGAGGATCTTGAAAGCAGCAAGAGAAAAACAATCCATCACATACAAGGGAAACCCAATAAGACTATGTGTAGATTTCTCAGCAGAAACCATGGAGGCTAGAAGACAGTGGGATGATATATTTAAATTACTAAAAGAGAAAAACTGCCAACCAAGACTCCTATATCCAGCAAAATTGTCCTTCAAAAATGAGGGAGAAATTAAAACATTCTCAGACAAAAAGTCACTGAGAGAATTTGTGACCAAGAGACCAGCTCTGCAAGAAATACTAAAGGGAGCACTAGAGTCAGAACCAAAAAGACAGAAGAGAGAGGTATGGAGAAGAGTGTAGAAAGAAGGAAAGTCAGATATGATATATATATAATACAAAAGGCAAAATGTCAGAGGAAAATATTATCCAAACAGTAATAACACTAAATGTTAATGGACTGAATTCCCGAATCAAAAGACATAGATTGGCAGAATGGATTAAAAAACAGGATCCTTCTATATGCTGTCTACAGGAAACACATCTTAGACCCAAAGATAAACATAGGTTGAAAGTGAAAGGTTGGGAAAAGATATTTCATGCAAATAACAACCAGAAAATAGCAGGAGTGGCTATACTAATATCCAACAAGTTAGACTTCAAATGTAAAACAGTTAAAAGAGACAAAGAAGGACACTATATACTAATAAAAGGAACAATTAAACAAGAAGACATAACAATCATAAATATTTACGCACCGAACCAGAATGCCCCAAAATATGTGAGGAATACACTGCAAACACTGAAAAGGGAAATAGACACATATACCATAATAGTTGGAGACTTCAATTCCCCACTCTCATCAATGGACAGAACATCTAGACAGAGGATCAATAAAGAAATAGAGAATCTGAATATTACTATAAATGAGCTAGACTTAACAGACATTTATAGGACATTACATCCCACAACAACAGGATACACCTTTTTCTCAAGTGCTCATGGATCATTCTCAAAGATAGACCATATGCTGGGTCACAAAGCAAGTCTTAACAAATTTAAAAAGATTGAAATCATACACAACACTTTCTCGGATCATAAAGGAATGAAGTTGGAAATTAATAATAGGCAGAATGCCAGAAAATTCACAAATACCTGGAGGCTCAACAACACACTCTTAAACAACGAGTGGGTCAAGGAAGAAATTGCAAGAGAAATTAGTAAATACCTCGAGGAGAATGAAAATGAAAACACAACATATCAAAACTTATGGGATGCAGCAAAGGCAGTGCTAAGAGGGAAATTTATTGCCCTAAATGCCTATATCAGAAAAGAAGAAAAGGCAAAAATGCAGGAATTAACTGTTCAATTGGAAGAACTGGAGAAAGAACAGCAAACTAATCCCAAAGCAAGCAAAAGGAAAGAAATAACAAAGATCAGAGCAGAAATAAATGAAATTGAAAATATGAAAACAGTAGAGAAAATCAATAAGACCAGAAGTTGGTTCTATGAGAAAATCAATAAGATTGATGGGCCCTTATCAAGATTGACAAAAAGAAGAAGAGAGAGGATGCAAATAAATAAGGTCAGAAATGGAAGAGGAGACATAACTACTGACCTCACAGAAATAAAGGAGGTAATAACAGGATACTATGAACAACTTTACGCTAATAAATACAACAATTTAGAGGAAATGGATGGGTTCCTGGAAAGACATGAACAACCAACTTTGACTCAAGAAGACATAGATGACCTCAACAAACCAATCACAAGTAAAGAAATTGAATTAGTCATTCAAAAGCTTCCTAAAAAGAAAAGTCCAGGACCAGATGGCTTCACATGTGAATTCTACCAAACGTTCCAGAAAGAATTAGTACCAATTCTCTTCAAACTCTTCAAGAAAATCGAAGTGGAGGGAAAACTACCTAATTCATTCTATGAAGCCAACATCACCCTCATACCAAAACCAGGCAAAGATATTACAAAAAAAGAAAACTACAGACCAATCTCTCTAATGAATACAGATGCAAAAATCCTCAATAAAATTCTAGCAAATCGTATCCAACAACACATTAAAAGAATTATACATCATGACCAAGTAGGATTCATCCCAGGTATGCAAGGATGGTTCAACATAAGAAAATCAATTAATGTAATACACCATATCAACAAATCAAAGCAGAAAAATCACATGATCATCTCAATTGATGCAGAGAAGGCATTCGACAAGATTCAACATCCTTTCCTGTTGAAAACACTTCAAAAGATAGGAATACAAGGGAACTTCCTTAAAATGATAGAGGGAATATATGAAAAACCCACAGCTAATATCATCCTCAATGGGGAAAAATTGAAAACTTTCCCCCTAAGATCAGGAACAAGACAAGGATGTCCACTATCACCACTATTATTCAACATTGTGTTGGAGGTTCTAGCCAGAGCAATTAGACAAGAAAAAGAAATACAAGGCATCAAAATTGGAAAGGAAGAAGTAAAACTATCACTGTTTGCAGACGATATGATACTATACGTCGAAAACCTGGAAAAATCCACAACAAAACTACTAGAGCTAATAAATGAGTACAGCAAAGTAGCAGGTTACAAGATCAACATTCAAAAATCTGTAGCATTTCTATACACTAGTAATGAACAAGCTGAGGGGGAAATCAAGAAACGAATCCCATTTACAATTGCAACTAAAAGAATAAAATACTTAGGAATAAATTTAACTAAAGAGACAAAAAACCTATATAAAGAAAACTACAAAAAACTGCTAAAAGAAATCACAGAAGACCTAAATAGATGGAAGGGCATACCGTGTTCATGGATTGGAAGACTAAATATAGTTAAGATGTCAATCCTACCTAAATTGATTTACAGATTCAATGCAATACCAATCAAAATCCCAACAACTTATTTTTCAGAAATAGAAAAACCAATAAGCAAATTTATCTGGAAGGGCAGGGTGCCCCGAATTGCTAAAAACATCTTGAGGAAAAAAAACGAAGCTGGAGGTCTCGCGCTGCCTGACTTTAAGGCATATTATGAAGCCACAGTGGTCAAAACAGCATGGTATTGGCATAAAGATAGATATATCGACCAATGGAATCGAATAGAGTGCTCAGATATAGACCCTCTCATCTATGGACATTTGATCTTTGATAAGGCAGTCAAGCCAACTCACCTGGGACAGAGCAGTCTCTTCAATAAATGGTGCCTAGAGAACTGGATATCCATATGCAAAAGAATGAAAGAAGACCCATCTCTCACACCCTATACAAAAGGTAACTCAAAATGGATCAAAGATCTAAACGTTAGGTCTAAGACCATAAAACAGTTAGAGGAAAATGTTGGGAGATATCTTATGGATCTTACAACTGGAGGCGGTTTTATGGACCTCAAACCTAAAGCAAGAGCACTGAAGAAGGAAATAAATAAATGGGAACTCCTCAAAATTAAACACTTTTGTGCATCAAAGAACTTCATCAAGAAAGTAGAAAGACAGCCTTCACAATGGGAGACAATATTTGGAAATGATATATCAGATAAAGGTCTAGTATCCAGAATTTATAAAGAGATTGTTCATCTCAACAACAAAAAGACAGCCAACCCAATTACAAAATGGGAAAAAGACTTGAACAGACACCTCTCAGAAGAGGAAATACGGATGGCCAAGAGGCACATGAAGAGATGCTCAATGTCCCTGGCCATTAGAGAAATGCAAATCAAAACCACAATGAGATATCATCTCACACCCACCAGAATGGCCATTATCAACAAAACAGATAATGACAAGTGCTGGAGAGGATGCGGAGAAAGAGGCACACTTATCCACTGTTGGTGGGAATGTCAAAGGGTGCAACCACTGTGGAAGGCAGTTTGGCGGTTCCTCAAAAAGCTGAATATAGAATTGCCATACGACCCAGCAATACCATTGCTAGGTATCTACTCAAAGGACTTAAGGGCAAAGACACAAACGGACATTTGCACACCAATGTTTATAGCAGCATTATTTACAATTGCAAAGAGATGGAAACAGCCAAAATCTCCATCAACAGAAGAGTGGCTAAACAAACTGTGGTATATACATACGATGGAATATTATGCAGCTTTAAGACAAGATAAACTTATGAACCATGTAATAACATGGATGGACCTAGAGAATATTATGCTGAGTGAATCCAGCCAAAAACTAAAGGACAAATACTGTATGGTCCCACTGATGTGAACGGACATTCAAGAATAAACTTGAAATATGTCATTGGTAACAGAGTTCAGCAGGAGTTAGAAACAGGGTAAGACAATGGGATACAGACTGTGCAACAGGACTAGATACAATGGGGTAAGAAGGGATACAGACTGTGCAACAGGACTAGATACAAAAACTCAAAAATGGACAGCACAATAATACCTAATTGTAAAGTAATCATGTTAAAACACTGAATGAAGCTGCATCTGAGCTATAGGTTTTTGTTTTGTTTTGTTTTGTTTTGATTTTACTATTATTACTTTTATTTTTTTCTCTATATTAACATTCTATATCTTTTTCGGTTATGTTGCTAGTTCTTCTAAACCAATGCAAATGTACTAAGAAATGATGACCATGCATCTATGTGATGATGTTAAGAATTAAGGATTGCATATGTAGAATGGTATGATCTCTAAATGTTGGGTTAATTTCTTTTTTTCCGTTAATTAAAAAAAAAAAAAGAGAAGGGATAATTGGAGCTGAAGGGATACAGACTGTACAACGGGACTGGATATAAAAACTCAGAAATGGACAGCACAATACTACCCAATTGTAATGCAATTATGTTAAAACACTGAATGAAGCTGCATGTGAGGTATAGGTTTTTTGTTTTTGTTTTTTTTGGTTTTTTTTCTTTCTATTATTGTTTTAATTCTTATTCTGTTGTCTTTTTATTTCTTTTTCTAAATCGATGCAAATGTACTAAGAAATGATGAATATGCAACTATGTGATGTTATTAAGAATTACTGATTGTACATGTAGATTGGAATGATTTCTAATTGTTTTGTTAACTCTTTTTTTAATTAAAAAAATAATAATAATAAAAAAAATTGACAAAACCAAAACAGTGTTAAAGTATGTGAGGCAGAAATTGATGGAATTGCAATGAGAAATAGACAAATTCACAGCCATATTTGGAGACTTCAAAACCCCTTTATCAGTAATTGACAGATCCAGCAGGCAGAAAATGAGTAAGAGAATAGCACCATCAATCAACTGGATCCAACCGACATATAAAGAATTCTTCATTCAACAAGAGCAAACTATACATTCTTCTCAAGCTTACTTGGAATGTTCACAAAGGTTAATTACATCCTGAGTGATAAAACACACCTTACAAATTTAAAAGAATAGAAATCATACGAAGCATGGTCTCAGACCACAATGAAATTAAACTATCTCAATACAGAGAGATAGTTGGGAAGTTCCTAAATATATTACAAAAGAAGAAAGCTCTGATATCTATGTTAAGACTCCACCTTATAAAACTAGAGAAGTGAGAGCTATATAAACCTAAATGAGGCAGAAGAAATAAATATTAAAAATTATAACAAAAATCAATGAAATTGAAAACAGGAAGATAATAGAAAAAATCAACTAAACACAAAGCTGGTTCTTTGAAAAGTTCCATAACATTAATAAATCTCTAGCCAGGCTAACCAATGTGAAGAGAGAAAAGGCACCAAATTAGTAATATTGGAAATAAGAGGGGCCATCACTACTGATCTCATGGATGTTAAAAAGATAATAAAAGAATATTTTGAATAACTCTGTGTCCACAAATTTGTTAACTTAGATGAAATGGACCAATTTCCCAAAAGACACATCTACCAAAAACTCATAGAAAGAGAATGGGCCCATCCTCTCTCTGAGCCCGACTCTGCAAGTAAAATCATTACCTTCCTTCCTACGTGGGACATAACATCCAGGGTGAAAGCCTCCCTGGTAACGTGGGATCTGATCCCCAGGGATGAACCTGACCCTGGCACCATGGGATCAACAATGCCTTCCTGGCCAAAAGAGGGGGAAAAAGTGTAACAAATGAGGTATCAGTGACTGAGAGATTTCAAATAGAGTAGAGAAGCTACTTTGGAGGCTACTTTTATGCAAGCTTCAGTTAGATACTGCTATTTATCATGGTTTGCCAAACCCCACCAAAACCATTCCTGCCAACCGTAGAGAACACCTAGGGCTTTATCTGAGATTCTACAAGGGTTCCATGCTCTATGATTACTTTCCAGAAACCTACAACCTCCAGACTTATCCTAGGCCAGATAAGTCCTGAAATCACCCTCTCCAGAACATCAACTAGTTCCATCTGTATCTCATATTACCAACAGCCCTTCCCAACATTAAAAAGTTAGAATGGACATAGTCCCACTACTCCTAAAGATTGGGAGAAGGATTAAAGGAGAAATTGGAGTTATAACAGAGAAGATAGGATTTAATAAATGAGTATGACTGCTGAATCATTATGTTGATATTTCTTTTAGTCTCCAATGTGCTTTGAAATTTCTTTCTTTTTTTTCTCTATATTATTTCTTTTTTAAAATTATTTATTAATTAAAAATATAAACAAAATAAAACAACATACATAATCAGTAATTCACAATATCATCACTTAGTTGCATATTCATAATTTCTTAGAACATCTGCATTAATTCAGAAAAAGAAATAAAAACACAATAGAAAAAGAAATAAAATGAACACAGGAAAGAAAAAAAAAAGATTATACCTACCATACACCTTACCCCTTGCTTTCATTGATCACTAGCATTTAAACTAAATTTATTTTAGCATTTGTTCCCCCTATTATTTATTTTTATTCCATATGTTGTACTCCTTTGTTGACAAGGTAGATAAAAGGAGCATCAGACACAAGGTTTTCACAATCACACAGTCACATTGTGACAGCTGTATCATTATTCATCATCCTCAAGAAATATGGCTACTGGAACACAGCTCTACATTCTCAGGCAGTTCCCTCCAGCCTCTCCATAATATCTTGAATAACAAGATGATATCTACTTGATGCATAAGAGTAACCTCCAGGATAACCTCTCGACTCTGTTTGGAATCTCTCAGCCATTGACACTTTGTCTCATTTCCCTCTTCCCCCTTTTGGTCGAGAAGGTTTTCTCAATCCCTTGATGCTGAGTCCCCATTCATTCCAAGATCTCTGTTCCACATTGCTAGGAAGGTCTACACCCCTGGGAGTCATGTCCCACATAGAGAGGCGTAGGGTGGTGAGACTGCTCGTTGTGTTGGCTGGAGAGAGGGGCCACATCTGAGCAACAAAAGAGGCTCTCTTGGGGGTGACTCTTAGGCCTAAATTTTAAGTAGACTTGACCTATCCTTTGCGGGGTTAAGTTTCATATGAACAAATCCCAAGACTGGGGGCTCTGCCTATAGCTTTGGTTGTCCACACTGCTTGTGAGAATATCAAGAATTCAACTTGGGGAAGTTGAATTTCTCCCCATTCTCACCCCTTCCTAAAGGGGGCTTTGCAGGTACTTTTCCACTCACTGAATGAATCACTCTGGGATTCATTGGGGCATCACTCTGGACAAACCAGCAAAATCTCATGTCCTACCTGAGATTCCCAGTACTTATGGCGTTCAATCAAACTATCTACATAAGTTATATTAGGAAATGCACTAGTCAAAATATAAATTTTGTAACTAATAAACATTTTTTGCTTTAGTCTCACACAGAAGGTGACATTTTAAAATATTAATTACCATCTATTTTCAGTACCCTGCAATAATGACATTCCTTTGTTCTTCCTCATGCAAAAACATTTTTAAAATTGTACCTTGTACATTTCACTATTATTATACACTCTAGGCATTCCTAGATTATACCATCTCAATCTTTAACATCTATCTTTCTTTCTGATTTCATTTATGTCCCCAGCCCTCCTCCCTCTATCATTCTCCCATGCAGCTTCATTCAGTGTTTTAACATAATTATCTTACAGTTAGGTAATATTGTGCTGTCCATTTCTGAGTTTTTGTATCCAGTCCTGTTGCACAGTCTGTATCCCTTCAGCTCCAATTACCCAATATCTTACCCTATTTCTATCTACTGATGGTCTCTGTTATGAACAAAATATTCCAAGTTTATTCAACAATGTCAGTTCATATCAATGAGACCATACAGTATCTGTCCTTTAGTTTTTGGCTAGTCTCACTCAGCATAATGTTCTCAAGGTCCATCCATGTTGTTACATTCTTCATAAGTTTATTCTGTCTTAAAGCTGCATAATATTCCATCGTATGTATCTATCACAGTTTGCTTAGCCACTCCTCTGTTGATGGACATTTTGGCTGTTTCCATCTCCTTGCAATTTTAAATAATGCTGCTATAAACATTGGTGTGCAAATGTCCATTTGTGTCTTTGCCCTTATGTCCTCTGAGTAGATACCTAGCAATGGTATTGCTGGGTCATATGGCAATTCTATATTCAGCTTTTTGAGGAACCGCCAAACTGCCTTCCACAGTGGTTGCACCATTTGACATTCCCACCAACAGTGAATAAGTGTGCCTCTTTCTCCACATCCTCTCCAGCACTTGCAATTTTCTGTTTTGTTGATAATGGCCATTCTGGTGGGTGTGAGATGATATCTCATTGTGGTTTTGATTTGCATTTCTCTAATGGCCAGGGACGTTGAACATCTCTTCATGTGCCTTTTGGCCATTTGTATTTCCTCCTCTGAGAGTTGTCTGTTCAAGTCTTTTTCCCATTTTGTGATTGGATTGGCTGTCTTTTTGTTGTTGAGTTGAACAATCTCTATAAATTCTGGATACTAGACCTTTATCTGATATGTCATTTCCAAATAGTGTCTCCCATTGTGTAGGCTGTCTTTTTACTTTCTTGATGAAGTTCTTTGATGCACAACAGTGTTTAATTTTGAGGAGTACCCATTTATTTCTTTCTTTCTTCAGTGCTCTTGCTTTAGGTGTAAGGTTGATAAAACCGCCTCCAATTATAAGATTTATAAGATATTTCCCTACATTTTCCTCTAACTGTTTTATGGTCTTAGACTTGATGTTTAGATCTTTGATCCATTTTGAATTAACTTTTGTATAGGGGGTGAGATATGGGTCCTCTTTCATTCTTTTGCATATGGATATCCAGTTCTCTAGGCATCATTTATTGAAGAGACTGTTCTGTCCTAGGTGAGTTGGCTTGACTGCCTTATCAAAGATCAAATGTCCGTAGATGAGAGGGTCTATATCTGAACACTCTATTTGATTCCATTAGTCAATATATCTATCTTTATGCCAGTACCATGCTGTTTTGACCACTGTGGCTTCATAATATGCCTTAAAGTCAGGCAGCGTGAGACCTCCAGCTTTGTTTTTTTTCCTCAAGATACTTTTAGCAATTTGAGGCACCTTGCCCTTCCAGATAAATTTGCTTATTGGTTTTTCTATTTCCGCAAAGTAAGTTGTTGGGATTTTGATTGGTATTGCGTTGAATCTGTAAATCAATTTAGGTAGAATTGACATCTTAACTATATTTAGTCTTCCAATCCATGAACACAGTATGCCCTTCCATCTATTTAGGTCTTCTGTGATTTATTTTAACAGTTTCTTGTAGTTTTCTTTGTATAGGTCTTTTGTCTCTTTAGTTAAATTTATTCCTAAGTATTTTATTCTTTTAGTTGCAATTGTAAATGGAATTCGTTTCTTGCTTTCCCCCTCAGATTGTTCATTAATAGTGTATAGAAACACTACAGATTTTTGAATGTTGATCTTCTAACGTGCCACTTTGCTGTACTCGCTTATTAGCTCTAGTAGTTTTGCTGTGGATTTTTCAGGGTTTTCGACATATGGTATCATATTATCTGCAAAGAGTGAGAGTTTTACTTCTTCCTTTCCAATTTTGATGCCTTGTATTTCTTTTTCTTGTCTAATTGCTCTGGCTAGAACTTCCAACACAGTGTTGAATAACAGCGGTGATAGTGGACATCCTTGTCTTGTTCCTGATCTTAGGGGGAAAGTTTTCAGTTTTTCCCCATTGAGGACGATATTAGCTGTGGGTTTTTCATATATTCCCTTTATCATTTTAAGGAAATTCCCTTGTATTCCTATCCTGTGAAGTGTTTTCAACAGGAAAGGATGTTGAATTTTGTCAAATGCCTTCTCTGCATCAATTGAGATGATCATGTGATTTTTCTGCTTTGATTTGTTGATATGGTGTATTACATTAATTGATTTTCTTATGTTGAATCATCCTTGCATACCTGGGATAAATCCTACTTGGTCATGATGTATAATTCTTTTAATGTGTTGCTGGATTCGATTTGCTAGAATTTTGTTGAGGATTTTTGCATCTATATTCATTAGAGAGATTGGTCTGTAGTTTTCTTTTTTTGTAATATCTTTGCCTGGTTTTGGTATGAGGGTGATGTTGGCTTCATAGAATGAATTAAGTAGCTATCCCTCCACTTCAATTTTTTTGAAGAGTTTGAGCAGGATTAGTACTAATTCTTTCTGGAATGTTTGGTAGAATTCACATGTGAAGCCGTCTGGTCCTGGACTTTTCTTTTTGGGAAGCTTTTTAATGACTGATTCCATTTCTTTACTTGTGATTGGTTTGTTGAGGTCATCTATTTCATCTTGACTCAAAGTTGGTTGTTCATGCCTTTCTAGGAAGTTGTCCATTTCATCTACATTGTTGTATTTATTTGCATAAAGTTGTTCATAGTATCCTGCTATTACCTCCTTTATTTCTGTGAGGTCAGTGGTTATGTCTCCTCTTCCATTTCTGATCTTATTTATTTGCATCCTCTCTCTTCTTTTTGTCAATCTTGCTAAGGGCCCATCAATCTTATTGATTTTCTCATAGAACCAACTTCTAGTTTTATTGATTTTCTCAATTGTTTTCATGTTCTCAATTTCATTTATTTATGCTCTAATCTTTGTTGTTTCTTTCCTTTTGCTTGCTTTGGGGTTAGTTTGCTGTTCTTTCTCCAGTTCTTCCAAGTGGAAAGTTAATTCCTGTATTTTTGCCCTTTCTTCTTTTTTGATATAGGCATTTAGGGCAATAAATTTCCCTCTTAGCACTGCCTTTACTGCATCCCATAAGTTTTGATATGTTGTGTTTTCATTTTCATTTGCCTCAAGATATTTACTGATTTCTCTTGTAATTTCTTCCTTGACCCACTGGTTGTTTAAGAGTGTGTTGTTGAGCCTCCACATATTTGTGAATTTTCTGGTGCTTTGCCTATTATTGATTTCCAACTTCATTCCCTTATGATCTGAGAAAGGGTTTTGTATGATTTCAATCTTTTTAAATTTGTTGAGACTTGCTTTGTGACCCAGCATATGGTCTATCTTTGAGAATGATCCATGAGCACTTGAGAAAAAGGTATATCCTGCTGTTGTGGGGTGTAATGTCCTATAAATGTCTGTTAAGTTCAGCTCATTTATTGTAATATTCAAATTCTGTGTTTCTTTATTGATCCTCTGTCTAGATGTTCTGTCCATTGATGAGAGTGGGGAATTGAAGTCTCCAACTATTATGGTAGGTGTGTCTATTTCCCTTTGCAGTGTTTGCAGTGTTTGCCTCATGTATTTTGGGGCATTCTGGTTCGGTGCATAAATATTTATGATTGTTATGTCTTCATGTTGAATTGTTCCTTTTATTAGTACATAGTATCCTTCTTTGTCTCTTTTAACTGTTTTACATTTGAAGTCTAATTTGTTGGATATTAGTATAGTTACTCCTGCTCTTTTCTGGTTGTTATTTGCATGAAATATCTTTTCCCAACTTTTCACTTTCAACCTATGTTTATCTTTGGGTCTAAGATGTGTTTCCTGTAGACAGCATATAGAAGGATCCTGTTTTTTAATCCATTCTGCCAGTCTATGTCTTTTGATTGGGGAGTTCAATCCATTAACATTTAGTGTTGTTACTGTTTGGGTAGCACTTTCCTCTACCATTTTGCCTTTTGTATTTTATATGTCATATCTAATTTTCCTTCTTTCTACACTCTTCTCCACACCTCTCTCTTCTGTCTTTTCGTATCTGTCTCTAGTGCTCCCTTTAGTATTTCTTGCAGAGCTTGTCTCTTGGTCACAAATTCTCTCAGTGATTTTTTGTCTGAAAATGTTTTAATTTCTCCATTATTTTTGAAGGACAATTTTGCTGGGTATAGAATTCTTGGTTGGCAGTTTTTCTCTTTTAGTAATTTAAATATATCATCCCACTGTCTTCTCACCTCTGTGGTTTCTGCTAAGAAATCTACACATAGTCTTATTGGGTTTCCCGTGTATGTGATGGATTGCTTTTCTCTTGCTGCTTTCAAGATCCTCTCTTTCTCTTTGACCTCTGACATTCTGACTAGTAAGTGTCTTGGAGAACGTCTATTTGGATCTATTCTCTTTGGGGTACGCTGCACTTCTTGGATCTGTAATTTTAAGTCTTTCATAAGAGTTGGGAAATTTACAGTGATAATTTCTTCCATTAGTTTTTCTCCTCCTTTTCCCTTCTCTTCTCCTTCTGGGACACCCACAACACAAATATTTGTGCGCTTCATATTATCATTCAGTTCCCTGAGTCCCTGATCATATTTTTCCATTTTTTTCCCTATAGTTTCTGTATCTTGTTGGATTTCAGAGGTTCCGTCCTTCAGTTCACTAATCCTAACCTCTGTCTCTTGAAATCTACCATTGTAGGTTTCCATTGTTTTTTTTATCTCTTCTACTGTACCTTTCATCCCCATAAGTTCCATGATTTGTTTTTTCAGACTTTCCATTTCTTCTTTTTGTTCATTCCTTGCCTTCTTAATATCCTCCCTCAATTCACTGATTTGGTTTTTGATGAGGTTTTCCATGTCTGTTCGTACATTCTGAATTAGTTGTTTCAGCTCTTTTATGTGATTTGAATTATTGGTTTGTTCCTCTGACTAGGCCATTTCTTCCATTTTCCTGGTGTGATTTGTTATTTTTTTGTGGAGATTCCTTTCACTTCACTTACCTAGGGTTTTCTTGCTAGATGAGTTTGTTGTCTATCTGTTCTTTGACCTTCAGTTCAGCTTTTTCCAGACCTCTAGCTTAGGTTTTGTTTAGCAGAGGATAATTTTTCAGTTCTTATTTTCTTGTTTCTTGCCCTGCTTGTACAGTGCCTTTTCACTCCCCACCCTTAGGAGGGTCTACATAGGTATTATAGACTCCAGCCTGGTTTTCCTGGACTAAACTGGCCTTCTATCAGGGAAAGGAGTCACCTGCATCAGTTTTCCCTGAGGGTGAGACCCAGCAGGTTAACAGACTTTCCTGTGAAGTCTCTGGGTTCTGTTTTTCTTATCCTGTCCAGTATGTGTCGCGTCTACCTGCGGGTCACACCAGCAAAAGATGTTGTGGCACTTTTAACTTTGGAAGACTCTCCCTGCTGGGGGCATGGTGGAGACAGAGGAGAGGTTGTAGGCTGGGTTTAATGGCTTCAAATTGCCAGGCCCTGGGGTCTGAATTCCTTGAGAGAGGGAGTCCACCTGAGTTGGGCTTCACCCCTCCTCTGGGGAAGGCACAGGTGGGAGACAACACTGAAAGCAGCCCGTTTCTGCCTATGCCTGGGGCAGTTGCAGCCCAAGAAGTCCCGCAGCTGAATCCAGAGGCTGCCAAGTCTCCATAGAAACACAGCCATTAAAACCTCTGTTTCCTCCCCTTTCCTCTTTTTCCATGAGCCCAATGAGTGAACTCCGCCTTGATCAGGTTTAGAGTCTCTTTTCTTTCCCTCTGGGAAGCTGCCTGTGGGGGAGGGGCGCTGGCCGCCATGGTTTGGGGAACTCATGGTTTTGGGGAGGCTTGCAGCCAGTCCAGTTGGTCCAGACTGGGGTTCGCTGTGTGTCCGGTCACTGACGTGGCTCCGGGAGCTGTTCTGTACTGTTTCTGGTTATTTAGTAGTTGTTCTGGAGGACGAACTAAAATGCGCACATTGCTAAGCTGCCATCTTGGCCCCTCCTCTCTTTCTTTTTTATATATATTTTATGTTTCACAATTGGAAAAAGAAAGAGACCAAGCCCATATCAAAGAAATTGAATCAATAATAACCTTTGTGCTGATTTGAAGGGATATGTGTCCCCTAGAAAAGCCATGTTTTAGTCTAAATCCCATTTCATAAAGGCAGAATAACCCCTATTCAATACTGTATGTTTGAACCTGTAATTAAATCATCTCCCTAGAGATGTGATGTAATCAAGAGTGGTTGTTAAAGTGGCTTAAGTGACGACATGTTTCCACCCATTCGGGTGGGTCTTAATTAGTTTCTGAAGTCCTATAAAAGAGGAAACATTTTGGAGAATGAAGGAGATTCAGAGAGAGCAGAGCAGAACGACATAGCCACGAGAAGCAGAGAGCCCACCAGCCAGTGACCTTTGGAGATGAAGAAGAAACATGCCTCCCGGGGAGCTTCATGAAACAGGAAGCCAGGAAAAGAAGCTAGCAGATGACGCCATGCTCGCCATGTGCCCTTCCAGATGAGAGAGGAACCCTGAACTTCATTGGCCTTTTTGAACCAAGGTATCTTTCCCTGGATGAATGCCTTTGATTGGACATTTCTATAGACTTGTTTTAATTGGGATATTTTCTCGGCTTTAGAACTGTGAACTAGCAACTTATTAAATTCCCGTTTTTAAAAGCCATTCCATTTCTGGTATATTGCATTCCAGCAGCTAGCAAACTAGAACAATCTTCAAAAATAAAAAAGGCTATTCCCCTATGTTTTCTTCTAATAGTTTATAGTTTTAGATCTTAATCTATTTTGAGTTCATTTCTATATGGTGTGAGGTAGGGGTCCACTTTCATTCTTTTGCATGTTGATGTCCAGTTTTCATAGCACCATTTGTTGAAGAGACTATTCTTTCCCCATTGAGTGGACTTGGTTCCCTTTTTTTTTTTTGCATGGGCAGACACCCGGAATCCAACCCAGGTCTCTGGCATGGCAGGCAAGAACTCTGCCTGCCAAGCCACCGTGGCCCGCCCAGTTCCCTTTTTAAAAAAAATATTTTTATTGAGAAATCTTCACACACATACATTCCATACATGGTGTACAACCAATGGCACACAATGTCATCAGATAGTTTTATATTCATCACCATGATCATCTTTTAGAGCATTTGTATCACTCCAGAAACAGAAACAAAAAGAAAAAAAACACATATTACATACCCAGCCCCTCTCTCTCATTGACCACTAGTATTTCCATCTACCCAATTTATTTTACCCTTTGTCCCCCCTATTATTTATTTATTTTTATGCATATTTTTTTACTCATCTGTCCATACCCTGGACCAAAGGAACATAAGACACAAAGTTTTCACAATCATACAGTCACATTATAAATAATATATCTTTACACAATCGTCTCCAAGAATCAAGGCTACTGGAACACAGTTTCAGGTACTTCCCTCCACCCACTCTAATACACCATAAATCAAAAAGGAATATCTGTACAATGCATAAGAACAACCTCCAGTACAACCTCTCAACTTTGATTAAGATATCTCAGCCAATGAAGCTTCTATTTTGTCTCTTTTCTGTCTTCCCCCTTTTGGTCAAGAAGGCTTTCTCAATTGCTTGATGCCGGGTCCTGGCTCATCCTAGGAGTCCTGTCCCACATTGCCAGGGAGATTTTACACCCCTGAGAGTCATGTCCCACGTAGGAAGGAGAGCAGTAAGTTTACCTGCATCTGTTAGCTCCCTTTTTGAAAATCAGCGGGCCAGATTTGTGTGGGTTTATTTCTGAATTCCCAATTTTATACCGTTAATCTATATAAATGTCCTTGCTTTCATCATTTTAGCTTTGCAATAACTTTGAAATTGGGAAGTGTGAGTGAACTTTATTCTTTTAAAGATGTTTTTGGCTATTCAGGGCCCCTTGCCCTTCTGTATGAATTTGAAGATTGGCTTTTCCATTTCTGCAAAAAAGAAAATAAAAAAAGGCTGTTGAATTTTGGTAGGAATTGTGTTGAATCTGTAAATTGCTTTGGGTAGTATTCAAATCTTAAAGGTATTAAATCTTCCTGTCCATGAACATGGGGTGTCTTTCCATTTATTAAGGTCTTCTTTAATTTCTTTTAGTAATGTTTTTATAGTTTTCAGTATTCTGAAATACATTCAAATTTGCAAGACAGCTACTGTTCTAGTTTGCTAGCTGCTGGAATGCAATATACCAGAAACAGAATTGCTTTTAAAAAGGGAAATTTATTAAGTTGCTAGTTTACAGTTCTGTGACTGTGAAAATGTCCAAATTAAAGCAAGGCTACAGAAATGTCCAATCTAAGGCACCCAGGGAAGGATACCTTGGTTCAAGCAGGCCGATGGTGTTCAGGGTTTCTCTCTCAGCTGGAAGGGCATGGGGCGATATCTGCTAGCTTTCTAGGCTTGTTTCATGAAGCTACCCCGGGGGCGTTTTCTTCTTCATCTCCATAGGCCTCTGACTGTCTGGACTCGTGTGATTCTCCTGGCTCAGCTCCTCTCTCCAAAATGTTTCCTCTTTTAAAGGATTCCAGTAAACTAATCAAGACCCACCTGGAATGGGTGGAGTCGCATCTCCTTTTAATCAAAGGTTAATACCTATAATTGGATGTGTCACATCTCTGTGGAGATAATATAATCAAGTTTCCAACCTACAGTGCTAAATAGGAATTAAAAGAAAAGGCTGGCTCCACAAAATGGATTGGGATTAAAACATGGCCTTTCTAAGGTACATAATCCTTTCAAACCGGCACAGTTACAGAAATTAGGCAAACGCCATACATAACACTCCAACAACCCCTACCCCCACCCCAGATAGTCAGAACAACTGATTTTAACTTTTTGCCACATTTACCTTCTCATTCTATCTATCCATCCATCCATCCATTTTCGGGACACATGAGTGTGGCGTGTAGGTTGTATACGTCATGCCCTCTCAACACTGAATACTGCCATGCACATTTCCTAAGAAGAAATATATTCACTTTTGTAACCACTTTTAAGTGCAGTTATCAATTTCAAGCAACTTAACATTGATATAAACTGAAAAAACTATATTCTAGTTTTTTCATGTATCCCAATAAAGTCCCTATGAGCCTTTTTTCTTCCCTTGCTGGATCCCACCCAAGGTCGTATATAGTCTTTCTTATCATCTCTCTAGTTCTTCTTTTAGTTGTGGGAATATATTTTTAAAGTTACCTTCCACTTAATACAAAAGATGCTTATTTTCCATTTATCGTACTGGGATATTTTGCTTTCTTTGCATAACAATTTTCAGTTAGTGATGCTCTAGTCACTTGGTAACTGCACCAGTGACCTCTGAAAGTCCTCGGCTGTCTTCGCTGTGACAGCCATTGTGGCTGCCACTTGTGAATGTGGGGTTTTACGTCTGTTTTAGAGGTTTTTTTGTTTTACGTTCTAATCCCTGTTTGTTTCTCTGTAGTTACAACCGAAGAACCACTTGTCTGCGGGAACTGTGTGTGACAGCAACTCCAGAGCCGACTTGGGGTTAGGGGTGCAGAGGGTCTCCCAGCCGCGTGTGCCGCAAGCAGCGGACAGCAGGGGGCGCAGGAGGTGCCCTCTCCTCGCTGCTCGGAGCTGCCCACCTTCGCCCGGAACTAGGGTTGATCTGGAAACCATTTGGGAGAAACACTAGGTTGAACTTGCTTCCTTTGGAATAAAAGCCAGGTTATCATGACTAGTTGTTTTCCTGGGAATTGAAGGGGTTTTTCTTGCTTCGGGGTTTGTGGGGCTTTCTGGGAATAATGGGCTAGCGTTCACTCAGGTTCCAGCTGGATTGTCCCTCTGTGGTGGCTTAAGGCTCTGCAGGGAAGGCTTGGACCTTAAATTCGGATAGATTTTTTCTTTTTGTATCGTGACAAAATTCACAAAAACCAACCATTTAAAAATGAACAGTTCAGTGGCATTTAGTACATTCACATTGTGCCTCTAATTCCAAATGTTTTCATCACCCCAAAAGGAAGCCCTGTCCCCATTAGCAGTCACTCCCCCTTCCCCTAGTCCCTGGTTAACCTCCAGCCTACCTTCTGTCTCTATGGATTTGCCTAGCCTGGATATTTCATATAAATGGAATCACACAATATTTGCCCTTTTATGTCTGGCTTCTTTCACTGAGCATGATGTCTTCAAGGTTCATCCATGTTATAGGACTTTAGTCCTTTTCACGACTGATTAATATCCCATTGTGTATATATACCACATTTTATTCATCTGTTCCTCTATTGATAGATATTTGGGTTGTTTCCACTTTAGGTGATTGTGAAAAATGCTACTATGAACATCCACGTACAGGGTGTTTTTTTACACTTGCTTTCAAAAAAAAAATTTTGGGGGGGGGCTATATACTTAGGAATGAAATTGCTGGGTCACATGGTAATTCTATATTAAAGTCGTTGAGGAAGCACCAAGCTGTTTTCCACAGTGGCTGTACCATTTTACATCCTCCCCCCAGCAATGCACAGGAGTTCCCATTTCTCTGTGTCCTTGCCAACACTTGTCATGGCCTTTTTTTTTTTAAATATCACCATCCAGGTGGGTGTGAAATGGCTCATTTATTTATTTTTAAAAAACATTTTTTATTGTGAGATATAAGATGTATACAGAAAAGTGATAAATTTCTAAGTTCAGTTTAACAATTAGTTATAGAGCAGTTTTCAAAGTATGGGATAGTATAATATGGGTTACGGTTTCAAATTTTCAGGGATTTCCTTCTGGCTCTTCTAATACACTAGAAACTAAAAAGATATGCTATACAATAATTCAGTAGTGGTAAGTGCTAACTTCTCTGTTACAACTCTTCCCTCTCATTTGATCATTCTCTCACTCTACAGGGATATTTGGGCAATGACTGTTCTAGCCTCTTCATGTTGAAAAGGGGTGTTGACATTATGGGGTAGGGGAATGCAACTGGTTGATGTTCTGGGAGACACTGGTACCTCTAAGCTTCAGGCTGATTGGTTTTTTAATGCAATTTTGTTGAGAAATATTATATATTCACATACCATATAATCATCCAAAGTGTACAATCAGTGGGTTACAGTATCATCATTTAGCTGTGCATTCATCATAGCGATAGACTTTTAACATTTTCATTATTCCAAAAAAAGTAAAAATAAGAATAAAAATAAAAGTTAAAAAAGAACACCCAAAACATCGTTTCTTCCAACTTCCCTTGTTATTTATTCATTTTTTATCTTTATTTTCTTACTCATCTGCACATACACTGGATAAAGGGAGTGTCAGTCACAAGATTTTCACAATCGCATGGTCACATTGTAAAATCTATATACTTATACAGTCGTCTTCAAGAATCGAGGCTACTGGATTACAGTTTAACAGTTTCAGGCATTTGCCTCTAGCTACTCCAGTACATCAAAAACTGAAAAGAGATATATCTATCATGCATAAGACTAACCTCCAGAATGACCTCTCAATTCTATTTGAAATCTTTCAGCCACTGAAACTTTATTTTGTTTCATTTCTCTTCCCCCTTTTGGTCAAGAAGGCTTTCTCAATCTCATCATGACAGACCCAGACTCATCCCCGGGAATCCTATCCAGGTTGCCAGGGAGATTCACACCCATGGGAGTCATGTCCCACATGGGGGGGAAGGCAGTGAGTTTACTTACTGCCAGGCAGCGAGTTGGCTTAGAGAAAGAGTTCACATCTGAGCAACAAAAGAGGTTCTCTGGGGGTGATTCAGGTATAATTCTAAGTAGGCTTAGCTGCTTCTTTGTAAGAATAAGTTTCATAAGGGTCAACTCCAAAATTGAAGGCCTGGCTCATGAAATTGACACTCCCTAATGCTTACTGGAATATCAGGTCTTCCCCAGGTAGGGAAGTTAAATATTTCCACCTTTTTCCCCAGTCCCTCAAGGAGACCTTGCAAATGCTTTTTTATCTTCTGCCCAGATTACTCTGGGAAGAATCAGGGCATCACACCAACCTGTACAGACCAACAAGATCTCACTTGCTATTCAAGATTTCACGTAATTATGGTGTTCGAATAAGCTAATCATACAAGTTAAATTAGATAGTGTGCTACCAAAAATATAAATTTTGCACCAAATGAACGTTTCTTCCTTTGGTCTCATACAGAAGTTGACATTTTAAAATACAGTCATTATCATTCTTTACCCTTTAATCTGATTTACCTTAATCCTAACCAGATCAGCTTCACTCATATTTCTAATTGAAGTCTGATATCTTTTTCAGCTTTTTTTAAAAACAGTTCCTATATGGGGTAATTATGATTTTCATAGCTGCAGAACTCTAGCTGTGAGTCTCAGGTGTCACACCTGAGATACTCGAAGTTCCAGGGAGTGCCCTCCAGAGGGTCTGCACCATTCTACTTCCTTATCAACACTGAATAGGCGTCTCTCTCTGTCCACATTTTCTCCAGCACTTGCATCTCCCTGTTAATTTTTAACAGTTTTGTTCACACACCACACACTCCAACCTAAGTGCACAATCAGTGATCTCCAGTATAATCACATTGCCATGCATTCACTATCAAAATCTGTATGAGGACATTGCCATTTCTTCCACAAAGAAAGAAGAGGGGAAAGAAAGACAAAGAAAAAACAAGAAAAATAAAATAAAATAAAAGGAGAAACAATGACAGCAAGAATCCCATGCCCCGCCCCCATATCCCCCACTTAATGACTTTTAATTTTGGCTTAATGCCTTTGTTACATTCAGTGGAAGCATATTACAATGTTGCTGTTAACTATAGACCCTGGTTTCCATTAATTGAATTTCTTCCCCTGTACTATCCCATTTTCAACACCTGGTGGCATTCATTTGTTCTACTGCATGCAGAAGCATTCTTATATTTGTACATTTCATCACTGTATTAGGGTTCTCTATAGAAACAGAGCCAACAGGAAATATCTGTAAATATGAGATTTATAAAGGTGTCTCATGGCTGGGAATGGAAGAGTACACAATCCGCAGGGCAGGCTTTGAAGCTGGCAGCTCTGATGAAGGGTCTGGATGAACTCCACAGGAGAGGCTCGCTGGATGAAGAAGCAGTGAAAAACTCTCTTTTCTTCCTTAAAAGCCTGCAACTGGTTGAATTGTCCCACTGGTGGGAGACAGACCTTAGTTGAATGCAGATATAATCAGCCACACACTCAATCAACTGATGGATGATTTAATACACCAGCCTTCTGGTTTATCAACCAGCCCCAAAATATCCTTGCAGCAATGGTCAGGCCATCACTGGCTAGTTAGTTTGCTAGCTGCCGGAAGGCAATATACCAGAAACAGAATGGCTTTTAAAAAGGGGAATTTAATGAGTTGCTAGTTTACAGTTCTAAGGCCGAGAAAATGTCCCAATTACAACAAGTCTGTAGAAATGTCCAATCAAAGGCATCCAGGGAAAGATACCTTGGTTCAAGAATATTGAGGAAGTTCAGGGTTTCTCTCTCAAGAGAAGAAGAAACCATGGCGAACACAGTCACGGTTTCTCACTCATTTGGAAGGGCATATGGTGAACACGGCGTCATCTGCTAGCTTTCTCTCCTGGCTTCCAGTTTCATGAAGTTCCCTAGGAAGCTTTTTCCTTCTTCATCTCCAAACGTCGCTGGCTCATGGACTCTCTGCTTCGTGGTGCTGCAGCATTCTCTGCTCTCTTCGAATCTCTTTCATTCTCCAAAATGTTCCCTCTTTTATAGGACTCCAGAAGTTTATAAAGACCCACCCAAATGGGTGGAGACATGTCGTCACCTAATCCAGTTTAACAACCACTCTTGATTAAATCACATATCCAGGGAGATGATCTGATGACACTTCCAAACATACGGTATTGAATAGGGATTATTCTGCCTTTATGAAATGGGATTTTAGATTAAAACATGACTTTTCTAGGGGACATACATCCTTTCAAACCAGCGCACTGGCCAAGCTGACACCAGAGCCTGACCATCACAATCACCATCATTGTCCACTCTAGACATCACTAAGTTATACTATCTCAGTCTTTATCCTCTATCTTTCCTTCTGGCGTCATCCACGCCACCAGCCCTTCTCCTCCAATTATACTCAGCTTCATTCAAATATATTATATTATTGTGATACCATCAGATAGTATTATACCACCCATTTCTGGGTCTTTGCAATCAATCCTGTTAAACATTCTGCACCCCTTCAGCATCATATGCCCAATCTCTACCCTCTTTCTATCTCCTGATAACCTGTGCTTTCAACTTTAACTCTCAAAGTTCACTTCATGTTAGTCCATATTAGTAAGACCATACAGTATTTGTCCGTTTTTTTCTTTTTTTGTGAAAAGTGACATATATACAAAAAAGCAATAAATTTCAAATCACATTGCAACAATTAGTTATAGAACAGATTTCAGGGTTTGATACAGGTTACAATTCCACAATTTTAGATTTTTACTTCTAGCTGCTCTGAGACACTGGAGACTAAAAGAAATATCAATTTGCTTCAGCACTCATACTCATATGTTAAATCCTACCTTCTCTGTATAACTACACCATTACTTTTGATCTTTCTCTCACTCTTTAGGAGTATTCGGGCTATGCCCATTCTAGCTTTTTCATGTTGGAAGGGACTGTCGATAATATGGGATGAGGGATGGAACTAGTTGATATTCTAGAGAAACTGGGCCTCTGCATTTCAGGACTTATCTGGTCCAGGGACACATATGGAGGTTGTAGATTTCTAAAAAGTTACCCTTGTGCATAGTACCTTGTAGACTGTTATATAACGCCCTATGTGTTCTTTAGGATTGGCAGGAATGATTTTGGTTGGGGTTTGGCAAGCTATGATAGGTAGCAGTGTCTACCTGAAGCTTGCATAAGAGTGACCTCCAGAGTAGCCTCTTGACTCTTTTTGTACTCTCTCAGCCACTGATACCTATATTTGTTACACTTCTTTCCCCCCTTTTTGTCAGGATGCCATTGTTGATCCCATGGTGCCAGGGCTGGACTCATCCCTGGGAGACATTTCCCATGACGCTAGGGAGACTTTCACCCCTGGATATCATGTCCCATGTAAGGGGGAGGACGATGATTTCACTTGCAGAGTTAAGCTTAGACAAAGTGAGGCCACATATCTGAGCAAAAAAGAGGTCCCCCAGAAGCAAATCTTAGGCATTCCTATAGGTAGGCTAAACTTCTCCACTAGATACATAAACTTTTCAAGAGCAAGCCTCAAGATTAAGGGCTTGACCTATTGATTTCGGTGTCCCTAATGTTTGACACAGTGTCAGGGTTTTCCCTGGTGGTGAAGTTTAATAGATTCGTATTTTTTCTCCCATCCCTCAAGGGAGTTTGCCAATACTTTTTGATTATCTGCTTAATATACTCCGAGATATATCTGCACATTACATTAAGATGTACAGGGTTAAAGGCCCTCATTCTTTTTCTGAGCTGCCTGTGTTTGCATTGTTTAAATGATCTATCCAAACAGGTTGAGTTAGATTATATGATGCAGAAAATTCTGGACAAAATAAACCTTTATTCCTTTGGTCTCAGAGAATAGATGAGGTTCTAAAATATAGACAATGTCTTCCTTACCCCTGTATTCTGAATTATCTTAATCCTGATCTGATTGACTTCATTCTTATCTCTAAATACCAGGTTATACATATACAAAAAAGCCTCTCAAAATCCAGAAATAATAGTTACCGCTCCAGACTAAATATGACTGCTATAAAAACTTACATTCTAGGCCCCTGTTTTCTTATAAGTATTTTCTAATGAGATCAAACAATATTTGCTCTTTTGTTTCTGGCTTATTTTACCTCATCAAATGTCTCATAGGTTCATTCACAATGTTGCATGCCTCACAACTTCATTCCTTCTTTTAGCAGCACAATATTTGATCATATGTATCATTCACCAATCTACTTCTCAGTCAGTGCATCCTTCAGCCACCTACGTCCATTGGGCATCATATATAATGATGTCTTATTTTGTTATACTTCTTTTCCCCCTTCTGGACAGGATGGCGTTGTCGATCCACAGTGACAGGGCCAGGCTCATCCCTGGGAGTCATCTCCCACATTGCCAGGGAGACTTTCACCCCTGGATGTCATGTTCCATGTAGGAGAGAAGGTAATGATTTTCCTTGCAGAATTGAGCTTAGAGAGAGAGAGAAAGAGGCCAAATCTGAGCAAAAAGAGAGGTCTTCTGGAAGTAATTCTTAGGTGTAACTATAGGTAGGCTTAGCATCTCCCCTGCAGAAATAAGCTTCATCAGAGCAAGCCTCAAGATCAAGGGCTTGGCCTATTGACTTGGGAGTCCCTAATTTCTGAGACAGTATCAGGGGTTTCCCAGGGGGGAAAGTTTAATAGTTCCATATTTTTTGTCCAGTCCCTTGAGGGATTTTGCCAATACTTTTTAATTATCTGCTTAACATACTCTGGGATGTGTCCGGGTATTACATTAAGCTCTACAGAATTACAAGCCCTCATTCCCATTCTGGCTTCCATGTGTTTGGGTTGTTTAAATAAGCTATTCAGACGGGTTGAGTTAGATTATGTGCTACAGTAAATTTAGGTTTTGGATAAAATAAACCTCTCTTCCACTTATCTCATACAAAGTAGGTGATGTTCTAAAATACAAATAATGTCTTCCTTTACCCTGTATTCTGATTTACCTTAGCCAGGACTAGATAAATTTTGTTCTTATCTCTAATTAAAGCCTGATCTCATTTTTGATTTCTTTAACAGTTGTTGCATGTAGCAATGCTGACTTTCAGAGCTGCAGAAATCCCACTCTGGGTCTTAAATGTCACACAGGTACCCAAAATTTCCAGGAAAGTACCACGTTATACCTATATAGCACAGCATCTCAAAGTTTAGAAATAACATTTATGGCTCCAGATTAACGTGACTGCTATAAGAGCTTACAATCTGGGCCCCAATTTTCTTATAAGTATTTTTTAAGAGACCATACAATATTTGTTCTTTTGTTTCTGGCTTATTCTGCACCACATAACGTCTCCAAGATTCATTCACCTTGTTGCATGCCTCACGACTTGGTTGATTGAAATTTTTTTTGTATGCTGTGTGATGGGGGCCACATTTCATTCTTTTTCCATGTGAATATCCACTATTTCAGCACCATTTGTTGAATTTTCATTTTTATTTTTTGGAAGTGCATGGGCCGGGAATCGAAACTGGGTCTCCTGCATGGCAGGTGAGAATCCTACCACTGAACTACTCTTGCACCCCCTTGATTGATTTTTAGGAGTGCATTCACTAAGGGTTTAGAACTATAAGGGCTAAGAATCTTAGGTTGCAAATAGGTTTTTAATTATTAATTCGCGATGAATTAGTATACACTGAATCCTCTTGAGCAAAAACTAGATGTTTAAACAGTCTCAGTGTTTCCATGGCAACTTGAGTGACGTTGGAACTCTCTCATTCCTTATTTCCTAGTCATTCTTCTTCATCCCTTTTGAGGGAAATGACATCAGGTCATTTTGGTGAATTCAGAACAACCTGCTCAAGGATAAACTAAGTCAAAATAAGATTTAAAAACAAAAAAATGTTCAGTTCCATCCATGCCTGTGCTACCTCAGACCCTCAAACCACATCCTGCTGAAATCACCACCTGCTTCCAAGATCTTGGAGTACAGCCTTTCATGAAAGGGGAGATTGCAGGGGAGCCCAGCTTGGGGACCGGGGAAGACCTGAAGGATCAACTGGGGCGTCCGAGGCAGAGGGAGCAGTGTGTGTGCAGACCACCAGGTCACTGGCCTTGAGTCCCAGGACAGAGCTGAACTGGACTCTAGAGGTAGTTGGGGTGGGCCATGCATGGTCGCACTCAGCTCTGAGCTCCTCTGAGCATCTCCAGAATGTACCCCACCTTCTTCTCCGGTTCCCAGCCTCAGGGCCTTTGCTCCTGCTGGAGCCCGGCTGGAGTACCCTCCCCACCCCATCTCTGCCTGGCCAAGTCCAAGTTTCAAACTTCCCTCCCACGTCACTTGCTTGTCACTAAGACACACCTTGCATCCATCCTCACATCGGACTTTAATACAGGAAACGCAATGTCCCTGGTAATGCCACTGGGTGCCGTGGCAGAAATTGAGCGGGGGAAGAGTGTAGCAGGAGGTGAGGGCGGGGTTTTGGGAAAGACACAGACAAGGTTGTTTCCTTTGGCTTCCGGCATCCTGGCTCTGCTGTACCACAGTCCCGAGCTGCAGGCCTGGGCTAAGCCCTGCCCCTCCACTACTTCCTTTAGTCCTTCTGCAGGTTTTGAGGGGTAGGGACTCTTGCCGTCCCCTTGTCCCAATTTTGCACGCAACTGGCAGGACCTGAGTTCCAATGCTGGCAGTCTGGTTCAGGCCCCCTCTACCTTGGCAAGGGCCGGTCCACTGGTTCACATCTGTGGTCACATCACCTTCCTGAGCTCCTTCCTGGTTAATTAGTGACTGCCTGGGTCTTGCTAAACTGCCATAACAAATACCACAGACTGGTTTGGGCTTAAACAACAGGAATTGATTGGCTCAGAGCTTCAGAAGCTGGAAGTCCAAAATCAGAGCTGAGCTTTCTCCCGGAAGGCTGTGGCGTTCTGGCTGCCCGGCCCTCGTGGGGTTCCTTGGCTTTCCCGCCACATGGCGATGGCCTCCCCTTCCTCTTTCCAGGTTCCAGCTGGCCTCCGGCTCCTCCCTGTGGCTGTTTCTCTCTGTGTCTGGATTTCATTCTGCCAAAACAGGACTCTAGTAATCTGGATGAAGGCTCAGCCCCATTCAGATGGGCCACACCTGAACTGAAACACCGTCTTCGGGAGCTCATATTTACAATGGGTTCCAGGAATGTGAATCAAGTCCAGAACATGTCGAATTCGGGATCCCTAATGCAACCCCCCGCACTTACCCTAGAGGACACAGAGGCCAGGGAGAGAGACACTGTCGGATAACCTGAGTTCAGGTGAGACCATGTGCCTTAGCCTCAAAACCAACAAACGAAACAGCAACAGAACCAAAACCTTCCTCTACCTTGTTCAGAAAGCCTTTAAGGCAACTAATTCTCAGCAGTGGAGGGAAAACCCCAAGTGGCCCCCTTTCCTCTAGTCCTCATGCTTGTGTGTTTCCCAGGAACCTATGCGGGCAGCCCAGATTGCCTAGTGGTCACCAAAGTCCTTCTCAAGGCCCACAGTTGCCTCTTGGGTCTTCGGCTGCTACTCTCCCTCTTGCCCAGGCCACCTTGTCCACAGCCGCCACCAGGCTCTTCTCAAATGCAAACACACCAAGCTTGGTCACACCTCAGGGCCTTTGCACTTGCCATTTCTTCCACATGAAAGCTCCTTTCCCAGATGCCTGCCTGGCTCTGTCCCATCCTTCTCTGCTGTGCTTAGTACCACCTTATCGAAAAGGTCTTCTCGGAACCTCCTGCCTGAAATATCAAGCTACCCTCTCACCCGCCTGGCTCTATTTTTCTGCCTAGCACTAGATGTGGTCTCTGTCTGTCTCTACCATGGGGGAGTCTAAAGGAGCAGGGCTGTGTCTCTTTTGCTCACTGCCACCTCCCCTCTGGTGCCCAGGTCATAGTTGACACTCAACTGTTATTTGTAGTTAATGAATAAGCTTACGTTACTAATACTCACAACAACAGTCTGATTTGTTGCAAACCTGAAATCCTGCACACTCATTGAGCAATGATTAGCACCTACTGAATGCCAAGCATTAGATCCAGCCATAGATTATGTTTAGGCTTCTAACTATCATAATGTCTCCCCTCCTTGAGAAAGAGACTCCTAAATGTCCCATCTCTTGAGACTGTAGCTTGAAGGCTATTCCACTTTGGCACATGGTCAGTGGAATGACCTTTTGCCAGCCCAACTTCAGGCCATTGCTCCTGAAAGGAACTTTGAAAGGCTGCCTTAGAAAGCAGCCAGGGCTCGTGATGAGTCTTTCTGTACTTTAAAAATCATTCACTGAATCTACAGAGGTGGGAATTGCTCAAGCAGAGATAAACAATGGACCAGCACCTTTTCCCTCCTGCCTCGATCTTGGTCCCTGTGCAACCACGTGCTCAAAGAACAGAAGTGACACTGATAGGGTACAGGGTTGCTATGGAGACAGTGGACCTGGTCCTTGCGAGACCATATTCTTGGGGGATGAAGGTGACATTGCTAGGGGACACAGTTACTATGGAAACAACAGCCTGACCATGTGCTTGAAGTGACACTGATAGGGGACAGCATCGCCATGGAGACGGCTGGGCCTGGTTTTACCAGCTATAATCATGCCAGCTATTTTCCTGGCAAAAAGAGTGTGAAGAAATTAATCTACCTGCAGCTCATGGGATACATGACTGCTACAGAATCTATTATTTTGTGCTTCTGCCAACGGACTAGCAGATATCTCCTGAAACAACCATGAAAGCAGAAGATACAAAATCACCGGAAGGGACGGCCAGAAAGTCTTCTTGCTACCTGCCACATCGAAGGTTCTGTTCCAAATTAATAGCAGGATAGAGCAGAAATTAAATTAGAAATTAGCTTTAAACACACATGCAAGAGAAAAAACAAAATAAACAAGAAAGCAAAGAACATTAAGAAAGAAACCCACCTGGAAAGTTCATTTTTGACCAAAAAAGAGACGTGGGGGGCCACACCAGCCTTTGCTGGGGCCCGTCAGGGGTCTGCAGCTCGGCTGGGCCTAGCTGGGTTTCTCAGTCCTGGTCTGGCTGATGTCCCAGCGCTCTGAAATCTCTCGGCTCCATCTGGAAACAACTAGGCATTTGGGCTTAGGCTTTTGGAAGAAAATGATAAGCCTCACCTTGGAGGGGTTTTACAAAAGCCGCTACAGAGAAAGAAGGCTTTCCAAATATCCAGGGCGAGGAAATTGTAGAAAACGGAGCTGCTGAGAGGTGCCCACGGGTCTGGACTTGAGCTGGTCCCCGTACACCCGGGTCAAACCAAAGGCACCATCCGCGAAGGAGGGCTTCAAAGCACAGCCCGATGGAGAGTGGACGCCGGCTCTCAGCTCATAGCCATGCACTTCTGCCTTTTGATCTTTCTGCTCTGCAACTTCTGGACATCCGGTTTGGCTTGGAGGCAACTGTGGAGGACACCTGAACGATCCTTCCACTCTGCATGCTTGTGCGCCAGCTTCGCCTTCCATGCGACTATCCTGTTATTGCAGCACCATTTGTTAAATTTTTTGTGTCTGTGTGTGGAAGGGAGAGTGCACAAGCCAAAATCAAACCCAGGTCTCCCACATGGCAGGCAAGAATTCTGCCACTGAACTACCTTTGCATACCCCTTTGCCCATTTTTAATTTGGGTTATTTGCCTTTTTGATGTTCTTTTTTCTCCCTCTACCCAATTTATTTTAACATTTGTTCTCCCTATTATTTATTTATTTTTAATCCATATGTTTTACTCATTTGTTCATACTGTAGAGAAAAGGAGCATCAGAACAAGGTTTTCACAATCTCACAGTCACTTTGTGAAAACTCTATTATTATACAATCATTTTCAAGAAATCTGGCTACTGGAACACAGCTCTACAGTTTCAGGCACTTCTGTATAGCCTCTCTAAAATACCTTAAACTAAAAAGGGGTTATCTATATAATGCATAAGAATAACCTCCAGGATAACCTCTCAACTGTATTTGAAATCTCTCAGCCATTGACACTTTATTTTGTCTCATCTATTTCTTCCCTCTTTCAGTCAAGAAGATTTTCTCAATCCCTTAATGCTGAGTCCCAGCTCATTCTAGAGTTTCTGTCCCACATTGCCAGGAAGGTCCACACCCCTGGAAGTCATGTCCCATGTAGAGAGGGGGAGGGTGGTGAGTTTGCTTGTTGTGTTGGCTGATAGAGAGAGGCCACGTCTGAGCAACAAAAGAGGTTCTCTGGGGGTGACTCTTAGGCCTAATTTTAAGTAGGCTTAGGCTATCTTTTGCAGGGATAAGTTTCATATGAACAAACCCCAAAATTGAGGCTTTTTATTGTTCTTAAATTTAAATATACCACAAACATCTGGTTCTAAAAATTCCCACTAAATAAATATATATATATATATTTAACTTTTTACTTTGAAATAATTTCAAATTTACAGAACAGTTGCAAAAATAATACAAATAATACAAAAATAATACACAGAGAACTCCAACATTCCCTCCACCCGCCACCCCCAAATACCCAGATCTACCAATTTAACATTTTGCCACATTTGCTGTATCATTCTATCTATCTGTCCATCTATCAATCCATCCATCTACCCATCTTACCTGCCTGTGCCAATTTAGAAGGATTTATGCACCCTAGAAAAGCCACGTTTTAATCCTAATCACTCTTGTGGGAGCAACGGTTTCTCTTAATCCCTGTTCAGTACTATAGGTTGGAAACTTCATTAGGTTATCTCCATGGAGATGTGACTCAGTCAATTGTGGATATTAAACTTGATTGGACGGAGACGTGACTCGGCTCATCCAGGTGGGTCCTGATTAGTCTCCTGGAATCCTATAAAAGAGGAGACATTTTGGAGAGAGCAGGAGATTCTCGCGGAGCAGAGCAGGATGACAGAATGACAAGAGCCACGAGAAGGCCATGGCAGAGCTGAGCAGAGCCACGAGGCTGAAAGAACACAGAGTCCACCAGCCAGCGACCTTTGGAGCTGATGAAGAATGCTTCGGGGGGAAGCTTCATGAAACAGGAGGCCGGGAGAGAAAGCTAGCCGACTTCACCAAGTTCACCAAGTGCCTTCCCCGTTGAGAAACACTGAACCCATCGGCTTTTCTTGAGTGGAGGTACTCTCTTCTTGGTGCCTTAATTTGGACATTTTAATCGCCTTGCTTTAATTAGGACATTTTCTCGGCCTTAGAACTGTAAATTGGCAACTTATTAAAATCCCGTTTTTTAAAAGCCATTCCGTTTTCTGGTACACTGCATTCCAGCAGCTAGCAAACTGGAACGCTGTCTATTTGTCAATCCATTTTCTAAACACTTGAGTGTAGGCTGTACACATCATGCTCTTCAAACACTGAGTACTGCCCTGTACACGAAAAAAAATATTTTAAACTGGGAGTTATTTCACCCCCACTGAAAAATACCCCAAACTGCAAAACAGACAGCCACGTGCTGTCTTCACGGATGACAGCGGGGCTTGAAGGCATTCTAACCCACCTGCAGTCACTGGAGCACAGCTCCTTTCTTCCTTAGGAAACTCAAAACCCCAAATAAAATAACGGCAGACACCCCTCCCCTCCCCCATGCCAGCAGCTGTGCGTCTAAGCAGCCTGGGCTGGGCTTTGCCAGCGGAACACTGCAGGACAGCTGTCCCGGAGGGCAGGCGGGAAAACCGCCCTGGGGTGCAGTGTGTTGCAAGTGCAAAATTTTCATTCCCACAGAAACCCTTAGGGCCGGGGGTCCAACTTTCTCTACGCAATCCCCAGCCCAGGTTTCTCCGTATCTCCAAGTTCTCCTTCAGGTCTCATCTGAAGCGTCAGTCTAGGGAGAAGGAAGATTTTCCCTGGGTGCTTTCACTCGTAAGACGCTCTGACTTCATAGCACTTGTCACGACCTAATCCTGCAGTTCCCAGTCTCACGGCCACCGTCCGACACAAAAGCATCAGACGCCACATCTGCCTTCAGTGTTGCTAAGTCCCCACACTCTGGCCACTGTCTTTGCAGGAGAACCATTTGTTCAACTCTGACCACCAGGAATTTCTTTTCTTTTCTTCTTTTTTAGAGCACCTGTAGGTTTGCAGAGACATCATGCAGAAAGTGCAGCGTTTGCACAGACACCCCCCACACACACACACTTACATACAGTTTTCCCTCTTATTAACAGTTTTGCACTAGGATGTTACATTTGTTGCAATTGATGAACCAATAGCATTGTAGTTATATTGTTAACTAAAGTCCTAGGTTTACGTTAGGCTTTCCTTTTTGCTCTGTACAGTCTGTTTTACATTTTTATTGTGGTAACATAGTCACAATAAGATGTCCTATTTTAACCACTTTCAAGTATACAATTCAGTGGTGTTAATTACATTGTAATATTGTGCAGCTACTACCACCATCCCTTACCAATATGTTTCCATCCACCTAAACAGGGAGGCACTTTTGAAAAAAAAATCAGTCCTACCATGCGTGGGACCCGGGTTCGATTCCCAGTGCCTGCCCATGCCAAAAAAAAAATCATCCTAACGTCTTTATTTTTCAACTTCACAATACTTAAAATTAGGCCTAACAGTCACCCCCAGAGAACTGCATTACTGCTGCTGTTTTAAGGTCAGCATTCATTTAGATTTGCCCACAGTTACTTTCTCGGATATTAGAACTTCCATCTAGGATCACTTTTCTCCTCCTTCAAGAGCATCCTTTAGAATCTCCTTTAATAAAGGTGGCAACAAACTCTGTTTTTATTTGACTGAAAGTGTCTTCATTTTACCATGGCCTTGAAAGCCGTTTTCAATGCAGAGTTGATTTTTTGGTTTTAGTCAGTGTATCAAAGAGACGATTTTCTGGCTTCTGGCTTTTATCATCATTCCTTTGAGGATGAACTGTCTTTTTAGTTTGGCTGGTGGTGAAATCACCTCTTTGCTTTTGATGTTCTACAGATGTATTGTAATTGGTCTAGTCGTAGACATTCTTTGTGATAACTTTAAAATCGAAATGTAGCATGCATTCAGAAAGCCATGGGTCATAGATATACATATATATTCAATGGCTTAGAAGACACCTTTGCAACCTTAGACCCAGGTCAAGGAAAAGGACATCACAAACACCCCAGAAGGCCCCTTCCTGTGCCCTGCCAATTATTACCTCTCTCTCCTCTTCAGACATAACCGCCAGGATGTCTTCTAGTACCATAGGTTAGATTTTCCTGCTTTTGAAGTTTAAGTAAATGGACTACAGTTGGCATCGAGGAGTAGAATTATTAGATCACCGGGTATACAGGAGTTCACCTTTAATAGGTCAGCCAGCTTTCCAAAGTGCTCACATCAGTTTTCACTGTCCCCAAACAATGGACAAGAGTTCCAAGTGCTCACTCTATCTTCCCCAACTTAGTATTGTTGACTGATTTAGTATTGTCAGTCTTTTACATTTTAGTCATTTAGTTAAGTGCATGGTAGTATCTTGTTATGGTCATTTTCATCCCCCCTGGTTAATTTTCATTTGTCCACTGGCTATCTGGACCATCCTTTTTTCTGAAGGTCTGTTCAAGTTTTTTGCACCCTTGTTGTTGCTTTTCCTATCTTACTGATCGGAAGAAGGTGTTTACATATGCTTACATACAGAATAATTGCTCGCACTAAGTGGTTTGCTCTTTTGCTTTCATAAGGGTATCTTTTGGCGAACAGAAATTCTTACTTCTGATCTTCAGTTGTCCAATCTTGACCTTTATGTTAACTGCTTTGGGGGTCCAGTTTAAGAAAACTTTCTCTATTTCAAGGTCATCCAGATTTTCCCATATATTCACTTCTACAAGTTTTATAGTTTTATTTTTCTCATCCAGCTCTACAGCTCACCAAGAATTTGTGTATGGTGTAAGGAAGTCTCATTTTTTCTCCTCCTATTGATCTCTCCAGTTGACCTAGCACATCGGTTTAAAAGACTATTCGATTTCTAACTGCTCTGCTCTGCCACCTTTGTCATAATAAAGTATCAATCCATCCATGTTATTAGACTGTCCGTTCTTTTTCATTGGTCTATTCATGTGTTCTCTCACAAATACCACCCTATCTTAATTTCTACCATTTATTAACAATTGACATAAAGTAAAATACCCCCCCCCCAATTTATTCTTTCTCTGAATTGTCTTGGACTTTCTTAGCTCTTTGATTTTCCATATAAATTGTAGAATCCCCTTGTCAATTTCCATAAAAATATGCTGGGGTTTGGTTGGACTTGGATTAAATCTATGGATCAACAAAGGAAAAATTTTTATCTTTACAGTACTGAATCTTCTAATCCATGAGCATGGTATATCCCTCCATTTATTTAGATTTTCTTTAATTCCTTTCAACCAATTTTTACATTGGTGTGGTAAGATATATCACAGCATAAAAATAATTTTAACCATTTCCAAGTGTAAAATTATGTGACATTGAGTACATTGACAATGTTTTGTAACTTTCACCACTATTTCCAAACTATTTTCATCATCCCACACAGAAACTTGTACCCATTAGAGCATAGCACCCCTTCTTCCCTTCCCTTTGCCTCTGCAAAACACTGTTTTGTTTTCTGGTCTCTATGAATCTGATCATTCTAATTATTTCATATAAGAGAAATATTTGTCCTTTTGTGTCAGGCTTATTTCCCTCAACACATCTTCAAGGTTCCCCCATGCCGTGGTGTGTGTCATCAGCACTTTATTCCTTTGCATGCCTGGGAATGACTTTAACCAAGGAGGTGAAAGACTTATACACTGAAAACTATAGAATATTGCTGAAAGAAATTAAAGAAGACCTTACTTCACTTACTTAGTGAAAGGACATCCGTGCTCATGGATTGGAAGACTTAATGTTGTTAAGACGTTGGCACCATCCGAAGCAATCTACAGATTCAATGCAATCAGGGCAGGCCACAGTGACTCAGTGGCAGAGTTTTCGCCTATCATGCTGGAGACCCAGGTTCAATTCCCAAGGCCTGTCTATGCAAAATAAATAAATAAATTTAAAAAATTTAAAAAAATTCCAGCAACCTTTTTTCATTTGCAGAACTGGAAAAGGCGATCCTCAAATTAATATGGAATTGCAAATGGCTCTGAACAACCAAAACCATTGGGAAAAAGGAACAAAGTTGGAAGGCTCATACATACTGGTTTCAAAACTTATTGCAAAGTTACAGTTGTCAAAACAGTTCAGTGCTGGCATAAGGCTAGACATACAGACCAATTGATTTTCAACCAGAGTGTCAAGTCCAAGCAGTTGAGAAAGAATAATGTCTTCAACAAATAGTGCTGGGATAACTGGAAATCCACCTGTAGAAAAATGAAGTTGGAACCCTATCTCACACCATAAATAAAAATTAACTCAGAATGGCTCAGTGACAAATATAAAAGCTAAAACCATAAAACTCTTAGAAAAAGACATAGGCGCTAATCTTCATGACCTTGGATTTGGCAGTGGATTCTTAGATATATAAGCAAAGGCATGAACAGCAACAATCAAAATTAGATTAATTGGACTCATCAAAATGAAAAACTTTTGTGCATGAGAGGGTATTATCAAGAAAGTGAAAAGACATTCCAGAGGATGGGAGAAAATGGTTGTGAACCATATACCTGATAAGGGTTTAATATCCAGGATATACAAAGAACTCCCACAACTGAACAACCAAAAGACAAACAACTCAAAAACTGGGCAAAGCACTTCATCAGACATTTCTCCAAAGAAGATATACGAGTGATATAACAAGCATGAAAATATGCCCAACACCATTAGCCATGAGAGAAATGTAAATGAAAACCACAAGATACCATTTCACACCAACTAGAATGGGTATTAATTTTTTTTCTGCATGGGCAAGCACCAGGAATCGAACCTGTGTCTCCAGAATGGCAGGCGAGAACTCTGCCACTGAGCCACCATAGCCCGCCTGGTTATTAATATTTTTAATGGAAAATAAGTATCTGAGAGGATGCAGAGAAGTTGGAACCCTCTTGCATTGTTTGTGGGATGTAAATGGTGCAGCTGCTGTGGAGATCAGTTTGACAGTTCTTCAAAAAGCTAAGCATAGAATTACTATATGACACAGCAATTCCACTCCTAAGTATGTAACCAAAGGAATTGAAAATAGTGACTCAGATAGATACTGTTCACCAATGTTCATAGTAGCAAATTATTCACAAAAGCCAAAAGGTAGAAACAACCCCAGTGTCACAATAAATGAATGGATAAACAAAATACAGTATATACACAGTGGAATATTATGCAGCCAGAAAAAAGGAATGAGGTTCTGATATATGCTACAAGATGGGTAAGCCTAGAAAACATTATGCTGAGTAAAATAAGCCAGATACAAAAGGAGAAATATTGTATGATTTCACTTATTGAAATATCTCAAATAATCAAATTCATCTAGCAGAAAGTAGACTAGAGATTACCAGGAACTGGGGGAAGGAATTAATGGGGAGTTATTGCTTGGTGGGTACAAAATTTCTCTCTTAGGTGATAAAAAAATTGGGGTAATGGATGGAGATAATGGTAGCAGTGTGAGTGCAATTAACGTCACTAGATTGTACAAAATGTTAAAAATGGCTAAAATTGTTAAATTGACAAATTTTATGTTAAATATATATGTATGAAACTGCAATTTAAAAATACCACAGAATGTTAGTACTGTAATTGAGCATCCTCTTTCTTCATTAATTATTCCCTGATTGCTGTAACTTTTTGTTAGATTCATGAGTTCCAGAAAACTTGATTCTGACAGGTTTTTCCAGCTTAAGCTGGAAGCTCCCATCCTTGGAGGTCCCTGCTCTGCCATTTTCTATACCATCACTCCTTTCTGTATTTTTATATTTAAAGTAAGTCTTATTGTAAGTGATAATCTAGTTGCTTTTTTATTCTGTCTGACAATCTGTGTCTTTTTACTGGAGAATGTACTTTTAAATTTTCTGTAATAACTGACATAGTTGAGCTTACATTTTCTCCATTAATTTTTTTCGTTTTTTCCCCAGTATCCTCTTTTTCTTCCTTTCTTGCCGTGTTTTGGATGGAATTTTTTATTATTTTGTTTTCCCTTTTCTTGTTGAGTTATGTACCTTTATTATCCTTTTAATAGTTACTCTAGAGATGACATTTATTAATTTATTAAAGCCTAATATAAATCCATATCTTAATGTATTTTACTTCCCAGAAATTCAAATACTTTGCTATTTACCCCTCCTGACTTTTGTACTATTGTGTTGGATATCCATGTATGTGTAAAACCATTAAATTATTGGATATACATGTGTTAGTTAGATTCAGTTGTCAACTTGGCCAGGTGAGCATATCTAGTCTTGTTGCTGCGGACATAAGCCAATGGTACGTGAACCTCATCTGTTGCTAATTACATCTGCAGTCAGCTAGGAGGCGTGTCTGCTGCAATGAGTGACATTTGACTTAATTGGCTGGTGCTTAAATGAGAGAACGCAATGTAGCACAGCTAAGCAGCTCGGCATTCCTCGTGTCTGCACTCGCAGCTCAGCCCCAGCCTTTGGAGATGCAGAAAGAAATCACCCTGGGGAAAGCTGGGCCTGGAGAGAAGACCAGCAGAGACCATCCTGTGCCTTCCACGTAAGAAAGAACCTCAGCGGAAAGTTAGCTGCCTTTCCTCTGAAGAACTAACAAAATAAATCCCCTTTTATTAAAAGCCAGTCCGTCTCTGGTGTGTTGCATTCCCGCAGCTAGCAAACTAGAACAATACATAATCCAACATTTTAATGGTTTTTCCCTATCAATGGGCGTGCAAACTGACCCACCGATTCACCCTTCCCTGTGCTCTTCACTTCTCCCTGCATTTCTGTCCTTTTGTCTGGGATAGCTTTCCACTTACCAGAAGCTCTCCCTTTAGTATTTCCCTTAGTGTGGGTCTGCTGGTGATTACTTCTGATTAATCTGCAAATATCTTTATTTATTTCTCTGGACATAGAATTTAAGTTCACAGGCCATTTTTATTTTTTTCCTTTCTTTTTTTCCCCCCAAACAACAGAGATTTATTTGTTCAGAGTTCTGGAGCCTTGAAATCCAAAATCAAGGTATTAGCAGGGTCAGTTCCTTCTGGGAGCTTGAGGGAGCCCGTTCCATGCCTGTGGCCAGCGGTCCTTGCCTAGCAGACGTGTCACTCGGGTCTTTGAGGCAGGTGTGCGGGTTTGAAAATGTCATGGACCCCAGAAAAGCCTTGTTTTAATCCTGATTCAATCTTGTGGAGGCAGCTATTTCCTTTAATCCTGATTCAAGACTGTAGGTTGGAAACTTTTGATTAGAATATCTCCATGGGGATGTGACAGGCCCAATTGGGGGTGTGACAGCCTCTTGATTAGATGGCGATGTGGCCCCGCCCATTCCAGGTGGGTCTTGATTAGATTACTGCAGTCTTTAAAAGGGGAAACACTTTGGAGAAAGACACAGTCTACAGAAACGACTAAAACCTCAGAGCCGACAGAAACTTCAGAGCAGAGCTGACACAGATGTGGACATGGAAAGAACAGAGACACGGATGTCTGGAGATGCTTGGAGCCCAGCAGACATTGCCATGAGATGTTAAGCAAGCCAGAACCTGGAGAGAGCCAAAGGAAGCTGAGAGAGGAAAGCCAGCCCTAGAGAAGCAAAGCGAGGAACCCCCACAGGAACAGAGGCTGAAAGCAACAGAGCCCAGGAGCAAGGGACCAGCAGATGCCAGTCACGTGACTGCCCAGCTGACGGAGGGGTTCCTGACCCATCAGCCTTTCTTGAGGGAGAGAAACCTCTTGTCGGTGCCTTAATTGGGACACTTTCACTTCCTTAGAACTGTAAACTTGTAACTTATTAAATTCCCCTTTTGAAAAGCCGTTCCAGTTCTGGTGTACCGCACATGGCAGCTCGCACACTACCACACCAGGGGTTGGGGGAGGAGGAAATGGGGGAGGGACCGTTTCATAGGTGTGGGGGTCATGTTTCGGATGATGAAAATGTTTTGGAACTAGACAGAAGTGGTGGCCGTACAACATTGTGACTGTACTAAAACGCCACTGAGTTGTCCACTTCAAAATGGTTAATTTTGTGTTCTGTGAATTTCAGTTCAATTTAAAAGTAATAAATTGCAGGGTGGGGTAGGGGGAGCCCTTGGCTACCAGTGGAGAAAGGACTGTGAGGAGACAAGGGCTGAGCACTGAGGAAGTGATGGCAATAATTTGGATGAGAAAGGATGGTGGCTTTGGCACGCGCTGGACCAGGCAGTGGTGAGAAATGGTCAGATTTAGGGTGTACTTTGAATTGAGGACCATTAGAATTTCCATGCTGTGGTGGCTTGGAGCTATGTAACCCAAAAAAACATGTTCTTAAACCTACTCCATTCCTGTGGGTGTGAACCCGTTGTAAGTAGGACCTTTCGATGAGGTGACTTCAGTTGAGACGTGGCCCACCTCAGTCAGGTTGGGTCTTAATCCTGTTACTGGAGTCCTTTATAAGCAGAAGGAAATGAGAGACAGACAGACAGACAGAGACAGGGCGAGAGCAGCAGGGAGCAGCCAGAAGCTGGAAGAATCCAGAAGAGAAGGAAGAAGCCAGGAGAGGTCACCATGTGCACTGCCGTGTTCTAGAAGAGCCAAGACCAAGGATCACTGGCAGCCAGCCCCAGAATGCCAGTCTTCTGGAAGGAACCATGGCTTTCATGATGCCTCGATTTTGGATTTCTCCTAGCCTCAAAACAGCGAGCCAACAAATTCCCATTGGTTAAACCACCCCGTTGCATGGCATTTGTTTTGGCAGCCAGGAAACCCAAACACAGACAAATTGGATGTGGGGGTAAATGAAAGTGAGGAGGTGATGATGACTCTGGGACTTTTGAACTGAGTCCCTGGAGAGATGGAGCCGCCATTGACCGATACGTGAGTTGTTGTTATTGTTTTATAACATAGTAACTTAAAAATGAAATAATTTAAAGTGATTCATGTGAATAGTGCTCAACATCTAAACCAATGTGTCGTGGTGGTGGCTCAGTTGAATTCATTCATCCATTCAATCTGTGCTTTTATTCAGCACCTACTGCATACTAGGTATGCAGGATACATTGATGAACAAACCAGAGACCCCTGCTCTTCTGGAATTCACCTCCTCGTAGAGTGTGGCAGGTGGGGCAGAGACGACAGAAGTGGTATCAGTGTAGGAAATATGTAAACCAGATAGTGCGTTCAAAAGGAATCATTTTCACAGAAAAAACTGAAAAGCAGAGCTGAATAAGGGGGCTGGGAGAGCTGAGTGCCGAAGGATGATCTCTAGTTCTAAATGGGGGGGGGGGGGTCAGAGAAGGTGATATCAAAGCAGACACCCAAAGAAGTTCCAAATAGCAGGTGCAAAGGCCCTGAGGCAGCCCAGCAGAACAGCCAGCAGCTCAGTGGCTGGAGGGGAGTGAATGAAGGGGTCCCAGGGGAGGTGAGAGCAGGAGTCTCTGAGTGCCATGGGTAAGGACTCTAGTTAGGAACATTCAGTGACTGGTCCAAGCCTCCTAGCCTCGAAAACTTCTGCAGGCTCTGATTTCCAAAGCAAGAAACGCTATCTTCACCTCGCACTAGAAAAAAAAAATTATTTGTGGCTTCTTCTACTTTGTTCTGCTGCAAGTGTTAAGCATTGAGATGATTTTAAATCTGGGCATCTAGGGGACTCTGTCATCGCCAGTCGGCAACTTTGAAAAGCTTGATAGGTCCACAGTGAGCACGTGATTGTTAAAAGGAAAACCGGGCCTGGAGCTGCTCAGAGTGCAGCCTTCCTTCCTTTCCCCTCTCACCGAGCAAGGTCTCTTGGCATCAGTTAGCCCATGTATGACTCACTGCCTGGCTGGCAGTTTCTCCAATCCACCCTCTCAAAGCATCCAAGATGGCCTCCGCATTCCTTCGGTTTCAAAACTACTTACAAATCCAGCCTTTAGGATCTTGGTGAGATGCATATAGTCTGGATTCCGTGGTGACCAGATGAGCGAGTCCATTCTCAATTATTCAGGGTCGGTTCTTCCAACTTGGGGGCTCTTTGCACCTTCCAGGTCAGCCAGCCTCTAGGAAACCCTCAGTAGAGGTCGGCTGTATAGTTTGGGCTTACGGTCAGTTGTGAGTTTTAAGAAGTTGCTTCTGCCTTCGTGGAAGTGGAGCTTGGATTTATAGTCATTAGAACTGGTGAGCAGCCCCAGTGGGGGAAGTAACGCCCAGAGAAGGACCAGGGAGAAGCCCCACCACCACCACCATGGTCACTGAGCCCTTCCGGCAGCCGCCTTCTGACAGGACTGTTCCACAGAGGATGCTCGTTGCACAAAGCTGGGGCTAGGAGCTGCTCTCTGTCTTCTCCCTTTTAAAGTTGGGCAACCTGTTCTGCCACAGTCCCCCAGCTGCCACGCCCAGGCTTCATTTGGGCTCCAGAATGAGGTCAGTGGAAGAGAGAGAGGAGAATGCACGAGAAGCCAAGAGAAGGCGGGAGGCAGAGGGCTAGGTGAGACAGCTGCTCACTTCCAGCAAGCCCACACACTGCTCCAGGGACGGCCCCCCACAGGTTTGGGGGTACACCTGAACCCCAGGGTTGGACAATGAGTCTTTCCTGTTCAAACCCTCCCAGGGGTGTATAGCTGCTCCCTGGCACGTGGGACAGGACGCCAGGGGATGAGCTGGGACCTGGCATCATGGGATTGAGAAAGCCTTCTCAACCAAAAGGGGGAACAGAGAAATGAGACAAAATGAAGTGTCAATGGCTGAGAGATTCCAAACAGAGTCGAGAGGTTATCCTGGAGATTATTCTTATGCATTATACAGATATCCCTTTTTAGTTTATGGTGTATTGGAGTGGCTGGAGGGAAGTACCTGAAACTGTTGAACTGTGTTCCGGTAGCCTTGATTCTTTTATTTATTTATTTATTTATTTATTTATTTATTTATTTATTTATTTATTAAAAAAATAAAGAAACAAAATAAAACAACATACATAATCAGTAATTCACAATATCATCACTTAGTTGCATATTCATAATTTCTTAGAACATTTGCATTAATTCAGAAAAAGAAATAAAAAGACAATAGAAAAAGAAATAAAATGAACACAGAAAAGAAAAAAAAGATTATACCTACAATACCCCTTACCCCTTGCTTTCATTGATCACTAGCGTTTAAACTAAATTTATTTTAGCATTTGTTCCCCCTATTATTTATTTTTATTCCATATGTTCTACTCCTTTGTTGACAAGGTAGATAAAAGGAGCATCAGACACAAGGTTTTCACAATCACACAATCACATTGTGACAGCTGTATCATTATTCAATCATCCTCAAGAAACATGGCTACTGGAACACAGCTCTACATTTTCAGGCAGTTCCCTCCAGCCTCTCCATTACATCTTGAATAATAAAATGATACCTACTTGATGCATAAGAGTAACCTCCAGGATAACCTCTCAACTCTGTTTGGAATCTCTCAGCCATTGACACTTTGTCTCATTTCCCTCTTCCCCCTTTTGGTCGAGAAGGTTTTCTCAATCCCTTGATGCTGAGTCTCAGCTCATTCCAAGATCTCTGTCCCACGTTGCCAGGAAGGTCCACACCCATGGGAGTCATGTCCCACGTAGAGAGGGGTAGGGTGGTGAGACTGCTCGTTGTGTTGGCTGGAGAGAGGGGCCACATCTGAGCAACAAAAGAGGCTCTCTTGGGGGTGACTCTTAGGCCTAAATTTTAAGTAGACTTGACCTATCCTTTGCAGGGTTGTTTCATATGAACAAACCCCAAGACTGGGGGCTCTGCCTATAGCTTTGGTTGTCCACACTGCTTGTGAGAATACCAAGAATTCAACTTGGGGAAGTTGAATTTCTCCTCATTCTCACCACTTCCCGAAGGTGGAGATACTTTTCCACTCACTGATCGAATCACTCTGAGATTCATCGGTAGCCTTGATTCTTGAAGTTGATTATAACTATATTAAGCTTTTACGGAGTGACCACGTGGTCATGAAAACATCGTCTTTATCCAGGGTATGGACAGATGAGTAAAAAAAAAATGATAAAAATAAATAAATAATGGGGGGATAAGGAATACAATAACTTGGGTAGATAGAAATACTAGTGGTCAATGAGAAGGAGGGATAAGGGGTATGGGATGTATGAGTTTTTTCTTTTTTCTTTTTCTGGAATGATGCAAATGTTCTAAAAAATGATCCTGGTGATGAATACACAACTATATGATGATGTTGTGAGCCACTGATGGTATACTATGGATGGACTGCATGTGTGTGAAGATTTGTCAATAAAAAAATTTAAAAAAAAGAACAAGTTAAGGGTACAAGTATGGTTAGAAGATACCTTATGTCAGTGGTTCTTGTTGTGGAATGACTTTGTCCCCCAGGGGACATTTGTCCAGTTGTGGGGGTGCGTCTGTTTTCTGGGGGTCAGAGGCCAGGGATGGAGCTTGGCAGCCTGCAAAGCATGGGGCAGCTTCCACCACACAGGATTAGCTGAGAACTTTGCCTTCGATCATCTTGTAATAAACTCTCGAGAAAACGGGCCGACGTTGGTGAACCCCCAGCTCAGACTTGCATATTTTCCCAAACAGATCAGGCTAAATGCTACTTTTTCTTTTCTTTTCTTTGGAGCTTCACCTTGGCAAAGGAGAGAAACAAAGAGAAGGTGACTGTGATGGGGTCAAAACCAAGTCCTCTACCAGCTGCAGGGACGACGACTGAATGTGTCATTATGTTCACGCCAAGGGATCTGGAGCGTCCAGAGGACAAGTGCAGGCACCCGCGTGCTTCTGGTTCATCTCGGGGTCACGAGACCGTCTCAAAGAGCAGAGCCTGGCACTGTCTGTTGTCATCCCTGGAGCCCAGGTGACAATGCTGCCGGAGCCCGGGATTCAGGGCTTCCCACCGCGGCTTCCCGCCTCCCCTGCCAGCAGCCCTTGCACGCCTCCACGTTTTCCTTCTAGTTCCGTCATTTGAGGTCAGTCGCGGACTGGCAGGGTTGAGGGCCTGGACTTTGGAGTCTCCCTGCTGTGGTGCCAGCCCCAGCTCTGCCACCGCTGTGCTGGCCTTGGGCCGGCGATGGGATCTGTCTACGCTTCAGCGCCAGCTAGGAAGCGGACACGGTGGTGTTAGAGACAGCAGACGGTGTGGTGAGGGCTATGGAAGCGTGTGCATCTGTTACATTATAAAATACAGAGCCATATTATCTACATAGAGGTGCAATTAATATACTTATATATAAACATATATTCACATGCAAATATATTTTAAACATACATATTTGTAATAAATGCATTTACCTATGATTTTTAAGTGCTTATATAATTAGAACATATAAAATATAATAAAACATACATTAAACGCATAGATGTTAGCTTTTAGGGCAGTTTCAAGTTTGCAGAAAATTGAGCAGACAGTATAGAAAGTTCCCACATACCTCTCCCCCGACTCCTCCCACATGTATCTTGCATTAGTGTGGCACTTTTGTTATACCTGATGAGCCAGCACTGATACATTATTATTACTGAAAGTCTCTAGTTTACATTGGGGTTCACTCTTTGTGTCGCACAGGTTTATGGGTTTTGGAAAGTGCCCGTCACGTGGCCACCGTGAGAGGACCCTTCAGAAGAGTTCCAACGCCCTGAAGCCCCCTGGATACCGCCTATTTGTCCTGTCCTCTCCCTCTGTTCCTTTTCCCCTCGCAATCACTGATTTTTTTTTTATCTCTTTTTTTTTTTATTAATTAAAAAAAGAATTAACAAAACAATTAGAAATCATTCCAATCTACATGTACAATCAGTAATTCTTAATAACATCACATAGTTGCATATTCATCATTTCTTAGTACTTTTGCATCAATTTAGAAAAAGAAATAAAAAGACAACAGAATAAGAATTAAAACAATAATAGAAAGAAAAAAAACAAAAACAAAAAACCTATACCTCACATGCAGCTTCATTCAGTGTTTTAACATAATTGCATTACAATTGGGTAGTATTGTGCTGTCCATTTCTGAGTTTTTATATCCAGTCCCGTTGTACAGTCTGTATCCCTTCATCTCCAATGATCCCTTCTCTTTTTTTTTTTTTTTTTAATTAACGGAAAAAAAGAAATTAACCCAACATTTATAGATCATACCATTCTACACATGCAATCATTAATTCTTTTTTTTTTATTAATTAAAAAAAGAATTAACAAAACAATTAGAAATCATTCCAATCTACATGTACAATCAGTAATTCTTAATAACATCACATAGTTGCATATTCATCATTTCTTAGTACATTTGCATCGATTTAGAAAAAGAAATAAAAAGACAACAGAATAAGAATTAAAACAATAATAGAAAGAAAAAAAACAAAAAAAACAAAAACAAAAAACCTATACCTCACATGCAGCTTCATTCAGTGTTTTAACATAATTGCATTACAATTGGGTAGTATTGTGCTGTCCATTTCTGAGTTTTTATATCCAGTCCCGTTGTACAGTCTGTATCCCTTCATCTCCAATTATCCCTTCTCTTTTTTTTTTTTTTTTAATTAACGGAAAAAAAGAAATTAACCCAACATTTAGAGATCATACCATTCTACACATGCAATCATTAATTCTTAACATCATCACATAGATGCATGATCATCATTTCTTAGTACATTTGCATTGGTTTAGAAGAACTAGCAACATAACCGAAAAAGATATAGAATGTTAATATAGAGAAAAAAATAAAAGTAATAATAGTAAAATCAAAACAAAACAAAACAAAACAAAACAAAAACCTATAGCTCAGATGCAGCTTCATTCAGTGTTTTAACATGATTACTTTACAATTAGGTATTATTGTGCTGTCCATTTTTGAGTTTTTGTATCTAGTCCTGTTGCACAGTCTGTATCCCTTCAGCTTCAATTACCCATTGTCTTACCCTGTTTCTAACTCCTGCTGAACTCTGTTACCAATGACATATTTCAAGTTTATTCTCGAATGTCCGTTCACATCAGTGGGACCATACAGTATTTGTCCTTTAGTTTTTGGCTGGATTCACTAGCATAATATTCTCTAGGTCCATCCATGTTATTACATGGTTCATAAGTTTATCTTGTCTTAAAGCTGCATAATATTCCATCGTATGTATATACCACAGTTTGTTTAGCCACTCTTCTGTTGATGGAGATTTTGGCTGTTTCCATCTCTTTGCAATTGTAAATAATGCTGCTATAAACATTGGTGTGCAAATGTCCGTTTGTGTCTTTGCCCTTAAGTCCTTTGAGTAGATACCTAGCAATGGTATTGCTGGGTCGTATGGCAGTTCTATATTCAGCTTTTTGAGGAACCGCCAAACTGCCTTCCACAGTGGTTGCACCCTTTGACATTCCCACCAACAGTGGATAAGTGTGCCTCTTTCTCCACATCCTCTCCAGCACTTGTCATTTTCTGTTTTGTTGATAATGGCCATTCTGGTGGGTGTGAGATGATATCTCATTGTGGTTTTGATTTGCATTTCTCTAATGGCCAGGGACATTGAGCATCTCTTCATGTGCCTCTTGGCCATCCGTATTTCCTCTTCTGAGAGGTGTCTGTTCAAGTCTTTTTCCCATTTTGTAATTGGGTTGGCTGTCTTTTTGTTGTTGAGATGAACAATCTCTTTATAAATTCTGGATACTAGACCTTTATCTGATATATCATTTCCAAATATTGTCTCCCATTGTGAAGGCTGTCTTTCTACTTTCTTGATGAAGTTCTTTGATGCACAAAAGTGTTTAATTTTGAGGAGTTCCCATTTATTTATTTCCTTCTTCAGTGCTCTTGCTTTAGGTTTAAGGTCCATAAAACCGCCTCCAGTTGTAAGATCCATAAGATATCTCCCAACATTTTCCTCTAACTGTTTTATGGTCTTAGACCTAATGTTTAGATCTTTGATCCATTTTGAGTTAACTTTTGTATAGGGTGTGAGAGATGGGTCTTCTTTCATTCTTTTGCATATGGATATCCAGTTCTCTAGGCACCATTTATTGAAGAGACTGCTCTGTCCCAGGTGAGTTGGCTTGACTGCCTTATCAAAGATCAAATGTCCATAGATGAGAGGGTCTATATCTGAGCACTCTATTCGATTCCATTGGTCGATATATCTATCTTTATGCCAATACCATGCTGTTTTGACCACTGTGGCTTCATAATATGCCTTAAAGTCAGGCAGCGCGAGACCTCCAGCTTCGTTTTTTTTCCTCAAGATGTTTTTAGCAATTCGGGGCACCCTGCCCTTCCAGATAAATTTGCTTATTGGTTTTTCTATTTCTGAAAAATAAGTTGTTGGGATTTTGATTGGTATTGCATTGAATCTGTAAATCAGTTTAGGTAGGATTGACATCTTAACTATATTTAGTCTTCCAATCCATGAACACGGTATGCCCTTCCATCTATTTAGGTCTTCTGTGATTTCTTTTAGCAGTTTTTTGTAGTTTTCTTTATATAGGTTTTTTGTCTCTTTAGTTAAATTTATTCCTAGGTATTTTATTCTTTTAGTTGCAATTGTAAATGGGATTCGTTTCTTGATTTCCCCCTCAGCTTGTTCATTACTAGTGTATAGAAATGCTACAGAATTTTGAATGTTGATCTTGTAACCTGCTACTTTGCTGTACTCATTTATTAGCTCTAGTAGTTTTGTTGTGGATTTTTCCGGGTTTTCGACGTATAGTATCATATCGTCTGCAAACAGTGATAGTTTTACTTCTTCCTTTCCAATTTTGATGCCTTGTATTTCTTTTTCTTGTCTAATTGCTCTGGCTAGAACCTCCAACACAATGTTGAATAATAGTGGTGATAGTGGACATCCTTGTCTTGTTCCTGATCTTAGGGGGAAAGTTTTCAATTTTTCCCCATTGAGGATGATATTAGCTGTGGGTTTTTCATATATTCCCTCTATCATTTTAAGGAAGTTCCCTTGTATTCCTATCTTTTGAAGTGTTTTCAACAGGAAAGGATGTTGAATCTTGTCGAATGCCTTCTCTGCATCAATTGAGATGATCATGTGATTTTTCTGCTTTGATTTGTTGATATGGTGTATTACATTCATTGATTTTCTTATGTTGAACCATCCTTGCATACCTGGGATGAATCCTACTTGGTCATGATGTATAATTCTTTTAATGTGTTGTTGGATACGATTTGCTAGAATTTTGTTGAGGATTTTTGCATCTGTATTCATTAGAGAGATTGGTCTGTAGTTTTCTTTTTTTGTAATATCTTTGCCTGGTTTTGGTATGAGGGTGATGTTGGCTTCATAGAATGAATTAGGTAGTTTTCCCTCCACTTCGATTTTCTTGAAGAGTTTGAAGAGAATTGGTACTAATTCTTTCTGGAACGTTTGGTAGAATTCACATGTGAAGCCATCTGGTCCTGGACTTTTCTTTTTAGGAAGCTTTTGAATGACTAATTCAATTTCTTTACTTGTGATTGGTTTGTTGAGGTCATCTATTTCATCTTGAGTCAAAGTTGGTTGTTCATGTCTTTCCAGGAACCCGTCCATTTCCTCTAAATTGTTGTATTTATTAGCGTAAAGTTGTTCATAGTATCCTGTTATTACCTCCTTTATTTCTGTGAGGTCAGTAGTTATGTCTCCTCTTCCATTTCTGATCTTATTTATTTGCATCCTCTCTCTTCTTCTTTTTGTCAATCTTGCTAAGGGCCCATCAATCTTATTGATTTTCTCATAGAACCAACTTCTGGCCTTATTGATTTTCTCTATTGTTTTCATGTTTTCAATTTCATTTATTTGTGCTCTAATCTTTGTTATTTCTTTCCTTTTGCTTGCTTTGGGGTTAGCTTGCTGTTCTTTCTCCAGTTCTTCCAAATGGATAATTAATTCCTGAATTTTTGCCTTTTCTTCTTTTCTGATATAGGCATTTAGAGCAATAAATTTCCCTCTTAGCATTGCCTTTGCTGCGTCCCATAAGTTTTGATATGTTGTGTTTTCATTTTCATTCGCCTCGAGGTATTTGCTAATTTCTCTTGCAATTTCTTCTTTGACCCAGTCGTTGTTTAGGAGTGTGTTGTTGAGCCTCCACGTATTTGTGAATTTTCTGGCACTCTGCCTATTATTGATTTCCAACATCATTCCTTTATGGTCCGAGAAAGTGTTGTGTAAGATTTCAATCTTTTTAAATTTGTTAAGACTTGCTTTGTGACCCAGCATATGGTCTATCTTTGAGAATGATCCATGAGCACTTGAGAAAAAGGTGTATCCTGCTGTTGTGGGATGTAATGTCCTATAAATGTCTATTAAGTCTAGTTCATTTATAGTAATATTCAGATTCTCTATTTCTTTGTTGATCCTCTGTCTAGATGTTCTGTCCCTTGATGAGAGTGGTGAGTTGAAGTCTCCAACTATTATGGTATATGAGTCTATTTCCCTTTTCAGTGTTTGCAGTATATTCCTCACGTATTTTGGGGCATTTTGATTCGGTGCGTAAATATTTATGATTGTTATGTCTTCTTGTTTAATTGTTCCTTTTATTAGTATATAGTGTCCTTCTTTGTCTCTTTTAACTGTTTTACATTTGAAGTCTAATTTGTTGGATATTAGTATAGCCACTCCTGCTCTTTTCTGGTTGTTATTTGCATGAAATATCTTTTCCCAACCTTTCACTTTCAACCTATGTTTATCTTTGGGTCTAAGATGTGTTTCCTGTAGACAGCATATAGAAGGATCCTGTTTTTTAATCCATTCTGCCAATCTATGTCTTTTGATTGGGGAATTCAATCCATTGACATTTAGTGTTATTACTGTTTGGATAATATTTTCCTCTAACATTTTGCCTTTTGTATTATATATATCATATCTGATTTTCCTTCTTTCTACACTCTTTTCCATATCTCTCTCTTCTGTCTTTTTGTATCTGACTCTAGTGCTCCCTTTAGTATTTCTTGCAGAGCTGGTCTCTTGGTCACAAATTCTCTCAGTGACTTTTTGTCTGAGAATGTTTTAATTTCTCCCTCATTTTTGAAGGATAATTTTGCTGGATATAGGAATCTTGGTTGGCAGTTTTTCTCTTTTAGTAATTTAAATATATCATCCCACTGTCTTCTAGCTTCCATGGTTTCTGCTGAGAAATCTACACAAAGTCTTATTGGGTTTCCCTTGTATGTAATGGATTGTTTTTCTCTTGCTGCTTTCAAGATCCTCTCTTTCTCTTTGACCTCTGACATTCTAACTAGTAAGTGTCTTGGAGAACGCCTATTTGGGTCTAATCTCTTTGGGGTGCGCTGCACTTCTTGGATCTGTAATTTTAGGTCTTTCATAAGAGTTGGGAAATTTTCAGTGATAATTTCTTCCATTAGTTTTTCTCCTCCTTTTCCCTTCTCTTCTCCTTCTGGGACACCCACAACACGTATATTTGTGCGGTTCATATTGTCCTTGAGTTCCCTGATACCCTGTTCAAATTTTTCCATTCTTTTCCCTATAGTTTCTGTTTCTTTTTGGAATTCAGATGTTCCATCCTCCAAATCACTAATTCTATCTTCTGTCTCTTTAAATCTATCATTGTAGCTATCCGTTATTTTTTCTATGTTTGCTACTTTATCCTTCACTTCCATAAGTTCTGCGATTTGTTTTTTCAGTTTTTCTATTTCTTCTTTATGTTCAGCCCATGTCCTCTTCATGTCCTCCCTCAATTTATCGATTTCATTTTTGAAGAGGTTTTCCATTTCTGTTCGTATATTCAGCATTAGTTGTCTCAGCTCTTGTGTCTCATTTGAGCTATTGGTTTGTTCCTTTGACTGAGCCATATTCTCAATCTTTTGAGCGTGGACAGTTATCTTCTGCTGCTGGCGTCTGGGCATTTATTCAGATTTTTCTTGGTGTTGGACCCAGCAAGGTTGTAATATTTTTCTGTGAAATCTCTGGGTTCTGTTTTTCTTATCCTGCCCAGTAGGTGGCGCTCGTGGCACACGTTTGTCTGCGGGTCCCACCAGTAAAAGGTGCTGTGGGACCTTAAACTTTGGAAAACTCTCGCCGTCCTGGGGGTTTGCTAGCCGAAGTGGCTTGAGCCGGCCCGGGGTCCGAACGCAGGGAGGGTTGCTGGTCGCCGCAGCCAGGGAAAGAGCCCGTCCGAATTTCCTAGTCGGCCCTGGGCAACAAGCGTGGCGGGAGGGCGCCAGCGGCAGCGGCCCGCCCGAGAGAGTGCACGTTCCCCGGGAGTCACGGGGTCACCGTTCTCCGCGGCCTGGGGGTTTCCGATCCAATTCTCTCAGTTGGTCCGGGGGCTGCGCGTGGTGTGGGCGCCAGCCGCCTTGGTTTCAGGGGACCACCTCTCCAATTCTCCCAGCCGGCCCGGGAAGGGGGAAGGGAGTAACTCCGGCCGCTTGCCACCCCGCCCAGTAAGGCCCGCGCGCCTCGGCGATCTCACCCGAGCTGCTTCTCTCAGCCAGCCAGCCGTTCCAGGATGGGGTACGCTGTCTTTTTTATCTCTGTTGTGGCTGTGGGCGCTTTCTGTATCGTTTCTACTCCCCTAGTAGGTGTCCTGGAGAAGAAACTAAGATCCGCGCGTCTTGCTAAGCCGCCCTCTTCCAAACCCTTTATCTCTTTATCAATCACTGATTTTTATTCATTTATTTATTGTCTTACTATCTGTATAGCATTGCCTTTCCAGAATGCCATACAGGCGGAGTCATACAGTATGTAGCTTTTTAAGACTGGCTGCATACTTACTGAGATGCATTTACGTTTCTTCATGTCTTTTCATAGCTTGCTTGCTTGCTTGTTTCTTTATATCCACTGTATGGATGGGCCACAGTTTGTTTATCCATTTGCCTATTTATGGACATTTTGGTTGCTTCCAGTTTTTGGCAATCATGAAGAAAGCTGTGAGAAACCTTTGTGTCCAGGCTTCTGTGTGAAGGTATTTTCAACTCATTTGGGTGGATCCCTAGGAGCTCGATTGCTACATCGAATGGTAAGATTTTGTTTAGCTTTGTGAGAAACTGCCAAACTGTCTTCCAAAGTGGCTGTGCTATTTCACATTCCCACTGTGTATATAATATTATAATGTTATTGTGGTAACATATAGAGAACATGAAGTTTGCTATTTTAACTATGTTAAGTTTATGATTCAGTAGCACTAATTAATTACATTTGCAGTGCTGTGCTCCCAGCACACCGTCCATTACCAAAACTTTTTCATCACCCCAAACAGAAACTCTGTACCCATCACTTTCATCTATTTTCAATAAATGAAGCATCAGCTTCACATTCTCTGCCGTTATTCTATCTCCTGGTAATCTATATTCTAGATTCTATGTCTATGAGTTTACGTGCTATAATTAGTTCATATTTAGTGAGATCATACAATAGTTGTCCTTATGTGTCAGACTTATTTCACTCAACATGTCCTCAAAGTTCATCCATGTCACACGCATAAGGACTTTATTCCTTTTTATTGCTGAATAATATTCCATCATGTGTATTTAATATTCCATCATGTGTATTTATGTCTCCATCTTTTGGCAATTGTGAATAATGCTGCCGTGAACATTGGTGTACAAATGTGCACTTGCGTCCTTGTTTTCAGGTCTTCTGAGTATATACCTACTAGTGGAATTGCTGCATCATATGGCAGTTCTATACTCAGATTCCTGAGGAGCTGCCACACTTCCATAGCAGCGGTACCGTTACATTCCCACCAGCAGTGAAAAAGTGTTCCAATTTCTCCACATCCTCTCCAACACTGGTAATTTTCTGTTTTTTTTTTTGTTTTAATAGTTTTCTCATTTTTTAATTTTGGCTATTCTAGTAGGTGTGACATGATATCTCATAGTTTTCTTGTTTAAATATTTCCTTTGAGATATCTTCACATAACATGCAGTCCACCTAATATCTCATAGTTTTGCTTTCCATTTATCTATTAGATCATGAAGTCAAACTTCTTCTCATGTGCTTTTTAGCCATTTATGTATCCTCTTTGGAAAAATGTCTATTCCTGTACTTTACCCATTTTTAATTGGGTTGTTTGTCTTTTTATCATTGAATTGTAAGTTCTCTTTATATAACCTGAGGATCCTAATATATTTTAATTTATAATATATTTAATTTATATATTAATTTATTAATGCATGGTTTAGAATAATATCTGGCACCCAGGAAGTGCAATAGAAGTGTTGGCTCTTGTTACTAATATTAATAGCCAGTCCCTTAAAACTCACCACCTTTAGCACGTACTCTTTGGCTTGCTAAACTTACCCCTTCAACTCACTTCAGAAAGGATTCTTTGACCTGCAGATGCCCTTACAAGAGATCAGGGGATCTAACCCAGTCTGGGAGCGGCAGTGGAAGTTCAGTCTAAGCCCAGACTTCTGTGAGGGGCTACGTGCACCATGGAGTGAGGAAAAGAAGGCAGAGAGAGAAGACCCAGGCTGGAAGGCCAGAAAGGACAGAAGGGAGGAACTGCAGCTCGTTCTGAGAGGCTGTTGTTTGAAGCAGGTAGAGGAAGAAACAACAGGAGGGAGGCTGGAGGGGACAGGTCCTTATGAGCCACATTAGAAAGTCTGAGATTCATCGTAAGCCATCTAAAGACTTATTTAAATTAAACACTAGTACATGCAGCCTGCCCGAGGGGGTGTGGGAATCTCCCAGGCCCCTTCCTCCCATCAGCGATGAGACCACCTCCGTGCTTGGCGAGGGCCTGCCACCTCCTGGGTATGTGATCGAGGATGAGCTTCCAGAGCCCTGGATTCAGTTGTTTAACTTGTGCAGACAGCACTGTGATGACAAGAGCCTGAACGTTTACTGGGTTGCTGTGACGATTTTGCCACCTAACACAGTGGTCCCAGGCCAGCAGGGACAGCTTCACCTGGGAGCTTGTTAGAATTGCTGGTTCTCAGGCTCTACCCCAGATCTACTGCTTCAGCCACTCTGTGAGTGGGGCCCAGGCATCTGTGTGTTCACATAACATAAAACCTGACTTATGTGTCGTAAACAAATAGGCGTTTATTTTTCTCACCAACCAGAGCAGAGAGGTGGATAGTTGCTGGCTCAGAGAGGCTCTTAGAGACTCTGGCTTTTTCTGCTTTCATTCTCCTTAGCATGTTGGCCTTCATCCCTGTGTTTTGGTTGGTTTGCATAATGGCTCATGGTTGCATAATGGCTGCTATTCCTCCAACCATCACATCCACATTTAGAGAATGAAAAAGGGGCACTCAGTGAATCTGTTCCCAGGAGACCTCATATCTCATTGGCTAGAACCATGCCATGTGGCCAAGCTTAGCTTTGAGAAAGTCTGGGAAGTCAAGGAACAGGATCTGGTTTGGATTACTTACAATCCATTAGGCCAGGTACACTGTCATCATAGAAAACTGTGCTTCTGTTACAAGGAAGAAGGGGAAGGAGAAGTCCATTTAGGTGTGGCAGCTGCCATGAAGCTTTCTGCCATAAGGCTTGGGGCAGGTGTTGATCAGCTTGGTGGGGGAAATAAGTTCAGATTCCCTGTGTCAAGTCCATTCCAGAGAAGCCAGGCAGCCCATTCACTGGTGTTCTGCTGCAGGACTCGTATAAATCTCAATTTATGATAAGACACTGAGGCTCAGAGACAATAAGTGACTTGCCCACGTGTGCCACTGAGAATTGTTACAGTCAAGCCCCCTGATAACACCGGTCATATTGGCCTTAGTTTAAATCTACTCAGGCAACACAAAAGTTGGAGGGCAGCAGACTCCACAAAGCCACTCTTCCACCTGCAAGCCCAAGACCAGCCTCAGTTTCAACAGTTTGCTAGGACTGATGGAACTTCTGGAAAGCTGTTATACTCACAGTTACAGCTCATACGGGGACAGGACACAGATTAAAATCAGCTGTGGGAAGAAGAGGGTAGGGCAGGGACCAGGAGCGTTCCAATGTGGAGCCTCCTGTTTTCCTTCCAGGAGCCCTGAGAGTGCTGATGCCTCCGGTAACAACGTTCGACAATATGGTCACAGTGTTGTCGACCGTGGAAGTTCTCTTGAGCCTTTGTGTCCAGAGGCTTTATTGGGGTCTGGTTACATGGCCACCTGCATGGTGGATCTCAGTCTCCAGACCCTCCAGAAGTCCAACTGATACTGCATAACCCAAAACACCCAGCTCTATATCACCGTGTTGGTGTTTCAAAGGTCCACCCTAAATCCTATCTGGCTGTCCAAAGCCTAATTCCAGGAAAATTTTTTCCATAGTTTTCAAGGACCCTTCATTTTACTCACTGATATTTGTCAGTTAGATCTTATTCAATTCTCCTACCCCAAGGCTATTCATATTTTAATTATGATCTGATTACCATGGTTACCTTTGCAAAAGTATTATTGGAAAAAAATAATTTTAACTAACATGGCCTATTCTGCATGATTTTCCGTGCATATCATTTTTTTTTTTTTTGGCTTTTTAACAAGGGGAATTTAATCAGTTGCTAGTTTACAGTTCTAAGGCCGAGAAAATGTCCCAATTAAAACAAGTCTATAGAAATGTCCAATCTAAGGCATCCAGCCAGGGAAAGATACCTTGGTTCAAGAAGGCTGATGAAGTTCAGGGTTTCTCTCTCCAGTGAGAAGGCACATGGTGAACACAGTCAGGGCTTCTCTCTCATCTGGAAGGGCACATGGCGAATGACGTCATCTGCTAGCTTCCTCTCCTGGCTTCCGGTTTCATGAAGCTCCCCGGGAGGCGTTTTCCTTCTTCATCTCCAAAGGTCGCTGGCTGGTAGACTCGCTGCTTCATAGTGTTGCTCTCTCTGAATCTCTGCATATCATTTTTAATCTCCAGGTCTAGTAAAAAAGGATTCTAAACCACACCTTCCACATCTTTCTGCGCACAGTCCTTCCCCCATCACTGCTTTAGGTGGTTAGGCCTTGCGGGAAGGGATAGATGAGACAGGAAGAATGAGACCTGGCATGTTGAACTTGGATTTAAAAGTTTTAGGTGAGGATGGAGTGGGATTTGAAAGTTCCCACACTCCTCTTTTAATTATTTCCAATTATTACATTTATTTCACTTAAGGCAGTTACGTAGATAATTGAAAAGTTTTTTGTCTTTTCCAGAGGCAGTCCTCTGGCAGCCTCTGTTACCTTAGAGAAATTCCAGAGACTTTTTTTCCTAATGACCATGTTTGTTTATAGTAATTACAAAACTAAGGTTTCAACCCTGCTGCTCATAGGGGTTTTCTCTTTTTTTTTCACTTTAATGTACAAATTTATGTAATTATATAAGGGTGCCTATTTATTTTTAAGCAATTCAAATCGAGCACATTAAGAATTTTTCTGTCTGGAGGTATGAGAATAAACATTGAATAGGCAGGCAGACACACACACAAGCAGAAAGTTAGTTACACAGAAACACAAAAGTACTTTTTTTTTTTTTTTTTGCATGGGCAGGTACTGGGAACCAAACCTGGGTCTCTGGCATGGCAGCTGGGAATTCTGCCACTGAGCCACCATCACACTGCCTACAAAAGTATTTTTGAGAGGGACAAATAGAGGATTTGATATACATCATTTCATCCCATTTCTGCCCTTTTGCAGAACAATTTTAACTGTAATATTTTAAAAATATTTTATTGAGAAATCATCATACACATAAAGCCCACCCATAGTATACAATCAGTAGCCCACAATATCATCACATAGTTGTTATTCATTACTGTGATCATTTCTAGACCATATGCATCACTCCAGAAAAAGAAATCAAAGAAAAAGAAAACTCAAACATTCCTGACCCCTTCCTCTCACCGATCACCAGTATTTCAATCTACCCATTTTTAACCTGTTATCCCCCCTATTAGTTATCTATTTTTATCCCTATTTTTTTACTCACCTGTCCATACCCTGAATAAAGGGAGCGTCAGTCACAATGTTTTCACAATCACACATTCACATTGTAAAAGCTATATAGTTATACAATCACCTTCAAGAATCAAGGCTATCAGAACACAGCTCAACATTAACTGTAATGGTAGGTAGCTTTCTACAGAGCCATTCTCAGGCCATTTCTCTGCTGATTCTAAACCATGTTGAGGCCAGATTATGTAACAGAAATAAACCTTTATGTCATAGATTTATAACTAAAATCTTTTAGATTTTCAGTACAGCCCAAAGTTTCCCTTTTTAAAGACTTTCCGTAATTAGTAACCAATTAGGAAGATGCAATATAAATGCAGGGATGTACCAACTAAAAAATTTAAACAGATACTTAGCACTTACTATATTTAAGTAACACACCAATTAATAACTAGACTGAACACACCAACCAACAATTTTAATAGGCATCAAATGCTTAAGACATTGATAAACCATTAAACTAGCATGAAACACTTACCATACCTAGGTAACACACTGGCTAGCACTTAAACAGGCTTACTTAATTTCATTAAACATGAATTAATTGATGGATTACTTATTTTCCAGGAGTATACCCAACAGACAAATTTAGGTCAGGACTTTAAGCCCTGAACAGCATGGCACTCAAAAAGCAGAAAAGTGTAGAGGTCAGAGGAAGGGGGATTGTTCTGGAAGCAAGACCAGCCCTTAAAGCCAGGTCCACAGGGACTCGAGCTGCCATATTAACTCCCCAAACCACTTTTTTGTTTGTTTATATTTGTAAAATGTCTTTCTTACTTGTAAGGTCGAGCAGATTTACATATATTTTTGGCTATGTTTACTTCTTTCACAGAATGCTTATTTAGACTTGTTCTAGTTTGCTAGCTGCCTGAATGCAATCTACCAGAAATGGAATGGCTTTTAAAAAAGGGAATTTAATAAGTTGCTAATTTACCATTCTAAGGCCGAGACAATGTCCCAATCAAAGCAAGTCTATAGAAATGTCCAATCAAAGGTGTCCAGGAAAAGATACCTTGATTCAAGAGGGCTGATGAAGTTCAGGGTTTCTCTCTCATCCAAGAAAGCACATGGTGAACACTGTCAGGGTTTCTCCTTTAGCTGGAAGGGCACATGGCGAGCACAGTGTCATCTGCCAGCTTTCTCTCCTGGCCTCCTGTTTCATGAAGTTCCCTAGGAGGCGTCCTCCCTCTTCATCTCCAAAGTGCTGGCTGGTGGACTCTCTGCTTCGTGGTGCTGCAGCATTCTTTGCTCTCTCTGAATCTCCATTCTCTAAAATGTTTCCTGTTTTATAGGACTCCAGAAACTTATCAAGACCCACCCAAATGGGTGGAGACATGTCGTTACTTAATCTAGTTTAACAATCACTCTTGATTAAATCACATCTCCAGGGAGATGATCTGATTACAGTTTCAAACATGCAGTATTGAATAGGGACTATTCTACCTTTATGAAATGGGATTTTGATTAAAACATGGCTTTTCTAGGGTACATACATCCTTTCAAACCAGCATGTTCCACCTCTGGACCCTAAAAAAAAGACATGTTTTCCCCCTATACAAAATACATTAATTTCATAACAATATCAGAAATCCTAAACCATTTCAGTAGCAACACAAAGTTAGAAACAGTACAAACTCCTATCAAAGTTAGTCGCAGGCATGGTCTGTTCTAAGGCAAGGTTCTCCTCTGGCTCTGGACCTATAAAAACTCAAAACAAATTATTTTCTGCCAACATACAAAGGAGAAACATTCATAGGATACGTATACCCATATCCATAGGGAGGAAGGAACACAGAGGTCACAGGACTTAAGCAGTTCAAAAACCCACAGAGCAAAGTCCATTAGATTTTTTTTTTTTTTTTTTTTTACATGGGCAGGCATCAGGAATCAACCCAGGTCCTCAGGCATGGCAGGAGAGCACTCTTACATGCTGAGCCACGGTGGCCCACCCAGTCCACTGGATTTTCTAGAGTCATTCATCTTCTGGGCTTTAGAAAGAGGCAGTCCCGCCCTTTCCAAGGGCCTGCGGTGGCCTGCCTCTCTTTGAATGCAACCTTGGGGGACTTTGGGGAGACCACCTTTTTCTCGGCTCCACCCTCTCCAAGCACCTGGGCTGCACCCGGGCTCTCTGCCTTCTTCGAGGCACACGCTCAGCCCCTCCATGTGGTGGCAGCCAGGCTCTCCCCAAACCCCAAGGAATATAATGCTTCACTCTCTCCAAGGCCTGAGGCGGCATGACTCTTCCCAATCCATTCTTTTTTTTTTTTTTTTTAACTTTTTTTATTGTATAGTATAACATATATACAAAGCAAAGAAATAAAAAAGCAATAGTTTTCAAAGCACTCTTCAACAAGTGGTTACAGGACAGATTCCAGGGTTTGTCATGGGCTACCATACGATCCTTTCATATTTTTCCTTCTAGTTACTCCAGAATACAGGAGGCTAGAGGGCTTAAATACTTTTTTTATCATCACAATCGACTTTTTTTTTCCTTCTTTTTTTTTTGGTGAACAATAACATATATACAACAAAGCTATAAATTTCAAAGCACAGAACCACAATTAATTGTAGAACATATTTCAGACTTTGCTATGACTTCACAGTTTTAGGTTTTCAAAAACCTAAAACCCCAGCTGCTCTAAAATATGAGACTAGGGCAGGCCACGGTGGCTCAGTAGGCAAGAACGCTTGCCTGCCATGCCAGAGGACCGGGGTTCGATTCCTGGTGCCTGCCCATGTAAAAAAATTAATTAATTAAAAAATAATACTTAAAAATAAATAAATAAAATACGAGACTAGACGAGAAAAAGAAATACAAGGCATCAAAATTGGAAAGGAAGAAGTGAAACTATCACTGTTTGCAGATGATATGATACTATATGTCAAAAACCCTGAAAAATCCACAGCAAAACTACTAGAGCTAATAAACGAGTACAGCAAAGTGGCAGGTTACAAGATCAACATTCAAAAATCTGTAGTGTTTCTATACACTAGTAATGAACAATCTGAGGGGGAAATCAAGAAACGAATACCATTTACAATTGCAACTAAAAGAATAAAATACTTCAGAATAAATTTAACTAAAGAGACAAAAGACCTATACAAAGAAAACTACAAGAAACTGTTAAAAGAAATCACAGAAGACCTAAATAGATGGAAGGGTATACCGTGTTCATGGATTGGAAGACTAAATATAGTTAAGATGTCAATTCTACCTAAATTGATTTACAGATTCAATGCAATTCCAATAAAATCCCAACAACTTACTTTTCAGAAATAGAAAAACCAATAAGCAAATTTATCTGGATATTTCTTTTTCTAAATCGATGCAAATGGTCTAAGAAATGGTGAATTGCAACTATGTGATGATATTAAGAATTACTGATTGTATATGTAGAATGGAATATCTTAATGTTTTGTTTGTTAATTTTTTTAATTAATAAAAAAGTTTAAAATAAATAAATAAATAAAATATGAGACTAAAAGAGATATCAATTTAATGATTCAGCATTCATATTTATTTGTTAAGTTCTATCTTCTATGTATAATTCCACCATCACCTTTGATCTTTCCACCCCTCTCTTTGGGATTGTCTGGGCTATTGCAATTCTAAATTTTTTATATAGGAAGGGTTTTTCACTAATATGGGGTAGGGAGATGGAACTGTCTGATGTTCTGGAGCGGCTGGGCTAGGTTTCAGGATTTATCTGGACCAGGGACGCATCTGGAGGTTGTAGGTTTCTGGAAAGTTACTTTACTGCCTAGAACCCTTGTGGAATCTTATATATTGCCCTAGGTATTCTTTAGGATTGACTGGAATGGTCCTGGTTGGGGGTTGGCAGGTTATGACAGGTAGCAAGGTCTACCTGAAGCTTGCATAAGAGCAACCTCCAGAGTAGCCTCTCAACTCTATCTGAACTCTCTCTGCCACTGCCACTTTATTAGTTACACTTCTTCCCCCCCTTTTGGTCAGGATGGAATTGTTGATCCCACGGTGCCAGGTTTGGATTCATCCCTGGGAGTCATCTCCCACGTCACCAGGAAGACTTTCACCCCTGGATATCATGTCCCATGTAGTGGGGAGGGCAATGATTTCACTTGCAGAGTTGGGCTTAGAGAGAGTGAGGCCACATCCGAGCAACAACAGAGGTCCTCCAGAAGTAACTCTGAGGCATGCCTATGGGTAGTCTAAGCTTCTCTGCTACCTACATAAGCTTCACAAGAGTAAGCCTCATGATCAAGGGCATGGCCTATTGATTTGGGTGTCCCTAAAGTTTGACACAGTATCAGGAGATTCCCTGATGGTAAGGTTTAATAGTTCCATGGTATTTTTCCCCTCCCTCAGGGGACTTTGCCAATGCTTTTTGATTATCTCTTTAATATACTCTAGGATGTTTCCAGGCATTACAGTAATCTATACAGGATAAAAGACCGCTTTCTTATTCTGTGCTTCCTGTGTTTCAGTTGTTCAAATGAGCTATGCAGATAGGTTGAATTAGATTATGCACTACCAAAAATTTCAGTTCTAGACCAAATAAATCTTCCTTCCATTGGTTTCAAAGAGTATGTGTGGTTCTAAAATACAGACACTGTCTTCCTTACCCCTATGTTCTGAATTACTTTAGCCCCAACCTGTTTGATGTCATTCTTATCTCTAAATATAGGTTATATATATATGTATAAAACAGTCTCTCAAAACCCAATCCACTTTTATCCTGATGACCCACTCAAACAGTCAGATGTCCGGACATGGATCTGTAAATGGTTTCTTTCTCTGAAGCTTTGTAAGGTACCAAAAGGGTCTGTAGTGCCTGCAGAACAGAAAAACCTGATTGCTTAGCCTCTAGACTGAAAACAGTCCAGCAACCGCAGAAGCCTCGATTTCCTCTCGTTTGTTACCGTACAAAGGCAGTGGATTCCTTTGCCCAAAGCACTCAAATGACAATTCCTGAGATACTGGGGTTTCAGAAAGAAAAAATTTATTGCTAGGCACGAAGCAAGAGATCAGATGGCCCATTGGCCCAAAAACCTGTTACCCCGAACTGCACTCATTCTGATCATTTTACAATGTTAAAAGATGGGCAGGTTTTAGGATAATGAGCACAATGATCCCAGCTGATATAATAAGAGGTGATCTAATTATTAAGCATGCGCAGATCCATTACATGCTTAGTCACAGAACGTATGTAAGAAAATGGCAGTCTTAATATGATGATGGGTGTGGGGTTTTTTTGTTGTTTTTTTGTTTTTTATTTTGGCATGGGCAGGCTCTGGGAATCAAACCCGGGTTCTCTGGCATGGCAGCTGAGAATTCTGCCACTGAGCCACTGTTGCACTGCCCAATGGGTGTGATTTATTAGTATTATAATGAGGTACAGGTGACATAAGTTAAAGTCTAAGGTACTGTGCATGTCAGGTGGGCCTAGGGGGTTAGATCCAGTCTCAGTTTTCAGGAAAACTCTGGACTTGCGGTGGGTTAGTTCTGGGCTGACCCAGGACCCTTCATTAATAAACATTAGGTGATGTCTTTAATAATCGCAAGACTCTAAAGTTGAGAAATTGGATAAATGGGTACAAGTGAGGTGAGTCACAAGGTTTTTACAACCACAGAGGCACAACATAAAGGTTAAACAATCATTACCAGCAATCAAGGCAGCTGGATTACAGTTTAAAGATTTCAGGTATTTCCCTCTATCTACTCCAATATACCAAAAAGCAGTATCCATGTAATGATTTGATAACCATACTCATTCCTTAAATTCTCATTTCTTGGTTACACATTTACTGTGCATTACTCTTAACAACACTAGCTAAGGTAGGGAGAGCTATAGGGGCCTGCTCTCCCAGATTCCCCATCACCAACCTTTGGAGTGGGTGCCACTTCTCCTTCTACCAGGGGGAAGAAACCCAGGTGTATACCGCTTCAGGAAACCTGCCTGACTTCACCAGCTAACAACATGCAGGTGGGTTTTGTTTTTTTAAATTTTTATTGTGAAATAGCTTACAGGAAAGTTGCAAGGATAATTAAAAAACAATGCATAGAACTCTAATGAACCCCCCATTCAGGTTCCCAGATTTACTTTTAGCATCTTGCCACATTTGTTCTACCTTTTTTTGTTTTGTATGCTGCATGGTGGGGTCACATTTCATGCATATGAGTATCCCGTTATTGTAGCACCATTTGTTGAATTTTTTGTTTTGCTTGTTTGTTTTTTGGAAAGTGCATGGATCGGGAATTGAATGTGGGTCTCCCGCATTCCGTCTTTAAATATTTGAGAGTACTGTTGCATATATCACACTCCAAAACTTAACACTTTCAAGTATATTTCCCAAGAACTCTCACTTATGTCATCACCTTAAGTACAGTCATCACGTTCAAGAAATTTAACGCTGATGTTAAGTTTATAGCCCACGTCGGAATTTTTTTCAGTTGCCCCAGTAACGTCCTTTTGAGTATTTTTCTCTTCTGTTCATATTAGTTTCCAGTGCATACTCATGTTTTGCAATTAATTGTCATTGTCTCTTTCTCTTTTTAAATCCTGGAAACATATACAAGGTAAACTGTCCCATCTCAACCACTCCCAAGCGGACGTATTCAGGGGCATTAACCACATTCACAATTTGTGTTAAGGAGGCAGGTTTTAAACCTAGATCATCTGACTCCAGCATGAGATGTCACCTGCTGCTCTACACTGCAAACCAGCCACTTTGGCCTTGGAAAGAGCCCAGGAGCTGATGCAGGTGCGGTCCTCTAACTCATCAGGCAGCCTGTGTCTACTATGTTTCGATACAATTTTCTTAAGTATCTGTCGTGAGGCGAAGGGGTGCGCCACTACTACATGTTGACTCAAACGGGTTTAAACGAGAGAGTCAGGCGATATAGCGGCGTCCAAGAAATAGCTAGGAAGGGAAGAGGAGGCCCTGATTCACACCGAGGAAAGGCGTGAGGGGGTCAAAGCCAGCGGAGACCAGGAAAATAAGCCAGTCCCGGCCTGAGGGAAGCAGGGGAGGGTCGGTACAGGCTATGGGGCGTGACCTTGGGGGGCGCTTGTCCTGCTCGGGAGACCAAACGAGGCAGCTCTGGAGCTACTATTTTACAAACACAGACGGGCCTTACTTGCAGACCCTTCGCTCGGAGCAGGCTCTCTCCCTCCCTGATTTCCTAACTTTACTCAAAGGTCTTCGCCGCGAGGCCACCCCCATCCCAAGCCCTCGACCCTCCGTGAGTCTTCCGAACAGGCTATAGATTCTCCTTGATTTGGCTTATGTCTCTCCCCTGCTAGACCGTCAGCGCCACGACGGCTGGACCTCTGTCCGTCCCGGGCCGCAGGGCAGGGCCCGGTGCAGCCCATGAATACTGGCCGAGCTAATGAATGGCCCCAGAGGAGACGGCCACGGTCAGGGCCTGCCCAGCCTCGCCGCGCGGGCCAGGGATGAAGACGGTTCTCAGCCCCGGCCTGCCTGCGTCCCGCCCTCCCGGCCCACCTCGGGTCTCCACGTCTGAACCCCCAGACCCGACGGCCGCCGCGGACCACACGCCGCCGCCCCCATCCCAACCCATCCCATCCCCCAATCGCCCGCCGCCCCCGCCTCCGTGGCGGCCGCTCCGCGCATGCTCGGCGGCGTCGGGACGCGCGGCGTGCGGAGGAGGAAGACTGCTTGGGCGCAGGCGCAGAGCCAGCCCGGCCCGAGAGGGGCGGTGCGTCCCCTGCGCGTGCTACCCATGGGCCCCGCCCACCAACCGCGGCTCTCGCGCGGGCGCGCACGCGCACGGGGAGCGGAAGGGCGGGGGCGCGCGCACGAGGCTGGCGCGGGCGGCGGAAGCTCAAGCGACCGCCCGTGGTGGGAGGAGGGGAGTCGGCGCGTGAGCGCGCAGCGGGACCGCGGAAGGCGTGTGTGGAGGGGGGGCGGCCGAGGCGGACGGGCGCGCGCGCGAGGCTTCCCCTTGCTCGGTGACGGCGCCGGCGGCGGCCTCTTTGTTTGGTGAAGAGAGGCGAGACGCCCACTCTGCCCCCGGCCCCGCGCGGAGGGGCGGGGGCGGTGCCGGGAAGGCGACGCCGCCGGCGGCTCCCGGTAAGGAACGCGGGGTGCGGGGAGCGGCGCCGCGCGGGGCGGGGGAAGACGGTTTGAATGGAGCCGGGGCGCCGCGGGGGGAGGGGGCCGCTGGCGCCTGGAGCGGGGCCGGAGTACGGCGGCGCCCGAGGGCCAAGAAGCCCTGGCCCGCAGCCGCGCGCGCGGGCCCGGCCATAGCGGAGCGAGGCCGCGGTGGCTGCAGCAGCATCCGCGGGCGGGCGCGGGGGACTCCGGGCCGCGTGGAGACTGCGCGTCCACCCCCCCCGTGCGCGCGCCCGCCGGGGTCGCTGGACAAAGCTCGCCTCCCGCTACCGTCCCGGGGTCCAATCCCCCGTCTTCGCGGCTGCAACAATAGCCAGGCGTCGGGACTTTTCTGGCTACGTTCTAACCTGTCGGACCCCAGTGCGATCCGGGAAGAACCCAGGTGTGCCCGCTGCCGCCGGGACGCGAGCATCAGTAGCCCCCTGTGTAGTCCCAAAGCCGGCCTAAAAATGTATTTAAAAATCACGGCATTCTAGGTGTTCCAGGAAAGGTCAATGACTCCCCCAGTCCCGCGGAGGTAGCGACTTGAAAACGTTTGCCCCGAAGTGGGGGAGTTGGGGTGGCGGCGGCAAGTGCCTGGCAGCTCGGAGGGAAATGTTTGCTGTTGAAAGCATTGTTTTGTTTGGCACCCTTTTTTTCCCCCCTCCCTCCCAATTTATTTTCAACGTTTAGGCTCTTTTTAAATCGTGAACCTTTCCGGGAGTATTTTGGTGTCCGTCTTGATTTTTCTTTTTTTTTTTTTTTGTTTAGAGGGTGGATCCTGCGGGAAAGTAGAAAGTGGCAAGAGCCACTTCCCAAGCGTTTGAAACAAGTTTTCAATGTAAATTGTCAGACTGGATTCCACTGAGTGTGATTCCTGGCGCTGACAGTCGCCTGGCTGTGTGACCTTAGGCAAGTAGCTTGATCTCTCTGAGTCTCTGGTCTTCTCCCTAGTGAAATAGGGATAATATTACAAATGGAGTTGTGGAAGCCTGTAAAATGGTTCGTGGCGGGTGGAAAGCACTGTTTATTGTCATTTGTCTGGTTCAATCCCCTCTTTCATGGTTCAGCAAATAGTGGTTGAGTCCCTACTGGGTACCACATGGTTTGGGGTTGGATGCCCCTCTTTCATGGTGTAGCAAGTATTGGTTGAGTCCCTGCTGGGTGCCAGATGGTTTGGGGTTGGGTGCTTTCAAGACCAGTCTTGTAGAGGAAGCCGACCTTTAAATAGATGTGGGTGGTATGGGAACAAATCACTTTGGCTTATCGTTTAATCATTTAACAGCCTATCTAGAATCTGGGGGAGAGGGGAGAACCAGGGTTTAGGGAGGCTGCATGGAAGAGATGACATTCACACATACTCAGGGAAGATGCTCAGGGCTGGGTTTTGACTGGCAGGGATGCAGCTTTAGGGGCACCTTCCCTGACTGCCTGGTCTGGGTCGTTGCACCTGTCTGCTGCCCATGTTGCTTCCCCGTGTAGCAGTCACCCCGATTTGTAATTACACATCCATCCCACTCCAAGCACTGTTGGAAGGAGCCACGCCTTCCTGGTTCCCAGTGGCAGCCCAGGCTTGGCATGGTGCTGGGACCGGGATGTAAGCAGTGAGTGCTAGTTGCTGGTTTCAGTGTTTTAAGTTTCCAGGCCGGTGTTTGCCAAACTGTGGTCCCTCTGGAATTGAGGGTGTGTGGGCATCTTGGGCTGGTGATTAGTGTGGGGTAGTGGTGAGGAGGGCTCAATCTGGACTCAGACTTCCTGGGTTCACATTCACCCTACAAATTCCCAGCTTGACCTCGAGCAAGGCGCTTAACAGTTGATCCCCCAAATTGTGACCCTGTAAACGGTTGTTGGGGAGGGGGAGTGAATGAGATAGCAGGGGGAGTGCCTGGCACGTAGTAAGCACTCAGTTTGTTAGTCTTTATGTTTACTTCATCTTGTGTGTGTGTGTGTGGTCAGTCATCTGTTTTAGAAACTAAAAACATAGAGTCACTCTACACCCCAGAAGCCCCAGGTTTGCTGTGCTGATTATATAATGTGTGTGTATTTAATTCCTTTAAAATCAGCGCACATGCACTTATAAAGGAATAAATATCCCTCCCTCCGCCTCAGTCATCATTTCGTGTCCATCCTTTCTGGGGATGTTGCTGTTGGAGGTTGTGGGGCAGGGGAGTAGCATCAGCAGAGTCTGCTGTAGGGCTGTGCCGTGGTTCCCAAACTCTTCCTGTTGGTGAAAAGATTGATTTAGGTGAGCACCCTCACAACAGGAATAATTCTTTACAAATTGTTTGCATACACCTGCCCCTCCTTGGGGAGTAACCCTGGCCTACCCCTTAACACCTAGCCGTTTATTATACATGGAGAGAGGGGGAGGGATGAGGTATGTCGAGTGAGTGTCCACTTGAGAAAACATTCTACCAGCGAAGAAGCAGAGGTCCAAGGATATTTCATCACTGGGGGGCTCTGAAGTCAACCACCAGGTTTGAATCCTGGCTTCGCCACTTCTCCTCTCTGTGCCTCTGTGCAGTGGGGAGGGCAGGACGGCAGGTAGTGCAGCCTCACCCATGCTGGCCGTGCTTGGCCTCTGCCCTCAGTGCGACCCTGGCACAGAGGTCACCTCAACCCTAGACAGATGACAAGCAAGCGTGGCGACTCCTGGAGCTTGCGGGAAGGGACCCTACCACAGCTTCCCGGTTGGTGGAGTGGACGAGTGTCCTGTCCAGGGGACAGCAATGGCACCCCCTTGTAAGATGGTGGCCAGGACTAAGCAACACAGATATGACATGTTAGAAGAGTGGCAGGCGCATGGTGAGTACTCAGCAGCTGGTTGCCGCAGTCATTTGTTACAGTTCTAGAACATTCTGGTAGGTAGAGAGAGGGAGAGAGAATATATTTTTGTCTTACTACAATAGGTAGCATATAGCTACCAAAGTGGTAGCGCAGGAACCAACTCCTTTCTTTCGTCCTTTATATTTAAAAATGTATGCTTTGTAATTTTGCCACAAAGCCCTGGAATGGGGTGCGAGTGCTTGGCGGTGTAGGTTTTTAAGAATACTCACCCTTCATTTTCCCTGACACATATTTCTTCCCAACTTGTAACATTGAAACACTTAAGAGTGGAAAATTAAAAAAAAAAAAAAAGATCAGAATGTAGGGGCCGCGCAAAACCTTCTAGTATAGGCAGAAAGTAGCAGCTGCTGGGAAACTGGGGACCGTGCGTGAGGAGGAAACGTCAGAAGGGATTTAGGGCCCAGGTGAGCCGCCGATGCTGTTGGCCTTATAGATGTTGTCCCCCAGGAGGGGGATTAGGGCCGTTTCTGTGATCCGTGACTTCTTCCTTGGAGTTTCCTGTTGACTGCAGGTTGTTGGTAATTTTTGAGGGCGCAGGATTTCACGGGCCTGTGAAGTTCGGCCTCGGTCGCCTTCGTCCGTGGCAGGGGGCCGTGGGGAAGCCCCAGGCATAGCGAGGTGGTTGAGAGGTTGAATTTCACAGGGCAACAGGAAGGGAGACCCCGAAGCCCCTCCTTCTCCCTCATGACAGTGTCAGCAGGGCATAAACCACGCCCGGCCCCTTTCTGTCCTTCGAACTGGGGCTGCTTTCCAGAACCTCGCTCTGGGCCTGGGCATCTCCCACGTCTGTACCTGAGCCCTCGTCTCTGGGGACAGCCTGAATTTTGCTGCTTGGGAAATTCACCAGCCACAGACCTAACCAGGGAGTTTAGGCCCATTTTGAACAGCGACGGACGTGCATGTGGCCCTGTGGGGTGTTTTAAGTTCTCCGTTCACTGGCAGGTCCTGCCCGCTGGCTCAGGAGGCAGGTGGTCATGCGGCCGTCACCGCCTCACCTGCTGCAGCGGGATGTGTACCCGCCCAACCTGCACCCACATTCCCGCCGAGGGACGTCGCGGATGGTCTTGTCCCATCGCGAAGCTGAAGCCACCTGGCGAATGTGGCGAATGTGGGCCCTGGTGACCACCACAGGCAAGTCCGTCACCAGCTGGACCCCCACGAGAGCTGAGTGGCCTTGCCTACCTCCCTGGAGCGTCCCCTGGAGGCTTCTCCATGGCAGTCCTTTTCCCTGTTCACAGCTCCTGCCGTTCCTCAGCCTCTAGGGCCCTCTTCCCCTACCTGTGGATCCTGCCACAGTCGCGTGGGCCTTGGCGTCAGGCAGGCCTGAGGTAGAGCTCTCCCCTGGACATGACTTGGGCAGAAGACTTTATTTTCCAAGCAGCACCTCTCCGTTCCACCATAGGCCCCCCCGCCTCGGTCAGTGGTACCTCCCCTACCAGGCCTGGACCCAGGGCATTTCGGCCCCAACGGCAGGTTCGCAGGAAGCCGCGTGATGCCTAGCGGCCCTGCTGGCCACCTTAGCCGTCCTGGAACCCTCTCTTCGTTTCACTCATGCATGGATTCCACCCACCACCAGAGAAACCTTCTAAAAACATCGTCACACCAGCCAGGATTCCCACTGCGAAAATGTACCAGGCCACTAGCTGCAGTTGCCACCATTGTAGCTACAACTTGAGTCATTGTCCCGGGGTTGGAAGTGTCCGGCAAACATTGGCAAGGCAAAGCCACCAAGAACGTGCCCTAGGTCTCCAGGACAAATATGGCAGTGCTGTAGTAGCTAGCAGGCCCTGGTGTGGCTGCATGGATGGGCGCAGCAGCCCCCGCTGGAATGAAATGGAACCCGGGACACAACCCTGTTGGCATAGTCACCCCAAGGAGGGAGAGGTCAGTAATCACCCTGGCTGGGGTAATACTGAATTGATTAAAAACCAACTCGTAATTGCTACCAAATGCACGCATTGGGTACCCATCGAAACAGGGCATTATTGAAGAAATAAATACGTTCAAAGGCTTAGACGATAAAAAGATACCTTCTCAGGCCTTGTCACACCCCTTGCCCGGAGCTTTACAGTGCTTCTGGTGGCAGCTAGCATGGATTCCCACCTCCTTACTAACTCCCTCGAGGCCTGTGACCTGCCCTCCCCTCTCCACCTCTTCACCTGCTGCTTCACTCCTGCACCCTCTTGGCTCCAGCTGTGCTGGCTGGCATGTGTGCCTTGGATGCGCCAGGCATGGGCCCACCCCAGGGCCTTTGCAGCTGCCGCTCCCTCTGCTGGAACACTTTGCCCATCGATTTTGCTTTGGCCTCTGCTCAGGCGTCTCTACCACCGCAAGGCTGTGCTTGGCCAGATGATGGGACATGTGCACCCTCACAGCTGCATTGTCTCCCCGCTTGATTGCTTTTTCCATAACTCTCATACCCCTTATGTGACATCGTGACATTTTTATTGGCTTGTCTCTGCTGCTCTGTTGTCAGCTCCACTAGGCAGTGACTCTTGTGCATTGGATGCCCGGTGCCTGGACCCGCTTGGCACAGGGTTGGCACCCAGCTGGTGTTTCTGGGATGATTGACCACGTAGGCCCTGGGACTGTCGTCAGCTTGTCCTCAGCCCCGGGCAGTCCTGCAGACCCTTCTCGAGTCATTTCTCGGTGGGCATGGGTGCCACGCTTCACTGCCTTCTCTTGGCCCCTCTTGGACTCTGGATATCCCCGTCGTGGGGAACTCCCTCTCCACCCCCAAAGTGTCAGGTCTGGTGCTGGGTGTAGGTATCCTGCAGGGAGCATGGAGGTCCTGGGTGTTTCTTAGCATCCATGGAACTCCTCTTAACCAGGCTTTGGAAAGAGAAAGAATAGAAGGTATCAGTGTAGCATAGGGCGTGTGGGTGAGGGCACATTTGTGAAACGTGTTACAGTATTTTTAACAAACTAACCTCCCTCTTCTTCAATCCTCATCCTCCCCCAGTAACCTCTTCTCTACCTTCTGTTTCCACGAATTTGCTATTTCTGGTCATCTCTTGCAAGTGCAGTTGTACATTTGTCGTTAGGCGCCTTGTTTGTTGCGCTGAGCCTGATGGTTTTCCCACGTGGCGGCATGTCAGGACTTCATCCTTTCTTTTCGCCCTGTGATAGGGCGTTGTGCGTCTGTACCACCTTTCATTTGTCCATGCAGAGTGACTTGTGCGTTTGTGCTGTGTTACATCATGAATGCATCATGGTCAAGGAGTTTGAAAAGCAATGGTCCAGTGGGTAGATGGGCTTGTGTTTGCATCCTGGCCGTGTAGACATCTCCCTGTCCACTCAGAGTGTAAGCGCCTGGAGGGCAGAGAGCTGTCCTGATTGGTCTTTCTCTCTGAGGCATTGTAGGTGCTTTTAAATATTTTTCAAGTGAGTGAAAATATAAGAGGGAGGCAGGTTGTAATTAATGAAATCATGTATAATTCCTACTGCTAACAGAATGCTTGGTAGCAGTTTGGCTTGTCTGCCTTGTAGGTAGAGCTGAAAAGATATTGTAATTTATCAACCTAAAGTGATTTTTTCATTGCTGAAATGCACTTCCTTTTTTTTTGTATTTTTTAATTTATTAATTTTAAAAAATTAACAACCGAATGAAAACATTAACATATGGTCATTCCGTTCTACATATATAATCAGTAATTCACAATATCATTGCATAGTTGCATATTCATCATCAAGATCATTTCTTAGAACATTTGCATCAAATGTTCTAAGAAGTAAAAAGGAATAAAAGAAAAAGAAATAAAAAGACAACAGAAGAAGAAATATAACGAAAACAGAAAAAAAAAGATTATACATACCATACCCCTTACCCCTTCCTTTCATTGATCATTAGCATTTCAAACTAAATTTATTTTAACATTTGTTGCCCCTGTTATTTATTTTTATTCTGTATGTTCTACTCATCTGTTGGCAAGGTAGATAAAAGGAGCATCAGACACAAGGTTTTCACAATCACACAGTCACATTATGAAAGCTTTATCATTATTCAATCATCATCAAGAAACATGGCTACTGGAACACAGCTCTACATTTTCAGGCAGTTCCCTCCAGCCTCTCCATTACATCTTGAATAACAAGATGATATCTACTTGATGCATAAGAATAACCTCCAGGATAACCTCTCAACTCTGTTTGGAATCTCTCAGCCATTGACACTTTGTCTCATTTCCCTCTTCCCCCTTTTGGTCAAAAAGGTTTTCTCAATCCCTTGATGCTGAGTCCCTATTCATTCCAAGATCTCTGTCTCATGTTGCCAGGAAGGTCCACACCCCTGGGAGTCATGTTCCACGTAGACAGGGGGAGGGTGGTGAGTTTGCTTGTTGTGTTGGCTTGGAGAGAGGCCACATCTGAGCAACAAAAGAGGCTCTCTTGGGGGTGATTCTTAGGCCTAAATTTTAAGTAGACTTGACCTATCCTTTGTGGGGTTCATATCAACAACCCCCAAGACTGGGGGCTCAGCCTATAGCTTTGGTTGTCCACACTGCTTGTGAGAATATCAAGAATTCAACTTGGGGAAGTTGAATTTCTCCCTGTTCTCACCCACCATTCCCCGAAGGGGACTTTGCAAACACTTTTCCACTCACTGATGGAATCACTCTGGGATTCATCAGGGCATCACTCTGGACAAATCAACAAAATCTCATGTCCTACCTGAGATTCCAAGTACTTATAGCGTTCAATCAAGCTATCTACATAAGTTATATTAGGAAATGCACTAGTCAAAATACAAATTTTGTACCAAATAAACATTTTTTTAATGCACTCCCTTTTACATGTAGGGCAAGACTTTGCTTCTTAGTTATATTGCAGGAAACTCCCAGCCTAGGGGGAGCAGGGTCACCCTGGGAGTCAGCCATCTGCAGCGCTCCCAGCGACCACAGATGCCCTGTCTCATGTTGTTTCAAGGTTCACCAAGGAGAGCGCCCGACGCTGTCAGGTCCCACGTGGAGGGGTTTTGTAGTAACATCCTAGTGGAGATGTCGTTTTGTAATTCAGTTGTAATACATTGGGGTTGGTGAGTTCCTCCCAGGGACCTGCCATTACTTGACTTCCCTGTGGCCTCTCTGCAGATGAAATGTATCCAGGAAAGAATTTCTCCAAGCTCAAGAAGTAAAGTAACATATCTTAGAGTCAGGCTTAAGAATGCTGGTTGGCTCTGTTTCCTAGGTTTGCTAAAACAAATGATCCCGAACAGAGAATTACTCTCTCAGATTCCAGAGGCTGGGGGTTGGAAATCAAAGTGCGGGCAGGGCAGGGCTCTCTCTGAAGCTCCAGGGAAGAGTTTGTTCCCCTCTTCCCCTTCCGCCGGCCTCCTGTGGTTGTCTGCCCTCCGGGGCCCGCGGACACCTCACTGCAGGCCCTGCCTCGGTCCTCAGGTGCCTTCTCCATGTGTGCTGTGGCTCTGGGGCCGCATTTCCCCCTTCGGAGGACCCCACTCATTTTGGATTTATCCCCCGCTCCCCAATCAAGCATGACTGCGCCTTAGCTAATTCCATCCGCACAGACTCTCTTTCCAAATGAGTCCACGTTCATAGAGTACTGGAAACATCTCTTTGGGGGCACACTTGGCCCACTGTGGTTCTCTGGCGAGATTAAAAGCCCCCTCACCCCACAGGCAGATTTCACAGGGTGTCCGGTCTCCTGGCAGCCTCCCGGCCACGGAGCCAGTCACTTTTTTATCGTGTAAGAGAAACGCTAAGGGTGGTACGAAACAAGAAACCAAGTCTGCTTCCACTTTTGACCATCAACAGGTATTTCTATTTTGAATGATATATTTTTTTAATTTTAATTTAATTTTATTTTTTATTAATTTTTAACTTTTTAAAAAATATATAACAAATGCAAACATTCTTAACTTATGATCATTCCATTCTACATATATAATCAGTAATTCACAATGTCATCACATAGGTGCATATTCATCATCATGATCATTTCTTAAAACGTTTACATTAATTCAGAAAAATAAATAAAAAGACAACAGAAAAAAATTCATACCATACCCCTTACCCCTCCCTCTCATTGATCACTAGCATTTCAATCTAAATTTATTTTAACATTTGTTCCCCCTATTATTAAATGATAATTTTGATGAAGTCGAAAGTAGGTGGAAAACAACTCCGTCCTCAGATCCTTAAATCTTTCTCTTTTGTTTCTGCCGAAGGACTTCAGTGAATATCTCTCTGGATATTAATCTCATGGATGTTTTTCTGAACTAGGTTTTTCCCTTTAAAAATAAAGAAAAAAAAAGCCCGATTGCAACCATACTAGATGATTTTTTTTTTTTAAAGAAACAAAACCAAAAAGCCACCAGAGATCTGTGATGTGCAAAGTGCCCATTGCCCTCGTCAGCCTCTGGAGAGACGCACCACCGGGTGTCGTCTTCGGGCTGCTGCATGGGGACCCCCACGTGTGTGTGTGATTCTCAGCAAAACGGGGCTCCAGCTAAATTTTGTCACCCTTCTTTTCCCTGCTTTTGTCTTGGGTCATCCTCTGTGTCTGAGTGTACGAAACTACCTCATTCTTTTTTTTTTTACATTGTGGCAAAGTATACATAACCTAAAATTTACCACTTTTAACTGTTAAAAAAAATCATGTGAAGCTTGTGACAGTTTAAAAGAACAGCTTCAGAATACATCTGTATTTTAACCGTCTTTCATGTGAACAGTCCGGTGGCATCAAGTCCTTTCACAAGGCTGTGCAGCCATCACCCCTATTTCCAGAACTTTCTCATCATCCCAAACAGAAACCTTCCACCCATTAAGTGGTAACTCCCCATCCCCTAAACCTCCAGCCCCTGTTCTAACCCCTTTTTTTTTGGCTTTTTTTTTTTTTTAACTTTTTTTTATTAATTAAAGAAAAATTAACAAACAAAACATTAGGTATCATTCCATTCTACATATACAATCAGTAATTCTTAATATCATCACATAGTTGCATATTCATCATTTCTTAGTACATTTGCATCGATTTAGAAAAAGAAATAAAATGATAATAGAGAAAGAAAACTATACGTACCATATCCCTTACCCCTCGCTTTCATTTACCACTATTTCAAACTGAATTTATTTTAACATTTGTTCCCCCTATTATTTGTTTTTATTCCATATGTCCTACTCTTCTGTTGATATAGTAGCTAAAAGCATCAGACACAAGGTTTTCACATTCACAGAGTCTCATTGTGAAAGCTATATCATTGTTCAATCATCATCAAGAAACATGGCTACTGGAACACAGGTCTACATTTTCAGGCAATTCCCTCCAGCCTCTCCGCTACATCTTGAACAACAACGTGATATCTACTTCATGCAGAAGAATAACCTCCAGGACAACCTCTCGACTCTGTTTGAAATCTCTCAGCCATTGACACTTAGTCTCATTTCACTCTACCCCCTTTTGGTTGAGAAGGTTTTCTCAGTCCCTTGGTGCTGAGTCCCAGCTTGTTCTAGGATTTCTGTCCCACGTTGCCAGAAAGGTCCATACCCCTGGGAGTCATGTCCCATGTAGACAAGAGAAGGGTGGTGAGTTTGCTTGTTGTCTTGGCTTGGAGAGAGAGGCCATATCTGAGCAACAAAAGAGGTTCTCTTGGGGGTGACTCTTAGGCCTAATTTTAAGTAGGCTTGACCTATCCTTTGTGGGGTTAAGTTTCATATGAACAAACCCCAAGACTGGGGGCTCAGCCTATAGCTTTGGTTGTCCACAGTGCTTGTGAGAATATCAAGAATTTAACTTGGGGAGATTGAAATTTCCCCCGTTCTCACCATTCCCCGAAGGGGACTTTGCAAATACTTTTCCACTCACTGATCAAATCACTCTGGGATTCATCGGTGCATCACTCTGGACAAACCAACAAAATCTCATGTCCTACCCAAGGTTGCATGTACTTAGGCTAACCCCGTTCTTTTAAAATGGTGCCTGGGGTTTTGTGGGGGTTCTGGTAGCTGGGTGATTCAGTGCTTGTCAGAGAAATGGAGGGGATGTGGCTAAGTCCCTCTTAGACCTTTTGATCCTGGGGACCCAAGACCCTGTCCTCCATTTATGGCCTCCCGGACATTTGCTGAAGCATCTTCGCTTTCAGCTTTTAGCTTCTTGTCCCTGAGCGGAAGCTTTGCCTTCTATCATCACATCCCAAGGCCTGGGCACACCAGACCAGTTCAGGCTCACGCTGACTGACTAGCTCCAGGCTCACATCCTAGTGGTTTTGCCATTGCAGCCCATGTTCCCTTGTCCTTTGCTTCTCTCATCTGCTTAGGTGTGACCTCCAGGTTTGCTGCATCTTTCGAGTTCGTAAATCCCAGCCGGGCTGCCGTTGGGACTTGGAGCGAAGGGATGTATTGCAGAAGTCCAGGCAGCAACACTGAAACTATCGGAAAACCCCGAGGCCTTAAGGAATTTGCTGGAAAAGCCAGCTCCTTAGTCTCTTGTGTAGAAAGGGCTGGGGGTGCTTGGTGACAGGGGAAGTAGGGGTGGGAGAGAGGGGTGTGCTTTGCCCTCAGTGCCCCCCCCTCCTGGGACTGTGCATCCGGCCCTCCCTGTGCCAGCCCCTCACTGCAGGGCTGTGGAACCCGGCCCCCTGCCGTGCAGCTGTCAGCCCTCCAGCCCCTCAGGACGGGCTGGTTGGCTGAGGGGAGCCTGATGTGCGCCATGAACAGAACATTCAGGGAATGTGCTGGGGACCAGGGGGAGGGGAGGAGGCGGGTGCAGCCGCCCGGCCCTGGGCCCTCAATCGCCAGGCGGACCGCGGCCCCTGTTGCTGGCCCCGCTTGCACCCAGGCCTGTGCCACACAGCCTCTGCCTTCCCAGGGCAGAAGCAAGCCTGTTGCCTCTGAACTGCGGGTGGGAGCCTTGATCAAGGTGTGGGGGGTAGGAGCTGAGCTGAGGAAGGCGGCTGCGCAGCGCAGAGCCTCGGGCTGTGCCTCGGCCAGTGCTTCGGGGTGCCCGCATCCGTCTGCGGGGAGGAGCCCCTACTTCGGGGGCTGGACGGGGGACTGAAGGCCTCGCTCCACTACTTTGCACTACTCCTGGTGTTTTCCTTTTGTACCCCATTATTATTACTTTTTAACTTGTCTGTCTGTACCGTGGATAAAGAGAGCACCAGACACAAGGTTTTCACAAGCGCACAGTCACATTGTGAATGTTTTGTCTTTATACAATCGTTTTCAAGAATCAAGGCTCCTGGTACACAGCAGTTTCAGGTACTTCCCTCCAGCCTCTCTAGTACACCATAAACTAAAAAGGGGCTATTTATGTAATACATAAAAATAACCTCCAGGATAACCTCTCAACTCTGAAATCTCTCAGCCACTGAAACTTTATGTTGTTTCATTTCTCTTTCGTGGTCAAGAAGGTTTTCTCAATCCCATGATGCCCGGTCCCGGCTCACCCCCAGGAGTCCTGTCCCACGTAGGGGAAGGGCAGTGAGTTCACCTGCCAGGTTGGCTTAGAGAGAGAGGTCAGGCCCCCTTCCTGTTACTCACCACGTCGTTCCATCCAGAAATGAGCCTGCTGGTGGTGGCCACGTACGCTTAGCCACCCAGTCGAGCCTGACGCTGCAGAGACAAAAGCTTCTGGAGCAAATGCCATTTTGAAAAGCCCACCCTGGAACCCCGTGGCTGTTCCAAAACAGATGCTGGTGCCTGAACTGAACTCTTTGGCCGGCTGCTTTGCATGGTCATGGTGAAGCCGCAGTTGGGAGTAGAGTAGCCAGTAACCACAGGCAGGGGCGGCTCCGTGGGTTTCTGTGGAAGGAGGAGGGAAGGGGCCCAGTGCCCAGGGTAAACCACCCTTGGAAGAGTACAACTTGAGTCACCTTCCAGTGGGTGCGCGTCACCCTTGCTACTGTTAAGAAAAGATCCATTTTCAGAGATGGTGAACATTTTATTTGGCTGTCCGTTTAGTTGGCTTGACTTAGAATAGAGACCTCTGAGTGAGAGAGACACCGTTAAGTCACCAAACGCTGCAGGATTCCTTTAGTATTTTTCCCTCCCTGCTGTGTTCTGGGGGCTGGAGGGCCGAGGCAAGGGGGCAGGGGGAGGCCCAAGGAGCCGGCCCCACCCGCCCTGGCGTTGTCCTCTTCTCCGGCTCCCACCTGGGAGGTATGTGGCAGGTGCCCAGGCCCCATGGGCCAGCGCGTGGCAGCGCTTCCGAGACCCAGAATTTCCATCTCGGCAAAGGAGATGCAGGGTACAGGTACTTTTACCTGCACCAGAGGCCAGGGTGGCAGCTTGTCATCATCCCAGCACCGGTTCTGTAGCAAAATGGGAGGTTTCACAGAGAGCAGAGTCGGGTTGGATTTTACTTCCCTGTGAATTTGCCTCGCTTTCATTAAAAAAAAAAAGTTTGGTTTCTGCAAACAAAAACAGGGAGCCCTGACATAAGCCATTGTTGTATGGCTCATCGTATTGTCATAACAATGCTCTCCTTGGTTGTAAGGAAGGGACCACACTAGTTCAGAGTGTTAAAAACGGGGGCTGGTGTACGGGACCTCTGATTTCCTGCATGATCTTTCAGTAAACCTACAACTTCCCTAATTGAAAAAATGCCGGGGAATTCCGTGAGTGCCTGGGGGGTGCACCCTAGAGGCAGGTCCAGGATTGTGACTGGGGGGTCCCCCCTGCAGTCCTGGGCAGCTCTCTGCATCCCTGAGGAACCTCCAGCCTCCTACCACCATGGACGCCCACCCCCTCCAGGCCAGGGGACCTGACCCGCCGCCACCGGTCCAGGAGGGTGAGGCAGGGCTCCAAGGGTCCCAGGCGGCCAGCACTTACCTCCATGTGTGGCGGGAAGGTGGGCGGTTGAAAGTTTCCGTATTCTTGTGTTCTCCAGATTTCAGCCGTGAGAATGTCCGGCTTTCTTCTCTTTTTGAAAACTAAAGAAAATTTTAGTTTAAGGCTATATAACTATACAACAGGCTCAGGGTTACCTGAAAACAGACCCCTTACCATGTTTACCAACATTGTTGTTATTTTAATTTTTATTGCGATCTCGTCACACACCACGCAGTCCATCCAAAGCGTACAATCTGCGGCTCACGTTGTTGTCACATAGTTGTGTATTCATCACTGTGATCACGTTTAGAACATTTGCATCACTCCAGAAAAAGAAATAAAAAGAAAAACCCTATCCATCCTGTACCCCTTACCCTTCCTCTCATTGACCACTAGTGTTGCAGTCTACCCAGTTTTTTTTTTTTTAACCCCTTATTCCCCTGCCATTGTTCATTTTTTGTCCTTATTTTTTTACTCACCTTTCCATACCCTGGATAAAGGGAGCATCAGCCACAAGGTTTTCACACTCACACAGTCACCTTGGAAAAGCTGTATGCTTCTTCAGGAATCAAGGCTATGGGAACACAGTTCAACATGTTGGTGTTTTTTTTGTTTTGTATGCTATTGTGCCTGGGGTCACATTTTATTCTTTTTCCATGTGAGTATTCCCTTATTGCAGCACTATTTGTTGAATTTTTGTTTGGTTGGTTTTTTCTTTCTTTTTTGCTTGTTTGTTTTTGGGAAGTGCAAGGGCCAGAAATCAAACCTGGGTCTCCTGCGTGGCAGGTCAGAATTCTACCACTGAACCACGTGTGCACCCTTCACGTTGGGTTTTTCTTTTCCGTCTTTTTTTTTTTAACATGGGCAGGCACCAGGAATTGAACCCGGGTCTCTGGCATGGCAGGTGAGAACCCTGCCTGCTAAGCCACCATGGCCTGCCCTACACTGGGTTTCTAAAAGCTGATTTTTAGATTTCTGTAGAGACTCCAGGCTATACAGTTCTGGATATTGATTTTTAGGTTTTTTTTAACAGCAATATTTGTCAAACATCAGATATTTGACTGTCACTCCTAAGTATTTCAGGTATCAGAGTATCATTATATAATACTTCTCTTTATGTGACTCCACTTTTTAAACTGAAGTTCCTTTATTTTAAAGGAAACTCGGTCTCACTGCCTTACATGGAAGACCAGTGTCACCTGCCATACATATGTGTTTCTGTTGAATTTATGAAGGTCCCATCAGAGGCTGTGGTGTGCTGAAGCTTTGAGCCTTTGTCTTGCCCTCTCCTTAAATTTGAAGGTTAGCAGATATGGGAGCCGTGTGAGGGGCATATTGGCTCCACGCTGAGCACATTCTCCTTGGTGTGATCAGACATCCGGAGGAGGGAGGCTCAGGTGATCCCTTGGCCCCTGCCTCCGCGGCCCTGACTTGCTGAGATCCATGCCTTGCTTTTGTAGGCTCTCTGATTAGATTTTTGAATTGTGGTCACATTTATATAAGCATGAAGTTTGCCATTTAACTTTTTTGTTTGTTTGTTTTTGCATGGGCCAGCACCAGGAATTGAACCTGGGTCTCTGACATGGCAGGTGAGAACTCTGCCTGCTTGAGCCACCATGGCCAGCCTAACCATTTTTGAGTGTACAGTTCAGTGGCATTAATTACTTTTACAATGCTGTGCCACCATCACCACCTTCCATGACCAAACGGTTTTGTCACCTAAAACAGAAACTCCGTACTCTGTAATCAACAACTCCCCATTCCCCTGCCCTCAGCTCCCCCGTCCATAACCTCTGATCTACAGTCTGTCTCTGATTTTGCATATTCTAGATACTTCATACAAGTGGATTTGTACCATCTGTCCTGTTGTGCCTGGTTTACTTTACTCAACGTGATGACTTCAAGGTTCATCTTTGTTGTAGCATGGATCAGAACTTCATTCCTTCTTGTAGCTGAATAATATTCCGTTTCTGTGGCTGGATCACATCTTGTTTATCCATTCACCTGTTGATGGACGCTGGGGTTGTGCCCACCTTTTCGTGTTGTGCATAGTGCCGTGATGAACATTGGTGTAAAGTATCTGCTTGAGTCTTTGTGTGTATCCCTCAGAGTGGAATTGCCTCTGATTCTGTGTGTTAACTTTTTGCGGAGCCACCAGGCTGTTTTCCAGCGGTAAATAAAGGTTCCGGTTTGTCTGCATCCTCGTCAGCACTTGTTGTTCTCTGTTTATAATAATAGCCGTGCTGGGGGCATGGAGTGGTATCTTGTTATGGTTTTGGTTTGCATTTCCCTATTGGCCAACAATGTTGAGCATATTTTTGTGTGCTTTTGGGCCATTTATTTGGAGAAATGTCTATTCAGGTCCTTGGCCCACGTTGTAGCTGGGCTGTTTGTTTCTTGTTGTGTGTGTCTGATCTGATTCTGTGTCCCCGAGATTACTCCCTCCAAAAAGGACGGAGGAGCAAGGCTCGGGCAGTCGGGAGCTGTCACTGCCTGGTGGTGACTCCGGCCTGACCTTGCATGGGCCTCCGTGACCTGCCTGGCTGTGGCCGCGGTCCCCAGACTGACCGAGACCTCTTTCCAGCAGGAGACCACTGTCCGTGGCTACCGTGAAGATGTCCACATCGGACCCACCCCTGGGCGGGACCCCACGACCAGGGCCTTCCCCGGGCCCTGGCCCCTCCCCTGGAGCCATGTTAGGCCCCAGCCCGGGACCCTCACCGGGCTCTACTCACAGCATGATGGGGCCCAGCCCGGGTCCTCCCTCAGCCGGACACCCCATCCCGAGCCAGGGGCCTGGAGGGTACCCTCAGGACGGCATGCACCAGATGCACAAGGTAGGCACCCCGCACCCCCTCCCCTACGAGTACCCCCTGTCTGAGCTGGGGTTCTTGCTGGGGGTGGGGCATGGGGGAAGCCAGCCCCTTCCCCTCCCCCTGGGGGTCACAGGCTCCAGGCCACATATGGGCCGACCCCTCCTAGGGAGGCCAACAGAAGGGTCTCCATGTGGCCTGGCCTGGCCTGGCTCGGCTCCGACACCCAGCCTGGCCCACAGCCTCAACCTGAGGAGGGTTCGGGCATGTGGGGCCCCCCCTACCCAGCCTGCGCTGGGCCCACACACTTGGCGTTGGGAGGGGAGAGGTCACAGTCCCCTGTCCTGCCTATCAGGCTCCCTGCAATGATGAACGGGCAGCCCAGCCTCCAACTGAGACCACAACTCGGCCGGGAGCTGCTGCTCGCATTCTTCCCAGTGCATCTGGCCATCTCCCTGGCCGCTCCGCTCGCCCTGTCTGAGCCCAGCTCAGCTGGCCCCTGGCTACCAGCTGCGCAGGGGGCCCATGGCCGGGGCCTGTCTTGCTCGCTCGTGCTGCGAGAACTGCTGTGTGCCTGTTTCCGGTGGCCTGGCCTCTCGTCTGCCCCACGCTGACTCCGCTCTCTCCCGTCTGTTGTTGCAGCCGCTGGATTCCCTGCACGAGAAGGGCCTGTCAGATGACCCCCGCTATGGCCAGATGAAAGGCATGGGGATGCGGTCGGGGGCCCATGCAGGGATGGGGCCGCCCCCCAGCCCCATGGACCAGCATTCCCAGGGTATGATTTGTTTGTTCCCCTCCTGCCTGGCCTTCATGGTACATTAGGGAGATCCAAGCTGGGTTTCACCCTGATGGGTGCAGGTGGATCCAGGGCGGTGCAGGAGAGGGAGGGGAGGTGCTGCCCTGGGGACTGTCTGGGGTCCCTGGCTGGCCTTGTCCTGGCCATAGTGGCTTAGAGCAGCCCTGTGGGACAGAGTCGCGACAGCGCCATGTGTCAGGTGAGGGCTGGTCACAGAGCCTGCGAGATCTGCCAAAGACAGATGGCTGAGGTGGGGCCTGGGACTCTGTTCTCACCAGCCCTCCAAGTGGCTTCGATGTTTGGGAAGTGAGGGTGTGGGTGACTCACCACCCTGCCCTGTCAGGGACCAGAGACTCAGTTTCCTCAGGGTTTCTGCAGGTCATGGAAGTGGGGGGCTTAGGCTGGGCCAGGCGGAGAGGGCACAACTTATGTGAAGGCAGGAGGGAAAAGGAAGCCGAGGAAAAAGGCTGGATTTCTGTTGCCCGTCTCAGCCATAAGCATTGGCAATTCCCTGAAACGCAGCTGGAACAGAGCTGACTGTACAGACTGGCAGGCCGTGACTGTGTGTAGACCAGCAGGCCCTGGCTGTGTGCAGACCGGCAGGCCGTGGCTGTGTGCGGACCGGCAGGCCCTGGCTGGTCGTGGTGGCCCACAGCCTTGGGGTTGCACCTGCAAGCGCAGCAGAGAGGTTGCCGGCACTGCCTCCGCCTTGAAGGTCCCAGGGAGAAGCTTTGGCAATGGTCAGGAGTGATGGTCTCATGGCAGTGAGAGTGCAGCTGACACCCCTGGGCTGTGCATGTGGAAGTGGCTGAAATGGGCTATGTTTCACTGTGGAACCGTGACCACCGTGAGAGTATAAAGGAGAAAGTCCCGGAAGATGTGCTGCCAGGTAACCTGTGGACTGTGTCTCCCCACAGGCTACCCCTCACCCCTGGGCGGCTCTGAGCACGCCTCCAGCCCGGTTCCGGCCAGCGGCCCATCCTCGGGCCCCCAGATGTCGACTGGGCCAGGAGGCGCCCCGCTGGATGGTGCTGACCCCCAGGCCCTGGGGCAGCAGAACCGCGGGCCCACGCCGTTCAACCAGAACCAGCTGCACCAGCTTCGGGCGCAGATCATGGCCTACAAGATGCTGGCCCGGGGGCAGCCGCTCCCCGACCACCTGCAGATGGCCGTGCAGGGCAAGCGGCCCATGCCTGGGATGCAGCAGCAGATGCCAACGCTACCTCCTCCCTCTGTGTCCGCCACTGGCCCTGGCCCAGGCCCGGGCCCAGGCCCGGCGGCTCCTAGTTACAGCAGGCCCCACGGTAAGGCCCCACGGGCGTGGGGAGACCCAGGCAGGTGGGCGGCATCCTGCCCTCCAACCCTTGCTGGGGCCTGGGCCGCGGGAGGGGCTTGCTGCTTGGTGTTTCCCGTACCCCTAGAGCCGCCTGCCCCAGGCATGGTGCTGGTCCACACCCTGGGTGCGGCTAACCCTCTCTTTGTGTTTCTCTCTTGCACGTAGGTATGGGAGGACCCAACATGCCTCCCCCGGGACCCTCAGGTGTGCCCCCCGGAATGCCAGGCCAGCCCCCCGGAGGGCCTCCCAAGCCCTGGCCCGAAGGTAACTTCCTACTCATGATGGGATGGGCATGTTTTGGGCTTGCTGGCTGCACACCGAGGTGAGCCCGGTGGAGAGAGAAGGGACAGCCTTTCTCAACAGGGCCTGCAGCCTCATCCTTTACCTCACCTGTCACTGCTTCTTCCCAGAGGCTGTGTTTGACTCCCCGCCGCTGTTCCTGCCCACCAGGGTCCTGGGGGTTGTGGTTATTCTGGGGTCTCTTCAAGAAACCCCAGAGTGGGAGAGAGTGAGGCCAGTGCACGCGCCCACTGCAGGGCCCCCGTAGTCCCTTAAAGACACACCCATGCCCACCCCTCATTCTGGGGTCCCAGCGTCTCCTCCCCCTGACTTGGATTTGGAAGCTCCCCCTAAGCAGTCCATCCGCTGCCAGACTGGTTCCCCACGGGTCCATCTTCCTGGGTCCTCCCTGCATTTAAACTCTCAGGGCTCCCCTGACCCTCAGAACAGAGTCTGCACTCCTTTACAACCTGCTGGCCTGCTGGTTTTCTGTCCCCACTGTCTGCTCTGACACCACCTTCACTGGGCTGTGCAGTCCCTTGTGCCCCATGCCACGTGGCCTCCTGGCCCAGGCCTCGGAGTACGCTGCCAGCTCTGCCAGGGTTGCACGCGTCGGGCCCTTGCTCCCTGGCCCAGTTAGACCACCACGGCCTCTTCAGCATCTCTGTGGAATGGTCACTTTCTGTGGGCCCCCTGAGGACATGAACTCAGCCACCCCATGAGCGCCTGAAGCCACCCCCTGGGTTTTCTGTCCCCTGCTGGCGCCTCCTGAGAGATATCAGTATTGCCTGTGAGATGGAGGACACACAGTTTGTCTGCCTGTGCATGGGAGGGTGGGCTTGGCTTGACAAGGCAGTGGGCAGCAAGGGGATATAGAATTTGTGCCCTTAGAAGTTTCAGCTCCCTGGCTTCAAGTGGTTATGCACTTTTGTTGACTTCAGGATGTTTCTCTGGCCAGTGGGAAGCCTCTGAGGATCTTTTATTTACTGGGGTCATAACAGTGGTTAAAATGGTCCTACCCCTGCCCTCTTGGAACCCGGGGCTTAGCCAGGGGCAGTTAAGTGAGAATCTCCACTTGGGGTTGGTGAGAGCTTTACAAATCAAGGGCAGGAAAATGCTGGTCCTGTGAGGCCACAGCCCGGGGGACCCTGGGCCGCATAGTACTTTGGGAGGGAAGGCCTTGAGGTTGAGATCCAGATGAGGCTGGAGCTGAGGCCTGAAGGAAAGAGAAGGGCCCCTCCATGAATGGGCGGTCGTGTGGCTAGAGCGGAGGAGTGGGCAGGGAGGGAGTAGCGGGCAGAGAGGGAGTAGCGGGCAGGGAGGGAGTAGTGGGCAGGGAAGGAGTAGCGGGCAGGGAAGTGAGGGTGCTGGTGTGGGGCTTATCGGCCTGGGGCCAGATGGGCAAGGGTCTGTCTCCCAGGGAACTGGCCCAGGAACTCACCTCTGCCGCTTGGTTCTAACCCAGGACCCCTGGCCAATGCTGCTGCCCCCACGAGTACACCCCAGAAGCTGATCCCTCCGCAGCCGACGGGCCGCCCTTCCCCTGCACCCCCAGCCGTCCCGCCCGCCGCCTCCCCAGTACTGCCGCCCCAGACGCAGTCCCCAGGGCAGCCTGCCCAGCCTGCCCCCACGGTGCCGATGCACCAGAAGCAGAGCCGCATCACGCCCATCCAGAAGCCCCGGGGCCTGGATCCCGTGGAGATCCTGCAGGAGCGGGAGCACAGGTAGGGCCGCTGCCCGGGGGGCCGAGGGCACAGCTCCCCACACCTACCTCCAGCCTGCGGGCCCCTCGCTGCTGACCAAATGCCCACAAATCCTGGGGGCTTACCCTCACTCCCTCGGTTTCATTGGAACGACTCACACAACTCAGGAAAGCGCTGCCCGGAGGATACGTTTCATCCACAGCAAGACAGATATGACTAAGGTGGAGCCAAAGGAAGGAAGTCCTAGAGCAAGGGCCGGGAGGGTCTCCAGTGCCCCTGGCTCTCACTCTGTGGCATTGGTGCCTCCACTCCCAGGACATTGGTGTGCATCAGGATCCCAAGCTCGGGTGTCTGGTGTTTTTATTGGGGTGTCTGGTGTTTTTATTGGAGCCAGTGCCCTGACTAAACTGAGGTTCACTTGTTTCTGATCTTTTGTAACAAAGATTGCTATAGTCAGTATACTCATAGCTCTTGAGTCCTCACGGCACACATGTCAGTAAATCCCTAATGCTGGCGTCACTAGGTTCCACGGGACTTGTGCTTGGAAATTTCATGGATTCTGCAACGCCAGCGTTCCCTCCCTAGAGATTACTAGGGAGGGTCCACACTGCAGACCCTCCTCAGACCCAGGCCTCTGGCTCCCGTGACCCAGGCAGGGTGTCGGGCGCTCAGCAGGTTTGGTAATGCTCTCCCAAGCTGCTCGGTACCCCCAAATTCCGTGTCCGAGCCCCTTGCCCTTCTTTTCACTTCCCATGGTACTGGGGACTCACTCCTTCAGGGTCGGCCCCACTTGCTCTGTCCATGCTCCCTGAGGGACCAGCTGTTCCTCGCACATGGGCACAGGCCCAGACGAGTCAGTGCGTCTTTGTCAGATGATTGTCTGTAAAGCGGGTCTCCAGTGCGGACATGCCCTGAGCTCCAGCCCCCATGCCCGTCTGCTTCCTGCCAGCTCACTTCCCCATCTGTCCCCATTCCCTTGGGTCCTCCCTCCAGCAGCTTTCCAGAACCCACACCCTGCTCTCCCTCTCTCACCTGCCATGTCCCAAGGACCCTTTCAGCTCCTTTCACCCCAGAAAATAGTGCCCTGTCCCCCCATTGCTGCCCACCCACCTGGTCTGTACCTCCTTCCCTCCTTGTTTCTGCTGTTTCCTATCTAGTCTGTTTCCCACAGCAGTTTCCAGAAGTTTCTTTTTTGAATTAATTTTTATCACATCTGTTCCCCAGGTTAAACCTTCCATTAGCTTCCCATTATCTTTCCATTAAACTCCTTTCTGTTCACCCCCTGCCTGTTGCCCTATTCTTGCCTGTTCTACTCTCCCAGTTCCTCTTCCTGTTTGTTTTACAAGTTAGGCTCCTTCCTGCCTCAGGGCCTTTGCACAGGTGGCTTCCAGGCTCCTGTCATCCAGGCCTGGTGCTGAGCTCATCTCCTCATGGAGGCTGTGCCCCCCCGCCTGCCACTCTCTGGGATGACCCCAGGGACTTAGTTTTTAAACTCCTTCGCAGCCTTTCTTCCTGATGAGGCTGTGAGCAACTTGAGAGCCTATGTGGCCTGCCTGTCAGATGCTAGGGCCCCACACCTGGATCGATGCTGGACACGCAGCACGTGCTATTAAACGTGCACTGAAAGTCTGAGTCTGAGTGAGGGGTTGTCCTAGTGAAGCTTCAGAATAAGACTGTAGGAAGCAAGGACATGAGGCTCAGCAGGCCAAAGGGAGGCCCACAGCCACACGTCTCCACCACCTTGGGGCAGGATGGGGTTCCTGGTTGGCCTGAATCCAGAGGCCATGCCCACCTGCCCTGGGGGCTTCCCCTCTGCTGCGGCCCCAGGCCCAGTCCTGGGGGCCTTCCTTCCCGGCTGCCCAGATCTGCCCTGGTGACCATCCTCCTCTGCCTCCCTTGAGGGATGGGCTTTCCTGAGGGGGACCAGGTAGGCTCTCTGTGAACCGACACAGTCCTCACCCCTGTCCTTTTTCTGTCTTTGCACCGCAGGCTGCAGGCTCGCATCGCACACCGAATTCAGGAACTTGAAAACCTTCCCGGGTCCCTGGCCGGGGATTTGCGAACCAAAGCGACCATTGAGCTCAAGGCCCTCAGGCTGCTGAACTTCCAGAGGCAGGTGGGGCTCAGGCGTGCCCCACTCTCGGGTGGGCTCCCCGCCTCCTCTGAGGCTTAGGCGCACAGGCCTGGCCCCTGGGCACTTGTTAAATGGACCCTGACTTCACAGCCACAGCGGGGGCCTCACTCAGTAGCTCCTGGCCCTGTCCCCTCTCCACGTCCAGCCCCATCAGGGGTATTGGCCATTTGGGTGATGAATAAGTGTGCCCCTTCCCTGAGGAGGCAGTTGCCAGCTGGAGGCAGGAGCTTCGAATGGGTCCATTTCTAGGGTGTGGTGTGGTTTTGAATGACTCTAAGGAATTGTGTATGTGGTTGAGGGAAGACAGCGACCGGCCTGTACAAGGGGACCACCTTGCTGGGTTTCCAGATGTGAGTGTCCCTTGACTGGGCTCATTCTGCCACTGGTCACCTGCCCGACAGCCTCTCATCTCATCAGTTTGGTGCTTTTGGCGTTTAAAAAGCGTCCTTTTGGAAGCAGTGGCATTCTGTTTTTTGGATTCCCTCACACTTTTTATTTTGAAATGATTTCAGACTTGCAGGACAGTTGCAAAAATAACGCAAAACTCAGGGAACTCTGGTATACCCCCCTCCCCACCCAGCTGCCCAGAGCTACCAATTTTGACATTTTGCCACATGTGCTGTGCTGTTTTTTCTATGCAGCCCTCCAACCATCAGTCCGCTACCCGCCTACCGACCCGTCCGTCTGTTTTCTGAGCGTCTGAGTACAGGTTGCACACGCCGTGTCCCTTGAACACACAGTACTTCCGTGTACCTTTCCTAAGAACAGGGACACTTATTTAAGCAACCACCTTAAGAGCATTTAAGTCCAGGAAATTTAGCGTTGACTTAAAGCCCTACAGTCTATATACTTTTTGCACATCCCAATAATGTCTTTTTGCACCTTTTCTCCCATTATCCGTTCCAGCCCAGGGTCCCTTATCAACTGTAAGCGTCTTTTCGGCCACTCCCTTGTTCCTTTAGTTGTGAGAACACACGTGCAGCCTACACTGTCCCGTGGCATCCCTTCCCGAGTAGGCCGCCGGGCGGATGCCGTCTGCCAAGTGGGAGCGGCTGCATCCCGGCCGTCATACCCGGGCCACTGTACGTCGTTGCGGGCGTCCCAGCGTTGGCACCTGCAGCCGTGTCCCTCTTTCTCCCCAAAGCTGCGCCAGGAGGTGGTGGTGTGCATGCGGAGGGACACAGCCCTCGAGACGGCCCTCAACGCCAAGGCCTACAAGCGCAGCAAGCGGCAGTCCCTGCGTGAGGCCCGCATCACCGAGAAGCTGGAGAAGCAGCAGAAGATCGAGCAGGAGCGCAAGCGCCGGCAGAAGCACCAGGTGCGTCCCGGGCATGCGGCCACAGCCTGCTGGCGAGGCTCCATGGGCCTGTGTGCAGACGCGCCATTTGTTTCTTTTCCTCCATCGTAGCAGAGCGCCAGGCAGCAGGAAGGCACAGGTGGGCAAAAGCAATGCCGCGCCCCCATGGCAGGGGAAAGACAGGCCAGAATCAGAGCCACGTGTATCATGCTGGTCGTGGTGCATGTGAACAAAACTTAAGCAGGGCAAGCGGGTGAAGGACGTGCCGTGTAGACAGGCGGGCCTGGGGAGGTCTGTCCCAGGAGGCGAGAGCTGAACAGGGACCCTGGGAGGGAGCTGCGTGGGTTTGTTGAGGGCTGGGGGCTGTTTTCCAGGTAGAGTGACAGGAGCAAAGGCCCTGGGGCTGGGATGCACTGGTGCTTCTGTGAAAAGCAAGTTACTGGTGTCACCAGAGCAGAGTGAGCGAGGAGGAGAGGGCAGAGAGGCGATGGGCGGGCGGCAGGAGGACCTTGGCTCTTGCCCTGGGTGGGAGCTCTGGAAAGTTCCGAGCAGAAGTGGTGGTGGTGTGGGTGGTGTGCCCTAGCTTAGGTCTTTACCCGTTTATTACAGGAGATGCGTCTCTTAATTAAGTTGGGTTTGAGGGTGATTCTGTCTACCATTTGCTTATTTATATCTTCTAAAGATTTTCTACTATCAGTATCTGTTACTGGTAAAGTGTAAAGTAGCATGGAAAAGGAAGGCCAAAGGGCAGGCGATGGTGGTGGGTGGTGCATGGCACAGTGGCAGAATTCTCGCCAGCCAGTTCAGAGACCCGTGTTCAATTTCTGGTACCTGCCTATGTAAAAAAAAAAAGGGGGGAAGCTCAGAGCTCACCTCCATTTGTACATCTCTCCAGGGTTTTTTCTGTGTAAGTACATTAATCAAAATTGGGGTTTCGGGTATACACAAACAGCATTCTTTTTATTTTTAATTTAGCACACATTTTCTCATTTTTAAATATTGTCAGAGCATTGTGCTTGGTATCTGCTGTGTGTTCCTTCTTGTTCTGTCCAGCCTCCAGTAGCCCACAGAGCCGTTGCCCTGTGGGGTGATGTGCAGCGTGACACTGGGCTGAGCCTCATGGTCTGGAGTTTCCTTAAAACCAGTGCCCAGGGGAGAAGTAACCCGGGGGGAGTGTGTGGAAGCTGGGAACATACACGCCAGGTTGGCCCTGCAGAGTGTGGTGTGCATGTGGTGCCTCCTCATCGCCCTGTGCTAGTGTTGAGTCTAACAGTGGCACCCATACAGCCGACCCCGAGCATTGCCTCCCTGTGGGCGTACCCTTGTGCTCTCGTTTCCGTCCAGCTCCCTTCACAGCCGTGCAGGCCTCACCTGGGGAAGCTGGCATGATCCCCATGGTGGCTCAGTCTCCCCCTCCATGTATGTCCCTGCAGGAATACCTCAACAGCATTCTGCAGCATGCCAAGGACTTCAAAGAATATCACAGGTCGGTCACAGGCAAAATCCAAAAGCTCACGAAGGCAGTGGCCACATACCATGCCAACACGGAGCGCGAGCAGAAGAAAGAAAACGAACGGATTGAGAAGGAGCGGATGCGGAGGCTCATGGTGAGTTCTGACCTGCAGACCCCAGTGCTGTGGGCCTCAGAGTCCCCCGGTGCCACCCAGAGCCATTGTGTGGCTCTGAGGCAGAGGCCGGGTGCTGGTCTGGGAGGCAGTGGCCTGGGCTCACCTGTGCCTGGCCCCTGTTCCTGCATTGTGCGGTCACTGTGATCACAGGCCCCTGGGCTCGTCAGTGGCTGGCTCATGTTTGGGTGTGGAGGCGGCACCACCTCTATGGCTGCAGGAACCATAGGTAGTGGCCTGGCTGCACCCCCGTCCCCTTTTCATCCGACCTCTGCTTCCTGAATGCATGCTGTTCTGGCCAATATCAAGAGCCTGGCCACAGAGTATGGGCAGGGGGCACTGCAGTGAGCAGGACAGGTCCCTGCCCTTGGGCACATGCTTGCACTGCAGGTGTAACAGCTAAGGTAGTTGTGGAGAGTAGAAAGTGCAACGAAGACAGTGAAGTAGAGTTGCGGGTGGCACAGACGACTCTGAGCAGAGGCCTTGGGCGGGTGTGACCCAAGGAGGCAGGATCCCAGGAGGAGGGAGACAGGGCAGGGACCTAGCTGGGAGGGGCAGCAGGTGGGCCCGGGCCCCTGGGACACCCTGGTGAAGGGGTGGGAGGTCCAAGAGTTGGGCAGGGCGGGCCTTGGATGCTGTGGGAGGGCTCACCCCGGGGCGACGTGACATGATGTGTCCTTGGAAAGCAGAGGGAGGCTGCTGCAGGGGCTTGAGGGAACAATGTGGGTCAGGCCAGGCAGAGAGAAGGATGTAGGTTTGGGTGGGTTTTGTGGACAGAGAGAACTTGCTGGCAGCCTCTTCAAATGACTCCATGGATCTGGTCTTGGAGCTGGTACCCACAGGGTTTGTGCTCAGTAGGCATGAAGGAAAAACCTAAAGGGGGGTAGTTGATAGTTACTGAAGGGCCTTTGGGGTGGGGTACTGGTGAGGGGGCCAGAGCTCCCTAAACACACCCGGCCACTAGTTAAGAACACCAAGTGCTTTTGATTGTTAAGTTTTTCATTATGCTAACATGTATCACAAAAGCTTCCTTTTTAACCATTTTTAAGTACCCAGTTGGGTGGCATTATTTGACCTTACCGTGTCGTGACCAGCCCCACTTTCCACGGCCGAAACTTCCTCACCCACCTGGGCGGCGCCCCCTGTCCCCTGTGCCCAGCGCCTTTGGGTGGCGGGTGCCAGCCCCGGATGCGCGGCGCCCTGACCTGCCCCGCACCCTCCCAGGCCGAGGACGAGGAAGGGTACCGCAAGCTCATCGACCAGAAGAAGGACAAGCGCCTGGCGTACCTGCTGCAGCAGACGGACGAGTACGTGGCCAACCTCACCGAGCTGGTGCGGCAGCACAAGGCTGCCCAGGTCGCCAAGGAGAAGAAGAAGAAGAAGAAGAAGAAGGTGGGCCCACCCGGCCCTGCCCCCCCTGCCCCCCCTGCTCCCCCTGCTCCCCCTGCTCCCCCTGCTCCCCCTGCCCCCCCTGTCCCCCTGCTCCCCCTGCCCCCCATTCCCCCCCCGCTCCCCCTGCGCCCCCTGTCCCCCCTGCTCCCCCCGCCCCCCCTGCTCCCCCCGCTCCCCCTGCCCCCCCTGCTCCCCCTGCCCCCCTGCTCCCCCTGCCCCCCCTGCTCCCCCCGCCCCCCCGCTCCCCCTGCCCCCCCTGCTCCCCCTCCCCCCCCCTGCTCCTCCTGCTCCCCCCCGCCCCCCTGCCCCCCTGCCCCCCCTGCTCCCCCCGCCCCCCTGCCCCCCTGCCCCCCCGCCCCCCTGCCCCCCCCGCCCCCCCTGCTCCCCCTGCCCCCCCTGCCCCCCCTGCTCCCCCTGCTCCCTCTGCCCCCCCGCAGGCGTCTGCGCGGCCGCCCCCCCTCGCCCCACCTCCTGCCCTGACCCTGTCTCTCTCCACTTCCAGAAGGCAGAGAACGCGGAAGGACAGACACCTGCCATCGGACCCGATGGGGAGGTGAGGAGGCAGGGGCTCTTCTCCTGGAAGTGCCACCCAGAGTGGCTTGCGTTTGTTTCACCCTTCAGAAATTTAATTTTTTTTCTCACCATCATCTGGACAGGATGCTGGTGAGAAGTCATATCCGTCCCCTTGTCACCCCCTCTGACCCCCTCCTCCATGCTCTTCCCCAGAGGGAACACAGCTAACTCATGGGCGTGTTTCCGTCCAGCCTTTCGTCTGTGCGTGTGCCACGTCATTTATCACTGTTGCTGTTATTTTATTTTTATTTTTGTGTGTACATGGGCTGGGAACCAAACCCGGGTCTCCCTCTTGGCAGGTGAGCATTCTACACAGAATGCTCCCCCTATCATTCATTCATTCATTCGTATTTTTTTTCCCTGTCATTTATTTTTAAGTTTTCACTCTGACATAATGTCAGATTTCTGGGAGCATTGCAACGACAATCTAGAGTTCTGGTTATTTTTCATCCCAGATTTCCCATTTTCCCATTATGCAGCAGACGAGCCATCCTTTTACCTTCATGTAGTTCAGCATTCGTTCCCTCAGTACAAGGCCGTTCTCTCCCGTGGCACCGCAGTGACCACTCAGCTCCTGGGCGTTGATGCAGTGCTGTGCTCTAATGTGCAGGCCGAGGGAGGCCCTGCCAGCTGTCCCTCAGATGTCCCTGGGCAGAAAGAGGTCGCAGATCCCCCTAGCCCTCGGTTTTCGTCTCTCATCTCTGATCTTTTTCTTTTCTTTTTTTTTTTTTAATCTACCCCTCCAAAAAAAAAAACAGTGGCATGAGGTAGACTATTTCTAGGAAGGGATCAATTATAGAATGACAACAAAACAGTCCAAGCCTTAAAATTATTGAGTCTATAGTGTGTACAATTTCTAATTATAGTGACTTTTCATTTTCAGGTTTCCAGTAGTTGATTGGTTTACTATTATAATAGAAATAAATACAGATTGCATTTAGGTATCTGTACATACATAAATTTAAGAAAAAAATTGATTTCATTCAAACTAGTGTGGTATAACATAGAGATGATAAAGAGTATTTCATTGAATTTCTGGGTAGATTAAATGAAATAATGTATAGTTTCTGACCCAGCGCTTGGCCTATGGTATTTTATCCCTGGGGGGAAGACCTGTGATTTAGAGAGGAGAGCAGAAGGGGGTGTAGGAGGCTGTCAGAGATACACTTAGGTGATTTTAGAAGATTAAAAGCCTTGGCTCCAGAAGAAGGGAGCGTATCCCATTATACAGATGAAGAAATTACAGCCGAGAGGTTAGTAGCCTACTGGAGATGACATGCCTAGTAAGCCTGGTGCTGAGATTAGAACCCAGGTCTGCCTAATGCCAAAGTCTGTGCTTCACCCACCGTGCAGCAGTGCCCTTCTCACCCCGGCAGGCAGCCATGCTCTCTTACCCTGAGTTCATCCATCTGTAATAACTGAGATGTACGCATCTCCTCCCGTCTTGACTCGTCCCTCCCTTTTTCTTTGCTGTTTGTTACCTTGACGTTCTGAAGGGCTCAGGCCAGGTCTTATGCCCTGTGCCCCTCCACTTGGCTAAGGTGGCGTCTGCCTGGCTTCTCCACCATGGCGTTTCCGTCTTCCCCCTTGTAATGGTCCAGTACCTGCTGGGGGCGTCTTGAGGCTCTGTGAAGGCACAGGGTCTCCCAAGGCCCCTCCTGCACATTCTAGAATCCACCGGTTGTCTTCACCCAGATGAGCGTTTTCAACCACGGTTACCGTAGATGACTTTCTACAGTAAGGGAAAGCTTTCCTTTCTCTACTGTTTATTTACACCCTTCAGAGACCTGGGGTTGGCACACTCTTCTGTAAGGGGCTGGATAGCACAAACTTTATACTTTGTGGGCCACTTCTGGTCCCTGTTGCTTTGTTCTGTTTTTGGTTGGTTTCTAAAGACTGTTCTTAGCTTGCCGGCTGTTTGGAAACAGGCTGTGGGTCTGGATTTGGCCTAGGGCTCCTTGTTTGCTGACCCCAGGGTAAACTCATGGACTCTTATTCAGTTTCATGGATTATAACCCTTTACTGTCATTATTTTCATGTTCTAATTGTTCCAGTTTGGGCCAGTTAGGAGCCCTTCGGTTGGCTCCTACATCCTTTTGACAGGCCCCTGTCATTTCTCTGAGCACTTTCTTACCTTCTGGCACAACAAGATGTTCCAGGTACACCTGCGCTTTCTCTGTCCCAGCCTTGGGCAGCCATTTCTTCAAGCAGCCCTGACTCCTTTTGTTAGAGAAGAATATTTAGAAACCAAGATCTGACTTTAGGTCGGCTTTCTGCTGCTGAGGGTACATACATAACTAAGATGTACGCATCAGTGCTTCCAGGCCCTCTTCAGTGGGCAGAGCTACGAGAGGGGTGTGTATATACACACACGCACTTCTTTGTCCCTCTTTACATATCTGTCAAAAGCTCCAATTCTAACCCAGCACACAGGGCTGTCCTTTCTGCAGCAGTGAGAAGCTTGGCTCCTCAGTGTGTTTGCTTGTCTGCTCAGTCCAAGAACAGATAGAGAGTAGTGTGAGAATTGCTGTGGAAAAGAAGCCTCTGGCGAGAGGTCACTTAGGTTAGAGCTCTTTAGGGTAAGGAAATGTGCTCTAAACTACTGTGCCTGAAGTTCTCCCCTAGCCTAACTGGCTTTATGTATCAACTCATCTCTCTATTTCTTCAGTGTGTGAAGCACCAGAGTGATTCCAAAAGCCAGAAGCTTGCAAAGTTGCGCCCTCAGAGAGAGAGGGTCACCGTCCCTCATTCATTCTGTCCTCTCCACGCCGTAACTGCCCTTTTCTTCAAACATACTGTCAAGTGTATTCTCACTTAATACACTCTCTTGAATAAAGAAGTGTGAAGCAGGATGTACAAAATCAGAAGCATTTTCTTTTACTGCCCCGCGCCTGTCCTGCTTCCCCAAGAAAATCCAGGACTCACCTTGGGGTGTTTGCTCTAGGACCTTTTTCTGTTCATCTGTCACTTGATGTTTGTTCATTTCCCACCTAGCAACATATCTCATCCGTCTTTCATAGCTTTCCCTGGTTCTTTCTAACGTCACCGTATTACAGAGGTGGCCTTTTGCTCATTTGAATCATAAATACGAAGCTTCTGATAGAAAAGTCTAAATGGGCATATGCACAATGAGAGTGCCTATGGCGCCTGTTCTCCCCCAGCCCGCCTGCTGGCCCCTGGTTCATGTTTTCTCCTATTCAGAAATCTCGATGCACACGTCATCTTTGTTTTAGAAGCATTTGGGTTCATCTAGTCTTAGCTAGATTTTTCTTTTTCACTTAGTGGTATATCTTGGATAGCCTTCCATCTCACACCATTTTCATTTTATCATGTTGACTTTCGTTGATTTCACCATTCAAATTGATGGCTGTTTGGGATGCTTCCAGTGTTTAGCTGTTACGAAGAGCATCGCACTGAGCGGCCCTGATGCACTGCCGTTCACCTCGCCTCTTGACAGATGTTTCCCTCGTTTCCTGTCACAACATTGCATCTTATGTTCTCGCTCCCACTTGGAATCAGGCCTGATTCCTAGATCTGAACAACTGAAGGATTAACCCGAACACATTCACTTTTAGGGATTTTATTCAAAATGTCACCTTGAATTCTTCCAGAAGAATGTGTGTGGGCACACCGCTGCCATGCAAACCCTCCTCAAGGCCACAGGGGTCTCAAGGGAAAAGATGCAGAGGGAACGCCCAGCTCAGGGAATTCCACTGGGTCCTTCCCAGTTCCTAGTGGCAGACACCCTGCTGTGACAGTGTGGGTTTTCCTTTCTCTCGGCCAGTGCTTATCAGCCTTGGCTGCACATTCGAATCATCCAGGAAGCTTTTAACAGACTGCGGGCCAAAGGGGGGGTGTTGGCGTCCTCCTTATGGGTTTTGTATTATTTTTATGACTATCCTGTAAACTTGAAAGGATTTCAAAGAAGTTTTAAATAAAATAGAAAAAAGTAGAGATGCCCGAGTTTCGCTCTGGAGCAGTGAGAGCCGAGTTTGGCAGGGGTGGAGGGTGTGATAGCTCGGGTGGGTGGTGGCGGCTGCAGATGCAGCACTGTGGAGGGAGGGGGTGCTGTAAGTTTCCAGAAGATGTAAACACATTTTAAACAGAGGGCTCTGCCTCCATCCTGAAGGTTTTCTCTGGGAGATCTGGAGGAGTCAGTGAGAGGGGAAATAGTCATCCAGAGTTGCTGTCTCAAAAGTGAGGAGTTCTATATTTGTCACTAAGATGAAGATAATTGTTTTATTTTTCAGATATTCCAGGTAGTTGTTTAACAAAAAAGAATTAGGGCCCTTGATAAAGTCTCAAATACCAGTAGAAATGGAAAAAATCCAGGCTAGGAGAGCTTGAATATTATAGTCATTTATATAAAATTTGGGGGGTGGGGTGGGTAATACCCAAGTCCCTGTGCCTTATGTGTTGATCTGGAAGGATGCAGAGAGAGACCATGCAGGTGGTGCCCGTGAAGAGAAACTGACAGGTAGGAGGGCTGGGAGAGGCAGGAACAGCCCCCTACACCCCCTTGAATTTGGAACTATGTGAATGTCTTACTGATTGGAAATTTAGGTGTCTCCATCAGGTTCAGCACAGTCAGAGAAATAGCTGTCCCGGGCCAGGCCCCGGGGGTTCGGCTTTACCGCCTCATTGCTGTGCGGTTTGGCCACCCCCCACCTCTGGCCATGTGCGGGACCCTCTTCCCTGTCTGGACAGGTCGCTGCCCTCCCCCACGCGCTCGCTGCCCTCCCCCACGCGCTCACTGCCCTCTCCCACGCGCTCGCTGCCCTCTCCCACGCGCTCGCTGCCCTCTCCCACACGCTCGCTGCCCTCTCCCACGTGCACAGCCTGCAGCCGCCGGTGCGTCTTTTCCAGCCTCTGGACGAGACCAGCCAGATGAGCGACCTCCCCGTGAAGGTGATCCACGTGGAGAGCGGAAAGATACTCACCGGCACAGATGCCCCCAAAGCAGGGCAGCTGGAGGCCTGGCTTGAGATGAACCCAGGGTAAGCCGCCGTCTCCCCCCCCCCCCCCCCCCCAGCAGGCTTTGGCATGGATGGTCTGTCTCCTCCCGGGGGTGCAGGCAGCTGGGAGGGATTTTTCTCTGCTCTTGGAGACTAGCCAGGTTGGCTAGGGAAACACCCCTGCTGGTTTGGGGGAAATGCACGTGCATGCGTGAATATTGCTTTTCTAGGTATGAAGTCGCTCCGAGATCTGACAGTGAAGAAAGTGGCTCAGAGGAAGACGAGGAGGTAAGAGTCTGTCTCTGCCCTGGTGTCCCTCCCCACAGAGGGCTGTGACCCTGCCCTGTTGAGTGGGCCTTGTGTCCAGCAGGGGCTGGGGTGGGCTTCAACTGAGACCCTGGCCTGGCCTGGAGCCCAATCTCTGGAGCAGCATAGTCCAACGGTGCCCTCTGGCCACGGGAGACTGTGTAAGTTTTAAATCAAGTTGGATTAAATGCAGTTCTGCACCACGTTTCAGTTGCGCTGTTGCCCTTTCCCCCAAGGAGGTGGTCAGCATAAAGTTACATGTTGTATTCCTTTCAACTAACACATCACATACATGCCTGACCATGTAACACACCCTTTGAAAGCATATAAATGGCTGTACTTGCTCATTTGGTTTTGCCCACATGCGGGTGAGCACTCGCTGCTCCCTGGTTGACAGAGTCCTCTCGGTGTCTCCTGGAGGTGGCTTCCTGGGGGCCGGCTTCAAGGGGTGCTTGGGGAAGGGGGCTCTGAAGGTCTCCGTCCTGCTGTCAGCCTCATTTATTTTTTTTAAACATTTTTTATTATGAATTATAACATATACACAAAAAAACGATAAATTTCAAAGTACATTGTAACAAGTAGTTACAGAACAGATTTCAGAGTTTGGTGTGGGTTACAGTTCCACAGTTTCAGGTCTTTCTTTCTAGCTGCTCCAAGACACTGGAGACTGAAAGAAATATCAATTTAATGATTGAGCAGTCATACTCATTTGTTAAACCCGACCTTCTCTGTGTAACTCCACCTTCTCCTTTGATCTTTCTCGCACTCCTTAGGGGTATTTGGGCTATGCCCATTCTAGCTTTTTCATGTTGGAAGGGACTGTCGATAATATGGAATATGGGGATGGAGCTAGTTGATGTTCTGGAGAGGCTGGGCCCTCTGGGTTTCAGAACATAACTGGGCTCAGAACCATCTGGAGATTGTAAGTTTTTGGAAAGCAGTCTTGATACATGAAACTTTTGCCTCTGCGTTTTTTTGTTTGTTTGTTTTTTTAGATCATTCTGTTCTACATATATAATTAGTAATTCACAATCTCATCACATAGTTGCATATTTATCATCATGATCATTACTTAGAACGTTTGCATCTATTCAGAAAAAGAAATAAAAAGAAAACAGAAAAAAATTCGTACATTCCGTACCCCTTACCCTTCCCTTTCATTGATCACTAGCATTTCAATCTAAATTTATTTTAACATTTGTTCCCCCTATTATTTATTTGTATTCCATATGTTTTACTCGTCTCTTGATAAGGTAAATAAAAGAATCATCAAACACAAGGTTTTCACAATCACACAGTCACATTGTGAAAACTATTTCATTATACAATCATCTAAGAAAGATGGCTACTGGACCACAGCTCTACATTTTCAGGCAGTTCCCTCCAGTCTCTCTATTACATCTTGAATAACAAGGTGATATCTACTTAATGCCTAAGAGTAACATCCAGGATAACCTCTTCACTCTGTTTGGAATCTCTCAGCCATTGACACTTTGTCTCATTTCACTCTTCCGCCTTTTGGTCGAGAAGGTTTTCTCAATCCCTTGATGCTGAGTCTCAACTCATTCTAGGATTTCTGCCCCACGTTGCCAGGAAGGTCCACACCCCTGGGAGTCATGTCCCACGTAGACAGGGGGAGGGTGAGATTGCTTGTTGTATTTCACCTCTCCGTTTTTAAAGGGAGATTTTAATGTGCATGTCTTTGATTCCTGTTAAGTTTGAGCATTTTTTCAGGTGTTACTGAACATTGAGATTTCTCTCGCTAGGGCTCTGCTTCATTCGCCTTTTCCTAACAAGTTGTGAATGGTTTTCAGTGATGAACTTTTACTGCTCTTAATGTATTTACCTTAGCCCGAAGTCAGCTTAGCATTCACCTCTACCTTTCTTTTGGTTTTCTAGCTTTCACCCTCTCCTTATTTAGTTAGTACATTTACCACTTCAGGTTGTCTGGAGTTTATGGGTATAGGGCAAGAGGTGGAGCTCTAGTTTTTCTTTTCCCTCCCAGTACTAAGTGCCGTTGTGTACCGTTTAATCCAGCCTTTTCCCATTGACTTGTGCTGTTTTAAAAATATAATCTATTCAGGGCAGGCCATGGTGGCTCAGCAGGCAGAGTTCTCACCTGCCATGCCAGAGACCCGGGTTTGATTCCTGATACCTGCCCAAACAAACAAACAAAAAGATAATATATTCAATTTATATATTAACTTGAGTCTTTTTAACAATCTAATTAGATTCTTTGAACAATACCACTTTGTTGTAAATTTTTAACAGCTTTATTGAGGTATAATTTGCATGTCATAAAATGTACCCAAAGGGCGGGCCATGGTGGCTCAGCACGCAGAGTTCTCACTGCCATGCTGGAGACCGGGGTTGAATTCCTGATGCCTGCCCATGCAAAAAAAAAGAAGTACCCAAAGTATGCCATTCAGTGATTTTTATTGAATTTATAGAGTCTTGCAATCATTACCACACACATCACCCCAAAAAGCTCCCTTTTGTTCGTCTCCAGTTAGATCCCATTCTCTCCTCCTGCCCAAAACTCCAAAAACTGATCTGTTTTCTGGACATTTCTTATAAATGGAGTTACCCCTTTCCATCTGGCTTCTCTCAGCGTGGTGTTTGTAAAGTTCACCTGCGTTGTGCATTTTGTTCCTTTTTATTGCTGAGTCGATTTTGCATCAATATACCACTTTTTTTTTATCTGTTCGCCATCTTCTTTTTCTTTTGGCTATTATGAAAAATACTGTCGTTAACATTGGATGCTTGCCTTTGTGTGGACATACGCTTTCATTTCTCTAAGATTGTATGGTAAGTTTATGTTTAACTTTTTAAAAAAGTGTTTTCCAAAGTGGCTGCATCTTTTCATGGATTCTAGGTTTCTCCACATTCTTACCAACACTTGGTATTGTCTGTCTTGAGTATAGCAGTTCTGGTGGATGTGTCGTGGTATTTCATTTTTTATTTTAATTTGCAATTTCCTAGTGACTAAAGCTGGTGGGCATCTTTTCACATGCTTATGCACCATTAGTGTATCTTTTCTGGTAAAAGTCTATTCAAATCTTTTGTCCAATTTTTGACTGTGTTGTCATTTTGACTAAGTTGTAAGAGTTGTTTTTATCTTCTAGATGCAAGTCTTTGGTCAGATAAATAAATTTTCAGATATCTTTTTCCAGTCTGCCCACCTTTTCATTTTCTTAATGGCATCTTCTGAAGTACAGAAGTTCTTAATTTTGATGATGCCCATTCTATCAATTTTTTCTTTTATGGGTTGTACTTTTGGAGACATATATCTAAGAACTCTTTGCTTCACAGTTGGGCATGAAGATTTTCTCCTGTTTTTCCTTCTGAAAGTTTTATAGTTTAAGCTCTTGCATTTAGGACTGTGATCCATATTGAGTTGACTTTTTGTGTGTGGTCTGATAAAAGGATCTAAGTTTATTTTTTGGAATGTAGATACACAATTTACCCAACAGTGTTTGATGGAAAGACTATTTTCTTTAATTAATTAATCTTTTTTTTTAATAATCACAATTGACTTTTTTTCTTTTTTTGTGTGAAAAATAGCGTATATTAAAAGCAATAAATTTCTAAATACATCTCAGCAGTTACTTGTAGAACACATTTCAGAGTTTGGTATGGGTTGCAATTCCACAATTTTAGGTTTTTACTTCTAGCTGCTCTAAAAAGTCGAGACTAAAAGAAATATCAATATAGTGATTCAGTGATCACACTCATTTGTTAAACCTAACCTTTTCTGTATAACTCCATCATCACCTTTGATCTTGCTCCCACTCTTGAGGGGTATTTGGGCTATGACCATTCTAACTTTTTCATAATACGGAATGGAGGAAGGAAGTAATTGATGTTCTGGAGAGACTGGCCCCTCTGCAATGAAGAGACTCTTTTTTCCCTATTGAATGCTCTTGACACCTTTGTGTTAGATCAGTTGACCATTAATGTAAGGGTTCATTTCTGATTCTCAGTTCTTTTCCAGTGAACAGAACTTGTGAACTTGCTAAACTCCTTTTTTGGTTTTGATAGATTTCTTTTTGGAGATTCGATAGGATTTTAGCATACCATTCTAACTCCTGTGTTTTGTTTTGTTTACTATACTTTTTTTTTTTTAAGCACTTTTATTGAGATGCATTCACATACCATACAGGCCACCCACGGTGACTGTTAGTATAATCACAGAGTTGTGCATTCCTCACCACAATCAATTTTAGGACATTTTTATTACTTCGAAAAGAAAAGTCCTGTACCCCTTAGCAGTCACCTCTCAATTACTCTGTCCTGTCCCACCGCTACATAACCACTACTCTAATTCTGTCTCTAAAGATTTATTTAAATTTAAAGAATACTAAAATGTCATTGTTTGCTGTAGTCCATAGTTTGCAGTAGGCGTATTTTTTTCCGTGTCCTGCCCTCTTATTAGCACCTTGTAACTGTGATGTCCATTTCCTATGGTTCATGAGAGAACTTTCTGACATTTGTACTGCTCACTGTCCAGCACACGGATCTTACAGTCCCATGTTTTATCCTCTCACTTTCCTTCTCGTAACACAGCGACCTAAAACTACCCCTTTCGTCCTCACCCACACACATGATGCAGTGTGTTATATATACGCACAGCAGTGTGCTGCCATCACCTCTGTCAGTTTCCACTCACTTCCAGGCAACCTAAATGAAAATTCTGCACAAAGTAAGCATCGGTTCCCCATTCACTACCCCCATTCTGTCTCCTGGTAACCTGTATTCTAACTTTCTGAGTTTATTATACTTGGTTCATATTAGTGAGATCATGCTATGTTTGTCCTTTTGAGTCTTGCCTATTTCACTCAATGTAATATACTCCAGGTTCATCCATGTTGTCACGTGTGTCAAGACTTCATATCTTCTTACTGCTGAATAAGATTCCATCGCATGTATAGACCACAGTTATTTATCATTCATTGGTTGATGGACACTTGGATTGCTTCCATCTTTTGGCAATTGTGAATAATGCTGTTATGAATATCAATGGGATTTTGATTAAAACATGGCTTTACTAGGGTCCATATATCCTTTCAAACCAGCACATATGTATATACCACGTTTTGTTGATTACTCGTCTCTTGATGGGCATTTTTTGACAATTGTGAATAATGCTGCTATGAGCTTCAATGTGGAAATGTCTGTTTGTGTCGTTGCTTTCAGCTCTTCTGGGTATATACCAAGTAGAGCTATTGCTCAGTCATAGGGCAGCTTGATATTTAGTTCCCTAAGGAACCGCCAAACAGTCTTCCATAGTGGCTATGCCATTATACATTCCCACAAGCAATGCATAAGTGTCCCAGTTTCTCCACATCCTCTCCAACATTTATAGTTTCCTGTTTGTTTAATAGCAGCCATTCTTATAGGTGTGAGGTGGTATCTCATTGTAGTCTTGATCTGCATTTCCCTTATAGCTAATGAAAATGAGCATCTCTTTATGTGCTTTTGAGCCATCTGTATTTGCTCTTCAGAAAAACGCCTATTCATATCTTTAGCCTATTTTATAATTGGGTTGTTCTTTTGTTGTTGAGTTGTATGATTTCTTTGTATGTACGGGAAATCAAACCTTTGTCTGATATGTGATTTCCAAATATTTTCTCCCATTGAGTTGGCTGCCTCTTTACCTTTTGACAAAGTCTTTTAAGGTGCAGAAGCATTTGATTTTGTGGAGTCCCCAATTATCTATTTTTTCTTTTGTTGCTTGTGCTGTTTGGATGTAAAGTTTAAGATGCTACCTCCTATTACCAGGTCTTGAAGATGTTTCCCTACATTTTCTTCTAGAACCTTTATGGTGCTAGTTCTTATATTTAGGTGTTTAATCCACTTTGAGTTAATTTTTATGTAGGGTGTAAGATAGGGGTCCTCTTTCATTCTTTTGGCTATTGATGTCCAGTTTTTTCGTGCCCAATTATTGAAAAGATTATTTTGTCCTGGTTCAGAGGATTTGGGGGCCTTGTCAAAAATCAGTTGACCATAGACTTAGTGGTCTATTTCTGCACTCTTGATTTGATTCCATTGGTCAATGCTTCTATCTTTGTGCCAGTACCATGCTGTTTTGACCACTGTGGCTTTATAATAGGTTTCAGAGTCAGGGAGTGTTACTCTTCCTACTTCGTTCTTCTTTTTTAGAATGCTTTTAGCTATTGGGGGTCTCTTTCCATTCCAGATGAATTTGGTAGTTAGCTTTTCCAAATCTTCAAAGTAGGTTGTTGGAATTTTGATTGGTACTGTGTTGAATTGGTAGATCAATTTGGGGAAGATTGACGTCTTAACTGTATTTAGGCTTCCTATCCATGAGCAGGGAATGTCTTTCCACTTATTTAGATCTCCTTTGATTTCTTTTAGCACTGCTTATGTAGTTTTCTTTGTACAAGTCCTTTATGTCTCTAGTGAAGTTCATTCTTTAAAGTATTTGATTCTTTTAGTTGCTATTTTGAATGGAATTTTTTCCTTAACTGACTCCTCAGCTAGCTCATTGCTTGTAACATTTCTCTAACATTTATAGAAATGTTACTGATTTTTGCACATTAATTTTATGACCCGCCACCTTGCTAAATTTATTAGCTCAGGTAACTTTGCTGTAGATTTCTCAGAATCTTCCAAGTATAGTATCATATCATCTGCAAATAATGAGAGTTTTACTTCTTCCTTTCCAGTTTGGATTCCTTTTATTTCTTTGTCCTGCCTGGTTGGTCTAGCTAGAACTTCTAGCACAGTGTTGAATAATAGTGGTGATAGTGGGCGTCCTTGTCTGGTTCCTGATCTTAGAGGGAAAGCTTTCAGTCTTTCCCCATTGAGTACTGTGGTAGCTGTGTGTTTTTCATATATGCTCTTAATCGTGTTGAGAAAGTGTCCTTCTATTTCGATCTTTCAAAGTGTTTTTATCAAGAGTGAATGCTGGATTTTCTCAAATACCTTTCCTATGTCAGTCGAGATGATCATGTAGTTTTTCCCCTTTGATTTGTTAATGTGGTGTAATACATGAATTGGTTTTTGCACCTTTGCATGCCTGAGATCAAACTGATTGCTCATAGTATATAATTCTTTTGATGTGCAGTTGGATTTGATTTACAAATATTTTGTTGGGATTTTTCATGTATATTCATTAGAGCAATTCTATAATTCTTTTTATTTGTGGTGTCTTTACCTGGTTTTGATATTAGGGTGATGTTGGTTTCATAGAATAAGTTAGGTAGGGTTCCTCCTCTTCAGGTTTTTGGATAAGTTTGAGCAGGATTGGTGTTAATTCTTCTTGGAATGATTGGGAGAATTCACCTGTGAAACCATCTGATTCTAGGCTTTTCTTTCTTTTTTTTTTTATTTTTTAATTTTTTAATTGAGATGTCTTCATGTACCATACAGTCCATCCAAAGTATAGTCAGTGGCTCACAGTATCATCACATAGTTGTGTGCTCATCACCTTGATCATTTGTATCATTCCAGAAAAAAAACATGCGTCCCATTCCCCTTACCCCTCTTTCTCATTAACCACTAGTGTTGCAATCTACCCAATTTTTCTAATCCCTTATCCCCCTCATCCATTATTTGTTTATTTTTTGTCCTTATTTTTTTATTCATCTATCCATACCCTGGATAAAAGAAGTGTCCGCCACAAGATTTTCACAATCACAAGGTCACATTGTGAAAGCTAAGTAGTTATACAACCTCGTTTATAAAGATGAAATAAAGGAACTATATTCAGAGTCATTTGTACTGGTCCCCCTATTTACCATTTATTTGTTCTTGTGGATTCTACTTACTGTTAGGTATCATTTCCTTTTAGCTTAAAATAAGTCTTTTGTTATTAATTGTTAAGAATGTCTTTTAGTAGTAATTTATGTCTAGAAATGTATTTATTTAGCCTTCATTTTAGAAAGATAGTTTATCTGGACATAGATTCTTTTTTTTTTTTTATTCGTGAATAATCTTTATTCTTTTTGCTGCAATTGCCAATACAATCTATTTAAAAATTTCCTCTAAGAAGTTATTGATGGTGCATGAGAGTCCCATTTATATATTTTTTTAAAGTTTTATTACAAAACCAATCAATATACAATATGAACATTCTTTTTTATAATTGTATATTCATCATCATGATCATTACTTAGAACATTTGCATCAATTCAGAAGAAGAAATAAGAAGAAAACAGAAAAAAATTCATACATACCATACCCCTTACCCCTCCCTTTCATTGATTACTAGCATGTCAATCTACTAAATTTAACATTTGTTCTCCCTATTATTTATTTATTTTTAATCCATATGTATTTATTCATCTTGGACATAGATTCTTGGTTGACTTTTTCTTTTTCGTCTTATATCCTTCAGCTTTTATTCTTTGAGTGTCATTTGAATGCCTTCTGGCATAAGAATCAGCGACTCATAGCGATATCTGTCTGTACTCTTTCTGCTTTCATGATTTTCTATTCGTCTTTGGCTCTATGTTTGATGGTGAACTGTTTCTTTGTGTTTATTTTCCTTGGTGTCTGACAGCTTCTTGACTGGCTAGTTTTAGTTTTTTTCCATCAAATTTGGGAAGTTCATCATTTTTCTTCTTATTGATATCTCGCATTTGTTGATTCAGGTGGTCATACCATCCTTAAACATGGTTTTCATTAGTTCTTTGAACATGTAAAAAATAACAGCTGCTTTTTAGGCTTTATATGTTTATTCCAACATCTGGGAGCAGAGACAGGTTCGATTCACTGCTTTCCCCCCGGGTATGCAAACACACTCTCATATTTCTTGGCTTGTCTTATGGTGTTTTCTTGCAACCTGTTTTACCACCCTGGATTTTGGTTTGTACTCCTGGGGGGGTTGTCTAGTGGTCTGTCTGGTTAGTTATTTCCCTGCATTAAATTTGTTCCTTGGTGCCAGTGCTGCCTCTGGTGTGTCTGCTCAGTTTTGTTCTGTTTTGCCTGTTTGTTTTACTTTTTTATTTTTAAACCTGGCTTTCCAGGAGTGACCCACATGTCTTTGCAACCTGGTGTTCACTCAGTGATTGAACAAAGATTGTGCTCAAACACACTGGGCCTGTCCACTTCTCTTGCTGATGGGTCACTGTGTGCACAGAGGGGCACATGCAAAATCAGGGCTGTTTCCAAATCTGCCCTGGCTTGTACTTCCTGTTGGGCCCTTTCTTCATCTCTTCTGTACACGTGTGCAGCCTCAGCCAGTAACAGAGGCGTAAGCATCACCCGCTGATAGAGGAGAGCACGCTCCCATCAGCCACAGCTGCCAGGCCTGTCGCCTGCCCATCCTGCAGAGCCTTCACTTTGACAGAAATGGAGCCCCAAGAAAGAATGCTAAAAAATCCCATTCTTCTTGCCCAGAGTTGAGCCTTTTTTCAGGAATTAAAGCATTCATTTTCATATGCTTTTGGCTGTTTTCCTGAACTCTGAAAGAGTTGCTTTTTCCAGATTTGGCTAGCCTTAAATTTGCATTTGGGGGAGAGAATTTGCCGTGCTTATCCTTCAAATATAGCCAGAAGTCCTACCCTGTTTCAGCCTCTGATATATTATTGTGATTAGGATGTCTGTACCAGTTAGGATTTTTTTGTTCCAGATGTTATTATCCCTTTTTCATTTTTTCCAGTGTTCTTTAAAATCATTTTGCCTGTTCCAAGATGTATCCCACTGGATTTTGACTGGAATTATGTAGCAGACTAATTTCACATAATTTTTTCCTAGCTTTGTAGTGATTCCATTATAATAAGGAAAATAATCCATTGTCGTGGTGTCTGATTGATTCAGGACTACAAGGATGGTTTACTGTTGGAAAATGTAGCAGTGTGTTTATTTTGTCAGTGTTTCACTAAGTCCCACCATCTTCTGTTCAGGAGATCCTGTAACACCCTTTAACAAAATGCAATCCTTGTATTTACTTTACAGGTTTACGAACAACCTCTTAGTAAATTGGGATGCCTGTTTGTACCAGTATTATCTGACATGCTGTAGACGTTCTAGCCTTGTCAATAAACCTGAAACGAAATTCAGAGCAATAAATACTGCAAGATGGCTATAAAATGTGTAATACTTAAGAAACTCAGAGAATCAGCTGAAAAGCTACTTAAAAAGTTTGGGCTAAGAATAAATGTGTAATGTCCGTTGTGTAGTGGGGTATGGGCCAAAGGTGTCTACTTTAAAAATAGTAGCCAAGGGACAGATTGCCCCAAGATGACCTTCAAAAGAGGTCCAAATCTGTGCTAGGAAAACTGAAGATGATTTACTGAGCAATGAAGAACCCATATTCTGGGATAGGACGAGGGAGTGAGGGTTGTAAAAAGCAGCACTTGCTTCCAGAATTGTCTTCTCCCCCCTGGAGCCCTGGCTGTGTGGGCTGTGTGGGTGGGGCTGTGTGGGCTGTGTGGACCTGCTTGTATGGACTGTGTGGGCCTGGCTGTGTGGATCTGCCCATATGGACCAGGCTGTATGGACGATGTGGGCCTGTCTGTGTGTACCAGGCTCATGGGCTGTATGGGCCTGGCTATGTGGGCCTGGCTGTATGAATCAGGCTATACTGGCTGTGTGAGCCTGCCTGTATGGGCCTGGCTTTATCGTCCTGACTGTATGACTGGCTGCATGGGCTGTATGGGCTCTGCGGGCCTGGCTGTGTGGTCCTCACTGTGTGGACTGGGCTGCATGGGCTCGATGGGCATGGCTCTATGGGCTCTACAGGTCTGGCTGTATGGACCAGGCTATATTGGCTGTGCGGCCCTGGCTGTATTGACTGTGTGAGTCTGGCTAAACGGGCTGTGTGAGTCTGGCTAAACGGGCTGTGTGAGCCTGCCTGTATGGGTATATGGGCCTGGCCGTGCGGTCCTGACGGTATGAACTGGGCTGCATGTGTGTATGGGCTATGTGGGCCTGGCTGTCTGGACCAGGCTGTACGGGCTGTATGGGCCTGGCTGTGTGTCCCGGGCCGCGGTAACACTGGCTGGTCTCCTGCTAGGAGGAGGAGGAGGAGCAGCCGCAGCCAGCACAGCCTCCTGCCCTGCCCATGGAGGAGAAGAAGAAGATTCCAGACCCAGACAGTGACGACGTCTCTGAGGTGGACGCGCGGCACATCATTGAGTAAGGGTCCCCCCTCGTCAGCCACCGTCCCTTCAACTGGCCCTGGCAGGAGCAGTGAAAGCTCCTGGCCCATCAGTTCCACCACTCTCTGCCCTCCACAGCAGCACGGACCATCCTCCAGCTGGCAGACATCATGGGAACATGAACACACAAAAGTTATTTGTTCAAAACTTCCTTTATTTGTATAGAAATCTGATATAGGAAATACATTTGCAGGGGCCACATGGGTTGAAAAGGCACAATTGGGTGTCCAACAAAAAACCAGCTCCTTACCGTGTTCGCCAACTGCCCTCCCCACCCCTTCCCTTCCGGGGGTCCTTCTTGGTGTCAGTAAGCACAGCCTCCGCAGTCGCGCTTGCATTCAGACTCAGGTGTGTGGGCGCACTGGTCTGCTTTCTCCACCAGCAGCCATCCTGGAAAGCTCTCGTGTCTGTGCAGACGGCCTTCTCACTCCCCTAGCCAGGGGCCGTGTGGGGGAGCCCTGAGCCTCTGCGGGTGTGAGCGCAGTTACAGCGAACGTCCGATTTCCTCTCCCTTGTGGGAAGAAGTACGTGGCTACTGCCGAAAGACATGGGGGGTCTGAGGGTGCTAGGTACAGATGTGAAGGTAGTCACTGCAACAAAAACAGGCCCTTTGCAGTCATCAGAAGAAACCTACAGGAAAATAAAAAAACTTACAAAGCTAAGAAATCACAGAGCATACTGAGGAAAAGTTGAAATAAGACACAGAAGCAGAAAGCATGACATAAAACAAGTCAGATCAGATCTGTCATACCAATAAATGTAGATCATTTAAAGTCACGTTTTAAAAGACAGTTTCAGGAGAAGGGCTCGGCCATTATGACAAGTTTCCTGCTAGAAGGAAAGTGTCTTTATATGAAGCAACAGGCGACATCGTTCTTGGTCTGTGAAGGCGAGTGGGGACCCAGGGCACCCAGGAGTCCAGTCTGGGGTCCCCTTGTTTGACCCCAGACTGCCCAGCTACACTGCCAGGTTTCATGCCACAGCACGTGGGCCCGAGGACCCACTCCCCATAGCTTGTTGTCGCAAGCAAGGATGTGTGTCTTCACATGCGTTTGCCACCTCACCCGCAGGAATGCCAAGCAAGACGTTGACGATGAATATGGTGTGTCCCAAGCCCTCGCCCGGGGTCTGCAGTCCTATTATGCCGTGGCCCACGCCGTCACCGAGCGTGTGGACAAGCAGTCGGCACTGATGGTCAATGGTGTCCTCAAGCAGTACCAGGTGAGAGGGCGGTGGTGCGGCCACGTCCAGGAGAACAGTCTCAGGCGAGGGCTCCCAGGTCCTGGGTGGCCCCATGGGTCCTTGCCCCTCTGGGTCCTTGGGCACCTTACCCTTCCTCTCTGAGCCTCAGTTGGCAAAGCAGAGGCGTGAGCTCTTAGCTTAGCCCGGAGGCTGAGATGAAGCTGAGCAGGAAATTGATACCCTGGTTGCCTGGTGGGCACCAGGCAGAGAGGGACAGGCCCTAAGCTGTTCTCTTCTGAGGCCTTAGCAGCCCTGGGTGGTAGGTGCTGTTATAATTTGCATTTTACAGGCAGGGATGGGAAGGCACAGAGTGATGCAGTGATTCCTCAAAATCACGTGGCTCTTGTGGCCAAGTGAGGACCTGAGCCAAGCCCAGGCACACGTATGCTCAGCACCCCATTTCCAGAACCCTCCTGTGAGGCAGGCTGAGCAGGATAGGAGTGTAAATGTCAGAACTGCACTTCACCCTTTTGTCTGTAAAATGGGGTGGCAGCCCCTCCCGCCGATCTGAGCTCAGCGTCAGCAGCCTCCCTAAAGGGAGCTGGTGTAATTCCAGCCAAGGCGTACACCTCCCGCATTTTCTGTTGGGCTGTGACTGGTCTCTCCTGCTTCCTGTTCCCCTCCTTTCCTTAAATGGACTCTCAGACCCTCCATTCCATCATCAAACCCCAAAGAGGAGAATCTGGTAACCAGAGGAAATCCAGAGGGCAGTGAGTGCCATCCAGAGAATCACAACTTGGCCAGAGCTTACTTCCTTCCTCTGTTACAGAAATTCCAAGTTATATTCAGTTCTCTCTAATGCCTCCATTTCCAGATGCTCACAAGCTTTGGAAAGCTCTCAGTTAATCCTTCACAAATGAAGGCTAGGCAGCTGCTGGTGGTATGGCGGAATCATCGCGTGGGCCCCTTGTCCCTAAAGCCTCCTGAATTGGAGGCATGTTGCTCCAGGCATTGCTCGGAGGGTGTCTGTTAGAAATCGGGGTCCAGTGTGTACCCCAGAAGCAAAGTTCCGTGGACATAGATTATCGGCCCAGCAGACCTGTCACATCCCAGACACGACTGCTAGGGGTGAGGCCGGGTGTGAAAGGTGTGGGATGAGTCGGAGATGGTTCCCAGCCCAGCCCTCCCCCCGCAGATCAAAGGCCTAGAGTGGCTGGTGTCCCTGTACAACAACAACCTCAACGGGATCCTGGCCGACGAGATGGGGCTGGGCAAGACCATCCAGACCATTGCGCTCATCACGTACCTCATGGAGCACAAGCGCATCAACGGGCCCTTCCTCATCATCGTGCCTCTCTCGTGAGTATGCGGCCGTGCGCCCTCGGGCTTGGCTGCAGGGACAGGTGTCCAGCGTCTGTCCCGGCTGGGCCAGGCCTGCAGGGCGTAGCAACTCCCCACACCCAGGAGCCACAGGAGCCCTAGACCCTCCCGCTAGAAGAGTCAGGTGGGGCTGGGGGAGAGGCTCTGGGCAGACCTTGCACAGCTCTTATGGAGTGCCTCTGGGGCCCTCAGGGTCTGCTCTGTCACAGCCCAGCCTGTTCTGCACGGCACAGATGGCAGCACAGATGGCAGGCACGCGCATCTGCTTCCCTGAGCTAGGCCCCTGCCGTTCAGCTCCGCTGGCCTCCTCCCCACGTGGGGCATCCCTTGTCCCAGCTCAGCACCTGCCATACCACGGTTCACCTGCCACAGGGTTTTTCAGAAATCCCAGGGCTGGCTCCTCCTTGGCCCAGCTCAGGTCCCACATCCAGCCCCAGACTGATGACTGGCTGGAATGCGACTGACCCTGCCTGGCCAGGCCTCTGTGACTTGGGTAGCCCTGGAGTGCGGCCTCCCCACCTTTGCCAGGCCCCCCAGCTGGGGCCGCTTCAGCCACAGATCCATACTGGAGAGGGAGTCTGGGAAGCTGAGTTCCTGTGCCCTGGTCCCATGGGAGAAATGCCCTCCTACCTTTAAGATCCAGGCCTCTGGAGCCCGGGCACCACAGTTTTGGGGCTGGGGGCCTCCAGAACTCTCAGAGTTTACTTGGAGATATTTTTCTTCTCCCTTGCCTTGTGAAGTAGGATACCTTGGCAGGGCAGGTCTCCACTGAGGGAAATCTACTTTCATGGCCCAGCAGGAGCCCTCATGATCGGGCCCAGCTGCTGCTGCACCTGCCTGTGCTCTTTCTCCCAGCCCCTCCAGCTGCTGAAGTCCCTTTTCTTCTAAGACTCCCCAATTCCTACAGTCTCTGGTCGTCCTCTGGCCATAAAGGTGGCCAGATCGGTTCAACCTTTACCAATCAAGCAGCACCCTCCATTCCTTCCTTTCCTTTCCTTTGACTTCACACCTCTCAAACCACCTTCATCTCCTCTTGGCCCCGAGCTGTGGGGCTTCCAGCTCCACCGAGGCAGCTCTTTTTCCAAGGTGCTATTTTAACTTTTCATTTTGAAGTTATTTCAAATGTATTAAAAAATTGCAAAAAATAGTATGAAGAATTCCTATGTACCCTCCAATCATCTTCCCAGATCTTAACAAAATCTGTGGACAGTCATTCAAACTGAGAAACCACATTGACTTGATATAAAACTAGTCCCACATTACCAGTTTCCCCACTGATGGCTTTTTCCTGCTCTGAAATCTACCCCAGGACCCCAGGACCTTTAGTCATCAGGTCTCCTTGGTCTCTTCCTGTCTCCGACAGGTTCCAGTCTGTCTGTCCTTTTCCATCTTGGCTCTTTTAAACAGGTTCTCATAAGATGTCCTCAGCGCAAGTTTGTCGAATGTGTCCTTGTTAGGAAATTCAGGTTATGCGGATTTTGTGAGTCTTCCGAGAACAGTGTCACCTCAGGCTGCATTGCTGGGCAGGTTGACCTGGGTCACCTGGGTTATGTGCTGTCTGCCAGGTGTCCCCGTGCAGCCCCCAAAGTTCTCCTTTGTAATGAATAAGTATCTCCTGGGAGGCACTTAGGAGCTTTGTAAATATCCCGTTTCCCATTGTACTTTGCCTAGTAATCTCAGCCGCCAATGGATGAGTCCTGCCTGAAGAGATGCCCTGTTTCCCTTGTGTTTAGCATCTCATGTGACCTTGGGGCATTTGTCACAACTAAGGAACTAGCGTTGGCACATAACTATGAGCTAAAAATCCAGGGCTTATTTGGATTTCACTTGTTTTTCCCAAATGTCCTTTTCCTGTTTCCAGATCCTTTCCAGGATCCCACATTGCATTCAGTCATTGTAAGAAGTCCTTACCCTTCTCTGGTCTGGGTTAGTTCCTTGGACTATTTGTATTTTTTTTAATTTACTTATAGGTAGGATAGTCTTTATCTTTTAAAGCAGTTGTAGGTTTACAGAAAAATTAGACAGAAAGTATAGAGTTCCCGTATTAACCTCCCTCCCAACACACACACACACACAGTTTTCCCTATTAACATTTTGCATTAGCTTGGCACATTTGTTACAACTAATGACTAATAATATCAGAATTACATTATTACCTCAGGTCCATAGATTCCATTAAGCTTCACTCTTTGCGCCATTCAATTCCTTTAAAAAATTTTGGTTGTGGTCACATACACAACCTAAAATCTCCCAGTTCAACTGCTTTCAAGTGTAGAGCTCACTAGTGTCGACTGTATTTGCATGCCATGCCTCCACCACCACCATCCGTCCCCAAGACTTCTCCCCCTCCCCAGGACTTCCCTCAACACCAGTGATCCTGGCAGTTTCATGGCGTCTGGGCCGGTGTTCTCCCCGCTTGCCTGTGGCCTGGGCCCGTCTGATATTTCCTCCAGATAAGCTGGAGTGGTGGGTTATGAGGAGATGACAGGCTACCTGGTCACCTCGGCTGCGTGCGACCAGTGCAGCTCTCTCTGGTGCTGTGACCCTGCTCGCCTGGCTGAGGACAGTGTCAGGTGGACTCTGCCATGAAGGGCACTGCCTTCCCTTCCCGGACTGTGCTCTTTGGAAGCAAAGTCTTCTGAGCTCAGCCCACACACGAGGCAGGAGAAGCTCAGCCCTGACTCCTGGAGGCGGGGGAGCGGCATCAATTATTAGGAATTCTTCTGTAGAGAAAATGGGTCCTTCTTCCCCTGTGAATTAATTTATCCGATCATTTAGCTGTATCAGTGTGGACTCATGGATATTTCTTTTAAACTTTGGAGTATGTGCTCCAATGTTGCTTTGAATAGGTAAATTCTTTGTTACCATCCAGCTTTGGCCACTGGCAGCACTTTCAGTTTGGCCACTCTGCCCCCTTGGACGAACCCCATCATTGTTGGGGGGGCTCGGGGTGGGGGTGGCTGCAGAGCACTGCAGCATGTTCCCAGCTCAGCGCTCACTGCTGACCTCACCAGCCCTAGAATTCGCTGCTCCCAAAGTAGCGCTGGTCTCTCTGCACGGAGCTCGGAGTTAGAAACCATTCCGGGCCCCGGGTGCTTGCTGCCCCCAGCTTAGGGTTTCCCGGCCCCTCTCAGCCAACAGAATGGGCAACACGTGCACAAGTGCAGACCCACATCTCCACACAGATGTCTCCAACTCGACATCTCTGTCGAGTTGCCTGTACCCAGGTGAAGCTGAACCTGAGGTGTGGTGCCGCCTCCACCTCCAAGCCGTGACCGCAGGGGTCATTGTAGCACTTCCTGCCTCACTGCCCGGCAGCCCCAGTAGTCAGCAGCCCAGCTCCTGCCGTCCTCCCTCCATGGGCTCATTTGTCTAGTCCCAGTGTCCACGTTGGGTGCACCCAATGTATGTTTCAGAGTGGTTAGTCCCCGCCAGTGAGAAACGGTAAGAAACCAGCCAGAGCACAGTGCTCATGTCCACCTCCCTTTTGTCTTCTGTCTTAAAATTTCCATTTTTCCCGAGGTTGTTTAGGTCGGCTCCTTTTTCCCCCCACTGCCTTCCGTGAGGCTGTGCTGTACGCTCATCTCCAGCCTTTGGGCGCCCGGGCCAGAGGGACTGCCTGTGCCCTAGTGGCCGTGGACAGGGTGCAGGTATCCAGCTCTCCCATCCTGCCCCTTGGGACTTGCTGCTTTCTGCCACAAGCCTCTGCCCTGCCTCTGTCTTCCCAGAGCCCCTCATGGCCTGGGCTTTGGCCCTTGGCTTCTCTCTTTGTTTCCCGACCTTCCCCCCTCGCTTCCTTCCAGATGCTAGTCCGAGTCATGGTCTCTAGGGGAGTGTGTTAGGCTGTGTGTGATTGTGACCCCAGTGACCAAGCCAGGGAGGGCTAAGGAGAAGACCATACCCAGGCCGTCTGGGGCAGGCCTGGCCGCCCCAATGTGTCACCAGGGCCCAGTCTCCTGCTGTTTTCTGGTCCATCATCCTCAGTGTATGGTTGTCCTCAGGCTTTCTGCCTCATGGTTGCGAGATGGCTGTTCTCCCCCCATCATCTCATCAGGGTTCCCAGGACACTGGGCAGGGCACATGGCCACAGGTACATATGGCAGCTCAATCTGCTGGTCCTAAGAGGGCTGCATACCCCTCTCACCCTGGCAACCCAAGCTTCTACCTTACTTGCTCAGACTCATGTCTGCCTGGTTGGCCCTGGTTGTAGGAAGCTTGGTAGGTATGGGATTAAGCTGGGTGCAGCCCCACCCTCAGCGGAGCTTCTTGGAGGGTGGAGCTAGGTGAGTGACAAGCAGCCTCTTCCACTCGGGCTTTGAGTTCTGTCTCTACAGAGCACCCAGCCTAGACTTCCTGAGTGAGTTCCCTCCCCACCAAGAGCTTGTGTCCTGATCTGAACCAGTTCCCTTCAGAACCTGCTCCCTTAGGAACTTGGCCCTTTTGCTCTCACCATCCTTTCCTGAGGCTCCTGGCCAACTTGTCCTCTCCCCACATTTTACCTGTCTCCCTCCACCTCCGTGCATCCTGGCTGTGGTCACCCATCGAAGCACAGCCTTGAGTCCTTGTCCCCCCTCTCTCACACCCCTCCGGTCCCCCACCCATGTCCAGCTTGGTCCACCTGCTCTTGATGTCTTTGTGTCCCTTACTAGACAGGCGCCTTCAGCAGTGGCATTTTCATGTTGATAGTGACAGAGGGCACACTGGGCCCTCAGCGTCACCTCTGCACAGGTTCCTAAGGTCCGGGCCCACACCTGGCGCCATCCCCTCACGTGTCTGTGGCTGCACTGTAATGACTGGGACCAGTCCCCAAGGTCTGGCTCCTGGGGCTGGGCCACCCCTGCCCAGAGTGATCTGGGCAGCCGTTCCCGGATCTTTGTGTGGGCACCCTTGGTCCATACTGACCCACCCCTCCATTCTGCCACATGGGAGATGGCCAGACCCCCCGCCAGCTCCGGGTCCCCCAGCCTCACTTCCCCAACTCCAGGTCACATGGGGGTGGACGCTGAGCGGCTGATGTGTGACGTGGAACCTGACTGTCCCTTCCTGTTTCCATCAGCACGCTGTCCAACTGGGCCTACGAATTCGACAAGTGGGCCCCCTCCGTGGTAAAGGTGTCATACAAGGTACGTCATGGCCTGCGGAGGCGATCTCTTATCTGTTCCAGAACTCAGGCGTGTGCGGGCAGGGCGGAGGAGCAGAGACAGGGAGGTAAACAGGTGTTAGTATATGACGTGTTGCCATTTGCTTCTTCTGTCCATGCAAGATCATGTGATTAATGCAAGTTTGGGATCTTATTTTAACCTTCTTTTCAGGGAAATGTTTATTTTTTGTAATTAAAGGTGGCCTCAGTTTATAGAATCTGGTAGCATGACTGCCCTCCCTGGAAGATCCCATTATTCCAATCTGAGCTTGGGTTAAAACTTGTTCTCTGGTACTGAGTTAATGCCACCCACTGTCACCTAGGGCCACCCTGCTGCCCTGGTGAGGAAACCGAGGCAGGAGAGGCTCTGGGTGACTGTTCGAGCTCACACAGCTCCTGGGTGGCAGAGCTGGAGATTCAGACCTGCCAGCTGGGCTCCTGGATCCAGGCTTCTCCCCTGCCCTGTGACAGGATCAGCATGTCCAGATGGAGGAAATAGCATGTGCGGGGGCCAGAGAGGCATGGAGGCTCCATGAGCTCAAGAAGCCAAAAGTACTTGAGGCCGAGTGCCGTGGTGCTTGCTGTGGGTCAGTGCGTATGGCGTGAGCCTGGCCATGCAAGCTAGGGCCTTGGGGTTGGGTTGTCACCTGCCTGATCTTCTAACTGAGGAGAGGTAAAGAGCCAGAGTGTAGAGGTGTGCTGGAGCTGCTGTCATGAGCAACCACAGTGGCCTGCTCTCCTGTGGCGGGTCGGGGGGGTGCATCGCAGAGAGCTTGGGGCTTAAGGCCTGGGCTGCAAAGAGGAGGAGAGGATGGTGGTACGGTCAGCATGGCTTTCCAAGGTCCAGGACACCTGCATCCACCCTCCTGGCACCCCAGGGACAAGCTCCCCACCCCGTCAGGAGAGCTGTCCTGGGGCTGTGCAGGGCCACCCGGCCTTGGGGGACTAAGCTGTGTGTGCCTTTCCCCCACAGGGCTCTCCCGCAGCAAGACGTGCCTTTGTCCCTCAGCTCCGCAGTGGGAAGTTCAATGTCTTGTTGACAACGTATGAGTACATTATCAAAGACAAACACATCCTCGCCAAGGTAACGCGTCCTTGTATTTATCAGCCAGGACGGGGCCCTGGGCTGCCGGGAGATGCTGTCTGTATTTCTCCAGCCGGCCCTCTTCTCTAGAGCTGCTTGCTCCTGCTTCCCCAATGCTTCTCTGCATGTTTGTGGAAGGACAAGCTGCCCCACCTGGCTGACTGTGGCTGGCCTGGGGCTGAACTCTCACGTTAGGCACAGGCTGGGTCTGGGTCAGGGCAGGGACCATTTGTGCAGGATGTTGCCTGGCTTTGCTCGGGGCTTCCACCGGCACCAGCTTGTCCCACATGGGGTCTCCCAGCGGCCCCACCTGAGGTTCACCCGAGTGTGGCTGTGCCGAGGCCGGGCTGGTCGCCATCTGTCTCTAGTGGCCTTGGCCCTCTCTCCCTGGTGGCCACACCTCGGGAAACAAGCCCGCGAAGCTGCTGGCCTCGGTGTTAGGGGTGGGGACTGAGGTCCTGCGTGGCCTGTGGGCTTGGCCACTGGGTGCTGTGCTCGGTTGAGCTTCACCACCCTGGAAGCCTCTCGTCTGCTGTGGTTGGACAGGTGGCTCTGGAACCCTTCCCTTTGGCTGTTGAGTCACTGAGAGTGTGCCATTACCTGGATATGAAACCACAGGGTGATCTTTTCCCTCCAAAAAATGTATCTCGGGGTTAGTACTTTCTAACACAGCCACTCTTGAGTGCAGCAAACGCTGAGCCGGAGAGAGCTCCACCCAGGGACGGAGCAGACTTCACAAGTTGCACTCCTCCCAGCACCTGGCTGTGGTGCTGACATCGTGGGGCTTTGAGGGTGACCCTGGACCTCGAAGGAGGGGCTCAGATGAGAAAACACAGGCGTGGAGAGCTGGGTCTGCAGAGGGCAGGCTGTTTCCCCCAGGCCATGCTGCAGGAGCCCCTGCGTGTCCTGTGCCTGCCCGGCAGGGTGCTTGTGCCCATGACTGCTGAGCCAGGGGCAACGCCAGCACTCCCTGCTTGTGCCAGGTGCACTGGGTACCTGGGTCCTCACTGTGTCCTGAGACATGCATGACGTCCCTGTCATGAGGAGTCAGAAGCCGAGCAGCAGGGTGGGCCTGAGGGTTGTGGGGTCGTGAGGTGTGAGCCAGGTTGAACCTGCAGAGCTCAGGGCCGTGGGACAGTCAGTGTAGGGCACGTGTTTATGGATATGTGGCTGCAGGCAGGCCCTGGGAGCAGCTGGGGTGCATGAGAGTCCCATCCCACTCAGACCTCCATGCGTTGCTCTTCTGCCTCCAAAAGCAGCTTGAGCTCACTGGGAAATGCGCCCAGTGCAGGACCAAGTCCCCAGACCCCTGCCTTGGGGCGACTCTCGTCAGTGAGGTGTAGCGTGTTACTTGGGATTTGTTTCTGCTATCGTATATAACTTTTGGGGAAGAAGAAAGCACAGTTGATCCTTGTCATTCACAGATTCTTTATTTGTAAATTCCCCTGAATGCTGAGATGTATTTGTAGCTCCCCGTCAATACCCTCGGCACTGGTGGTCATTCAGAGATAAATGCAGAACAGCAAAATGCTGTAGTCATCTGACCTGCCGGTTCCCAGCTGAGGTCACACGAAGGGGAGTTCTGCCCTCTCGTTTCAGCTCTCAGCCCGTAAACACGTGCCCTTATCATGGTCTATTTAGTGCCACGCTTCATGCGTTTCGAGCTTCTCTCTGGGTGAGTTCAGTGGTTAAAATGCCCCTAGCGTAGTGGTGAAGTGCGGGTCTTGCATTGTGACCCGCAGGAAGGCTGGGGTGGGACATGGGGAAAATACGGGTGTGAGAGGAACTTCCTTCGGGCAGGAGTTCCGGCACTGTTGGCTGCAAGTTCAACGTTAACGAGTCCATGATATGTATTCAGAAAGGTGGCTTAGACAGAAATGCACATGAAACAAGGGTGTGCGGGACCCGGAGACCCGGTGGGACCTAAACCGCTTCCCCCCCAGGTACGCTGGTTCAGATTTACTGACTCAGTGCCTGCAGCAGCTTTGCAGAGCATAAGTGCCACCACCGCAAGAATCGACCGGTTTTCTGCACCTTACTTCATGGCCCCAACCCCATGTCACGGGCACGTCCCCATGGCGGCATCCCCATGTCCTCCCAGGCTTTGTGGCGGCTGCTCCACGTGGACACGGCTCTCCGAGCCTGTCCGCGGCTGGTGACGTGTCACGCCCATGCCCTCGACCTTGGCATGGTCTTCTGCTTGGCGCCCCCGTAGCTGATGCCTGGGTCGGGCCTCGCTGTCACGGTCAGGGCTGGTGACGCCTCCCCCCCCCCCCCACGCACCTGCTCTCGGCCCCACAGATCCGCTGGAAGTACATGATCGTTGACGAGGGCCACCGCATGAAGAACCACCACTGCAAGCTGACGCAGGTCCTCAACACGCACTACGTGGCCCCACGCCGCCTGCTGCTGACTGGCACGCCACTGCAGAACAAGCTGCCCGAGCTCTGGGCGCTACTCAACTTCCTGCTGCCCACCATCTTCAAGAGCTGCAGCACCTTCGAGCAGTGGTTCAACGCGCCCTTCGCCATGACCGGGGAGAAGGTGCGCGGGCCGTGGCAGGGCGTGGGGCAGCTCTGGGCCCAACCGGCTCCTGGGTCCCCGTGTTCACAGCTAGAACGCCAGCGGGCAGGCCCCGAGCTACGTCCGGGGGGCAGATACGCAGCACCGGCTCAGCCGCATCCTCGTGGAGAACAGCCCTGCAACCAGGAGCCGGAGGGGCCGTGGGTTCCTGAGGAGGAGGGCAGAGGTGGAATCAGGGGTCGCTCAGGGTCTGCTCTGATCCAGCCCCAGGCCCCGGGAGGGGGCAGTGAGGAGAATGGCCCTGAGGTGACCGCAGGAACAAGGGTGCAGATGTCCCCCCTAGGCGCTGGGGGGCTTTGAAGGTTCTAAGCCAGGGAACAGCGAGGCAGATGGGTTGGTATTTTTTTCTTGGAGTGCGCTGTGGCTGCAGTGTCTCCGTGTCTGTACATCCATGTGTGCACTGTCAGTCTGAAACCCACACTGGCACAGCAGCAGCCAGGGGCCAGGCCTTCTGAGAGCTTTATGGCTTCGGCTCTCATTTTTGGTTGTTGACCCGTTTTGAGTCATTAACACGCACAGTTGAGCTCGAGGTCCTGCCTCATTGTTTGGCACGTGGAGGGTCCCCATACCCCCAGTCAGCTCAAGCCAGCTCACGTGCGTTCGGGGTCGAGATAGCTCAGAGCTGTGTGTGCTCTGGGAGCCTCTGCCTGAGGAGGTGGCCAGAGTCACAGGGTTAGCGAGGGGCACGCCCTGCCTGCAGTTAGCTGCGCCCACATTGGGGCTGCTGAGAAACCGGCTCTGTATGCAGGACCTCTTCTCGTGTGTGCACAGGGGCCTCACCAGCACCACCCCAGGTCCCCACCCTCCTGTGCCATCGAGGCTAGGGCCCCTCTGAAAAAGAAACCCTGGCCGTTTCCCAGAATCTCCTTATCAAGGAGCCCCCCCAGAGTTCAGGCTCCCTCCCAGCTGCCCCAACCTGGGAGCTGAGGAGCAGGGGCTGCTCCCTGATCATTTATTCTTGAGTTGAGCCACAGCTTCACCAAATGATAGTCAGAACAGGAGAAAAAAAGTTCAGCATGGTTTTATTTTCCTTTCACTTTTTTCTTTTCCCCAGTTCTTTTTTTAAGAGTATATCACCTTCTATTTTAAATTAAAGCATCAAAACTGTCTTTAATCCAAAAAACTCCACATAGATCCATCATTTACATCTAAAGTCAACCTATTTATATAATCACAGAGTTTTTCAAATCCCTGATTTTCCTTTACCCTTGTGATGGACTGACAGTATAACTTTGAGAGCAACAGCTCTGCCTTGTTCCTGACACATTTCTCTTTATTAATATAGGAGATTTGAAATGTAAGCACAACCAGCTGTTTTCAAAGGAAAGCAGCTTTGTGCATATCAGGGCCTTGGCAGACAAATTAGGGAACTGGTTTTTCCCTTCATAGAAGCATATTCAACAAGTAATTTGCTTTCTTTTAAATACAGTTATCCCCTTCTATCAGCTAGAGAAGTTCAAATTAAAATCACTATTCGTCAATTACTCTTGGAGGTATTTGGCAATAAAGCTCACCCGCTGTAATTTTATTCATTGTATCTTAGAGCTTCTCAAAGGGAACAATTTGCGGGTAAAGGGGCCACTGAAAATCCATAGTTGTGACTGACACAAAGGCAGATATTACTGAGGATTTTTAATTTATTTAATCAATCATTAATTTTTTTCAATTAATTTATTTTTTTCCCTTTTTTTCATGAATATTTGCTCTCCAGTTTTTTGTTTTGTTTGGGGGGGGGGGTACATGGTCCTGGAATCGAATCTCAGTCACCCGCGTGGAAGGTGAGTGTCCTGCCACTGAGCCACCTGTGCATCCTCCCCCCAGTGTTTTAAATTTAATGTTTTAGCCAAGTTCCAGAGTCCTGGGAGAGCAGCGTTTCTTTTGCTATTCATCTCACGCAGGCTGGAGGGAGAGAGGGCTGGGGCTCCAGGGCACAGGCCCTCCTCGCAGATGGTCCCTCACCAGCTCCTGTTTTGTGCCTGGGGCCCTGCCGTGCTGTGGGCTTTGCTATGAAGGCATCGGCGGGTCTGCAGACATGTCCGCCTGATCCTGGTACTTCCGGGGGCAGCGTGCTGTGCACGTCTCCACAGGCGTGCACAGACCTGGAACTGAGCCCGGAGGGTGTTTTGCCAAAGGAGGAGGGGGCTGTGTCAGTCCCAGAGCAGCGGGCGTGCCCCCGGGCAGCCCTGTGTGCCCACCCCTGCCTTGGAGCTGACCGGTCCCCGCATGTCTCGGGGTGGCAGGTGGACCTGAACGAGGAGGAGACCATCCTCATCATCCGGCGCCTGCACAAGGTGCTGCGGCCCTTCCTGCTCCGGCGGCTGAAGAAGGAGGTCGAGGCCCAGCTACCCGAGAAGGTAGCTCAGAGGTCGGGAGTCTGGGCGGGGGCTGCCCATGCTGGGGTCTGTCTGCTCTCGCCTCCGTGTCAGGTTCAGCCGCTCCGGGCGGTGCCTGGTGCCCCCTGCTGTCGGGTGGGCAGGGGCTGGGGCCCAACCTGCTGGTGGCGGGAGCTGGGCCTTGCCCCTCCTTGCCTTGGGTCTCTGTCCTGGGGCATCACTCGTAGCCCAGGTCCACCAACATCTGGGGGTCCCCTCACCTACCCCCTCAGGGGGGACGCCTCGGGCATGGCCGGCCCTTGAGCAGCCCCTGAGCCCACCGTCCACCCACATGCAGGTGGAGTACGTCATCAAGTGCGACATGTCGGCGCTGCAGCGGGTGCTGTACCGGCACATGCAGGCCAAGGGCGTGCTCCTGACCGACGGCTCCGAGAAGGACAAGAAGGTCAGGTGGCCCTGCCTCCCACCCGGGGACTGGGTGGGGGCCGTGGCCACCTGGGCCCGAGCTGGCTGTGGTCTGGGATGTTGTGGAGCACAAAGCTGGCGTGAACAGGGCCAGTTGGTGTTAACAGGAGCCAGTGGCCCCGTTTGGGACACATCGGTCACGCAGACCCCACCGCTCGGCTGCTGCTGGGATCCTCTTTGCGTATAAAGTATTGGCTCCCATAGGTGCCTCAGTTGGCAGCGTGGGGCCCAGTGATAGCCCCAGGAGGGTGGGAATATTCTGAGGAGAGCGGGCCAGCTCCCTTACTTTTGCTTCCAGTGCCCTGAGCTTACCCCTGCCTGTACATCCACCCCCTTCTAGAAGTTTTGTGGGGCCCCTGCTTACCTCAGCTGCTGCAGCATCAGGTTTCCTGGTTGGCTTCCCAGCCTGCAGTGTGCCCACCCCACCCTACGCCCCCAAGTCCTTTCTTCACCCAGTAGCCAATGAACTCTTTCTGTGCCCTTGTGGCTGAAACCCTCCAAGGGCTGCCCCAGGCACCCAGGATGAAGTTGGCGTCACCCAGTGTCTGCGACCTGGCCTTGGCTCTGCCACTCTCGGTTCCCTCTGTCCTGCTGTCCCTGCCCCCTCGGGATCAGCCGACTCCCTTGCCCCTGCCTGGGCGGCCCGCCACACCCCCAAGACTAGACCTGATTGGGCCCCTCCCTCATCCCCAGGGCAAGGGCGGCACCAAGACCCTGATGAACACCATCATGCAGCTGAGGAAGATCTGCAACCACCCCTACATGTTCCAGCACATCGAGGTGAGCCGGGCCTGCCTCCAGTTCCCGAGGGCCTCCCATGGCCCCCATCCCAGGCCCCTGGTGGAGCTTTTCACAAAAAGAGCATAAATGACTGGGTTAGGCATTGCCTGTACCCCCCCACCCCTTTACCGATTGTCTCCGAGCAGTTGGGGGTTACAGTAGAAACAGAAGCCCCTGCCAGCTCCCTGCTCGATGGCCAGGGAAGCACATACAGATGGTAGCTGGGGGTCCCCCAGTGGGTGAGCTGCTTTGCTTCCAGGCACGCTTGCTCTCTACCCCGAGGGGTGCAGGGTGGGAGCCATGTAGGGTGGGCCCTTGGGGAATCTGGATTCTCACTTTGGAAAGCACATGTTCGTTGTGCATCCGTGCATTTCAAAGTAGCTGTCAGTTGTTGGAGACACCACCCCCAGCCCAGGCCTGTCCAGTTCCAGCACCACTTGGGGCCTCGGGCACACACTGTCCTTGGGCAGGCTGGCCCCTGGCAGTCAGGACTGTTAGGGGCCACTTCCTTCCTTCACTGGAGCTCGTGGGGGGCGGGGGAAGGTGCTGGGCACGGAAGGCTGTGTGCAGAATCCATCTGGAGGCCACTGCCAGGGGAGGCCCTGGCCATCCTCTTGGCAGCAGAGCTATGGACACGGGGTGGGGCCACATCCCCTCCACCACTCACATCCCCTCGGCCCGCACTAACCCTCTCCCCTTCCTTGCAGGAGTCCTTCTCCGAGCACCTGGGGTTCACCGGTGGCATCGTGCAAGGGTGAGACGCTCCCCGGCCGGCGCGGTGGGGGGCAGCAGCCTGCTCACTTGCCTGGCTGTGATGCCAGGGCCTAGGATCGTCTGATTTCAGAGGCACCCTGTGCGCTTCAGGAAACCTAGAAAGCGTAGATGAACCTGCAGGAGAGAGTAAACGCCCCTCCCCCCACACCCTATCAGTGGCTGATGGCCATCAACCCAGGAGGCAGGATGCAGGGGCAGATCTGACTTCCAGGCCCCCACTGCCGCCTCCAGGCTCAGGGACCCTTGCAGCTCCCGTGGCCTCTCAAGACCTTAAACTCCATTCATTGGCTGAGAGATGCGTGCCTGTTTATGCTGTTTTTGTGATTTAATTCCAGAGATATATTCTATTTAACCCAAGGTCTGCAAAGTGTCATTTCAACATGTAAAGCATATAAGCATCCTTAATGAGATAGCTCACGTTCTCGTTTGGCCCAGAAACTTCAACTCTGGTCTTTGTTGTATTCACGGACTCCCGCACTGCTGGTGTGGAGTAGCCACAAATACTGTGCTGCTTGCAGGGCAGGGGCTGGCCTACCCGGGATGCCTCTCCATGGTGTCCTGATGAAGTGCGGCCTGGGCAGCTGCTTTCTTTACATTTAGCTGTTTTAAAGAGACTTTATTCTTCTAGTGCTATTGTAGGTTCATGGGAAATCACGCAGAAAGTATGGAGTTTCCATATGTCCCCGCTCGCCGTGCCCTGCGGTTTTCCCTGATAGTGCCATTTTGCCTTAGTGAGGTAGCTTTGTTATAATTGCCGCACCTATAGGGTTATAATTATACCCTTAGCTAAAGTCTGTGGCTGATCTTAGGTTAGGCTTCACCCTTGGAGCTGTACAGCTCCGTGGGCTGGTTTGTTGGTTTTTTTTACTTTATACTGGTAGCACCTATGCCACGTAACACTTCCAGTTTTAACACTCTCAAACCTACAATCCAGCAGGCCAGTCACATTTACGGCGTGTGTGCCATTGCCACCATCATCCATCAGCCCCAACTTCCTTGTGTCCCTGCACTGGGCCTTGCTGCTCTCTCAGCTCCACCTTTGCCACTGGCCTTGCTAAAAGCATCTTACAGCTCAAGCCACTGTTAATCCTCTGAGCTCTCCAGCCATTTCTGTGGGCAGAGGGACTGAACAGGAGAGCTTCTTAAAGGCCTTGGTCAAGGCTCGTCCCCCAGCCTCTGTTTCCACATCTGTACCCGGGGATTGGTTTCTGGAGTGACTGGGGGAGGCTGCTGTGGCCCCTGGCTTGGCACCCAGCCCCAAGCTGGTGCCCTCCAGCATGAGCGAGCCTTTCCTCCTGGAGGTTCTGTAATCTGCCCTAGGCAACCGCCCTGTTGTCCTGGGATGACTGTTGGCAGCACCTCCCGGCACTCCCATGAGAGTCCAGGCTGAACAGTGATTCCACAGTCATCCTGGCTCTTGACCAAGGGTGGCCTGAGTTTCTGCTGGGCTGAGACGGACTTACTGAAACCGGGGGGGGGGGGGGGGGGGTCTGTTCCCTTGAGCCCAGTGACCAGTCCCCAGGCCTGGCCGTCGGCGTGGGCCTGGAGGCAGCTTCCTCCTCTGCCTGCTGGAAGGGTTTCGTGCTGCTAATTGCATGCTCTTTCTTCCTCCCCTCCCTCACCAGGCTGGACCTGTACCGCGCGTCGGGGAAATTTGAGCTTCTCGATAGGATTCTTCCTAAACTGCGAGCCACCAACCATAAAGTGCTGCTGTTCTGTCAGATGACCTCCCTCATGACCATCATGGAAGACTACTTTGCGTACCGTGGCTTTAAATATCTCAGGCTCGATGGTGAGTGTTGCAGAGGGGGAGACGTGTCACAGGGTCTTTTAAAAGTCTGCTGTTGCCGAAGCCTCCTGCCAGTGCGGCCTCCCCAGGGGGCGGGTAAGGCCCAGGGGCCCCATCCAGCAGCAGGAGGGGCAGCCCTGTGGTGCCGTGGCTGAACTGAGCCGACATCAGGCCCCCCCAGACGCCAAGCTGGGGGGCTTCCCGCTGTCACGAGCAGCCCTGTGGGGATGGGTGCCCAGAAATCCTGTTCCAGTTGGAAGGGACAGAAACCCATGTTTTGTGGGTGTGAGAATAGAAACACGAGGCGACTCATGGAATGACAAACTCCAGGGATTATTCCTGCATCAGACACGGCTGGGTCCTGGTGTAGCTTGGGGGCTTTTCTTTCCCGGTTTCCTGTGCTTGCAGGCTTCCCTTAACCTGCCCAGCACCCCACAGAAGCCCGGGGCCTAGCTCTCATCAGGGGGCCGGGGAGCTGACACTGGTCAGGCCTGGAGCTAGAATTGACCTGACCCGTGTGCACTCAAGGCTGCAGGACCACAGGGAGGGGCAGTGGGTGCAGCCCGTGCGAGAGCAGCTGATGCCCGGAGAGGTGGCAGCCCCCGCGCTTGGGGGGTCCCTCCTGGAAGGAGGTGGGCAAGGCTAGTGAGGGCTTGTCATTGTTCAGAAATTAGGCATCTTCTGCGAAGGCACCCCCCCACACACCGCCCCTCCCCTGTTGGGTGTGTGCAGCCCTGCATGGGCCGGGACACGCCTGAAACAACATAGCCGTGATGATGTGGGGGGAAGAGTGGAGCAGCCCCCACCAGCTGGGGTGCCCTCCCAGCACCGGGTTCCGGGGCTCCTCTCCTGTCTGCTTTGTGGCCTCACCTCCAAGATTGACGATGGCTCCCCACATGTCTCTGTCCTTGCCAGCAGGGAGGCGAGAGAGGCAGGGAAAGACAGACTGCTTCCTTTCTCTTTTCCTTTCTTCCTAATTAATTGTTTTAGTTTGTTGATCTCCTGGAATGCAATATACCAAAAACGGAGCGGCTTTTAAAAAGGGAACTTATTAAATTGCAAGTTTACAGTTCTAATTCCATGAAAATGTCCAAACTAAGGCATCTAGGGAAAGATACTTTGATTCAAGAAAGGTCAGCTGGGAAGGCACATGGCAACATCTGCAAGCTTTCTCTCCTGGATTCTCGTTTCATAAGGATTCCCTGGGGTTGTTCTCTATCTCCATCTCCAGAGGTCTCTGGCTGTATGGACTCTGTCTGTCTCTGATGACTCTGAGCTTTTTCCAAGGTGGTTCCCTCTTGAAGGGTTCCAGTGAGCAACCCCACCTTGAATGGGTGGAGACAATGTCCCTGGAAACCATCTAATCAAAAGTTATCACCTACAATTGTGTGGGTCACATCTCCATGGAAACGATTAAAGAGACCCCACCCAGCAATATTAAATGAGGATTAAAGGGCATGGCTTTTCTGGGGTGCACAGCAGATTCAAACTGGCACACAAATTAACTCATTTTTAAAAACGGAGGTGCAATTCAGTTTATAGTCAGTTGGTGGCATTTAGTACACTTGCAGCGCTGGGCAGCCACCACTGCTATGGATGTTCAAAACAGTCTCATCACCCCAGAAGGAACCCCTGCACCCATGGGCATTCGCTCCCCATTCCCCCATCCCCCTGCCCCTGGCAACCACCAGAGCACCTCCTGTCTCTCGTTTATCCCATTCTGGATGTTTCGTGTAAATGGGGTCGTATAATACGTGACCTTCTGTGCCTGGCTTCTTTGGCTTAACATGTTTCCAAGGTTTGTTCATGTGCAGCGTGAAGTAGTGCTTCATTCTATTTTTTTTTTTTTTTTTACGAGTAGACTTTTATTGTTTAGAGCAGGTTTAGGTTCACAGATAAACCCTCCCCCTCCACTGCACACAGTTTCCCTCTTACTAGCATCCTGCATTTGCATGGCGCATTTGTAACAGCTGATGAAGCAACATTGGCACATTATTATTTGACAAATACGTGATGTCACGTGTCCACCGTTACAGTATCCTTGCCCTAAAAATGTCCTGAGCGCCCTCTCTTTACTGCCTGCCTTCCCCCCCCCCCCAAGCCCTGGCGTCTTTCACTGATTGTAAGAAGGTTTTCAAGGCTCACCCATGTTGACACGTGTCAGCTCTGGCAGAATAGTACCCCCTGTGTAGGTGGGCCCCATTCTGTTGACCTGTTCATCTGTCAGTGGACACCTGGGCTGCCTCCACCTTTTGCCTGCTGGGAGTAACACTGTGATGGGCGTGCTTGTGTATGTATTTGCTCGATTATCTGGTCTCAGCTCTTTAGGCATACGCCTAGGAGTGGAGTGGCTGCGTCATACCGTTACAGTCTATTTCACTTTTGAGGAACGACCACCCTTTCCCACGTACACCATTTTACTTGGCTACCAGTAGAGTACAAGGGTTCCAGCTGTTATTTTCTGTTGTTTTGTTTTTGTTTTTAATTCTACCTTTCTAGTGGGTATGAGATAGTATTTCATCGTGGCTTTGATTTGCATTTCTCCAGTGGGTCATGGCATTGAGCATCTTTTCATGTGCTTATATCTCTTCTTTGGAGAGAGATCTATTTTTCTGAAGTCCTTTCACCATTTTTTAAAAATAGGGGTTGTGGGTTTTTACACATTACATGTCTTAGAGTCTTTACCTAAGCTCACATGTGAGGTGCATCTCTGTGGCAGGGATGCCCCAAAACTCCATGCCCACCTGTCTCAGTTTTCTCTGTGCATCATGTGAAACTGTTCCTGGACCCTGGGCCCTGGGCCCCGGGCCCCGTGGTTGCTGGGCTGATCTGTCCATGGGCTCTGCCCACCCCAACCTACCCCAGAACCTGCCCCATCCACCCTTGCTGCCTTCCTTTGGTCTGTTTTCTGAATGCTGTCCAAGACCTTTACAAGACACAGGTGGGCTGGCATTTCTCCCTCCTCCCTGCCGTCCCCCCCGGGGTCCCCCACAGCTTTGTGGTCCAAAACCAGTCTCCCTGGCAAGGCCCACATGGCCTCATCTCCCAGCCTTCCTGCTCATATACTCAGGGTCTCCAGAGAAACAGAACCAGCAGGAAGTACATAGCAAAGAGACAGATAGATACAGAGATAGTAAGAGACTCATTTTAAAGGACCAGCTCACACAGTGGTGGGGTCTGGCAAGTGTGACGCCTGCAGGGCCGGCCATAAACTGAACCCTCGGGCAGGAGGTGAGGCTTCCAGTCTTGGGGCCAAGTTTCTTCTCTGGGAAACCTCATTCTGCTCCGCAGGCCTCGTCTGGAGGGCCCACCCCAGTAATGAAGGCTTGTCCCCTTGGCATAAAGCCACCTGAGTGTAGCTGCTAAGCCCTCCTATCAGCCCCTCCATGGCAGCCCCTGGCCAGGCGCTTGCTTGAATATCTGGGTGCTGTGACCTTGCCAAGTTGGCATGATGGCTGCCACCAGCTGCGCCTCTGCCCCCAGAGGCCTCATTTGTGTTGCATCCTCTGTCTGGGCCACTGACCCCACTCCCTTGAGGAGCAGCAGGGCTCCCAGGGGGCCACTGATCCTCGGTAAGGCAAGGACTTCTGTCTGCTTGACCCCTCCCGCCTCCCCAGCACCTTGTGTGGTCAATACAGGCTGGTGGGAGTGAGGACACTGGCCAGGCCCTGGGTTGGGGCAGAGCGGTCTGGAGATGGCCAACCCCTCTGCCCAGACTTGCCCCCTCTGAGAGTTCCACCCTCCTTGGGCTGGGGCAGCCGTGGGCACATCTGAGGTCCGAGGGAGAGCCCAGGCACCAGTGGGAGCTGGCCTGACTCACGTCCTGGTGCGGTGCAGGCAAGCGGCAGGAAGCACTTAATTCTCATTCCATCTCTGAAAATGACTCCGGAGTGTGCCAAAGGCAGTTGCCCAGGGAGCAGTGGAGGGGGTCCCTGTGAACACCTCACTCGCTGCCCCCCTGCAGGGAGACGCGCCTCCATCATGCAGCATCTGTGCACCTGTCTGTGATGTGGCCCTTTGTGAGCCGAGGCCCCCAGCCAGCAGGGTCCCTTGGCCCGCCCCAGGCCCCTCTTACGTTGTGGGCAAAGTATTATGCCCTGTCTCCCGCCAGCTGTATGGGAGAGAGACGGGCAGTGGGGGGATGTCTTGAAGAGCCCATTTGTTGTAAGGACGGTGGCAGTGGTGGCTCCTGGCTCCTGGTGTGTGTCGTGTGCCAGGTGTCCTGCTGTAGCATCTGCTTTTACTTCTCCCTGCAGCCCACTTTATAGGGAGGCAGGGCAGCCCCTCGGGGCCCATCACCGAGACTTGGGTCACTCGCTAACCGCACCCCACAGACCGCGAGCTGGTGCCCTCTGTCTTCTCACCACCACTCCCCACCCCCCTCAGGTCCCCCACTGACCCCTTTCTCCCCTGTGCCGTCAGGAACCACAAAAGCGGAGGACCGGGGCATGCTGCTGAAAACCTTCAATGAACCCGGCTCCGAGTACTTCATCTTCCTGCTCAGCACCCGGGCTGGGGGCCTCGGCCTCAACCTCCAGTCAGCTGACACCGTCATCATTTTCGACAGCGACTGGAATCCCCACCAGGTAAGGGCAAGCTGGTGCCTCCGAGGGGCCCGGAGCCCCAGGGAGGCATGTGCACATGCACACGCATGCACACACACGCTCACACTCACTCACTCCCATGCCCACCGGCCTCTGACACGTGCGCCCAGCCCTAAGCTGGAAGGAGCAGCACTCCCATCTCCTGAGGCCTCTGGGGAGAGGACCGGCAGGGATTGCTATTCCTTTGTTCCTCAAAATAAAAATAGCTTTCTTTTCTCTGATAGCAACAGCAATATATTTCATTCTTATAGCAGAAAATCCCAGCATGACCCAAACACGTTAAGAAAGTGGGTCTGCCCCTGCTGGGTCATGTGGTAGAGGCACGTTCTCTTCCAGCCTGCATGCACATTCCTGGCTTTGTAAAACTAAATTGGGCACATCTTTATGTTCTGTGCTTCCTGCCAGCTTCTGCTGCTTAGCACACCTCACATCCAGTTCTGCATCTGTGAGTGTAGGGGTACATTACTTTTACAGCCCCCACCCTCACCCCCCACTGTGCTGTTAGTGGATATGACAGTTTTTAAATGGGGGGGGGTAGGTTTTCATCATAAGGGTAACCTGTTCCTGTTCTGGTTAAATGCAGACACAGATAGCCCAGGGCATCTGATGGCGAGAGCCCCTTCCAAACTGGCCCCGCTCTTCCCCGAGCAGGAGTGACGTCTCACTGGAGGCACGCAAGGACGTGCTGTTTTTGCCACAGCTGCGGCGGGTTCTGCCACTTGCTTTTCTGTTTGCTGATCTGTGTTGATTAGCTGTCCATGTGTGGACACACCCACCCAACCCTGTCCTTCCTTCAGCTGCCAGGGGCTCCCACACACGACACCTGACAGTGACTTGAGCAAACCTGGGCTGGCTGGCATCTGGGGTTCGGGCTGTTGGCATCAGCATGGGCACCTTGGGGAGCCCCTGTGTGTGAGGACCCGGGATTAGGGTCAGCACATGCTGGCCAGGTCATCCTGAGAACAGGGTGCTAGGTTCATGGCCTCCGGGGGCCGTCCCAGGCTTCCTTCCCCCAGCTGGGTGCAGGCGGGCATTGTCAGTTTAGGATCCTAGGTCCCCGTCGGTGAGTGACCTGGGAGATGGCTCAGTGTCCCCTCTGATGATCACTCTAGTGGTCAGTTTCCCCTCAGACCTCAATGACAGGCTCCTGGTCTGAGGGGTAGTGGGGATGAGTCAGCAGCTGGTGCGGGGACAGATGGCCACGTGGATGCATCTCCTCACCCTGCTCTAGGTCTTGGGGGTGTGGTCAGCTGGGGCACGCTGCTCTAGGTCTTGGGGGGGGCAGTCAGAGGGGGCGCGCTGCTCTAGGTCTTGGGGGTCCAGTCAGCTGGGGTGCACTGTCCTCCACACACGAGGTGGCCTTGGAGCCCCCACTGCTCCCTGCAGGGCAGGGTTGTGTCCTCAAGTGTTTGCTCTGCCAGGAGCCCTGGAGCTGAGAAGCCACTCAGGAAACACAGGCAGTCTTGCATCTGGGGCTGCCTTTGCTGCCCCATGGGGTGCAGCCTCGAGTTTAGGTGTGTTGCTGGTACCCAACCTGGTCACGCAGCTTTCCTGCCCAGAGACAGGATTCTGGGGGAGCCTCCCATTCTAGGGATGGCAATGAGGGTGACAGTGCAGTCTACACCCGTAGCCATGGCTGCCTGTGCAAGGAGAGCTCACTCCGCAGCAGCCCCAGCCAGGCATCCAGCACCCTTTCACCTAGCTCATCGTCCCAGCAGCTGTGAGAGGTATTTGTGCCTCCAGACGGAGACCAAGGCTCAGAGAGGGGAAAGCTAGCGTCCCCATGGAGCTGCCTGGCAGGCCCCCAGCCTGTGGTCAGTGCCAAGCTCTGCAGTCCAGCAGGAGCATCTGCGCAGCCGTGCTGGGTGCTGGCGGGGAGGCCCTGAGTCCGCCCTCCTAAATGCTGCACCTCCCGAGTCCCGTCCAGCCTCAGGCCCATAGCGAGCGGCACTTACGAGGGGACAGGAGGGGAAGCCTCCCCGGCACCCATAGCCGGCACAGCCGAACCCTAAGCGCTCGGCCTGGGGTGGACGGGCCGGCGAGGACCCGGGGCCCCCACACGGCGGGGCGCTGACTGGCCACCTCCCCCAGGACCTGCAGGCGCAGGACCGAGCGCACCGCATCGGGCAGCAGAACGAGGTGCGCGTGCTGCGCCTTTGCACCGTCAACAGCGTGGAGGAGAAGATCCTGGCCGCCGCCAAGTACAAGCTCAACGTCGACCAGAAGGTCATCCAGGCCGGCATGTTCGACCAGAAGTCCTCGAGCCACGAGCGGCGTGCCTTCCTGCAGGCCATCCTGGAGCACGAGGAGCAGGACGAGGTGAGCCCCGCGCCGGCCCCCGCCCTCCCCAGCGTGAGTGCGGAACGCGTGAGCCGCTTCCTTTCATTTTTGTTTTTTTACCTTTTTTGCACTTTTTTTTCTTTTTTCTTTTTTTTTTCTTTTTGCATCCCTTTGGAGTAAAGGGAGTGTGGGCTGAAAGGAAAGAGGATGAGTACTTGCTTTTCCTTTGAAGTGGTTTTTTTTTTTTTATTTTTTTTTTATTTTTTATTTTTTCCTCAACTGCTGGTGAAAGATGCCGGATTGACAGCTCTGGAGACTGAAGTCCTCTATTTATCCACAGAGCAGACACTGCAGCACGGGCAGCGGCAGTGCCAGCTTCGCCCACACTGCCCCTCCGCCAGCGGGCGTCAACCCCGACTTGGAGGAGCCACCTCTAAAGGTGAGAGGGGTAGTTCAGTCTCCACGCCCCTTCAATCCTCGGCTTCCCACTGAGACGCCAGCCAGGGGCCTGCTCCCCGGAGCGTGCGTGTGCGTGTGCGTGTGTCCCCCGCCACCCTGTGGGCCCCTGCCCGCTGCCGCCAGCTCGCCGCCCAGGGAGCGCCGCCGCTCACCGCCGAGCCCGGCCGCCACCCAGCCCAGCGCCCCCACAGCCGCACTAAGTGTCTGCCCGTCTTATAGGAGGAAGATGAGGTGCCCGACGATGAGACCGTCAACCAGATGATCGCCCGGCATGAGGAGGAGTTCGACCTCTTCATGGTGAGCTCCAGGGCCGGGTGGGGGCCGTGTGTCCCCCGCACACCCCTGACCAGTGCTCATGCCGGTCCACCCGTGTGCTGCACAGCGCCTCAAAGGGTTCAGTGCCCCCCTTCCCTACATCCCCGATAGGGCACAGGCCCCCTTTCCCTATGTCCCCAATGGGGCACAGGCCCCCCTTCCCTGCGTCCCCGACGGGGCACAGGCCCCCGTTCCCTACGTTCCCGACAGGCAGAGACCCCCCCCCCCCTTCCTTACATCCCCAACGGGGCGCAAGCCCCCACTTCCCTACGTCCCCGATGGGGCACAGGCCCCCCCCTTCCTTACATCCCCGACAGGGCACAGGCCCCCACTTCCCTACGTCCCCGACGGGGCACAGGCCCCCACTTCCCTACATCCCCGACGGGGCACAGGCCCCCCTTCCCTACGTCCCCGACGGGGCACAGGCCCCCCTTCTCTACGTCTCCGACGGGGCACAGGTCCCCGTTCCCTACGTTCCCGACAGGCAGAGACCCCCCCCTCTTCCTTACATCCCCGACGGGGCACAGGCCCCCCCTTCCTTACATCCCCGACAGGGCACAGGCCCCCCCTTCCTTACATCCCCGACAGGGCACAGGCCCCCACTTCCCTACGTCCCCGACAGGGCACAGGCCCCCACTTCCTTACATCCCCGACAGGGCACAGGCCCCCACTTCCCTACGTCCCCGATGGGGCACAGGCCCATGGTGGGGGTGGCCCTGGCCGCTGGGGCAGCTCCTGGTCTGGCCCTGTCCAGCCTCCGAATGGATGCACCTGTCTCCTGGAGGACACCCCTGTCCCGTTCTGATCTTACAAACCTCGGTCCAGCAGGCCCACTGAGCACCCTGCTGGTGGGACCTCGAGGGCTTCTTTCTCTGGGAGTTAACGCTGTCCAAGTCCAAGGACCGAGTTTCAGACTCCCTCACCCCGGGGTGAGGAGCACAGGGCAGCTTGAGGTCAGGGAGGGGCCTGTGCCTCCCGCCACGGCTCCCCACAGGGCAGCCACCCCCTTTTCCGCCCAGTCTTCTGCCACCCTCGTGTCTCCCCCAGTCCTCCCTGCCCCCAAGGGTGAGCCCCTCGCCCAGGTCCTAGGTCGGCCACTGCAGAACCCGGAGCTCTAGGTTCACTGCCGCTGCGGCATTGGTCCGCGGGCAGTCGGGCCCCTGGGAGCGCCACTGTCCCCCCCGGGCTGCTCCCGGGCCCCGCACACCCTGCCGGCCCTGAGCCCGCCCCCCGTCCTGCCCGCAGCGCATGGACCTGGACCGCCGGCGCGAGGAGGCCCGCAACCCCAAGCGCAAGCCGCGCCTGATGGAGGAGGACGAGCTGCCCTCGTGGATCATCAAGGACGACGCCGAGGTGGAGCGGCTCACCTGTGAGGAGGAGGAGGAGAAGATGTTCGGCCGCGGCTCCCGCCACCGCAAGGAGGTGGACTACAGTGACTCGCTGACTGAGAAGCAGTGGCTCAAGGTACTTGCCGGAGAGGGCCGGACCGTCCCCATGATACACTCAGGCTGGGGGTGAGCCTCCGCAGCTGCACAGTTCAGGGCACTGTCCGCACGCTCGGCCGCCCTCGGGGACCTCCTGCCTGGGGTCAGGTGCACGCAGGGCCCGGGCTGCAGGCAGGAGCCCAGGGAGGACACAGGGCCTGCTGGTGGGTGTTGCGGCCTTCCAGGTCTGAGGTGTCACCTCTTCATTAGGGCAGCTTCCGCCTACTGGCAGGAGGAAGTGTCCAGAGACTATGAATCACATCACCACCAGGTGGTAGGAGCACCAGCTTGGGGGTCAGGCAGCCCTGCTTTGAGGCCTGGCTGTCCTGGGCAAGTGATGCCACCTCCCTGACCTGGGCTCCTCACCCATTGCAGAGAGGGAGGGAAGGAGGAGCTGGCCCAGCCCCACGTGAGGGTCCAGAGGTGCCCCTGGTGCAGGGTGGCACCAGCACATTCTCAGCAGGTGGTGCCTGGCCCCAGAGCCAGGCTGTCCCTCCATGGCCCTCCAGTCTCAGCCTCCTTCCCTGCTCGCCCCCCTAGCCAGAGCACACTGCCCCCATCTTCATGCCAGGGAAGTCTCTCTGTCCAGCAGAAGCCGTCTCAGTTCCCTGGGGCTGCTCTAACGAAGTACCCAAATCTCTTACCCCAAACCAAGTGTCTTAAGGCCACAGAAGTTTAGTCTTCCAGGAGTCCGAAGTCAGGTTGTTGGCAGGGCTGTGCCCGCCCCCAGAGACTCTCGGGAAGGGCCGTCCTGGCCTCTTCCAACCTCTGGTAGCTGCAGGTGTGTCTTGGCTTGAGGCTGCATCGCTCCCTTCTCTGCCCCTGTTTTCACGCAGCCTCTCTTGAGCACATCCCTTCTCAGGAAACAGAGCACACTGACCCACCCTGATCTGGTTTGGCCTCATTGGGTCACATCTTCAAGGGCCCTGTTTCAAATAAGCTCTCATTCTGAGGTTCCAGGTGGACATGAATGGGGGGGGGGGGGGCGTACACAGTTCAACCCATAACGTGCTTCCCAGGGGTTAGCACTGGGTTCAGAGGGACAGATTAGGCCGCCCCGTGAGCGGCTTTGAGTGCAGAGGGGATGGCTGAGTACCCAGCTCTGAAGTAGTTCATAAAAATGGCCCTGCAGCATCGAGGAGGTGCCAGCAGCTTCCAGCTGCTCCGTGCCCCACATGGGCCACAAGTGATCCTGCCTGCTGAGGGCCTCTGCTCTCATACCCTGGGACCCTCCTATCAGCTTTAGCGCTGGGGGGGGCGGGCCCCCTCCTGCAAGCTCAGAGCACAGCCCTGGAAGCTTGCCCTCCAAGCAATGCACAGGGCACAAAGGGGTGGGAGGTGTTGAAACACACCAAAGGAGGAGAGAAAACATTGGGTGGCTGCGCCCTCCCCCAGCCACCAGCCCATTTTTTAAGCAAAACATTCCTGGGGTAAGAAGGGAATCCCTGAAAAGAGGGAGCCAGGACCCCAGCCCCATGCAGCATTGAGGGCAGTAGGTGCCCTGGGAGTGTCGCCAGCCTCTCAGGTTCTGGGTGGCGGGTGCCTGTTAAAACAGGGCTGCCCAAATGCTGGCGTTTCATGCGTGTTTCTATCTTTTCTGACAGCTTTACTGAGATACAGTTTATGCCGAGCAGTTCACCCTTTTAAAGTATACATTATCTGTTTAATGTACTCCAAGAATTGTACAACCATCGCACAATTTTAGAACATTTTCATCAAAAGAAACCCTATCCTGGGCAGTGTGATGGTGGCGCAGTGGCAGACTTCTCACTTGCCATGCCGGAGACCTGGGTTCGATTCCCTGTGCCTGCCCATGCAAAAAAACAAAAACTAAAAACCCTGTCCTCTTTACCTTCTCCCTCTGTTCTCTTTACCCGTCCCGCCTCTGCAGCCACTGACCCACTCCCTGTCTCTGTGGATTTGCCCGTCCTGAACACGTCACAGGAGGGGACTCAACAACACGTGTCCTTTGTGGCTGGGTTCTTGCACTTAGCATCATGTTTTCAAGGTTGTGGCATCAATGCATTCTTCGTTCCTTTTTACTGCCGAGTGGTACTCAGTTGTCTGGGGATGGCGTGTTTTGTTTGCCCTTTCTCCAGCTGTCGAATGTGGATTGTTTCTCCCTTTTGACTGTTGTGAATAATCCTGCCGTGAGCCCTCCTGTGCAGGTATCTGCTGGGTCTTGTGGCCATTCTCTCTTCAGTCTTTTGAGGAAATGTCAGACTGTTTTCCAGGAAGGCTTCCCGCTTTCCCGGCAGCAGTGTGTGAGGTTCTAACGTCACCTTACCCCCGACAGCACTCCTCACCCACTGTCTGTTTGGTTACAGCCATCCTAATGGGTGTGATGCGGGAGCCCGTGGTTTGACCTGCTTGGTGGCCCTGGTTGTTGGCGGTGTTGAGCGTCTTCTCGTGAGCTTGTTGTCCGTTTGTCTGTTTGTCCGGGTCCTATGGAGAAGTGTCTATACAGATCCTAGTCTTTCTTAAAATGGGTTGTCTTTATTTTTGAGTTGAAAGAGTTCCTCACAAAGCCCTTCTCATTCATATGATGTGCAGATATTTCCTCTCATTCTTAGGTTTTCTTTTCAATTTATTGAGTATTTCTTCAAGTATGAAAGTTTTTAATTTTCCTAAATTTCATTTTATCTATTTTTCTTCGGTTGCTGGTGATTTTGATGTTATGTGTAAGCCATTGCCAATTTCAAGGTCGTAAAGATATACCTCTGTGTTTTCTTCCAATAGCGTTGTGGTTTTAGCTCTTCCATGCAGGTCTCTCATCCATTTTTATTTCATTTTTGTGTAAGGTGTGAAGTAGGGGCCCCCTTGATTCTTTGGCACATGGCTCTCCAGTTGTCCCAGCACCATTTGTTTAAAAAACTATTCTTTCCCTAGTGAGCATGTCTTTCTTTTTTTTCTCAAATTATAGTCAATAACTTTTATATTTAAATATATATATATACAGTTTTCCCGAAGAGGCCTTCTCTGACCATGCTGACGATGCTCATGTAATGGTACCACTTTTCTGGTGGCCACTCTGGTGTGGAATGTACCAGAAGCTCCACAGTGTACTTTCCCGTACCACCCATGGGGCCTGAGACCTCATGTCCCCTGCTCGGGGGGGACCCGCCCTCCCCCAACAGTCCCTCCTACCAATCTCCCTCTCATGCTTTTCTTTTGGGCGAACCCCCTGCCCCTGCCTCTGCCCCTGGCCCAGCCTTACCTCCGCGGCTGTGCACTGCTCGTGTCATCTCCGCCGTGCTCCCTGCAGGGTGCTGCCTCCTCAGCACCAGGCTCGTGCGAGTGGGAGACTGTCAGCAGGACCCCCTCCTTTTTCTAAGCCCAAGTTCCCGCCCCCCCCCGAAACCCGCCTTCCCCTTTGCTTTCAGGAATGAAACATGCAAGTTCAGTGAAAATGACTAAATTGGATTATTCTTACTATTGTCAGTGTTTATGTCTGTCAATTCAGCTGTTTCACTTCTAGGAACCTGTCTTAGAGAAAGGCAGATGTTGGTCAGGTCGTCTCTAAGAATACCACACCCAGGGTGGAAAGCACCTAGGTGCTCAAGGCCAGGGATGGGCACATCAGGGCGCACAGCCTGCAGTGAATGCTAACCTGGCATTACCATCCTGTGCTTGAAAAATGCAGGAAAAACACCTGTGAGGTACAGTAAGCCAAAAAGGAAAAAAGAGTTACCATCTGGAGCATAGACCGCACTCTGATTTGGTTTTCAGTTGTGCACATGTGCATTAAAAAGATGGGAAAGGTCTAGAGCAGAAGCGTTGGTGGTGTCCTCTCCAGGGGGGCAGTTTTCTGTCTCTGTGTGGTGACAGTGTGACTAATTCGCAAACAGGGACACTGGCTTGTTTTCTCCAGACAGGCTTGGGTGGGGTGCCCTGGGGAGGCAGTGCTGACTCCTGCCGGGGTCCCCGTGTGTGCTTAGACCCCAGGTGGGCGCAGCTGTGTCCACACAGCCCCGGTAACTGGACAGAGTCTCAGGGCAGGGTGGCCCGCCCCCAGCCGGGGTCCCCACAGGCTGGCGTCGCGCTCTCTGCTGTCAGCCCCGGTGCTGGCTGTCCTATTTTTCCACTATTGACCCTGAAGGCTATCGAGGAGGGCACGCTGGAGGAGATCGAAGAGGAGGTCCGGCAGAAGAAGTCGTCACGGAAGCGCAAGCGGGACAGCGACGCCGGCTCCTCCACGCCGACCACCAGCACCCGCAGCCGTGACAAGGAGGACGAGAGCAAGAAGCAGAAGAAGCGCGGGCGGCCACCCGCTGAGAAGCTCTCGCCCAACCCACCCAACCTCACCAAGAAGATGAAGAAGATTGTAGATGCCGTAATCAAGTACAAGGACAGGTAAGCCGAGGCACGGGGTGGGGGCAGGGCCTCCGCGGGGACGCGCCACGCTGGGAGCCGCCCGGCCTCTGCTCTGGGCAGGGCTTTTCCTGCCGTCCATTTGGCCAGCCATGCTCGGGGCTGTCAGCCGGTCGATCGTTCATTCGTTCAACAAGCGTGTGTTGAGTTTCTGTGTCCGGGCCCTGGGGACAAGACAAGCAGCGACCCTGTCCCCAAGGGCCTCTGGTCCTGGGAGAGGGAAGAGCACACATCGACACTGTGCAGAGAGAGACTGAGGCGCTGCAGGGAGGTGGAGGCTGGGATCCATCTCGGGTGCACTGGGGAAGGACCATTCCAAAGCCCCCAGAGGAGAGTTGGCTGGCAGGGGCGCCAGCTCTTCCCCTGCCCTCGCCCTGAATGCCATTCAACATGCCCAGGGCCAGCTGGCCCCTCTCAGCAACCTGTGCCATCGCCGTCACCCCCGTGCTGAGAACACAGGCCAGGCTGTGCCCCAGGCGTGCCCCCAGTGTGGGACAGCGCACAGCAGGGTCGCCAGGCTGTCCTCTACCAGGGCCACATGTCCTCGTCCCAGACTCAGCTCCCCAGTGTCACAGCTCATTTCCCATCTTTCCTGGCCAGTGGGACTTCCCATAATGGGAGTGACTGCTCACAGTTAGCTGTGGGGCAGATCAAGGCGGTGAGTGCTCTGTCGCAGGACCAGGTGTGAGCCCTGAGTGCCTGTTTGGAAAGAATCTTATCCAGTATGAAGTTTGGTAGCTTAGCTACAGTTGAAGTCCAACAACTGAAAGATACAAATTGCCCTTAAAAATGTATCTGTTGTTCTCAGAGGAGAAACAAATGATGGGGGGTGGGGTGGGGAGTTACATTCAGATTCTGCTGCTGGAAAATGTTGAGTATTGTATTTGTTTGCTAAACGTTGCCAGAAAGCAGTAATACAACAGATGGAACAGTTTTTAAAAATGTTATTTATTAAGTTACAAGTTTATAGGTCTAAGAGCATAAAAATGTCCAAACTAAGACATCCAGAGAAAGATACCTTGACTCAAGAAAGGCCAATGTCTGTCACGTGGGAAGGCACATGGCTGGTGTCTGCTGTCCTTGTTCCTGGTTCTCTTGCTTCCAGTTTCTTATGCCAGTGGTTTCCTCTCTAAGCATCTGTGGGCCTTCACTTAGCTCCTGTGGGACACAACTCCGGGTTCTGGCTTGCTTAACATCTCATGAAAGGTACCTGGCAACATCTGCTGGGCTTGCATCTCCAAACATCTGTATCTAGGCATTTGCTCTAGAGATCTGTCCGCACTCCAAGCATCTCAAAATGTCTGCGTCTCCGTTGATTCTCTAGCAACTGTTCTTCAAGCATCTGAGCTTCCTCCAAAATGTTCCCCCCTTTGAAGGACTGCAATAAACTAATCAAAACCCACCTTGAAAGGGTGGAGTCACATCTCCTTCTACCAGGTCACACCCACAGCTTAGGCGTGCCACACCCCCACAGAGCTGTCCAGCCAGTTTCCACCGAAACAGTAGGGCTGCCTCTGCAAGATTGGATCAGGAAAAAGACATGGCTTTTTGGGGTACATGACAGCTTCAATCCAGCACAAGCAGTATCAGTATAAAGGAAAAATATTGACTGATTTGCAGATTTCATCTTGGAGGCATGTTCCACAAAGAGAAAAACAGACAGAAGCCTGACGCATATTTAAAAACATGGCTTTATGAGATGTGCAAAATACATGAAAATGACAGACCCTGATGTTTTTCCCTAATGAAATTCTTGTGAGGGAGACTTAAATTTATCAAAATGGGGAGGACTCTTCTCATAAAGTCCTGCTGCCCAGTTGGATGGACATCTGCAAAGAGAACTGGATGCTGACCTGCCTCCCAGCATATGTGGACATTAATTCGAACTGGATCATGGATACCAGCACGATGGGTAAAGCAAAGCTCCAGGAGAATACACAGGAGAAAAGCTTCATGACCTTGGGACAGATGTAGGTTTCTTCAGCCGGACACAAAGACCACTAAGAATGGGACTGGCATGTTGGGCTGTATGAAACCAAGATGACTGTTAATCCAGCGTGGTGATGGTGGCTTGGTGGTAGTGACAGAATTCACGCCTGCCATGCCGGAGATCCCATGCAAAAAAAAAGTCTGTACATCCAAGGATCAATAAGACGGTGGAAACTCCTGCCCCAGGCTGGAAAAAGACAACCCAGTTTGCAAATGGGCAAAAGTATTGAACAGACACTTCTTGGGGAAGCTGTCCAGCCACTGCTGACATGTAGGGGTGCAGGGGGACAGGCCATCAGCCTCCTCAGGACAGGAAACCGCACTGTCCCCCAGAGGCTGATACTCGTCTGCGTGCTGGCAGAGCTTTGGCAGAGACGTGCAGCCATCGTTGCAGGCACATTGCCTGTTTGATGGTGTCTTCTGAAGTGAAACACATGGATGCTCTGCCCTTGCAGCCCCACTCCTAGTTATTTACCCCCAGAGAACTGAGCAGATATGTCCCCCTGTGCTAGCTGCTGGAATGCAACATGCCAGAGACGGATTGGCTTTTAATAAAAGGGGATTTATTTCATTAGTTCTTCAGAGGAAAGGCAGCTAACTTTCAACTGAGGTTCTTTCTTACGTGGGAAGGCACAGGATGGTCTCTGCCGGCCTTCTCTCCAGGCCTCTGGGTTCCAACAACTTTCCCCAGGATGATTCCTTTCTGCATCTCCAAAGGCCTGGGCTGAGCTGCGAGTGCTGAGCTGCGTGTGCTGAGCTGCTTGGGCTGTGCTACATTGTGCTCTCTCATTTAAGCACCAGCCAATTAAGTCAAACGTCAGTCATTGCGGCAGGCACGCCTCCTGCCAACTGCAGATGCAATCAGCAACAGATGAGGTTCACGTACATTGGCTCATGTCCACAGCAGTAGAACTAGGCGCCTTCACCTGGCCAAGCTGACACCTGAATCTAATTCCCACACCCCCTCAGAAGACACGTACAAGAATGTCGACAGCAGCTTTGTTCACCATGGCCCCAGGCTGGAAGTGGCCCAGACGTCTATACATAGAAGGTGGGAAAGTGGGGGCTTGATTGTGCAGTGGAACTCTAACGGCCATGAAAACTTCCGCACGCTGTGACATGGAAGATGCTTACACATTTTGAAGACCACCTACTGCATGATTCCAGTTACATAAAGTTCAAAAACTGCTCTGGGGAGACAGATGTCAGGGTAGCAATTGCCTTGACCTGGGGGGGGATGGGGGACAGGGACGACAGGTCTGGAGCAGGAGCTAAACTTCCAGAATGTTCTGTCTGTGGATCTGGGTGATGGAAACTGAGGTGTTTACATAAACATATGTCAAGATGTAGAGACTGGTGGTTCCTGTGCTTTCCTGTATGGTGTTGTGCCTCCATTGAAAACAAAGGCACCAGTTAACAGCGTGCTAAACTTGTTGACGAGGCCTTCCGTGTTTTTACAGAAAAAAATTCATCGTCAGTCCATTTAGTTAGTCATTCTGCAGCTAAAAGAGCCTTGTTGGCATCACATTTAGCTATATGATACACGGCGAAGGAGAAAATGGCTCACCTGCTGAAAAAAGTCATTCTCCTACTTTTATAAGACTTGATGGTGAATCAGCCAATAAATTAAAATGAGCTCTTTAGAAGTGACGTGACCCAGTCCTGTTTAGGAACAGTCTTGATGGTCGCTGTAACTACAAGGCTGGTCCAAATGCCAACCACCCCTTATTTTGTCACCTTTTTCTCCAAAACTTCCCCAGGCCCCTGCTCCTTTCCAGCTCTGCCAGAGCTGCACTCAGGAGCTGCCTTCTTGACTCCTGTGGGGCTAGAGCAGGATGTCCTCAGCGGTCAGTTCCCTGGGTACATCCCTCCGCAGGGGAGTCCTCTCCGCCCCCAGGGAGAGCTGCAGGCCAGGCGAGGCACAGCTGAGCCACTCTTCTCCCGGGAGCACTTTATTCGGGCAGAAAATGTCCTGCCACATTTGTCTGCCTCAGCTGGAGTTTTCTCTACTGTCCGCTAGAAGCCGCCACCCTCATTAAAGACAGCGGGGAAAGGCCATAAATAAAGACAGACAGACTTGTAGTTTATTTTGTTTTTATTTTTAATAAATGTACTTTATAGTAAAGAAAGAAAAAAGAGAGAGAAAATTATGTGACCACCTCGCCAAGAAGTTCCATTGCAGAACTCTGAGCTCCTGGAAGGGACTCCCAAGATCCAGTGTGGTGGAAACACCAATGTCAGAGCCACACGACTGTACCTTAGCATATGTTGGATTCACGTGGCAAGACGCTGCCACAGAGGCTTTAGCCTCACATGTTCCTGGATAGGTGGCTTCATAGAACTGGAAAATGTCCACCAGCCTGGAAGGAACTGTTGGAGAAAATGCAGGCAGGGCAGCCAGTGTGCTTCTTAAAAAAGGGAGCCTCCCTATGAGGGAAAGCAACCAGGTGGCAGTATTTCTTGGAGAAACTGCTCTTCCCCCACAGAGTGGACCTGGCTCCCTTGTCACAAATCAGTTGGCCAGTATGACTTGGAGAAACATCACTCACCATGACAGCCTCGGATTCACTGGTGATCCCCCTGGGCACATAAACTCAGAAAGGACAGTCACATTTTTCTGGGTGAAAACTACCTTGTGGGCAAAGATTTCAAAGCTGATGTTTAGGTCCAAAATGGACATATTTAACTGATACAGGCATTCTTAGCAGTCTGAATTTGAAACTATGAGGGAAAGCAACGATATGGGTCAGGTGGTTGTGAGGTCGGGGACAGCCAAGACCACCTCCACCTCTGTCATCAGCATGAGTTTGGGGGTCCCAGGACCACCCTCATTTCTGATGTCACTGGAGGGACTCAGAACTCACTGAAAGCCTCTGCTCAGGGTTCCAGTTTATGACAGCAAACCAGGAAAGGTTAAACTCACCAAGGGAGGCGATGCAGGAGGCTGGGGTCAAGAAGGGTCCACGCTATTCCTTTTGTCCTCTCCCGGAGGACCTGGGCAGTGCTGATGCCCCCAGCAGTGACATGTGACAGCCAGGGAAGCTCGCCCATACCCCGGTGGCCAGAGCCTTCCTTGGGGCTCGGTCACGAGGACATGGTAGCTACCCACATAGCCAGCCTCAGTCCCCAGCCCCTCCAGCCAGCAAACTGATGCACAGAAACTAGAGCCCACCCTAAATCTCATCGTCAGACCACCTGGCCGGCCGAGACCCCCAGGTGAACAAGTCACTCCTCGGGCAGGATGTTCCCAGGCTGAAGGACCCCTCCCGGGAGCCCAAGGTGAAGGCCAGCCCTCTCTGTCCCGGCGAGTCCTGAGGCTTTACTACACGCCCCCACACGCTAGGAAGGGGTCCTAGGTGGAGCTCGGGTTCTGGCCGGGACGGCTACGCCTCCCTGAGAACTCTACTGGGATAAGATCGCATCATAATCCCACTTTTTTGTCTCACTCAATCAGTCCTTAGCAGAAGGGGAAATGAAATATTAAAGAGAAAATATTTTGATTTTAAAAAAGAAAATCTGTTTGCTCTCCAGACCCCTCTAATGGATTAAGGCCTGCGGCTGAGTTAGCCTTGCAGCCTGGGGAGAGAGTGAATTGTTACAGTTCTGTTCTCCTGGATACCCGAGGGCCCTCGCAGGACACTGGTGTCACCTTGGATTAAACATTAGAAACCCGCCTTGCGCAGAGCATGTGCTGCTGCTGCCCTGCCCTGAGGCTCCTGGTGGCCCCACCGTGGCCCAGGGACTTGGGGGGTCAGGCCAGCGTGGCGTTGCACCTGCCACCACACCTGAGCCGGGCGGCCTTGGGGAGAGGCTGGCGCACACCCCCACCAAGCGGGCTTGTCTCAGCATTGCCTTCGATTATTTATCTGGAGGATTTTTCCCCCATGTTACGTTTGGAAATCAGCGGTGTTGTCTTTGATCGTATTTCTGTGTTTCCTTCGACCCACATGTACAGGTTTGCCTTGTTGGGGAAACTTCTGGTCTCTCCCAGCATGTTAGAACAGGCCGCCGTGGTCAGCAAAGCTCGCAGAGCCTGCGGTGCCTCTGGGAATGGGGCCCGTGAACAGGGCCTGGAGGACGCATGGGCCCATGTGGGGGCAGGGGAGGGGAAAGGAGGAGGCACAGGAGCGCGCGGAGGGACCTGGGGGCGCTGAGCCGTTCCACATGGCTTTGCAGGAAGGGGACTGAGGCACCAAGGGTGGCAGGGGGTGGGTGGGTGGGCCTCACACCTGCTGGGCTTCTCAGCTGGCACCTTCTCGGTGGTTTGGAATCTCAGACTGCATTGGGGACCCGCCCTCCAGAGCCAGACTTGAACCCAGCACTGAGAAATGATTGGGGAATTTTTACTTGAGCACCCAAAGTTTGTTGATAAAGAACGTATAAAAAGTTAGGCACAGGCTGGGCGGCCCTTGTCAGCAGCCGAGGGCACTGCCCCTGACCCTTCAGCCTCACGGGTCAGGTGCGCCATCCCAGCCCCGGGCCAGGCGTGGCATCCTAGACCACATTTGCTCCTGCTCTCCAGGCTTCACGTCCATGTCTGCAGTCAGGACCAGAAGGCTCCATAGGATGGAGCAGGGTGGGTGCCAGGGCCATGGCCTGAGGCCCCAAGCCCAGCTGCACATCCCCTGCCACCCCCACACATAGAGAGCAGGGTGGTAAGGCTGTGCTTGATATGCAACAGAAACCAGCACAGCAGCTCCCAGCCCCGGTGCCAGCCGTAGCATCTCCAGGAGAGGGTGTCCAACTGAGGGCGGCAGGAGGCAGCCGGGACCTGTGAGCCATTTCTTGCAGGGGCAGGGGAGGAAGGAGTGGCCATCCCCGCGGGGTCAGCTCTTGTGTCAGCACCGTCCACTGTGCCCAGCCTGGAATTGGGCGCTCAAGGCTCAGGCAGAGGCGGCCCTGCCCTGTGCTGGGCCAAGGCAGGTGGGCACCTGGAGGAGAGGGGTGCGTGCCCACAGAGGGCCCACAGGCTGAGGCCGAGCTCACCCAGCCCCCAGGCTCACCCACTGCTGATGGGTACCACAGGCAGGACAGATGGACCTGGAGAAAGCAGGGCAGTCTGTCAGAGGTTTAGAATCATCTTAAAACTGGAATCCCACAAATCCCTGCAGCCTCAGGAGAGACAGGCCCACCTGCAGCCCCCTTCCCTGCCCCACTGGGTGAGGAGCAACCCTGCAGTTCTGGGGGAAACCTGCCCGGTCTGTCGGGCATTTCAGCCAGCACAGGAAACCATTACAGAAACGTGAGAAAGTAGTAGAGGACAGGAGATCTAAAAGGGAATGTTGCACACGGCTAAAAACACAGTGGAAAGGCAGAAGAACTAATATGAGATCAGAAGACAAGGCCAAATAAATATGAAGTCACTAAAAACAGGTAAAACTTAGAATAAAGCCAGAGGGCAGCTGGATAAAAGAATAGAAAGACAAGTTGAGAGATGTCAGATCTTGGGGATAAACTAGTTTAAAAAGTTGGTTAACTGGGGTTAAAAATTAGCAACAAGGGAGAGAGAGCCTGGGTATGAGGGGTCAGGGAAGTGTGGAGGGAGGTCTGGGGTCCCTTTTCTTCTCCCAGTGTGGCCACTGTCGCCTCACCCCCCACCCCATTCCCACAGGACAGCCCCTTGGCCCGGGGTCAGCACCCTGTGACCCCTGCCCCTTCAAGAGGGGCCTGGAGGCAGCATGGAGCTGCTGGGCATGCAGGGGCTGCTGGGAATGATAGTGGGGACCAGGCCCAGGAAAGGAGGCCCTGGCCACTGTCCATCCATCTGTCCCCAGTGTTGGCCATGAGGCCCTGGGCCCTACATCACTCTTCTCCAAAGGTCTCACCTCTGTAACAAGGGCATTGAACTAAGTGGTTTTCCAACTTGGGTCATGCAGTGGGGTGTCCCCATTAAAAGTGCAATTTGGACTTCCCTGTTTAATGATATTAGACCTACACGTGGCCCTGGATGTGTCATGCCCAAATGTTGGCTCCTTACAAACTGCCAGCCTTGCCATCCTGCAGCAAGCCAGGAGCACGCACCCAGAATAGGACTGTTCCCACATTCTCTACTGGAAGAGTGTACCAGGGTTGCGGGCAGCTGGCTGGCAGACCACTTTCATTGGCAGCTCCTCACCTGACAGAATATTTTTCCATACTGCACAGCCCTGTGTCCAATACTGAGCTCTTAGATGTGTCAAAAGATAGAGCTTAGAAAATAATCCTGGACTGTACAAGTACCTCTTCATCTGTTTTATTTTTGGGGTGTCTTATGAGGTTTTGTTTCAGACAAATGTTCTGCTGCTAAGTCAGTTTGAAAATCCTGATGAGCCATTCATCACAGAGCACCTTGCCAGCTCAGGTCACTGATTTTGAGTCAAGAGAGAAGGCCCAGAATGAACTGGAAAGTTGAAAGAGGGTGTCATGGGAAGATCTTTTAGAACTGGGCCCTAGGAAGGAGAGTGGAGTAGGAAAGCGACTTCTTCCATCCTGAGATGACTAGGCAGATCAGGACAGCGTCCGTGCTTTGCCACTCTGATGAGGGGACAAGGCGGTTTGGCTTGGCGAGTGGGCTCTGTCTTGAGCCGCATCTCCAGTTGATTGCTTCTGCCTGCCTAAGCACCTTGTGGAGAAGCAGCCTGAGCCCGCCAGAGCAGAGGGACAGTGCTGTGCTCGACTGGCGATGCCTGCTATGGTCAGAGGAGGCGGCGAAGTCACCAGGAAGGATGTTTCCCTCCCTGATACCATTGCTCTTTCTGTGGCTTTCAGGACGCAACCTCCAGGCTCAGTAGACTTGGGCCCATAGAGCCTATTCATGTACAGCCTGTGAATTAAGAACGTTTTCACATTGTTAAATGGCTGAGCAAATGTGCTCGAAAAAAGACTATTTCATGGTGCAAAAATTCTGTGAACTTCACATCTCGGTGTTTATAAGATGACTCGGTGCATAGCCAGAGTGCATCCACTCCCGTATCATCTGTGTTGGCTCTCGCATGTGACCGTGGGTTTGAGCAGCTGCAACAGAGCCCATACGGCCTGCACAGCTGAGGATACACTGTCTGTTCACGGAAGCAGTTTGCCAGGCCACTATTCTGAGCAGCCCACGAGGGAGAGTGGACACGACCCCGTACTCGTGGCCTGCAGCCTGTAGCCGTCTCTTGCGCGCTGACGGCTGTGGCCTGCCCACTTGCTTGGGACCTTGGCGTCCTCTGACCCTCACTGTTTCCCTCCTTGAGTGGTGGTTTTGCTTTAAGGACAAACCCGATAACAGGCTGGAAGAGAGGATCAGGACTTGTGGCTTCTGTCAGGGAGACAAGTCAGACTCCTTCAGTCGGGTCAGGGTTCTTTTTTTCAGCTTGGCCGCCACAGAGGAGTCGTTACTGGCCCCCTGGACAGCCAGCCGCCCTGGCACCTCCTCCCCCCCTGCAGCCCGCAGTCCTGGCCTCAAGAGCACTGCTTCGCCAGCTCCTGGTGGGAGAGCCCAGGGCAGGGTTCTCGGGGGCTGCCATGGTCCCCTCCCAGCCGCAGACTGTCCCTGGGATTCAGCATGGAGAGGGGCGCCTTCCCCCAGGGAGGCTGCAGTGGTCTGGCAAATTACATGAGGGTCACCGCAGGCTCGGGGACTCCAGAGGGAAGGGCTTGTAGAGCCCATTGAGACCGTTCCCCTACGTGTGTCAGTCCATAAGAAACGACCGCTGGGCCCAACCCCTCGGGAGCAAGAGGGGGCCCCAGGCAAGGCCTTGGTCAGTCAGCCGCTGTGGTTCATCGTGCCTCATTCCAGAGGCGGGACGGGGCAAGGTAGAGGAAAACCCCTGCCCTGGGTGTTCATACCCAAGTGGCAGGAGAATCGTCATTGTTGTCACCAGCTACCATTTGCCAAACCAGTGAGAGTCTGGGCTGGGAGTGAGTGAGGGCTGTCAGTGAAGGCAGCTGATCCTGCTGCCTTAGGATTCTTCCGGATCCTTCTGTCCCGTCCCCAGTGCTGCTCGGGCTGGGTGCTTTTGGGCGGGACTCCAGAAATGGGTTTCCCAGTAGTTCTTGGGCTGCAGAAGCTTTCCTTCCAGTCAAGTCTCCTGAACACCCAGGACTGCCTTGGGGTGTGCATTGTACTTTCTCCGGGTATAAGGCTCTCAGGAGTTACTTCTCCAGAACTTTTCTGGAACAGGCTGGTAGGTAGATGCCCACTGAAACGGGGAGCAGCCAGCCCCCCAGTTAGAGAGGGACCCCAGTCAGATGCGGCTCATATCTCTGCTGTATGATATTCCCCCAAACCACCTTCATTTCTTCCTTCAGTCAACAAGTGTTTATTGAGCACCTGCTGTATACCAGGCTTTGCTCGAGGTGGCAGGGATGGAGGAGGGAATAAAGCAGGCACAGCATCTGCCCTCAAGGCTTATGTCCTGGATGGGGAGACAGAAGGTACAGCCCAGGAGGAGTATCGCTCGGGAGAAGTGCGTCAGGGGTGACCCCCTCTTAACATTGGATAACGAGAAGAGGTGAACCACACAGCCTCTGGAAGGAGATGGAATATCTTTGTGCTTTGGGATGGGCAGACATTTATTCCACAAGACAGGAAAAGCACAGTGTAAAAGGCAATACTGATAGCTTGGACCTCATTCAAAACTAAGAGCTATTCGTCACCAGGAAGCATTAGGAGAGTAAGAAGAGAAGCCATAGACTGGAGAAGGTGTTTACAATAAACTCGTCCAATGGAGGATGCTGCAGGGGGTGTAGGGAGTGGCCTGAGCAGGCGCAGCCTGAAAGGGTGTCGGGCCAGTGTGCCCATGGGCAAGTGCCCAGCTCCGTGACCCCTCGAGGAGTGGTGGCTGAGAGCACGGTGAACCTACGGTGGGGCTGTTGCTGAGGTCAGGTGGCAGGTCGCGGGGCCCCTGGCCTGCTGTCCCCTCATGGCAGGGAACAGGACCAGCTCGGTGTCTGCCTGCTGTGACCAGGTGGCTCCCGGGGGCACCGCAGACCCGAGGCCTGCACCTGGACGTCCAGGGCCCAGACGCCCATCGGTTGGAGATGCCCGCGAGGGCTCACCACACGTCCACAGAGCCCAGCTGCACCCCACGGGTTGGTGGGTCAGGGACCAGGGGAACAGTGGCCTCAGGGTGGGACAGGGACAGTCTCTGGAGACCCATGTCTTTGTTAGGTCTCAGTAATTCTTGTCTACGAAGAGGAATGAGGGAGACAGGTCAGGGTCGGGTGCTCTGAGGGGTAGGGTGGGGTGACCGCGAGGGACCAGAGGGGTGAATGTGAAGAGCTCGTGTGGGGTGCTGGCGCCCGATGGGCCGGGCAGCGGGTCCTGGAGGGCGTCAGGACCTGGCGTTTGGCTCGGGGGAGGTGGGAAGCTATGGCCTGTCCCCTAGCGTGGTCAGAGGGCTGTGGGGGTTGGGACATTTTTAAATTGTCCCCCAGTAGCCGGAACCACCTGCTCTCACAGCCTCTGGCACCAGAGAGGGGCTGTCAGGGTGGGTGGGGAGCTAGTTTTGCCTCCCAAGAGGGGCCCGTGACTCCCCACTCTGCTCCCCAAAACAAGTTATGACTAGCCCAGTGGGGGTGCGAAGTTTTACCCTAAAACAGCAGGAGCCAGCTCAGGGTGGGGGTCTTGCCCGCTGTCTGCACACCGCCCGCCAGCCCCAGCCTTCCTGCCGGGCTTTCGAGCGGAGAGCCCGGCCCCTCCTTTAATGGCAAAACAAATTCGGTGGCTCACAGCTGGCATTTCTGAAAAACGAAACCGATGGAAGGTGTCCGAGTGCCTGGTGAGGAGGCAGTCGCATCAGGAAGCTGCCCCTGTAGCTGAAGCTGTGCGTCGCTGCCCAGCTCTTTGCCGTCCTTGCTGAGAAAATCCAGTCAAGGGGAAAGCAGGTCAGCCTTGGGTTTGGGAGTGCAATCTGGGGCTGCCTGAGCATTAGGGCGGTGGTTTCCTGAAGCAGGAAAGGAAAGGGGAGGCCGCCTGCCTCTTCTCCCATCCCTCAGCTCTGCTTATCCTGGGTAGAACAGCAAGCACCTTTGGCTACACCTGCTGTTTTTCAGAGCATGGAGCCATCAATTCCAGCCGGTCTGTGAGGAAATGGGGAAGTGGCGTGTCCCAGGCACCCGCCAGGCGTCCCACAAAAGCCACGGGCCCTGGGTTAGGGTGGGGAGGGCTGGCTCGGCGGACAGAGGCCTGCGGCGGGCTGTGTCAGGGCCAGACATGCTGAACCTCTCGCCTGTTTCCTTGTGGGAACACTTGGGGTGACAAGTGCCTGCTGCAGAGTGCTCGGAAGAGAACTGTGTGTAAAGAGCTCTTGGCTCGATGCCCGATCCAGAGCAACGGGTGAGCAGTGAGCGCGGGGAAGGGCCAGGGAGGTGCAGGCACAGGTTTAGAGCCCCCGTCTCCGTCCCCGAGGTGGGTGCGTCTCAGCCGGCTCCGTGTGCAGGATGGGGAGAAGGTGCTGGACTTGGTGAGACACCAACACAAGGCCAGGGCCACTGCCCCCAGCCACACACAGTGACTCACAGGCCTGGCCAGGTTGGAGCGAGACCCACGAGGCCGTCACATCACCGTGGCATCTCCCAGAACAGTAAACAAAGATGAGGGTTGGGTGCCCCCTCAGCCCTTGGACAACAGCGTGGCTGGGTGAACCGGCACCACTCTGTGCTTTGAGAATTTTCTTGAAAAGCAAAGGTGAGAAACTGTCGACCTCAGCCAAGGTCTCCGAGAAGCACGGCTCCGCTTCTGCCGAGGAGCACAGAGGAGGCTGTGGCCAGCCGGTCTGCATTGCTGCCGTCTCCAGGGCCTGGGGACGTATGAAAGCCACGGCCTGCAGTGTTGCCTGAGTCACCGAGGAGCCGCAGGAGCCAGGCACCACATCCCACGTTTGCAGTGGGACCCAGACAAAACCACAGCTGGAGCACAGCAGCCCGGCTAGAGTGCGACATGTGGCCCCCTGGCCCCCCTCCCAGGCTAGACCCCACTGAGGGGGCCAGCCAGGGTGCCCACTTCTTTGAGATAGAATCCCAGTTCTCGAGGGTGTTGGAGCAGATGAAATTGCTGCTGAGATCTGCTCCCTCAGCCCGTCCACATGGCCATCTTTCTGCCCCGGAATCACCCTGCTCGCGCCAGGCTCAAAGATGGCCGTGGTGCCTTGGCCCAGGGAACGGGTTTCCCCACCAGCAGCGCCCGGAAGATGAGCACAGAGGGCACATCTGATTCTCGTGGGTCCCAGCGCTCTCTGCTGCTTTGCAGAAATCAAGCACATCCTCTGTGGAGAGGGCTGGAAAGCAGCCCCTGTCTCTTCCTCTAGCGTCTTGCCAGGGGCACCTTCTCAGGTCTCTGCCAGATTCTCTCAAGTTCACCACCTCCTTATGCCACGTGCTTGGGAGACGGGGGTCACAGCTCCAGAAATGCTTCCATTTTAGGTTCCCAAATTCACGTCTCTATCAGCATGGCCACTTGGCACTGGGCTGGTTAGGTGGTGAGGTCGTGCCCCTTCTGGGGCTGGGCACGGGGATGCCACCTGCTCTCCGCTTGGGTCCGGGGCCCTGGCCTCGGCCATAGTGTGCAGCTGTCTCTCAGGAATGTTCTGAAAGTCACAAGATAGCAGCAACATGGGAAGTGACTCCAGTGTCTGCTGTGCATTTCTCACCTTTTCTGCCTCCGAACTGTGGGGGGTGGCTGGAGGGGGCTGCTGGGCGGGGGCCGGGCCCACGAGTGACGCTGCCATGGCCTGCCTTGCAGTAGCAGTGGACGCCAGCTCAGCGAGGTCTTCATCCAGCTGCCGTCCCGCAAGGAGCTGCCCGAGTACTACGAGCTCATCCGCAAGCCCGTGGACTTCAAGAAGATCAAGGTAGCCCTGGCCGGGGTGGGCTTCAGGGCGCTGGGGGTGCCGGCAGTGCAAGTGGACACCCCCAGCCCAGAGCCCTGGGCCACCAGGCTGGGGGCCTCATCATGGGCTTTTGGGAAAGCTCCTGGAAGATCCCCCCAGGGGGGCGGGGGCGTGGGCAGGGCGGCAGGGCTCCTCTGAGGTCACCCCCCTGGCCTCAGGCCTCAGATGTGCGGCTCAGCCGGGTACCCGTCAGGCTGTGGGACTAGGGGTGGGTGGGCTGCAGGGCCGGGCCCCCAGGTAAGGCTGCCCCCCCTCGCCACAGGAGCGCATCCGCAACCACAAGTACCGCAGCCTCAACGACCTGGAGAAGGACGTCATGCTGCTGTGCCAGAACGCCCAGACCTTCAACCTGGAGGGCTCCCTGGTGAGGGCATGCCCGCCGCGGGGAGGGGGAGCCCACTCCCGGCCTGGGCACCACAGCTGCGCGCCTTCGGTGCCCTGGAGTCAGGGGGATTGCAGAAAATCTCCCCCGAACTCAGAAGCAGTCAATGCTCATTTACCCCTAACAAGCTGCAAATGGAGACAAGGCAGGTAGAAGGCCTGGGAGCGGTTCAGCATGGGCTGGGGTTCTATTTTCAGTTTGCCGGGAGGTGTTCTTGAGAGGAATGCAGTGGCACCATCCTCTCCCCTGTCTGGGTTTGCTAAAGCTGCCAGAATGCAACACACCAGCAACAGGTTGGCTTTTACAACAGGATTTATTAACTCACAAGCTTACAGTTCTGAGGCTGTGAAAATGTCCACGTCACGGCTCCTGCAGTGCGCCCCCCCGGGACCCCGAGGACCGGCTGCGGGCACCCTCAGCCCCGACCCACGCCAGGCACACGGCGTGTCTGCCCACCTCCCCCTTCTTTTCTCTCCTGGTTTCTTGGCTTCTGGCTTCTGGCTTCAGTGGCTTCTTCTCTGAGCCGCTACATGTCTTTCTCTGAGCTCCTGTCTCTCTGAGCTTCTGTGTGTCCTTGCTTCCATTTCTCTGGCTTTTCTCTTTGAGCTTCTGCATGTTTCTCTTCTAAAGGACTACAGTAAGAGGATTCACCCCCACCTGGGGCAGTCTCAGCTGAAATAACCATGCCAGAAGGCCCCACCCCCAGCAGGCTGTGCCCACAGGGATGGGTCAGCCTTAAAAACAGGCTCTCCTGGGTTCTGTTCGGCCTCAGACCACACCCTCCCCACCTGCCCTCCACTTAGCAGAGTTTTCTTGGGTGTGTTCAGGGAAAAGGTGTCCTGGGCAGATTGGTTTGGGGAGCACGCTGGGCGAGACAGTGCACTTGCTTTTCTGACACGACACTCCCGTCCTCAGAGCTCCAAGCGCTGGTGTGCACCCCCACCCTTCCGGGCCGGGAGGAGCGCTCCACCGGCCCTGGGCAAATGCCCTGCACCTGGAAGGCCCGCGCCTGGGGCCCCTGCGCACTGCGGCCCCTCAAGCCCCCACTCTCCCCCCAGATCTACGAGGACTCCATCGTGCTGCAGTCGGTCTTCACCAGCGTGCGGCAGAAGATCGAAAAGGAGGACGACAGCGAGGGCGAGGACAGCGAGGACGAGGACGAGGGCGAGGACGAGGGCTCCGAGTCTGAGGGTGAGTACTGGGGCCGTGCGGGGGGGCTGACAGGGCCAGGGGCATGGGGCCCCGCATGTGGGCCCAAGGACCAGAGCCCCCCCGCCCGCTCATGGGCGCCGAGACCTGACGTTTCCCTCTCGCCCCACCCCAGCACGCTCGGTCAAAGTGAAGATCAAGCTCGGCCGGAAGGAGAAGGCTCAGGACCGGCTGAAGGGGGGTCGGCGGCGGCCGAGCCGGGGGTCCCGGGCCAAGCCGGTGGTGAGCGACGACGACAGCGAGGAGGAGCAGGAGGAGGTGAGGCGCCGGGATCTCGGGTACTCTGTGCCCAACTAGGCTGCAGGAGATGAGGCCCTGGGGGGTGGGGCAGGTGCCAGATCCCGGCTCTGATGGGACATAGAGGACCCTGAGGTGCAGAGGGTTTGCCCCGGGTCCCACCCCAGCCCGTGGTGCAGCCAGCACACAAGCCAGCCCCGAGACTCCAGGATACCCCTTAGCACCAGTGGGCATCTGGGGCTGAGGCCGTCCCCCTCCTGCTGAGCTTGTGGGATGCACAGGACCCCGGGGTCTTCCTTGTGGGCAGGATGGAGCCAGGTCCCTGGTGAGGGCCGGGGCAGAGGTGCCGGCTTCAGTGAGGCCCCCACAGAGGCTGGCCCAGCCCCCTGCCCGGGCCCATCCATGTCCCTCACTCTCTGGCCTGCCTTGGGCAGGAGGATTTTGTCACACCACCAGTGGGTCACAACACAAAGTAAATCAAGGCATGGGGCTGCCGCCATGTGCTGGCTGGCCAGGCCTCATGCTGCAGCCCCACGCGCTGTGTCCAGCTGGCCCGGGGAGCCGCTCACCTGCTGTGTGGCTCCGAGCCCACGCGGTGGCTGTGCACCTCCCTGGGATTACTGCCCAGGACCTTCACCCTCCGCCTCTGGCCCCGAGACCTTCCTGGGCCGTTCACTCACTTCTTGGGCCTCAGCTTCCTTTTCTGCAAAGCAGGGCGGCGTGTGGGTGATGGGAAACCCAGCAGGACCTGGCTCCTGGCAAAACTCCGCTGTTTTTTGGTAGCTGTTTTGTGTCTTATAGCCATTTGCAACAGCAAACAAAAAGACAAAAAAGTGACAGTCTCAAACTAAATCCAACACAAGATAAGTTGTGTGTGCACATCTGGGGGCGGGCATCCCTGAGCGCAGGAAGGGGAGACCCCTGCGTCTGGTTGCAATGGCCCCCTCTCCACCCAGCCCAGTCCAGCAGGCTGGCCCCCGACGAGCTGTTACGGCATTTACATGGGAGAGGGAAGAAGTGCACCCAGCAAGGAGGGGCTGGGAGCCTGGCCAGACATCCCAGCCAACCTATGGTGTGACTGGGCCTCGGTTCAGGGCCACAGAGAAAAGCAAATAGCAGGGGACACGGAGGGCAGGGCCGAGCATGCGTCCTGACCCCAGGAAGCCCTCAGTGGGGGCGGGGGGGACCCAAGGTCAGTCCTGGAGGGAAGTGGAATTGCGTCACTGCTGGGACAGCAGGTGAGGCCAACAGCCGCCTCCCTTCCCTGCCCCCCAACCTCTTAGCCCCGTGCTCCTCAGCTCACCTGGGGAAAGAGGCTCTTTTGCCTGGGTCTGTTCCACCTAAAAGCCACGTTTTCTGTGGTCCTAACCGAATGTGGTCATCGTTCCTTCTGGGTCTTAACCAGCCCTCTGAGCTGTGCCCTGTTTTACCCTGAGACTCTCTTCCAAGGGCTTTCCTGCCTGGAGGATTGGAGAAAAGGTTCTATCAGGGGAGGCCCAGGTCACCGCTCTGTTTCCACCAGAACCCCTAAAATACCCCAGCCCTTCAAACCAGCAGCAGGGAGGGCGACAGAAAGTGCCAGAGATGACCTCACAGAATTCTGCATCTTTTAGTAATATCAGTGAATCGACAGGAGAACTTCATTCCCCAGAGCTTGAGTTGGAGCTGGAAGGAGTGAGGAAACAGTATCTATATGTCCCATTTCCTTTGAGTTTCTAGAAAGAACTTGAACTTTTGAGAGGCAGGGTGAGCTAGACCTTTCCAAAAACCCTTCCACCACAGAAACCCAAATGCTGGATAAAAGAGAAAAACATCATTAAATGTACTGCCGAGAGTGTGTGAAAAGGAAAATTCCCACGTCCCCACCCATGACCCCCAAATAGGAAGGGAGCAAAGAAAGAAGGTGCAGGGACCCGGCTGGGCAGTGCCTTCCCTTCAGAAGAGGCACAACCTGCGGGAGCTGGTCAGAACTGCTCACTGCCAGGGAGCCCCCATGGGTGCCACAGCACGGCGGGGTGTCCTGACTCACCCCTCTCTCCTCCCTCCCCTTCCAGGACCGCTCAGGAAGCGGCAGTGAGGAAGACTGAAGTCCACATTCCACGGCCTCGCCCACTAGCCCTCGCCCCTGCGCCCAGACGGCGCAGCCCTTAGCAGTAACGGGTAGCAGCAGATGTAGTTTCAGACTCTTGGTAAAACTGTATAAACCGAAATCTTCCATATTTATACGGCAGAGAAGATGTAGGACTGTTCGTGTCTGGCCCTGTCCTGGCATCAGTAGCGTTTGTAACAGCATTAACCATTTAAAAAAGAAAAAAAAAAACTATGAATTGGGGAACACGCGGTACCGGTTTTTTTTTCCTCCCCCGGCAGTCCTGTGGCCACCGCAGTTTGGAATCACTGTAGTTTTAAGCTGTGGATGCATGTTCGTAGCCGTCCACTCCTCGTACTGTATTTCTTCGGACAGGTCAGATGCGCTGGGGCCCGGGGCTGCACAGGCCCAGCGGGGGTATGTCAGTGTCACTGGATGTCAAACAGTAATAAATTAAACCAACGACAGAACTCACAGCCTGGCCTCCTGTGGACTCACTCGTCTCCCGGTGCAGCCGTGGCCACCCCCTGCAGCGGGAGCAGAAAGGGGGTACAAGGCCACATGGGACTGCTCCCCCACCGTCCAGCCATCCACAGAGGCCCAGGCACACGGGCGGGTCCCAGCCCTCTGTGCCCCCGGGAGCCTGTAGTTGGGGGGTGCGGGGATGGCTCCCAAGGCCAGAGCTTACCCTCTGGGCTGTTTCTGAGGTGGATTAGAAACCCTATCTGATGAGTTATTGTTGCCACACTCACCTTTAATTCTTTAACCGTTATGCCTTTTGTCATCGCTGCATTGACGTAGTCTTCCAAATCAATACCCAGACCCTGTCAGAGAGATTCTTTTATTTATTTCAGTTTTTCTAATTAATGTTTTTATTGAGGTATCTTTATGCACATGCAGTCCGTACGTGGTGTACAGTCCATGGCTCACAATATCATCACATAGTTATGTGCTTATTACCGTGATCATTTTTTAGAACATTTGCATCACTCCAGAAAGAGAAAAACTCATGCATACCACACCCATTACCCATCCCTCTCATTGACCACTAGTATGTCAATCTACCCAGTTTATTTTACTCCTTATCCCCCCTGTTATTTATTAATTTTTTATCCATATGTTTTTACTCATCTATCCATACCTTGGACAAAATGAGCATCAGACCCAAGGTTTTCACAATCACACAGTCGGATTGTGACAGCTGTATCGTTCTGTAATTGTTTTCAAGAAACGAGACTACTGGAGCACAGTTCAATGGTTTCAGGTACTTCCCTCCAGCCACTCCAATATACTATAAACTAAAAAGGGATATCTGTATAATGCATAAGAATAATCTCCAGATAAACTCTTGACTCTGTTTGAAATCTCTTATCCACTGACACTTTATTTTGTCTCGTTTCTCTCTTCCTCTTTTTGGTCAAGAAGGCTTTCTTAATCCCTTGATGCCAGATCCCAGCTCATCCCAGGAGTCATATAGAGGGGAGGGCAGTGAGTTCACCTGCTGGATTGGCTTAAAAGAGAGAGGCCGTATCTGAGCAACAAACGAGGTTCTCTGGGGCTGACTCTTAGGCATAATTATCAGTCGACTTTGCTTCTCCTTTACAGGAATAAGTCCCATAGGGTCAAGCCCCACTGTGGAAGGCTCAGCCAATTTTGGTTGTCCCCTCACTGCTTGTGAGAATATCAGGAATTCTCCAATTGGGGAAGTTGAATCTTTCCTCCCTTCTCCTCAGTTCCGCAAGGAGACTTTGCAAATACTTCTTTACTGACTGGCCATATTATTCTGGGATGTGTCAGGGCATCACTCCAACCTGTACACACCAACAAGATCTCAAGCCCTCTTCAAGATTCCGTGGAATTATGGTGTTCAACTAAACTGACCATACAAATTCGATTAGATAATGCGCTAGCCAAAATATAAATTTTGCACCAAATAAACATCTCTCCCTTTGGTCTCACGTAGAAGTTGAAGTTTTAAAATATGGACATATCATCCTTTATCTTGTATTCTGATTTACCTTAGTCTTATCCAGATCAGCTTCATTCATATCAGTAGTCAAAGGCTGATCCCTTTTTCAACTTTTTAAACAGTTCCTGTATGGGGTACTGCTGACTTTCATAGTTTAGAGTTCTAAATCTGAGTCTCCTGGACACAGGGGGCCTCCTGTGGACCCCTGAGTGGGTACCAGTCCCCAAGGACTCGGGGAGCCTCCCCAGTCTGGGTTCCATTCAGTGTAGCCTCGAGCAGGTGCCTCGACATCTCTGAACCCATGTGTGGCATCTGTGAAAAGGGAACGGGGCCCTCACCCCTCAAGCTTGTCGGGAGAGATCAGGGAAAAGGCACCGGCCAGTAGGGCAGAGAGGGAGGGGAAGGCGCACCCCAGGGGAACAGGGGCTGAATGCAAAGCCTGGGGGTAGGGAGCTCCCTCCAGCAGCCCTCACTGGCGGAGGCCCTGGTTCACGGCCAGTGTCCACACCAGGACCTCAGGCAAAGGATGAGGTGGGAGAGCCTCTTGTCATGGTAGGAAATGCCCAGGGAAGGAAGTGGAGGCCACCCTGAGCTTGTTCTGGTTTCTCCCGGGGAGCCCAGGGAGGTGCTGAGACCTGCCTGAGGTCACGCAACCTGGAAGTGGCAGGGGTGGGATTTGAACATGACCACCCAAGGTGGGAGGAAGGCTAGTAGGCCTGAAGAGAGCACCAGTTCCACAATTAGCTATGTGGCCTTGCTTTGCTCCTCTCTCCCTCAGTTTCCCCATCTGAAAACCAGGGAGAAACCCTGAAGGGAGGCAGTGAGCTCACAGCCATTTCCTGCATCTTTTTTGGCTCCCCCATGCCTGTCCCTCTTTCTTTCACAGCAACAGCACCCAGGACTTAAGCTGGACACCCATAGTATAGGCTGCATTACCCAGCTTCCCCTCCCTCCTCAATATGGTCTTAGGGCTAAGTTCTGACAAATGGGCACATAAGAGAAAGGGGTGTGTCAGCTGCTAAGGAGAGTCTCTAAAGGCTAAAGGGTGTATGCGTTGTCCTTCTCCTCCTCCTTGCCTGCTGCTGGCTGGAATGTGGATGCGACAGATGGAGCCTCAGCAGCCATCTTGGACCATGAGGTCTGGGAGGGTAAGTCCCTCCCTAGAGTGGGTGTTGGGCGATCAGGACAGTGGTGTGGGACACATCTCTTTCTCCATGGAGACAAGGGGGGTCTCTACACACCACAGGTGAGCAAGGCCTTAAGGCTGGGGCAGCTGGTGGTCCTGGGATGCTGCCCGGCTTGGGAGGGGGCCCAGCCGGGAAGAGTGTGGAATATGCTGTCTGACCAGTGGCCCCCAAACCATCTCCTGTTCTACACACTGTCATCTGATTCTCCTTCCCTTGAGTCTGGGTGGGCTTGGGGCTCACCAGTGACCTCAGAGGACAGTGGGAGTGACCCAGCGGAAGTTTGCGGCTTGCATCTTGGTCACTTGATCCCTTGATCCCAAAACCACCAGCTGCCCAAGGCCGCCGGGCTCTGGGGAAACCCCAAATGGGCCCATATGGAGATGCCATACCTTGTGAAGAGAGGGCGTGGCTGGCCCATCCCCGGCAGCTCCGGGTCCTGCTGCCCAGCGCCAACCACCAGCTGACCACACCCGTGCAGGACACGCCAAACCAGAGAAGCCGGCTGAGCCCTTCCCGGAGTCCCGTCCCTTGAAACCAGAAGCAAGCGCTGATAAAACAATCGCCACCGAGCCCAAAGCCACTGACTCACCTTCCATTTAGGCAGTGACAGTGAGTGGAGCATCGTGTAACAATTTTTGAAAGGACATGACTCCAATTGAGCTACCACAGGAAGGCCTTCTGGACTTTATCAAGGGCAGAGAAGCACGAACAGGGCATCCAGCATCCTTGGCATGCCCAGACATTTGCACTAGACCGTGTCTCTGCCACACACACACACACACACACACACACACACACACACACACACACACACACACACACACACACACTCAGAGAGAGGCTTATCAGGGCGCACCCCAAACACACTACATCCGGAACAGCTGTGACCCATGGCGTGGGGCAGGACAGAAGCGTCCCTAAGCTGGTGAGCTCCTGGACACGCGTCCCTTTTCCAAGCCCCTTCCTGATTCCCAGCCGATGTCTTAAGTTGATGGAGTCTCTTTCAAGTGAATGCCACAGTCTCAGAGGTTTCTCCTGCAACGAGACAAATCATATTTACGCAGCGGCCAACGCCCAGCTCAGCACATCCTGCCACGCCGCATGCTACCTCTGCAGCCCCGCCTTGCACCCTCCCGCCCCCCAGCACCCTGTCCATCCCAGCTCCCCGCATCCCCCCTCCCGGGGCTCCCTTTAACCTGTATACCCGGGTGGGCAGCTCCTCCCTGCCCCTGACCCCCCCAGCAGCTGTCTTTCCGCAGGTTCCAAAACTCCTGCAGTTCCTGAGAGCGCAGGAGTCTCTGACCGCGTGGCAGCCGCCTCTTTCCCTCCCGCTGGACGCCTCACCTGGCAAACTCTCCCTCTTCCCCCCACCCCCCCACCGCGTCTGCTCCTTCTCCCCCTGCCCTGATAATCCAGGAGAGGAACCCCCCACCCCAGCGAAGGGAGTGCTAAAAAAAAAAAAAAAGATTGGTCTTAAAAACCCATTTCCATGACAACCAGGAAGGCAGCTTGATAAATAACCAACAGGAAACGGGGCTTGGTGGAAACTGAAAGCGAAATGCTAGTGGGTTTGCTGAATGCATGATCACTTTCGGGAACCCACAGAGGAGAGGCTCCCTTTGCATACTATTTATCCTCAGGGGCCCCACGGAGGGACTGCCAAGCAGAAACGCTAATGTGTCAAAAGGAGAAAGGAAGGAACAAAAAGGTTTAATCCTGGTAACGATCGAGGAAATGCAAAATTAAAAGCAATGATGAAATAGTTGGTGTTCCATCTCTGATTTGGCTTGGTACATTGGGAAAGCTTTGTTCAACGAGCAGACACCCAGCTAGCTAGACAGGCTGCAGGCTTCGCAGCCCTGGGACTGGACATGGATAGATTGTTCTAGAGCTTGACGAAGTGCCTTAAAAATGTATTTCCCTTTTTCTTAGGAAGTTTATCTTAATAGTTCACTAGTGCTGCAAAGATAGGTGGGATGGGAGCTCCTCAAAATTAAACACTTTTGTGCATCAAAGAACTTCATCAAGAAAGTAGAAAGATGGCCTACACAATGGGAGACAATATTTGGAAATGATATATCAGGTAAAGGTCTAGTATCCAGAATTTATAAAGAGATTGTTCAACTCAACAACAAAAAGACAGCCAACCCAATTACAAAATGGGAAAAAGACTTGAACAGACACCTGCCAGAAGAGGAAATACAAATGGCCAAAAGGCACATGAAGAGATGCTCAGTGTCCCTGGCCATTAGAGAAATGCAAATCAAAACCACAATGAGATATCATCTCACACCCACCAGAATGGCCATTATCAACAAAACAGAAAATGACAAGTGCTGGAGAGGATGCGGAGAAAGAGGCACACTTATCCACTGTTGGTGGGAATGTCAAAGGGTGCAACCACTGTGGAAGGCAGTTTGGCGGTTCCTCAAAAAGCTGAATATAGAATTGCCATACGACCCAGCAATACCATTGCTAGGTATCTACTCAAAGGACTTAAGGGCAAAGACACAAACGGACATTTGCACACCAATGTTTATAGCAGCGTTATTTACAATTGCAAAGAAATGGAAACAGCCAAAATCTCCATCAACAGAAGAGTGGCTAAACAAACTGTGGTATATACATACGATGGAATATTATGCAGCTTTAAGACAAGATAAACTTATGAACCATGTAATAACATGGATGGACCTAGAGAATATTATGCTGAGTGAATCCAGCCAAAAACTAAAGGACAAATACTGTATGGTCCCACTGATGTGAACGGACATTTGAGAATAAACTTGAAATATGTCATTGGTAACAGAGTTCAGCAGGAGTTAGAAACAGGGTAAGACAATGGGTAATTGAAGCTGAAGGGATACAGACTGTGCAACAGGACTAGATACAAAAACTCAAAAATGGACAGCACAATAATACCTAATTGTAAAGTAATCATGTTAAAACACTGAATGAAGCTGCATCTGAGCTATAGGGGTTTTTTTTATTACTATTATTATTACTTTTATTTCTTTTCTCTATATTAACATTCTATATCTTTTTCTGTTGTGTTGCTAGTTCTTCTAAACCGATGCAAATGTACTAAGAAACGATGATCATGCCTCTATGTGATGATGTTAAGAATTACTGATTGCATATGTAGAATGGTATGATTTCTAAATGTTGGGTTAATTTCTTTTTTTCCGTTAATTAATAAAAAATAAATAAATAAAAAAATTTTTTAAAAAAGTAAATGGTAGAAAAAAAAAGATAGGTGGGGAAGATGTGCACTTCACTGTTTTTTAGTGGAAGTGAAATTGCACAAAAGGGAGGGGCGGCCCCTGCTAAGTTTCATCCAGGAAGCATCAGCTCATTGGGTGTGAGAAAGGGCCTTCTATTCACAACAGGGGGAAGAGGAGCTACGCGCTGGCATGTGTCCATGAAATCTGAGCAAGTTAAGTTAGTCCAGTTAGTTGTGTTACGCTAATGTCAATTTTCCTGTTTCAGTGGTTTTTTTTAAAGGTATCACAGATATGTGAGATTGTTAGCACTGGCGGAGGTGGGGGGGAGGGTGCACAGACCTCTGCTGGGTTTGCAACTTCATGGGACTTATAACTATTCAAACTATAAAGTAAAAAATAAAGTGATCACCAAAGAACCAGAGCTTTCACAAATGCATGGTGATTGAACAATACACCCTTAAAAAATCAGTGAGTCAAAGAACAAATTGCTAGAGAAATAGGTAACTATCTGCAGATGAATGAAAATGAGAAGACAGCAAATCAGAACTTATAGGATGTGGCAAAGGCTGTGCTGAGAGGGAAATTCATTGCCCTAAATGCTTTTATCAAGAAAGAGCAAAACTTGAGGATTTAACTGCTCCCCTGGAGAAGTTAGAGAAAGAACAACAAACTAACCCCAAAGCAAATAAAATAAGAGAAATAGCAAAGATTAATGCCAAAATAAACTGGAGAACAACAACAATAATGAGACGATAGAACCCACAAAATCAAAAAGTTGGTTCTTTGAGAAAAATCAATAAAATTTATAGACTCCAAGCCAGACAAAGAAAAAAAGAGAGAGGATGCAAATAAAATCAGAAATAAGAGATTGTCAGTACCATGGATCCTAAAGAAATTAAGAAAATCATGAGCAAATATTATGAACAACTCTACGCCAACAAACTAGAGAACTTAGATAAAATGAACAAATTCCAGAAACACACAAAATACCTATACTGACTTGCAAAGAAATAGAAGATCTCAACAAACCAATTACAAGTAGAGAGAGTCAATCAGTCATCAAAAACTTTCCCACAAAAAAAAGCCCAGGGCCTGATGGATTCACAGGGGAATGTCATCAAACATTCCATAAAGAACTAGCACCAATTCTGCTCAAACTTTTCAAAACAAATGAGGAAACGACAGTGCAATGGTGGCTCCATGGCAGAGTTCTCACCTGCCATGCCGAGACCCAGGTTTGATTCCGGTGCTTGCCCATTATGCTGGTTTGAAAGGAAGTATGCCCCCTAGAAAAGCCATGTTTTAATCAAAATCCCATTTCATAAAGGTAGAATAACCCCTATTCACTACTGTATGTTTGAAACTGTAATCAGATCATCTCCCTGGATGATTTGATTTAGTCAAGAGTGTTTATTAAGCTGGATTAGGGGACGACATGTCTCCAAGCATTTGGGTGGGTCTTGATTGGTTTATTGGAGTCCTACAAAAGAGGAAACGTTTTGGAGAATGAGAGATTCAGAGAGAGCAGAGCAGAATGACATAGCCATGAGAAGCAGAGTCCACCAGCCAGCGACCTTTGGAGATAAAGAGGGAAAATGCCTCCCGGGGAGCTTCATGAAACAGGAAGCCAGGAGAAGAAGCTAGCAGATGACGCCGTGTTCGCCATGTGCCCTTCCACTTGAGAGAGAAACCCTGAACTTCATCGGCCTTCTTGAACCAAGGTATCTTTCCCTGGATGCCTTAGATTGGACATTTCTATGGACTTGTTTTCATTGGGACATTTTCTCAGCCTTAGAACTGTAAACTAGCAACTCATTAAATTCCTCTTTTTAAAAGCCATCCTGTCACTGGTATATTACATTCCGGCAGCTAGGAAACTAGAACACCCATGTTAAAAAAAAAAAAAAAAAGAGGAAAAAGGAATGCTACCTAACTCATCTTATGACGCTAACATCTCTCTAATACCAAAAACAGATAAAGACGCTGTAAGAAAGGAAAACTACAGACCAATCTCCCTAATGAACATAGGTGCAAAAATTCTCAACAAAATTCTTGTAAATTGAATCCAATAACACATTAAAAGAATTATACATCACAACCAAGTGGGGTTTATAACAGGAATGCAAGGTAATCAATGTAGTACAATCAATGTAATTCAGCACATTAACAAATCAAAAGGGAAAAATCACCTGATCATATCCATTTATGCTGAAAAAGCATTTGACAAAATTCAGTGTCCTTTTCTGATAAAAGCCCTGCAAAAGGTAGGAATTGAAGGAAACTTCCTCAATATCATAAAGGGCGTGTATGAAGAACCCAATGCCAGCATCATACCCAATGGTGAGAGTGAAAGCCTTCCCTCTGAGATTGGGGATGAGACAAGGATGCCCGTTGTCACCACTATTATTCAACATTGTACTAGGAGTCCTAGCTGGCGCGATCAGACAGGAGAAAATAATAAAAGGCATCTAAACAGGAAAAAAAGAAGTAAAACTTTCATTATCTGCAGATGACATGATCCTATACTTGGAAAACTCTGAGAAATCTACGACAAAGCTACTTGAGCTAATAAACAAATTCAGCACAGTGGCAGGATACAAGGGTAATGTACAAAAATCAGTAAAGTTTCTATATACAAGTAATGCCTTATCTGAGGAGACAAGGAAAAACTTCCATTCAAAATAATGGCCAAAAGAATCAGGTGCAAGGAATAAGCCAAACCAAGGATGTAAAAGACTTGTACACAGAAAACTACAAAACAATGCTCAAAGAAATTTAAAATTGCCTAAATAGATAGAAGGCATTTCGGCTCATGGATAGGAAGGTTGAATGTCGTTAAGATATCAATTCTATAAACTTGGAATATGTCATTGGTAACAGAGACCATCAGAAGTTAGAAACAGGGTAAGATAATGGGTAATTGGAGCTGAAGGGATACAGACTGTGCAACAGGACTAGATACAAAAACTCAAAAATGGACAGCACAATAATACCTAATTGTAAAGTAATCATGTTAAAACACTGAATGAAGCTGCATCTGAGCTATAGTTTTTTTTTGTTTTATATATATTTTTGTATTTTTTATTTTTATTTTTTTCTCTATATTATCATTTTATTTCTTTTTCTGTTGTCTTGCTATTTCTTTTTCTAAATCGATGCAAATGTACTAAGAAATGATGATCATACATCTATGTGATGATATTAAGAATTACTGATTGCATATGTAGAATGGAATGATTTCTAAAAAAAAAAACAAAAAAAAAGACACCTGCGGTTATTAAAATTTTCATAAGGCTTCCCAGGGACTATGCTTTGAGAAACACCATCTTAACTCCAACCATAAGGACCAGAAAAGCATTGAGAAGCAGCTGATAATGACAAAAACAAAGTTTACCTGGGCTGAAAAGATACAGAAATTAACAATTGCACTTAATTCATCTTAATTTCAGTCTTAATTCATCAATAGCATGAGATGAAAATGTCAGATCGCCCATCAAAAGGCAAGACTGCGCCTGATTCTACAGGTAGAAGGTCATGAGCAGAGGTTTAGCCTGTGAACTTTGGTATCAGGAAGGAAACCAACCAGTTCTCATGCCGGGAGTGGGACAAAACCGGTCACTGAAACAGAAAGCCAGAACAGGAAAAATGTATTAATTAACTACCTAGTTAATTAATGAGCTACCTAGTTAATTATTCCAACCATTTTTGCCTGAGGCTTTCTGGTACAGAGCCTTCCTCCAAGGGATTTGTAGTCCAGTGGATGACTTAAATAAAGGAATTGATATTGACAAGCGTTATACTACAGTTGCACCTATGAGACCATGGGAGCAAAACCAAGGGAAACAGGGTGGGGAAGGAAGAGAAGGAGGGCCTTTAAAGGGAGAGTAGGAATTAAAGAAGGGATGGGGGGGAGAGAAATCACAATTAAAAAAATATTGAAGACCAAAAAACAAAAAACAACAACAAAAACAAACAAACAAAAAGATGTCAATTCTACCCAAATTGATTCAATGCAGTACCAATCAAAATCCCAACAACCTACTTTGAAGACTTGAAAAAGCTAGTTATCAAATTTATTTGGAAGGGTAGAAAAAATAATTCAAAATGGATTAAATATAAAAGCCATTACCATAAAACTTCTAGAAGAAAAATATAGGGGCACATCTTCAAGATCTAGTAATAGGAAGCAGCTTCTTAAACTTTACACCTAAAGCACAAGCAAAGAGAAACAGATAAAAGGGAGTTCCTTAGAAGTCAAAACTTCTGTGTCACTGGGAGAAGGATCAAAGGAGAAGGAGGAGGTGTAACAGAGAAAATAGGATTTAATGAACAGGTATGACTGCTGAGTCACTACAATGACATTTCTTCCAGCATCCAGCATTTTGGAGCAGCTAGAAGGAAAAATCTGAAAGCATGTAACGCTAACCCATAACCAACACTGAAATCTGTTCTGTTACTGCTTGTTGACACATACTTTGAAAATCATTCCTTTTTCTTTCTTTTCTTTGTATATATGTTCTATTTCACAATAAAAATATTTAATTATTTGTGAAATGTTCTATTTCACAATAAAAATATTAAAAAAAAAGTGTAAGGTTTATCAGTCAGGACCAGCTGGTTATGTCCTGCTATGACAAACATCCCCATCTTCTGTTTAAGCAGCAGGTTGATATTTTTGGTTCACACACGACTCATCTGTGTAACTGAAGTCATTCAGGGACCCATAAACATAGAACCCTTCTCGACTGGTACCCCACGGCTGGCAAAGGCAGAAAAATGGAATCAGAGCTTCAGGGACTTCTCCCTAATATCCTTGGCCTGAATAAATCACGTGGTCACAAGTGACTCCACTTGGGGACAAAGAAGTGCCATCTTTTTTGTGCCTAGAAGAATCAGTTTCGTGACTACCACACTGCGCAGACAAAATACAGCTTTGCATATTATATGCAAGCATCGAGAAAAGCCTAGAATAAATGAGATATAAACAGTGATTATCTTGAGCTGACTGTGGGTGTCTTTTGCTTTTCTTCTCCCTATTTTCTGTTCTCTATTTCCTAAGCTTTTTCCATTTACCTACATGCTATCATCAAGCAAATAGAACCATACTGATGGAATTTTGATCCTTCTCAGAGGAATATTCCCGGTAGGAGATCATGAACCTAAAATACTGAAGAGGTGGCACCATTGGGCTGTCCAACCCCAGGCCTGTGTCATTGGCCATCTCAGTGCAATTTAATTTAACCAAACAGTATTCTTGTTGCAAACAACAAAACCCAGCTGGGGTGGTTTCAGAATCAAAAGGATGGCTCTTGCTGGGGCCCACAGCCTGGCTCCAGAGTTAGAGTCTTGGGTGTGAGGACTAGATTAGCCAAGTCTGGTTCTACGCCCCTGCTCTTGCCTTAAAGGGTGCTGGGAAAGTGACCATGCAACACTTGGGGTGTCTGAAGTGTAAGGCAGACCCCCAAGTGCAGGAAGCAAGGTTCAGATGCCAAACAGACAGAAGAAGGAAAGAAAAGATGGGGTGGGGTAAAAATGGTAGCTTAAGGCAGAGGAAACTATCTCTGCCATCAATTTGCTGTGTGACCTTGGGCTCACTCCTTTCCTTCTCTGGGCCTCAGTCTCTTCATCTTAAAAGAGGATGATGAATAATGTTGCACTACCTTCTCCTCGTGAAGCCAGGCATTAGATGTTTCCAAGACTCTTCTTATTAAAAACCCAAGTTTATTCAAAACCATATTTAAGCTCCGTAGGTTTTATAAAAACCGACCCAATTAAATTCAGATTGAATGGCTGTCTTGGCCACCTCCTCCAGGATGGGTTTTTCATATAGCTGGGATTTGTAAACCTCTTATTGAGAATCTGATGAACACTACGGACCCTCTCCCCTGGAAGAATATGCATATACCCCCAAAATCTTCATGTGGTTTTAGGCAATTTGAAATGAATGAAAACATGATTTTTCACTTTTCAAGTGCATCCTTGGTAGGTTTTTGTTTTTGTTTTTTCAAATAGATATCTTTTTTTTTTAATTCAACGTAAAACATCCAAACACACACATTCTTACCATATGATCGTTCCAATCTTGCTATATAATCAATAACCCACAATATCATCACATAGTTGTATACTCATCATCATGATCATTTCTTAGAACATTTGCATCATTTCAGAAAAAGAAATATAAAGAAAACAGAAAAAAACTCATACATATCTTACCCCGTACCCCTCCCTTTCATTGATCGCTAGCATTTCAATCTTCTAAATTTATTTTAACATTTGTTCCCCCTACTCCTTGGTAGGTTTTATGGAAACTCCCACTGATGATAAGGTTTCTCAAAGACGTATGACATACAGCCTTCATTCATGGTTTATTGCACACACAATTCATTCATGGTTTTCTGCACATACCATTCATTCATTTGTTCATTCACTCGTTACTGAGTTCCTCGTAAGTACCAAGGGAGACCTGGCCACTGCCCTCAGACAGGTCCCAGCTTGCGATGGGGAAAAGGGCCAGAAAATGTCACAATCCCATGTCCATGCACAGAGCAATTACGGGAGCACATTGGAGCAATACGCGTGGGAGGGGAGGTTGGGGGAGCTTTGGGGAGCGGCCGTACCTGAGCGGAGCCTTAAAGGATACGAGATTTGTAGTGCATACCTGGCAGCGGTTTCAGTAGGGTGTGCCAGAAACTCAACCCAAACTGGCTTAGCTAAAGGGACTATAACGGTGCACTTGACTGAAATATCCTGGGAGCCCTTCAGGCACGGCTGGTTCTAGGAGCTCAGCCCAGCTACGAGGGCTCTTTGCTCTGTCTCTTAGCTGGGCTTTTGCCTCTCGGAGCTTCCCTTTGGGCAGGCCTTCCCCTAGGGTGGCCCACCCCTCCTCACTCCATTCTCCCCAACAGAAGGAGGGCCCTTGATTCCCACTATCGCCCCCTGGCTGGCTTGAGTGCCTTGCCTATCCTTGGGCCACTCTCTGAGGCTGGGGAGTAGGGGTGGGATTTATTCCGACCGGTCGGGCCTGGGCTGTGAGCCGCACCCCGCCCCTGCCCCCGGAGACTGGAAGGCTGGGAAGGAGGCCTCACCCAAAGCCCACGGACAGGGACTCCCCGAATGCCCTGCAGGAGAAAAAGGCATCCCAGAAGCAGGGCAGTGTTTCACTATGGCTGGGCCTTGGAGTTCAGACTTAGTGATGAGACTGGGAGGATTCGAATCCTCATGATAATCAAGGCAAAAGCAAAAATAGCAGACCATGCCAAAGGCTTTGATCCCAGCCATGATCCTACGAAGTGGAGGCACTCATCGGCCACCCCCAGCCCCCAAGCACAGAGAGGGCAAGCAACATGCCCAAGGTCACATAGCAAGCCGCAGAGCTGGGTCCGCGCTCAGTCCCTGGCGGCCTTTACCCACTTTTCTCCCCACAAAACCAAGGCAGAGAGAAAACACTCACCCTGCTGGCGCCTTCACCTTGAACCCTTTATACAGGTTGGGATTGCATTTGGCTGCATGTAACAGGCGACTGGTTGTAAGAAGTCAGCTTTGATTATTTGTATGACCCACATACAGGTAGGCGGTCCCTGGTGCTGACCCGAGGCGGGGATCTGGCTTTTCCAGGCACTTCTCCGCCCCCCTCAGCGTGACTCCCACCTTCCCGGGGGGTCAGATGGCGGCTCCACACCCAGCACCCCTGGGTCACCCAGACAGACCAAGGAGAGGGGAGCCAAAGCACCTAGAAACACCAGCAAAGGGCCAGAAGAGCAGTCGCAGCTGTTTCCGAGGAGCTCGTGCTCCCGAGATTGCCAAGACGCTTTGGAGTTTTTAACTGAATCTAAGAGAAGTCCAGAATTGATGAGCCTGTGAAACAGAAGCTGCAGTCAGGAGACATTAGTGGCAATTCATCAACAAAAAAGACAACCAGAGTTAGTGGAAGGAAATCCTCCTGTTTCTGTCTCTCGCAGAGCTAATATTTTATGCAGGAGAGCAGTCAACACAGAAGCCAAGGGTTGGCTCTGTATATTCCCTATGAGTTTGCCTTAAAGTTCAAAGTCTAATCCATCATGGAGATATTCAGTCCTGTCACTATGGTATAATAGACAAATTCCGTCTCTAGGTTTCTGAGCAAAGCCACAGGAAGGCTTTAGGAAGGACAGTTGCTGCTACTCTCCTTCCATCTGCAAAAGGACAACAAAGGGAAGAAGGGGGAAGAAAGAATAAAGGAGCATTTAAGAGAAAGTTTAAGCCTGATTTACTAACTGTTATCCTGGAGGTCATCCTTTTTTTTTTTTTTTTTAATTTTTTTATTAATTAAAAAAAAAATTGTAAGAAAGAAACACAAACATTCCCAACACATACACTCAGCAATTCACAATATCATCACACAGTTGCATATTCATCATCATGATCATTTCTCAGAACATTTGCATCTATTCAGAAAAAGAAATAAAAAGACAACAGAAAAAAAATTTTTACATACCATATCCCTTACCCCTCCCTTTCATTGATCACTAGCGTTTCAAACTAAATTTATTTTAACATTTGTTCCCGCTATTATTTATTTTTATTCCATATGTTCTACTCATCTGTTGACAAGGTAGATAAAAGGAGCATCAGACACAAGGTTTTCACAATCACACAGTCACATTGTGAAAGCTATTTCATTATACAACTGGAGGTTATTCTTATACAATATATAGATATCATCTTTTTAGAGAAGGTATATTGGAGAGGCTGGAGGGAACTGCCTGAAAATGTGGAGTTGTATTACAGTAGCCATATTTCTTGAAGATGATTGTATAATGATACAGCTTTTGCAATGTGACTGTGTGATTGTGAAAACCTTGTGTCCAATGCTTCTTCTATCCACCTTATGGACAGATGAGTGAAACATATGGATTAAGAATAAATGAGTAACGGAGGAACAAATGTTGAAATAGATTTAGTAGATTGAAATGCTGGTGGTCGGGGAGGGGAAGGGGGAAGGGGTACGGTACACATGAATTTTTTTCTGTTTTCTTTTTATTTCTTTTCCTGAATTGACGCAAATGTTCTAAGAAGTGATCATGATGATGAATATACAACTACGTGATGAAGAGAAAAAGAATGTTCGCATTGCACGTTGGTTGGTTTTATTAATAAAAATTTTTAAAAAAAATGAGTGGCTGTGTTCTAGTTTGCTAGCTGCTGAAATGCAACACACCAGAAATGGATTGACTTTTAATAAAAGGGGATTTATTTCGTCAGTCCTTCAGAGGAAAGGCAGCTAACTACAACTGAGGTTCTTTCTTACGTGGGAAGGTACAGGGCGATCTCTGCTGGCCTTCTCTCCAGGCCCCTGGGTTCCAACAACTTTCCCAGGGGTGATTTCTTTCTGCATCTCCAAAGGCCTGGGCTGAGCTGCGAGTGCTGAGATGAGGAATGCTGAGCTGCTTAGGCTGGGCTACCTTGAGCCTCTCATGTAAGCACCAGCCAATTAAGTCAAACATCATTCATTGCAGCAGGCATGCCTCCTAGCCCACTGCAGATGTAATCAGCAACAGATGAGGTTCACGTACCATTGGCTCATGTCCACAGCAAGAAAACTAGGTGCCTTCACCTGGCCAAGTGGACACCTCAACCGAACTACCACAGGCTGCTTGTATTTTAGGTCTTATCACAATGGCTATAATTGAAATGAGCAAGGATTTCAATTGATTTCAAACTATCATGAATGTGAGCTGCCTTTATCTCTACCTCACTCCACTAACATGCTGTAAACCATTGAATGATTTTAAATAAGTATAAATATATAATATATATTTTAAATCACTCTACAATTTTATTTGAAGGATTCCAGCCCAGCAAGGATGCTTCTGAGCGGCACCAATTATTTGAAGAAATTCTTTTTTTTTTTTATATCTGTACCTATTGCGCAGAAGCCTTTAATTAAAACAACCTCTGTTTTTTTATCATCTTTTTCTGGTCCGCTTTGATCGCTGAGGTCATGTGTCCTTCAAAGTGAAAGGCCTAAAAGAGCAAACTGACCAGCCTAAAAATAAAAATTACGTCTCTTTCTTGGCCTCAAGAGTCAACATGACTGTAAATTTTACCTTGTCCTCTCGCGTCATAAACAGCTGCCATGGTATTTCTGAAATAAGAGTTTTACAATTCAGGCGTGGAGGCTCAAAGAAAGCGTGAGGCACCGAGGAATCACGCTCATTCTAGGTGAACTACAAAATAAGCTGTGGTTCAGATGCCAAGCATGTGAGGTTTTTAAATTAAAACCCACTAGAAATAGGGCAACCTCTCTATTTGATCCAAGAATTCTGAAGGAAGGAAGGTTTAGCTCGTAGGTCCACCCTGCTTTCTGCTAACAGGGGAAAAACAGTTTTATCTTTTCTCTCAAGGCCCCTCGCCTGGCTGCCTGTAAGAACTTGCCCAAATTTGGATTTCTAGCTGCCTGTGTCGTTCACATGGAGACCATTTTCTCCTTTAAACTCTAAACCAAGTATAGATAATCCTTGAATATCTGTGTCGATTTTGTATCATTCTGAGACTAAGTTTTTATTTATTATTACAACAACTTTAGCAAAAAGAGTTCCCTAAGCAGAACTATTCACATTTCTTTATAGCCTCTTCTGACCTCTGACATAAATATGCAGTTTTAACTGTTATTATCTCCTGACTTAGGATTTTCATCCGAGAGCATAATGAATTACAGAGATGTCTTTTAAAAACCCTCTTTCATATCTTTTTACAGAATGAACTTATGCAATGCTCCTGTAGTATCCTCAAGGATGTATGCAAACATAAAATGTTGTATGCCTGAGTCTGGTTTATTGCAGGAAACAGCACTTTGCTTCTAAAAAGCTTTTATGTATACTTCCTTAGGAAATCCTCATTGTTTAACCATTGGGGGAGCATAAATCATTAACTGGTTCATGTCTTGTATGTTGTGTAAGGACCAAGAAGCATATAAATGTAATCAACTTTGTAAGAAAAAAAAAAAAAACAACCATTGTATGTTATCCTTGTTTCTCTGTCCCTGTCAAGCCACGGGTGTTGTGTATAAGTATGCACATACCTGTGTGCGACACATTTTAAAGGACAGAAATTACCTTTAAAAAAATAAATGGAGACCTGGAAAAAAAAATGAGCCAAAGCCTTCCATTTTTGCAAGGCTCGATTTTTTTACTGGGGAAGGAATTTCCACCTGTTTCGTGGGTGAGAGCGGAACTCACAAAGCCAGCGGGAGCTGCAAGGGCTTCTGGGAAAGGACCTTTAAGCGGGCACATTAAGGCCTGAAAGGAAATCGGGGTTTTATAAGCAGCAAAGGAGCCCGCTTTAGTTGCCAGGCAACAAGTGGCGTCCAACACACCCACGGGAACAGAGGGCGGGTCAGGCAGGGCCACCCAGGAGGACAGAGACCTGGGTTGCCCGCAGCTGCATTTCGGGGCAACTCGCGTCCTACAATGCAGACATCATGAGAGGGGACCCCGAAAGGCCGGGGGGGGCCCCCAGGGATTTCTGATCGACTCCCCGTGTTCCTTCGCGTGGCTGGCGGCCGGGGAAGGTCAGCCGTGACGCCCTTGACATTGGACTCGCTATCGCTGACGCAGACACCAGCAAGCCAAGGGCGCCGCAGAGGCCTGGAGTCCCGCGTAAGGAAATTTGCTTTTTCTGCTTTCTTGATCATTTCAGCAGAGAAGGACCAACACGGCGGGAGGACACAGTGACAAGTGTCCTCGGCCTCCTCTGCTGGAACAGCTCAGGGTGTGAACTGCTGCCAGCCAGGCCGCTGACATCGGGGCCCCCTGGCCGAGCGTCACCCCTGCCAGCATCACTCCACCCACCAGGTTGACAAGGGATGGCGCAAGCACAGATGTCCCCAGCCGCTGGGGCCCGGCGCATCCTTAGCCAGGGGGGACCGGCTCGGGCGTGGATGCCGCTCAGCTTCTCTCCAGGCTTTGGTGCGTGGGAACAGTCTGTGGGCAGGTGGAAGCCAGACGTCTCCCTGATCGTGGCTGTCAGAAGCCCCATGGGGTCTCGGCCAGAATATAAACTGAAGCTGACCATTTCGTGTCGCCTCCATGGGCATAGCTGGGTCCAGCCCCCATCATCTCCCACCTGGAGCACGCAGTTGCCTCCCTGCGCCCCCAGCTCCCGCCCTTGCCTCCTCCATGGTCTATTCCCCCCACAGCGGCAAGGGGGCGCCTGTGAGCGCCTGAGCCGGGAATGTCCCTCTCTCCAGAACCCTCCATGGCTCCCACTTCACTCCGGGTAAAAGCCCAGGTCCTCCACGCAGTACACAAGTTCCTGCCTCATCTTACCATCACCTCCCTGGCCTTGGTTTCCCCACACACACACCCCACTCACTCCACCCCAGCCATGCTGGCCTCCCTTCATCTGCTGGAATATTCTAACCCGTTCCTGCCTCAGGTCCCTTGCACCCACTCTTCCCTCTGCTCAGAATGCCCTTCCCTCAGCCAGTTTCTTGGGTGTCTCCTTTCATTTCCCAGTGGAAAGACCACCCAGTGACACCAGGGCCCCCTGAGATTCTAGATCTTGAGCCAGGTCACTGCCCCAGATGCATTATGCACACAGGTGTAGGCTAAAGGTTCGTGCACTTTATGATATGTAATTTATACGTCCATAAGCAAAATAACAAAAAAATGGGTCCCTCTCCCATGTGCCCCTCTTGTTTGGTTATTGTGAATTTGGTTATCGGAAATCTTCTTGTCGATTTGTTTCTCACCCACTTCTCCGACCAGAACTTCTGCTCCGTGAGGGATGGGATTTTTGTATTGTTCTCACTGTCCCTAGGACAGTGCCCGGTTCACGGTGGACAATCAAGAAAAGTGTGTTGGATAATGAATAAATCAAAGACACAGAGAGCCAGGACTGGGAAATCACTTGTCCCCTGCTACCCAGCCATTGAGAGGATCATCGAAGATCAAGGTGAAGTTCCAGCTCTGGGGCTGTGTAAGAAGCCCTGCAGCGTTCTCCTCCCACTTCAAGCCAGATTTCCGATCCTTCCAAATCTTTCCAGACTCTTCTGGAATGCTCCAGAACATTCCAGACGTTCAGCTATTCTAGACCATTATGAAACTCTCCAACTATGCAATCTGTAAACATGTGCTTTACACAGATATCTGTCAAAAATCATGACAGAGGGATGACTCTAATCCCTTCTACTTTCAGGATTCACATAGATTAATAACCAGCATGCTACTTAAATATAAGGTGTTACCTAAGAGGTGTAAATTTGTCATGCTTTCTCTTCCCTGCCCTTGCCTGAGCCTCCTCCCTCTCTCCTCCTTAGTCCCGGCCCGTCCTTGACATAACCCAAGAGTTATCTGTGCAAATGACAATTTCGATCCTGCCCCTTCCAGCCCTGAAGACGTCAAAGGCTTCTCCCTGCCCAGGAAATCGTTTCCTTCCTGCAAAGGACATGCAAGGTCCAGTCCCAATTTGATTTGGACCTCCCACCATTCCACGCCTTTCAGCCCACCCTTTCTCCTGTCCCATGTCCTCGTGCCACTCCTGCCTGCACTGAAAGCCACCTTCTGGGGACCCAGCATATTTTTCTAGACTACGACGCTGAGCGGGAACAGGGCGGACAGCATGCGCACAGGGGGGCTATGCCCGGGGAATGCGGCCTATTTCCTTGGAAGGCTGAACCTCACGATTCCTAGATTCTGTAGTTGTGAATTTGCCCACTTGCTGACAGTGCTCAGGGGGCCTGAGCAGAGAGGAAAAAAACTGAAGCTGCTCGACGCATGTTCTTGGCTGAGGTCGAACAAGGAAACATTCTTCCTTTGTATTTCAGCTCTCAGACCACAAACACGCCTGTCCTAATCATGCCTATTTAGTGCCCTGATTTTCACTTTGTGTGTGTGCGCTTTCAGGGGTGATTTTGCTATTTAAAATGACCCCCTAAGTGTAGTGCTGAGGTACTGTCTCGTATCCCAAGCAGAAGAAGGCAGAAGGAAATATGGAGGGTGGATAAGCTTTGTTCAGAGGTGAGTGACACTCCTACCAGGTGGAAATTTAATATGAGTGAATCGAGGTGTCCTTAAACAGAAGCATACATAAAAGTCAAGGTTACGTATTGATTGGTTGATGAAAATGTGAGCAGGAGCCTGTAACCCATGTCCTGCTGGCAATGGTGCCAGCTCAGCCCTGATCCAGGTTCAATGGTCTTGAAACTAAAAGAATTTAGAGATGAGAGGGCTGGCAGGAGTAACTAGTAAAGTTTATTAAAGAGACGTTTATCGAAAAGAGAGAACACCCATTAGAGAGGTTAATGCAGACGTGCCCCAGGGAGAGAAGCGTGCTGAGTGGGTTGGGTTTTGCTCACTTTATAGGAAGTTTTGCAGGTAGCAGGTTTCTATAGCAACCATTGAGCACCAGGTGTCTTTGTGCGGGTTGCCATGGTGATCTTTGGGCACCAGGAAGGCATTTTCTTTGTTCTAGAAGGATATAATTTGTTACCACAGACCTGAAATTTGTCTTTGGGCAAATGGTTAGCAATCTTTCAGACCCTATGCTTCCTATCATTACTAACAGTTTGTCTTGGGCCCAGAATTCTATAAGCTTTTATGGTTTGGGGAAGGTTTCAAGGGTTTTAGGTAGACTTTTTTTGTCCCAGAAAGTTTGCAGCTCTGTAGTAGTTTGTTCGGAGCTAAATAAGAAGTAAGGGACTTGAAGTTGTCTTTAAATCTCAGAGGTGAATAGAAGAGGATAGCAGCCGTGGTATCCTATTCTATCCTGCCTCAAGCCCAGCCTTGGATTTTCCCCCAATCCCTGGCTCAGTATTTGCAAATCCAGGACCTGCAACCACTTTACAGAATGCGACTGCCACAAATAACGAGACTCACTGGGAAAAATCGCCAGCACTGACTTTCTTGTATTCGCCTGAAACGTTCCTAGAAGGACACACTCAAAGCTGTAGTAGTCTTAATTGTGGGAAACTTAGTTTTTCTCCTTTGGGGCCTTTCTTCATTGGAACCACACATGACTCTTTTACCTATTCAAAATAAACTGAACTATACATGTTCTCCGGTCGCCTCTGCCTTTTCTGATACTGCCCAGCCCTCTTTCCAGACACGTCCCGTCTCACTCTCTCCTGGAATTTCAGATTCTGGAGGCACAGGTGGTGTTTGAATCATGGTTGAATCTTCCCAGGCCACCAACTCAAGGCCGCCTCCGTGTTCTCCACCCGGCTTTGCTCTCAGGTCGGGTATTCGGCTTGGAAAGGACTGACAACAGCTGTTCTAGTTTGCTAGCTGCCGGAATGCAACACGCCAGAGACGGATTGGCTTCTAATAAAAGGGGATTTATTTTGTTAGTTCTTCAGAGGAAAGGCAGCTAACTTTCCATTGAGGTTCTTTCTTACGTGGAAGGCACAGGATGGTCTCTGCTGGTCTTCTCTCCAGGCCCTGGGTTCCAACATCTTTCCCCGGGGTGACTTCTTTCTGCATCTCCAAAGGCCTGGGCTGAGCTGCAAGTGCTGAGATGAGGAATGCCAAGCTGCTTAGGCTGTGCTACGTTGTGATCTCTCATTTAAGCCCCAGCCAATTAAGTCAAACATCACTCATTGCAGCAGACACCCCTCCTAGCCGACTGCAGATGTAATTAGCAGCACATGAGGTTCACATGCAGTTGGCTCATGTCTACAGCAATAAGACTAGGTATGCTCACCTGGCCAAGTTGACAACTGAATCTAACTAACACGACAGCCCAGGACAAAATTTGAGTTCCCACTGAAGGTGGAATTCAGAAACAGAGTGTTTCTGATGGTGCAGCCATGCCAGTGATCATTTCTCTTAATCTCACTGGTTCAGTCTTTATTGTGGACGTGTGCTGGAGACACAAAGGATAACTGGTGGTGACTGAGAACAGGCAGGGCCCTAACTGCACTTACTGGAAGCACCAGGGGGCCTCTCAGCAGAGGTGGCAGCTGGCCTGGAGCTCACGCCCACCTCTTCCACAAGACCCCCTCTGATTTAAAGCTGCTGGTGAATTAAACCCCCAACCAGGACAAGGCAGGCTGCCGTGGAGGAGGAGAGATGCCTCCCCAGGATTGTACTGGATGACTTTGCCAGCCCCAGGAGCTTCTAAATGAAGCAGATTCCACGGGAGGCGTATTTACCGTGCACCAACCCGGGCAAAGGCAGCTGGGGCAGGTCTTGTGCAAGACCATAAAGAAGATGCAGCCCAAACACAAGGGCAGCAAAACAAAACCAAAATAGGGAACCCTTATATGGTGTTTTCCGTGTTGGCTTATGTGCTTATCACCATCACTTTACAAAAGAGGCACCAGGAAGAAGGAGGTAGAGAAAGTAATAGGACCCAGTCATTAGGGCAATATGTGATCCTCCGAGTATGGCAGGCACAGAAGCAGAGTTTGAGATTTCACAGCCCTGGGGCAGGAGCCCCTGGGAACCTTGCCCAGCCTTGGCTTCCCAGAAAGGTGGCTTTCAGAGCTTCCCTGGCCATTTTTCCATGCCGTCCCTACCTTTAACTGGAAGGAATTCTGTAGTCCTAGTAAACCAAGCCCCTTCCTAGAAGAGATCTCTTTCCAGGTCAGCTGGGTTGGAGAAAGGGATCAGTCACCATGAGGAGGATAAAAAGGCAAGCTGGGGACACACAGAAGCTGACTCTTAGATGTCTTGTAATTTTTCAGAAGGGAATGCAAAGCCAGTGCTCCTCATTTCAAAAATACATACATTGTTCTAAGAAATGATGAATATGCAACTATGTGATGATATTAAGAATTACTGATTATATATGTAGAATGGAATGATATCTTATTGTTTTGTTTGTTGTTAATTTTTTTAATTAATAAAAAAATACATACATTGATGTCACTGAATTGTGCACTTGAGAATGGTTAAAATGACAAATTATAGGCTAGGCATATTTTGTCACAATACATTGTTTTTACGATAAAATGGTGACACATTCTAGAACTTACCTAGCCCTATCAGCTTCCCCAGGAGATTGTTAATTATCTTATTTGTCCCTGATATCGAATCTGTCTAGCAAAGAGAAGCAGCCATTGTTTTCTCCCCTTTTACAGGTTGGGAAAAGCAGATTTATGTGCCCTAAGGTCTGTCTGGGCTTCTCAGCTGGGGTTCTTAGCTGCCAAACACATGTCTGGACTCTCCACCTTTTTTTTTTTTTTTTTTTCCTGAGGTTTCAATTGTTCCCTTCCTGCCTCTTCTCCTGGGTTTCCCCAGGAGCACTGCCGAGAGATTTTTTTAAATATTTTAATTTATTTTAAACATAACAACATACAAGCATGAACGTTCTTACCATATGATCATTCCATTCTTGGTATATAATCAATACTCACAATATCATCACATAGTTGTATACTCATGACCATGATCATTTCTTTGAACATTTGCATCAATCCAGAAAAAGAAAAAAGAAAAAACTCATACATGCCATACCCCTCACTCCTCCCTCTCATTGGCCACTAATATTTCCATCTACCCAAAATATTTTAGCCTTTGTTTCCCCTATTTTTTTCTATACCCCTTACCACTCCCTTTCATTGATCACTAGCATTTCAATCTACTAAATTTATTTTAACATTTATTCCCTATTGTTTATTTATTTTTAATCTATATGTTTTATTCATCTGTCCATACCATAGATAAAAGGGGCATCAGACACAAAATTTTCACAATCACACAGTCACTTTGCAAAAGCTATATCATTATACAATCATCTTCAAGCAACCTGGCTACTGGAACACAGCTCTACATTTTCAGGCACTTTCCTCCAGCCTCTCCAATTTACCTGAACTAAAAAGGTGATGTCCATATAATGCATAGGAATAACCTCCAGGATAACCTCTAGACTCTGTTTGAAATCTCTCAGTCATTGTCACTTTATTTGGTCTCATTTCTCTCTTCCCTCCTTTGGTCTAGAAGATTTTCTCAATCCCTTGATGCTGAGTCTCAGCTCATTCTAGGATCTCTGTCCCACGTTGCTAGGAAGGTCCACACCCCTGGGAGTCATGTCCCATGTAGAGAGGGGAAGGGCGGTGAGTTTGCTTGTCATGTTGGCTGAGAGAGACGGGTCACATCTGAGCAACAAAAGAGGTTCTCTGGGGGTGACTCTTAGGCCTAATTTTAAGTAGGTTTTGCTTATCTTTTGTAGGGATAAATTTCATATGAACAAACCACAAGATTGAGGGCTCAGCCTATTGCTTTCATTGTCCTCACTGCTTGTGAGAATATCAGGAATTCTCCATATGGGGAAGTTGAATTCTCCCCATTCTAGTTTGCTAGCTGTCGGAATGCAACACACCAGAGACAGATTGGCTTTTTTTTTTTTAAGAAATTAACCCAACATTTAGAAATCATACCATTCTACATATGCAATCAGTAATTCTTAACATCATCACATAGATGCATGATCATCGTTTCTTAGTACATTTGCATCGGTTTAGAAGAACTAGCAACACAACAGAAAAAGATATAGAAAAAAATAAAAATAATAATAGTAAAAAAAGAAACCTATAGCTCAGATGCAGCTTCATTCAGTGTTTTAACATGATTACTTTACAATTAGGTATTATTGTGCTGTCCATTTTTGAGTTTTTGTATCTAGTCCTGTTGCACAGTCTGTATCCCTTCAGCTCCAATTACCCATTATCTTACCCTGTTTCTAACTCCTGCTGGACTCTGTTACCAATGACATATTCCAAGTTTATTCTCGAATGTCCGTTCACATCAGTGGGACCATACAGTATTCGTCCTTTAGTTTTTGGCCAGACTCACTCAGCATAATGTTCCCTAGGTCCATCCATGTTATTACATGCTTCATAAGTTTATCCTGTCTTAAAGCTGCATAATATTCCATCGTATGTATATACCACAGTTTGTTTAGCCATTCTTCTGTTGATGGGCATTTTGGCTGTTTCCATCTCTTTGCAATTGTAAATAATGCTGCTATAAACATTGGTGTGCAAATGTCCGTTTGTGTCTTTGCCCTTAAGTCCTTTGAGTAGATACCCAGCAATTGTATTGCTGGGTCGTATGGCAATTCTATATTCAGCTTTTTGAGGAACCGCCAAACTGCCTTCCACAGTGGTTGCACCATTTGACATTCCCACCAACAGTGGATAAGTGTGCCTCTTTCTCCACATCCTCTCCAGCACTTGTCATTTTCTGTTTTGTTGATAATGGCCATTCTGGTGGGTGTGAGATGATATCTCATTGTGGTTTTGATTTGCATTTCTCTAATGGCCAGGGACATTGAGCATCTCTTCATGCGTATTTTGGCCATTTGTATTTCCTCTTCCAGATTGGCTTTTAATAAAAGGGGATTTATTTTGTTAGTTCTTCAGAGGAAAGGCAGCTAACTTTCAACGGAAGTTCTTTCTTACCGGGGGAGGCACAGGATGGTCTCTGCCGGCCTTCTCTCCAGGCCTCTGGGTTCCAACAACTTTCCCCAGGGTTATTTCTTTCTGCATCGCAAAAGGCCTAGGCTGAACTGCGAGAGCTGAGATGAGGTATTCTGAGCTGCTTGGGCTGTGCTCCTTTGAGTCTCTCATTTAAGGACCAGCCAATTAAATAAAACATCATTCATTGCAGCAGGCAGCCTCCTAGCCGCCTGCAGATGCAATCAGCAACAGATGAGGTTCACGTACCATTGGCTCATGTCCACAGCAACAGAACTAGGTGCCTTCACCTGGCCAAGTTGACAACTGACTCTAACTACCACACCCCCTTTCTCGTCATTCCCCCAAGGGGACTTTGCAAAAATTTTTTTATTCACTGTTTAAATACTCTGGGATTTATCAGGACATCACTCTGGACAAATGTACAAAATCTCATGCCTTACTCAAGTTCCATGTACTTGTGATGTTCAAGTAACCTGTCCACATAAGTTATATTAGGAAGTGCTCTAGTCAAATTATAAATTTTGTACCAAATAAACACATTTTTTGCTTTAGTCTTACACATAAGTTAAAGTTTTAAAATATGAATTACCATCTATTTTCAATACCCTGCAGTAATGACATTCCTTTGTTCTTCCTCATGTATAAACATTTTTTAACATGTACATTTAGTCACTATCATTACACACTCTAGGCATTCCTATATTGTACCATCTCAGTCTTTATTGTCTATCTTTCCTTCTGATTTCATTTGTGCCCCCAGCCCTCCTCCCTCTATCCTTTCCACATTCAGCTTCATTCAGTGTACTAACATTATTGCATTACAGTTAGGTAGGATTGTGTTATCCATTTCTGAATTTTTACAATCAGTCCTGTTGTATAATCTGTATCCCTTCAGCTCCAATTACCCAATATCTACTGTATTTCTATCTCCTAATGGTCTCTGTTCTTAGCTGAAATTCTCCAAGTTCATTCACTAAAGTTAGTTCATATCAGTGAGACCATACAGTATTTGTCCTTTCGTTTCTGGCTAATCTCATTCAGCATAATGTCCTTAAGGTCCATCCATGTTGTTACATATTTCATAGCTCTATTCTGTCTTACTGCTGCTTAATATTCTACCGTATGTATATACCACAGCTTGTTTAGCCACTCTTCTGTTGATGGACATTTGGGCTGTTTCCATCTCTTAGGAACTGTAAATAATGCTGCTATAAACACTGGTGTGCAAATGTCCGTTTGTGTCCTTGCCCTCATGTCCTCTGAGTAGATACCTACCTGCTGAGAGATTAGTGCTCCCTGCCAGTGCCCAAAGAACTTCCTGGGGTAACCCTCCAGGACTGTCTGGTCCCTCGTGGGGTTCTGGCTAGTCTCTTGCACCTGCCTTTTTGGCAAGGGACCTCTAGCAACTGCATAAATCCTAAAAGAGACTCCTTGACTCTTAAAAGTTGCTCTTAGGTCAGCCCCAGCTGGATTAGCCATCAAGTTCAACTGTGAAAGACCCACTTTGTTTTGCTTTTGCTTGGGAAAGAGGAGGGGATACTCCTGTTTGTCCAGCTCCTTCTCTTAGAAGGATAAATCAATATTTCTGTCCAGACACCAAGTATGAGATCAATTGATTTGAGAGGTGTTGGGCCCTACACAACTCATCCGTGTGCTGGATCCGAGAAAATAAAATTTGGGCTGTACTTTACTGAAGATTTAAAAAATTTTCATCAATTATTGTTTCTAGGAAGATTTGGAGGAACCATCTAAAAACTATATACGACTAAATTTAAAAAATCTATATGCAATTCTTGTAAAGGAAAAGGCATGTATAGAAAATGTTTCCAACATTTCCAGTTTTTCCTTTCCAGGCAAAGGGGAAATTGTTATAGAATAATTTGGAAGGACGATTAACAGCCTTCTTTGGGCACCAAAAAGAGACACTTGCTGGTTATAAGTTGGGGGAAATCTCGGCGGGATGGTTTTAGGGGGCGCATTTCCAGTTTGGGGGAAGTCAGTGCTTCGGTGTCTGGGGAAACTTCCCGGCTGGTGGCTCGCAAGGCCGCAGGGGTTAAAAGCGCCGACATCACATCGGGCGTTCGGAGCTCCTCCTCTAGCAGCGCGGCGACGAGGTTTGAAAATCACCCCACTGCAGACTCCTCCCCCTGCGGGAAGCCTCGCTAGAAATGCTGCCGAGGGCTCGGGCCCCGCGTGCAGTCACCGCCCGGCCGCGCAGAACCCGGTATCCCAGTGCCCACACTGCGGAGTGAGGCGCGGGGCCGGGATGTCCGGGTCGGGGGCTGCGAGCATGAGATCGGCGGGCTGCGGGCTGCGCTGGGCGGCCGCCCTGCTCCTCGCCGCGGCGGTGGGGGCTGCAGGTAAGGCTCGCTCCAGGCGTCCGCGTGGGGTCGGGGAAGCCCCCCGAACTCAGGGAGCCTCTGAACTTCGGGAGCCCCCGAACGCAGGGAGTCTCTGAACTTCGGGAGCCCCTGAACTCGGAGTGCCTCTGCAGTCCGGGAGCCCCTGAACTCGGGGGGCCTCTGAACTTCGGGAGACCCTAAACTCCGAGAGCCCCTGAACTCGGAGAGATCCGGAACTTGGGGGAAGATTCTGAACTTCGGGAGCCCCTGAATTCTGGGAGTCCCCGAACTCCGGGAGCCCTTAACTCGGGACGCCCCTTGGAAACCAGCATCCAGCCCCTCCAAAGAATAAAATTTGGGGGGTAGAGGAGAAAAATCACTCTAGCTTTGGGAGACTTGTGGGAAAATGGCCCCAGGTTCTTCCCAAACGGTTGGAAGCAGCGCTGAGTGGAGTGCGGAGGTTTTGGGGGGTCGGGGACTCAGGTGTAACGGGGCGCGGCTCCTCCCGCATTCCCCACCAGCTGAGGGACCCCCTTATTTTCCTCAGAGTAGGGTTCAGGGACCCCAGGGGAAGGGAGACGCCGTCAGGGTCATCCTAAGCGGAGAGGGCAACCGCGGGATCCTGTTCCCGAGGCCGGGCTGCCCCACCCGGTGTTCCCTGGGGCGGGGGGTCTGGGGCGCACAGGTCCCCGCGCAACCCCGGACGCCGCCGCCTCCCCGGGGCTCTGGCGCGCACCTCAGCCGCGCGCTCGCCGTCCCCGCCCCACCGGGCCCGCCCTCGGGCTCCCATTGGGTGCGGGTCGAACAGGCGAGCCTCGAGTCACTCCCCTCGACCAATGGGAGGCGCGCGGGGCGCGGCGGGGCGGGGTATGGCTGGCGCACGCTGGGAACGGAACTTGGTTTCCGGGCGCGCGACGCCCGGGGAGGCTTGGCGTCCGTCGCGGGTTCCTGTCACGGCGACGGCGGCATCCCCGCCCTCGGCCCTCGGGGCCGCGCCCAGATGCGATGGGTTTCTTCCGAGGCCCCTCGCGTGGACTCACGAAAACGCCCCCGCCCTTCCTGGACCCCAGGAAGAGACTCGAATTTTCCAGAAACTTTCAGCTGGGGCGGCAGCAACCTCGGCGCCAACCCCTCGGGGTCGTGGTGTTTGTTCCAAGGCTCTCAGGGGGTTCGGCTGAGCGGCCCCGCGTGACGGTTTTCGTGTTCACGTCTCGGTATGAGCGAGAGGCCCGCTGGGGCGTGATCCTGAGGGACCCCCTTCTCCGGGGGACTCTGGATCCGCTGCCCCCCCCTCCCCCAGCCCTCCCCTGCCCAGAGCCCGCGGGGAAGGATCGCAGGAAGCATTTGCTTTCTTGGCAGGGATCTGGCTTTGGGTGCAGAGCTTCGGCCTCGCTTCGAATCCTCCCCCGGGACTCCAGGATTTCCTCTGGGAGGAGAGGGAGACAGGGATTGGGGTCGCAGCGCGTCGTCCCCGCAGGGGGCTGGAGCCGTAGCTTGATCTGGGGGCGCTTGGTGCTGTTGTATCCCCCACCCCCTGCGGCTGCTCATCTCTTTTTTTGAGGGAAAATGTGGCAGGGGAGGTCTTGTGGTTTTCCAAGAGAAAACTGATGTTCTCTTGTAATCTTTTTGAGCAGCCTTAGCTGTGCTCTAGCTTGCTCCTTAGCTCACCTCAACGCATTTCCAGTAGAAAATGGAGGGAGTTAGAATAGGTACCACCCTCCTCTCTTCATGCGTTCTCCCCATCACCTGAGCTCTTGCTAGATGAAATCGAAATCAGGGAACAGTTGTGTGTAGGGCGGAACCAGGTATATTTGCATCACACCCAAACTCCTAGGAAGGAGAGAGGACCTGTGTCTGCTGGTGCAGAATGCCCCAAGGGGATCCACTGGTCATCGTCAGACATTGTTTTCTTCCAGGAAACCCTGGTGAGCTTTTTTTGAGACCCAAGACCATTTAGGTAATTTGTGGGCCTCCTCCTCCTATCTTCCCAGGCTGTCCCTGTAGGGTTCCTCCCCTGAAAAGATCTGATCCTAGATGCTCTTTGTTACTCTGTGTTTGGGGATGTGTGTGCCCACAAGTTTTTTGAGTTTTTGAATTAAATACGTAAGCGGCAGCCACGTGTGGCTCAGTCTTCAAGCGAGTGGCTGAGTGTTAGAAGTCACCAGCAGTGAACAGTGACAGTCTTAGAGGGACAGGTTACCCCACCAGAAAGAAGTGGGCCCCAAATCTGGTCAGCGAGCCCACCCCCCTGGAGAAGATACCTCCAATTTGGGAAAGTACCCTGGCCAATGGAGTTCTCATCCAATGTCAGCTGCATCTTGTTAGCTCCAGCCCAGGGGATTTCCTTTTTTCCAGGATGTGAGATTCTGTGCTTTTGATTTCCCTTCTTACAGCGATTTTTAGTCACAAGGGAAAGAAAACATCGAAAGCATTTACCACCTCATTTGTGTGCCAGGGAAAAAAAGCAGAAATGTGGGTTCTTCTTTTGTTTCGATAACATTGTTTCTGTCTTAATGACTCGGAACACTGGAGACCTGAGGGCTAGAGGTTAGCGGGCGTGTGTGTGTGTGTGTGTGTGTGTGTGTGTGTGTGTGTGTTGGGGGGCACTGGGGGTGGGGGTTACGGTGGTTATGTAATTTCAGGCATCTCCAGGATGGAGGTGGGGAGATATGATATGGGGGCAGGTGCTCTAGTTTGCTTTTGCTGAGATTCAGTTGAACTGATGTGGAAAACCCACGTTTTGCTTCTGTGAGAGGAAGGAGAGACCTGTGCTGTGGGATTTGGAACAGGACTAGATCTGTCCCCCTTGTTCAGGAAGTTCTTGGCTGAGGTGGGGCCACCAACCTGATCTGCGTCCCCAGTAGCGAGTTTGATTTCCCAGCGGACTCCTGTCTGGCTGTGTCTTTTCAGCATTGCCTGAGGACTGGCTAGCTGTCTGAGCATCTGCTGGACCTGAAGTCGGTAGAGGTGCGTCTCCTTCTTTGTTGGGAGCTCTTCAGGCACCTGTGGGTAACACGTGTTTGGAGAATTGTTGGGGGAGAGGGGCAGGGGACAAACTGAAGTCCAGCAAAGGGGTTTCCAGCCTTTTCATGGTGCATTCTCTTTGCTGCAGTGTGGAGTCCTTAGGCTAAGGTTGGGAAAGTGGACTAGGAGGTCACTGAAGCTGCTTAGCAGTGCGGTGACTGCATTTCCTCCTCCAAGGAATGCCCTTTGAGCGAAATTCCTTTTAATTTTTTTCTAAGGGTCCTGGAATGCTGAGTGGTTTGTTGTGGGTTTTTTAATTTATTTTTTTATTTTTTTGTGCAAGACCTGGAAAGAAGTGAGTCATTTCCTTCTTTTACCACTCCCACAATGTTAATCTGTGAGTCAGTGGGGTGTGGGGTATATCAGAGAAGCACCGCTGGGTGAGACATCCTGTACTGACAGCAGTTGGGCAATAGAATTATCAGCATCTATGAACAAAGCAAGATTCCAAAGCTCAACTCCCTCCCTCTCTCACCCATTCTCCCTGTTACCTGAGCTCTAAACTGTGGTCGTGTATCAGACACAGCTCTCTTTGTGATTAATAGTTACTAAATTCTAGATACTCCTGTTTCTCCATCTTTACCACCTTCATCCTCCTTTCTGCCCTCCTCCTGCCTCACCTTATCCCACCAGGCTGGTTTCCCAACCTCTGGAAAGAACGTTGGACTTGAACTTGAAAAATCTTGTTTCCTTTTTAAATTGAGGTCTAATTGCCATACTATAAAATGGGCAGATATTAAGCAAACAATCTATATCCGTGTAGCCATCTCCCATCAGGAGATGATGTAGTTCTTTCCACCCACCCACCCCCAAAAGTCCCCTTGTGCCCTTTTTCATCTGTCACCCCCCCATCTCAGAGGCATCCTCTATTCTGATTTCTGTCACTATAGATTGGTTTTGCCTGTACAGAGCTTCATATAAATGCAGTCGTAGAGTCTGCCTCATGAGCAGAAGGAGCCAGGCACAGCAGAGTGTGTTGGTGATACGTCTGTCATTGAGTATACAGCAGTCATTTTGTCCCTTCGTTTGCAGAGTAGTATTCCATTGGATGGATGCTTCACCCGTCTCTGCTCTAAGCTAATGTTTATTATGTCAGGGTCAGGGCAAGTCTACGTCTTTCATGTTCTGTTCTTTAATTCTCATAAAGGTCTTAGGAAATAGGGCTCTTCCCCCCGCTGTGCGAACAAGGAAACTGAGGCACAGAAGGATTAACTCAGTTTCCCAAGTCCTGTTAGTTTAATGGGCTAAAAAGCCACTTAAACTCAGGTCTAACTTATGAGGGAACCTGCCCAAAAGTGCTGGGTGACCCATCCATGGAGTAATGGATCAAGGGACATATCTTCCCTCCATAAATCCTTTTGCTGGAAATCCCAGAGCAGACTTTTTGCAATGCTCACACATACTTAATAACTCAAATAAATAACTTTTTCCAGAGGACCTTATTAAAAAAATCACTTAAAGAAGGAAAAACAACCCAAATGTTAGTGTAATTGTGCTCCATAGACGAGTCTTTGTGCAAGGTACTCTAAAAGTCCTACAAAACACAGAACCCTCCCTGATGGCTGGGATCAGGTCCCAGAGAATTGTGACCCATCTTTTTCCAGCATCCTTTGGCTGCAAGGATATTCCCTCAGTATAAATACAGGGCACTCATTGGAATGGCGGGACAGTTTCCCTCCTACATAAGAGGATGGCTAAAAGTGTCACAGTGTGGTGTCAAGTTGTCTAGGAAGACGGTTTTCAGCCTTGGTCCCAGGTTCAAGGTTGAGTGAAATGTTCAGGAGCCACCAGAGGTTTCTGCCTCGTCTGTCTGGGTTAGACCAAAGCCAAACAAAAGCCATTTGGGAGCTTTTAGGGTCAGAGGAACCACAGCTAAAGTCAGAGATATGAACTGAGTGGTCTTTTGGCTTAATTTTTCTCTTTGTCTCTCTTATTTATTTTAAGAGTCAAGCATTTTTAAAAGAAAACTAAACAAACCTAATGTAATTTAAAAAAAAAAAAAAAGCTCCCTTGCCACTGTTTCCTATGCAGAAATGCAGGTGTTATTGAAAGACCCCTTTTTTTTTTAAAGTGAAGTTATATCTATCACTATATGCCAAGTTGCTCTAAAATGTCATGGCTTTAAACAACACACATCTATTCTCCCTCAGTTTCTGTGGGTCAGGAATTCAGGGCACAGCATGGCTAGGTGGTTCTGGTTCAGAGGCTTTCATGAATGAAGTTGTGATCAAGATGCTAGCAGTAAAAAGAGCTGTTGGCAGGGACCCTGGTCCTCTAAAGGCTCAACTGGGCAGAAGGTCCAGATTCCAAGATGGCTCCCCCACCTGGCTTTTGGCTGGACCCCAGTCCCTCACTGCGTGGGGCTCTCCCCAGGGCTGCTTCCCTGGACCTGGTGGCCTGCATTGGCCTTGCCCAGAGCAAGCTGTCCACAGGAGCACAGAGAGGAAACTGCCTTTCATGACCGCCTCTCAGAAGCCACGTCCCATCGCTTCTACCCTTTGCTGTTTGTTAGAAGCAAGTCACCAAGTCTGGCATGCACTTCAGGGGCAGGAAATTTGGCTCTACCTCTGAAGAGAGTGTCACAGAATTTATGGTCATATTTTAAACAGCCACAGGTTTGTTTCCTCCTTTTCCATAGAATAATTATGGTTTGGTTGGACTTGGTTTGACTTACATTGTCGTGTACATGTGTTAGTATTTCTTTTGTGTTCCTGGGTTTGTGCCCTTTAACTTTTTTTTTTAACTTTTTTAATTGTATAATATATTGTATATACAAAGCAAAGAAGTAAAAAAGGAATCGCTCCCAAATAACCCCTCAACAAGTAGTTACAGAACAAATCCCAGAGTTTGTCATGGGCTACCATATGATTTTTCCTTCTAGCTGCTCCAGAATATAGGAGACTAGAGGGCTTAAACATTTTTTTATCATCACAATTGACTTTTTAAAAATTTTTTTGTGAAAAATAGCATATACACAAAACAATAAATTTCGAAGCACAGCACCACGATTGGTTGTAGAACATATTTCAGAGTTTGACATGGGTTACAATTTCATGATTTTAGGTTTTTCCTTCTAGCTACTGTAAGATACAGAAGACTAAAAGAGATATCAATTTAATGATTCAGCATTCATATTCATTTGTTAAATTCTATCTTCTCTGTATAACTCCACCAGCACCTTTGATCTTTCTGTCCCTCTCTTTAGGGGCATTTGGGCTATGGTCAGTCTAACTTTTTCATGTCAGAAGGGTCTGTCAGTAATTTGGGATAGAGAGATGGAACTTGCTGACGGTCTGGAGAGGCTGGGCGGTGTCAGGACTGTGTGGTCGGGGGATCCATCTGGAAGTTGTAGGTTTCTGGGCGGTTAGACTAGTGCTTGGAACCCTTGTGGAATCTTATATATTGCCCTAGGTGTTCTTTAGGATTGGCTGGAATGGTCTGGTTGGGGGTTGGCAGGTTATGACAAGTAGCAAGGTCTACCTGAAGCTTGTGTAAGAGCAACCTCCAGAGTAGCCTCTCAACTCTATCTGAACTCTCTCTGCCACTGCCACTTTATTAGTTACACTTCTTCCCCCCCTTTTGGTCAGGATGGAATTGTTGATTCCACGGTGCCAGGTCTGGATTCATCCCTGGGAGTCAATTCCCATGCTGCCAGGGAGGCTTTCATCCCTGGATGTCATGTCCCACGTAGTGGGGAGTGTGTCCTTTAACTTTTCTTTTCTTTTTTTTTAAATTTTATTTATTTATTTATTAAATTAAAAAATTTAACAACAAATGAACAAAAACACTCTTAACATATGATCATTCCATTCTACATATATAATCAGTAATTCACAATATCATCACATAGTTGCATATTCATCTTCATATGAATATCATAATCATTTCTTAGAACATTTGCATCAATTCAGAAAAAGAAACAAAACGAAAACAGAAAAAAAAGATTATACATACCATACCCCTTACCCCTTCCTTTCATTGATCACTAGCATTTCAAACTAAATTTATTTTAACACTTGTTCCCCCTATTATTTATTTTTATTCCATATGTTCTACTTGTCTGATGACAAGGTAGATAAAAGGAGCATCAGACACAAGGTTTTCACAATCACACAGTCACATTGTGAAAGCTGTATCATTATTCAGTCATCATCAAGAAACATGGCTATTGGAACACAGCTCCACATTTTCAGGCAGTTCCCTCCAGCCTCTCCATTACATCCTGAATAACAAGGTGATATCTACTTCATGTGTAAGAATAACCTCCAGGACAACCTCTCGACTCTGTTTGGAATCTCTCAGCCATTGACACTTAGTCTCATTTCACTCTTCCCCCTTTTAGTTGAGAAGGTTTTCTCAATCCCTTAGTGCTGAGTCCCAGCTCATTCTTGGATTTCTGTCCCATGTTGCCAGGAAGGTCCACACCCCTGGGAGTCATGTTGCACGTAGACAGGGGGAGGGTGGTGAGTTTGCTTGTTGTGTTGGCTTGGAGAGAGAGGCCGTATCTGAGCAACAAAAGAGGTTCTCTTGGGGGTGACTCTTAGGCCTAATTTTAAGTAGGCTTGACCTATCCTTTGTGGGGGTAAGTTTCATATGAATAAACCCCAACACTGGGGGCTCAGCCTATAGCTTTGGTTGTCCACACTGTGTGTACTTTAACTTTTGAACGATTCTGCCCTATGGCTCCCCTAAAAGGTGAAACGTGGAAGAGTACTCCTTTCTTCAAAACTTTGTCCCACTAGGTAGTGGGTCAGACCCCAATTTCCAGCATTGTGTATTGAACAAAATTGTTATGACTTTACAAGGCCTTGAACTAGCCACTTGCAACAAAGCTGTGGAAGATCCTTTACCCTTAAGGAGTTTTAGTCCATTCTGGGAGATATACATGTAAACAGGCAATTTTGATATTGTGTGACCAGGGTGTGAAAAGGGGGTTGTAGGAGTTTATGGGAGTACTCAACCCAGTCTTTTGGCAAGTCGGAGTCAAAGTTGAACCAAAACTAGCAGGAAGTAGCCAAGCATTGGGGTGGGAACTTGGGAGGGGGGCAGGCTGTGGGAACTGTGGGGATCTGGGGTCTGTGGTTGTGAAACGTTTGCGAGCCTTAGTGTGGAGGTGGGCTGTGCACGGATAAGGTGATGGCATGGCACACCTGGTCCTGTGACAGAAGAAGGCCACTTCCTCGGTATTGCTATTCTCAATTCTGAGTGTTGGCAGACAGTTGGTGAGATTTTGTGATTTCAAGAGCCCCCTTCTCCCTCTCTTTTGCTTGTAGAGGTGGTTTCAGGGCAGCAGTTTCAAGGGGAAACAGATACCTGCAGATGTATTTCCATGGGAGGGAGCAGGACAGGAAGCGGGAGCTCTGGCCAAAGATTCATGGGCCTGGAAGGCGTTTTCTCTCTCCTCCCTTCTGGCTGGGTGGTGTCTTCAGCTGTGGTCTTGCATCTTGGCGTTGATTTAAGACCAAAGTTCTTCATTCTGGGCCGAGGGTAGGGTGAGCTAGAGACTCAGAATGTGTCCTCCATTGCGGACGTCATGGCCTTGCTTCACCTAAAAGTCTTTTTATCTGCCCTCAGATGCTCCACAAATCTTTGTTTTCATCTGGTTTGTTTTTAACAATCTGAATTGTTTTGATTCATGCAATCTTGCATCTCCAGGACTTTCTTTTTAAATAGCCTTTTTTTTTTTTTAATAATACCACATTTACAGAGAAGTAGCAAAGATATGTCAGAGAGTTCTCTAACCCCTCATCCAGTTTCCACTAATATTAATATCTGACATATCTACAATATGGAAGATAATGTACATGTCTGTGGTACGTTTGTCAAGACAACGAGATTAACATTGGTATATTACGAAATGTTACTAGGCTTTATTTGAATTTCACCGGTTTTTCCTCTGATATCCTTACCTATCCCAGGATCCATGCAAGTATATCAAATTGCATTTGGCCCTAAAGTCTTTTGTCTGTTTTGTTTGGTCCAAAAGTCTTTTGATCATGGTCTTAACCAGTAGGTTTCCAAACTTTTTGGGTCATGCACCCCCAACTGTAAAACAAATTTTAGCATGTTCTCTCAATGTAATTATTTGTCATATACTTGAACTAATATGTTAAGTACATTATACAACTTAACCCTACACAGAGGCCACAGTGTTGAAAAAGAGGAGATAAAAGTCAATTTGCGATGGCTCCATACTGCAGTTAGTTAAAATCTCAAGTCACAATTCAGAGTTATGCCAAGACTCCTCATTAGCGATTGGGTATGTAGAGCCCTCTTTCAAATCGTGTACTTGATAAGTTTGAATTTGTTTGCCTTACTTTCCTGTCATATCTAACTGGTCAGTTTTTACCTTGAAAAAATTTTTATGGTGGTAACATTCATGTAATATACAATTTGCCATTTTAATTCTTAAGTATACAGTTCAGTGGTGTTAAATTATTTTTACAATGCTGTGCTCCCATTACCAAATCTTTTTTATCACCCTCTGGTTTTCTTTCTTTTTTTTTTTAAGATGGAAAACATTTATTTTACGTTTCTCTATAGGTAAAAATAATCTAATAGAATGATGTACAAAGATACATGAGGAGAAGTGTCTCGCTGGAGCATCCCTTCCCATCTGCCCCTTACGTGCCTCCCTGCCTATCAGAGATCAATGTTACTGGTTTGTTTATTCCTCCAGCACGCCTTTATGTAAACGGAAGCAAATGCAAATAGATATTTTTATCTCTTCTCTTACACAAAAGGTGGCCTACCACATTCGTTGCTTAGCGCCTTGCCTTTCTCATATAAGTCTTTTAATGCAAACTCCACACTGATGATTTTGCACCTTTGTAGAGGAAAAGTACAGACATTTTCTTTAGCTAGGTAGTGCTTTAAAAAATGTTTATTAGAATAAAGTTGTGGGTTTATAAAACGAAAGAGCAGGATTCCCATATACCACCCCTACCCCCAATACCTTCTGGTTTTATTTTTATGCCACTCATCTTTTTTTTTTTTTAGAGTTTGCTAAAACTAGTCCATGAATCCATTAAATTGGGCACAGTGTTGTTGCAGAACAGTGAAAATGAACAAATTGTCACCCTCTCCACCCTTCCCTGTAGGCCATAGAATTGCCCATGTCACATCTGCTCATATCTCAACTGGCTTAAACTTCATCACATGGCCATACCTAGCTGCAGGGGAGGCTAGGAAATGACAGACCTTATTGTGTGAAGAGGAGCGCCTACTTGGAGACATCCTTTAGCAGCCTCAGGGGTAGATAACTGCAAGGAAATTCTAAGATCATACTTGCGACTCAACAACCACCATGTCAAAATCTTAGAAATTTTTGGCAATTTTTGTACTCTCTTCTGGATTTGCTCTTTGCATCCTCCAGTATACTTTTGGGTTTGTGGCATTTAATTTGTTGCATTTAGTTTCTTGGGAATTGGACTTTACAGATAGATGTCTCAATATCCTAGGGCTACTATAACAATTTACCACAAACTGGTGGCTTAATACAACAGAAATTTGTCATCTCACCGTTATGGAGACCAGAAATATGAAATCAAGGTGTGCGCTGGCCATGTTCCTTTTGATACCTGGAGGGGAGAATTTTTCCTTGCCTCTTTCAGCTTAACTTGGTTTCTGGTTGCATGACTCTAATCTTTGCCATCTTCCCTCTGTATCTCTGTGACAAAATGTCCCTCTTCTTATGAGGACACTGTCATACTGGATTTAGGGCCCACCCTAACCCAGTATCATAACTAACCACTTCTGCAAAAACCCCGTTTCCAAATAAGGCCATATTCAGAGGTTTCAGGTAGGTATGACTTTTGGGGTGATATTTTTCAATCCAATCCAATACAGTTATATTTCTGGTTCATTCTTTAGTCGGCAGGTAATGACACAGGTCCCTCGTTCCATCTCTCATCTGCTCTCCCCTTTTCTTCTCTCTCAGTGGGAGACAAATGTGGAAGAAACGAGTTCCAGTGCCGAGACGGGAAGTGCATCTCCTACAAATGGGTTTGCGATGAGAGCCCTGAGTGCCAGGACGGTTCCGATGAGTTCCCTGAAACATGCGGTGAGTCCCCTTGGGGCACCAGGCGCCCTCTACCCATGTGGACAGGTGAGCTGGGAAATGGGCCCATGGCTTGATGCTGTTCATTCACAAACTGAGAAGTGGGAGAGAGAATTTTATTGGGACTGTCCTTTAATGTCTCTTTTGAAAAATTTTAATCATGTATTTCATTTGACAGAATAAATCCAAAATATCATTTCAACATACAATCAGTGTGAATATAATCATAGAAGATATTTTACTTTGTGTTGTTGTTGTTGCTATCTTAAGTCTTTGAAATGCAGTGTGTAGCTTACAAACGACACATCTCAGTTTGGACTAGCCACATTTTATCAGGAAATGGCATTTGAACACCCAGGACTTGTGTCGTGGACAGCCTTGTTTTGTGTGAAGTTCTCTCGTGGGTGTTCTAAAAGCATCGTCTCATATTATCTCTGTGATCCAATAAATAAGGAAAGTATTACAATCCTCTGTACAGATGAGGGAATCAGGATTCAGAACAACTAAATAACTTGTCCTAGGACCCAGAGCTCGTAAGAAATAGAAGCAAGTTCTGAACCCATGTTTACATGGCTTCAAAACTGCCAGAGAAGTTACAGCTCATTTTTTGTTTTTTGTTTTTGGGAAACAAGAAGCTACAGAACACAGGTAAAACAATGGGCAATCTATTATATAGAAAATTAATCTGAAGCCATCCAATTATTAAAAATGACAATCTTACCAATTTTTAATTTTTCACTGCCAAACCTCAGGTCTTGGGAAAATTACAATTTGTGTCTTCAGGTTTCTAAAGTTTAGAAACATGATTTTTCTTGTAATTTTTTAGAAACATGATTTTTAACAGCTGTTTCCCCACTGTCCAGTCCCTTTTTTTGTTCATGCTCCATTCCCCTTTTAATGTTTTGAGTTTTTATTTCATTATTTCATAACCTGAATAATTGGATAACCTAGACTCTATACCTGGTTAAAAAAAAAGCTTGTAAAAAATATGATTTTTAAAACATACATTTTCTGACAATAGAGATGTTTCCTTTAACAACCCAAGTTCAAAAAAATCATAGATAATATATTCCTTTATGAAAATCATTTGTAAAAATCTCCGTTAGACGCCGCTTGTTCTGACTCACAGAGGTGGACTCTGCAGCCTCTTCTGAAAGCTCTGGGTTCTTCCTTTCCAAAGACATGACTGGGGAGGTGAGCTGGTCTTGTCTTCCCTTTGAGTGAAGGCTCTGTCTTGTTTCCCTCCTAGTATCTGTCACCTGCAAACCGGGGGACTTCAGCTGTGGGGGCCGTGTCAACCGCTGCATTCCTCATTTCTGGAGGTGTGATGGCCTGGTGGACTGCAGGAACGGCTTGGACGAACAGGACTGTCGTGAGTGGCCCCGAGACCTGGCACCCCAGCGCCCTGGGCCTTGCTCGTGCAAATGAGTGCCTGACCCTGGGTCCTGCCTCCGCAGGCCTGGGCAGATGATGGTCCTGGGCGGCTCTTTCTCCAGGGGACTCGCACCAAGCCCCCCTGCCCCTCGCATCCCACCTTGACCAGCAGGCAGCGCCATTGGGCCCTTAGCTCCGTCTCTTCTCCTTGCTCTTATTCTGGAAAGTGGAGGGCACCTGCTTGAAGAGGCTGTTGCCTCATCTTTGTGTGCATAATCTGAGGCTGGCAGTGGTGTCTTTTCTTTGGGCAGCCTTGTTGCATGTCCAGCTTGTGGCACATACTGCAGTTAGCCACCGGGACCACCCCTGGCCGCCTCTCCTTGCCTTTTTCTGGATCTGAGCTCATAGACCGAGACTCACACACCCAACTAGCAATTTAGTACAAAAGTAACAGCGACCACTGACTTATGTGCTTGAAAGTGGTTAAAATGGGACAGTTTAAGTTGTATATATGTTGCCAGAATTTAAAAAAAAAAAAAAAAAAGAAAGAAAAAAGTGTCACCAGATGGAGGGTTATGTTAACAAAGAAAGGCCAAGATTCCTGAACAGGCTGGCACCGTGGAGCAGTCTGTGTTTTGGCCCTTTTTTAAAAAACATTTTATTATGAAATATATAACAAATACAAAAAAGCAATAAACTTCAAAGAACAGTGTAACAAATAGTTGTAGAACAGATTAGGTTACAGTTCCACAATTTTAGGTTTTTCCTTCTATCTCCTGCAAGAAACTGGAGACTAAAAGAAATAGCAATACAGTGACTCAGCAGTCATACTCATTTGTTAAACCCTACCTTCTCTGTTATAACTCCTCCTTCTCCTTTGATCTTTTTCCCACTCTTTAGAGGTATTAGTGTTATGGCCATTCTAACTTTTTTTTTTCGCATGGGCAAGCACCGGGACTCAAACCCGGGTCTCCAGCATGGCAGGTGAGAAGTCTGCCTGCTGAGCCATCATGGCCTGCCCCCATTCTAACTTTTTCATGTTGGAAAGGGCTGTCAATAATATGGGATAGGGAGATGGAACTAATTGATGTTCTGGAGAAGCTTGCCTGCTAGGTTTCAGGACTTATCTGGCCTAGGAACCTGTCTGGAAGTTGTAGCTTTCTGGAAAATAATCTTAGTACGTAAAACTTGTAGACTCTCAGATAGAGTTCTAGGTGTTCTTTAGAAGTAACAAGAATGGTTTTGGTTGGGGGTTTGCAGACCATGGTCATTAGCAATATCTAGCTGAAGCTTGTGTAAGAGTAGCCTCCAGAATAGCCTCTCAACTTTATTGGAACTCTTAGCACTGATACTTTATTTTGTAACATTTCATTTCCCGCTTTTTGTCAGGAAGGTGTGGTCTGTCCCATGGTGCCAGGCCCATGGTGCCCTGGAAGTCATGTCCTACATTGCCAGGGAGACTTATACCCCTGTATGTCATGTTTCATGTAGGGAGGAGTCTTTTTTTATTTTAATTCTAGGACTGTACAACTCAAAATCTCCCATTTTAGCCACATTAAGTATATAGATTCAAGTATATCAATTACATTCACCGGTCTCCATTATGCCTACTTTTTCATCATCTCAGATAAGAACCCTTCACTCTTTTAGCTTTTGGACAGAAACAACCACAGCAAACCCTTAAATGGTGCCCCAGCCTAAGGGCTTTACACGTATTAACTCAGTAGTTCCCGTGACAACCCCAGGAGGAAACTGAGGCACAGAAAGCTGCCCAGGAGCAGAGCCCAGGACCCTTGATGGTTGAGGACCCTTGGCTATTGCATTGCCCGCTTCTCTCGTTGCCTGCTAACCAGGGGTCTGGGCCTCTTGGCGACTCAGTTTCCCCATCTATAGAGTGGGCTCCAGGATGACTAGGTCTCCTTTTCCCATCCGTCCCCACAGCCCCCAAGACATGCTCCCAGGACGAGTTCCACTGCGATGATGGGAAGTGCATTTCCCAGAAGTTTGTCTGCGACTCAGACCGAGACTGCCTAGACGGCTCGGACGAAGCCTCCTGCCCCGTGCTCACCTGCGGCCCGGCCAGGTTCCAGTGCAACAGCTCTGCCTGCATCCCTGAGCTGTGGGCCTGCGATGGCGACCCCGACTGCGAGGACGGCTCAGACGAGTGGCCACAGAACTGTGGGGGCCGCAACACATCTGCCCCCCAAGGGGACAATGGCCCCTGCTCAGCCCTCGAGTTCCACTGCCGCAGCGGCGAGTGTATCCACGCCAACTGGCACTGTGATGGCGGTCCAGATTGCAGGGACAAGTCTGATGAAGAGGACTGTGGTACGTGCAGAAGCCTCTAGAAGTACCCGGGGCTCCCCCCAGGTGTGGGACAGGCAGTGGCTTTAAGCAGTTGGATGATTTTGAATCACACAGCCAGAAAGTTGGTCCCATTTCTTTTTTCTTTCTTATTACATTGAGGACCAAAGGGGACAGTGCCTTTAATTCCTAGTTAACCTTTGTTTTTGACAAGGGGTAAGCCATGAGCTATAGTATTATCAGGCCAGAAAGAACCCTGGTGACGTCTGAGTTGGGCACTCCTTGGCCTCCTGCAGTGTGGCCTTCTCCCTTGTGCTGGGGACACAGCCTCACCCTTTGCTGGCTTCAGTAAGAGTCTGGTACTGTCCATGAGAACTCCCTGCACTGGGCACAGTGTCCTGTGTTGACCCTGTCCTGTGCAGTGACCACTGCTGCCACATGGCTGTCGAGCACGTGAATTGTGGCCAGTGCGACTGAGGAACTGGATTTAAATTTTTATTTAATTTTCATTAAAGTCAGATAGCCACTGTGCAGATACAGGATGTGATGTGAATCCAGCCCAGGGCTAGTGATCCTTAAACAGGGGCTGTGATACGCTGCACATGGCTTGGCGCCGTCGTGAATCCTGGGCCTGCTTTCATTTTTCAGGTTTTGTGGCGTCTTTACCCAGATGCAGTCAGCTTTTGTATAGTTGTAGTCATGGTATAGACAAGAGCAAGAAACGGCTGACCATTTTGTATGTGATCTGTTCTGAAACTTAACGCAAACTCTCTTAATTCCCCATTCCTTGTAAGGAAGCTTTCCCCCCACTTTACAGATGAGGAAACCTTTCTGAGGACACACACCGTTGAAAATTACATTCTTCCCATCATCCTACCATTTTAGCTGTCATCAGGGTTACTTTCAGTTACTGTATTTTGTTTTGAATGCACATTCTTTTATTATTATTTTATTTGAATGTACCTTCTTAACACACGGGTTATTATCCTGGAATCTTTTTTTTTTTATTTTAAACATTTTGATTGTGAAATATAACCCACAGAAAACACAAATGCCCAGCTTAACAAATTAGTGTAAAGCAAAACCCCACATGAGGCCAAGGCCCAGGGCAAGCCGGCCTTGTCTTTCTCCCCCCACACTCGTTCTCTTGAGAACTGGGTGGGTTTTTTTGCGTGTTTTTTAAAACTTTTTATTTTGAGATAATTGCAAACCTACAGGATTGTTGCAAAAATAGTACAGAGAACATCAGTATAAACTCCTATCCAGATACCAAGAGTTACTAACTTTTAACATTTTCTGCATTTGTTATACAACTCTGTTATCTATCTTACTACCCATCCATTTGTCCATTTATCTGTCCATCTGTCTGTCATCTGTTTTCTAAGCCGTGGAGAGTAGATCGTATACATCATGGTACTTGACCATATAGTACGCCCATGTACGTTTCCTAGGAACAAGAATGTTCCTTTATGTGTAACTAACTTAATGTCCAGTTCTCACGGGGGCAGGCTTTGCGGCTGCCGTTTCCCCCTGGCATCATCTCATACTCGGTTCTCCTGTGCAGTCTCAGTCGTTTGTACAACTGACTTACTCTCACGCTATGGATCTGATATACTGTAATTCACCTGGTTCCCCCCTAATTTGGGCAGTAGCTGCTCCTGCTCAGCCTCTGTCAAGGGTGAGACCATATCTTTGCGTCCAGCTGCTGGGAGCCCATTGGGGCCATCAGGTTTTTGATGAACTTCATGTTCTAAAAAATACACGAGGAAAAAGTAGAAGGCAATTGGGGGAACCTTACTGGTGGATGTTAGGGCCTTAGGATTTGGAGTGGTTCTCTTCCCCTGCCCACCCCATCCCCTACCTTCCTAGTTTTCAAACTTAGCTATTACTTTAAGAATACTTTTCCATGAGTCTTCTTCATTGAGGAACAAAAGTACTGGCATAAAAGAAAACCTTCTGAAATTGACATTACAGTTTAGAAAAAATGAGAATATGAGGATAGGTATATGCCTACCTCTCTCCTCTCTGACCTGCTTTTCCTAGGTCACTTCTTTGAACTTGGACAAAGAGCCATTTTCTTCAGCCGGTGGCTGAGACAGGGATTTACATGTTCACCTCTCTGGTTCCTTTTAATCCTGTTGGGAAATTGCTGTTTTGAAGGTGGTGGCAGTTTTTCTTTCGTTGCTTCTCCTTGAAAACTTGCACCCCTGGGGTGCATGGGTGGTTCAGTGGTAGAATACTCACCTGCTGTGTGGGAGACCCAGGTTTGATTTTGGCCTGTGTACACAAAAACAAACAAAAAACCCAGCACCCGCTGTGTTTTCCAGTTGTGAACACGTGCCGGCCAGACGAGTTCCAGTGTGGAGACGGGAGCTGCATCCATGGCAGCCGGCAGTGTGACAAGGAGTATGACTGCAAAGACCTGAGCGATGAGGTTGGCTGCATCAATGGTGAGTGGGGCTGTGCAGGGCCGACCTGATCCACTGATTTCCTGTCTCCAGTCCTTCGGTGTCATAAAGTGCTCTTCAAGTCAGGACAGTGAGTCCCAGATGTGGAGGCATTCCTGGGGGTCCTTGGGCAAGTGTCTTGTCCACCTCTGGCTCTAAATATGCACAATCAGAGCACCAAGTTCAGAGCTGTGTGATTCCATAAGGCCAGTGTGTCCAGGCCCGGGGTCACTTAGCTCACAGTGATATGCACAGTGTAACATTGCGAAAGCAGCTTCCTGGACTCCCAGCAGTTAACGCTGTTGGGCATGCACTTGTGAGCAACATGGTGATATGCTGACTGACAAGCAAAGCATCTGGAGGTGACCCACGTGTCCATCTCCGGTAGGATCAGCTGTATATAGGTGCGGTAGCCGCACACTAGGATATCATCCAGCCAAGCAACCAGACGAACCTTATAGCCTGCACATGGGGAGAGAGAAGCAAGTCACAGATGGAGTCATTTGTAAAGCTCAAAACTGAGCAAAATTAAACAGTATGTTGTTCGTTAACATATGCTCACTAGATCTATTAGTGAAAAAATAAGGAAGCAGTAAACCCCAAATTGAGGATGACTGTGCCTTCTGGAGGGCTCAGCGGACTGGGACAAGGAAAGGCTTCTCCAGGGGTCCACAAACCTCTTCTTTCAAGGGCCGGAAAGAAGTGTGTTTGGATTTTGCAGACCACATCTATCTCTTGTAACTCCCCAGCCTTCTGGCTGTAGAATGAAAGCAGACACAGACCCTACGTGAGCTAATGGCATGGTTGTGTCCCAGGAAAACTTCATGTAAATAACAGGCAGCAGGCCTACGGGCCTAGGCTGTTGTTTGCTGACCTCTGCTGTAGGTCATGTATGAATTCTTTTTATTTATTTATTTACTTTTAAAACATAACAACATACAAACACGAACATTCTTACTCTATGAGCATTCCATTCTTGGTATATAATCAATAACTCACAATATCATCACATAGTTGTATATTCATCACCATGATCATTTCTTAGAACATCTGCATCAATTCAGAAAAAGAAATAGAAAGAAAAAAGAAAAAAATTCATACATACCATACCCCTTACCCCTCCCTCTCACTTCCATCTATGCAATATATTTTAGCCTTTGTTCCCCTATTTTTTTCTATACCCCTTACCACTCCCTTTCACTGATCACTAGCATTTCAATCTACTAAATTTAATTTAATGTTTGTTTCCCCTATTATTTACTTATTTTTAATCCATATGTTTTACTCATCTGTCCGTACCACAGAAAAAAGCATCAGACAACGTGTGAATTTTTAAGCTGGGTGTTGATGTCATGGTTGTTCAATAATAATTATGTTTATGTAATTACTATATTTGTGTGTATTCCTAAATGAATTAAGCTATGATATTAAAAGAATTTGGAGCAGTCTCCCGCAGCTTGAAGCTGACCCTCCTTCCTCTGGTTTTTGCAGTGACACTCTGCGAGGGGCCCAACAAGTTCAAATGCCACAGCGGGGAGTGCATCACCCAGGACCGGGTGTGCAACGCAGTCAGGGACTGCCGGGACTGGTCGGACGAGCCGCTCAAGGAGTGCGGTGAGCCCCTGGTGGGGACTGAGATGCGGGTCCTGGGGCAGCAGACACCTGGGAGCAGCTCGGCTGTGGGGCACGTGGGGGATGTGAGGACAAGAGGCTGTGCTTCTGAGCCATAGGAAAGGCTCACGGGACCTGAGGCTGTTGAGTCAGTGGATGCAATATGTGTGCCATACTCAGAGCCTGGCACACGACAGCTCTCTGTGAACCATAGCCACAATTTCCTCTTAAAATTAAAAAAAAAAAACCAACACTAAAAAAATGTGAATTCTTTTTCTTAGAAGCCTGCTTCTATCAAGAGGTTTTAACATTTTTTTTTTTAAATATGGGCAGGCACTGGGAATCGAACCTGGGTCTCCGGCGTGGCAGGAGAGAACCCTGCCTGCTGAGCCACCGCGGCCCACCTTAACATTTTAATTTAAGGGGGCGAGTTGGTTTTGTTAAAAGGTACCCGGCTCTCTGTGTGGTTGATGCTTTAGGAGTAGCAATAGTATAAAACAGGGATCAACAAACTTTTTCTGAAGAGGGCCAGAGAGTAAGAGCGCTTGCAGGTCACATAGTCTGTTGTGGCTACTTGACTCTGCCCCAAAGCAGCCCCAGACAATCCGTGAACAAAAGCTTGTGGCCGTGTACCAGAAAACATGACACTGAAATTTGAGTTTCATGTAAGTTTTCAAGTGTCATGAAATATTTTTGTTTCTGACACATTACCCAAGACACTGTCCTCAAGGCTCACCCACCCAGCTGCAAGCTTCACAACCCCACTCCGTCTCCACAGCTGCCAGCTGTCTGCTGTGTGCATGCAAATCCCAGTTTCCCCCTCCCTTCCCCAGCCCCGCACCCCTAGGCCATCTACTTCGAATCACCAGCACCACTGCCATAAATGCCAGAGTGCAAATGTCCACTCGGGTCCCTACTCTCAGGTACTCCAGGTATATACCTAGCCCCAGGGGGTTGCAAAATCTCATGGCAACCCCACCCCTAGCCTCCAGTGGAACCACCACATCGCCCTCAGGATGGGCTGCACCTCTCAGCTTCCGTACTGACGGTGAATAGGCACCTCTTAAAATATTATTTTTATTTAAAAAGGTAAAGACCACTCTTAGCTTGCAGGCTTACACACATGGGTGGTGGACAGGATTTGGCCCATTCCTGGTTAGAGGGTGAGGATGTGGGCCCTGAAGCCCAATGCCTCGGGTTGGAGTCCAATAGTGTGATTTTGGGTAAGTCATTGAGCCCAGTTCTGCCTCAGTTTCTCCAGCTGTAAAACAAGAAAAACCGGTTCAGCTCCCTTCAGGGTTGTTGGGAGGCTTAAATGATAACATACAGAATGCCAGTGAGTGGTATGGTTATTTCTGGTCTTCTTAGGGCTTGCATCATTTCCCCAGCTCTAGGACTCTAGGGCGGAGGTGTGATTGTGATGAAGATGGTGAAATTGGGCCAAGCCTTGGGAAGCGACCGGAGGAGGCTAAAGCCTAACTGGTTTGTTTCCCCCAACAGGCACCAACGAGTGTCTAGACAACAAGGGCGGCTGTTCCCACATCTGCAACAACCTCAAGATCGGCTATGAGTGCCTCTGCCCTGAGGGCTTCCAGCTCGTGGACCTGCGCAGGTGTGAAGGTGAGTCCTCTCTGCCCTTTTCTGACCTGCTGCCCAAACTCCCTGTGCCTCAGTGTCCCCCCTCTCTAAAGTGGGGACAAAAGCAGCTCCCCACCTCCCAGGCCTGCGATGAGGATTCAAGGTGATGCCAGAGTGCAGAGCGTTCACTGCAGGCCTGACCTGCACCTGCCATGACCGTGAGCTCTTCTGCAGGTCTTGCCTCTGTAGTTAATAATTATTAAATCTCCTTGGCTGACACAGCATCTCCCTTTTGGCTGTGGCCTCGGGGTGAAAGCAATAGCACTTCCCCGCCCCCTGGAGGGCGTTTCTGACCCCAGCCCAAAGGTCTCTTCTAGAGGAGAGGGGCTGTCCCCTCCTGCTGTCAGGGGTCATGGGTCTGGGTCCAGCCTTGAGGTGGGTGGAGTGTGTCACTCCAAGAGGCCCCAAATCTTGTGTCTCAACTTGCAGATATTGACGAATGTCAGGAACCTGATATCTGCAGCCAGGTGTGCGTGAACTTCGAGGGGGGCTACAAGTGTGAGTGCAACGAGGGCTTCCAGATGGACCCCAACACCAAAACATGCAAGGCCGTCGGTGAGTGCGGGAGGTGGGCCTCTGGTGCGCAGCAGGGGTTGTCTTGAGAAGAAATGCTCAGGGATTTCATCACCTGAACTTTGCCATGGAAACCAGAGAACACGGAGTGCGAGGAGCTGGTCGGGAGAGTATTTGCTCCCGAGATCTGCTGGAGGGGCTGGGCTACCTCACCAAGTGCACCCAGCCACACAGGGGTTTGTCTGGGAGCCAGCCTGCACGCCTTGTGCCCCAGCTGTCCCCGAGAGCCCAGGAGCCGCGAACAGCACCCAGCCCTCCCAGAGGTGCCCAAATCCAGTTCTTTCTTGGACAGTACAGGAGGAGCTTAAGGGGGCAGAGATGGAAAGCTACTGCTCCAACAACCCACACCCCTTCCAACTGTTCTTACCTAAAGGTACTTTATACCAAGATAAGTGAATTTAAATGAGACAAAACCTAAGAGCCAGCAATGATACACAATAGAAGTTGTTCATACTTGTTTTTGAGATCTGCCATAACAAAGCACCAGAAACTGGGTGACTTAAAAAGCAGAAATGTATTAACTCAGTTCTGGGGGCTAGAAATCTGAATCAAGATGTCAGCAGGGACACACCCCCTCTGAAAGCCATAGGGGAGACTCCTTCCTTTCCCCTCCCAGCTTCTCATGTTTGTTGGCAGTTTCTGCCTTCCTCAGCTTATCGATGTAGCACTTCCATCCCTGCCTGTGCCACCGGGTGGCCATCTACTCTCCTCTTTGTCGCCTTGTAAGGACACTACCCTACTTACCCTACTTCAGTATGCCCTCACCTTCATTCAGCTAATTCCATCTTCAAAGACCCTGTTTGTAAATAGTCACCTTCGTGGGATCAGGGGTCAGGACTTCAGCATATCTTTTGGGGAGACAAATTCAACCCATGACATCACTTATTTTATTTTCAGGGTCAAGTTAGATTCTAACCATAATCCAGCCACTCAGGCTTTGACTCACCTAAAGCTGCTGCTGTGAGTTTGGAGGCAGCACTCTCCTGGCAGGGTTGTCCACCTGTACAGATATCCACGGCTTCAGGCTTCATCCTAGTGTGCCCACAGGGAAGGCTGCTTGTTTTACAGAAATAATTTAGAGCTTCCTCAGCTGACACTGTGGCCTGTTCACTGGCTGTCCCATCCCCGCTGCCGTGTCCACCCACACCAGGTGCAGCCCGTCCCGGGGACCTCAGAGTTCCTGAAATCCCCCAGGACTGAGGATTGCACTTTCACATCTGTGCTGCCGGTGTGAGGATTTATGATGATGCTGTCTTGGGGACTGGGATGGCACTGTGGCAAGGAATATTCTGAGCGAAATCCAATTGTAGAAATAAGGTGGATTTGTTGCCAAATATTTTAGTTTTGTGATGACTTTGGTTCCCTGGCAGTGGTTTAACTGGAAGCTGGGGTGATGAATGTTTGGACTGGATGCCTCCCCAGCCCCCTACACCCAGGTCTCTCTTTTTTTCTTTTTCATTAATTTTTAATTTAAAAAAAAAAAAACAAATGCAAACATTCTTAACTTTTGATCATTCCATTCTACATATATAATCAGTAATTCACAATACCATCACATAGTTGCATATTCATCATCATGATCATTTCTTAGAGCATTTGCATCAATTCAGAAAAGAAAAAGACAACAGAAAAAGAAACAAAATGAAAACAGAAAAAAAAGAGATTATACATACCATACCCCTTACCCCTCCCTTTCATTGATCACTAGCATTTCAATCTAAATTTATTTCAACATTTGTTCCCCCTATTATTTATTTTTATTCCATACGTTTTACTCGTCTGTTGATAAGGTAGATGAAAGGAGCATCAGACACAAGGTTTTCACAATCACACAGTCACATTATGAAAGCTATATCATTATACAATCATCATCAAGAAACATGGCTACTGGAACACAGCTCTACATTTTCAGGCAGTTCCCTGCAGCCTCTCCATTCCATCTTTTTCTTTTTTAATTTATTAATTAAAAAAATAAACAAAAATATTAACATCATTCCATTCTACATATATAATCAGTAATTCTTAATATCATCACATAGTTGCATATTCATCATTTCTTAGAACATTTGCATCGATTTAGAAAAAGAAAGAAAAAAACAGAAAAAGAAATAAAATAACAGAAAAAAAAAAGATTATACATACCATACCCCTTACCCCTCGCTTTCATTAATCGCTAGCATTTCAATCTAAATTTATTTTAACATTTGTTCCCCCTATTATTTATTTTTATTCCATATGTTTTACTTGCCTGTTGATAAGATAGATAAAAGGATCATCAGACACAAGGTTTTCACAATCACACAGTCGCATTTACACCCAAGTCTCTTACTTAGAGCACAGCACCTGGGGTAGGGCAACCTGGGTTCAAATCCCAGCTCTGCCATTTACTCGCTGTGTGACCTTGGGCAAGTCAGTGCCCCTGTCTGAGTGTCAGTTCCCTCATCTGTCAAAGGGTGTTGGTGGGTCTGAGGATGCAGTGAGGTGAAACTTGCTATGGAAAGCATGAAGCAGATCTCCCAGCCCTTAGAGTCGCTCTGTAGACATTAGCCGTTATAATTTCTTCATCTTCATTCTAAAATTTGAAATGCTGAGACCCAGGATGAGTTTCCCACCTTGCTCTCCTGGGGATCGCCTCTGGTTCGGCCCCGCCCTGCCCTGCAGGGTGACAGATGCAGGTGAGGAGGGGAGCCCTCTCGGCTCCACCAGGGGTCCCTCTTGCCCTCTGATGGCCGCCCTTCCTGGCTCCCCAGGCACCACGGCCTACCTCTTCTTCACCAACCACCACGAGGTGCGGAAGATGACGCTGGACCGCAGGGAGTACACCAGCCTCCTCCCGAACCTGAAGAGCGTGGTCGCCCTGGCCACAGAGGTGGCCAGCAACAGAATCTACTGGTCCGACCTGTCCCAGAGGAAGATCTTCAGGTGAGCCCGGGCCCCGCACCCAGCCTGGCCTCCTGGTGTGACAAAGGCCCCTGGCCCTGACACACTCTTGCCTCTGCAGCGCCCAGCTTGACAGAGCCCACGGCCCCTCCTCCTATGACACCATCATCGGCAGGGACCTCCAGGCCCCCGATGGGCTGGCCGTGGACTGGATCCACGGCAATATCTACTGGACCGACTCGGTCCTCGGCACCATCTCTGTGGCTGACACCAAGGGCTTGAAGAGGAAAACGCTGTCCAAGGAGCCGGGTTCCAAGCCCCGGGCGATCGTGGTAGACCCTGTCCACGGGTGCGTACCCCCCAGCCGAGGGACACGGTGGGGAAGAAAGGCACAGGTCAGGAGTTCAAGACCCAGTGAGGATTCTGGAGGGAATGTCCATGCCTGAGACAGGCCGAACTGGGTGGAGAGTACCCTGAACTGCAGAGGAGGGCGACTGTGGGGTCAGAAGAAAAAGCTGGGCCCTGGAATCATGGAGCTTCCCCACCCCTACTCAGGAGGCCACAAGAGACAGACTCTTGATGTCCACTGAGATTAAAACAAAACCTTGGAAAGTCCAGCCCTGAGGAGAACAAGTGAAATAGCAGAAATTAAAATACAAACTGTTGGGATTGGAGAAAGGTGAAAACACGTGGCTCCCCATATGAGAGCCAATGGTTTTCTTCACGCAGAGCCCTGGGACGGGAGGGAGCACAAGTGCCATGGAAGCCAGGTGTGGGCAGCAGCCAGGGCTGACTCAGCAGCCCCAAGGCCCTGGAAAGGGGGCAGCATGCCTGCCCCATGGACTCTGCACATCAGGCCACAGTTACCACCTTGGCACCTCTGATGGAGAATTTCATAATTTCAGAAACAGCAGCTTCACAAACCCCAGCTGAGCACCCTGCCCGCCACAACAGTTGGAGGGAGGGGGTGCATTTGGGCTCGGGAAGAGGACATTGAGGGAGAATGTTCAGGGAACATTTGGTTTGTTGGAGGGAAGATTCTAGTAGGCACATTGGGTATCTTCATCTGGTGACCAGGAAGGAAGGAACATTACCCAGCCAGTAGCAGAATCTGGGGGTAAGGGTAAGCTGGGCAGGTAAAGGTGAGCCAGGCTTGCTTGGAGTAAAGGTGAGCCAGGCAGGTAAATGGATCTGGCGAGCTAGGCGAATGTTGCTATTTCTTAGGAACAGGTGGGGTCAGCAAGTTAGGCCAGCACCTCCAGGAGAGAGATTCCCAGGCACGCTCCACTCGGAGCTGTGTGTGTTGGGAGGAGAGGTGTCCCGCATTTGTTTTAACAAACAGCAGCACGCTCTACTCACTGTCCCCATCGGGTCTTTTTCTTTTAATGTGTGGAGTTTGTGGCTGTAGAACGTGGTCTGTTGTGCTTCCCGGCACATGAAAATTTAGGTGATTTCCCTTTTTCTTCTTCCTTCATGCAACATGGCTGTGAATACCTTGGGACAGGAGCTTTGTAGCTTCCTTGCGGGGTCCACCTGCAGAAACGGGATTGCTGGGTCAGGGGATGTGTTCACAGACACGTGGTCAGACTGCCTTTCAGGAGATAAATTATAAAGCCTCCCTCCATCCACTGAAGATGAATGGACAAGCAAAATGTGGCGTATCCATACGCTGGCTTAGCTATAAAGAGGGATTAAGTCCCCATCTGTGCCACAAATGGACGGGCCTTAAAAATATGTTAAATGAACTAAGCCAGACATAAAAGAACAACATGATGTGATCCCACTTAGGTGAAGTACCTAGAACAGGCACTCTTGTGGAGATAGAAAGCAGATCGGTGTCCCCAGGGGCTGGGGTGAGGGCTGGGACAGTGACTGCCTAACAGGTACAGAGTTTCTGTTTGGGGTGATATAGAAGTTTTCATAATGGATGGCGGTGGTAGTTGCCCAACACCATGAACACGACCAATGCCCGTGAACTGTACCCTTACGCTTTTACGTCAGACATAGTTTACCACAATTGTGAGATTAGGCATTTTTTGAAAGCACTGAACTTCCCTTCCCACCAGGAGGGCGTGTGAGGGCTCGTCTCCCCGCCCCTCACCAGTGAGGTTTTGGTCGTTGGCAGTTGTGCCGGGCAAGGGGATCTGGGTGTGGCTGCAGTTTTCCTAGCGAGTTAGTTTGAGCATCTTTCCTTGGTTTTACCACTGTTTGGAGAGCAGAGTTTAGGTGCAGCTTTGAGGCCTCCCCTCTTGGCCTTTGGAATCAGAATCTCCCTTTCTTTGATAAGGTTCTAAATCCCCACTGGTTCCAGGCCACAGGGTAGAAAAGATTGGGGAAACAGATGACCAAATTTGTGGTCACCACCCAGTGACCGTCTCTGGAGTCCTCCTGGCTTTTGCAGTAGAAGCTGACCTTTGGCACTGACCAGGAGCCTCCCCATAGTGCATTTTTGTGACCTGTTCTTATGGTTTTCCCACCAGCTTCATGTACTGGACTGATTGGGGAACCCCTGCAAAGATCGAGAAAGGGGGCCTGAATGGCGTGGACATCTACTCGCTGGTGACAGAAGACATCCAGTGGCCCAACGGCATCACCCTGGGTATGTCCCTGCTGGGGTTGTGGTGCAGTCGGGGGGCTGGAATCGGTTTTGGAGAAGAAGGGAGTGGCCAGGTGGCCACAGACAAGGCACTCACCTGAGGTTTTAATAACCCACAACTAAACTGCCCCTGCCTACAAAAACGTCACCGTGAAGGGGTAGGGTCAGTTGGGCACAAAGCCCTGGCACTCCTCAGGCCTCCCACATGAGCAGAAGCACTCAGAGCTGCTTCTCCTGGGTGCCCCAGCTTCTGTCGCAGAGGGGGGACATAAGCCAGGAACTTTAGGGCTTCCTCCCAAGGGGACAGGAGTGGCCCAGCCCCAAGGCCCCCTGGTACCAGCACGTGATCCCTCCTTGTCCGCTTCTGTGTTCTAGATCTTTCTAGCAGCCGCCTCTACTGGGTTGACTCCAAACTCCACTCCATCTCAAGCGTCGACGTCAATGGAGGGAACCGGAAGATGATTTTGGAGGATGAGCACAGGCTGGCCCACCCCTTCTCCCTGGCGATCTTTGAGGTGCGTGTTGGAGGCTAGAGTTGCTTCTTCCAGTGAGTGAACTAACAGCTGCTGCTCACTGAGCGCCACTTACCTATGAGGCATTGCCAGCACTAGCCTGCTTCCTGAGGCCACACTGCCTTGGAAAACTTCCCTCACCTATGAGAGGGTCTGAGACCTGTTGCAGTTTCCATTTTCTCCTCACCAAAAGAATTCAGAAAGGTCTAGGGCAACAGTTCTCATCCAGAGGACATCTGGTGTTTGTGGAGACTTAGGTCATCACAGCTGGGAGACGGAGCATGGCTGGCGTCTCGTGGGGGGAGGCAAGGGGTGCTGCTCACCATTCTGCAGAGACAGGATGGGCCCCACGGCAAAGATGCCCCCAGCCCCAGGTAGCGCCTGGTGGGTAAGCCCTGCTCTCAAAGGCTGTGGGAGGCGGCGCTGTGTCTTTTCACGTTGGTGAGTGGGGCTTGCCATATTTAAAATTTTTTTAAATAATTTCAAATTTAGGACAGTTGCAAAAATGTAACACAGAAACAATCCAGGGAACTCCAGCGCACCCCTCCCTGCCCCAGATATGCCAACTTTTAACATTTTGCCACATCATTCTGTCTTCCCATTTATTCACCCATCTTATTAAACATCTGAGATTAGGTTGAACATACGACGGTGCCACGTATACTTCCTCAGAACAGAAAGAGTCACTTATGTAACCACCTTGAGTGTGCTTATCAGGTTCTAGATTGTCATCCTTTCTGCTGTCCATTCAGGATAAAGTCTTCTGGACAGATATCATCAATGAAGCCATCTTCAGTGCCAACCGCCTCACAGGCTTGGATGTTAATTTGGTGGCCGAGAACTTGGTGTCCCCGGAGGACTTGGTCCTGTTCCACAACCTCACACAACCAGGAGGTACGGCCAGGCAGCTGCCCCCACCCCAGACCCTGTGGCTTCCCCGATGTTGTCTGGGCTCTTTGGGGGCTCCTGGAATTTTCCAGCCTGTCTGGCCAGCGTCTCGTTCTCACCTTTCCCCTTTCCTCTCCCGCACAGGGGTGAACTGGTGTGAGCGGACCAGTCTCCGTAACGGTGGCTGCCAGTACCTGTGCCTGCCGGCCCCTCAGATCAGCCCTCACTCGCCCAAGTTCACCTGCGCCTGCCCCGACGGCCTGCAGCTGGCGAGGGACATGCGGCGCTGCCTGACAGGTGAGTGCCCAGCTGGCAGCCAGAGCAGGGCGCAGTCCTGCTGCTGCCACCCTGCAGCCACAGCCTTCTGACCGTTCCCGTCTGAGCCTTGCTCTGAGCATTTTGTCAGATAGGACGGGGCGCCTCAGGAGGCCAGTGCAAGGGCCCACGGCCTAGGGAAGCAGCATCTGCCCTTCTGAAGAGCTGTCTTCTCCCGCAGCTCTAGCACTATGCATTTCCCCGGCAGTGAATGAGTATTCTTGTTTCTCCACGCACTCTCCAGCACCTGTAGTTTCCTATTTATTTAACAGCTTAACAGTGGTCCTCCTGATAGGTGTGAAATGACAGCGCACTGTGGTATCAATTTGCATTTCCCTGACAGCTCCTGAAGCTGAGCATCTTTTCATGTGCTTTTTGGCCCCTTTTATTCCTTCTTTGGAAATATGTCTGTTCATGTTTTTTGCCATTTTTTAATTGGGCTGTTGGTCTTTTTATTGTTGAATCGTAGGATTTCTTTACATTTTCTGGCTATCAAACCCTTATCAGATATGTGGTTTCCAAATATTTTTTCCCACTAAGTTGACTGCCTTTTCATCCTTTTCACAAAGTCCTTTGAAGCCCAGAAGTATTCAGTTTTGAAGGAGTCCCATTTATCTTTTTTCTTTCATTGCTTGTGCTTTGGGAGTAAGGTCTAAGAAACTACTACCTTTCACTAGATCTTGAAGATTTTCTTCTAGGAAATTTTTGGTCCTGGTTCTTGTATTTAGGTCTTTGATCCATTTTGAGTTAATTTTCTTATAGAATGTGAGATAGGGGTTTTTGTTTATTCTTTTGGTTATGGATATCCAGTCTTCCCAGCACCGTTTGTTGAAGAGACTGTTCTGTCCCAGTTAAGTGGACTTGGGAGCCTCGTCAAAAATCAGTTGACCAGGGCAGGCCACGGTGGCTCAGTGGCAGAGTTCTCACCTGCCATGCCAGAGACCCAATTTCGATTCCCAGTGCTTGCCCATGCGGAAAAAAATCAATTGACCGTGGATCTGAGGGTCTAATTCTGAACTCTCAATTCAATTCCATGGGTCAATATTTTTGTTTTAATGCCAGTCCCATGCTGTTTTGACCACTGTGGCTTTATAATGCGCTTTAAAGTCAGGAAGTGTGAGTCCTTCCACTTCATTATTTTTCAATGTTTTTGGCTGTTTGAAGCTTTTTACCCTTCAGCTTAAATTTGAAAATCAGCCTTTGCGTTTCTGCAGTGGGCTGTTGGGATTTTGATTGGGATTGCATGGAATGTGTACGTCAGCTTGGGCAGGACGGAGACTGCCACGACCTCTCGCCTCCCACACCATGAACACAGTATCTCCTTCCATTTATTGCGCTCTTCTCTGATTTCTTTTAGCAATGTTTTATAGTTTTCTGTGTCCTTTACATCCTTGTTTAAGTTTTTTCCTAGTTAATTTTTTTAGTTGCTATTGTGAATGGAATTTTTTTGTTTACCTCAGAGTAGTTCCTTACTAGAGTGTAGAAACACTAGTGTGACTTTGTGTGTGGAGCTCGTAACCCCCCAGTTTTGCCTCTAGTCGCTACTGCAGATTTTGGGGGGCTTTCTAAATATAGGACCATGTCGTCTGTAAATAGTGGAAGTTTTACTTCTTCCTTTCTGATTTGGATGCCTTATATTTCTTTTTCTTCCCTACTTGTTCTAGTTAGAATTTCTTTTGCAATGTTGAGTAACAGCGGTGACTGTGCACGCCCTTGTCTTGTTCCTGATCTTAGAGGGAAAGCTTTCAGTCTTTCCCCATTGAGGGTGATGTTGGCTGTGGGTTTTTCATATGTGCCCTTCATCATGTTGAGGAAGTTTCCTTCACCTTCTACTTTTTGAAGTGTTTTTATCATGAAAAGATGTTGAATTTCTGTATCAACTGAGATGATCATGTATTTTTTCTCTTCTGATTTGTCAGTAGGGTGTATTACATTAATTGATTTTTCTTGTGTTGAACTACCATTGCATACCTGCCGTAAAACCCACTTGGTCATGATGTATAATTCTTTGAAGTGCTGTTGGATTAGATCTGTTGAAGATTTTTGCATCTACATTCATTAGAGAAAGTGACCTGATATTTTCTTTTCTTGTGGTAGTTTTAAGGGGCTTCGGTATTAGGGTGATGTTGGCTTCATAGAATGAGTTAGGTAATGTTCCTTCTTCAGTTTTTTGGAGGAGTTTGAGTAGAATTGGATCAGTTCTTGTAATGATTGGGAGAATTCCCTTGTGAAGCATGTGGCCCCGGGCTTTTCTCTATTGGGAGTTTTTTTCATTTTAGTTTTTCTATTGCAATATCTTCACACACCATACAGTCCATCCACAGTATACAATCAGTGGTTCACAGCGTTATCACATGGTTGTATGTTCATCACCATGATCATTTTTGGAACATTTGCATCACTCCAGAAAAAAGGAAAAAGGAAAAACTCATACATCCCATACCCCTCCCTCTCATTGACCACTAATATTTCAATCTACCCATTTTTTTATCCCTTATTTCCCCCAATTATTTATCTATTTACTTTTCCTTATTTTTTTTTTACTGCTCATATCCTGGATAAAAAGAATATCAGCCACAAGGTTTTCACAACTACACAGTCACATTGTAAAAACTATATAGTTACATAGTTGTCTTCACGAATCAAGGGTACTGGAACACAGCTCAGCAGTTTCAGGTACTTCCCTCCAACCACTCCAATACATAAACTGAAAAGGGATATCTGTATAATGTGTAAGAACAACCTCCAGGATAACCCCTGGACTCTGAAATCTCTCGGCCACTAAAAGTTTATTTTGTCTCATTTCTCTCTTTCCCCCTTTTGGCCAAGAAGGCTTTCTCAAGCCCTTGACGCCAGGTCCTGGCTCATCCTGGGAGTCCTGTCCAATGTTGCCAGGGAGATTTACACCTCTGGGAGTCATGTCCGCACAGGGGCCTTATTCCTTCTTAAGGCTGAATAATGTTCCATTGTGTGAGTAGACTCCGTTTTGTTCATCCATTCATCCGCTGATGGGCACTTGGATTGCTTCCACCTCTTGGCTCTCAAGAGGTGACTTGATTTTAGTCATCATATGAGGAAACCACTCCCTTTTCAGTTCTTCCCATTCCCTGAGAAAGTCTTCGGGGCTAGTGTGTCCATAACACCTTCAACACTCGTGAATCTCCCTTTTTAACACCGTGATGTCATTGTGTTGGTTTTTCACGCTTTCTCTGTGTCCTACGAATTGTCAAAGTAGCAGCACAGATGTCACTCAGGAAATGGTTATTCTTTCCAGAGCCTGAGCTCGACACCACCACGCAGAGCACCTCCACTGCGCCGTCTCCAGTCAGTCTGACAGTCAGCTCTCCAGCTGCAGGGCCAAGGCACACAGCCAGCCAGCCTGCCGCCCCCAGCACCTCCAGGTCATCTGCGGCCATCCCTGAGCTCACCACATCATGGATGGTTACTATGTCCCACCAAGGTAAAGGCTGGGACCACCCTGACCCCCTGTCACCAAGACGTGCTGTGGGGTGGGCCCTCCAGAGGTTGAGGGTCTTGGGCGGGGGTGGGGGTGGGGCTGGAATCTGGGTTTGGTTCTGGGTCCCTTGCTGACTGCCTGTGATGAGGTTTGCATCTCCAGAGCCTCAGTTTTCCGACCTGTAAAAGGGGTCTAAATAGTGCCCACCCTCCCAGCTCCTCAGGAAGAGCGGGGATTTGGTCTGACGTGCGTGTGAAGGGCCTGAGATCATGGCTGGTCCTCAGGATCTGCCAGGCACTGGGGCCTGGAAGGCTGACATTGTATCAGGGCCCATTCATTCACCACCCTGATTCCTGGTGTCTCTAGCTCACCTGGGCCAGGCAGGTGAGCTTCCAAAAGACCCAACAATCAAATAATGTGTTAATATGGTAGTTTTTTAAAAAAGCAAATCATCAAACAGTGGCCTGTGAGCTGGCCCCGTCTTTGTAAATAGTTTTATCAGAACCAGGGTTCCAGTGAGACAGGATAGTGCAAGTGTAGGGACAAAGCCTGTCTTTAAATTATGACATTTTGTTCACCATGGTCCTTTTGCATTTATTTTTTGAAACACTGCATTAAAGTGTTATTTGACAGCTGAGTTTATTGGTACCCCCCCTAGATCTTGTGCCTCACTTGTGTCCCCTAGGCCTGGCCCCTAATTCCCCATTGAGGGGTCGGAGCCAGAGTGATCAGTGGTTCGTTTCTGTGCCAGCAGGGGGCGTCCTCTTTGCTTTGAGCGGCCAGGAAATGGAGCTCATAGACTTTTCTAGCCAGGAAAAAAATGGCACACCCACCAAGTTTCAGACTTTTCAGGGTAGCAGAAGCCTTTGTTCGATGATAAATGAGATAAGAGAGGAACTAGTATGGTTGAGGGAGGCCCAGAAATATTTCTCCAGAGGACACCATTTGAAAAACCACTGCACGGACAGGCCTAGTTTCTCAGATTTGGCAAAAGAGCCCTTTAAAGGGAAAAATTTCCCAAGGAATTTTTAATTGCCCTAAATTACTTTTATCACAAGGCACTTAAATATGCAGAAATGTAGAACTAAGAATAAACTACTCTTGTGCCTCCCTCTGATACCCCCAAAGGCCAGAGATGAGGCCGTTCCCAGGATTCAACCCGAGATGATATAGAGTATCACTGAGGAGCCTGGCTCAGCCCTCGCACCCCGTTCGCCTGTAGGGAGGCCATTAGCCTTTGCATGGGAACCTTATGCTTCTCCCACCCCCTCCCTGTCCCATGCCCACCCACATGGTTGTATACTGTGGTTCCCCCACCCCCAACATCATTTCTTACTGGCCTGCAAGATGACGCAGGACTATCTGCTTTGGTATGATCCCAGCTGGCCACTGGGATTGCTGAGCATTACTCTTCACCTCATCTAGAATATTCTTATTTCAATAAAATGTAAAACTTTGTTGAAAAGTTCCACTAAGAAAGCATCTACAGACTTTGGTTTCAGGGACCGTCCTATCGGCCGCTTCCCCAGTGCCTCCTTGGTGGAAGGTCTTGGAACGTTCTTTAATTTGCCCCAAATTCTGCAGCCCTAGCTACTGGCATGTGGGATATATCACAAGTGGGGGTCTCACCCACCTCCTTAGGGTTTTTAAAGACAGTGAGGAATGATACACACTTTTCCTCTGAGCATCAAAACTTCCTACGTCTGTGCTTTTTATGGCATTTTGGGAGCTGAGCCTCACTTGAGATCTCTTGTACACAGCCCTGAGCGACACTGCCCCCAGAGGGGCCGAGGAGAAGCCCAGGAGTGTGGAGGCTCTGTCCATCGTCCTCCCCATCGGTGAGTGCAGGAGCAGCCCTTGGGCTTCCTACCAACTGTTTCTTGCTTTCTTGAGTGCCCCCCTCCCATTTCCATCTTCACCCATTTAATGATACAAGTTGAGCACCTGCTGTATACCAAGCCCACTTCTGGGCACTGGGGAAAACCATGAAAATAGAACACATGCCATCCCTTCGGAGCTGGTGGGACAAAGAAGAGCAACATGGAGTCAAGTGGGGGCTGGGGTTTAGGGAACTAGGCAGGTACTTGGGGGAAGGGTTCCCCCAGGCCCTGGGGACTTGTGATACATGGTGCTCCTGCAAGGAGAGTCCCTCCCTCTCCGCCATCCATCAGGAACGGCTTGGCTAGCAGCAGCTTGTTTCTCCTTTCCTGAGGACACCCTTCTGTGGGGTCCCTTCCCCAGGCAGCCTGATCAGCCGGGATTCTCACCTCCTTGGGCACTGTCAGCCCAGGGGCTTCTTGGCAGAACACTTGAATCCCTTCTGCCCTCCAGGCCTTGCCAGCTGCTCCCAGCCTCCTGCAGGGCAGCCCCCTCACCACCCTTGGACCTGGGGCATGGTGTTCAAAGCACCAGTGGGTCCCCTTTGCTTTAACACAGAAGCAGGAATATGTGGTGGCTCAGTGTATAGAGTGCAATCCCATTTTGGAAACATAGCAGCCATGGGTATAGTTATTCATCGCGTGGAAGGATACATGCCAGTGGACCAGTTTGGGGGAGGCAGAGCTAGGGGCTGTCACACTGGATGCTGCCCAAGGCTGACCTGGGGGATTGGGCCATGAGCGCACGTTGCGTCTTAAGGCAGAACAGAACTGTTAACACACGGAAGAGCCAGAGCTGGGCCTGGGCCCCCAGTGACCCTGGCTGTGTCTCCATAGTGCTGCTTGGCCTCCTGGGCTTCGGCGCCGTCCTCTTCTGGAAGCACTGGCGGCTCCGGAGCATCAACAGCATCAACTTTGACAACCCTGTGTACCAGAAGACCACGGAGGACCAGGTGCACATCTGCCACAGCCAGGACGGCTACACCTACCCCTCGGTAAGGGCGCTGCGGGGTGGGGGAGGGGGCCAGGCTCTCTCCGCCCTGAGGGGGTGTGCGCAACAGGGTGCCTGGTCTTGTTCTTGGGGTAGCCAGAGAGGGTAGGAGAGAAGTAGTGGAGGGGGACAGAGGGGAGGCTGTGGGGACTGGAGGGATGCAAGTCTAGACAAGGTCCTGCCCTGAAGTGGGAGCAGATCCCTGCAGAGGACACAGCCTGGGCAAAGGCTCTGAGGCTGGATTGTGCCCAGTGATTTTGAAGAGGCCAGTGTGGCTAGCCTAGGGGAGACGAGGGCAGGACTGGGGCAGATTGTGCTGGGTTTGGTGTGCTGCAGGGAGAACCTTGGCATTTGTGCCAAGTGAGGTAGGAGCCATAGAGGGTTTGGGAGAGAGGAGGGACGTGACCTGACTCGGGTGTCTACAGGCACCCTCTGGCGATGGCAGGGCGGGAGACCATGGAGGGTGGGGCCCGCACTGGTCCAGGCATGAGGTGGCAGGTGGATGGCCCAGGAGGGTGAAAAGGGGTGGGCTCCATGACTGTCAGACTGACTCATTCTGTTGACAGAGACAGATGGTCAGCCTGGAGGATGACGTGGCCTGAGCAGCTGCCTTGCATCCTATCCCTGCCAAGCCTGCTGCTGATGACAGGGCGGGAAGACAGATGCTTTTCGCCTCCGCTCCTTCACTGACCCTCCACATCCCTCCTGTTCGATTCAGAGAAAGAAGAGCCAACCAGCCTGGCTCTGCAGCCTCAGTGCCTGGGCCGAGCCGCCTGTCCCCTAGAGCTTTGTTTCATATATTTATTCGTCTGGGAGGCAGAACGGGTGCCTAACTTGCACGCAGAACAGGTTTGGGTTGGGGGTTGTTCTTTCTTTACCAGTGAAGGAACAGAGGAGGGTTGAAACAACCAGGACGGGTCTTGGCATTTGTTGGGGGAGGGGTTGAACTCTGACCTTTACTTCCCCTCGGGTGAAGGACAGACAGACAGGGGAACATGGATGGACTTGTAGTGAAACAAGTGGCTTTACCACCGGTGCTGCCCCTGTGGGTGGCTTGTGCCTCAGTTTCTAACTCAGGAGAAACCATGTTTACATCTGCCTGGCCAAGCCTGGTAGACACCTGGAATTTGCCTTCATCCTGCCACCCCCAGATCGGGAAGCTAGGAAGGGGGTTCCAGTAATCTAGACCAATTAATCACCAAAACCACCAGAAGTCCTGGGCAATCTTGCCTAAGTCACCATCACCCTTAATGGTTTAAGTGCCTGGGAGCCAGCCACCTCCTGCTGCTTTCCTGGGCCCCTCCTCCAGGAAGTCCTGCTGTGCTTCCTTTGTCTCCTTGCACTTTTTCAGTTCAGGGTTGTACATTCTGTAAATTCAGCGTTTTTATCCTTATTTTGCACTGTTTTCTGGGGTCTGTGTTGAGATAGGCTCTGATACCCTTGTCATCTTGAGGCCTTTCTGAGCAGGAGCTGATGTGACAGGAGGGTGGCAGGTGGTGGCCAAGTAGGACCGATCCCTGCTGTCCTCCTGCTTGGTGCCTGCTGTGCAAGTTGGAGAGTCCTCCACGTCGTGAGCCAGTTGGCATCTGGAAATGAGCACATTGCTGCAGCCATGTAAGAAATCCTCAGGTTAGGAAATCTCAGGAAGCAGGAATTCTCTCTCAAGTTGCCACAAACATTACTGTTGCATTTACGACCCGAGAGAGAGGCAGCTTCCCTGGGACTCCAGCTGAAGATTCCGGGAAGAGGGGGAGTCCGTCCCCAGGCCCAGGAGAGGCCCCGCGGGAACGGAAGGCCCTTCTTGTCCCGGAACGTGGAAATGAACATGTGGGCAGTGGGGCTTGCTGTTATGTTGCACTTTGTTTGTTGAAACCGTTATCACCTATATGTATAAAAGAAAAAGGTCTATTTATTTTTGCAAACGCTGGTTGCTGCGTTTGGTTACTGTGGGGGCTCTATGCTGGGTGAGAGGCCCCAGATACCTTGTCTGGATGTACAAAGCTGGTCTGCACAGTCACGTATGCGGCGCTTTTCGGGAGCTGTCCATGCCGTGCACAGGTTGCTGAGGGATCGGGTCTCGTTTTTTTAAACCACTCTTGTAGAATGTTTTTATAGCCTGAATGTCTTAACTGTGATCGATAAAATTTCTTCAGTGAGCCATTTGGTTAAACCTGATGTACTTCTCTCCTTTCACCGCTCGTGTCTTCCATCTGTTATTGGTTGAACTTGCAGAACAATCCAGAAAGAACATGTTCCCAGCGCCCGGAACCGCCTCACGGCTGCCTGGTGGGCACCGCTACGCTTAGCCGGGAGCAGTGGCTCGCTCTGCTAAACTGGGGCTCTGCCAAATCCTCTGTTTGTTCGTACACACACACAACACACACACACACAAACACATACACCACCTGCTGTGTGCCAGGCCTGGGAATACTGAGTGACACAGAGACTGAGGCATTGGTATTATAAAAGTGGAGATCGATGTAGACAAAGATTTTTTCCTTAAAGAAAACAGTTACCAGGACAGAGGGATGCCCAGTGGAGAGCAGGTCTCTGCAGAGGTGGGCAAACACCCACCCGTGGGTTGATTGAGGGAGAGGAGGGTCCTGGGGGCAGAGGGAGCAACAAGGTGATTCCGAAGGAGTTTTACTTCGGGAGTGACTAGCGAGGGGTCCTTTTCAAAAAGCTAAAAGATAAAAAATGTGACGGTCACATTTGCAACTACGATGTGGAAACCCAGAGATTTCACAACACAGATGCACACAATCTGCATTCAACCACATCTCACATCCCACTCAGCTGGGCCTGCGAGCCTGCGGCAGGTCACTCCACAGACAGATGGGGACAGGCCGGACGGACGGGGGTAGGAGATGGCGTTGTCAGAGCCCCAGGGCCGGTGGGCACCAGGAGCTCAGGGGATACAAAGCAGCTGCTGTTCTCACGTTTAAATCCTGGCTCAGCTGCCAGCTGGGCACCTCGAGCCTCAGTTTCCCCTTCCACAAAATGAGGACCATGGTAATCCCAGTGCCCCTGGCTCTGTGGCACCGAAAAGGCTCAGCCAGGCAAAGAGGGGGGCAGGATGTGGGCTGCTGTCTTTTCTGCATCCACGGGGTGGCACTTCCTTCCTTCCTTCCCCCTTTTGTTTTGGGAAGGCTCCAGATGCATCTGAGGGCCCAAACTGACCACAGTGCAGGGGTCCCGGGGCTGGCGCACAGCAAACCGGATAAACGGGTGCAGAAAGCTGCGCAGCAGGGTCTGGGAAGTGAGGTGGCCCCAGGCAAAAGGGATGGGAACGGGGCCAGGGTGGGGCAAGAGGTGAAGAAAGGTTCTGGTATCCGGCTGCGGCTGTTTCTGTCGAAGGCACAGTGGCTAAAGCCCTTCTTGGGCACTGGGTGCGATGTAGACAGGCTCCTGGGATCAGGGGGAGAAGAGGAAGCAATACTGCACAGGGGCCAGCAGCCGCACCCTGCCGAGGGCCCTGAGGTTGGCACGGTGCCACCCCCCACTTTGCAGACAGGGAAAGGGAGGCTCGGGGAAGCTTAGCTCACACAGCATCTAGGACCCAGCCACACCTCCCCAGTGTCCTGGGAAAAGGGGGTACAGGGCCTGGGGGAGGGGTCGCTGGGGCCACCGCAAAAGGTGCTTGTGTCCCCTGGGTAAGGCAGGCAGTAGCGCCCTAGAGAGATTCCTTGAGGTGGGCTGGGAGGCCAAGGGGCGGGGGGTTCCCATGTAGGAGGGGCGAGGCCGCTGTCCTGCCCTCCACAGCCAGCAGCTCCCCTGAGCCTCCCATCCCGGGCCGGCATTCCTTCCTCCCAGTTCCTCAAATCCCAAACCACAACCGGTCCCAGGAGCGCCCAGCAGCAGCCTGCGGTCAAGTCAGCCTGGAGCCGGGGTGGTGGGGTAAGGCTGAGCCCAGGTCGGGGGAGAGGCGGGCCTGCTGACCCAGCCCTGCAGCTGGCCTGGGTCCCCCACACTCAGGGTCAGCCGCTGTGGTGGGGGTGGGGGGCAGAGTTCCTGCATGAAGCGACTTCCCACCACGATGAAGGGATAACAGAGTGGCTGAGGGCTGAACCGTGTGTGTGTGTGTGTGTGTGTGTGTGTGTGTGTGTGTGTGTGTGTGTGTGTGTGTCAGTGTGTGCAAATGTGCATGTGTGGGCAAGCCCTGGGCAGCTAGGGGGGCAGGGAAGTGGTTCCTGAGTCCCAGCCAGCCTCCCAGCAGCTCGGGTTTCCTGCTCCCTGCTGGCCACCCAGGGGCCCCCACCTCCATGTCCCCACCCCCACCCCCCTCAATGTCCCCTCCCTCTCCCCCACCCCCCTCAGGACCCCCAGGGAGCTCAGGGACAAATAATGGCATTTGTCCCATCACCAGGACAGTGAGGCTGCTGCAAAGGGACCCGAATTGAGAGGCCCAGGTCTGACTCCCTTTTCCTGAGCCCCCCTGAAATCTGGCCCCCCCCACCCCTCCCACTTCCCTGTGGACCGCTGACCCCTCTGCCATCACCGTTCCCACCTCACTTGCCCCTTGGCCAGTCCACTGCCTGGATGACTGGCTCTACCCTTCCTACCCTAGGGAGGCCAGGCCTGGACTCAGATGAAATTCCTCCCTGGGGTTCCTCCCAAGTCCCCCCACTGTCCTGTGCCCCCATTTATCATGGACTGGCAGCGTGGGGGGTTGGCACACACTTGGAAAACTAGACCTCCCGAGTTCAAGCTTCGGGCCCGCACTCCACCAGCTATGAAAGTTTGGACAAGGGACTTGGCCTCTGTGCCTCAGCGTCTCTATCTGTAAATTGGGGGGCACAGAAGCACCCACTGTGCTTGGAGCTGACACAGAGCCAGGCAGGTAACTGCCCCAGGGCAATCCACGGGCAGCTCCTGCAGGTCAAGGTTGCCCAATCCAGACTTCTGAGTAAGCAGGGTCTCGGGGCCACCGGTGAGTAGGTGTAGTACAGGGGCTCCCTGGGACCCCAACAGTGCAGTGTTAACACCCCAGTCCCAAGTTCAATCCTCCTGGCCTCTCCTGCAGCCTGTCTATCCTCGTCCCCAAGGGGACAACCCCGGGTTCAGACCAGTCTCATTTACTCGCTCCCTGCTACACAGGCCTGCCCTCCAGGCCACCATGGCAACTGTGCCTCACGCCCCTGATAAGCTGCCACTGCACCAGCATGCACAGCTCATCCCATTCTGATTGAAGCCTGGTTGGGAAGAGCTAGATGCCCGTGACTTTGTGTCTAACAGCCTCAGGTGCTAGACACAAAATCCTAGCAGCCTTAGGATGTCACCATCCCACCAAGCGAGCAGCAGATCCAACGTGAGGGGTGTGGCCCTCTAGGCACAAAAGAACCTTGGTTATTTTCTGTTACATGCCAGGATGGCTGACCGGCTCCACCTGCACAGCGCCTACCGACACAGAACTTCCACCTGCTCTAACCCCTGTGGGCCCAACCGAGGGCAGGCATGGGGTCCATCCTCTGCCTACCTGGGTGACCCTGGACACGGGCCCCACTCCTCTGAGGTTCGGCTTCTCCTCTGAAAAACGGGAGAGGCCCGTGTGTTCGCCAAGAGGCTCGTCCAAGGGCTGTATGAACGTGCCACCCAAGAGGCGTCCAAAGCAGGCGCGGCAGGGTAGTCACCAGCCTGGCCTCTGGGGACCCCGCCTGGGTTCAAACACCAGGGCCCTCGCTGTCTACAAAGTGGGCCAAGTGACTACCTCACCTGACCTCAGTCTCCCCATCTGGACGACAGAAACTACTTGTGGGCTTGGCAGGGTGAGGGGACGTGGCCAGCGGATCAGCGTTTACTGTGATGTGACTACCAGCCCTTGTGCGGGGTGGGGGCCCGGGGGTGCAGGAGGCGGAGCAGAGGAGGTAGCGGTATGGGTTTGCGCCTTGGCCCTGCCAGTGCCAGGCCCTCGGGCCAGCCTCTGGCTCCTACGTCCACGAGGCTGGGCTGGGCGGACCTAGGGGGACAGTCATGGGCCTCCCCCGGCAGAGTGCGTGGTCATCAGGGCTGCATGGGCCTCCAGGATTCCAGAAAGAGCTGGTGGCCTCCCCGGGGTAGCTCCGGAGGGAGAGCAAGCGGGGGCGGGCGGGCCAAGCGGGTGGGGTATAGGCGGACACGGGGGGCCCGCAGCTGGCCCGGGCACCCCGCCAGGCTGGCCGTGAGTCAGGGCCGAGCTTGCTGGGCCCCGGCCAGGCTGCGTTCCTCTCCCACTTGCTCACGCCTTCTGCAGCCCGGGCTGTGGGGTGGGAGGGGGACGAGGGGGTGACTGAGGGACGGAGTTCCCACCCGGCTGGGGGTGGGGAGACAACCCGCAGGGAATGCCTTCCTGGGCACTGTCCCAGAGCCGAGCTTGGTGACTCCTTAGGGGAGGGGGGCAGCTCTCTGCGGACTGCACCCTGCTAGAGTGACCTGAAACACAGTTCCTTCCCCCAGCTCCAAGACCCTCCACCAGGGCTCATGTTCCCCCAGGACATGCTGGGTGGTGGCACTGGCCTTGGTGCCCACCCAGGGCAGGCAGCACACCTGCCACTCAGGCCAGCCCAGCATTGCTGGCACCTGGCTCAGGTGGGGGCCGCAGTGGCAGGGGTCAGCTCCGTGTCCTGGTCAGAGGGGACAGCCAGAAACGGAGGGCAGCTGTTCTCCGCTGAGTCCACAGAAGGGCTGTGGGGCCCCCATGGGACAGGAGGCAGCATCTGGTTGTCGGGCTGGGAGGGGGAGGCCAGGGATACTGCGACAGGACCTGTGACACCCACGATAACCCCCCTCCCCGTGCCGGGCTCAGGCACACGCGTTTGGCCCGTTTCATGCCAGAAAAAAAGCTCCCAACCTGGACCGTGGAAGCTGGCACCAGGAATCGTGAGTCAAGGGACACTGTTCCAGTTTAGGGGACAGACTAACCAGGGACCCCTGCTTTTCTGGGGCCAGACCCCCGGAGCTGGCCCTGCCCAGCACGCCAGGGCTCACGGGCGCCCACACGGCTAGGAAGGTGCACGGTGGGGGCCTCGGCGGCAGCTGCTTCTTCCAAGCTCCCTGGCTCTTTACTTTATTGATTTCTCTTCGTGGAGGTCAACTTTTCTGGAAAGTTCTCCAGTGTCACTGCAACTTTCTTTTGAACAGATGTTAGGCCAGTTTGTTATGCCAGCCCGCTCTGATCCCGGAGGGGCCACGCCTGCCTCTGCGGGAGCTGTAGGGGGTGGCGGTGGGGGTGGGTTGTATTCCGAGGTGTCCTGGCCCTTCTGGTGGCGGGGGGGTGGGGAGACCAGCGTGACAGAAAACCCCGGAGGACTTGGGCTTGGGTCCAAGCTCTGCCACTTATTAACTCTGCGGCACAGGGTGGGAAGGGGCGGCGGTTGGACACGCCTCGATCCCCGCCAGCTCTCCCCTTGTTGCCACCCCCTGGGGCAGCCTGAAGGGAGCCAAAGGAGGGGGTGAGTGCCCCCCGCTCCCCACCACCCTGAGACCAGTGTGCGGCGCAGATGCAGCTGCTCTCAGAAACGGCTGGCTGCACTTTCTCCTCTCCAGCTCAGAAACCAGCCGGTGCGCTTCACCTCCACCCCCACACCAACATCCACCTGCTAACCCCACGTTCACAACCTGCCCCCGCGCCCCCCGGCTTAGCCCTGATGCCAGAGCTGTTTTGGTCATGACCCCCAGCTCTCTTCCTCTGTTCCCCAGTCCACCTGCCCAGCATTCTTCCTATGACAGGGCCTGATCGCATCCTCTCCTACTTAAAAGCCTCCGATGGCTCCCGGCCAGGAAGGGCTTGCACACCAGCCACGTGCCCTGACCCTTCCCCACCTGCCCCCCCCCCGCCTTTTACACTCTGATTAAAAAACAACAGTTGTGCTTATTATAAACAATTCGACTGTACAGAGGTGCAGGAAAATCAGGACCAAGAGCTTCATATAACTGAAGCTCATGTAACAACAAATCTACCAGCTTCAGGCAAAGCTGTATCCAGGGAAAACTGATATCAGTGGGTCTCTCTGTCTCTGTCTCTCCCTCGTGGGCAGGCTGCAGAAAGAACACATCCACTTTCTCACAGTTCCTCAATAACTATGGATGGGGAAAGGATGAGCTGAGAAATTGGCCAGACCTGGCTTAGGCTGTATGCTGAAATGGTTTATTTTGATAACTTATAATAGAAAATCCCAAAATAATGGCTTACACAAAACAGATGCTTCAGAGTTTTCTGTGTTTTTTTTTTTTAACCGCACTTATATGAAGTCCAGCATCATCAGGGAAACCAGGCTTCTAGGGAACGGCATCCACATTTACGTGTGGCAGGAAGGCTGCCAGGGCTCCAGCTATCACACCCAAATGCCAGAAACCAAGCAAAGGAGAGCAGGATGTACTCCCTTGCCTTTTAAGGACACTCCTAGAAGTCTCATACAATACTTTGACTTACATTTCATTGGCCTTAACTTAGCTTCAAGGGAAGCTGGGAAGCGTTTTAACTGGGCTGCTAAAAGTAATGTCTTAATAAGGAGGGAGGGAAGAACAAAAATCAGGGAGGTAACGAAGACAAAAAGAGAGAAGATGCAAATAAATAAAATCAGAAATGAGAAGGGGATCATTACCACAGATCCCAAAGAAATAAAAAAGATCATATGAACAACTACACGCCAACAAACTAGACAACTTAGATGAAATGGACAATTTCCTAGAAACACACAAACAACCTTATCTGACTCAAGAATATAAGACCTCACCAAACCTATCACAAGTAAAGACTCAGTCATCAAAACTCCCCAATGTGTCTGTGTGACACCCGAGACGCGGAGCTAGGGTTCTGCAGATACGAGTCAGCATTACCCCACAGCAACTGTTAAAAACACTGAAAAAGCGACCAGACTTCAGTTAGAGATATGAATGAGGCTGATCTGGGTAGGCTAAGGTGAATCAGATTTAAGGTAAAAGGCGATATTGACTGTATTTTAAAACTTCAACTTCTGTGTGAGAGCAATGGAAAAGATTTTTTATTTGGTGCAAAATTGGTATTTTGGGCGGCACACTAACTGATACATAGGATCAACACAGACCAGGCTCTATCAGACCTGTTTCTAATGATGTTATTCTAGAATTTTTTCTTTCCAGAAGATGATTGAGACGCTAATAAAAAATGGTGCCAGGCACTATAACAGTAGCAGAACTTGCTGTTTTCTGGGATTTATGTTTTTTACTTTTTTTTTTACATGGGCAGGCACCGGGAATCGAACCTGGGTCCTCTGGTAAGGCAGGCAAGCGTTCTTGCCACTGAGCCACCGTGGCCTGCCCTTTTTGTTTTTTTTTTTAATGGACTGTGCTGGATGTCTTTTGATCAGATGACCACAGAACCTGGAAAACCTGATGCTACTAACGATGCATAACATACGGCCATTGCTCTTTATACATACACACACATATATATATATATATATAATCTGATTTTTTGGAAACTTAAGCTGTGCTGTCAACTTTGGAAAAAGTATTCCAGTTGTGCCGTGTTGATTTGGCATTGCACAAAAATTAGCAGCCATATTGGTCTAGAAATGTTAAGCTTATTTTTTCCCCATTTGTACAGGAATAATGCACTGTATTAAAAAGGTCTTATCTACATGGATTTGATTACAGAAAATAATAATCTCTAATAAAAAATAAAGTATGGAAAAGAAAGCTAGCAGACTTCGTCATGTGCCCTTCCTGCCACGAGAGAAACCCTGACCATGACAGCATTCTTGAATCTAGATAAGAAAACTGAGGCTGAGAATATTACCCAGAAGTAACTCTATGCAGTAGAAAGCATTGAAATAAAAGTACAAAGACCTAATCTGAAAACTGAGAGAACTAGACAAAAGAAGAGCAAATTAAACCCAAAATGAGGAGAAGGAAGGAAATAAGAAAGAAAAGAGAGAAGATAAATAAACTGGAAAACTGAGAAAATAATAGTATCAACATACACAAAGTTGGTTCTTAGAAAAAACGGACAAATTTACAACCTTTAGTTACAGATAAAGGAAAAACAGGATGCACATAACTAAATTCAGAAATGAAAAGGGGGTCATTACTGCCAACCCTGCAGAAATGAACAGGACTATAGTAGGAAGCTGTAAACAATTGCGTACCAAAAAAAAAATAGATAACCTAAATTAAATGGACACATTCTTAGAAATACATGAACTACCTCCATTGACTCAGGAAGATCTTAACAATCCAATTGTTAGTAAAGAGATCGAATCAGTAGTAAATTCCCCTCCTCAACAAAGAAAAGCCCAGGACCAGATGGCATCACAGAGAAATTCTACAAAACCTTTCAGGAAAAATTAACTCCAATTCTGCACAAACTTTCCCAAAAATTTTAAAAGACGGGAACAATCCCTCATGCATTCTACAAGGTCAACCTTCAAACCAAAGCCAGAAAAAGATAACACGGGAAAAGAAAACTACATATTACATTTTATGAATATAGATGCAAAACCTACTCAATAAAATACCAGCAACCAAATCCAAGAGCATAGTAAAAAGATAAATCCCCATGATCAAGTGAGATTTATCCCAATTATGCAAGGATCATTCAACATAAGAGAATCAATTATGTAATGCACATTAACGTAATGAACAAAAAATAATACAGGATCATATCAAATGACTAAGAAAATGCCTTTGACAAAATCCAGCAACACTTGTTGTTAAAAAAAATGATAGAAGAACATTTAGAACACTAGCATTCTTTAACATGATAAAGACCGTACATGCACACTCACAGCTACCATCCCGTTTCATGGTGAAAGTCTGAAAGCTCTCCCTCCAAGTTCAGGGGCAAGATTAGGATTGCCCCTGTCACCACCATTATTCCACATGGTGCTGGAAGTTCTTGCTAGATCAATTAGGCAAGAAAAAGAAATAAAAGTCATTCAGATTGAAGAGGAAGAAATAAAACTTTCCCTATTTGCAAATGACATGATCGTATATAGGGAGAATCCTGAAAAATTCACAAGAAAGCTCCCACAGCTAACAAATGCATTCATCAACGTGGCAAGGAAGAAGAGGAATCCCAAAAAGTCAGCAGAATTTCCATATATCAGTAATGAGCAACTGGAAGAAAAAAAATCAAGAAAAAAATTTCACTCACAATACTAATTAAAATAATCAAATATCTAGCAATACATTTGACCTACAATGTAAAGGACTTGCACACAGAAAATTGATACAAGGAATCCAAGGGACACCTAAATAAATGGAGGGATATTCCTTAGTCATCAGTGGGAAGACTAATAGCATTGAGATGTCCGTTCTACCCAGAACAATTTACAGAGTCAATGTCATCTCAATAAAAATCCCACAACCTTCTTTGCAGAAATGGAAAAGTCAATCATCAAATTTATATGGAAGGGCAAGGGGGCCCAAATAAATAAAGCAATCTTGAAATAAAAGAACGAAGTCAGAAGACTCACACTCCCTGATCTTAAAAGATATTACAAAGTAGCAGTAATCAAAACCGCAGGGTTCCAGCACAAGGACAGATATACAGACCAATGAAGTCTAATCTAGAGCTCAGAAATCAATCCTTACACATGTATGGCCAACCGATTTTGACAAGGGAGCAGAGAATGAGGAAGAGCGGTCTCTGAAGAGACATTTGAGACATTTGTTGAAACAAATGGTGCTGGGTAAACTTGATCTCCACTTGCAAAAACGAGTCCTCACACTTTATTTAAAAACTCAAAATGGATAAACAAACTATTAAACTCCCAGAAGAAAACAGAGGGAAGCAAAATCGGGACCTTGTGTAATATAATGGTTTCTCAGACTTTAAACTCAAAGTATAAACAGCAAAAGAAAAAATAGAAAAATGGGGCCTCATGAAAATGACAAACTTTTGCTCTTCAAATATTTAGAAACCACATCTCCAAAAAGATCTACTTTTGAGAATATATACAGAAATCCTTCAACTTAACAACAAAAGACAAAAACCCAATTTAAAAATGGGCAATAAATAAATAAATAAAATGGGCAAAAGTCTCTTCAATGTACATGTCTCCAAAGAAGATATGCAGATGACTAGAAACACATGAAAAGCTGTCCAACAACATGAGCCATCAGGGAAATGCACACTAAAACCACATCGTAGGCACCATTTTATACCCTTTAGAATGGCTACTATTAAGAAAATGGAAAATAACAAGTGTTGGAGAAGATGTGCAGAAATACGAACACTCATTCATGCTGGTGGCAATGTAAAACGATTCAGCCACTGTGAAAACTGCCTGGCAGTTCTTCAGAAAGCAAAATACATAACTTGCATATGACCTGGCAATCCCGCTGTTAGACGTATACCCCCAAAGAATTAAAGGCAACTTGAACAGATATTTGCACAGCATTGTTCCCAACAACATTACTCACAATTGCCAAAAGACGGAAGCAGCCCAGGTGTCCACTGACTGATGAGTTGGTAAATAAAATGTGGTCTACACATACAATGGAATTTTATTCAGCCATTAAAAGGAACGAAGTCCTGAAGCACGTGACAACATGGATGGACCTTGAAGATCTCAGGTTGAGTGAAATAAGCCGGAGAGAAAAGGAAGAATATAAACTCACTGATCTGAAACAAACAGAATAAGCAGACTCACAGAGTCAGTATCTAGGAAATAAGTTACCAGGGAACAGGGTGGGGCTAGGGAATGTGACATTAAGGCGTAAAATATGCATCATTTGGAAGGATGGGAATGCTTTGGTAATGGGTGGTGGTGACGTAATTAACAGTAGTGGGTTATATATCTACATGTCATTAAAAGCGGAAAGTTTAGATGTAAATATGGTAACAGAAAAGAAATTTTTTAAAAATCAAAATTCACACAACTATAGTACACAGAGAATGCTAAATTAAACCACGGATTATTGTTAACAGTACAGTTATAAAAATGTGCTATTATCAACTGTAATAAATGTTCCACATCAACGTAAGGTGTTATTAATAAGCTGGTATATGGGAATCCTGTATTTTATACATGATTGTACTATAAAGCCACAACTTCGCTAATAAAGGGGAGAAAAGGGAGTGCCAAGTCCCAAACTCACGTGCTAATCCCTATAAAAATAAAATAAAAATAAAAAATAAAGTATATGCAAAGTCTCTTTGAGGGACTAGGGAAAAAGGTGGGAATACTAAACTTCCCTACCTGGGGAATTCCTGGTATTCTAGTAAGTACTGGGGACTGCCAATTTGATGGGCCAGGCCCTCAGTCTTGAGGCTTGCCCTTATTAAACTTATTCCTGCAAAGGAGAAGCTAAGCCTACTTATGATTATGCCCAAGAGTCACCCCCAGAGAACCCCTTGTTGCTCATATGTGGCCTCTCTCTCTAAGCCAACTTGGCGGGTGAACCCACTGCCCTCCACCCTAATGGGACATGACTCCCAGGGGTGTAAATCTCCCTGGCGACATGGGACATCACTTCCGGGGATGAGCCTGGCCTTGGCATCATGGGAATGAGAAAGTCTTCTTGACCAAAAGAGAGATGAGAAATGAAACAATATAAAGTTTCAGTGGCTGAGAGATTACAAATAGAGTCAAGAGGCCATTCTGGAGGTTGTTTTAATGCAGTATATAGATATCCCTTTTCAGTTTTCGGTGTATTGCAGTAGCTAGAGGAAAAACCTGAAACTGTCAAGGTGGAATCCAATAACCTTGATTCTTGAAGAAGAGTGAATAACTTTAGAGCTTTTAAAGTGTATCCGTGTGATTGTGAAAACCTTGTGACTGATACTCCTTTATCCAGTGTATGGATAAAAACAAAGACAAAAAATAAATAAATAGTAGGGGGAGGATGGGTGATATGGGATGTTTTAGGTGGTTTTTTTTTTTGAGTAATAAAAATGTTCAAAAATCAATTGTGATGAATGCATAACTACATAATGATACTGTGAACCACTGATTGTGCACTTTGGATATTATATGGAATGTGAAATTATAATATAGCTCAACTAAAAAAAAAAAGACACCCCATCCCCCCCAAAACAAACAAACAAACAACCTCCCAACAAAGAAAAGCTCAGGGCTGAATGGCTTCACAGATGAATTTCACCAATCATCCAAGAAGAATTAATACCATTCCTGCTCAAACTCTTCCAAAAAGTTGAAGAAGAGGGAACATTACCTATTTTAGCTTGCCAATCCTGTGGGAATGCAACACACCAGAGATGGACTGACTTTTATAAAGGTCTCTTCTGACCTCTCTCCTTTAAGCCTCCAGCTAATTAAATTAAATGTCACGACTGAAGATGTAACCAGCTACAGATGAATTTCATGTGCTGATGATTTAAGACCACAGCAACAAAACAACTGGGAACCATCACCTGGCCATGCTGATACCTGAACCCAACTACTACAGTGTCCACCCCTTGTCAACATGCCAACTGTACACATCACCTTAAACCACACTTAATCTCTAAATAAAAAATAGACTTTTTTTTCACTTAACAATGCTCACCTGACCTGCATACAATGCACTAAATCTTTCCATGTAAAAAATACATTCGTTTCATCACAGTATCACAAAAGCCTTAAAGCATTTCAGTGACAATACAAATATGATACCAACTAAAAAACAGTACACAATCTCATCAACATCAGTTCCAGGCACAGTCTGTCTCAAAGCAATATTCTCCTCTGGCTGTGGACCTGTGAATTTACAGCAAGTTATGTGCTTTCAATATATAAAGAAAGAACTGTCATAAGGTGAAGGATCCCATTGCCACAGGGAGAAACTGGAAGGAAAACAGGGATCATTGGACCTAAACAATTCTGAAAACCTACAGGACAAACTCCATTAGATTCAAAGTCCGAGAGTCATCCATCCTCCGGGCTTTAGAAAGCAGCAGTCCCACCCTTTCCAAGGGCCTGTGCAGTGGCCTTGCTCTCTCCAAACAGCGGGATGAGGGTTGCAACATGGCGAGACCACCTCTTTTAGCCCCACCCTCCTCAAGCATTTGGGTGGCACCAGATTCTCTGCCATCTCCGGGGTACACGCTCAACCCCTGCAGAACAATGGGGGGGGGGCAGCCAGGCTCCCCCCAATCCCTGAGGAATGTGCTCCACCCCAGATCTCTTCCTGAGCATGCAGATGGAAGGCCTGCCCTCTGCCTCCAAGGCAAACTCACCCCTTCACACACACAGACGGCTCTACTCTTCCAGCCCGAGGGTTCTTGGCTTCAGACCTTAGCTTCCATGGTTCTACCTCTGAGGTTATTCTTCCTTCTATCTGTCCATTTTCTTACCCTTCCAGTCCAGACCAGGAGTGGTTCCATTTATACAGATCACACACAAAATGGTTGACTTGCATGGATCAAAGCCATCAGAAAACAAGACCTTCCACAAATCCTTCTGGATAACTCTTCTCCTGTCCTAGCTTTCCTTGTAATGACTGACTGGTTCCATGTTTGGTTAATTCTCACATGAGGCACTATTCTCTGGGGTCTCACTTTCTGGAAGCCCAGAATTATCCAGACCATCAAATTCTGATTTCTTTGCACCTAAAAGTTCAGTCCTCAGCCTATCCCTTTCACTGTAAGCTGCAAAGAGAAACCAGGCTCATCTCCACATTTAACTTGGAAATTTCCTCAGACAAGTTCCCAGATCATCACATTAACTTCTGCCTTCCATCCAGCACCAGGACTCAATTTTGACAAATTCTCTGCCACCTTACAACAAGGGTTGCCTTCCTTCCAATTTGAAACAGTACATTCCTTTAAGGCTTCAACAGAAGTATCTTTAGAGCCCATATTTCAACCAATAGTCTCTTCATAACAATCTAGGCTTTCTCTATCAAGCTCCTCACAATTATTCCAAAATCTTGCCCTTATCCATTTAAAAAGCTGTTCTAACGTTTGGTATTTGCCAATGCAGCAGCACCCCTTCCCTCTGGTAGCAAAATCTGTTCCAGTTTGCCAGTGTTGCCTAAATACAACACATCAGAGATGGATACGCTTTTATAAAGGGGATTTATTTAGTTACAAATTTACAGTTCCTCAGAGGAAAGGCAGCTAGCTTTTAACTGGTTCTGTCACGTGGGAAAGCCATGTGACATCTGTTGGCCATCCCTCTCGGCTTCTGTCTTCCAATGGCTTTCCCCAGGATGTGTCCTACTCTCACCTCCAAATGTCTGGGCCTGAGCTGCTGAGCTCTCTTCTGACCTCTCTCTCTTAAGCCCCCAGCTAATTAAATGTCACCCTGAGGAAGCACTTCCTTAGCTGACTACAGATGTAATCAGCCATAGATGAATTTCACATGCTGATGATTTAATTTCATGGCAACAGAGCGACCATTGCCTGGCCAAGCTGACACCTGAAACTAACTCCTCCCCGTGTACCTCATTCTATGAAGCCAATGTCACCTGTGCCCACATTTCTATAGCTTTACTTTAAATTGGACATTTTCACAGTCTTAGAACTATAAACTAGCAACTTAATAAATTCTCCTTTTTAAACACCATCCCAATTCTGATATATTGCATTCCAGCAGCTAGCAAACTAGAATATAACCCTAATACTAAAGCCAGATAAAGATACACAATACCAATCTCTTTAATAAATATAGGTGCAAAAATCCTTCTCAGAATACCTGCAAATCAAATCCAATAGTACTTTAAAAGGATTATACACCACCATTTTTTGAATTAGCCTGAATTCTTCCCCGGAAGAGTGCTAGGAATTCCTCTCAACAATTAGGCTCTCCTTCTCTGTACTACTCCAGGGAGACCTAGGGCAAAGGAGGGGGCGGTATTTAACAAATCAGTCTGGGTGGGGTGTTCCTGAAGTTTCAAATGGTATTGATATTGAGGGCCTGGTGGGGGAGGGAATCAGGGCAAAAAATGAATCTGGTTCGAGCCAAGGGTCAGTTGAATCTCGAACATTCCATTCTTTGTCCATCCTGTTCTGCTGGCTTCTTATCACCTTACACCCCTGCCCCCCAACCAGAGACGCTGCCATGTGTTCCACAAAACCAAACTGTCACCCAGCGACCTTAGCCCCGTCTCGCCATTCACGCCCCGGCCAGGATGCAGGCAAAATCGCTGAGGGCAGGGACCTCAGACTGTACCCACACGATTCTGTGATACCCCAGGCATCACCCTCAGGTCCTAAAGACGTTTCCCCATAGATTTTCACGTGAGTATATCTTTAAAACTATTGTGTATTAACACGCATCCCTCTTTTTCTAGTGCAAGGGCTGCACAGGAATGGCCCTTTGTGTGTCTATGATGTGGCTTTTGGCAGCTGTTTTTTTTTTTTTTCCATTCATATACTAGGATTTGTCATGTGAAATATCAACAAACAGATCATATACAGAATTTAGAAAGTTCTCCCACAAAATAGCAAGGAAAAGAAAGACAACCTAAAAAACTGGGCAAAAGACGAGTATTTTTCAGGAGAAAAATGATATCCAATGGCTAATAAACATGATAATGCGATCGATATAATATATGAGGGAAATGTAAATTTAAACTACAATAAATTACTATACAACACCCACTAAAATCCTCTCCTCATTCCTCACAAATAACATAAAAATAACTAAAATATTTCTGAAAATAGAACGTTGGTGAGATTTTAGAGCAACTGGAAAACTGCCTCTGGAAAACTGAGAAGGTAAATGTGTACAATTGTTCATAAAAATTTGGAATTACTTAATAACTATGACACCTGCATACTTTATGATCAGGTTATTCTACAAAATAACACACAAAAGAATGTTCATAACTACATTTCACACAGAAAAGCCAATCAAATTCCACTGATATAAAAATGGACGAGTAGATTGGGACATCCTTATAGAACGAATACGGTATGCTACCTGCAACATCCTATCTGATCTTTACCAAAATAAGATTGACAAAAGATACAAAAGAGTGAGTTCTCTGTATGATTCCACACGTGTAAAGAGGATCACTTTCAAGGGAGTTCCTAATTGGGAGGGAGAATAAGAAAGAGGGTCCAGGTTGTGTTTATTATGATTTTTGATCATGGATTCAGATACATGGGTGAATTCATGTGGTATTCAATTGTTTAACATTTTCTATTTCTTATTTTTAAATATTTGTAATACCACAACGTAAACATATTTCAAATATATTTATAGATCTACTATGTACTTGATTTTTCATCTAAAGTAGCTAAAATTTTTCTCCTTGTTTTTCAAGATTAACTACTAGGTAAGCTTACTATAGCTTCCCTTAACTCCCCCGTCCTCCAACTTGTTCATCACAGCTTTCCTTGGTAGGGTTAATACAATCTCAGGAACAGGATTGCTGAAGGTCTGACCGTAGCTCTTGGCCTTGTCTATCCTACGTAGTTATGTTGTGCATTTTTTATTGGTGTACCATGTTTAATTTGTCTCTGATACCTTAAATATGTAGTTTTTCTGAGAAATGGGACAATAATGCAGCATCAACTTATAAAAATACATTATAAGCCTAAAAAAAAAAGTTATACAACATGACCAAGCAGATTTTATCCCAGGTATGTAAAGATGGTTCAACACAAAGAAATCAATAATGTTATATACCACATTAACAAATGAAAGGGGAAGAAACCACATGATCACATCGATTGATTAAGACAAGGCATTTGACAAAATTCACCATCCTTTCTTGATAAAAACACTTCAAAAGGCAGGAATGGAAACATAAGGGGCATATATGAAAAACCTACCGCTAACATCGTACTCAATGGTGAGAGACTGAAAGCTTTCCCTCTAAGATCAGGAACAAGACAAGGATGTTGGCAGTCACAATTGTTTTTCAACATTGTGCTAGAAGTTCTAGCTAGAGCAATAAGGCAAGAAAAAGAAATAAAAGGTATCCAAATCAGAAAGGAAAAAGTAAAACTTCCACTATTTTCAGCTGACATGCTTCCATATTTAGAAAGATCTGAAAAAACTACAACAGAGCTACAAGAGCCAATAAATGATTTCAGCAAAATGGCAGGATTCAAGATCAACATGCAAAAATCAGCAGTGTCTCTGTACACTAGGAATGAGCTAACCAAGGAGGTTATCAAGAAAAAAATGCCATTTACAACAGCAACTAAAAGAACTGGAATATCTAGGAATAAATGTAACCAAGGATGTAAAGGACCTTTATACAAAAAACTACAAAATGTTGCTAAAAGAAATCAAAGAAGACCCAAACTAATGGAAAGACATTCCATGTTTACGGATTCAAAGGCTAAATGTTGTCAATTCTACCTAAACTGATCTACAGAGTCAATGCATTACCAATCAAAATTCCAAAAGGCTTTTTGCTGGAATGGAGAAGCTGATTATCAAATGTATTTGGAGGGGAAAGGGGCCTCAAATAGCCAGAAACATCTTGAAAAAGAATGAAGCAGGAAGATTCACACTTTCTGACTATTATAAAGTCACAGTAGTTAAAGCAGCATAGTACTGGGCGGGTCACAGTGGCTCAGTGGCAGAGTTCTCGGCTGCCACGCCAGAGACCCGGGTTCGATTCCTGGTGCCTGCCCATGTATTAAAAAATAAATAAATAAATAAACCTGAAAAAAATAAATAAACAAAAAAACAGCATAGTTCTGGCATAAAGATAGATACATGATCAACAGAATCAAACTGAGGGTTCAGAAATAGACCCTCAGATCTACGGTCAATTGATTCTTGACAAGGCTCCCAAGTCCACTCAACTGGGACGGAACAAGCTTTTTGATAAATGGTGCTGGGAGAACTGGATATCCACAATCAAAAGAATGAATGAGAACCCCTACCTCACACTGATACAAAAATGAACTCATAAGGGATCAAAGACCTAAATACAAGAACCAGACACCATAAAACTCACAGAATAAAATTTAAGGAAACATTTTCAAGATCTAATGGTAGAAGGTAGCTCTTACACCTTACACGCAAAGCGCATGCAATGAAAGGAAAAACAGATAAATGGGACCTCCTCAAAGCTAGTATTTTAACAAAAAATACATTGAGTATTTCGTGTATCTCAAGGACTTTGTCAAAAGAGTAAAAAGGCAGTTGACTCAATGGGAGAAAGTATTTGGAAACTACGTATCTGATAAGGGTTTGATATCTAGAATACAGAATGAAATCCTACAGCTCAACAGTAAAGACCAACAACCCAATTAAAAGATGGGCAAAATACATAAATAGACATTTTTTTCCAATGAGGAAACACAAGTGGCTAAAAAGCAGGAGAGGATGGTCAGCTTCACTAGCTATGAGGGAAAGGCAAATCAACACCACAATAAAGTATCGTCTCACACCCACTAGGATGGCCACTACTAAACAGGAAACTAAACGTGTTGGAGAGGATGTAGAGAAATAGGAATACTCACTCACTGCTGGTGGGAATGCAAAATGGTAGAGCCACTGTGGAGGAGTTTGGTGGTTCCTCAGGAATCTAAATAACGAGTTGCCCTATGACCCAGCAATTCCACTACTTGGTATATACTCAGATCTGAAAGCAAACTGTAGTTTGAAACTGAAAAAAAAGCCACACTCTTTTAATTTTTTGGAGGGAGACCAATTGCGGGTGGGACATTTTGATTAGGTCGTTTCCATGGAGATGTGACCCTGTCCATTCAAGGTGGGTCTTAATCCAGTTACTGGAGTCATTTAAGAAAGGGACATTTTGGAAAGAACGCAGATGTTTGGAGATGCAGAAGGAAATCGCCCCAGCAGAAGCCAGAATGACCCACAGGAGCTGAAGTATTTTGAAACCAGTGCAGGAGAGAAGGGCCAGCAGACATCACCATATGCCTGTGGTCCTTTGGGTTGGGGAACCCTCAACATGCTGCCTGGAGCCTGGCTTCACCCACAGGCCCTCCCGGACATCCTACCTCCTGCATTCATCCACCCCCATCTTTCCCGCTGCCCGAGCTGCCCCGGAATGGACACCCCTTGCAGTGACCATCACCCCCACCCTCTGAGAGGTCCTGACCCTGTCCGTGAGGCATGCATTCCCGCAGCACCCTGCACGCTCTCGGCTCAGGGTGATGGGCTGCAGGAACGTTCAGGCTGCCCTGCCCTCTGAGGAGGTCCTAGTCCCTTTTGTCTGTCTCTAGTACCCAGCACAGTTCTGGGCACACAGGGTCACTCAGGAAAGATAAAACAGGGCTGAGCTTGAATGGAGAGTGATCGCCATCTGGAATCTGTCATCTTATACCACAGTGTCCCCTGTACAGCATTGTCACAGATGTGACATCCCAGGGCCAGCACAGTCAAATGAGTCCCCAATGGGTACCTGGCCTGAGGCCGAAACTGAGGGGAAAAGAAAGCCAGGAAACAGCCCACTTATGTATAAATGTTTAATCGTACGCTGGCTCCTCCCACCCCCCCACCCCCACCCCCCGCCATGGGCAAGAACACGACATCCACGCAGCTCAGGGCTGCCACTCTGTGTCCACCAAGCTCCAGAGATAGTCGCTGATGAATTTCTGGGAGAGCTGGGTGCTGTCCAGGTGGATGGGCTGGGCAACGCTGGGGCCGTGATGGACTGCGGCGCAGCTGTAAGGAAAACGCGGGGCGGCTCGGCTTGGCCCAGCCCCACCCGGCCCCCCCAGCAGGGAAAGGATACTGCCTCTGATCAGCCCCGGCTCACACTCATAATCCCACTCAATCTTGCTGATCCGGCGGTAAAGCTGAGCCACGTACCTGGACCAGGAGAGGAGAAAAGGAGAGGTTACCCCAACTGCGGCTCCCGGGGACTGCCAGGCCAGAGGCAGGCCCTCTCATACGCATCCCGTGGGGGAACCTACATGGCTGAAGGGATGGTGACTGTCGTGTCTTCGTCCACCTCCCTCTCCTGTCTCTGGAGGTTGGCTTCTGTCTCCTTCAGCTCCTTCAGCTCCTGGGAGAGCTGCGTGGGGCAGGCAGTTAAGGAGCACTGCCGGGGAGGGTGGCCGCACGCTCACACCAGGAGGAACTCAAGCTATGCCTTCCATGCACACAGAAAAGGATATAGGAGGGTGGCCTTCAAGCAGGTGTCCTCCTCACTGGCTTTCTGAAGCTCGGCCTCAAGCTGCTGCAGTTCCACGCCCCCCTGGCTCGCCTTCTCCTTGGCGTCCAGAAGGCTCTGGGCCACTTCTTTCTCCATGGTGAGGATCTCTGCAGGATTGGGGAGTTGGCTCGGCCCCGCTTGTAGGCTCCCCAGGTCTGCCCTTCAGCCAGGAGCCCGAGTGTGTGCAGGAGCCCAGCAGCTTCACCCACTCCCATTCACAAAGATTTCGGCCACTTCTGGGTCTGCAGCTCCAGAGTCAGCGCGCCCTGCTCCCCAGCGCCACCCCGATGGTTCCACCCGGACCCTGGTAAGTACTTCCACTTCATTGGAACAAAGTTGAAGACACCAAACCAACACAATCTGAATCTTCTCTCCACACCTAATCTTAATTTATGATATCACAGTCGATGCCCAAAGAGAGTGGGACTCCCTTTCCACATCCACTTGGCTATCCAAGCCTGGCAGCTCCTCTTCCTGCTCAGTTCAAGCCCTTTGCCTGAGGGATGTCCCCCCATCACCCCTCCAGGACCACTGTGCAGCCTCCACACAGCTGCGCCCTGCTTTGGTCTCTCCCTGGGCCAATCCATTGTCCTTTCTGCCTCCAGAGTGACTGTGCTGCTGCCCAGATGCAAAGGATTCCCCTGCTCAAAGGCCTCCCATAGCTCCCCGGTGTCTCTGGACAAAGTACAGATCCCCTCCGGTGTTTTGCCATCTTCACCAGTTCCCTTCCCCCACTTCATATACTGTTCTCTCTGCTCTGGCCAAAGAGACCCTTCATCATTTTGCAAACATGCCACTGTTTTCACAATCCTGGGCCTCGCCTCCCTGCCCTCTCTGGGATGCCCCTCTGCCTCACACCGTCTCGTGCCCAGCCTTCCAGACCTCCTGGGTACAGCAGCTTGGCAGCGAGGTGTCCCCCTCCCGCTCCTGAGGCACAGCTATGCTTCCACAAGCACCCCGGCACATGGAGTCACGTGCTCCACGGCTTCCTTCCTCGTGGCATGTTCACCATCTATTTCCAGCTCCTATCCGGAGTGAACATGGGTTGAACAAAACACCCAGAAAGATCAAAAACATCTTACAAAGACAACAGTGTTCCTTTCCAGGGAGTCAGAGAAAGGCATAGATTAAAATGCCTCCCAAAGGCCACCAAAGTTTCAATTTTTAAAAATCTATGTCATGTTACTTTCTAACTTCTTATCAAAGTACTAAATATAAATGATTGCAAGAATTCAGATAAACATACATACACCTCTACCCCTCACCCATCTGAAGCAGTCACTTTCAACCCTTAGCTGTTTTCTTTGGCACCAACCTCCCTATTTCAAAGCGATTTGCTTATGCGGCTGTTTCTTGGTTTGTCTGCTTTAGACAGTGCTTGCTGCTTTCTTGTTATGACAGTGGAAGGCCCGGCCTCTCCACAGCTCTCCCTCCCCACCCATCTTCCCAAAAGACAACCAAGTCCTCTCTGATTCTCCTAAGGCAGGGGCAGCAGTCCCTGGAGCTATCTTTTCCATAATAACACACCGTAAACTGAGTGTGTGCTAAGAGCCATGTAGTAACTAACTAGGAGTTCGCAAGCATTTCATTCTCACTACAAGCGTCTAAGGGAGATGTCAGTCCCTCCCCACCTTTGAGAGGTGAAGGAGCAGCCCAGAGAGGTGCAGCAATCACCCATAGGCACACAGCCCCAAAGCTTGGATTTGAGCTGATGCATTTGACCCAAATCCCCAACATCCTCAAACGCTGCCTCTCAGTCTCCCCCAAGCCCCTACCCCATCTGCTTTGCTAAAACTCAGGTGGGCTGGGTCGCAGGGGCAGACGCTCTTGCTTAGAATAACATCCAGACTCCTCTGAGTGCTCCCGAGACCTGGCAGGCTTTGGGCCCTGCTGACCTCATCTTCTACGAGGCTCCTTCTCACCCCAGGACCTTTGCATCTGCATCCCTTCTGCCAGGAGTGCTCCTCCCTTGAGCCATCCCACCAGGCTGCACAGGTCATTCAGGTCTCAACTCAAACAGCTGCACCTCATAAAACAGGGCTGTGTAAAAGGCATTACATCCCCCTGGCTCAAAGAACAGCAACACCTGCCCAGGGCTAAAGGGGTGCTCCCTGCCATGAACACAAACTCAAACACAAACACACACACATACACACGACTCAGCGAGAGGTGCTCGCTAGCAGCAGTCCCATTTCACAGCGGAAGAAGACGAGGCTTGTCGAGGAAAGTCACTCCACTGGAACCACAGGGCTCAGGATACTGCTGAAATCCAGACTGAAGGCTCTGGGAGAGCCACTCTCACTTGCAGGAGAGGCTGGAGCTACCTCCATCTGCGGCTTGTTAAGACAGTTTTCTGAGCTGAGTGTCTCCTTATCTTTAAGGGTCTTACATTCGATACTGTCTTGGATTCTATGAACACAGTAATATTTACCCAGTAGGTAAACCACAAGGTGTTTCAGCCACATCAATTTACTTAATCCTTACCACAAACTTCACTCCCTCCTCACCTCCTGCTTTCTGTTTAAACATCACCTTCCCAGAGGCCTTCACGCCAAGATATCACTCTTTATGCAGCCTAATTTTTCCCATTAGCCCATCGCCTCCTGACACAGCCTTGCTCCTTGTTTATCCTGTCTTCCCCACTACCATGTCAGCCCTGCAAAAGGCAGGGCGCTTGTCTGTTTGGTTCCCAGCTGCCTCCCACTCCCACCCCACCATCCCACCCAGGGCCTGGCACTGTAACTGGGATGGCATACAGCAGGAGCTCAGTACAACAGCTGGCCACCTAAGGAAGGAGGTGCCGACTATCATTATAAGCAGTTTACAAAAGCAACGCAGGTCCAGAGACCTTAAATAGCTCGCCCAAAAACTGGAAAATGGGGGTGCTGAGATTACAATATGGCGCTTTAACTCCCGAGCCCCGCTTCAAACCCCGAGCCTCCCAACTCCTGCTCACCAGGTGCTCAGAATGGGCCAGGCTCCATGAACTCCTATGTTAACCACTAAACCCTTAGAGGCGAAGGCCATCACGAAGCCCATGGCATGGACCGGGAAACTGAGGCTTAGAGTGGGCGGCAGAGCCGCTCGCCGTTCCCACAGGGGGCAGGTCAGGGGATGAGGGAGCACAGGTGGGAGGGGGGTCTCGAAGACGGCCTGGCTGCCCCTCCCGTGGCGCGGGTCCCGGCCCCGGCCCCGGCCCTCACCTTTCAGCCGCTGCTCAGCACCGTCCTGCGTCTCCAGCAGCCGCCCCAACACCTGCTCGTGGCGCCCCAGCAGCCGCCGTTGCTGCGCCTCGGCCCGGTTGGTGCCCAGCAGGCTCAGCAGCCCCTGGCTCAGCTCCTCCATGTCACGGAAAGCCGCCATGACTCCACGGCGACCTCTACCACCCACCCGCGCAAATTTGACAACGCGCGGGGCCCGCCCCTTCCGGAAGGAGCCCATCTTCATTGGTTTGCTTCCCCGTCAGTCATTAGCGCGGGGCCGCCTCTGGGCGACAGGTCTGATGCGTCTACGCCGGCGCCTCTGTCAATCTTCGTCGGTGACCAATTGGCGCGGAGAGGGGCGGCCTCGGAAGGCCAGCCCGACGCGCCTGCGCAGGCTGGAAAGCGGCTGAGCGAACCTCTGGCTGTTTGCTTCTGCATTGATTAAGCGCCTGTTGTACGCGGGGCGCGGTCCTGGGGACGAGTCCGTGAACCGTTTCTCTTGGAGCTGACGTTCTACAGTGCTTGCGTGGGTAACATACAATGAACATAGTAAATAACTAAATTCTCTAAGAGGCTGCCTAGCAGAATGGACTCTGCCACTAGATTTACTGGGTTCGAATCCCAGCTTTGCCACTCGCTGGCTGTGTTGCTCTGGGCCAATCACTTCACCCTTCAGTGATTGAAATCATGACCAGCATTTTCTACAAAATAGTATAGGAAAAAAAATCAATACACTGCATACAGAAAGGTGAGTATTGTTTTGGGAAATGCTGGACATTTGTGTATATTTGTATTTGTATTGTGTATTCCATGCTTGCCACTCCTCATCAAGAAATGGGCTCAACAAAACGACAAGCAAACTCACTGCCCTCCCCCTCTCTACTGAGACATGACTCCCAGGGATGTGGACCTTCCTAGCAACCTGGGACAGAAATCCTAGAATGAGCTGGGACTCAGCTCCAGGGGATTGAGAAAACCTTCTCGACCAAAAGGGGAAAGAGAGAAATGAGACAAAATAAAGTGTCAATGACTGAGAGATTCCAAACGGAGGCGAAAGTTTATCCTGGAGGTTATTCTTATGCATTATATAAATATCACCTTTTTAGTTAAGGCATAACAGAGAGAATAGAGGGAACTGCCTGAAAATGTAGAGCTGTGTTCCAGTAGCCATGTTTCTTGAAGATGATACAGCTTTCACAATGTGACTGTGTGATAGTGAAAATCTTGTGTCTGATGCTGCCTTTATCTACCTTATCAACAGATGAATAAAAATATGGATTAAAAACAAATAAAATAATAGGGGGAACAAATATAAAAATAAATTTAGTAGATTGAAATCCTAGTGATGAATGGGAGGGGTAAGAGGTATGGTAGGTATGAATTTTTATTGTTTTCGTTTTCTGAATTGATGCAAGTGTTCTAAGAAATGATGATGATGATGAGTATACAACAATGTGATGAAAAAAGTTCATATTGTATGTTGATTGGTTTTATTAATAAAAATTAAAATAAATTTAGATTGAAATGCTAATGATCAATGAAAGGGAGGGGTAAGGGATATGGTATGTATGAATTTTTTGTTTTCTTTTTATTTCTTTTTCTGAATTGATGCAAATGTTCTAAGAAATGATCATAATGATGAATATACAAAAACAAAAAACTGCAAGCTGTCAGAGAGAGTTGGAGCCATTTTTCCTTGCCTTCTGCTAGGTTTTGCTGGCTCCCACCTTCCTGCTCTCCCCTTCCTTTCACTCTTTTTTTATTTCTAGCAATAAACCCCTTAAGCTTTAAAAAAAAAATGGAATGATCATATGGTAAGAATGTTTGTGTTTGCATGTTATGTTGAATAAAAAAAAATGTGTAATTATAAAAAAAAAACAGCAGCAGAAAAATAAATGTTAAGATCCAACATATTAGAAAAACGGTTGGCAGGATACACTCCAAAATGTTGACAGTGGCATCCTCTGCCTCACCAAACGCTTTGGTGTTGTTTCAATTTTATCTCTTATAAGCTCTAGAAACCATTTTGCAATAAGGGAAATAATCGGTGTAAGATCTGCTTTTTCCAAGATGTAAAGAGCAAGGAGTCCAATAGAACTTTGTGTGCTGATGGCTATGCTCTATATCTCCGTAGTCCAAGACAGTAGCTGCCAGCCAAGTGTGGCTATTGAGCACGAATTAATTCTAATCCATTTACATTTAAATGGAAATAGCCATGTGTGGGTAACAGCTGGGGGGGGCTGGACAGCGCCCCCTAGAGCCCAGCATAAGGGAGTTCATTGTAATATTAGGTTTGAACACTTTGCAAAAGAAGTCATTATTTAAAGAGACATTTGAAAGCTTAAAAGGGAGCAGGAGACAAAGATAAGACATGCATCGGCATTATCTGTTGCTTTATTAAATCCATTTACCTCTACAAAAAGAATACAAAAAGAAATACTTCATTTAAGTGTAATACTGTCTTCCTGGCCGTACCGTGGTTGGAAAGTGAAATCCAAGGTCATGTATATACGTGAGCAAGGAAAGGGATAAAGGCAGGCTCCCTGGAGCCTAGCACACCGAGCCCGTTAAGGATGGGGCCAGAAGGGAACTGCAAAGATAAATATGGACTTATCTGGTTCCCAGGCCAATGAGCTGCTTCTAGGAGCTTAAAATAAACACACTCGCGGGTGGGCTGCTGGCTTCGCGGTGGAATGCAACTCTTGTACCGTTTCTCATGCAGCCCAGAGGCTCAGCCATCATCGGACACTCATCCCCTTTGGCTTGTGGGTGGTTTGGCGCTGTCTCAATTTCTACACCCCCACATGATCTTATCGGCCTTGTTTGGGCCGTCTTTTGCCGTAGGCACAGCCCCTCCATAAAAAAATCAGAGCAAGACAGGCCACATCGAGCTAGGAAACCTACATTTCTGGGAGGGCACCCAACACGCAGCTTTACTTGAGGACCATGTGAGCTTTGGGGGGCTTCTTTGGTTCTGCAGGGGTTCTGCTTCAAAGCCCCAAAAGGCTGAGCCAAGGAAGTATGTGCATTTATAGAGATCTCGCTCCCTCTCTGCATGGTTACAAGCTCTGCCTCTCGCCCCTGACTTGGCCCATTCACGAAGGAAAAGGAAACTAGCTTGAGATGTGGGGGACAAAACCAGCCATGAAGGAAACTGCTTTTTCTCTAACCAGCCCCATTTCCCGGCGGGCTTCGGTCCAGGCAGTCCTTGGCAAGTCTTTTGAGGCTGTTGGAAAAACCAGAGGCTCCTTGTTTGGTTTTCCGCAAAGCTCTGTCACTTTAAGTTTGCCTTGCGCGTCCTTGGGGGAGTGGGGGGGCAGCCAACTTTTAATCAAGCACATGAGATTCTCGGAGCTGGCCCTCAGCTTTGCCAGCAAGCACGTGCCCCGTTTGCTCTGCTCTGTGGGGAGAGGTTTTAGAGCCCAGAGGTGGAGAAGGAAGCCCTGTCACCTGCAGCTCTCAGAACTGGACGCTTTTCCTGCGTCTCTGGGTCTGAAGGATTTTCTAGGAAAATGAGTATCTGCTAAGGCCTCCTGCGGGGAGGGGACAGATTGCGGGGGAATTTCTCGACAGGCATTGGTTCCCTGTATGTCACGGGCATCTAGGCTTTGGGGTTCTGAGCTTGAGTGGGGAAAGGCTGGTGGTGGCGGCAAGAAGGCAGAAGAAAGGACGGAGCTTCTCTGCCCCCAGTGACATGGACAGAATCTGTTTTGTAAAGGCAGCAGAAAAAAATTCCCCCGAGAAAGCCGCCTGGGGAGGGGTGTGTGTGTGTGTAGACAGAACAGCATTATATACCAAACAATTACGTGGGGGGGGGGGGGAAGGGGAGGGGGGACAGAGCCATTTGAGACCTCGACTCGTGCCTAATAACATTCAGGATAAAAAGCAAAATATGCAATTCCAGTGACTTTCAAATTTGGCAACACATAATAGGATTCCTGCCCTCCCCACCTTAATAATGATTTTAAAACCCTAGTTTTTACCTCTCACCCCCTCCATCCAGGATTCCCAACGTGCTTCCTAGAATTCATGCCCCAGTATCAGCAGCTGGTGCCAGCGTGTACGAGAATTAGCTTCTGTCTGCGCAGTGGCTGCTTTGAACTGGGGCAATGGGAAAACACGTCTGAAGCTGGAGTTGTGCTGCTATGGGGACAATCCCCAGGGAAGTGGGAGAAAAACCCGCTTGCCTTATGAGGCTTGGGCCTTGGGGAGTATGGCGGGGGTAGGGGGTGGGGGGGGTGGCCGGGGCATGGGAGGGGAAGGGACAGGGTTGGGGGTGGGGTAGGACAATTCTCTCTGGGGCCGGCTGGCAGCTACTCTTCAGCAGAGGATGATGCTGGACTCTCGTCATCCGTCATAGGGGCAAACTGAAACGAGAAGCCGAATTCCTTTTGTCTGATATCCTTCCAAATTGCCTATGAGGTACCGACTTTGGTGGGAGCTCGGACTGGGGGAAGCTGGCCCTGTGAGGCCGTGAGCGAACAAACAAGTAAGCATGGCAGGGGATGGTCACCGAGGATGAGGGACAGGTAGGGAGGGTGACGTCTGAGCTGACCCCTGAACGATGCCTAGGGGTCAGCAGGAAGGGTCCCAGAGAAGGGCACAACAGGTGGAAGAAATTGCCAGTGCAAATGCCCTGAGGTTGGAAGGGGGAAGGAACTGAGATATAGCCAGCATGGCTGGAGCGGAGTAAGCAAGGGGGAGAGGAAGGAGAGGGAGAAGAAGCAGGGCAGGGAGTATGCAAATGGGGCAGGTCGTGTGGGGCCCAGTGGGCCGCAGGGAGACTTAGGCTTTTGCTCCGAGGAAAGTGGGAGCTATGGAGGGTTCTGGGGAGAGGAGGGACGTGCCCTGGCTCAGGTGCTCATGGCACCCTCTGGAGGTTCTGCAGAGAACAGACTGTGGAGGATGAGAGTGGGAGCCCGAGACCAGCAGTGCTCCAGGTGGGTGATGAGGGGTGCCCTTGGGGGCAAAAGCAGGGGTTGAGGATACCCCCCAGCCCAACTGAGGAAACTGAGGCCCAGAGCTGACGATCCCAGCAGCACCAGGACCTAGGTGGAGCCTCTGGAAAACCCTGGAGAGCAGGTGGAGGTGGATGGAGAGTCACCGTGCCCAACGCCCACCCCCAAATGTGCCTCGGAGTGGGAGACCCTGGGAAGCAACCTCTCTGAGCAGCTCCCCTGCCTACGAAATGGAAATAATGACGGCACTTGAAGCCTCTGAACTGGAGGATTGTGGAAGAGTCAACAAATCACAACAACTATGGGAGGCACTCGGTATACACGCTCTCAGACTGGGAGGGCTTGTCTCCTCCATCAGCTCTCAGTACCCAGGAAGTATCATTTTGGGTCTCTGGTTAGGCTTCTAGAAGCATCTTTGGGTAACAGGCACGATGAATAAAACCCAGATTTTTGTGTGCAATAAGAGAAATGCTGGGTTAGATGCAGCGAGGTTAGGTTTCTTCTTGGTGGATCTTCTTGGACCTTTAATAGACTGACGTGTCCTGAGTCAAGCCCAAGGTCTGGTAAACCGGCCCTCGTCACCTCCCTGTCCTTCTCTCCTCCTTCTCTCCCCCCTTGCTCACTCCTTTCCAACCATAGGGGGCTCTTCGATGTGCCTCAAATGCTCCCAGCAGGTCCCTACCCCAGGGCCTTTGCACGGCTGTCTGTACTGGCTGGATCACCAACCACGAAGGGCTCCCTCGCTTCCTCGGTTGTCTGCTCAAGCATCATCTCCTTTCTGAGGCCTCAAATGGCACCTCCATCCCTCGCCCCCCCCCCCTTCTGCTGCTTCTCAGCACTTACCATCACCCAGCTATTCTGTATTGATTTGCTTATTGCTTCTCTTACTGAGTGCCCACTCCAAAAGCGAAAAACCTTCTTCCGTGTCATTAACCGCTGTGACCGCCAGGCCCTAACTCTTAGAGGCGCTCAGTAACTATTTCTCAGATGACAGAATGGTTATCATAAAACACGAATTAGGAAACAGCCAATCCAGACCCAGATACGGTGACGGCAAACACGACACGCGGCCTCAGCTCGCCAGGACGCATGTCCTCGTTGGACCACCACGAGGGTCCAACTAGCAGACGCTCCCACCGCCAGGCCGTCCCCATCCGGAACCCCCCGCCTCCCCCCAAGCCTCCTGCCCTGGTGGCGTCGAGACTCACCGAACACTTGATGTTCATGCGGGAGTAAAGCATGGCCGCGACCTCACTCTGTCCAGCGTCCAAGGCCACCATCAAAGCTGTGCTGCCGTCCTGCAAAGCATTGGCTGCTGGGTCGCTGCCCCGGGCCGCACCCCCCACCCTCCCCAAGGCCATGCCTGCGTTTGGAGGGACTCACGCGGTCAGTGAGCGAGATGTCGCAGCCAGGCACGGCCAGCAGCAGCCCCGTGATCTCCTTGTGGCCGTGTTCGCAAGCGCACATCAGGGCCGTGGAGCCATCGTCGTCTTGCACATTGACGTCCGCCCCGCAGGCCAGCAGGGCTTTGACCACGTCCACCCGGCCGTGGCTGACGGCCAGCATCAGGGCTGTCTGCCCCGCCTGGGCAGGGGAAGGGACAGGCTGGGCTCCAGGGCAACTTATGCCCTGCTCCAAAATCTTCCATGGCTCCCTAGTACCCGATGCAAACATGTAACCTCACTCTCTGGCCTTCTCCCGGATCTCAGGCGTGGTGCCCTCCCCACTGCTGGGCCTCTGGTTCCCCCGTTAGCGCCTTCCCATCCTCCGGATTGTAGCTGAAACATCTCCTCCTCTCCTTGACTACATCCTCTACCCAATCAAAAGCCAATTCCTAACTCACAGGTGAAAACACATGCAAGAATTTATCGAGCTAAGATCTGTACACTTCTGTCTGATAGGTAAACCTCAATAAAAATTAAACCAACATCCGTCAATGGATAAACAAGGGGTACAAGCTGAACAACGGAATAGTACACAGCCATCAAAAAGGGGAATAAAGTTCTGATGCCGGCTACGGCATGGAAAAACACTGAAAACATTAGGCCAAGTGAGACATGCCGGACACAAAGGGACAAATATGATGTGAGTCCATTTACATAAAAGGTCCAGAATAAGTAAATCCATACAGAACAGAAAGCAAATAAATGGGAGGCTGCCAGGGCCTGGGGCAGAGGCAACTGGGAAGTAGCTGCTTAATGGGTTTGGGGTTTCCTTTTGGGGTGATGGAAACACTTTGTGGCTAGATGGCGGTGGTGCCTATACAAAATTATGAAGAAAATAACACCACTGGAATGTACACATGAAAGCGGTTTGAATGGGGGTGTTTATGTCATATATCGGTGACCAAAAATTAAGAAGTATAAGACTACAACACACAGGGCGAAGCCTAATGTCAACTATAGACTTTAATTAATAACATAATTATAATAATTTGGGGTCACTGGTTATAACTAAGGTGCCACACTCATGTGAAATGTTAATAATAGGGAAGCTATGTGTGGGAGGGGGTGTAGAGGGGAACTCTGCTTTCTGCGTGGTTTTTCTGTAAACCTACAACTGCTCTGAAAAATAAATAAAATTTTAAAATCTTAAGAAGAAAAAGGGTGAGGTTGCCCACAGGTTGCCCAACACAACCCCTTTTTTTCCATGAGAACTTCCTGCATCAGAAGCAGTCTGGCATGCTTTTAAGAACTGGGTCCTGGAGCTAGACCACCTGGCTCTGGTTTGGCCTAGAGGAGATGATTCGGCCTCTTGGAGCCTCAGTTTCCCCCTCTGGGGAATGGGGACGTTCCTGAGACTGCAGCTAGGCTTGGTACACTGCCAGTCCTCAAACAACCCAGAGGGACTTTCCGGAGGTGGTGGCAGTGTGGCTGCGGAGGGCCCTGTACCTGGCTGGCTTTGGCGTTAACGTCCCCGAGCCGGAAGAGCTGCAGGACCGTGTCTGTGTCACCTGGGCTTTCCAGGTTGGCCAGGGCGGTGAGCATGAGGGGGCTGTAGCCGGCGCGGTTTTGCTTGTCCACCTGGCAGACACCTGAGTGGGCGGGGCCAGGTGAGCATGAGCCCCCAGGCCGCACCAGGGCTGGCAGGGGGAGGTTGCCCTGAGGAGCAGGCTGCGTCCCCACCATCAGACTGGAAGCCCTGCTTTATTCTCCCCCAAATGAGGTGGGGCTGGGGGGCACCCTGTCTCCTCCACCAGTCTAGGGTGGCCTGATTCCTCCCTTTTCTCAGACCGATGAAGCCCCTCTCCCCCAGGGGTTTCCATCTTCCCGGGGCCACCCGCCAGATCAGGGGCTCCTCAAGCAGAGACCACACCTCCTGCAACAGACTTGGGGCCCCGTGGAGCTGGAACCCACATTTTGGGCTAAGGGGAGAAGCCGTGACTCCCGCATTAACCCGGGAGAGCCTTTCGCCCTGCAGACTGGCCGTGACGCGTCTCTCCACGCAGGCTGTGCCACCTCCCGCACTCTGGGGAAGGACCGGCTCCTTCCTGGCGACCTGAGGGCCCCCTCTCCGCTCTCCAGGCCCCCGTGGAGGCCACATCCTCCTCCCGGGGTGGGGGTGGGGGTCACCTAAGGGCCTCAGAGTCCCCCGGGCCCTGCCTTTTCCGTCCAAGGCCCGGGGTGCCGCGCCCAGCCGGCTCACCGCTGCCCAGCAGCTGCCGCACCACGGGGAAGTTGGCGTGCGACACGGAGTAGTGCAGCGCCGTGTTGCCGTTGCCGTCGGCGATGTTGACCACGTAGTCCAGCAGGCGTGGCGACATGGCCCGGAAGGTGACCAGGTGGCGCCGCACAAGCTCAGGGTGGGCGTCGCTGCGGCAGGCCAGGCGCAGCCATTCCTGCAGCACCGTGGTGTACGCCACCTTCTGCAGGCCGGGCGGGGGGAGGGGCGCCGTGAGGGGGCGGGGCCCCCTGCCGGGCGGGGGGAGGGGGGACGGTGGTGTGGACACCCCCAAAGGGACATAAGGACAGCCCCCTCCTCTCCCAAGGAACCACACACGGAGCCTCAGGCATCGTCACCCCCTCCCTGGGCCCTGTCTTCAAGGCACCCCCCGCCCCTGGCCACGATCCCAGGGCCCCCAAAAGGCGGAGGGAGACCCTGAGGAGGGGGGGGAGGGGCCCCACCATACCAGCTCCCGTTCGCTGAGGAGGTTGGGGTTCTCCAGGTACTTTTCCAGGGCCAGACAGGCAGAGATGAGGTCTGGGCTCAGCTCCATCCTGGGGGGGTGTGGGGGTCAGGCACGAGGGGATAGTTTATCTTATCAGCCTCCTGGGCCCCCTGCCTCTCCCCTACTCCGCGAATCTATCTGGGGTGCTCAGGGAAGTCTCAATGATCTCTGCCAAAGTCCCATTCTCAGCCCCCTGAATGGTGGATTTCCAGCAAGGCCCCAAGACCCTTTCCCAGGGACACACCTTTATGCTATACCCCAAGCAGCAGAAGTAGAGAAACAGTGCCCAAGAGAAAGGGATCGTGCAGGCCCAGGTTTCCTCCCAGAGGCCAGGATGGATGGAAAATCATTTCCAGTTGGCAGACTTTTCATCAGGGAAATAAAAGATAGTCAAGCAGGATAGACCGGGCAGGGGGGCCAAGTGCCCACAATATGGTGGATAACTTAAGGGTAAACTTTGCTGGGCCCCTAAACCATAACCCCAGAAGCCCTAATTGCCACCCCACCATCAGGCCCTTTCAGGTACCCAGAAGGAGAAAGTGCTTGTTTTGCTAATTCAGACTAAGGTGTGCACAACTGATAGGAAGTTCCCTTAGAGGGCTTGAATGGTGGGACTGGAGGCAGAGGGCACCGACTCCCTGACCCTGCCTGTATGCCTCCCCCCCAGAAAACTGACCGGATCTCCTCTTCCACGTTGGATCCCGATGCCCCCTCAGCCGTGGGTGCATGCTGGGACTCCCGAGACAGCTGGCACTCCTTCTGGCTGCTCTTGGTCCCAGCTACCCCCGTGGACCTGAGCTGGGGGGCCTCAGCCACACCCGGCACCCTCTGCACTGGCTCTGGGGCCTCGCCTTCCGTGCTCTCGTTGTCCGAGTTCTCCGCTGTGCTAGAATCCTCGGAGGAGGACTCGTACCTGGGGAGGAAGCAGAGAGGGGAATGGGGCAGATGCCGCAGATGGGACAGGATGTGGTGGAGGGAGGGGCCTGGGGACCTGGCCCCTTGACCTGCCTGGGCCTCAGTTTCCTGCCACTTAAGACTGTCTTCCTAATGCAAATGGGACCTCCTGATGCTTCCTGCTGTCTCAGGACAAAACTTGAGCTTCTGGGCGTGGCATTCAAGGCTCCCAGTGGGGTCTGCCCTGCTCTTCACTCCCCAGGCTTCATGCTGCTTTCGCTCACCTCTGAGCTTTACCCAGGCCATGCTCCCTCCTCTCAGATGAGTCCTCCCCACCCCACTCTGCCTGGTTAGCTCCTACTCAACTTGTGGCCTGGTCTCCCATGGGGCCATCTGTGCCTCTGTGGTCCCCGCAATGCCCAGACATCCCCCCATCGTGGTCCAGGCACCCCACGTCAGAACCACCTGTCACTCTGGCCACCCTATGGACTGGGAGCTCCTCCGTCAGGCAGGGGACAGCAGTCAAACCCAGACTCAGATCCGTGGGTGGCCGGGGAACCCCGGGCAAGATGCTCAGCCTTGCCATGCCTCAGTTTACCAAATTTAGGGGTGGAGAACAGGACACTTAGTCCATGCTTGTGCGTGAATGAAGCAGGGGACAAACAGCGGTGTCAAAACCAAGGAAGGGGTGGGGGGCGGGGGTGGGGAGGGGTCTCCCCTTACCCGCCATTGACTCCCACGAACTGGAGGCTCTTCGGGTGGGCTGCCGGGCCAGTGGGCTCCTCTTTCTGCTTCATGATGGATCGTATATCCTCCTGGGGCCCGCCTGGGGGTGGGGGGTAGGGTTGGTGTCGTGAGGGATCTCCCAGCCAGATCCCCTGCCTGGGCACCCTGGGGCCCCATCTTTCTCTGCAGCCACCACCACTTACCAGGATCCCTGGCTGCTTCTGACTCGCTCGAGGCTGCTTGCTTGATGGGCTCCCTGGAGGCGGTGTTGCAGGCGGTCACCCGGCCTGCGTTCTCCTCAGGCTGTGCCAGGGGTGCGACCACAGACCCTGGGGTTGGCGAGGACAACTCTGCAGGGCCCCGGGGCAGACCTGGAAGGGCAGGAAAAAAGGTGTCCCCATAAATAATAAAGGAAAAAAAAGCAGTAAGGAGAGCTGCCTCTGTGGAACACATAGCAGGGGCTGGGCGCTTTCTAAGTGTTCTAAGGGATTTCTTGTGTTGCCTCGTTATATATTCCTGGGCCACGAGGGGCTTGGGTTATCCAAGGCCAGGGAGCAAGTTTAAGTGGCTGAACCCAATTCCAACCCCAATCTGTACTGAGTCTTGGCTGGGGCGTGCTCACAGCCAAGTCTGAGTCCCTAGCAAGACCTCTCATCTCAGCTCCACCACAAGGGAACTGTGTGGCCTCGGGCAAGTTGCTTAACTTCTCTGTGCCTCAAGCAAAGGACCTCCTGGCATTGCTGTGCAGAGCAAAGGAGGAAGTAAAGGGCTTAGACTGCTTGCACATCCAGACAGCACTGGAGAAGCACTTGTTAATTTAGGAGAATTGTAAACCCTATTTTGAAGAGATTTATTCTTTTTTTTTTTAAATGCAATTTTATTGAGATGTATTCACATAACATGTAATCATGCAATGTGTACAATCTATGGTTCACAGTATCATCATACAGTTGTGCATTCATCTCCATAATCGATTTTTGAATATTTCATTACTCCCTCCGAAATACATGTAAGGATAAAAATGAAAATAAAAATGAAAAAGAACACCCAAAACATCCCATTGCCTTTAGCACCCCTTATTACTTATTTATTTTTTTATCCTTATTTTTTACTCATCTGTCCATACCCTGGATAAAGGGAACATCAGACACAAGGTTTTCACAATCACACGGTCACATTATAAAAGCTATATAGCTATAAAATCATCTTTAAGAATCAAGGCTACTGGAATACAGCTCAGCAGTCAGGTACCTCCCTCTAGCTATTCTAATCCACTAAAATATGATTTATTCTTATTTGCATATATATAAAAATATATATATAAATTACATATATACTATATATGTAAATAAAAAAACATATAAATTATATATATATATTTTATAAAAGCAGCACCGTGTGCGAATATTGTTTTGTATCCAGCTTCATTTCCTTCTTCTGTATCTAACATTAAGTAGGTATTAAATGAACAATCAGGAAAAAGAAACAGTATGGACTATTAGAAAAGTGAAATCAAAGCCCCACCTTAGGTTGGTTGAGGATAAAAGTGACATCTTGGGTATCAGAATGGGTGGGAGGGGTGAGCAGACCCAGCCTGAGCCCTGCAACAAAAGTCTCGGGCTCCCCCCACCGAGGCCACATGTGGCTTCCGTGTCTCGGCTCCTCCAGGATGTCCCTTTCCTGCCACTGGCCACAGACTCTGACAACCAGCTAATTTTAACTCCCTTCAGCAGTTAATTTTATTTTAGGATATATATAAACACACGGTAGCTACTTCCTCACGTCTGTGGGTGATGCTCAGCTTTAATAACAAACAGGCATAGGGTGCAGGGGCCTTCAGCTTCAGCGGTAGAGTGCTCGCCTTCCATGCAGGAGACCCAGGTTCGAGTCCTGGACCATGCACCCCCCCCCCCAAAAAAATAAGTAAGTCACAAGCAGGGGAGAAAACATTTAACACATGTAGGAGAAGTCAGAGCAGCAGGGGACAGCTGTGCCACAAGCACTTCACATGTCCCCAAGTGCAGAACATGGCCTGGGCCAGGGAAATCCTGGGCGGTGACCCTAAACCAATTGCAGAGACCACAAGCTTACGATACTCAGCGAAACTCCTGATTTACTGTTGAAACCTTGGCAGTAAAGCCCAGTCGACAGCATCAAAATGCTAAAATAATGGCAATACAGAAAATGTTCTTGATCCGTGGCCCTAAAGGCGTGAACCCATTGGTGAACAGAACCCTTGGAAGATGCTGTTTGTTACTTAAGGCATGGTTTATAAGGTGTGGCTGAAGGGAACGAGGGTGGGCTTTGAGCTGCAGGATGTGGAAACCTTAAAGAGAAGCCAGAAGTCGGAGAAAGAGGCAGGAGGAAAGCAAGGACGTTGGTGCATGATGAGGGCAGAGAGGCAAACCAAGGATCCCCCAAGGCTGGGGGCAAGGACAAGCCTGCACTAGGAGGCACTAGACAGCAGAGAGAAAGCACAACCTCACTGATCCTTCAGTTTGAGACTTTTAAAACCGTGAGCCCACAAATTATTGTTTAAGTCGACCCGTTGGGTGGTATTTGTCATAGATGCTCAGGCAAACTGAGACAAAGAATAACAATAAAATTAAAAACTATTATATTGTTATTTAACTGGGGGAAGGCGGCAAACTGAAGCCACAATGTATATGGAAGAATTCAAATCCATGGCAAGCAAGACGAATTTTACAAAACAGGAGCAAAGATGGGGAACCCAGCTGATAAGAATGCAAAATACATGCAAAAAGGTCGGGTAAGGGTAGGCCACAGTGGCTCAGCAGGTAGAGTTCTCACCTGCCATGCCCGAGACCCGGGTTCAATTCCTGGTGCCTGCCCATGCAAAAAAAAAAGGTGGGGTGTTCCCCAAGAGAGCCTCTTTTGTTGCTCAGATGTGGCCTCTCTCTCCAGCCAACACAAGCAATCTCACCGCCCTCCCCCTGTCTACGTGGGACATGACTCCCAGGGGTATGGACCTTCCTGGCAACATGGGACAGAAATCCTAGAATGAGCTGTCACTTAGCATCAAGGGATTGAGAAAACCTTCTCGACCAAAAGGGGGAAGAGTGAAATGAGACGAAGTGTCAATGGCTGAGAGATTCCAAACAGAGTTGAGAGGTTATCCTGGAGGTTATTCTTACGTGTTGAGTAGGTATCACCTTGTTATTCAAGATGTAAGGGAGAAGCTGGAGGGAACTGCCTGAAAATGTAGAGCTGTGTTCCAGTAGCCATGTTTCTTGAGGATGATTGAATAATGATATAGCTTTCACAATGTGACTGTGTGATTGTGAAAACCTTGTGTCTGATGCTCCTTTTATCTACCTTGTCAACAGACGAGTAGAATATATGGAATAAAAATAAATAATAGGGGAAACAAATGTTAAAACAAATTTAGTTTGAAATGCTAGTGATCAGTGAAAGCAAGGGGTAAGGGGTATGGTAGGTATAATCTTTTTTTTTCTGTTTTCGTTTTATTTCTTTTTCTATTGTCTTTTTCTTTCTTTTTCTGAATGGATGCAAATGTTCTAAGAAATGATGAATATGCAACTAAGTGATGATATTGTGAATTACTGATTATGTTAATTTTTATTTCATTTATTAATTTTTTTTAATTAATAAATAAATTTTTTAAAAATGGGGTGTTGTCGCAGGAACAAATAGAAGTAACGAGGGAGAGGGCTCGGACATGGACATCATCCACAGGAACTGGGGGTAAGGCACAGAGGCTTCCAAAAATCCCTGGGAAAGGCTGGATTCCATGTGCATGCTTTTGGAAAAGTAGTCTACTCTCCAAGAGAAATAATCAACCTGAATCCCGACCTCACACCTCATACACAAAATAAACGGAAGGATTAATATGAAAAAACAACTATAAAACTAATAGAAGAGGATGTAGCAGCATAGAGGTGGTCTCTCAAAAGGGGAATGAGTCCTTCAAAAAACTTCTCAAAGCACAAACCTCTTGTGAAGAATATGACGGACTGAAATATAAGCAAAATGAAGATTTCTGTTTGATGGAAAATGTCACAGAGCTGCAGCAAACAGCTTGGCAATTCCCCCAAACGTTAAAAATAGAATTACTATTTGACTCCCAGGAATATGCCCCAAAGAATTGAAAGCAGTGACCCAAACAGGTACTTTTTCACAAATGTTCACAGCAGCATTATTCACAATAGCCAAAAGGTGGAAACAACTCAAAGGTCCATCAAAGGACAAGTGGGGCAACACAACAGAGTATGCAAGTACAAATGGAATATTACTCGGCTGTGAAAAAGAATGCGTCGCGGAACCATGCCACGCCATGGATAAACCTTGGAAAATATTACACTAGGTGAAAGGAGCCAGAAACACACAAAAAACCCCACATATTATAGGATTGCATTCCTACAGAAGTCCAGAATAATTCAATCCATTCAGGGAGAACACAGATTAGTGGTTGTCAGGGGCTGGAGAAGGGAGAATGAGAAGCAACTGTTTGGGATGATACAAATATTCTGGAACTGACAGAGGTGATGCCTGACAACATTGTGGGTGTACTAAAGCCACTGAACTGCACACTTTAAAATGGTCAATTTTAAGTTATGTGAATTCTGGTTTGATTAAAAAAAAGCTAACAAACAAGCAAAACCCCAGAGCCTCATCAATTGAGCTAATAAACAGAAGTCAGACTTGGAAGAAGATATTTGCAATGCCCCAAATGGGCAAGGAATTATCTTTTTGAACAGCAGCCACATGCTTTTTCTGCAAAGGGCCAGATAGGAAATATTTCTGGTTTTACAGGCCATATCGTAGCCACTCAACTCTGCTCTGCAGTGCCAAAGTACCTGTGGGCATGGCTGCATTCCAATAAATATGAGTTTCATAGAATTTGGCTCCTGTCACAAAATATTAGCCTTCCTTTCCTGTTTTTCAACCATTCCAAAAAGAAAAAAAAAACAAAAAACAACAACTTAGCTTTGGGGGGACAGACAGCAATAAGCCAAATCTGGTCCACAGGCCATAGCCCCTCTTCTGGAATGTGCCAGAAACTTCTGAATTGTCTAAGGACAAATGGGGAGAGGCTACAAACAGGTGATTTGCTGGGAAATCGTTACATGAACCCTACAAGGTGAGTTCCAGTGTCACCGGAAATCAGAGAAAGGCAAGTTGAGACGACAAGGAGATGCCACATTGCATGCCCATCAGAGGGACACAAAAGTTAGAAAGCTGGATAAGACCATTTGCTGGTGGGAGGGTGTGCAAGGAAGCCTTCTGGGGATGGGCAGACAAGACTGGAAGTGAGCAAAAGGCTGGGTATCCCCTTTGATCCCACAACTGCACTTCGGGGGACGCAACCCTGAGGTTGAAAGGGTATCTGCGGGGATGAGGCAGTGAAGCCAGGCACCCGCCACGAGGGCCGGGCTAAGAAAAGGCAGCACCTTAGACCCCACTGCTGGTGGCTTACATATATGCAAAATTGCCTCCTCACTAAAATTTATCTGAAATCCCAAATCAACACTCGCGGCGCTTTTGCCATCGTCCACCAACACGCCTGGAGCAACGAAAACTTTGTTCTCAACGCAAGTGGAACGAAGGGAAACGAAGTGAAACTCTACCCTCTTGTTTTGGCTTTCATCCTGTAAACGAGTGTCCTTTTCACAGTTTGTTTAGTGCCACGGGTTTTGTGGGGTTTTTTTTTTTTTGTATTTTTGTGGGCGAGTTCGCCGGTTGAAATGTCCAACCCCCTGGGATGATACTGGGAACCAGCAAATGCACACTTTGGATGGTTTCTATGCCGTGTGAATATATTTCAGTAAAATTGTATTAAAAAAAATGCCCCCCAGTGTAGTGCCAAAGTGCTGTCCAGTGGCCCGAAGTGTGGGAAAGCCGGGATGTGCTTTATGGAGAGAATATGGGTGTTAGATAAGCTTTAAGCTGGAGTTTTAGTGCCACTGGCTGTGAGTTCACTGTTAATAAACCCATAATAAATACATATAAACAGAAACATGCATAAAACAAGGCTCTGTATTGGTGGAATGACAAAAAACACTATGACCAGAGGCTCAGAAGAATCTGCATTTCCCTCAAAAGCGGGGGTTCAGCACTGGCTACCTCCATGTTCCCGATGACCACACACTACCCTAAATACAGCAAAGATGCACCAGCATCGGTTGGAATTCCATGCAGCTGCTAGAAGTGACAAATCAGATTTACAAAGCGGCCACGGAGAGTTCTGAGGCAGTGTACTGAGAGGAGAAAATAAGAAACAGAAGGAACCTTTTTTTTTTTTGATAAAGCACGATACCATTTAAGGAAATCCATCATGCACAGAGCATATTTTCAAGGACACCCAAGCATCTAAATAAATAATAAGCTTCTGGAAGGTGGATTGCAAAGAATGATATTCAGCAAGGCAGCACAGAAACTGGCGGTGGGAGTATGTAAATGGGCTAGGGCAGGGGTTGGCAAGCCAAGGCTCAAGGGTGTGGTTGCTACATTTTTAAGTGATCAGGAAAAAAAATAAAATAAAAATAAAAGAAAGAACGCTATTTCTGCCATGTGAAAATTATGTGAAATTGAAATCTCCTCAAATAAAGTTTTATTGGAACACAGCCCTGATCATTCCTCAATGGATGTGTACGGCTGCCCTTAGCCATGGCCGAGTTGAGTATCTGTGACAAAGTCTGCAGAGCCAAAATTACCTATCCAGGCAGAGAGGGCAGAAGACAAATGTGAAAAAATATTTAAAAACAACAACAACAACGAGGTACTTCAGAGGTAGAATTCTCGCCTGCCATGTGGGAGACCCAGGTTCCATTCCAGCCTCATGCACTTCCTAAAACAAACAAACAAACAAAAACCAAACAAGCAAGCAAACAAACAAACTTCAACAAATGGTGCTGCAGTTAATGGGATACTCACAATGGAAAAAGGATGAAATGGGACTCCCGCCACACAGCATACAGTAAACAAAACAAAACAAAAGAAAAAAATTTAAATTGCTTATTCACTCAGTGAGGAAAGAGAACGAGGCCATGAGACTGGAAGACAATTTGGAAACAGACATGGGGGGGGTCTCAAAAAGGCCCTTCTAGGGAAGAGCAAAATGAGACAAAGTGAAGTGTCAATGGCTGAGAGACTCCAAACAGAGTCGAGAGGTTATCCTGGAGGTTATTCTTACGCATTAAGTAGATATCACCTTTTTAATCAAGGTGTAATGGAGAGGCTGGAGGGAACTGCCTGAAAATGTAGAGCTGTGTTCCAGTAGCCACGTTTCTTGATGATGATTATATAATGATATAGCTTTCACAATGTGACTGTGTGATTGTGAAAACCTTGTATCTGATGTCCCTTCTATCTATGGAATGGACAGATGAGTAAAACATATGGATTAAAAATAAATAAATAATAGGGGGAATAGATGTTAAAATAAATTTAGTAGATTGAAATGCCAGTGATCAATGAAAGGGAGTGGTAAGGGATATAGAAAAAGATAGGGGAAACAAAGGCTAAAATATATTGGGTAGACGGAAATATTAGCAATCGATGAGAGGGAGAGGTAAGGGGTATGGTATGTATGAGTTTTTTTTTTTATTTCTTTTTCTGGATTGATGCAAATGTTCTGAGAGGTGACTGTGGTGATGAATATATAACTATGTGATGATATTGTGAATTATTGATTATATACCAAGAATGGAATGGTCATATGGTAAGAATGTTTATGTTTGTATGTTGTTATGTTAAAAAAAAATTTTTTAATTTTTAAAAAAAGATCAAAGGTGATGGTGGAATTATTCAGAGAAGACAGTATTTAACGAATGCATATGAATGCTGAATCATTAAACTGATATCTCTTTTAGACTCCAGTATTTTAGAGCAGCTAGAAGTCAACCTAAAATTGTGGAACTGTAACCCATATCACACTCTGAAATATATTCTACAACTAATTGTGGTGCTGTGCTTTGAAATTTATAGCTTTTTTGTATATATGGTTTTTTTCACAAAAAAAATGAAGGAAAAAGATAAATTTTACTCCAATGCCCCCCTCCCAAAAAAAGAATACCTACAGAGACAATGACAATTAAATGCAAACATCATTTGGATGGGATCTGGACAGGAAGGAGAGAAGTTGCAAAGGGGAAGTTATTGGGACATACATTGGAATACAGACTGTAAGTTTATATCAATGTTAAATTTTTTTAACTTGATAACAACCTTAAGATGGTTATATAAGTAATATTCATTTTTTCTTAAAAATGTGCACGGCAGTGTTCAAGGAGCATGATGTATACAATCTACATTCAAATGTTCAGAGAATGGATAGATAGAATGACACAGCATATATGGCGAAATATTAAAATTGGCGGATCTGAGTATCTGGGGGTAATGGGTATGTTGGATTTCTCTGTATAGGTTTTGTATTATTTTGCAACTGTCCTGTATGGTTGAAAATATTTCAAAATAAAAAGTAGAAAATAAATTAATTAATTAAAAAAAATGCCCTTCTAGAAATCTGTCCTGAAAACACAGATGTGAGGACACAAGGGGTCCTGGAAGCAGGCTGACTGCACGGGACTGTTGACAGCAGAGAGAAACTGTCGCTGTGGGATGGCTGGGTACAAGGGACCAGTCACGCAGCTTGGCCTCCCCACTTGTCAGGAAAAAATGATGCCGCTGCTTAGAAGAAAAAAAAATCAATCACATTGCCAAAGAAGCTTTACAAACATGGGAAAACACTCCCGGGATCATGTTACATGGAAATCAAAGACGGAGTTTAAATCCTGGTTTCAAGGACCTTGGGCAAAGACTTGAACCGGCCTGTGCCTCGGTTTCCCCATCTGTAAAATGAGGCTTAGGAACGCAACCCACCTCATAGGACCACTGGGGGCTTCAATGAATTATAACGCCTGGCACATAGGAAGAGCCTAAGTGGTTTTAAAAATAAAGCAAAATGGCATCAAGCAAATCAGTCACTTCCATCAGCTCTGTTATGCCAGACTTGATAATACATCATTATCTTATGATCCAAAAAATTCAGAAGGAAAGAAGCAGAAGTGTTGAGGACAGCTGCATCTGGGTGGCGGTACGGTTTATTTTTTTTGGGTGGTGGTGGAGGAAGCAGTTATTTTTTTCTGTTCTATGTTTCTCTGTACTTCCCAAACTTCCAACAACAAAGAACATGAACTGCTATTAGATGAATACTTCTGGAATACGAGCAAAGAATAAGTTTCAAAGCCTTGCAAAGACCTAAAAATATAAAGGGGGCCCCAGGCCTCTGCCTTACCCACCTTCACCAGCCTAAAGGGAAGCCTGCCTGCCTCCCTGCAGGGGGCAAATTACCCATGGAGCCTCATTAGTTGGTGAGAGGTTGGGACTCTTCCTCCAGGGAGTCCTCCCTGACTACCCACTGTGCTCACTGAAACACTCTTTCCTCCACATCCCTGCCCACCTGGCTGCTTCTCTCCTTTCAAATCTTGAGTCAAAGTTACCCCCTCGGAAAGGCCAAGAACAAGCCAAAAACTGGATTCTGGATACCGACTACATGCCAACATCACGTTGAACACTTGGCACGAATGTACGTGGTTAGGCCTCATGTTCATCCAGAGAAGTCAGGCTGTCAGGATCCCCATTTTGCAAATGAAAACAAGGAGGCACAGAGAGGTTAAATAACTTGTCCAAGAACACAGAGCCAAGGGGTAGTGAAAACAGAGTCTAAATTCAGGCCCCTACCCCAATCATTCGCTATCCATTCCATACCCTGGTTTATATGTGCTTCAATACTTATTCTCTGAGATTGTACTTCTTCACTTATTTATTGCAGCCTCTTACTTCCTTACTTCAGAGGCTTTTGACTGTCTTGTTCTCTGCCATGTGCCTAGGAGAATTCGGCACAAAATAGGCACTTAATAATCATTCAGGGAATCGGAAGATATCGAATTAACACACTCCAGTTCAGCTCAAGCAAGACAGATATTGGGGTTGGCTGCAGCAAGAGGGAGTTAAGTGAGACTCAAGGAGGAACTTCCAGCACAGCAGTAGGCACAGGCTCTGCCCTGGGAGTCAGGGCTAGAATGGAGGCTGCCTCTCAGATCCTGTGGCTGGGCCGGGCAGGGCCCCTGGATGGGGGCCAGAGCTGCAGGGCTGGGCGTCTGGGGTGGACACAGAAAAGAGGGCTGGTGTCTGAAGCCAGCCAGGAACAACACGAGGAGGCATGAAAACAAGTTGGGTCCCCACCCTCCAGCCTGCACCCACTGGTCCCTCCCTGGAGCTCTGACTACCCAACATTCCAGGCTGGGACAGGGACCTGGACCCCAATTCTGAGAACCCCGCCACAAATTCAGGCCAACCTGGGTTCAGATCCTGATTCAGCTACTTCCTGGCTGTGTGACACAGGGCAAGAGGAACCCCTCCAGGAGCCTTGGTTTCCCCAGCTCTAAACAGAGTTTGCCTGGAAGTTATCAGCAGAAACAGCCAAGAAGCACTGACTGACCACTTGTGCGGTGCATTAATTCAAGGTGGTCCCCAAAGTGGGGGCTGTTATGATGCCATTTCACAGCTGGGGAAGCTGAGGCTCAGAGAGGTGAAGCCACTCACCCAAGGTCACACAGTAGGAAGAGGGATTTGAACCCATGTCACCTGGCTGGCATGGCCCAGGTTTAGCCTCTCTTCGGGTAAAGCACTTAGTACAAGCCCTGACATCCAGTTAGCACTTGAGAAACAACAGCTGTTGTTATTAAGCATTATTCCGGAAACTTCTCTGAGGGGCTCAGGGCAGCGGGTAGCAGACATTCTGCACACCCAGCAAACTCCTTTCCTGGCAGGAGGACTCAACAGTTCCTCTAGGGAGGCTCCCCTTTCCTCCCTGACAGGCTATAGGGCTTGGGTGGGGCTGTTCCACCCCTGGCTCCGGGACTTCCCTGTGAGAATCACAGTGATGAGCACAACACCCAAGTCAGCCAATGAAAGGCAGGTCTGGGATTTTTATTGGAATTATCTGAGCCATGGGGGCTGTTCTGAAACTGAGCTGGAAGGACAGACGCCCCCAGCAGTGGGGCTACCTTCACCAGCTTGTGAATCCCAGGATGAACAGAAAAGAAAAACCCTGAGTTAGGGATCCCTGATGACATCTGAGCACCTGGATCCAGCCCTGCCTGAAGCTGTCTCTAAGTTCCGTGTAAAAAGAAAACTTTTTTTTTTCATTGCTTTAGCTGTGGTGAAATTGGTTCCTTCTACTTACTGATTATACAGGAAAGGTTTTTGCCCAGCAAAATACCTCCTGTTTCTGGTCACTTAAAATGTGTCACATTCAGAGGAAGCCAAGCACTTAACCAAAACCCACTTTTTTTTGCATGATCCCTATCACCCTGAAGGCGGCAGCAGGACTCTCTGGGTTTTGCGGATGAAGAGACAGAAGGTCCGAGAATGATCAGTTTAGGGGAAGGCCAGGACTGTGACTGGTAGGAGGAGGGACTCCCCCACCGGGTCCTCCCCTGCCGGCTGTCACTCACCTGCTGCCCCATCGCAGCTTCGCTCGGTGATGCTGATCTTTTTCACCATATGGACGTGGCCGGTGGACGCGGCAGGCGTGGAGAACGCCGCCTCCACCACCTCGCGGCTGCAGAACACGGGGCTGCTCTCGGCCCCGTTGGACGTTGCCAGGGCCCGCAGGCCCGCCCCGTAGGGCTCCAGGCTCTGGGCGTGCTGGGCAGGGGCCCCAGCGGCCGTGCTGGCCGCCACCTCCACCTCCCGCGGCCCTTCCACCACCCGGACGGTGTCCACGCGGACGGGGCTCTCCCGCGGCGGCCAGGCCTGGGGCTGGGGCTGGGGCTGGGGCTGGGGCTGGGGGTCGGCCCGGGCCTGCGCCGCCTGCAGCTCCTGGAGCGCCTTTTTCAGCTGCGTCTCCAGCACGGCCACCTTGGCCGCCAGCGCCGCCTCCCCGTCGGGCACGCCCAAGTCCCGCTCGCGGACCCAGGTGCCCACGCTCCGGGTCTCGAGGTCCTCGGGGGGCTCCGGGCCGAGCTCGCCGCGGCCCCGGGCTCCGGCGGGGTGGCCCAGAAACTTTTGGCTCTTGAGTTGCACCGCCAGCTGCCGCTTCTCCTCCTGCAGCACCGACAGCTTCACCTGGAGCACGGGGATGAGCTTCACCTGCTCCTCCAGCTGGCGCAGCTTCCGCAGGGCGCCCGCCATCTGCTCGCGCACATAGGCCAGGTGCCCGGCGCTGGGCGCCACCGGCGTGGACAGTCCCGAGCCGCGCGGCGTGGGCGGCGGCAGCCCTACACCCACCAGCGAGCCCGTGGAGCCCGCGGCGCTGGGCGGCGGGGAGCCCGGGCCCGACGGGGCGGCCGCCTGGTCCTCGAGGCGGCGGCGGGCGTCCAGCAGCGTGCGCTCCACGCGCGGGTTGAAGCCGGCGCGGGTCTCCAGGGCGCCGTACTGCGGGTGGAAGCCGCGGCCGCAGTAGGAGTAGGCCGAGTGGCGGCTGTCCCCGCTGGCCGTGGAGCACAGCGACTCGGTGGACGTCCACCAGGAGCCGGGGCCGCGGGGCAGCGAGCCCAGGCGCGGGCGGCGTTGCACGGCCACCCGGCGCAGCGTGTGGCCCTTCTCGATGTCGTCCACGTACTTGAGGAAGTCCAGGTCCAGGCGGAAGCCGTAGGGGGTCTCCACCGAGTAGGGCGGCTCGGCCTTCCCCAGGGGGAAGGTGGGTGGGGAGGCCGGGCCAGGGGTCCCTGTGAGCGAGAAAGGGGGCGCCCCTTATCTCCCGGTTCCCCCTCTAACAGCCTGGCCCCCAGAGAGGTCCCCGGCGCAAGGCCCGCCCCCTACCCGTGACACCCCCCCAGAGCAAGGTCCGCCCCCTATCCCAGATGCCCCCCCACCTCAGGGCAGGACACTGTCTCCCCCCTCGGATGGCCCAGGGCCGTGTCTCCCCCACATGTGACTCCAAGACAAGGTGAGGTCTCCCTTCTGGGGACCTCTCCTCGCTACCCCGCCCCCCTCAGCATAGGAAAGTGTCCTGCCTCTCCCACTCAGGTCTCCCCCAAAGCTCTCCCCCCTCAGACCCTCAGGGCATGGCCAAGGCTCCCCTCAGCCACTGAATCAGGCCCGTGTCTCGCCCCACCCACCCCAAATCCCATCCCCTAGGCAGGGCCCTGTCTCCCTCCCTCAGATTCTCACCCCCCACGCCCCCTCAGCCCGAGGCCTCCCACCCTGGAGACGGCCCCCCTTACCTGGGAAGGGGGCTGGCGCCGGCAGGACTTGGGCCATCCTCTTGTCACAGCTGTTTCTCAGGAGTCACTTGGGGGACTGCAGGTCAGACTGCCTGCAGCACTGGCTGAGGCTTACCTGGGGGCCGGGGAGGGGGGACACAGCCCAAGTCAGGAGGGGACTGCAGCGGGAGGGGGAGATGGCCCTCCCCCCACAGCTGTCCCCACTCAGCCCCCTCCTCCCCTATTCTTGGGGAGAACAGCTCCCCCCCACGCAGGGGTCCAGGGCCCCCTCACACCGCACACCCCACCCAGCTGCGATGTAAGGGCTGGGGGGGCGCGTAAGGGGGGGACGCGGCCTGGAACAAAGAAACCAAACCTCGCCCACCCGCCCGCACATCTGTCCAGCCCCTGGGCAGTCTCCAGCTGTTCCCACAGCCCCACCTCCACGAGGCCCCAGAGCTGGGGGGCTCCACCCTTCCTGTACCCCCTCCCCCACACCCCCAGCCCGGACAGATGAGGGCGCGAATGGGCAGCACAGCCTGCCTGCAAGCATTAAACACAGGAGACACGGCGGGGGGCGGGGGGGGACGACAAAAAGGGGTAGAGCATGGGGTAGGGGACCCCAATGCAGAATGCAGAGCCGGGTCAGGCCAGACCTGGGATGGGGGGTGTAGGGAAAGTGGGGAGAGGTAGCAAGGAGTGAAGCCTTTCCCCTTTATGGAAACAATTTTCTCTAAAAATAAACAGTTTCCCTGCTGGGCTACATAAGAACTTCCTGCCCCCCCAGGAAGCGTCCGACTCGGTGGCTCTGCAGGGATAAGGGACAGGGCAGCGGCCTGGGAAGTTGGAGGGGTGGGGGAGGAAGTAAGAGGGGATGCCCGGAGGCTGCACAGGGGAGGGACAATCAGAGTCTGTCACTAACTCCCCCCACCCCCCAGCCCTGGAGGACGGCCAGGATCCCTTTGTCCCAAACACCAGGCTTGAGCTCCACCAGTCCCTTTTGCTGTCTGACCTCCGACTGTGCTGCTGCTGAAGCCTGGCCCATCCCACCCCAGGATGGGGACCCTCTGGGCCTGCGGGTGCCAGGGCAGCAGGTACCTGTGAGGACGGACCAGGTGGGGCACCTGCTGGTCATGAAGGCGGAACTGGGGCTCCGGGGACCGACGGCCGCCTCCTCACAGCCTGTGTGTCTCTTGCTTAGGGCCTCGGTGTCTCCTTGTCTCTCTGTGTCTCTCTCCACGTCTCTGTGTCTCTCCACGTCTCTGTGTCTCCACGTCTCTCTATGTCTCTCTCCACGTCTCACTGTGTCTCTCTCCACATCTCACTGTGTCTCTCTCCACGTCTTACTGTGACTTTCTCCCTGTCTTTCCCAGTCTCTGCCCTTACTTCTCTTTCCACGCCTGGAATACACAGGCACTGATTGTAGCAAATTTGGTTTGTCCATCTGCCTGGAGGCTCACCCCTTGCCTGCCGACCCCTTTTTCTGAGAGATAAGCAATAGGGAGGAGATCAAAAATATTCTCTGCGGACCTAAGAGAGAACTGGAGGCAGGAAACAGGGCCGAAGACCCTGGCAGCCCCTGGGGGTGCAGAAAGGTGGTGTGAATACAATAAATAACTATAAGAATAATTACAGCAACTCCTTTCATTGCCACACCGCCCCCCCCCCAGGTGGACCGTCTGTCACCTTGCTTTACAGGGGTCAAGTCGCCTGCCCCGGCCCGGTAAGCGGGGAAGTGACCAGAGCTGAACCTAAGCCTGCCACCCCCTCCACAAGCCTCACCCCTCTGCCCATTTCTCAGATCTGCAGACGGAGGTGTGTGTCTGGGGGTGGGGGTATCTCCAGTCTCGTGATGCTCCCTCCCTGGGAGGGGGGGTGGACTCCGGGATGAGGGGAACAGATACCAGATATGGGGGTGTGTGGCGCTGGGAGGTTTAGGAGCCGAGTCCCATCTCCCCCCACCCCCCGGGGACCAGAAGTGGGGGATGCGATAGACACAGAGAAAGTTGACAGGAAACTCCTAGAGGAGACAGGTTGGGCTCTCAAAAAAGGGGCGCCGGGGTCCCAGACAGGACCCACGTGTCCCGCGGGGCCTCCCCAAAGTCACTCCCACCCCCCAATCAGGCCTGAACGTCTCTGGGGTCTTCCGGCCCCATTCCCCCCACCGCTCTCCCCACCGCTGCCCCCACCTCTCCGGAGTCGGGGGTGAAGGGGACCCCGCCCCGTGCAGGGAGGGGCGGGGCCTGCGGGGTCCCCGGCTAATGGCAAACAGCTGCGGCTCCCCACGCCGGCCCAGCCGCCAGGCCGAGGCCCAGCCCGGCCGCCTTCCCGCCGCCTGGGGCCTGGCTCCGGCCCGGGGGAGGGACAGGGGGGAACGGGGTGGGGGGAACAGGGTGGGGGGAGAGGAGCCGAGGGGAGGCAGCCACGGGGGAAAGGGGCAGGGCGAGAGGTCCGGACGGAAGGGACTGGGAGAGGCAGGTACGGGGTCGCAGATGGGGAGGGGACAGAACCCTCCGAGTCCGGGAAGTTTGTGCAGAGATGGTGGAGTTGGAGGCAGCGGAGGGAGAGCCCCGCGGGGTGGTGCCCGGGGCTTGGAGGTGGGGTGGGGGGTGGGGGACCCACTCTCGAACCCCGAATCGGCCTCGAACCCCGACCCGAACCCGGGTCCTACTCACCTAGCGCGCTCCGGCCGCCGCGGTCCCCGCGTCCCGCCGCCCGCGAGTCCTCCGCGCGCCGCCGCCCGTCCGGCTGGCCCCGCCCCGGGCCCGCCCACCAGCCCGGCCCCGCCCCCTAGCCCGGCCGCGGCGGGGGTTGCTGCGGGGTGGTTGGCGGAGGGGTTTTTTTGTTTTTCGGGGGGAGGGGATGGAGCAAGCGGGCTCACCTGGATGGCAGGTGCGTGCGTGCGTGCGCGCGTGCGGGCCAAAGGTCTGGCCTCGCTCCCCCCACCCCATGGTTCTTGGGGCAAGATACCCCCCACCACCAAGCTCCCGACACCCCCCCCCGCCCTTTGCGCTGTCCTCCCCCGCCCGCGGCCTCTGGGTCTCTGCGGGGGGCGGATCGGCTCCGCGGCGGGAGCGGGCGGGGCTGGCCGGGGCCCAGCTCGGGGAGGGCGCGCGGAGGGCGGGCGCGGCGGCGGCGGGAGGTCACCCTTCCCCCAGGCAGCCCAGGACTGGAGGCGTCCCGGCGCAGGCCTGGTCCGGGGTGGTGTGACGGCCGTGGGGCGGGGCCGGGGGCGAAGAGGCGGGCGGGTGGGGGTACGCGGCTCCGTGGGAATCTGAACGCGCTGTGGCTAAAGCCTGGCCTCAAATCCCAGCCCCACCAAGGTTTTATATCGCAGTGCCTCAGTTTCCCACCTGGAAAATAGGGACACCGACAAGATCCAGTGTCCCCAGCATTTGCAGATTTCTGCAAAAGAAAAGGATTTCTTTTGCAGAAATCCTTTAAGCAGCATTCCACCTTTTTGCTGTTCCCGGAGTCATTTGGTACAGGCATTCAGCTAGAGGTTGATAAATGTTACTCTTGTTTGCCATGGCACGTGACATTATTTGCATGTTGCCTCCCTCCCTAGAAAGTCACCTCCCAGAGGACAGGAATTTGGGGCTGTGATTGTCACTGTTGTGTCTGCAGCCTCCAGTGACCACACAGTACGGGTTGCTTATGAAAATCATTTTAAATTAGGAAAAAAAGTAGAAAGCATCAGTGCACTCAGACAAGGACAGACAGACCAGGGGAATAGAGGGCCCAGCCCTGTTGGCTCCATGGCCGTCCCAGGAAGGCACACAGTTGGCTGGTGTGGGTTCCTCTGGGTGTGGATTCAGCATCCCCACCCACGGGCTCAAAGGTCTGTCTTCCGAAAACTTGCTCTGTTCAGGGAGTTCCTAGGGGAAGAAAGAGGCAGGTCAGGACGGCCCCCAGACTTCCAATTCTTGAGTATTTCCAGCCGGCACTGCCTCTTATCCCCGAAGGATCCTTCTAGGACCTCCCCAGCCTCTTTCCATCTATTCTGGCTGCAGTCAGACAGATTCTCTCTTGGAATCCACCATAGGACCTCCAAATCACCCCCATTTGACAGATGGGGAAACTGAGGCCCGGAAAGAAGAAACCACATGTCCAGGAAGGGATGCAGTCAGGACTGGAAATGGCTCCCCAGAGCCTGCAGTGCATCAGCCGACGAGACCTGCTGCACATGCTCTGTGGATGGCAGCCCCTACGCTGTGTCTGTCTCTCCCCATCCCCTTTTGCCTTCTCTAGGGTGGGTGACCAGGGCCTGGCACCTGAGGCCGGGCGTGGCTGGTGCCAGCCGCTGGGGCAGGCGCTGGGTGAGCAGGGGCTGCAGAGCCTCCCGCAGGCGGCAGTAATGGCGCTCCAGTTCCCGGTGGTATTCCTTCTGATCCGGGCCAATCAGGGCTTTGTTTTTCCGCAGTGCATCCTCACACCTGAGGATCAGAGAGCAGGGGGTGCTCAGAGGCAGGACCGCAGGTGGGGGGTGGGGGTGAGAAATGTCTATAAATGGGGGCCGGGCCTACTTCTTGCAGAAATCCTTGAAACACAGCCGCAGCTTGTTGTGATGCCTGAAGAGCTTGGGGTCTTCTGGGATCTCCGTCAGAAATACCTGGGCCACCTCCAGGGGCCCCTGTTGGATGAGAGGGGGTGGTAAAGGCCCCTGCCTGGCCCCCAGCCTCCCTCGGGCTGCCTGCCCACCCCTGCCAGCCGTGCCTGGTTCACTGTGGGCCCCACGGAGCCCTGTAGCACCATCTGCAGCATCTTGGCATCCGGCGGGTCCTGCTCGGTGGCGAAGGCCAGCTCCCGCGTCTTCTTCTGCATGTCCTCAATGGCCACCTCTACCGGTGTCAGCACGGTCTGTGGGGCAGGGGGAAGGGGCGAGCCCGTGCTGGGGTCTTCAGGTGATCAGGCCCAAGCTGGCCCCAGGGCGGCTCAAACCCCAGGTGGGTGCTCGGACCAGCCTTGGGGCTACTGGGTCTGGGGTCTCCAGGCCTCCCTAGGTTGGAGGTAGAAGTTTGAGTCTGCCGATTGGGGCCTGGAGGTTGCAATCTGGGGTCCTCATACCTCCTCTCTCTCTCTCTCTCTCTCTTCCCCCTCCCCGGGCCTGGAGCCCCGCCCACCACCGCCCCGGCCCCGCCCACCTCCTCCCGGTGGCACACGCGGATTCTCGTCTTGATGTAGGGGAAGGCGTGCGCCGTGCTAAGCAGAGTCTTGCGCTTGTGCTGCTCTGGCAGCTCCCCGTGCGCCCGGCCGTCGGGGGTGAAGGGGGTGCAAAAAAGGAAGGTACGCAGGCCGTAGTTGCGGTCGAAGTAGGTCACCCGGTCCTTGAGCTCGTAGGTGTCGAAGTAGGGTTCCACGTAGGTGATCTGGATGTAGGCCTGGGCGCCGGCGGGGCGCAGGTGTGAGGGCTCCGCCGCCCGGATGCGCACAGCCGGACCCCCCCCACCTCCCCGCAGGGCCCCAGGCCTGGATAAAGGGGATCGGGACTTCCCTGCATGGGGGTTGGGTGGAGGGGCTTTGAATTGGGGGTTCCCAGGTCTCCCCATGTCTTCGTGTTTGGGAATCCCCTGAGGAAGGGGCTTTGGGGTTCCCTAGGGAAATGGGATTGGGGGTTTCCCAGACAAATCAGGAAGTGGTCTTTGGAGACTCCGTGAATATAGGATTTGAGGGTCCCCCCGGGGCGATGGTGGGAGCCCCTCCTCGCTCACCTTCTGCGGCTCGAGCTTGGACTTGTCCACAGGGTTCGAGTCTTTGATGATCGCCACCAGGCCCTCCCCGAACCGCTCCGTGTAGAACTCCTAGGGACACGGGGCTCGCGTGGGGGCCCCGCGCAGGTGCAGCCGCGCCCCCGCCCCGCCCGCACCCACCGCCAGGACGTGCCTCCAGCCGGTGGGAGATCTCGGCCAGCTTCGTGATGGACGGCTCCTTGTACACGAACTCCTGCTCGTCCAGGTCCCCGAAGCGGGCGCCGTAGAAGCCCACCCGGAAATACGTCCCGAACACGCGCTGGGGCTGCGAGAAGGGGCGGTTGTTACGGGGGGGGGGGGGGGACCCCTTTGAAGAGCTCCCTGCCCTGGGGGGGGGGGTGCCCTGATCCTCCCAGGGCCCCGCAGGCAGGATGCAGGGAGAAGCAAAATGGGGAAGAGAGGAGGGGGATGCAGAGAACCCTGCTGTGGGGGACCCCAAGAATATTGGGCCATGGGCACAGGCCGGGGTGTCTGAGGATATCGGGGTGTGGGCATGGGCAGGGGGACCCTGACCACCACCACCGAGTAGCCCATTGGTTTTTATCCCTAACTTTTCTGTACCACCCCCAAATCTGTGACTTCATCTAATACTAGCATCCCCAGTGTCCGTATTTCCTGCCTGCCCTGGGCGGTACTCCATGGACTGGATCCCAATAGGAAGTTAGGATTGAGGCTGTAGTGCTTATAGCCGTGTCCCTAAATATCCACGGGGCTGGATATACAGCAGGCACACACTAAATGCTTGAGTGGCCAAGGAAAGGCATGGCGGTGTCTGGCTCTGGCTCCCTTGTTGCTGGCCATCTCCCTAACTTCCTCCCACCCCTGGCCACAGCCCTAAGTTAGGAAGGAGGACCCCACCCCAGGAACTCCCCCACACACACCAGAAAACAAGAGGGGCAGATCCAGCTCACTCACCACGGCAGATCCGGGCACAATGGGGCAGTCATGGTGAAAGGGGGGGGGGGGGCAGAGAGAACAAGTCATGGAGAGGTCAGAGGTCAGACTCCCCACCCCCCCACCCCTGATTGTGCTGCCCTGTGAGGTCCACTCCACAGGTTGAGGGAGGGGGATTTGGGGAGGGGACCTGCCCGCCTCTCCCAGACCCTGTGCAGCCCGCCAGCCTGGACTCTGGGTTCCTGCCATCTTTGGCCAGAAAAATTCTCCCCAAACTAGGAGATGCCTAAAAATAGACCCAAGTGGAGGAGAGGCGGGAGGTGGCAGTTGGGGGGTGGTGGTGTATGAACCAGAGATGTGGAGCAGAGATTCTGGGGTGGGGTGGGGGGGAGAAGGGAGAGACAGAGACAGGGAAAAAGAGACAGAGACAAAGCGAGACAGAGATTGGGGGGGGGGGGAGACCAAGAGGCACAAAGAGACAGAGGCAGACAGAGTGATGAGGGAGGGAGTCAGAGCTGCCCTCCCCTTCCACCAAGCAGTGACCGAGCTGGCCCTGCCCGGGGAGGGCCATCTCTGGAGAGCTCCCAGCTGGGTGAGTCACAGGCTCAGATGCTGCCCTTGAGGTCTTGGGGGGGGGGGTTTGCGTCATTGCCTACCAAGCCCAGCCCCTGCAGTGACCTGGGAGGCCATGCTCCTCTGGCGCCCCCTGGTGGTCTCTGACCACTGCCGGCCAGAGGCGTGGCCACCAGGGTTGACTCACCTCCCAGCCAGAGCTCTGTAGGGAGAGAAAAGCCAAAGTCAACCAAGCCCACCTCGGTGCAGCCAGGGCTGAGGAAGTGGGGTCTGGGGAGGGAATCCTGGGCCCCACCTGGTGCATGATCTTGGTGAAGGCCTCCTGCAGTTTGCCATGCACAGCGGCCAGCTTCTTGTAGTCACGATGGGCTTCCAGAATGGGGGTAAGGGTCTTGTATACCTCATTCACTGCCTCGTAGAGCCCACCCTGGGGGTGGGGAAGGGGTGGGGAAGGGGTGGGGAACCCATCAGGATTCCCGGCCCCCTTCCAGCACAACCCTCTCCTGCCTGGAGCTCCTACCTCCCCTCTGTGTCCCCGTCTCCACAGCACCCTCCTCCAGGAAGCCCACCCTGATCACTCCACTCCAGATGGGGCACTAGCCTTTCCACGCGTTCTCCTCAGCCTTTTCCTTGTGAGTTTACCGAGTGTGCTCCCTATGTACCAGAAGTTGTGTTCATCTGCATTTTACCCCATCTTCCCTCATCAGCATGAGAACCGTGCTTTCTTCCCCCGTTCTCCAGAAGGGAGATGGAGTTTTAGGGACTTGGAGGGGCTCCCCATAGCCAGGACCCAAACTCCGACTCTTCCGACCTGGTGCCTATTCCTTTGACACCCAACTGCTTCCCAGAACGGGTCAACAATCACTGGTCATTGTCTACACCCCTGCCCCCAGCTGGCACCAACATCAGTCCTGGCTCCCGGCCAGTGTCCTGGGATGTTTGTTGACTGACTGTCAGAATGTCTGTGTCCACCCTTTGAGAATCCAGCAGAAAAAACAACAATGAAAACATCACAGGAGGGGTAATGGGTCTTGTTTTGTGGGTGCCTGATAGGGTGCATTAAGAGAAGCTGGTATCACTGAAAAAAGAATGTCATTGGAAAATATGGCCCTGACTGTGATCTGGCCCCATCATCTAAATACCAGTTTCCATAAATGCAGGGACCCGAGGAACAGGAAGAGTGACACCATAAGGACATAACCAGTCCAGCCCAGGCCAATTAACCCACTGGAACAAAGCCCCTGGATCCCCACCAAGTGGAAAGAAACCAATTGCCTTCATTCAGATGAGTGACAAGTTAGAAAGAAAAACTGGAGGAAAAAATTCCTCTACCTCAATGGAAAATCAAATAAAACGTTCAGGTCTTAACCTCTCAAAAAAATGCATAAAGCTCTTATTTTAAAAGGGGGAAACTGGGAACAGATTCCCAAACTGTTTTTTTTTTTTTTTTTAAGATTAAAAGAGACCTCAAAGTGTTTTGCAAGAAGATGGCAGAGTATAGGAAGCTCCAGGAATCAGTCCCTCCACCAAAACAGCTACTGAACAGGCAGGGACTGTCTGGATCACCTCTTTTGAAAGTCTGGAGTCTAATGGGACACTGTCCAGCATCCAGGGAAGAGCTGGAGGAAGAACCTGGTAAACTGTCATAAATAACGAATTTCAAGCCTCTCCTGCCCCCCATATAGCAGCTCCCACCCCCCACCCCCAGCCATAGCTGGCAGTGGTGGGGACTGCAGACTGGGCTCCCGGTGCAGCCTGCTGGTGGCAGGCTGTGCTATCAGGTATGTGCTCTGATTGCTGATCCTTGCTTTGGATTAGGTACTTCAATTGCCTCAGGGGCCACTGTTCCAATTACCCCCACCCAGGGAAAAGGGGCAGGAAAGTATTAAAGAGGCCGCACCTTTGTTTGTTTTTTTTCCTTTTCTCTTTCCATTCCCCAGTGGAAGCACAAATAGTTTGGAAAAGTCACAAATGAACAACTCTAGTCCTCAACAAAAGCAAGAAACTGAGTGGCTGCAGAGGAGTGGGAGAATGATATTTCCAAAGCTATAACAACATAATACTCAGAATGTCCAGTTCTCAATAAAAAATTGCAAAACACAGAAAGAAGAAGGAAAGTCTGGCATAAAAGAATGTGCCAGAAACCATCTCTGCAGAAGCTCATTTGTCAGAGGCTTTAAATCAACTGTCTTAAATATGTTCAATGAGCTAAAGGAATCCACATATACACAGAACTAAAGGAAATTAGGAAAAGGCTGCCTGAACAAAATAAAGAGGTAGAAATTATAAACAGAACCAATGGAAATGTTGGAGCTGCTAAGTACAGTAACTGAAATGAAAAACACAACAGATGGGTTCAACAGCAGATCTGAACAGGCAGAAGAAAGGGAGCAACAAACCTGAAGACGAAGATAATGGGGATTATCCAGTGTGAGGAGCAGACAGAAAAAATAATGAAGAAAAATGAAGAGAGCCTGAGGGATGTGTAGGACAGCATCGAGGATACAAGAAGGACCACAGAAGGAGAAAAGGCAGAGAGAGTGTTTGAAGAAATCATGACTGAAAACTTCCCAGCTCTGATGAAAGATGTGAATACAACGCATCCAGGAAGCTCAACAAACTCCAAGGATAGATTCTAACTGATCGGCATCATGACACGTTATAGTGAAATGGTTAAAATCGATAGACAAAGAAAGGATTTTGAAAACGGCAAGAAAGAATCAACCTGTCACAGACAATGGATTCATTAATAAGGTTAACAGCAGAATTTTCATCAGAAATCATGGCAGCCAGAAGACAATGGCATGACATACTTAAAACCCTTACAGAAATAAAACTGTCAACCAAGAATTCTACATCCCACAAAATTATCTTTCAAAAACAAAGAAGAAAGGAAGGCATTTACAGCTAAACAAAAGCTGAAAGAATTCATTACCAGAAGACCTGTCCTACCAGAAACGTTAGCAGGTGTCTTTCAGGCTGAAATAAGACGACACTAAAAAGTAACTGGAAGCCATAAGAAATAAAGAATACTAGTAAAGGCATCTACGTAGGTAGATTAAAAAGCTTGTATTATTACACTTTCAGTTTGTGACTCCTTCACCCCCACTTATGACTTACAGGAAAAGGTGTGAAATAACATTTTAAATCTATGCCAATGGGCATGCAATGTATAAAGATGTAACCTGAGCCAATCACAATATAAGGGGGAGGGGAGGAAATATATAAGGAGTACAGAGTTTGTATACTGTATTATTATTATTATTATTATTTTTTGCATGGGCAGGCACTGGGAATTAAACCCAGGTCTCCAGCATGGCAGACGAGAACTCTGCCTGCTGAGCCACCATGGTCCACCCTGGAATGGCTTTTAAAAAGGGAATTTAAAAAGTTACAAGTTTACAGTTCTAAGGCCATAAATATGTCTTAACTAAGGCATGCAGAGAAAGATACCTTGGCTCAAGGAAGGCAGACTGGGGAAGGCAAGTGGCTGGCATCTGCTGTTCCTTGTTCTCGTTTCCAATGCATCCAGCTTCTGATGCCAGTGGTTTCCTTTTCAAGCATTTGTGGGCCTTCATGTAGCTCCTCTGGGACACAACTCTGAGTTCTGGCTTGCTTAGCATCTCACGGGAAGACACATGGTGATGTCTCTGGCCTCTGCCTAGGCATCTGCTCTCTCTGTCGGCACTCCAGGCATCTCCAAACATCTGTGTTTCTGTCAGCTCTGAAGCAACTATTCTCCAAGCATCTGCATCTGAGGTTTCTCCAAAATGTGAGCTCTTTTAAACTAATCAAGACCCGAACCTAGAATGGGTGGAGTCACATCTCCATCTATTCAAAAGGCCACACCCACCATTGCATGGGCCACACAATCTAATCAAAAGCTTCCACCCTACGATATTGAATCAGGATTAAAGGAAATGGCTGCCCCTACAATATTGGATCAGGATTAAAACATGGCTTTTCTGGGGTACATAATAGTTTCAAACTGGCATATTCCACCCTGTGGATGCCAAAAAAAAAAACGTTCTTTCCATATACGAAATATTCTCTCCATCACCACATCACAAAAGCCTTAAACCATTTCAGTAACAACACAAATATCATACAAAGTAAAAAATAGTACAAAATCTCATCAAAGTCAGCTACAGGCCAGGTCTGCTCTAAAGTCAACATTCTCCTCTGGCTCCGGACCATGAAACTCAGAACAGGTTATCTGCTGTCCATATACAAAGGAGAGACAGACATAGGATACGTTTCCATTGCCATAGGGAGAAACTGAAAGGTCAACAGGGGTCACCAGACCAAAACATTTCCGAAAACCCTGCAGGGCAAACTCCTTTGGATTTCAAAGTCTGAGAGTCATTTATCCGTGGGGCTTTAGAAAGTGGCATCTCACCCTTTCCAAGGGTCTAGCAGCAGCCCTGCTTTCTCCAAAAGCTGGGGTGAGGACTGCAAGACTGGGGCTCGCTGAGGGACCACCTTTCTCTTGGCTCCACCCTCTCCAAGCATCAGAGCAGCACCCAGGATCTCTGCCATCTCCATCTCGGCACACTCAACCCCTCCAGAACAACGGGGTGGCAGCCAGGCTCTCCCCAGTTCTCAGTTTTGTGCTCCTTCTCTCCAATGCCTGAGGTAGCACAGCTTCTCTTGAGCATAAGGTGAAAGGCCCACACTCTGACTCTGGAGCAAACTTTCTCTCCAAGTGCATGGGTGGGTCCGCTCTCCTGGCCTGAGATTTCTTGGCTCCAGACCTTAGCTTCCATTGTTCTGAGTTTGAAGTCATTTTTCCTTCAATTTGTCCCATTCTGTCCCTTTTAGTCCAGACTGGCAGTGGTTCCATCTATACAGATCCCACAATACTCTTATGGTTTTCTATGCAGTATGCATAAACATCAGACAATAGAAGCTTCCACAGATCCTTTCTGGATAACTCCATCTCCAATTCTGCCTTTTCCTGAAACGGCTGACTGTTTCCGTATTTGGTTAAATCCACACGTGGGGCACTGGGGTCTCCCTTTTTGGAAGCCCCAAATTTTCCAGACCATTAATTTCTGTTTTCTCTGTACCCAAGAGGTCAGTTCTCAACTCATCTCCTTCCTCTCACATTTACTATAAGCTGCAAGGAGCTGCCAGACTCCATTTTCCACATTTAGTTTGGAAGTTTCTTCTGCTAAATATCCAAGTTCATCACTCTCAAATGCTGCCTTCCATCTATAAAGAATGCCTTCCTTCCAGTTTGTAATGACATGTTCATCATTTCTGTCTAAAGCCTCATCATAAATATCCTTAGAGTTCACCTTTCCACCAACAGTCTCTTCAAAGCCTGCTCTATAAACTCCTCATAACTCTTCCAGAATCTTCCCCTTATTCATTTAAAAAGCCGTTCCAACATGTTAGGTATTTGCAAACCACAGCAGCACCCTATTTCTCCAGTACCAAAATCTGTATTCGTTTGTTAAAGCTGCAGGAATGCAATATACCAGAAAAGGAACGGCTTTTAAAAAGGGGAATTTATTAAGTTGTGAGTTGACAGTTCTAAGGCCATCGTCCTAACTAAGGCATCTAGAGAAATATACCTTGGTTCAAGGAAGGCTGATCAAGGAAGGCACGTAGCTGGCGTCTGCTGGCCCTTGTTCTCAGTTCCATTGCTTTCAGCTTCTGATGCCAGAGGTTTCCTCTCTAAGCATCAGTGGGCCTTCACTTAGCTCCTCTGGAACACAACTCTTGGTTCTGGCTTGCTTAGCATCTCATGGGAAGGCATATGGGAAAGCGTTCCATGCGAAAGCATCTCATGGAAAGCCCTGCTGGGCTCTGCCTGCATATAGGATCTGCTCTGTCGGAACTCAGCATTTTCCAACATCCGTGTCTCCGTCAGCTCTGGAGCAACTGTTCTACAAGCATCTGCATCTGAGCTTTCTCCAAAACGTGAGCTCTTTTAAAGGACTCCAGTAAACTAATCAAAACCCACCTAGAATGGGTGGAGTCAAATCTCCATCTATTCAAAAGGCTACATCCATAAATGGGCATGTCACACCTCCATGGAAATAATGCATTCTAGTTTGCTAGCTGCTGGATTGCAATACACCAGAAATGGAATAGCTTTTTAAAAAGAGGAATTTAATAAGTTGCCAGCTTACAATTCTAAGGCTGAGAAAATATCCCAATTAAAGCAAGTGTATAAAGATGTCAAGATTAAGGCACCAACAAGAGGTTACCTTCACTCAAGGAAGGCCAATTGAAGTTCAGGGATTTTCTCTCAACTGGAAAGACACATGGTGAAGATGGTGACATCTGCTAGCTTTCTCTCCAGGCTTCTTGTTTCATGAAGCTCCTCTGGGGGCATTTTCCTTCTTCATCTCCAAAGGTCTCTGGCTGCCTGCGCTCTGACTCTCATCATTCTGAAGCTTTCTCCAAGTGCTTCCTCTTTTAAAGGATTGCAATAAAGTAATCAAAACCCACCTGGAATGGGTGGAGTCACATCTCCCTCTAATTAATCCCCGTAATTGGGTAAGTCACCTCTCTGAGGAGATAACCTAATCAAAAGATTCCAACCCATATTATTGAATAGGGATTGAAAGGAACAGTTGCTCCCAAAATTGGATTAGGATTAAAGCATGACTTTTCTAGGGTGCATAAATCCTTTAAAAGCAACACATAATCTAACCAGAAGTTTCCACCCTACAATATTGGATTAAAACATGGCTTTTCTGTTTTATATAATAATTTCAGACTGGCACTTGTACTACTGAAACTAGGCTGTTACTAGCAGAATTATGTTGTCATTGGTTTAAGATGTTTTGGTTTTTTTTGGTTTAAGATGTTATTGGAATAAGAAGGTAACCACGAGAAAATACAGAGAAAAGGAAAGAAGAAGGACTTAAAATGGTACACCACAAAAAGGCAACTAAATACAAAACATGTAGTAGTGGAATAACCGCAATGGATCTTTAGATTTTACACCAAAAGCACAAGCCACAAAAAAAACCCAGATAAAATGGATCCCAAAAGTAAAAACTTTTGTGCATCAAAGGACATTAGCAAGAAAGTGAAAAGACAACCTACAGAATGGGAAAAAAAAATATTTGGAGAAGATATTTCTATACCAATGTTCATTTTGTAGCACTGTTCACAATAGTCAAAAGGTGGAAGCAACCCAAGTATCCATACACAGACAGATGGATAAACAAAATGTGGTTTATCCAGACAAGGGAATATTATTCAGCCATCAAAGGAAGTGAAGTGCTGATATAGGCTACAGTAACACGGATGAATCTTGAAGACATCATGCTGCGTGAAATAAGACATACACAAAAGGACAAATATTATATGAGCTCTCTTACATAAAATTCTTAGAGCAAGAAAATTCACAGAGGCGGAAAGCAGAATAGTGGTTAAAAGGGGTCAGGGTGGGGGAACTATTGCTAAATGAGTATGAGTATTGGTTTATGATGATGAAATCATCTGGAAATAGCAGCAAAAGTTTCTCTGTATTGTAAAGGTACTTAATGTCAAAGAACTGCCCACTTAAAACGCTTGCAGTGATTTTTATGTTATGTATATTTTGCCACAATTAAAAATAAAACTTAAAAGAAAAAAAGAGGCTTCAGCAGCATGCCAGCCTTGTGTGGGACTTATATGAATTCAAACCCACCAACCACAAAAAGATAAATATTTTTTGTATTGAGATTAAAAGCTATGAAAGAACTATGGTTTCCTTAGTCACGTGTGAAAACAGTTTTGCAAAAGGGTCTTTATCAGCAGGGGATGCCCACGGAGGGGTCAGAGGGTGCGATGGCCAGCTACCTGGGATTTGTTTTAAACGGGAGCCTCTCGGATTCAAAGGGTCCCAAAATCTGTTAAAATGCGGGGCCTGATCTGCCCTGATGAAGAGGGTAAAGAGAGAAGCTGCAGGGCTTGGTGCCCCCACGGAAGCTTTGAACAACCAGTAAGAACTGGCAGAAACACCTTTCTCAAAGCTCCAGAAAACGATGAAAGGACTGGTGATAGGGCCAATGCTAAATTGAGAAAAAGGCTACTTAAAAACTGGGTGCAAGGCAAAGCACTGCAAAGGAGGGCCAGAACAATCAAAGGCTGTTTTCGAGCTCCTTGAGAAGTATGCCTCATTTGCATAGGGGTTCGCTCTGCAAAAATTCCCCTCCCCAGAAAAACAGAGCCACAAACAACTTGGGGAATGAGGCCCCTACTTCCCCCAGCAAAGGTTAATGCCAAAAGAATGCTCGATCAACATTCTTCCTCCATCCTTTTAAGTACTTTTTTTTTTTTATATCTTTTTTTTACATGGGCAGGCACCAGGAATCGAACCTGGGTCCTCGGGCATGGCAGGCAAGCACTCTTACCTGCTGAGCCACCGTGGCCCTCTCCATCCTTTTAAAAAACAAAGGGAGGAGATGTTGGGGACAATTAAAGTAACATGTATAAATTCCACCCTCAGCAATGCTGGAAACATGTAACATGGCTGCCAGGGCTGAGACAAAGAACAGCCTAAGCTATAATTTGCTTTCTTCACGGAAGTAGTAATAGTTTACACCAAAAAAACTAACTGTACATCTGCCCTCCACCCTAACAACAGCAGTCACCAATCCCAAATCATCCCTTTATCCTTATTCACCCAATTAGAGATCGCCGCCTATCCCTACTGCTACCCTCTCTCCTAGAGTATATATATACCCGGCCTTTTCAATAAACTTTTGCAGCTTGATCAGAATATTTGTCTTGCTGTCATTCTTCATGTCTCTTGTCCCATACCATTCCTCCCTTACAGGACTTAGAGCCTCGGTTGATCATCCTGCGGGCCGGGACAGAGCAGGGTCCAAACTGGGAACATGTGTTTCTGGCTTGAGGGACTCACCATCCCAGAGCTTGCCCCGTGGGTACAAAGCTCCCCTACGGAATGCTCTGGGACAGAAATCAAGTCCTGCTGCCTGGGGCAAAGGATTGCAGACTTAGAACGCATACTGCAATACTCAAGACCATGAGGAAACTGTTTTCTAGGGAAGAGGGGACATTTGGAACCATGTAAACGGGGGAATTTTAGGGCCACATGTGCATGCTGAAGAAAAGATGCATCAACAGAAAGTGAGGCCCCTATGCTTTGGCCTGGAGCTGTTTTCTAAACTCATTGTATGGATAAGCCTTGAAGGAGACCACTCACTCAGGCCAACCTAAAAAGACTGGGAAAGGTGTTTTCTTTTTCTTTTTTGTTTAGCTCCTGGCATTCAAGGAAAGTCCTGCCATAACACTACTCGCATGCAAGCTGAAGGAGCAGGCACCTCAGAGTCTAAATTCCAGGGATAACACATGAAATATCAAAATGTCCATGTTTCAACAGAAGGTTACAAAATATACAAAGAAACAGGAAGTGGTGGCTCAGGCAAAGAAGATTAAAGCATTAGAAACCATCAGTGAGGAGGACCAGACCTGGGATATATCAGACAAAAGCTTTTTTTCTTAAAAAAAAAATGCTCAAAGCACTAAAGGAAAACATGGACAAAGAACTAAAAGAATCAGGAAAATGATAGGTGAACCCAAAGAGAAAATAAATAGAGGTGGAAATTATGAAAATGAACCCAACAGAGCTGAAGAACACAATAACAGGAGTTTAAAATTCCCTACAGGGGTTCAACAGCAGATTGGAGCTGGCAGAAGAAAGAATTGATGAATTTGAAGATAAGGCAACTGAAATTACCCAACTGAGGAGCAGAAGGAGAAAGAATGCAGAAAAGGGAACAGAGCCCAAGGAACCTGTGGGACACCCTCAAATGTACCAATGTATGCATTGCAGGGAGTCCCAGAAGGAGAAGAGAGAAAGGGGCAGAGAGAATTTTCAAAGAAAAGATGGCTGAAAACTTCCCAAATTTAATGCAAGACATGAAAGCACACATCCAAGACACTCAATGAACTCCCAACAGTATAAACTCAAAGAGACCCACGCTACACTGTTACAATCAAACTGTCAAATGCTAAAGATAAAGAGAGAATTCTGAAAGCAGCAAGAGAGAAGTAATATGTTACATACAAGGGAATGTCAGTAAGATTAAATGCCAATTTCTCATTGGAAACCATGGAGGTAGGAAGGCAGTGGAATGGCACATTTAAAGTGCTAAAAGCAAAAACTTGCCAACCAATAATTCCCTATCTGGCAAAACTTTCAAAAATGAGGGAGAAATTGACATTCCCAGATAAAATAAGGCTGAGGGAGTTTGTTACCACTAGACCTGTCCTACAGGAGATGCTAAAGGGAGCTCTGCAGGTTGAAAGATAAGGACACTTAGACAACTGATAGAGACCATACAAAGAAATAAAAATCTCCAATAAAGATAATGATATGGGTAAATATAAGCACCAGTACTTTTTTTTTCTCTTTTGCATGGGCAGGCTCTGGCAATCAAACCCAAGTCTCCAGCATGGCAGGTGAGAATTCTGCCACTGAGCCACCGTTGCACCGCCATAGCGCCAGTACTTTTGTATTTTGGGTTTATAACTCCATTCTTTACTTCCTACAGCATCAAAAAGGCAAATGCATAAAATATAATGATAAATCAGCAGTTTTAGGCTCATCATATATAAGCATCGTTTGTGGTAAGATTACCTAAAGGTGGACAGAGGAGTATAGAAATAACTTGTGTATACTGCTGAAGGTGAGTTAATAGCAAAGCAAAGGAGATTGTTATAGATTTAGGATGTTAAATTTAAGCCCCCTGGTAACCACAAAATATCAGAGAATATGCAAAAAAGTCACAGAGACAGAAAGTAGAATACAGGTTACAGGGCTGGGGGGAAGCGGCAATGGGGAGTTTCTGTTTGGAGTAAAGGGACAGTTCTAGTGATGGATTGTGAATGCGATGAATCCCATTGATGGTCTGCTTGGGAGAGGTTGGGATGGGAAGATTTATGTCATATTCATGTTTCCACAATAAAGAAAAAAAAAGAGAAAGAGACACAAAAGAGGTGACAATTAAATGCAATACATTACGCTAAATGGGAGCTAAAGATAGAAGGAAAAAAAAAGGCTCAGAGGGACTGTGCTGGTTTGAAACTGTTATGTACCCCAGAAAAGCCATGCTATTTTAATCCAATCTTGTGGGTGTAGACTTACTGTGGGTGGGACCTTCTGACTAGGTTGTTTCCATGGAGATGTGACCCTACCCATTCAAGGTAGGTCTTCATTAGTTTATTTTTTAAAGAACTCACAGAGACAGAGCCCAGAACCAACCCAAAAAGAACAGAGATGAAACCAGAACGCAGACAGTTGGAGATGCAGACAGAAATACCCCAGGTGCTAAGCAAGGACTCACAGAAATAGCCAGAACCTGGAGAGAGCCAAAAGAAGCTAAGAGATGAAATCCAGGGTTTGCCCTGGAGAAGCTAAGTGAGGACACACAGATGGTTACAGAGAAAACCACTGGAATCAGAAGCTGAAAGCAACAAACTAGGTGCAAGGGACTTAGATGCCAGCCATGTGACTTCCCAGCTGACAGAGGCGTCCCAGATGCCAGTGGCTTTTCTTGAGTGAAGGTATCCTCTTGTTGGTGCCTTAATTTGGACATTTTTATCACTTGAGAATTGTGAACTTGTAACCTGATAAATCCCTTTTGTAAAAGCCAATCTATTCCTGGTATATTGCATTCCATCAGAATAAGCAAACTGAAACAGGGACATTAGAAAAAACTGGACTAAAGAACATCAGTGTTAAATCAATGCTCGATTTCTCGAACTTGATAACTGCACTTGAGGTGGTTACATAAGCGAATATCCTTTGTTCACAGGAAATGTACATAGTTCAAGGAGTATGATGTGTGCAGCCTACTCTCAAATGTTAGAGATGGATGGATGGATAGAGAATGATACGGCAAAGGAAGCAAAATGTTAAAGCTGATGGATCTGGTTATCTGGGCATGTGGGGGAAACTGGAGTTCTCTGTACCGGGATTGTTTTTGTTTGTTTGTTTGTTTGTTTGTTTGTTTTTCTGCATGGGCAGGCACCGGGAACCGAACCCAGGTCTCCAGCACGGCAGGTGAGAACTCTGCCTGCTGAGCCACCGTGGCCTAGGGACTGTATTACTTTTGCAACCATGCTGAAAGTTTGACATAATTTCAAAATAAAAACAAAAAACAATGCAGGCCTAATTCAGAGGGCTGGGGGCGGGACTCAGGACTCTGCATTTCTATCAGCAATAGCAAGGGTTTAAAAAAACATCAGCGAACAGCCAGGTTTGGTTTCTTCTATTTGTGAGCACTACAGCTGTTGCATTTGCCTGAAGTATTTTTCTACATCAACAAAGAAAAACGAAAAATAAAATGGTGCCATAAAAAACAAAAAGAAAGAAAGGTGCAGGGCAAAGGGGAAGAGAAAGAGGAAGGCAGAAAACTGACGGTTTCTGGATGCAGGGGATGGGAGAGGAGGAGTGGCCCAACTCTCTTCTCCTCTAGAAGTTTCTGTAATAAAAAGGTTCTCAATAGTAGCTAAGTGTGTTGAGCGCTCAGTGCAAGCAGAATTTGAGCTGAGGGTTTTTTGCGGGGAGAAAAGCAGACCACGGGGTCTCAGCACTCCAGTTTTCCTCTCCTAATTCTCCTCCCGGAAGGGCTGGCCTCGAGTGGCCCCGGTGTCCGGGTATGCCCAGGGGGCTGCCTACCCGCCCGGGCCCCGCACCCCGAGCCCGGCCCCCGGGCCTCACCATGGTGAAATAGGCAGCCGCCTGCTCCAGCAGCCCCACCAGCCCCAGCTCCGTGAAGTGCTTCCCCGAGCAGAAGCCCTCCTCGTCGGGCGACAGGATGTCGTCGGAGACAGCGGATTCCTCCAGCACGTTGGACGAGATGTTCTGGGGGCAGGGGGAGGGCGTCAGGTCCCGGCCCCCCCAACCCGCACCCCGCCCAGCCCCCGCCCCCCGGCTGCTCACCTGAAAGGAGACGCAGCCCACGGGCAGGTAGCGGCTGTCCTCAAGCAGGGCCAGGTACTCGGCCACCAGGGCGGCTGCATGCACCATGCACTGCGCGGCCTCTGCGTGGTTGCCCAGCTCCGCGTGCTTCCCCGCCATGTTCTGCAGCCACGTCAGCCGCAGGTCCGGGGAGCCCTGGTAGCCCCGGGCGATCCTGAGGCCCAGGGGAGAGGGGACGCGAGGCTGGGGACGCGCCTGGCCGGCCGCCGCCCACCGCTCCCTTGTCCACTGCCTTGACCTCCACCGTCGGTCCAACCAACCAGCCAATCCCTTCTCCTGTACCCCATTCACTTGTCCAATCTCCACCCGTCCATCCCCTCACCTGTCTCGTCCTCTGGCCTATTCCTCTATTCACTTGTCTCACCTGTCCTCCCCACACCTGCCAATCCCCTCACCTGTCTCCTCCCCTACCCCCCTCATGTATTCCTCTACTCATCTTTCTCCTCACTTCTCCTTCTGCTACCTTTATCTCACTGACCAGCCCATCTCCTCACCCCATTTACCTATTTCCTCACCTGTTTCATCATTTGTCCATCATCTCATTTATTCATCTATTCACCTGTCTCCTCACTTGTCCAGCCCCTCACCTGTCCATCACCTCACCTGTCCAATGCTTACATCTGTCCAACCCTCACCTGTCCATCCCCTCACCTGTCTCATAATCTAACCTACTCCTCTATCCAGTTGTCTCCTCACCTGCCCAACCCTTACCTGTCCATCCCCTCACCTGTCTCATAATCTAACCTACTCCTCTATCCAGTTGTCTCCTCACCTGTCCAACCCTCACCTGTCCATCCCCTCACCTGTGTCCTCCCCCACCTACCTCATGTATTCCTCTACGCATTTTTCTTCTCACTTCTCCTTCTGCTACCTGTATCTCACTGACCAGCCTATCTCTTCATCTGAACCCCCTTTACCTGTTTCCTCACCTGTCTCATCATCTCACTTATTTCTCTATTCACCTATCTCCTTACCTGTCCAACCCCTTCCATGCCTACCCCTTCACCTCCTCCTACGTGGCATTCTTTCCCTTGTCCCTAGGCCAATCAGTTTACCTGTGGAACCTCAGCCACCTCCCCCTCACCACTGCCCTTGCTTATGCACCATCTCACCTGTTCAGCCCAGCCCCATCCCTCCCATAGGCCCCTGACCTTCCCTGCCTCCACAAGCTGTCCACCCCTCTCCCACTCCTCCATTTCTTCTTCAGTATCTTTCTCCTCACCTCCAAAGCCCTTGTTCTCCTGACCCAACCAATCCTTCTCTCGCTAGCACCCCACCTGCCTCTCTCACCTGGCCCCTTCACTTGTTGTCCCCTCTGTCATCCTCACCTCCTCTCTCTACTCCTTGGGCTCCCTTTTCACCTGTCCATTCACCTGCCCCCTTCTTACTTGCCCTTCTAAGCACCTGCTCCCTCTTCCCCTCCTCACCCATCTATAGGTCCATCTCCCTCCCTTTCCCTGTCAGCCACGGAAGGGGCTGAGGGGCCACCTGGCCCGTCTCACCTGTACATGAGGTCGATGAGCATCTCGGGGTCCTCCTGGTGCTCCTTCATCTTCACCGTGTCCGTCAGGATCATGTGCAGGTTGAACATCAGGTCCTGGACCTGGGGCCGGGGGAGGGCCGGGGAGGGCCGTGAGGACGCCGGGAAGGGAAGGGACCACGGAGGCGGGCTTGGGAGCCAAGGTGGGGAGAGGGGGCAGGCACCCAGGCCACCGAGCGTGGGGGTCACCTGCTCGGCGAAGTTGCTGTCCCGCAGCCCCACGTCCTCCTCAGCGTACGTAAGGATGGTCTTGAGTGAGCGGCGCAGGTGCCCTTCACTGAAGTTCTGGGTCGTCCCCACCAGAGATGACAGCGACATGGTCACTTGCATTTTCACACGGGCAAAGTTCTGGGTGGAGGGGATGGGCAGGGGAGTGAGATACACCTGTGAGATGGATTAAATCTCATCTGGTGGTGGGAACTCATCTGTAAATGGAACCCGTTGGAGATGAGGTGATGGGTTCAGGTCTGGGCTTATTTAGGAAGAGGCTGTTTGGATGGGCCCCAGCGGACTCCGCCCTTTCCCTTCGAAAGAGAAGTCAGAAGTCAGAGAAGGATGGAAGAAGAGTTTAGAAAGGACATCGCCATGTGATGGGGGGCACAGATGCAAGGATGGGGGCAAGGACAAGCCTGCACCGAAGGCACTGAGGCTGGACAGACAGCACAGCCTTGCCGACGCCTTGATTTGGGACTTCCAGCCTCCAAAACCACGAGCCGAGAAATGCTCGCCGTTGAAGCCAACCAGCGTGAGAAATCTGCCATGGCATCTCTGGCAAACTCGGACCCCACCCCATGCCTCACCCCCTTGCCCCCACTCTCCCTCCACATTATGCCACCATATCTGACCTCCACGTCCTGCCTTTTACGCTTCACACTGCCTCTTCCTCTTCCCTTGGGGAACCCCAGTCAACTGCCTGCCCCGAAGTCTTCGGCCCACCCGCCACCCTCTGCCCTGCCTCTGCCTGCACTTACATTGCCGATTTCAAAGTTCTGGCGCATGAGGAGGTAGAGGGAGGCGCTAGCATGCGTTCGGATGGTGCTGACGCGGCTGCCGCAGTGGCGCAGGAGCCTCAGGCAGAGGTCGGCACACAGCTCTGTGTCTTCTTCGAAGAGCAGCTCTGGGAACTGTCCCCCGCCAGGGCCAAGACAGACACTGCTCAGCCCCGGTGGAGATTTGACTAGGGTATGTATGGGGGGGAGCATGGGCATCTGCGTCCTCAGATCTGGGATTAAGTCCTCACTGTGTGACCTGAGACACGGGGCCACTCTGAACCTCTGTTTCTTCCTCTATAAAATTATGACTAAGGACTGTCTGCTTCTTGGGGTTGCTGTGACCATACAGTAAGCGCTTAGTGAATGGGCTGGTCTTATGACTGGTGGTCGAGGAGGACAGCTCTCACCTTGGACACCAGGGCCCGTTGTGTGGCAAGGCCGTGCTGCAGAAACAGAGCACTCTGGGAACTGCCCAGACTGTACAACACAACCTTCAGTACTGCGCCCAAGACACTCTCCCGGGCTTCTGACAGCATCACCGTCTTGACGGGGAAGAAGAGATCAGAAATCCAGGTGTTAGTGATTGTCATGGTTATGGGGGCGGGGATTCAAGGAAGGAGAGGGATTATGGGGTCAGAGGTTGAAGGTCAGAGATCACAGGAAACCATGGTAGGGTCTGAAGTTCCCCAGATACTGGACAAAGCCCTACCTGCACGATGATCTCCAGTGTGTCCAGAACCACCAGGCTCGCCTCTGTTGCCAGGTTCCCGTCCACCAAGGCCTCATGCTCCATTTCATCCTTGGTCCTGGATGTGGGGGGAGGGCTTAGTAGGGGAGGCAGGCAGCACTCCAGGTCAGCTCCACCCCAGAGCTGAGCTCTCCCCTCCCTTGGCTTCCCTGGGGGTGTCAGCTCCCTGGGACCTGGTCTGACCCCAGCAAACCACTTCCTGCCCAGACCCACTTGTCCACGCGGTCTGAGGTCTGTCTCCAGTGGGTGATGCTCTTCCGCCAGCGTACGTTCTCCTGATTCCCAAATGGGCTTCTCTCTGAGACACGTGCATGGTTACAGATGAGGACGGATGGTGAGGAAGAGTGCAGAGATACAAAGATGCACATGTGGGACAACCCATAAAGACAATGAGCAGCTGGGTGTACTCAGGTAGACATGGACAATATGGGATAACAACTGAGGAACACAGAGACCCATGTGGATGGTGACAAAACATGAGATTCTTTCTGGGTAAAGGGAGCCAGACAGAGGGCGAGAGGTGGGGACCGGCTGAGCAGGGTGCATCCTCCTCTCACCTCGACTCCGTCGCACCATCTCCTGCCGTGCTCCAATGGTGCCCAGGATGGCTTCCTCTAGTCTAGCCTTCATGTCCAGTGACTTTTTGAATGTGAGGCTATTGATGCGTTCAAAGGCCTTTTTCCCCTGGAGGGCAGAGGACAAGGGTTCAAGTTCCTGTGGGAACTGGGCCAGCCTCATCCCTCTTCCTCCAACTACCTCCTACCTTCTGGAGTCTACCCTTGGAGACAAACCCTCAGCGCCTTCCAAATTCTAGTCACAAGGACAGTTCACCCTTTATACCCCAGCTAGGCACAAAATCAGCCAGCCCTTTACTCTCAGCACTGAGCATCTTGTGGGCAAAGACAGTCACCCCTCACCCAGCCCTCAATACTTCAGAACCTGGGTCCAGAAACAACCCAGTCCTTAACCCTCAGCCCCTCGGGACTCTGTACCCAAGACAGTCCACCCCTTGGCCCTCAGCACCTCAGCTTTCTATACCCAAAGACAGTCCACCCCTTGGCCCTCAGCACCTCAGCTTTCTATACCCAAAGACAGTCCACCCCTTGGCCCTCAGCACCTCAGCTTTCTATACCCAAAGACAGTCCACCCCTTGGCCCTCAGCACCTCAGCTTTCTATACCCAAAGACAGTCCACCCCTTGGCCCTCAACACCTCAGGTTTCTATACCCAAAGACAGTCCACCCCTTGGCCCTCAGCACCTCAGCTTTCTATACCCAAAAGACAGTCCACCCCTTGGCCCTCAGCACCTCAGCTTTCTATACCCAAAGACAACCCACCACTTTTTCCCAGCCCTTCAGGAGCCTTTGCACAAAGTCCAGTTCTTCACACTCAGCCCCCAGCACCCCAGGACCTTGCATACATACACCCCCAGCTTGATTCCTACACTCCCCTCCTTTGCCTTCCCCTTCCAACCTTGTACTCAAAGGCAGCCAGGCAGAGGTACAGCAAGTCCAAGAGACGGCCCAGCTGAGGGAGGGTCAGGTCTGCGGCCCAGCGCTGCAGGAGGGCTGGCTCTGCATTTTTCAGAACCCAGAGCACACACACTAGCAAAGTCCGGCTTGACTCAGCAGAGAGGAGACTGCCTGAGCGAGAAGCCTAGGAACAGAGAGGGGACAGGGTGGTCAGAAAGGTCAGGTTCAAGTAGTTCTTTTTTTCCACGCAGGAAGAATCATGGCCAATTTGTTATCTCATTCTATGCCTTCCCTCTGGGGACAGAGACTTACGGTTGCAGGCCCTTGGGAGATGCTGCTCCGGGAGCCAGGGGCCAGGGGGCCACCAGCAATGGCCATGGCTACCGAGGGGTTGATGGTAGTACCCACATCCCCTTCCCCTTCTGTGTCTGAGTCGAGCATCGAGGCCAGCCTTGACCGCTGACCTGGACCCTCTGTGGGGAGAGGGAGGGGAAGAGAAGAATGGGGCCTTGGTAAGTGCTGTCCCCCCTATCTCGAATAAGGTCACCTCCTCAGGGAAGCCTTCCTTGATACCACCACCCAGAGCAGGTTGAAGTCTCCATGCACCTGTGCCCAGAGTTCACTTATTATATTTGTAATTACAACCACTAATTGTGCAATTGTTTTTAAGCTCCCCTGGGCCTGGATGAAAACTGGTCTGGCTCCTGGTATCTGCTCAGCATTTAAAGCAAGGCCTGGTTCACAGGGTTAGAGTGAAGATGATGGTGATGAAAACAATTCTGCTATATTATTACAGCACCAGTCAGCATGAAACAGCATCAGCTGAGTCCCAGGCCCGGTTCTAAGCACTTTAAACATTCTCAATCTTTATGTTTAAGACATCCCTCTGAGAGAAACACTTCTACTATCCCCATATTACGGATGAGGAAACTGAGGCACACGAAGGGTAAAAAGAGGCACACGGCAGGTAAAAAGAAAAAGAAGTTGCAGAAAAAAGAGGAGTGGTCAACAAATACATAATAGGGCTCACGCTAGAGCCTTTTGAAGCAAAAGGGTGACTGAGTTGAATGAAGCTCAAGGCCAGCCCAAACAGGCTCAGTTACCGTGGGTGGTGGGAGCAGCCCCTCCTCATGCTAAATGTGGGGAGGGGACCCCTCACTGGGGATGACATCGCATCGTCCCTGTGGTTCTTTTAGATACAATGCCCAAAATACAATAAAAAGTCACAAGACATCTAAAATTTATCATGGCGATGAATGCACAACTACGTGATGATGCTGAGACACGGATGGCACACTTTGGATGGAGTGCATGGTGAAGATAGGCACTTCTTTGGATGGGTGAAGATATCCCAATAAAATAGCATTTAAAAAAAAAGCTACAGTATATGTGAAGAGGCAAAAAGCAATTCCCGCTGAGAGAAAAAAGAGACAACAAAACAAGACCCCAAATGTTGATGTTGGCAGACAAGGACTTTAAAGTATAAAAAAAAAAAAAAAAAAAGAGGAAAAGATAGACAAAAAATGGGTAAAAAGGTGGAGAATTTCAACAGAAAACTGAAATCTACAAGATAACAACAACAAAAGGACATTTTATAGCTGAAAAATAAAATATCTGAAATTAACAACTCAATGGAAGGGTTTGACAGAAGACTAGACTTAGCAAAAGACAGAACTAGCAGACACAAAAACAGGTGAGTACGTTTTTGAGAGTATAGTTAACGGGGCTGAATTGTTTGCGTGACTGTGGTTGAAAGGGGAACTTTAAGGCCACGTGTGTCATCAGAAAGAGAGTTAGAGACTGAACAACACAAAGAACCCTGCCTGGACGATGCAGGGTTAATTATACAGATGTAAGAATGCTCTCCCATGAACTAGAATAACTGTAGTCATTATTACAAGGAGTTAATAATAAGGCGCTATATGGGAAAAATACATCTAATGCAAACTATGAACTATAGTTAACATAATACTGTGATATTCTCCCACCAATTGTAACAAAGGCACCACACCAATGCTAAGTGTCAATAATAGGGGGCATATGGGGTATGGGGTTTTTCTTTTTGGAGCAAGACAAATGTTCTAAAATTGGTTGTGGTGATAAAAGCACAACTCTGGGATTACTCTGAGAGCCAATGATTGTCCACGTTGGATGGACTGCATGGAGTGTGAATAAAACGGCTTTAAAAATAAAACCAAACTTTTCTAACTGAAGCCCAGAGGAAAAAATGAATGAAGGAAAAAAAAAATAGAATAGAGTATAATGGACATGACCAAAAGGTCCAACATACATGTAGTTGGAATTCCAGAAGGAGAGAAGAAACAAAATGAGGCAGGAAAAAAAAAAAATCAAAAGGTAACGACTGGGAATTTCTCTAAACAGATGCAAGGAATCAGCCCACAAATTCCCAGTCTGTGCTTCCGACCGCTATTCTGTGCCAGGAAGCGCTCACTGAACACCTGAATAAATGAATGAATGAATGAATGAATGCAGGGCTCCAAACATCTTCTCCCCCTGATTCTTCCCAGCATTCCCACATCCCCTCTCTTCTTAGAAGATAATAAATGTGCTGGCATCTCCCACTTACCAGGTGCTCATATGTTCCCACATTCTCACCCAATAAAGCAGTTGATATTCTCCCCATTTCACAGGTGGGAAAGCTGAGGCTCAGAAAGCTTCCTGCCTTGTCGGGGAGCAGGTGGCGGGCCTTGCACCTGCTCTGTGCACTCTAACGCCCGTGCTCTCACCCCCGACTGTGTTCTCCCTCCCCGTCCTGTCCCTCGTGCGGCCAAAGCCCCTGGTACCATGCAACCTCATCCCGCCCTCGCCCTCTGACCAGCAAAGTCGTGCAGCCGTGGCAACGCGTCCCGAGCGAGTGAAAGGAGCGGGAGGTACAGCTCAGCCACGCGGGCCTTCACGGTGGCGTCGGCATAGCGAGGGTCGGTGTCGTGGCTACAGAGCAGGCAGTGGATGGCGCTGATAGCTTTCTTGTGCAGCAGGGAGGCCCTAGGGGGCAGTCAGGTCATGCTCAGGAGGGGCAGACGTGGACGTGGACCTCCCCACCCACCCTGGGAGGGGGAGCAGGAGAGGCCTGAGCTCACCCCTCGGCCTCTGGTTCCAGGGCCAGCGCCAGCTCGGTCAGCAGGAGCCCAGCCAGGAAGTGCTGCTGGCGGAACGGGCCGCTCAGCTCAAACATGCTGGTCACCTTGGGGTCTGGGGCTTGGCTGGAGAAGGTGGAGCTCTGCAAAGAGTGGGGTGGTGGGAATCAAGGACGGAGGGGGCAAGCAGCCAAGAGTTGGAGGGGAGGGGTCAGATCCTAGAACCATCTGGAAGGTGACGAAGTCATGGGTCATAGACTAGAGATGATGGGTTGCAAGGAACGGAGAAGTAACAGTGGGCATGGGTCAAAGGCTAGAGGTTAGGGTTAACCCATCTGGGAGGTGAGAGATGCTACTATGGCCAGGGGGTTGAGAAATAGAAGATACGATGCAGGCTGGAAATTGGTGTCAAGGGGTTGGAAATGAGAAGCTGGTCCTCCTGGAAAGCACCCTAAGTAAGGAGTCAGCACTACAGGGTCATAGGTGAAGGGTCAGAGGTTAAGGGGTCAGCAGCCACTGTGAGGTGGTCAGGGGGAGGGCAACCTGTGGGGATGGGGGCTGCTCCCCCACTTCAAGATGGGCTGAAGGGCTAGAAGTCAAAGGCCAGAGAAAGGGGCCGGAAGGGCGGCCAGCCCACCTGGGAGGTGGTGGAGGACACAGACGGTGATGGCGAGGCCGGGGGCGACAGGGGGCAGCAGGGGAGGTTGAGGGTCACGTAGTGCTCGTGGCTGCACAGGATGCGGGTGAATTCCATGCGCAGGGTCAGCAACGCCGCGGGGTTGGGGGCCGACTGGAGCCGCGTGGCCACCTGCGGGGAGGGGGCAGGACCAGAGTGTGCTGCCAGCCCGGCTGCGCCCAGCCGCCCACCACGCCCGCCCCTACCTGCTTGTAGTGGGCCCGGACCAGGCTGAAGACGAAGCCGCGGTCGGCCAGGGACAGGAGGTCACTGAGGAAGACAGCCAAGCTGGTATTGAGGTGCTCGGCCAGCTCCGCGTCCTGGGGGCATGGGGTGGGGGGCTGTCAGCCACACCCACAGTGGCCCCTCAAGCCTCAGGCGCCCTCCACGGGCCAAGGCCACCTGTGACCTCCGGGAGCCAGGCTGCTGACCCCCACCTAAGCTGTCAGTCTTCTTGACGCCACCTTCGTCTCTGGGCTCTGTGACTCCCCAGCCTGACCCCCTGCCCTCCTCTCTGACTTGTCCCCTTCACACTAAAGTGTGGCCACACCCCGGGGCTCCAATCTGGAGGCTCTTTCATTTCCTCTCTCTTCCACACTCACTGTTAGAGTAGGGATTACAGAAAAATAAGGGGTGGGGGAGGAAGCTAGAGCAACCCATGTGATTAAAGATTAGAGTTTGAGGCACCAGCACGGACTCATGTTTAGCTTAACAGAAATGCAATTACATCCAGGGTGAACGTCTCCCTGGCAATGTGGGACATGACTTCCAGGGATGAGCCTGGCCCTGGTACCATGGGATCCACAATGCCTTCCTGACCAAAAGGGGAAAAACAGTGTAACAAATGAGGTATCAGTGACTGAGAGAATTCAAAGAGAGTCAAAGGGCTACTCTGGAGGCTACTCTTACATAAGCTTCAGCTAGACATTGCTACTTATCATGGTTTGCCAAAGCCCAACCAAAACCACTCCTGCCAACCCTAAAGAACACCTAGGGCTCTATCTGAGATTCTACAAAGGTTCCAGGCACTAAGATTACTTTCCAGAAACCTACAACCTCCAGATGGGTCCCTGGACCAGATAAGTCCTGAAACCCAGAGATGCCAGCCTCTCCAGAACTTCAGCTAGTTCCACCCCCGATCCCATATTATCGACAGCCCCTTCCAATGTGAAAAAAGTTAGAATGGGCATAGCCCAGGGCAGGCCAAAGTTGCTCAGCAGGTAGAGTTCTCGCCTGCTGTGCTGGAGACCCGGGTTCGAGTCCCAGTGCCTGCCCATGCAAAAAAAAAAAGAATGGGCATAGCCCAAATACACCTAAAGATGGGGAGAAAGATCAAAGGCGAAGGAGGAGTTATAACAGAGAAGACGATATTTAAAAATGAGTACGACTGCTCAGTCATTATGCTGATATTTATTTCTGTCTCCAGTGTCTTAGAGCAGCTAGACGGAAAAACCTAAAATTGTGGAATTGTAATCCATACCAAACTCTGAAATCTGTTCTTTAACTAACTGTTGCAGTGTGCTTTGAAATTCATTGTGTTTTTGTATATATGTTATTTTTCACAATTAAACAGAAATTTATAAAAAGGAAATACAGTTATGTAGAATAATATATATATACACATATGTGTATTCCCACAGGTTAACATGCTGCATATATCTCCTTGTTCTATTAGCTAAGGACTAAAAGCAAGAGAACACCCATGGGAGACACTGGCTCCCCCCAGGGATCCCCCCTCCTCACCCCGGGATATCAGAACCCCTCGTTCTGCATTCAGAGCTGGGCAGAGACTACATTTCCCAGCTGCCCTTGCAACTAGGGGCAACCATGTGACCACATTCTGGCCAACAGAGAAGAAGTGAGGTGATCATGTGACCCCGGATGCCAGCTGACCCCAGATGATAGCTTGCCATAGAGACCCCTCCCAGCTCAGAAATAAACCTTGATCGCATTGAAACACCTGTGATTTGTTAGAGCAAGGTAACCTTTGCTCCACACACTGATGGACCCTCCTCCATCATCTAACCAGCATGTACCAAGCACCTCCTCTATGTCAAGTCCCACGAATGAGCCAGACACAATCACTGTCAGTCTTGTGGGGGAGAAAGACCCCCGGACAAAAGAATTCCAGATAGTTCTACGTGCTTCCAAAATAACAAGACACCTTTCTCTAAGCCAAGTTGGCAGGTGAACTCACTGCCCTCCCCACTACATGGGACATGAGTGCCAGGGGTGTAAATCTCCCTGACAACGTGGGACAGAAATACTGGGATGAGTCGGGACCTGGCATCTGGGACTGAGAAAGCCTTCTTGACCAAAAGGAGGAAGAGAGAAATGAGACAAAGTTTCAGTGGTTGAGAGATTCCAAACAGACTCGAGAGGTTATCCTGGAGGTTATTCTTATGCATTATACAGATATCCCTTTTTAGTTTATGGTGTATTGGAGTGGCTGGAGGGAAGTACCTGAAACTGTTGAGCTGTGTTTCAATAGCCTTGATTCTTGAAGATGACTGTATAAATATATAGCTTTTACAATGTGACCGTGTGATTGTGAAAACCTTGTCTTTATCCAGGGTATGGACAGATGAGTAAAAAAATAAGGACAAAAAAATAACTAAATAATGGGAAGGGGATAAGGAGTAAAAAAAAAATTGGGTAGATTGCAATACTAGTGGTTAATGAGGGGGATGGGTAAGGGGTATGGGATGCATGTGTTTTTTTCTTTTGTCCTTTTATTTCTTTTTCTGGAATGGTGCAAATGGTCTAAAAATGATCATGGTGCTGAAGACACAACTATGTGATGATATCGTGAGCCACTGACTGTATAGTTTAGATGGATTGTATGGGGCATGAAGATATCGCAATAAAAATATTAAAGACAAAACAAAACAGCAGGACAGGGTGATGTTTTGAAAGAGGCCCAAAGGATGATATAGGGCCAAGGAGAGAAAAGCATTCTGAAAGAGGGGAAAGCGAGTGCAAAGGCCCTGAGGCAGGACACGCCTGGCAAGTGTGCAGAACAGCCAGGAAGCTGCTGTGGTCCTGACGCCTGGCAGGTACTATTCTGTCCCTGCGCTCCTGCAAGCCACTTCATCACTGAACCACACACCCATTCCCCGAGTTAAACTTGGTGGCCCCTCAGTTGCCAGCAACCCCCCAAAAAACAAATACAGAATCTGCCCAGACTCCTTCGAGTCCTCAGGCACAGTGACGGGGGCTGCTGGACTCCTGCAGCCTGCTGCAATTGGCGTCCCATACGTGTTGAGTGAATGAAACCACAGTGGCCTGTCACCAACACCCTGCAGTGGCCCCGACAAGGACGCTTACTGGGGGGCGTTGTACTTCCCTGCAGCCCTTCCCGGGGGTACTGGTTTCCTCAAAACTTGGGTCAGCCCCTGGGAATGTCAGTCCTTGGGGAGTTTCCAGCAAAACCAGGATGAGACCTTCAAGACCAGAGCAGAGGTCACACAGAATTGTGCAAGGACCAGCTGTGGCCTGCCAGTATTTCCAAAATTGGGAATGCTCCCATCAAAATCCAGAAGTCCCATTTCTCCTTCATATCAGACTGTCTGGCCACAGCTGATGTGGATTCCTGCAGGATCTTGGTCACCAGGAAGCGAGGGGTGACCACTGCTCGTGTGCCCTTTGGCCCACCCGAAGCCCCCCCACCCTCCCAAGTGAAGCCCTTGATGAGGGTAAATGCTCGGGAGCCAGGGAAGCTCGGGTTCAAATCCTTGCCCTGCCTCTTCCCAGTTGTGTAGCACCAAATTAAATTATTATCATTTTCTGCCTCAGTTTCCCCATCAGTAAAACAGAGGTATCATAACACTACTTCCTGGGGTTGTTGGGAGAGTCTAATGTATAATCCATCTGAAGTGCTTACATATACATTAAGTGCTCAACAAATGGTCCACACTACTGTTATTGCTATTATTATACTCAGCCCCTGTAGGCACTGGAGTTGGTGAGCTGGGGGTGCCTGGACATACAACAGGATCTCTGAATGCCAACATCCACTTATTGAGCACTTACTGTATATAGGCACTGAGCTAAGGGCTAATGGGTCTGCCTGTCTCCTCCCCTCTCCCCTTATTCACTCAGCTCCTGCCACACGGATCTCCTCAAGACGCTCTAACAGGCCAGGCACAGTCTGCCTCAGGACCCTTGCACTTGCTGTGCCCCCTGCCTGGAGCTCCCCCTCTTCAGGTTTCCCCCAGAGTCAGCTCCCCATCCACACGTTTGTAAGTTTGCTCCATTCCCTGCTGTGCCTCGAGGGTACAAAAATAGAAGCTAAATAAATAGATCCTTCTAAAAAACTGGACTGCCGGTATGGCTGCACTAGGCAGGATTTCACATGCATCCTGGCATCCTCCCCCAGGCCACCTCCCCACCCAGGCTCCAAGCCCTTCACCTTGTGGCCGCGGGCGATGACCTCCAGGCCCACAGAGGCCACCAGGGCGGCGATGTCGTCCAGAAAGCGCCCAGGGAAGCGCAGCTTGCGGGGTGTGTCCAGCCGCTGGCTCAGCAGCAGGTGCAGTGCCATGCTCTTCGCCTAGTTGGGGAGGGCGCCGGGGGCGGTGTGTGAGGGGAGGGGGGCAGAGGGGGACTTAAGGGGCTGTGTGTGGGCCTAAGCAGCAAGGGAGGGGAGGCCGTAGGTGGGCATATGGGGTCCTGGGTGGGGCTTGAGTCCTATGGATAAGGGTGAGGCCTTTGGACTGTGGGTGGGGCTTGGGAAAGCATGGGCGGGGCTGAAAGTCCTAGGCAGGGGAGACTGAGAACTATGGGCAGGGCTTATGATAGCCTGGGCGGGGCTTATGATAGCATGGGCGGGGCTGAGAGGGCCTGGGGCAGATGGTGGCAGGGAAAGCAGAGGGTTGTGGGCACAGCCTGAGCAGATCTAGGGGGTGAAGCCTTCATCAGATTAAGCTATTCAGTCATTCTCCGCTTCAATTACCCCATCAGTAAAACGGAGCTATCATAACACTAACTCCACAGGGTTGAGAGAATTTAATGATATAATCCATTTGACGTGCTTAGATATACAGTAAGTGCTCAATAAGTGCTCAAGGCTGTCCTGCTCTAGGGGCGGAACAGAAGGTGGGTCTTGTAAGTGCAGAGAGGCCTGCGGTGAATGGGGCCATTAGGCTGTGGGGAGGGGCCTGGCTGGGTCTTCTGGAGGGGAGGGTCTTTTGGGAGAGGGGCTCCAGTCTGGCCACAGAGGGTCCCCTTTCTAGCTGGGGGTATCTGTTGGGGTGGGGGGGTTCTCCCCTGTGGGGAAGAGTCACTCTCATGGGGGAGGCGGGTGAGGTGGGATCCCCCCTCCCTGAAGACCTGCAGGCCCAGGGTGGTCCTGCCCGCCACCGGCAGGGAGAGGGGGGCTCACCATGAGCTGGAAGAAGAACCAGGCGTGCTGGAGCACAGCCTCGCGCACGGCACTGCCGCTCACCACCCACTGCAGGGCCAGCTCCTCATGCAGCAGCTGCGCGGGGTGGGGAGCAAGGGGCAGGGTCGCAGAGAGCCCAGGACCCTTATCCCCCACCCTCCTCGGGAGGGCGTGATGCAGCCGGAGCGCCTGGGGTTAGAGCAGCAGGCCAGGCAGGAGAGAGGGGGCAGGAGGAGGCTGGCATGCCCCTCCCTGGGCTCTCCAGACCCTGCTGGATTCTGAGGGAGGGAGGTCCGGACCCCTTTGCTGGAGGCCTGAGCAGAAATGGAATCGCACCCCCCCGTCCTTTCCCTCTGCTACCTTGTGCGCAGTGGGTCTCGGCTGGGAGGCTGGCAGGGCCGAGGAGGTGCCCTCAAGGTAGGTGGAGGCGCGGCCGGCATTGCCTTCGATGGCCTATGATGGGATGGGGTGAAGAGGGTGGGATGGCGATGAGAGGGTTAGAGTGGGTGGGGGCGATGGGGTGTGGATGGAGGAAGAAAGGCGTGGAGGGGCAGGTGGGGCGGTGGGGGTGGGCATGGACGAGGGCAGAGTGGGTGGAGAAAGAGGGCCCCATGAATATAGAAATAAAGGGGTGTGAGCCTGGAGGAGGCAAGAGTGGTGCAGAAATGAGGGTGACGATGAAGACAAGGTGAGGAGGGGACAAGAAGCATGAACAAGAAAGGTGAGAATGTGGACGGAGGAGAAGAGAGCGTGCACGGGATCCCATGAACGAGGGCCATGGAGGTGAGTGTGGATGGCGGAGGGCAGAGCGCAGGCAAAAGGGGAAAGGATGGCTCAGTGGGGCAAGGAGTATGGGTGGAGTAGGGGAAAGCAGTGTAGATGAGGGAAAGGATGTACGGCCAGAGGAGGTGAGAGTGAGTGGTGTGGTCAGAGGAGATGAGAATGAGTGCGGCCAGAGGAGGTGAGAATGAATATGGCCAGAGGAGGTGAGAGTGAGCGGGTGTGGTCAGAGGAGATGAGAGGACGTGCAGTCAGAGGAGGTGAGAATGAGTGTGGCCAGAGGAGGTGAGAGTGAATACAGTCAGGGATGGCGAATGTGAGCGACTCAATGAGTTTGGAGTAGCGAGGGCACAGAGGGGGTTAATGGGTGGACAGAGGAGGAAGAGGAAGACAGGAAAGAAGTTACGAACAGAGGAGGTGAGACAGTGATGAGAGGAAGCAGAGCAGCCAAAAGAGCCCCCTTTTCCAGGCCTGGCCGGGCTCCAGCCTCACTCGGGGCATCGCGGGGCCTCAGTGTCCATGAGTTGTGACATGGGGGCGAGGGACCAAGCCCCACTGTCCCCTCCTGTGCTGCTCAGACGCTGGCAGGGAGAGGAGGCATCCAATCACAGGGGCCTCAGTTCTCAGGGCTCCCCGCCCCAGCTCCCACAGTCCCAGCTGTACCCTGGTATCTGGGCACCCGCCTGGCAGGCCTTCCATGGAAAAGGCTGCCTGCATGTCACACCCTCAAGGGCCACAGGCCTCCGGACCCAGATGACCCCTCAGGGAACAGGAAGAAACCCAGTTACAAATGCTGGTGGGAGGGACCCAGACTTCCAGATTCCAGGAAATTCCTAGAGAGAAAGTCCAGAGGTTCCCCTGGCCTGTACTGGGCTGGCCTGGGTGCTGAGCTGGCCTGAGGGCCTGGGTCCCAGTGGGTAGGGACAGTCAGCCCTCTGCAGCTCCCTCCTGGTGCCTGGGGCATAAGGAGCTCTGCATCCGCCTTGCAGGTGCCTCTCCCTCTGCCTGGAAGCCCCCTTCTTCCCCTGACCAGCTCGGTCACCCCTTCTAGTCTCAACTCAAATGTCACCTCCTGAGAAGGGCCTCACAGACCACCCAAGAGGAGCTCCCCCCACCCCCCCAGTTTCTGTCCCTTCCTTTCAGGCACTTTCACGCTGTGCCGTTAGACTTCTGGGTTCACCCTATCTGAGCCTGTTTCTCCCAGAGGCCTGGCCGAGGTTCTGCCCCAACCACAAAATGCCTGCAGCCAGACTTTCTCCCAGACTCTGGGCTGCTGTCCTGAGGGAGCACTTTACTCTGAATCTTTACCACGTCTGGAAATCCCAGATGACATCTTCATTTTACAGAGGGGGAAACTGAGGCTGAGAGATGCAGCCAAATGCTTGGGACAGACAGAGAGCCGAGAGCAGAGGCAGGACTCGAACCCGGCTCTGTCTAAAGGCAAAGTGCCATCCAATGCCAGGTGCCAGGGAAGGGGCAGGCTAGCAGGAGCCACTGTCGGGGTCACTCTTTGTTGGCAATGGGATGAGGCACCCAGTTCTGCCTCTTGGCTGGGGGGGACAGTTGAGACTCCACTGAACAGAGGAGAGACTTGTGCGTCAGTGGATTAGAGGGTGAGGAAGAGACCATGCAGGCTGTGAGAGTGTGAGTGGGTGGGTTTGCATATTATTTGCATGCTGTTTGCATTCATTTGCATGCTATTTGCATGCCACCCCCTCCCTGGTCCCTTCTATCCCTGCCTGAGGCCGAGACATACGTGAAGATGATCCCCCAATGAGGGTTACACCACAGACCCCGCAGCCCCAAAGGAAGGCAGGAGGGTAGCCTGCCTCCTCCCTCAGGCAGCCCTCCTAGGTTAGTCGGCCACAGTGAGGAAGGCAGGAGGGGCTCAGGCTGAGGTGCCGTCACACGTGTGCAGTTAGGGAGGATGGGGCACCTGTCTGGGTTCGGCCCCACAGTAAGGGGGCGCCCGCCGTAGCACTGCCTTGCTGCCCCCTGGTGCATAAGCAGAATTCACCCAGGAGTGCGAGCGGTCGACGGCCTGGAGATATATGGAGAAGTGGTGGAGAGTGGGCAAACCAGCACGAGACACCAGGTGGGGACCCCATTTCCCGGATCCGACACATTGGTGAGTGGGTACAACACACGTATAAGCGTCTGCTGAGCCACGGATGCGTGTTCGCTTCTCAAACACACCAGTCATCCCTGAGCAGAGCCCAGCATGTCTGATCCCGGGTCCCCAAACCTTGTAACGGACCCTGTCCACCCCACTGCCAGGAGTCCAGCCTCGGAAACCCGCTTGGCTCTCTCGGACCAGATGCCCCTTTCCAGGCTTCCGTCAGAGCCAAGCTCGTCCGCCCACCTCTGTGACCCCTGATGCTGGTGGTTCCAGGGACCACCTCCCACCTCGTGCTACCTTGTTGGCCAGGATGCGGGAGATTTCGTCATCCACCGAGCCGGGGCCCACGGCCAGGTCGGGGTTGCTGCTGCTGATGCTTTTAGAGCGGGTGAGGTAGAGGCTGGCCGGGCCATGGGGCAGCGTGGCAGGCTGCAGGGTTGCCGGGGGGGGCCCTGAGGATGGAGGCAGGATGGTCAGCCCCTGGCCATCTGCCAACCCCCACTCCCAGCCCTTTCCACTCGGCCGCCCTCGGCAAAGTCACTTTCCTTCCCTGAGCCTCTGGTTTCTGCATCTGCAAAATGGGTGTGACAATAGCGACTGCCCCATCCCACCCCCCACCAGGGACTTGGGGGAGCTTGAAAAACACTGAGAACAGGGCCTGGCACACAGAAAGTGCCAAGTGGGCTTAACGGTTATTGTGGATTATTTAGCAAGTGAAAAAAAAAATGTGACTTTTATCGAGCACTCACGATGTGCAAAGCATCCTGCATGGATCGTGGTGATGTCACTCATAATTAGCAGCCTACCCAATGTGGTTGTGGGGGGCTGTTATTCTCCCCATGTTACAAATAAGGAAACAGTCTCAGACAGGTAAAATCACTTGCTGCCTGGAGTTGAATTGCGTCCCCACCAAAAAAGGCATGTTCAAGTCCTAAGCCCCCGTCCCATGATTGGGGAACCTTATTTGGAAACCGGGTCTTTGAAGATGTGATTAGTGAAAATGAGGTCAAAGCAGATTAGGATGAGCCCTTATTTCAATATAACTCGTGTCCTTGTAAGAAGTGGAGGGAAGACACAGACACACAGGGGTGAAGGCCATATGTCAAGGGGAAAGGCAGAAGAGGCAAGGAAGGTGTGATGACTTCAAGTCACATGTACCCCAGAAAAGCATGTTCTTAAAGCTAATCCATTTCTGCGGGTATAGACCTATCGTGGGTGGGACCTCTTGATTCAGTTATTTCATCTGAGACTGCCCCAAGTGAGTCTTAATCCTCTTACTGGAGTGCTTTGTAAGAGGATAAAAGAGAGAAGACATGGGAAAGCCCCAGAGGAGAAGACAGAGAAAGGACAGAGACGCTAAGAGAGAAATACACAGAGACTCAGAAAGAAAGCACCAGAAGGAGCAGCCAGAAATGTCTGAAAGCAGCAAAACCCAGGAGAGAGGAGAGTGACCAGCAGAGATTGCCGTGTGCCTGGTGTGTGACGGAGGAGCCCAGGATCGCCGGTAGCTGGTCTTTGGAGAGAAAGTATTGCCTGTGGATGCCTTAATTTGGAAATTTTCACAGCCTCAGAACTATAAGCTTGTAAGTTAATAAATTCCCATTGTAAAAGCCAGCCCATTGCTGGTATATTGCATTTTAGCAACTTTTGTAAACGAAAACAGGATTTGCCCCTACGAGTTTCAGAGGGAGCCTGGCCCTTTGGGACCTTAATTTCGGGCTTCTGGCCTCCAGAATTGAAAGTGAACAAATTACTGTTGCTTTAAGTCCTTCCCAGCTGGCGGCACTTTGTTACAGCTGCCCAGGATTCAAACCCAGACGGTGGAACTTGAGTTCCTGCCTCAAGCTGCCTACACTTGTCGATTGGCCGAATAATCTGCCGGTCAAGTGTGGAGCCCATGCTCTTGTGGGGTGGGGCAAAAAGTAGTGAATCTTTCTTTCTCTGGCAAGTTGCCCAAACCACCACAGCCTGAGCAGCCTCAGGACCTTTGCACAGGCTGTTCCCGCTGCCTGGGATGCTTTGCTCCCAGTTATTTCCTGCCACCCGGAGTCTCCCACCGACACTCACCACCTGGGGGGCTGGGCTCAGTGCCAGGCAGGCGAAAGGCATAGTGAACATAAGCAGCCAGCAGTGGGCAGTGACCACGGACGTCCTGGGCACCCTCCAGGCTCCGATGGATGAGGCCGACCACGTGGGCCATGGCTTCAAAGACTCCACGGCCCAGGTTCACTGCCAGGTAGAGCAGGCAAAGTCAAGTTTCAGGGCCCAGGACCTCCCAGCTCCCCCAGAAGAAGAGACGGAGGGCCCGAAGGAGTCATGTGGCCACCAAGGGATCCCATGTGATCTGCCCTGGGCCATTTCATAGATGGGGAAACTGAGGGAGGAAAGGTCTCTCAGGACCGGGGACTAAGAGGCCCTTCCCGGATGGGGAAACCAAGGCCCGCTCACCAATCTGCCCCCCAATGATGGGGGGCCTCACGACCAGGCGCATGAGCTTGTCGAGGACATGGTGGGAGAAGGCGACGAGGGGCTCGGGGCTGGCGAGGCGCAGCGCGGCCAGGCTGGCCCGCAGCTCCTGCTCCACGGTGCTCTCGCTCAGGACGACGTCCTTCAGCCGGAGAGGAAAGGTCCCCTCCTCCAGGACATGGACCAGGGTGAAGAACCTGTCCAGGTGGGGGTCCTGGGTGGGGACCAGGGGTGGGGGGGTGTGAGCTCGGGACGGGGTTGCCAGGGCTCCCAGCGGCAGAGATGGCAAAGCTGGGGATGCACAACTGAATGGGGGTGACAGGGCAACCGAGGAGGGGGCAAAGGGACAAGATGGTAAGTGAACGGAGGGGAGGAAAATGAGATGACAGGACTTTGGGGGGGTCGGGGGAACACAGGAAGGGCCAAGGCCCCAGCTGGGGAGGCCGAGGGCATGGCTGCCACCCCCCCACCCCCACCCCCACCCACCAGGCCTGAGTCAGCAGCTTCCTTAGGGCCTGGCCGGGCTGACCAAAGTCACGTCCGCGGCCTGGGGCCAGGCTTCCCTGGCCGGCGGGGAGGGAGGGGTTGCCCAATCCGGGGGGGGGGGGCGGGCAGGCGGGGGAGCAGGGTGGAGGAGCTGGGTCCTCACCCCCATCCTGTACCTGGGCGTGCACGGAGGACACAGCCGTGAGCTCCACGCTGAACACGCCCTTGTGACCGTCCACCCAGCGCATCCCCGGCAGGGCCACCTGCATGCAGGAGGAGAGCCCAGTGGGTGCCCACGGACCCTCTCCTGTCCCCCCCCACCCCCGCCCCCAGTCACGCCGCCGGCGGCCCCAGCCATTGCGACACGGGACGGCCGCCCGTGCTGGCCTCAGCCCAGCTCGGGGAAAAGGGGGCAGGTCGGCAGCGTGGGACCTGACATGGGGACACAGTTGGGGCTGTGACCGGGGAGGGACGAAAGGAAATCAGTGCAGAAAATGACGGGGAGGACTTGTGCGTCCCCCTCCCAGGACACAAACACCCCGATGGAGAGGAAGTGGGGGGCCAGGGGGAGGGCTGATGGGGGTGAGGAGGCAGGCCCAGGCGAGGGGGGCGGGGGAAGGCCAGGCAGCGGGGATTTCAGTGGGGGTGGGGGGTGAGGCGCGGGTTAGGGGCCGGGTGACGAGGCAGACCTCGTTGGGGGACAGGAATGAACACAAGTGAGGAACCCAGAGGCATGAACGTGGGGTGGCGGTGGGCAGGGGCCCTGATGGAGAGGATGATGGAGCATCAAGAGGGGAAACTGAGGCAGGAGATGCTGAAACCCTCATGGGGGTCAGCGAAGGATGTTCCAGGAAGGCATTAACGGGGGGGGCAAGTGGGAAACAAGGGGCCGGGAGGCACTGGTGGAAAGCGATGGATGGGGGGGGCAGGCCGGGGACCTGGTGGGAAGGACGGTGGAGCATCGAGAGGGGAAACTGAGGCAGGAGACATGGAAGCACTCAAGGGGGCCGGCGAGGGAAGGCATTAATGGGGCGGCAAGCAAGGAAACAGGAGGCACTGTTGTGGGGGGGCGGCCAGGGACCCGGGGGGGCCCCCAGGGTACATACGTCGGGGGTGAGCACGGAGTAGCTGGGGGGCGGCCGGTCCACAGACACGGGCAGGCAGAAGGGGCCGGTCCTCAGGCGGCCGTGCTGCAGCAGCGGGAGCCACTGGGGAGAGCCCAGGGTCAGACGGGCGCCGGGGCTGGCGGGGGGGGGGGGGGCCCAGGAGGGCGGGGGGGGCGCCCGCGGTGGGGGGGCGGGGGGCCTCACGGTGAAGCCCACGGGCGTCTCCAGGGCCGCGCCCGGTCGGGGCTGGCAACTGACGTGGTAGAAGGTGAACAGCAGGTGGTGGTTCTCGGTCACGCAGGCCGGGAGGCGCAGCTTGATCTCCTCGTAGAACTCGGGGGACCTGGCGGGGCCGGGGGTCGGGGAGGGTCTGCGGTGGGCCCCCCTGCAGCCCCCCACGAGGGTGCACGCCCACTCCACCCACCTGGGGCCCCCACCCACTTGCTGTGGTAGACCACGGGCGTGCACGCCTCGCGGCTGAACTCGCTGCAGCTGGACTTGCCGAAGATGACCTGCGGGGGGGGGAGGGGGTGAGTGGGTGGGGGCGCTCCTGCAGCACCCCCCACCCCGTCCCCGTCCCCTGTCCCCCACACGGGGTGCAGCCACGCACCGGCAGGGCCTGCCCGGGGTCCTCGCTGGCCATGTACTGGACCCTGACGGCGAGGTTGCGGACAGAGCCCTGGCGGCTGCTGAAGTTGAGGCTGTGCGGGTAGACGTAGAGCAGGTTCCTGCAGGGTGGGGGGCACGGGAGAGGGGGCGCAGGTCAGGGGTCGGGGCCCGCCTGGGACACAGAGAGTCTCCATCCCGCAGGCAGGAGACCCGACTGGCTGAGCGTGGGTGGCAGGTGGGCCCCCAGAGAGCTAAGATGGGGGAAGAGAGGCACCGGGGGAAGCACCCAAGGGGAATAGGCTGGGGGGGGCTTCTGAGCCGGACTCCAAAGAAGGAGGTCCAGAGGCCAGTGGTCAGGCCCGAGCCCCATCCGGGCTGACCCAGCCCCTCAGCCCGTCCCAGGGGCCCTGCCTGCACATCCCCCAGGAGACGCCATAGGGGTTTCCTGGCTTGTTTGGGGTGGGGGGGAACTGAAGCTGGGGTCAGGAGTGGGGTCACCGTCCTGCCTCCCTCCTCCAGGGGCGACTCAGTGCAAGTTCCAAACTTCCTCTGGGCCTCAGTTTCCCTATTTGGGTAGCAGGGACAGCAAGCTTTCTGGCTCAGACCCTGATACAGCACTAGTGATGACAAAGCAATAGTCACTGCGCCAGAGACTCAGGTGGCACCTACTGTATGCAGAGGTCTGTTCTAAACACTCGATGTGAAATAACTAATTTCCCCCCCAGCTAGCATCACCCCATTTGACAGGCAGGGAAACTGAGGCAGTTACCCCCAATCGCTGAGTGCACAAAATGGCAGTCCGTGTTCACCTGGGGTGTATGTGGGGCCTGGAGGTGGCTGTGCAGCCTTTGGGTGACAGCCTGCTCCCCTCACCCACCTCCCAAGCTCCTGGTCAGGCCAGTGGAGGCCGTGCCGGGCAGGCTGGTGGGGAGGCACTGGAAAGAGCAGACGGCGGCTGGAGCACCTCTAGGCAAACAGTCGGCGCTCATACACATCTCAGTGTTACTACCGTTATCGTTGTGCCCGTCCACAGGTGGCCTCGGGGTCACCCAGTGGGCAGGAGTCTCTCCCAGTACCCCTGCCCCCCACCCGGCCCCAAGCCCCTGCCAGCGTGATCTCAGCATGGCAGGCAGGACACTCGCCTGATGCAACCGTCCTGCCACCCCCAGGCCCTTGCACAACACAGGACTCCCGGCCCGGCCAGTTAATGATTGACCAGGGGTTCAGCCGGGGGGGCAGGGGCAGGGCATAAAAGGCCGCAGCCTTGGTGGCGGCACTGCATCCCCAGACCCCCCAGCCATGGCTGCACCAGCTCTGGGCCTGCTCTGGATCCTGGCAGCGGCGGCCCAGCCTGCCCAGGCAGCCCCCATGGGCGACCCAGAGCCAGCGCAGCAGGAGGAGCTGACCCTCCTCTTCCATGGGGCCCTGCAGCTGGGCCAGGCCCTGAACAGCGTGTATAAGGCCACGGAGGCAAAGCTGACGGAGGCTGGGCACAGCCTGGGCCTCTACAGCCACATACTGGGGCTCGTGGCGCAGGAGGTCAGCCAGGGCCAGGCTGGGGCCCAGGAGCTGCACAGAAACCTGTCGGACATGCAGGTGGGCACTGCAGGTGGGATGTTGTGGGGTGGGTAGGAGTTTGCAATGGAGTTAACATCTAGGGTGGCCAACCGTCCCGGTTTGCACAAAACTGAAAGAGGTGCAGGACTTTTGGTGATAAAGCCAGGACACTCCCAGGCCAACAAAGACAAGGTGGTTGTCCTACTAATGTCCCACTGTCTGTTGAGCAGACAGAAGAGGATACTCTGCAGTTGCACGTAGAGCTCACGGCCCAGGCCCTGGGGCAGGTGACCCAAGAACAGCAGGTGCTGCGGGACAGCGTGCAGAAGCTTGAAGGCCGGCTGAGGGGCGCATGGCTGGGCCAGGCCTGGCAAGAATTTGAGGCCCTAAAGGTAAGGGGCAGGGTGCATGCGTGGTTCAGTGGCAGAATGCTTGCCTGCCATGTGGGAGACTTGGGTTCCATTCCCAGCCCATGCACCCAAATAAGAAAAAAGAAGAAAAGGAAAAGGGCTCCTAGCCCTGATGGGTCAAGACCCTGATTCCCAGCCAGAAATCACTTCTGAGCCTTGAGTCCTCGATGGCCTTTACCCTGTGTAACCCTGGGCAAAACCCAGGTCCCATTCTGTGCCTCAGTTTCCCACTTTGCAAATAAGGGCAACCAGTAGAGCAAAGCCAGAGATCCAATGCAGGTAAAATACTCAGCATGGGGCAGTGTACACAGCAGGCACTCAATAAGTGCTTACTGTTAGAGGAAGTGGCAACGCCCATTAAGTACCAAGCACCGTTCCGTGGCCTTTCACAACTGCATGACCCTTACAACACCCCAGAGTGAGTCAAGGACGGTTTCACCCCCATTTTTCAAGTGGGTAAACTAAGGCCGGATAGGGTCACCAGCTGCACTGAGGGTCACCCAGCGTCCCCCAGCTGAGGTCCTCGCCCCACCCCCGCAGGCCCATGCCGAGGAGCAAAGCCACATTGTGTGGGCCCTCGCGGGCCACGTGCAGCGACAGAGGCAGGAGATGGTGGCGCAGCAGCAGAGGCTGCAGCAGATCCGGGAGAGGTGAGACTGGCCCCGGGCTGGGTGGGGTGGGGGGTGGCGGGGTGGCCAGGTGGCTGTCCCCCCCCACTCCCCGGCTGAGCCATCTCTCCCTCCCCAGACTCCGCACTGCAGCTCTCCCGACCTGAGCCTGCAGGGATGAAACAGAACCAGGGACCAGACACGCAGCCAGGGATGCCCCCGTGGCCCCCCGAGCTGCCCCCCGCATGGGGCAGAGCGGCCTGTCCGCCAGACAAGGCCCCGGAGCACCCTGCTCCAGGCCACGGAGCAGACGCGAGCAGGCAGGAGGGGACACAAACAGAGGACACAGGGCCCCCCATCCCCTACCCTGGGGGAAGGGGCAAGTAGGCCAGGCGCCCCTCGATGCCGACACAAGCCACAGTAATAAAGCACAGCCATGCAGTCTACCTGGGTGTCTGTGTGTGTCTGGGAGAAAGTGGGGTTCCCCCAAGCCTGATGCCTGAATGCACCCCCAAATCCTATCCAAGCAGCCTGCAGCCTCTACCCCTCACCCCCAGGCTGTACCTGTAGCAGGTGTGGGGGGCATAGACCTCCCGGGCAGGGAACTCCAGGATCTCCTTGATGGGCCGGCCCCTGGGGTCCGGGTAAGGCTTGACATGCAGCAGCTCCGGGGAGAGGCAGAAATGGGGGTTCTCGGGCGCTGGAGAGATGTCGATCTTGAGCTGAGCTGGGAGGTGGGGGGAGGCGAATGGGCAGTTTGCATCTGCTGAGGCCCTGGGGTGGCTGCCCCCTGTACCCCCTCATCTCTGGGTTGTGGGGTCAGGATGCTTTACTGTCCCACAGCTGCCCCCCTGGCAGCTCCCCAGGGCTCCTCACCCCCACCTGTGACCCGGGCAGCCGGGTCCCCTCATCTCTCTCCTGTCTCCACCGTCACCATTTGATCCCCCCAGCTCCTATGTTTCATCTCTTCTATTCCTCGCCCGTGACCCCTTTTCAGAAGGTCCACCCTCTGCGGTTCAGGGGTTTGTCCATCACGGTCACCACTGGGTGCTCCGCGGTGTTTGTTGAGCGACTGCGTGACGGCCACGCCTCTTATTTACGGGCCGCACCGGTCACAGGCCGCAGGCGCCGCAGCAGGGATGAAGGGCGCCTCATGTCAGCCAGGAACTTGAAGAGATCCTCGTCGCTGAGCCTTTCGGCCTCCTGCAGGTGACGCAACGCCTGTGAGCCGGGGGGACGGCGGGGGGAAGGCAGGGTCCCCAGAGAGCCCCGCGTCCCTCACCCTCCCCTCCACCACACCTGCTTGAAGAAATTGGTGACCGTCAGCGTGGCCGGGCGGAAGCCGGAGAAGCTGCAAGCCTCGTCTCCGCTGCTCGCCCGGTCCTGGGGTCCCCGACGGCGGCGGTCGGTCCAGGCGGGGCGGCGCTCTAGGTGGCGGGGCGGGGGAGGGGACAGGGAGGCTCAGGTGCTGTACCGAAGCCGGCCGCCAGAGGGCGCGCCTTCCGCTCCGCGCCGGGCTCCCGGTCGGCCCCGCCCGGGCCTCACCGCCCTCGGAGTCCGAGTCCCGGTCTGACGGCCCCGAGCTGCTGACGATGTTCGCCAAGTGCACCGCCGTCCAGGCGAAGGGCATGCGGTAGCGGCCCAGGCGGGTGCAGAACTGCTCGGCCGCCAGGCGCAACTTCTCCAGCTTCTCCTTGTTCTGCGGGGAGACCCCAGCACGCCCCCAGCCCCCCAGGGCTCAGCGCCTCCAGCCTCCGGCCCTGCAGGGTAGTCCCCCACCCCCACGCCCACCCCCACCCCGGTGCCAGCCTCCGCCTGCCCACCTTGGCCGTGTCCACCTCCCGCATCACCATGTAGGGCTCGCAGCACTCGCCAATGTCCCCCTGCTGCAGCACCTTCTCTAGCTGCGGGGAGGTGGGCGAGTCAGCTGTCTCCCCTCCCCCGCCCCAGAAAACCCCCACCCTGCGCACCCCCCCATTCCATATTATCAAGTGGGGACCAGGGGAGCACCCATCTCCCAGGGCTGCCATCAAAGCAGGAAAGCCCTGGGAAGCCTGATTTGGGATGGTGCCTGCAGGAAGGAAGGCACTTAATTAATTTCATTATTGTAACCTAATTTAAGGCTTCAGGAAAGGACACTCGAAAATCCCAAACGAATGTGCCAACTAGGTCTTTCCTTTCCTGAAATAACTGAAAAAGTCTCAACTTAAGGAAAAAAAAAACCCGTGCCACTGCCCCTTCACCCCAGGCCACCCACCCTCTAGGCTTGGCTCAGAGGTCACTTCTCCATGGAAGCCCTCCAGGAAGCCTTCCAGCCAGGGGCCGCCAACCCCATTGCGACCCCGACATCTTTCATGGTGGCAGTCCATCCCCTCTGGTGAGCACAGACACCCTGCTTGTGGTGTCCCCGCTCAGCCCTAGCGAGTACCTTGATGACCAGGAAAATGTCAGGGGAGGGGTAGGTCACGGAGAAGATGGCAGAGCGGGCCAGGGTGGAGATGGCAGGGTGGGTGCCATGTGCCCGCAGCAGCCCCTTTGTGGAGTCCGAGTTCAGGTCGAAATAGAAGTTCTCTGAGATCTGGGAGCATGAGAGGCAGATGGGTCACCTCTTCCAGGAAGCCCACAGCCCCTGGAGAAGTCAGAGAGAGAGGTGGGGAAAAGGGCGCTCCTACCTTCTTTTTCTCCCGCACGTCGTACAGGGCCAGGATTCCAAAGATGGGCTCGATATCAATTTCGAACCTGCAAATGAATAGGGGGCTCTCTGGCAGAGGCTCTCCCTAGCACCCCAGTTCTGCACCCCACCCCACCCCCACACGCCCACTCCCTTCTGAGGCCCCAGCCTGTGCACTGCGTGTGTGTATGTGGTGGGGAGGGGGTGCCATACAATTCCAAGTGGAACCTTTTGGACCCACCATCTAAGGGTTTGCAGGAAATGCCTGTCCCATTTTGTAAAAGGAGACACTGAGACACGGAGATTTTTTTTTTTCCTCCACCTTTGCTCAGTGAGTCACACAGAGCACCCTGCCCCCCCAAACCATGGTTTTGATCAGTGGACATAGAGGTGGCCTTTTGTCACAGCAACTCCTTCCCGATCTTGAAATTCTTGATCCCCAGGTCTCCCAGCTTCCCTCGAGGGTATCCTCTGGCCCCCTGGGCTGGCCAGCTTCTCCAGCATGTGTCGCCTTAACCGCCTTGCCTGTCTATTTACTCTGCCTTGCCGGCCCCATGCAACATGTGCCTCTTCCAGAAGCATCTTCAAACGCAAAAACTGGGAGCTCCCTTCTCCTTTTTGAATAGGACGCTGCCTGATTTGTGAACTGCTCAAGAAAGCCATGAGATCCTAAACTACAGGCTCCCATGTTCCATTCTCCAGTGTCACTAGCTTTTAGTCCAAAGGAAGTGGGCTAATCCTACAGGCAAGAAGGCTCAAATTTTGAGTCCAAGTCCCTAGCATTTTGGTGTGGTCCTCGATTTCATTTTTTCCTACTGCTGGTTCCTTTGTCCCATGCACAAGGGAAAAAGTGGGGGCCTACAACCTACAACCTCCAGATGGGTCCCTGGTCCAGATAATTCCTGAAACCTAGAGGGCCCAGCCTCTCTAGAACATCAGCTAGTTCCAATCCCCATATCCCATATTATCAACAGCCCCTTCCAACATGAAAAAGTTAGAATGGCCATAGCCCAAATACCCCTAAAGAGTGGGATAGAAAGATCAAAGGTGATGGTGGAGTTATATAGAGAAGGTCGGGTTTAACAAACGAGTATGACTGCTGAATCATTGCATTGATATTTCTTTTAGTCTCCAGTATCTTAGATCAGCTAGAAGTAAAAACCTAAAATTCTAGCCCTGTAACCCATACCAAACTCTGAAATCTGTTCTATGACTAATTGTTGCGCTGTGCTTTGAAATTTATTGCTTTTCTGTATATATGTTATTTTTCACGAGAAAGAAAAAAAGTCAATTGTGATAATAAAAAAAATATTTACTTCTTCTATTCTCCTAAGTTCTAGAGTAGCTAGTAGGAAAAATCTCAGAGGATGGTACGGTAGCCCGTGACAACTCTGGGATCTGTCCTGTAACTACTTGTTGAAGAGTGCTTTGAAAACTATTGCTTTTTTTCTTTCTTTGCTTTGTATGTATGTTATACTATACAATAAAAAAAGTTAAAAAAAAAAAAAGTGGGGGCCTCCAACTCTAAAATCTTAGATTCTTTACCCTCTGCTACTCAGGCTTATGACATGTTCAAAAATTATGGGGCCAGAAGCTGTGCCTGACTGTCTGATTCATGAATCGCTCAATAAAGCTATGAGATCCTCAAAAACAAAAAAAAAATTAAATTAAAAGAAAAATCAACAAATATAAAGGCTTTCCAGGGTCCTAAGAACAAAATCCCGTGTGGCCCGGCCCCACCCATCTAGAATGCTCTCCTCCCTCCCCTCCTCCCCTCGGGCTGGCTCAGAACCCCCCACGCCCAGTGCACCTCCCACTGGGGGCCCCCGCGTGGTCACCCCTCTGTTGCATGTCCTGTATGCAGTCGATGCTCAATAAGTGTTGGCAGAATGACAGGCTGAGCCCACAAAGCGGGTTCCCGGACCCCCGTGCTTGGGGTATGAGGCCCACTCCGGCCTCAGGCCAGACCGGGGCCTCCCTTTCCTGCCTCCCTCCGACAGGAACTCGGCCGGGCGAGGGTCCAAGTCCGCATCCTGTTCAGCTCGGTTCCCACGCGCTCCTGGCTGCTCCCCGGGAGCCGACACCAAGGGGGCGTTGGGCGGCTGGAAGCCCGGCGCCGGGTCACCAGTGCCCCCCCCCCCACTCCCCAAGTCCCCAGGTCCCATCGGCAGAGTGGGCAAGCCCCCAACTCTGGCTGGTGTTAAGTCGGGTGATCTTGGGATATGATGACTTTGCCACCCTGTGCCTCAGTTTCCCCACCTGCACCCACCTGGCAAGGCTGTGCTGGGGACTGGATGAGTCCATGCACACGAAGGGCAGAGAACAGGGCCTGGCACACTGTTGGCGCTTAACGGAAAATGAAAGTCCCCCCCCCCCCCCCCCCCGCCGCCCCAAGCCCACGGGCAGCTGCACTCACTTCAACGACAGACATTTGACCAGGATCCTCTGTCCGAAGTGCTCCCGGGGTGGCTCCGGGTGGCTGCAGCGTTCCACAGCTTCATCCTGCGAAGCCCCAAGGGGGTAGCTGGGACACATCCTCCAGGAAAGGCCTGGTCTACCTCCAGCCTAACTCAACTTCTTGCAGTCCCTCACCTCTAAGCCACTGCACATGCTGTTTCCTCTTTCTGCAATGCCCTTCCTATCCCCTCCTCCTTGTCTACCCAATGCTTGTTCGTCCTTCAGGCCACATCTCAGCCGGCGCCTCTGCCAGGGAGCCTTCCCTAACTCCTTGGCCTCCTCCAGGTGCTCAGAGGCCCGTGCTTCCCGTTATCGAATGTGCATGTGCTATTCTGCCTGGCTTGTCATTTCCTGGCAGTGTTAGGGGGATGTCCCCCACTGGATTGTGAACTCTGTAAGGGCAGGAACCGGCTATATCCCCAGTACCTGCTATACATATAGGAGACACCCAAACATGTTGAGTGAATAAATGTCTAGGTACACAGTAGGCATCTACTAAAAGTTGGCTGGATAAACATAGGTGTATACAGAAAGCATTCAATAAGTGTTAATCAGACACACATAGGGATATACACTGCGTACCCAATAAATATTGATTGAGTAAATATAGAAGTAAACAACAATAAATGTTGGCTGAATAAAAATTAGTCTAGGTGAACAATAAATAAATGTCTGTTGGATAAATATAGGCATATCTATTAGGTACTCAGCAATTGCTGATTGATTAAATATAGGAGTAAACATCATTTGCCCAATAAATGCTCTTTGATTAAATACAGGAATATACAGCAGGCACACAATAAGCACTGGTTGGATAGCTATAGGGTATACAGTAGGCATTCAACAAATGCCGGTTGGTTAAATAGGGGGTACACAGTAGGTGCTCAACAAATGCTGGGTGGCATTTGATAAATGCTGGTTGGAGAAATATGGGGGTATATAGCCGATGTCCAATCAAAGCTATTCCAAGAATCTAGGGGACACAGTAGGCATCCCTTAACATCGCTTACCTCGTCGGGAGCCGGGTAGAGGGTGAGAAGGGTGGGGGCGCGGTGCTGCCGGCGCAGGGCCTCGTTCCGCCGGTCCACCTCCTCCGGCGCCGCGCGCTCCAGCAACGAGGGCAGCAGCGAGTCAGCGGCCAAGTTCCTCAGGTCGAAGATGCCGGAGGCGCCGCTGCCTCGCGGGGTGTCATCTGGGGAGCCCGAGCGGCGCCGGGGGTCATCCTGCCCCGAAAGCATGCAGGTGCTAAGCGCCGGCTGGATGCGCCCTCACTTGGTTCGGGTAGGACCCACCTAGGCCACATTCTGTCAAAGGGGACCCTGGGGGCCAGGGGCTGGGGTCACCAATGCAGGGGATACCTGAGGGCAGTGCTGAACCCCTATCCGGAAACTTCTGTCTGGGGACCACCCCCCCGCCCCCCTATCCCAACCACTGTCAGGTGAGGCTCCATCTGGCCCTACACCTGGGGCTGCCTGGGACCACGGTTTGGCCAATCAGAACATGGCATCTGCCGGTCCCAGGGATAGGCTCTAAAGTGAGGGCGTGCCTGGCCTGGGCCAATGAGGACCTTCCCTGGGACTTTGCTCACTGTTGCCAGGGGAGGGAAGAATTCAGTCCACTGGGCCTGCCCAGGCTCAGCTGCGCCAGACTCTGCTGGTTCAAATCCCAGTTCTGTCCTGCGATGCTGCCTCTAAGGGCTTTAGGCTCCCCATCCATCAAATGGGTTTATAATCGTCTAAAACTACCAACAATGGAGGCCAAAGCAATGACAAACTATTGTTGGTATAGAGTAGGTGCTCCATAAGTGCTGATTGACAAAATATAGGCTTAAGCCCCAACTGGCCAGGGAACATCCTTGCCATGCCTGTTTCCTGATCTGCAAAATGGGTGTAAATGCTGCCCTGCCTAAGAGGGTGAGAGGAGAATGAGTACAAAACATTCAGTATGCAGTAAGTGTCTAATAAATGCCTATAATTATTCCCCTTAACTTTTCACTCGTGAGGGCTGATACTTGTCCTTTGGGGCTCAAACCTGTCCAGGCGGGTTTCCTGCCAAGTGTGACTGAGACCCAGGGCCACAGCCCCCCGACCTGCACATACCCCGGCCATGCCCCCTGCCTGGGGCTCCCTCGCCGTGTCCTCGGAGCCTGACCTCTCGTCCCCAGAAGCATCCTGCTCAAAGACCTGGGGCGCCAGACCCTTCTGCCGCTCGCGCTGCGTCTCCGGGGTGATGGGGCTGTACGCCGTGCTCAGGTGCTGGTACCTAAGTGGGAGGAGGCTCAAGGTGGGGAAGCAGGGCCAAGGGGGTCCCCGGGGGAACTCCTGGGCACCGACACACCCACCGAGGCCCACGGAGTGCCGCGTAAAGCCACCCACCCTCCCTGTGCTCCACCTGGCAGGTGGGTAGATGAACAGGGGGACCGGTCACTGACCATGGCTCAGCCTCTTGACCCTCCTGCCCCTGCCAGCTGCCCACGAGCGACACCCACCTCCGGCGGACGATGACCCAGTCGTCAGTGTACATCTCCACCGCCGCCCTCACCTGGGCATCCAGCTTCCTGCGGCAAAGTCAAATCAGGGTAAACAGAGGCAGGGCCCAGAGCCAACCTGACCTTCTCCCGATTCGAGAGATGGAGAGAATCGAGGCTCAGAGAGGCAGCGTGACCTGTTCAGGGCCACACAGCCGAGCCAGAAATTGAACTCAGGGCCACTGGTGCAAATGGGGTTGTGCATGGGGGTGGGCAGGGGGGAACACCAAGGGTAGAGTGGGATCCTGGGCGGGGAGGGCATGGGGGTGAACCCACCCATCCTCAGGGATCCCCGGCTCCGTGGTCCGGCACTCCCGAGGCTGCAGCAGCAGTTCTATATCATCAGTTGGAAACTCGACTAGGTCCCGGAGGGGCCCGGGCTCGGCATCCGGTGGCCGGCTCAGGAGCACGTCCTCGAAGTCCAGGGGCTCGATGACCTCGGTCAAGGGCACCTGGGTGGGAGGAGAGTGACTGTGACCTCTGCCTCCCGGAGGCTGGGCTTGGGGGCTGTGGGAGGGCCGCAGGGTGCAGGCAGGGTCGTGTCGGCCACAGATGCCAATCGGAGGGCGGTGGGAGCCATGGAAGGTGTCGGAGCTGCGGAAGAGCCACAGGAAGTGGTAATTTCAGACTCTCCGCTGTCCCACCCTGGCCCTGGGCCCCTCCTTCCCAGGGCTCTAGGCAGGAAATCACAACCGTGTGCCCGGGCGGAGCAGGGAACCAATGGTGGAAGGAAAGGCTTGGGAAAGAGACAATTCCTTAGGCAAGTATCTCCCAGCCCCCAACCTCCCTTGGGTGGTGCAGGCAGCAGGAGAGGGTGACACCAGGCCAGGAACCACTCCCCTCTGACCACCCACAGTGCTCCCCCAACAGGAAGCAGCTGTCAGAGAGTGGCCTCCCTCCCCCTGCCCCCGACCCCGACAATGGGAAACAGGAAAGGGACATAGCACTGGGTCCCGGACAGGACCCCTTTCCTGCCACTGCTAATTCCCAACCCATGAAGCCGCCTTGAAACAGGGCAGAGCCAGCAGGGGACGTTGAGGGGATGGGCACCCCCCCAAAAAAAACCACATACCCCCAGATTGCTGCTGCAGCGCCTGCTGGAGTGGGGGGAGCCGCTGCGTTCCCGGGACATCTGCTTCCGCACCTCGGCAGCCACCGTCCTGGGGGAAAGGCAGGGGGCTGCTGGGGGCAGGAAAACTCGGGCAGGAGGCCCTGAGAACCCAGGCTTCGGAAGCCACAGACCTCAGGCTGCGGGCTCCAAGGCCGTGGTGGGCACACAGCCGCCCATCTCCCCAAGCCAGGGCCCCTGGGGCCCTCCCACAGTACCCCAGTGACAGACGGAAGAACTGCCCCTGGATGGGGAATGAGAAGGTCCCACTTGCCTCAGGCCACACAGCGAAAAGGTCTGTGGCTTCCTCCACCTCACAGCCCAGAGGGGATCTGGGTGAGCCAAACCAGGAGGGACATTGGGGGGAATTCATTGATTCCATCCAAAATAATAATAATAATGTATGGGCAGTTACTATGTGCCAGGCCCAGTGCTGGGACCAGCGGGGACAAAAGACAGTCCCGGCGAGCGGAGGGCTCCATGCTTTATTCCAATCCTGCTGCGGAAGTCGAACCCAGAGCCCAGCCACAGGGCCTTTGCACGCGCCATTTTCCTCTGCCTGGCACACTCTCCCCAACAGCTCCTGGGCTCCGCAGGCTGCCACACCTGCCCACACACGGCAGCCTCACACAAGCCAGCTTCTTGCATGCCAGCACCGTTGTCTCAGATGCCCTGAGAACGTGCATATATGGAGTGCCCACTGAATGCCAGGCCCAGGGCTCAGCTTCCTGCAGCAGCCCTGTGAGGTCAGGGTGGTTGCAAAATGTGTAAACTGAGGCACAGAGGCCTTGGTGCCTCTTAAATTAGAGGAGCTAAATGCTCAGGTGTTTGGGGTCTTGCTCCCCTCTGTTTCCCACTTTTCTGTGTGCTTGGAAATTTTCATAACAAAAAAGTTGTGCTTGCAAAGCACAAGGCTGAGGATTGCAAACCGGGCAGAGCCCTGGGGACCACAGTGTATGCAGTGGGCCCAGGCGAGACTCCAAGGAGGGGTGGGGGAGTCCGGGAGCCCCAGTCCCGTCTGAAGGCCTCTGAATTCTGCTTTGTGTGGGTCAGACAAAACTTGGCCCTGACCCGATGTGGGGGCCGCCAGTTTGAGACCCAGCCTCACATTTTCTCCATCTCTGTGTTATATTTCTTTTCTCTGTCCGCTGTCCCAGTTTTGCTTCTAATGGCCAAGGAACAATGAGGGGAGGTTGTGGGAAATCCAAACAGTCTTAAAAATTCGGGCTTTGTCTTCAAATTCCCAGAGTCGGGGGCCTCCTCTCTCAAACCTCAGGGAACAGGGGGAAGTGCTGGGGTGATTTACAGGAGATGCTGGGACAGAGGCAGAGGCTGTGTCCCAGCCCCAGCTGGTTTGCAGCTGCTGCACCAGCAGGGACCAGGCGAGGATGCAGGGCTGGGCCTCTGGCTTCACTTTCCCAGAGTGAGGAAGTGCCAGACAGTCCATTTCTCATGCCACCTGGAGCTGGGCAAGCACAGGTAAGTGACTGCCTCTCTCTGGGCCTCTGGGCTGGGGACAGAGCCCGCCTCATCTAGATGTTCCAGGAACTGGGTCTGGCATATACAGGGAAGTACTCAGTCACAGCTTTCTGTCACCAGGTCACCCTCAAAGACAATCCTGGGAAGCTGAGCTTTCTGGGCTGTTTTTGAGTATTATGGATTAAATCATGAACCCTGCAAAAGATGACATTAAAATTCTAATCCTTGGTACTTGTGAGTGTAACCTTACTTGCAGGTGCATTTAAATTAATTGAGGTACTGCTGGATAAGAGAGGCTGCTAATCTAACGTGGTTTATAAGAAGAGGAGGACCCAGGCAGAAAAGGGCACAGGAGGTGGGAGGCAGGGATTGGAGTGATGTGGTCACAAGCCAAGGGACACCAGAAACCAGAAGAGGCCAGGAAGGAATTCTCCCCTCCACATTACAGAGAAAGCACTGAGACCTTCAACTGAGGATTTCTAGCTTCCAAAGCTGGAAGAGAATAAATTTCCACTGTTCAAAGGCACCAGGAAATTAAGACGGTGAGTAAGGTTCAGAGAGGGTAGTGAGCCACCCAGGGCTGCACAGCACACTCATCCCCACCACCCAGGATGCCGTCCGGTCTCAGGGTTTTGACGTCATCTAGAAACTGATGAAAACCCACACTCCTTCCGTGTGAGATCTGCCTCCTTGGCGTGCCCGGGTAGGGGTCTTGGACAGCCATGTCCTGTCCCCACACCTTGCCATCTTTCTTGGCCCCTCCTCTTGGGAACTCAGGACCCTGACCTTGGAGTTGAACAGGAGTCCTCTCTTTTTCTCACCCCACCTCAGATCGCCTCCCCGTGCGCCCCCATGCGATAGAATTTTTAAAAGGAGTTCAAAAGTTGAGCTGACTTTCATGTTTTTTTCCCAGGAAGTGCCCTCACACTCATGTAGGGGAACTGTGAAAATCACGTAGTCAATCAAAACAGCCGCGGCTGAGATAAATCTTTCCTGGGCAAAAGCCAGCAAGCCCCTGTGAGGCTCCAGGGACCAGAGACTTGAGGGAAAGACAAAGTGGTGGCATCACTGAGGATGCGGATGGGACTGTGGACCCAGGCTGGCCAGATTAACTGAGATCTATCTTCTCAAGGGAGGAGGATAAAGTCAGAAACAGGGATGACAGAGGCCACAGGCGTGGCATGTTCCCACCTGTGCAAAAAGGGAGGGAGAAAACAAATTCATAGAGAAGGACAGAGTGCCTCTCTGTACATCCCGCCCTACCCTCACCTCCAGATTGGAAAGAGTCTTAAAACAAAAATAATGCAAGGGCCAGTGAGGATCTGGAGCCCTTGGAGCTCTCCCAGCCACTGCGGAGGGAATACCCCTTGGACAAACCCTCTGTAATTATCTTGCAAACCGGCAATTTCCCTCCAAAGCATCCTGATCATGATAGCTCCCAAACGGCAACCCACGAGTTCATTGACAGGCCACAGGAAAACATGCCAGCTATGGAATACTATGCAGCCACAAAAAGGATGGAGCTGGCTACAGGCTGCAGTACTCATGAGGGTTCCTGAGTAAAAGAAGCCATAAAGAGAGAAAATGGAAAAGGGAAAGAAAAGGAGAGCAGCTGGCACAAACAACCCAAGATCCTACCTGAGTCCATTTCCATGAAGTTCTAAAAGAGGCAAAAACTAAGCCCTGGGGACAAGCGGCCAGGGAGGTGACTTAGGAGGGACCCCGTCTCATAAGAAATGATGACTTCCTCTGAGGGCCGACATAGCGGACAATGAGGAGAAGCTGACACGTGGGGTACAAGTGGGGTACCGAGAAGAAGGAGCTGTCCCCATGTTGACCCTGATGGCATTTTCACTGGCATTTACTCTTTATTCTTGAACTTTACACTTTTCATATGGATGCCATATAATCACAATTTTTTAAGCAGTTACAAAACAAAAAGCACATCATGCATGGGTGTGGCAGTGACTTTTCGATACAGCACCAAAAGCATGCTGCATACAAGAAAAACTGAAAAATTGGATATCCCTAAATTAAAAACGGCTGCGCTGCAAAAGACACTGTTAAGAGAAATAACAAGACAAGCTACAGAGTGGGAGAAAATATTTGCAAAACACATATCTGATCAAGGACGTGTATCCAAGACAAACAAAGAACTCTTAAAATTTAACAATATGAAAACAGACAATCCAATTGCAAAATGGACCAAGAATCTGAACAGGCGTCTGTCTCACCAAAAGAGACGGACAAATAGCAGATAAGCATCTGAAAAGATGCTCAACATCACAGGGCATTGGAGAAATGCAAATTAAAACAGCAGTGAGATACAGGGGCTCAACTATTAAACGTGGCTAAAAGCAATACATTGACAATACTAAGAGCTGACAAGGATATGGGCAATAGAACCGCTCTTTCCTTGCTGGTGGGAAAATGGTTTGAGATGGTACAGCCACTTTGGAAGACAGTCTCGCATTTCTTACAAAGATAAACGGCACCTTCCAGCAATCACACTTCTGGATGTTTACCTACATGAATTAAACATTTAAATCCACATAAATGTTTATAGCGGCTTTATTCATAACTGCCCCAAACTGGAAACAACCAAATGCCCTTCAATGGATGAATGGCTAACCAAACCGGTACATCCATACAATGGAGTATTATTCAGCAATAAAAAGAAATGAGCTATCAAATTTCTTGAACCTGATAGCTGCACTTAAGGCGGTTACATAAGTGAATAGTCTTATCCTTGGGAAATGGACGTGCAAGTATTAAGTTTTCAAGGGGCAGGCGTACACAACCTACTCTCAAAGGTATAGAAAATACAGATAGATAGATATGATAAATAGATGACAGACTGATAGATACATAGAATAATAGAACAAATATAGCAAAATGCTAATAGTTGGTAAACCTGGGTATCTGGTTGGGGAGCTATTTTAGAGTTCTAGGTATTTGTTTTCTGTATTATTTTTGCAACTTTCCTATATTTTGAAACATGGGTCCACAGCTAAGCATGCCGACATCTGAAGGTGGTTGGAAGCCTTGGGCCATTCACTCATTGGTTCACTGAGACCCCAGGATTGTTCTCTGTTCTTCTTGCCTGTTGCACTGTAGCATTCTCTCCCCAAGGTAGGAACCAATACCCCTTTTTCTCACATGGGTGGAAGCCAAGCCCCAAGGACACAAGGACTGAAACTATTTCAAAATAAAAAGTTGAAAAGAAATGAGGTGTCAAACTACAACTAGGCATTCGGAAACTGAAATGCAGATTGCTAACCGAATGAGACCAGTTTTTTTTTTTTAAAAGCGCAGTGCATTAAGACTGTCCAACCATTTGCAGTTCTGGAAAAGACAAAACTCTCTAGACAGTAAAAAGACGTGGTTGCCAGGGGGCGGGGAAGAGGGGAGAGGGATGAAGAGGTGAACTCAAGAGCGTTTTTTAGGGCAGTGAAACTCTTCTGTAGGATATGGGAACAGTGGGTACATAACATTATATATTTCTCAGATCCCAAGGGCCAGTACGACACAAACAACCAACCCTAAAATGAAGGACTTTATAATAAGTATCAATATGGGTTCATCATTTGTAACAAATGTACTTCAGCTAATGGAAAATGTTAATAATAGGAGTAAATTGGGGGTGAGGGAGAAGGTACAAGGGAACACGCTGTACTTTCTGCCTGTTTTTCTGTGAATCTAGAACACTGCCCTAAAACAATAATAATAAAAATAACAAAGTCGATTAAAAAAATGCATCCACGCGCATGTGTTTGCAGTTATGTTCGGAGAAGGGGCTGGAGGAAGAGTTTTCTCTAGAATCCTGATGGTACCCCAGGAATTTCAAAACTTGTCAGCCTGTGGAGTTGCTGCCCTCCCACCCCTTACAACAGATCATTATTTCTTTAAATGAAAAACACACCTGCCCCCTATCAGACAACTGGGTCACAGAATGAAAAAGCAGCTGTCAGGACACCCAGGAAGATGGTGAATAAATGGGCTTTGGTTGGAGGGGGTGGGGTGGTGCATGGTCCTGGGTTCAAATCCCAGACCCACAACTTCTGCCCTGGTAATCTTGGTGAGCCACCCAATCTCTCTAAGTCTGAGTTTCGACAGCTGCATCTTTGTCAGCAGGCTGCTTGGGATGATGAGTAAATAAGTGACACCCCAGACAGGGCCCCGCTACTACTGATCAGTAAGAGCTGCTGTCATCGTTGCATAGGGTATTTTATTTTAAATGGGACAAGCAACAAAATGAACAAATTATACTGCATATAGCAACATCTGGCCACATAACCTATATTCACAAAAGTGTGCATTTTTATTGAGCCCCCAAAACCTGTTTGTTTGCGTGTTTGCTTATTTTAAGAAATGGGGACTGACTAATATTTGGGTTAATACGGTATCTATGGAACGAAGGACTGACTAGACTAAATGTATGAATGAATGAACACGGGCCCACAGCTAAGCATGTCGACATTTGAAGGTGGATGGAAGCCTTGGGCCACTCACTCGTTGGTTCACTGAGACCCCAGGATTGTTCTCTGTTCTTCTTGCCTGGTGCAATACAGCATTCTCTCCCCAAGGTAGGAACCAGTACCCCTTTTTCTCACATGAGTAGAAGCCAAGGCCCAAGAACACAAGGACTGAGAGGCAAAGAAACATGACAATACTATCCCAAGGCTCAGAGATGCCAAAGGTCCAAGACAGAAACACAGAGATAATGGTAGAACATAAAAATTGCCCAACATACAAAAACTCAAAAATGGACAGCACAATAATACCTAATTGTAATGTAATTATGTTAAAACACCAAATGAAGCTGCATCTGAGCTATAGGGTTTTTTTTTGTTTGTCTGTTTGTTTGTTTGTGTCTTTTTTTTTACTATTATTATTATTTTTATTTTTTTCTCTATATTAACATTCTATATCTTTTTCTGTTGTTTTGCTAGTTCTTTTCCTAAATCGATGCAAATGTACTAAGAAATGATGATCATGCATCTATGTGATGATGTTAAGAATTACTGATTGCATATGTAGAATGGAATGATTTCTAAATGTTGTGTTGATTTCTTTTTTTTCTTTAATTAATAAAAAAAACTGAAAAAAAAGAAAATAAAAAACTGCCCAACAGATAATTTTAAAATATTGGCAAAGTCCCTTGAGGGACAGGAGAAAAAATATGAAACTATTAAACTTTTCTACCTGGGAAACCCCTTATACTCTCTCAAACCCTAGGGACTCCCAAGTCCATAGGCCAACTCTTAAAAAGCTTATTTCCGTAGCAGAAAAGCTAAGTCTACCTATAGTTGTGCCTAAGAGTTACTTATGCCTAAGAGTTACTTCCAGAAAACCTTTTTTTGTTGCTCAGATGTGGCCTCTCTCTCTAAGCCTAACTCTGCAAGTAAAATCATTGCCCTCTTCTCTATGTGGGACCTGACATCCAGGGGTGTGAGTCTCCCTGGCATCATGGGACATGACTCCCAAGGATGAGCCTGGCTCTTGGTACCAGGGGATCAACAATGCCTTCCTGACCAAAAGGAGGAAAAGAACTGTGACACAATAAGGTATCAGTGTCTAAGAGAGCAAATGAGAGTCCAAAGGCTATTCTAGAGGCTATTCTTATGCAAGCTTCAGCTAGATATTGCTAATTGGCTCGGTTTGCCAAACCCCAACCAAAACCCTTCCTGTCAACCCTAAAGAACACCATGGGCTCTATCTGAGATCCTACCAAAATTGCACGCACTAATATCACGTTTGCAGAAACCTAAAACCTTCAGATGATTCCTAGTCTGGATAAGTCCTGAAACCCAGAGAGCCCACCTCTCCAAGAACATCAGCTAGCTCCATCCCCCTATCTCATATTGTCAACACCCCTTTCCAACATGAAAAAGTTAGAATGAGTATAGGCCAAATACTCCTAAAGAGAAGGAGAAGGATCGAAAGAGAAAGAAGAGTTATAACAGAGAAGATAAGATTAAACAAATAAATATGACTGCTGAATCATTATATTGATATTTCTTTTTAGTCTCCCATGTCTTGGAACAACTAGAAGGAAAATCCTAAAATTGTGGAACTGTAACCCATACCAAACTCTGAAATCTGTTCTATAACTACTTGTTACAATGTATTTTGAAATTCATTGGTTTTTTTTTTGTATGTGTGTTATATTTCACAATAAAAAATGTTAAAAAAAAAATTGGTGGCCGCTCTGCCCCAGGCCCTCCAAAGCGCCCACCTTATTCAGAGTAAAAGTCAAAAATCCTTGGGCAACCCACAAAGCCCGGAGCCATCTGCCCCCCCCCTCTCTTTCCCTCACTCCTCTCCTGGGTAAAGTGAGAACATCTCCGTTAGCGGGCCACAGGGCCTTTGCACATCCCCTTCCCAGTGCCTGGACTGCTCACACGGCTCCCTCCCTCACCTCTGTCAGGTCTTTGGCCACATGCCACCTTCTGGGCCAGACCTTCCTGAACACGCTTCCCCCCACCCCCACCCCAAGCTAAAGTATTCCCCTTCCCCATCCCCCCTCCCTTCCTTGGATGTCCCCAAGTACTTATCATTAGCGCTTGATCTACTTTCCCCTCTTTCTCCCCTATAATGTCCACTGCCCCCCATGGGGTGGGATTTTATCCTGTCCCCCATCTGGCCAGTGTGCAACCCACGGGGGAGGGGAGCGGGGACTTTTGCACCTGGGGCTGGTCAGGAGAGGTCCCGATGGAGAGACCCCAGCCCGGAAAGCGGCCCCAGAAGTCCGACCTCTCCCTCCCAGGCTGGATCGCCCGCGATCCCCGGTGGCCAAGGAAATGGAGCCCCCTGCGCCTGGCGCCGGCCCCGCCCCTGCCCGCCCACCAGCTGGCCCGGTCCCCGCCCCCACTCCCTCCATTCAGCCACCCGGCCTTCCTCAGTCCCGCCGCCCGGGCTGGGAGCGCCTGAAGCCGCGCTGGGGTGGGGGTGGGGGGTGAGCGTCCCCAGCTGTCCCCAGCCCCCCCAAGACAGCTGGGCACGGGACCCTGGGGGGAAGGGCATGGGGCAAACTTCCCGAGGGGTCCAGAGACCGTCAGGAACAACCATCCCCGCCTTGAGTCCCGGCGCCAGACCAGGCGGAGGAGGGGACGCGAGGGACCCCCCGCCCCTCGGGCTTGGCGCCGGGACACCGGGAGGGGACGCGGCTGTCCCCGCGCCGCCGCCGCCTCCGGGAAGCCCCCCCGGCCCGCCCCGCCGCGTCCCACCGGCTCCCGGAGAGACTCGCAGCCGCGATCGCGCGCGCAGCCCCGGCCCGGCCCCCCGCCCCGGCCGCCCTCCCCGCCTCTCCTGCCGCCAGCTCGGGCCGGATCCCCGCAAAGGCGAAAGCGGGGAGTTGGGCTGGGGGGAAATGGGGAGGGCCGGGCCGCCCCGGGGCGGGGCTCCCACACACGTGGGGGGTGGGGAGCGTCCGGGAGGCGCCCCGGCGGCCGCGCTACCTGTTGATCTTGTGCGCAAAGGCGCGGCGCTCGGCCCCGGCCATGGCGCCCCGGCGTCCCGCCGCCGATACCGCCGCTGCCGCCGCCGCGCTCCGGCCCCGCCGCCGCCTCCCGGCTCCGGGCGGTCCCGGCAGGGGTAGGGGCGGGGCCGGGGCCAGGGGCGGGGCTCTTCCGGGTGGCCCGGGCCGCTCGGTGCTGCCCCTGCTGGTCGGAGGGGTCCGACCCGGCCCTGGGAGCCGTGCTGGGGAAACTGAGGCTCGGAGCGGAGCTGGAGGGGGGAGGCCTGGGAGACGGGACCCGGAGCCCACCCGCCCCCCACCCCCCGACTCCTGGCTGGACAACAACAACAACGTTCACCCGCGGGAATAATCATCATTAGAATCGCCAGTTCTTCTGGATCGCCGCCCAACAGCGAAGGGCGGAAGGGACTATTGTTACACCCATTATACAGATGGGTAAATGGAGGCACAGAGGTGCAAGGTGCGCTTGCCCAGGGCTGAGGGGTCCGCAGAGGTCTCCGGGGCATCCATTGGATTTGCCCAGCCCGGGGTTAAGGGCGGAGGAGGGCGTCGGCCTGTCCGCCTCGGCCGGGAGAAGGATGCAGCGCTGTCTTGGTTAGGTTTTCGCCTCGGATCTCTCCAGCGGCCCCTCTTCCCAACCCCAGTGCAGCGTTTTTAGGGACCTCCTCCGCCCCACTCATTCCCTGGATGTGCCAACCCCTTTCCCTGCTCCGTGCTGTGCAAGGCAGGCCCTTCCCCGTACACTGCGCTTCCAGGCTGGGGTGCCCTAGGGAACATTCGAGGCTGAAGGAGAGCGCCGCCGGCGATCTGCGCTGCGTGGGGGGACAGAGTCCCGGCTGCGGAGGGCCCCTCAGGCTGCTCAGAGCCTGGCACAGGGTGTGCGCCCACGTGCGTCCCAGGCCCCACACCCGCCCGGAGTGGCCCAGCTGCTTTGGCCCGGGCGACGCCAAGTGCAGCCCCGTCCATCCCTGTCTGCCGCTCCCCACCCCACCTGCCGCCTCTGGGGTAAAGTCCCAGCCCCGCCTGCCTTCCTACCTGCCGGGTTCTCCCCTCCCTGCCCCTGGGGAGCCAGGCCATGCAGGAAATGGGGAGGTGAACAGAGATTTGTAACTTTGTCACTTCCTGTCTGTCTCCTGACAGCCCGGTCTCCCCATCAGCTCCCACCTGGACCGGTGCAATCACTTCCCCCACCCCCTCACTGACTCTCTAAAAACTAGGGCACAGCTCCCCCTCAGGGCCTTTGCACAAACTGTCCCCTTTCCCGTGTGTGGGTGTTGTCATTATGATGAGGAAACTGAGGCCGGGAGAGGTGAACTGACTTCCACCCCCCCCTTCCAAAAGACCCTCTGCCCACCCAACACCACCCCCACTCCTGCCCCTCCTGCTACCCAGTGAATCTGTCCCAGATCTAAGATTAGGATCCAGGGACTCTGACCCCCAAGCAGTTGTCTCTGAAAACCAGCCAGATCCCAATCCCAGCCTGGCTGTGTGACCTGCAGTAAATCATGCCACCTCTCTGAACCTCAGTCTCCTCTTCTGTTCCGTGAGGGCATGTGGTCAGTCATGAGCCCCACTGACTCCAGGCCCTGCCTCGGTGGAAACGCTGCTTCGAAATCCCTCCCGACAAAGTCCTCATCCTGGCACCTGCTAGACCTGACTGGCAAGGCTGTTTCTTTCGAGGACATCCCCAGATCTGACTCAATGGGGCAGGGATGGGGGTGACCCTGGCAGTTGCCTAGAAGCCTAGTGTGACAGGGACTTTGGCACCCTCTGGCAGAGCTGGGGAGAACAGACTAAGGGTTGGAGGGTGGGAGCCGGGAGACCCTGGAGGGGTCTCTGCATGGGTCCAGGTGGTGGCGGCTGGACAAGGCTGGACAAACAGTGGGTGGCAAATTGGATGTTAGAGCAGCAGTAGAGTGGAATTGAGGATCATTTAATTTCATCTGAGCCGCCACCAATGCTGTTCCCTCCATCAGAATGCTGTTCCACGCACTCCTTGTCTGCTTGACCCTTTTTCACTCCCCAAGTCTCAGCTTTGACACCACAGCTTCCTGGGCTTCCCCTATCACAGCCCACATCATACACTCTAAATTGCCAGGTGACTCCCTGGGGCTCCTCAGCACCTGACAGTTAGTTGATGCTCCATAAATCTTTACTCCTGTGCTTTCCCTGAGGTTTTCCTGATGTGCAGCTCAATGCTTGCCCCCCAGCCTCCCTATTTGATTCATTGTAGGATTATGATGTTCTTTTGGATCATTTCTAGCCGCGCGTGGCAGAAGCCATGCTCCCTACCTGCAAGAGTCTTTCCCATGTGTTTTGCCTGCACCAACTTCATTCATTCTGCAGCTTGCACTCCTTTTTGACCATCCACCTCACTGGCCCTTCTTTGCTGTCCCTTCTGCTCCTGCCCCCCAGCCCCCTGGGTTTCCCCCATCACAGCCCCTTTCACCCTCGTAGTGACTGGCTGGCTCCATAGGTCTTTCACCCCCACTTTAGAGTGTCAGCTCCATGCAAGCAGGGAGTTTTGTCCTACTTCGTGTCCCCGGCACCCAGCATAGGGCTGTATACACAATAGGTGCTCGATAAGAGAGTGGGACAGGGACCGAGTGGCCAGAGGACTCCAATGCCTTCCTTTCCCCATGGAAAGGGAATCAATTCCTGGGAGAAAAGGAGGCTCCTTAGGCTTCCCAAACTGAGGGCTGGGGGGTGGTAGGCAGATGGGGGAGGCCAAATATGACCCATTCCACAGTGGGAATGCTGGCACCAGCTGGCCCAGGACACTTGCCCTGTCCCCTCCTGTCCACAGGGAGAGGCGAGCTGGGAGAATGGTGGAGAAGCAGGTGGGGGGAGTGGGATGCCAGGGACATTCACTCAGCAAGCATCTATTGAGCACCTACTGTATGCAAGCTCCAACTAACCCCGGGAAGTCAGTATCCTCACCCAGTTGTACAGATGAGGGAAATTGAGGCTCAGAGAGAAGCAGCCACAGGCCTCAAATCGCACAATGTTTGCTGCATGGGACTCATAATGGAGTCTGCCATCACCTTCACGGAGAATTCTGCACTGGTTCTTCACGTTACATTTTGGAAGCTTGGTGACTCATTTGATGAATGAATGAATGAATGAATGTTGTCTCACCATCAGTGGTGAACACAGTAGGGAGTGGTCATGAGTAAGAATACAGACCTGAAGTCAAGAGAAACCTGGGTTCAAGTCCCATTTGGCCACAGCCAGACAAGGTGACCTGGGCCTTTCTGAACCTCAGTATCTTCATCTGTGAAATGGACAGAAACCTCAATGTGACCCCACAGGGGACCAAAGGGGTATTGTCAAGAGAGCACAGGGCCTGGGGAGACACTGCATCACAGATTTTGTTTTTCCTGCTGCCTCCGCAGCTGGGGAAGGAAACTGGAAACCGGTTGCAGACTCCCACCCTGCATTTGGGAGTTTCAGTCAGGAAGACAAAGGCTGGATCCGGAGAGGCCGGCAGCAGGACACAGGCTTCCTGTGTTTCTTTGAGCAGATGTCCCAGTCGCTATCCGCGGTCTGGACGCTCGTCCATGGTCCCTCGGAAATCACTCCGTGTCCCTTGCTGTGACGTCTCTTGACATTTGCTCATTTTCTGGGGGTTCTTATCACATCCCCATGTCCTGGGTTTTTTTACAGGAGTCCCCAGACCTGCAGAGTGAATTTAGGGAGTCCATGAACTTTGAGGGGGAAACTTCCATCTGGATTTCCACGAGCTTCTGAAATTAACCTTTTCTTCCATTAAGAAGGCCTGGCTGAGAAGGTGGCATTTGGCCAAAGACCTGACAGAGGTGACAAGCAGCAGCAGTCACAGACCCCGTGATTTTGCCACCAACAGAAGCCAAGGCACCTTCATGTCGTATCAAGTGGCTGCAGATGCCTTGAAACATCACATTTGCTCATTCCTGTCTCTACATGGCAGTAATTGTTAGCCCCGATGCTAGATTTGGCTATTTAATGTGTTTGTAAGGAAGCCCAGATTCCTTCACAATTAAAAACTATTTTTGTAACAATATCTTGATATAATGGGTTTCCTTTGTCATCCTAAATGTATGAGTGTACACTGATGAGAGACCTTGGCTCAAAAAGCTGAGGACCCCTGCGAATAGGCAGAACTTCCCAACATGGCTTCAGACCCAAGCTTTCATGGTTCTCACTCTGCAAACTCCAATTTGTCCCTTTTATGTCCCCCTTTGTCAGGATTGGCAGTGGTTCCACTTACATCAACAGTCTCTTCAAGCACTCCAGGACTTCTCCATCATTCTCTTCTCAGTTCTTCCAAAGTCTTCCCCTTATCCATTCAAAAAACCATTCCGACATAGCTGGTATGTGCAAACCACAGCAGCACCCCACTCCTGGTACCAAATCTGTTCTGGTTTGCTAGCTGCCGGAATGCAACACACCAGAGACGGACTGGCTTTCAATAAAAGGGGATTTATCTAGTTAATATGTAGTTCTTCAGAAGAAAGGCAGCTAACTTTCAACTGAAGTTCTTTCTTCAGTGAGATGGCACAGGTCAATCGCTGCTGGCCTTCTCTCCAGGCCTCTGGGTTCCAACAACTTTCCCTGGGGTGATTCCTTTCCATCTCCAAAGGCCTGGGCTGAGCTGCAAGGGCTGAGATGAGGTATGCTGAATTGCTTTGGCTGTGTTACGTTGAGTCTCTCATTTAAGCACCAGCCAATTAAATCAAACATCATTCACTGCAGCAGGCATGCCTCCTAGCCGACTGCAGATGTAATCAGCAACAGATGAGGTTCACAGGCCATTGACTCATGTCCACAGAAAACAGAACTAGTCACCTTCACCTGGCCAAGATGACACTTGAATCTAACTACCACACCTCCACAGGGGACTCTTGCTTCCCTGAGGTTACCTGTGCCCCCTTTTGCCACCATCAAAACACACCTGTGAGTTTACCCTGTGCCAGGGTGAGTTTTGCCACTGGCCAGCCACGGCCCACTCATTGTCATTGTCTGTCTCTCTTACTTAATAACCTTCACTTTCCGGGGTCCTTTCCTGACACCACATCACCTAATTGTCCCGACACCTCACCATGAGATGGGGCTGTCCAAGGTTCCTTTCAACCAGATGAGAAAACTAAGGCTCAGCAAGGCCAAGGTAACTCACCAGCTGGGTTTGAACCCAGATCTGCTCCTTGCACAATCCTGCCCTCCGCCCAGCTGTAGCATCCCAGTCTCAAAGCAACCTTTCAGAGCAGGCGCCAATGACTTCAACCAAACTCCATCTCTCGAACACATATTTCCACACCAGTGTTCCTGGCAGCATTATTTGTAGTCGCCAAAAGAGGGAAGCTACCCAAATGTCCACACGAATGAATGGATTTTAAAAATGTGGTCTGTCCTTACAATGGGATTTCATATGGCCTTGAAAAAGAATGAGGTTCTGATGAATGCTATGATGTGGGTGAAGTGAAGACATCAAATTGGGTGAAAGAAGCCAGGCACAAAAGAACAATTATTGCATGGTCTCACTGATAGGAAAGAATTACAATAAGCAAATTCATAGCGTCAGAAACTAGAATAGAGGTTAGAAGGGACCGGGTCAGGGATAGGGATAGGAATTTAATGCTTCATGGGTGCAGAATTTCCACTTAGGGTGATGGAAGAGTTTTGGTAAGGGATGGTGGTGAGAGAGCACAAGTTCGTGAATGTAATTAACACCAATGAACTGTGTACTCGAAAGTAGATAAAATGGGAAATTTTACATTGCATATATTCTACCGCAATAATTTAGGGAAAAAAAAAAAGAAGCGTACAACACAAAGAGTGAACCCTAGTGTAAACTATATAGACTCTAGTTAATAACATAATTATAATAATATTGGTTCATCAGTTGTAACAAAGATAGAACACTAATACAAAGTGTTAATAATAGAGAAAACCATGGGGGGATGGCACATGGGAACTCTGTGTCTTTCGCATGATTTTTCTGTAAACCTAGAAATGCTCTTTAAAATTTTTTTAAAAAAGAAAAAAGCTCTGTGTTTTAGATAGAACAGCTCTTCTTAGGTCTTTAGAAAACAACTCTGCAAAGAAAAAGAGGCAGCAAGATGTAATAGGTGGGCCTGGCTTTTTGCGTTTGAATCCCATACCGGGGTTCACAACACCAGCTTTAAAAGATGCCTTACGTGCCTGCTAGAATAGCTAACCCGAAAATACCGACAATACCAAGTGTCGGTAAGGACACCGAGCAACCACGGCTGGTGGAAGTGCGAATGGTGCAGCTGCTCTGGAAAACCGCTTGGTGGTTTCTTTAAAAAAATCAAACAGGCAACCACCATCCTACCCAGCCATCCCACTCCTGGGGATTCACCTAAGACAAGTGGAAATGTATGTTTCACATAAAAAACCTGTACACGAATCTCCATGTCAACTTTATACATAACAACCAGGAGATGAAAACCACTGAATTCTCTTTTGACGATCGGGGGACAGTTGGGGGATGTTTTCTCTGGCAGCTGCACAAAGCAGGATAGAGAATTAACTCCCCCTTGGAGCCACGACTGCTACGACCCGGAGGATGGATACCCAGCCTGCTCTATGCTGCCCCCAAGAGGTCCCCAGCGGGACTGAGCCCTGTTTCCACGCGGGTAACTGGCTCCATAAAGCATCCTTTTCTGGTTGTCTGCGATCCTCCCTCTCACTTCCTCTCTTTCCCAAGGTTGCTTCCTGGGGTCACCTCCTGGACAAACTATTTGTACTCAAATCCTTGTCTCAGCGCTGGTGTTGGGGGAACCCGAACTAAGACAAACCTTCCCGGGGTAGAAAAGGCAGCACGTGCAAAGGGGAGGGTCTCAGGATGGGGGAGGGGGGGAAGCAAGCTCGGTTGCAGCCGGGAGAGATGAGAAGGGGCTTCAAGGGAGGCCGTGCCCAGCCTCAGAGCAAGAGAATCTGCTGAACTTGCTCCAAAAACCCATGAGAAAATACTTCCGGTGTGTGTGTATGTGTGCACCCACAAAAGGAACCTACTCCGTGGTTTCCAGCCACAAAATCAGGCTGTGATACATGTCTTCAAAGCCATAGAGGAAATCTTTACTAGTCTGGTGGCGGTCACTTTTTTTATTTTTTGTTTATTTATTTTGTAGTCATTGTAACTTTCATCTCAGGGTCTCGTGATTTATTTTTTAATTTATTATTCTATTAATTACCTTTTTAAATTTTTCATAGTGATCACATGGACAACTCAAAATTTCCCATTTTAACCACTTTGAAGTGTCCAATTCAGTTGTATGAATTATATGCACAACCATCACCAATAGCCTTTATCTCAACTTCCTCATCACCTCCACACCTACTATACAATAGGACCCTCGCCCCTCAGACTCCAGGTAACCTGTAATCTACTATCTGTCTCTATAAAATGTTTTTTTAAAAGATATTTTATATGGGTGAGATCATGCAATATTTGTCTTTTTGTGTCTGGCTTATTTCACTCAACATGATGTCTTCAAGTTCCATCCATGTTGTCGTGTCATCCCTTTTCACAGCTGAATACTATCCCATTGTATGGATGGACCACAGCAGCTATGCGTTTTCCAGCAGAGCGAGGTGTTCTCGACCCATTGACCTTTCTTTTTTATTTTTTTACTTTTTTTCTGAAAAGTAAGTTGTTGGGATTTTATTGGAATTGCATTGAATCTGTAAATCAATTTAGGTAGAATTGACATCTTAACTATATTTAGTCTTCCAATCCATGAACACGGTATGCCCTTCCACCTATTTAGGTCTTCTGTGATTTCTTTTAACAATTTCTTGTAGTTTTCTTTGTATGGGTCTTTTGTCTCTTTAGTTAAATTTATTCCTAAATATTTTATCCTTTCGGTTGCAGTTGTAAATGGAATTTTTTTCTTGATATCCCCCTCAGATTGTTCATTACTAGTGTATAGAAACACTACAGATTTTTGAGTCTTGATCTTGTAACCTGCCACTTTGCTGTACTCATTTATTAGCTCTAGTAGTTTTGCTGTGGATTTTGGGGGGTTTTCGACATATAGTATCATATCATCTGCAGACAGTGAGAGTTTTACTTCTTCCTTTACAATTTTGATGCCTTGTATTTCTTTTTCTTGTCTAATTGCTCTGGCTGGAACTTCCAACACAATGTTGAATAACAGTGGTGATAGTGGACATCCTTGTCTTGTTCCTGATCTTAGGGGGAAAGTTTTCAGTTTTTCCCCATTGAGGAGAATATTAGCTGTGGGTTTTTCATATATTCCCTTTATCATTTTAAGGAAGTTCCCTTCTATTCCTATCCTTTGAAGTGTTTTCAACAGGAAAGGATGTCGAATTTTGTCAAATGCCTTTTCTGCATCAATCAGGATGATTATGTGGTTTTCTGCTTTGATTTGTTGATATGGTGTATCAAAGAATTGGCCTTTCTTGAGTCAAGATATCTCTTCCTGGATGCCCTAGTTTAAATATTTTTATGGTCTTAGAACCATAAACTTGTAACATGATAAATTCCATTTTCAAAAACCAACCCATTTCTGGTATATTGCATTTCCAGCAGCATTACCAAACTAATACAGAATTTGGTACCAAAGAAATTGTGTGCTATGGTTTGCAGATACCAAACATTGGAACAGCTTTTTAAATGGATAAGGGGAAGATTCTGGAAAATTTATGAGAAGCATGATAGAGAAGGCTTAGAATACTTTGAAGAGACTGTTGATAGAAATGTGTTCTCTGAAGATACTTCCTATGAGGCCTTAGACAGAAATGAGGAATGTGTCATTGCAAACTTGAAGGAAGGTGATCTTTGATTTCAGGTGACCGAGAATTTGGCAACATCCTGTGCTGCTGTTGGATGGAAGCTGGAATTTAAAGGCAATGACACAGGATACTTAGCTGAGGATATTTCCAAACTAAATGTGGAAAATGCAGCCTGGCTGCTACTTGTGGCTTATAGTGAAATGCAACAGGAAGGAGATAAGCTGAGAACTGAACGCTTGGGTACAAAGAAAACCGAAATTAATGGTCTGGGAAATTCTGCACTTCTAGAAAGGGAGATCCCAGAGAATAGCGTCCCGTGTGAGGATTTAGCCAAACCTGGAACCAGTCAGCCACTTCAGGACAAGCCAGGATGGGAGATGGAGTTATCCACAAAGGATTTGGGGAAAGTCCTGTTGTCTGATGCCGTTGATCCCTGTGTGCTACGTGGAAAATCAACAATTTTTTTTTTCTGCAAGATCTGTACATGTGGAACCACTGGCAGTCTGGACTAAAAAGGACAGATTGAAGGGAAAATGACTTCAAAGGCAGATCCCTGGAAGCTAAGGTCTGAAGCCAAGAAATCTTGGCCCAGGAGAGTAGACCCACCCATGCGCTTGGAGAGGGTGAGTTTTCCCGAGAAGCAGAAGACAGGCCACCTACCTTGATGTTCAGGAAAAGTTTTGGTGCCACAGGCCTCAGAGAGGGCGGAGCACATAAACTGGGGATTGGGGAGAGCCTGGCTGCCACCCCATTGTTCTGAGGAAGTTGAGCGTGTGCCCCGGAGATGCAGAGAGCCTGAGTGCTGCCCCAGTGCTTGGAGAGGCTGGAGCTAAGAGAAATGTGGGCTCCCCAAGGTGCCTCAATGTTGCAACCCTCATCCCAACATTTGCAGAGAGCAGGGCCGCTGTGTAAACCCTTAGAGAGAAGGAGACTGAAACTCTCTGAATCCCCGAGGATGAAACAGCATTCCATAAAAATGACTCTCAGACTTTGAAATCTAAGTTTGCCCTGCAGGTTTTAGGTGTTGTTTGGTATCTTTGACCCTTATTTTCCTTTAGATTTCTCCCTAAGGCGATGGGAACATGGAAGCTATGACTGTCCCTCCTTTGTATTGGAAGCAGATAACTTACTTCTTCCTGAGTTTCACAAGTCGAAGCCAGAGGAGAATTTTTGGCCTTAGAATAGACGATGCCTGCAACTGGCTTTGATGAGATGTTGTACCGTTTCTGACTCTGTATTGTATTTATATTGTTATTGCAATGGTTTAAGGCTTTTGTGGTATTGTGATGAATGAAAGTATCTTGCATATGGAAAATAAAAAAAACATGTCTTTGGGGGGTCCAGAGGGTAGAAAGTGCTACTTTGAAATGGTTATGAAGCCCAGAAAAGCGTGTCCTTTAATTCTGATTCAGTATTACTTAGGGTGGAACCCTTGATTAGATTGTTTCCATAGAGACTGACCCACTCAGTTGTGGGTGTGACCTTTTGATTAGATGGAGATTTGACTCAGCCCATTCAAGGTAGGTCTTGATTCATTTACTAGGGTCCTTTAAAAGGGGAAACATTTTGGAGGGAGCGCAGAGCTGACACAGACAGAGATGTTTGGAGATGCAGAAAGAAAATGCCTCCAAGGAAGCCGTTTGAAACCAGAAGCTAAAGGACCAGCAGACGCCAACCACGTGCCTTCCCAGCAGACAGAGGTGTTGCCGACCCATTGGATTTTCTTTCCCTGGATGCCTTAGTTAAGACATTTTTATGGCCTTAGAACCATAAATTTGTAACGCAATAAGTTCCCTTTTTAAAAGCCAACCCCTTTCTGGTATATTGCATTTTCGGCATCATTAATGAGTTAATACAAGCCACTTGCCCATGGATTGAATTGTGTTCCTCCGAAAGATGTTCGAGAACAAACACCTGGGTCTATGAATGTGACTATCTTTGAAGATGTTATTCGTTAACACAAGAGCAAACCAGGTTGGGGGGGAACTCCTCGTCCAGTCTGAATGGTGTCCTTAGAAAGAGAAGGAATCTGGACACAGGAAGGGAAAGACAGAAAGGGAGAGGCGGCCATGTAACAGAGGCAGGGCTTGAGTTGTGCCACCCGCCAAGGAATATTCTACATTGCCAGCCACAGTCCGAACCCTAGAGACTTCAGAGGGAGTGTGGCTGGCCCTGCCAACTCGGATTCCAGAGTCCAGAACCTGGAGACAATACATTTCTGTTTCTGCCAGCTGAAGTGGCATCCTGTGCCACAGTCGCCCTGGGAAGTGAAGGCACCCCCTCCTCAGAAAGAAGCCCTGCCTTTGGACTCGGGAGCCCAAACTTCCCCAAAGCACTTCTGGTTCCTCCTTTTTAAGCTGAGAACAGCAGCACCCACCTCCAGACATGGGTGCAAGGAACCCCAGACCATTTCTTCTGCACTTGGCATGGAGGAAGGACTCCAAGAAATCTGTACCTTGACTCTCCACAACCTTTTAAAAAGAAAATCACAGAAAACAGTCCAAACACAGCCTGCGAAGGAAATTCCTGCATTGGGTGGAATTGTTTTCCATGACCCCCACCCCCCCGCCCCCCGCCGAGGTCCTAAGTTTTGGATCAGACCTGGTTAGTTTTTTGTTGTTGTTGTTTCTGCAAACTCTCTCTCATTTGCCTGATTCAAGAGGAGGTCGTGATTTCCAGCATCCCAGCCAGGCCCAGCAAGGAGCATCTGCTGAGCCCTGGAGGAAATTCTCCTGAAGAATTCATAGACTTTTGCTGAAGATAGCGCTGGGGATTCAGCCGGGGAGCCTCTTCTCAGGCCGCGTCAGTCACCTTTTTTGTGCATTTTTAACACTTTGACCTCTTTTTAGCTCTCTAGCGTCTGCCATTCTCCTCTTCTACTCAATGGTAGTTTTCTATTGTTTATTTGAATGAAAGTTAAAGGCTCCGTGGAATCTTTTCCTCCCTACATAAGTGTCCTGACATTTCTGACTTTTTACAATGAAGAAAATCAATGTTCCGGCTTGCCAGAAAAAGCGAGGCTGTCTCTCCTTCTTTCTTTTTTTTTGTTTGTTCCAAAATGCACAAATACTCTATACTCATCAAGCAATAGCTTCTCCTTCCCCCTCTCTCCATCCCCTGTAGCCTCTCATCTACTTTCTTTCTCTATGAATTTGCTATTTTATATGTGACATCATAGAAGAGTTGGCTTTTTTCACTCAGCTTAATGTTTTCAAGGCTTTCCCATGTTGTAGCTAGTATCAGAACTTCATTCCTTTTCATGGCTGTATAATATTCCATTGCATGCATATTCCACAGTTTGTTTATCCATTCATTTGTTGATGGACACATTGCTTCCACCTTTTTACAATCATGAAAAATGCCACTAGAGAATATCGGTGAACAAATATCTACAGAAGCCACTGCTCTCAATTTTTTGGGCTCTGTACCTAAAGTGGGATTGCTGAGTCATGGCATGGGTTACCTTCTAAAAGCAATCGTAACGGGGTGCGAGGGTGGGTCAATGGAAGATGCTTGCCCTCCATGCAGAAGACATGGCTTTGATCCCTGGACCATGCACCTAAAATAAACAAAAACAAAAAACAAACTAAAAAAAAAACACAATTATAACATCCCTATAGCTTCTTAAAAACAGTTTTTATTTCCAAGTACCAAAAGGACTGCATGCTTACATGCTCATTATAGGCAATTTATGAACATGTTCAGAAAAGTCTAAATAAGAAAAAAACAATCGCTCAAAGTCCCACCACTGCAACCACTTTTGAAGACTTCTTCCTTCCAGTCATTTTTTCGCTATGAAATGTGAATCCATGTGAGTTTCATTTTGCCAAACCCCATTTGTAAAAATATTTGTGACCTAAATGCTGGTGGAAACCTCAAACTGAAAGCCATATGATTATTTTGGGGTAGTAAAATTATGGGCGATGTAAGCATATGTATTTTTTATCATCTACATTTAAAAAATGTTCAAAGAGAATGTTTACTTGTATCATCAAATGTACAACCTAAAAGAGACTTAAGTGGAAGAAATGTTAGTATGTATCTTTAAAACCTTTAAAATCTTGAAAATCTCTCACTATTCGCAATAGCCAAACAGTGGAAGCAACCCACATGTCCATTATCAGATGAATGAATAAAGTGTGATCTATTCATACATGGAATATTATATAGCCATTAAAAAAGAATGAACTCCCCCTCCTGCTCCGGCCGCTCTCCAACCACCACGGTGCCCTCTTCCCCCGCCTTCACTGGCTCCTCCACCACCAGCCTCTACAGCCTTGCCGCCCTCACCTTTCCTCCTCCAGAACACCTACTGGGGGAGTGGAGATAATACAGAGCAGCTCCCGGAGCCACGAGGGAGATCAAAGGGACGGCGTACCCCATCCTGGAACGGCTGACTATCTGGGAGAACCAGCTCTGGTGAGATCACCAAGGGGCACGGGCTTTCCTGGGTGGGACGGCAAGCGACCGGAGTCCCTCCCTTCCACCTTCCCAGGCCAGCTGGTAGAATTGGACAGGCGGTCCCCTTAGGCCGCGGCGGCTGGTGCCCCCACCACACGAGGCCCCCCGGAACAACTGAGATAGTTGGGTCGGAAATCCCCAGACTGCGGAGAACAGTGACCGGGGGATCCCTTCCAAACACGTGACTCCCCCGTTGGCTGGGAATAGTGCACTCTCCCGGGCTGCGACAGCTGGCGCCCTCCCGCCACGCTTGGTGCCCCGGGCCGACTAGCTAATTCGGCCGGACGCTCTCCCGTGCTGCGGTGACCGGCGACCCTCCCCGCATTCGGAACCCCAGGCCGGCTGGCATTCTTCCAAGACGCTTCGGCTGCCGAACCTCCCCTACGGCGAGAATTTTCCAGAGTTAAAGGACCCACAGCAACTTTAACTGGTGGAACCCGTAGACAAACGTGTGCCACGAGCGCCACCTACTGGGCAGGATAAGAAAAACAGAACCCAGAGATTGCACAGAAAAATCTTTCAACCTGTGGGGTCGAACACCCAGGGAAATCTGACTAAATGCCCAGACGCCAGCAGAAGATAACGGATCACGCTCAGAAAATTGAACATATGGCCCAGTCAAACGAAGAAACCAATAGTTCAAATGAGATACAGGAGCTGAAACAACTAATGCTGAATATACGAACAGAAATGGAAAACCTCTTCAAAAACGAAATCGATAAATTGAGGGAGGACATGAAGAAGACATGGGCTGAACATAAAGAAGAAATAGAAAAACTGAAAAAACAAATCACAGAACTTATGGAAGTGAAAGATAAAGTAGAAAAGATGGAAAAAACAATGGATACCTACAACGACAGATTTAAAGAAACAGAAGATAGAATTAGTGATTTGGAGGATGAAACATCTGAATTCCAAAAAGAAACAGAAACTATCCGGAAAAGAATGGAAAAATTTGAACAAGGTATCAGGGAACTCAAGGACAATGTGAACCGTACAAATATACATGTAGTGGGTATCCCAGAAGGAGAAGAGAAGGGAAAAGGAGGAGAAAAACTAATGGAAGAAATTATCACTGAAAATTTCCCAACTCTTATGAAAGACCTAAAATTACAGATCCAAGAAGTGCAGCGCACCCCAAAGAGATTAGACACAAATAGGCGTTCCCCAAGACACTTACTAGTTAGAATGTCAGAGGTCAAAGAGAAAGAGAGGATCTTGAAAGCAGCGAGAGAAAAACAATCCGTCACATACAAGGGAAACCCAATAAGACTATGTGTAGATTTCTCAGCAGAAACCATGGAAGCTAGAAGACAGTGGGATGATATATTTAAATTACTAAAAGAGAAAAACTGCCAGCCAAGACTCCTATATCCAGCAAAATTGTCCTTCAAAAATGAGGGAGAAATTAAAACATTCTCAGACAAAAAGTCACTAAGAGAATTTGTGACCAAGAGACCAGCTCTGCAAGAAATACTAAAGGAAGCACTAGAGTCAGAACCGAAAAGACAGAAGAGAGAGACATGGAGAAAAGTGTAGAAAGAAGGAAAGTCAGATATGATATATATAATACAAAAGGCAAAATGGTAGAGGAAAATATTATCCAAACAGTAATAACTCTAAATGTCAATGGACTGAATTCCCCAATTAAAAGACATAGACTGGCAGAATGGATTAAAAAACAGGATCCTTCTATATGCTGTCTACAGGAAACACATCTTAGACCTAAAGATAAATATAGGTTGAAAGTGAAAGGTTGGGAAAAGATATTTCATGCAAATAACAACCAGAAAAGAGCAGGAGTGGCTATACTAATATCCAACAAGTTAGACTTCAAATGTAAAACAGTTAAAAGAGACAAAGAAGGACACTATATACTATTAAAAGGAACAATTAAGCAAGAAGACATAACAATCATAAATATTTACGCACCGAACCAGAATGCCCCAAAATACGTGAGGAATACACTGCAAACACTGAAAAGGGAAATACACACACATACCATAATAGTTGGAGACTTCAATTCCCCACTCTCATCAATGGACAGAACATCTACACAGAGGATCAATAAAGAAATAGAGAACCTGAATATTACTATAAATGAGCTTGACTTAACAGACATTTATAGGACATTACATCCCACAACAGCAGGATACACCTTTTTTTCAAGTGCTCATGGATCATTCTCAAAGATAGACCATATGCTGGGTCACAAAGCAAGTCTTAACAAATTTAAAAATATTGAAATCATACGCAACACTTTCTCGGATCATAAAGGAATGAAGTTGGAAATCAATAATAGGCGGAGTGCCAGAAAATTCATAAATACATGGAGGCTCAACAACACACTCTTAAACAACAAGTGGGTCAAAGAAGAAATTGCAAGAGAAATTAGTAAATACCTAGAGGCAAATGAAAATGAAGACACAACATATCAAAACTTATGGGACGCAGCAAAGGCAGTGCTAAGAGGGAAATTTATTGCCCTAAATGCCTTTATCAGAAAAGAAGAAAAGGCAAAAATGCAGGAATTAACTGTCCACTTGGAAGAACTGGAGAAAGAACAGCAAACTAATCCCAAAGCAAGCAAAAGGAAAGAAATAACAAAGATTAGAGCAGAAATAAATGAAATTGAAAACATGAAAACAATAGAGAAAATCAATAAGGCCAGAAGTTGGTTCTATGAGAAAATCAACAAGATTGATGGGCCCTTAGCAAGATTGACAAAAAGAAGAAGAGAGAGGATGCAAATAAATAAGATCAGAAATGGAAGAGGAGACATAACTACTGACCTCACAGAAATAAAGGAGGTAATAACAGGATACTATGAACAACTTTACGCTAATAAATACAACAATTTAGATGAAATGGACAGGTTCCTGGAAAGACATGAACAACCAACTTTGACTCAAGAAGAAATAGACGACCTCAACAAACCAATCACAAGTAAAGAGATTGAATTAGTTATTCAAAAGCTCCCTAAAAAGAAAAGTCCAGGACCAGACGGCTTCACATGTGAATTCTATCAAACATTCCAGAAAGAACTAGTACCTACTCTCCTCAAACTGTTCAACATAATCGAAGTGGAGGGAAAACTACCTAATTCATTCTATGAAGCCAACATCACCCTCATACCAAAACCAGGCAAAGATATTACAAAAAAAGAAAACTACAGACCAATCTCTCTAATGAATACAGATGCAAAAATTCTCAATAAAATTCTAGCAAATCGTATCCAACAACACATTAAAAGAATTATACATCATGACCAAGTAGGATTCATCCCAGGTATGCAAGGATGGTTCAACATAAGAAAATCAATTAATGTAATACACCATATCAACAAATCAAAGCAGAAAAATCACATGATCATCTCAATTGATGCAGAGAAGGCATTTGACAAGATTCAACATCCTTTCCTGCTGAAAACACTTCAAAAGATAGGAATACAAGGGAACTTCCTTAAAATGATAGAGGGAATATATGAAAAACCCACAGCTAATATCATCCTCAATGGGGAAAAATTGAAAACTTTCCCCCTAAGATCAGGAACAAGACAAGGATGTCCACTATCACCACTATTATTCAACGTTGTGTTGGAAGTTCTAGCCAGAGCAATTAGGCAAGAAAAAGAAATACAAGGCATCAAAATAGGAAAGGAAGAAGTAAAACTATCATTGTTTGCAGACGATATGATACTATATGTAGAAAACCCAGAAAAATCCACAACAAAATTACTTGAGCTAATAAATGAGTACAGCAAAGTAGCAGGCTACAAGATCAACATTCAAAAATCTGTACCTTTTCTATACACTAGTAATGAACAAGCTGAGGCGGAAATCAAGAAACGAATCCCATTTACAATCGCAACTAAAAGAATAAAATACCTAGGAATAAATTTAACCAAAGAGACAAAAAACCTATATAAAGAAAACTACAAAAAACTGTTAAAAGAAATCACAGAAGACCTAAATAGATGGAAGGGCATACCGTGTTCATGGATTGGAAGACTAAATATAGTCAAGATGTCAATCCTACCTAAATTGATTTACAGATTCAATGCAATACCAATCAAAATCCCAACAACTTATTTTTCAGAAATAGAAAAACCAATAAGCAAATTTATCTGGAAGGGCAGGGTGCCCCGAATTGCTAAAAACATCTTGAGGAAAAAAAACGAAGCTGGAGGTCTCGCACTGCCTGACTTTAAGGCATATTATGAAGCCACAGTGGTCAAAACAGCATGGTATTGGCATAAAGATAGATATATTGACCAATGGAATCGAATAGAGTGCTCAGATATAGACCCTCTCATCTATGGACATTTGATCTTTGATAAGGCAGTCAAGCCAACTCACCTGGGACAGAACAGTCTCTTCAATAAATGGTGCCTAGAGAACTGGATATCCATATGCAAAAGAATGAAAGAAGACCCATCTCTCACACCCTATACAAAAGTTAACTCAAAATGGATCAAAGATCTAAACATTAGGTCTAAGACCATAAAACAGTTAGAGGAAAATGTTGGGAGATATCTTATGGATCTTACAACTGGAGGTGGTTTTATGGACCTTAAACCTAAAGCAAGAACACTGAAGAAGGAAATAAATAAATGGGAGCTCCTCAAAATTAAACACTTTTGTGCATCAAAGAACTTCATCAAGAAAGTAGAAAGACAGCCTTCACAACGGGAGACAATATTTGGAAACGACATATCAGATAAAGGTCTAGTATCCAGAATTTATAAAGAGATTGTCCAACTCAACAACAAAAAGACAGCCAACCCAATTACAAAATGGGAAAAAGACTTAAACAGACACCTACCAGAAGAAGAAATACGGATGGCCAAGAGGCACATGAAGAGATGCTCAATGTCCCTGGCCATTAGAGAAATGCAAATCAAAACCACAATGAGATATCATCTCACACCCACCAGAATGGCCATTATCAACAAAACAGAAAATGACAAGTGCTGGAGAGGATGCGGAGAAAGAGGCACACTTATCCACTGTTGGTGGGAATGTCAAATGGTGCAACCACTGTGGAAGGCAGTTTGGCGGTTCCTCAAAAAGCTGAATATAGAATTGCCATACGACCCAGCAATACCATTGCTAGGTATCTACTCAAAGGACTTAAGGGCAAAGACACAAACGGACATTTGCACACCAATATTTATAGCAGCGTTATTTACAATTGCAAAGAGATGGAAACAGCCAAAATCTCCATCAACAGAAGAGTGGCTAAACAAACTGTGGTATATACATACGATGGAATATTATGCAGCTTTAAGACAAGATAAACTTATGAACCATGTAATAACATGGATGGACCTAGAGAATATTATGCTGAGTGAATCCAGCCACAAACTAAAGGACAAATACTGTATGGTCCCACTGATGTGAACGGACATTCGAGAATAAACTTGAAATATGTCATTGGAAACAGAGTTCAGCAGGAGTTAGAAACAGGGTAAGACAATGGGTAATTGAAGCTGAAGGGATACAGAGTGTGCAACAGGACTAGATACAAAAACTCAAAAATGGACAGCACAATAATACCTAATTGTAAAGTAATCATGTTAAAATACTGAATGAAGCTGCATCTGAGCTATAGGGTTTTTTTTGTTTTTGTTTGCTTGTTGGTTTGTTTGTTGTTGTTGTTTTTTACTATTATTACTACTTTTATTTCTTTTCTTTATATTAACATTTTATATCTTTTTCTGTTGTGTTGCTAGTTCCTCTAAACCGATGCAAATGTACTAAGAAACAATGATCATGCATCTATGTGATGATGTTAAGAATTACTGAGTGCATATGTAGAATGGTATGATTTCTAAATGTTGTGTTAATCTCTTTTTTTTTTCTTTCCGTTAATAAGAAAATAAAAAAAATAAAAATAAAAAAAAAAAAGAATGAAGTTCTGATATATGACACAACACAGATGTACCTTAAAAACATTGTAGGTGAAAAAGGTCAGACATAAAATGGCACATATTATATGATTCTATTTACATGAAATGTCTGGAAGAGGCAAATCCATAGAGATGGAAAGTAATTTGGGGGGTGCCAGGGGCTGGGGGAGCAAGGAGTGGGTAAGAACTGAGAATGGGTCTGAAGCTTTATTTTGGAGTGATGGAAATGTTTTGGAACTCGATACAGGCAGTGGAGTTTTCTAAAATTCTATCTTCTTAATCACTTTTAAGCTTCTCTAAGTGATCAAATCACTTCCATAGACAGACCCACTAAAGGGTACCAGTTTAAACATGCTAGAAAATATGTAATGACAGGGAAAAAATGGAAAACAAATTTGACATGTCCATTAACAGTCTTAAAAAATGTATGGAATAGCTATATAATTATAGAATGCTATGTGGTCTTGTAAAAGGATGTGGACCTGGAAAGCTAGCATATAACAATTGTGTTTGTCTTGGTTCATCAGGGAAACAGACCAAGAGGAGATTGGATGAATGGATGGATGGATGGAAGGGTGAGTGGGTGGGTGGACGGATGGATGGGTGGGTGGGTGGGTGGATGGATGGATGGGTGGGTGGGTGGGTGGATGGATGGATGGGTGGGTGGGTGAGTGGATGGATGGATGGGTGGGTGGGTGAGTGGATGGATGGATGGGTGGGTGGGTGGATGGATGGATGGATGGGTGGACGGATGGATGGATGGGTGGATGGATAGATAGATAAATAGATAGAGAGATATATTTATTATAGGAATTGGCTCATATGACCATATCGATTGGCAAGTCCAAATTCTGTAGGGCAGGTTCCAAGCTGAAAACTCCTATGAAAGTGGAGTTGTATGCCTCAGGAGAAGCTCTGGCTCAAAAACAGGCATAAATTCTTTCAAACTTTTGAAATCCTCATTCTTGCTTTGAGAACTCCAACTGATTGGCTGAAGAGACTCCTCTCAATCCCGAGGGCAATCTCCCTTGCTTATTATAGATGAAATCAACTGACCAATGATGTAAAGCCATTACAAAATACCTTCAGGCCTGTCCTTGCTTGGCCAAACAACTGGACACGTGAAATTAACCCTCACAACGACATAGGATAAAGCTAAAAAAGCAAGTTGCTTAACTCTTTGCATAATATTTTTAAAACTTTTTTATTGTGTAATATAATATATATATACAAAGCAAAGAAAGAAAAAAGCAATAATTTTCAGAGCACACTTCAATAAGCAGTTCCAGAACAGGTCCCAGAGTTTGTCATGGGCTACTGTTCCATCACGTCAAATTTTTCCTTTTAGTTGCTCCAGAACCCTGGAGGCCGGGAGGAATATATATATATTTTTAATCATCACAACCAACTATTTTTTTCTTTTTTTTGTGAAAAATAGTATATACACAAAAAAGCAATATATTTCAAAGCACATCACAATTAGTTGTAGAACAGATTTCAGAGGTTGGTATGGGTTACAATTCCACAATTTTAGGTTTTTGCTTCTAGCTGCTCTAAGGTATTGGAGACTGTGTTAGTTAGATTCAGTTGTCAACTTGGCCAGGTGAGCATACCTAGTCTGGTTGCTGCGGACATAAGCCCATGGTACCTGAACCTCATTTGTTGCTAATTATATCTGCAGTCGGCTAGGAGGCGTGTCTGCTGCAATGAGTGATGTTTGACTTAATTGGCTGGTGCTTAAATGAGAGAGCGCAATGTTGCACAGCCTAAGCAGCTCGGCATTTCTCATCTCAGCACTTGCAGCTCAGCCCAGGCCTTTGGAGATGCAGAAAGAAGTCACCCCGGGGAAAGATGTTGGCACCCAGGGCCTGGAGAGAAGACCAGCAGAGACCATCCTGTGCCTTCCACGTAAGAAAGAACCTCAGCGGAAAGTTCGCTGCCTTTCCTCTGAAGAACTAACAAAATAAATCCCCTTTTATTAAAAGCCAATCCATCTCTGGTGTGTTGCATTCTGTCAGCTAGCAAACTAGAAGAGACTAAAGAAATATTAGTATAATGATTCAGCAATCATACTCACCTATTAAACCCTACCTTCGCAGTATAACTCCACCATCATCTTTGATCTTTCTCCCACGCTTTAGGGGTATTTGGGTTATGTCCATTCTGACTTTCACATGTTGGCAGGGGCTGTCGATAATATGGAATAGGGAGATGGAACTAACTGGTGTTCTGGAGAGGCTGGGCCCTCTGCATTTCAGGACTTATGTGGTCCAGGAACCCATCTGTAGGTTGTAAGTTTCTGGGTAGTTACCCTAATGCATGGAAACTTTCTTTGCATATTATATTAACTGCACTGAAGTATATATATCTGAATGTGAATAAAAGGGGAAATTTTAGGTTGTATATATGTTACTAGAATAAAAATTTAAAAAACAAAAGCCATTAGAAAGTACAACACAGTGAACCCAAAATGTAAACCATGGACTATAGTTAATAGTGCAATGATAAAAATGTTTTTTCATCAGTTGTAACAAATGTACCACACGAATGCAAGCTGTTCATAATAGGGTGGTATGCGGGAACTCTATTTCATGTGTGATTTTTCTGTAAACCTACAACTTCTCTCATAAAAAAAAATTTAATAAAAAACTTTACAAAGATTCTCTACACATAAAAGTTTTTCCACAACTTTTTGTTTTAGCTTTTTTCATGATGAAAATAACACACGAAGCAATAACGTGAAACCCTTTCATATCCAAGAGACTGGCAAAAATGTTTAAATTCGAAAATGATAAGTGTTGGCAGAGACATGGGGCAACTGGAACGCACCTTCAGTTCTGACTTGGTAAAATCACATTGTACAGCAGTCTGGCAATATTAGCAAAGTGGAAGATGGATATATCCTGGGACTCAATCTTTGGAATGCGGCCCAGAAAAGCTTTTGCATATTGTGCCAGAGTTGTTCACTGTGGCATCATCTGTAATATAAGAAATGGAAACAGCCAGAAAAAAAATCAAATTAATAATGTGTGGTACGTTAAAATAATGGAATACATGCTAGGAGTGAAAATGGTTAACCCAATAAATAAAATTGTTTGAGCTTCCTTGGCTGACAATAACAGAAACTTATTGTCTTCTGTATCTGGTGGCCAGAAGTCTACACCCAAAAGGAGGGCAGAGCCATGCTCCCTCTGCAACCAGATGGGGAGTTTCCTTCCTTGCCTCCTCCAGTTATTGGGGTGTGCCAGCAGCCCTTAAATTCCTTGGATTCCCTTCTCTGCCTCTACCATTACATGGCCCTCTCCCCTCTGTCGGGGACTCAGCCCCCATTTTCCTCTTCTTATAAGGACACCAGTTGTATTGGATTAGCACCCCCTACCCCCCACACCCCCAATTTGAACTACCCACAACTTCAAAGACTATTTCCAAATAAATCTCCACTCACAGAGCCGGGGCTCAGGACTTGAACACGTCTTTTTTTGGGGGGGTGGGAGGGACACGATTCAACCCTGATTGGAAGCAGGCATGCTTTGGTCACCTTTGACACCTCCTGCTAAATTGCCCTCCTGTCCGTTGCAACAATTTGCACGTCCCTTTAGATTTTAATTCGCTTAAGCTTTTCATTGGCTACTAACAGATTTCCAGGGAGGTGCTTGGACCTGGAGTGCTTCTCAAACCTGGGTTCTTATGGGTTCATGTGTTCCTTAAACTTCGGAGCTTGTTTCCCCATCAATAAGATGAAGATTTGTGCCAACCACCTGCCATAAGGGGGGACGTCTTTACACGCTCATAAGTAACGGTCGTGTATCATTGAAGATGGGGACTTCAGAGACGGAAAGTTCCAGAAGGCGCCGCTTGTGTTGTTTTCTATGGAAATGGCGCCCCCTCGCGTTGTGCAAGGTGGCGGCTCCGAATCGACCTCACCAGCCGCCATCCCCACTGTATTAGTTAGGGTTCTCTAGAGAAACAGAATCAACAGGGAACACTTGCAAATATAAAATTTATGAAAGTGTCTCACGTGACCGTAGGAATGCAGAGTCCAAAATCCACAGGGCAGGCTGCGAAGCTGATGACTCCAATGGATGGCCTGGATGAACTCCACAGGAGAGGCTCACCAGCCAAAGCAGGAATGGAACCTGTCTCCTCTGAGTCCTCCTTAAAAGGCTTCCCATGATTGGATTTAGCATCACTAATTGCAGAAGACACTCCCCTTTGGCTGATTACAAATGGAATCAGCTGTGGATGTAGCTGACGAGATCATGACCTCCTATGAAATGTCCTCATTGCAACAGACAGGCCAGCGCTTGCCCAATCAGATGAACAAGTACCACAACTTGGCCAAGTTGACACCTGTCCCTAACCATGACACCCACCCTCCCCAAGCTCAGGTTGGCAGTTCAAGTTCACAAATGAGTTTTCCTTCTCTCTGGCCCAAATGCTACCAATTCAACAGCAACCCTTATATAAATGTCCCTGAATTCTTGGCAGATCAGAAAAACATATTCCTTGGACAGCTACTGGCTGGACACAGGGTCCTGTAAGGTTTTGGAAGTTGATGATAAGAAGATGGGTGAGTCAATTGGGTCCCTGGGCGTGAGTCTCAGCACCCCGGGCAGCCAGTTGCCGCGCCCACAACGAGTGTGCTAAAGCCAAGTGCACTCTGGAAGCCTTGTCAGCAAATCTACACAGGAAATTCAAATAATAACAGGGGTGAAATGACAAGGACAGCTCAAACCCCAACTCCGGCAAGCATTTGCTGGGTGCGCTTGGGCAAGCACAACCTTGCTCTGGCATTGCTTTTTTCATCTGTAAAATGGGCGTGATAACAGCTCCTACCTCCCAGGTTCGACACCCAAGAGCTTCTAGCAATGATGTCTCATTTTGAGTCAGAAGGTTTTTAGTGATAATTAGAAGACTTGGAGGCCAAACTTGGCAAGTGAATTCACTGCCCTTCCCCTTAAGTGGGACATGACTCCCAGGGGTGTAAATCTCCCTGGCAAAGTGGGTCAGAACTCCCGGGATGAGCTGGGACGCGGCATCATGGGATTGAGAAATCTTTCTTGACCAAAGGGGGTAAGAGAGAAATGAGACAAAATAAAGCTTCAATGGCTGTGAGATTTCAAACAGGGTGGAGAGGTTATCCTGGAGGTTATTCGTATGCATTATATAGATACCCCTTTATAGTTTGCGGTTTATTGGAGTGGCTGGAGGGAAGTCCCTGAAATTGTTGAGCTGTGTTCCAGTAGCCTTGATACTTGAAGATGATTGTATAAAGATATAACTTTTACAATGTGACCATGTAATTGTGAAAACCATGTGGATGATACTCCCTTTATCCACGGTATAGACAGATATGTTAAAAAAAAAATAAGGAGAAAAAATAAATAAATAATGGGGGGAGGATAAGGGGTAAAAAAGAATGGGTAGATTGCAATACTAGTGATCGATGAGAGAGGGAGAGGTTAGGGATATGGGATGTATGAGTTTTTTCCTCTTTTTTATTTCTTTTTCTGGAATGATGAGAATAGTCTAAAAATGACTGTGGCAATGAATACATAACTATGTGATGATATTGTGAACCATTGATTGTATGCTTTGGCTCGACTGTATGGCGGGTGAAGATATCTCAATAAAAATACATATCTAAAAGAAAAGAAGACGACATAGGGAGAAAATGGCGGCTTAGTAAGACGCGCAGGTCTTAGTTCCTCCTCCAGAAAAGCAACTAAAGAAACAGAAACAATACGAAACAGCTCCCGGAGCCACAACAGAGACCAAAAAGACAGCGTACCCCATTCTGGAACGGCTGAACGGGCAGGGAGAATCCGCTGTGGTGAGATACCTGAGGGGCGCGTGTTTTCCCGGCCGGGCGGCTGGCGACTGGGGTCCCCTCCACGCACGTGGCTCCCTGGTCTGACTGGGAACGTTGGATAGCGGGGCCCTCCTGCCACGCTTGGCGTCTGGGGCCGCTGGGCAATTTGGACTGGCACTCCCCCAAGCCTCTGCGGCTGGCGACCCCCCCCCCCGCCACGTGCGGTTTCCCGGGCCAACTGCGAGATTCGGATTGGCAAGTTAAAGGAGCCACAGCATCTTTTACTGGTGGGCCCCACAGACAGACGAGCGCCACGAGCGCCACCTACTGGGCGGGAAAAGAAAAACAGAGCCCAGAGATTTCACAGAAAAACCTTTCAACCAGCCGGGTCCCACACCCAGGGAAATCTGATCAAATGCCCAGACACCAGCAGAAAATAATGGATGACGCTCGGAAAATTGAAGATATGGCCCAGTCAAAGGAACAAACCAATAGTTCAAATGAGATACAGGAGCTGAAACAACTAATGCTGAATATATGAACAGAAATGGAAAACCTCTTCAAAAACGAAATCGATAAATTGAGGGAGGACATGAAGAAGACATGGGCTGAACAAAAAGAAGAAATAGAAAATCTGAAAAAACAAATCACAGAACTTATGGGAGTGAAGGACAAAGAAGAAAAAATGGAAAAAACAATGGATACCTACAATGGTAGATCTAAAGAGACAGAAGCTACAATTAGTGAACTGGAGGATGGAACATCTGAATTCCAAAAAGAAACAGAAACTATAGGGAAAAGAATGGAAAAACTTGAGCAGGGGATCAGGGAACTGAATGACAATATGAAGCGCACAAATATATGTGTTGTGGGTGTCCCAGAAGGAGAAGAGAAGGGAAAAGGAGGAGAAAAACGAATGGAAGAAATTATTACTGAAAATTTCCCAACTCTTATGAAAGACCTAAATTTGCAGATCCAAGAAGTGCAGCACACCCCAAAGAGAATAGACCCAAATAGGCATTCTCCAAGACACTTACTAGTTAGAATGTCAGAGGTCAAAGAGAAAGAGAGGATCTTGAAAGCAGCAAGAGAAAAACAATCTGTCACATACAAGGGAAACCCAATAAGACTATGTGTAGATTTCTCAGCAGAAACCATGGAAGCTAGAAGACAGTGGGAGGATATATTTAAATTACTAAAAGAGAAAAACTGCCAACCAAGACTTCTATATCCAGCAAAATTGTCCTTCAAAAATGAGGGAGAAATTAAAACATTTATAGACAAAAAGTCACTGAGAGAATTTGTGACCAAGAGACCAACTCTGCAAGAAATACTAAAGGGAGCACTAGAGTCAGATACGAAAAGACAGAAGAGAGAGGTATGGAGTAAAGTGTAGAAAGAAGGAAAATCAGATATGATATATATAATACAAAAGGCAAAATGGTAGAGGAAAATATTATCCAAACAGTAATAACACTAAAAGTTAATGGACTGAATTTCCCAATCAAAAGACATAGACTGGCAGAATGGATTATGACCCAGCAATACCACTGCTAGGTATCTACTTAAAGGACTTAAGGGCAAAGACACAGACGGACATTTGCACACCAGTGTTTATAGCAGCATTATCTACAATTGCAAAGAGATGGAAACAGCCAAAATGTCCATCAACAGACGAGTGGCTAAACAAACTGTGGCGTATACCTACGATGGAATATTATGCAGCTTTAAGACAGACTAAACTTATGAAGCATGTAATAACATGGATGGACCTAGAGAACATTATGCTGAGTGAGTCTAGCCAAAAACTAAAGGACAAATACTGTATGGTCCCACTGATGTGAACCGACATTCGAGAATCAGCTTGGAATATATCATTGGTAACAGAGACCAGCAGGAGTTAGAAACAGGGTAAGATAATGGGTAATTGGAGCTGAAGGGATACAGACTGTGCAACAGGACTAGACACAAAAACTCAAAAATGGACAGCACAATAATACCTAAGTGTAATGTAACTATGTTGGAACACTGAATGAAGCTGCACCTGAAATATAGTTTTTTGTTTGTTTGTTTGTATCTTTTGTTTTTGTTTTTTTCTTTTTCCTTTTTTATATATATATATATATTTATTAGTATTATTATTTTAATTCTCTTCTCTATATTAACATTCTGTATCTTTTTCTGTTGTTTTGCTAGTTCTTTTCCTAAATCGATGCAAATGTACTAAGAAATGATGATCATACATCTATGTGATGATACTAAGAATTACTGAGTGCATGTGTAGAATGGAATGATTTCTAAATGTTGTGTTAATTTCTTTTCTTTTTTTTGATTAATAAAAAAATAAATAAATAAAATAAATTAAAAACACGTAAAAAAAAAAAAGAAAAGAAGACTTGGCGGCTGTATTAAACTGTTCATTCAATAAGAATCTATTGGGGCATCCATTGCCTGCCAAATCTTCTGCTCCTGGGGACACAGCGGCAAACAAGACAAATAAAGATCTCTGTTCTATAGGAGCTGCTATGACAGTCTAATGGGGGAGACACAAGAAACACACACCCATATGAAATGTCAGATGGTGATGGGACAGGAGAGGGACCCTAATAACTGGGTGGTGGAGAGGGGCTCTGAGAAGGTGGCCTTTAGGATCCTCTAACCATGGCCCTTTCTGATGTCCCAACCCCCTTCTCCATCCTTGGCTGCGGGGGTCACGAATTCAGATGTTTACAGGGCTGACGGGTACCTCGGGGGGTGGGTTGGGGGGACACGAGAGAACCAGAGTGTGACCCCACGCCCCTTTCCGGAAGGACATGGCGGTTACATGCGGTCACATGGACGGACAGTTCCAGTGTATTTTCCATTTTTCAACTTTTCAAGAGAAGCCTTGGATTCAGATTTTCAGATGGGACATTGCTTAATATTTTAAAATCCAAAGCCACCAGCCAGGTCTGAATATCTGCCCCATTCTTGGGGGTGCAGATCCCTTCTTAAACCTTGTGCTGTGATTTTCAGTCCTCACAGGCACCTAGCATATATGCCTTTTGTCACCCACTGTTTCCTGCCTAAGTTTTCTGGGGTGACCATAACAAATTACCACAAACTGGGGGACTTAAGAAGACAGACATTTGTCCTGTAGCAGCTCTGGGACCCAGAAATCTATAAGCAACGTGTCCTTGGGGAGCTTCCAAAGACTTTAAGGGAGGCTCCTTCCTTGCCTCTTAGAGCTTCTGGTAGCTTCCCTTGGCTGGTATTGTCTTCATTTGACCTTCTCTCCTGCCTCTCTGTGTCCGAACCTCCTCTCCTTTCTTCTATAAAGTCACCAGTCACTGCCTTGAGATGCCATCCTAAATCTAGGGAAATTATCTCTCAGGATCTTTAACGTAACATTGGCAAAGACCCCATTTTCAAACAAGGTCACGTTCCAAGGGTCTGGGTGGACCTGAGTTTGGGAGAAGCTCTACTCAACCCACTGCACTTGTTCTCAATAATCAGGAGATCCTATGGCACAGAGGGCTGGGGACAGCCTGGGCTGACCCGGTCATTTCCCAGCGGGAGCCCGTCTATTCCTGCTCCTTTTTTATTTTAAGGCAAGCACTGGCCCACTCATCCGGGGTTAAAAGGGGCCTTGAGAGGGTAATCACAGCGTTTAAAACATGACAGTCCCAGCTGGCGAGCTGGGGGCTGAGTCCATGGTGCATGGTGGTCCATCCTCAGCCCATTTGACAGAAAGGGAAACTGAAGTCAGCTGAAAATCACTAAGAAGTTGGGGGCAGGGGGCGCCAGGACCTGAGCCAATGGGCAGGACCCCCTGGCCCCACAGCCCCCTGCAAGGTTTTCCAACAAACTCCCGTCTTTCTAGATTTGTCTGGCAACTGCCACTACCTGTTTATGGGAAAGACCAAAATGTTTCTGCTTTTATGGGACAAGCCAGTGACTGATTTTCAGTTTCCATTCTTAGGGCTGTAGGTATGGATTTTGACGCTTTCTGCAAAAAAATGCCAGCTCATTGAGTTTGCAATCTCTCTGGGTTTGGAGTGGGGGAGAGTTCCCCAATAGTCTCCCCGAGATAGTAACACACGCATATTTTAACTTAAGATACCTTGAGGCACCCCATTTTCTTGGAAACCGTGCTTAAAAAAAAAAAAAAAAAAGATCTAAATACAAGGAAGGAGCCAATGCAGTGGAGAAATCATTTGGGGCCATCTCAATCAATATACCCTAAAGTCTCTTATTAGGGACATACCTGAGTGACTAATCTGACTTCTCTACCGCGGTTTTTAAAGGTCCTGTCACAGCGCCGCTGTAAGGGGCGCTTCTCACTGTCTCCTGGAGCCTGTGAGCCACTAAGGATGGAATGCGCGGGTTTTCTGCGTTTTTCGCCAAATAGTTTTGCAAATGTCAACCGCGAAGCTCACACAATTCAGCATGGGGTCCATGGGGGTATTTTGGGGGGACTCGGAGAGGGGGTGTCCCTCCCTCGTTTCCTCACACACTGCTGGGCGGTCTGGCAGAGAGACGCGAGAGAGGAGACCCTGTGCTGCGGGCCCTCGGCGGGAAAGGGCGTGGGGAGCCCGCACACCCCAACCCCTGGAGGCAGGGCCGTGCTGCTGCCGACCGCCGCCAGGAGGCGCTCGAGGCCAAGACCCGGGATGATCCTTTGAGCGAGGCGGGAGGTGGGACGTAAGGGGGCGGGGCGTCGGGGGCGGGGCGTCCAGGGGCGGGGCGTCCAGGGGCGGGGCGTCCAGGGGCGGGGCGTCCAGGGGCGGGGCGTCCAGGGGCGGGGCGTCCAGGGGCGGGGCGTCCAGGGGCGGGGCGTCCAGGGGCGGGGCGTCCAGGGGCGGGGCGTCCAGGGGCGGGGCGTCCAGGGGCGGGGCGTCCAGGGGCGGGGCGTCCAGGGGCGGGGCGTGGAGGCAGAGCTCGCTCCGCAGGGAGTACAGCCTTCTCCTTTCCTTCCAGTTCCGGCTCCCGGCTGTACCCCTCTTCCTTGTCCGCCGCCTCACCCCCCGGTCCGCAAATCTCCTCGGCACCCCCTCCCCACCCTCTACCGCACCCTACTCTCCACCATCTCTTCCACTCATCGTCCTGCCCTCCCTTGGGCTCCTCATGTGCCCTCCCCCCTTTGCATCGTTTCTCCCGCCCTCCTTTCCATCCGCGTTTCTATCTCCACCCCTTCTTTGTGCCCTTCTTTTCCCCATTTTGCACCCCCATTTTTCTGTCTTCCCTTGGTCCCACATTTTCCCAGCCCTCTTTTGCGCTCTCCATTTTCCCACCCTCCCTTGCGTCCCCATTTTCACGGCCTCAGTACCTGGTTCTGAGGCTCCTTTTTCAAATGACCTTTTAGAGAAAGAAGTGGAAGGACTTGCTCCAGGTTGAGAGTGGCTGGTGGTCTAGGGAGGGAACGGTCAATCCTCCATCTTCCAAAAGGCAGATGATTGGGCAAACAGTGATTAAATTAATTAAAATGCCAGCTGCTAAAATTATACCCTAACAGTCCAACTTCCTGTCACTTAGATAGTAAACTGGACACCACATGGCCAGAGGCTTGATTTCACATTACAAAAATAAATAATCCATGAGAGGAAATCCTCCTTCATGAGAGGAAATCTTTCAGAGCAATTGGGAAGAGGTCTGGTCTGTTCAATGCGGGGATTTCTGTCATTTGGCATATGTGCAACCACAATCTGTCAGGTCACTTAACAAGTAAGGAATAATCATAGCCTTTTTATTCAGAATCTAGTAATTAGGTTGACAGAAAGGCAGCTCTGTGGCACTTTCTTTTAGGGGGTGTGAATTTATTACAGTAGGCAGAAGATCTTCCAAACTTTTGATAGGGACTAGACCTGAAACATGCCTTATCTCATTTAATCCTCAAATAACTCTGTGTGGTGGATGAGAAAACTGAAGTTAAAAAACTAAGCAAACTTGGCAAGGTTTTACAGCTCATAAAAAATACTAAACCAGCATTTGAACCGAAGAAGAGCTTTGCCAATGACAGCGTTCTCAGCCTTTATCTTAAAGAAAGAAGTAGCAATGAGGAGAGTAGAAGGTCTCCATTTATGAAACTGCTGTTCTTCACACTCAATTAGTTTGCTTAGAAGGTTAAAATCGATTGAGTAGATTGAAACACTCAATTTCAATGAGAGGGAAGGATAAGGGGTATGGTATGTATGAGTTTTCTCTTTTTTATTTCTTACTTCTTTTGCTGGAGAGATGCAAATGTTCAAAAAAAATGATCATGGTGATGAATACACAGCTATGAGATGATATTGTGAGCCACTGATTGTACACCATGTATAGAATGTTTAAACATCAATAATATTTGTATGTTTCTTTGTTAAGGTTTACAATAAAAATATATAAAAAAAAAATGTCAGCTACTTTCTCCCTCTGAGCCCGGGCTGGGAGTTGGGTGGTCACAGCAAAAGCAGGGAAGCCCTGAAGCCTCCAGCACCTGCACAAAGAAACTCCCAGCCCAGGGCTGGACAGAAAGCAGATGCCGCTGGGGCAGCCTGGAGGGGCAAGCAGGGGGCAAGGAGGAGCCTGCTGGTCCTGGGGGCCCTCTGTACCCACATGTATACCCCCTTCTCCCCACAGCCTTTGCACTTCTTTTGAGATGTAAAATCCATCCTGTGGCAACCATGGAGAAAACAACAGCCTTCTGGCCTGAAAGAGTTAAATGAGGCTGATGAGCTCTTCCCAGGTACGGCAAAAATACTATAGGAGAGATTTCTCTCCCAACAAATGCCTGGCGAATACTGCTGAAACCCAATGCTGTTTTGCCTGCATCTTCCATTCATCCCTCTATCCGCCGACCCCAAATAAAGTTAGGGTGTGCCATTGAAATTTGGATATCAAATGAAGTTTGCAACTTAAGGTCAGAATGCCTGATGGGGAAAAGGATAAAGATCGCGTCTGGTGGGAATTTACAGGACATGGTCCTGGGCAAACTACTATGGGGTGGGTACCAGTTCACAGGACTCACCGTGCATGGGGTTGGGGGCCCCAAAATGCCTGCTAAGCCTTTGTCATCAAGAAAGACCCCATGTAACTATTCTGTAACTACTTGTTGAAGAGCGCTTTGAAAATTATTGCTTTTTTCTTTCTTTGCTTTGTATATATGTTATATTTTACAATTTTAAAAGTTAAAAAAAAAGACCAACAGAAAAGACCTCATGGCTGATGGCACACAGGTTCAAGGACGCAGCACTTGGCCAGCTATGGTGGAACAAGGATCAAAAGGAGAAGAGACAGATTCTTTGGGAGGGGGGGGGGGTCTCATTGCTTCAAAGCCCCAGCCTGGTCCCTGCCTCCTGTGTGGCCTCAGGCAGGCCCCTTGACTTCTCTGAGCCCTGTAAGGAGAGGCCAAGTGACCTGATGTGAGGGTCAGGGTTTGGTGTGAGGTGAGGAGACCACTGTTTGTGGAGTCTCCTGATTCATTAATTCATCTTCTGGCAGTTTCCTGAGGGTTTTCTGGGTGCCGGGACCTGGTGGGGGGAGGTACGGGCTGTGGCAGGACAGTCCAGGCCCACTGCCCTCTCGGAACCCACCGTCTACAGGGGGTGCCAGCCACACGAGCGGGCAGTGCTGAGCCCTCTGCCCATGAGGTCCTGGTGACTTCTGGGTGAGCATGGGGTGGGGGTGAGGTGAGTACCTCATGCATTTCCTTCCTCACCCATCAAAGCCTGTTTAGAGGAGGAGAAGAGGGCAGTTTGCAGCACTTGCCCCCTCCCCCGAGCCTTGGTCCAGCATCAATTGTGAGGTGACAAAGGCTGATGCCTGAAGGTGGGGGGGGGGGGGGGGTTCCGGGCCCCTCCCTGGTCGAGCCCCCAAGCAAGCCGGGCAGAGAGGGGAACAGAGCAAGTTGGCTCCAGGGTTTGCACCCGAGACCTCTGCCCTCTTGCAGCAGCCTGGACTTTTAGGAAGATGCTGACATAAACATCTGATACGCCCCAGTCTGACCAGCATGGCTGAAACGCACACTGTGTATTCTTCCTTGAAGAAACTGCTGTTTTCCCTCAATGGGCTTGTGGCTGTAAGTGTGTCAGCACCCAGACCCCGTAGGTGGCAGCCCTTCCTCCACCGCCGACTCCCTGCAAGGCAGAAATAAGTTGATCCAAATTCATTGGCATGTAGGAGCAATGTAGGGCAGTCTGCAAGAAACAGGGTACCAGGACAGAGCTGGCGAGAGGAAGCTGAGAAGAGCTGATCCCAGGTCCCCAAGTGGTGGTGGGAGAGTCTGACCCTCAGTGTAAATCCTGCAGAAAATCAGGGGGGTTGGGGCAGGGCAGGAATGAGGGTTTATTTTCCTGATCCTTTACATTATCAAATCATAATTTTTTTTTCTTACTGAAAATGAACCTAAAACATGTTCTGTTGAAGAAGTCATCGGTTTTGTTGTAGAACGATTGGAGGGAAGGCTGTCGGGAAGGAGAAGGAAACGAAATCTCACTTCCGACGCCGTCCCCAGCCATGTAGCATTTTGATGGGCGTTCAATGAGACAAGGCATTTAAAAGATCCCTTTCTGTCATACACATTACCCTCCTCATTATTATTTCCTTCCAGATTTTTCTATACACCTCGCTAAAGCAGAGAACAAACATGGGATGCCGTTGCTTTACAATCCACTTTTTAAAATGCACTAAGGCATTAAAAACATTCTCAATAAACATCCTCCTACAGCAGAGTCAGCCAAATACAGCTTGACTTGGTTTTGTAAATAAAGTTTTATTGGGACGTAGCCATGTTCATTCATTTCTGCATTTTCTATGGCTGCATTGGAGCTACAGAGGCAGGGCCAACTAGTTTCAGCAGAGACTGGCTCACAAAGTCGGAAATATTGACTATCTAGGGCTTTTCAGAAAAAAAAAATTGCCAACTCCTATCCTACAGCATCTTTTTTTTTTTTTTTTTTTAACATGGGCAGGCACCGGGAACCGAACCCGGGTCTCCAGCATAGCAGGTGAGAATTCTGTGGCTCACCGTGACTCACGCCCCAGCATCATTTTAAATAACTTCCAAGGCTCTCATTGCATGGGTATATCATGATTTACTTACCCAATCTGAACTATTGCTTGCTTCAGTTATATTCGATGGTTTGTGCTTCTAAATGCAGACATACATACTGGCACTGAGATGTACCTGCGACTATTTTCCTTAGGATGATTTTCCAGAAATGGCATTTCTGGGTAAAGGGTTTTACCTTAAAAGGTTAAGCTCTTAAAGTTTTAAATCTGAATGGCAAAGTGTTCCCTCCCCCCACTCCCTACACACACACACACACACACACACACACACGCGCGCGCGCGCGTGCGCGTGCGAAAGTTTGTTGCCTGCTAGCAAGGTACAAGAATATTTCACAACATCCACTGCAACTCTGGGTGGTATTGTTTTTTTAATGCGTTTGCTGGTTTTATTGGCTTTTCTCCACCCAGCCCTCCACCCCACCTTCCGGAATTCTATTTACATGCAGCTAACAGAAGATTTTTTTTCCTTTCTGACTTCTGTCCTAAAGATGTCTGGTGGGCTTCTCACTGGCCTGGGCACCTGGGTCAAATGTGGAGGGTCTGCCCTGACAAGGGTTTTTGGGTTATCCTCCACCTACCTTCTTCACGTCAGCTACCTGTTTGGTGATGGGGTGCATTGCGGTACTGCTTGGCTTTGCAGGGTGGTACGGAGCTACAAAAGAAAGCAGAAGCATTCTCTTGATTGTAAGTCTGGTCTGTGCACAGACCTCAGAAGTCCCCCACCCCCCCTTCACATACAAACACTCCCTCTTCCCCTCACAGGTTGCAAACACCTTCACCCAGTGTCTCCCAGTTAACTGAGTGTTTTAGTGTCCTGGCTGCTAGGATAAATACCACACAATGGGTTGGCTTAACAAGAATTCGCAGGCTCAAGGTATCAGAGGCTAGAAGGCTTGCTTTTTCCCAGGGATCTATAGTGTTCTGGCTGGCGGCAAGCTTTGGGGTTCCTTGGCTTTCCTGTCCCATGTCCTCTCCTTTCTCTTCCAACTTCCAGAAGCCAATTTCCTTTGCTTGTAAGAGGCCCCTCCCTCATTCAACGTGGGCACACCTCAAAGCATAATAATGTCTTCAAAGGTCCTATTTACAAATGGCTTCACACCTACAGGACCCAGGGATGGGATCTGAACCTGTCTTTTGGAGGGAGAAATTATCTAACCCCCAAAGCTATGTTTATGGCATTTGATGCCATCAGATGCAGCCATCTTTTCCTCTAGGCTTCTTCAAGATATATTCTCCTAGGGGTTCTCCCCATAATTTTAAGTCTCTCTGTTTCACTTTTCACTCTGCAGCCTCCAGGAGTTTGATTGTGGGTGTGGTATGAGGAAGGGGTCTAATTTGATTTTCCCCCCCAGTTGGGGGCTGTACTGTCCCACCTTGCGAGTGACCCATTTGTCCCTCTCCTGTCCACTCCAGTATGGCTTTGTATAAGCTTTGTCTGTTCCAAGCAAGCTGTTCAGATCCATTGGTCATTTGTCTGTTCCCCATTGCAGACTCACAGGTCAGTCCCCAAGGCTGTCACACAAGACCCTTAGAATCATGTCTGAGTAGAATATCCCACGCTCTGCTTCATCCGTCTCCACATCTTTTGTTTCCCTGTCTCCACTGCGTTGCTGCAAAATTCCCACTATTTCAAATCTGGAGATTTCAGGGAGCTCCTTATTTTAGTCGTTTCTCAGAATAGAGAAGATCTCAACTGTTAAACTCTCACCTCCCTTATCCTTCTCCTCCATGATGCTCCATCAACACACGTATGATTCGTTTGACAAATACTTAGTGAATAGGTCTGGGGCCTGCAATATTTCATTTTATGTTGGCTATGATGGGGACACTATTTCATCTATATTTTATTCACTTATCTTTTTTACACCCATGGAGCAATTCAAGAATCCTCACTATCACACCCTACGTCCAGTCTGTTGGTAAATTCCATCAATTTTACCCTCCAAGGATTCTTTTTTACCCTCCGAGACCTCACTCAAAAGGCTGCGTCCTTTGGGTGATGTTGGGAGCCATGGAGGGTTCTAGGCAGAGGTAGGGCACGCAGGCTCAGGTGCTCCCAGGCGCCCTCTTGTGGCTGTGGGGGGAACAGACTATGGGCCCAGCAGCGAGAGCCCAGAGACCAGGGAGGAGCATCTGGGTGGGAGGGAGTGGGAGCTGGCCCATGGTGGGGGAGGGGGGACAAGTGAGCAGACTTGGGAAGGATCCTGAAAGTGGAGTCAACAGGATTCCTCAGTTAACCTCATTTACAATCGGTTGCAGTGAGTCAGTTGTCAGAGTTTCCTAAGCTCTGTAGGGACCCCCGGGCTGTAGGGACCCCGGGACATATATCCACTTTGATTTCCTGCCTTCCCGCATCAAAGCAGGACAAACCCAGTCCCGGGTTCCCTCAATGCTTTTGTTCTTTTCCCAGCGGAAGCCTGAATTAGCAAACTTTAATAATAACAATGTTGGGCCACTCTGAAGGGACCTAGATATACATAGACAAAAGGGGAGCTGAAAGCTGACTTCTCTTTGCCCCTGTGTGGCCTCCGGGGGGAGCTCCACGGACCCCAACGAGACCCCTCGAGCTGGCCCCACCCCCATGCCTTGCAGATGGCGAAACTGAGGCCAGAGAGGACGGCGTGTCTCGGTGGCGTGGAACTCCATGCCCCACCCCCACTTGCTGTATTTCCCTTCGTTTTCCACCGTGCCTGGAAATTTTCCAGAAAAATGAGACAGCAAGTGTTCTTTTCCTCCGTGGCCCCCACAGAGGAGAGGCGGGGACAGCCCGGGGGGCGGTGGAGAGCTCCGTGGGGGGTGGGCCGAGCAGGCTCCCAGCCCCTTCCCCGGTTCCCCTCTGTGTCTTCCAGTGTTTCCTGCTCCTGTTTATCATTTTCCTTGTGGAAATCGTGGTGGCCACAGGAATCCTTGTTTTCTTCCCAATTGTAAGTCCAGCTGCGTGTCCCCCAGTAAGCTTCAGAAATGATGGATGCCCCCCCTTCCCCTCCAGAAGACACCTATGTGGGGGCGGAGAGGGGGTTCTTCTGGGAGGGGGGCACCTGCAGAGATGGGGGCGGGGGAGCTGAAACTCTCCCTGCTCCCCTGGGGAGGCCTGGAGGAAGCCCCCGGGTTAGTGGAGACCGTTTTGGCTGTGCCCCGCAGGGCACTGAGGGGAGGCAGGGAAGCGGTGGGGTTTTGAAACACACTCAGCCTGGAGGGTCACTCAGCCAACTCCATCCCAGCGATGGGAGCAGGGCACCTCGAGCCCACGCTGCCACCTCTGGAGGTCCTCCAGGGATTCCCTGGCTCGGGTGTGGGGTGGCATATGCACCCGGATGGGGGTATTTAGGGGGTGCTGAAGCTGTTCTCACCACGCCTATGGAGTCCTACGCAGCAGGGATCAAGGAGGGAGCAGCGCCCTGTGTGCGTGGTGGGAGGTTCTCTACCAGAGGCAGACAAGCATGCGAGGACACCGGGTTTATTTGGGCAGGAGTCCCAGGAAGTATCAGACAGGGAAGAGTGGGCCAAGTTTAGGTCCAGGCTCCCACTGTGGGAAACCCTGGCCCGATCGCGCTGAGGAGCTCTGGGGTTCGGCTGCAGCCCACACCTCAGCCACCCCACTCGAGGGACCAGGGACCTGGGGTCTCGATCCACCCACTCCGTCCCCCAGCATTGGTTGAAGCAGCCCGAGAGGCCTCGGAGAGCTGCTGGCAACTCAGAAATAGCCAGGTGGGAAATAGCCAAGGCCAAGGGGTGGCGGCCAGGCCAGCGGCAGCACCTGCTACCTTCTGTTCAATTAGAAACGGCAGGACACAGCATTGCAAGAGTCATAGAAACAGGAGAAAGATAATGAAAATAGGCTTTGCTTTGACACACATAGAGTGTCTCTTTGGGGACACAGGAAGGGGTGATGGTGGTTGCTGAAGAGTGGGGGGGCTTTGGGGTGGGGAGAGAAAGGTAAGAGGGAGGCCAGCCTTCTGTGATTTTAGCATCCCGAATCATGTGACTGTATTACCTCTTTGAAGGAAAAAAAATTAAAATTAAAAAAAGCTCTTATTTAAAAAATAGAAAATTAAATTTGCCCCTTATGGGTGGAGAGAGATTCAGTCACTGGAGATGATATTCAATTGCTTAATCAAGTTACAGCCAAATCGTGGGTGTAAAAGGCTGGTGGGCGCTTCGGAAGAGCGGATGATTCGAAGCCCGGTGGCGATGGGTACAAGCAGATGTGTCTGGCTCAAAACCCACAGTCTCCTCTGTGTGCCTCTCATTTAGGGGTGGGGACGGAAGGCTGAGTTCATCCTCAAGTCACGGGCAAGGGGAGACAAACAGAAAGGAACAGAAGTGAAGCCCCCCCACCTTTCAGCTCTCCCCTCCTCCCCAAGAAGACCCCCCGAGTGGGTTCCCAAAATGTTATTTTGTGTGCTGATCACTTCCCGTTTCATCTTTGAGGTTCAAGGCATGGCCCAAGAGCACATCTTGGCAACTCTGAGGAAGAATTACGGAGGTTACAATGAGCCAGGTGATTTTTCCACGGAATGGAACTTGGTCATGGAAAAGGTGAGCCTCGTCTCCCAAGGCTGGTGTGGCAGCCAAGCCCCCACCAAATCCAGATGTGAGAGGTAGAAAGATGCTTCAGCTGCATCTTGGTTTTGGCCTCTCAAGCTTACATTCCTTCAGTCCTTCGGCTAATGTTTATTGAACATCTACTATGTGCCGGACACCGGGGAGGGGACACAGCAGGCATCAAACCAAATCCTTGACCCTCATGTAGCAAACACTCAAGTAGGGGGGATGGACAAGAAACTGATAAGTAAGATTTGGTACCATGGCAATCTGTGCTCTGCAGACCAATGAGGCAGGGAAAAGAGCAGAGAGAGGAAGGGTTTTGTTTACTTGCAAGTGCTATTTGTCACTTATTTTCAGCATTTCAGCAGCTGGTCTTTCCTGGTATATGGTTGTGGGGGGGGTCATATTATGAATTCCGGCCAATGGGCTATGAACAGAGAAGTGACGTGTGCCACTTACGATCTGGATCATCTATGCCAGTCCAGGTTCTTTCTTATTTCCATAGCCATGGGAACATTCTAGATGGTGGCTGCTCCACCAGCGTGAGTAATTTCCATGTGGCTTGAGTGAGAGGAGAGTCCCTGAGATTGATGGGCTGTTTGTTACTGCTGTATAACCTAGCCCAGCCTGACTGATACAGGGGTTGTGGCTAATTTAGAAAGAGGGGTCAGGGCTGCCCTTTCAGAGAGGGCAGCATTGGAACAGAGACCTGCATGAATTCAAGGAGAAGCCAATCAGACAGTCAAAGGAAGAGCATTCCAAAAAAATGAGGGCATGCCCTGTACAAAGTCCCTGAGGCCAAAGCTGGAGGTACAACAAAGAGACCAGTGAAGTGGGAGCCAAGCGAGTAAGGGGGACAGTGGGGGCAGAGGAAGGCAGGGAGGTGACTGATGCAGTTTGTACAGGAGCTCAGCTGAGCCAGAAAAGAAGCAATGGAAGGTTCTGAGCTGTTGCCATGAGATGGAGTAAGGGAAGCATTTAGCACAGACCCTGGAATCTCAGGACTGCTCACAAAGTGGTATCCATGGCGACGATTCTATTATTTTCATTATTTTGTTGTTTGAAAGGGAGTCTCTCAGTATTTATTCTCCTCTCCTTAGCTGAAGTGCTGTGGGGTGAATAACTACACGGATTTTTCTGGTACCACCTTTGAAATCACGACCGGTCACACCTACCCCAAGAGCTGCTGTAAATCCATCGAGAACCCAGCTTGTGATGGACGCAATGTCTCCAATGAAATCATCCACCAGGAGGTAACTAGAGCCTTTCTCAGGCATTGCATCCACGGCTGGTGAATTTTATTTAAAAACTGCATCTGAGTGAGGGGGGGATGCACGAGCCCCCACTCTCCTGCAAAGGGGTCAGGGGGGAGAGAAATCAACTCTTAGTGGGTGCTGAGCTCATTTCAACATGGCTTGGAGGAGTTAGGGTTACCAGCCCTGTTTCACTGATGGGGAAACTGAGGCTCGGGATTGGGGTGTGACCAGCTTAAAGGCTTATGACTTTGGGAGAGCTGGGATTTGATCCTGGGTTGTCCTGAGTCCATTTCCTGGGCCATGCTTCCTGCCCCAGAGAGACTTTAAATTGAAGCAAATGTGAGGAAAAATAAAAGTGAAAATGAAAAAAACAATCACTTGTCTTCTCTGGAATCCAGGCCCTGTATGGGCTCTTCATGAGGATGGACAGGTTTAACCCTTGTTGCACCCCTAGAGATGGAGACCATTCTTCTCCCATTTCACAGATGAGGAAACTGAGGCTCAGAGAGGCCCCCCCCAAAAGGAGAGGTGGAGCTGAATTAAACCTCAGTCCCCAGCTCCTCCTTAACGTCTGCCACCAGTGAATGAAAACATAGATCTTCTCTGAGGGAAGAAATACAAATCATTCATTCATTTGTCCCTTTTACAGACACTGGACAGCTGGGTGAGTCCCAGACTGGGGCTTCACAGATGGACGTGGGGCTGCGCACAACCTGCTCTCCCCTTGCTCTCTCTGTTCCAGCCACTGACATCCTCACTGCTACTCAGACACACCTACCTCAGGGCATCTGAACTGGCTGTTCCCTCTGTGCAGAATGCTATTCCCCACAATGGCTTCCTATCTCACCTCTCTCAAGTTCGTGCCCGAATGTCACTTTTGCAGTGAGAAGCCTCTGGGTGTCCCAAGGGATGGGAGTTGACAGGACTCAGTCCCTACCCAACACCTGCCTAGCTTCGCTGTTTGCATCCTCAGTATTGTAGACCCCCAGTCTACAATAGGATATCCCTTTTCTTTGCACCATCACACTTCACCCCCTTACCCTGCTTCATTTGTCTTCCAAGTACCAATCACCACTTGACAATGTTGTTATTGTGTTTGCTTATTAACTATTTCCCCCTCTCAAATGTTGGCTTCCACAAGGGCACTGCTGGGTCCCCAGTGTCCAGCTGAGTGTCCAGCGCACAGTAGGCTCTTAATACATACCTACTAAGTAAAGAAGGGACTGAACAGCATCAGCAGTGAGCTTGAGGCAGCCAAAAGTTCCAGAACTGAGAGGTGCTAGGACCCTAGAAGAAGGAGTGTCTGAGTGATCACAGGAAGAGGTGCAGAGACCCCACCACTAGGGATGGCTGTTTTGCCCATCCACTCTCTCTGGTCACCTAATCTCCCTGAGCCCCAGTTTCCTCACCTGTAAAATGAAGAACCTTTTCACAGATTCTTACATGTACATGTGAGAAAGTACAGGTAAAGGATGGAGAAGGCTCTGAATATGGCAGCTCTGCTCATATATAAAGAGCACCTGGAAATAACTAACAGTTATCAAATGCTGGTTATGTGTCAGACCACTTCACATAGCTTCTCTCTTGGAGTCCTCACAAAAATCTCATGAGGCATGTCCACTTGGTCTCACTTTACAGATGGGGAAACTTTGGCACAGAGAGGTATAGTGTCATCTCCCAAGTTGCACAGCTTTGGCATCTGATCATTCTCTTATTTACTACACTTGGATGTAACAGGGAATGGTGCAGGGGAATGAGGAGGGCTGGAAAGATAAGGTGGGGGGCAAACAAAAGGAGTTGGACCTTCATGGCTTTGTCTCCTTCTTGTCCCTGACTTTGAGAAGCCTCTGGGTGTCCCAAGGGATGGGAGTTGACAGGACTCAGTCCCTACCCAACACCTGCCTAGCTTCGCTGTTTGCATCCTCAGGGTTGCTTCCCCAAGCTCCTGAGAATCAGCAAGATTCAAAGCTTCACCCTGAGTGGGGGCTCACTGGGGGCAGCACTGTTGCAGGTAAGACCCACCTCTTCTGGGGCACAATAAGCTCTTTTATTGAGCACCTACTGTGTGCCAGACTCTGTTCCGGGCACTGGGGACATGGCAGTGAGCAAGATGCCCAAATCCCTGCTGTGTTGGAACTCATGTTATAGTGGGGAGAGATGGATGGAATTTCAGTTAAAGATACCTGCTGGGAGGAAGTTAAATAGGGGAGGGGAAGGGGAGGGGTCTTGCTGAGGAGGTGACACTGGAACAGCGACCTGAGACTGAGACGGTGAGGGAGGAGGAGGTGTGAGACTACAGAGGGGAACACCATGGGGAGGACAGCTGATGCAAAGGCCCTGGGGCAGGAATAAGCTGTTGTATTCCAGGCCCAACAGGGAGTTTCCTGTGGCTGGAGCTGCGTGAGTGATGACGCCTGAGGTGAGAATAAGGGGAAGCTATTAGAAGGGTGTTAGCATTCATTGTTCTCACCCCACAAACTTAACTGAGCAGCTACTCTGGTGGGGGAGGTGGGGATACAGCTGTGAGCAAATGGCAAAATAAAATCCCCTACCCTCATGGAGCTGACCTTCTAATATAAGGGAGAGGGACAAGGAAGGCACTGGTTAAGAAAGGAAAACCTCTTGTGGGATGGGGAGTGATGCGTGCTAAGGATGAAGATAAAGGAAGAAGGGAGAGAAGGCCTTTGCAAGCAGGGCGATCTCATTAATGGGTCACCCAGAAAGGGATCGGGGGAGAGGGTGCTGAGGGCCTTGGCCCTGATTCAAGTGGGAAATGGGGTGCCCCCCCCCATAGAGACACCATTTCCACCTTACCTGGCAGGAGGCATGAGCACGGGGCTGCCTGCATCAGTGGTAGAACAGGCATTGAGGGGCGACATCGGGTCCAGGAGGGCCTGCGCATGAGGCCAGTGCCTGGCAGGCGGCAACTGACCTGCGGGGTTCTTGTCATCGGGCCTAGACGGCTCCCCTCCCCACCTCAGGTGCGACTCACAGAGAGGAAGGGCTGAAAAGGTGATGAGTTCTCAGGGTACCACTAGAGACCGAGACCCAGAGAGGGGAAGGGGCATGCAACCCAGAAGTTGTGATGCCAGCATCTCTCTCTCTCTCTCTTTTTTTTTTATTAATTAACGGAAAAAAAGAAATTAACCCAACATTTAGAAATCATACCATTCTACATATACAATCAGTAATTCTTAACATCATCACATAGATGCATGATCATCGTTTCTTAGTACATTTGCATCGGTTTAGAAGAACTAGCAACACCACAGAAAAAGATATAGAATGTTAATATAGAGAAAAAAAATAAAAGTAATAATAATAGTAAAAAACAAACAAACCAACCAACCAAAAAACCTATAGCTCAGATGCAGCTTCATTCGGTGCTTTAACATGATTACTTTACAATTAGGTATTATTGTGCTGTCCATTTTTGAGTTTTTGTATCTAGTCCTGTTGCACAGTCTGTATCCCTTCAGCTCCAATTACCCAATATCTTACCCTGTTTCTAACTCCTGCTGGACTCTGTTACCAATGACATATTTCAAGTTTATTCTCGAATGTCCGTTCTCATCAGTGGGACCATACAGTATTTGTCCTTTAGTTTTTGGCTGGACTCACTCAGCATAATATTCTCTAGGTCCATCCATGTTATTACATGCTTCATAAGTTTATCTTGTCTTAAAGCTGCATAATATTCCATCGTATGTATACCACAGTTTATTTAGCCATTCTTCTGTTGATGGACATTTTGGCTGTTTCCATCTCTTTGCAATTGTAAATAACGCTGCTATAAACATTGGTGTGCAAATGTCCGTTTGTGTCTTTGTCCTTAAGTCCTTTGAGTAGATACCCAGCAATGGTATTGCTGGGTCGTCTCTTTTTTTTTTTAAGTCAACTTTTTATTTGGAAATAATATCAAACTTGCAGGACAGTTGCAAAAATAATAAAAACCCACACAGAGAATTACAACACACCCACACCCACACCCACTCCAGACACCCAGAACCCCCGATTTTTTTTCTTTATATTTATTTTTTCAAATACAAAAAACACCAAATAAATGCAAATATTCCTATTTTGATCATTCCGTTCTACATATATAATCAGTAATTCACATTATCATCACATAGTTGCATATTCATCATCATGATCATTTCTTAGAATTTTTGCATCAATTCGCAAAAAGAAATAAAAAGACAACACAAAAAGAAATAAGACGAAAACAGAAAAAAAAGATTATGCATACCAACCATACCCCTTAGCCCTCCCTTTCATTGATCACTAGCATTTCAAACTAAATTTATTTTAACATTTGTTCCCCCTATTATTTATTTTTATTCCATATAGAACCCCTGATTTTAACATTTTACTACGTTTACAACATTCTATCTATTCATCCATCATCCATCCATTACTCCATCTGTCTGTCTATCTAGCTATCAATTTTCTAAATGTTTGAGAGGAGGTTGTATTTATCATGCTCCCTGAACATAATACTTCCATGTATGATTGCTAAAAACAAGGATATTCACTTATGTAACCACTTTAAGTATAATTCTCAGGTTCAAGAACATTAACAAGAATATAAAGCATTCAAGTCTATATTCTAATTTTTCCATATATCCTCCTTTGAAGCCTTTTTTTCATTCTCCATTATTAGATCCAGTTCAGATTCATATGTTGCATTTAATTGTCATTATGCATAATGTCTCTTTTTGTTCTTAATTGTGGAGACATATATACGTCATAAAATTTCACATCGCAACCACACCCAAGTGGGCTTTTTGTGCAGAAATTGACAAGCTGAGCCTAAAATCCATGTTTCTGTGCAAGGGAACCCAAAGAGCAAAACCAATCTTGAAAAGGAAGAAAGACGGCAGGCCACGGTGGCGCAGTGGCAGAGTTCTCGCCTGCCATCCCGTAGACCCGGGTTCGATTCCCGGCGCCTGCCCATGCGAGAAAAAAAAAAGAAGAAGAAGAGAAGGAAGAACGAAGTTGGAGGACTTCAATTTCCAATCTCACTACAAAGCCACAGTGATCGAGACAGTGTGATAGGAGAGAGTGCAATACTGGCATTAAGGATAGACACGGGGATTGATGGAATAGAATTCGAGTCCAGAAATAAACCACTAGATTTATGGGCCCTTGATTTTCAACAAGGGTGCAAAGACCATTCAATGGGAAAAGAATAGTCTTTCCAAAAAATGCCGGGACCAAGGAATATCCACATGAAAAAGAATGAAGTTGGACCGCAACTTCATACCCACGCAAAAATTAACTTGAAATGGATCATAGACCAAATGTAAGCACTAAAATCTCTTGGAAGAAAACAAAGGAATCAATCTTTGGGATCTCAGGTTAGCCCTTAGATATGACATCAAAAGCCCGAGAGATAAAAGAAAAAAAATAGATAAGTGTGACTTCATCAAACTGTAAAACTTTTTTGCTTCAAATGACACCATGGAAAAGTGAAAAGATGGTCTTTGGAATGGGAGAAAATATTTGCAAACCGTGTGATTAGAAGGGGCTTGTATCCAGAACATAAACAGAGCAATAAAAAGACAACTAGGCTGCATGGGTGCTTCAATGTAGAATGCTCGCTTTCCGTGTGGGAGACATAGGTTCGATTTCCTGGCCAATGCACCTAAAAAAAAAAAGGACAACTAAAAGTGTTGAGGAATGATTTCTAAATGTTGTGTTAGTTAATTTTTTTTTAATTAATAAAAAAAAAGTGATGGAACTTCAATCAGAGATAAGAATGAAGCTGATCTTAGTTAGGACTAAGGTAAATCAGACTAAAGGGTAAAGGATGATATAGATGGTATTTTAAAACTTCAACTTCTGTGTGACACCAAAGGAAAAGATGTTTATTTGGTACAAAATTTATATTTTCAGGAGCATGTTATCTAATTTTACTTATATGGTCAGTTTATTTGAACACATAACGATATGGAACCATGAATAGGGAGTGAGATCTTGTTGGTTCGTACAGATTGGTGTGAAGTCCTGATACATCCCAGAGTAATCTTGGCAGAAGATTAAAAAGTATTTGCAAGGTCCCCTTGAGGGACTGGGGGAGAAGGTGGAAATACTAAACTTCCCCACCTGGGGAAGACCTGACATTCTCACAGGCATTGGGGACGACCAATTTAATTGCACAGTCCCTCAATCTTGGAACTTGCCCTTATGAAACTTTTCCTGCAAAGGAGAAGCTAACTCTAATTATAACTATGCCTGAAAGTCATTCCCAGAGAACCTCTTTTGTTGCTCAGATGTAGTCTCTCTCTTTAAGCCAACTCTGCAGGTGAACTCACTGCCCTCCCCCCTACATGGGACATGACTCCCAGGAGTGTAAATCTCCCTGGCAACACGAGGCAGAACTCCCAGGATGAGCCCGGACCCAGCCTCATGGAATTGAGAGAGCCTTCTTGACCAAAAGGGGGAAGAGAGAAATGAGACAAAATAAAGTGCCAGTGGCTGAGAGATTTCAAACAGAGTCGAGAGGTTATCCTGGAGGTTATTCTTACACATTATATAGATATCCCTTTTCAGTTTATGGTATATTGGAGTGGCTGGAGGGAAGTACCCAAAACTGTTAAGCTATGTGTCCAGTAGCCGTGATTCTTTTAGATGATTGAATAATTATAGAAGTTTTAAGGTGTGGCTGTGTGATTGTTGAAACCTTGTGACTGACGCTCCCTTTATCCAGTATATGGACAGATGAGTAAGAAAAAAATACAAAAAAATAAATAAACAATAGGGGTGGGGGTAGGGGGTGTTTTGGGTATTCTTTTTTACTTTTATTTTTATTCTTATTTTTTTTTGGGAGTAATGAAGGTGTTCAAAAATCTATTGTGATGACAAATACATATGTGATACTGTGAACCACTGACTGTACAAATTGGATGATTATATAGTGTGTGAATATATATCTCATTAAAATTGCATTAAAAATACTATGATGTTATTAAAAAAAGACAACTAATTTTTAAAATGAGCATGGGATATTAATAGACATTTTTCCAGAGAAGACATACAGATGTCCAGTAAGCACATGAAAAGATGCTCAATGTCATGAGGCACTAAGGAAGTGAAAATCAAAACAGTTTACCCCCACTAGGATGGCTAAAATAGAAAAGACATCAACCACAAGTGTTGGAGAAGATTTGGAGACTTTTAGAACCTTCCTACATGGCTGGTGAGATTATAAAATGGTGCAGTCTCTTTGGAGAACAGTTGTGTGGTTCCTCAAAACGTGAAACACAGAGTTAGCATTGGTCCCAGCAAGTTCTCTGCTGGGTTTAGATCCAAGAAAATTAAAAACTTGTGTCCACCAGTCCAGCCACGACGTCTGACTTAGTCAAGGCTGCAGATAGTGATTGGTGTTGAACACAACTTATTCCCTGGACTCTCTTGCTGGATAGCTCTTTACCCTTGAGTAGAGCTGAGTCTAAGAAAAACAAAGCGGAACATGTAAATCCTAAGGCTTTTAAGTCGTGGAGAAGACAGACCTAAAATATGTGAACTTTAGTAGAATTTTATATATTTTTCAGATGAATAGTATTCCATCCTAGATCTCAAGATTCAGGATCCGCTTAATTAGGAAGCAGAGTCCCGACGGGTGGGACTTCCAAGGGCTGAACTGATACCGTTGCCACAAGGTTAACAGTTCAGAATATGCCAGTTTCCTAGAAGTCGTTTATGTCTCTATGCTATGAACTTCTGTTCAGTGGTTTAATAAAAAGACTTTGTACATGCCTTCAATAAAGTATTATAATCCTATAAAAACAAGCAAACATGTCCACCCAGAAACCTGTACATGAAAATTCACAATTCCTGCTATTCAAAAAGTGGAAACAACCCAAATAGCCATCGATGGATGAAGAGATAAACAACATGTTGGTCTAGCCATGTGATGGAATATTATACAGCCATATAAAAGGAATGGAGTTCTGAGGCATGAGGCAACATGGGTGAACCATGAAGGTACTATGCTAAATGAAAGAAGCAGTCACCAAAAGCCACTATTATATGATTTCATTATTTGAAATGTCCAGAATAGGCAAATCAGTAGAATCAGAAAGTGGCTACCTGGGGCTGGGAAGAGGAGGGGAAGGGATGACAACTAATAGGTAGGGGTGATGAAAATATTCCGAAATTATATAGTAATGGTGGTCGCACAACTCTGTGAATATACTAAAAGCCACTGAATTGTACAATTTACAAAAGGGAATTGTGTGGTATGTGAATTATATATCAAGAAAGCTGTTAATTTAAAAAATCCCCATCCCTCTCAGTTCCCACGCTGGTTTGAAACTGTTATGTCCACCCAGAAAAGCCATGTTCTCATCCAATCTTGTGGGGACAGACCTATTATCAGGTGGGACCTTTTGATTGGGTTGTTTCCATGGAGATGTGACCCATCCAAATCAAGGTGGGTTTTAGTCCTTTTACTGAAGATCTATATGAAGAGAATAAAAGGCAGAAAACATAGAGCTCAGAGCAAATGTAGAGAGCAGAGAGATAAAACCAAGTGATGCAGGGAGATGCTAAGAAATGAAATCCAGAGTCTGCCCTGGAGAAGCCAAATGAGGAGCCAGAGATGCTTAGAGACAAAGCCACTGAAAACAGGAGCTGAGAGCCATTTGAAACCAGAAGCCTGGTGAGAAGGATGGCACACGTCTCCATGTGACTTCCCAGCTGCAGAGAAACCCTGGATGCCACTGGCCTTTCTTTAGAGTCAAGATATCTTTCTCTAGATGCCTTAATTTGGACATTTTCATGGCCTTGGGACTGTGCGTTTGTAACTTAATAAATCTCCTTTGAAAAAGCCAGTCCATTTCTGGTACATTGTACTCCAGCAGTATTTGTAAACCAAGACACCCCATATTAATTCTCAATATGCAGTAGCACTGTTTTTCTGCAAATCACCACCAACTGAGACGTGGATGAGTCTCATCTGTCTGTGATTGGTATTTAAAATTTTTTTTTCGTTTTCCAAACTAACATTGAATGTGCATTTGCAAACTGTATAACACCCTCCTTTCCAAGGATCCCAGCAGGAAGCAGAATTAAATTCCCTGATGATCCACTAAAGAAGCTTTCAGCGGTCCTTTTGCAAGAGATGTGGGCTGAGTTATGGGAATTAAGGAGGGATGTTAAGGCACCAAGAGGCTAGCAAAACCGGGAGCTTTTGCTTCTCTTAGGCCCAAAGGAACTGGGAAGGGGGAAGGGAGAGAAAGAGAGGAGAAAGACGGGCCTTCTGCCCACAGCTGTGGTTACAGAGGGTCAGAGTGGACCCCTGCGGGGAAGAGAACCACGACCTTTCTCTCCTCTCAGCCTCCCATCTCTTGCTGAATGGTCTCATTGGCCAAATTTATCAGGAAGCCATAGGGAAGGGGATTCTTGGAAACAGAATCTGTAGGGGTCCAGGGGAGGGCATCACAGCAAGGTCTCCACTCTACCTGCTGCTGAGATTCGCTGTGTTTAACAGCTTGGCACCAAGGGATCTTCAGCTTTCTGTAAAACCCTGTCCCTCACCTTTGTGGAACGGGCTGCTCTGTCCAACTTCCTCCGGTATCTCTGCGGGACCCCAGTTGGGAGGTTCCCAGAGTTGATTCGGTTTTTCTTCTGTTTCAGCTGCCAGGAATTCTCAGCACCTTACTGCTCATTGCCAAGCTGGCCTGACCTACAACCCAGGAGGACAAGACCGCCGGTGTTCCCGGTGGCCGTGGCATCTGGTCTCCTTTGGATTTCTGTGCCATCACCGCTTTCAGAAGGGAGGCTGACGATTAAAGATTCGGGGAAGCCCTGTCCATCTTGACTCCTTTCTCCTTACTTTTATTTTTTTCACACCAGCTGGCCATGAGTTTACCTCCAAATACCTGGACGTGATGGTGTGACCTGCATTCTCACCAACTCTCCTGTTCTTCAAATTGCTTGGTGAAAAATGTAAAATGCTCCCAAAAGCCGAGAGCTTCCATCCAAAGAAACCCCCATAGGCCAGTGTCCAGAATGAACAACCATGGAGATGACCTTTTTTTTTTTTCACTTTTTATTCTGAAATAATTTCAAACTTATGGGACAGTTACAAAAATAATGCAAATCCCATAGAGAGCACCCCAACATATCCCTGCCCCCAACCCCCAAATGTGAATATTTTGCCACATTTGCCATTTACCCCTTTCTCTCCCTTTCTATCCTTCCTTCTTTCTTTTTTTCTTTTTCATCTGTCTTTCATCAGTCCATCTTCTGGACAATTCTGTGCAGTCTGTATACATCACGCTCCTTGAACACTTAATCCTGCCACGTATACTTCCTGAGAACACTGATTTTTACTTATGCAACCACCTTAAATGCAGTTATCGAGTTCAAGAAATTTGACATGGATAGAAAGCTGACAGTCTGTATTCCAATTTTGTTCAATGTCCCAATGAAGTCCCTTTGAGTCTTTTCCCTTCCCTGCTTAGATCCCGTCCAGGGTCATATATTGCATTGAACTGTTATTGTCTTTTTAGTTTCCCTTCTTTTCTGTTCTTTTGTAATTGTGGAAACACATATGCAATAGAAACTTTCCCATCTCAACCCCTCCCGAGCAAACCATTCAATGGGACTGATGACATGCATAAAATTGCGATGCCCTCACCATCTTCCATTACTAAACCTTCCCCATCTCCCATGAGAAACCCTGCACCCATTATGCATTTACGCCCCACTCCTCCTGCCTGCTCCTCACCCTGGCAGCCTGTACTTTAATTTCTGTCCCTAAGAACGTACATATTCTCTGATATTTTCTTCGTAGTTACCATGAGGCTTAATTTTAACATTCTAAATCTATAACAATCTTGTTTGCTTTGATACCAACTCCACTCTGATAGGATGCATAAGCTATGTTCCTGTACCCTCCATTACCCCACCATTGGGAAGGCTTTGTCCCAAATTACATGCTTATTCATTATGAGCTCAAAACCACTGATTGCTCCTTACTTTTTATGCATTTGCCTTTCTGATCCTATAGGAAGTAAAAAGTGGAATTACAAACCAAAAATGCAATAGTACTGGCATTTACATTTACCCATGTGGGGTAAATCTCACCAGACATCTTTATTTCATTTTGTGGTTTTGATCTTGTCCTAGATTGCAAGCTGCCGGAATGCAATAAACCAGAAACAGAATGGCTTTTAAAAAGGGGAATTTATTAAGTTGCAAGTTTACATGTTCTAAGGCTGTGAAAATGTCCAAATTAAAGCAAGACTATAGAAATGTCCAATCTAAGGCATCCAGGGAAAGATACCTTGGTTCAAGAAGGCCAATGACGTTCAGGGTATCTCCCTCAGCTGGAAAGGCACATGGTGAACATGGCGACATCTGCTAGCTTTCTCCTTAAGCTTCTTGTTTCATGACGCTCCACTGGGGGGGGGGGGTGTTTTCCTTCTTCATCTCCAAAAGTCTCTGGCTGTGTGGACTAGAAGGCTTTTTCCAAAATGGTTCCCTCTTGTTCTAGTTTGCTAGTTGCCGGAATGCAACTCACCAGAGATGGATTGGCTTTTAATAAAAGGGGATTTATTTTGTTAGTTCTTCAGAGGAAAGGCAGCTAACTTTCCACTGAGGTTCTTTCTTACGTGGAAGGTACAGGATGGCCTCTGCTGGTCTTCTCTCCAGGCCCCTGGGTTCCAACAACTTTCCCTGGGGTGACTTCTTTCTGCATCTCCAAAGGCCTGGGCTGAGCTGCAAGTGCTGAGATGAGGAACGCCAAGCTGCTTAGCTGTGCTACATGAGTTCTCTCATTTAAGCACCAGCCAATTAAGTCAAACGTCACTCATTGCAGCAGACACGCCTCCTGGCTGACTGCGGATGTAATTGGCAACAGATGAGGTTCACGTACTGTTGGCTTATGTCCGCAGCAACAGGATTAGGTATGCTCACCTGGCCAAGTTGACAACTGAATCTAACTAACACACCTCTTAAGGGGCTCCAGTAAGCAACCCCACTTTGAATGGGTGGAGACACATCTCCAAGGAAACCATCTAATCAAAGGTACCACCCACAATTGGGTGGGTCATGTCTCCATGGGAACAATCAAAAAGCTCCCACTCAACAATATTGACAGGATTAAAGGATGTGGCTTTTCTGGGGTACACAACAGATTCAAACTGGCAAAGATCTATTGTCTTGTGTCTTTTCCTTTGAAACCTGCAGAACTCTCTTTAGCATCTCTTGTAGGGCTGATCCAGTATTGACAAACCCCTTCAGTTTTTGTTTATCTGAGAATATCTTAATCTCTCTCTCACTTTAAAGAGACAGTTTTGCTGGATATAGTATTGGTTGGCAATTTTTTGCTTTAATTACTTTAAATATGTCATCTCACTTGCTTTCTTGCCTCGCTGGTTTCTGCTGAAAAATTAACACAATCTAACTGAGGTTCCCTTGTACGTGACATGTTGCTTCTCTCAGTTTTTTTTTTAAGTATAATTTTTTATGTAGAGCAGTTGTAGGCTTACATTAAAATCATGCACAAACAGCATTCCCATATATCTTCCCTCTTATTAACACTTTGCATTAGTGTGGTCCCTCTGTTACAACTGATGAAAGACTATTTTAATTGTACTATTAATTACAGTCCATAGTTTACATTAAGGTGTACCTTTCCCCATAAACCACCCTATAATTAACACCTTGCCTTAGTGTGATACATTTGTTACAATTCATGAAAGAACATTTTAATAATTGTACAATTAACTGTAACCCATCATTTACCATATGTTTCACTGTGTCATAGAGTCTTATGTTTTATCTTTCAATTTTTATTCTAGTAACATACACACAACCTAAAATTTCCCCTTTTTACCACATTCCCATATATATTTCAGTGCTTTTTATATCACAAAGTGGTGCTACAATCACCACTATTCATTTCCAAAACTTTGCAATCAACTTAAATAGAAATTCTGTACAAATTAAGCATTGACACACCATTCCCTACCCCACCTTAGCCCCTTGTAACCTACTATCTAGACTCTAGCTCCACGAATTTGTCTGTTCCAATTATTTCGTATCAGTGAGTTCACACAATATTTGTCCTTTTGTGTCTGGCTAATTTCACTCAACATGATGTCTTCAGGGTTCATCCATGCTGTCACATGAACCAGAACTTCACTCCCTTTTAATGCTGAATAATATTCCACTGTATGCCTATACTACATTTTGCTTATCAATTCATTGGTTGATGGACACTTGAGTTGCTTCCATCTTTAGGGTGCCAAGAGCTCCTTCCACTGTTAAGTAGCCTTTTTCTTGACTGGGCATGCAACCTGTTATTACAGACCTTTAACTGTTTTCTGGGGCTTTGAGGAAGATGCTACTGCCAGTTCTTTTTTGTTTTTTCCTCTCCATTTCCCCAAAATAACTTTGCAAATACTTCTTTATCCACTGTTCAAATCACTTTGGGAATTATCGGGGCATCACACTGGACAAACCTACAAAATTTCACGCCCTATTCAAGGTTCCATGAACTTATTCTGTTCAATTAAACTGCCCATATAAGTTAAAGTTAAATTAAGAAATGCACTAGTCAAAATATAAATTTTTTACCAAATACACATTTCGTGCTTTAGTCTCACATAGAAGTTGAAATTTAAAAGTATGAATGACCATCTATTTACAGCAACCTGCAATACTGACATTCCTTTATTCTTCCTCATGCAAAAACATTTAATACTTCAATTTAGTCACTATCATTGTACACTCTAAGCATGCCTAGATTATACCATCTCATTCTTTATCGTCTGTCTTTCCTTCTGGTTTCATATATGCCCACAGCCCTCCTCCTTCTATCATTCTCACATTCAGCTTCATTCAGTGTTCTTACATTATTGTGCTACAATCAGGTAGTATTGTGCTACCCACAATACTATTGCACAAGCTGTATCCCTTCAGCTCCAATTACCCACAAATCTAACCTATTTCTATGTCCTGATGTTCTCTGTTCTTAACTGAAATTCTCCAACTACTGCCAGATCTTGCTGGTTGTTCAAAGCTTCTGCGTGTGGATGGAGCCCAGTACTGAATCATGCCACCATCTTGGATGGGGTGGGACCACAATTTTGACATATTTGTTTCATCAAACTCTTGTTTTCCCTTGACACAATATTTTAAAAGAAATAGCATACCACATACCAATTCCTTCTATTATGGGTTGAATCATGTCCCCCCCCAAAGACATGCTCAAGCCCCACTCCCTGGGATGTTGGGGGTTCACAAGACCTTATTTGGAAAAAGCGTCTTTGAAGACATGAGTTGCTAAGATGAGGCCATCTGGACTAGGTGAGCCCTCATCTGATATGACTGGTGTCCTTCTAAGAACAGGGACATTTGAACACAAGGACAGGGGAGAAGATGCTCATGTAATGGCAGAGACTGGAATTGAAGGGTGGTGGTTGTAAACCAAGAAACACCAAGGGCCTGAGCAAACATCAGATTCTCCCCTACAGTTTCCAGAAGGAGCACAGCCCCTCTGTCACCTTAATTTTGGATTTCCAGCCTCCAGAAATGGAAGATGGTACGTTTCTGTTGCCTTAAGTCCCCCTGTCTGGGGACTTTGTCATGGAAACCAAAGGAAATGAAGACACCCCCTCCATACTTCAGTACCAAGCTCTAAACAAACAGACATTTATATTCACAGCCATCATTACAACGAAGCCATCACCCCTAAGACAGCTGACATCCTTTCCTTGATGTCACCTAATACCCAGGCCATCACTGAATTTTCCCCAATGCCTCAGAACTGGTTACAATGTGGTTTCTTTGAATGGGGATCCAAACAACACCTTTGGCTGTTACGCAATGAAGACCAGCAGTTCTCAAATTGGAGCATGCGTCAGAATCCCCCGAGAGCTTGTTAGAACACAGGTGTCTGGGCTCTACCCTCAGGGCTTCAGGCTCAGGAGGCCTGGTGGGGGAGGGAGTGCTGGAAAGCTCCAGGTTTAACAAGTTCCCAGGTGATGTTGATGGTGTGATCTGGGGAACACGCTTTGAGAACCGCGGCTCTAGGCTGTTTCGCCTCCCCAGTGAAATGCACTGGGAAGTGCACTGCATTTGCTTCTTTGTGTAGTCATCGACTTATTCCTTCCTTCCCTATGTTTCATGTCAATCACCGGTCCTCAGACTGGCTGTAGGCACCCGGGAGCTTTAATAACCTACCTAGACTGGGGGGCCTATCCCCCCATCTTCTGATTTAAATGGGCCTGGGCACTGTTTGAATCTGTGCCGGCGATTCTAAGGAGCAACCTTGGTCAGAGAACCACAGGCTCTAGCCAATATCCAGAGAAATCTGAAGCAATTCTTCATTTATTTATTGCATTGTACCAATGCAAAATGGTGATTTTCCTTACCCTTCGATCCTTCTTTGGAGGCATTTTGAGAGGATGAAAAAACGGGTACAGGTCATACCTGCCATCCCTGCCATCTTTTCCCACTTCTGGCAAGAGCACACCCCTCCCCCCCCCCTTTTTTTTTATCCTTTGGAATCAGCCCACTGCTCAGATTTGCCTCCCTGGGCCACAGTTGAGCATGGGATCCCAGATGGACCAATCAACACGTTCCATCTCCCTGGCTAGTGATTGGTTCAAGGTTCAGCATGGGAAGCAAGCTGGCCAATCAGCACATTCCATTCTTCCACCACAGCGATTGGTTCTGGGATGGGTCAAGGGATGCTAAACTGGCCAATGAGATGCTGTTCTGGGACTTTGGCAAGAGTACACAGAATTCAAGACATCCAATTTACTAGCTCAAGTCCTCAACTGTGGGGTATGCCCCTATGAAACTTATTCCTGCAAAGGAAAAGCTAAGGCTACTCATAATTATGCCTAAGAGTCACCCCTAGAGAACCTCTTTTGTTGCTCAGATGTAGCCTCTCTAAGCCAACTCCACAGGTGAACTCACTGCCCTACCCCCTGCGTGGGACATGACTCCCAGGGGTGTAAACCTCCATGGCCAGGTGAGACCTGAGTCCCTGGTTGAGCTGGGATTAGGCATCATGGGATTGAGAAAACCTTCTTGACCAAAAGGAGGAAGAGAGAAATGAGACAAAATAAACTGTCAGTGGCTGAGAGATTTCAAACAGAGTCAAGAGGTTATGCTGGAGGTTATTCTTATACATTATACAGATGGACATAACGCCTTTAATTTTTTTTCTTGTGGAGGAAAATGCACATCTCTTCAAATTGAACATCAAGGAAATTGCTTACACAAGACAAATCCATCAGGGTAGAAGTCACCCGGCCCAAGAGCTCGTTCTGTAGTGTGTTTTGGGATTGTCCAAGAAGTTTGTAGCAGAATTATCGCTTCTACCTGGAGGCCAAATTTCCTCCCTTACTTGTTTTCCTAAGTGGAGTAGAGAGAGAGAGATACCAAAGCATGATCCCAGGGGAAGCTGGTGGCGGGTGGGGGCCCGGCAGAAAAAAAAAATCAGAACCCCAAACCGCAGCTGTTGAGGCAATTTCCCACCAAAACTGCCCATGGGAAGACAAGCTGCCATTAGCCACAGGCAAGAGGCAAAGGCACCAGTTCCAGACCCAGTCCCAGACTCCCTGAAACTGAGAAGCAGTTTTCACTAGGACTCTTGGGTTTATTTTTGCCTGTAAACTCAATGAACCACCATACCCCAATGCTGGGGGATATGTTTCAGGGCCTCAAAAACCATCTTGATTTAAAATGAACTCTCAGACCCTACCTTCCTACCCCCTTCAAAAAAAAAAAAATCATAAAATAAAAGTTTGCAATGTTTTTAGAAGGAACCATTTTTTTTTTCCTACATTGGTATTTCTAGCCTTAAGAGAGCCAGGTGGGAGCTCTCTTTCTCTCTGTTGCTATGTGAGGCTGGAATGTTGAAAAATCTCGTATCAATAGGAATCCTAGAGCAGGGCAGGTTTTAGATTCAGCCAAAGCTGTTTTCCATCACGTAGGCAATGCCAAGTCAGCTTGTCCCTTCGAGGAGGGATCTCGGAGCTGCCAGGTTTGCCTGCAGTGCTTCAGGAAAGACGGTTTTGCCAATGGCATCTGGCCAGGCTGTGTTGCAGCTTACAAAGCCCTTTTAAATTTGACTTGAATGTTAGAACAACTAAAAAAAACCACATTGCCCACCGTCAGACATTTCAGATATCCTCGCTTTGTGTGTTTCTCAGAATTTGTCCCTTTCATTTACGCCATCGATGTGTTGGCATTCAAAGACCCTCTGACTTTGTGGTTGTAAGGGCAGCCTCTGCTGTGAGGCAAACAAGGGGTTCCCTGGAAATAAATTCAAACTAGAGTTCTATAGAGGCTCCATGAAGTCTCAAACCAGGCCTGCCCCAGCACCCCCAGAGTTGCCTTGAGCTCTTTTAAGACAGCAGCTGCAGGAAGCCATGTGGCTACAGAGGCTAGGAAGGGTGGAAGCACGAAACACTCAGGAAAGGAAAGACTCCCCGTCCCCAGCCCACCCCAGCCTCAAGGCCCTCGCAGTAGGTGTTGTGTTATGGGGTGCCACTTGCTGCCATGGGGCTGAAAGAAAAGGACCCCCTGGAGTTTGGATCCTGGATGGAAAGGCTGGGCTGCTGAGCTGGAGGTCGAGACAAAGAACCTTCCAGCAGGAGGCCCTGGCAGCTGGGGACCCCCAGCCTCGCGTGCACCCCAAGACAGCGCCCCAAGCAGCACTGGGGCCTCCACCTTCCTTGGCCGTGTCCACAAAGTGCAAGCCGTCATCTTACAAGGGACTCCTCCGCTGGCAGAAAACGTCACCCTCCCAGGCCCTGTCAGTGGCATGACTCAGAAAACGGACGTGGCTGGGGGTCCCCGTCCCGCCCCTCGGGTCCCCAAAGTGGAGGAGACCAAATCTTACATCAGACGGTCGCCCGAGGGCACAAAGCTGCCAGGGCATTGCCCAATATCCTTTTCTAGCAGGATGCACGATTTGGAAAGAGCTTGCTTAAAACCCGGCCAGCCCGATGGAGCGCGGGGTGGGGGGAACCCACTGCCACAGCTCCGGGGCTGACTCCAGGCCCGAAGCCCTGGGCAGGGATGCTAGGAGTTGGGGTGGCCCATGTGTGTGTATGGGGGGGTCTCGCCCAGCTCCTTGCTGTCCCTGGTTCTGTGATTCAATTCAGGATCTGAGAACACGGTGGAAAAAGCCCCAACAGGGACGGGGGGATCAGGGGGCCTGGCTGGGGGGGGGGGGCCATGGAATTCTGGCAAAGCTCAGAAAGGCACTTCTGGGGTCCCCGAAGCTGGAGAGGCTGTGACGGTCTGTGCCCCCTCCGATGGGAAAAGCTGCTTTAGCCCTGTTGCCCCAGGCGGGGGGGCCATGGGCCAGATGGGAGGCGTCACCTGGGCACTTTGGGGTCCGAGGAAGTTCGCGGGGCCCTGAGAAAGTGGGGGACAGGGTTGGGGGTGGGGGGTGCCGCGTCTCACACCTCCCAGGTTTAATTCCAAGAACCCAAACTGCACAGGTGATGGGTCACCGGGCCGCCTGCAAAGCCCACTCAGGGCCCATCGAGGCGTGGGCTTGAAGTTGCTTCTAACCCCCGGGGGCCTGAAAAAGGCCTTGAAAAGGTGAGCTCATGCACGGCCACCCCCAGCCTCGCCCCCCACCCCCCACCCGCAACGCAGAGCGGGACCCCTGTGGCCTCGGCTGGGGTGGCTCAGCCTGCAGGGCCAGGGGGTGGCCAATGCGAGGGGACGGGGGTGGCCCTGAGCTTTGGAGACGGCCCTTGTCTGCGGACCCTGCAGAGGTAGAAGGGGGCGGGGGGGGAGGGGCGGGGGCCGCCTCTAGCAGCTGCAGCCACTGGGCTGGGGGGGTGCCGTGTCCCCCAGGGCTGGGCCCTTCCCATTGCTGCCGGGGCTGGAGCTGGGCTCCAGGGACTCGTTCATCTTCTCGCAGATGATGTCCACCAGTCGCTCGAACACCTGCTTCACGTTGATATTCTCCTTGGCGCTGGCCTCGAAGAATTCGAAACCTAGAGGGACAGAAGGTGGGGACCCCCCGTGAGAACTGCCCCCACCCCCACCCCAAGGCGTGGGGCCTGGGCCGCGGCATCATCACCCAGACCTGGGGACCCCCAACCCAGTTCTGTCCCTGACGCAGCTGTGGGACCCTGACCCAGCGGCCCGGCCTCTCCGAGCCTCAGTTTGCTTGTCTGTACAATGGGAACAAGGATGAGGATGAGGATGAGAAAAACCAGCTCTGGACTAGCCCCGAGGATCTGTTTGTCACAAGGCAGAGTTCCAAGTAGTAAGGTCTAGGTGAGGTTCTCGGACCCAGAAGCTCAGCCCCCCACCCCCCCAGTTTTCGCCCCCCAGGAAGCCTGCCCACAGAGCCAAGGGTTTATGTGGATTTTTCAAATGGAGCCAGTTCTTTCCTACCTTTTGGGAAATGCACTTTGGGCCGGATAAAACTGAGATGGGGACTGGCTTCGGCCAAAGGGCCACCAGTTTGCAACCTCGAGTAGGCAGGGGGACTCTGCAAAGAGCAGGCCATGGGCAGCTGGCGCTTATGGAATGCGCAATAAATAGTGGGAGTGGGGGTAGGGCAGGCACTTTTCTAGGCCTGTTACATAAATAAACTCATTTAACTCTCACAGTCACATAATGCTAGGAGATTCCAGCTATTCTGGTGTGTCTCAGTTTGCTGGGCCTGCTATGACAAATACCACGCATTGGGTTGGCTTAAACAATGGGAGTTTATTGGCTCATGGTCTGGGAGGCCTAGAAGTCCAAAATCAAGGTTTGGACAGGCCACACTTTCTCCCAGGGCTTGTAGCTTTTGGGGCAACTCTTGGGGTTCCTCGGCTTGCAGCCTCTGCCTCCAACACACATCGCTTTGTCCCCCCAGTTTCCTCCAAGGAGAAGCCTGCCTTGGGCTTCTGGCTCCTCCTGACTGCTCGTGCCCAAATTCCCTTTGCTTATAAGGCCTCTGGTCCCGTTCAATGTGGCCTCATCTAAACGGGGTCTTTGAAGACCCTCTGCACAAATGAGTCAGCCCCTTAACTTTTAGCGGCACCCTCAAAGGTCCAGTTTGCAAATGGGTTGACACCCAGGGAAACATGAGCTTAGATATGAGGGGCTGCGAGCCCACCGCACAGCCCATTGGGCAGATCAGGAAACTGAGGCACAGAGAGGAAACGCCGCTGGCCTGGACTCGCTTAGTTTAGTAAAAGCGGCAGAGCTGGGAGTCACACCCAGGCTTGGATGATATGGGCTGGGTATTGCCGTACCACTTCGGACCTGGGGAGGGGAGGCAGGCCGGCCGACCCCTTTGGGGGCAGGGGACGCAAGGAGGCTTTGAATATATTCTTAGCATTCTAATGATCATCCGTCCTAACTTGTTCCTCATTGCAGGGGGGAAAAAGGTTTGTTCTCCCAATAGGAAAGGGGTACCAGTGTTTGGAGACTTGCCCAAGATTCCTGCGCTGCAAAAAATGGTGCATGACCTGCAAACAGTGGGGTGGCCAGCTATTGTTCCTGCCATGCCCCGCTCCCTCCCAGTTACAAGCTCTGCTGCAGGACGCCGCCCCCCAGCGATCCCCAATGCATCCCTACCTGCCATACCCACCAATTTGCGGCATGTCACACAGTGCAGCCTGAGCCAGTCTCTACAGACACGTAACGGCAATTATATAGTTGTGTGTGTAATGAACCGTTGACTATCCATCTCTGCCCCTAGAATGCCAGTTTGGTGAATGAATGAATGAGTGAATGAATGAATGATAGCGGCAGGACGCGAACCCAGATCTCTGAGCACAGTGACCATCAACGTCCCCCCCATGAGCCTCCTGGGCAAATTCAGCCTTTCCTTCTCCACGCGTGGCTCTCCCTCACACAGCCTTTTGATTTCCTTAACCTTTGTTTTCTGATAATACATCGTCACTGGAGAAATTGGAAGTCACAGAAAAGGTGAAAGATAGAAATAGAATGTCATGGGTGATCTCATCACCCAGAAACAATTAAGACTGGTGTTGGGATATTTAGCTTACTGGGGTTTTTTCTATGTAAATACACAATTGTGGGGGGTGGGTTTATAGAGTTTGTGTGTGTGTGTGTGTGTGTGTGTGTGCGCGCGCGCGCGTGTGGTTTTCTGCTTACAAAATTGGGATCAAGCTCTATCTCTTATTTTGCACCCTGATATTTTAACTTAATGACAGAGTGGGAACCCCTACCCCAGTCCCTGGATATTCTCAGGGAACACCTCCAATCCAGGGCTGTGGTGTAACTGAGTTCCCCAGCTCCTGCCAGCAGGTATATTTATTCCCAGGCAAACTGGAAACCCAGCGCACTGCCCCAGCACCCCTGGAAATGAATAGCTGCAGTTAAACTTGGGCTGGAGTTTGCCCAAATTACGAGGGAGCAGATCAAATGGGCACCATGAGAGAGCAGAGAGCCAAGCCCCAGATGGACACTTCATGGACCAAAGACCCAGTTTCTCCAACAAACAGATGGCAAGGAAAAAAAGGGGGGGAAGGGACCTGTTATAGCACAGGTGCCAGCAAACTTTCTCTGTAAAGGGCCAGACAGTAAATATTTTAGGCTTTGAAAAGGTCTTAAGCAATCTGTTGCCAACTCCTCGACTCTGCTAAATGTACCTTCGGACAATATGTAATGAACTGGCATTGCCAGTAATGGCAATGTCCCAATAAAGCTTTATTTATGGACACTGAAATCTGGATTTCATGTCATTTTCACATGTCATGAACTGTTACTCTTTTTTGATTATTTTTTGCTGTTTGAAGAAGAAAGAAAGAAAGAAAACATACACACAAAAACAAGGTGAGGGGTTCTGGTTTGTTGCTTCCTGCTATGGCATAAAAGAGACAAAAAAGAAATACCAAATGCCACAAGTTAGGATCCAAATTCAAACTGCCTCCAAGAAGAGTTTCATACAATAAGGGAAATTGATGGGAAGAATCCTAGATGATATTAGCAAATGAATGTTAATTTTATTGGATAGGAAAATGGCAGGGTGGATGGGTTGAAATGTCTATATATATGTTTATCAGCTGGAATTGTGTGGAAACATGCTTACAGGTGGAGCAGCTTGATGTTGGGGATTTGCTTTAGGATGCTCTGTGCGGGTGGGAAGTCTTGAGAGCAATGGATGATTCTAGAATGGATACATGTCAATGACAGTCAAAACTGGGTAAAGTTTATCACACTTTTTGTTATAGGCTGAATTGTATCCTCCAAAAAGACATGTCAGTCCTAATCCCTGGTCCTGTGAATTTGGGAAAAGGATGTGAATAGCTAAAATGAGGCCAAAATGGATGAGGGAGGCCTTAATCCAATATAAACAGTGTTCTTAAAAGAAAAGGGAACTGAGAAGCAGAAAGGTGAACTGTGATGTATACATATGATGGAATATCGTGCAGCTACAGAGAGGAGTGAAGTCGTGAGGCATGCAATGAGGTGAATGAATCTTGGGGACATTATGTTGTGCAAAATAAGCCAGAAACAAAAGAACAAACATTGTATGGTCTCTTTTAGAAAATACCTATAAGAAAATTGGGCTCTAGATTGTAAGCTCCTATAGCAGTCACATTTAGTCCAGAGCTGTTAACGTTATTTCTAGATTTTGAGATGCTGGGTTACATATGTATAACCTGGTACCTCCCTGGAATTTTGGGTTCCTAAGTGACACCTAAGACCCAGAGTTGCTCTGAAAGTAAGCATTGCCACATACAACAACTGTTAAAGAAACCGAAAAGAGGTCAGGTTTCAATTAGAGATAAAAACAAAGCTTTTCTGGTCAGAACTAAGGCAAATCAGAATACAGGGTAAAGGATGACATTGTCTGTATTTTAGAACTTCACCTACTGTATAGGGACCACAGGAAGAGAGGTTTATTTTGTCCAGAACCTAAATTTTCTGTAGCACATAATCTAACTCACCCTGTCTGGATAGAGCATTTAAAAATCCAAACACAGGGAGCCCGGAATGGGAATGAGGGCTTGCCATTCTGTCTAGCTTAGGATAATACCTGGGGGTGGGCCACGGTGGCTCAGCAGGCAGAGCTCTCACCTGCCATGCCAGAGACCTGGGTTTGACTTTTGGTGCCTGCCCATGCCAAAAAAAAAAAAAAAAAGATAATACCTGGATACATCTCAGAGTATGTTGGGCAGTTAATTTTAAAATATTGGCAAAGTCCTTTGAGGGACAGAAGAAAAAATATGGAAATATTAAACTTTACCACCGGGGAAACCCCCCTGATACTGTCTCAAACATTAGGGACTCCCAAGTCAATAGGTCAAGCCCTTGACCTTGAGGCTTGCTCTTGCAAAGCTTATTTCGTAGTGGAGCTACCAATAGGTATGCCTAAGAGTTACTTCCAGAAAACCCGGATGTAGCCTCTCTCTCTCTAAGCCCAATTCTGCAAGGAAAATCATTGCCCTCCCCCCACCATGGCACATGACATCCAGGGGTGAAAGTCTCCCTGGCAACATGGGACATGACTCCCAGGGATGAACCTAGCTCTGGCACTGTGGGATCAACAATGCCATCCTGACCACAAGGGGGAAAAGAAGTGCAATAAAATAGGGTATCAGTGGCTGAGAGAGCTCAAATAGAGTGGAGAGGTTATTCTGGAGGCTACTCTTATGCAAGCTTCAGCTAGATATTGCTAATTAGTGTGGTTTGCCAAACACCAACCAAAACCATTCCTGTTAACCCTAAAGAACACCTAGGTCTGTATCTGAGATCCTACAAAAGTTTCATGTGCTACGATTACTTTCCAGAAGCCTACAACCTCCGGGTGGGTCCTTGGACCAGATAAGTCCTGAAACCCAGAGGGCCCAGCCTCTTCAGAACATCAATCAGCTAGTTCCATCTCACTACCCCATATGAACGACAGCCCCTTCCAACATGAAGAAGTTAGAAAGGGCATAGCCCAAATACCCCCAAAGATTGGGAGAAAGATCAATGGAGAAGGAGTTATAACAGAGATGATAGAATTTTAACAAATGAGTATGACTGCTGCATCATATACTGGTATTTAGTCTCCAGTGTTTTGGAGGAGCTAGAAGGAAAAACCTGAAATTGTGGAACAGTAATCCACACCAAAGTCTGAAATCCGTTCTGCAATACGTGTTACAATGTACTTTGAAATTTACTGCTTTCTTTGTATATAAGTTACATTTCATAATAAAAAAGAAAAGGGAAATTTAGACACAAAGACTGACGGACACAGGGGGAGGGGGCCATGTAACAACGAAGAAAATTTCAAAGTGCCACAGCCATAAGCCAGGGATGGCCAGAAGCTGGGAAGGGGCAAGGAAGGATTCTTCCCCATAGGTTTCAGAGAAAGTGGGACCATGCCTACACCTGGATTTCATATTTCTAGCTTCCAGAACTGTGAAGCAGTACATTTCTGCCTTTTTAAGCCACTTAGTTTGTTGTTCTTTGTTATAGCAGCCCTAGGCAACTTAAGACGCATCTCTTTCTACCTTTGTATGAATTTGAAAGTTTCCATCAAAAAAAATTATTAAAAACAAAGGTTGCGAACATTTCTGAATCCAGCTGACAAGTTTCTCTGCACATATGCACACAGAAATACACATAAGGGTTTTTGCCACAGCTGTGTTTGTTGGAGGCAAAGGCTAGAAGCAACCTTGGTGCCTCGTGAGAGGGTTTCCATTCCTTGAAATAGTATGCAGCTTTGAAAAAGGTCGAGGCAGGTTGGGATGGACAGATGGGGAAGGAGTTCTAGGCTACATTATTTAGTGGAAAACTCGAAGTGCAGAAAAGGGTATAGAGCTGGCCACCCTTTGTGCAACCCTTTGAGTAACTGATACCTCTGGGTACTCAGGAGGTTTCTGGAAGGAAGTACAAGAACTAGGGAATCTGCAGAGAAGGGAACTGGGGATTGGAGGATAAATTGCCACCTTCTTCCCTTCCAGTGCCTCCTGGATTTTGCACTTACAGTGCTGGCTTTCGACAGAACTTATGAGAAGGTTGGAATGGGAATGGAAAATACAACTTTGAGAGATGCCTCAAGGGACAGGTCTACAGGGAGGGGCAGAATTCGTGGGAACCATTCAGAAGCTTCTAGAATGGGCGGCCACGGGCTCTGTAATAATGACATCACTTAGGGTTTTATATGCAAGCATCAACCATCACTCACAGACATATCAGCTAACACTGTGCTCTAACTGCTTCTTGCGTAGAACTCATTTAACTCATGACAACTCGCCGAGGTGGGGCCTCTATCATCTCCCTTTCACAGATGGAGGAGCCCAGGCCGAGAGAGGCCAATTCCCAGTCCCAGATCACAAAGCGATCAGGGAATCGAACGAGTTAACACTCACTCGCAGCCAGTATCCGCTTATTTCATCTTCCTAAAGGCAAGGAGAGAAGGTTCTCACCTCCGCTTCCTGGCTGGCAAAAGGGAGGTACGGACAGGGATGCACAGAGCTAGTGGGCTGGAGACCCAAGGACAATGCTTCTTTTAGTTTTAGTATTGAACAGGGGATTCGTTTACCTGATTCGAAAAGGTGGACAGTGACAAGCCCCTCTGCTTAGGGCAGTGAAGCCAAGACGGTGGGTATGTGACACGAAGCATTTGCCCAAACCCACAGGACTGCACAACACAAAAAGTGAGCCTTTGTGTGGGCTGTAGATTTTGGTTCATCAGCTGTAACAAACGGACCATGAGCATGCAAGAGGTTAGTAATAAGAGAAGTGGGGAGCTGGGAATTCTTTCCACTTGCTGCTCAATTTTTCTGTAAACCTATAACTCAAATTTTAAACTAAAGTCTATTAATTAAAAAAAAAAAGAAACAAAACGAAATCTTCCCTCCTACCTGCTGCCTGAGGCTCCCAGTTCTCAGACCATCATTACTAGATTCTCATGGAACCTTCTGGAGTTTCTTTAGGCAAACATAAGTACGTATTCTTCTTTCTACCCATTTCTTTCACTAGCTCTAGGATTGGCAAACTGAGCTGCAGCCCAAATCTGGCCCTCCACCAGTTTTTGTGAATCAAGTTGTATTGGCAGACAGCCATATCCGTTCGTTTATACACTGCTTGTGCCTGCCCTCATGCAGAACTGAGTAACTGGGATAGAGAGTCCAGGGCTGAAAATGTTTACTATCTGGCCTTTTAAGAAGTTTGCTGAGCCTTGGACTAAAGGAAGCAGCCATATATTGTACCATTTGCTTCCTCCACTTAACCATATGGCCCAGAGGTCTTACCCCATCAAAACATAAAGAAGTGCTTGTCCTTTTTCATAGTTGCGTAGTATTCCACTGCGTGGATTTGCTTTGTGTTTTGCTGAGTTATTCTGCTGTGAAATCCGTGAGGGGATTCCATGGTTTCACCCCCACTAACAGTGCTACAAATTCATCAACAGGCCCCTTTGCACAGAGGCAGGGACCTATGTGAGATAAACTTCCAGAAATGGCCCAAGCAGCATCCTCAAAGGGTCCTCGACAGGTGCTTGCACCAGGCCCCGAGCACGTGGGTGGGGTGGGGGGGCTCGGTGTGGGGACGCTGGGGGCGTGTGGCCCGGGCGGGGCACTCACCGAGGTCACTGGCGAGCCTCCGGCCGTCCTCAGTGGGCACAACGCGCTCGTCATCCAGGTCACACTTGTTTCCCACGAGGATGACCTGGGCGTTGTCCCAGGAGTAGGTCTTGATCTGCGTGGCCCTGCGGAGTGGGGGGGGGCTGTGAGCCGGGGGGCCGGGGACAGAGGGTAGAGGGCAGGGGGTCGGGGGTGGGGGCGCACTCACCAGTCCTGCACGGCGGTGAAGGACTCCTGGTTGGCCACGTCGTACATGAGGAGGAAGCCCATGGCCCCGCGGTAGTAGGCTGTGGTGATGGTGCGGTAGCGCTCCTGGCCTGCCGTGTCCTGGGCAGAGGGGGGGGCAGGTGGCTCGAACCCGGCCGCTTCCCGGCCCGGCCCCTGCAGGGCCCCCACCGTCCCCAGGCCGACAGGGAGACTGGACCTGCACCCCCGGCTCCCAGGCTGATGGGGAGACAGGCGCTTGGCCTGAGGGGGTGAGCATGGCTCATTCTCAAGGGTCCTTCCCATCTGGAGGGGGTGCCCCAAGGGGATGCAGTGTGGGAGGGCTCAGGAGCCCCTCCCGGATTTGAAGCCCCTTGGACCCCACTCCCAGGGACCAACTTAATGATCCACAAACAAGTGCCACCTGGGATGCAAGCAGCCCCCTGGATCTTGTTGCAAGGATAGTATACCAGCAGCGGGGGTGGGGGGTGGGGGGGGTGGGGGCAGGAGGCTCAGGCAGGCTCAATTATTCAGTGTGTGGCCCTGAGGTGGCAGCCAAACCCCTCCCCCACTGGTCACCAGGACCTGCAACCCGCCTGGGATTAGTACTGCCTCCCCCCTTGGACCGGGCAGAGGGTGTCCCCCTTATCCTGAAAACTCACCTCACAGACAATCCCCCCTCCCTCCCCGCCCCCCCACCCCAGGCTCCTCTCCCTCCCCACAGCTCCCCTCCCCTCGGCTCCCAGGAGGAGCCCCCCTCCCCGCCCGGCCCTGCCCCGCCGGGACCCGCCCCCGGGCCCACCCAGATCTGCAGCTTGATCCTCTTGTCATGGCGGTAGACAGTCTTGACCTTGAAGTCGATGCCCACGGTGCTGACGAAGGCGGGCGTGAAGGAGTCGTCGGCGTAGCGGAAAAGGAAGGACGTCTTGCCCACGCTGCTGTTCCCGATGAGCAGCAGCTTGAACATGTAGTCGAAGTTCTGGTCGGCGGCATCCCGCGAGCCCGAGGGGGCCTCCCCGGCTGAGGCCATCCCGGCGGGAGCCTTGGCCGCGTGAGTGCCCGGAGCCTGCGAGGGAACGAAACACCGGCCGTGGGGCCCCCGTGCATGCAGCAGGCCTGGCCTGGAGCCCTGAATCCGGGGTCACCCAGAGGCTGGGTGGCCCCGGTGGCACCGGCTGACCTCTGGGCCTCAGTGGTCCCGCCTGGAAAGCGGAGGCATTTCATCCCGGTCCCTAACTAAGGGGGTGGTTTTCGGGGAACATAAAATGAATTTCTTTATTCAATGAACAAACACCAACTGAGCACCTCCTCTGTGCCAGACTCTGTTCCCTGCACATCTGTGCATGAGATGGGGAAAGCAGTCACACTCCAGTGGGAGGTTATTCATATGTATAATGGTTTTAAGACAGCGCCTGGCATGCAGTAGGTGCTCAATAAACAGGACTGCCGGTTAACCTTCACCCCCTCCCAGTGAGCTCAGGTTTTTGGCAAGGGGGGTGGGTGGGGATGGAAATTGAGGCCAGAGACAGGAAGACCAGTGCCTGGCAAGGGAGGGGCAGAGTCAAGATTGGGATGAAGTGACCCAGCTCGGGGTGGGGGGTGGGTAGGGGACAGGGACATTGGGCGCTTCCTCAGGCCATAGGGAACCAGGCTCTGTGGCACATACCTAGCTGCGTGGACTTTGCCCCAGGGCGAACAGCTGGTATGGCCCAGGTATGAGTTGGGGGAGCCTCCCCCCTACCCCAGGGCCAGGGTGTTGACTTTGGCAGGTGGCAGCCACCAGGGTGACTGCCCGGCCCCCACCCAAGCCGAGTTTAACTCCCTCACTGACCCCCACCTGGGGAGGGGGTTTCAGTGGACCCCAGGCCAGGTTTAAAGCGGGGGCTCAATCCCTCAGGCATGCACTGTCAGGTTCTGTTTGTGAAAGAGGCCGGGCCCACTCTCCCTCCAGCTGGCGCTGACTCACCCAGGTCCCAGCCCATGGCCATCAGAGGTAGAATTCTCCAATCACAAGGAAACCATCCACGGTGCATTCCGTGGGGGGAAAAGCACACACGCTGTCCCCAACCTACCCGCATCCCACCCCGGGTCCCTGCTTCCCGGGCAATCTGCCCCAGGGGCTGGGCTGCCAGAGATCAACCTGCTGCCTCATCAGCCCTCATTCCCTTTCCGGGCCTCAGTTTCCCCATCTCCCAGGGCTGCACTCAGAATCGCACAGGGAGTGAATGGACAACAGCGCGGCGGAGGAAGCCCTGGCGAAGCTATTTCTCAACCACCTTTGGGGCTTTTTTCTATTTTAAATGAGGATCCAATCACCACAACCCCCACCCCCCTTTCCTGGCCAACCCCGGGCCCCACCCCGTGTTCCGGGAGAACGGGTTTGAGGAGGGGAGGGGAAGAGGCAGGAAACATTTCCCCGGGCTGGGCCCCACCCCCAGCCCCAGCCCACCTCAGCCGGTCCCCCCTCCTCGGTCTGACTATCTGCCCACCCTCCCCTGCGCCTGCCCGCCCCCCGGGGAGGGTTGGGTCCTGCCCCCCTTCACTGGATCTGGGAGGCCGGGCCCGAGGAGGGGCGCCCAGCAGCTTTCCCGCAGCACCATATGGCCCATCTCCGGTCCCCAGCTGTCCCCTATGCCTCGCCCGCCCCCCATGAACGCTCGCCCCGGAGTCCAGCTGGGTGGGAGGCGAGGGAAGAGGCGTCCCGGACCGCCCCGTCTCGGTTCCCCAGGTCCCCAGCCTCCCGTGTCCCTGAAGCCTCGGGTCCCTCCAGACCTGCAGGGACGCAGAGGTGCAGGGCGTGGGGGGGTGGGGGGTTCTCCCTCCAAGTGGTGGGGGTGGGGGTGGGGGTGTCACCTTGCGTAGGGGCGGGGATCGCGCTGCCCCGCGGGGGTTCCGCCTCCGACCTCGCTGCGGCCTGGCCCAGGCCGCGACCCCGGCCCCGCCGCCGCCGCCGCCGCCGCCCGCAGCCACCCGGATCCCGCGCCGGCTCCGCCCGGGTCGGGGAGGAGAAGGAGGGGCCGCTCCCTGGGGGGCGGGGCGTGGTGGGGCGGGGCTTGTGAGAAGCGGGTGGGAGGAGCCAATCGCGTCGGGAGCCCCGCCCCCAACAGTAAACCTTTTCTTTTTCCTGTGCACAGGTAGAGCTCCTACTGTGCGCACAGGGGTAAAGAGGGCGCAGGGTTCGAATCCCCGCTGCAGCTCTTTCTAGGCCTACGACTTTGGAGGCGTTGCTTAATCTCTCCGGGGCCGCCTCCGGTTTCCTTATCCGTGGTACACACCGCACAGAGTTACGTGAGGATTCGTCTCTGAGTAAGCGTGTGCAAGGCGTGTGCTAAATGCTCTCCAGCACCCTTGGAATTAACCCCCCATTTTCCAGATAAGGAAATGGAGGTTCAGAGAGGCACAGCCTCTTATCCGAGGCCACAGAGTTCAGAGATCTGGTCTTAAGACTCAGGAGACGTCCCATTACTTATTACTTCAAGCAGGCTGGAGACGGTCGGGTGTTGTAATACCGGGCTTTGGTGGTAATCAAACTTTGCCTCCTCTATAAGCCACTTGCTGAATTTCCCTCAGGCTCCGTGGCTGCCATCAGGAGCTGCCGAGTGGATGAACTGATAAAGTGCATGGGTCAGGCAGGGCTGGGTAACAAGCAGCCCCGGGGTCTCCATGACCCCCAAATGCAAAGGTTTGGCTTTCACCCACACTGGTCATGGTGGGAAAGGGAAAACATGACAAATCATTCACCAGCTCCTAGCATGTCTGCCTGGATATGACATGTGTCACCTTGGCTCACACTTCATTGGCCAAAGCAAGTCACACAGCCACTTCCATCATCAGTGGGGTGGGAAATGCAGTTTGGCCAGGGATCAGGCAAACTACTGGACAGTAATACATGGTCTGTGCAATGCTTAGCACTCAATAAATGGGCACACAACAGGCACTCAATAAGATTGAAATACTAGTGGTCAGTGAGAGGGAGGAGTAAGGGATATGGCATGTGTGAGTTTTTTTCTTCTTTCTTTTTTCTTTTGCTGGCAAGATGCAAATGTTCAAAAAAAATGATCATGGTGATGAATACACAACTATGTGATGATATTGTGAGCCGCTGATTGTACACCATACATAGAATGTTTGTATGTCAAGGATGTTTGGATGTTTGTTGTGTACAATAAAATACTTTGTTAAAATAACAAATGAATGGGCATGCAGCAGGCACTTAATAAATGGGTATACAACAGGCCCTCAATAAATGGGTACCTGTATCTGAGGGTCTTAGAAGTTGCTGGAGCTACCGCTCCAAATCATCAGGCCACAGGAATGGGGAAACTGAGGCACTGAGCTCAACCCCTGCCTGCCTTTCCCCCTGCATCTCAGGGCAAAAAACAAAAAAAACAGTGACTATTTCCATGCAAGTTTTTATTGAGCTGCAGGAACCCCCAGCAGGGACAGGGTGGGGGGGAGCTTTAGAGGCTCCTGAGACTCAGGGCGAGGAGGACAAGGCAGAGCCCATTGCTGAGGAGGCAACCCAGATTGCAAAGGGAGGAGAAGCCATGGTAGCGGAAGAAGGCCTGGCGGAGGGCACCGTACTTGGGGTCCCTGTCCCGCAGCTGGCGGTAGGGGTCGGGGCCCTGGTAGGTGCCCGGCACCTCCCCGCCCAGGCCCCGCTCCTTCTCCAGGGTCTGCAGTGCCCGCATGGTGGCCGTGGTGCGGGGGCCCAGCCAGCGGGCATTAGTAGCAGCCAATGTGAGGCTCAGGAGCAGCAGGAAGAGCTGGTGGGGTGGCAGGAAGGAGAGAAGGTGAGCCGTGCCTGCAGCCCCATGGCCCAGGGGTGGAGGGGGGCAGCAGCAAAGGGTCAAAAGCCAGGCCTCCCCTTATTTCCCAAGCCCAGACTGGGGGCCCCAAAGGCAGAGCTCCATCTCTTGTCCCATACAAATAGTAGCTCAACTCTGTCTCCCCCATCCCCTCCAAAATCTTCCAGGCTCCCCCGTCTTCTCTGACCCCCAGACTGGAAGTCCCTAGAGCAGTGCCCGTCTCCTCCTCTGTCCCCTGAAAACTGAAGGCATCTAATGCCAGGGCCTCTCTGGGCAAAAGTGGGACACAGCACCATAGCGGCCTCCTTCTGTTTCATCAAAACATGGAGCCGGAGGCAGGGGCCAGCTCTCTCCTCCGTGGCCCCAGCCCAGACCCCAGAAAGTGACACTAGGGTGCCAGGGAGTGATAAAGGGCCACCGAGGTTCCAGTTACCCAGAACCCTCTTGTCTGCTGTGGGATTGTTCTTGAAACACCTGTCAGAACTCACCTGCCCACATCTGAGAAAGATAATGAGGGGCAGGGGGAGAGAAATACAAGACGGACTATGCAGTGATGGTTCCTTGCCTTGTGGCTGGGGAAATGTGTAGAGGGGGATGGGACCTGTAAATTCCCAGTCGGGTTGGTTTTTAAACAATGAGCTGGGGTCACTGCCCCAGCCGAGCTGAGTCACTGCAGCTTGGCGGCAGGCCCGGTGAGAGAAGAGGGAGCAGCAGTCAGCGGAGCCATACTGTGATACGGGCAAGGCTGCTGGGGATGGTTGTGCAGGTTGTGTACTGCTCAAGGCTGTCCAGTGTCAAGCTTTACAACCAGCCGGGGGAAAGGGCACCTTTTTCTCTTCTTTCTTTTTTTAAATTCTTGTAGCCAGAGGCTCAACCTGGGGTCCAGGAAACAGATCTCAGAGGGTGATGGTGCCCCAGGCCCCGTACCTGGCTGGCCTCCCAGAATGTCAGCTGAGTCCAGGCATACTGTGGAGCCAAGATGCAGAGGTTGATGAAGGCACAGGCCATGGAGATGTGGAAATAAAAAGGGAAGAGTCTGCTCTGCACAAGACCAAAAGTATGTCGGGGGAGGCTGCGGAAGAGCAGGAAGCCTGCGGGGTACAAGGGACCACATGCTTGTTATGACATTCCCAGTTTCCCCACCTATTTCTGTCCCCATCCCTGGTACCCCTGATGTCCAGGCCGAGGGTCCCTACCTGAGACGAACGTCACCCACATCTGCATGCCCCAAGCTCCTGACAAGACCAGCAGGTGGACCACCTTCATCAGGCTTCCGGGTTCCCAGCTCTCCTCCATCACGCAGCCCTAGGAAGGAGGCACCAGGGGCGGCTCAGAGCTTGACCTCGGCCCTGTGGCCTTCAGGCGCTGGGAGCTGGCTCACCACGCCATGGCCAGTCCAGCAGAGGTCCGGAAAGCAACCCAGGAATAGGGGTGGTGACGCCCCACAACCGTCCTGTGACCATCGTCACCCCTTATCTTTCTAGACGTCAGCTCCCAAGAGCTCAGGCTCTCTGGCTCCCACATCCATGGCCACCTCTAAGACCCCTGCATTTCAGCCCCTGGACCTCAAGCTCGAAGTCCAAAGTCTCACCCTGCTAACTCCCAAATATCACCCCAGAAACCCCAATCTCCCCCAGAAGACCCCCAGTTTACACCCCCAAGGAACTTCAGAGCCACTCTGGAATCCCTGATCTCACCCCCCAAAGGACCCCAAATCTCATTCCTGAGACCCCTGATGTCACTCTGGGGAATTCCAGTTCCCTGATCATACTCCATGGGACCCCAAATACCACCCCAGGGTCCACAATTTTAACACCAAAGACCCGCCGCTGTCGTGACAGGATCCCAGATATCACCATGGAGAGCCTCAAATCACCACGGGGGGTCCCATCTAATCCTGTCTATACCCGGGAAACCCCAAAGGTCATCCCGAGGACACTGATTCCAACTTCGGCAACCCGGACCTCCACCCGCAGCACCCAGGAATCCTAGACCAAAGGCGCCGAGGTCGGATCTCGGGAGCCCAGCGGGCTGGGACGGTCCCTTACTCCCGCGCTCGGATCCACCCGGGTGCACTCCGGACCTCCCCGGCCGCCCTCCGGACCTCCCCGGCCGCCCTCCGGGGAGTTTCTCCCTCCCAACCAAGACCTGGTCCCGCCTCCCGGCCTGAGCCCCAAGCCAATCATCTGCTAGATCTGCGGCCTCTCGTCCCGCCCCCTGAGGGATTGGCTCAACGATTAGCAGACACCAGCCTGGAATCCCGCCCCCTGGCCGGGGCTCTTATCCAATGATGCCGCGGCTCCTGGAAACTAGGGAAATCGGCTAACAACGGCGGGGCGGAGCTAAAGTGCGGGCCACACCCCTCTCTGTGACTCCGGCATCAGCCTAGACGCGTTTGCCCGCGATGGTGTCCCCGCGGGACCAAATTTCAGCGTCGCAGCTGGGGACTGGCTCCTTGGCTTCTGATGGGAGAGCATGAGCAGGTGCTATGTGGTAGGTGGGGGGTGGATGGGGGGTCGGGAGCCCGGAGGGAGCGCCGGAGTCACAGCCCAGAGGGTGGGGCCCCCGCGAATGACCCCGCCCCCTTCCCCAAAGAATTCTCCCGGGACAGACTGCGGGGGACGGGGGTGCGGAGAAACAGGTTATGGGGGTGGGGGTATGGAGATGGGGGACACGACTGGGGACCTGCCTGCAGCTGACGTTCAGTAGCGATGCTTCCCCTTTTACCCTCCAAGCCTCAGGGATCCCAAGGCCCCCAGGTCCTGGTTTCTCAGCATGACATTCAAGGACAAACACTGCTTGAGCACCTCCTGTATGCCAGGCACTGGCATGGATTGATCTTAAGTTACAGCGACCCAGTTGTGACATTCCATTTTTTATAATTGGTGACACTGAGACATGGAGAGTTTCGGTAAAGCTTCCAACACCACATAGTTGGGTTTTCTGAGCCAGGATTTTAACCCAAGTCATCTAGCCATGGAGTCTCCCTGCTGAAGCATCATGCTCTACTGCCTCTGGAAGTGACGGATTTCCCTCAGGCAGTGACTCTGGAAGACTGGAACATTTCAGGCAGAACAACTTGTACTTCATGGGGTGGGACCCAGCACTAAGTGGGGTGCTCAGTAAATAGTGAGCTTAAAAAGGGATTAAGGAAGATCTTACAGAGGAGATACTGAGTGGGGTTTTGAAGGATGTATAGGAGTCTTCTGGGGTGATGCGGCCAGGAGAGGGCCACCAGGCAGAGGGCCCAGCGAGGATAGCAGAAGAGAAGGTCTAGAGGGTTTGGAGAACAGGCTGAGTGTCACCCAAGGCAAGGTATCTTTCACCTGGATGCATTCTCAGGCAGACCTGCCTCAGGCTTCTCCCTCTGTGCCAGCCCTGACCATGCTGGAGAGGTAAGGGGTGCAGATGTGAGACCCACGAATTAATTATTCCTTGTTCCCAGCCTCATCCAGCACAGATCTGGTCCCAATTCAGTAAGCATTCATTGAACAGATATGCCCTGCCTCTCCTCTCACCCTCTCATGGCTCCCACTTAATGGCAGGGCCAGGACCAGACTCCTTGGCCCAGCCCTCAGTGCTTTGCTTGAGCTGCCCTTGTAACTTCCTGTTGCTCCCCCGTGGACACTGTCTCCAGCCATCCTGAACTCACCAGCACGGAGCTGCTGGTTTCACATCTTTGCAGGTGCTGTTTCCTGCCAGCAATGTCCTTCCCTTCAGGTTCAGTGTTAAGCGCTTTTGGTTCTTTGTTCCCATGCGCTCCCGTGGGGCCTCCTGGGTCCTTCTCCCTCTGCCAGCCCGAGCCTGGACTCCATCCAGCTCTAGCTTTAGCTCCTACATTGAGCAGGACGTCCTGGTCTCAGCAGCTACCTGTTCCCCCTTCTCATAGTGACCCTCTTCTGGCTGGCCTATCCCGGGACCCCGACTACCCTGTGTCCTGCCCCTGTTCAGCTTCCCTGCCCTCCAACGTGTGTTTGGCCACTAGCAAGAAGTGTGACAAGTCCTGGGGTGCGTGTAGGGGCTGCCTTGGGACTGGCGGGGCCGGGGATGCCAGGGGGGACTCCTGGGCTGGCTCTGAAAGGAGCTCCCCCCCCCCTTCCAGGCTCCTCGCCAGACCAGGCCTTGGACTGTAGGACCATCTGGGCCAGGACCGCAGAGCCCGAGAGCTTGGCTCCTGCCGAGGACATGGTGACGTGTGGAGACTGCAGGCCTGGGTGGGGCTCGGGGGTTCGGCTGCGTGGGGTGGCCTCCTTCCCCAAAGCGGACTCGCCGAAGGACCGCTGTCATGAGCAAGAACTTCTAAAGCGACATCACGTTGTGGCCAAGGTCACCCCACTCAGGGGAGCCCTTCCCACCCCCACCCCTCACCCCCAGCGCAATCTGCTGCTTTGGGGCTTCAGGAGGGGGCTGCGGGGGCGGTGGGGAGAGCCCCATAAAAAGCATTCGCACCTTGTGTCCCCAGTACCCACCAAGTGCCAGGCCCTCACTGAACACGTCTTAAAGGAGTGAATGGAACGAAGACGCCACTGTGTGTCTTTGGTGTGGTGTTGCCTGCCATCCTCTCTGGTCACGGTTTGACCTGTGTGTGTGTGCGGTTGTGGTTGTGTGTCTGAGATGTGTGTAGCTCTCCGACTTGGCGGGCATGGCTGCACCTGAGGTTGGAGGTCTGCAGGGTGGCAGTTGTGCGTTTCGGCGGCCATCGTGTGGTTGCATGTTGGGCATTGCTGGCGTGGCCGCTACGGATGTTGGCTGTGTCATTTGGCCCTAAGGAGGGGGGCCGCTGGCTGAGCCGGAGCCAGAGCTCGGGCCCATCCCCGCCCCGCTTCTGGAGGTAGCTTGACCTGCAGCCGCCATCTGGGATGCCCAGAACTCAGCAGATCCAGCTCACGCCTGACGCTCTGCACGCGGTCGGGGTGAGAAGGGAGGCAGCCCCCTAAGGATGAATTTCCACTCCCCTCTTGTTTTCCTTCCCTAGAAACCTTTGGAAACCAACTGTTTCAAGTCTAAAGGTGAGACCCTCTCCCCCCCCCCCCCCAAGGAGGCTGTGCAGGGAAGACCTGCCCTGATCCAATCCCACCCTCTGCTGACCCCTGCCCCTGCCCTTGCCCCCATCCCTCCCAGCCCCAGCTGACTCTGCCCTCTGTCCACAGCGAAGTCCACCACGATGATCCCCGACTCCCAGAAGATCCTGCGATTCGAACTGGAGTCCCTCAAGAACCAGCTCCAGGCCCAGGCCAAGGTCAACCACCCTGGCCCAGCCCCCAGCCGCCCCCCACCCCAGGTCCTGCTGCCACCCTCAGGCCTGACCATCCCCCACCTCCAACCCCACCCTCAGGCTTTTGAGTTCCTGAACCACTCAGTGACCATGTTGGAGAAGGAGAGCTGCCTGCAGCAAATCAAGATCCAGCAGCTTGAAGGTGACGACCCACCCAGGCTCAAAGTCAGGCTGGGTGCCAGGCCTGGTGGAGTCAGCCTGGGGCAGGGCAGAGGGAGAGTAGCTGGGGAGAGTCTGGGTGTAGGGACAGGGCTCAGTCGAGGGGCCCCTGCATTCCCTACCCCCACCCCCCCGTGTCCCTGCAGAGATGCTGAGCCCCATGAGCTGCCAGGCCCAGAAGGAGCTGCACAAGTGGGGCCTGGAGCAGGGCCGGCAGGAGTTGTACGGGGCCCTGGCCCAAGGGCTGCAGGGGCTGCAGAAGACGCTGCGGGACAGCGAGGAGGTGCAGCAGGCCCGCACTGCCCGCTGCCTGCAGCTGCTGGCTCAGGAGGTCCGGGACAGGTGGGCGAGGGCAGGGGGCAGGTGGAGGGAAGTCGGGGAGGGGAGGCGGGAAGCCTGGGTAAGGGAGAGGGTACTGGAAGTCTTGGGGAATGAGACGAGGGGAGGCTCGGGATGGGATGGAGAAGCTGCAGGGTGGAGAGGCTGGAGGGGGTGAGAGGCTAGGGGTATGGGAAGGGGGGGGACAGGAGTTGGGGGAGAGGTGGAGCTGGGGGAGGGAGGTTGGAGGGTGGAGGGTAGGATGGATTTCGGAGTTGGGGGCTGGGGGATGGGAGGAGGAGGGGAAGGGTGAGCAAGCACTGCAGGGAAGGGGACAGAGGCTGGAGATACGGGGTCTGGATGGGGCCCCATGTCCCCTCAGCAAGAAGTTCCTGTGGGAGGAGCTGGAGCTGGTTCGGGAGGAAGTGACCTTCATCTATCAGAAGCTCAGTGAGTGCCTGGAGCCCCCCCCAGCCAGGCCGGGAGTGGGTGAGGAGTCCTCCTACAATCCCCCGCCCCATGAGCCCCCTTGCTCCGCAGAGGTGCAGGAGGAGGAGATCACAGAGAATCTTATGAACATCCAGAAGATGCGGAAGACGCAAATGAAGTGCCGCAAGGTGGGTGTTGGAGGGGGAGGCAGGAGCTGGGGACCCCACGGTGATTGGGACAGCTAGACTCTGCTGTCAGACTGGAGCATGCTGAACTGCTGTGTGACCCTGGGCAAGTCGCTTCCCCTCTCTGGGCCTCAGTCTCCTCATCTGTGTAATGGGTGAAATGACACGTGCCATCCAGGCCAGGTAGCTGCGGGTATGGGCCGGGTGCCAGGTGCTCTGGAGGGGGCGGTCACACCACACCATCCTCATGTACCTCTGCCCCCTCCCCCCTCCCCAGGTCCTGACCAAGATAAAGCAGCAGGGCTGTGAGATGCCTCCCTGGCCAGATACTGAGGGGATGCCCGCGGGAGGCGGTAGCTCTTGGAGAAATGATCTACAGAAGGAGCTGAGTGACATATGGTAATGCCCAGTCCCCAGCAGGACCCTCAACCCTCATCTGTCCCCACTGCACCCCAACCCCACCTGACCAAGCAGCCACCACCAGAAACCTGCAGCCCACCTGAGTCCATGCCTCCCTCCCCTCCCAGGACCCACCTCAGCCCCACCCTGCCCCTGCCCTTCCCCCACTCCCAGGCTCCTGGACACCCCCTCTGCCCATCTCCCCGCAGGTCTGCCGTGCATGTGCTGCAGAATTCCATCGACACCCTGGCCGTGGCCCCTGAGGGCCGCCCCAGGGCCACGAGCCTCGGGGGTGACGGGAGCCAAGTGTCACTCGGGGGTGAGGAGGGGGCAGCCTCGCTTTAGGGGGGTCACGTCCCAGTTCATCCCTGGGGGTGGCATTTGGAGAGCCTTACTCTCTGGTCGCATTAAGCAGTGTTCTGGGGACGCAGTAAGGAGTCACCGGGGGCTTTACCCGGGGTCGCCTGTTCAGGGTCCCCTCGGGGGCACATGGACCAGGGGTTAGAGTCACCAGCTGTCCCTCCCGCAGGTCACAAGGGACATCGGTGCGTGAGCCCCGCACCCCCCTCCTGGGACTCAGACTCGGACTCGGACACTTCGCAGCCAACTTTCACCAAAAGCCTCTCCTTCCCGCCAGGTAGGGACCCTCCCCCGGGCGCCCCCCCCCCCCCCGGCCGCCTTGATTTCCCAGTCTGGACCCTCGGACCGTCCCAGCTCCCCATCTGGGCGCCCAGCCCCTGACCCCCAACCCCCTCTCTCCACAGCCTGAGCAGCCGGGACTGCTCTCCCTGAAGACCCCTCCAGAGAGAAAATAAACTAGCCGAGATCCTCCTGCACCCCTCGTCCTGGTTGCTCCGGCTGCTTCCTGGGCCTGGGAACACCGCCCCACTGCTCCCCAGGGGCCGATCGGGCTGTGTGGGCTTAGGGTCAGGGGACAGCGTGAGGTCACATTGAGTAAAGGACCCAGGTCGGGAATCAGTCTGTCCAGATAGCAGCGGCCAGACAGCCACTGTCCAAATGGGGAAACTGAGGTCCAGAGAGGGTGGGGTGCGCGGCCCATAGGCGCTCTCCGAAGTCCCGCCTTCTTCTACCCCTCAGACCCCCCCCCAGGGTCCTCCCTCTCCACCCCAATGCTCATCCCCTCCAGACTCTTCTAGTAACTCCCCGCCCCCAAGAGCAACCGAAGCCCAGCCCCGGATTTCTCAATCGCGCCGCCGCGAGGCCCCGCCCCACGGGACTGTGCGAATGAGGCCCCCAGGCCCCGCCCCTACCTCATCCAAGGCCCCGCCCCGCGGGAGCTCATGCAAATAAGGCGGCCTAGGCCCCGCCCCTCCCGCCGCCGAGTCTGCGCGCTGCAGCCGGCCGGGACCCACCGCTTCTCCATCTCGGCCGCCGCGCGTCTGTCTGTCCCGCCGCGCCGGGGCCAGCCGGGCCCAACCGGGGCTCAGGAGGCGGCGGCGTCGACCCGGTGAGGGGGCTGGCGCTGGGGCCGCTCCTACACCCCCTTTTCCCGGGCTTGCGACCGTGGGCGGGTGTGTCCGGCGGGGGCCTGGGCTCGCGCGGGGTCGGGTCCCGCGGTATCAAGGGGGAGGGCGGCGGCGAGCTGGAGCTCCGGGACCTGACTGGGGGGGCGGGGGGGGAGGGGGAGGGCGCCCCGGGCTGGAGGAGCCGAGCGAAGGCGGTGAGGCTGGCTGGGAGTGACTGAGTGTGGGGTTGTCATTGTGTGTCGTTGTGCGGCCGTGAATGTGTGGTTTCTGGGGTATCTGTGCTGTGTTTGTGTGTGCTGGCTGTGATCGTGTGACTGTCATTGGGTGTCAGTGTCGGTTGTAACTGTCGTGTGGCTGTGATTGTGTGGTTTCTGGGGTTTCTGTGTATTGTCTGTGGTTGTGGTTGTCATTGGTGTCACTGTGTGGTTGTGTGGCTGTGATTGTGGTTACTGGGGTGTCTGTTCTATGTGTGTGTACGTATTGGCTGTGATTGTGTGATTCCTGGGGTGTCTGTGCTGTGTGTGTGTGCACTGGCTGTGATTGTGTGATTCCTGGGGTTTCTTTGCTCTGTGTGTGTGCGTGTGTGTGTCTGTGTACTGGCTGTGATTGTGTGACTCTGGGGTATCTGTGGTGTATGTATGTGACTCCTGCGACTGTGATTGTGTGGCCTTCGTGGCGGGTATCACTCTGATGCTGTCTCTGTGTGTCCATGATGTGGCTGCTAGCACTGGATTTGTTTGGCTGTCTTTGCTGTCCGTATGGTCGTGTGCCTACGCCTGTCACTGGGTGGCTGTGGTGTGTGTGTGTATGTGTGTGTGACTGGCTGTGTGTTCCAGCCTGTGTCTGTGCTCCTGTGCCTTTCTCCGTGACCTGGTAGCTCTATGTGTGCCTTGTGCCATAGTCCCTGCGTGCACCCTCGGTGGCCCTGTGGCAGTTGTTGTGTATGGCACTGTGTCTCTCCGTGACTGTCACTGTGCACAAGAGACGGGTGAAGTGTGTGGCTGTCACTGAGTGCTCGAGATGGGGGTGTGACGCTGTGACCGGCTCAGTGACCCCCCCATCGTCTGTGTTTGCTGCCTCTTCCTTTACTGTGTCGCTTGAGTGCGTTGGCAGCTCCGAGTCTCCGTCCCTGGTGGTGGTCGCGGGGTGTGCGGAGGGCCTCCTGGTGTGTCCCTGTGATCGTGGGTGTGGTATGATCCTGTGTGGGTGTCTGTGCCGGGCTGCATGCACGCTGTGCCGTGTGCGTGTGCGAGTGTGCACTTCTGTGTGTTGGGGGTGCCGGCACCTGTGTGAATGAGCCGCCTGCAGGCCCTGAGGCCGCGTTGGTGGGTCGGATGGATGCTTGTGCGCGCGTGTGTGTAATGCTTGGGATGGATGCTGTGGCTGAGTTTTGTACTCTGGGGGTGCCGGCGTGGGTGGCTGTGTCTCTGGGGGAGTGAGGGGGCGGTGGCTGGTGGACATCACTGACAGCCCTCGCCCCACCCCTTGTCGCACTATAGAGAGTCCTGCAGATGGGGCATGGGACCTGGAGTGCTGACCCTCGCTGGCCGAGGCCTCAGTTTCCCTGTCTGCAGCATGGGGGTGCCTGCCCCGCTGGCCGCCAGAGGCGGTTGTGAGTGTGCCAGCACGGCGGCGGCCTGTGGGAAGCCCTAGGGCGCGTTCACTGGTGAGGTCAGCCAGGGGAATTGGGTGGGTGCGGGGGCTGCAGCTCCCGGCTGGGTTTAGCTTTGGGGGTGGGGGTAGAGGGGGGATAGCCCCTGTGTGATGCTGTGAGGCAGATGGGGCTGGCAGGGGAGAGGGAGAGGCAGCTGGGAGAGAGGAGGAGGGTCTGGCCCTCAGCCTGCATGGGTATGCACCGCCCATGGGGAGAGGAGAGGGGGCCCCATGGAGAGGCCTTGGGGGAGGCGCTTGGAGGGAAGGGCCCAGAGGGGGGCACACAGGGAGCTTGAGATTCTCTGATAGTGGGGGCAGAGAAAAATGGGGTCCAGTTTTTGCTGGGGGGGCAGAGATGGAATCCCCATGTAGCTGGAAGGGGGGATCCCGGTTAGTGGGGTGTGAGGGCCCGGGAGTCCCTCCCCAAAGGCCTGGGGCTGGACTCTCCTGTGGTGGCTGGAGGAGGAGGGGTCCAGGCCCCGGATTGGTGGGGGCGTGGTTAGAGGGCTCAGGGGTGGGGCCAGGACCTCAGTGACCCGCCCCTCTCTCCTGCTAGGCCCGCCCCAGCGGCCCCGGTCCGCTGGCCTGGCCTTCACCATGGCGGGAGGGAGACCTCAGCTGAAGAGGAGTTTCTCCATCATTCCCTGCTTTGTCTTTGTGGAGGTGAGGGGCCCACAACCTCCCCGGACACACTCAGCAGCCCCTCCTTGCTCTGGGGGTGGGTGGGCAGGGTGGGTACACTGTTCTCCTTTCTCTGTCCATGTCCCTCTCCTCTCTCCCTGGGCTGTGTCCGATCCCTGCTGTGCCCATTTCCCGTCTCCCTGGCTCCTGCAGCCTCTCCCTGTCTCTCTGGGGTGTCCATGGCGGTCCCCTTTGTAGAGAGAAGTGGTTATGGGCTTGGACTTGGCTGCTGCAGCCCTTCGATTCCAATCTTCCTCACATCCTGAGCCTCAGTTTCCTCACCTGTAAAATGGGGCTAGAGTCCCTTTCTCCTAGGTCTGTTGGGTCAATACATGGAAAAGGCTTAGGTAGATGCCCAGCCCATCATAAGGGTTAAACGGGTGGTAGTTGCTACTTCTGCTTGTACTGTTATATTATTTCTTTCTCTGTCAATGTTTCTCCACCACGCCACTCCTTACTTGTATCTCTCTCTGGTCTGAGCCCTAGCCCTGACCTCTTCTCTCTCTCTCTCTCTCCCCTCCATCCTGTCTCTTCTCTCTCTTCTCTCTGTGCCAATACCAATTCTCCTAAGCCCTGACCCTTCTTTGTCTTTTTCCCTACCTCTCCCTGTCTCTCTCTCTCTCTCTCCATCTCCCACTTTCTGTCTCGCTCTTTCTAACTCCTCCTCTCTATTTCTCTGGGCCTCTGTCTCCCTGGCCTGGGCTCGGGCCTGACCGTCTCTCTGTTCTTCCCGCCTGGTCTGGCGCAGTCTGTCCTGCTGGGCGTCGTAGTTTTGCTCGCCTACCGCCTGGAGTTCACAGACACCTTCCCCGTGCACGCCCAGGGATTCTTCTGCTATGACAGCACCTACGCCAAGCCCTACCCGGGGCCCGAGGCTGCCAGCCGGGCGCCCCCCGCCCTCATCTACGCACTGGTCACTGCTGGGCCCACCCTCACGGTGAGACCTGGAGGTCGGCCTTGGTCGGGGGGGTAGTGGAGGGCCTCCCAGGAGGCAGGAGGGCTGGGTAGGGGGGGAGACTGGGCTGCAAGGCCAGGTGGACGCCACTCTGCTCTCGCCCCCAGATCCTGCTGGGGGAGCTGGCCCGTGCCTTCTTCCCCGCCCCACCCTCGGCCGTCCCCATCATCGGGGAGAGCACCATCGTGTCTGGGGCCTGCTGCCGCTTCAGCCCCCCGCTGCGGAGGCTTGTCCGCTTCCTGGGTGAGTGACCTGTTAGGGGGGGTTCAGCCTCAAAGTATGGGGGTGTGGTGCCCAGAGAGAGGGATGTGGGTGGGCCTGGCTCAGTCACATGACAGCTTCAGGAGGAGGACCCAAAAATGCCACAAGCAAGTCTCAGGATGGAAAGAAGGACACAGGCTCAGGCCAAACACACCGGGGTCCCCGGGCAGGGAGATGAACCCCAGCTGTGCCCTGAATGGGGCCCCAGTCATAATGGGTGGACATGTAGGGGCAGGGGGGCAGAATTCTTCTGTAATGGTGGTCCCAGGGACAGAAATACAGGCTCCAAGCTCCAGGGTCCTGGGGCAGCTATAAAGAGGCCTTTGGGGGTGGGTTAAGGAGCCAGCTGTGGTCCATCCTGAAAAATGGTGTCAGGGGGCCAAGCTACTGTGGAAGCTACTGTGGAATTCCAGGGGAGGCCCCACTCCTAAGGGATGGGTTGTCACCAGGGTCCCTAGGGCAAGGGGACACTGGAACAGGCCGTGAGGTGGCCACCAGGAGAAGGGACCACAGGGGAATTGGGGGCCCCCCGGGCCTGAGCCCCCTCTCCCACCGCCTCCCCAGGGGTCTACGCCTTTGGCCTCTTCACCACGACCATCTTCGCTAACGCGGGGCAGGTGGTGACGGGCAACCCCACGCCTCATTTCCTGTCGGTCTGTCGCCCCAACTACACTGCCCTGGGCTGCCCACCGCCCTCCCCGGACCGGCCCGGGCCCGACCGCTTCGTCACCGACCAGGGTGCCTGTGCCGGCAGCCCCAGCCTGGTGGCCGCTGCCCGCCGCGCCTTCCCCTGCAAGGACGCGGCCCTCAGCGCCTATGCGGTCATCTACACTGCGGTGAGCCAAGGGCGCGGGGGTTGCCCAGGGTGCTGGGGGGGAGCCACGCCCCCGGGTGGAGTCTCTCCAATTGCAAAGGGGCTCCACCCCTTGGTCCTGGCCACCTCCCTTTCCCCCGCCCCATGTGCTTGAGCCCCGGGCCCTGGAGCCCAGCAGCGTCCCTCAGACGTCCCCTGCCGTGAAGGTGAGCTGGGGGGCTGGGTGCGGGGGTTTGGACTCCACCTCCTGGGGCCCTCGCCCTTTCCCCAAGGGTTTTGACCCAACTCTTGCTTGCCCTGGCCACACCACTGACCCGCGACTACGCTGGGACTTCCTGGCTGTCCCCTGTCCTTCCTTGATCGCACCCACAGTGGCTTTGGCTCCTTTTTCTGGCATCCGTCCTTCGGTCTGTCCCTCGGGGACTATATCCCAACCCTTTCATCTGTCCACTGGGGCTTGGGGACCACCTTCGTTTGGTCGGGACTCAATCCTCTAGGGCCTGGGGCCATGCCCTGCACACACCCCCGCTCCCCGCAAGCATTTGCCTTGCATGTGACCCAGGAGACCTGGACCCCAAGCCCTACCTGCTGCTCCTGGCGCCGTGGGCACGCCCCCTCGCCCTGAATGGCCCCAAACCCGGAGCCCCGCCCTGCCCCTCCCCTTGACACGCCCCTACCCCCAGAACTCGGGGCTCCTGGCCACGCCCTCCAGCCCCAACGTGACCCTGTGGCGCTCTGGCCATTTGGCCCCGAGGCACGAGTCCCCTGACCCGTCCCCGCTCCCCAGATGTACGTGACTCTCGTGTGCCGTGTGAAGGGCTCCCGCCTGGTCAAGCCCTCGCTCTGCCTGGCCCTGCTGTGCCCCGCCTTCCTGGTGGGCGTGGTGCGCGTGGCCGAGTACCGCAACCACTGGTCCGACGTGCTGGCTGGCTTCCTGACGGGGGCGGCCATCGCCACCTTCCTGGTGAGCCCCCTCCCCACCCATCCCGACCCCCCCCCCAGCTGCCCCCCAACATCTCCCTGACCTTAGAGGCAGGTTAGGGGTGTGAACTCTGGGTGAGCTGGGGCAGGGCCCTTACCTTTACTGTACCTGAAAGATGTCATCCTTAAAGGGGGATAACAGGACCTGGGCCAGGGTGAGGCGATTGAGGAATTTACCTTCCATGCAGAATTTAAGGGTGGGGGTGCCAAACAATCATCATGATAAATAAGGTATATATCTTTAATCTGTCTCCCTACATATATGTATTTCTATGTCTATACAAGCACACACACAGAAGCAGATATGTGATTTGTATATCATAAGGATTTTTGTTCACAACGTTTTTTTGTTGTTGTTTTTTTTTGGGGGGTGGGGTGCATGGACTGGGAACTGAATCCAGGGTCCTCCTCCAGGAAAGCAGGAATTCTACCACTGAACTATCTGGGCACCCTTAAGATAAATAATATTTTAATGGAAGGCTTTTTAAAAATATATTTTTACTGCAAAATCCTCACACACCATACAGTTCATCCAAAGTATACAATCAGTGGCTCACAGTATCATCGCGTAGTTGTGCATTCATCACCATGATCATTTTTAGAACATTTGCATCACTCCAGAAAAATACATAAAGAAAAAAAAAACAATATATCCCGTACCCCTTACCCCTCCCTCTTATTGACCATAAGTATTACAATTTGCCCAATTTTTTTTGCCCCTTATCCCCCCCTTTTAACGGAAGACTTTTAAAAATCAAAATTAATGGAAAAAAAATCCATGATAGAAAAAAATCAAAATCATAAATAAGGAGAAGATCCAGTTCTGCCATTACCAAACGTGTCCTCGTTCACCTCACCCTCCTCCCGACCTGGTGGGATAATCATGGTATCCACTTCTTGATAAATTGGCAGGAAAAGCAGCAGGTAGTCAGCACCGTAAAAGTCTTCACCCTTTCTGGAAACCTGAACCTCAGTTTCCTTATCTGCAAAACAAACGGGGGTGGTAATTACGGAACACATACCCTGATGGCCTGAGGCCCCAACACAGCCCCCCCCCCTTCTGCCCCCACCCCACCCCCAGGTTACCTGCGTTGTGCACAACTTCCAGAGCCGGCCACCCTCTGGCCGAAGGCTCTCCCCCTGGGAGGTCCTGGGCCAAGCCCCCACCGTGGACAGCCCCCTCGAAAAGTTAAGTGTGGCCCAGGTAAGGGGGGCCGGGGGTCACTCCCGGCTGGAGAGGGTGGTGGGTGGAGGGCGTCCAAGGAGGCAGGAAGGCAGGCAAGCGTTGGGGGTCTCAAGGTTGTACCCCCTTTCTCCCTCCAGAGGAGACACAGTATCTCCTGATTGTCTTTTCTGTGATAAGCCCCCCACCCCACTCCATGGCTGTAGCTGGCAGGGCCCGGGGGGGCCGCTAGCCCCATCCCTTTGCTCTTTTCGCAGGAACCCGAGACCTGCAGGCCGCATTCGACACCGGCACGGCTCACCCCATCCAGTGAGTGTGAAGGGAGTGGGGGGATGTTGGGGGAACTTCCCATGGCCTTGTGGCCCCTTGTAAGCCTCTGGATCCCCTGACCTGTGACCCTGACACCCCCCCCCCCAGAGCCGCAGAACTGCGCCCGCCGTGGCCACCTGATCCCCAGCTGCGTGTCCTCCAGGGCCCCAGCCATGTGTTCGTCGCCCCGTGTGCCCCGTCCTCGATTGAGGTCTGAGCCGACGCCCCTGCCTCTGCCCCTGCCCCTGCCTGCACCCACCCCCAGCCAGGGCCCCTCACCTTCCTCCCCTGGGACTGGGGGCCCAGGTGGGGGTGGCGGTCGTGGCCGGAAGCTGCTGCTGCCCACGCCCCTCCTACGGGACCTGTACACTCTCAGTGGACTTTACCCCTCCCCCTTCCACCGGGACAACTTCAGCCCTTACCTATTTGCCAGTCGCGACCACCTGCTGTGAGGCCTCCCCACCCACCCCGAATCCATCCAATCCCCAACCCTTCCCTGTAACGCGCGTGCGCGTGTGTGTGTATGCGTGTGCCATGTGAGTGCCAAAGTCACCTACCCCCAAACCTGCCACGCCCATGATGCGGGATGGCTGGAAAGTCATTTGGGGGACCCCTGCCTCCCCTGCCCTCTGAGAAGTAACAGTAGGCAAAACGGGGAGGTGGGCCCTTGCCCCTAGTATTGCCCTTTTAAGGGCTAATTCCTGTCCCCATTGGTTATCGCCCGGCCAATGGAAGCCCCCAATTCTTAGAGTTCTAAACAAAGGGAGTTTCCTCCAGCCAATGGGAACATCCCCCCTCACTTCTTAGAATCCTTAGGCTAGAGGGCCACCCCAGCTGTGTTCAGCGTCTGAACAGCCAATAGGAGCCCTTGGATTTCAGAATTTCTAGGGTGGGTGGGTATGATTCCAGTCACTGGGGGACCCTCCATGTCTAAGCATGTGCAAAGGAGAGGAGGGCGAGCGGGTGGTCCTTTGGCTTCGGGTCCTCCCCCCTCAGCTGGAGGGTGGGGCAGGCTCCCCCAGGGCAGGGTCCTTGGGGCACCCCTTCCCCTCTCAGCCCCTCCCCCATGAGCAGCCTCTTGCCCACTCCCTCCTAACTCCCTATTTATGCAGGGCTTGCCCCAGTGCAGAGGTTTTGGGGTTCAGGGTGCTGTGTCCCTCCTTGTCTGTGCCTGGGTCACCCCAAACCCTTATTTATTACGGGCGTGGGAATGGACTTTTTTCCCTTGGATTCTGCCCCTGTTCTGCACATTGACCCCCATGCCACAGCCTCATGCAGATGTGCCACCTTGGGGAGCATAGGCCAAGCAGGGAGGGCACCCCCACCCTGGGCAGCCAAAGGCAGTGGGCAGAAGAGACACTGCGCCCTGTTTCCTGACCCCCCCCCCATCTTTAATAAAGACCCGTTTGTAACACAAGTTTGGCTCCCTGCTTTGGTCCACTTGGGGGGGGGGGGGAGGCATAGAGGGCTTCAGTCGTGGGGCCAAGTGTCCAAGAGGCTGGGTGCGGGTGGACTGCCACAGTGTAACTGATGGAATTTGGAGAGAGGCAGTGTGGGGCCGTGGAGCCAGCAACTTGGATTTAAATCCTGGCTCTGCATTTCCTGGCCATTGGTGTCAAGAAAGTTAATTAACCGTTCTGGGCTTGTTTTTGCATCTGCTCAATGCATATAGCCCCACAGGCCACACGTGAGGCACACAAATGCATGGTGAGAGTATGACATGCCTGTGCTCCACAGAGCAGCTGGCCTGTGTCAGGGTACAGAAAGCAACAGGTATAGGTGAGGAGACCCTGGGGGTCCTGAAGGATGTGGGTTCTGAAGTGCAGGAGGTACCTCCAAGCCAAGATTCCTGGCTGCATGGGTGAGAAAGGGATGCTGATGGTCTAGCCATGCTGTGCCCCAACCTCCAAGGAGTCAGCTGAGGCCAGGGAGGGTAAGAGGAACAGGGGTAAGAGGAAGGGGCAGCCACAGACCCCCACCATCTCAGCGGCTTTCAGGGTGCAAAGTTGTCTAGGAACCGGGAAGAAGGAGACTGCTTCCTTTCCCCCCATTCATTCATTCATTCATTCAGCAGATACTTATGGGTCACCTACTGTATGCCAGGTGCTGTTTAGATAAGTTCACGGGCTGAGACAGTGAACAGAGCAAAAACAAATCCCTGTCACTGTGGCACTCATTCTAACATGTGAGAGACAGTAGACAATAAATCCACTCTATGCCAATCCACAATTCCAAATTTCAAAAGGTCTGAAAACTAATGTTCTTTTCATAACTGATGTGTGGTAAAAAACAGAGGTGATATGAAGCTATGTATACCTTTTTTGTGTGTTAATTTTTTTAATTAGGTTTTGGATTTACAGAAGAAAAAATCATGCATAAAATATAAAGTTCCCATATTATACATAGCTTTTATTGATTTTGCTTGTTGTGAATTCTGTTATGTTTCTCTGCAAATAAAGTGGTTTGGGGATGTTGCCCAAGGCCCCACTGGAGGTGGCTGTGTTTATACTGTATTACCTTCTGAATATCTGAAAAGTTTTGAATTGCAAACTCAGGGTGCAAGGATTGAGCTAAGAGACTGGGGTCTCTGAGATCTTAAATGTTGATACATGATAAGGATAAAGGATGCAAGGTGGGGGAAAAGATAGGACCACTGTGAGATGGTGACATGGTTTGCATTCTAAAGAGGGGGGTCCGGGGAGCTGTCCCCGAAGAGCTGAAACCTGGAGGAGGAGAGGAGGAAACCATGCAGGTATCTGGGAGAGAGCATTTCAGACAGAAAGAACAGCAAGTGCAAAGGCCCTGAGGCAGCAAGGGCTTGATGTGCTCAAGGAACAGCGAGGAAGCCGCTGTGGCTGAAGGAGAGTGAGCAGGGAGGAGAAAAAGTAAGAGGAAGTCAGTGTATCATGAGCCACGGTGAGTGGGATGGGAGGCGTGAGGTGGCAGAGGAGGGAGAGGATCTTGGAGACTTCCTGCTCAGCTCACCAAGGCCCCTGTTTGCAGGGCTCGCACCCCTGATAATCTGTTCCCTCCTGGGGCACAACTACGCCCACGCGGGTCAGGGAAGAAGCAAAGCGTCAGCACGGCGGACAGCGCCACCGGCCGGCCCTCGGGGAGGGGGCTGTCCATGGTGCTGAGGGTGAGTGCGGACTGAGAAAGGGTAGGGCGGGGACAGGAACACACAAGGGGTCTGGGCCCGCTGAGGAAGGCAGGGACAGCGGCCCTAGCCTTAGGACAGATGGTCTTACATAGAGAAGCCAGGCTAGGTGGCAATGCCTTATTCGCAGGACTTCTTGACATTGCCCCATGGGTCACATAGTATCTCACGCTCAACTCCACCAAAACTGAGTTCCGATTTAAAATGTAAGTCAGATCACTACCTCCTCTGCTCAAAACCCTCTCATGAACAACTAGAATAACCAAACTCATAGAGACGGAATCTAGAATATAGGTTAGTAGGGGACCGGGTGGGGATAGGGAAAGGGAAGTTAAGGCTTAAAATGTCCAGTGTTCCTGTTTGGAATGAAGGAGATGTTTTGGTAATGGATACTTGTGATGGTAGCACAACATTTGTGAATGCACTTAGCAGAACTGAAATATATATCTGAATGTGATTAAAAGCTGAAATGTTTGATTGTATACATGATAACAGATTTTTTTTTAATCCATGGAACTATACTACCCAAACAGTGAACCCTAAGTTAAACTATGAACTATAGTTAATAGTACAATTATTAAAATGTGCTAACATCAATTGCAACAAATGTTCTACACTAATGCAGGGTGTCAATAATAGTTTGGTAAGGAAATCCTGTATTTTATGTAGGATTGTTCTGTAAACCCACAACTTCTCTAATAAAGAAAAACTAAAATTAAAAAAAAAAAACAGAAACTTCTCATGGCTCCCTATGGCACTCCAAGGAAAAGCCAAAACTATCCCATTGCCTCAGGGCCTTTGCACTTGCAGAGGCCTCCCCAGAAGGCTCTTCCCCCCACATATTCATGGTTTGCTCCCTCACTTCCTGCAAGCTTTTTCTCAGGTGTCACTTTATCTGTGACACTTTTGCAATTAAAAAAAAATTGCAAAACAATATAAACAAGTGGCCCTTCCAACTTCCCTTCCCTGTGCATTTTTTTTTTTTTACTTATCTTCTCATACACTACTTAAGTTTCTTGTTGAGCTTAGTGTTCATAATCTATTTCCCCAATGAGGATGGCACCTCCCATGGGGGCAGAGATTTTGTTAGTTGTCTGTCCACTGCTTTGTCCTCAGCGCCTATGACAGAGCTCCATCTGTGTCAGCTGCTCAAAAAATGTTAAATATATGATTTAATCACTTGAGTATACTGATAAGCCAGGTGTTCTAGTTTGCTAGCTGCCAAAATGCAATATACTAGAAATGGAATGGCTTTTAAAAAGGGGAAGTTAGTAAGTTACTAGTTTACAGTTCTAAGGCCGAGAAAATGTCCCAATTACAAGTCTATAGAAATGTCCAATCAAAGGCAGCTATCCAGGGAAAGATACCTTGGTTCAAGGAGGCTGATGAAGTTCAGGGTTTCTCTCTCAAGTGAGAAGGCACATGGTGAACATAGTCAGGGCTTCTCTCTCAGCTGGAAAGGCACATGGCGAACACGGTGTCATCTGATAGCTTTCTCTCCTGACTTCCGGTTTCATGAAGCTCCCTGGGAGGCATTTTCCTTCTTCATCTCCAAAGGTTGCTGGTTCGTGGACTCTCTGCTTCGTGGTGCTGCAGCATTCACTGCTCTTTCTGAATCTCCCATTCTCCAAAGTGTTTCCTCTTTTATAGAACTCCAAAAATTTACCAAGACCCACCCAAATGGGTGGAGACATGTCATTACCTAATCCACCTGTTGTAGTTTGCTAGCTGCCGGAATGCAACACAACAGAGACAGATTGGCTTTTAATAAAAGGGGATTTATTTCGTTAGTTCTTCAGAGAAAAGGCAGCTAACTTTCAACTGAGGTTCTTTCATACATGGGAAGGCACAGGACGATCTCTGCTGGCCTTCTCTCCAGGCTCTGGGTTCCAACAACTTTCCCGAGGGTGATTTCTTTCTGCATCTCCAAAGGCCTGGGCTGAGCTGTGAGTACTGAGATGAGGTGTGCTAAGCTGCTTGGGCTGTGCTACGTTGAGTCTCTCATTTAAGCACCAGCCATTTTAGTCAAACATCATTCATTGCAGCAGGCACGCCTCCTAGCCGACTGCAGATGTAATCAGCAACAGATGAGGTTCACGTACCATTGGCTCATGTCCACAGCAACAGAACTATGTACCTTCACCTGGCCAAGCTGACAACTGAATCTAACTACCACACCACCTTACCAACCACTCTTGATTAAATCATATCCAGGGAGATGATCTGTATACAGTTTCAAACATATAGTATTGAATAGGGATTATTCTGCCTTTACAAAATGGGATTTTGATTAAAACATGGCTTTTCTAGGGTCCATACATCCTTTTAAACCAGCACATTTCACCCTCTGGACCCTACAAAAGACTTGTTTTCCCCATATACAAAATACATTCATTTCATAACAATATCACAAATCCTTAAACCATTTCAGTAGCAATATACATGACATACAAAGTTAGAAACACACAAACTCCTACGAAGTTAGTTACAGGCATGGTCTGTTCTAAGGCAAAATTATCCTCTGGCTTTGGACCTTTGAAAACTCATAACAAGTTATTTGCTGCCAATATACAAAGGAGGAACAGTCATAGGATACATATACACATTTCCATAGGGAGGAAGGAACACAGGGATCACAGGACCCAACCAGTTTCAACAATCTGTAGGGCAAAGTCCATTAGATTTCAAAGTCTGCCTTTGGGGCAAACTCACCCTCTTCACAGGCTTGGGTGGGTCCGCTCTCCTGGCCTGAGGCTTCTTGACTTCAGACCTCAGCCTCCATGGTTTTGCCTCTGAAGTTATTTTTCCTACAATGTGTCCCTTCTCTGAACCCCCCAGTCCAGCCTGGCAGCGGCTCTGTTTACACTGGTCCCACAGCACTCTTGATGGCTTTCTATGCAGTAGTCTTGGATCATGACCATCAGACATAAAGAGTTTCCACAAATCCTTCCTGGATAACTCCATCTCCAATCCTGGCTTTCTCTGAAATGGCTGACGGGTTCCACATTGGGCCAAATCTTCATGTAGGGCACTATTCTTTGGGGTCTCCCCTCCCGGAAGCCCAGAATATTAATTTTTAGTTTCTTTGTACCCAAGAGTTCAGTTCTCAGCTTATCTCTTTTCTGTCGCATTTCACTATAAACTGGGAGGAGAAACTAGGCTGCACTTTCCACATTTAATTTGGAGATCTCTTCTGCTAAATATCCAAGTTCATGGCTTTTAAAATCTACCTTCCAGGCAAAGCCACGTCAACTTTGCCAGATTATCTGCCATTTTAAAACACGGCTAGTCTTCCTTCCAGTCTATAATAACAGGTTTCTCATTTCTAAGGCTTTATTAGAAGTGTCTTTAGAGGCCACCTTTCTACCAACCATCTCTTCAAAGCATTCTAGGCCTTCTCTATCAGGTTTCTCACAACTCTTCCAGAATCTTCCCCTTATACATATAAAAAGCCATTCCAACATGTTTGGTATTTGCAAACTGCAGCAGTAGCACCCCATTCTCCAGTACCAAAATCCGTCCCAGTTTGCTAGCTGTGGAATGCAATATACCAGAAACAGAATGGTTTTTAAAAAGGGGAATTTAATAAGTTGCTAGTTTACAGTTCTAAGGGGAGAAAATGTCCCAATTACAAGTCTATAGAAATGTCCAATCTAAGGCATCCAGGGAAAGATACCTTGATTCAAGAAGGCTGATGAAGTTCAGGGTTTCTCTCTCAAGTGAGAAGGCACATGGCGAACACGGTCAGGGTTTCTCTCTTAGCTGGAAGGGCACATGGTAAACACGGTGTCATCTGCTATCTTCTTCTCCTGGCTTCTGGTTTCATGAAGCTCCCCAGGAGGCGTTTTCCTTCTTCATCTCCAAAGGTCACTGTCTCGTGGACTCTCTGCTTTGTGGTGCTGCAGCATTCTCTGCTCTCTCCAAATCTCCCATTCTCTAAAATGTTTCCTCTTTTATAGGACTCCAGAAACTTATCAAAACCCACCCTAATGGGTAGAGACATGTCATCACCTAATTCAGCTTAACAACCACTCTTGATTAAATCACACCTCCAGGGAGATGATCTGATGACAGTTTCAAACATACAGTATTGAATAGGGATTATTCTGCCTTTACAAAATGGGATTTTGATTAAAACATGGCTTTTCTAGGGGACATACATCCTTTCAAACCGGCACACCAGGGAAAGGCACAGCCCGAAAGCCCAGCACTTCCCTGCATGAAGGTGGGATTTGGAGAAGTGTGAGAAAGTGTTTATGAAGGACAGGCCAAAAGTCCACATTTGGCTGAAAGTATTCACTCACCTACATTTACGAGCACTTCCTGCGTGACTGATGCTGTTCTAGGAGGTAGGGATCCAGCAGCCAGCAAGGCAAAGATCCTTATTCTTGTGGGAACTGGCAGTCTAAAGGGGAGAGTGGCAATAAGAATAAATGCTTAACATGGGAAGTGATAAGTGATTTGAGGAGAATAAAGATGGATAAGCAGTTGTAGGGTGGTGGTGTGTGATTTTAGACAGGTGCTTGGGAAAAGTCTCCCAGATTGAGTGACATGTAAGCAGATACCCAAATGGGAAGGGAAAGAAGAGCCACAGGGATATCTGGGAGTAGACTGCTTTAGGCAAAGGAGAGAGGATGTGGAAAGGGCCTGTGGCAGGGCTTTGTTCAGCATGCTCCTGTGTATATAACCATAAGGGGTTGTGTGATGTGGGTATCAACTCTGGGTTGTTGTGCATTTGGAGTATTGCCATATGACATGAATCAGTTTGTGTACCTGTTGGGATACACCTCTGGGATGCTGTGTTTCATAGGGTAGCATGAAAATATGCTTGTGTGTGTGTAGAAAGAGCTGCAGGCACATTAGCTGAGAAAAAATGTGTGTGTGTGTGTGTGTGTGTGTGTCTGGTGGCAATGTCACAGTTGCATCAATGTGTTTTGTTTTGTGTGTGAATTAGGGAAAGGGTATGGGGGCATGGTTGTGGGAGGTTGTGTGTGCATGGGATGCTTTGTGTCAAGATGGGGATAAGAGGGTGAACTGATAAGGGTAGAGCTTTGAGAGGTGGGTGATGGGGATTTCGGAAGTGGATACAGAGATATCAAGGGGTGCATGTCTGAGGAGGGGGGTGTGAGAGTGTCTAGCTGTGTGAGTGGGTGTATTGGGGGATGCTATGAAGCTGTTTTCGGGCCCCAGGGGAAGAGAGAAAGCCCAGGAACCCTCAGCTCCGCCCTGCCCCTGGTTCTCCTAGCAACGGGACCACTTGGAAGTTACCAGGAGACAGAGTTGCCAGGGCAACGCAGGCGCGAGTGGCAGCTCTTGGGGCGAAGTCTGGGTGAGGATACCCAGACAGTGATCGCTTGATTACTCACCTCTCTCAGTTTGTCAGCAATCCCGCCTTCCCCTGGTCCCTGAGCAAGACCCCCCAGGCCAGTGAGGAAGCCATTTGAAACCCTTCTTCTTCTCGCAGGCTCTCAGAGGCGGGTGCTGATGTTTTGTGTCCGAACGTCCCTCAGCCCGAGGCTCCAGGCGTACCCTCCGCATGTCCCTGTGCAGTTGCAGAGAGGGACAAGTACATGGGTCACCCCTCGGATGTCACAGCACACAGCTCACCCCTCTCCCCGCCTCGCAGTGGTCGTTGGGTGACATCAGTTGAAACCCACAAGACACAGGCCCACCCAAACTTACCCCCGAAATACGTGAGCCCCATTTTACAGGTGAGCAAAGTGAGGCTGAGAGACTTTAAGTAAGGTGTGAGCGATTTGGGCCTGCTCCCTCCAACTCTCAAGGCTTAAATTGGGCTGATTAGCTGAGAAGCTCGAAATAATCGTGATCGTGCAGCTTCTCCCAGCAGACTCCCGCCCAGGAAGGGTCTTAGCGCCCTCAAACGCCCCCCATTCCCCTCTCTCCAGATGAGCCAGGCAAAGGCCAACCGCATTTTGATCGACAACCCCAAGGACCAACGGAGAAACTGAGTCTATTGTAGCCAATGAGGCTTCGGCTAGGGCGGGATTATGGCCGGGAACCAGCAGCCGATTGGACAGAAGCGCGTTGCGAATGGCGGAGACGCTGACGCGGTTGCTGACCGCGGGGAGCGTAGCCCGGCCCGACGGGGAGAATGCGAGCGAGGCGGGACCGCCTTTGCTACTGCTCGGCGGCCCAGGCTCCGGAAAAACAGCGCTGCTGTTTGCGGCAGCTCTGGAGGCGGCGGGGGAAGGCCGGGGCCCAGTCCTCTTCTTGGCGCGAAGGCCGCTGCAAAGCCTGCCCCCTGCGACGCGACCTGCGCTCGATCCGCTACGCCTCCAGGTAACGGCGGAACGGGACCAGACACTGACCGGCCAATGGCGAGGCGGATCGAGTGTTGAGTGGCTGGTAGGCAGACCAGTGGTGCGGACGGAGCGAGCCGGCGCGGCCCTCTGATGGGACGGCGTCTGCTAGTGAGGGGCGGGACCATGCGGCGCTTAATTAAGAATGAGTGAGAGAGCGTCCAACCTTGAGAACGCAGTGTGAGCGAGAGGCGGTGCCCAAGGATTGGCATCAGTAGGGCGAAGGGGGCGGAACCACAGGGTGACCGGCCAATGGTGAGGCGGATCGTGTGTTGAGTGACAGATAGGCAGACCAGTGGCGCGGACGTAGCGAGCCGGCGCGGCCCCCTAATTGGACTCTCGTCTGGACCCGAGACGGTAAATATGGAGTCAGAGTCGAGGATGGGGCAATGTCGGGGGCGCCAGGGGTGGGTTTTACGTGGCAAAAGGCAGAAAGTACCGGGCAGTGTTGCGTGTTAGATAAAGAGGGGCGAATAGAAAAATATTTGGCCAGTCTGAGCTGCCTCACCTTGCTGTCATCTGTCTGGAGAGGGAGTGAGCAGCCTTTCCAGAGAAGTATGCAAGCAAACAGAGCAGCCAAAGCTGGAATTCTGGCTCCCTTGCGCTGAATCTGGCTCTTTTCTTCTTTTCTTCCCTCTAGAAGATCCGCTTCCAGTACCCATCGTCAACTAGGGCACTTCTTCGGCTCCTTTGCTCTGCCCACGAGGCACGGGCACCGACGCCTTCCCTTCTCCTGCTGGACGGCCTGGAAGAGTACCTAGCCGAAGACCTGGGGCCCCATAAAGCTGCCCACCTGGCTGCCCTACTTCTGGACACAGCTGCCCATTTCAGCCACCGGGCTGGGCCTGGCCGAGCCTGTGGGATCATGGTAGCCTTCCAGACCCAGGAGGAAGCGGACAGTGGGGAGGCCCTGCAGTTGGCACTGCTCCAGCGGTATTTCCCGGCCCAGTGCTGGCTGCAGCCAGCTGCACCAGGCCCAGGACAGCACTGCCTCCGGGCCACCCTGGAGCCAGGTGGACAGGGCGCCAGGAGAGAGTGGCAGGTTGCTTTCGGACCAGAGGGAGAGATGACAATCACCCCACGCTCCACCGCAGCTGATGACCCCAGCCTAGACAAGGGCTCCAGCTCTAGAGGCCAACTCTGAGCTTCAATGTGTGCCCACCTTTCTGTGCCTCAGTTTCCCCTGAACAAAATGGGAGTTGGGATACTCACCTCAGGGACATGTTGTAGTTTCAAAGACCTAAAGAATGTCAGGTGCTTCTGGGCTTTTAAAAATAACATTACCATGTCCACATGATGCCCAGTCAATGTATTGTTTAGTTTTGCTTGCTTTGAACTTTATAAAGGGTTTCATATAAAATGTAATCTCAGAATTCCTTCTTTTCTCTTTTGATATTGTTACAAAGATTCGGCCACATTCTTTATCCCTACTGCATATCATTCCAGGGGTGGACTATCCCTTCCATTTATTCGTCTGATTGACTTATTTATTGCTGTGAACACACATGTGCTTGTGTGTGTTTGAGAGTTTGTAGAAATAATTACCTAGAAGTCCAGTTGCTAGAGCAGAAGGTATATATATGTTCAACTATTCTAGAAGACATCAAACTGGTTTCAAAGTGGTTAAACCAGAACGCCCATTTAAGCACAGCCTCACCAATCTTTAGCACCATCAGAATGCTTTCTTGGAACAGGGCCTGATGTGGAATGCCTGATGAATTCTTTTCACTATTGTAATCATTTGTGGCTGGGACTCGGCTAGAGGCTCACTAGCCTAGTAGTAGGTGCCCTACTAAACCACCTTTCCCAGCCCTCTCTGTGCCAGGATTACATGATGCTTTCTGGCCAATGGAATGTGAGAAGAGATGGCGATCACTTCTAGGCCTGATCCCAGAGACAGCGCATAGAATCTTCTACAGTCTCTGTCTTCACTTGTTGGCTGGCAGGATGCAGGGGAGCCATGTAAAGCGCCTAAGGAGGCCCTAGGGGATGGTGAAGCCACAAATGGAAAGATTCTGGTCCTCTGCATCACACCAGGGAATGACTCGATTGAGTTGCGATATGAGGGAAAACCTCTTAGCGTGTGAAACCACTAAGATTTAGGAGTTGTTTGTTAAGGGAAGCTAGCATAACTTGTACTTACTAATCCATTTTATTATGATTATTATTCAGGGTTCCAGGTCTAGAATTTCAGAGTGAGCTCAAAGGCTTTGGCTGTTGCCCCTAGGGTCTGGTCCCAGAAAAGATAGGGCTCATAGGCTGTCAGCAGAAGTCATGACAGAAAAAGTTTAAATAAAAAACTATATATATTTAGAAATATTGCAAGGCTGTGACTTCCTGAGTGGGGACAGATTGGGCAGATAACCAATGTCAGCTTGCCCGTAGTACTGAGGGAGGTCGAGCTGTCCTTGCCAGATGAGTCTTGGGCCTCACCCCTGGCAGAGGTCCTAGGAGCAGGCCACATAGCTCTGGGGCAGAGGCTTAGAAGCTACAAGACTGTTCTCATAAGGGTTGGAGTACGGGTCATCAGAGGATCCCCCTGGGGTCCCTTGGGAACCCCCTGAGCTGTAGTCAGTCGAGATGCCGGAGTCAGACACCACGAGGTACAGGTACTTTAGATGGGGTGGAGTGGGGGGCAGTGCAGGAGGCAGTGCCCGCGGGTACAAGAGGTGGGAGCCAGGCTCCAGGATGGTGTACTCGAAGCTGGCGGCCAAGGCCCCCTCTTGCCTTGGCTTTAGGGCCGAAGTGGAAGAGCAGGAGGATGCTTCCGAACCCTCTTCCGTGGCCGCTGTGTCCAAGCTGCCACCAGGCTCTGGGAGATGCCCGCTGGGTGGGCTCTGGGGCAGTAACCACTTGTCCAGCACCAGGTAGCTGTCCTGGGCCTGCTCGCTGCCCACTGGCTCCAGCAGGGGACGGTCATCATCTGCCTCCGGCTCCATTGCTTGTGGCGCCCTCCAGCAGCGCTCAGAAAGGACTTCCAGGGAGGCAGGTGGGTCCTCTGTGAAGGGGGTGCAGGGGCTCCACCACAGACAGTCATTGTTCTGGTACAGCCACAGCTGCAAAAACAGCACAAGCTGCTCAGTGGCCTGGTGGTTTGGCTGGGGAGCAGGGAAGCCCCAGGCCCTAAGGGGGTGACCATGCCACCTACCTGGAAGTTACCCTTATGGGTGGTGAAGAGGCCCTCAAACTCACTCTCGGGGCTTGGGATGCCTGGCCAGATCTTCTGCTTCAGAGCCCTGGCAGAGCCGAAAGAAATGAGGTCCGTGGGTATGAGTCCTCCAACACTTGCCAATTCCCTGTGAGCTCCAGCTCACAGAGGCACAGACACTCCTAGGGCCCCATGATTGGGATGAGGGGAGAGGGGTGCATCGAGGATGGGGGAGCTCAGAGTGGGGAGTAAGGGCTTTGGCTGGAGCATCAGCAAAACCCTACAGAAGGATGATTAGAATGGGGTTTTGAAGGATGCGTAAGAGTTCAATATACACTGATTCATGCTCCCTCCAAACCCAACCCAGGCTTTGCGTGGAGGCCCATTACATCACTTCCCTCCTCACTCTTTTCCCTGGATCCCCAGTGCATTCAAGATAAAATTCAAACTCCTCCCCACAGCTCTCCAAAAGGCTCTGCAAGATCTGATCCCTTTCACCTCCCTCACTGCACCTTCCACCCTCCCTCCTTGTGCTATCCACTCTAGGCATATGGCTCTTCTCGCTACTACTTCAATGTTCCAAGCTTATTCCCACCTCAAGACCTGTGCACTTCCTGTGTCTTCTCCTAGCTGTTCAAGTGGCTGACTCCTTCCCAGCTTCAGATCTTGGCTCTGCTGTCACCTCTTCCCAGAGGCCTTCCCTGACCACCCTGTAAGCTCCCCACACCCACTTGCTTCCGTCATCACTCCTCACAACTTATAATCAAACATTTGTGGGTTCCCTTGTTTGTTCCGTCTCTGTGACTTGATCCACAAGGTCAGAGACGGGTCTGGCTTGTTCCCTAATTTCTCCCCAGTGCCTAGGCCACCGTGGGTTCTCGATACACATCTGCCAAGCAAGTAAACAAACAGGGCCTTAAAAATCACACGGAGATTGCTGGGTGGAGGGCAGGCGGGAAGGGCATTCCCAGCCTGGAAGTACACAGCGGCCAGTTATGGGTTCCGAGCAGGGGAGGGTTCTAGGTCAGGGGCCCGAGTGGGAGGCTCACCTGCGGTGGGAGAGCAGGGCGAGCACGACGAGCACCAGCACGATGAGCACAAGGATGAGAGAGAGCGTCAGGATGAGGGGGTCCAGGTCTGGGGGGAGAGGGGTGAGGAGGTCAGGCGGGTGGGCTGCCCGCGGGCCCCGCCCCCGGCCCCTCCCCCACGCCGGGCCCTCACCACTGGCCGTCAGCAACGACGCGGGCTCCGACCAGGCGCTCCAGAAGCCGCCGAAGCTCGGTTCCGCCATGCGCGCCCGCACGGCGAAGGTGTAGCGAGTGCTTCCGCGCAGGTTGCTCAGCACGCACTCGGTGCGGCCCTCCAGGGTCTCCACCTGAGGGCGGGGCCGGGGTAGGGTGAGGGGCGGGGCCTGGGCGGGCCCTGGAGGGGTTGAGCCAACCAGGGGGAGGAGAGGCAGGGCCCGCGCTCAGGGGCGGGGCCAATGAGAGCAGGGCGCAGTGCCCGGGCCCGCCCCAAGGCAGTCAGGGCGCGACCGGGGGTGGCAAAGGCTGGACTCCCGCTGAGGAAGGCGGGGGGGCGTGGAGGGGCGGAGTAGTGAGGCTTGCGGGCAAGGTGGCAGGAGGGCTTGGGGGACTGAGGGAAAGGCGACCTGTCAGTAGGACAAAGAGCCGCCGTCTTGGGCATCAGGGTATCAGGGGAGGGGGAGAGTCGGGCATGGGGGGGCGTCGGGGGTCAGGGTGGACCTGTGAGTGCCAGTTGTCTTCCCCCACCCCACGGCCTCCCACACACGTCGGAGGCGGGACGATGGGGGCGGAGACACGGTGCCCGTCGGGGTGGGGACTTGGAGAGGCGGGGGCTTGCGCGTAAGGCTCACCCTCTGCGCGCCCCCCGCGCCGTGGCCCGCCGCGACGTCCACCTCGTAGCGGATGTGGCTCGCCATGGGCGCCCTGGGCGGCGGGAGCCAGCGCAGCACCACGTGGCCGCCCTCGTCGGCCCGGCGCGCCAGCAGCCCCGCGGGGGGGTCCAGGAGCACTGGGGAGAGGGGACGGCCACGTGGGCGGAGACCTCGACCCCCGGCCCCCCGCGGCTCCCGGGTCCCCGGCCGGCGCCTACCCACTTCGTTGACATGGATGTTGCGGCGGTAGAGCGTGGCGCCAGAGGAAGGCACTGTGACGCGCAGCTCCAGGGGCACGAAGCTCGACGTGTCGGCCGTGGGCAGCGAGCACCAGAAACGCACGGTGCCACGGGCCGTGGGCGCCTGGCGCAGGCGACACGGCTTCCAGGGCTCACCCCTGTGCGCCGAGAACCCCGAGCGGGCAGGGAGCAAGTGGGGGGAGACGGGGACGGGTGGTCTGTTCAGATGGCCGGGGCCACGGGGCATTTGGGACACTCCCACCAGGGGGCGTCCCAGCCCCTACTTCGGGGCTTCCTGGAGGACAGCCCACGGTCGGAAGCGCGTCTCAGCGGTGACCACAGAGTGTCCCCGCACAGACCACTAGGGGACGGCTCAGCCCTGACCCCCCCGGGTTTCCCACCACTGACCTGGAGGGGAGGAGGCGCTGTCCGGCGCCAGGCCCCAGGGGACGTCCCAGGCCGCGAGCTCCGGGGAGCGCCGCCCTCGCCCGCCCGCCCCGTCGGACTCACTCGAGCTGGTAGGCGAAACTGAAGTTGTCCGGGCCGACCCCGGCGCTCGCGGCTTCCTCCCAGAAGCACACCAAGTCCTCCAGGCGCTCGGTGAAGCACAGCAGCTCATCCGACCCGCGGGCCTCCAGCAGGGCTGCTGGTGGGGGTGGGCGAAGGAGGGAGGGGGTCTGGGGAGTCGCGTCCAGTCCTCGGGCCGCAGCCCCCTTCCCCATCCCCGCCCCCGCCGCCTGTCGGGACTGATAAGAAAAAAGCCCCGCCCCCTCCCGCAGTTAAGGGGCCCCCTCCAGACCTCTAAAGACGGGGTACCCCGCAACTTCCAGGCGCAGGCCACCAGCTCTGCTGTCCCCCCCATCCCCACGCCCACCTTTATCCCCCAGCCTCCCCAGAGCTGAGCGCGGCGTTCGAGGCCCGGGCCTCGCGTCGGCGCCCCGCCCAGCCCAGGCAGTGGGTGCGGGGGGGAGGGGTGCGGAGGGGGCGGGGTTCCCTATCAGCCCCCGCAGGCTCCGGCTGCCCGATAGCGCCAACCGTGGCCCCCGCGCCCCTCCCTCCACCCAGCCGGAGGAGGGATCTGACGCCGGCGCGCTCCCCTGTTTACAGTCGCCTGCGGCCGGGCTGCTCCGAGCCGCACCCGGACCCGGGCTTGAACCTCCCTCCGCCCGGGATGGGGGAGGGCTCAGGCTGCCAAGCGTAGACCCAGCAGCACCCCCGCACCACGGGGACTTAGCGCGTCCCACGGTCCTTCTGCCCCCCTCTAGCAGCTCTCCCAGGACACAGGCTGGAAGTTCCCAACCAGGCATATCCCTCCAGGACCCAGTCTTGGGGTTCAGGACCCGACCAGCCCCCCCACAACCCAGCCTGGGGACTTAGATCCCGCATGCCCCACCAGGAGCTAGTTTGGGGGTTCTGGCCCCAGCTCTGCCCTCCAGAACCCAGTGTAAGGGTCCACACACACAGCCCTCCATCCTTACCTTTGCTCTCAAATTTGGGGTCCCGGGGTTCGGGTGAGGAGGCTGAGGTGGCCCCAGCGAGCAGGAGGCAGAGGCAGCCCACTCGGGGCCAAAGGGGCACCCAGGAGTGGTCCATGGTGCAGCCCCTACCGCCGGGCGCCCAGGGCTCCTGTCCTTCCGTCCCCCGCCCCTGACACCGTCCGCAGCTGGGGCAGCAGCTGCCTCCGCCGGACACAGCTGACCAGGCCCTGCCCGGGCTCGGGGCCCCGAGTGGCAGCGTCCCCGAGGAGGCGGTGCCAGTGCAGCAGCCTGGGCAGAGATAAGCAAGAGGCGGCCGGGTGGGAGGGGACAGGGGCCCTTGCGGGTCCAGCGCTGCTAGGGGAGGCGGTGGCGGTGGCGGTGGCGGGAACACACTTCCTGGCTGTGTGACCCCGAGCAAGTGACTTACCTTATCTGAGCTTCGGGCTGCACCATCTGTAAACTTTGACCTGACACATAACAAACATTCCAAAAAATGTCAACTACTGATGTTATCGCTATTAACATCTCTTCTGAGTCTGGAAAGGACTAAATAGAATCCTAATAAGGATTAGCAGTTGTCACTGGTGTACACAGTGCTAGCCAGTGTTGCCAAACTCCATGTAGAGTGTGATGGTGCGTTTTACCTTTATCTGTACCCAGAGTGTGAGGTGTCACTTAGGATTTTTTTGAAACTTTTTTTTCACTACTTATATCTCTGTACTCTTGGGATTTTGCTTTACGAGGAATGTGCAGTTCTTGTAATAATCTCTTAAATTCATTACAAAATAAACCATAAAAGCTATTCGCTTGTGCTGCACTTCTCACACTGGGGTTGACACCCCAGCCACAAGTCCATGGAGTGGGGGTGCGGGTGGGGGACACCTCTCTGCAACCTGCCTGCCGCAGACCAGCCAATCAGAGTTCTCGTTCCCTGGGACACAAGGATTGGTTCAGGGTGGGCACGTGATCCACGTGACGCCTCTGATTTCCCCCCACCACGCCCCAGCGTCGTGAGACTTTAGCTGGAATTACCAGGAAAGGTATTGGGTCATGGGCTGGGCAGCTAGAGTAGCCCGAGGGGTCTCTGTTACCAGTTGGGAAGACGTTGCCTGGCCGTGAAGCTAATATGGACTTTATTCACTGCCTGTCCCCTCTGCTTGGAGGCCTCTTCCCCTAGATAGTCACGGGGTTCACTCCCTCACTTTATTCAAGCCACTGCTCAATTGTCACCTCTTCCATGCAGCCCTCCCTGATAACCCCATTCAAAATAGCAACCCTCCCCCGGCAATTTCCCATCACCCGTACAGGGCTTAATCTTTTGCATCCACTGCACTTAGTATCATCTGAGATGTACTTATTGATTCCCTCCCCTGACTGGTCCACAAGGGCAGAGATTTTTCTGTTTTGTCATTGCTGTTTTCCCAACACTTGAAACAAGAACCTGGCACACAGTGGTATTTGTTGAGAAAAAGATTAATGAAAAGGAAGACAAGAGACGTAGAGAGATAGTTAATCCTGAGTTAGGTACTGGATACAACTGTGCCCGAGTAGTAACCCGGGAACTTTAATAAAGCAAAAAAAACAAAAATCAATGAGCCTCTCTTCCTCAGCAAATTGGCATTTGGACAGCGTGTGTGTGACAGCGGACGGTGAGAGGCAAACCAGCTCAGTGGCTTATTGGCAGAGCTTTGCAGCCAGCTTAAACAGGTTTGAACTCCAATTTTGCCACAAATCAGCCACCTTGAGCAAGTTACCTAGTTTTCCATATCTTCAGCAGTAAAATGGGCATCATCAGTGCCCAATGCATGGGACTTCTGTGATGGTTAAATGAGCTAGGTGATGCCAAGTTCTTAGAACAGTGCTTGGCACAGAGCAGACAGAGGTTAGCAATTATTTGCTTAAGCTAGCTCAAGGATGCTGTTACTTGCCACCAAATGGTCTTAATCTTCATGGTAAATAAATAAATTACCTGCAAAGTGGTACGTCGCTACTGATCATTGATCTTAGGTCCTAAACAATTCCTTTTCTCAGTCTTTACTTGATGCTTAGAATCTACTCTCTGCTCCACCTCAGTGCCCCCCCCCCCACTCCCACCCATTGCTCTAAGGGTAATGGTGAGAGCCCTGGGGATTGCTTTTTTGCACATTCACCAGACACTCTGCCTTATCCTAGCAATGGCCACAAATTTTAATTTCCATTTAAGTGCCCTCCCAGACTCCATCAGTGATTTGAAGCCACTGCCATTCAGGCAAAGGGAAAGAACTGAGGCCCCGCCAGTCGGCGGTTTACATTCCTCTGAGCGATTGGTTCAGAGATGGTCAAATGACTTGAAGTGGTCCAATAGACACCTGCTCTGGGACTTCTGCTGGAGCTGATGGGACGAAGGGTTCTCCTTGCAAGGGGGAGGCTGAGCTGGTGCGAGCAAGCTTGGCACTGCCCCACTGTGGTGTAAACATGCTTTAGAGTGGGGCTATATGAGTGGGGCTATATGAGTGAAATGTTCATTTGGCTATTGTAAGAGTATTCAAATAAACAGTGGCTTAAGATAGACATTTATTTCTCCCTTAAGTAAAAACCCAGACAGCAGCAAACCAATATGGCAGCCCCCTGGTCTCAGAGGCACAGGCTCCTTCCAGTGTCTTCCTCACTTATTCAGAGTGTGAAACACCCATCCAAGATGGTTGACTCCATGCCTTCATTCCACCCAACGGGAGGCAGAAAACAGAGAAGGGGAAGCCATAGCTCTTCCTTTTAAGGGCAGGACCTGAAATCTGCCCACATCCTTTCCCCTAAAGTCTCATTGGCAAGGGCTTAGTCACATGACCACACCTTGGGACAAGGGCTGAGAAATGCGGTTTTAACTTTGGGTGGCCAGTAAAAATCAGGGGTTCTATTACATAGGTGATTGGATTTGGGGTGGGGTGTCAATGGAAGATCTCATTTCTCCCAGCAAAGAGGGCCAACAGGTGACAACTAAATATGAATGACATTTTGAGTTCCTCGGTCCAATTTAGAGTTCCTGGATCCAAATGTGCCTGAAGCCAGCCCCACTGGACTTTCAATGACATGAAACATTGAATTTCCTTTTTTCACATAAGCCAGTTTGAACTGGGTTTTTGACCCAATTTGAAACAGAAACAAACTTGATTAATGGAGTGCTCTGAAGCCATCAATTGATGTCCTGCACATAGTAGGAGCTCATAAGTGAATTTATGATTTCTTTTATTGCTGCTATGTTGAAGTTGGCCCTAAGGCTACCTTCCTCTCTGCCTTCTCTGTCTGTTCTCTCTCACCCCAGTACTGACAGACAGACAGCTAATCCCTGTCCTTTTTCTGCATCTCAGCCCTGCCTGACTCATGGTTGAGGACGCCATGTGACTCCATTCTAATGGAATCTCATTTCCTCACTGTCCCATATCCACTACCGAAAAGAGGTATATCACATGTTGGGGGTGGGGGTAGTTTCCGGAACATTCCATGGGTGGCAGGGCCCCCCCCCCCCCCGGCGTTCAGGAGTGCCTCACTCAACCCTTTCTTGGCCCTGAGATTGTCTTCATTTCTGTTTTTTGTTTTTCTATCTCAGTGAAGCGTCAGTGTGGTACGCAGGCACGGGACGAACAGGCCGAATCCTGTTTCTTGACTTTGGTTGCCAGTTTCTGCCAGTGCTGATGTGTCTCCACAACAGTTACAAGAGTTCTCTGAGGAGGGCTTGGAGCCCCCCCAGTGCCTTGCCCCTTTCTATGCTGATGGGGTGCAGCTCTCCCCGGCCACCTGCAGGCTGATGTCTTGGGCCACAAGGACCCAGTATCAGGGGGATCAAAAGGAGGGGTCCACCAGGTTAAAGGTCGGGGGTCATGGGGTATAAAGCACAGTGGTGTTTACCAGGGGCTGAGGGCTTTAGGGGATAAAAAGGGTCTGGGGGTGATATAGACCCTCGGGGCTCCTGGCTTTGAGGGAGGAGAAGAGCGGCTCAGGTTGGGGAGAGGGGGCGTGGGGGCCGAGCCCACCCCTTGCGCCGCAGGACGAAGTCTCCAGGGGCGGTGGGACTCATTGCATAGAAGACGTTGGCATTGTCCGGAATCAGCAGCTCTGGTCAGGGGTGGGGACAATGCTCTTGTGTCTGCACAACCTCGTGCCCCGCCACACACACACACACACAGAGACACAGACAGAAGGACTGGGACACCCGTCTACCTTTTACCCTGGGGCATAAACAAGCACGGGTCCCCTCCACCCAGCACCGTCCTGCCGGAGACCTGCACAATGCCCCCTGCACAACCTTTAGCCACTCCTGCTGGAACCTGGACCCGCTGCACGGCCCGCGTAAGCAAACTCAGGCCACCCACCCCTAACCACTTCCCACACAGCCCCCTCCCTCCCCAGCCCGCTCTGACTCCAGACCAGCTCATCCCCCTCTGAATCCTGGGAAGACAGCCTTTGGCGCCCCCCACCCCACCCGTGCACCCCGAGGCGAGCCGGGACCATCTCATCTAGGCCCAGGCACGTTACTGCCTTGTACCCCCACCCTTTCCCGCTGCGTCTGCAGAGTTTCTGTCTGTCCTGAACCGGCCCCACCTTGCTGTGAGCTCAGACGATTTTGTGCCCACCCTGCCCCCTGGACCTGCGTGTCGCCCGCCCCGCAGCCCGGCCTCTGAGCTGTCCCTGCTCACCTCTGTCACCAGGGAGGACCTGAAAGAGCTGGTAGTCGAGGGCACGGGGCTGGGCCACGCCGTGCTTCTGCAAGGCTCGCTGCACCACGCAGGGTGCCTTGTCCTGGCTCGTGAGCTGGAAGGGAGGGTGGGAGGTGAGGGGGGGCCCTGGGGGAGCCCGAGGGGCAGGGGGCTCTGCTCCCCTGGCCCAGCCCCTCACCAGGATGCTCCGGTACAGGTTTCCGTGGTTGTTGTCGATGCTGACACGGATGACGCGGGCATCTGCACCCTGCTGCCCCGGGAGAGGATTGCGGGGGTCACTCAGGGGCACGGCCAGGGGCTGGGGGCCTGGCGGGTCTGGGCTCGGGGACAGCTGTTGGCAGTGGGATTGGGGTTGGGGGTGCCCACGGGTCTTCCACCCCACCCACCCCCGATAGCTGCGGCCTCCAGGCCTGTGTGTACAGCCCCGGGCACATGTGGACCCCCTCCCGTCCGCCCCCTGTGGCTGGGGGCCTCACGATTCGGGAACCCGCAGATCCACACCTCCATCCTACAAGGACCTCGGGTGCCCGTTATGCAACAGATGTCCATGGGAGCCAGAGACACACCACCCCAAATTCACGCCCAAGCACTCCTGCACACACGCTGCACATGCAAACCCGCGTCGGCAAACCACCCCATGGCTATCCGTGCCCACGTGTCCCCTTTAGATGTGCAGATGCCAGGGGCACCCGTGACCTCGCACACGCGTGTGGCTGCACGCCTAGGGAGTGCTGCAGGTGAGTGGACACACTGGTCCAGATCTGTGCACAAACCCCGATGCCCCTGGAGGACGGCCAGCCAGGTGTGACCAGGCCCCTGTGCTCACGCCGGGGCCCTCAGGTCTGCATGCACATGTACACACGCGCACACACAGCAAGCCTCGGTACCTTGGTGCTGGGGCTTTGGGGCCCTGGGGAGGCTGGAGGGCTGCCTGGAGGAGAGTCCTTGGTTCTAGGGCTGGATGGAGGGGACCCTGGGGAAAGACTGGGGGACACGCAGAGGCCAGGGTGGGGTGGCCAGCCCGGCTCCTGGTCCTGCTGTCTCCTGGTCCTTTCCAGCAGACAGGACACTCACCTGGACGTAGGGGTCGAGGGGTCTCCAGGGCTCCCACCAGGGGACGGGCCCTTCTCGCGGGACAGCTTCCTGCGGAAAGGGATGGGGGCGAGGCTGAGGCCCCACCCCGCACGCCCCACCTGCCTGCCCGCCCCGAGATTCATGCCCCGAGACTCACGCACTGAGCCGCTTGGTGAGGCTGATGCGTCTCTGGACACGCGGGGAGCTGGGGCAGGAGGCGGCCGGCGGCTCGATGACACGGGAGATGCGGTAGCTGGGGGGGGGGGTTGGAGTGTCAGTTGGGAGTGAGGTTTTGGGGGTGGGGGGGACGCTAAGGATTGGTCAGGGGATCAAAAAGGGGTGACTACGGCATGTTATTAGGGCACAGATGAGATGGGCGGCCCATCAGATGGGAACTGAAAGGACAGGGTTAAGGGTCCGGTTGGGGTCAGGTAAGCACTGGAGTGGGGGTGGCCGAGGCCGCGATGGAATGAAAGGAAACCAATGGGGTCGTTGAGGGGGATGGTCAAATAAACACCTGCTTTCAGAACTGGGGGGTCCATGACTGGGGTCAGATCGGGGGTCATTATTAGGATAAGGCCCAAAGTTAGGTAAGAGAAGAGATGGGACGGCTGAGTAGAAGGACCCGGTGACTGTGAAAGGTTGAAATCAGAAAGTTAGGAGTCAAAGTTGGGGGTCAAAGTTGGGGGTCAGAGGTGGGATTGGGCTGGTGATGAGGCAAGGTCGCAGGTTTGGGATGGGATGGGAGCTCAGAAGGGGGTCTGAGGAAGAGCCGGAGAGAGCAGCGGGTCAGCTGGGCGGGGCCCGGGTGCAGGGCGCTCACCTCTGGTCCTCGCTGAGCTGGCGCTGGGCGCACAGGGCGGCAAGGACGCGGGGCTGGGGGCTCAGGTGGTAGCTCCGACAGCGCCGCTGCAGCAGCTGGATGCGGGCCAGGACCTCCCACTCCTGGGGGCGTGGCCCCTGAGACCCTGCCCTGACGCCCCACCTTGGGCCTCCCCCTCCCCCACCCCGGCTGGCCTCCACTCACCTTTCTCCGCTTCTCAAAATTGATGAGGTCCCCCTGGGGGGCAAAATGGGTCTGAATTGGAGCTTCCGGGGTCAAGGATCAGGGGCCGGGGGCTGTGGGGCTCGGGAAGGCTATGGCGGAGTGGGGCTGGGGCCAGGGGTCAAGGGTCAGACCTCCAGTACATCCGGCAGGGCCGTGTCCAGCATGACCAGGTCAGTGAGGAAGGTGCCAAGGTAGGGGACCGGGCCGGGGGGCAGCTTCTGCAGCCCCCAGAGCTCTGGTCACTCTTGGCCACCACTGCCCACTCCCCACTCCCCCCAGGCCCCCCTCCCAGGGTCCCACCCATCCCCCATCCCAAAGGGCATCACTTACCGAGGACAGGCCTCCTGGGGACGTGTCCATTCGAGCTTCCTTGGTCGCCTCCTCCTGTGTGGGGGTGTGGAGGGAAGGCCTGAGAGGGCCTGGGGTCTCCTTGGATCCCCACTCAGGGAAGAAGCTTCAAGACCCACCATATCCACCCAGACTCCGTGGGGAAATGTGCAGAGGGGGAGGACAGGGAGGCAGGAGGGATGGAGCAGCTAAGTGGCACCGGCAGGTCCGTGCCAGGGCTGGGCTTCATGGAGGAGAGCGTCCCCAACCCGGGTGGATGGGGCGCCCCAGGAACACCCTAACTCTCGCCTCCTCAGCCTTGCTCTGCCTGGTAATCTTGGAATCTCTGGGGCTGTCATTGCACAGTGGAATGTCCCCCTTGGGCTCCAGCAGGACCAGTGTCTGGAGCTTCGGGGGACAATGCCTAGCACATGGTAGATGCTTCACACAGGGCTCCATGGAATTTGAGCCATTCATTCATGGACAAATATTTATTGAGCACCTACCTGCTAGGCACTATGGTGGGTGCTGGGTGCCCAGGCATGGGGAAAAGATAAACAAAAAACCAGTCATGGGCATGAGAGGGAGAGATGTGGTATCACTGGATGGTGTGCACCAGGCAGGGTGAGATAGGAAAGCCATTGTTGTGTCTCTGTTCCCGCAATTAAAAAAAAAAACAGAGCAACTAAAAAGACAAGTAAATGCCATACATGATCCCACATGGGATCGGAGAAAGGAGCAGAAAAGACTCAGGAGGACACGACTGGCACATAGGAAAAGAATAGAATAGAGACTGTCAGCTTTATTATCAAGCCAAATTCCTTGAATTTGATAACTGCACTTAAGTGAATATATCCCTGTCTTTAGGAAAACTACATGGCAGTATCAGGGGTCCAAGGAGCATGAGGCATACAAACTCCACGGAAGTTCAGAAAAAGGATTGATAGACCAGTTGACAGAAGGACAGAATAATATGTCGAATGTGGCCAAAGGTGAAATGGGTGGGTCTGGGTGCCTGGGGGATACAGGTGTGTTGGAATTCTTTGTATGGGGTTTGAAAACTACTTTTGTAATATCTTGTGAATTTGAAATATTTCCAAATAAAAAGTTATTAAAAAAAAAAGATCTAACATCATGGTAAGGGGGAGACGGGGGGGGGGGGGGCTTTCCCAGGAGGGACAGAAGTGCAGGAGGTGAGAAAGAGAGTCACACACTCAACTTGAAGGGTGAAGAATGTTCCAGAACCCAATAGGAAAAAGTGTACGTGTGCGGGTGGTATATAAGAACTCTGTGCTTTCTGCATGACTTTTCCGTAAACCTACATCTGCCATAAAAAAATAAAAATAAAATAAATAAAATAAGAGTTCAGGGCCAGGGAATAGGCCCCACAACCATTGATTCCGGATTAGCTCTCAGGGTCAGCTCTGGGCGCCAATTACGTCTACCAGAAGCCAGACTCCCAGACACACTGGTTTTAGTTTTACTTATCAAGGGAAAGTCCCCAGCATGACCTTTTTTCACTATCTGCAATGACTCTGGTCTTAGGTGAACTTTTCCTTGTGACTTGTGTTTGTTGAATGAATAAATAAGGCGGTCCGGCTAGGAGCGGTGATGGGCAGCTGAGGCAGTGGCCAAGCTTACTAGCTGAAAGGTTACTTCTCAGGTCCAGGGAGGGTGGGACAGGCGGTGCACCAGGGACCTTCTCGGACCTCAAATCCCGGGGCTCCACTTGCATCTCTAACCTGGGAAAGAATCGCTCTGCTGCTGAGGTGGTTGTTCTCATCGGAGAAGATCTGGGAAAGCTTCCGGAAGGTGGACAGCGGTTCCCTGGGTTGGGGTGGGGGAGGAGGACCGGAGAGAGATCGGGGGTCAGTGGGTTCCGGGTGGGGAAAAAGCATCCCTCCACCCCAGCCCGCGGCGCCCCCCACGGCCCCGCCCCAGCTCACCGGCTCACGGCTCCCCAGCTGCGCTTCAGCCGGTATATGGAGTTAGACTGCAGGGCGGACAGGATGGCGCGCAACGACGAGAAGTTCCGCAGTTCTCTGCAGTGCTGCGGGGTGGGGACCTGGTCAGACCCCCGCATCTCACCAGCTCCCAAGATCCAGCCTCCCACCCACCCCCCAAGTCCCACTCTCCTTCCCCATACACCTACCCCACCCCACAGCCCCCGTAACCTGGGCCTTATCCCCACCCCCACCTCCTAGTTTCCCTCCCGTGCCCAGAATCCCCCTTCCTGAACCTTTCTCAGCCCAGGCTATTAACTCTCCCAGGCTCCCTCCCCTGCTATCCGCACCCCCGACCCAGACAGCACCACCCAAGCCCTTCAGACCCTTTGCGCCCCCTCCACAGCTCTCTCCAGGGCGCCCATTTCTCCCTCTTCTTGCCTTCCCTAGGCAAGGCAAGGCAGCCTCTACCCAGCCCCTACCCAGCCCCAAGCGTTTGGGGACCCTTGCCCCATCCCTTGGCTTTGTTCCCCTCCCCCCCTCCCCATCCTCTTATCCCAGCAGCTCTCTAAGGCCCCCAGGCCACGCCCCCCAGTCCCAACCCCTCCCCTCCCCCGCCACCGGGTTCCCAGGCCAGGGTTTCTTCCTTTTCCGCCTTTTGGGGGTCTTATCCCCCGCGCCCCTACCCCCCAACTCCCCAAAAGCACACCTGGGCAATGCGGATCCACTTCTCCAGCCGCTGCGCCCTCTGCGGGGTGGCCAGGCCGGGCACCCCGAGCACCGAGCCCAGCACGCAGCCGGTCACCCTGTTGAACTGGGCCACGGTGGCGCGCACGGTGGGGGCGCTACCAGCGGCCCCGGGCCGGTCCCGCTGCGACCACACGGAGCCCAGGCACTCGCAGGGCCGCACGCGGGAGAAGAGCTCCTGGGGCCGGAGGGGGGCGTGGAGAGGAGGGAGGGAGAGGCAGGGCTCAGTGGGACCCTGTCCCCTCAGTGTCCGAGCCCTCTGCCCTGGTCCCCGCCCTCACCACGTCCATCAGGGTCAGCTGTTCTGCCACTTCCTCCGCGCTGAAGTCCAGGAGTTCAGGGCCGTCCTGCACCGGCTCTGCCTCCTCTTCCACGCAGCCCTCCAGGGAGTCTGTGCCAGAAGTCTGCGCAGCTCTGGGGGATCCTTGAAGATGAATTAGACGGTGGGGTGAGGTGATTCAGTCTGCTAGCCTCGTGAAGGGGGTACTGTTATTTACCCCCATTTTATAGGTGGGGAAACAGGCAAGGAGCAATTTGTCCTCTGCTGTGGTAGAAAATCAAGTTTTAGGGTTTTGAAACTGTATTAGGATAAGATTCTTCTGCTCTGTCCTTGAGGGAAAAGTAGTATAATTTTGCAGGTGAGGGAAAGGTGATGTCAGATAGACCAAAGCTCAAATTATCCTTGTCCATACTTCGACCTCTCTGTGCCTTGGTTAACCCACCAGGAATTTTTTTTTTTAATTAAATGAGATCAGATATACCAGACTATTATAAAATGCCGAATAAATGGGAATGATTTTTATCACAGTGAGTTTCGATGGTGGTGCCCCCCCCCCTCCCAGGGGGACATTTCAGAAGTTTCTAGAATTGCTTTTCACTGTTCCAGGTTGGGGGGCAGTAGCTGGGGGTCCTGCCACATGGGGGCAGACTTTCACAGTGAAGAATCATGCCACCAGCCTTCAAAAGTCCCTGCAGACATTCCTGTCATTGCAAAGCCTGTTTACCATAACCTGTGCCTGGAACCTGTCTGTCCTACACATACAGAACAAACTATTTTGGCCCCAGGAAAGCAAGGGGAGGAGAAAGTCTGGACTTGGTTTTGCTTGGAATCTGCAAGTGTGTTGCACCGCTATGCAAAACGATGTCACCCACAGCTGGGCTGTCGGGTCTGATTCGCCACTGATGCCACCCTGGTAGTTAGTGTATGTGACCCTCACATCTACCACGACTATTTAGACAAAGGCACTAGACAGCGTCACCATGTCTCCTAGTGAGGCACCTCCATGGGTTAACACATCAGAAAGCACAGCCTATGGTTGTTTCAATTACTTTCATCTTACTTATTTCTCCTTCATATGCTAGTTTATTTTTTTGAATTATCTTAGTCTGCTTATCTACCTACCTTTCATTTCAGAACAGGACAGAAGGCACTGCAAAATATTAGGTTTAAGGACTAGACATCGAAAAAAATTGCGCCTACATCTAATCAAACCTTTAGATTTTTATGGCAAATGAGGGGACAGGGGAACAGGCCTCATGACACCACAAGGAAGAAAACGGACAAATTGAGAAGAATAGAGGACATTCCCTGGGAAAAAATGACTCATTTTTTTTTCCCTAACGGCATGAAACAAAAGATGAAGGGGACTTTAGGGACACCCACATCAATAGGCCAAGCCCTGGGTCATGCAGCTTACTCTTGTGAAGCTTATGTAGGTAGCCGAGAAGCTTAGACTACCCATAGGCATGCCTCAGAGTTACTTCTGGAGGACCTCTGTCGTTGCTCAGATGTGGCCTCACTCTCTCTCAGCCCAACTCTGCAAGTGAAATCATTGCCCTCCCCGCTACGTGGGACATGACATCCGGGGGTGATAGTCTCCCTGACAACGTGGGAGAGGACTCCCCGGATAAATCCAGACCTGGCATCGTGGGATCAACAATTCCATCCTGACCAAATGGGGGAAAAGAAGTGCAACTAATAAAATGTCAGTGGCAGAGAGAGTTCAGATAGAGTCAAGAGGCTACTCTGGAGGTTGCTCTTACACAAGCTTCAGTTAGACCTTGCTTTTATCATCACCTGCCAAACCCCAACCAGGACCATTCCAGCAATCCTAAAGAACACCTAGGGTAATTTATTAGATTCCACAAGGGTTCCAGGCACTAAAGTAACTTTCCAGAAACCTACAACTTCCAGATGGGTCCCTGGTCCAGATGAGTCCTGAAACCTAGCCCAGCCTCTCCAGAGCATCAGATAGTTCCATCTCCCTACCCCATATTAGTGACAGACCCTTCCAATATAAAAAACTTAGAACTGTCATAGCCCAAACAACCCCAATGAGAGGTATGGAAAGATCAAAGGTGATGGTGAAATTATACATAGAAGATAGGACTTAACAAATGATTATGAATACTGAATCATTAAATTGATATCTCTTTTAGTCTCCAGTATTTTAGAGCAGCTAAAAGTAAAAACCTAAAATTGTGAAACTGTAATCCATGTCAAAGTCTGAAATATGTTCTACAACTAATTGGGGTGCTGTGCTTGGAAATTTATAGCCTTTTTGTATATAATTGTTCACAAAAAAAAGAAGGAAAAAAAAGTCGATTGTGATGTTAAAAAAGTATGTAAGCCCTCTAGCCTCCTATATTCTGGAGCAGCTAAAAGAAAAAATATGAGAGGATCGTATGGTAGCCCATGACAAATTCTGGGATCTGTCCTATAACCACTTTTTGAAGAGTGCTTTGAAAACTACTGCTTTTTTATTTCTTTGCTTTGTATATATGTTATAATATACAATAAAAAAAGGTTTAAAAAACATAAAAAAAAAAGATGAAGGGTACTGTTACAGACTAAGAGACTAAAAGACAAACAACCAAATGCTTTGAGTGGATCTTCTCTGGATGCTTATTCAAATAAATAAATGCAAAAAAACAAAACCAAATAAGACATATCAAAGCTAAATGTCAGTAATAGCGGGATATAAAGGAAAGGCACGGGATTTTTTTTTTAACCTGTCTTTACAGAAGAAATGAGAATGTTTTCCTGTAGATTATAGTGGTGAACGTGTAAGTATGATTGTATACCTGGGATGGATTGTATGGTGTGTGAATAAAACTGCTCAAAAAAAAAAAAAAAGTAGAGACCATAAGGGGACTTGAATAGGATCTGGGTATTTTTTGATATTAAGGAGTTATTTTTGCTTTTGTAAGAAATGATTATGGGCATGAAGGTAATGTTAAAAATGGAAAAATAGTCCTTGTCAGCTAGAGAGGCATACCAAAGTATTCATGGGTGAAGTGACATGAAGTCTGGGATTTCCTTTAAAATCCTCCTGGAAAAAAAAAAATGCCAAAACTTGTCACTTTGATAATTGTTGCAGACTGGGTACTGCGGGGTTCGTCATACTATTCTACTTTTACATATGTCTACAATTTTCCATAATAAAAAGTAAACCCCAAATAAAGATGTTGTGGCTTCTGGTCAACCAAGATGGTGGCATAGGACATTCCAGGATGCCCTCCCGGCAGGCAAAGGATCATTGAACAACCAGCAAAAACTGGCAGAGCCATTTTCCTCAAAAGCCCAGAAAACAGAGCGTTTCAGTATCTGGGTAAGTTCTAAATCAAGTTAAATACAGCTTCAAAAATAGTACGAGATCATGCATCTATGTGATGATGTTAAGAATTACTGATTGCATATGTAGAATGGAATGATTTCTAAATGTTGTGTTAATTTCTTTTTCTTTAATTAATTAAAAAAAAATTGTACGAGAACAAAACGGGGAACAGTGAAATGAGACAAAATAAAGTATCCATGGCTGAGAGATTCCAAACAGAGTTGAGAGGTTATCCTGGAGGTTATTCTTACGCATTAAGTAGATACCCCCTTGTTATTCAAGATGTAATGGAGAGGCTGGAGGGAACTGCCTGAAAATGTGGAGCTGTGTTCCAGTAGCCATGTTTCTTGAAGATGATTGAATAATGATATAGCTTTCACAATGTGACTGTGTGATTGTGAAAACCTTGTGTTTGATGCTCCTCTTAGCTACTATATCAACAGAAGAGTAGAACATATGGAATAAAAATAAATAATAGGGGGAACAAATGTTAAAGTAAATTTAGTCTGAAATGCTTGTGATCAGTAAAAGCGAGGGGTAAGGGGTATGATATGTATAATCTTTTTTTTTTTCTGTTTGCGTTTTATTTCTTTTTCTGATTCAATGCAAATGTTCTAAGAAATGATGAATATGCAACTAAGTGATGATATTATGAATTACTGATTATATATGTAGAACAGAGTGATCACATGTTAATGTTTTAGTTCGTTTGTTGTTAAATTTTTTTAATTAATAAATAAATTTTTAAAAATGAAATTTAAAAAAAAAGGAACAGAAACCAAGAGGCCTGTGGGATAGCATCAAACTGCATTATATGTGTAATGGTGGGAGAAGAAAGAGAGAAAGAGGCAGAAGGAATACTCAAAGAAATAGTGGGAGAAAACTTTCTAAATTAATGAAAAATATGAACATACACATCAAGAAGCCCAATGAACCCCAAACCACTCCCAGACACATAGTAACCAAACTGACAAATGCCAGGGACAAGGAGAGAGTTCTGAAAGCTACAAGGGAAAAGCAACACGTTATGTACGATGGAGTCCCAATAAGATTAAGTGTTGATTTCTCATCCGAAACCATGGGGACAAGAAGGTAGTGGGATGAAATATTTAAACTGGTGACAGCAAACAAGTGCTGACCTAAAATTTTGCATCTGGCCTCTTGTCTTTAAAAAGTGAGGAAGAACCCAATGAACACACAAATATAAATATGTTCTTGCATGAACTACTTCAAAGATATGAATCTTGTACAAAGAGTGTATAATATCGGGGCATGGGGGAAAACTGCTATTGCATGCTATGGGCTATGTTTAACAGGAAAACAGGAACAGTATACTACAGCAAACCAGGGGTAAATAGTGGGGGGAGGGACAAGAGTTAAGGGGAGCTTTGGATTTTCTGTTTGGTGAGGCTGTGTTTATTGGTTATTTGTCTCTTGGGAACAATGAAATTGTCTAAATTTGAGAGTGTTGATGGCATTATACATGATGCCTAATGGATGGAGGTGGCTGAAGGATGCACTGAGAAGTAGATTGATGAACGATAATGTATGCATATGATCAAATATTGTATTGCTACAAAAAGGGAGGAAGTTGTGAGGCATGCAACATTGTGAATGAGCCTGTGGGACATTTAGTGAGGCAAAATAAGTCAGAACAAAAGAGCAAATATTATATGGTCTCATTTACAAAATACTCATAAGGAAAATTGGGGCCTGGATTGTAAGCTGTTACAGCAGTCATATTTAGTCTGAGGCGATAATTGTTATTTCTAGATTTTGAGAGGTTGTATTCTATATGTATAACCTGGTATATCAGGTCAGGATTAAGGAAATTCAGAACACAGGGTAAGGAAGACACTGTCTGTATTTTAGAACATCATTTACTCTATGAGACCAAAGAAAGAAAGGTTTATTTTGTCCAGAACCTAAATTTTCTGTAGCACATTGTGCTGGTTTGAAAGGATGTATGTCTCCTAAAAAAAGCCATGTTTTAATCCTAGTCCCATTTTATAAAGGCAGCCGCTTCTTCTAATCCCTACTCAGCATTGTATGTTTGAAACTGTCATCAGATCATCTCCCTGCAGATATGATGTAATTGAGAGTGGTTGCTAAACTGGATTAGGTGACATGTCTCCACTCACTTGGGTGGGTCTTGATTAGTTTCTGAAGTCCTATAAAAGAGGAAACATTTTGGAGGATAAGAAATTCAGAGAGAGCAGAGAATGCTGTAGCACCATGAAGCACCGAGTCCACCAGCCAGTGACCTTTGGAGATGAAGAAGAAAATGTCTCCCGGGAAGCTTCATGAAACAGGAAGCCAGGAGAGAAAGCTAGCAGGTGACGCCGTGTTTGCCACGTGCCCTTCCAGCTGAGAGAGAAACCCTCACTGTGTTCGCCATGTGCTTTGTCACTTGACAGAGAAACCCTGAACTTCATCATCCTTCTTGAACCAAGGTATCTTTCTCTGGCTGCCTTTGATTGGACATTTCTATAGACTTGTTTTCATTGGGACATTTTCTCAGCCTTAGAATTGTAAACTAGCAACTTATTAAATTCCCCTTTTTAAAAGCCATTCTGTTTCGGGAATATTGCATTCTGGCAGCTAGCAAACTAGAACACACATAATCTCACAACTTGTCTGGGTAGATCATTTAAATAACCCAAATACACAGAGCCCAGAATGGGAATGAAAGCTTTTAATCTTATTTAATTTAATGTAATCCCCCGGATATATGCCAGAGTACATCAAGCAGATAATCAAAAAGTAGTGGCAAAGTCCTTTGAGGAATGGAAGAAAAAATATGCAATTATCAAACTTTACCACTGGGGAAACCCAATACTGTTTCAAACATTAGGGACTCCTAAGTCAACAGGCCAAGTCCTTGATCTTGAGACTTGCTCCTGTAAAGCTTATTTATGTAGCAGAGAAGCTTAGCCTACCTATAATTATGCCTAAGGGTTATTTTGTTGCTCAGGTGTGGCCTCCCTCTCTCTAAGCCCAACTCTGCTTAGTGAAATCACTGCCCTCCCCTCTATGTGGGACAGGACATTAAGGATGAAAGTCTCTCTGGTAGTGTGGGACATGACTCCCAGGGACGAGCCTGGTCCTGGCACTGTGGGATCAGCAATGCCATCCTGAAAAGAAGTGTAACAAATAAGTATCAGTGACTGAGAGAGTTCCAATAGACATGAGAGGCTACTCTGATGCAAATTTCAGCCAAACATTGCTATTTATCATGGCTTGCCAAACCCCAAACAAAACCATTCCTGCCAACCCTAAAGAACACCTAGGCCTCTATCTGAGATTCTACAAAGGTTCCATGTGCTAGGGTAACTTTCCAGAAACCTACAACCTCCAGATGGGTCCTGGACCAGGTTAAGTCGTGAAACCCAGAGGGGCCAGCCCCTTTCAACATGAAAAAGTTAGACTAGGCATAGCCCAGATAGCTCTAAAGAGTGGGAGAAAGTTTAAAGGAGATGGCGGATTTATATAGAGAAGGTAGGGTTTAACAAATGAATATAATTGCTGAATCATTATATTTCTTTTAGTTTCCAGTATCTTGGAGCAGCTAGAAGTAAAAACCCAAAATTATGGAACTGCAACTCAAACTAAACTCTGAAATCTGTTCAACAACTAATTGTTACAGTGTGCTTTGAAATTTATTGCTTTTTTGTAGATCTGTTATTTTCCACAAAGAAGAAAAAAACAGCCAATCGCTATGATGACCGCACAGCTATACGACGACACTGCGAACCATTGATTGTACACTTTGGATGATTACACGGTGTGTGATTATATAATGTATATCAATTAAATTGCATTAAAATAAAAAAAATGAGTGAGAAATTAAGACAGTCCCAGATAAACAAAGCGCCTGGGGTTCCTCACCAGGAGACCTGCCCTAGAGGCAGTGCTAAAGGGAATTATTCATACTGAAAGGAAAGGACTCTGGACAGTGGTTCAAAGTGACATAAAGAACTAAAGACCTGCAGCAAAAGTAACCATTTGGGAAACTATAACTGCCAGCACTATTATATTGTATTTTTTCGTGTGTAATTCCAGTTCTCACTTCTCACAGATTCTAAAAAGCAAGCACATAGAAAAGTAATGATGTTATATTGATATTTCTTTTAGCCTCCAGTGTCTTGGAACAGCCAGAGGGAAAAACCTAAAATTGTGGAACTGTAATGCATACCAAACTCTGAAATCTGTTCTGTAACTAATTGTTGTGATGTGCTTTGAAATCTATTGCTTTTTTGTATGTATGTTATTTTTCACACACAAAAAAGAGGAGTATAACAGAGAAAATAGGATTTAACAAATGAATATGACTGCTGAATCATTATATTGATATTTCTTTTGGTCTCCAGTGTCTTGGAGCAGCTAGAAGAAAAAATGAAAAACTGTGGAACTGTAACCCATAGCAAACTTCAAAATCTGTTCTACAACTACTTGTTAAAATGTACTTGGACTGCTCGCCTGCCATGCCAGAGGACCCGGGTTTGATTCCTGGTGCCTGCCCATGTTAAAAAAAAAAAAAAAAAAAGTACTTGAAAATTTACTGTTTTGTATATATATTTCACAATTAAAAAAACATTTAAAAAAGGAAACACTAGCTGGATACAAGCTTAAAATATTCTTTTAAAGTAATGATAAATTATGGGTTTGTATATACATTGTATAAAGGTGTAGTTTCTTACAAGTGCAACAAAAGGTGGAGACAGATGGCATGGAAACACAGTGGGTGTATGCGAGTGAAGTTAAGTTGATATAAAACCAAACATGATTTAGGATGTTGAATTTAAGCCCCATGATAACCACAGAGAAACTATCTGAAAAAATATATATGGAAGGAAAAAAGGAGGGACTCAAAATGGTACACTACACACACAAAAAAAGTCAAATAAATATGAAAATAGGCATTGGCCAAAGAACTTAAGGAAAAAAAGGTATAAGACTAATAAAGACCAGAGAGCAAATTAGCAGAAAAAAGTCCTGCATTATCAGTAGTTATTTTATAATATAAATGGATTAAACTTTCCAGTTAAAAGGCAGAGATTGGCAGAATGGATAAGAAAGCATGACACAATTATTTGGTTTTTACGAGAGCCTCATTTTAAATTCAGACAAGTCAGGTGAAGTGAAAAATGGAAAAATATACCATGTGTTCTAGTTTGCTAGCTGCTGGAATGCAACACACCAGAGATGGATTGATTTTTAATAAAAGGGGGTTTATTTTGTTACTTCTTCAGAGGGAAGGCAGCTAACTTTCCACTGAGGTTCTTTCCTACGTGGGAAGGCACAGGATGGTCTCTGCTGGCCTTCTCTCCAGGCTCCTGGGTTCCAACAACTTTCCCTGGGGTGATTTCTTTCTGCATCTCCAAAGGCCTGGGAGAGTGCTGAGATGAGGAATGCCAAGCTGCTTAGGCAATGGTAGGTTGAGTCTGTCATTTAAGCACCAGCCACTTAAGTCAAACCTCACTCATTGCAGCAGACATGCCTCCTAGCCACCTGCAGATGTAATTAGCAACAGATGATGTTCACATGCTATTGGCTCATGTCCACAGAAACAAAACTAGGTGCCTTCACCTGGCCAAGTTGACAACTGAATCTAACTACCACACCATGTAAAGAGTAACCAAAAGAGAGCTGATATTTTATCTGATATTAATATCTTAATACCCGATATTAATATCAGAAAAAATAGATGGGAAGCCAAAAATTGCTACGAGGGACAAGAAAAGTCTCTATATAATGATGAAGGGCTCAATTCAACAAGCAGATATAACAATTTTAAATATATATGAACCTAACGACAGAGCCCTCAAATATATGAAGCAAATGCTGACAGATTTGAAGGGAAAATAGATGTTTCTACCTAAATAGTAGACTTCAATACATCATTTTCAATAACGGATAGAGCATCTAGACAAAAGAACAATAAGGGAAATAGAAGACTTGAACAATGCTACTCACCAGCTAAAATTAAGAGATACATATAGGACACCTCACTCAATTGCAACAGAATACATTTTTTTATCTAAGTGCACATACGTCATTCTTCAGTATAGACCATATATGTTAGTCCACAAAACAAGACTTAAATAAATCTTAAAATATTGAAATAACACAATACATCTTCTCTGACCACAATGGAATGAAGCTAGAAATCCATAACAGAAGGAGATGTGGAAAATTCACAAATATGCGGAAATAAACAACACACTCTTTTTTTTTGTATGCTGTATGGCAGGGTCACATTTTATTATTTTTCCATGTGAGTATCCTGTTATTGCATCACCATTTAACAGTATACTCTTAAACAATCAATAGGTCAAAGAAGAAACCACAAAGGAAATATCTTGAGATGGATGGAAATAAAAACACAATATGCCAAAATTTATGGGATGCAGCAAAGGTGATGCAGAGAGAGAAATGTAGAGCTGTAAATGCTTACATTAAAAAAGATCTCATGGAAACAGCCAAAATGTCCATCAACAGATGAGTGGCTAAACAAACTGTGGTATATACATACGATGGAATATTATGCAGCTTGAAGACAGAATAAACTTATGAAGCATGTAATAACATGGATGGACCTAGAGAACATTATGCTGAGTGAGTCTAGCCAAAAACTAAAGGACAAATACTGTATGGTCCCACTGATGTGAACCGACATTAGAGAATAAACTTGGAATATGTCATTGGTAACAGAGACCATCAGGAGATAGAAATAGGGTAAGATAATGGGTAATTGGAGCTGAAGGGATACAGACTGTGCAACAAGACTGGATATAAAAACTCAGAAATGGACAGCACAATACCACCTAATTGTAATATAATTATGTTAAAACACTGAATGAAGCTGCATCCGAGTTATGGTTTTTTTTTTAATTATTTTTATTATTTTTATTTTTTCTCTCTATTATCGTTTTCTTTTTCTGTTGTCTTTCTATTTCTTTTTCTAAATCGATGCAAATGTACTAAGAAATGATGAATATGCATCTATGTGATGATATTAAGAATTACTGATTGTATATGTAGAATGGAATGATTTCTAAATGTTGTGTTAGTTAATTTTTTTAATTAAAAAAAAAAAAGATCTCAAATCAGGCGGGCCACGGTGGCTCGGTAGGCAAAAATGCTCTCCTGCCATGCCAGAGGACCCGGGTTCGATTCCCGGTGCTTGCCCATATATTAAGAAAAAAAAAAATCTCAAATCAATAACCAAATCTCACAAGACCTAGAAAAAGAAGAGCAAACTAAACCTAAGGTGATCAGAAGGAAAGAAATAACAAAGAGCAGAGCAGAGACCAATGAAATGAAACAAAAAACAATAAACAAAAACTGACAGAATCAATGAAATCAAAATTGGCTCCTTATAGACTGTGCAACAGGACTAGATACAAAAACTCAAAAATGGACAACACAATAATACCTAATTGTAAAGTAATCATGTTAAAACACTGAATGAAGCTGCATCTGAGCTATAGTTTTTTTTGTTGTTGTTGTTTTGTTTTCTGTTTGTTTTTTTTGTTTTTTTTACTATTATTATTACTTTTATTTTTTTCTCTATATTAACATTCTATATCTTTTTCTGTTGTGTTGCTAGTTCTTCTAAACCGATGCAAATGTACTAAGAAACGATGATCATGCATCTATGTGATGATGTTAAGAATTACTGATTGCATATGTAGAATGGTATGATTTCTAAATGTTGGGTTAATTTCTTTTTTTTCTTTTTTTCCGTTAATTAATAAAAAAAAAATTTAAAAAAAATTGGCTCCTTATAAAGATCAATAAAATAGATAGATTGATAAAAAAAAAAAAGAAGCACCAGATAACTAAAATTAGAAAGAAAGGTGGACATCACTACTGACCTTACAAAAATAAAAAAGGGTTATAAGAGGATACTATGAACAACTATATGCCAATAAATTAGAAGACCTAGACGAAATGGACAAATTCTTAGAAACACACAAACTGCCTATACTGACTCAAGAAGAAACAGAAGATTCAGTAGATCAATAACAAAGAAAGAGGTTGAGTCAGTCATTAAAAACTTCCCAAAAAAAGATAAACAATAAAGACCGAGATGGCATAATCTAGGAATGCCTGGAATGTACAATGATAGTGACTAAATGTACAAATTTAAAAATGTTTTGCATGAGGAAGAACAAAGGAATGTCAATGATGCAGGGTGTTGAAAATAGATGGTAATTAACATTTTAAAACTTTAACTTATATGTGAGACTACAGCAAAAGATATTTATTTGGTACAAAATTTATATTTTGACTAGTGCATTTCCTAATATAATTTATGTGGACAGCTTAATCGAACACCATAAGTACATGGAACCTTGAGTAGGGCATGAGATTTTGTAGGTTTGTCCAGAGTGATGCCTCGATAAATCCCAGAAGGATTTGAGCAGTGAATAAAAAAGTATATGCAAAGTCCCCTTGGGGAAATGGTGAGAAAGGGGGGAAATTCAACTTCCCCAAGTGGAGAATTCTTGATATTCTCACAAACAGTGAGGACAATCAAATCAATAGACTGAACCCCCAATCTTGGGGTTTGTTCATATGAAACTTAACTTCGCAAAGGATAGGCTAAGCCTACTTAAAATTAGGCCTTAGAGTCACCCTCGAGAGAACCTCTTTTGTTGCTCAGATGTGGCCTCTCTCTCTCAGCCAACATGACAATACCCTCCCCTTCTCTACATGGGACATGACTCCCAGGGGTGTGGACCTTCCTGGAAACGTGGGACAGAAATCCTAGAATGAACTGGGACTCAGCACCAGGGGATTGAGAAAACTTTCTCAACTGGAAAGGGGAAGAGAGAAATGAAACAAAATAAAGTGTCAATGGCTGAGAGATTCCAAACAGAGTCGAGAGGCTATCCTGGAGGTTACTCTGACGCAGTATATAGATATCACCTTCTTAGTTAAGGCGTAGCAGAGAGGCTGGAGGGAACTGCCTGAAAATGTAGAGCTGGGTTCCAGTAGCCATGTTTCTTGAAGATGACTGTATGATGATGTAGCTTTCGCAATGTGACTATGTGATTGTGAAAACCTTGTGTCTGATGCTCCTTTTATCTATCTTATCAACAGAGAAGTAAAACATATGGATTAAAAATAAATGAATAATAGTGGAAACAAATATTGAACTAAATTTAGTAGATTGACATGTTAGGATCAATGAAAAGGAGGGGTAAGGGGTATGGTATGCAGGAATTATTTTCTGTTTTCTTTTTATTTCTTTTTCTGAATTGATGCAAATGTTCTAAGAAATGATCAAGATGATGAATATACAACTATGTGATAAAAAAGAATATTCATATTGTATGTTGATTGGTTTTATTAATAAAAATTTTTTAAAAATCCAACCTTTCAACAAAGCAAAGACCACGCTCAGATTGCTTTACTGTTGTATTTTATGAAACATTCAGAGAATTAACACCAATTCCGCTCAAGCTCTTCCAAAAAAACTGAAGGGGAGGGAACACTCCCTAACTTGTTCTCTGAGGCCACATCACCCTAAAACCTTAGCCAGATAAAGATACTACAAGAAAAGAAAATTACAGACTGATATGCCTTATGAATAGAGATGCAAAAATCTCAATTAAAAAACTAGCAAACCAAATCTAAGAGCCCTTTAGACGAATTTTGCACCACAATCAAGTGGGATCTCAGGTTTGTAAGCGTGATTCAACATAAGAAAATAAATTACTGTATTGTGCCACATTAATAAAGAATGAAAAAAAACAAACTCATCTCAATTGACACAGAAAAACATTTGACAAAATCTAACATCCTCTCATGTTCAAGATGCTTAGAGAACTAGGAACAGAAAGAAGCCTCTTCGATATGAATAAAGAACTGTATGAAAAACCCACAGCTAACATCAGACTGAAAGTTTTCCTTCTAAGATCAGGAACAAGACAAAGGTGCCAACTGCATATTTACCTATTTACTGGTTTTCTTTGGCAGAGAATTGTGAGCTCATCTTCCATTAGCTGCCCAGATCCAGTGGCTAAATATTTGTTGAATGAATGAAGAGTTCAAAAAACTATGTTCTGTTATCCCCCCCCCCCCCATTTCACAGATAAGTAAACTAAGGCACAGAGAGGGGAAGGACTTATCCAAGGTCACACATTCAGAAAGTGCCAGAGCTGAGACTTGAACCCAGGTCCCTGTGGTTCCAAAGGTAAATAGGAATGGAATGGGTGGTGGTGAGGTTGCTAGATAAACATAAGTACTTCAGAAAAAAGGTTCTCTCCATTTTTCAGGTGGGAAAACTGAGGCTCCGACAATTAAGGACCTTGGCCAAGGTTCTCAAAGGGCGCTGACCACTCCTGAAAACCCATTACCTGCTGGGGCCTGGGGCTTCTCCTCTTCTGTTTCCTGATCAGCTTCCTCCAGGAAATCTCCCAGCAGCTTCTCTGCCTCCAGGGCCTCGGCACCCCCAGGGGCTGCCCAGCCCAGAAAGGCTCGGATGCTGCCCAGGCCGGAGTGGGCAGGGGGGTCGCGGAAGTCCTGGGGGTGCTCTCGCAGCCAGGAGCCCAGCACCGAGACAACAGCCCTAGCCAGAAGTGGGGGGAGGGCGCCTCAGAGCTCCGGACCTTGCCAGGCCGGTATCTCAGATCTGACCCCTGACCTTTTGTGACGCACCCTGTAGCCCTGAGGCCTGACCTCTGACCTCTACGAAGGACCAACCTCAGGTTCTTATTGAAGCTCAGATCTTGCCCCTCTGTCTTCTGGATCTCTGCCCTAGAAAAGCCCATTCCCCCCCAAAAAAACATCAATCGAAGAAAGGGCGCTGCAGGGGACTCAAGAGAAGGACTCTGGGGTTGGGGGACTTCCTGGTTCAAAACTTGGGGTGGGGGTGGGAGGTGGGGAGTGGGCTCGGAGGATGGGAACACGAGGGCCCGCGTGGATACTGACCTCGGCGGGGGCGGCGGCGGCGGCGGCGGCAGCAGGAGGCTTAGCACGCGGGCGGTGGGCACAAAAGCCCGGTGCGTGGCCAGGAAGGCGGGCACGAAGCCCGGGTCCTGTTCGCGGTCCCCCGACGCCAGCTCGCACACCAGCCGCTCCAGCCGCGCCGCCCTCAGCGCCCGCACCTTGCTCGTGCGGTAGTGGAGGAAGGCCTCGGCCGCGGGGCTGGGGGCCTGCGGGGCGGAGGCACAGAGAGAGCCCGAGGGGCGGCCCCCCGGGAGCACCCAATCTGGCTCAACAAGCAACCCCTGCCCTCTGAATCCGGGAACCGCCCCCCCTCTGCATTCGTGATTTTGCCCAGTTCACAGATGACCTCTCCCCATCCCGCCCCACCTGGCCCTCCCCTGACAGCCTCTAACTCTCTCCCTGTAGCCCCAGCCCACTAAACCTGGCTTTTCCAGGCCCGGCGGGTCAGTTGCGCCCTTACCTGGCTGATCCTACGTTCCCACCCCACTCACCTGGCTGCCCCCATGCTCACCTGGTGGCTTTTAAGCCCCGCCCTTCCCCCCTCCACGGCCCCCCTTTGGACCGCGGCCCAAGCATCTTCCGGCCTCCTCCCCACTCACTCATCACCTGGCTGCCCTCAGGTCCGTGCCTCCCTCCTCACCTGGCTGCCCCAGGGCCCCTTCCCGCTCCTCACCTGGCTGTCCCGGCCCCTCCCCCCTCCGCAGCTGGCTTTCCCTGGGCCCCTCTCCCCTCCTCACCTGGCTGCCCCCAGGCCCCACCCCCCTCCTCACCTGGCTGCCCCCAGGCCCCTCCCCCGGGCTCAGGCGTCGGCTGCGCTGGCGCCGCAGGGACACGCTGTACACGGCGCCATCCTCGGTCTCCTCGCCCCAGTCCTGCAAGGGCGCCTGGACGCCGACACCTGCTCAGGGCGCCCGGGGGCGCCGGTCCCGGGGCCTCGAAGACTGGATTCCCCCCATCCCTACCCGTTTCCGGCCCGACGCTACGAAACTAGAGGCACCCTCCTCCCAGGTCTCAGGGTCTGGGGCGGCCTCTGGGGCTCCCCCACGTCCAGGCTCACGGAATCTGTCTCTAACCCTTCCGCAGACCCGCTCCGAGATCCCCGCCCCGGCCCCAAGACGACCCCACCGCTTTCCCGGTCACGGGCCGCGCGCCCACCTTCCACCCCCAGTGGGGACGCCCGGGCAGGTCACGGAGGGCCGGCTTCGGGGGTGGCGGCGGCCTGGGGTTTCTGGGTCTGAGGAGCCCCGGTCCCCTTACCAGGGCGAGCTCCTTGCCGGCCGCCCGCTCCATGGCCCGCACCTGTCGCGCTCCGCAGCCCGCCCAAGTGAGCGCAGGAAGGCCGCGGGCGGGGTGGGGCGGGGCGGGGCCGCGCAGGGGCGGGACGGGACCCGGGTGCGCGACCCACGGCTCTCGGATGCCCCCGGCCCGACCTCGGCGCCACCCGGTCCACAGGGAGGGAGGGTCCTCTTCCAGGTCCCCAGGCGCGGAAATCTCCGCGCGTCCCCAGGGACGTGGGTCCCTGGTGCGTTTTCAAGCTCAGAGCAGGTCCCACCCAGAGGTGTGTGTGTGTGTGTGTGTGTGTGAACTTTTCATCTCTGGGGAGGGGGAAGGCGCCAGCTGTGTCTCCAGTGCGTGGGGGCCGCGGCCCGCCCCAGGCCCCGGCTTTGGGGGAGCGGACGTTTTGGGTGCAGGGCCAAGCAGAGGCGAACGCCCAGGGGCTGGTCGGGGACCTTTATTGAGCGACTCCGAGGCCCGCCGCCTGGGGAGACTGAGTGTGGGAATGTCCGGCCCGGTCCCCTTCCTCTTCTCCGGTGCCGCCGGCCCGCTCCGCAACCTGCCCGGGCCCCGTTCAGCCCGTGAAGGGGGCCCCCGAGGGCCCGAGGCGGGACCCCCAGGGAGGGGAATGTCGGGGGGGCTCGGAAGGGACCCGGAGGCGCCAGGTGGGCGCGAGGTCGCGTCTAGGATCTCCGCGAGCGACTGCGCCTCTTGCTGCGGGATTCGATGAATTTCTGAGAATTGATCTTGAGCGCCGAGCGGGTCACCACGTCGTTGTCGTCGTCCTCGCTCTCCTCCTCGTCTTGGGGGGGACGAAGGGTGAGTAACGGGGAAAGTGGAGGGAGTCCAGGGCCCCCAGTCCCTGGCCCCGCCCTCCCCTCCCAGCCCCCTCTCCTTGGCCCTCCGCCCCGCCCCTCTCCCCGCCCGCACTGACCGAAGAATTTGTCCTTGGTCCCGGCCTGGGGCAGAGCGATGCGGGTGTTGTACAGCGGCAGCTTCCCCTCCAGGATGGCGTAGAACTGGAGGGGGCGGGGAGAAGGGTGGGCGGGCAGCTCCTGTTCCCTCCTCCCCTCCCCGACTCCGAGGTCTCCAGCCCGGTTTAGTTTTTATTCCACCGGCGGGCCGCGTCCCTAGCTCTCAGAGCACCGGGAGACCCAAGCCGGCCCCGCCTCCTCGCCTTCAGGCCCCGCCCCGATCTCAGGGCCCGCCCCCAAGACCCGGGGCCCGCCCCTTTGGCTCCTCCGCCTTTACCCCCTGGTCCTCAGCTTCACCTCAACCTCCTAAACCAGTCTCCTCCCTGCTCCTTGGCCGCCTCCCTTGGCCTCCCCAAGGTCGCCCCCCACCCCCGGTTCCCGGTTTCATCGATCCCCGGCGGCGCGGGCACCTCACGCTCGGCGATGTGGCGCAGCATCTCCTGCACGTCGAGTTTCTCGAACTGCGCCTGCAGCCGCAGCAGCTTTTCCTCCACGAGGCCCAGCAGGTCCTCCAGGTAGTCACCCGCCTTGGGGTCCAACACCTTCCCTGAGAAGCGACTGTTCTCCTGCGCCGGGGGCGGGGTCGAGTCAGTCAGCCGGGGGCGGGGCCTCGCCGGCCTGGGGGGCGGGAGCTTCTCTCGAGGGCGTGACTTTCGAGGGGCAGGGTCCCTGAGGTGCCCTATGGGTGAGGGCAGGGTGGATTTTTCCCTTGGGGGCGGGGCTTTAAGTCGGCAGGGACTCTGAAGTTCTGGGCCCTTGGGAGAAAACGCGGTGTGTGTGTGTGTGTGTGTGTGTGTGTGCGCGCGCGCGCTTTGGGGCGGGGCTTCTTGCTGAAAGCGGGGCCCTCCCGAGGGCGGGGCCTACCACGGTGACGTGGTTCAGCTTGCCCGCCAGGTGCTCGAGGCCGGCCTTGACCTCCTGCATTGCCCGCGTGGTGCTCTCCAGCTCTTCCCGCGCCTCGCTGCGCCGCTGCTCCTCGGCCTTGAGGCGCCCCTCCAACTCAGTGTGCACCTTCTGCTCACTGCAGGCAGCGGGGGAAGCCGCCATTGGTGCACCCGGGACTCGCAGCCCTTGCCCATCCTCCCTCGGGCGCGGAGGCCTCACCTCACCAGCTTGGCCTCCCCCGTGTACTTGAGGTTCTCCAGCTCCCGCTGCAGCTGCTGCTTCTCCTGCTTCAGCCTCACCATCGTCTGCTCGTTCGCGCTCTTGAGCGACTCCAATTGCGTGAAGGTGTCACCCTGGGCCAGGAACCGCCGCACCACCGACTGCGGGCGGCCCAACCCCCCAGTTAGCGCCGGGGCCTGGGGAGGCCCAGGTGCGCCCCGCCTCCTCTCTCCCCAGCACGCAGGATTGGTGGCTTGAGCTGGTGACTTCTGCCTAGCCATATGTGGGACACCCCAAGCACGTGCAGGTGGGAACAAATAATATTTGCAGGGTCCTTCCTTGCCTACATAAAGAATTGGAGTCACCCGAAATTACCACGCTGAGCAGAATTAGTGGTCTAATGGGGAGTGCAGCTGCTTTGCAAAAATCAGCCCCTTAGCAAGATTGTGTGGTCGAGCAATCCCCACGCAGGGAAATACCCTAAGGGCCATCTCGCCAGGTGGGCCTTCTGGGCCTAGGAGCGATCCCTTGGCAGAATTCCCCAACCCCAACCTGGGAGAAGGTTGGAGAGCACCCAAAGGGGAAAGAGGGAAAGCGGTGTGCGCAGATGCCCTTGGACCCCAAATGAGGCACGGAGTGGGGCATAAACTTTCAAGGTACCCTGTGTCAAGTGCGGGACACAGGGCAGGGGCAGCCTGTTAGGGTCTAAGGGTGGTCCTGGGTGATTTGCTGGGTGCCAGGCTCTGGGGATGCAGAAATGACAAAGAGAGAGAGACAAAGTCCCAGCTCCTAAGTTGGCATGCCGGGTAAGAGAGAATAGGAAGAGAAGAAAGGACAGAGTGCGCAGACAGCTCGCACATGTTCTGCAGAAAAGCAGGGGGCTGGAGAACTGACTCCGAGGAGGGGCGCGGCTGGCATGGAGGCTTTACCAGCCAGGAAAAGGCTCAATTCGGGCCCGCGGCTGGGCGCTGGCAGAGCTCGGGGTGGCACTCACATGCGTGTCGGCCACGCCGGTGGCGTCCTTGACCTTGCTGAAGAGCACCTCGGTCTGGTACATGTCCCAGCGCCCGCGCAGCTCCTCTTCCTTGGAGCGCACGCTGTCTTGAATCGTCTCGTCCGAACGCAGCAGCACGTGATCACGCTGGGTCTGCTCTCGGGTAGAGGTCAGGACCCGGGTCAGTTCCGGGGCCCAGGCTTAGGTGGGAGGCCGAGGATGGGTGAGGTAAGCCGGGCCGGGAGACGCCATCCCCGGGAAAAGACGGCCGGATACGGGAGCCCAGCAAGGGTCAGGAATGAGGGACTGGGGCCTAGGGCCTACCCGGAGAGGGGAGGGGTGTCAACGGGCGAGGGCGGCGCCCTTAACTAAGGGGGGGGCTAGAGGTGGGGTCAGATTGGGGGCGGAGCCCGCAGCTAAGGGGCGGGCTAGAGTGGGGTCAGATTGGGAAGGGGCGGGGCTAGAGGGAGGTGTCAGATTTCGGTCTAGGGCAGAGGCCGGTGGGCAAAGCAAAACTGGGGCCCTTGAATAAGGGGAGGGCTGGAGACAGTGCGAAAACCCGGCAGTAGGCGGGGAGAGGGCGGGTCAGTGATGAGGGAGGAGACGGAGGCGGAGTCCGAGCCGGGGCTGGGTCTGGAGAAGGGTACGGGGGTGGGGTGGGGTGGGGAGAAGGGTCTAGGCTAGAGGCGCGGACCCGGCAGTCCAGGCCGCTGTAGCCCCCCCCCCCCGCCCCACCCTGGGGCGCCCACCTTGCGCTCCATGCGCTCGTTCTGCAGTTTCTTCTCCTCAGCGCGCTTCTTGCATTCGGTTATGTAGCGCTCTCGCTCCTTGCGCTCTCGGAACACGGTCTCCTCCAGATACTGTAGCTGGTTCTTGGGGGGGGGGTATCAGTGGCACGGGTTGGAGTCGCGCGGGCTCAGTCCCTAGACCGCTGAGGCCAGGCTGCAGGGACAGAGCTATGGAGCGTGGGAGCAGAGCTGGGGATGGGAATCTGGGGCGGGAAACAGAATCCCCAGGGGTACCTTAGCAATGTCGCGGGCGTTGATGGCCTCGCGGTTCACCACCTGCAGCTCCTCCAGCTCCTGTCTCGCCCGCACCACCTCCGCCTCCATGGAGTCCAGACGGTTCTCCAAATTCAGGCTCTCCTCCTGGGGGATGGGGAGGGACAGATCTGGGACGGGCAGTCCCGCCAGGCCTGCATGCCCCACCCCCACCCCGACGGCCGTCCCAGTCCCCACCTGCAGATAGGCCCTGAGCTGCAGGTACACGCTGGTGATGTGTTCCGCCTCCTCCGCTTTCATCCGGGCCTTCTCCAAGCGGTTCTCCAGGTTCCGCATGGTCTGGAGGGCAGGACTGGCAGGGCTGAGTTGCCCTCCCCACCCCCGCCCACCATCAGGCCCCACACCTCCCCCAGCACCCCGCCCAGCGCATGAGCCCGCCCCCCACCCCCCCGCGCGCCCCGCCGGCCCCACCTTGGCCACCTCAGTGTTGCAGTCCTGCGCCTCGGCCATCTCGAGCTCGCGCAGGCTGTGCTGCAGCTGCAGCTCCTCCAGCCACCGGTGCCGCAGCTCCACCTCGTGCCGCAGGGCGTTCAGCTGCTTCACCTTCTCACTCAGCCGGTGGTCGAGGAGCTCCAGGGCTTGCTGGAGAGAGAAGTGGGGAGAGCCCGGGCCTGAGCATGCCTCTACCGGCTCCCTCATCTATTCCTTCTCCCAGATCTTGACCCACATCTGTCTCTGGGGCCCCTTTGCAGCATCTAGCCTGGCTGATCCCCCACCCCCTGCACCAGAGAAGTTTTGCATCTTTCAGGATCCTCACTTCTGAGCTTCTGGCCCACCACAGTGACTGCCCCTTCTCGGTCTCCTTTGCCTTTGGAGAGAGAACTCTAGGCTCAGTCCCTGGGCTTCCTCTCTCCTCTACCATATCCCCTTGGTGAGCTTATCCAGCCTCTGGGTTTAAAAAGCCACTATACATCGATGACACCCAAATGTAGCTTCTCCCCTGAACTGCAGGCTCATATCCACATATACATTGTCCCCCCCACCCCCACTCAGGCATCTGCACAGACACCTCAAAATCATAATGTCCAAAATAGAACTGTTGCCCACTCCATGGCTTCCCCTCTCACATCTCTCTATCTTGGCTCACACAGGTCCATCTTTCCAAATGCTCAAGCCCCAAAACTTCGCACCATCCTCAACTTCTCTCTTTCTCTCGCACCTATATCCAATTTGCCAGCGAATTCTGTGTTCTATCTCAAAGGTTCTCACCAGAGACCACTTTCTTGCCATTACCACCACTCTTATGCTACTGTAGCCAACACCCTCTTTTTCCCTTGATGACTTCTTTCTGCTTCCCATCTTGCCTCCTCCTGGTCCATTTTCCACTTCTCTGATTTTTAGTATAAAATTTGCACACATCACTGTGGTTGGCTAGGTCCATGGCACAGTTTTGCCCCTGCTGACCTTCCTACACATGCTCTCCAGCCACACTGGCCACTTCCCGTGCTCCCATCATTCTAAACTTTGAGTCTGCCTCTGGACCTTTGCACTTGCTGTCCCCTCTGCCTGGAGTGCTTTCTCCCACCCCCACCCCCCAGATCTTTTCCTTTCTGGCTGATCCATTCTCAGTTCAAATACCACCACCTTTAGAGAGAGGTCTTGGCCAATGCTGACCCAATCAGAAGAGCAAAACCCTGCCCCAGGCCCTGTCTAGCATGTCCTCTTGTTTTATTTCTCTTCTCACACCTGGAAATTACCTCGTTTCTGTATTTGTCATCCTTGGTTTTTGTCTGTTCCCCCACTGTGATGTGAGCTTCCGGGGAGTGGGGACTTGGTCTGTTTTGTTCACTGTGGGGTCCCCAGCACCTAATATTGTGCCAGGCACATGGTTGGCAGGCCATAAAGATTTTATTGAGTGAATAAACAAAGGGGATTGGAGAGGATGAGACTGGAGGCAGGGATCCCAGTTGGGGATGGTGGTGCTGGGAGTGATGACCAGTGGTGGGAGAGAGATGGGGACTGGAAGCAAACCTGGCCGGTCCTGTTCTTCAAATATGGTTTCTGTGACTTCCATTCTCGAATCACTGCCTGGACCACTTTCTCATCTCCCTGAGAACAGACGAGCTCACTCACCCTTTACCCAGGCCACCTCCACCTGAGGCCACACACTGGCAGCCCGGGAGCCCCCACGTGCTTTGGAACCCTTACCTTAAGAAGCTCCCTCAACTGCAGCTGCAGTGCCTTGGTTTCCTCGCGGAGGTGGTTGATGGTCTCCTGGTTCTTCTTGATATTCCACTGGGAGCTCTCATAAAAGGCTTTCCGGTCACCCTCTGGGACAGGTGAGGTGGGCAGGCACCAATGGAGTAGAGTGTCATTGCAGGGAGTGGGGGAGGGGAGAGAAAGGGAAGCCTCCCAACTTTTTGCAATTGTCCACATAATACAATAACAAGCCCTCCCTTTGAGCGTGTACTACATATGGGATGCCACCTAAGACTAAAAGCTTTCGAGACATCATGTTATCCCATACCAAGAAGTGCCATTATAACCATGCCCACTTTACAGGTGAGAAGACTGAGGCTCAGAGAGGCTGGTGACATTGTAGGTCACAGGCAGTCTTACTCTTGAGCCCACACCTTCCACCCCTATGTAAGATTATCCCTTGATAACAATGAAAGTTTTACACCAGGATTTCCCAGCTGCAGAATGACTGACACTTGGGGCTGGATGGGGGAGGGACGACCGTCCTGGGCATTGTAAAACATTTAGCAATATCCATGGCTTCTACCCAGAAGATGCCCCCCAGTACCTTTTCACCCCAATGTGACAATCGAAAATGTCTCCAGACATTGCCAAATGGCCTCCTGGAGACTAAAATCATTCCTCCTTTGAGAACCACTGTTCACACTGTATAGTGCCAGGCACTGTATCGTTTCTCTCCCCATTTTATAGATGGGAAAACTGAGAGCCATTAGGTTACTCTTAGTCTCCCAAGGTCAAATAACTGGTATATACAGAGCCTGAATTTGAATCCATAAAATCCAGCTCTAAAACCCATGGTCTGCACCACCCCATGCAAACAGAGCAGTTTAAATTACACACAAGTGTGAAATACCTTCCAGTAGTTTGGATTCCAGGAAAAGTTTTAAAAGACAGGTGAACCTTGACGCTTATGTACCCTCTGGGGCCGTCTTACCTAAGAGTTGTATCTTCCTTTGTAACTCGATCATCTGCGAATCCACAGCGGCCTTCGTCCCGCTGCGGAGAGAGGGCCCCGCCTTGAATTGGAGGGGGGGCCAGGCCAGGGCTGCCCCCTTGCCTCGGGGGTGGCCGCCCGCGGGCTGAGAACGACGGCCCTTGGCCTTGGAAGAGGACGTCGCCGCCTGGTCCTGACCCGAAAGGACGTTGGCGGACGCTGCCCTGCACAGGGGGTTCGACATGATTGGGGTGGGGCCCGAAGACCCCTAGGGGTTAGGGAGCGAGTGTCCGGGATCTGGCAGCTCGAGTTCCTCCGGTTCTGGAAATGCACTTTCCCACCGCTTGGCGGGGCCTCGCAGCATCTCCCGGTTGCTAGGAGATACCTCCCCCCTCCTCCCTCCACGGCGCTTCCATGGAAACCGCCCGCGTTCCACGCCACCGCTCTCATTCGCTGCCACGGCACGGAGGAGGGCGGTCCCGAGAGAGGGCGGGGCAGAGGCGCGCGGCCATGGGGTGCGGGATGGTATCTTGGCCTCACGCGCTCCTTCCATCCCCCCACCCTCACCCCGACCGGGGTTCGTGGGCATTTATCGGAAACCTTCTTTTCCGGCTGCAGGAGTCGCCACTCCCAAGATGGAGGCACCACGCACCGCCATTAAGCGCGAGCCGTCAGAACCATCCCCTCCGAGCCTTTCCAGCCCTACCCAAGATGGCCGCCCCAGCTCTTGGCGCGCCACGTTTGCCACCCCCAACATGGCGGGGCCGAGTTGCCGTACGGGACGCGCGGCGTGCGACCGGAAGTGACGCACCCCAGAGTGTTCCGCTTTCTTTTTGCAGCAGAAACCGAGGGTGCTGGGCCAGGGGGGCGCGGTGTGCACTGACCTTTGGCCCCCCTTCCCCCGTTTTATATAGGTAAAGAATTAACAGGCGGGAGGGCACCCCAATTTCCTATCGTGGACGATCCGAGGTAGGGTTGTGGAGGAGGACACTGTTAACCCCTTCGGCCTATTGGCGGGAATCGGACAATCCAGTCTCCCCACCCTCTGCGGGAACGGAGGTTTTAAAGTCTCCATCGCCGATTGGAGCAAAGTGATGCTCGCCTCCACTGGCTAGGGTTGGGGATCCCCCTGCGCCCCCGTCCCAATATCGGAAGCAAAAGGAACTCCCCATTGTCCGGAGGCAATGGAGGAGCCCCATTGGCTGGAGAAAGGCTGGCCTGCCTTTGACTGGAAGCAGCCCCCTGGCGCGTGGCCTCTTTCTCGCCCCTGCGTGGAGGCAAAGCTCCTTTACCCGCAGCCTCCTTCCTCCCACAGAACCTGCTTCCGGCCTCACAGCTCTGAACGAGATGCTGCTGCTGTCGCTGCTGCTGCTGCTGCTGTCGCCGCCCCTTTGCTTGGCTGTGGAGGTGAAGCGGCCCCGCGGCGTGTCCCTGTCCAGTGAGTCCCCCTGCTCGCCCACCGGCCAGGCTGGAGATTGGGGTCGGGTGTGGGAAGGGCTGACCTTTGACTCCTGGGATAGGCATTTCCTGCCTTCGCCCCAGTTTCCTCCTAGCTCCTGGGTAGGGAAGGTAGCAGTAGGTGAGTAGCAGAGATCGTGTTTGGTTGAAGGGGTCTCTCCCGGCTCTGGACTGAACCTCTTGCTCTCTTCCCCAGACCATCACTTCTATGAGGAGTCCAAGCCTTTCACTTGCCTGGACGGCTCTGCCACCGTCCCTTTTGATCAGGTCAACGACGATTACTGTGACTGCAAGGATGGCTCAGATGAGCCCGGTGAGCTTTTTCTCCCTTCACTCATCATGCATTTATTGAATACCTACTGAATGCCCTGCCCTACCTGGCTCCCTGTGGAGTTGGGGGAAGCAGGCTCAGAAATGGGTGTTCAGTGGTCGTTGTTGTGGTGAGGGCAGACCCCAGAGAGGCCCCAGCCCAGGCTCATGGTCAGGAAAGGCTTCTCGGAGGAGGTGAGGGTCACAGCTGAATCCTGAAGAGTGCCGTAGACAGAGGGGCCAACGTGTGCAAATATCCCGAGGTAGGTGGGAGAGGTGGGGTAGAAGGGCCTCAGCGGGACAAGGCAGGAGAGAGCCACAGGAAGTTTTTGTTCAGGCCCTGAGTGTGTTACTGTTTTCTTCCCTTACTCGGCACTAGTTATTCCCACATCTCTTGTATTCACTGTGTGCCTGTGGGGGCGGGAGCTCCGTCTACGGATGTGTGGGAAACCCTTCTCTGCAAACCCTTTCTCATTCCCCACAGGCACGGCTGCTTGTCCTAATGGCAGCTTCCACTGCACCAACACAGGCTATAAGCCCCTGTACATCCCCTCCAACCGGGTCAACGATGGGATTTGTGGTAAGTGAGGACATACCAGGGCCAGGGAAAAAGGTGTGCGTGGGGCAGGGGAGAAAGAAGCACTGCCAGGTCTCATCATGGCCCTGCCTCTCCCTCAGACTGCTGCGACGGGACAGACGAATACAACAGTGGTGTCATCTGTGAGAATACCTGCAAGTATGTGGGTGGTCCCTCTAGGACCTTGGGCTCTCCCCCTCTCCCTGCCATGGTCCCCTCTCTTTTCTGCTTTTGTGTGTCCAGGGCTCACTCTGTGCCAGGCATCTTGTGAGCCCTGCATCACTGGTTTTCACTCTGTCCTGGGAGCAGGTGCAGGTGTTTCCCTGTTCAACAACACATGAGGAAACTGAAGTTCAGAAAAGGAAATGACTTCCCCAGAGTGGTAGCTAGGAGATAGCAGGGCCGGGACCTGAAGCCAGGTCCCATCCCTTTCATTGCTATGCTCTGTGGTGCAGCCTGAAAATGTAACTATAAACAACAGAAGCAGGCTGAGGGTGAGGCATTGTGCTGTGGTGGGGCTTGTGGCATCTAAAGGGATAGCTGCCCACAGCACCTGTCAGTTCTTGGCAGGTGACAGGGCTGTTTTTGTCTTTCCAGAGAAGTTGAAATTCCCGTTACTTAACTAACCTTTCCTGGTTTCAGATTTTTTTTTTTTTTTTTTTTTTTTTTACATGGGCAGGCACCGGGAGTTCTCGGGCATGGCAGGCAAGCACTCTTACCTGCTGAGCCACCGTGGCCCACCCTGATTTCAGATGTTTTTAAGTAGAGTGTGGATTTAATGTAACATGTCTGCTGGCCAGATTTGCCTCTTTGTTGGAGAATCTGATTTCTGTGATATCTCTCTTGGGTTCTGACTTCTAACCCACCTCCCAGCATTCCATAGTCTTCCCCTGATCCCGAGGTGGGCAAACCCTGTCCACTGGACTTCCCAGCAAGGACAGGGAAAAAGGGCACTGAGGCAGAGTGAGACTCTCAGTGGGTTTGCTTTCTCAGCGTTTTCCAGTGGGGGACCTGGTGGGCTGAGCCCTTTTGAAAGAGGCAGGCGCGGTGGGTCTTTAGCACCCCTGGTGTTGCCTCTGTGTTCCCCCACCCCAGGGAGAAAGGCCGGAAGGAAAGAGAGACTCTGCAGCAGATGGCGGAGGTTACCCGTGAGGGATTCCGCCTTAAGAAGATTCTCATCGAGGACTGGAAGAAGACCCGCGAGGAGAAGGAGGTGAGAGGTCCCCTCCCCCAAGGACGGATTGGGCCCGAGACCTCAAGGGCTGCCGAGGGCTGGGGTTTCATACTTGCTCCAAATGAGTGGTCCTGGGGCAAGTCATCCCATCTGTGCCTCGGTGTGTTCATTTGTCCGTTGGGGGTGTGGCGGTGGGTTCAGCAGTTAGTGAGTGGGAAGCAGTAGGCAGAGCTTGGAGGGGCTCTGCCACCTTCTGGGGACGGTAGGGCCGCCTCTCTGCATCTTGGTCTCCCCAGCATAAGATGGAGCTGGCAACCGTTTAACTTCCCAGTTCTGCGCGGAGGACTGATTTGGCGTTAGCTGGCAGTAGCTGTGTTAGTTCAGTGGGGTGGGTGCTCCAGGCAGGGGCCCAGAGAAGCTGGGTTCCCGGGTGTGTGGCCCTCCCCGCTCTGTCTGCTGACCCCACACCCCCTTTGACCGTTCAGTGGGTTAGTCTCACCACTGCTCCCAGCCCGACCTGCTGAGTGAAATTCCGGCTGTGTTTCTCTGCCTATGGAAGGTTCCGGGTCTCTCTCCCACCCCATGGCCTGGCTAGGCAGGTTCCTCCCGAGTTCAGGGGAGGCAGTGGGGAGAGCCATGTAGTGGGGTTGTGCCAGGTGACCTTTGCCCTCCTGGGGAGGTAGGAGGATCCTGGCAGGAAGCCAGACTGAAGTGTTGGCCAAGGTTGCGGGAGGAAAGCAGTCCTGTGGGGGCTCAGGCTAATATCCTAGCAGCTCCGCACCCCATCCTTAGGTCAGAGCCCACCTAGCACACTTACTTGTTCCTTCTTGGTGAAAACACCTAGAGGCCCAGGATGTGCCGTGCACTGCCCAGGAGGCTGGAACCATCTTTCCTACCTTGGGTTCATCATCACGTGGGATGAGTAAAGGGCATCCAGGGCTGCTGAGAAAAGGGAAGCGCGGGCCCTGTGTGACCAGGCTTTTGCCCCCCACATCCCCTTCCCCTTCCCCCCCTCCCTATATTGAGAGTAAGTGATACCTTAGAAGAGGAGGCTTCTGCCAGAATTGAAATCTGTAGGGTAATTCAGAGTGAGTCCAGGAGAGTATTCCAGGCAGGAGGAACAGTCTGAGCAAAACAACAGCAGGCAGAAGAGCACTGGGGGCTCTGAATGTCGTTCAGGACAGCTAGAACCAGCAGTTTGAGGTGGGGGTGGACAGATGGGGCTGGAGAAGGGGTAGGGGCCTGGTCACCCATCGTGGGCTACATTGAGGTGTTTGGGCTTCGCTCCAGAGGGCTGGGAACCTGTGCAAGGGGAAAAACCCAGTGGGGGTTGTGTTTTAGAGCAGTTTTCCCCCAACTTCCCTGCGGAATAGAGCCAGGGAGGTGGCAGGTGATAAAGAGGAAGCAGAGCCGGAGGAGAGCTGGCCTCTTACTTTCTGCCCATCCAGAAAAAGCTTATTGAGCTACAGGCTGGAAAGAAGTCCCTGGAGGACCAAGTGGAGACACTGCGATCGGTGAAGGAAGAAGCTGAGAAGCCAGAGAAGGAGGCCAAAGAACAACACCGGAAGCTGTGGGAAGGTACGTCACAGGGTGGCCAGAGAACTCGCCTTTCACTCCTGCATCCAGAAGACTCTTGCTCTGTATCCGTTGCTTTGGTTGGTTTTCCATCATGGTGCCTTATTTCCTTGTGTGCCTAGTTATCTCTGACTGTGTGTTGGTCATCGTATTTGAAAGTTATCTGTAGTAACAAATTTGTGAACTAGGATTAGGGGATCCTTCTCCAGGGAGGACTGACTTTTCTTTCTGACTGGTATCTGGGCACACTACTACTACTCAGGGATCCTCTCCCTCCAAATTCCAGGCCTGAGTTTCTTCCGAGCCCCCCAGCAGTGTGCAAGCTGAGATCTGTGCAGAAGCTGGGTTTTTCCTGATCAGCCCAGTGCTGATGGGATAATCCTCTGGCATCAAACCTTAGTTGCTGGGGGCGGGAGGGGCAGGGGGGCTGTTTCCCACTCGTCTCCCCACCTTGGACTCTGATTTCAGTCTGCCTTATCTCATGAGATCTCATCAAAACCGACAACTGTTTTATCTTCCTGGCTCTCTGCTTGGCCCTGACAGGTCTTATGATCTTGTCAGTCCTTGGTTGGTTTGAAGATGATGATTTTTTTTATGCGTTGTCTAGTGAAATTTTTTTGTTTTCTGCTGTGGATGGTTGTGCCGCCATGGCTAGAAATTTGACACCTTGGCCTTTTTCTCAGTTGTCGGGTGCACAGTCTGCTCCATGGAAGCCAGGTAGAATGGGTAGCAGTCACCACATGACCACTTCTTTTGTCCTTCCAAGCTAGTCAAGGAAAAGGCATTACCAGAAGGATCCAGCGGTGTGGCCCTTGTTACCCAAAAGCTTGTAACTGGAAACTAGGTGGCCAACAAGAGCTGGGATGCCATTGAGCTCCACCTTTCTGGTTATCTGCTCTGTTCTTCCTTTCCTTTCTCTGTGAAGTGGCTCTCCCTGATTTCTTGTAACCCATAGTCCAGCCAGTGAGTGTTAGCTGAGCCCCTGCTCACGAGGGAGGCTGCAAGCCAGGCACAAGGAGCAGGTGCAAAGGCCCTGCGGTGCGATCTTGTCTGGGTTTGGAGGGGCAGTGAGGAGGCTGTGTGGCTGGTGGGAGTGGGGGAGGAGGAGAGTTGGGGGAGGGGAGAGCAGGGAGGCAGTGGGGCAGGTTGTGCAGAACCTCAGGGGCCACTGTCTGGGGCGGGGATCGGCTTTTCCTGGGTTGATCTGGGAGCCTTGGATGCTTATGAGTAGAAGTGGGTCCTGACCTGACTAGAGTGTTCATAGGCGCCCTCTGGTGGCTGCAGGGGGAACACACCGTGGGAGACAAAGGTGGGGCTTGAGGGAGCAGGGAGGAGGTGATAGGGCTGGGGCAGGGAGGGGGGGGGTCCTGGAGGTGGAGAGAAGGGGATAACTTCTTGGATGCAGCTTGAAGGCAGATCAAAGCCATCCATGCCCCAATACTCCCCGGACCTTGGGTCTGTACCTTCTGCACAGCATCCCCTTTTCCCTCCTTCCTCCTTCCTCCCCTCGGCCCTGGATTCCACCTCCACCTTGGAGACCTGGGTCCTGTGACTGGACTGTCTCATCTCTCACCTGGGCAGCTTTGGCTGGTTCCTTTCCTCCATCTATAAGCAAGCTCAAGCTGCTGCTGCTCAAACAGCTATTCCCAAGCTCAGCCCTCCCTGAAGATGCTGCCACCACCCTCTCCCTCCGGCTTCTACTCCCCAGCTCCCCCCAGGAAAGGGCTGGCTGAGTCTCCCATGCCCTGTGCCCGGTCCCCCTGCCGCCCCTCTTTTACCTACTGCTGCCCGCACTCTGCTCCCTCGAGACGACTTTGGGGAAAGCCAAGCAGCACGTTGGGCTTACCCTCCTGTCCCACTGCCCCCACTCCCCTGTCCTCTGCCCTCCTGAGGTTCGGAGCCAGCAGCTGGGGACCAGGTCAGCCCTCTGCGGGGCTGGGCACAATACAGGGTCACCCCTCTCGGGCTTTGAAGGGTGGCCCTGGTTCCAAGGCCGAAAGACATGGGATGTGACTGGGGCCCCAAAAGAAGGCCGAGAGTTTCCTGCACTATTTCTTCCTTTCAAAAACACATCTGTATTCCCTGTGATTGATTTATTTATTTATGCTGAATAATTGAGGAAGTGATAAAACAAAGAGGGACTGTGGTATTAAACAACAGGAATTTATCAATGCACGGTGTTGAGGCCAGGGGGAGTCCAAAATTGGGATATCAGCAAGGTGAAGCTCTTACCCCAAAGTCTGGCATTCTGGGGCTGGCCGCCAGCAATCTTTGGGGTTCCTCGGCTTCTGTCTTTGCCTCTGTTGATGGGCAATGTTCTTTCCTTTCTCTTCCAATACCACTTCCTTCCTGTTCTTTGTAAGACCCCCCAGAAATACAGGTTGAGGCTGGCCTCCTTCAGTGAAGCACTTCTAGACTAAAAATAACATCTGCAACAGCTCCTCTCTTGGCCACAGGGAGACAGGTTAAGATGAAATAGGGTTAAGGTATTTGTTGGTGTGCCCGATTCAACCTACCCCCATATCTCAAGATGAAAAATTTCCCCCATTTTATCATTCATCTTTTGGCGCTAGGTCCTTGGTGCTTTTTTGGCCAGGCAATTTCTGTCTCTGTCTCTGTCTCTCTTTCTCTTTTTATTATGGTAAAATAACTTAAAATGTAACCATTTTAACCACTTTTTATGCAAACAGTTCAGTGGCATTAGGTTTGTTTGCAAAGTTGTGCAGCCATCATCACAATTTCTAGAACTTTCTCATTACCCCGAACAGAATCTCTGGACCCAGGAAGCAGTCAAATCCTATTCCCCTCCTGTTGGCCCCTGGTAACCTGTAATTTACTTTTACTCTCTGAATTTGCCTGTTCTGGAAAACCTAACTTAAGTGGAATCAGGAAGTATTTGTTCCTTGGCATCCAGCTTCTTGTACTCAGTGCAGTGTTGTCAGGTCCATCTGTGCTGTGATACAGATCAGAACTTTGTTCCTTTTTATGGCTGAATAACATTCCACGAGCAGCCAGACCACCTTCTGTTTATCTGGTCATCCGTGGATGCACACTTGGGCTGCTTCCATCTTTCGGCGACTGTGAACATCAGCGTGTGAATGTCTGCTGGCCTCCCTGCTTTCATTTCTTTGAGGCTTGGGCCTAGGAGCAGAATTGCCAGGCCGTTTTTTTTTCCCAAGTGGATACCATTGTCTCGTCTTTGCCTCTGTTTTTACCTTTTTGCCCATGGCCATGTGTCTTGGCAAACGCACCCCTGCTTCTCCTTAGGGCACCTTTTTGGGGTGCCTTCCCTCAGTCGGGGGAGCATGCCATATCCTGACCCAGATTCCCAAAGGATGATGGAGACAGGCATGAGCTCTGGCTTTGGCCCCGGCTGTATTACTCGGCAGCACCGTGTCCCCGGGCAGCTCCCTTTGCCCGCTCAAGCCTCAAGCCCCTCATCCGTGAGAGGGACAGTGGTCAGCATGGCTGCCAGGGCGTCAGGGCTCTCCTGGACGGCCCATAGTGGGGCTCAGGAAATGCCAGCTTTGCTGTTGCACATGTTCATGTCAATGGAGGGCCAGGCTGAGGCCTGGTATACATTAAGAGCTTAATAACTGGGAGCCACCGTTGTGGCTGCTTTGCCCATAGTGGGGCTCGGGAAATGCTGGCTTTGTTGCTGCACGTGGTCATGTCAGGGGAAGGGCAGGCCAAGGCCTGGTATACAGGAAGAGCTTAATAATTGGGAGCCACTGCCCTGGCTGGTTTACCCTCCACCAGGCTAGGTGGGGTTAAGGCCAGTGGAGGAGAGGCTCAGAGGGTGTTTCCAGGGTTCCATCTTGGTCACAGCTTTTTCTGTGAGCTCTCGGGGAATACTTCATGAAGCTTCCGGGTGCCACCCCGCATGCTTCCCTCACCCCCCCCCCCCATATCCCCCTGCCTATCTCCCCATCTTCCCAGTGCTGGGCATCATGCTACTTGCAGCTCAGCCTCTCCCCTGGGACATTGCCAACCTAATGCCACCCAGTGCGTCTCCCCCCAGCTCTGCCCTGCGCACTGTCTCTGCCTGCTTATATTTGGGCACCCTTCCACTTGCTCAAACCCTAAACCTTGTAAGGTATCTTTCCCTCTCTTTCCCCATACCTGACCTGTCGTAAACCCCGTCGGTGCCACTTTCAAACTCTTACCCCAAATCTGGCCCTTCTCCCCCCAACTCCCATCCCACCATCACCCCCGCACCAGTTGCCTGCACCCCACCCTGTTCTCTGGGCTCTCGCACCCCACAGCGACAGCTTGACTCGGGGCATCCCTCCACTGCTCAGGGCTCCCAGGACCCTCCTGTCCCCCTGTTACTCATTTACCAATCCTCAAGCCCAGGCAGGCCCCAGCCTCTGGCAGTGCCCCCCCACCCCCACCCCAGGAGCCCCTGCCCCTGCTGAACCAGATAGCTCGGCTGTTTTCCTGCCTGTCCTTCCCCCATGCAGGCCAGGAACCTTGACCCAGCTCGTCCCAGGCTGCCTCCCCAGCATCGGCCCTGCACAGAGGGGGTGCTGGGGTGGGGGAAGCCAGCGGGCAGGGCAGAGGGTGATGGAGCTGCCCTTCCACAGAGCAGCAGGCGGTGGCCAGGGCCCAGCGGGAGCAGGAGCTGGCAGCCGGAGCCTTCAAGGAGCTGGACGACGATGCAGACGGCGTGTGAGTGGCCAGCCCTGTCCCTGGCCTGGGCCCTGCCCCCGCCTCTGCCCACCCTGCCCCTCGCTGGTCCCCCAGACTCCCCTGCGCTCACGTGGAACCTGGGTACAGAGCTGAGGCACTAGGGAAAGGGACCCCCAGGAACCTGGTGAGGCCTCTCAGCAAGGAAGCAGTAGCAGAGGTGTCCTGTGCTGGGGGGTGGGGAGGGCATGGGGGAGGGCACAGGGAGCCCTAGGCGGGGGCTGAGCAGATGAAAGGGAGGCAAGGGGCTTCAGAGGATCCCGGGCTGCATGTAGCCAAGTGGGTCAGGTGGGGTGGCTCCCTGGCCTGTGCTGGGGGGAGGAGCAGGACCCATGGGGGAGGGCAGGATGCTGTGGGGGGGTGCAGGACACCCTGGGGGGTCCAGTGCCTAGGTCCTCCTCTTTTTCCTTCTCTCCTTTGAGCCTCTTCCTAGGTTGTAGAAGGGGGAGGGGGCAGAACCTGAGTCCCCAGGACCCCCACCACCTGGCCAGACAGCTGGCCAGGGCCCCTCAGCCCCTCCCCACCTGCCTCACCCTGTGTCCCCACAGGGTCTCGGTGGCTGAGCTGCAGACCCACCCAGAGCTGGACACGGACGGGGATGGGGTGCTCTCGGAAGGGGAGGCACAGGTACCCTGTCTTGGGCTGGGACGTCCCGGGAGGGTGACCTCAGGGCCACCCATGGGACCCAGGGGGAGCAGGTGGGGTCGTGGCAGCTGCCTCTGGACCCTGGTCAGGATGGAGCCAGGTTCCCCTGCTCCCCACCCGGCCTGCTCCCCAGTCTTCCACCCTCCTGGGTCCCTCCTGCCCACCGGGCACCCGGCCCTCCCTGTGGGGGTCATGCTCTGCCCTGGCCCTGTGCCCTGGGCTCATCTTCCTCTCCATGAGCCTGCACCAATCCCCCCTCTGGCCTCACCCCAGCCCCTGTGCCTGGTACTACAGCCCAAGGCCAGAGTGGGGGGAGCACAGAGGCCCCTCTTGACTCGTCCCCCATGCACTGCAGGCCCTGCTCCAGGGGGCCACGCACACTGACGCTGCCGCCTTCTCCGACCGCATCTGGGCAGCCATCAGGGACAAGTTCCGCTCCGAGGTCGGTGGGGAGGGGTGGTCCTGCCCCCAGCCCCCCCCACCTCGCCCCTGCTTCCCCACAAAGGCACTGCCTACAGCCCTGGCACACAGCCACCCTGGCCAGCTGGGCCACCTGGGTACCTTCTGCAGAGGGCCCCCCCAGCTGTCCATCCATCCCTCCCCTCCAGGCCCCTTTGGAAGGGGCGGAGACACTGAGGCTGCCCACACCTGCCGCCAGGTGCTGCCCCCCGACCTACCCGGGCCTTCTGCTGCGGAGCCCACGGAGTCCCAGGAGGAGCAGCCACCAGCGCCCTCGCCGCCCCCCCAGGAGGAGGAGGAAGAGGCGGAGGAAGAGGAGGCCGAGCGGGGGGAGGAGGAGGAGGAGGAAGACGAGGAGGAGGAAGAGGAGGAGGCTGAGGCGCCCGGGGAGCAGCCCCATGTGTGTAGGGGGCGGGGAGAGGGTGGGCAGGGGCCAGCAGGGGAGCCTCCCCACCCGAAACAACTCTGCCCCTCCCCCAGGAGCCCCCAGCCCCGCTTGTGCCTCCCCAGCCGGCCAGCCCCCCCGAGGAGGACAAGATGCCGCCCTACGACGAGCAGACACAGGCCCTGATCGACGGTGAGGGTCGGGCGGGGTGGGGAGGGGCCGGGGAAGCCCCCGCGGCCTCGGGGCGGGGAGGGGGTGTCTGGAGCCCTGGGCAGACCTGCCTCTCCCAGGCACTCCAGGGGCCCTCCCGCGGGGCGGCGGCTTGTTTGTGCCGCGGGGCGGGGGCGGGCGTGGGGGGGAAGAGCCGGGGCGGGGGCGGCACCTCCGCGGGGGCCGCCTGGGATCGCCCGCTTGCCCCGCCCCCAGCCGCCCAGGCCGCCCGCAGCAGCTTCGAGGAGGCCGAGCGCTCCCTGAAGGACATGGAGGAGACCATCAGGTACCGGCCGCGGGGACGGGGGCCGTGGGCGGGGGGCGCCCCGGGGATGGGGGGCAGGTCCGGTCCCCGTGCGCCCACCGCCCCCGCCTGCCCTCCCAGGAACCTGGAGCAGGAGATCTCCTTCGACTTCGGCCCCAGCGGGGAGTTCGCCTACCTCTACAGCCAGTGCTACGAGCTCACCACCAACGAGTAGGGGGCGCTGGGGGCGGGCGGGGTCCCGGCCGCCGGAGAGGGTGGGGGGAGCAGGAGGGGGCCGCAGGCCTGGGGGGGTGTGGACCCTGGCGAGGGAGTGAGGCGCCTGGGAGCCCCCTTGCGTGTGTGGGGGGTAAGGAGGCGGGGGTCCCTGGGCCTCAGCCACAGTCCTGACCCCCGACAGGTACATCTACCGGCTGTGCCCCTTCAAGCTGGTCTCGCAGAAACCCAAGCTCGGCGGTGCAGCCACCAACCTCGGGTGAGTGTGACCTCAGGCTGGGCCCCCCCTAGGACCCCCCCAGGTCCCCCGCAGGCGTCCTCAGTGCTCTCTTGGTCCCCGCAGCACGTGGGGCTCCTGGGCCGGCCCCAACCACGACAAGTTCAGCGCTATGAAGTACGAGCAGGGCACGGGCTGTTGGCAGGGCCCCAACCGTTCCACCACCGTGAGTGCCCGCGGGGGGGGGCGGAATTGGGGGGTAGGGGGACACCGGCCCCGCCGAGCCCACCCGAGCCCCCCCGCCTGCCACCCCTAGGTGCGGCTGCTTTGCGGCAAGGAGACGGTGGTGACCAGCACGACCGAGCCGAGCCGCTGCGAGTACCTGATGGAGCTGGTGACGCCAGCCGCCTGCCCCGAGCCGCCCCCCGAGCCCCCCGCTGAGAACCACGACGAGCTCTAGGCCGGGGGTGGGGCTCCCCCACCCCCTCCCCCAGGGCCTCGAGGCCCGCAACCCGCCTGCGCCATGCCCTGAGCCTGCTCCTCTCCCGGTGAACCGTGAACCGAGGCCAGCTCTCCTGGATCCCTCCTTCGCCCATTCCGGGGGGGGGCGCACAGCAGCAGGGGCTGGGGGAGTCCGCACCCTCCCTGGGAGGTGGGGGGGCACCAGGCAGGGCTGAGCACCATCTCAGGCCCCAGTGGCCTCCAGGATGGATTAAAGGCGCTTCTCCCTGGCCACCCCCACTCCCTGGTGGCTATCCCCCATCCCCCCTCCACCCAGGGGCTCTCACTCCCCAACCCTGGAGAGCAAGCGATGTGACCTGTGACCTGGAAACAATAAACGTGGCTCTCAAACCCCCCCCCAGTCTGTGTCTGGGCTTCACTTTGCTCGTGTGGGAAATGGGAGGGGGCTGGGGGGGGAGCAGCTCTGTGCAGGGGCTACCCCCCCACTAGGCTGGCACCCCGTGGGACTCATCAGAGGCCCCCTCCCTCGGGTTGGGTTTCCACCAGAGCGGGGCTTGGCTGGGTCCATGGGACAACTACAGACCCCCTACCCACCCCAACCCCGGGGCAGACCCCAGCCCTGCCACCACCTCCACGCTGCCCTCCACGCGTGGCGCACACACACCCTAGACTGTAAGATTCTGAACTTTTATTTTCTGGCATGAAAAGTACAAATAATTAAACAATTCCATGTAAAAGTCTGTTACCGCGGCCAGGCCTGCAATCCCGGTAATAAATAGTCTGAACGCAACACAAAGTCTTCCTGGTGTTGGGTTTATGGTTGTTTTTTTGTTGTTGGTTGTTTTTTTTTTTTCTTTTTTACAGTTGTATTTTTAATCACCTCCAACATGGACTCTGTTGTGATTGGAAACCTTCCGAATAAATAACAGGAGGAAGGTGGAGGAGGAGGGAGCTGGAGGGCCTGAGCCCCCGCCCCAGCAGCCCTGCCCTCGACACCACCACCCCCCCCCCCCCCCCGTGGACGGGGAAGACCCCAGGCACCCACTCCCTGTTCCCTGGAGCCCTGGCCTGGCCGCAGGGTGAGGGTCCCGGCCCCCAGGGAAAGGGGCCTGGCTGGGCTGGGTTTAGGGTTTTAGAAAAAGACGTCCCCTCCCAGTTTGGGGGGTGGCAGGGGCCAAGGCCTGGGTCGGGGGGGGGGCGTGTGGGGAGGTGCCCCCTCTCCAGAGCCTGGCCCCCCCCAGGGCGGGGGGACAAAACCAGCCCTTATTGCTCACAGATGCCTCCGACACATGCGGAGGGCGGAGTGGGGGGGGGGAACGCCCCGAGAAATTGGGGGAGAGAGGGGTGGACCCGCTGGGGGGAGGGAGGGATACCTGCCCTGCTGGGGGTGGGGGGACAGGGCAGGCAGGGCTTAAAACCACAAGAATAAATAGGTTTGTGTATAAAGAACAAGCTAGGGTCTTCACCAGCTAAATAGGACTGAAAAAATTCTCAAGACAAAGAGAGCAAAAATCATCATCTCATCGAAAACCCCGGACGCTGCTGGCGGCGGGGACCGTTTCGGCTACCGTTACTGAGTTATTAATAATTATTATTACTTTAATGATTTCACTTCCCCTTTTTATAAATAAATTAGGCATAACCACGTCTTCGGCAAAACGTAAAGAAACAAAGAAAGAGAACGCTGTCCGTTCCTTTAACTTGCAAACTGGATGAAGTAACAGAAATATACACAAATGTCTTTACAGACCAACAGGAATAAATAGTTAACATAGCAATAAGTTAAAACTACGAGAAGCTAAATTCGGCAAAAAAGTACAAGAAAGTTAACTGGTGCCAGTTTGTCTTTTTTTGTTGGTTTTTGTTTTTTTTCTTTTTTTTGTTTTTTTTTTTTGTTGTTGGTTTGTTTTTGATCTCTTCGGTGTGTTTTTTCTCTTTTTTTTTTTTGTCGCTTTTTTTTTTTCCGTCTCTTCGGTTTGTGTTTTTTTGTCGCTTTTTAAAATTTTTTTGTTTTTGTTCCTTGCAGCAGAAGCTCCACAGACGTTTAAATACGAACACCGGGAGGTGGGGAGAAAGCTGGACAGTCAGATGGGATGAGGGGGGACACGGGGAGAAGGCAACTAAAGCTAAAGTCGGGGTTTGCAATTCTCAGATCTGACTGGGCTTGCTGGGGGGATGGGGGTGGGGGCGAGGGCTCCCGGGGTGCGGGGTGGGCTCCGGCCTTTGGCTTCCATTGGAAATTTTTTTTTTTAAAGAATGAAAAGTAGTGTGCGTGCGTGTGTGCATGTGTGTGTTTGTGTGTGTGTGCAGGGGCAGGGAGGGTGAATCCCAGATGGAAGCCAGGGCCGGGCTAGGCTCGGGAGACGGGCTGCATCCACCTGCCCTCGCCCACCAGGAACGAAAACCCAACAAACCGAAAGGGGTGACGGGTGGATGGGAGGGAGTGGGGGGGGCGGGGGCTGGGTCCCCACCCTGTGCCTGGCAGGGCGTGGTGGGTGCTTGCTGTGGTGGAGGGGGAGGCTCAGCCCCAGGAACGGGGTGGGGGGGTCCTTTGGCCTCAAGTGTTGGGGGAGGGCTGGGGAGGGGGTGCCGCTCCCAGTCTCACCCCACCACCACCCCCCACCATGACGCCAAAGTGGACCGAGGTATCGTGTGTTTGGATGCGTGGGCGCTGCATGTGCGTGCGCGCCTGTGTTCGTGGGTGGCAGGGAGAGATAGATGAGCCAAGGAGAGACCTCTGCAGAGAACCTGGGACAGGGACCACGGGGGGGCTGTGGGGCTCGGGGGGGGGGGCCCGCCTCTGGCCTGGGCCTGAGGGATGCAGTGGGCTTGTCTGTGTGTCCCTGGGTGCTGTGGTGATGTCTGTCCGTGACCAGATGTGTGTCCACGCGTATCCGTGTCTCTGTCTCCCTGTGTCTGTCTGTCTGTCCCCCAAACCTCTGTTCTCTCCTGTCTCTCGTTTATCCGCGTGGTGAGTGGCGCCGACGTGCCTGGGCCTGTGTGTGGCTGCTGCGGTGTCCCTGGGGTGTGCATGCGAGCCCCTCGCACCTTTGGGTGGCCATGGCCTACCCCGTGGGCCCCCCAGCCCTGCCCCTCCTCGTGCCCCAGATTGGTAAACATAACCTGCCAAAATATTTTTTTTGTCTTTTTTTTTTGTGTGTGTGTGTGTGTTTTTTTTTCAAGTTCAAGAATCCCCAGTAAAAATTCTCCACGAGGTCGTTTTTCCCTTTTTACAAAAATAGAGTTTTTCTTCCCCTCCCTCCCCCCCTATTTTTTTTTTTCATTTTGTTTCTGCTTCCAGCCCTGTCCCCTGCGCCCCAAGCGCCACGCCAAGGGGCCCCCGCCCCCCTCCTCACGTGTCTCCTTTTTTGGGGATTTTTAAACCTGCTCTGCCCACCCCGCCCCCCGATCCAGGCCCACCAAGGTGTAGAAGCGGGGGTGGGGGTGCTGGACGAGGACGGGCTGGGGGGTCCCCCCCTCCCCGGATCCCCCCATGCCATTCCCCAGAGGAGGGCGGTCGAGGGACAGGCCTGGGGGGTGGGGGTGTGGATGAGGGGGGCGCACCTCTGCTTTCTTTTTAGCCGGGAAAAAAGAAACAAGAACTTTCGCCGCCATGAACAAAACCGAGATGAGAGAGTGAGGAGCCCAGCCTGGGGTGAGTGCAGGGGAGGAGACGGGGGGGCCCCGGGGCCCCCCAGGCCCTGCAGACCGTTCCCCCCCTCGCTCACCCGCGGGGTCCGTCCGTGGGTCCGTCCGCCTGCGCCGGCTCTCCCGGCCCCCCCTCGCGCCGGCCGTCTGGCTCGCTCTGCTGCCCGGGCGCTCAGGCCTTGTGCTGCTTGCTGGTCTTGAAGGAGACCTGCAGCACGCGCTCGCCCAGCCGGTAGCCGTTGAGGCTGGCGATGGCCATGGCCGCCTCGTCGTAATTGGTCATGGTGACGAAGCCGAAGCCCTTGCACTTGTTGGTGGTGAAGTCGCGGATGACCTTGACGTTGGTGACGGCGCCGAAGGGCCCGAACAGCTGCCACAGCACGCTCTCGTCGGCCTCCGGGGACAGGTTGTACACGAAGATGCACCAGCCGGCGCCCGCCGCGCCCCCCGACAGCCCCACGCCCGCGAGGCCGCTCATGCCGTCGATGGCGATGGGCGAGAACCTGGCGATGAGCGACAGGGGACTACTTTGGGGGTCACGCGGGCTCTGCCCTGACCCCCGCCGTGGCCCTGACCCTGCAGTGGCTCAGGGGCCTCTGACCCAGCTATGACCACTGACCCCCCCCCCCCCGTGACCTTGAGCACTGTTATGCTCTCTGACCCGGCCATGACCTTGGGTGCTGTCATGACCTCTGACCGGGCCACGGCCCTGTGACCTTGGACAATGTACTGACCTCTAACCCTGACATGGCCCATAACCTTGGACACTATCATAACCTCTGACCCTGCCCCACCCTTGTGACCTTGGACACTGTCATGACCTCTGACCCTGACACAACCTTGTGACCCTGGATAATGACATGACCTCTGACCTTGTCGTGGCTTTGCAACCTTCAATGTTGTATGACCTCTGACCCCATACCTCCCAACTTTGCCCTGGCCCCCTGGCTTCTGTCTCTGACCCACCGTCACCCTCCCTCCCCGATCTGCCCTGAAATACCAACTCCTGACCCCCACCCTGAACATGAGCCTGCCCCCCGTCCACGTGCCCTATGACCTCTGACCCACCTCCCAGCCTTGCCCCTATCAATTCCCATGCCTTACCCCCGAGGCCATCCCCCTTCCCCTTGGTGCATCTTCCTACCCTGTGCCTGTTTCTTCCCCATCTCTGACCCCTGACCCCTAACCCCTGCTCGGCCCCCCTGCCTTCCTGGCCACCCCATCTGTCATGCCAGGACAGCAGCACTGGGCGCCCAGCCCAAGATGGCTGTGAAAGCGATGCCCTCCCCTTCCCGGGCCCTGTTACCTCCTCAGGGCTGACTTCTGTCAAGTGATCTGCCCCAATCTCTGTCCCTCACTGGCCTCCCCCGAGGGCCACTGCACAGGCCCTGTCCATGCACCACCAGCTCCCCAGCCCCCCCACAGGAGGTACTCAGCAGGCTCTAGGGGCGAGAGGGAACAATGGAAAGGACAGAGACGCCTCGCCGGCCTCCTGCCCTCGGGATGGGACCTGCCTGAGCCATTTGGACCTCCTGCTACCCAGAAGCCTCTCCTCCCTGCTTAGCACAGGCTGTTCCCCTGCTGGGAGCGCTGTTCCCACACTGGCCGCCTCAGCTGGCCTCAGGCCAGTGGTGTCCACAGTGGTGCAGGGGTCTCCCTGGGTCTTGGCCACCCCTTCCAGGGCCCCCTGCCAGCCCCCTCCATCCACCTCCTTCCCCACTAGCCTGGAGTCATAAACAACAACAACAATCGGTAATAAGAGCAGCTACTTTCACTGGGCGCTTGAGCTCGGGCCTACGCCTTTAGCCCCTTAACCCTTTAGGCTGAGTGACTCGGCTGGGCCAGACCCCAGCCCCAAGCCCAGCAGGGCCCTCAACAGGCACCCACAGCTGCTGATGCAAGGCCCACCCCCCACCTCCAGGGGATGGGGAGCTCTGCAACCCCCAGCAGTGGGGGGTGGGACTCAGAGACCAAATGTGGGAAGGATGGGGGCACAGCTATGTCCTGGGCAGTACTGGGGAGGGGACAGGCGTCCCACACTCCAAAGCAGCTCTCCACACTTTCTTGACATCTGCTATGTCATTTCCCCCCCAGCCCCCCACCTCTGCACCTCCCCCACCCCCGCATCATAACCGCACCCCGCACGGGTGAAATAAACTGATGCCAATTTTCTTAATGGCCGTGTTAGACCCCAGCACGGGGTGAGGGAGACACAGCCAGGCCGCTACCCTGGAGGAGGTGGGGGGTTTCCAGGGCAGGGGCCTGGGGAGGGACAGCGAGGGTGAGGGCAGAGGAGGGGGCACTGTTACCTCTTAACGCCGTAGGCCATGTTGAGCAGGTTATCCAGCCTGCGGAGGCAGAAAGGGTGGTCAGCGGCAGCCTCCGGACAACCCTCCCCCCCCCGCCCCCTCCCCCTCCCAGCCGGGCTGTGACGCCAGCCGCCTGCCCTCCCCACCCCCAGGCCTGCAGCGCCAGCCCTGCCCCCGCCACGGCCCGCCCGGCTGGACACCGCCTGGCACCGAACCGCCCTGGCCGCCGCCTCCCGCCGTGCCCAGGCGACTGTCTCCCCCTTGCCTGTCCCCGCCCTGCTGGGGTCCCGGCTCTGCCAGGGCCCAGAGGCCATGACCCCTAAAGGAAGCAGGCGGAACTTCTGCAGGCAGCCCCGCCGGAGTGGGGGGGTTTGATGGGGGCACTCTGGGGTAGAGGGGTGAGCAAGTGGCTCCCTGCGAGTGTCCCCCACTTTCAGGGCCTAAGAGCCAGGACCTGGGACCCTGGTGTCATCAACTCTCTGCAAAATGGGGACAAAAAAGTCTCTTCTCGCCAGGCTGCACTGCAGAATAAACACGTGCCTGTATACAATCGGCACCCATTAAATGTTTACGATGATGCTGAGGCCCATTCTGACAGCCACGTGCCCGCAAGAGGGGCAGACCTGGACCCCAAGCAGGTGGGCCCCAAAGCCCTGGGGCTGATGACACCATTCAGGTGGTTCATGCACACATTGAGCTCCTGTTGTATAGATGGCCTGGGCTTGACACCTCACAGCCCCATATGCGGGGGGCTCACCGGAAGCGCTGGGTCTGGTGGTGCAGGGGCCCTGCGTAGCGCCGGGCAGATGACTGGTAGAGGTGGGTGAGCAGGGCCTGCCCCGTCTTCTGGCTGGGGTTGTTGGCGAACTTGACCGTGATGGGCTCGGCTGCGCCCAGCGGCTTCTGCCCATTTAGTCCTTTGATGGCCTCCTCAGCCTCGATCCTCTTGTCGAAGCGAATGAACCCCACACCCCGGGACACGCCTGCCATGGGGGAGGGGAGAGGGGGTGCATTGAGGACTCTGCCCCCTCCTGCGGTATTCCCCACACCCCCAACTCCTGCCCTGGAGCCTGTGAAACCTGCTCATGACCTGGTGACCCCCCAGGCTGGTGCACCCCCCACCTAGCCTGGTGCTCTCCCTCCCCAGCCCGCTGCTCCTTCCCCCAGCTCAGTGCTCCCCCCCAGCCCAATGCTCCTCCCTCCAGCCCAATGCTCCTCCCCCAGACTGGTGCTCCCCCCCAGCCCAGTGCTCCTCCCCCAGACTGGTGCTCCCCACCCCAGCCTCCTCCCCCTTCCCCTCCCCAGCCAGCCACTGACCTGTGACCTGGTCCACCAGGATCCGGGAGGTGATGATGCGCCCATACTGGGAGAAGAGCTGCTCCATCTCCTTTTGGCTCATGGTCTTGGGGAGGCCGCTGACGTACAGGTTGGCATCGCGGATGGAGGCCGAGCTGGGCCTGGCGTAGGACACCTGGGGTGGGGTGAGGGTGACAAGGACCCATTTCACACACTGGGAGAGTGAGGCCACGCTCCCACCCGCGCCGAGTCCCCCGAGAGGCCACGTCCCCTCCGCATATCCCCACGGGGCGTGGCGGGGCGGGCAGGGGTGGCCTTGCCTGCGGGGACTGCACCCGCCTGGGGAACCCGCGGAGCCCCTGCAGCCTTCTGATCATACCTCCATCCCCTCAACACACACAGCGCTTCGGACTAGGGGGGAGGAGCCCTGCCTGCTGGCACCCGCATGCGGGGTCCCGCGGGCACCTCCCACACAATGCAGCCACATTTGACTCCACGTCCTCCATCCGACCCTTCCGACCCAGTGATGACAGCTCCGCCCTCCCCGGGGCCCAGGTCCCGGCCACAGGTTGGCCTCGACGCTTCTCTGTCTTTCCCAGCCACAAACATTTCACCAACGTTCCCATGGATGCCACCTTCCAGAAGGCATTTCCACCCGCTTACCCGGTCCCCACTGTCTTAAGCCCAGACCATCTCTGGCTTGGTCTCCCACCCCCACCCCTGACCCCCCAACAGCCACCCAAAGGAAGCCTGTGAACACCTGAGTCAGGCAGGTCCCTCATCTACTCAGAACCTTCCATAGCTCCCACCTTCCCCAGAGTAAAAGCCGAAGTCCTCCCTGCCATCTGCCTTATCACCCGAACTTCCTCTCACTCACTTGTGTCTAGCCACACTGGCTTCCTCTCTGTTCCCCAAACATGCCAGGAACGCTCCAGCCTCAGGGCCTTAGCACCCTCTGTTCACTCTGCCAGGAACTTTTCCTCCTTTTTCTTTTTCAAGACTCGTTGAAACATTCTGTCCTTGCTTTCCCATATGAATTTGGCAAGCCCCCCCCCCACAATACCCCCAGATATTCTCTCCCAAAGCACCACTCCTCTCGGTTGTGAGTGTCCACTCGTTTGATATGTGCCACTAAATTGTGGTCTGGCCCAATAGTGAAATATCTGCAGCTGTTTAAAAAAAACGGTGGGCATGGACATTTATTCCCCTGAAACAGTAAGGAGTATTGTGAAATGGGGGGAAGAAAAGTCCATTGAGAGCACAGCATCTACTTTGGGACCCCCATATTTTATGTGTTAATAAATGTCTTGGAGCGAGGGTCTGGGGGACCCCCCATCAAAATGCTAATGGGGAGACACAGGGCTGGGGTGTGTGTGCCAAGAGCTTCCCTCCCTCTTCTGATTTTTACTTTTCCTCCTTCAATTAACCTCCGGGTAGAGCGGAGCCCTTGGTCGAGGGTCTGGTTTTGGTTTGGGGCAGTGAGTTGTGCGGGGTGTGGCTTCCTTGGAAATAACTAAAAAACTACCACCGTGCATGCATTAGGCGGGGCAGGGCGGGTGGGGCTGGGGGTGAGGGCACTCACGGCTGCGGAGTTTACGAATGCCATTGTGCACACCTGGGCTGAGCGGCTCTTTCCTGGGTGTAAAGTAGATCTTTAGGGCCCTTTCCTGGCTCTCCCCGAATTGGGGTGTGGGGTCCCCAAGAGCCAGGACAGGCTGATTCCTCCTGCCCAGCCCCGCCTCCCCCAATACCAGGTGATGGGGGCTGGCACCCGGCCGGGAATAGTCTAGATGGAATCTTCCGGAGTCCCCAAGCAGGACCAACCATGCCACACACAGACACAAGGCCACATCATGTCACACAGCCACTGGGAAGGGGACATAAGGCCACCATGGTAGATGTGGGGACGTCCAGGTCTGAAGTTGTGAGAGTGCCAGCTGCCGAGACACGCACCTGTCACACACCTTCCACCCTGAATGGGCCCACACGACGTTGCTGTGCCACCCAGATACCCCCATGACACCAGAACACCCACATGGCCCCACTATGTCACTGCTGGAGCCGCAGGGCGTCACCCAACACCTGCCAAACGCCGCATCCCACAAACATACAGTGACACACCGAAGTCTTAAATAGCCAGACCCACCTGCTGGCTGCCACCTGCAAAGACACTGAGCACACAATCCCCGTGTCACACCAACTCAGTCAGACACACCAGGTCACAACCGGAATCTTCGTGTCCCAGGACACCTGTGCCATAATCACCGTGGTCCCCTACCTCACACGTGCCTCACCACCCACGTGTGCACACTCACTGAGCACACATCCCTGTGTCATGTGCGGACACACCCCTGCATTGCACACACATACATGCACAAACACACATCAAGCACACAACCCCTGCATTGAACGCACAAAAACACACGTGAAGAACACACATACACACTGCACGTAAGTGTGCATGCACACATCTGCATCAAAAACACACACGCGTTGCACATGCATACCCTGGCTTGAGTGCACACACACTCATAGCATACACGTACACATGCCTACATTACACACCTGCATGCACACACCTCCACTCATACATACTGCATCTGGCGCACACATGCCTGCCTCAAAAATGCACATGTTCACACCATCCACACTGCTTCAAGCACACACCTGCACATACTGCACACTCACGTATGCACACGCCAAGGCCATGTCGCACGCACCTGCCTCACAGCACACTCATGGTGGCCCTCTCCACCACCCACGTCACCCAGGACCACCCCCACACCCCAGGGCTTGCTGGGCTTAGCTGGCCCTAGAAGGGTCCAGGGGGTCCCGCCCCACCTTGGGGAGAGGGACAAATTCCTGCAGCCCTGTTGCCATGGCAAACTGGGGACCCAGATGGGCACCCCCCCCCAGGCTCCCCCAGAGCCCAGGAGCAGATTTGAGGGGTGGAGACCAGACACCCCCAGGGGACCTGAGAGCAGGGTTTCCATGGCGACCCCTTGCCCCCAGGGAACCTGGGCTTGCAGGGTCCCAGCTGCAGCTGCTGAGAGGAGAGGTCGTGGGGGGAGGGACGCTGCACAAAGATGGGGGAGGGCCTGCCTATGACCCCACCCTCCCAGGCCCTAGGAGGCTCCAGATGGCACATGGGCCCCCAGCCCCTCCATTTCCATGACAAAGGCAGGGAGGGGCCGCTCCCAGGGCCCTGCTCAGCCCTCCTGCAGCCTGGGGGACTCACTGTACCTCTGAGGAGGGTCTTATTCTCCCCATGCACAGGTGGGGAAACTGAGGTTCAGAGAGACCGAGCCACTGAACGGAGGCCCCGAGACCCAGCAGGCAAGCGGTGAAGGAGTGACGGGAAGCCCAGTGGAATATAAGTGGCGATAAAGGGAACATGGGGGTCCATGGGCTGCAGTGGGGATGGAGGCAGTGAGGGGGTTATGGGGGGCAGTGAGGGGCTGGGGGGTGGTGGGGGGCGGGGCACTGACCTTGATGGTCTTTGTCTGCAGTTTGAGGCCGTTGAGGGTGCTGATAGCTTTGTCTGCATCGTTGGGGTCCGAGTAGTTCACAAACCCGTAGCCGAGGCTCTGCCCTGCGGGGGGGCCGGGCGATGACCTCCCCTCCCAAAGCCCGCTCTGCCGACATCCCCTCAGAGCCGAGCCCCAGATGCTGAGACACCCGAGGTTTTGAGAACCAAGACCCACCCTTATCTGCCCCCCCAGAGTACTAGCCTTCACCCCTCATCCCTCAGGGTCCCCAGAGTCCACACTCCTGAGACCTCCACCCAAAGTTTCCCCATCTCCCCATCACCCCTGAGACACCTACCTGAGGTTCCCCCATCTCCCATCACCCCTGAGACCCCTATCTAAGTTTCCCCATCTCCCCATCACCCCTGAGACCCCCACTTGAGGTTCCCCCATCTCCCATCACCCCTGAGACCCCCATCTAAGTTTCCCCATCTCCCCATCACCCCTGAGACCCCCATTTGAGGTTCCCCTGTCTCCCCATCACCCCTGAGAGCCCCACCTGGGGTCCCCCCATCTCCCCATCACAGGTCAGCTCCCCCAGAGTCCCACCTACCCCCCATGATGACCCCTGGCCTACGGAGGCCACCCCCTTGGGCCCCACCCCCACCCCGCCCACCTGCTGGCAGCCACACCTGTGATCTTGTCCCGCACCAACTTGCAGGACTCAATGTCACCGATGCTGCCGAAGAGGCTCTTGAACTCGTCCTGGGTCATGTTCTGGGGCAGGTAGTTGACGATGAGGTTGGTCTTGCTGTCATCAGTGGCTCCATTGGTACCAAGGAGTGGCCCGTTGGGAAGGGCCGGGCCGGCCGGGCCCCCCGCCACTTGAGACTCCATAGCCCCGAGTATCTGCTGGAGACAACAGGCCACACCCACTCACCGCCCAGTCCCCACACAAGGGACCAGTGGCACCAAGGAGGGGTTTGGTAGTAACCTGTGAGTCATGGCTGAACATGGAGAGGGGAACAGCACATTATTCTAGTAATCTCTTCTGTTTATTCAGCAATGGCTATGGGTCAGCACTGGGCAGAGCATTTTACATGTGATTTTATTGCAAAGAATTTCATATGTGCCAACAGACATCTATCTGTGCAGTTTATAGAATAAAAGAGACCCTTTTGCCCTAGAATAAGAAATATAACATTTGTTGTGGCTTAGATGCTCCATAAGGCACCCCATGCCCCAATCATGTACCTCCCTCCACTCACCAAAAGTAACTTCTAAATGTTGTATTACTATTTCTTTTCCATCATGTATACTTTTCCTACTAAGCACTTAGCTCTGTGATTTTTTCATTGACCTATTTTGGGTTTTCTATGTATAACTACACCTGCATATAATGAGGTTTTATTTCAACCCCATTCTAAGATACCTGTTATTTAGTTTTCTTGTCTTATTGCAGTGGCTACATGTAATAGCAGCTTCCTTATTCCTGATATTGAAGAAAATGCTTTAAACATTTTACAGTCAAACATGATCTTTGATATAGTTCTTTTTTATTCCCTTTGTTGATTTGTGGCCTTTATCAGGTTGAGAATGTGGTGGGTTTTTTTTAATTCCTAGTATTCTAGTCAGATTTTGTATTTTAGGAGTAGATGTTGAATTTTATTGAATGTTTTTTCTCTGTACATTGACTGAAGTGATTCTTTTTTTCTTTACTATGTCAATGTCATGAATTACATTAATTGATTTTTCAATATTAAACCAACCTTGCATTCCCAGGATAAACCAGACTCGGTCATGTTGTAGTTGTGTTTATATACAATGTTTGATTTGATTTGCTGAATTGTGTGTGTGAGAGTATGCTTAGGACATTCCACATCTGTGTTCAAGAGGAAATACTGTTTTCATTTAATTCTCACAAAGACCTAAAAGGTAGAAGTCATGTTTTATACGATCAGTGGGGAATCTCAGGCTCAGAGGTATTAAGGAACTTGTCAACATCACACAGCACATCGGTGGTGGCACTGGAATTTAAATGCAGATCTCTTCGGATCTGAAGGTCATTTTCCCGTTCTCTCATTATGATAACTGACCAGGCTAGACCAAATTCTGACAACTTCCGTGTATGTCCTCGGATATGCCCTCGGTGGCTCTGTTTCAATTTGCTGCAAACTCAAAACAATTGGCAAGGGGTTGTCTGAAGCATCACATAGAGAAGAATTTTAAAGCTACATCTGGGATCAGCAGGAAACAGTGCTGGGATTGACTGGCATTGTCTGCCCATGTGAGGAAGTAAAGTAGCCAGCCTGTCACCCCTAGAGCAGCTTGACAAATGGATTGCCCTCATCTGAAAACTCAAATCGATTGGTGGGGTCTTCCAAGAGGCTGGAATTGTGAAGGATTCAGAAGCCTATCCAGTTTCAGCAGGAATGACCACTGTGATTAATTAGCAATGTCTGCCATGGATGCATAATTAGAACGAGCCAGCAGATACACATCATTTCATCCATCCCTGCCTCGTAAGACAAAACTGTAAGCGTACCTAAATATTGAGTCCTACTGTGTGCGGGGACTGGGCAAACTACTCTAATTGCAATTTTCCTTTTCTTATGCAAAACAATGCTGAAAAGGTGCTTTTTCTTTTTTTTTTTTCATTTGACAGGTGAGGAAACAGAGGTTTGGAGACATGTCAAAAATCGCCAAAGATCATGCAGCATATAAATAGCGGAATAGGGACGTGCACACGTGTGTTTTTCCAAATCAGAGCCTGGCGTTCCCACTTCCACTGCCAACGAAGAGCTGGTGCCAGCACCAACACTTCTCAGCTGTGTGTCCTCAGACGTGCCACTTAATGTGACTGGCTCCACTTTGCTGCCAATTCCAAATTACTGGCACCGTGGCCACGTGCGGGTGCACTTGGAAAATTGATGTTTTCCGCAGAAGGCGGAAGCAGGCTCGTCAAGTCTGCCGGCCCTTCCTCGTCATGTTGGCCTCTATTGGGTACCTCCACGTGCCAGCCACCCTGTGAAGCCCTTCAAGTCCGCATTTCATTTATTCCTCCCAACCATCTTGAAAGGCAGAGAACACGTTCTCCCTTTTATCGGTGAGGAGGGAACTGAGCTTAGTGACATTAAGCTGTATACAGGGGGAACACAATTGCAAACCTAGTGCTTGTTTGAGTCCAAAGTCTCTTAGAAATGTCATGGCCAAGATGTTGGGGCAGCTCCGCCACCTTGTAGCCATGTGTCCTCAGGGATGATCTTAACTCTTTTGGGGGGCTGTCTCCTGCCCACTTACACTTATTATAGGGACAGCACACAGGGTTGTGTGCCCTACGGCTCCAAGTGGCTGAGAGTGGCTGCCCAAATCTTCTAAAGCCAAAACCTGCCTTGGCAGGAGCCCACACTGGATTTACAAGCAGGATCTATGACAGGCCCGCGGTGAAGAAGCAAACATGTGCCACGGATCAGCGGCCCATACCTTGAGGGGCTGAGGTTCATTCCCCCAAGATTGAGAGTTATGGAACTCTTCTCCATTCAACGGATGGGGAAAACAAGACTCAGTGAGGGGCAGGGGCTTGCACAAGATCAGACGGCCTTGAAATGGTGGACCTAGAATTCAGATCTTTAATTCAGACCCAAGAGCCCACTCTCCTAATGTAAAACCCACTAGTAATAAAAGTAAGAGCGGAGACAAGCTGAGCACCTACCAACGCCAGGTCCTGGGTCTCATTCCACATAAAGCCACCCTGTTGGCCAAGCCAAGTCATTTAATTGAGCAAACAGTGACCGAGCACGACCACGGGCCAGCCAATGGCTTCCCCCTCCTCTGACACTCATGGCACTGCCATGGGTCTCCTCTGTCCCTCCAGTGAAGGTATGGCAGAGAGGTCCCTGGCGTATGGAGATCGGCTCTGAGATAGGCTGATAATGCCTGCCTGGGGACCAAGCAACAGACAGCAGTACACAAGACACCGCCTCAGGACACGAGAGCCCAGGTTTTGAGTCCCCACCATGCATGAATCAAAGTTACTTTCCTGTGCAAAATTTTCATTGATTTGAACAGGCTCACTGAAAGATGAAAATTGTCGTTTCCACTTTTCAGATGAAGAAACTGAGGGTCAGAGGGACCCGTCATGCACCCAGGGTGACAGAAGGAGGTGGCAATGGTTTGGCCCCTGATCTGTGGGCCCTAGAGCTTACAGGGTTACTTGCTGCCCTCACCCCAATGCTGTTCCCGGGAGCCCAAGGCCCAGCCTATCATTCACACACACACCCCCCATTTCCCTCCCACCTGCTCCAGAGCTTAGAGGGATCAGTGTCGCATTTCCTCTAGGCTGAGCCGGCTGAGCCACTAATGGGGATCAGATTGATGAGGCCACTCCCTCCCTGCCAGGCCCGCAGCACATGAGAGTCCTGGGATGGGGGAGACACGAGCATCATGGGGGACCTTTGAGGGTTATTGGCCCTGTGGGACAGGGGTGAAATCAGAGGGGAGGAGGGCAGGTCAGAGATGGAGAGACAGGCGGGATAGAAGGCCTGGGAGCAAGGAAACTTTCCTTACCCCTCACGCCGGGGCTCTGGGTCTCGCCCTCCTTGTTTCTCCCTCCCACTTTCCCATTTCTCTCTCATCTCCTCTGCCCCCCTCTTTCTCCTTCTCTTTTGCACCATCGTACATACATCTGGCATATGGGTTTTGCTGTGAACACACCTGAGGTCACTGGCTGCATAGACCGTTCTGTGGCTGGTGCTCCTGGCCCCCCGCGGCGCCCCCTGCCCCCAGTCACAGTGACAGACGCCTGCATCCCCGACAATAGGGCATTGAGCAGCTTTGCATGCTGAGGCTGGGCCACCACGTGGTGCCCATCGAGCCGCCCTTCCCCCTCTGTCCATGCAGGGCCCTAGTCTGGCTCCACGGATCCCCTCATTTCCTCCCAGCCTGCCCCAGGATGGATCTCTGCCTCAGTGTCCCCCTCTGGGTAACGGGGCCTCCAGGCCCTCATGTGACCTCTCACCACACCTTCTCCCCTTTGTGCGTCAGATTTCCTCTTTCAAATGGGGACACAGGTCCAAAGAAGCCCAGGAGGTGCTGGGCTGTCGTGGGGGGTTCTGAGGGGCCCTGTGCCCAGTCAAGGATGAGCAACATGAGGGCGGGAGAGAGTTAGGAGCCATCCTGAGGTCACACAGCCTTTTCCAGAGCAGGGTGGGCGGGTCCCAGGGTCCAGGAGGGGAGAGACCAGGGACGGGGAGGGAGTACGGAGCCTCGTCCCCCCAACGGTGCTCGCCGCGACTCGCGAAAGAGGCCCGGAAAGAGCCACGTTGTAGACACCCACACCCGAGGCACCGAGAGCCAGGAGAAGCGGAAGAGGGAGGCCCGGGCGCCGGGACCAGACAAAGGACGCGCGGCGGCGCGGGGAGCGGAGCCGCGCGGCGGGGGCGGGGCCACAATCGGCCGGCCCCACCCCCCGGGACACGCCCGGCCTGCCGAGTGGAAATCCGAGGGCTCGGGCGAGGCTGGGCCCCCGGGGCCCGTGGGCGTGGCCTAGATGGGCGTGGTCGGGGCGGGGCCGGCAGGGCGGGGCTGCACGCTCGGGAGCTGACCAGCTCCGTGGCTGCTGAAGGCGCCCGGCGCGGGGCGAGTGGCGCGAGCGGGCGCGCTCAAGGTCACCCCGCGGCCCTGAGCCCTGGTGGGGTGGGGCGCCTGGACCCGGTCTAGGGGGGCTGTCGCAGTCCCGTACCCCCATCTCCCGGGGGGCGGGCGCCCAGGAGCTGGGGAACCCCCCCGCCCCCACGGGCCGCCTCTCCCCTCCCCCTCCCCGCAGCCCGAGGCGCCCGCGCAAGGCTCCCGCCCGGGAAGAAACGCTGAGAAACAAAGGGACGCGGCAGCGGGCCCGCGGGGCCTCTGGGCGCGCCCCCTCCCCTCCCCTTCCCTCTTGCCGCAAGGTCGACGGGCTGGAGGACGAGACGCCCGGCGGCCGGGTGCGGCTTAGGCCCGGGGCGCGCGATCCGACGCCCTCGGGGACGCCCTGCTCGCCTTGGCCTGGCCCAGCACCCGCCATCAGGGCCCTGGGTTTGCCTGGGCGGCCTGCGGGATCCGAGCCTGGATGGAGAAGGCATCCTCCGCCGCCGCGGCCCCTCCCCCATCAGGCCTGCTTAGGGAGGGGCAATTCCGTGGCCCGGGCGGCATAGGACCCGCACCCCGAATCGTAGCCCGGGTCCCCAAGGCCTCTCAGGTCAGGCCCCAAGCGCCCCCAGCACTCTGGGCGCGGCTCTGCTCACTCTCAGCTCCCGAGGCTCGGTCCTACCCCCCCCCCAACCCGGGCCTAGCTTGGCCTGGTCCTACCCCCCCCACCACCACCCCTTTACCCATCTCCGCGGAGTCTGGGCCCAATCCTTCCCCGCCCAGATTCGCCCTCGGCGACAGGGGAATACCTACAGTGACCATTCTTGTGTGCCCGGCGGGCGCGGTCCGTGTTGAGGTCGGCTCCGGGGGTCGCGCACTCCTGGGGGGGCGCCCGATGCTTACGCCGGGGCCCCGCCCGGGCGGCCTCTGGCGCGGCCGCTGCAAAGGCGGCGGTGAAGGCGGCGGCTCCCTCGAGGGTCAGGGACGGGCCCGAGCCCGGAGGCGCGCGCGGTCGACCGGGCCCCGGGGTGGCTGGCGGGCAGCAGCGGATGGAAAGAGCGAGCGGGCGCTGGGTCGAGGGTGTCCTCAGCGCGGCCCCGAGGGGCCCCGGAAGGTCGCGCTTCCCGATAGAGATCGAGGCGCTGTCCAATCGCCGCCGCCCCTTGGCCGGTCCTGTCCGGTCCCCGGTACTCAGTACGCGCCCCTCGCCCGCCCGCCCTCCCTCCCGCCGGCCCGCGCTGCGCGCTCCGCGTTCTGGGCCGCGCCGCCGCCGCCCCCAGCCCTTTATAGCAGCAGCTGCCAGAGCCGGCGTCGTTGATTGGCCGCGGTGGCCGAGCCCCGCCCCCTCGCGGCGCCCGACGGCGCGGCAGGTGGACGCGAGAGCGCGCGGCTCCCGACTCCGCACCCCCATAAAGCATTTTCTGAGGGCGCGGGTTGCCTGATTCCGGCCTTCCTGCCTCGCGGACTCCGCCTCCTGCCTTGGCGCCCCTTCTAGGGCGACTGACTGTCTGCCTGGGAGACCGGGCAGGTTGCCCTGTCCAGGCCCCTAGTGCTAGGGGGAAGCCAAACGGGCAGTGAGGTATTGGTGCCTTGACTGTACGCTATCCTGAAGTCACTGGCCACCGGGAGGACTGAAAAGGGGCGAGAACCAAGACTTCGCCCGGCGTTGGGGATGGCCTGGTGTAGCCCCCCACGTCCACAGGAAGGGTGGAGACAGCTGCGGTCCTTGTGTGTCTGTGGAAGGAAATTGGGACCCTGGGGAGTTTGAGTGGTAGGCTAGGTGCCTCTAGGGTTCAAAAGGTGGGAACTGGCACCCCACAAGGGAGAGAAACTCTGCGTTGCTCTAGGGGAATAAGAGGTTTGTGACTCAGATTTACAAGCTGGTCCACGCTGGAGCTCTGGGCCCCGGGAAAGAAGGGAGCCTCTCGGACCCATAAAACTCTGGTGGGCGCACCTGCCATGTAAAGGTCCAGGCTTTCTGGGCTCGTAATTGCCCCCCCTCCACCCCGACACTGGAGCAAGGTTCTCTCTCTGCTGGAGGGGACCCGGTCTCTCGCTAAGGCGATGGAGGTGGAGCAGGCTGCTTCGGTGCACAGGCGCACGTGTACGTTTACGTTGGGGCGGCCACCAGGCGAAGGGTCCCGTTCTCGCTGCGACGGTGACGCCTCCGTGTTCGGCTTCAGCACCACAGACAGCGGCCTGAAAGCCCGTCAAAAGGCGCTGCGGGCGGGGTGAGTCGGACCCCGCAACTCCAGAGTCGCCGCCCCCACCCCTCGTCGTCCTTGCGCGGCCCTGGAGACTCTGAGAGTGCCACCAAACCCCGCGAGGACGGCCTAATTTGACCAATCCGGGACGACTCTTCGGGAGAACCAATTGCAGGAGGATGCCCTCGAGGTGCGCCAATCAGAGCGCGCGTAGCAGAGTGGGTGGCCACGCTGCTGGAGAGGGCAGGCCAATCACTACGGCCCGCGCAATCGGGGCGGTGGCGACTCCGGCCTGGGGGGCCCAAGGGGGATCCCCGCTGCGCACTCCTACCGGCGCTGTCTGGTGGGACGTGGCTACGGGAGGGGTGATGCTCCGGGCGCACAGACCCCGCCGCGGTTCCCATGGAAACTGTCGGCGCCGGCTACCGCTGTGCCAAGAGGGCGCGGGAGACCCGGCCGGGAGAGCGGCGCGCGAGGGTGGCTCCGGAGCCCTACTCGTTCGTCCCCACCGATTCTTCCGTCCTCAGCTCTGGCAGTCCCCACCCCCGGCGGTAACGGAGGCCTGGCGGCAAACCTAGCCCCCACCACTGTTGGGGAGCCGGCGGAACCAATCCGCGCGTGGCGCCACAGGGCTCCCCGGGGCAGGTGTCCAGGCTCGCGGTGGCGGTTCCCGGGCCCACGCAACTCGCGCGCCACCTGGCGGCCGCGGGGTGGGGGGGCGGGAAGTGCGGCCGGGGCTACCTCACGTCGCTGTCCCTGGCGGCCCCAGCATCCTCCGACGGGAGATGGAGCCTGGGCAGCCGCACTGCCGCTGCCAACCCCCGCCCCCCTCCTGTTCCGGGAACACGCTGTGCCGCTTCCACATCGGGGTTTTGGCACCCGCTGTTCCTCTGCCCTGGGACGTGCCTCCGCCAGCTTGCTTAGGGGATGGGTCCTCTTTGTTATTTGGGTCTATGCTGAAATGTCACCTCCTCAGAGAGGCCCTCCATGACCAGCGACTGAATTGGCACCCCTGGAAACCAACACATCACTCTGTTTCCCGCGCGGCGCTTGTCACTAGCTGTCAACGCGCATATGGCGAACATCTCCCCTACTCGTCGCCGCGCTGAGGGTAGGGACAGCCGGCCTGATGTTCATCAAACGTCTAGTGTCACATGAGGGCACCGGCGTGGGCGACAGGATGCCGAACCCTGGGAGATACCGGGGGGCCTCCCGGGTCCCCCGCCCTTGGAAGGCGGGGTGTGCGGCTGGCCGCCAGGCGGGTAGCAGCCTCCCCCTGAAGAAGGGGGCAGGATGGAGATCAAGGGGACCCCCGGCTCCCCGAAAATCATCCAGGCCCAGGGGAGGGGCATCTCCCTGTTCGCTCTTTAATCGCGCTTTGCTCTCTACACCGTTCCAGCCGGGGAGCCCCAGGCGCCGGCTCCGGGGACCGAACGGGACAGGACGGGGGCGGGAGCTGCCCGGGGGGCCAGCCCTGGGGCGGGATTGGGGGCGGGAGGGGGCGCCTCCTTCCGGCCCGCGGTCCCGGCGGCCCCCGGCAGGCCCCCTGCTAGGCGTCCTAGCGGACGAATAAATAGGGGCGGCCGCCAGCCGGGCCGCTCAGGCGGGCTTGTGGTCCGGGTGGCTCTTGAGCGTGTGGAACTTGACGCTGTCCAGCTTCTCGAAGCGCTTCCCGCAGCGCTCGCATGTGAAGTTGTACTGCACCTCGCCCGTGTGCTTCTTCATGTGCCAGTTGAGCGACGCGCGCTGCCGGCACTGGTAGCCGCAGATCTCGCACCTGCGGGCAGCGGCCCCAGGGCGGGGTCAGGGCGGGGTCGGCAGGGGTAGGTGGGCGGTGGCTGGCCTGGGGCAGGGGCCTAGGCGGCAAGTGGGCGGGGCCCTCCCGCGGAGCCCGCCCCTTCCCCGGCCCGTACTCACTGGAGGGGCGTCTCGCCGGTGTGCGTGCGGCGGTGCACCTCCAGGTGGTTCTTCCTCTTAAAGGACTTGCCGCAGGTTTCGCAGGTGAATTCACGGACACCTGGTGGGGGGAGGGAATGGGAGCGGCGGAGACTTGGGGCTGAGGGCGCTACCGTTTGGGGGAACCGGGAAGGGAGGGTGTGCGGTGTCTTGGATGCGGCGTAGAGGCAGGGTCGCAAGCTTTGGGGGATTTCACAATAAGAATCTAAAGTTGTCGCGCCCTCCCACTGGCATCACCGCCCCCGGCGGTCTCCGCAGCTCCCGCCCCGGGTCAAGCCCAGATCCACATCCACTATCATCAGTGCAAACACAGACCCGCCCGGAGCCGGCCCCCCTACCCTGCCCCGGGGTGCCCCAGGGTTCAATCTACTGGAGAGGTAGAGTGATGGCACCTTTTGCATTAAGTATTTCTGTACTGTCTGCAGGTTTTTGTTTATTTTTTTATTTTTATTTATTTATTTTATTTTTTATTTTTTTAATATACAAGTAGCATAAATTACTTTTCTCTGCAGAAAAAGTGGGAGATTTTTAAAAGTCTAAGGTAAAAGGTATGCTGGGTATTCCTCGGCTCAGCAGGGAGGCCCTGGGCCAGCTCGGAACTCCAGTCTAACACCTGCTCCTGGGACTGGGGACTCCAAGGGACGCCCTGGTGGGGAAAGAGGCAGCCTAGGCCCACTCAGCTAGAATATTTATAAGGACCGGTGGCTTTGCTCCCACTTACTGTGCCCTGGAGAGTTGTCCTGGTGGGTGCGGGGGCATCTCACACCAGCCCACAATGGGGGCAGGGAGCTTCCACGAGGGGCAGTCATGTGCCCAGGGACCCAGTGCCGGGCACGCCCCTGCATGTCCCAGCCCCATGCCCCCATTGGGCTGCCAGCCCTGCCCCAGGCCTGACCTGAGTGAATGATCATGTGCCGCCGCAGGTGGTTGGATAAATAAAACTTCTTGCCACAGCCCGGGTGAGGACACACTTTGGTCTTCCCTTTCCGATGCACCAGGTTGACGTGGTTCTGGGGTGAGAGGGGCAGGCATGGGCCCGTGGAGGCTATGGACCCACCTGCAGGGTCCACCCCCCCTGCCGCAAGGGTGGGGAGAGATGGGGCAGTTGGGAGGCAGCTGGGACCAGTCTACCCTGGAAGAGGGGTGCCTCTGCCCTCAGGAAGACTCTCAACTCAAGCAGGGTCCCTGGGGCCCAAGTGGGATCAAACAGCATTTAATGAGCACCTACTGTGTGCTAGTCTCTAGCAAGGCATCACTCAATCCTCCCATAACCCTGGGAGCTTATGGCTGGAGAGTCTGAGGCCACAGGGTGCTACAGTCCCAGGTGGGCAGTAGCAGGGCTGGGACTGGATTCTCTGACCGTTGCAGCTTCTGCCCCTGAGCTGGGCTGTCCCCAGAGCATTCATTCCCTTGCCTTCTCATTCTCTAATTCACTAGAACAACTGCAGCTCCAGCACCAGCCTATTGGCATGCAGCAGGTGCTCATTATGGGTTTAATAAAAACAGAGCCCAGCCAATTCAGAGGCCTGCTGGTGCCTCCACCAGTGCCAAGTTGGGGGATAGGAGAAAACCTTGTGGGTGCACTTCATCCTGCCTGCAGAGGGCAAACTGGCAGGGTGGGGTGGAGTTTGGGTGGGTGGCCCTGACACGGAGATGCCTGAGAAATGTACATGCCAGAGACCAGGCCCCACAGGCCCCAGACGCGCAGTTCACACCCTACAGCCTGCCATGAGCCAGAAGGAGGCCCTGCCCCACCCCTGCTCCCAGTGCCAGCCTCACCTGGAAGCTGCTGAGGGCCACATAGACCTGGCTGCAGCCCTCGTAGGGACAGTGGAACATCTCGAGCAGGCCGTCAGCATCCATCACTCGTGCCCGCTTGCTTCGCCGCCTCCTGGGTGGGGAGGGCCATGGGGTCAGGGCTCCCGCCCGAGGCAGGTTGGGGGCCTGCGGGCCGCCCCTCCCCACACCCGCCTGCCATGGGCACCCCACTTCTCAGGCTCCTTGGGGATCTCGTAGATAATGGCAGACATGTCGCTGCCATCCAGCTCCTCCCCGTCCACCTCTGTGCTCTCAGGCACTGTGGCTGCCAGCTCAGCCAGCTCCGGGACCACTGGCTCCTCCTTCTCCTCCTTCTTGAGCACGTACAGGTCCTCCTTCTCTATGGGAAGTGACACAGGACAGTCTGTGGGGCAGTGGCTCCCAGGATTCCCCTCCCCCTCCCCTCCTTCCTAGGTGCCCCTCTCCCTCCCCTTCCCTCCCAGGGACCGGCTCATCCTCCTTTCCCTTCCTGAGCGCCCCAGCCCTGCGGACCTTTCTTGGCCTCCATGCCTGCCATGGCAGCTGTGTCCACAAGGCTGGGCTGGCTGCCCTCAGGCTCTGTCTGCGTGTAGGCCGCCACGCCCTCCATCAGAGTACAGGGCACTTCCTCGCCCAGGCTGCTGCCAGGGGCAGCGCTACCCGCAGCCACGTTGAGGTGGAGGCCCTCGGCCGTGAGGGCGTCATAGCCAGGGCCAGCGATGATGATGACCTGAGAGCCGGGCACCATGCCAGGCACAGGGCAGCCGGCCACCACCTCGCCCAACGCTTCCTGCGGCACGTTCTCAAAGAGGGCGCCGGGGCCTGTGCCCACCTGCATAGGCACGGGCACACACACCACTGTCTCCAAGGCCTCGGGGCCACTGCCCGCTGGGTGGGGACATAGGGGGGCACCCGGCTCGGCCAGGCTCTCCATGTGGTGGACGTCGAAGGGGATGTGCATGCCCTCCTGTGTGATGAGCCCACTGCTGCCTGCCGGGCTGCCAGGGGTGACAGCCACTGCCCCTGCCGAGGCCTGGGCCGCCTGGCCCTCGGGGGGCTCCTCGGAGTCAGAGCTGGAGCCAGAGCTGGAGGAGTCAGAGCTGCCGGCCCCCAGGCCATCGCCTACTGCGGGGACAGAGGAGAGGAGCCAGTTACCAGGGCGCATCCCCCTTCCTGGAGGTGCACCCCTCGCCGGGCTCTCAGAACCTGCACCTGGATGGCCACTCAGGCCGAGGCTTCTCCTTAGTGCTCCTTTCACCAAACATCCTGCCCAGATCTCCCTACTCAGTTCTAGACTCTTCTGCTCCTGCCTCCTCCACGGCTCCCCTGGGGCTTTCCTGGGCATCTCAGACTTGACACAGCAATGCCAAGCTCCAAAGCTTCTTGCCCAGACCCCCGTCTCAGCTGATGCAGCTCTGCCCTGCCTCTGACTCAGGCCAAAGTCCTGGGGCTTCACCCAGACCTCTTTTCTCTCACATCCACTTCGGATCTGTCAGCAAAGCCCATTGGTGCTACGTCCAAACTGCACCTGCTTCTCCCACCTCCCCTGGGCACAGACCCACCATCCCCTGCTGGGACTGGTGCAGACCCTGCTCTCTGGTCTCCTGGCTTCCACCTCACCTCATCCCCAGTCTGTCCTCCCCACAGCAGCCAGGGACACCTGCCCAGGTCATGTCCTTCTACAACCAAGAATTCTCATCACTTCCTGTTCACCAAATCCCTCTGGGGGGACATTTCCCAGTGTCCCTTGTGGTTAAGGATGGCCATATGGCTGAGCCTGGCCAATAGAACGAGTAGAAGTGATCTTCTGTGGATGTTCTTCCACCTCTCTGTCTCCAACTGCTGGCCAGCGAGGACCAGTAGGAGGTTGCAGCCACAGAATGGAAAGGGCCTGGGTCGGCCTGCAGGTTGGGAGCAGTGGACTTTGTAACGGTGGGGGGCGGGGAGGGGGGCACTACTGTGTTACGTCCTGAGAGTTAGATTTGTCTGTTTCAGCAGCAAGTGTTACCTCAATAAACACCCTTCCTGAAGTCCTCCCTGTGGTCACACAGCCCTGCAGTTCCTGGCCCTGTCACCTTCTCTCCAGCCCCTCTAGCCTTCCTCCTATAGTTTCTGCCCTAGGGCCCTTGCAAGTGCTATTCCCTCTGTCCAAATCCCTCTTCTCTTGGACACCCGCCCGGGCTCCCTCCCTTGCCTCCTCAGACCTCCCTCAAATGGTATTTGTTCTGGAAGGCCTTTTCTGACCACCTGGCTCAAACAACACTCTTCTCCCTCCTTTGTTTTTCTCCAAAGCACTTTGTACCTTCCAGAATCCTCCATCTTCTACTTGCTTATCTTGTCCACTGTCTGCTTCCCCTCTAGAAGGTAAATTCCACAGGGATGGAGGTCCCTGCGCAGGGTCAGCAGGACCAAGAAGGGGACCTGGTTCAGTGTGTGGTGGGTGATCAAAGCACGTTTGAATAAATGAGTGAATCGTTAGCTAAAACTGGCAAGCAGACCAAGGAGACTGACATCTTATCCTGGTGTCTGGTGTTAGAGTCCACACACAGGGAGACCCTGGGCATGGGGAAAATGAACAACTGCCCCTCACATCACCCTCTTGGGACCCAGCTGGGGTCCTGAACCCACAGACTGAGAGCGAGGCTGAGAGCACGGACGTCAGAACCAGAAGGCCCGGGGTGAAGCCCTTTCCCTGCACCTCCAGCCTGTGCACTCGGAGCCTTACTCCAGCTCCTGGGGCCTGGAAAAATGGGGGTAATGACCTCACCTACCTCAGGGATAGCGCTGGGTGTCTGATGAGCCAATGTTTGTAAAGGGCTGGGACAGCACTGGGCTGGGGTCGCACCCTATAAAGGTTTCCTACCACTGTCAGAACGCCCCCTCCCTCCAATGCACACAACTCCCACTGGTCCCCTGACTCCACCCTGAAAGTGGGGACACATCACGCTGCTGCCCCAGATGAGAGGTGACTCACGAGTTAGGGGACACATCTGGGGCCACCGGACCCCTGCAACAGGCTGTTGAGCTGGCCCTAGGCTTTTTTCCAGATGGTAACACTGACAGCAGAAAGGCCAGTGCATATATCTGGAGCGTTCCAGAGAGCTCAGGGAAGGTGGCATTGCCCCAGGGAGCTGGGGTCCTCCCCACCCCCAGTGCCCATGGCAGACCTGGCTAATCAATTGCTGACCACACCCTAATAACCCAGAGTCACCACAGTAGGGTTGGGGTCCTGAGGGCACCTCTGAGTACAACCCTATCCCAGGCTGCCTCGCCAGCCCAGTGTCCTCAGCTGTCCAGTGGGCTAATGACCGCACGGGATCGTGGGCTTGAAGAGACTCAGGGAGGTCCTGGACAGGGCTCAGAGTAGTGTGGCCAAGGGTCCCGCTGCCTGCTGGGAGCTTGGTTGACATGCGGCAGAACAGCCGTGGGCCAGGGTGCCCACCTGGAACGCCACTTGCCCATAGCTTCCCCTCTGCCATCTGGGATGCCACCTGCTTGGAGACACCTGCCAGCACGGCTCAGCCCAGAGACTCCTGACCCCACCTCAGCCTCTACGGGGTGCCTGGCAGCAGGCCCCACACTCCACCCTACCCCACACTCGAAGCCCCTCGAGGCAGGCAGCAGGGCCCTCACCACTGTTCCCCCACCAGGGCCCAACAGAGTCATGCCCACCCCTTAGCGGGCAGGTGGTGCTTGTGTGTGACCAGTGTGGATGGGAGAGGGGTAGGACACTGCTGGAGCTGGGGGAGTGAGCTGGGGGAGAGAGATAACAAAATGGGGGAGGGAAAGGGAGATGGGGGAAGGAGAGATGGGAGAGAAAAGGAGGAGGGATGAAGAAGGAAGGGACAGAGAGAGATAGAGAGGGGAAGGAAGAGATACACAGAAAGGATGAAACTTAGAGAAGATGAAAGATAGAGGAAGGGGAAAAGAGAGAGAGCTCTAGAGAGAATGGGGAGTAAGGAGAAAAAAGGACTGAGGGAAGGAGGGTGGGGGATGAAAATCTGGAAAGACAAGGAGAGAGAGGAGACAGAACCCAAGACAGAGACGGTGAAGATGAAACAGGTGTGGACACCTAGCAGCTCACCCCGGCCCTGGCCCGGCCCAGCCCACAGTGACCTTGGGCCCAGATGGCCAAAGGGGCCCGGGCGCCCCGTACAATGGGGCAGGAGTGGCGGAAGCGGCCGAGTCTGGGAAGCACAGGCCTGGGCCTGCGGGGCCCTGGGGAGGGGAGCCCGGGGAACCCACCTTTGTCGCTGTCGGGGTCCGAGTCGCTGAGCGGCTTAAGGGGCGAGTGCAGGTCCTGGAAGTAGCGGTGGCCGGCCTCGCACTGCCACACAGCCGTGGTGTACAGGCCGAAGGTGGGGTCCAGCTCGGCCAGGTGCGGCTCGTAGGGGCAGCGGTGCTTGTGGTCCTCGTACCAGATGACCACGTTCTTCAGGCAATTCACGTTGCGCCGCCGCCCTGCACATGCAGTGCCGGGTGGGTGCGGGGACCAAGCGGCCCCCGGAACCACGACACCCAGCCCACCCCCGGCACTATGGGCTCCATGGGATACCCTGGGGCTGCCCACATTCGTAGTTCAGGAGACTGAGACCCCAGAGGTGAGAGGTGCGCCCCAGAGGTCAAAGACACAGGTCCAGGGACCGCCCTCACTGGAGGAGGTAGGCTAAGGGAACAGCAAAGCCTGGCATACAGCAGGTGCACAATCGGTGCTCGCTGCTTGCGAGCCTACAAGGTCTTCCGCCACAGATCCCTGATCCGAGGCTCTCTCCCAACCTCCACAATCTGCTCTCCCCACACAGCCAGAGGGCGCCTGTGAGCCCCTGAGTCAGGGCACGTTCCTCCTTTCCCCAGATACCTCCATGGCTCCCACCTTGCTCAAAGCAAAAGCCCAAGTCCTCCCCACAGCCCATCAGGCCCTGCACAACCTGCCCTGTCATCTCCCTGCCCTCACCTCCTCTGCTCCCACTGCCTCTCAGTCTCTCTGCTCCTGCCACACTGGCCTCTTGGCTGCTGCTTGGACACATCAGGCCCCACCTCAGGGCCTCTGCACTGGCTGTTCCCCCTGCCTGGACCACTCGCTCTTTCCCCAGCCCCCTGCGTTCCCTGTCACGGTCCTGGTCAGTCTGTCTTCTGTGTTTCCTGCTAAACCAGGGCCGGGTCCATCCTAGTCTGGACAAAACCTAGTACATGACAGGCGTTCAATAAAGGGTCCCTGAAGGAACAAGCGGATGAGCAAACAAATGTCCCCCAGCCCCCTGCAGATCCACTCACTTTTCTTCCGCTTTGGCTTTTTGGGGACTTGCTCCCAAGGCTTCCTGCAACAGAGGAGGCAGTGAGGAGTAAATGCAGGGCCAGTGCAGAGCCAATACCTGATTGGTGATTGAACAATCAGCAACCCTGTCTGCCATATCTGCTCGGGGCCAAGGATACATGGGCAGCTGGATTTTAGTTACATGCCGTGGCAGTGGCCTGGCAGCCGACCCTTCTACCTGGGCTCTTTCCTCCATGGGCAACACCCCCTCACAGTGCGGAGAACTCGGGTTCTGAGGAGTGAGGCCGCCTGCCCCAGGTCCCAAGGCCAGGGGAGTTAAATCAGAAATGCGAGACGGCCATTCAGTGTGATCTTCTAATGCAGCCCTTCTGAGGGGTGAACTGTGTCCCCCTCAAAGACACATTTATGTCCTGATGCCCAGGGCTGTGAATGTGGTCCTATATGGAAAGAAGTGGGATCTTTGAAGATGTAGTTAGTTAAGATGAGGCCAAACTGGCTTAGGGTGGGCTCTTGTCCAATATGACTTCAGTCCTTATAAGGAAAGAGGCGATGGAGAGAGGAGACATCAGATGTGGGCAGGGCCTGGGAATGTCACTCCCAAACTGATTACCTGACTCTGGGTTCATCAAAAGGGAGAATCTCGAGGTGGGCCTGACCAAATCAGAGGAGCCCTGAAAAGGGGCTGGGTCCAGGGAAAGTCAGAGATTCCAAGCTGAGCAAGTGAGTGGGACTGAGGGGTGGGGATGAGGCAAGGGACAAGGACCGGTGCACGGCCTCTCAGAGGTGATGTGGTCCCACCTGCAGCCAGGAGGACCCCTGTCCTACAGCCATGGGAACTATGCCCTGAGCTGACAGGGTGTGGAAGTGGATCTTTCCCTAGACAAGCCTCCAGATGAAGAAACAGTGGCTGCCTCCCTGGTCTCAGTGCAGGGAGAAACTGAGCAAAGGACACCTGGCCACACGGGCCCATACTCTTGACCCCTAGATACGTGAGATAAGAGAACATGGCTTTAAGGCACCGAGAACAAAATGCAGGCCATTTGTTCTGCAGATAGAACACGAGTACAGGTGCTGTGCCCTTAGCCAGGCTGGCCCTGGGCCTGGAGCCTTTCCTATCCTGGTTGTCGGTGACCCACAGACCACATGACCCCGTGAGCTGAGGCCCAAAGCCTGGGGAATCCCATGGCCTCCTGCCAGAGTGGTGCTGGATCTGCCAGGTGGCTTTGTGAGCACTCACATGCCGCGGTGGGCCAACAGGGACCCCGCACAGACCAAGGGCAGTGCTTCGGAGCCCCCACATCCCGAACCTCTGGGGACTTCTCTGTCCCTTCCTGCTGCCATGTTCAGGGGTCTGCCCCATCCCAGCTTGGCTGCCCCTGGTCCTTCTCTTTCCCCCTCCACACTGCAGCTCCATGACCTTGTTGAGTGGCCTGGCCTCCCTTGCCTCAGTTTCCCCATCTGTAGCACAGGGTCATAACAATACTTCGGCCCATAGAGAGCTTGGCACAGCTCCTGGCACTCAGCGACCACTCAGCAAATGGCTGCAATGGACATCATGACCATCGGTGTTTTCACGGTCCCTGCTCCACGTGGCAGCCCCATATGGCCAGGTCATTTCTTGCCACAAACATCCTGATGGCAGACCACAGTCCCCCCTGAGCTCCACTGTCCCCCCTCCTCTGCCCTGCCCAGCCCAGTAACAAGTGTTAGTCCCAGACCCAATTCTGGTCTCTGGGACACCTCCTGGGTCTCCTCTGACCCTCCTGCCCCAGGACTCTGCCCTTGCCCAGTGTCCCATCCCAGGTACCTCTGTCACCGAACCCTCCGGCTCCACTGTCCCCTTCGGGGGCTGCACTAGCTGCTCACACGTTCACCCAAAGCTAAGTCCAAACACTCGTAGAAAGTCCCACCATTGTCAGGGGCTGGGGATGTCACAGCATGGGCCAGCTCCTCCCCACTGGCTATGGAACCTCAGGCAGGCCTCTTTTCTCTGAGCCTCAGTTTCCTCATCTGCGAAGCCAGGATAACAGCAGTGCCTCCTACCCCGAGTGGGGTTAAACCAGGGCACGGTATCGAGTACAAGACACACTGCAGATGCAAGTTCCAGGGCTGCTGCCGCCCCTCCTCTTCCAAGCTCCCTTCCCTTCCTGCTTCTCCAGGTGTGACTGAGTGAGTGCCTCAATGACTCCCAGCAGAGGCCACTTGCAAGTGGGGACAAAAGTTGTAGGGGCTCCTCTGGGGCTGGGCTGGGCTTTCCAGCCAGCAGCAAGCCCCAAAGCTCACCCCAACAGCTCTGCCTTGTTCTCAGCTGTTTCCTTTCACTCTACTCGGTTGTTTCTCCCATCTTCCAGTAACTAACCTTGAGCCCTTTCCCAGGCAGCCTCTGCCCCAATTCTGTGCCCAAGAGCTGCTTACACTTGCTGTCTCCATGTCCTCTCCTCCATCATTTTGTCCACACCGCCACAGTCCCCAGAGGCTGCCTTGCTGGCCCAGGAGATACGACCTGATAGATCTTATGCCTGTATCCCGGAGACTCCCAAATGCAGATCTCCAGGCTGGCCCTCTCCCCGCTACACGTCAGAGCCCCAATCAACTCCTCGACTCCCCACAGAGGGGACTCACAGGCATCTCACAGGCAAGCTGTCCACTTGTCCCCCAACCAGCCCTTTCTCAGGAAACAGCAACTACAACTTCTCTTGGGCCATCTCTCACACCCAACCCTGCTGGCCCTATTATTGTCCACATCTCTCCATCTCTCCACCACCCACTCTGGTCCTGCTGCCACTTGGGGCAGAGTCACCTCCACTCTGGCCTCCCAGCTCCCACCCTCGGTTAACCCCTGTCCCCCATTCCCCCAATCTTGCCGTGAGGAATCAGTGTGATTCTTCTGAGTTTTTGGTCAAGAATTTAACATGTAAAAAATAAAACTTCAAATTTGCACAAAACTAGAATGAAGCCACTACCAGCCTTAACAATTGGCCAACCCCTCACCCCTATTTTATCCTGCCACTTGTCACTCCTACCCGCACCCCAGAGAGTGCTTCTTTGAAAATATAAGCCAGTTCATACCATTTCTTTATTCAAAATCTTTCCCAGGTCTCCCTATTCATGGGAGTAAAAACCATAGTCCTCCCCAGCGCCCAGAAGGCACTGAACGACCTGCCCTGTCACCATTCTGTCTGTCATCCCCGGCTTCCCTCCCTTGCTCATTCTGCTACAGCCCATGGACCTCCTCACTGCTTCTTGTACTCACTGGCAGAGCCTGCCTCAGGGCCTTTGTACTTGTTCCCTCTTCTCCCAGAAACAGCCTCCTTCAGACCTTTTCTCAGTGTGGCCTGCCCTGACTGCACTATTAAAACTTTCAACACACACTCCTGTTTCCTCTTTCCCTAGTCCACTTTTGTATTGTCACAATCCCTGTAGCTCCCTAATGAATCACATAATTGACATATTTTTCATGCTTTTTGTCCCCATCCCTCGCTAGAATGTCAACTTGGCGAGGCAGACATCTTTCTTTTGCTCACTTCTGTATCCTCAGCGTTAGTACCAGTGTCTGACACATAGTAGGTGTGTAATAAACATTCCTGAAAAACAAATGCAGGAATGCCAGAAATTGCACAACTGGCCACGTTTCCCCTTTCCCCCTGGCTGCTACGAAGCTCCCAGGCAAATTCATGGCCCATTCTCCATTCCTTCTCCTTCATGTCTCTTGAATGCCTCTGATCAGGTTTTTGCCCTGATATGCCACAAAACTGCCCTTGTAAGGGATTTGAGCCTTACTCAGTCCTTTTCTTCCTTTTTCTCTTTCACCTTGATTGGCATTCCTGCCTTTCTGTTGAGATTTTACAGTCATTGAACTGAAATCCTTCCAGTACAAAACAGGTCTGAAATAATTCCTGATGATTCTATCTCTGCTCCTATCCCCATAGGAGATCCCTCACTCAAATAAGTACTTTGTATTTACTTTCCCAACATGCCCCTGGGGTTAGGCTGACACATTGCCTGGGTTGCCTCAGCCCATGCAGCTCCAGCTCAGCCAAGCCAAGCTTCTGCAAACACCATCTTTGGTTTAGGAACCTCCAGGGACTCCCAATGGCCAGTGGTTCTCCATCCCAGAACTGTCACCCCGGGAGGGATGGGGACAATTCAGCACGATCTGAGGATCGCGTGCAAATGAAAACGAGGGCAGAACAAGGATATGCTCATAATAGGGGACGAATGCCATCACAGTAATAGCTAACGCCGAGCGCACACTATGTGTTGGGCAGGGCTCTAAGCGCTTTGAACATTTTAACAAATTAAACCTGACATCACCCACTAAGATAGAGATGGAAAAACTCCGTTCACCCTGCTCGTTCTCAAAACAAGAGATTTTGCAAAAGTCCAGGCCCTCCACTACTGAGCAGGTAATCTGGCGCTTCTTCTTCACCTAGGGTCATGAGGGAAATGCTTGCGGTCCGGTTTGGGAGAGGTTCCCTGGATGCGTGAGGCCACGGAGGGTGGGGTCCGGGATTGGGGGTGCGAGGATCTGGCTTGCCAGGAGGGACAAGGCTGGGTGTCACCGCGCGTCACCAGTCGGGCCCCAAGCCGCATGGTACGGGTTTCATCCGAGCAGGCCTGTGAATTCCCGGCAGCCGCCGAGGCCTTAGGAGGAGGGACCAGGGTAGCCGGAACGCCTGGAGACGGGGTGCACCCCACGATTGGGCAGCCAGGTCCCAGAGGGCGGAGCTAAACGCCCAGAGGCGGGCCGAGAGGCTGGGTACCTCCCAGGACTGGGCCGTCGGAGAGGCGAGGGGCGGGACCCACAGTCCAAGACCCAGGCCGGCGGCTCCGCCCCAGGGCGGGAACTCGCGCCCGAGGGGGCGGGGCCAGGGCCGGGGGTGGGGGGGTGGGGGCGTCTCCTTCCCTCGCACCCTCCTCCCTCCCTCGGGCCGGGCCCCCTCACCCGTGGCGGCCGCTACGCTGGCCGCGCTCCAGCGAGATGAGGTAGGCGGCGAGCTTGGCGTCGCTCCAGCCGCTGCGGCGCCGCAGGTCCACCCAGGGCCCGTGCGCCTCACCCAGGTACACGCGCCGCACGTCGTACTTCTTCCGGGACTCAAGCCGCCGCCGGGCCCGGTCCGACTCCGTGAGCCGCGGGCGGCCCCGCGCCTTGCGGCCAGCCGCGCCCTCCTCGGCCGCCGCCTCCCCGCCTGCGCCCGCCTCCGCCTCCGCCTCCGCCTCGGGCTCCGGCGCCCGCTCCGCCATCCCCCCCTCCCTGGTTACCAGCCTCCCCCGTTGTTAGGAGCCAGACCGGAAGTGGCGCGCATCTCCCGCGCCACCGGGAAATTTCTCGTGGCCTCCTGCTGCCCCACGGCGCCAAAAGGAGACCGAGAGCGAGAATGGCACATGCGCGTAACGACCCACTCGCTGTTCCGATCCCCGCCACCACCAACCCTCTTGCAGATAAACTTTGTAACTTGCAGAGAGCAACCCTTAGACCTTCCACGCATCCAGGGATGACAAGCAAAGGGTAGGAGGTGTCAAGTGGAGGCAGAGAAGGATGGCCTGGTGTCGGACCTGTCAGTCCTGGCCACTGGATAGCTTTTAAAGAGCAGGACACCGGGCATTAAACTTGCCCACCTCTGAGATCTTGGAGAGGGGACACCACAGTACCAGAGACGGACAGCTCTGGGCAGGAAACTTTTATTTGCTGTACACTTCAAGGCCATCTCATGCCTTTCACATCAGTCCAGTCTTCCGGCCCCAGCCACTCCTCCCCTCATGCCGGAGCCCTCAGGCTCAACTCTGGCCCCGCTCCTGCCGCTGCAGATTATCTTCCTCTTCCTCCTGGCTCTGAGGGGGCGGTGGGGGCGGCTCCTTCAGGCCTGGGGAGGCCGCCAGGAGCTCCCCGGTGGACGCTGCCAGGCGGAAGACCACGGGGATCTGGGCCAAGCCCGGGTTGGTCTCCTGGAGGCCCTGGATCCACTTGGCCAGTGTGGCCTGGTCGTGGGCGCCCGCCATGCACATGGCAAAGATGGGGCCTTCCTCCACTGTTGGGAGAAACAGGCCTCAGAGTCGGTGCTGTGGGGGCTGGGGCAGACGCTCCCCTATCTCAACCCACATGGCTTTGAGGCCAAGGGCAGGGGGCATTAAGCTGCCTTTGAGCTTTCTTGTGCCTCCGAGCCTTTGCACAAACTGCTCTCTCTGCCTTGATGGCCCTCCCCAGGCTTCACTTAGGTGATGCCTCCCTGTTCTACCAGATTGTGCCAGGAAGCCCTCCGCTAGCCAGTGTCCAGGTCACAACCAGCAACCAGCGCAGAGGCACTCTGTAAGGTGGGAAGGAGGGCTGCCTGGCTTGCATGTGCCCATGTGCAGCCTCTTGGCTCTCAGTAGCTGTGTTTTGGCGAGAGCACCCTGTCCTATGGGGCCCCGGGAGCCCCAACCCTGTGGTTTTTACCTTCATTGATATCAAATTCATAGTCGTCCCAGCCGCTCCTCCCATAGTCCAGGTCCAGCTGCATGGGGTAGTAGAGGTTCCATTCCTCCGGAATCTCCTCCACTTTCTACTCGGAGGTGGGGGGAAGTGCAGGCAGGGTCAGAGGCCAAGGATCTTGCAGCCAGCTGGCTGACACCCCCACCCCCAGCCTGAGCCTCTGAGCCCCCCAGGAGCTTACCCTCGCCTGAAACCCACATTCGATTCCCAATCCCAGTAGCTATGTGCACTTTGGAGCCTCACCCTCTCCTCTGGGGGCAGCAAGTCAGCTCGGAGGATGTGGTAATAGACACACTGGTCGCGGAGCCACAGGGAAAAGGGGCCCTCGACAAAGATGGGCCGGGCCGGGTTGTGTTGGGCCAAGGCTGCCTGCTGCTCGGGACTCTGGATTCCTGCAGTTGTGACATGCATGCCTGGGTCTGACAGAAAGGCTCTATCCCCAGGCCCCCGGAGCCCACCCACCAGGCCTGGCAGGGGACTGCCTGGGGCAAGGTCTGGCTGGCCCATGCAGGGGGCCTTACCTACAATGTGTGGCTGGGTAGGATCAGCTGCTCCTGTCCAGTCTTTGGACAAAGGCATCTGTAAGAAAGAGTGGGCGAGGGAGCGCGCAGTCCCTGGCCCCTAGAGGAGCCGGGGGAGAGGGGAATGGGGCTCCCAGAGAGCTATGGGCACCTTTTGGGCCCATCTATTAGGCCTCCTACATGTCCTTCAAGCACACCCCCTTCTGGCTTCCACCCTATTTGGCAAAAGCCATCCATATTTAAGATGCTTACACCAGGGAATCCTGGAGCCAGCCCACCTGTGTTAAAATCCCAGCTCTGCCACAAGCCAGGTAGCCTCAGCCAAGTCACTTTACCTGTGAGCCTCAGTTCACCCCACTGCAAAATGGGGATGATCTGCAACCTTGAGTAGGGCATGAGATTTTGTAGGTTTGTCCAGAGTGATGCCACGATAAATCCCAGAGTGATTTGAACAGTGAATAAGAAGTATTTGCAAAGTCCTCTTGGGGGAATGGCAAGAAAGGGGGTAAAATTCAACCTCCCCAAATGGAGAATTCCTGATATTCTCACAAGCAGTGGAGACAACCAAAGCAATAGGCCAAGCCCTCAATCTTGGGGTTTGTTCATATGAAACTTACCCCACAAAGGATAGGCTAAGCCTACTTAAAATTAGGCCTAAGAGTCACCTCCAGAGAACCTCTTTTGTTGCTCAGTGTGGCCTCTCTCTCTCAGCAAACACAACAAGCAAACTCACTGCCCTCCCCCTTTCTATGTGGGACATGACTCCCAGAGGTATGGACTTTCCTGACAACGTGGGACTGAAATCCTATAAGGAGCTGGAACTCAGCATCAAGGGATTGAGAAAACCTTCTTGACCAAAAGGGGGAAAGCGAAATGAGACAAAATAAAGTGTCAATGGCTGAGAGATTCCAAACAGAGTTGAGAGGTTATACTGGAGGTTATTCTTACACATTATATAGATATCACCTTTTCAGTTAAGGTACAATGGAGAGGCTGGAGGAACTGCCTGGAAATGTAGAGCTGTGTTCCAGTAGCCGTGTTTCTTGAAGATGACTGTATAATGATATGGCTTTTGCAATGTGACTGTGTGATTGTGAAAACCTTGTGTCTGATGCTCCTTTTATCTACAGTATGGACAGATGAGTAAAACACATGGATTAAAAATAAGTAAATAGAGAGGACGCAAATAAATAAGATCAGAAACGGAAGAGGAGACATAACCACTGACCTCACAGAAATAAAGGAGGTAATAACAGGATACTATGAACAACTTTACGCTAATAAATACAACAATGTAGATGAAATGGACAAGTTCCTAGAAAGGCATGAACAACCAACTTTGACTCAAGAAGAAATAGATGACCTCAACAAACCAATCACAAGTAAAAAAACTGAATCAGTCATTCAAAAGCTTCCCAAAAAGAAAAGTGCAGGACCAGACGGCTTCACATGTGAATTCTACCAAACATTCCAGAAAGAATTAGTACCAACTCTGCTCAAACTCTTCAAAAAAATTGAAGTGAAGGGAAAGCTACCTAATTCATTCTATGAAGCCAACAGCACCCTCATACCAAAACCAGGCAAAGATATTACAAAAAAAGAAAACTACAGACCAATCTCTCTAATAAATATAGATGCAAAAATCCTCAACAAAATTCTAGCAAATCGAATCCAGCAACACATTAAAAGAATTATACATCAAGACCAAGTAGGATTCATCCCAGGTATGCAAGGATGGTTCAACGTAAGAAAATCAATTAATGTAATACACCATATCAACAAATCAAAGCAGAAAAATCACATGATCATCTCAATTGATGCAGAGAAGGCATTTGACAAGATTCAACATCCTTTCCTGTTGAAAGCACTTCAAAGGATAGGAATACAAGGGAACTTCCTTAAAATGATAGAGGGAATATATGAAAAACCCACAGCTAATATCATCCTCAACGGGGAAAAATTGAAAACTTTCCCCCTAAGATCAGGAACAAGACAAGGATGTCCACTATCACCACTATTATTCAACATTGTGTTGGAGGTTCTAGCCAGAGCAATTAGACAAGAAAAAGAAATACAAGGCATCAAAATTGGAAAGGAAGAAGTAAAACTATCACTGTTTGCAGACGATATGATACTATACGTCGAAAACCCGGAAAAATCCACAACAAAACTACTAGAGCTAATAAATGAGTACAGCAAAGTAGCAGGTTACAAGATCAACATTCAAAAATCTGTAGTGTTTCTATACACTAGCAATGAACAAGCTGAGGGGGAAATCAAGAAACGAATCCCATTTACAATTGCAACTAAAAGAATAAAATACCTAGGAATAAATTTAACTAAAGAGACAAAAAACCTATATAAAGAAAACTACAAAAAACTGCTAAAAGAAATCACAGAAGACCTAAATAGATGGAAGGGCATACCATGTTCATGGATTGGAAGACTAAATATAGTTAAGATGTCAATCCTACCTAAACTGATATACAGATTCAATGCAATACCAATCAAAATCCCAACAACTTATTTTTCAGAAATAGAAAAACCAATAAGCAAATTTATCTGGAAGGGCAGGGTGCCCCGAATTGCTAAAAACATCTTGAGGAAAAAAAACGAAGCTGGAGGTCTTGCACTGCCTGACTTTAAGGCATATTATGAAGCCACAGTGGTCAAAACAGCATGGTATTGGCATAAAGATAGATATATCGACCAATGGAATCAAATAGAGTGCTCAGATATAGACCCGCTCATCTATGGACATTTGATCTTTGATAAGGCAGTCAAGCCAACTCACCTGGGACAGAACAGTCTCTTCAATAAATGGTGCCTAGAGAACTGGATATCCATATGCAAAAGAATGAAAGAAGACCCATATCTCACACTCTACACAAAAGTTAACTCAAAATGGATCAAAGATCTAAACATTAGGTCTAAGACCATAAAACAGTTAGAGGAAAATGTAGGGAGATATCTTATGAATCTTACAATTGGAGGCAGTTTTATGGACCTTAAACCTAAAGCAAGAGCACTGAAGAAGGAAATAAATAAATGGGAACTCCTCAAAATTAAACACTTTTGTGCATCAAAGAACTTCATCAAGAAAGTAGAAAGGCAGCCTACATAATGGGAGACAATATTTGGAAACAACATATCAGATAAAGGTCTAGTATCCAGAATTTATAAAGAGATTGCTCAACTCAACAACAAAAAGACAGCCAACCCAATTACAAAATGGGAAAAAGACTTGAATAGACACCTCTCAGAGGAGGAAATACAAATGGCCAAAAGACACATGAAGAGATGCTCAATGTCCTTGGCCATTAGAGAAATGCAAATCAAAACCACAATGAGATATCATCTCACACCCACCAGAATGGCCATTATCAACAAAACAGAAAATGACAAGTGCTGGAGAGGATGCGGTGAAAGAGGCACACTTATCCACTGTTGGTGGGAATGTCAAATGGTGCAACCACTGTGGAAGGCAGTTTGGCAGTTCCTCAAAAAGCTGAATATAGAATTGCCATACGACCCAGCAATACCATTGCTGGGAATCTACTCAAAGGAATTAAGGGCAAAAACTCAAACGGACATTTGCACACCAATGTTTATAGCAGCGTTATTTACAATTGCAAAGAGATGGAAACAGCCAAAATGTCCATCAACAGACGAGTGGCTAAACAAACTGTGGTATATACATACGATGGAATATTATGCAGCTTTAAGACAGGATAAACTTATGAAGCATGTAATAACATGGATGGACCTAGAGAACATTATGCTGAGTGAGTCTAGCCAAAAACTAAAAGACAAATACTGTATGGTCCCAATGACGTGAATCGACATTCGAGAATAAACTTGGAATATGTCATTGGTAACAGAGTTCAGCAGGAGTTAGAAACAGGGTAAGATAATGGGTAATTGGAGCCGATGGGATACAGACTGTGCAACAGGACTAGATACAAAAACTCAAAAATGGACAGCACAATAATACCTAATTGAAAAGTAATCATGTTAAAACACTGAATGAAGCTGCATCCGAGCTATAGGTTTTTGCTTTGTTTTGTTCTTACTATTATTACTTTTATTTTTTTTCTCTATATTAACATTCTATATCTTTTTTGGTTGTGTTGCTAGTTCTTCTAAACCGATGCAAATGTACTAAGAAATGATGATCATGCATCTATGTGATGATGTTAAGAATTACTGATTGCATATGTAGAATGGTATGATTTCTAAATGTTGGGTTAATTTCTTTTTTTCCGTTAATTAAAAAAAAATTCTTTTGTGAAAAAATATATATATATACTCTAAAGCATAATTTAATGAGATAAGTGGCATTGTTTTACATTTTTGCAAATCACTTTAATTTCTGGCTTCTTAGAAGACAGCTGCATTTTGCTTCTCTGTTTTCAGTCTGTTGTAATAGGTTGTTTTGATTGAAAGATGTGAAGCAAATCAAGCTTCATACATGTAGTTAGAAGAAGAAGAAGTATGTTATATCCTTTTCAGGAATTGTGGCTGTTCTTTGATACTTCACCAAAATTTGATAAATGGCAATTTTTTTACAGGTTACTTGTAAGCAATATGGAATCTGAAACTGTATCAGTGAGCAATTTTGATATTCTTATGGTAAAATCCACTAGTCTATCTTGCACTTCAAATGGATCTTGTAAACATCATGCGTTGCTCATTTGGAGACTTGGTTCACTGATTATGCAGATCTTTAAAATGTTCATGTAATTTATTATGTAATATTAAATAAAGTTACCTTTTTATACATCAAAATAAATAAATAAATAAATAAATAATAGGGGAACAGATGTTAAAAAAAAAATGGGGATGTTAATAGCACAGACTTCCCCAGGTTCTAAAATGCTCAGAACAGTGCCTGCCATGTACTAAGTGCTATGCGTTTGTGAAATTAGAAAAGAAAAATAATTTCACATACACAGACTATCCCAGGAAAAAGACAGGAGAAACAAGCCATGGCGTTTGCCTCTGTGGAGGAGAGGCAGGGTGGAATTATCCTTTTGTATCTTTATAACTCTATACCCTGGATATAATTACTTCTCAAAACACTAAATGAAATTTAATTTTTTTTTAAAAAAAGCACCTGCTCTTTGGCAGAACTGTCTGACCTGTTATTACATGTAACATCCATCCTTTCAAGTTCAAAATCAACAGATTCTAACTTAGAATTGGCTCCAAGCCACATTATTAAGGGAAAAAAGCAAAAAGCAAGGAGCAGCTCATGTGTACAATGGTCTGCCATTCAAGAAAGATTTCTAGAAGTATAGGTTTTGCTTCTGGGCTTTTTTGATGAATAGTTTATACATTTATACCAATTTTTCATTTAAAATTTAATATTATGGAGTTTTTATGTAGTTTTGATTATATATATATATTTTTTCCTCTCAGATTAAGAATTTTGCTTCCTCTCAACAGTAATAGATTTTTAAATTTGATTTATACTTCAGTATTCATTAAATAGTTTCAATATTATTGCTAACCATAAATCTATGGCATCAAGTTCAGAATTTATCTCCAGTTATTTTCTGTTCTTTGAATACATGCCTGCAAGGTAGTTTGGGTTCTATGCTGACTCAGAATTATTTATTTCTCTTGGTGGTTATATTACCAATGAGATATCTAGTCACATTTGTTTGTTCCTGTTCTCAATTTTGGTGGGTATTTCTCCCTTTTTTTTTTGACATTTACAGTGATTAAAACGCAGCCCCACATGTGGCAAAAATGTAAAAGTTGGTGGATCTGGATATCTGGGGGTGGAGGTTGGGGGTGATAAGTCTCCGAATGGGTGTGCATTATTTCGCAACTATCCTTTAGGTGGAAATGATCTCAAAATTAAAAGTTTAAGAGAAAAAAAGTCAGCTTGTATTAAAAGAAACATCTTGCTGCCGTTCCTTGCCCCTCTACCCAAGTCCCCCTTGCTACCCGTAGACATAATCACTTTTACCCATTTCTGACTTGGAATCTTTCCAGTATTTGTTTTTGTAAAAAGGAGCAAACATATTTATATTTTCACATACCCCCTCCTCCCCTCCCCCCCCACACATACACACATTCACACTTCTCTTCACTGGCTCTTCTCACCTCTTCCAGGCTGCTTGGTGACGTACAATGTACCAAGGCCGAATCTATACAACTCCCTTGATGGATGTCTGGGTCATTTCTGTTCCAAATTTAGGTGATGGGGTTAAGGGTGATCATTTCACTATGTTTTCAATCTTTCTTGTATGTATTGTTCATAATGAACCAGAGAGAAAAAATTATATATAAAAGGATATCCATACAAAAGAAAAAAAAGACAAATCTTGCAAATGCAGAGTCTCTCTAGAAGGAGACAAGGATAATGACAAGGGCACTTACGTCTGGCTGAAGGGGCTGATGGGTAGGAGATCGGCCCATTCACCATAGGTGTATGTGTGTGTGTGTGTGTGCACGTGCGCTGTTTGGTGTTTTTGACCATGCAGACCTATTACTTGCAAAAAATTAAGAAATACAAGAAAAGCTATTCTTCCTCTCTATTCTGCTGCCACATTCAAGCCCACTTCTGTCCTCTCCCACCTAGAAACCTCAGTCACCTCTGAGATGACCCCCTCCAGCATCTGGCCCCAGTGTTGCCCAACACCATGCTTTGGACATCATGAATCCTTCCAGAAACAGAACTCTGAGCCCCTCTTAAGTCTTCTTAAAACCTCCCCATGGCTCTCCCCAATGCTCAACAGGTTCAAAACCAAGCTCTTTAACCCAGTGTCCCCCAGGCCTCTTCTTCCCCAGGCCACAGCGAAAGGAAGACCTTTCTGCACCCAAGTGGTTCCCAGCCCCATCTCCAAGCCCTTGCCCACACCATTCCTTCTGCCCAGAAGGTTCCCTGTGCCTCTCCTGTCCTACCCAAACCCAACTTGTCTCACCATCTCCAGGAAGCCTTCCTTGCCCCCTGCCTCCCCCAAGGCTTCTCCATCTCACAACAGGGAAACTACTATCTGGGGTCAGCCTCCAGGACCAATGACAAGCGCTGTGAGGAGCTCCCTTCGGATCCCCTGTGCAGCTTGGCATGAGTGGAGGATGGGTGGTGATATGTCATTCATTCAACAAACAACTGTTTGGGAGACACAGGGGAAACCAAGTCACGGTTTTTGGAGAAATAAATAAATAAATGTGGCCAGCACGGGGAGGAGGTGGGTGGCTCAGCCGGGGAGGTCAGGAAGGGCATCCAGAGGAAGGGACCGTGGAGCTGAGACCTGAGGAATATGAAAGGGAGTTTCCTGGAAGAGGGAAAAGCAAGTGCAAACCCAAGCTGGAAACTGGCACAGTGTGCAAGGAACAGAAAGGAAGGCAGGTGCTGAGAATATAACAAACAGAAAGGGCAGAGGTCCGGGTTGGCTGTGCTCAGGGGAAAGAGCCGTGGGACTCCACATCACAGAGGGGAGGGGAGGGGGCCAGGCAGGCGGCGCTGGTGGCTGCGGGGGTGGTGGGGACTGGTACCTGGTAGACGGTGACCCTGGCGCTGAGGTCGGGCTCCATGTGTCGCAAGCCCAGCTTGGCCAGATCCACGGGGTCCTGAGGCAGGTCTCGGGGCACCGGAAAGGGGTTGATGTTCTTGAAGCGGGAGAACCACAGCCGCATGCGCAGGAACTTGAGCATGGGGTAGCTTTTGCGCCCAAATATCTGAATCAGCAGGAACTCGGTCTCCTTGTCGGGCATCACCCCTGTGCCCAGGAAGGCAGGCAGAACCCAGGGGAGGGCGGCGTGGACAGAGGGATGGAGGGAGAGGGGAGAAAGACCGAGGAGCGTCCAGGAGCGAGTCAGAGGGCGAGAAGGGAAGACAGGGAGGGGATCAGAAAGGAAAACCAGAGGGAGGCAGGAAAGAGAGGCCAGACAGATTGAGAGAAGGGGAGGAGGGGGACCAAGGCAGAGGTAAGGAAGCGAGTCAGGGCCGTGGACGGTCCCCGAGGCTGTGGGCCGGGCCCGCGCACCGCCCCGCGGGCCTCACCGTGGTTCTCCATCTGCTCCAGGACGGCGATCCCGCACTCCTGCTGCCGCGGGTAGTGGACGAACATGCGCTGGAAGATGTTGCGCGGCCGGAAGACCTCCTTGGGGAAGATGTCGAGCAGCAGGTTGTAGACGGCCAGGTCCCGCTCCACGCCGTAGTCCCGCATCTTGCGCAGGGCCAGGTAGATGAAGTCCACGTGGCCCCGCTTGCGTGCACTGCGCTGCTCAAAGTGCTGCACGGCCCGCACGAAGCTCGCCTTGTCCCGCTCGCCAGGCGCCGCTCCAAACAGCTCCTCGTGCTGCGCCGGGGCCTTGGTGGGCTTCCGCGGGGGCTCAGGGGGGAGCGGGACCAGCCAGGAGTCAGAGCTGTGGACAGTGGCGCTGCAGTGCAGGCCCCGCGGGGCTTTGGGGGGTACCTAGAGGGAGAGGGCAGCTGCTGGAGTCCCTTGGCTTACAACCAGGATGGCTCTTTGCTGGGAGAGGTGCCAGTGGGCATCCCCAGGGGTCCCCAGGGAAGGGTGGGGCTGTGCTTACAACCCCAACATCACATTTGCAAAAAACCACATTTTTTGCAAAATGTGTAAAACACGATGCTGGCACTGCTGTGAGGAAACACTGTTCGCCACCCCCAGAAGAGTTGGTAAAACCTTCCCGGGAGGTATTAACCCAATATTCTCCACCATTGGGCCCAGCAATCCCAATTCGGGGTGTTTAAATTTGACCACTATAAGCAGACTCGTGCCAAATGCCTTTTGTAGAAAGTTATCCTCCGCAGCAGTGGAAACGGCCCAAATACCCATCAGCAAGGGAGCAATTAAACACATGACTATGTACCTGGACAAGGAACCCCTGCAGCTGAAAAACAGACCCAGGTGGGTCTTGTGTGATCCGAAATAATAAGCCCCAAGGTATGTTATTAAATGGAAAAGAAGCCCTGTGCGAAACAAGGGTAGAGCCCCATTTGTGCAAAAGAACAAAAAATATATATAGTTGATCCTCATTATTGGCAGATTCTATATTTGTGAGTTTGCTTGCTCGTAAAATGTATTGAGACCCCCAGATCAAAACTCGTGGTGCTTTCGTGGTAATCTGTGCACAAGCGCAGAGCAGTGACAGGTTTGTCACCTGATGTGCACGTCTCTGTTGAGACTGAACAAGGCAACTCTGCGTTCATATTCAGCTCGCCCACTGACAAGTGTCCTTTCCGTAGTATATTTAGTGCCATGTTTTTAGGACTTGGGGGCTTTTTGTCAGTGGTTTCGCTGATTAAAACGGCTCCCAAGTGTAGTGCTGAAGTGCTGTCTAGTATTCCTAAGTGCAAGAAGACAGGGATGTGCCAGATGGAGAAACTATGTGTGTTTGATGAGCTTCGTTCCAGCAGGAGTTCCAGGGCTATTGCACATGAGTTCAATGTCAATGGATAAAGAATATATCAAGAGACAAAAAACCTATATAAAGAAAACTACAAAAAACTGCTAAAAGAAATCACAGAAGACCTAAATAGATGGAAGGGCATACCATGTTCATGGATTGGAAGACTAAATATAGTTAAGATGTCAATCCTACCTAAATTGATTTACAGATTCAATGCAATACCAATCAAAATCCCAACAACTTATTTTTCAGAAATAGAAAAACCAATAAGCAAATTTATCTGGAAGGGCAGGGTGCCCCGAATTGCTAAAAACATCTTGAGGAAAAAAAACGAAGCTGGAGGTCTCGCGCTGCCTGACTTTAAGGCATATTATGAAGCCACAGTGGTCAAAACAGCATGGTATTGGCATAAAGATAGATATATCGACCAATGGAATCGAATAGAGTGCTCAGATATAGACCCTCTCATCTATGGACATTTGATCTTTGATAAGGCAGTCAAGCCAACTCACCTGGGACAGAACAGTCTCTTCAATAAATGGTGCCTAGAGAACTGGATATCCATATGCAAAAGAATGAAAGAAGACCCATCTCTCACACCCTATACAAAAGTTAACTCAAAATGGATCAAAGATCTAAACATTAGGTCTAAGACCATAAAACAGTTAGAGGAAAATGTAGGGAAATATCTTATGGATCTTACAACTGGAGGCGGTTTTATGGACCTTAAACCTAAAGCAAGAGCACTGAAGAAGGAAATAAATAAATGGGAACTCCTCAAAATTAAACACTTTTGTGCATCAAAGAACTTCATCAAGAAAGTAGAAAGACAGCCTTCACAATGGGAGACAATATTTGGAAATGATATATCAGATAAAGGTCTAGTATCCAGAATTTATAAAGAGATTGTTCATCTCAACAACAAAAAGACAGCCAACCCAATTACAAAATGGGAAAAAGACTTGAACAGACACCTCTCAGAAGAGGAAATACGGATGGCCAAGAGGCACATGAAGAGATGCTCAATGTCCCTGGCCATTAGAGAAATGCAAATCAAAACCACAATGAGATATCATCTCACACCCACCAGAATGGCCATTATCAACAAAACAGAAAATGACAAGTGCTGGAGAGGATGCGGAGAAAGAGGCACACTTATCCACTGTTGGTGGGAATGTCAAAGGGTGCAACCACTGTGGAAGGCAGTTTGGCGGTTCCTCAAAAAGCTGAATATAGAATTGCCATACGACCCAGCAATACCATTGCTAGGTATCTACTCAAAGGACTTAAGGGCAAAGACACAAACGGACATTTGCACACCAATGTTTATAGCAGCATTATTTACAATTGCAAAGAGATGGAAACAGCCAAAATCTCCATCAACAGAAGAGTGGCTAAACAAACTGTGGTATATACATACGATGGAATATTATGCAGCTTTAAGACAAGATAAACTTATGAACCATGTAATAACATGGATGGACCTAGAGAATATTATGCTGAGTGAATCCAGCCAAAAACTAAAGGACAAATACTGTATGGTCCCACTGATGTGAACGGACATTCGAGAATAAACTTGAAATATGTCATTGGTAGCAGAGTTCAGCAGGAGTTAGAAACAGGGTAAGACAATGGGTAATTGAAGCTGAAGGGATACAGACTGTGCAACAGGACTAGATACAAAAACTCAAAAATGGACAGCACAATAATACCTAATTGTAAAGTAATCATGTTAAAACACTGAATGAAGCTGCATCTGAGCTATAGGTTTTTGTTTTGTTTTGTGTTGTTTTGTTTTGATTTTACTATTATTACTTTTATTTTTTTCTCTATATTAACATTCTATATCTTTTTCGGTTATGTTGCTAGTTCTTCTAAACCAATGCAAATGTACTAAGAAATGATGATCATGCATCTATGTGATGATGTTAAGAATTAATGATTGCATGTGTAGAATGGTATGATCTCTAAATGTTGGGTTAATTTCTTTTTTTCCGTTAATTAAAAAAAAAAAAAAAAAGAGAAGGGATAATTGGAGCTGAAGGGATACAGACTGTACAACGGGACTGGATATAAAAACTCAGAAATGGACAGCACAATACTACCCAATTGTAATGCAATTATGTTAAAACACTGAATGAAGCTGCATGTGAGGTATAGGTTTTTTGTTTTTGTTTTTTTTTGTTTTTTTTCTTTCTATTATTGTTTTAATTCTTATTCTGTTGTGTTTTTATTTCTTTTTCTAAATCGATGCAAATGTACTAAGAAATGATGAATATGCAACTATGTGATGTTATTAAGAATTACTGATTGTACATGTACATTGAAATGATTTCTAATTGTTTTGTTAATTCTTTTTTTAAGTAATAAAAAAAAATAAAAAATAAAAAAAAAAAATAAAAATAAAAAAAAAAAAAAAAAAAAAAAAAAAAAAAAAGAATATATCAAATAAGGGTCTTTAATCAGAAACACATGGGAAATCAAGGTATGTATTGATCGGCTGAAATGAAAATGTCATGGCCAAAGGCTTATAAGAACTTAACCCTGTATTTCCCTTAGAAATCATGGTTCTGATTCACAAATTCAGGGCTCCCGGTGACTTTACAGAACTACCGTGAATAACAAGAGTCAACCTTTAATGTACAGTTTTTGTTTGTTTGCTTGTTTGTTTGTTTGCTTGTTTAGGTATAAAATAACTCTAGAGGAAATATAATAAATGGGTTACACCTCTGGCTTCCAGAGACACTAAGTGGTGGCTGGACAGGAGAGGGCCAGCCCTTGTCACAGTATAGCTGCAGAACTTTTTGAAGTTCCAACTACATTACTCACATCTTTAACTATGTCACTTACTCAAAAGATAAGTTTAAAACGATTCTAGACTCAGTGGGAGTCTTGGCTCAACCGTCCCAGCCAAGTGGCATTCCACATCCCACTTTCCTGCTTGGGAACTGGTTTCCCCATCTGTTATGGTGGCACCTCCCTGGGGTCGAAGAGACCTTGCTCCCCCAAGCAGGGAGTGCACAGCTGCTGGGAGCAGGGCCGACCCCTCCAGCACAAAAGCTGACAAACCATGGCCTGCAGGCCAAATCCAGCCAACTGCCTGCTTTCGTAAATCAAATTTTATTGGAGTACAGCCTTGCTCCTACATGTACGGATTGCCAGGGGCTACTTTTGTTGCTACAATAGTGAGGTTAATTGTTGTGACCAACACCTCATGGCCCATGATAGAGCTGAAAATATTTACTCTCTGATCCTTTAAGAAAAAATTTGCTGACCCCTACTCTAGATGGTACACTAACATCTTAATTTCTTATTTTACTTTAAATCGAATGCTTTAACTAGAATGGTTACCTAAAGGCATGGTAAAAAAACGTGTAGCAGATAAGGGCCAATATTTACTGAATATTCTTACATTCCAGGAACGGTTGATAACTTCATCAGCATGAGACTCATTCAGTCTTTACAACTGCACTATGAGGGAGTGCTCGTACTGTGCCCATTTTACAGATAAGGAGACTGGGGCCCAGGGGGGTGAAGTGGGATGCCTGGGGGGTGTCCAAGCAGCAGAGTAGAGACTGGGTCTCTGCTCTCAGTCCCTCTGCTCTGCTGCCCCCAATATACTGCATAATTAGGGTGAGCTCATCCCATTGTACTGCTTTTAGATAGGGTGAGGATAAAAAAAAAAGATGGGTGGGGGAGCATTGATTCTAAATGAAATTTTAGGCCATTAATACAACAGGTGGTTGGGGCTTAGGGTGAAAATTGGAAAAAAGATGCTCTGGAATGCCCAAAAGAGAGGAAACACCACAAAGGAGATGATATAAATGAAATGGTCAGCACAGGACCAGGGTAGATGCTCAGTTAAGGAGCCATTAATGTCAGTACTGTCACCATCATTGTTGTTATTTTATCTGTGGCTGTTAACCTGCTTACACCACCTGGTCACTGTGGGTCTAGGATGGGAGTTCAATTTTCGGCCCCCATCTTTAGAAGGAGCTACACACAGCCACCATCCCACTTACCACATAACGTGTCCTTATTTTCCAACGCAGCCCCTCACTCATATGAGCACGGGCACCTCTTAAATTAGGGACCTTGGATGGGCCCACCAAATGGACAGGTCAGCCCAGACCCCTGAGAGCTGGCTTCATCTGTGGGGGTTGGAAGCACATCCCAGGCCTTCTTCCTGCACCCCGACCAGGGGAGCTGATCACCTAGCTGGCTGTTACCTGAGAGAAAGGGGGTCCCGTGAGGGTGGCCCCGCAGATGCTGCCCCAGCCCCTCAAGAGGCCCCGGGACAGCCGGGTGGCCTGGACCCAGCTCATGACTCCGCTTGTCAGACGACTACCTGGTCAAGAGAGAAGAGACAGCATCAGCTGTTAAGGGAAGAAAGAGTCCCTTGGGGTCAGAGGCCACATTCCAAACCACTGTGGCTAACCCACCATGCCACCCTCAGTGGCCTGGCTTTTCTCATACACAAACGGGCGTTGGATTCCTGTTAAAATTGGGGTTCTCTGTTCTGCTGGGCCAAACTCTTCACTTGCCCGAGGTATGTGCTCCTGCAACAGCACCCTTCCTTACTGGATTGTTTTCCTTATGATTATGATTATTATTACTTTTCGCATGAGCAGGCACCAGGAACCGAACCCGGGTCTCTGGCATGGCAGGCCAGAACTCTGCCTGCTGAGCCACCGTGGCCCACCCCCTTATGATTATTTTTAACAGCTTTATTCACCAACAGTTGACCCTTCTAATTTGACAATATTTTTGTCATCCCCTAAAAGAAACCCCGTACCTATTAGCAGTTCCTCCCGAATCCTCTCTCCCTCCCCTCAGCCCCCAGTAACCATTTGTTTCTTTTCTATGTCTTAGATTTCCGTATTCTGGGCATTTATGTAAATGGAATTTTATAATATGTGCTCGTTTGTGACTGACTTATTTCTCTTAGCATGTTTTCAGGGCTTATCCATGTTGTAGCATGACTCAAATCCTCAATCCTTCTTATTGTAAAAAAATATATATTTTGTATGGATATAACCGTTTTATTTACCCATTCCTCAGCTGATGGGGCTTTGAGTTGTTTCCACTTTCTGGGTATTATGAGTAAGGCTGCTAAGAACATTCCTGTACAAGTTTTTGTGTGAACATATGTTTACACTTCTCTCGGGTATATACATAGGAGTGTACTGCTGGGAACATATGGTAAGTTCGTGTCCCGTTTTGAGGCACTGCCAAACTGTTTTCCAAAGTTGGCTGTACCATTTTACATTCCCACCAGCAATGTGTAAGGTCCAACTTCTCCACATCCTAAGATGTTGAGCATCTTTTCAAATGTTTATTGGCCATTTGGATATCTTCTTTGGAGAAATGTATTCAGATCCTTTGTCCATTTTCCTCTTCATTATTGAGTTGTAAGAGTTCTTTATGTATTCTGGATACCAGGCCCTTATGATTTGCAAATATTTTCTCCCCTTCTGTGGGGTACCTTTTTACTTTCTGGACAGTACTGTTTGCAGCACAAGTTTTAACTCTGATGACATCCAATTCATCTACTTTTTCTTTTGTAGCTATGCTTTGGGTATTGTATCTAAGAAACCATTAGATAAGCCAAGCAGAGTAAATCCTGTTTTCTTTTAAGACTTTTTATAATTTGAGCTCTCAAATTTAGGACTATGATCCATTTTGAGTTTTTGCATCTGGTATGAGGAAGAGGTTCAACTTCCTTTTGCCTGTTGAAATCCAGTTGTCCAAGCACCACTTGTTGTAAAGATTAATCTTTCTCCATTGAATAGTCTTAGCACCGTCGTTGAAAATCAACATGTACATGTAAGGGTTTATTTCCAGACTCTTAATTCTCTTTTATTGCGCTATCTATCTAGCCTTATACCAGTACCACAGTGTCTTGTTTACTGTTGCTTTGTAGTAAATTTTGCAACTGGGAATGTGAGTTCTCCATCTTTGTTATTTTTCGAGATTGTTTTGGTTATTCTGGGTCCTTTGTATTTTCACGAGAATTTTAGGATCAGCTAGCAAATTTTACAAGCAAGATAGCTGAGATTCTAGAGATAAGGACTCTGTTGAATTTGTAGATCAATTTGGGAGATGCTCCCATCTTAATTAAGTCTTCTGATCCACAAACATGGGATGTCTCTCTAACAATTTAGATCTTTCCTGGTTTCCTTCAACGTTTTGTATAGTTTTCAGTGAACAAATCTTGTACTTCTTTTGTTAAATTTGTTCTTAAGTATTTTATTCTTTACGAAGCTATTGTAAATGGAAACGATCTTAATTTCATTTTCACGCTGTTTGCTGTATATGGAAATATAGCTTATTTTTATATGTTCATCCTCTCTTCTGCAACCTTCCTGGATCTGTTTATTAGCTCTAATCATTATTTTGTGCATGCCTTAGGATGAACATGTATTTTCATATATTTTCTATAGCCAGACCATGTTATGCCTGAATAAGTTAGTTTTCCTTCTTCCTTTCTAATCTGGGTGCCTTTTATTTCTTTTTTGCCTGGCTGCCCCAGCTCAAACCTCCAGTACAATGTTGAATAGATGTGGTGGGGGTAGACATCCTTGTCTCTGTCCTGATTTTAGCAGGAAAGCATCCAGTCTTTTACCATTATGTAGGAGATGCCCTTTCTCAAGGTAAGTTTCCTTCTATAAGTTTGTGGAGTGTGTGTTTTTGTTTTGTTTTATAGCAAGAGAGTCTTTGAATAATAAACTACTTTGTATTCCTTATATCTTCCCTAGTTTACATTTGCATTTCTCTCATTGACACCAGTTGCCACTGATTCAGAATTGTGGAGTGTTTTTATCAAGAAAGGGTGATCTTTCTGCATTAAGATGGTCATGTGGTTTGTCCTTTATTCTATTAATATAGTGAATGACACTAATTGATTTTCCTGTTAAACTAACGTTGCACGTCTGTGATAAACCCCACATGGTCAGAGTACATAATTAAGGACTTTTGCATCTACAGTCATTAGAGATACTGGCCTGTAGTCTTCCTTTCTTGTGATGTCTGCATTTGGCTTTGGTATCAGGATAACACTGACCTCATAGAATAAGTTGGAAAATGTTTGGACCCTTCTTAGTGCCATTTAAATCTGTTCTAGTTTCTCCCATCTGGACCCCAGGTACCACTCCAGCCTCTGCTCCATATCCTACTCCCTTTACAGCAAAGTTTCTCCCAAGAGGCTCCTTCCTCAGTGTCCCCAACCTGGCTGCTGCTCTCGTCATCCCACGGAAACCAGTCTTGTAAAGGTGCCGCAGCCCCACCCCGTGTCTTACATCTTACCTAAGCCACTGGTTACTTCTCAGGCTTTATCTTCCTCAATTTTTCAGGACCTCCTGGTACAGGTGACACCCCCCTCTTCTTCCCTCCCATCCTGCCTCTTCTTTTGACATCCGCTTGGTTTGCTTCCTAGATCCCAGGCCTCTGTTTCTCAGTCATTCAGCAGTTTCCCCTTCCCTCCCACTTCCTTCTAGAAAATTTACAATGCTTACAAACTTGACAGCGCATATGCATCACCTGGTATCTTGGGTAAAATGCAGACTCTGATTCCGCCGGCCTGGGGTGGGGCCAGAGAGTCTGCACATGTAAAAGCTCCTGCATGACGCTGATGCGGAATGATGCTTTGAAAAATGAGCCTGCAGAACCCCATATTCTGGATTCATCTGTCGGCTTTCTTGTGGCATCAGTGAACTTATTCCTCACTTCTCTGTATTTCCTGTACACAGCTCTAGTGGTTCTCAAACTTTGTTTATATTAGAATCATCTAGGGAGATTTAAAAATTCCCAATGCCCAAATCAAAACCACAGTGAGATATCATTTCACACGCACTGGAATGGCCATATCAAAAACAAACAAACAAAAAACAGGAAACTACAAGTGTTGGAAAGGATGTAGAGAAATAGGAACACTTCTTCAAGGCTGGTGGGAACATAGAATGGTGCAGCCACTTTGGAAGGCAGCTTGCGGCTCCTCAGGAAGCTAAGTATAGAACTGCCATATGATCCGGCAGTCCTGTTACTAGGTATAGACTCAGAAGCACTGAAGGGAGGGATGTGAACTGACATTTGCACATTGATGTTCATAGCGGCATTACTCACAATTGCCAAAAGATGGAAACAACCCAAGTGCCCATCACCCGACGAGTGGATAAAGAAAGTATTATTTGGCTGTAAGAAGGAAGGAAGTCCTGAAGCCTGGGACAACACAGATGAACCTTGAGGACATTATGTTGACCGAAATAAGTCAGATACAAAGTGACAAATATTCTAGGATCTCACTAATATGAGGTAATTATAGCAAGTAAACTCACAGAGATCAAATCTAGAACATGGGTTACCAGGAGGTAGAATGAGCATTTTTAGAATGGGGAATGGATATTTAATTTGTGTAGGATTTTTAACTAGATTGAATTTAAATTAGGAAATGGATAGAGGTGATGGTAGAACAATATGGTGAGTTTAATGAACAGCACTGAATTACATGAGTGATTGTGGTTGAGAGGGAGAGGTTTAGAGTAGACTATGTCACTAGAAAGAAATCTAGAAGATAAAAACGGGGCTGCTTAACAGTGAATCCTGTGGTGGACAATGACTGTGATTAACTCTTCTTTCATGAACTAGAACAAATGTATGTCATTATTGCAAGGAGTTAATAACAGTGATATATGGGAAACAATGCACCTACAGCAAAATACGGACTATAGTTACTAATAATGTTTTAATATTCTTTTATCAACAGTAATAAATGCTCCACACCAATGCTAAGAGTCAATAATAGGGGAGGATAAGGGGTATGGGACGTGATGGGTTTTGTTTGCTTGTTTTTGTTCATTTGTTTGTTTTTGAGTAATGAAAATGTTCTAAAGTTGAGTGTGGTGAGGAATGCACAACCATGGGATGATACTGTGAGACAATAATTGTATTCTTTGGATCGATTATATGATATATGAATGTATCTCAGTAAAGTGTTGGAAAAAATTTTTAGTAAAAGTAAATTAAATTAAAAATCTTCATGCTCAGGCTAAACTCCAGATAAATTAAATTCAGAATAACTAGGAGTGGGGCCCCGGCATCAGCATTTTTAAAGCACCCCAATGACTCTGGTATGCAGCGAAGATAGAGAACCACTATTCTAAACTTTTCCTATTCAAACTGTGTCCCTAAGGCCAGCAGTACCACCATTACTTGGGAGCTTGTTGGAAATGTAAAATCTTAATTCTAATCCTAACCTGCGGAATTAGAATGTGCATTTCAGCAAGGGCCCCAGATGTCTCTGATGTGCCTTAAAGTCTGAAAAATGCTGATCTATGTACTCTCAAAAATGTATCTCCAACACCAGCCAGGAGCTCCAGCCTCAATACCTAAGAGCCACTCTGGTACAAATCTGGCCATCTCAAGCTCGACTTCCTCCAAACTGACATCCTTGCTTAAATTTGTTTCTCCCCATCCCACCTAATGGTGCCACCATTTCAAGTTTTCAGGCCACAAACATTTTGCAAGTTCACTATGTCCCTCCTTCCCCCAAGCAATCCATCAACTAGTACCAGAACTCCTTCCCAACTGATTCCCAATGCATCCACTTCTCTCCATCCATCACCCGTCCCTGGATACCTACCCAGTCTCCCACTTCTGCCCTTGGCTGCCTCCAGTCAGTCGTCGCCACCCTGACAAGAGGCAGCGTTTTAAAACGTAAACTAAATTCAGTGCTCTCTGCCTAAAGTCACCAATGTTATATCACACTTAAAATAAAACCCCCTAACTCCTCCCCTTCCAAACTCTACTTCAATCATGGGCAGCTCCAGCTACACTGTTTCTAAAGCCGAGTTTATTCCAGGTTCAGAGTTTTTTTTGCATTTGCTTTTCTCTCTTTTTTGAAACTCTGTTTCCCCAGATCTCCCTAGGACTGTCTCTGTTCAAATAAGAGGCCTCCACTGACCGTCCCCGACCCCAAATCTAAAAGCTCTCATCACCCCCAACTAATGCATTTTTAGCAGTTTTCAGTGTCTGAAATCCTTTCAGGCTTATTTCTGACTTCTACAAAGCTTGGTTCCTCCAAGAATCTGTCTTCTTCATTGTTGTATCTCCAGCAATCAGGGCAGTGCTTGGTAAATAGTAGCTACCCAACAAGTATCAGTGGAATGAGAGTAAGCGCTACACTTCTATAATTCTGAATCCCGCGGCAGGATGTACGTACAACTCTGCAGCTGGCTACCTGGATTCTGGATCCCTGGGAAGAAAAAGGCCGACGCGGCTTGGAATTCCCGCCTCCCTACCGACTTGCGGTGTGACCACGGACCAGTGTTTTAACCTCTCTGAGCCTAAATTGTCTCATCTGCAAATTAAGAAATAAGGGGCGTGGGGCGACGGGCGTCCTTGTCCGGCACGTCTCCTCCTGGCACCTCAAAAGGTCATGGCTCCCTGACCCTGGAGGCTGGTTCCCTCTGGGACCCTCCCTCCACTCTTGGGGATACGGAACCGGCTGCCCCCGGGCCCAGCAGCTCGCGTTCGTCCCCTCACGCGCACCTCACGGTCCCACTTACCTCCTAACGCTGCCGGCCTCGGCCTCCAGGCCGGCTATGGCTTGCCCCTGGGCGCAGCCATGTTGGCCCGAAGGCCTTCCGGGTCACGGGCCACCGGGGCGACAGCCAATCAAAAAGGCCAGTTTAGCGATTTCCCGCCCACATCAGGGGAAACACCAATAGGAAGGCGAAGTTACCTTGGTCCCGCCTCACAACTGACCGGCCACGCCCCTGAGGAGGCAAACCACCCCCGCCCCCCATCCTGGGAACCGGAGAGCGCGGCTGGAGAAGGACCCGCGGGAACTTTTCCACGCTGCGAGGCTGGACTCCCGGGACCTATGGGTACTGCCCGAGGCCCCAGTTTCTCCCCACCTGAGACGCGAAGATGACTCATTAAAGCTGGAAGAGATGTGGATTCCCTCACTTTGCAACAAACATGTGTTGAGCGCTCGCTCGGTGCCAGGTGCAGTTCCAGGCGCTGAGGGTCGTTGCAGTGAATGAAGGTCCTGCTAATTCTAGCTCGGAGACTGTGCCTCGATGACCTCGCCTGCGAAATGGGGCAATGATAATACCGAACCTCATAGGGTTGCTTGAGGTTTGGTTGCGTTCCTTTATGCAGAACTGCCATATAAGTGTCTGCTATTATTATGGGGCACTCACCCTCAGCAGACCCCACCCCCACACCCCCACTGCCAGGACGCGGAGTCTGCCTTGACTCTTAGACCACCTTCTCTGGGGACTGAGGGTCCCGCCCCGCTGCGTGTGTTCACGGATTGTGTGTCCTGGGGTCCGATGTCGGGGTGATACAGTGTGGACGGTGTTATGCTTCTTTGCGGCGTCTCAAAACTCGAGCCAAGGGGTGCGGGGGCGATCAGAGTCACACACCACGCTGTGAGGGGGTAGGGTGGCCCCCGTTTGTGCCCGTGTGAGCCGGGCCAGGTTAGGCATAGGTGTGTGTGACAGCGTGTCTGGGTGAGTGTGTGTGTGGATTCTTTGTGTATCCGTTGCGTCGATAGCTGCAGGTGTGCCTGTAATTGGACCAGCTTCTGGGTGTCTGTGACTCTGTGTGTGTGTGTGTGTGTGTGTGTGTTTGTGTGTATGTCCCACAACTTTAAAGGCTGGCAATATGGATAAGCACACTTCCCTGATTGCTTTTGGGCCTTAATGTGTGTGTGATTGTGTGTATGGACACGAGTGGGTCAATGACTGTGTTTGTGACTTCCCGTTTGTGCCTAACTTGTGCGCGAGTGATGGTGTCCCACTTTCGGGGTCCATGTGACTGTGCGTGTGACACCCCATATCTGTCTCTCTATGTGCGACTGTGTGTCTGATTCCCAGTGTGTGTCCGTGACTGAGTCTGTAACACACGTGACTGCATGTGTCGTGACACACAGTGTGTGATTCATTGTGTTGTGTGTGACTCTGTGTCCCAGCAATGGTGTAACAGGCCCAACCACACCAAGCCCGTGACAGTGTGTGGTTGCGTGTCCAACCCTGGGTGTGTGTTTGTGGCACGCTCGTGTGTCTCTGACTTGTATGGATGTGATTCTTCCTCGCCATTGGTGTGTCACTGACAGTAGACGACACTGTGTGCCTGCTGAGCCTAAGTGTGTGTCCCTGTCCTAGTGATTCTGTGACTGTGTCCAGGCAACCCTGTGTGGGTCTTTGTCTACGATGGCAACAATCTGTGTGTGACTGTATTTCCGACTACACCATGCATATCTGTGTATGTGGTTGTGTGTCCCATCCCCAGTGCCTACCCAGCGATGGCTGTGCCCCAGAGCGTGCGAACTCTGCTCCCCTGGATGCACACCCGCAGTAGATCTCGCCCTGAGCTGGACTCCAGGGAGCCAGGAGGCAGAGGGGTGGGGCCACGCGGAATGGAGGGGCGGGGAAAAACCTGTCCCCGCCCCTCGCCAGTTTCTGATTCCACCCCCACCCCCACCCCCGCTCCTAAGAAAGTGGAAACGAAGCCAAGAAAGGCGGCGGGGAGAAAAATAAGTCTTCAGACAAAAAAGTGCAACCTAAAGGGAAAAGGGGAGCAAAGGGCAAACAAGCTGGAGCGGCTAACCAAGAAACTAAAGATTTACCTGCAGGAAATGGAGAAACTAAAAATGAGGAGAGTCCAACCTCTGATGCAGCAGGAGAGAAAGAAGCCAAGTCTGATTAATATCATATCCCATGCCTTATCAGTGGTCCCTGTTTGTCCCTTCTTGTACAACCCAGAGGAATATTTTTATCAACTATTTTGTAAATGCAAGTTGTTAGTAGCTCTAGCAGAAACATTTTTAGGGAGGAGATTGGAATCTCGCCTCATCCCATTTTTTTAAGTGTAAATGCTTTTATTTAAGAGGGGAAATTATTTGCTGGTTGTTTCTTTTTTGATACAACCAGAAAACAGTGGGATATTGACGTGGAAGGCTTTGACTGTCTCGGATGTCAACTTAAGGTTCCATAGGGTGGGGGGTGGCCGTTTTTACACCCTATAACACAACATATACTAAATGAAGGTTTGGAGTCGCTGTCATGCATTTAGTACATGTTGGACATTTTAAATAACTTCTGTTCTGTGTTTTTTAGTAGAGTTGTTTCTTAAAACTGCTCCCTAGTCTTGGCTATCCCTGTCAGAACTGCGTGCACACTGTAACGTCCTTGGTCGTGGTAGTCCAGTTTGCCTCATAACTTCATCATATGCTGGGGAAGATTGGAAATGTGCGTGTGGTGTGTATAATAGTAAATTGTGAATTAGTGGGACTTAGTGATGTAACAGCTTATCACCATTTGAAGACAGTGGTACTTGCTCATCTTCATAGGATAAACTTGCCTCCAAATTTTAAGCTGGAAAGCCACTGGAATAATTTTAGAAAAGAATTACAACTACATGGCTTTTTAGATTTTTGGTACGTGCATTGAGAATTGTGTACAAATTGTTCATAATGTCTGTGCTCATCTTCAGAACAACCAATAAAATCTCACTATGGGGAGAAAAAAAAAAAAACAGACAAAGGGACCCTCCGGGGAGATTTCCAGAGCAGGGCTGGCCCAGCCAAGGAGCCTCACGGGCCAGTCAAGCCCAGACTCATCCATGCCAGCTTCCCACATGAGCTGGCCTGAGTCGTCCAGGGTGGGGGTCAGGGAAGTCCCCGCTCCCTTCCCCTCGCCAGTGGTGGCTGATGCCTCTGGTTGCCCACTCGATTGTATTTGGAATCCGGCTGGGTGGGACTGGGGGGTACATTCACCCAGTCTTTCCCTTCCCACTCTCACCCCTGCTGCACTCCAGACCTGGCCTGGATTCTCGGTAACTGGGGAATCAGATGCTCTCATTAGCATGCATTTTGTCTCTCCGACTCCTGCTGCTGCGTAGCAAAGCCACTGGAGACACCCCAAGGTATCTCCCCACCAGCCTCCCCACGCCCCAGATCCACCAGTTTTAACATTTTGCCACATTTACCATTTGATTCTGTCTGTCTATCTGTCTGTCTGCCTGTCTATCTACATATCCATCCATCCATCCATCCGTTTATCCAACCATTTATCTGTCTATCTATCCGTTGATCCTTCCATTCGTCTATGTATTTAACTATTTTCTAAACCTATGAGAGTAGGCTGTGTACATCATGCTCCTTGAACGCATATTCCATGTACGTATCCTAAACACAAGACAGCTGACTGTGTCACCACCTGTTCTACGTTGCTAGCTGCCGGACTGCAATATACCACAAATGGAATGGCTTTTAAAAAGGGGAATTTAATAGGTTGCTAGTTTACAGTTCTCAGGCCAAGAAAATGTCCCAATTACAACAAGTCTATAGAAATGTCCAATCAAAAACATCCAGGGAAAGATACCTTGGTTCAAGAAGGCCGGTGAAGTTCAGGGTTTCTCTCTAGTGAGAGGGCACATGGTGAACACAGTCAGTTTCTCATCTGGAAGGGCACATGGCGAACACGGCATCATCTGCTAGCTTCCTCTCCTGGCTTTCTGTTTCATGAAGCTCCCCGGGAGGCGTTTTCCTTCTTCACCTCCAAAGGTGGTTGGTGGACTCTGCTTCTTATGGCTATGTCGTTCTGCTCTGCTCCCTCTGAATCTCTCATTCCCCAAAATGCTTCCTTTTTTTGGGGACTCCAGTATAACTAATGAAGACCCACCCAAATGCGTGGAGACATACCTCAACCTAATCCAGTTTAACAACCACTCTTGATTAAATCACATCTCCAGGGAGATGATCTGATTACAGTTCCAAATTTACAGTACTGAATAGGGATTAGAAGAAACGGCTGCCTTTACAAAATGGGATTAGGATTAAAACATGGCTTTTCTAGGGTACATACATCCTTTCAAACCAGCACACCACTTTACGGACCGTGATGAAATACAAGAACTTCAACGTTGTTATAAGGCTTATAGTCTAGAGAACAGGGAGTTTTCTGTCTGTCTTGCTGAGTGCCATTTCCCAGCATCTGGAACAGAGCGTGGGACATGTTAAGTCCATATTAGTGATAGTGATGGATGAATGCATGGATGCCTGTTTCCTACTGTCCACAGCAACCTCAGAACACTTGCAACTGTCCCTTATCCTTGTTGGGATTCTCTGCTTCTACCTCTGTGTCTGCTCATCTGAGGCTTTAAAAGAAGCCCCAAGTGAAAGTCTCCCTGGCACCGTGGGATCAACAATTCCATCCTGACCAAAAAGGGGAAAAGAAGTGTAACTGAAAAAGTATCGATGGCTGAGAGAGTTCAGATAGAGTCAAGAGGCTACTCTGGAGGTTGCTCTTATGCAAGCTTCAGGTAGACCTTGCTACCTATCATAACCTGCCAAACCCTGACCAGGACCATTCCAGCCAATCCTAAAGAACACCTAGGGCAATGTATAAGATTCTGTAAAGGTTCCACGCACTAGGGGTAACTTTCCAGAAACCTACAGCCTCCAAACGGGTCCCTGAACCAGATAAGTGCTGAAACCTAGAAGGCCCAGCCTCTCCAGAACATCAGATAGTTCCATCTCCCTACCTCATATTATGGACAGATCCTTCTAAAATAAAAAAGTTAGAATGGCCATAGCTCAAACACCCCTTAAGAGAGGGATAGAAAGATCAAAGATGATGGTGGAGTTATAAAGAGAAGGTAGGTTTTAACAAATGAATAGGATTGCTGAATCATTAAACTGGTATTTCTTTTAGTCTCTAGTATCATAGAGCAGCTAGAAGTAAATACCTAAAATTGTGGAATTGTAACCCATACCAAACTCTGAAATCTAGTCTACAATTAAATGTGCTGTGCTTTGAAATTTATTGCTTTTTTGTTTTTTTGGTATATGTTATTTTTCACAAAAAAAGAAAAAAAAGTCGATTGTGATGTTAAAAATATGTACATTTATTCCTTCTAGCCTCCTATGTTCTGGAGCCGCTGGAAGAAAAAATCTGAGAGGATGGTATGCGAGCCCATGACAAACTCTGGGATCTGTCCTGTAACTACCTGTTGAAGAGTGCTTTCAAAACTATTGCTTTTTCTCTTTCTTTGCTTTGTATATATGTTATATTGTACAATTTAAAAGCTAAAAAAAAAAAAAAAAAGAAGAAGCAGAGCACCCCCAGCTGCCTGGCTTCTGCACAGCTTCTCTCGGTCCCTGCCTCCCTCCGTCCTTCCGCCGACCCAGGACCAGCTGCATCCTGTCACCAACTCTCGCGCCAAGTGCTGTCTGCTCTCAACCTTCGACCCTCGACCCTCGGTCAATTTTGTGTCCTTGGGTCTGGAGGGTGGGGGCGGTGTCTCTCCTGCTTCTCTCCTGCATCTCCATCCCCCTCCCTCACCCCCGTCTCCACTTTCCTGTCCGCACATGGTTTCTGAAACCTGCTAGTGGCTCTGCTGAGAGGTGCCGATGGTGCCACATTGTCTGGTGCAGATGCCTTTCTAAATTTCGGGGGTGTTGACCTTGGCTTGGCTGGTCCTGGGCATCCTCGGCATTCCGGGAGTTTCCAGGGCCTAGGGCCTGCCAGCTCACCCACTACAGTACAGGGTGGGGGAGCCCTCAGCTCCCAGAGAAGAGCATGGGAAAGGATTCAAGAGCTGTGGAAGAACTTTCTCCAACATTTCTGGCAACCTGGACTCAGGACCACAGTAGTGGGGGGCCCAGCCCACCGCGAGAAGGCTCAGATTCATTCAGCAGATGTGTCTTATGTGCCCCCTTCCTGCCAGGCACTCCTTCAGGTCCCAGCTTTGGGGAACAGCAGTGAGGGGGCTAAAAGGTATTTCTGATATTGGGGATTGACATTCTAGTGGGGGAGACAAATAAAAGACTGAGGCTCTCAGTGGGGACAACAAATCAATAGGCCGAGCCCCTGATCTTGGGGTTTGCCCCTGTGAAACTTATTCCTGCAAAGGAGAGGCTAAGCCTACTTATGATTATGCCTAACAGTCACCCCCAGATAATCCCTTTTGTTGCTCAGATGTGGCCTCTGTGAGCCAGCTCGGCAGGTGAACTCACTGGCCTCCCTGCCCCCCCGCCACGTGGGATATGTCTTCTAGGGGTGTAAATCTCCCTGGCAACGTGGGACAGCAATCCTGGGATGAGCTGGAACCTGATATCAGGAGATTGAGAATACCTTCTTGACCAAAAAGGGGGAGAGAGAAATGAGAAAATATAAAGTGTCAGTGGCTGAGAGATTTCAGAGTCGAGAGGTTGTCCTGATGCATGATACAGATATTCCATTTCAATTTATGGTGTATCTGCATGGCTAAAGGGAAATACCTGAAACTGTTGAGCTGTTTCCAGTAGCCTTAATTCTTGAAGACAACTATATGAAGATATAACGTTTACAATGTGACCATGTAATTATGAATAGCTTGTGTCTCATTCCTGAGACACTAGGGTTTCAAAGAGAGGGAGAGTTTATTACTAGGCATGTAGGAGGAGAAAAGATGATGTAGCAGCCCAAAATCTGTCTCCCCAATCTGCAGCAACTTTGATAGTTTTATTAGAGAAAAGATGGGCAGGGTTTAGGATAATGAGCTCAGTGGCCCCAGATGATGTAATTAGGGGTGATCTAATTATTGAGCATGACCAGATTTCATTACCTGCTTAGTCACAGGACATATGTAAGAAAATGGCAGAATGAGGTGTATGTGACTTTTAAGTCAAAGCCTAAGCTACTGCACATGTCAGGAGGGCGCACTTTGGTTAGATCCAGTCTCGGTCATCAAGATAACTTTGTATTTGGGGTGGGTTAATTCTGGGGTGGACCCTAGACCCTTCATTCATAAACATTAGGGGCTGACTTGAGTGATTTCAAGACTCTGAAGTTGAAAAAAACTAGATAACCGGGTACAAATGAAGGTTTAGCGCAAGGTTTTTACAATCACCAGGACAGGAGATAAGGGCTATACAATCATTATCAGAGATCCGGGCAGCTGGATTATAATTTAGAGATTTCAGGAATTTCTCTCTGTCTACTCCAATATACCAGAAAGCAAAAAGGAGTATCTATATAATGATTCAGTAATCAAAATCATCCCTTAAATCCTGATTTCTCAGTTGCAATGCTATGCTCTAAATACTCTATTTAAAACAAAAAAAGTTATCCGGGGAAAATGCAGCAGGGAAAGAGAGAAGGTGTGGCTTGAAAGTGGGTGTCCAAGAAAGTTCTCATTAGTGACTAAATGTACAGATTTAAAAATGTTTTTGCATGAGGAAGAACTAAGGAATGTCAATATTGCAGGGTATTGAAAATAGATGGTAATTCATATTTTTAAACTTTAACTTATGTGTAAGACTAGAGCAAAAAATGTTTATTTGGTACAAAATTTGTATTTTGACTAGTGCATTTCCTAATATGACTTCTGTGGACAGCTTAATTGAACACCATAAGTACATGGAAACTTGAGTAGGGCATGAGATTTTGTGGTTTGTCCAGAGTGATGCCCCAATAAATCCCAGAGTGATTTGAAGAGTGAATTAAAAAGTACCTGCAAAGTCCTCTTGGGGGAATGGTGAGAAAGGGAGAGAATTCAACTTCCCCAAGTCGAGAATTCCTGATATTCTCACAAGCAGTGGGGACAACCAAAGCAATAGGCCAACTCCTCAAACTTGGGGCTAGTTCATATGAAACTTATCCCTGCAAAGGACAGGCTAAGCCTACTTAAAATTAGGCCTAAGAGTAACCCCCAGAGAACCTCTTTTGTGGCTCAGATGTGGCCTCTCTCTCTCTCTCTCTCAGCCAACACGACAAGTAAACTCACTGCCCTTCCCCTCTCTACATGGGACATGACTCCCAGGGGTTAAACCTTCCTGGTAATGTGGGACAGAAATCCTAGAATGAGCTGGGACTCACCATCAAGGGATTGAGAAAACCTTCTAGACCAAAAGTGGGAAGAGAGAAATGAGACGAAATAAAGTTTCAATGGCTGAGAGATTTCAAGCAGAGTCAGGAGGTTATCCTGGGGGTTATTCTTACACATTATATAGATATCACCTTCTTAGTTAAGATATAATGGAGAGGCTGGAGAGAAGTGCCTGAAAATGTAGAGCTGTGTTCCAGTGGCCATGTTTCTTGAAGATGATTGTATAATGATACAGCTTTCACAATGTGACTGTGTAATTGTGAAAACCTTGTGTCTGATGCTCCTTTTATCTATAGTATGGACAAATGAATAAAACATAGGGATTAAAAATAAATAATAGGTGGAGCAAATGTTAAAATAAATTTAGTAGATTGAAATGCTAGAGATCAGTGAAAGGGAGTGATAAGGGGTATAGAAAAAAATCGGGGAAACAAAAGCTAAAATATATTGGGTAGATGGAAATACAAGCAATCAATGAGAGGGAGGGATAAGGGGTATGGTACGTATAAGGTTTTTTTTTCTTTTTATTTCTTTTTCTGAAATGATGCAAATGTTCTAAGAAATGATCATGGTGATGAATATACAACCATGTGATGATATTGTAGTTACTGATTATATACTGAGAATGGAATGATCATCTGGTAAGAACGTTCATGTTTGTATGTTGTTATGTTAAAAAAAAAATTAAAATTAAAAAAAAATTGGAGAAGTCCAAAAAAAGAGAAAGAAAGAAAGTCCTCATTGTGAAATTGATCTCAGTGAGCCATCTGGATATTTGGGGAACACTTTGGGTGCAGACAACAGCAACCTCAAAAAACAAACAAACAAGCAAAAACCCTGTGTGGCTGGAGAGGAGAGAATTGAAAGGAAATAAGGTAAGAGATGAGGTCAGATTGGGGTGGACCCAGACTTTCTTCCCTAGAGAAAGCCCCAGTTTTAGGTGATTCATAGCCTAGGCACATAAAACGGGGCCTTGGGAGTAGCCCTAGGTAAGGAGGGATACCGCCCCCGTAAAGCCACTTCTGCAGTCCCCTGCCTGGCGACGTAGGCAGCTGGCATGGGAGCGTGAGAAAAACGCAGATGCTCTGAGGACGCCCCAGTGCTTCTGCGCAGCCGCAGCACATCCGCCTCGCCGGGACTCCTGTGATTGGTCGGGTTCAGGGGCGCTGCAGCCAATCAGCGGCCTGGCCGGAAGGGCTCGCACGTCCCCTCCCTAGCACGTTGATGGCCACGTGGGCAGCGCTGGGCGCACTACCACCCTCTGCTGGGTCCCCCTAGCTATGCTCAGGCGCAGTTCGCTCTGCTCGACGCCGGCGGGGGCGAAGGCGGGCGGGGGAGGGGGTAGAACGCTAACCTGGGCGTGGCCTTCAGACTTCCCAGCGACCCCTTCTGGAGGCAGCCAGTTTAGTTAATGTCGTACCCAAGGTTAATCTTTTAGATTGGGAGACTGTAGTATGATTACATAAACTCTGTACTATTTTGCAATTTTTCTGAAGTCTAAAATTATCTCAAAATAGAAAGTTAAAAACAAACAATCAACCCTTGGAAGCTGGCACTATTAATAGTCCCATGTTCCATAGAAGGAAACAGGAACAGAGAGGTTAAGCTATCTTTCTAAGGTCACACAGCCTGGAAGCATCAGGCCATGTTCCACCACCCGGTCTAAACAACAGCCTCACGCTGCCTTTACTTGATGGAAACAAAGTGCTTATCCCTGTCTATCTCACATGTCTCCTATTACTGGATCTACAGAATGACTTGTTATTGCGAGGTTTTTTTTTACGGTTCTTGGGCATATAGCGTTCTTCACACTTATGATTGGGAGATATTCCAAACACAGGCTTTCCTGGCTTAAAAGGTAAGGACATCATCATTTTGAAAGCTATCAAGAAACTGCCCGCACCCACCACCAACTTCCTACAACGGCCCCAGCATCCCAGTTTGTCAAACGTTCCTGTTTTTTTTTTTACCAGTCTGTAGTTATCTGTCCACTTTTTCTTAGAAGATCCGTTGTTCAACCAGATACTACCAAACCTCTTATGGCAAAGTTTAAGGGGAGCGAGTAGCTGTGGAGTGATCTAGAATAACTGCAGCCACAGCCTGTGACTCAAGCCTGCCCTCCCCCATCCCCCGTTCATCCCTCCCAATTACTCTTTTGAGGGAGGAAAGGAATCCTAAAGGGGCGCTCCATCTCAGCTTTCCTCAATCCATCCAGGAGGGGCTGGGATATTATGCAATTCCTTTGTGCGTGCTTTAAGCCTCCACATTTCAGACAGACGTGGGTTGAATCCGGCTCACCCACTTTAATTCCATTTATTCAACAAGCATTTTGAGCACTAGGGGGTACAGCTGGTGCACAAAACAACCAAAGCCCCTCCCTTCCCTCAAGGAGTTTCTATTCTTGTGGGATGAGATGCGTAATAAGCAAATATATATGTAATATGTCTGGAAATCATAGGAAAAATAAAACGGGGAAGGAGATAGAGAATAGTGGGGGTTATTTTTAATCACTTTTATTTTTAAGTAAAAGTTTTTATGGGTAAACATACGACTTAGGCATACATCTTTTAAGTGAACAGTTCCACGTGCTGTCCCTCTCGCAGTCTGTCTGGACTGTGACTTTCGAGCAGGTAGTTAGGGAGGACCTCACTGAGGAGGTGACATTGGAACAGAGATTGAGACGACGTGAGAGAGAGGCCAGGCAGGCGTCTTGGGGAAATGTTTTCCGGGTAGACGGAAGGAGCTGCTAGTGCAAAGGTCCTGAGGAGGAGGCGGGCTTTGGATTCAAGAAACAGGTCTGGAAGGATCAGCAGGAGCTTGGGAGAGACGCTTGGCCTCTCTGAGCCTTGAGTTCCCTTTATAAAATAGGTCCTGCGAGGGTGATGGTGAGGCTGTGCTTGGCACAGTGCCTGGAATAGTATACCTGAATAACGGTCTCTGCCTGCTTCCTGGAGAACAGGGCTGTTGGGATTAGTAGATGCAGGGTTGGGTATCTGTGACTCTGCCGCCCCCAGCCAAGACGCACAGATACAAAAGGATGTGTGTTTGAAAGGATTCTTACAGTCAGGAAGGCTTTAGGGAACCCCAGTTGAGGGGAGGCAGGAATTTTCTTCCATGACTGCCCCGGACCCTCGGGGAAAACCAGTTTCTGAGAAGGTCCCACACTTCTCATTTCGATGGGAAACTGAGGCACAGGGGAGCCTGGGAAGTATAGCGATTCAGAGACAAGAGATAAGACAGTGTCCAGAGTTGGAGGGGCCAGGTTGAGCCAGCAGGGGCCGGCCCGTCGGGGACCCCGGGCTGCCCCGTCGCGGGGGACTCCCCCACCCCGCCCCCGTCGTGCCTGGGCGGTGATTTCAGAGCCGGCGCGGATTCTATAAATGGCCAAGCTGCAGCCGGCCGGGGGGGCGGGGCCGAGTGACTCAGCGCGTGGCGTCATCGCCGCCCTGGCTGCGTCAGGTCCCGCCCCCGACCGCCCGCCAGGACCGCCAGGGGGCGCCGGCCGCCAGCTGCGGTCTGCACATGCGCATTAGCGACCTTGGCCCGCCGCGAGCCGCTTCGCTTGGGTCGGAGCTCCGAGTCCGCGGGTTCGAATCCCGGGCCCCGCCGCAGTCTCTGGGGGACCTAGCGCAGCCGGCCTCACCTGCGTCTCACTTTCCCCATCTGCCGAGGTGGCATCAGTGTAGGGCTGTCCCAAGAGGATTGAGTTAGTAGATCCTAAGTGCTGGCGACAGACAGTGCGTACACACAGGCGGTGCCAATTGTTAACTTATTTTGCGTATCTTCAACATATCCTTCCAGACCACCAACTTGTCCTTAGTCTCTTTCCTCTTAGCTCAGTGGGTTCTCGGCTGGGGGTAATCAGTCCCCCAGGGGACATGTGGCAGTGTCTGGAAACATTTTTGACATCCCCAGATGGTGGAAGTCAAGGATGCTGCAGAACAGGACAACCCCATAAACTAGGGGCAGGGGCCTGGGTTCAAATCTCACTCAGCCGCTGGCAAGCTGGTTGACACCCGGGAACATGACTCTACAGCCCCGTGCCTCAGTCTACCCATTTGTATAAAGAATGTAGAATAACCATGTCCATTTCATAGGGCTTGGAAAGATAAGGTGAGCTAAGACACGAGACAGGAACAGGGCCTGACATTTGGGCCATCGTAACATTGGCCACATCATAGCATGCCCTTAGCAAGCCCTTAACATGTCATTCACGTAGGGCAGGCCATTGACATGGCCTTGCGATAAGTGGCCCCTCATCTGCCCCGTGGTCCCCGCCCAAATCTGGCGCCTGTTTGCATGTATGTTTTCCAGGCCTGCCTGGCTGGGACGGGAGCATAGGGGAGGTGTCCATGGCCTGGGACCTACTGAGTGAGCCACTCCACACTTCGGGCAGCCCATATATATGGGGGGGTCTTTAGGAGGCTGTCAGGGACAGAACTGGGGTGCCAGAGCCTCAGCAGGCATCATGCAATGGCCTCTGAGCCAGGCACCACACTGAGCATGTCAAAGGGACAAGTTCTTATCCTCACCATACCCCAGACCTCTGTGCCCACATCTGTAAAATGGGCTAAGAATATTAGCCCATTATTCTTAGCCCATTTTACAGATGTGGGCACAGAGGTCTGGGGAAGGGACTTGGAAAGGTTGTAGACCATTTGTGTCAGGTGTTAAATCCGGGACAGGGCCTGGGAAACCTCAAGGCCGGAGAGAGGGGAACTCAGAGCCACCGAGGGATGGCCTCAGGGACGAGACGTGGCCAGAGGCCCGAGGGACAGCAGGGACGAGTGGGGGACAGTGGTCCCTACCCAGCCCACCTCCCCCCCCATCCATGGAATCACCCAGGCCGCCCCCCTAGGTGGAAACAATGACATAATTAGCTTCCAATACCAAGGCCCTGACATCACGAGGGGGGGATGGCTGGGGGGGTGCCCCGCCCCTTGGCAGGCCCCCGCGGCCAATGGGACGGCCCTGGAAGAGGCCCGGGTGCCTCCGGAGCTTCAAAAACGTGTGAGGAGGGAAGAGGGTGCAGAGGGAGCTCCGGCTGCGGCCACGGACCTCGTGCCAGTGCCCCCCGCCGCCCCGTCCCCAGCCCTCTGGTCAGCATGTCTTCTGCTCACTTTAACCGAGGGCCCGCCTACGGGTTGTCCGCCGAGGTCAAGAACAAGGTAGGGCCATGGGGCTCCCAGGCAGGCCCCACACCCTGCCGGCCCCTGCTCTGGGGGTGCCCTGAACCCTCTCCTGCCCCATCCCGTGTGATCTGGAGCCTGAGAGGGGATGGGGGATGGGCGTGGGGGGGACTTCCTCGCTGTCCTAAGCATCCCAGAGCCTTCAGCTCCTGTTTGGGGGATGCGGGGGTGCGAAATAGGGCTTCCCTCCCCCTGCAGGTTAGCCCCAGATAAACAGATCCCCCACCTGATCAGAGTCCTCTGTTAACCCCTTGTGTTCCCGGGAGGGGCATGTGGCACCCACGTGTTGACTTTTTCCCCCACCCCTAGCCCCATAAAGAAATTGGGGAGTGCTTGAGAGCTGGGGGTTCCTGGGAGGTGAGGCCCAAAAAGTGTGGGAGATGATGGGGGAAAGAGGGAGGGGCCAGGCATTATGGCTATGGCAGGGTTTTCCTAATGATGCCACAGTCATCCTGCAGGAGGGTAAACTGAGGCCCAGAGAGGCAAGGCAGGTAGGTAAGGGTCAGGCACCAGGCAGGTGCAGAGCTACGGCCCCAGCCTGGCTCTCCCTACACCAGGAAGGGGTCAGTTCCTCCAGGACAGGGAACTCGAAGTCCCCACCCCACTGGAATCCACCCACGGACGCTGCCAGGGGACCCCATTTGACAGGCAGGAACACTGAGGCTGGGGCCGGCTTTTCCCAGAGTCCCGCAGCGACGGAGCGGGGAGCCGGGATTGGAACGGGGCTGGGGGAGGAAGGGGAGGCCGAGGGCTGGAGAGGGGGGCGGGGGCTCGGGCCGGGAGCCGGATCCCAGCGCCGTCCCCCTCCTCCCCCAGCGCCAGCCGGGGAGCCGCGCACGGAGCCGCCGCGCCATATAAGGCGGCCTCGGGGAGCCCGGCCCGCGGGCCCGCGCTATATAAGGGCCGGTTTGCTTTATAAAGCCGGGCTGCTGGGGAGGGGGGCGCCACGGCCTGGGCCAGGTGAGGGAGCCACCCCCTCGCGCATCCCCCCACTCCCACTCCACTGTCCCCTCCAGGAGAAGGGGCAGCTCGCCCCCACCACTGCCTTCCTCCACTCCCAGGGACCAGGAGCTTGTCTTGGCAGGGCGGAAGGTTCTGGAAAAAGCAAGGAGGGCAAAGTGGGGAGAGGGAAGCCGGGAGAGACGCAGCCCGGGATACTGGGAGCCTGAGACATGGCAGGGGGGAGGCTAGACAGTTGGAGAGATAAGAGGGAGACAAGGATGGAGAGGCAGAGAGGGGAGACAGGACAGCCCCACCCCCGTCAGAGGCGGGGAACCTGCAGTCAGGGACAGAGAGACAGACAGGGACAGAGATGTCAGCACAGTGACCCAACCCAGGGACAGACACGCCACCTGGGGAGATGGGGACATGGACAGGGCCAAGGAAACACAGGGAGCTGGGGGGTGCTGGACCCAGCGGAATGTGGGGGCAGGGAAAGAGAGAAATGGGGACACACGTGGGGTCAGGGGTAAGACAGGGACAAGCCCCTGTCCCCAGCCAGGCAGAGCCCCCGAGAGATGGTGAGACAGTGAGAGCTGGAAGCAGATGTCAGAGCAGCCCCCTTCAAGCCAGTGCTCAGGGACACCTCCTTAGGTGTGTCCCTTCCCTGCCCAAGGCACCCCCTTTTCAGCAGGGGGGAGGAGGGCCAAGGGGATGGAGGAGGCAGGGCCATGGGAAGCTAAGCCCCAAGTTTGGCCTGGAGGGGGAGCCGGGAGGCGTGTCTTGTCCCCCACCCCACCCCCTCGTCCGCATTTTCTGGTGCCAAACCTCAGAATGTCCGGAATGGCCCCCTGGGCAGGTGCCACCTTGGCCCTGGCTCCCAGCCACCCCCCACTCCGCCAAGTCCACCCCGCACCAAAGGGTGCTGGGGCGGAATCGCCTTAGCTGGGAAGGGACCAGGAAGGAGAACAGGCCTGGGGAGCCAGCCCGTGCCCCTTTTTCTGTGCCCCCCACCCCCAGCTGGCCCAGAAGTACGACCCCCAGAGGGAGCACGAGCTGCGAGAGTGGATCGAAGGGGTGACCGGGCGCCGCATTGGCAACAACTTCATGGACGGCCTCAAAGACGGAATCATTCTTTGCGAGTGAGTGGGGCACCCGGGGGCCGGCCCCACCTTGGGCTGCTCCCCCCAGGGCCAGCCCCCACCAGGGCCCCCTCAGCCCCCTGCCAACGGCCACATGCCTGGGACTGGCTGGACGCTTTAGCTCCACTACCTCGAAACAGTTCCTTGATGGCAGATAATCATTGCACCCATTTAACAGATAAGGGCAACTGAGGCTCAACCCAAACAACAGCAGGATCTGAGTCTTAACCATCAGTGGCCAGGGCTGGGCTGGGCCATCTGGGTCCCAGCCAAAAGGCAGTTGTCCCAGGTGCAGGCGGAGTGGGGGTAGGGGGTTGGGGTAACAAAGGGGATGCCTTTGGGACTTGGGTCTCAAAGAGTGCGGAGCCTCCTACCCCCTCATTCATTCATTCACTCGCAGAGCAAGCGTTTCGGGAGCTCCTGCTGGGTGCCGGGCACTGGGCTCTGCAGTGAGGACAGTGACCAGGACCCCTGCTCCCACGAAGCTGTAGTTTTTATTACAGCAAACAGGGACTCGGATAACCACATGTTTGTCTAGTGCGTCGGGTGCTATTGGAGAAAGGTCAGGCACAGGAGCAGGGTGGAGGGCCAGGTTGGGTTCTATGTTTGATAGAATGGTCTAGAAAGGCCTTTTGGAGAAGGTAACGTTTGAGTAGCGCCTTTGATAGAGTGAGGGAGGAGCTGCGAGGATATCTGGGGGTGGGGGAGTCAGACCAGGCAGAAGGACAGCCAGTGCAAAGGCCTTGAGGCGTCCAAGGGTGACCTAGTGAGGGGCTCCTCAACTGAGTCCCAGGATTTCATCCTGAAGGCAAGGGGAGACCACTGGAAGATTCTGTGCTGGCGTGGGGCGGGGGGGCAGCTTGATTTTGTCTTTAGAAGGTCAGTCTGGTTTGTAGGGGACAAGATGGAAGCTGGGGGTTCAGGGGACGGTCATAGACAAGAGACGCCGATGGTCAGTCCAGGGTGGGGATGGAGCGGATGCTGAAGGCAGAGCCCAAGGACTTGCTGAGGGCTTGGATGGGGTGGGGGTGAGAGGAAGGGAAGGGGAGAGTCAGGGCAAGTCCAAGGGCTTGGGTTTGGATGCTCACGCCTATCTGAGATGGGGAGGGTGGGGGAGGAGTGAGTTTTGAGGGGGTGGGTGGGTGCCAGGAGTCTGGAACTGGACAGGTTCTTGGGGAACTGGACTTGAGGGTGAAGCCTGGACTGCGGAGGGAATCTGGGGGAGTCAGTGGCACGTCAGCGGCACCTAAAGCCAAGAGACTGGCTGGACCATCAGAGGGGGAGGGTGTAGATGGAGAGAAGGGGTTGTGTTTGGAGATGTGCAAGAGAAGGGGAGGCTGAGACGGGGCTGCCAGGGGATGTGGGAAACTGGGGAGACTTGGGCGTGATTAGCTAAGGGAACTCTTGGCCTGGGGTCCTGAGTCTAGCTCCCAATGTGGTTTCCCCGTCTCAGTCTTGACGGGGTTGGCGGGAGGGTTTGGGGACTGCGATGCCAAATGTCACGGTGGGTGTCACGCAGCCACGCTGGGGTGGGCACAGGGCCACCTTCCTCACGCCCCGTCCCCCATCCATCTTAGGTTCATCAACAAGCTCCAGCCGGGCTCCGTGAAGAAGGTGAACGAGTCGACCCAAAATTGGCACCAGGTGAGCTGGGACCCCCCTACCTGTTCCACCCCCAGCCCTTCCCAGCTCCTGCCACCTCTGACCGCCACCCGCTCCCCACCAGCTGGAGAACATTGGCAACTTCATCAAGGCCATCACCAAGTATGGGGTGAAGCCCCACGACATCTTCGAGGCCAACGACCTGTTCGAGAATACCAACCACACGCAGGTGCAGTCCACCCTCCTGGCCCTGGCCAGCATGGTGAGTGTCGGGGTGGCTGGGTGCCATGATGGGGGGGGTGGGGTGGGGGAGCGGGCTGGGGGCTGCAAGTCGGGAGTCGTGGTTTCCCAGGGTGACTGTCACAAGGAAGCCACAAGCCAGAAGAAATTAGTGGTCTCCCAGTTCCGGAGGCCGGAAGTCCGAAATCTAGCGTTGGGAGCCCGGGGCGAGCCTCTTCCCGGCTCCTGGTGAAGCCCCCCGGGGTCCCCTCGCCAGCCCCTGCCCTCCTCGCCCTCCCCAGGCCAAGACAAAAGGTAACAAGGTGAATGTGGGGGTGAAGTACGCGGAGAAGCAGGAGAGGAAATTTGAGCCAGGGAAGCTGCGAGAAGGGCGGAATATCATCGGGCTGCAGGTACCGCCCCCTTCCATGCCTGGGCCTCCATCGAGTTCAGGGGAGGGTCGGGGCGGCCGGGAGGGCCCCCCTGCTCCCCACTGGAAGCTTTCGGGGACGGCAGATTTGACATTAATGAAACCCATTGTCAAGTTCTGTGCTGAGCCCATTCTCCACCCAAACACACATCCTCCAGCGTTCCTCGGGGGTCAGCGCTGTTAGCATCGGTACCCTTTGCACAGAAGAGGAAACTGAGGCTGGAAAAATGAGTTCACGGGGAAGTCAGGCCCTGGGGCTCTGAACCATGTCCCGGTCATGTGTGCGCTTGGACGAATGGGGTGGCCCTCTTTCAGGCCTCGGTTTCCCCATCTGTAAGAAGGTGGTGTGGGGTGGATTGTGCTGTGGCCACCTCACATGGATCGGTCGCGACTCCCCTTCTAGATGGGCACCAACAAGTTTGCCAGCCAGCAGGGCATGACGGCCTACGGCACCCGGCGCCACCTCTACGACCCCAAGCTGGGCACGGACCAGCCGCTGGACCAGGCCACCATCAGCCTGCAGATGGGCACCAACAAGGGGGCCAGCCAGGTGCGCGGGGGGCCACGGGGTGGGCTGGTGGGGGTCCCCGGCCCGCAGCCTGATGGATGACCGCCTCCCCATGCCCCCCCCCCAGGCTGGCATGACCGCGCCCGGGACCAAGCGGCAGATCTTCGAGCCGGGGCTGGGGATGGAGCACTGCGACACACTCAACGTGAGCCTCCAGATGGGCAGCAACAAGGGAGCCTCGCAGCGCGGCATGACGGTGTACGGGCTCCCGCGCCAGGTCTACGACCCCAAGTACTGCCTGACGCCCGAGGAGGCCGAGCTGGGCGAGCTGGCCCACAACCACCACCTGCACAACTACTACAACTCGGCCTAGGGCCCCCCAGCCTGCCCCGCCTGTCCCCCCCCCACCCCACCCCCGGGTGGTCGGCCGGCCCCTCCCCCTGCACGGCGACCCCCCCCCCCACCTCCCTGGCACCCGCCCACAGTGGGGTTAAGAGTTTGGGGAGAGCAGGCTGGGAGTGGGGGCCGTGCGGGGCCAACGGGACCTCCTCCTCCTGGCAGCGCTGCAGGGTCCAACGCAGAGCCCCACCCCACCCCAAAGGACACACTGAGCAAGGCTATTCTGGCTGCCCCCGCCCCCCAACTCCCTTCCGGGTGGGTGCCCCCAGGACCAGAAGCTCCCCACCCCCCCACCCCCCCAAGCGAAGCCCCCAGAGCCCAGGCTCGGCCTTGCCCCCACCCCAGTCCCGCAGAGGGAGCCGACTGCACGCCCCGGGTCCAGCGGGCACACGCGGTTTGGTTTGCAGCGCCTCGGCGGTCGTGAACGGTCGTGAACGTGGACGTGGCGGCGCGTGGAGCGAGCACTTTCTTGTTCTATTTCACTGGAGCACAATAAAAGCTGTCGAATCACCGAGGCCTGCGGCGGCTCTGTCTCCAGGTCCGCGTGTCTCCGGCATACAGGCACCCACCTGGCTCAGGCACGCTCTCTCCACACATGTGTGCACTCACACCACCCCGAGATCCACATGTGAAAACCCTCTCACACGCCCACACCTCACGGCCACTTGGCTCAAAGCCGGAGGTGCCCTGTCTCGCTCATACCTGCAAATACGGCACATGCGCACACACACAGACACATACACTCTGTAGTCCTAGGCACACAGTCACACGCAAATCCTCCCACACCCTCTTGCACACCTCGGCAACATGCACCCACACGCCACCCCTGCCCACATCTGCCCACATCCAGGGTCACCCCCGGGCTTGGGGTCGCTGAGGGTGCTGAGGGGCCCAAGCCCTGGCATGGGCTAGACTGGGGTGTAAACCCTGGTGACCTTGGACAAGTCACTTCCATCCCATCTCCACGGGAAAATGGGGATGGTGAGCCTTGTTGTGTCACAGGGAGACGCCAGGGATCCCAGAGGGGGTGATATGCCCAATCCTTAGACCCCTGGTGAAGTCCAGGCACCGGCCAGTGGGAATGGACAAGGGTTGGGGGGTGGGGTCCGGGTAAGCACTTCTACCCTGGGGACAGGCACTTGGGGGGAATTCAGGACACTGTCCCTTCACCACTGGCACAGAGCGGCCAAGCAGCACGGGGCACGGCTTCCGAGACCGGCTCACCCTCAGCCCCTTTTGAAGGGCTGAGCCCCAGGTCTGGCCCGTGGGCCGGGGCCCTGGAGAGTCTGGGGGCAGGGCGCCAACCTCCTGTGTGTCAGAGGGGACCTGGGACTGGGGATGGTTGTCCCTCTGCCTGAAAGCGTTCTGCAGCAAGGGTGCGGCGACATGGAGGGGCAACGAGTGGCCATCTCCCCCGCCCTCCCCAGGGCAGGGGCCGGGACAAGAGGACCTGCAGAGACAGACGCCAGAAGACAGGCCCGTACTGAGGCAGGCGGCCTCCCGGGCCTCGTAAACGGGATTCCAGGCGCACTTGGCCCGGCTGCCGCACATCCCGCTCCCCAGAGCTGGCGCGAAGGACCCATGCCTGGCCCAGGGCCCTGCTCTTCGGGAAAACAGCACCATATTAGCACTCGGCCTGGGAGGCTGGGGTGGGCGGGTGGCAGGGAGGGCCCAGGGTACCGGAGGAACGAACCCCCTTTCCGCTGCCCCATCCTGGGGTGTTCCCCTCCCCGACCTGGGCCCTTGCCCATCCGATGGCTCCTGCCAGAGCCAGGGGACCTTTCCTGGGACATTGGAGGAGATGGGAGCTCTAGAGAGGGGCACGCCAGGGCAGGGTGGGCCCCAGGGACACTCACCAGCCCAATGGCCCAGTCTGGTGGTTAGGGCTTCCAGGCCAGCCCAGCATCTTCCTCAGCCCTGCCCTCAGCGTGTAACCTTACTGTGCATGGTCTAGAAGCTTCCCACCTTCTCATGTCAACCTTAGTGTGTCCTGGGAAAAAGTTCTCTCATCGTTCCCTCTACCCATAGGGATGCCGAAGAAAAGGTCATCTGCTGCCCAGGCTCAAAGTCCAGGTTGGGGAGCTGGACCCCGTCACCTCTGAGGCCCCCTATGGGCACTGTGTGACCCTGGCCCCCACCCTCAACCTCCCAACTCTTCATCACCCTCCAAAAGGCATCCAAACCCCTTCCACAGCCGTCACCCTTCTCTAGCCCGTGCCCCTTCCCCATCACTTCAGCCCCCCTTTGCCCACCTCCAGGCCGGTCAGTGGACTGCTCCCCTCAGCCAAACCCTCCCCTCCTCCCCTTCGCCTGGCTCCCTGGGCTGCTTTCTGGGACCAGGGACCTCCCTCTCTGGCCTCAGTTTCCTCAACTGCAAGCCTGGGACATAGGGTTACATGGGCAAACCCTGAAAACAGTGTCTGACCTCAAGTGCTACCCCATTCAGGGTGCCTCTTCCAGGAAGCCTTCCCTGACCACCTGGCTCTTTCCCACCTCCCCCCTTCCCTGTGACTCAGTACATATGTGGCCACATGTCCAGGTTCATTAGTGTCCCAAGCACTCAACCCTGCCTGTTTCACCCTGAATGCTTGTTGAGTGAATAAAACATTGGACAGTTCGAAGGACTGAGCAAATCCCATCTCCCAGGGACTGCTGGGCAGCCTTCCAAAGGCCTCAGCCTCGGAGATCCCCTGCCTCCCCACACCAAGTTCCGGGTGCTTGGGCAGACGAAGAAATCACAGACAAACAGGAGTCTGCACTGGCTGCTTTATTGAAGGGCTTATGACTGTCAACTGTCCCCAGCCCAGCCCCTACCCCCTCAATAAAAGCAACTCCACCTGACACGAGGCCTCCAGTTAACACAGGTGTGCCAAACCCCGACTAGGGCCCAGCCGTGAGGCCTGGGGTATGCAGCTTTGACTCCTGGCCACAGGCATTGGAAGGCAGGGAAGGAGGGCGGAAAGTCCAGTTAAAATACATGAGGTGCTGGTGAGGAGAGGCTGGGCCTGCTCTTGCTCAGGGGCATCTGGAAACTGGTTCCAGGGGGGTCCAGGCCCCAAAGCCAAGGAGGGCCAGGGACTGGAAGAGGGGAGCAAGTCAAAGGCTTTCACAGCCAACCGGGCCAGTTTAACCCCTCAGTCCGGAAAGCTCTGAACTGCACCCCAGTCTGCAGCACGCACAAAGTAACAGCTCCTCCAGCCTCCCACTCACACGGCACCTACTTCCCATTCAAACCAGGAGGGCTGGCACAGCCCTGGACCCACACCCTGGACCCCTGCCTGGAATGTCTCTGGTTTGGTACCCAGCTCCGTGGTGGGCGGGGCAGACAAGGGGGTGGGTCTTCTGTGTTGCTACTGGTTGGCTGCCTCACAGGCGTCTATCCAATCGCTGTACACATCCACTGGTTCTGACAGATCTGAGCCGCTGAGGTCAAGGGCATCTGCTGGCATGGGATCCCTTCCCTGCACCCCCCGCTACCCTGCATCTTTCACCCTGTGCAGGTCAGAGCAGTAACCGCGGGCAGGGCAGCCCCGACCATGCCGTCCCACCCCTCCCTGGGAAGAGCCTGCTTTTCCAAGGATACAGGTGATGGGTGTCTGGAATTCCTCAAGGCACACGGTACAGGAGATGACTCCGGTGTTGCGGGCTCGGTCCCTAAAATGTGGGGAGGGGAAGTAGGTGATGAGTGGAGGCCTGCGGGTAATGCCCCCCGCCACCCAACCAGGAGGCAGGGGGCAGACTCCAGACAGAGTGGAGGACAGGGGGCCGCCTCCCCACTGAGGCGGGCCCGGGAGACCTGGGCGTCCCACTCACATTTTCACGTCACAGGACTTCTCGTGGTTACAGAAGGGACAGGTAAACTGGGTTTCCAGGGTGCCCGTCATCTTCTTCTTGGGGGGTGGCTTCCGTTTTGACTTGCGGCGCCCCATGTCCCCAGGAGGGTGGACCTGGACCTGTTGCGGGAGCGGGGGGGGGCAAAAGTCAGCGACTGGGGGACCCACACAGTCCCCTAGCCTCGTGCTCTGGGAATAGGCCGGGAAGGAAGCCTGGCAGCGGGCCCTGGGGGAGGAGGGCTTCTCCGACAGCGCTGGGTCCCAGCCTCCAAGGGACGAGGCGCCCAGTCCCCAGGCAGATGGGTGATTTTAGCACAGTCTGGGCAGAGGGGGTGAAAGCAGGTGCTTGGGTGTCCTGGGTTCCAATCCTGGCTCCCCCATTTACTGTGTGACCCTGGGGACAGGTGACTTCAAGTTCTCTGGGCCTCTGTTTTGTCTGTAAATTAGAGATGCTGCTGCTCTTTCAAGAAGGGCCTTGTGAGGCTGGCAAACGTGGAGGCAAGCAGAGTGCTCAGCCCAGGGCCGGGCCCACTCACGCCTGTGTTCTTGTGAGGACAACACAAATAGGGCAAGGTAGAGTCCAAGTGCTCAGGAGCCAAAGATTTTGTTCTGGCTACTCCTGTTGTAGGGGATGTGAGGGAGCCCCAGACGGGCCCACTGGGCTCCCTCTCCCCAGGCAGAGAAGTAGGGACAAGCATTTGGAGTAGAGGAACACTAGGGGCTGAGGTTCAGGAGTGTGTGTCTGGTGACCACACAGATGGGGACAGCAGGAGGCTAAAGAGGGAGCAGGGACAGGTAGGAGGGGTTCAAAAGTTCAGAAGGATCCTGGAGGCCATGGAGAATGAAAGGATGAAACCTTTCTTTAAGGGACTGAGGCATATAGGTCAAAGGGCTGGAGGAAGCTGGAGTCAGAACTTCGACAGGACGGGTGGAGAGAGGACAGGAGGCAAGAGACCGTAGAGACACATGGACCAGGCAGGTGAATGAGGTGAAATAATAGTCCTGGATGACACCCAGGTGGCAGACGGAGCTGGCGGGGAGAGGCAGAAGGTGGCCTTATTCTCTGGTTTGCAAAAGAGGAAGAACAGGGGGCTGGGGACAATGATGCATTTCTGGTGCCAGAGGGACGTCCAAGGACAGAAGTCCTGGACGCAGCTGGTGGGGAGGCAGCAACAGCTCCCACTGAGTGCCTCTCCCACGCCAGGCACAGTGCCCTGGGATCTGCCTATCACTGACCCTTCCAATCAGTCCCCCAACCTTCTCCCCACGGTTTCGGTATCGTTCCTCCATGACAGGCAAGATGAGAGCCTGCCAGGGTCTTCCAGAATAAAGACCAGATTTTGTTCAACTTTCTTGATCATGGTCTATGTAACAACACCCCTCTTTTAACTGAGGGGGGCGTCCAACTCACTAAGTCAAAAGAAGCAATCCACTGCTGGAGAGAACATCCTCAAGCCCCCAGGACGATCCGCTTGGCCTCCCCCCAGTCCCCTGCTCTAGAAGGATGCCTGTTGCTGTTCATTTGTGCCCTGGATCCCATGCCCTCTCCTGCCTGCAACATCATGTTGCAGCATCTCTCTAGGATCATAACAAATGCATTCACTATTACCTCTTTCTTCATTTAAAAAAAAAACACCCTCTTGACTCTCTTCCAGATATCGCCTGGTTTTTCTGCTGCCTTTTCTAGTATAGAGCTGTCCATGCTGTGTGCTATCTGTGTTCTTTCCCATTCTCTCTCCAAGCCCCGCCACCTGTTCAGGGACACCAACCCCAATGGGCCGACCTCCTCCTCAAGTGACCTTTTCTCCTCCCTCCCCAGGCAGCTCTTAGGACCCCATGTTCTCTTGGTCCTGCCTCACTGTGGCTCCTTCCAGTCTACTCTGCTACTGCTTCTTCCTCACACAAGTCTGTAGCCCCTCTTGCCTCTCTCTGTCTGTACTCGCCCCTGTGGATCTTTCCTGCTCTCAGGGCTTCAGGTGATTCCGCTACACTGAGGACTCCCAGCTTTGGTTGCTGTGTCTCCCTGAACTGCAGATTTGTCCACCTACCTGCCTTGGCCACACTCCCAACTTCATGTCTAAAAAATCAAGCTCTGGAGAACTCAACCTGCTCTCCCACTGTCTTCCCCAGCTTAGCTACAAGCAACCCCATCTTTCCAGGCTGTAGTGAGGTGAACAGCGCCCCCCTCCCCGAAATGCAGTCACCTGGAACCTCAGAATATGACCTTCTATCCTGATAGAAGGTCTTTGAAGATGTAATTAAAGTAAGGATTGAGATGTGATCATCTTGAATTATGGTGGGGCCCTAAATCTAAGGAGAGAGCCCTTATAAATGAAAAAAAACATCATGTAAAGACGGAGGCAGAGATTGAAGTGATGCCACCACAGGCCAAGGAGCACCAAGGACTGCTAGCAGAAGCAAGGAGAGAGGCATGGGATGGTTTCTCCTACACAGCCTCCAGAAGGAACCCACCCTGCTGACACCCAGACTTCAGACTTCTTGTCTCCTGAACTGTAAGCGGATAAATGTATGTTTTAAGCCACCCCAGTTGGTGGTAATTGGTTATACAGTCCCAGGAAATTAGGACACAGGTGCTCTAGCCAAAAGCCTTGGATTCATCCTTCATTGCTTTCTCTCACACCCCCTACCTAATCCAGACCCTGCAGCTGTATCGATAAAATACACCCAGAATCTGACAACTTCTCACCTCCATGGACAGCACCCTGGTCCCAGACACAGTCATCTCTGGCTCGGATGATCACAACAGCCTCCTCGCTGGCCTCCCTGCATCCCCATCCACCGCCCTCTAAATGTAATTCAACAAGATGGACATCTTTGTCTTCTTTGTTCACTACCATATCCCCAGAGCCTAAAATCCCTCCTGGCACAGAGCTGGTACTCAACATGTTATTTACTGAATGAATGAATGAACAAATGCCAGGCCCCATGCTAAACTACAGCAACGCTGCAATAAACAAGGCAAGCAAAGTGGAACTTATATTCTAGTGGAGACAGATTTTTTACCAGTAAAATAATAAACCAGATTCATTTCAAATAATTGGTAAGTGCCTCAAGGTCAGTAAAACACATTAGTGAAGGCTTCTGGAGTGGGGCTATTTCAGCAAGGAGGTGGGGTGAGAGGGAAGGACCCTTAGGGTACCTGTCATTTGAGGCCTAAATGATGGGAGAAGACAGCGGTGCAAGGTGATCCAGGCAGAGGGAATGGCAAGTGCAAAGGCCCCACAGCAAGACAAACTTCCTTGAGAAATAAAGAGTGGCATGGCTGAAGCTCAGTGAGCAATGGGGGAAAGGGTATGGGATGCGACAAAAGAGGAAAGCAGCTGCAGGAACCCAAAAAACCCTGCAGGCTGATCCTTACTGTTTGTTGTTCTTGTTGTTTGTTCCCAAAACCTGGTCGTAGGACCCCTCCAACAGAATCAACTGGGGATGCTCAAAAAATGCTGATTTCTGAGCCTAACCCCAGATCTCGCTCTATTAGAGTGTCAGTTCTGTGGGGTGGGGACTTGGTTCTGTTTCGTCCATTGCTGAATTCCCAACACGCAGATAAATTAAGCCAACACACAGGTAGATTAAGCGCTCAAAAACTACTTGTTGAATGAAAAAATAAGTCTGGTGAATCACAGTCTACGGGGATGGAAACCTGAATCTCCTTATTTAAGCCAATGACAGTCCCTCCGTCCTGCCCCGCCCCGTCCCGTCCCAGGAAAGGGGTTTGGCCTGTCTTTCTGTTGCGAAGTAGGCCGAGGCGCGCCAAAGGGGGCTGGAAGACAGGTAGGCCCCCAACCCCGCCGTGTCCCAAGGGGCGGCGGGGGAGCGGTCCCTCCGGACTCACCGGGACTTCGGCGTCGCCTCCTGACGGCCGCCCGCAGGAGCCAGGCTCCCGAGAAGCCGCGCCTACCGGGTTGGGGCCCGGGGGAGTTAAGCTCCCCGACGGGCTGTCCCCCAGGTCCGGGGCCTCCGCCACCCCCGCCAGGACCCCGTGAGCACTCCCGAATAAAAGAGAACCGGCCCGACCTCAACGCCAGGGATCGCGACCATTACCTACAGTTGCGTTCCCTCGTTGCGAATGCTCCGCTCACCCGGGAGACGGCAACTTCCGGTTCCTGGCGGAGGCGGAAACCCGGGTCCTTTCAGGTCCCGCCCACCCCTGGCTCACAGGCCCCGCCTCCTTCACCAGGTTCTGTGTGCGCACGCGTGCACACATTCCGGGCCAGGCGGCGGGGTCGCGGTGCGCCTGCGCGGAAGCCCTCATTTATTTAATTATCCCCGAGCACGTGACTGCCGCTTCCGGTCAGTTTCCAGGAATACGGGTTCCAGCGTCTCAGAGGCGATGGGCTCTGGCCGTACCAGCGCTGGAAAGGTGGCCTCGCCCTCGGCTACAGCACCTTCACGGGTGCTGTTTTCTAAGTTCAAGCTCCAGCCCCTCGCAACCCACCTGAGTTTCTCTGCCTCCGACACTTAATTCTAAGCAGAGAGACGATGTTTGGGTTCTGGTTTAAGATGCCCGCTTCAGCTGCTGGGTGGACAATAGATGGTAGGAGGAAGCTGGGAGGCCCGTTGGAAAGGCACACAGTAGTTCGGTAAGAGATAGTGTTAGAATTAATGGAGGCGGACAGAAGCCTACTTATCTAGAAGTCTAGAAATGGAGCCAGTCCTTGTTTTTGGAGCTAGGGCGGAGGAGTGGGGGAACAAGGCCCCATAATTTAGTAAAGATGATGGTATGTTACTCAGAATTCTTTAGGAAACAGAACTGATAGGAAATACTGTAAATACTCAGAACTGAAAGTTTTATAAAAGTTGTCTCACGTGAATGTGGATGCACAGGTCCCAATTCTGTAGGGTAGACTGCAAGCTGGGAACTCAGAGGAAGGCTTTTGATGAACTCTCCAGGGGAAGCTAGCTCTCTTCTGACTGCTGGAATTTTAAAGCCTTTAAATGATAGGATGAGACATCTCTCTTTGTTGAAGTTAATCCTCTCAGTTGACTTTAGATATAATCAGGCATAAATGCAATCAAATCACTGATGATTTAAGTCCAGGAAATGTCCTTCCTTGACCAAACAACTAGACACCAAAACCTGGCCACCTTGACACATGAACCTACCTGTCACAGATGGATATAAACATAAACAATTAATTGCTACACATTTAGATACGGCAGAGAAGTGGTGCATAAGTCTCTGAGAACATATGATGGGGGCAGGCGGGGGGCGTTTCAAAAGTTTCCCCGTTGGGCTCATGCTCTGATTGGAATTTGAAGCCTGAGTAGAAGTTAAATAGCCAAAGGTAGTGCCCCTAAAACTTCCAGTGGAGTGAAGGGAAGAGGGGTGTCAAGAATGACTCCTAATGTCCTCAAGTTCCTGTGTGCTCCTGCCTTACTCAGATGAGGAAGCGTAGGAGAGAGGATTTGGAGGGGGAAGTCAAGAGTTGTGTTTTGCCCGTGATAAATTGGAGAAAGACAAAGGGGGGTGTGGAGCAGGCCATTAGGAATGGAAGTCTGGGGCTCAGGAGAGAGATCCAGGTGGAATTTTGAATCATTAGCTGTGGAAGTTACTTGACGTCTTGGGGGCAGAAACCTCGCCTGGTTTCAGGGGTGAGGAGCAAAGTATAGCAAAAGAGGAGGGCTAAGAGAGAGACCAGGGATTTTCTAGCCCCAGAAGTTGGTAAGAGGAGGATCCAGCAAGTAACTAGTTAATGCCAGTGAAAGAGGAGGAGAAAGAGGTGGGTGACCTGTCCTGGAAACCTCCAAAAGGTGTTTCAACATGGGAAGAGTGGTCGGCTGTGTGAAGTGTTGGTCGAGAGATTGAGGAAGATAGGAAAGAGGGTTGATTGTTGACTCTGGCAAGTACTTGGTCACTGGTCACTTTGGGAAGGGGTGCTTCATTGGAGTGTTCAGAAAAATAGTTTGTAATGAAATGTATTTCAAATATAGTTCACTGTTCAGATACTGGGGTCCTGCAATATCAATTGACCTATCTCCATGGTTTCCCCTAGGGGGCAGTGTTACCCTTGTTGGACAACTGCCCTTGGGTAGCATCCTTTCTCCTGAAGTACACACAGAATGGGTTTACACTCTAAACTTTACCCTGCAGCTTGCTATTCCCGCTTAATGATCAACCCACACATGTATAATGCTTGTTTTTAGTAGCTACAGAATCCGTGGTGCAACTCTGCCATAGCATATTCAACCATTATCCTTCTGATGGACAATTCCAGGCGCTTTCTGATTTTTGCCATTGCAAGGATGCAATAACAAATTTTGGACCAATATCCTAAAGATTGCATCTTTTATCATGAAGGGTAGATTTCCAAAAATAGCATTTCTGGGTTACAGGCTGTATATATTTTTCTTTTTGCTTATGATTGCAAGGTTAATTTTATTTTTCTCTCCTTCCTTATTTCCTTCCTTCTTCCCTTCCTCCCTCTTTCCCTTCCTCCCGCCTTACCTCCCTTTCTTCCTTTCTCTTTTATTTCCTTCTTCTCCTTCCTCCCTCCCTTTCTCATTTCCCTCCTTCCTCCTTCCCTCCCTCTCTCTTCCCGCCTTCCTTCTTTTCTTTCTTTCGCAGCTTTATTGAGGTAACATTAAGTATAAACACGTATTTCATTTTTTGACCTGCATATAGCCATGAAACCATCACCACAATCAAGATAGTTAATATATCCATCACCCCAAGAAGGCTCCTTGTGCTCTTTTGTAGGCAACTCCTTCCCCCACCCCCCAGCCCCGATGTGGCACCCACTGGTCTGTTTTCGGTCCCTAAAGCTTTATATTTTTCAGAAAATCATTTAAATGGAATTGTGTAATATGTGAGCTTTCGAGTTTGACTTCTTCCACTCAGCACACTACTATGTTTGAGTCTCATCAGTGTCATTGTGTCAGTAATCTGTTCCTTTTTTATTTTTTTATCATTTAAAAAATTTTTTTAAACATAACATACAAACACAAACATTTTTACCATATTATCATTCCATTCTTGGTATATAATCAGTAGCTCACAGTATCATCACATAGTTGTAATTCATGACCATGATCATTTCTTAGAACATTTGCATCAATTCAGAGAAAGAAATAAGAAAAAAGAAAAAAAGTCATACATACCATACCCCTTACCTCTCCCTCTTATTGACTGCTAGTATTTCTATCTATCCAGTATGTTTTAGCCTTTGTCTCCCCTATTTTTTTCCTATACCCCTTACCACTCCCTTTCATTGTCACTAGCATTTCAATCTACTACATTTATTTTAACATTTGTTCCCCCTATTATTTATTTATTTTTAATCCATATGTTTTACTCATCTGTTCATACCAGAGATAAAAAGGAGCATCAGACACAAGGTTTTCACAATCACACAGTCACATTGCGAAAACTATTTCATTATACAATCATCTTCAAATATTCCCTTTTTAAAAATTTTTTTTAATTGTAGAATATAACATATATACAACAAAGGAATAATTTTCAAAGTACACTTTTAAAGTAACTACAGAACAGATATCAAAATTTGGTATCGGTTACCACTCCACATTTTCAGGCTTTTCATTCTAGCTGTTCCAAAACACTGGAAGGTTGGAAGGTAAAAGAAATATCATTATAGTGATTCAGCAGTCAGACTTGTTTGTTTAATCCCAAGTCCTCTGTTATAACTCCTCCTACTCCTTTGAGCCTACTCCCAGTCTTTAGGGGTCTTTGGGCAATACCCATTCTAACTTTCTCATTTGAAAAGGGGTGTCAAATGAGAAAGTTAGAATGTCAAACTAATTCTGTCCCCCATCCTAATATAGGATGGGGGACAGAATTAGTTTGTATTCTTGGAGAGGCTGCGCCTTCTGGGTTTCAGGACTTATTTGGCCTATCAAGTCTCCAGAGGTTTCAGGAAAGTCAACTTAGTACATGAAACTTTTGTAGAGTCTCATTTAGAGTCCTTCATGTTCTTTGGGGTTAATGAGAATGAGGGGGGATGGGAAACCATGGCAATTAGCAATATCTAGCGGAAGCTCACACGAGAGGAGCCTCCAGAATAGCCTCGTGACTCCATTTGAAGTCTCTTAGCCGCTAATACATTATTTTGTTACATTTCTTTTCCCCCTTTTGGTCAGAAATGCATTGTCAACCCCTCAGGGCCAGGGCCAGGGCCAGGCTCATCCCTTGTCGACAAGTCTCATGTTACCAGGGAGACTTTCACCCCTGGATGTCGTGTCCCATGTTATGGGGAGGGCAGTGATTTTCCTTGCAGAGTTGGGCTTAGGGAGAGAGAAAGGCCACATCTGAGTAACAAAGAGGTTTCCTGGAAGCAACTGTTAGGCATAATATAGGTAGCCTTAGCTAATCTGTTCCTTTTTATTATTCCACTGTATGTATAAATCAGTTTGTTCATCCTTCCAACTCTTGATGGGCATTTGGGTTGTTTCCAGTTTGGAAATTATTGGCAGTTATGAGTAGAGTTCCAATGAGCCATCTCATTCAGATCTTCATTCATTTTCATCTTCTACTGTGTTTTATTTTTATGCTGAAATAGTTGATCCCTTTGAAATTTATGTTTGTCTACGGTCTGAAGTACAGCTTAGCCTTTGCCTTCTTTTGGGCAAATCAACAAGGCAAAGACCATCCCCTTTGCCATGAAATCATAACGCCCCTGTCAACAGACGCTGCATTCTTGCCTGTTCCTGAATTTGTTTCTGGATTGCCTCTTGTCCCACCAGACTCTCCATGTTTTCCCAAGCCGATGCCACGCTGTTTTGATGACAGTGAATCTTGCTGTTTGGTAAGGCAGCCCTCATGCTCCTTCTCCTTCACGGCTCTTCACCTTGGGTGTGACCCTTGCTTCCCGGGGGCTGGCCTGGTAGCTGCAAGTCCGTGCTGGTGCCTGTCCCAGGACCTGCTGGGAGGAGCGGAGGAGGGAGAGGAGGAGCGCTGTTTTAGACAAGCCGGTGTCCCAGGGAGAGAGCTGTGGATATGAATTTGGGGGCACAGCGGGGCACGTCCATGTCAGCGATGGTTGCAGTTGGGTGTGATTGCTCAGGAAAGGTGAGAAGAGATGAGACCTTGCAACAGGCCACAACGCACTCTGCCATCTGGTCCTTGCAGTTTAGAAGGCATCTGTGCCCTGGCTAGTGTCCCCACAGCTGGACGGCTGCTTCCTGGGGGCGAATACGCGCCCTGCCCTAATCCTTTTCGTGCTCCTGCAGTTCCCAGCTGCCTGGCTGGAAACTTCGGTCCTTGGTGCTTGGTAGAAGCCCTCGGCTGGTGGGGAGGAGGGGGCCCCCATCCTGCCACTCACTCCCCGGGTGACCTTACATGCGTCACTTCTCCTTTCTGAGCTCTGGGTCCCTCTGCTGTGAATGGGAACATCGGGCTAAGGCACCTCTGATTCAGACCCCTGCTTGCCCGGAGTCTCTGAGTCAGAGGGAAGAGAGAAGGCAGCTTGGTCGCCGAGGGTAAGGCCGCAGGGCTGACACTTCCCAGACGGCACCTTACTTAACCCCTTTGAGCATCTGTGATGTTCTCCTCCGAGAAGTGGTGAGAATTCGGTCCCAGCCTCACAGGGATGATTTTAACTTGCAGAGCTTGCCTCCTAGTAATTGCCTGGAAAATATCAGCTGGAATGAACCCAGAGCCGGCATTTTGATAAGACTACTTTGTCTCATTATAAGGGTAACACATGCACCGTGTGACAAATTCGATGACATTTATAAAGTAACAAATGGAAGGTGCCACTTCCAGGTCCCTCTCCCCAGAGGTGACCTCAGCTACATTTTTGTTCATGTGGCCAATTTCCTGTCAGTTGGCTGGGTCAGGAGCTGGAGCCAAACAGCTGGGTCCCTGCCCTGTCGCAGCTGAAGTGGCAGTTGAGGGACAGTTTCTGTGAATTGCCTCGTGCCGGCTGGCCGGCTGTGGGTGGGTGTTACTCAACCTTCCCTAGAGGGGAACTGGGTCCCCTGCAGCCTTCAGCTCAGGGCAGTCACTCTGCTTTCAGAACTCATCGTGCAGCAATAATTCTGCTTCTAGGTTTCCCACGTGTGAACTTGCATGGATGTACAAAGAGCATGGGTCCAGACACCTCTGTGGCTGCGAAAGATTGGAAAAGACCTCAACAGGTACCAGCAAGGAACTGGTGACGTAGGCTGTCCAAAAAGAAGGCAGCTCTCCTCCTGGGAATTTTGTGTGTGTGTGTATGCTGTATGGTAGGGTCACATTTCCTTATTTGTCCATGTGAGTAGCCCGTTATTGCAGCACCAGTTGTTGAATTTTTGCTTGTTTGTTTTTGGGGAAGTGTATGGACTGGGATTCAAACCTGGGTCGCCCACATGACAGGTGAGAATTCTGCCACTGAATTACCTGTGCATCCTCTGTGCTTGGGAGTTTTTCCTGCTTATGTGGTAAATGCATTCTGCACACATAGGGAGGTCCAGGGTTATTTATTGCCGCATTGTGTGAGCAGAGCAAAGGTATTGGAATGAACGTAGGGGTGTTGGTTTGAAGCTGTAAGTACCCCAGAAAAGATCATGTTCTTTTAATCCATCTCGGTAGTGTAGATCTACTGTAGATGGGACCTTTTGATTAGATTACTTCAATTGTTATGTAACCCACCTCATTCAAGGTGGGTCTTAAGCCTCCTGCTGGAGTCCTTTATAGGAGGCTAACACACAGAACAAAGCCCCAGAGAAGCTCAGGGAGGAAGCCACCAAATCCAGATGCAGAAAGCAACAAAACCCGAGAGAGAAGGGCCAGCAGATGCTGCCATGTGCCTTCCCGTGTGTGAGAGTTCGGAGCACCAGCAGCCTTTCTGCAGGAAGGAGGTCTCCTCCTGTAGACGCGTCGATTTGGACATTTTCACAGCCTACGAAGTGTAAGCTTGTAAGTTAGTAAATCCCCATTGCAAATGTCAGCCCAATATACCATATATTGCTTTTCCTCAGCTTTTGCAAACCAAAAGACTAGGCGAGACTTAGTGGGTGGCTGGTTGGATGGACGGGGTCTTTGGCCATAATAGGGTCTTTGCAGTCACAGAAAGAGCCCAGATGCACTCCTGAGGGCTGGCAAGTGCCAAGTCCCACTCTAGGGTACAAGAAGCTGAAACAGCAAGATGCAAAGAGAACCTTTTGGGAGACAGAAATGTTCTCTAATTCCATTTTTTTTAATTAAAAAAATTTTTTTTTAGTTCCATATCTTGATCATGATGACAGCTGTATACATTTGGCAAAACTCACCTAACTGTATACTTACAATGTGGCTGTTGTACCTCAACAGAGTTGATTTAAAAAAAAAAACAAGGTTAATTAGCAGCACTGAACCTTATATCTGAATGTGATTAAAAGGGGAAAACTAAATTGTAAAGATGGTTACAGAATAAAATTGTTTTAAAGCTTATGGCACTACAAACAGTGAACCGTAAGTTAAACCATGGACTGTAGTTAATAGTTCAATTATAAAAAATGTTCAGTCATCAACAAATGTGGCACACCAATGCAAGGTGTTAATAAAGGGGTGGCGTATGGGAACCCTGTATTTTATGCATGATGCTCCTGCGAACCCACAACTTCTCTAATAAAGGAAAAAAAGCAAGGTGAGTTGCATGCCTGTTACTGCAATAAAAAGCTTCATATATATGTAAAGATGGGGTTCAGATGCAAAAAAGAAAAAAAAGGAAGGTGTACATCAGTGGGAAAGAAAGGGAGAAAAACGGTCACATTTGCTTTTATTTTCACATAGAAATACAGGAAGGAGACTCAGGACATTAATTAAAAATTATTTTCTTTTGGGACAAAGGGAGGAAGTAGGGTGAAATGGGACAGGGAGGGTGGGAGATGTTTCATCTTTCTATGAACTGTAGATTTTGGAACCATCCAAACGTATTTACTGATTCCGCATACGAATGAACAAAAATGCACGTTCTGATATGAAAAAAATCCCAACAGTTGTGTGGTGAAGTATAAAGAGCCAGGCGGAAGTACATGGAGATTGCATTGCTTTGGTGTGTAAAGGGGGATGATTTTTGATTATAGAGCCATCGACGATGGAAGGAGACAAAATGATATGCTGGCTGCCCTTTGGAAGGCAGGGGGACAGTGTGGGCTGCAGACCTGGCCTGCGAGAGAGACTTGCTTTGTGTTGGACCCTCCTGGGGTTGGTGGGGGATGCAGATTATAAAACCAAACAGCGAGAGGAGAAGAGATAGCTCCTGGCACAATTTGGTGCTGGCAACTTTATTTTTTTAAATTTTTATTATGGAATGGCAGTGACAGAAGGAAGCTTGATTCAGAAGGAAGCTTCCCTCTCTGCTCCCCCCACTGCCCGGAACTTAGGTGTGCCTCCCTGAGGCTCCCCCTTGTCTGTGTCTCTCTCACATAAGTGGGGTGTCTGTGACACAAGGGCCACGTGGCACCGGGGGGCCTGCACTGCGGACCCCCTTTCTGGCACTGCCCCCAGCCCCCGCCCCCTGCCCAAGGGACCCGAAGGAAAGCTGTGCCCTGTGGCCAGGAGTCCCGGGCTGGGCAGACCACTGCACCCGGGGCCTGGGAGTAGCTCAGGGTCTGGCCCTCCTGGGCAGCCTGGCCTTGAAGAGGGACTTGCCCGAGGCCTCGATGTAAGTGACAGCCATCTCCTTGGGGCCCACCTCCACGTGGGCAAAGCCGCCCAGAGAGTCCTCGGCGCCGTAGTGGAAGCGCAGGTAGCCGGCGGGGACCTTGCGCTGGTGCTGTGTGGAGGGGTCCATGAAGTTCCCGGCCCCGCTCAGCACGTAACCCACGCCGTTTTCGTCCTGAAGGTACTGCAGCAGGGGACAGGGGACACGGCGTCGGTGGAGCCACCAGCCTGCCCACGGGGCTCAGTAGCCATCCAACCTGGGGGCCAGGGACAGGTCCCTCTCCCCCCATGGTCACCCCTTGGGGCAGGGTGCGTAACCCCTCTGTGCCTCAGTTTCCCCGCCTATAGGAGTGCACAAATGGTTCCTTCTTTACAGGTAGAGCCCAAAATCGGCAATTGGGAACTAGCAGCTCTTATCATGATTGGGGTGGGGTGGGGGTGGGGATTTTTCCCTAGGAAGAGTTTGAGGGCGAGTGGGGTCATGGAAAGCCCCACCCCTGCCCCATCTCCCCCCCTCTGCCCCCCCCCCCACTGGCAGCTCACCTGCAGGTTGTGGTCGTGACCGCACAGGTAGGCGGTGACCCCATAGGTGGCCAGCAGCGGCTGCAGCTGCTTGACCAGGCAGTGCGTGGGGCCGTGCTCGGCCACCGACCACACAGGGTAGTGACCGGCCACCAGCACGTAATCCTCCCGGGCCGCCGCCAGCTGCTTCTTGAGCCAGGCCAGCTGGGTGCGGGCCAGACCCAGGTCGCGGGGCCCCCGGGGCTGCTGGCTGGTGAAGTCGTCCGAGTTGCCACACAGGGTCACCGTGTCCAGCATGAAAATGGCCACGGAAACGTTGGTCCGTGGGACCTTGAAGCGTAGGCGGTAGAAAGGGCTGGGGAAGTTCCTGCAGAGGGGGTGGGGGAGTGGGGGGTGGGAGAGAAGCCGTGGGCGGATGTGTGGGGCAGAGAAGCTGGGGGTCGGGGTGGGGTTGTGGGGCCCCCTGGTCCACCCAGGGTGCAGCAGGGCCAGCCCGGGCTCACCAGCGCTTGGAGATCTTGGAGTAAGCGATCTGCGCAGAGACGTTGCCGAGGTGGTCGTGGTTGCCGGCCAGCACGTACCAGGGGATGTTGCGAAGGGAGCGGGCGGAGAAGACATCCTCAAAGGTTTCCTGCAGCAGGGAGAAAGGCCACCCAGGCCCCGGGCTCAGGGAGCTGCCCCTGCTGTGGTCCCCTCCACCGGCCATGCCCAAGGGCACGTGGGAGCCATCCAGTGTTCCAGGCACCTCCCTGCAGGTGGACCCCGCCCACCTCCGCCCTACTCCCTGCCCCAACGCTGGGTCCCCTGCGGGCACCCACCTGGAACCGCTTGTCGTTGGCGTCCTGCACCCCCGTGAAGTAGAAGTTGTCCCCAAGGGACAGGATGAAGTCGGCCCCCAGGGTCTGCACCGTCCTGGCCATCTCCTTGGCACTGGCCACCTCGCGGGCCGTGTGGTACGGGGCGTTGGGGACCCCTCCCCAGTCCCCCACGGCCAGGAAGCGCAGGGCAGGGGCAGCGCCCTCAGCCAGGGGGAGCCCCAGGTGGGCTTGCAGGACAAAGGTCAGCAGCGCCGCCCGCACGTCCATCTGAGAAGGCAGAGACCAGTGTCTGGGGGTCCCCCCCCGGCCCTGGCGACCCTCCCCCTCGGGACCCCCCTGACTGAGGGGGACCCCCCTGGCTGAGGGGGACCCCCCCAGAGCCCTAGTTCTCAGGATGCCGTGGCCAGAGCGGGCTGGAGGGGACAACGAGTGGGCAGGCTAGGGAGGGTGACCTGTGTTGGCCGGCCCCAGGCTCCCTGCCCGGCACTCACCCTGGAAGGGGGCACACACCGGTCAGCAGTGGGGGTTGGCTCCAAGTGGCAGGTGAGTTCCAGGGCAGAAAGGGCTGGCTGCGAGCCTTTATTCCCTGGGGCGGAAGTGGATGCTCAGTGAGGGTGATGGTGACGCGGGTTCTCCACTGAGTGTCCCTGGAACGTCCCCATGATCATGTGAGACTGAACTTCCCCAACGCCGCACACGGGACCAGCCCGGGTGTGTGCCTGCCTGCACGCACCTGTCCACACCGGGTCCCGAGCCGTCCGTGTATCTCTGTGTCATCTGTCGTGTGTACAAGTGTCCCGTGGCCCTGTGAGACATGCCACGCATAGCTGTGTTCTCTGAGGACGTGTCTGCCTGCATTTGGGCGTCTGTCTGCACGGCAGGACGGGCCTCTTTGGCTTGTATGTGTGTGCAGACACATCTGGCGGAGTCTGTAAAGCCTGTGTTGCATGTCTGTGATGTGTGCCTGCGCTCTCATGTGATGTCCTGTGGTGTCTCTGCAGGCCAGGATTTACCTACCCGTGTTTTGTGCCTGAGGTGTGTTGTGTGCAGTGCTGTGTGTGTGTCTGAGCTCCTGCATGTATCTGGGTGTATTTCAAACGTGTACTATGTGCCTGCATTGTAGGTCCAATGTGAGTTGTGTGTCTGTGTTGAATCTTGAATGTGAATTATAGGGTATCGGTGTTGTAGCTCGACTGTGAGCTATGTGTCTGCATTGTAGCTCAACTGTGAGTTGTGTGTCTGCATTGTAGCTTGAGTGTGAGTTGTGCATGTGCATTGTAGGTCAAATGTGAGTCACGTGTTTGTACTGACTCTCCAATGTGAATTGTCAGTCTGTGTTGTAGCTCGAATGTGAGTTGTGTGCCTGGGGTGTGACATGTTGGACCACATCTGAGTGTGGGAGGCTGTAAGTGCTCTGGTGTCCCCCCCCTCCCCCAGGCAGGCAAACAGCAGCCTCTTCCCTTTTCCAGGAAGTCCTGCCCCTGCCCGCCCCCCCACCCCGCCCCCCTCCTGCAGAAAGGACCCGCAGAGGCAGCTGCGGCCTGTCTGTGACCTCAGCCCTTTGACCCTAGCACCCTTGGGCCCTTCCGTGCCCCGCGACGGCAGCCTCCGGGGGCTGGAGGCCCCTCACCTGCCCCACACCTCCCCGCCTCCCTCCCCCGCTGGGTGGGGCCGGGACAAGCCGCCTGCGCCCTGTCACCGCGAGTCCCAGCCCGGGCCGGGGGCGGGGGGATCTTATTCCGCACCGAAGACAGAGGCTCCGAAAGCTGCGGTGACTCGCCCGGGCTCCCTGCGCTGCTGATTGTTGCCCACCGTCCCCCGTGTTCCCCCCAGACGGGACGCTTAGGAAGGAAGTGGGTCACGCGGGCAGGCGGGGACCCCTCCCCCGGGGGCCCGGGTGCGGAGGGCGCGGGGATCCCCGCCCGGGCCCACAGCTCCGTCCACACCCGCCCGCCCGGGTGGGGGGCTCGGCGAGCCTCCCCGGCGGTGACTGGGGGTGGAGGGCCAGGTCGGCGGGGCGCCCTGGGCCAGCGGGGCGCAGACGTGCGGGGCGCTGCGCGCGGGTCCCGGGGCTGGGCCAGGTGATAACCCGCAGAGGGGGGCAGGTGGGGACCCCCGGGACGCGGCCTCCCTCCCCCCACCGGCCCGCCCCGCTGCCTCCGCGGCGCGCGCGCTTCCTACCTGCCCCCGCGGGCCGCGCCCCGGAGTCCCGCCCGGCCGCCCCGCGCCGCCACGCCCCCCTCATCTGCGAAATGGGGCCGCGAAGCCTCGGAGGGCGGGCCCGGCCGGGGGTGGGGCGGCACCCTCGGCCCCGGGCACCCGATCTCGTCCCCCACCCCCATCCCTCACCGCGCCAGCAGGGGCGCGACGCCGGCCGACCACCCGGGGGGCGCCCGGGACCTACCCGGGCTCCCGGGGGTGGGCGGGGTCCTGGGCCAGGCTGGAGTGCGGAAATTGGTTCTTCCTCAACTTCGGCTTCCTGGCCTTTAAAATGGGTGTGAGGAGGGAAGGGTGACGGCTTCCTGACGGGTGGCGGCGAGGGTGCCCTGGAAGGGTGACTGACGCCGCGGGATCTTACACTTGACAGTGATTCCAATGGGAAATGGCGCTTGTATGGACGTCACCACAATTAAAATAATAATAATAATAATCCTCCTAACAGAAGAAATCCTAAAAGTATAGGCCGACAGTATCAAGGTCCTAAAAACCTAGGAAAGACCGAGGAGGCTTTTCCAGGCTGGAGGGGAGCCTGGAGACTGAACTAGATACGATGTGAGCCCTGGCTAGACTGAGTTCATTCATTCGTGGAAAACCCGATGAAATTCTAATAAAGTCTGACACTTCCCTAATAGCCATGCCCCGAGCTGAATTTCTCTGTTGCGGCAAGTTGTATTGAGGTGATGTGAAATTTTTGACGGTAAGACCAGGCTGGCCTGGGGTAAGCAGAGCTCCCTTCACCATTTCTGTAGCTTTTCTTTGGAATCTACAATTATGACAAAATGAAAAGTTTCTTTTCAAATGGGCATGATCCAAGAAACTTAAAAATGCTTGTGATTGACATTTATGGAGTGCCTACTGTGTGTGCTCTGTATTCAGAGCTGTGAGCAAGCAGACACGGGTTTTTGTCCTGGTGGAGACTGACATCCTAGAGGAATTTACGTCCTAGCTGTTAATTATGTGTGCCTCCCCCACTTTTTTGGGGGGGGGGCAAGGAGGAGGAATTGTATATATATCATTTCAATATATTTTTATATTCTGCTTGAATTTCGTCTTGAAAAGCCCTGCTAGTTATTTTACCTTACCTGTGGAATAAATGCCCACTTCCTCATAGTATATCTGTAATAAAAATGTAAACAAAGGGAAGAAGACTTTCACTCCGTATTCAGGGCAGAGTTGGTTTTTCTGGGGACAGTGAGAAGGGAATGGAATTAGGGCTAGGGGACGACAGAGGGAGGGGTACGGCTTCAACTTAAATCCTATGGTTTTCTTTCTCATGCAAAAAAGGAAAAAAATGCATCTGAGGCAATTACATTTTCTTCTTCATGCGATTGGTATAGGGAGCAGCTTTATGGGCTATCCTCTGTGTTTTTCTGTATATATTTATATATATATATATATATTTTTTCACTCAAAAAACAAAGGCATGTGCACATGATTAAACAAGCCAGCCCTTGCAAAAGGCATGCAGTGAGCAGTGAACATCTGTGCATCATTTTACTGTATCTTTGTGGTCACCTCCGGGGCTCTGAAAATACTCTTCTCTCTCCTTTCCTTCCCTGCCACCCTCAGCTGTTGATTTTCTGTGGAGTAGGTCAGGACAGCTCATGGCCTTCCTCCCCACCCACTCCTCCTCTGCCTCCAGGTAGGGGGTGGAAAATTCTGAATTAAGCCCTGCCCTTGTCTCCCTCCCTTTCTCCCTCTTGCCCAGGTACATGCTGACCTCAGGACCTTTGCATTCTTCTTTCCCCTTCTCCTTACCCGATTGCATCTGAGGCTCTTTAAAGTATCTCAAATGCACCCTCCCCCAAGGCTGTCTGACTTATCCTGCTGTAGTTTTCTCTATAGTCCTTATCACTGCCGGGCAAAAACCACATGCTTCTATCTCTTTTTTTCTGTCTCTCACTTGAGAAAGACCTGCCTGGAGATAAAAATTTTCTCTGGCTTGCTCCCTGGCACCTAGAATTGGGCGCACACATGGTGGTTGCTCAGTCATTATTTTGGGGGAATGATGGGCTGTCCCTCTGTCTTCTTTCGAGTCTGAGGGAGCCGTCTCTCCCGCCTGCCCTGCTGGCTTCCGCCCTTGTTTGGACTCAACCAGCCTCTTTCCAGGTTGGTTCCATTTCCAGTGTTCTTGCTGCTGTGGTTTTACAATCTGGCCAGGGCACACCGCTCGGAGATAAGGTTAAGTTCTTCATCTCTCCTCACATTTTGGTCCCCAGGGTTTCTTCGCTTTGTCCTCTGGACTGTCCCTGGAGGGTCTGCCGGCTGTTGAGTTCTTGGCTTCGGTGCCACCTCCGTGAACCTCCCTGGCACTCTGACTCAATTAGCCACCCACTGCCACCCACTGCCCAGCCTCTGCTGTTATCCCAGCAGCCTCCCACCCCACCCCCACCTCCACCAGGAGTTTCCATGAAAGGGTTTAGACAACCAGTGAATTCCCAATGCTTAGGGCAAAGGTGTGTGTGTGGGGGGGGGGGGGGTGGAGTGGGTGGGTGTTGAACATGAGTTCTAATGGAACTCATGGGTGAAGGCAGGTGGGTCCCCGACCTGTAGGTGTGCTGTGATGACAGCCCGAGGTGGGAGGCTGGTGGCGGGTGTCAGAAGGTGGGGGCCAGGGGCTAAGGAGCGTGGACTGAATTAGGAAGGTGGCCGGTTAGGAGGGTGGGGTCTGAATTGTTTGTATTTGGCAAGATCAAGCTGAAAAAAAGCAAGTCAAAGGGATCGCTTTGTCTACTTTAAGTTTTTATCTAGGACATCTATTGCTACAGTATCTTTATCTGTGTAATTTCTATCTCTGTCACCCCTTTATCATTTAGCCATCCATCTATTATATAGATTATATAATCTATTAATCTCTTTATCTACCTCCCTTTTCTCTATCATTTATCTATTTATCTATCCATCTTTCCAACCACCCATCCATCATCTCTTTCTCTACCTATCCATCTCTCTCATTGATCTATCATTTATATCTGTGTCTATATATTGTCAGCCATCTTTCTATGTCTATCAATCTATCTTTCTTCTATCTCTATCCATTCATTCATCTTATTTTTTATGCATTCTCATGCAAGTTGCAGACATCTGTACACTTCTCAACCACTTCAGTGTTCATTTCATTAACTAGCGTTCAATTCTTGTTTACAGTTTGTTTTTTCCTTTTGGTATAAAATTTACATCACACAAACATTAAGTGTACACCAGCTGAGTTCTGATAAGCTTCAGTTACAACCATTCAATAAATCATATATTCATCCCGGGGGTAGATTCATCTTAAGAATAAATAAAAGTAATGGGAGGGAATAGAGTGCTAAGATTACAAGCCAGTCTCTGCCACTTGCGAAGCTCTGTGACATTGAGCAAGCGACTTGCCTTCTCTGGCCCTCAGCTTCTCTTCTCTAAAACAGTGTAAAGGTGCTTGTCTGATGAGGTTGCTGTGGGATTAAACAAGTTAAACTATGTAGAAGCACTGAGAAGTGCTGGGCACCTAGTATGTGTCTAACAAACGCTTTTTCCCCCAGTAATTATTCATTTATTTACCATCACGCTATGACACCACCCCATTTTCTTTTTTTATTTAGTTTTTAGGGAAGTTGTAGTTTTACAGAAAAATTATGCAGAAAGTAAAGGGTTCTCATATACCAACCCCTGCACACACAGTTTTCCCTACTACTGACACTTTGCATGAGTGTGGTATATTTGATACAACTGGTGAACAAACATTATTATCGTTGTTATGAACTATAATTGTTATGAACTAAAGTCCAGAGTGTACATTAGGGTTGACTCTAATTAGGGTGTACAGTTTTGCCCTTTTCTTTTTTGAAGTTTTTATTATGGTAACAAATACGAACATACTTTCAAGTATACAATTCAGTGGTGTATACTTCCATCTCTCCAAGTGGAAACTCTGTACCCATTAAACATCCTGCCTTATAATTTCTATTCAAAAGGTCCCAAAGGGTTTGCAGAGAGAGCTCTCCCGTCTACTCTCACCCCCCGACTTTCCCCTCCCAAGCAGCAAGTGTTAGTGAATTTTCGTGTCTTTTTCCTGACATGATTAATAGATTTCAGACTTGTAATTTTAAATGGAAAAGTATACAACAACAATTTGCCAAAATTTGGAAGCAATATTGGAAAGTTTAAGAGAACACAGAATGTCCCCCTTTTATAGGCTTGATTTTAAAGTTTATTACTACTAAGGACTTCAGGAGGTTTTACTTGGTGGAGGTATTTTAAAAGATTCAAGGATAAAATGAATCACATTTGCGGGTGTCGTCTAAAATGTTCAAGGGATTTTCACCCATTAACTTTGTAAATGGACCCGAATGTCGGTCGAAGGGCCCCCTGGAACGTGACTGTCAGTTTTGCCAGGTTTGTAAGTAGCATCATAGTTGCAATTTGAACTGAAGGCCTAAGGGAAAGTCTTTTCCTAAGGGTTTAATTTAAATGGACTGTTCATTCACAAAATAACCACAGAGATGGATGTTTCTAAGCACGAAATCTGTGCCAACGCTGTCTCGAGTTGGTTTGATTTGAGAAACTGAAAGGACAGCGTGATCAGGGCAAAAGTGAATGAGGGGGAGGGGCGGCCAGAGCAGGCGGCTGAGGAGCAGGGGAGTAGGGGGTGGGGTGAGGGCGGAGCGCACACGACCTTTAGGGGCGCAGGGACGGACTTTGGCTTTCACCCCCAGGGAGACGGGAGCATTAGTGGGTTCTGGGCAGAGGAGGGTCTGATCTGACTTAGCTCTTGCAGAGTTTCCATTGGCCGGTGGGCTGGGCTACACCCTTCCTCCTCCCTCCCCTACCCCCCCACCTCCTCCCCCCATCCCTCGTAGACGCCGGTCTGGGCCAGGCTGACTCTGGAGACGCTTTCCCAGCTTCTCCAGCGGCCGCGGAGCCTTTTCCGGGCCCTCTGTGCTGTCCGCTTCTGCCCCCACGTGGCCACAGCCTGAACTGCAGCAATGTCCCGCAGCCCGTTTCCTTTCCGGTCAGCAAATGCTCCTTTGGGGGGACGGCGTCGGGGGTGGGGGGGTCCTTGCAAAGAGGATCTTGCGATGGGTCCAGGTGAAGACCGTCCCAGAGGACCTTCCCGGGGAGGGACGCGTGAGATGCGCAGGGATTCCGATGCTCGATGAGAAGCCGGAAACTGCAAAGGGCGGCTGCTCCAGAAAGGTTCTCGGGGGAGGGAGCCCTGGGCGGCCAATCCCAGGACAAGCAGGAGTTTTCTCAGGAAGATACAAGAAAATACAGCCTAGGCAGACGCAACGACGTGTACAAAAGAAGGTCAAAACTGGACTCCTGAGAACCCCAGTGATAGTTTGAAGCTGTTACGTACCTGAGAAAAAGCCATGTTCTTTTTTTTTCTGTCATCCTTATTTTTTTTTTATTAAATTCAACTTTATTGAGCTATATACACACATGGCACACAACCCATCCTAAGTGTACAAAGGCTTACAGTATTGTCACATGGTTCCTCACCGCATTCCATTTTTTTTATCATCACACAGTTGCATATTCATCAGCATGATTTTTTTAGAACATTTGCATCATTCCAGAAAAAAAAAAAAGAAAAAACGCATACATCCCATATGCCTTACCCCTTCCACTCACTGGCCACTAATATTGCAATCTACCCAATTTTTTTAATTAAAAAAAAAATATATGACAAGAAAGAAACACATTCTTAACATATGATCATTCCGTTCTACATATATAATCAATCATTCACAATATCATCACATAGTTGCATATTCATCATCATGATCATTTCTTAGAACATTTGCATCAATTCAGAAAAAGAAATAAAAAGACAACAAAAAAGAAATAAAACGAAAACAGAAAAAAAAAGTATACATACCATACCCCTTACCCCTCCCTTTCATTGGTCACTAGCATTTCAAACTAAATTTATTTTAACATTTCTTCCCCCTATTATTTATTTTTATTCCATATGTTCTACTCATCTGTTGACAAGGTAGATAAAAGGAGCATCAGACACAAGGTTTTCACAATCACACAGTTACATTGCAAAAGCTGTATCATTATATAATCATCTTCAAGAAACATGGCTACTGGAACACAGCTCTACATTTTCAGGCACTTCCCTCCAGCCTCTCCATTACATCTTGAATAACAAGGTGATATCTACTTAATGCATAAGAATAACCTCCATTGTAGCCTCTCAACTCTGTTTGGAGTCTCTCAGCCATTGACACTTTGTCTCATTTCACTCTTCCCCCTTTTGGTCGAGAAGGTTTTCTCAGTCCCTTGATGCTGAGTCTCAGCTCATTCTAGGATTTCTGTCCCATGTTGCCAGGAAGGTCCACACCCCTGGGAATCATGTCCTACATAGACAGGGGGAGGGTGGTGAGTTTGCTTGTTGTGTTGGCTGGAGAAAGAGAGGCCACATCTGAGCAGCAAAAGAGGTTCTCTTGGGGGTGACTCTTAGGTCTAATTTTAAGTAGGCTTTACCTATCCTTTGTGGGGTTAACTACCCAATCTTTTTTATTTTTTTACCCCTTATCCCCCTTCCCCTATTATTTATTTATTTTTGTCCTTATTTTTTTTACTCATCTGTTCATACCCTAGATGAAAGGGAGCATCAGACAAAAGGCTTTCACAATCACACGGTCACATTGTAAAATCTATATAATTATACAGTCATCTTTAAGAATCAAGGCTACTGGAACACAGTTCAACAGTTTCAGGTACTTCTCTCCAGCCACTCCAATACACCATAAACTAGAAAGGGATATCTATATAATGTGTAAGAATAATCTCCAGGATAACCTCTCAACTCTGAAATCTCTCAGCCACTGAAACTTTATTTTGCCTTATTTCTCTTTTCCTGATTTTGGCCAAGAAGGCTTTCTCAATCCCATGATGCCAGGTACCAGCGCAACCCCAGGAGTCATGTCCCACATTGCCAGAGAGATTCACACCCCTGGGAGTTATGTCGGGGTCATGTTCTTTTAATCCATTTTTGTGGGTGTAGACCTATTGTAGGTGGGGCCTTTTGGCTAGGTTATTTTAATTGGGATGTGACCCACCTCATTCAAAATGAGGCTTAATCCTCTTACTGGAATCCTTTATAAGATAAAAGAAAGAGGGGGGGCCGCGGTGGCTCAGCAGGCAAGAGTGCTTGCCTGCCATGCCGGAGGACCCCGGTTCGATTCCCGGCCCCAGCCCATGTAAAAAACAAACAAACAAACAAAATATAATAAAACAAGAAAATGTTTAAAGATGTTTCCCTTTCTTCCTCCCTTCCTTCCTTCCTTCTCTCTGTCTTTCCTTCCCTTCCTCCCTCTCTCTAAAAAAAAAAAAAAAAAAAAAAAAAAAGAAAGATAAAAGAAAGAAAAAAGCCCCCCCAGAGTAGCACACAGAGAATAAAAGCCAGAGAGAAGCTACGAGAGACAGAAGCTAAAAGAGAGAAACCCAGAGAAGCTGAGAGAGGAAGCTACTGAAGCTAGAAGCAGGAAGCAATGAAACCAGGGATAGAAGAACGAGCAGATGCCACCATATTCCTTGCTATCTGACAGAGGAACCCCGGATGCCAGCGGCCTATCTTCAGAGTCCAGGTATCATCCTGTTGATGCCTTAATTTAGACATTTTCATGGCCTTAGCACTGTAAATTTCTCAGTTAATAAATCTCCATTGTAAAAGCCAACCCATTTCCAGTATATTGCATTTTGTCAGCTTTATCAAACCAAAATAACCTCCCATCCAATTCCCTTTGTCACCCCTCCCCCACCTGGGTCTGGCATCACCATACAAGCCCCACACCCCAGATGCATGCTGATCTCTTCTCTTTTTCTTACTTCTGTCACCCCATGGTCACCACACATCTTAGTGGTTGTCCCAATGTCCTCCCTGGCCTTCTGACTTTGAATTCTTAGTACTCCACCCCAGCCCCCAAGGATTGCTCCTTGTTTTCTCCTCTGCTCACACACCTCCCATGGCTCCCTAGTGCCCTTGAGAGCAAGTTCAAGCTCTTCAGCTTGGTATCTGAAGCCCGGACATTCCCTGCTTTGCCTGCCCCACTGTTTTACTTGCATGAACAACTCCAAAAACAAATAACCATAACAGCACCTATTTATCGAGGGCCTTCATGGTGCCAGGCATTTTAAAAGGCTGCATCACAAGAAGCTTGATTTTACAAAAGGTGCTGCTGAGGCTTAGAGAACCAGTTCTTGGGTCAGAAGCAATGCTGCGTGGCATACTTACTTCCCTGGAGCTGCCGTAACAAAGTGCCACAAGCGGGATGGCTTAAATAGCAGCGATGTATTATCTCACAGTTTTGGAGGCTAGAAGTCCGAAGTCAAGCTGTCAGCAGGACCATGCTTCCATGATCCTTTCTGCACATGTCTCTTGTCTTGGACATGTGCGCGTGGCCCTAGGAATTCCCTCACTGACACGCATAGGAAAATCCCTCTTCCCTAGGAAAGCATTTCCTTATGGTCCTGGAACTGCCCCGTGCACCCTATAGCCTGCGATCTCTTGCCTTAGACAGCACAACTCGACTGCTTTCCCATGGTGTTCTGTAGGATGGTTCTTTGAGCCATCTTCAACACACAGGGCAAGTTCTGGGTTGGCAAGTCCTTCAAGCCACAACTAGAAAGATTTGTGCCCGATATGTATGCTCCAAGAGTTACTCCACCCCCTCCAGAAAGACCAGGGGTCTATACTGGGAGCACAAGCCGGCTCCATGAGGAGTGGGGGAGGGGTTGGAGAAGGGCCAGCCAAGGCACCATAGAATCCTACTGCTTTTTTTTTTTTTTTTGTAAGCTATTATGGTGGGGTCACGTTTCATTCTTTTTCCTTGTGAGCATTCCGTTATGGCAGCACCATCTGTTGAACTTTTCTTTGTTTGTTTCTTTGTTTTTTGGGAAGTGCATGGGTCAGGAATCGAACCCAGGTCTCCCACATGGCAGGGGAGAATTCTACCACTGAGCTACCCTGGCGCCGCCCCATGCTACTGCTTTGAAGTAGCCTTTTTCTTGTTTTGGTGCTTATCCTGTTAGTCCTTCAACAACTGTCTTCTGCAGCTTTGAGAAAGATGTTTCTGCCAAGTTCTTGTTGGTTGTTTCAAGTTTCTGTGATAGGATGGAGCCTTGCAGCATCTCGTTCTGCCATCTTGATTGGGGGGACAGCATCATTTTGAACGGTTCCCCACCTCTTCTTCTCTGGGTCTGCCTGCTGGGAGACCAGGAGGGATCAGCCCTGGGAACCACTGTGGGTGGCTTCTCAAGGCACTTTGCCTCAGGGCCTGGGTGGATGGAGGAGGGAGAAGCAGCTGAGGGGAACAGGGTCCCGCCCTAGACAGCAGGTCCAGCATCTGCAGACAGCAGGTCCTGCGGCTGACCTTCCTGAGTTATAAATTCCTGCCCAAAGCAAAACCACACTCTGTCACTCCCCCAGCCGGGGTTGATGGGTGGCATTTTAATGGCTCTAGTTTGCAGGAGTAGGAGGGGGAGATGGTGGTTGTCCCTGCCCATGGTGGAAGGTGCTCTGGCCCTAAAAGAAATGCTGCCGCCATCCATGCTGCGTTCTCCCATCGCACAGAGGCCAGGAGAGCGGGATCTCCAGCGGTTGCAGCATGATGGTTCCCGGGTTGGTGAGGGGGCCCCCGAGGGCAGCATCCGGGGTAGCAGCGGGGAGACCAGGAGTGAAGGGAGCACCCACCTTCCTCGGCCTCACCCCACGGGAATGCCTCCCCTGAGCCTTCCAGGTCCTCTGTGAAGCCATCCCACCCCAGAACGTCAAACCCTCCCTGTTCCTCAGCCCGGACAGGAAGCCATCAGGCCTTCCACGCAGGGCACTGCCCTCAGGCCGGAAGCCCCTCCCCTGGGTGTCCACAGCGCCCCCCACCTCCAAGCGTCTCTCGCCCCCGGCAGGCCCCCACCCCTGTGCGTGTCCCACTAGAGTCTGGAGGCGGCCTTCCGAAGCTGGTTGGGGGCCAGCGTGGTCTCCCGCAGGGAGGTGATGTTGAAGGTGGAGAACAGGTCCTGCGGGTGGGGTGGGGGGCGGCCAGGCTGAGAGGGGGCGGGGCCGGGTTTCCCCCTCCCCCCCTTGCCCCTTCCACCTCGGCTCACCCGCAAGTCCACGGTCACGGGGGAGCTCAGCTTGCGGCCCGAGTCCTCCCCAACAGCGAACTGGTGCTTCAAACGCAGCAGCAGCGTCCCCGGGCCTCAACGAGCCAGCGTGAGCAGGTGCGCGGCGGGGGGCAGCTCCCGGCGCAGCGCGGAGAACTGCGGGGACCGGGGCGGGGCGGGGCTGAGCCAGGGTGGGCGGGGCTGTAAAGGGGAGGGGCGGGGTTGAGTCGTAGAGGGGCGGGGTTGAGTCCAGAAGAGGCGGGCCTTGACCGAGAGGGCGGAGCTGAGCCGGGGTGGGCGGGGCAGCCGCTGGGGCGTGGAGGGACTGGGAGGAGTGGGAGTGAATTAAGCGCCTAGGACTGGGACGACTTCTGGATAAAAACTCAAGGAGTGAGGCTGGAAACGGGTCCGTCGAGGCAGCGGGACAGATCAGAAAAGGCAAGGTCTCCACCCCACCCATTTGTTGTCCCCGTCCTTACCTTGGGCAGAGGGACGGTCCCCTCCTCAGCCCCGCCCCCCCGTCCTGAAGCCCCTCCGCCCTCTTCATCTCCCCCCGCCCCACTCCCACCCCTCCTTTTCCCTCCTGCGCCGAATCTCTCACCGTTTGGGGTCGGACGACCCCGCGGAGATGGCTGGAAGGGGCGTCCGGGCACCAGCAGTCCCGGCCACCCCGTCCCTGCCCGCCTCCCACAGCGGCCCAAACACCCCTGGGGCATCATCTGAGATCCCCCTCCAGGGCGCCCGGCGGGAAACCTGGCAGGGAAGGAGTGCGAGCTGGGGCGCACGTGAGCAGGCGCAGGTGTGCGTGTGGGGGTAGGGGGAGACCAGGAGGCTAAAAACGTCGGGGCCCCAAGGGGGAAGCACGTGGTGGGAGAACCAGGCAGAAATAGGAGTCAGATGAAGCAGAGGGTTGAGGGCAGGGAGGAAACAAGTACTGAAAACGAGGACATGAATTGAACGAGAGTCCCGGGAAGGCCCTGGGCGAGGAATAGACAATAAGCTAGAGAAAGAAGTCGGCTTGGGCATGGGGTGGGGGTGTGGTCCCAGCTTCCAGGAGGTGGTCCAAGGATGTTAGGCCACTCTTCCCGTCCTGTGGGATGCATCTGGCGGCCAACTGGGACAGAAAGAGGGCTCGAGGCCCAGTAGGGAGGGCAGTGTGGGAGCTGGGTATGGGCCTGAAAACGGTCCCGCTGGGGTGACCTGGGGGTGGGGGGTGGGGTACAGGTATTAGGTAAAGGCCTGGCAGGAGGGAGGACCCCAGCATGGGCGGACGCTGACACTACTCTCCATGAGCTTTAGGGAGTGGTCTCTCAGGCTGCTGCGCCCCTGGGCGCGGTGGGTCAGCATGGTCAGCGGCATGTTTCCATCCTGGGGGAGGTGGAGGGGACAGGTGATGGGCAGCCTGCCCCCCCACCCATGCCCAGCCCCGCAATCTGGCAGGAGAGGAGGTGGAGGTGTGGACTGTGGCGGAAGGCACAGGAGGAGGGGCTGACCCCCCACCTGGGGAACGGAAGGGCGAGATGCTTGGTGGAAGGTCAGGCCTTGGGGTCTGGAGAGTATGGTGATGTAAATGAGAGTGTAGACCCGGTAGTAGTTTCCTGCCACTGGCTAAGTCTGGTTCAGCTTTCAGATGGGCAGTCATTCTTCCAGCACTTATATGGCCCCCACGTGCTCCCTGCTGTTCTCTAGGCCCCCCTGTCTTTCATGCCACCCTCCTGCCTTCCCCCATCCAATGCCCCACCCATCCCCACCTCCTCTCCAAGATCTGCCAGCCATTGCTGTCTGTCTAGAAACGTCCACTGTCCTCAACATGAAGCTGTGTGCACCTGATGGAATGAATGGCATGAAGGTGAGACTTTCCCAAGCCCCCTGGTGCCTCTGTCTCAGGTACAGTGAGCCACCTGGGAATACCAGGTGAGAAGTTCTGGTGCATTCCTGTGCCAAGGCCGTCTATGGGCACATGGGATGGGGTGAGGGATTAGAGTCCCCAAACCCTGAGCAGAGTGGAACCCCATGAGGTTCTGTCACAGCCCTGAACCCCAAAAAGACGTACCTCATGATCAAGAATGCTAAAGGACAGTTCTCTCTCCATATCCCCAAGCGGGGCACCCTGTATCTTTCCAGGCAAGTTTATTTCACTATCCCCAATTATCACAATTCCCCATCGTTTACAGGAGTGCATGTACTTGTTTCATTGAGGCCCAAATGACATAAAACAAATTACACATATTTGTAATCTACAACTTGTAAAATTTTTAATACAATCCTTGTTAATCCTGCCCCACAGCACAGCTACCTGTCCCTTGAATGGGTGAGGTCACATCTCCATGCAAATAATCTAATCAAAAGGTCCCACCCACAATTGGGTGTGTCACATTGCCATGGAAACAATCTAGTCAAAAGGTGCTGTGCTGGTTTGAAGGGAAGTATGCCCCCTAAGAAAAGCCATGTTTTAATATGGATCCCATTTCTTAAAGGTAGAATAGTCTCTATTCAATGCTGTGTATTTGGGACTGTGATGGGATCATCTCCCTGGTTGATGAGATTTAGTTAAGAACGGTTGTTAAACTGGATTAGGGGATGACATGTCTCCACCCATCTGAGTGGGTCTTGATTAGTTTCTGAAGTCCTATAAAAGAGGAAACATTCAGCAATTCAGAGAGACTCAGAGAGAGCAGAGAATGCTGCAGCACCAGGAAGCAGAGAGTCCACCAGCCAGCGACCTTTGGAGATGAAGAAAGGGAAATGCCTCCCGGGGAGCTTCATGAAACCGGAAGCCAGGAGAGTAAGCTAGCAGATGACGCCGTGTCTGCCATGTGCCCTTCCAGCCGAGAGAGAAGCCCTGACTGCATTCACCATGTGCCTTTCCAGATGAGAGAGAAACCCTGAACTTCATCGGCCTTCTTGAACCAAGGTTATCTTTCCCCGGATGCCTTTGATTGGACATTTCTATAGACTTGTTTTAATTGGGACATTTTCTCGGCCTTAGATATGTAAACTAGCAACTCATTAAATTTCTTTTTTTTAAAAGTCATTCTGTTACTGGTATATTGCATTCCAGCAGCTAGCAAACTAGAACAGATTTTGGTACCGGAGAGTGGGGTGCTGCTGCTGCAGTTTGCAAATACCAAACATGTTGGAACGGCTTTTTAAATGGATATGGGGAAGATTCTGGAAGAGTTGTGAAAAGCTTGATAGAGAAGGCCTAGAATGCTTTGGAGAGACTGTTGGTAGAAATGTGGACTCTAAAGACACTTCTGATGAGGCCTTAGACAGAAATGAGGTCCGTGTTATTGTAGACTGGAAGGAAGGCGATCCTTGTTTTAAAATGGCAGATAATCTGGCAAAATTGACTGGTAGTTTTGGCTGGAAGGCAGATTTTAAAAGCCATGAACTTGGATATTTAGCAGAAGAGATCTCCAAATTAAATGTGGAAAGTGCAGCCTGGTTTCTCCTTGCAGCTTATAGTGAAATGCGACAGGAAAGAGATAAGCTGAAAAGTGAACTCTTGGGTACAAAGAAACCAGAAATTGAGGTCCTGGAAAATTCTGGGCCTACAGAAAGGGAGACTCCAGAGTATAGTGCCCTGTGTGTGGATTTAACCAAATGTGAAACCAGTCAGACATTTCAGAGAAAGTCAGGATTGGACATGGAGTTATCCAGGAAGGATTTGTGGAAACTCCTTCTGTCTGATGGGCATGATCCAAGGCTACTGCATAGAAAGCCAACGAGAGTGCTGTGGGACCTGTATAAACAGAGCCGCTGCCAGTCTGGACTGAGGGGTTCAGAGAAGGGACACATTGGAGGAAAAATAACTGCAGAGGCAAAACCATGGAGGCTGAGGTCTGAAGTCAGGAAGCCTCGGGCCAGGAGAGTGGACCCACCCAAGCCCGTGGAGAGGGTGAGTTTGCCCCAAAGGCAGAGAATGGGCCTTCCACCTCATTGCAGTGGAAGAGTCATGCCGCCTCAGGCCTTGGAGAGGGTGAAGCACGTTTCTTGGGGTTGGGGGAGAACCTGGCTGCCACCACATGGAGGGGCTGAGCGTGTGCCCTGGAGATGGCAGAGAGCCCGAGTGCGGCTCCAATGCTTGGAGAGGGTGGAGCCGAGAGAAAGGTGGTCTCCCCAATATCCCCCAAGGTTGCATTCAGACAGAGGCAGGCATAGGCATTTGGAAAGGGTGGGACTGCCACTTTCTAAAGCCCTGAGGATAAATGAGTCTCAGACTTTGAAATCTAATGGACTTTGCCCTGCGGGTTTTCGAAACTGTATGGGTCCAGTGACCCCTGTGTTCCTTCCTCCCTATGGAAATGTGTCTATGTATCCTGTGAATGTTCCTTCTTTGTATGTTGGCAGCAAATAACTTGTCATGAGTTTTCAACGGTCCAGAGCAAATGAAGAGAATTTTGCCTTAGGACAGACCATGCCTGTAACTGACTTGATGAGATTTTATACTGTCTCTAATTTTTTACTTCATTGTATTGCTACTGATAGGTTTAAGGATTTCTGATATTGTTATGAAATTAATGTATTTTGCATTTGGGAAAAACATGTCTTTTTTAGGGGCCAGAGGGTGGAATGTGCTGGTTTGAAGGGAAGTATGCCCCCTAAGAAAAGCCATGTTTTAATATGGATCCCATTTCTTAAAGGTAGAATAGTCTCTATTCAATGCTGTGTATTTGGGACTGTGATGGGATCATCTCCCTGGTTGATGAGATTTAGTTAAGAACGGTTGTTAAACTGGATTAGGGGATGACATGTCTCCACCCATCTGAGTGGGTCTTGATTAGTTTCTGAAGTCCTATAAAAGAGGAAACATTCAGCAATTCAGAGAGACTCAGAGAGAGCAGAGAATGCTGCAGCACCAGGAAGCAGAGAGTCCACCAGCCAGCGACCTTTGGAGATGAAGAAAGGGAAATGCCTCCCGGGGAGCTTCATGAAACCGGAAGCTAGGAGAGTAAGCTAGCAGATGACGCCGTGTCTGCCATGTGCCCTTCCAGCCGAGAGAGAAGCCCTGACTGCATTCGCCATGTGCCTTTCCAGATGAGAGAGAAACCCTGAACTTCATCGGCCTTCTTGAACCAAGGTTATCTTTCCCCGGATGCCTTTGATTGGACATTTCTATAGACTTGTTTTAATTGGGACATTTTCTCGGCCTTAGATATGTAAACTAGCAACTCATTAAATTTCTTTTTTTTAAAAGCCATTCCGTTACTGGTATATTGCATTCCAGCAGCTAGCAAACTAGAACAGGTGCCAATTTAAACAATAGGTCTGCCTCTACAATATTGGACTAGGATTAAAAGAACATGGCTTTTCTGGAGTACGTAACTGTTACAAACCAGCACAGGTGTCATATCTATGAATTCATTGTCAATTTCAAGACCATGAAAGCATTATCTTCAGGTTATCTCTATGTTATCTTCTAAGAATTCTATGGTTTTATTCTTATATTTAGGTCTTTGATCCATTTTGAGTTCCTTTTTTTTATATGCTGAGAAGTAGGGGTCCAATTGTGAAAATCCAGTTCACCCAGCACCATTTGTGGAAGAGACTATTCTTTCCCCACTGTATGTACTTGGCATCTGTTCTAGTTTGCTAGCTGCCAGAAGGCACTATACCAGAAATGGAATGGCTTTTAAAAAGGGGAATTTAATAAGTTGCAAATTAACAGTTTTTAGGCCATGGAAATGTCTCAATTAAAACAAGTCTATAGAAATGACCAATCTAAGGCATCCAGGGAAAGATACCTTGATTGAAGAAGGCTGTGAAGTTCAGAGTTTCTCTTTCAAGTGGAAAGGTACATGGCAAACACGGTCAGAGTTTCTATCTCATCTAGAAGGGCACATGGTGAACACAGTGTCATCTGCTAGCTTTCTCTCCTGGCTTCTTGTTCATGAAGCTCCCCGGGAGGTGTTTTCCATCTTCATCTCCAAAGGTCGCTGGCTGGTGGACTCTATGTGGTTATGTCATTCTCTGTTCTCTCAGAATCTCCCATTCTCCCAAATGTGTCCTCTTTTATAGGATTCCAGTAAACTAATTGTTCTAGTTTGCTAGATGCTGGAATGCAATATACCAGAAACTGAATGGCTTTTAAAATGGGAATTTAATAAGTTGCTAGTTTATAGTTCTAAGGCCGAGAAAATGTCCCAATTAAAGCAAGTCTATAGAAATGTCCAATCTAAGGCATCCAGGGAAAGATACCTTCATTCAAGAAGGCCGAAGAAGTTCAGGGTTTCTTTCTCCGCTGGGAAGGCACATGGCAAACACAGTCAGGGATCCTCTCTCATCTGGAAGGGCATGTGGTGAACATGGCATCATCTGCTGGCTTTCTCTCCTGGCTTCCTTTCATTGAAGCTCCCTGGGAGGCGTTTTCCTTCTTCATTTCCAAAGGTCGATGGTTGGTGGACTCTTCTTCTTGTGACTATGTCATTCTCTGCTCTCTCAGAAATCTCCTTCATTCTCCAAAATGTTTCCTCTTTTACAGGACTCCAGAAACTTATCAAGACTCACCAAATGGGTGGAGACATGTCATCACCTAATCCAGCTTAACAACTACTCTTGACTAAATCACATCTCCAAGGAGATGATCTGATTATAGTTTCAAACATATAGTATTGAATAGGAATTATTCTGCCTTTACAAAATGGGATTTTGATTAACACATGACTTTTCTAGGGTCCATACATCCTTTCAAACCAGCACACTAGCAGCGCCTGATGTGGCACCTTTGCCTGAGGTGACCAGCCAGCTACAAGGTGGCAGGTTGGTTACATTGGACCACTCCCTTCAGGAAGGGAGAACAATTTGTTCCAATTGGAATAGACACAAACTCTGGATATGGGTTTGTTTTCCCTGCACGCAATGCTTCTGCCAAAACTACCATCTGTGGACTTACAGAATGCCTTATCATCGCCATGGTATTCCACACAGCATTGCTTCTGATCACGGAACACACTTCATGGCAAATGAAGTGCAGGAATGGGCATATGCTCATGGAATTTTCTGGTCTTACCATGTTTCCCATCATCCAGAGGCAGCTGGATTAATAAAATGGTGGAATGGCTTTTTTTTTTTCTTTTTAACTTTTTAAATTGTATAGTATAACATATATACAAACCAAAGAAATAAAAAAGCAATAGTTTTCAAAACACTCTTCAACAAGTAGTTACAGGACAGATCCCAGAGTTTGTCATGGGTTACATATGATTCTCTCATATTTTTCCTTCTAGCTGCTCCAGAATATAGGAGGCTAGAGGGCTTAAATACTTTTTATCATCACAATAGACTTTTTTCCTTCTTTTTTGTGAAAAATAGCATATACACAAAAAAGCTATAAATTTCAAAGCACAGCACCACAGTTAGCTGTAAAACGTATTTCAGAGTTTGACATGGGTTACAATTTCACAATTTTATGTTTCTATTTCTAGCTACTCTAAAATACTGGAGTCCAAAAGCGGTATCAATTTAATGATTCAGCATTCATATTCATTTGTTAAATCCCATCTTCTTTGTATAACTCCACCATCACCTTTGATCTTTCCATCCCTCTCTTTAGGGGTGTTTGGGCTATGATGATTCTAAATTTTTGATATGGAAGTGTCTGTCACTAATGCGGGTTAGGGAGATGGAACTATCTGATATTCTGGAGAGGCTGGTCTGGGTTTCAGGACTTATCTGGACCAGGGACCCATCTGAAGGTTGTAGGTCTCTGAAAAGTTATTCTAGTACCTAGAATCTTGTGGAATCTTAAATATTGCCCTAGGTGTTCTTTAGGATTGGCTGGAATGGTCCTGGTTGGGGTTTGGCAGGTTATGATAGGTAGCAAGGTCTAACTAAAGCTTCTGTAAGAGCAACCTCCAGAGTAGCCTCTCAACTCTATTTGAACTCTCTCTGCCTGGAATGGCCTTTTGAAAACACAATTACAGTGCCAACTAGGTGGCAATACCTTGCAGGGTTCGGGTAATGTTCTCCAGGAAGATATGCATGTTCTGAATCAGCATCCACTGTATGGTGCTATTTCTCCCATAGCCAGAATCCATGGGTCCAGGAACCAAGGGCGGCAAGGTGGAAGTGGGAGTGGCCCCATTCATTATTACCCCTAGTGATCCACTAGGAAAATTTTTGCTTCTTGTCCCTGCGACCTTGAGCTCTTGCTGGTCTATAGGTTTTAGTTCCCAAGGGGGAGTGCTTGCACCAGGAGGCACAACAATGATTCCATTGAACTGGAATCTAAGGCTGCCACGTGGTCACTTTGGGCTACTCATGCCCCTGGATCAACAAGCCAAGAAGGGGATTACATTACTGGCTGGGGTGATTGACCCTGACTATAGTGGGGAAATAGGACTGCAACTATACAATGGAGGTAAAGAAGAGTTTTCCTGAAATATAGGCGATCCCCTTGGGCGTCTTTTAGTACTACCATGCCTGTGATTAAAATCAATGGAAAACTGCAACAACCCAATCCAGGCAGGACTACCAATAGCTCTGCAACTTCAGGAATGAAGGTTTGGGTCACCCCACCAGGCAAAGAACCACAGCCAGCTGAAGTGCTTGCTGAAGGTAAAGGGAACATGGAGCAGATAGTGAAAGAAGGTAGTGATAAATATGAACTACGACCACGTGATCAGTTACAGAAACAAGGACTATAATGGTGTTTTGTTAATGTTATAGTATTTAAGTTGTAAGATATCAAGTTTAAGAATGAATATTACCCAAGGACTTGCCCTATTCTGGGGAGATTTAATGCATTTCTGGTTGTATGTGGGAAGTTGAGTATCATTTGGCAAGGAAAAATGTGTCTTTTATTGTTTTCTATTTAGAGATTAAGTATGGTTTAAGTGATGTGTATAGCTGTCAAGTTGACAAGGGGTGGACTGTCATGGTCAGGTTCATGTGTCAACTTGGCCAGGTGGTGGTGCCCATTTGTCTGGGTGGGAATGTGCTGGCCTGTCTTTTGCTGTGAGGAGACTTTATGGAATTAGATCATGATCATGTTGGCCGCATCCACAGCTGATTGCATTTGTAATCATCCAAGGGGAGTGTCTTCTGCAATGGGTGACACTTAATCTAATCACTGGAAGGTTTTAAATGAGGAGTCAGAAGAGACAGTTCCTTCTTCCTGCTTTGGCCAGCAAGCCGCCCCTGTGGAGTTCATCCAGACCCTTCATCAGAGTTGTCAGCTTCACAGCTTGCCCTTTGGATTTTGGACTCTACGTTCCCACAGTTATGTGAGACACTTCTATAAATTTATATCTATAGATATTTCCTGCTGATTCTGTTTCTCTAGAGAACCCTACCTAACATAATTCTAAAATTCCTAGAAGAGTATGTAGGAAAGTATCTTCAAGAGCTTGTGTTAGGAAATGGTTTCTTTGACTTTACAACCAAAGTACAAGCAAAAAAAGAAAAAAAATAGATAAATGGGACTGCATCAAAATTAAAAACTTATGAGCATTAAAGGACTTTATCTTGAAAGTGAAAAAAACAACATACTCAATGGGAGAAAATATCTGGAAATCACATATCCTATAAGGGTTTAATATCCAGATACAAAAAGAAATTCTACCATTCAGCAATAAAAAGACAAACAACCCAATTAAAAAATGGACAAATGATCTGAATAGGCATTTCTCCAAAGAGGATATACAAAATGGCTAAAAAGCACATGAAAATATGTTCAACATGATTAGCTATTAGGGAAATGCAAATCAAAATACAATGAGATACCATTTCATAGCCACTAGAAGGCTACATTAAAAACAAACAAACAAACAGAAAATTACAAGTGCTGGAAAAGATGAGGAGAAATAGGAACACTCATTCATTGCTGGTGGGAATGTAAATGGTGCAACTACTGTGGAAGACAGTTTGGAAGTTCCCCATAAAGTTAAGGATAGAATTACCATATGTGCTGGTTTGAAAGGATGTATGTCCCCTAGAAAAGCCATGTTTTAATCTAAATCCCATTTTGTAAAGGCAGAATAATCCCTATTCAATACTGTATGTTTGAATCTGTAATTAGGACATCTCCCTGGACATGTGATTTAATCAAGAGTGTTTGTTAAAATGGATTAGGTAGAGGCATGTCTCCACCCATGTGGATGGGTCTTGTTTAGTTTCTGAAGTTCTATAAAAGAGGAAACATTTTGGAGAATGAGAGATTCAGAGAGAGCAACACTACGAAGCAGAGAGTCCACCAGCCAGCGACCTTTGGAGATGAAGAAGGGAAATGCCTCCTGGGGAGCTTCATGAAACAGGAAACCAGGAGAGAAAGCTAGCAGATGATGCCGTGTTCACCATGTGCCCTTCTAGCTGAAAGAGAAGCCCTGACTGTGTTCACCATGTGCCTTCTCACTTGAGAGAAACCCTGAACTTCATCCGCCTTCTTGAACCAAGGTTTCTTTACCTGGATGCCTTTGATTGGACATTTCTATAGACTTGGTTTAATTGGGACGTTTTCTCAGCCCTACAACTGTAAACTAGCAACTTATTAAATTCCCCTTTTTAAAAGCCATTCCGTTTCTGGTATATTGCATTCTGTAGCTAGCAAACTAGAACACCATATGACTTGGCAATCCCTCTATTAGGTAATAGTTGAAAGCAGGGACTCAAACAGATATTTGAACACCAATGTTCATAGCAGCATTATACACAATGGTCAAAGGATGGAAGCAATACAAGTGTCCATCAGTTAATGAAAGGATAAATGGGTGTGGTATATACATACGATGGAATATTATACAGCATTAAAAAGAAATGAAATTCTGGTTCATGTAACAGAATGGATGAATCTTGAAGACATCATGTTGAGTGAAATTAGCCAGACACAAAACAACAAATAGTGTATGATCTTGCTGATATGAAACAATTAGAATAAGAAAACTTATAAAGTTAGAATCTCTATAGGTTACTAAGGGTTGAGTTGGGGGTAGAGAACGGGGAAGTTAATGCTTAATTTGTTTCTTGTAATTTTTTTTTTAATGCTTAATTTATACAGAATTTCTATTTGGGTTGATTACAAAGTTTTGGAAATGGGTGGTGGTCAATGATAGCACAACATCATGAGTATGATTAACAGCACTGAATTATAGATGTGAATGTGGTGAAAAGGGGAAATTTTAGGTTGTGTATCTATTACTAGAATAAAAATTAAAAGATAAAACATAGGACTAAAAAACACAGTGAACCCTATTGTAAATGGTGGTCTATAGCTAATAGTACAATTATAAAAATGTTCTTTTGTGAATTATAACAAATATACCACATTTGATGCAAGGTGTTAATAATAGGGTATTATAGGGAGAAATACATCCTAAAGTAAACTATGGATTTTAGTACTTAGTAGTACAATTATAATATTCTTTCATCATTTGTAACAGGTACACACTAATGCAAAGTTAATAGTGGGGGGATGCCAGTTTGAAACTGTTGTGTACCCCGGAAAAGCCACATTCTTCAATCCTTATTCAATACTGCTGGGTGAGATCTTTTTGATTAAGTTGTTTCCATGGAGATGCATCTCTACCCATTCAAGGTGGGTCACTAACTGGAGTCCTTTAAGAAGGAACTATTTTGGAAAAAGTTTGAGCCAAAACAGACAAGAGACCTTTGGAGATGCAGAAGGAAAAGCCTTTCATAATTAGAAGCCAGGAGAGAAAGCTAGTAGATACTGCCATGTGCCTTCCCAGCTGACAGAGAAACCCTGAACATCAAATGCCCTTTCTTGAGTCAAAGTATCTTTACCTGGATGCCTTACTTTGGAAATTTTCTGTGGCCTTAGAACCATTAACTTGACACTTAATGAATTCCTTTTATAAAAGCTGTTCCCGGGCCACGGTTGCTCAGCAGGTACGAATGCTTGCCTGCCATGCCCGAGGACCTGGGTTCGATTCTCAGTGCCTGCCCATGTAAAAAAAAAAAAAAAAAAAAAAAGGCTGTTCCAGGGCAGGCAACCATGGCTCAGTGGCAGAATTCTCACCTGCGATGCTGGAGACCTGGGTTTGATTCCCAGAGCCTGCCCATGTGAAAAAAAGAAAAAGCTGTTCCATATCTGGTATACTGTATTCTGACAGCTTTAGCAAACCAAAACAAGGGGGTGCATGGGAATGCTTTATATTTAATGATTTTTCTGTAAACCTACTATTTCTATAACTGATGTCAACCCAGCCCCATCTCTGAAAGTCTGCCAAGTTCTGAAACCACTCTGCCCCAGAAATCCAACAGAAGAGGAGTCTGCTTAGAAAAGCTGTGCCTGATCAACCTAGCTCTCCAGTAATTAACAAAGCAATGAATTCATCTTTATTAATTTGTTTGAGATATCTAGAGGTGGCCCCAATTTTTGACAGTACCATGCATTGAGCAAAATGTTCCCAGTTTCATCAGAATCTGCCCATGTCCGACCCATTCCAATTTCCAGTCAATGCCTTCACTTTATTATTTACTATTATTTTATTATTATTTTTAATGTCTTCACTTTAATAGCAGACACCCCGGGGGAGTGGGAGTTAAATTTGCATCACTAATAGGATGAGGCCCTGGGTTTACTTTTCAGAAAACCTAACGCACACATCCTAATATTCAGGTCACTTATTTGGTGCTTGAGCTGGGAATTTGAAGCCCTGACAGCTCATTCTTCTCTCCATTTTCTCCAGCACAATTAGAACCAGCCAATCGCAATTTACTTGTTCATTTGGCCAAAATGTTTTAAAGTATCAAATACATAGTCACCCCAAACCTTGCCTCTTATAAGCATTTTTGGTAGGAGTATCCAATGATGATATTTTGTGAAGCTCTATTGCAACATCATGCCATGGAAATAAAGACCCTGGTAACTTTAAATCTAATCAAATTAGAGAACCCCTTCCACATAATGGGGAGGGCACACTCACCTCTGCATTGACGCGTCAGATGAGCTTGTCCATGTTCTTGAAACTGCTTTTCAGCAAAATTGTATCGAAGTCTGAGCCCATTGTCTTGACTGTGTGGTTGGTGAGATAATAACGGGCTGCCCTCCCCTGCAGGTGGCCCCCAGCTACTCGAACATCTCAGAACATTCAGTGTGAGCACGGAGAGAAGCCACGGGTGCGGTTTGTGGGGAGTTGTTCGTTTCACAGGTTTTAACTGTGGTTGTCTGGGGGCCCTTTCTGGACAGGGTTTTAGTTTTGGCATGTAGAGTTGGTGGAACGAAACTCTCATTTGTGTCTATTGAGAGAGTCTGAAAGGTCAGAGTTAGGGAAAGACTCCTTGGGGCTGGCTCCTGGAGAAAGGGCTTATGAGTTTGAGAATTTACTTAGAGTAGAACCTAAACTGAATCCAGATGAGAGCTTCGTAGCTCGTGAAAATTCAGACCCTGAAGGAGGGAGAGTTTCCATGCGGTGGGGGAAGGGACAGGAGGGCAGGTTGAAGTCCAGAGACCCTGCCCCGTTCCGGGACTGATCCCCCTTGGGGGCACATTTCAGCGGGATGTGAATTTGGAGATGTTATCTAACCTAAGGAGCTCCTTGCGAACTGGATTGAAGCAGAATGCTTCTCCGAGCTGGTTCAAATGTTAGCTTTCCTTCCTTTATTACTGTCATATAACTCCTTTCTTTTTTATGAATTAAGTAATTCCCTTGACTGCATAAGATTTCTATTTTCCTGGCTGAAAATGAATAGATTGAGAGAAGGAGCCAGTGGCGTTCAGGGGGGCGGGGCGTAAATGCAGTGTAAATGCAAATATCCCCCGGGCGGAGCCAGGTCCCGGCCCACGTAAGAAAGCCGCTGGGGCCCCCACTCAACCACGTGTCCTACCGCCCTCCTGTCACTCAGGCTTCAGGAGGCGGGGGGCCAGGAGCACCGCCCAATAACGACGCAGGGGCGGGGCCAGGAGAAATGTCCAATCAGGGGCCCCGGGGACAGGCGCGTGGATTTACAGGCTCCTCCCCGCCGCGACGCGAACGCGTCTCGCCTTCCCCGAGCGGCCGTGGGAGGCCTTGCCTGCGTCCCCGGCGCCCTGTCCCCTGCCCGGGCCGCGGAGCCGTCGGGAGGCGGAAATGGTGAGTGCGCGGGACCGGGGTCCCGGACCTGGGGGGCGGAGGGCGCGGCTGGGACGCAGGACCCCGGGTCACCTCCGCGCTCCAGGCCGGGGTCGCGGGGGCCGCTCGGGCTCCAGCCGCCTCGGCGCGCAGGGTGGGGCCTGGTCGGCAGCCGGGACCCCGGGCGCCCTGTCCTGTCCCCGCGCGCCGTCCCCGCGCCCCCGGTCCGCAGCCCTCCCTGGACCCCTCTGCGCCGCTGCCCCCCGTCTCCCGGGGCTCGGGTGTGGGCGCGGGGCTCCTCAGGGGAGGGTCCCCCTCGGCCTGTGGGGTTCGCGCCTGGGAGGCGCCCCCAGGACCAGCAGAGAGCCAGCGCGCAGGGCGGTGGGTGGGGTCCCCGACTGCTCTCCCACACCTCGGGAAACATATTTCCCCTAAACCTTCCAAGTATTGGGGGGAAAGGGTCTCATATCCCGAGGGACGCTCAAGGTAGTTCTTCCCAGAGCTGGCGTTAAATCCCTAAAATCCCAGCTGCCTCCCGGTGTTCCTAAAAGCCCCCTTCTCTGCTCCGATTCACCCCATGATCATTCCTCTCCCCCATACTACATTTCAAACAGCTGCGGTAGTTCAGTTGTTTATCACTTTACACAGACGGCTGTTTTTAATTGACTTTGGTTTGTAAGAACTTTACATGAGAGGAAAGTAGAGAACAACTTCGTGACACCCCCTGGTATAAAATCTTTGGGCCTCTCCTCTCGGTCTCTTCCCTGGCACAGGCATCCTATGGGACCGTGTTTGGGTTGGGGTCCCTCTTTGAGGACATCACTGGTGGCGCTGTCCTTTCAGCCTGTCCTCCTGCCTTTGGCTGGACCTGTTCCCTAAACTGCCTGGGGTGGACCTAAGATGCCCAGAGCTGCCACCTTTCTTGGAGAGTCTAGGGAATATCACTGGCTCCTGGTCTTCTCCTCCCAGAGGACAGCTAAGGAATAGGGGTGGGAACCTAGGAAATTTCCAGACACACCATTTAACCTAGAAAGCTGATTTCTTTTGGGGCACTCTGGAAATCTTTTCCCCGACCCCAGATTTAATTTCTCGGAGACACATTCTTTGTTCCCTCCTCTGGCGCCCAGGTTGCTGGCAGGAAGGGGGAAAAGACAAATGATTCCAGCCTTATGGTTTCTCACGGACTGAAGATGAGAAAAAAAACAACTCAGTGAGGGGGTGTGACATCCTGTAAGGCAAATTTGCACTTCAGACCCAGGTGGGCACAATCAGTGTAGGCTGGGAGGGGGTCAGGGAGCAGATCTGGACCTCTCAGCGCCCCCACTTCGGTTTGTTACCTGAAATAATTTATTCAGCCTCAGGTTTCTAGTAAGTGTAAAATATCTTTAATTAACAGAGCTTTAAAGATAGGATAAAATGTTGCCAAAGAGGGGAGAAAGAGGTGAATATCAGGAAAAAACAAAATACTTAAGTTTTACCCTTCAGTTTTTTACCTTTTTTCCACCCCAGAGCACATTTTATTAATTTTTTATTTATTTAGAGAAGTTTTGGGTTTACAGAACAATCATGCCTAAAATACGGGATTCTCTTATATCATCCCACCACCAACACCCTGCAGCGTAGTGGAACATTTACAATTGATGATAGCACATTTTTATAATTGTACTGTTATTGAAGCTCCAGGGTTTAACTTAGGCTACACTGTTTATGTAGTATAGCTGCATGGACTAGTTTTTAAATTTTATTCTGTTACCATATGTACAATCTCACACTTCCCCTTTTAATTATACTGAGATACGTATTTCAATGCTAATTGAAATGTTAACTCAATGTTAATTGAGTTCACAATGTGTATTACCATCAGCACCATCCATTACCAAAGCATTTCCACCATTCCAAAAAGGAACCCTGTACATTTTAAGCATTAACTTCCCATTATCTGTCTTTACCCTTCTCCCAGTAACCTATATTCTAGATTCTGACTCTGAGTTTGCTTATTCTAATTGTTTCAAATCTGGGAGGTCATATAATATTTGTCCTTTTGTGTCTGGCTTATTTCACTTGATGTGATGTTTTCAAAGTTCACCCATTTTGTCACATGCATCAGTACTTTGTTCCTTTTTATGGCTAAATAATATTCTACTGTATGTATACACTACATTTTATTTATTGATTCTTCAGTTGATGGACATTTGGGTTGCTTCCATCTTTTGGCAATTGTGAATAATGCTCCTATGAACTTTGGTGTGCAAATATCTGCTTGAGTCTCTGCTTTCTTTTTTTTTTAAATTTTTTGGTACATATCTACTAGTGGGATTGCCTGGTCATCTGGTAGTTCTAGATTTAACTTTCTGAGGAACCAACAGACTTCCACATCAGCTGCCCCATTTTACATTGCTAACAGCAATGAATGAGTTTCCCTAATTTTCCATATTGTCACCAATCTGTGTTTTTTTCCAGTTTTTAAATAGCAGCCATTCTAATGGGTGTGAAATGATAACTCATGGTGGTTTTGATTTGCATTTCCTTGATGGCTAATGATGTTGAGCATCTTATCAGTGCTTCCTGGCCATTTGTATGTTTTGGGCAGATGTCTGTTATAGTCTTTTGCCCATTTTTAAATTGAGTTTCTTATATTTTTGTTCTTAAATTGAAGGATTTCTTTATATATTCTAGATATTAGTCCTTTTTTGGGTATGTAGTTTCCAAAAATTTCTCCCATTGTGTAGATTGTCATTTTACTTTCGTGATAAAGTCCTTTGAGGAACAAAAGTTTTAAATTTGATGAGGCCCCATTTATCTAATTTTATTGCTTGTACTTTGGGTGTAAAGTTTAAGAAACCATTACCTAACACAAGGTCCTGAAAATGCTTCCCTATGTTTTCTTCTAGAAGTTTGTTAGTTCTAGCTGTTATATTAAGGTCTTTAATCATTCTGAGTTGATTTTTGTTTGATGAGATACAACTCCTCCATTTTTTTTTTCAAATGGAGATTCAATTTTCCCAGCACCATTTATTGAAGAGACTATTCTTTCCCAATTGAGCGGTCGTAGCTCAAAAATCAGTTGGACATAAATGTGAGGCTTGGTTTCTGAGCTCTCAGTTTGATTCCCTTGGTCTCTATGTTTGTCCTTGTGCCAATATACCATGCTGTTTTGAATACTGCGGCTTTGTAGTAACTTTTTTTTTTTAAAACTTTTTTTATTGTATAGTATAACATATATAGAAAGCAAAGAAATAAAAAAGCAATAGTTTCCAAAACACTCTTCAAAAAATAGTTCCAGGACTTCCGGGTCAAGATGGCGGCTTAACAACATGTGCATTTTAGTTCGTCCTCCAGAACAACTACTAAATAACCAGAAACAGTACAGAACAGCTCCTGGAGCCATAATAGTGACCGGACGCACAGTGTACCCCAGTCTGGACCGGCTGCGAGCACCCCCCAGAAACGTGAGTTCCCAAAGCTGTGGCGGCCAGCGCCCCTCCCCCACAGGCCGCTTCCCAGAGGGGAAAGGAAAGGACTTTACCAGCAGCAGGGACTGGGCACAATCAAACGCCAATGGTGGAACTAATTATCAAATTCTGACTACTAAAAATAGGCCCACAGCTTAGGTGAACCTGATCAAAGCGGAGGTTGCTCATTTTTGCCCCAGTGCCAAGAGGGCAGGACTGACAGAAAAAGGGGGAAAAAAAAAAGAAGGAAACAGAGGTTTTTGTGGCTGTGTATCTACAAAGGCTTGACTGCCTCTGGATACAGTGGCAGGACTTTTCAGGCTGCAACTGCACCAGGCATAGGCAGAAGTGAGCTCTTTTGGGGGCTTATCTGGAGCCTGTGCCTTCCCTAGGGGAGGGATGAAGCCCCACCCAAGTGGAATCCCTCCATCAAGGAATTCAGACCCCAGGTCTTGGTAATTTGAAGCCATTAAAACCAGCCTACAGCCTCTCCTTTGTCTCCACCATGCCCCCAGCAGGGAGAGTCTGCCAAAGCTAAAGGTACCACGTCATCTTATGCTGGTGGGACGTGCAGTCAGACAAGCATGACATACTGGGTAGGATAAGAAAAACAGAGTTCAGAGACTTCACAAGAAAGTCTTTCAACTGCTGGGTCTCACCCTCAGGGAAAACCGACGCAGGTGACTCTTTCCTCCTGATAGAAGGCCAGTTTGGTCTGGGAAAATCTGGCTGGGGTCTATAATGTCTAAGTAGACCCTCCTAAGTGTGTGTGGGGGAAAGGCACCACACAAGCAGGGAAGGAAACAAGAAAACAAGAACTGAAAAATTCTCCTCTGTTGAACAAAACTTAAGCTAAAGGTCTAGATAAAGCTGAGCGGAATGTCAAAGAACAGATAGACAACAAATTCATCTAGCAAGAAAACCCTAGATAAAAGAAGTGAAAGCAATCTCCAGAATAAACTAACTAAGGTAATTAAATGTCTAGATGCCAGCAAAAAATAACAAAAAACACTAGGAAAATTGAAGATATGGCCCAGTCAAAGGAACAAACCAACAATTCAAATGACATACAGGAGTTGAAACAATTAATGCAGAGTGTACGAACAGACATGGAAAACCTCATCAAAAACCAAACCAATGAATTGAGGGAGGGTATAAAGAAGGCAAGGAAAGAACAAAAAGAAGAAACTGAAAGTCTGAAAAAAAAATTCACAGAACTTATGGGAATGAAAGACACAGTAGAAGAGATGAAAAAAACAATGGAAACCTACAATGGTAGATTTCGAGAGACAGAACATAGGATTTCAAAACTGGAGGATGGAACATCTGAAAACCGACAAGAAACAGAAACAATAGGAAAAAAATGGAAAAATATGAGTAGGGACTCAGGGAATTGAAAGACAATATGAAGCGCACGAATATACGTGTTGTGGGTGTCCCAGAAGGAGAAGAGAAGGGAAAAGGAGGAGAAAAACTAATGGAGGAAATTATCACTGAAAATTTCCCAACTCTTATGAAAGACTTAAAATTACAGATCCAAGAAGTGCAGTGTAAACCAAAGAGAATAGATCCAAATAGACATACTCCAAGACATTTAACAATCAGAATGTCAGAGGTCAAAGAGAAAGAGAGGATCTTGAAAGCAGCAAGAGAAAAGCAATCCATCACATACAAGGGAAGCCCAATAAGACTATGCACAGATGTCTCAGCAGAAACCATGGAGGCGAGAAGACAGTGGGATAATAAATTTAAATTATTAAAATAGAAAAACTGCCAACCAAGAATTCTATGTCCAGCAAAACTGTCCTTCAAAAATGAGGGAGAAATTAAAACATTTTCAGACAAAAAATCACTGAGAGAATTTGTGACCAAGAGACCAGCTCTGCAAGAAATACTAAAGGGAACACTAGAGACAGATACGAAGACAGAAGAGAGAGATGTGGAGAAGAGTGTAGAAAGGAAGACTATGAGTAAAGGTAAAAAGAAGGAAAATTAGATATGATATATAAAATCCAGAAGGCAAAATAGTAGAAGAAAGTACTACCCATGCAGTAATAACACTGAATGTTAATGGATTAAACTCTCCAATCAAAAGACATAGTGTGGCAGAATGGATTAAAAAACAGGACCCATCTATATGCCTCTATATGCCTATATGTCTCTACTCAAAGGACACAAGGCCAAGGACACAAATGGACATTTACACACCAATGTTTATAGCAGCATCATTAACAATTACCAAGAGATGGAAACAGCCAAAATGTCCATCAACAGACACTTGGCTAAACAAACTGTGACATTTACATTTGATGTAATATTATGCAGCTGTAAGACAGAATAAAGTTATGAAGTATGTAACAACATGAATGGACCTTAAGGACATTATGCTGAGTGTGATTAGCCAGAAACAAAAGGACAAATACTGTATGGTCTCACGGACATGAACTGACATTAGTGAATAAACTTGGAATATTTCCTTGGTAACAGAGGCCATCAGGAGATAGAAACAGGGTAAGATATTGGGTAATTGGAGCTGAAGGGATACAGATTGTGCAACAGGACTGAATATAAAAACTCAGAAATGGACAGCACAATATTACCTAACTGTAATGTAATTATGTTAAAACACTGAATGAAACTGCATGTGAGAATGATAGAGGGAGGAGGGTTGGGGCATAAATGAAATCACAAAGAAAGATAGATGATAAAAATTGAGATGGTATAATCTAGAAATGCCTGGAGGTTATAATGATAGCGACTAAATGTACAAATTTAAAAAATGTTTTTGCATGAGGAAGAACAAAAGAATGTCATTACTGCAGTGTGCTGAAAATAGATGGTAATCTATTTAAAAATTTAAACTAATGTGTGAGACTAAAGCAAAAAATGTTTATTTGGTACAAATCTATACTTTGACTAGTGCATCTCTTAATATAACTTATGTAGATAGTTGATTGAACACATTAAGTACATGGAACTTTGTATAGGACATGAAAGTTTGTTGGTTTGTCCAGGTGATGCCCTGATGAATCCCAGAGTGATTTGATCAGTGAGTGGAAAAGTATTTGCAAAGTCCCCTTCGGGGAATGGTGAGAACGGGAAAACTCAACTTCCCCAAGTTGAATTCTTGATATTCTCACAAGCAGTGTGGGCAACCAAAGCTGTAGGCTGAGCCCCCAATCTTGGGGTCTGTTCATATGAAACTTAACCCCACAGGGGATAGGTCAAGCCTACTTAAAATTAAGCCTAAGAGTCACCCTCAAGTGACTGCTGAGACATCTGTGCATAGTCACCCTCAAGAGAACCTCTTTTGTTGCTCAGATGTGGCCTCTCTCCAGCCAACACAGCAAGTAGACTCATCACCCTCCCCCTGTCTATGTGGGACATGACTCCCCGGGGTGTGGATCTTCCTGGCAGCGTGGGACAGACATCCCAGAATGAGCTGAGATTCAGCATCAAGGGATTGAGGAAACCTTCTCGACCAAAAGGGGGAAGAGTGAAATGAGACAAAGTGTCAATGGCTGAGAGATTCCAAACAGAGTGGAGAGGTTTTCCTGGAGGTTATTCTTTTTTTTTTTCATTTAGATTTCTAATTTATTATTAAATTATTAACAAATCTTGCTCTATACAGTCAGAAAATGCACATTAAATGAAAACAAAAATTAAGTACAAATACACTAAAATTGGTTCCAAGAAGCTATTTTAAAAGCAAAAAACTAGAAAGTGCATTTGGAAAAGAAAAATTTTTAAAAATCAGAATTGGCGTCTTTCATGAGGAAATATCCTCCATCATGTCCATCACGGTAACGTGTGATTGGAATTGATTTTCCTCCCTAAGAGTTAAATGGACAGAAATGTATGCAAATACTTTGATACTAAAGTGAGATTTTAAGTATAAAGAAAATGAGATAGATCTCTCAGAACATGGCTCAGGTTTATGTCCATTTCCTATTCTTTATATTCATATCCTTAAAATTCAGTTGTTCTTTTCTCAATTTCTTTTCCCCTGTGGATATGTAGGTCTATAAAGGAATAACAAGATTAGTTTATCAAAAACCATGATGAAAAGCTGCATCTTTTTGGAGATCAGGCTAAACAAACTTTAACCCAAAAGGAGACTGGAAGACATCACTGTAATTTTCTGAGTAGGGGAACCCATTTGTTCTGTAGTTACATTTGCCATAAAATTTAGTGTAAACACCAGATATGGCCATTTATCCTAACAGCTTAATATTTCAAATTAGAAAAATCAGTTCCCTCAAATCATATCTGGCTAATGATCAAACATCAGGTATTAGAAGTCAAAAAGGCTGACCCAGTTCTTTAAAGCCATTTTCATCAGGTTGAGATGAACAGTGAAATAGAGAGTTAATGGTGGGAATGCAAGTCCAACTTGCCTCAATTTTCTACAGGATAAAAATCATTAATTGATTTGTATCGAAAGGCTCATTTCGATAAGTACACTTTTTTCTATTCAGATCAGATATATTCAGCTTCCAGTAGGCAAGACTAAGGTAAATATTATCTGGTTCCAGGTATAAAATATGCCCTCATGATCTGTCCTCTCAACATGTCTCCCTTATCTGGGTTTTACTCCCTTGCCTAATCTGAGTACTGGGCAGTATAGAAAGAGGCATTCTCCATAAAAGCAAATTCTGATACAAAGGGGAGAAGGTTAGTGGGAGCCCTTCAGCATCATTAATAATAATAGTAATAGTAATAGTAATAATAATAATAATAATGTGGAGATTGCCAAGATGGATGAACTAAAGTACCTGGATATCTGCGCTTGCATTTGACAAACAAATTTATTAAACATCTTTACTAAGGCAAGTTCATCAGTACACATAAGAGAGTATCTCAGAAATATATCTTGTGGAACTTTGTCCTTTTTGCTGCCATGGTTTTTCATATTAGTGAGATGGAAAGTTTTGAGTGGTTACTAAAAAGGTCCACAAAGGAAAGATTCTCTGTATAAGACAATCACCGAGGGAGAGTAATTTTCTTAAGAGGCAATACTTAGTTGGGACCAGGAGTAGAAAATTCCTTCTGTTTTCCTGGTTCTGACTGTATAAGCAAGTAGTTTACTATTGGCTCCTGAGCCTAGCAACTGGCCTGTAAGGAAGACAGCAAAAAAGGGGAGAAATCTAAAATGGTTAATTAAAAAGAATTCAAAAGCCATGAAACTGAAGGAGAGTTCAAATCAGCTGTCATGGGCGACAGATTGAGCCTCTTCCTATAAATGGCACACCCCAGCTCTCTTGCTTTGGGCTTTCTTTCTGCAAATGCCCCAAGAAGTAAGGAAGAGCATTGTTCATTTACATTTGGCCCTGGGACATCTCATTGTGGACTACAGCACTGGGAGGTTTGTCAGAACTACCTGACACTAACATCTGTACCAAGCCTTTTCAACTTCCTTGGAAGAACTGGTTTCTTTAGTTTCATAAAGAAAATAACCAACAAAATTCTATCATTTCATGTAACTCTAATGGAAAGGCTCATCAGCCATCAAAATTGTTTGCTTAGTTATAGCAAGATAGATCAGCTCGTGTCCTCATTTTACTCACATATAATCAGTTTTAATGAATGCACCAAATAATCAGACCAGTAAAAAAGACTGGCAGTATAATTAAATAAATAACTTTATTTATGATACTTCAGATTTTATAAATGCCAACTATATAGCAACCCAAAGTCCTATAAATTCTAGTTGAGACACAACCACTGATCAAGGCCCTTTGAAAATCAAAGATAATAAAGTGTCAGGGGAGAGAAGTTTTGTTCTCCCAACAGAAAATTTAATAAATGAACTTACTTCCCTGAGCCTTTTAAGGTTCATACTGAAAAAACTTAACTTTCTTTTAAGGGTATCCCAAGTAAGTAGTTGATCAATCAGCCCATATTTAGCAAAATAAACCTCCATAATTAAAAAAAATATATCAAATGCCCCTCATACCCAGAATGGAATAAAATTTTGACATTAGAATGAACTGGAGGTTATTCTTATGCATTAAGTAGATATCACCTTGTTATCCAAGATGTAATGGAGAGGCTGGAGGGAACTGCCTGAAACTGTAGAGCTGTGTTCCAGTAGCCATGTTTCTTGATGATGATTGTATAACAATATAGCTTTCACAATGTGACTGTGTGATTGTGAAAACCTTGTGTCTGATGCTCCTTTTATCTACCTTGTCAACAGATGAGAGGAACATATGGAATAAAAATAAATAATAGGGGGAACAAATGTTAAAATAGATTTAGTTTGAAATGCTAGTGATCAATGAAAGGGATCAGTAAGGGGTATGGCCTGTAAAATTTTTTTTTCTGTTTGTTATATTTTTCTGTTGTCTTTTTATTTCTTTTTCTGAATTGATACTAATGTTCTGGGAAATGATCATGATGATGAATATGCAACTATGTGATGATATTGTGAATTGCTGAGTGTATGTGTTGGGAATGTTTGTTTCTTGTAATTTTTTTAAATAAAAAATTAAAAAAAAAATAGTTACAGGACAAATCCCAAAGTTTGTCATGGGCTACCTTATGATCCTCTCATATTTTTCCTTCGAACTGCTCCAGAATATAGGAGGCTAGAAGGCTTAAATATTTATTTATCATCATAATTGACTTTTTTCCTTTTTTGCGTGTGAAAAAGAAATATATACGAAAAAGCTGTAAATTTCAAAGCACAGCACCACAATTAGCTGTAGAACATAAATCAGTTTGACGTGGGTTACAATGTCACAATTTTATGTTTTTACTTCTATCTCCTCTAAAATACTGGAGACTAAAAGAGATATCAATTTAATATTCAGCATTCATATTCATTTGTTAAGTCCTATCTTCTCTGTATAACTCCACCATCACCTTTGATCTTTCCATCCCTCTCTTTAGGGGTGTTTGGACTATGGCGATTCTAAATTTTTGGTATTGGAAGGGTCTGTCACTAATGTGGGGTAGAGAGATGGACCTATCTGATGTTCTGGAGAGGCTGGGCTAGGTTTCAGGACTTATCTGGACCCATCTGGAGGTTGTAGGTTTCTGGAAAGTTACTCTAGTGCCTGGAACTCTTGTGGGATCTTACATATTGCCCTAGGTATTCTTTAGGATTGTCTGGAATGGTCCTGGTTGGGGGTTGGCAGATTACAATAGGTAGCAAGGTCTACCTGAGGCTTATGTAAGAGCAACTTCCGGAGTAGCCTCTTGACTCTATTTGACTCTCTCTGCAACTGGTACTTTATTAATTATACTGCTTTTCCCCCTTTTGGTCAGGATGTAGTGGTTGATCCCACAGTGCCAGGTTTGGATTCATCCCTGGGAGTCATTTCCCACATTGGCAGGAAGACTTTCACCCCTGAATGTCATTTCCCACATAGTGGGGGAGGCAGTGATTTCACTTGCAGAGTTGGGCTTAGAGAGAGTGAGGCTGCATCTGAGCAACAACAGAGGTCCTCCAAAAGTAACTCTTCTTTGCTACCTACATAAGCTTCTCTGCTACCTACATAAGCTTCACAAGAGTAAGCCTCATGATCAAGGGCATGGCCTATTGATTTGGGTGTCCCTAAAGTTTGACACAGTATCAGGGGATTCCCTGATGGCAAGGTTTAATAGTTCCATATGTTTCTCCCTTCCCTCAGGGGACTTTGTCAATACTTTTTTTTTTTTATTTTATTTTATTTATTTTTAATAACGGAAAGAAAGAAAAAAAAAAGAAATTAACACAACATTTAGAAATCATACCGTTCTGCATATGCACTCAGTAATTCTTAACATCATCACATAGATGCATGATCATCATTTCTTAGTACATTTGCATCGGTTTAGAGGAACTAGCAACAGAACAGAAAAAGATATAAAATGTTAATATAGAGAAAAGAAATAAAAGTAGTAATAATAGTAAAAAACAACAACAAAAAAAACCCCTATAGCTCAGATGCAGCTTCATTCAGTGTTTTAACATGATTACTTTACAATTAGGTATTATTGTGCTGTCCATTTTTGAGTTTTTGTATCTAGTCCTTTTGCACAATCTGTATCCCTTCCGCTCCAATTACCCATTATCTTACCCTGTTTCTAACTCCTGCTGGACTCTGTTACCAATGACATATTTCAAGTTTATTCTCGAATGTCCGTTCTCATCAGTGGGACCATGCAGTATTTGTCCTTTAGTTTTTGGCTGGGCTCATTCAGCATAATATTCTCTAGGTCCATCCATGTTATTACATGCTTCATAAGTTTATCTTGTCTTAAAGCTGCATAATATTCCATCGTATGTGTATACCACAGTTTATTTAGCCATTCTTCTGTTGATGGACATTTTGGCTGTTTCCATCTCTTTGCAATTGTAAATAACGCTGCTATAAACATTGGTGTGCAAATGTCCATTTGTGTCTTTGCCCTCAAGTCCTTTGAGTAGATACCTAGCAATGGTATTGCTGGGTCGTATGGCAATTCTATATTCAGCTTTTTGAGGAACCGCCAAACTGCCTTCCACAGTGGTTGCACCATTTGACATTCCCACCAACAGTGGATAAGTGTGCCTCTTTCTCCGCATCCTCTCCAGCACTTGTCATTTTCTGTTTTGTTGATAATGGCCATTCTGGTGGGTGTGAGATGATATCTCATTGTGGTTTTGATTTGCCTTTCTCTAATGGCCAGGGACATTGAGCATCTCTTCATGTGCCTCTTGGCCATCCGTATTTCCTCTTCTGGTAGGTGTCTGTTCAAGTCTTTTTCCCATTTTGTAATTGGGTTGGCTGTCTTTTTGTTGTTGAGTTGAACAATCTCTTTATATATTCTGGATACTAGACCTTTATCTGATATGTCATTTCCAAATATTATCTCCCATTGTGTAGGCTGTCTTTCTACTTTCTTGATGAAGTTCTTTGATGCACAAAAGTGTTTAATTTTGAGGAGCTCCCATTTATTTCTTTCTTTCTTCAGTGCTCTTGCTTTAGGTTTAAGGTCCATAAAACCACCTCCAATTGTAAGATTCATAAGATATCTCCCTACATTTTCCTCTAACTGTTTTATGGTCTTAGACCTAATGTTTAGATCTTTGATCCATTTTGAGTTAACTTTTGTATAAGGTGTGAGGTGCGGGTCTTCTTTCATTCTTTTACATATGGATATCCAGTTCTCTAGGCACCATTTATAGAAGAGACTGTTCTGTCCCAGGTGAGTTGGCTTGACTGCCTTATCAAAGATCAAATGTCCATAGATGAGAGGGTCTATATCTGAGCACTCTATTTGATTCCATTGGTCGATATATCTATCTTTATGCCAATACCATGCTGTTTTGACCACTGTGGCTTCATAATACGCCTTAAAGTCCGGCATCGCGAGACCTCCAGCTTCGTTTTTTTTCCTCAAGATGTTTTTAGCAATTCGGGGCACCCTGCCCTTCCAGATAAATTTGCTTATTGGTTTTTCTAATTCTGAAAAATAAGTTGTTGGGATTTTGATTGGTATTGCATTGAATCTGTAGATCAGTTTAGGTAGGATTGACATCTTAATTATATTTAGTCTTCCAATCCATGAACACGGTATGCCCTTCCATCTATTTAGGTCTTCTGTGATTTCTTTTAGCAGTTTTTTGTAGTTTTCTTTATATATGTTTTTTGTCTCTTTAGTGAAATTTATTCCTAGGTATTTTATTCTTTTAGTTGCAATTGTAAATGGGATTCCTTTCTTGATTTCCCCCTCAGCTTGTTCATTACTAGTGTATAGAAAAGCTACAGATTTTTGAATGTTGATCTTGTAGCCTGCTACTCTGCTGTACTCATTTATTAGCTCTAGTAGTTTTGTTGTGGATTTTTCCGGGTTTTCGACGTATAGTATCATATCGTCTGCAAACAGTGATAGTTTTACTTCTCCCTTTCCAATTTTGATGCCTTGTATTTCTTTTTCTTGTCTAATTGCTTTGGCTAGAACTTCTAACACAATGTTGAATAATAGTGGTGATAGTGGACATCCTTGTCTTGTTGCTGATCTTAGGGGGAAAGTTTCAATTTTTCCCCATTGAGGATGATATTAGCTGTGGGTTTTTCATATATTCCCTCTATCATGTTAAGGAAGTTCCCTTGTATTCCTATCTTTTGAAGTGTTTTCAACAGGAAAGAATGTTGAATCTTGTCAAATGCCTTCTCTGCATCAATTGAGATGATCATGTGATTTTTCTGCTTTGATTTGTTGATGTGGTGTATTACATTAATTGATTTTCTTATGTTGAACCATCCTTGCATACCTGGGATGAATCCTACTTGGTCATGATGTATAATTCTTTTAATGTGTTGTTGGATACGATTTGCTAGAATTTTATTGAGGGTTTTTGCATCTATATTCATTAGAGAGATTGATCTGTAGTTTTCTTTTTTTGTAATATCTTTGCCTGGTTTTGATATGAGGGTGATGTTGGCTTCATAGAATGAATTAGGTAGTTTTCCCTCCACTTCGATTATTTTGAAGAGTTTGAGGAGAGTTGGTACTAATTCCTTCTGGGATGTTTGATAGAATTCACATGTGAAGCCGTCTGGTCCTGGACTTTTCTTTTTAGGGAGCTTTTGAATGACTAATTCAATCTCTTTACTTGTGATTGGTTTGTTGAGGTCATCTATTTCTTCTTGAGTCAAAGTAGGTTGTTCATGTCTTTCCAGGAACCCGTCCATTTCATCTAAATTGTTGTATTTATTAGCGTAAAGTTGTTCATAGTATCCTGTATTACCTCCTTTATTTCTGTGAGGTCAGTAGTTATGTCTCCTCTTCCATTTCTGATCTTATTTATTTGCATCCTCTCTCTTCTTCTTTTTGTCAATCTTGCTAAGGCCCATCAATCTTATTGATTTTCTCATAGAACCAACTTCTGGTCTTATTGATTTTCTCTATTGTTTTCATTTTTCAATTTCATTTATTTCTGCTCTAATCTTTGTTATTTCTTTCCTTTTGCTTGCTTTGGGATTAGTTTGCTGTTCTTTCTCCAGTTCTTCCAAGTGGACAGTTAATTCCTGCATTTTTGCCTTTTCTTCTTTTCTGATAAAGGCATTTAGGGCAATAAATTTCCCTCTTAGCACTGCCTTTGCTGCGTCCCATAAGTTTTGATATGTTGTGTTTTCATTTTCATTCGCCTCTAGGTATTTACTAATTTCTCTTGCAATTTCTTCTTTGACCCACTTGTTGTTTAAGAGTGTGTTGTTGAGCCCCCATGTATTTGTGAATTTTCTTGCACTCCGCCTATTATTGATTTCCAACTTCATTCCTTTATGATCCGAGAAAGTGTTGTGTATGATTTCAATCTTTTTAAATTTGTTAAGACTTGCTTTGTGACCCAGCATATGGTCTATCTTTGAGAATGATCCATGAGCACTTGAAAAAAAGGTGTATCCTGTTGTTGTGGGATGTAATGTCCTATAGATGTCTGTTAAGTCTAGCTCATTTATAGTAATATTCAGATTCTCTATTTCTTTATTGATCCTCTGTCTAGATGTTCTGTCCATTGATGAGAGTGGTGAATTGAAGTCTCCAACTATTATGGTATATGTGTCTATTTCCCTTTTCAGTGTTTGCAGTGTATTCCTCACATATTTTGGGGCATTCTGGTTCGGTGCATAAATATTTATGATTGTTATGTCTTCTTGTTTAATTGTTCCTTTTATTAGTATATAGTGTCCTTCTTTGTCCCTTTTAACTGATTTACATTTGAAGTCTAATTTGTTGGATATTTGTATAGCCACTCCTGCTCTTTTCTAGTTGTTATTTGCATGAAATATCTTTTTCCAACCTCTCACTTTCAAACTATATTTATCTTTGGGTCTAAGATGTGTTTCCTGTAGACAGCATATAGAAGGATCCTGTTTTTTAATCCATTCTGCCAGTCTATGTCTTTTGATTGGGGAATTCAGCCCATTAACATTTAGAGTTATTACTGTTTGGATAATATTTTCCTCTACCATTTTGTCTTTTGTATTATATATATCATATCTGACTTTCCTTCTTTCTACACTCTTCTCCATATCTCTCTCTTCTGTCTTTTTGTATCTGACTCTAGTGCTCCCTTTAGTATTTCTTGCAGAGCTGGTCTCTTGGTCACAAATTCTCTTAGTGACTTTTTGTCTGAGAATGTTTTAATTTCTCCCTCATTTTTGAAGGACAATTTTGCTGGATATAGGAGTCTTGGTTGGCAGTTTTTCTCTTTTAGTAACTTAAATATATCATCCCACTGCCTTCTAGCTTCCATGGTTTCTGCTGAGAAATCTACACATAGTCTTATTGGGTTTCCCTTGTATGTGATGGATTGCTTCTCTCTCGCTGCTTTCAAGATCCTCTCTTTATCTTTGACCTCTGATATTCTAACTAATAAGTGTCTTGGGAAACGCCTATTTGGGTCTAATCTCTTTGGGGTGCGCTGCACTTCTTGGATCTGTAACTTTAGGTCTTTCATAAGAGTTGGGAAATTTTCAGTGATAATTTCTTCCATTAGTTTTTCTCCTCCTTTTCCCTTCTCTTCTCCTTCTGGGACACCCACAACACGTATATTTGTGCGGGTCGTATTGTCCTTGAGTTCCCTGATACACTGTTCGAATTTTCTCATTCTTTTCCGGATAGTTTCTGTTTCTTTTTGGAATTCAGATGTTCCATCCTCCAAATCACTAATTCTATCTTCTGTCTCTTTAAATCTATCATTGTAGGTATCCATTGTTTTTTCCATTTTTTCTACTTTATCCTTCACTTCCATAAGCTCTGTGATTTGTTTTTTCAGTTTTTCTATTTCTTCTTTATGTTCAGCCCATGTCTTCTTCATGTCCTCCCTCAATTTATCGATTTCTTTTTTGAAGAGGTTTTCCATTTCTGTTCATATATTCAGCATTAGTTGTTTCAGCTCCTGTATCTCATTTGAACTATTGGTTTGTTCCTTTGACTGGGCCATATTTTCAATTTTTTGAGTGTGATCCGTTATCTTCTGCTGGCATCTGGGCATTTAGTCAGATTTCCCTGGGTGTTGGACCCAACAGGTTGAAAGATTTTTCTGTGAAATCTCTAGGTTCTGTTTTTCTTATCCTGCCCAGTAGGTGGCGCTCGTGGCACATGTTTGTCTGCGGGTTCCACCAGTAAAAGGTGCTGTGGGTCCTTTAACTTTTGAAAACTCTCGCCATGGGGGAGTTTTGCCAGCCGAAGCGGCTTGAAAGAGTGCCAGCCGGCCTGGCGGTCCGAACGCGAGGAGGGTCGCCGGCCGCCGCAGCCCGAGAGAGCGCCCGTCAAAATTTCCTAGTCGGCCCGGGGCGCCAAGCGTGGCAGGAGGGCATCAGCCGCCGCAGACCGGGAGAGTGCACTGTTCCCAGCCAGACCGGGGAGTCACGTGTTTGGAAGGGACCCCCCCGATCACCGTTCTCTGCGGTCTGGCGGTTTCCGACCCAACTCTCTCAGTTGGTCCGGGGGGCCTCGCGTGGTGGGGGTGCCAGCCGCCGTGGCCCGAGGGGACCACCTGCCCAATTCTGCCAGCTGGCCTGGGAAGGAGGAAGGAAGGGACTCCAGCCACTTACCGTCCCCCCCGGGAAAGCCCGCGCCCCTCGGCGATCTCACCGGAGCTGGTTCTCCCAGACAGTCAGCCGTTCCAGGATGGGGTACGCCATCCCTTTGATCTCCGTTGTGGCTCCGGGAGCTGCTCTATATTGTCTTCAATCCCCCAGTAGCTGTTCTGGAGGAGGAAAAGTGAGGGTGGCAAGGCTGTCGAGGACGGTGGCGGAGGAGCCGGTGAAGATGGAAGACGGCACGGTGGTGGTTGGAGAGCCACCGGAGCAGGAGGAGAAAGGGAAGGATAAGATGGCGGATGGAGCGCCGCCGGAGCAGAAGGGGAAAGGGAAGGGCAAGATGGCAGCGGGAGCGCTGCCTGGCGGAGAAGGGGGAAGAGGCCGGCTGTCTGACGGCGGGAGCGCCGCCGGTGGAGAAAGAGGAAGAGGAGGACTGTCTGGCGGCGGGAGCGCCGCCGGCGGAGAAAGAGGGAGAGGAGGGCTGGCTGGCGGCAGGAGCGCCGCTGGCAGAGAAAGAGGGAGAGGAGCGGTTTTCAGTAATTTTTAATGTCAGGAAATGTGAGTCCCCCAACTTTGGTCTTCCTTTTCAAGAGTTTGGTTTGTTTTGGGGTTAGTTTGCTGTTCTTTCTCTAGTTCTTCCAAGTACACAGTTAATTCCTCGATTTTTGCCCTTTTTTCTTTTTTGATATAGGTATTTAGGGCAATAAATTTCCCTCTTAGCACTGCCTTTGCTGCCTCTCATAAGTTTTGATATTTTGTGTCTTCATTTTCATTTGCCTCGAGATATTTACTGATTTCTCTTGTAATTTCTTCCTTGACCCATTGGTTGTTTAAGAGTGTGTTGTTGAGCCTCCACATATTTGTGAATTTTCTGGCACTCTGCCTATTATTGATTTCCAGCTTCATTCCCTTATGATCTGAGAAAGTGTTTTGTATTATTTCAATCTTTTTAAATTTATTGAGACTTGTTTTGTGATCCAACATATGGTCTATCTTTGAGAATGATCCATGAGCACTTGAGAAAAATGTGTATCCTGCTGTTGTTCATGTCCATTGATGAAACTGGGGAATTGAAGTCTTCAGCTATTTTGGTAGATGTGTCTAATTCTCTTTTCCGTGTTTGCCACATGTATTTTGGAGCATTCTGGTTCGGTGCATAAACACTTATGATTGTTATGTCTTCGTGCCGAATTGTTCCTTTTATTAGTACATACTATCCTTCTTTGTATAGCTACTCCTGCTTTTTTCTGATTGTTATTTGCATGAAATATCTTTTCCCAGTCTTTCACTTTCAACCTATGTTTATCTTTGGATCTAAGGTGTGTTACTTGTAGACAGCATATAGATGGGTCTTGTTTTTTAATCCATTCTGCCAGTCTATGTCTTTTGATTGGGGAGTTTAATCCATTAACATTTAGTGTTATTACTGTACGGGTAGTACTTTCTTCTACCATTTTGCCTTTGGATTTTATATGTCATATCTAATTTTCCTTATTTTTACCTTTATTCATAGTCTTTCTTTCTACACTCTTCTCCACACTCTCTCTTTTGTCTTTTCATATCTGTCTCTAGTACTCCCTTTAGTTTTTCTTGTAGAGCTGGTCTCTTGGTCACAAATTCTCTCATGATTTTTTTGTCTGAAAACGTTTTAATTTCTCCCTCATTTTTCGGGGACAGTTCCTATATTTTCTTTTTCTTGCCGGATTTCAGATGTTCCATCCTCCAGTTCACAAATCCTATCTTCTGCCTCTCGAAATCTACCATTGTAGGTTTTCATTGCTTTTTTTTCACCTCTTCTACTGTGGCTTTCATTCCCATAAGTTCTGTATTTGTTTTTTCAGACTTTAAATTTCTTCATTTTGTTCATTCCTTGCATTCTTTATAGCCTCCCTCAGTTCATTGGTTTGGTTTTTGAGGAGGTTTTCCATGTCTGTTTGTATATTCTGAATTAATTGTTTCGGCTCTTGTATCTCATTTGAATTGTTGGTTCGTTCCTTTGACCGGGCCATATCTTCAATTTTCCTGGTGTGATTTGTTATTTTTTGCTGTCATCTAGACATTTAATTACCTTAACTAGTTTATTCTGGAAATTGCTTCCACTTCTTTTACCTAGGGTTTTCTTGCTGGATGACTTTGTTGTCTATCTGTTCTTTGACATTCAGTTCAGCTTTTTCTGGCTCTAGCTTAATTTTTGTTTAACAGAGGAGGATTTTTCAGTTCTTGTTTTCTTGTTTCTTGCCCTGCTTGTATGGTGCTTCCCCCCCCCCCACCCAGGAGGGTCAACTTAGGTATTATAGACCCCAGTCAGATTTTCCCAGACCAACCTGGCCTCCTGTCAGGGGAAAGGAGTCACCTGCATTGGTTTTCCCTGAGGGTGAGACACAGCACATTGAAAGACTTTCCTGTGAAGTCTCGGAACTCTATTTTTCTTATCCTGTCCAGTATGTGGCGGTTGTCTGTTTGCAGGTCCCACCAACATAAGATGATGTGGCACCTTTAACTTTGGCAGACTCTCCCTGGTGGGGACGTGGAGACAGAGGAGAGGTTGTAGGCTGGTTTTTTTTTTTTTTTTTTTCTTTCTATTAATGTTTTAATTCTTATTCTGTTGTCTTTTTGTTTCTTTTTCTAAATCGATGCAAATGTACTAAGAAATGTAGGCTGGTTTTAATGGCTTCAAATGACTAAGCTCTGGTGTCTGAATTCCTTGAGAGAGGGATTCCACCTGAGTTGGGCTTCACCCCTCCCCTGGGAAAGGCACAGGCTCCAGACAAGCCCTTAAAGGAGCTTGTTTCTGCTTATGCCTGGGGCAGTTGCAGGCTGAGAAGACCTGCCGCTGTATCCAAAGGCAGTCAAGCCACAAAAACCTGTTTCTTTTCTTTTTTTCTTTTTCCATCAGCCCAGTGAGCGATCTCCGTTTTGACCAGGTTCATCTGAGCTTGGGGCCTATTTTTAGTAGTCAGAATTTGTTAATTAATGCCACAGTTGGTATTTGGTTGGGCTCAGCCCCTGCTGCTGGTAAAGTCTCTTTCCTTTCCCCTCTGGGAAGCAGCCTGTGGGGGAGGGGCGCCGACCGCCGCAGCTTGGGGAACTCACGATTCTGGGGAGGCTCGCAGCCAGTCCAGCTGGTTCAGACTGGGGAATGCTGTGTGTCTGGTCTCTGACGTGGCCCCAGGAGCTGTTCTGTACTATTTCTGGTTATTTAGTAGTTGTTCTGGAGGACGAACTAAAACACACACATTGCTAAGCCGCTATCATGCCCCCTCCTCAATGTGTTGTTGGTTTTTAATCGTGAAAGGCTATTGGATTTGGTCAGATGCTTTTTCTGGTCTATTGAGTTGATCATGTGATTTTAATTTTTTATTTTGTTAAGGTATCATATTGTTTGTGGGATATTAAGCCCACCTTATGCTTCTGAGAGAAAACCCATTTGTTCATGGTGTGTAATTTTTATGTTGTTCAGTTTGAGGATTTTTGCAGCATAATTGTACAAGATTGGTGGTAATAGTTTTGTTTTTTTTTTCTGTCATGGTTTCGTCTGTGTTTGTTATCAGGGTAATATTGGCTTTATAGAATAAGTTGTAAAGAGTTCCCTCCTCTTCTTTCAAAAAGAGTTTAAGAATTGCTCTTGAATCTCCAAATGTTTGGTATAGTTCAGCAATGAAGCTCTCTGGGCCTGGACTTTCACTTGTGGATATATATTTTTTAAATATTAGTTTTTCTTTATAAGTACTCTATACCCACCAAGCAAACTCTCCCCTTTCCCCTTCCCCCAGCACCTGGTAACTTCAAGTAGGATCTGTCTCTGCAGAATTCCTGTTTCTAGATAGCTAAGTGCAGTCATACAGTATTTGTTCTTGGGCACCTTATTTCACTCAGCATAATGTTTTCAAGGTTTTCCTATGTTGCAGCACGTTTCATAGCTTTGTTTTTTTATGGGTAAGAATTATTCCATTGAATATATATGCTATATTTTATCCATTTATTTGTTGTTGAACATTTCCATTGGTTCCACCTTTTCATTATTGTAAATAATGCTGCTATAAACATTGGTGTACATGTGTCTGAGACTTTCCCTTTCTTTGCATGTATACCTAGAAGTGGAGTTGTCAGGGTCATATGCCAGTTCTATATTTTACTTTTTGGGAACCTCTATATTGCTTTCCTCAGTGACGGAATTACTATACATTTCATCCAACAATGTGCTATTATTCCAGTTTCTCTTTCTCCAGAACTTATTTCATTTTTGTGATGTAGCTATCCTTGTGGATGTGGAATGGCATCACATTTTGGTTTTGATTCTCTGATGGCTAATGATACTTAGGCTTGCTGGTCATTTGTATATCTTTGAAGAAATGTCTAAGTTTTTTGCTCAGTTTTTAATTAGTTTGTCTTTTTGTTGAGTAAAGGATTTCTTTATACATTCTAGATATTAGGTATGTGGTTTCCCAAGTATTTTCTCTCATTGTGTAGGTTGTCATTTTACTTTCATGATAAAGTTTGTTGAGGTAGAAAAGGTTTTAATTTTTATAAGGTTCCATTTATCTATTTGTTGTTTTGTTGCTTGTGCTTTTGATTCCATTGGTCTGTGTCTGTCCTTTCTAAGAAAGTTGTCTAACACAAGGTCCTGAAGATACATCCCTAATTTTTCTTCTAGGAGTTTTATATTTAGGCCTTTGTTCCATTTTGAGTTTATTTTGTATATGGCGTTAGGTATTCTTTTGCAAATGGAAATATTCATTTTTTTTTTGCAAATGGGAATCTAGTGTTTTTCAGAACCATTTATTGAAGAAAGGATTCTTTTCCAATTGAGTGATCTTTGTCCCCTTGTCAAAAGTCAGTTGGCCATAGATGAAAGGGCTGATTTCCAAACTCTCAGTTCGATTCCATTGGTCTTTGTCTGTCCTTGTACCTGTGCCATGCTGTTTTGATTACTGTGGGAGTATAATCGGTTGTAAGATTGGGAAGTGTGAGTTCTCTAACTTTGTTGTTATTTTTCAAGATGTCTTTGACTGTTTCATTTCTGCAAAGAAGGTTATTGGAATTTTGATTAGTATTGCATTGAATTTATAAATTGCTTGGGCTAGGATTGACATCTTAATGATATTTAATATTCCAATCTGTGAACACAGAATGTCCTTCTATTAATTTAGGTCTTCTTTTAGCAGTGTTTTGTAGTTTTCTGTGTAGAAGTCCTTTACATCCTCAGTTAGATTAAGTTCTAAATATTTGATCCTTTTAATTGCTATTGTAAATGGATTTTTTCCTTTATTTCTTTTGTGATTGTTCATTGCATAGAAACATTACTGATTTGGGGGTAGTGATCTTATACCCTGCCCCCTTGCTGAGTTCATTTATTAGGTCTAGCAAATAATATTGGATTTTTTCAGGATTTTCTGTATTTGAGATCATGTCACCTGCAAATAAGAAAAATTTTCTTCGCTTCTTTCCAATTTGGATGCCTTTTTGTTTTTCCTCTTGCCTAATTGTTTTAGCTAGAACTTCCAGTATAGAGTTGAATAAACAGTGGTGACAGTGGACATATTTGTCTTATTCCTGGTAATAGAGGGAAAGTATTAAGTGGGTTGTTAGCAGTGAGTTTTTCATCAAAGACCTGTATTGTGTGGAGGAAATTTCCTTCTGTTCTTAGTTTCTAAGTGTTTTATTCAAGAAGAGGTGCTAGATTTTGACAAATGCCTTTTCTTTGTCAGTTGAGATGATCATGTTTTTTTTTTCCCCTTCATTCTTTTAATGTGGTATATTACATTGGTTGATTTTCTTATGTTGAGCTATTCTTGCATATTTGGGATAAGTCTCACTTGATCATGGTGTATAATTCTTTTAATGTGTAGTTGGATTCAATTTGAAAATATTTTGTTGAGGATTTTTATATTTGTGTTTATAGGAGATACTGGCCTGTGATTTTCTTTTCTTGTGGTATCTTTATTTGACTTTGGTATATAAGGGTGATCTTGGCCTCATAGAATTAGTTAAGGAGTGTTTCTTCCGCCTCAGATTCTTGGAAGAATTTGAGCAAGATTGGTATTAATTCTTCCTGGACTGGTAGTAAACTTCTCCCTTGAAGCCAGAAATCCTTACTCATTATTTTGTTTCTTAAGTTAGTGTAGGTTGTTTATGAGTTTCAAGGAATTTGTCCATTTCATCCAGGTTGTCTAATTTGTTGGTGTCCAGTTGTTCATGGTATCCTCAAATTGTCTTTTATTTTAGTGGGGCCATTAGTAATGTCCTCATTTTTATTTCTGATTGTAGTTATTTGTGTCTTCTCTCTTCTTATTCTAGCTAAAGCTTTCTCGGTTTTATTGATCTTTTCAAAGAACCAACTTTTGGGTTTGTCGTCTCTCTTTTTTTTTTAAGCATTTTTGTTGTAAAATGTAATGTACAAAAGAGCAGTACATTTCAAAGTATATTGTAACAAGTAGATTAGAACAGATTTTGGAGTTGTGGTTTTCAAAATCCACAAAACTGCTGGACCTGAAAATGGGTTATAGGTTCACTAATTTAGGACTGAAAGAAGTATCAGTAAAATGATTCAGCAGTCATATTTGTTAAATCCACCCTTTATTGTAACTTGTCCTCCTCCTTTTATCCCTCTCCCAATCTTTAGGGGTATTTAGTCTATGCCCATTCTGACTTTTTCATGTTGGAAAGGGGTGTCAATAATATGGGACGGGGTGATGGAACCTAGTTTATGTTCTTGGAGAGGCTGGCCCCTCAGGATTTCAGGACTTATCTGGCCTAGGAATCCATCTGGCGGTCATAGGTTTCTGGAAAGTAATCTTAGTGTGTGAAACTTTTGTTGACTCAGCATTCTCTATCTTTTCATTTCCGTTTCAAATCATGTTCTTGACTGCAGCAGTCTGGAGTTGGAGTTTCCATCTCACTGAGCTGGGAGGCAGGGGGACGAAAGGTGCAGTCTTGGTTAAAATACCACTCTTTTTTAACAGAATTTCATAGTTTTTCTTGAACAGAAGCCTCTTCATTTGCAATTTCTCCTTAGAACCCATTTCCAGAGGTTTTAAATGATTGTTTTTAAATCATTTCCACTGGTTTCACTGGAGAAATTGACAGCAGAACTCCCCACATTGCAATACTCTTTCTTAGATGTTTTTTTTTCCTTTTTTTAATTGTATAGTTTAACATATATACAAAGCAAAGCGATAAACAATAGATTTCAAAGCACTCTTCAATAAGTGGTTGTAGGACAGATCCCAAAGTTTGCCATGGGCTACATATGATCCGCTCATATTTTTCCTTCTAGCTGCTCCAGAATATAGAATGCTAGAGGGCTTAAATAGTTTTCATCATCACAGTCGATTTTTTTTCCTTTTTTTTTTTTGTGAAAAATAACATATATACAAAAAAGCTATAAATTTCAAAGCACAGCACCACAATTAGTTGTAGTATATATTTCAGAGGTTGACAGGTTACGATTTCACAATTTTAGGTTTTAATTCTAGCTCTCTAAAATATTGGAGACTAAAAGGGTATCAATTTAATGATTCATGATTCATATTCATTTGTTAAATCCTATCTTCCCTGTATAGCTCCACCATCATCTTTGATCTTTCCGTCCCACTCTTTAGGGGCATTTGGGCTATGGCAATTCTGAATTTTTTGTATTGGAAGGGTCTGTCACTAATATGGGGTAAGAAAATTGAACTATCTGATGTTCTGGAGAGGCTGGGCTAGGTTTCAGGCCAGGGACCCATCGGAGGTTGCAGGTTTCTGGAAAGTTACTCTAGTGCCTGGAACCCTTGTGGAATCTTATATATTGCCCTAGGTGTTCTTTAGAATTGGCTGGAATGGTCCTGTTTGGGGTTGGCGGGTTATGATAGGTAGCAAAGTCTATCTGAAGCTTGCGTAACAGCAACCTCCAGGGTAGCCTCTCGACTCTATTTGAACTCTCTCTGCCACTGATACTTTATTAATCACACTTCTTTTTCCCCTTTTGGTCAGGATGGAATTGTTGATTGCATGGTGCCAGGTCTGGATTCATCCCTGGGAATCATCTTCCACATTGCCAGGGAGGCTTTCACCCCTGGATGTGTTAGCTTTTTGAAATTATTCTTGTAACTTGCTTTTTCTTTTATATAGGTGGTTAATGAAGTTTCTAACTTTTTCTAATGTAGAATTTTGCTGAAAATCTTTCTTAGATTATGTTTTTGTTCTCTTGGACTCCTATTTGAAAAGTTCTTAGAGCTGTTTATAAAAGCAAGATTTTCTTTATTTATAATTCTTATACATTTGTTCATTTCCTAGTGGCCCTGGTTCCACTCTCTAGTGTATTGGTGACTAGGAGGGAAGCAGTGGCCATCTTTGTATTGTTACTGATATTTTTTAGGAGAAAAGAATGAATGTTATCTATTTTTGTGTTCCTTTTCAAAGTCTCCTTTCAGTGTGTCCTATATCAGACTATGGACATTATCATCTGTTCCCAAATGCTAAATATTAGTTTGTGTTTTGTTCTTGGGTATCTCTAAATGGTGTTCTACAATTCTTTTGATGGCTACAGGTAAATTATATTAATTGGTTTTAGAGTTTTTATAGTAAAGTATACCATACATACTGAAAAATGCATGATGTGTAGTTTATGGAGATATTAAAAAATAAACACCTGTGAAATGAAATTCATTCCTAGATATAGAACAGGGTTTCATACCTAACATCCCAATTTAATGAATTCTAATGACAGGCCCCCTCACTAGATGTAATAACCATTGTCTTGAATTACCTGAAGATAATTTCCTTGTTCTCCTTTATAATTTTATCACCTGTGTATGCATCTCTAAATGCATATTTTGATTTTGCATGCTTCATATTGAATGTTAATGGAATCACACTGTATATTGTATTTTGTGTCCAGTTTCCTTTGTTCAAAGTTATTTCAGGCTTCCATGGAATGATAGTTCACTTTTATTTCTGTCTCGTATTTGCTTGTAGTAATATACTATTATTTGTTAATTCTGCTAGTGGCTGTTGGATGTTTTCTAATTTTTACCTTTAAGGACCTGTAGGTTATTCTTTGTGTATCCGCTCCTTGTCATATCCTCATCTGCATCTCAGTACACCCCATGGTGGACTCCTTATTCTCTGCCTAAGAACTGAATCCATGTGACCTTCTGCGTCTCATTCATCAAAGTCCATCATTCTAGTTTGTGTGAAAATCACAGTTGTCCTTGACTCCTCTTGTTCCGTTTTGTTTCATCTTCAGTCCATCAGGAAATTTTATAGGTCTTCAAATGATAACTAGAACACTAGCCTGCATAGTAGTCCACTGCAACTTCCTATGGCTTTAGGCTCCTACTACAACCCTGGATTCCACATTTGTTCCCTATTGTCTATTCGTGTATAACACATGGATCTTTAAAGCTATCCAGATGAGATCACTCCTATGCTTAAAAGCCTGAAATAGCTCTCTATTTCACACAGTGTCAAAGCCCAAGTCCCTACAGAGGCCAACATTTTCCCCATAAGGTGATGTGTCCCAGCAGGTATGTTGTGGGTCCCCAGTCCCTAGTCCAGACTAAATGATTTACTAGGAGGACTCTCAGGAGAGAGCATATAGTTGTACTCAAGACTAGTTACAGTGACAGGATTCAAAGAAAAACAGCAAGGGGGAAAAGCATATGGGGCAAAATCCAGAGGAAATTAGTTGCAAGCTTTAAAGAGTTCTGTCTGCATGGAGAGGCATGGGACTGACTTAAATACCCCAGCATGAGTTATGACAATATGTTTGAAGTCTTGCCTACTGTTAGGTGGGGGGAACAGGGAAGGTCACCATGACTCGAGCTGTGTAAAATGTGCCGCCCCTTCTAGACGTCACCTAACCCCCTTGCTTAAAAACTGCCCTCACCAGGACCCGCGGTGAACTCACAACTCCCTACGTTGAGTTCTGTGAGTTCTGCCCCGGAGCGTAGGAATAAACTCGCTCGCTCTAAGGTTTCTTGGTCTGCCTCTTCTGTCTTTTGCTTCCAAAACCTTTCACCTACTAGGGAAGGTCATTAGAGACTCAGTACTCAGAGTTTTTATTGGCAGTATCCTCTGCCTAGCATGTGCTTATGTTCCCAGATGGAAAGAAGGGGTTCAGCATACACCGTGTTGCATGCATAAACACTTTAGACTCAGTGAGCTGCTTTTTTTTATTATTAATTAAAAAATTTTTTTTAAAATACGAAAAAACACCAAACAGGTGCAAACATTTGTAATTTTTGATCATTCCGTTCTACCTGTATAATCAGTAATTCATAATATCATCACATAGTTGCATATTCATCATCATGATCATTTCTTGGAACATCTTGCATCTATTCAGAAAAAGAAATAAAATGAAAACAGAAAAAAATTCGTACATACCATACCCCCACCCCTCCCCCTCACCGATCACCAGCATTTCACTCAAAATTTATTTTAACATTTGTTCCCTCTTTTATTCATCTTTATTCCATATGTTTTACTCGTCTGTTGATAAGATAGATAAAAGGAGCATCAGACACAAGGTTTTCACAGTCACACAGTCACATTGTAAAAGCTCTATCATTATGCAGTCATCTTCAAGAAACATGGCTACTGGAACACAGCTCCACATTTTCAGGCAGTTCCCTCCAGCCTCTCTACAACATCTTGAAGGACAAGGTGATATCTATTTAATGTGGAAGAATAACCTCCAGGATAACATCTCGACTCTGTTTGGAATCTCACAGCCATTGACACTGTGTCTCATTTCACTCTTCCCCCTTTTGGTCGAGAAGGTTTTCTCAATCCCCTGATGCTGAGTCTCAGCTCATTCCAGGATTTCCAAACCAAGTTGCCAGGAAGGTCCACACCCCTGGGAGTCATGTCACATGTAGGCAGGGGGAGGGTGGTGAGTTTTGCTTGTTGTGTTGACTGGAGAGCAAGACCACATCTGAGCAAAAAAAAGAGGTTCTCTTGGGGGTGACTCTTAGGCCTAATTTTAAGTAGGCTTGACCTGTCCTTTGTGGGGTTAAGTTTTACATGAACAAATCCCAAGATTGGGGGCTCAGCTTATAGCTTTGATTGTTCACACTGCTTGTGAGAATATCAAGAATTCAACTTGGGGAAGTTGAATTTTCTCCCTTTCTCACCATTCTTCGAAGGGGACTTTGCAAATACTTTTTTATTCATTGTTCAAATCACTCTGGGATTTATAGGGGCACCAGTGAGCTGCTTTTATCAGTCACATTTCTAGGATCCCTCCCACAATGCCAGTTACCAGACACAAGTGAAGGGGCAACTTTCCAAGCAGGTCTTTCTAATGATAAGTAGTCTCAAGCCTTCTGGATTAACTTTTTTCTGCACATTAGGTTGTATAAATTTATAAAACAACACTATAGATATGCTGTATACGGAGTAGTTAGAGATGACTCAAGCAGCTCTTTTCACCTCTTGCACAGTGTCTTAAGTTGTAAGGGTTGCTATTACAGAATGGGTTGACTTTAACAACCAGAATGTATTGGTTCATGGTTTTGGAGGCCAGAAATAAAAAAAATCAAGATGTCTGAAATGTTATGCTTCTCCATAGTCACTTGGTTCTGGTGATAGCTTTCTGGCAATAATCTGTCACATAGTGATATCTCTCTGGTTTCTACTTCTGTGTCCAGTTTCTTCTGTCTGTAAAGACTTCAGCCATACTGGATCAAGGCCCACCCTCATTCATTTTGGCCACACCTTACCTAATAATAGCATCTTCAAAAGTCCTGTTTACAAATAGGTTTACATCCACATCTAGACTTACCTTAAAGTAGTAAAAACACTGTTTAAAAATAGATTTCTACCCACTGGGACCAGGGATCAGGACTTGAACATGTGTTTTATGGGTTGCATGATTCAGTTCCAAACAACCAACAATAGGGGGATTCCTGTTCTGTTGCTGCTCTAATATTGGCCAATTCTAGCATTCGAATTGCTGTGTGGCAGCCTTTTCTTCATCTCCTTTATGCTGACATCTGTGGGTTGAGGATATTTTCAGAGACCAGGGCTTAGGGGAATCTTGCAGCTCAGGTTTTACTATTAATATGAGAAATTGGGCTGTCATGCTCTTTTGCCAACAGAGGGCTGAAACGTCTAAGATGGAAATACTTTCTCCATTGTTACAGCATTTCTCATTCTTCAGAGGGCTCTGGGTCCTGCTGTTAGAGGAACAATAAGACTTGAAAAAAATGTGGTACAAATGTAGAGATAAGTTCACCATGTTCGTGGTGCTGTTAAATCTATGAGGAAGTGTGTGTGTGTTGGAGAAGCCATAAAATATCACTATTGTTGGAGAAGCCATAAAACATCGCTGACATGGCTGCCGTGGCTGATGCAAGGCAACACAAAATGGCTAACCTGAAATCTGCCCTCCGCCCTAGCAACAACGGCCACCAATCCCAGCCTGACGTGTCCCTGCATGCTCCCAGCCTATATAAGCCCATGCACTTCCTGAATAAAGCATACGCCTTCCATTTTCCCCTGAGGGTTGTCTCCTGAGTCGTGTGCTGTGTGCTCTGCGTCTATGTGACTGACTCAGTACGGCCGCTTACCCCCAGCCATCAGCTAACCAGCCATCAGCTACCCCACATGTGTGGACAGTAAGAGCTCTGACGACCAAGTCACAGATTAAATATTGGGAGTCCACAGCATTTTCTATGAATTTTAAATGAATTGTTTATAAATCTTATGTTCCACACATCCTCCTGTGTACGTGTGGAATGTTTTAGGACTCAGTGACCTTTGAGGATGTGGCTGTGAACTTCACCCTGGAGGAGTGGGCTTTGCTGAGTTCTTCTCAGAGGAACCTCTACAGAGATGTGATGCTGGAAACCTTCAGGAACCTCTCTTCAGTAGGTAAGGAGGACATCATTCCTTTGTTTAGTAATTTAAAGAAGTATTGCTTGCTCATCAAGTCTGTTCTAAAACTTGGAATGTGGAAAAGAAATACATTAGTGCATAAGGTAGACATAATTGTGGCCATTGTGGACCTAGAATGTAATGTTTCCTTAACGGTGAACATTTGTGTTTTAAACTGAGTTTTTCTTCGTCTTTTGGTATGACTCAGAGCTTTAATGTCATTGGTGAGGAGTCTTCACAGGTGATTTTGGGGCATAGCAAGTGTTATTATTATTTTGTGTGTGTATGTGTGTGTGTGTGTTTGGCATGGGCAGCCTCTGGGAATTGAACCCGGCGAGAATTCTGCCACTGAGCCATCATTGTACCACCCTTGTTATTTTTTAATATGATAGTTTAACTGTGTTTATTAAATTGCCTGTCATTTTGACCACTTGAATCTGTTGCTGATGATGTTCTGAAGCACTTAAGCACCTCAGTGTTTCTCTTTTCACGTATACTGTCTCCTAAATAAGAATTTATCACCTGTTTTGTTTCAGATGATGAGACTCAATTTAAAGCCAATGGATCAGTTTCTCAGGGGAATATTTTTGGGCAAAACATGTCCAAAGAACAGATAATAGCAAAGTTCACAAGAAATGATTCCTGGGTTTGTATTTTAGAAAAAAATTGGAAAGACCATAACTGTGAAAATCAGCACAAAAACAAGGGGAGACATCTGAGGTAAGTTACACTCAAAGAGAAAGCAGTATTCTGAATCTTAGTATATCATGAAATTATACACAGAAACAAAATATATAAGCCCAACTTCAATTTTATTTATTCTCAGAGTTTTCACCAAAAATGTTTTCTTAAATGTGACATAATTGTTTAGTGTTTGAAGCATAATTTGGTTCTAAACATTATCAGGGAGAATTATATATTAGAAAGACTTAATAATGGTTATTGTCATGCCTTCTTCTAGAGTATTCAGTTTATTGAATGTTCAAAAAATTCAGACATGGCAGAAAACCTATACTTAGAATGAAAAAGAAATGTAATTCTTAAACCTATTAATACGAAGTCATTAATAAGACCATTAATAATGTACTTCTCATTTTTAGCAGAAATTATGTGGTGCAGAGACTTCTTGAAAGCAATAAAGGTAATCAATGTAAAGAAACCTTGAGTCAGATTCCAAACCTTTATCTGTACAAGAAGACTCCTGGAATACATACGTATGAATGCAGTGAGTGTGGAAAAGTATTCCTGCATCATGCATTCCTTAAATGGCACATCAGATCTCATATTGGACACAAACCATATGAATATCAGGAATGTGGGCAGGTCTGCAGTTCTCCCTCCTACTTGAGCATACCTGGGGGAACTCACAGTGGAAAGAAATCCTTTGTCTGTAAATTTTGTGGAAAAATCTTTATTCATTTCTATTGGTTCACTCAACATATAAAAACTCACACTGTATATAAAACCTATGCTTGCAAGAAGCATGTAAATGTCTTCAGTGAGTTCAGCAGTCTTTCTAGACGTGGGAGGAATCATAGTGGAGAGAAGTCATATAAATGTAAGGAATGTGGGAAAGAGTGTATTTATCCTTCATCCTTAGGAAGACATATGAAAACACACACTGGAGTGAAACTGTATGAATGTAAACAGTGTGCTAAAGCCTTTATTTGTCCCACTTCCTTTCGAAGACATGAAAGAATCCACACTGGAGAGAAACCATATGAATGTAAACAATGTGGAAAAGCTTTCAGTTATTCCCATTCCTTTCGACGACATGAAAGAACTCACACTGGAGAAAAACCCTATGCATGTAAATACTGTGGAAAAGCCTTCAGATGGCTTGAATCTTTTCAAAGACATGTGAGAATGCACACTGGAGAGAAACTCCACCAGTGTGAAAAATGTGGGAAAGCCTTCAGTTGTCCCAGTTCATTACAAAGACATGAAAGAACTCATACTGGAAAGAAACCCTATGAATGTAAGTATTGTGGGAAAACCTTTAGTTGGCTAGAATCTTTTCAAGGACATATGAGAATGCACAATGGAGAGAAACCTTATGAGTGTAAACAATGTGGTAAAGCATTCAGTTGTCCCACTTCCATTCGAAGACATGAAAGGACTCACACTGGAGAGAAACCCTACGAATGTAAAAAATGTGGTAAAGCATTCAGTTATTCTCAATCGTTTAGAATACATGAAAGAATTCACACTGGGGAGAAACCCTATGAATGTAAGGAATGTGGGAAATACTTCATTTGTTTGTCAGCTTTTAGAAGACACATGATAACGCACACTGGAGAAAAACCGTACAAATGTAAACAGTGTGGTAAAGCCTTCAGTTGTCCCAGTTCAGTGCGAAGACATGAAAGGATTCACAGTGGAGAAAAGCCCTATGAATGTAAATTTTGTGGGAAAACCTTCCGTTGGCTTGCATACCTTGAAGGGCATTTGAGAATGCATGCTGGAGAGAAACCTTATGAATGTAAACAATGTGGGAAAGCCTTCAGTTGTCCTAGTTCATTTCGAAAGCATGAAAGGACTCATACTGGAGAGAAACCCTATGTATGTAAGTATTGTGGGAAAGCTTTTTGTTGGCTTGCATCCTTTCGAGGACATGTGAGAATACACACTGGAGAGAAGTTATATAAATGTGAAAAATGCGGGAAAGCTTTCAGTTGGTCCTCTTCCTTGCTGAAACATGTGAGAACACACAGTGGAGAGAAACCCTATGAATGCAGCCAATGTGGGAAAACCTTCAAGTGGCCTTCATCTTTACAAAAACATATGAGAGTTCATACTTGATAAAAGCCCTGTAAGCGTTAAAAATACAAAAGGAAAGCCTTTAATTCTTATTCTTATGAGAACATCTGAGAATTCACACTGGTGGGAAGCCCTGTAAATAAAAGTAATGTGGCAAAAAAGAAAAGTAATGTGGGGGTGCCTCATGTTAATTAAGTCATGTATAATTGTCCAGAAGTTTCAAACCATGACAGAAATCTTATGAAATTTATCAATGACATTATCTTGACATAGTACTTCATTTTAAAAGTGAATTCCTAAACTGGGTTTCCAATTCTTTTGGAAATAAAATATTGACATGACAGAATGCTTCTTTAAATGATCTTTTACCAGTACTACGAATGTTTTAATGAGTAGAGTTTATTTTTTATAATTTAAGTAATCAAGAATTTAATCTATCTGTTGGATCCATTGGTAATAATAAAGTGTATTTTAATATGCAAATTAGACTTAATTTTTTAAATCGCTTTTAATTGCCCTGTAAATAAGGAGACATTAGAAAATTACATTTGATATTTGTTGAAATTTTATTACTGGTCTCATATGGTAGGTATTAGATATCATTTACAAATTATATATATATATATTCTATCCTTTCTTACTGAGAAAAGTTGTTTTTTTCCTTTCTTTTTTCTTCTTCTTTGTTTTTTTTTTTTTTTGCTAGAAGACCCTTACTCTACTTTCCTTGCTAGTAAGTAAATGGCCTGAAACTGTAAGTATGAAAAATTTATCACAGTCAAATGTAAATTGTTATTTTCATCTTTTGCCCTTTTGCCTTTGTCCTTGCTTCTGGCTGGGATTCAGATCATATTAAGTGAATATGACAATAAAATCTAGTGTTAAATATCGTCTTCTGGATGATATGTCTATACATCGTTAATGTTGGAAACTGCATTTTCCAGAATTCAGTTCCTTTGTGGTTTCGTGTTAGAATTCACCAATACCCTAATTTGGGTAAGATTTGGAAGGCAGAAGTAAGAAAGCCATTACTCAGGTTTTGGGCCACCATAAAGGGAGACAGCACAGATGCATAGGCATATCATGGATACCAGCTTCCTGCTAATTTTCCTGATTCTTGACTCTACTAATCACGAGATTCCTCAAAACTCAACACCAACTCCTTGCATTTTCTCAGAAGTAGTTTCCATAGACATCTGCAAAAACTCCATGCCAATAATAAATCCTGGAGTTCAGAAGCTCTAATGTGTCTATGAGGCCACTGATTTTGAATGTTAAAGTTGGGATTATTTTCTGTTTCTGATGCCTTTCTTTTTAGACTGTAATTGTATGGGGTCTAATTTGTATAATAAACATTACGTTCTGTTAATACTGCTAGTGGCTATGTGTTCCTTATTCCCCTGTGACCGCTGCAATGGTGCAGCCAAATAAAACCACATGGGAAGTACTTCCTCTACTGTGGGGGGAGTGCTTTGACTCAGTCCTTTCATGTGCTGCAAATCACGACCTTCCACATATCAGGGAAAGATTGTGAATTTCCTATTATAATTGAAGGTAATCCCTCAGTATGTGTCCAGTTTTTTATTTGATTCTGTGTGATCAAAAGCAGTGACTGTTTTTTTTTTTTTTTTGGTAAACCAGTACCTTCTGTAGATGTTTCCTATTAACTGTTTTCAAATAAGTTATGTAGTAATAAGTATTTTCTGTTTTTCATTTATTACAGTGATACATAATCCTATTGCATTATGGATTGTTTGATTAATTTCATAATTTCATCAATTTAAGGATTATACATTCTGAGTTAATATTACAAGTCATCTACAAGTTCTGGCTTTTTAATTTTTTTAAGATTTAATTTTTATTTTTTATTTAGCTTTTTGTCTGTAAAACAACTTCTTAATCATTCTTCGTAGCAAAAACTTAAATCAGTGCCCTTTAGCTAAAGACCACAGTGATCAGCTGTGTAAAATGGAGGGATGTATTAGATTGTAGCAGTCAGGATGAATGATTATATAAAATTCTAAATGATTGTATGGTGTATCCATAAGAGTGTTTCAAAGGATTTTTTATAGAAATTTGAGCTTGTGTTAGGTGACTTGGTTGAATACTAAGGGAAGCACAACCTTGTGTTGAATGTTGTAAGGAGGCAAATTTAATTCTGTGATTGGTAATCATAATAGTTATCTAAAAGGCAGAAAGAGTGCTGTCAAGCTAGAATTAATTGGCCAGGAAGCACCAGTCATTTTAGCAAGAAGGGGGAAATATTTAGTCATTTTTGTGGCTTGGACTGTTCTGTTGTAGTGCTTTTAGAGACATTACAGAGTGTCCTTGTCTTTTTTTTTTTTTAACTTTTTATTAATTAAAAAAATAAAACATTAAGATATCATTCCATTCTACATATACAATCAGTAATTCTTAATATCATCACATAGTTGCATATTCATCATTTCTTAGAACATTTGCATCGATTTAGAAAAAGAAATAAAAAGACAACAGAAAAACAAATAAAACGATAACAGAGAAAAAAAAAGATTATACATACCATACCCCTTACCCCTCACTTTCATTTACCACTAGCATTTCAAACTAAATTTATTTTAACATTTGTTCCCCCTATTATTTATTTTTATTTCATATGTTCTACTCTTCTGTTGATATAGTAGCTAAAAGGAGCAACAGACACAAGGTTTTCACATTCACAGAGACTCATTGTGAAAGCTATATCATTGTTCAATCATCATCAAGAAATATGGCTACTGGAACACAGCTCTACATTTTCAGGCAGTTCCCTCCAGCCTCTCCACTACATCTTGAACAACAAGGTGATATCTACTTAATGTGTAAGCATAACCTCCAGGATAACCTCTCAACTCTGTTTGGAATCTCTCAGCCATTGACACTTTGTCTCATTTCACTCTCCCCCTTTGGTCAAGAAGGTTCTCTCAATCCCTTGATGTTAATTCTCAGCTCATTCTAGGGTTTTTCTCAGTCCCTTGATGCTGAGTCTCAGTTCATTCCAGGATCTCTGTCCCACGTTGCCAGGAAGGTCCACACCCCTGGGAGTCATGTCCCACGCAGAGAGGGGGAGGGTGGTGAGACTGCTCGTCATGTTGGCTGGAGAGAGAGGCCACATCTGAGCAACAAAAGAGGCTCTCTTGGGGGTGACTCTTAGGCCTAAATTTTAAGTAGACTTGACCTATCCTTTGTGGGGTTAAGTTTCATATGAACAGACCCCAAGACTGGGGGCTCAGCCTATAGCTTTGGTTGTCCACACTGCTTGTGAGAATATCAAGAATTCAACTTGGGGAAGTTGAATTTCTCCCCACTCTCACCATTCCCTGAAGGTGGCTTGCAAATACTTTTCCAGTCACTGATCAAATCACTCTGGGATTCATCGGGGCATCACTCTGGACAAACCAACAAAATCTCATGTCCTACCTGAGATTCCAAGTACTTAATGACATTCAATCAAACTATCTACATGAGTTATATTAGGAAATGCTCTAGTCAAAATCTAAATTTTGTAATAAACATTTTTTGCTTTAGTCTCACACATAAGGTGATATTTTAAAGTATTAATTATCATCTATTTTCAGCACCCTGCAATAATGACATTTCTTTGTTCTTCCTCATGCAAAAACATTTTTAAAATTTGTACATTGTACATTTCACTATTATTATACACTCTAGGCATTCCTAAATTATACCATCTCGATCTTTACCATCTATCTTTCTTTCTGATTTCATTTATGTCCCCAGCCCTCCTCCCTCTATCATTCTCACATGCAGCTTCATTCAGCGTTTTAACATAATTACATTACAATTAGGTAATATTGTGCTGTCCATTTCTGTTTTTATATTCAGTCCTGTTGCACAATCTGTATCCCTTCAGCTCCAATTACCCAATATCTTACTCTATTTCTGTCTCCTGATGGTCTCTGTTACCAAGGAAATATTCCAAGTTTATTATTCACTAATGTCAGTTCATATCTGTGAGACCATACAGTATTTGTCCTTTTGGTTCTGGCTAATCACACTCAGCATAATGTCCTTAAGGTCCATTCATGTTGTTACATGCTTCATAACTTTATTCTGTTTTGCAGCTGCATAATATTCCATCTTATGTAAATGTCACAGTTTGTTTAGTCAACTGTCTGTTGATGGACATTTTGGCTGTTTCCATCTCTTGGTAGTTATTAATAATGCTGCTATAAACATTGGTATGTAAATGTCCATTTGTGTCCTTGGCCTCGTGTCCTTTGAGTAGAGACAGCATGTAGATGGGTCCTGTTTTTTAATCCATTCTGCCAGACTATGTCTTTTGATTGGAAAGTTTAATCCATTAACATTCTTTTTACCTACACTCTTCTCCACACCTCTCTCTTCTGTTTTCGTATCTGTCTGTAGTGTTCCCTTTAGTATTTCTTGCAGAGCTGGTCTCTTGGTCACAAATTCTCTCAGTGATTTTTTGTCTGAAAATGTTTTAATTTCTCCCTCATTTTTGAAGGACAGTTTTGCTGGATATAGAGTTCTTGGTTGGCAGTTTTTCTCTTTGAATAATTTAAATATATTATCCCACTGTCTTCTCGCCTCCATGGTTTCTGCTGAGAGATCTGCGTATAGTCTTATTGGGCTTCCCTTGTATGTTGTGGATTGCTTTTCTCTTGCTGCTTTCAAGATCCTCTCTTTCTCTTTGACCTCTGACATTCTGATTGTTAAATGTCTTGGAGTATGTCTATTTGGAGCTATTCTCTTTGGGGTACACTGCACTTCTTGGATCTGTAATTTTAAGTCTTTCATAAGAGTTGGGAAATTTTCAGTGAAAATTTCCTCCATTAGTTTTTCTCCTCCTTTTCCCTTCTCTTCTCCTTCTGGGACACCCACAACACGTATATTTGTGCGCTTCATATTGTCTTTCAATTCCCTCAGTCCCTACTCATATTCTTCCATTTTTTTCCCCTATAGTTTCTGTTTCTTGTCGGATTTGAGATGCTCCGTCCTCCAGTTTTGAAATCCTATGTCTGTCTCTCGAAATCTACCATTGTAGGTTTCCATTGTTTTTTTCATCTCTTCTACTGTGTCTTTGATTCCCATAAGTTCTGTGATTTGTTTTTTCAGACTTTCAGTTTCTTCTTTTTGTTCTTTCCTTGCCTTCTTTATATCCTCCCTCAGTTCATTGGTTTGGTTTTTGATGAGGTTTTCCATGTCTGTTTGTACATTCTGCATTAATTGTTTCAGCTCCTGTATGTCATTTGAATTTTTGGTTTGTTCCTTTGACTTGGCCATATCTTCAATTTTCCTAGTGTGATTTGTTCTTTTTTTGCTGGTGACTAGGCATTTAATTACCTTAATTAGTTTATTCTGGAGATTGCTTTCACTTCTTTTATCTAGGGTTTTCTTGCTGGATGAATTTGTTGTCTGTTCTTTGACATTCCGTTCAGCTTTATCTGGACCTTTAGCTTAAGTTTTGTTTAACAGAGGAGAATTTTTCAGTTCTTCTTTTCTTGTTTCTTGCCCTGCTTGTGTGGTGCCTTCCCCCACCCACACACACTTAGGAGGGTCTACTTAGATATTATAGACCCCAGCCAGATTTTCCCAGACCAAACTGGCCTCCTATCAGGAGGAAAGAGTCACCTGCATCGGTTTTCCCTGAGGGTGAGACCCAGCAGGTCAAAAGACTTTCCTGTGAAGTTTCTGGACTCTGTTTTTCTTGTCCTGCCCTGTGTGTGGTGCTTGTCTGACTGCAGGTCCCACCAGCATAAGATGATGCTGTACCTTTAACTTTGGCAGACTCTCCCTGCTGGGGGCATGGTGGAGACAGAGGAGGGGTTGTAGGCTGGTTTTAATGGCTTCTAATTACCAAGCCCTGGTGTCTGAATTCCTTGATGGAGGGATTCCACCTGAGTTGGGCTTCACCCCTCCCCTGGGGAAGGCACAGGCTCCAGATAAGCCCCCCAAAGAGCTCACTTCTGCCTATGCCTGGTGCAGTTGCAGCCTGAAAAGTCCTGCCGCTGTATCCAGAGGCTGTCAATCCTTTGTAGATACACAGTCACAAAAACCTCTGTTTCCTTCTTTTTTTTTTCTCCCTTTTTCTGTCAGTCCTGCCCCCTTGGTGCCGGGGCAAAAATGAGCAACCTCCGCTTTGATTAGGTTCACCTAAGCTGGGGGCCTATTTTTAGTAGTCAGAATTTGTTAAATAGTTCCACAGTTGGCATTTGATTGTGCCCAGTCCCTGCTGCTGGTAAAGTCCTTTCATTTCCCCTCTGGGAAGCAGCCTGTGGGGGAGGGGCGCTGGCTGTTGCAGCTTTGGGAATTCATGGTTTGGGCAGGGGGGCGGTGCTCGCAGCCTATCTAACCTGTACAGACTGGGGTACTCTGTCTGTCTGGTCACTGTTGTGGCCCCAGGAGCTGTTCTGTACTGTTTCTGGTTATTTAGTAGTTGTTCTGGAGGATGAACTAAAATGCGCATGTTGTTAAGCCGCCATCTTGACCTGGAAGTCCTGTCCTTGTCTTTTAATTGGTTCATCACAATCACTGAGTAGCCTTGTCTTATGATGGAGGTATATGAAATTGTTTCTCTTCAACAGGGTAAGATTTGATCCAGCAGTGAGTGCCAGGCCAACTCTTAGTTGTCTGGGGCTGCTGTTGCCTATCTCACTTGCTAACTAAATAAGCGATCTATTTCTTACTGTATATTGAATATTGTTTAAGTGTTTCCCATAGTGTAACTCGTTTAAAGTATGTAACAGACTCTGTACGATAAGTACCTTCAGTATCTTCTTTTACAAGTGACCTGAGACCTGTTTGTTTAGGTAGATGACTAAGAATACAAACTGAGCAAGGGACAGAGTCAAAATCGTTGTTCAGGTCTTTCTTGCTCAGAGACCATATTCTTTACTTGATGCCAATTTTTGAGCATTGCTCATATGCCAGGGATTCTTGATTCAAGGTATAAACTTGATGCAAAATAATTTACTCTGGGTTCTGGATATAGAGGTGCTGTCTTTGTTTCCTGACTGCTAGGACAAATACCACACAATGAATTGGCCTAGCAGCAGGAAATTTATTGGCTTATTTCAGAAGACAGAAAGCTTGCCCCCTCCCTGTGTTTGTAGCATTCTGCCTGGCAGAATGGGAAATCTCAGAACTATACTTAAAATAGTAGGTATTAACATTTAAAATAATAGAAAACACAGCTAAAGTGCTTTCATGTGTGAAGAGATGACTTACGCTGTCCTGAACCTTGATTCCTGTATAAGGAATATAAATTTTGAGAGTTTGGGACTTCATTATGTCTCATGATTAAGATAATCTACCCCAAAATCCCTTAAGTAGCCCTTTGTATATAAAATGAGAGCAGTTTAATCAAACTTATATGCTCATTTAAGCAATTCTCTAATATATCATATCCATGAGTATTTCAAAGTATTTTTCAACATAAGTATAATATAATGCTATCACAGCTAAAAATAATATAATGCTATTATCACAGCTAAATATTAATATATTCAAACAAATATAAAAGTAGTATTAATTCCCCTGCTGAATGCCATAATTTAAAAAGTTTGCTATTGAATGATTTGAATTGGGATTTAATAGGATTTGTATATTTCAATACTGATTTGTCACTTGTGTCTATTAATATATATATATTTTTTAACATTTTTTGTTGTGAAATATAATATATATACAAAAAAGCAATAAATTTCCAAGTACATTTTAAGAAGTAATGATAGAACAGATTTTAAAGATTGCTATGGGTCACAGTTCCATGATTTTTTGTTTTTTTCTTCTAGGTGCTCCAAGACACTGGAGACCAACAGAAATAACAATATAATGATTCAGCACTCATACTTGTTTGTTAAATCCCACCTTCTCTGTATAATTCCACTATCACCTTTGATCTTTTTCCTACTTTCTAGGGGTATTTGGGCTATGCCCATTCTAACTTTTTCATGTTGGAAGGCGCTGTCGATAATATGGGGTAGGGAGATGGAACTAGTTAATGTTCTGGAGAGGTTGGCCTGTTTGTATTTCAGGACTTTTCTGGTCCAGGGACCCATTTGGAGGTTGTAGTTTTCTGGAAAGTTACCCTAGTGCATGGAACCTTTAGAATCTTATATAATGCCCTAGTTATTCTTTAGGATTGGCAGGAATGGGTGTGGTTGGGGTTTGACAGATTATGATAGGTAGCAATGTCTAAGTGAAGCAGAGTAGCCTCTCAACTCGATTTGAACTCTCAGCCACTGATACCTTATTTGTTACACTTCTTTTCCCCCTTTTGGTCAGGATGGCATTTTTGATCCCACAGTGCAGGGCCAGGCTTATCCCTGGGAGTCATCTTCCATACCGCCAGGGAGACTTTCATCCCTGGATGTCAAGTCCCACATAGTGGGGAGGGCAATGGTTTCACTTGCAGAATTGGGACAGGGAGAGAGAGGCCACATGTGAGCAACAAAAGAAGTCCTCTGGGGTTGACTCCTAGGCATACCTGTAGGTAGGATAAGCTTCTCTGATACATACATAAGTTTAACAAAAGCAAGCCTCAAGATCATGGATTTGGCCTATTGATTTCCAGGTGATGTTTTAATGAAAATAATTCATAGGTTATGTTAAAGATTTTGAGCAGGTGTCACATAGAATCTGGTGGTTTCCCCTTTTGTTATGTAATTAGGCATTGATAATGATTACATGGACTGTTTTAAATTCTCTGGAAAAGTTACTTAAAGCAGGCATGTCTTTCCATTATGTAGGGTTGACTGCTCATGAGAATCTACCTGGATACTAGAGTTACTGTGTTGGACCATTGTTGAATACTGCTTAAATTTCAAATAATATTCATTGTTTAAAAACGTTAATTGAATTTGTTTAATCTTTTTTTGATCTATTAATTTTATTATTTTCAGTCCCCTATTAGATATGTAGGTACCACCCGAAAATGGATAGCTGCAGCACTGCAGCCCCTTTCAGGGATGTCCTTGAATAACAGTGGTGAGGGGAAATCTTCCCAGTGGGCGGAAGTTTGAGCAGTGCACCTGGTTGTTCATTTTGCTTGGAGGGAGAACTAGCCAGAGGTACATTGAGTACAGATTCATGAGCCATTGCTAATGGTTTGGCTGGATGGTCAGGGACTTGGAAGGAACATGGTTGGAAAATTGGCAATAAAGAGGTCTGGGGAAGAGGTATGTGGATAGACCTTTCTGAGTGGCAAAAAATGTGAAGATATTTGTTGTCATATGTGAATGCTCATCAGACGGTGACTTCAGCAGAGGAAGGTTTTAATAATCAAGTGGATAGGATGACCTGTTCTGTGGATACAAGTCATTTTCTTTCCCCAGCCATTCCTGCCATTGCCCAATGGGCTCATGAACAAAGTGGGCCTGGTGGTGGGGATGGAGATCATGCATGGTCGCAGCAACGTTGACTTCCACTCACCAAGGCTGACTTAGCTATGGCCATTGCTGAATGTCCAGTGTGCTAGCAGCAGAGATCCACACTCAGATCATGATCTGGCACCATTCCCAGAGGTAATTAGTGTGCTACCTGGTGGCAGGTTGATTATGTTGGACCACTTTCATCATGGAAGGGACAATAATTTGTTCTAGCTAAAATAGACACATACTCTGGATATGGGTTTGCTTCCCCTGCATGCATTATTTCCCATAAAATTACCATCCATGGGCTTATAGGATGCTTTATCCACCATCGTGGTGTTCCACACAGCATTGCTTCTGATCAAGGAACCCACTTCACAGCAAATAAAGTGTGGGAATGGGCACTGCTCATGGAATTCTCTGGTCTTACCATGTTCCACATCATCCAGAGGCAGCTGGGTTGATAGGATGGTGGAATGTTTTTTTGAAAACCCAGTTATGGTGCCAACTAGGTGTGTGTGAGGGGCAGGGGTGGGTAGTGTTCTCCAGGAAGCTGTGTATGCTCTGAATCAGCATCCACTCTGGCAGTGTTTCTCCTATAGCCAGGATTCACAGGTCCAGAAATCAAGGGGTGGAAATACAGGAGTGGCACCACTCACTACCACCCCTGGTGATCCACTAGAAACATTTTTGCTTTCTGTCCCTGAAACCTTATGCTCTGCTGTTCTACAGGTCTTAGTTCCAAAAGGAGGAGTGCTCCTCCCAGGAGAGACAATGATTCCATTGAACTGGGAATGAAGACTGCCACCTGACCACTTGGGGCTTCTCATGCCTCTGAGTCACCAGGCAAGGAAGGGGCCCACTGTACTGTCTGGGGTGATTAATCCTGACAATCCAGGGGAAATAGGACTGCAGTTACACAATGGAGGTAAAGAAGAGTTTTCCTGGAGTACAGAAGATACCCTAGGGTGTCTTAGTACTATCATGCCCTGTGATTAAAATAAATGGAAAATAATTCATATTTTAAAACTTATGCGTGAGACTAAAGCAAAAATTTATTTGGTACAAAATTTATATTTTCAGTAGCACATTTCCTAGTATAACTTATGTGGACAGTTTAATTGAACATCATAAGTACATGGAACCTTGAGTAGGGCATGAGATTTGTGGGTTTGTCCAGAGTCATGCCCCGATAAATCTCAGCGTGATTTGAACAGTGAATAAAAAAGTATTTGTAAAGTCCCCTTGAGGGAATGGCGAGAAAGGGGGAAAATTCAGCTTCCCCATGTGGAGAATTCCTGATGTTCTCACAAGCAGTGGGGACAATCAAAGCAATAGGTCGAGCCCTCAATCTTGTGGTTTGTTCACATGAAACTTAACCCCACAAAGGATAGGCTAAGCCTACTTAAAATTAGGCCTAAGAGTCACCCCCAAGAGAACCTCTTTTGTTGCTCAGATGTGGCCTCTTTTCTCAGCCAACATAACAAGCAAACTCACTGCTCTCCCCCTCTCTGTGTGGGACATGACTCCCTTCCTGGCAGCATGGGACAGAAATCCCAGAATGAACTGGGACTCAGCTTCAAGGGATTGAGAAAACCTAGACCAAAAGTGGGAAGAGAGAAATGAGACAAAATAAAGTGTCAATGGCTGAGAGATTCCAAACAGAGTCAAGAGGTCATCCTGGAGGTTATTCTTACACATTATACAGATATCACCTTTTCAGTTAGGGTATAATGGAGAGGCTGGAGGAAAGTGCCTGAAAATGTAGAGCTGCGTTCCAGTAGCCATGTTTCTTGAAGATGATTGTATAATGATAGAGCTTTTGCAATGTGACTGTGTGATTGTGAAAACCTGTGTCTGATGCTCCTTTTATCTATGGTGTGGACAGATGAGTAAAACATATGGATTAAAAATAAATAATAGGGGGAACAAATGTTCAAATAAATTTAGTAGATTGAAATGCTAGTGATCAGTGAAAGGGAGGGGTAAAGGGTATGGTATGTATGAATTTTTTATTTTTTTATTTTTCTTAATTGATCAATTGTTCTAAGAAATTATCATGATGATGAATATACAACTATGTGATGATATTATGAGTTATTGATTATATACCAAGAATGGAATGATCGTTTGGTAAGAATGTTCGTGTTTGTATGTTGTTATGTTTAAAAAATTAAAAAAATCAGTGGAAAACTGCAACAACCCAATCCAGCAGGACTACCAATGGCCCAGTAACTTCAGGAATGAAGGTTTGGGTCACCCTACCAGGCAAAGAACCACGGCCAGCTGAAGTGTATGCTGAGGGTAAAGGGAACATGGAATAGGTAGTGGAAAAGGTGGTGATAATTTTGTACTATGATCATGTGACCAGTTATAGAAACAAGGACTGATGGTATGAATATTTCATCATTTTGTTATGAGTATGTTTGTACTTGTACATAAGGCAAATAAATATCTGTTTTCTTATCATATGACATAAGTTGTGTTCATATTATCGTATTTATGTTATAGGATGCCAATATCAAGTTTAAGAGTAAGTGTTGCTTAAGGACTTGCACCCTATTCTGGAAAGATTTAGTACATTTCCTGTCATATACAGAATGGTTGAATATTGTTAGGCAAAACATGTTATTGTGTTCTATTTAGAAATTAAGCATGTTTTATGGGGATGTGTGTGACTGCCAAGTTGACAAGGGGTGGACTGGGATGGTTGGGTTCTGGTGTTAACTTGGCCTCATGGTTCCCACTTGTCTGGTCAGGCAAGCACTGGCTTAGGAACTGCAAGGAAATTTTGTGACTGATTATTAAACCAGAAGGCTGGTTTATTAAATCATCAGTCAGTTGGCACTAAGGCTGATTACATCTACAATCAACTAAGGGCATGTCTCCCATAAGTGAGATAGTTCAGTCAGTGGGATTTGATCTAATCAGTTGAAGACTTTTAAAGGAGAAGAGACTTTTCACTGCTCCTTTAGTCAGCCTCTCCCGTGGAGTTGGTTGAGACTCTCCATTGGAGTTGCCAGTCTTGCAGGCGGCCCTATGGATTTGGGATTCTTGCATTCCCACGGTTGCAGGAGACAGTTTTATAAATCTTATATTTACAGATATCTCCTATTTCTCTAGAGAACCCTACTACGTTTTCAAAATTTCAAGGTTGGAGAATTTAAGGACAGTCCTGAGTCTTTCCTGAGGGAATACTTTAAATCTGTATGTTTTTTCTCTTTGTGTGTATATAAGGGTGGTGGGAAGCCAACATTTATTGATCACAGATGGCGGTGGTGGTGATAATGCTGTTGTTGGCAATTTAGATGGTGATGGCTGCTAGCAATTATTAGATGCTTTCTTTGTGACAGACATCGTGCTAAAAAATCCACATAATATCACCTAATTTAGTCTACACAATAGCTCTGTGAGGCACATGCTGTTTTTATTCCTGCTTTTAAATGAAAATAAGATAATTATTATGAAATCTCATGGAAGTCACAAAACCAGTAAGGAGTAGAACCAGAATCTGAATTTAGCGTTCAGAACCCAGATATTAAAGTTGAGTTTTATGCGAGGTACTGAGCATGTCTCTCTGCTAGAGAATTGACATACAGTTTCTCAGTTAACGTAATGAATAATATAAGCCATATTTAGCAGGTGAAAACCCAGTGAATTATGGTTCTTGCTCAAGATTTCCTGTTATTAGATAGCTAGGCTAGAATTTGAACTCAAATTCCAAACCCTGAGCTATGTCCATTTATGACAGTTATTGCTTGGGCCACTGGATGGAGCATCAAATGTGGAATAGGCTGATTTCACATGAAACAGTTGAGCTTGTTTGTCTCAAGCTGAACAAGCTCTGAAAAATGTTTTTATACATTGATATGCAAAGGGTGTGTTATCTTTGCTTTCTAAAAAACATTCAATTTTAAAAATGCTTGCTGCTTATCCCAGTGAATGGCTCTAGTCCCCTCTTGTTCATTCACCAAATTTTTCAAGGCAGGGGGTTGAGTACATGGTATTTATACCTGTACTATGGTTTGCTACACAAGGGGGTTAGCAAACACGAGAAATCTTCTCCAGAAGTCTGCCCGTAATTCTCAGTGTTTCTCATTTCTGGAACATTGCCTTTGCCTTTAATTCACCAGCTTACAAAATAGCTTTGCAAGATGGAATTTTTTTAATGGGTGTTATGTGGTTTTGCCTGGCATGATGTGTTGTGTGCTAGTATACTGATAAAAATGTGGCCACAGTTTCTTAATCATGAAATATATTAAAATGCACTTTCAAAACAGTATATTAGGTTTCACTTACCATCAGAATAACTTATGCACGGATTGAGAATGATTTTGAGGTACTTTCAGAACCCATTATGAACAGTGAAAACTACTTACCATTTTGATAGTCTGTTCATACTGTTTAAAACTGAAAAGTGCTCTGTGGGTATGGCCTGGCCATCTTACACATTTATAGAAAACTAGGAAAGTATTTCAAAATTGAACATATTTGGAAAGGAGTGACTTTAGAAATCATCCGGGTAGCAAAGGGTACTTCTGTTTCCTGATAAAGTTCACTTAATCAGGCCATTTTTCTTTCATTCAAATCAGATGAATTGAAATTCAAGTGTCAAAATGTAAGTATACCTTTCACAAAGCAGCAACTGCTGGATTCTGAAGTGACTTGATGGCTAGTAACACACCAGCACAGCACAGTCTCCCACGTGGGTGCTGCATGTCCTTGGGCTTTGAATAGAGTTCGGTGTTCCTATGACCAGACAGAATGGGCTAGCATGATCTTACACCTCAGACAACTTTATTTCATGCACTGTTTTGCCTTTTGCTTCTTAGTTTGACTTCTCATTGTGTTGGTGGCTTTTTAGATAGTTTGAGTATAGGAAAATTCAGTGACATTTTGCTTAAATGATGAAAGCATCTGGACCATACCTCACTGAAAAATTGATGTTACCAGAAACCAAATCCATGTTAAATGTTGGCTATACCTCATTACACCAACACTACCCACTTAGAATATATAATTGATAATAACACTTGTCCATTTCCCACTCTTTACCCCTTGCCTCCCAGTATATATCAAAGGCTAGGCATCTCGAGGTAAAACAAGGTGAAAGACGTGAGGGAAGGAGCAGTGTTGCAAACATTGACATATAGGTAGGGCAAGCATATATAGTGCAAACATTAGGAATACAGCCTGTGCAAGAAGATACGGTGCCAGCACTGGGAATGTAGCTTCAGAAGTGAAGACAAAGCAAGGAAGAAAGTAGAGGGTTTAAGGTGAAGGAGACAAAAAGGAAAGGTACCTACCCAGATCTGTGTTATCTAGTTACTGCCCTGTATATTCACCACCACTAGGATCCCCCATGGGGCTCACAGAATGGATCCCTGTTGGATGAGGCCTGTGATCCATCAGGAGCTTCTTGCTCTTTACTTTTTCTAGGACTTTTAAAGTCCTCTTTGAAGATGTCATCTTTGGTGGGATCACTGAAACGGGACACATCTAGGTGAAGAGCTCTGCCTAGGGGTTGGAGTTAGAGGTGAGTTGATACATGGTGTGGTAGAAGTCATGAGTCAAATTCACCGGAGGGAAATCGTAGTCGTCATCATAGTAGTTTGTATCCTGTGCTGCCCCAGCTTTGTTAAAGTAACTGGAGAAGGCCTCTGAAATACAGCTGAAGAAGGCATGGTTGGATTTCCAGGTGGGATAGGAGAAGGCTCTGGGCCATTTGGGAATATTTAAAACATTTTCTTCCCCATTTTCTGTCTGTACTTGCCAGTTTGTGAACTTTACCCATTAGAATGACTTGTGGCTGGGATAGTTTCAAGGGGGACGAGGGAGCCTGGAGTATGGTGGCCTAACAGCTTGTTTATACATGAAGGCAGCTGGCAGAAACTTCCCAGAATCAGTTGGCCAAGTCTACTGTGTGGCAGGGAAGAGAACTGGCTGTTCCTATGTGATGAGCAGAGCCCCCTGCATCATCTGAGTGACTGGTGGCTGAGCACTCATGGTGGTTAGATGTGGGACCACGGGCTCCAGAAGAATATACAGGGCAGTAACTAGATAACACAGATCTGGGTAGGTACCTTTCCTTTTTGTATCCTTCACCTTAAACCCTCTACTTTCCTTCTTGCTTTGTCTTCACTTCTGAAGTATCACTTCACTTGAGAAGTATCTCTCCAGAGATGGGACTCGTGGTGACATAATTGGGAGGTAAAGCAGCAGTGCTGAAAGGTGCAAAATGGAATGTATCTGCACTGCCAGAAGTATGTGAGAAGAAGATGGGATAAAATCACTTGGAGTTGTAAGAATGCGGGGAGTGGTTAGAGCAGGAAGGGTAGATAGGTCCCCAGAAGCTCTGATTAGGTCACAACCTTCGTTGCTTCAAAAACTTCATCAAAATCTGTCGGTAGATTTCTTCTTGGGGTGACTGCAGCACGTTATTTTCCAAAATCCTTCAACAATGCTCATTACTTACAGGTTGACTTTTTGGTACACCCTAAACACATTTTTTTTTGGCTGATGTGAACCCGGTCCATAGCTTGTTCACCCGTATTCTTTTGTGCCTTTTTCCTCTATTCTTTTTGTGTCAATTCATAAATGAGTTGGAAGAGATCTCTCACGTCCAGAATAACAGATTCAGCTGCCTGGGCTGTTTTTATGACCACAAATCTGTGATTCCCTTGCTTCCCACCAACATATGCAGAGACCCAGTGGCCTGTGACGTCCCTTGTAATGTGGGAAATTTCTTGAACATCATGATGCTGCTGAAGAGGCTGCTGTCTTCCCATCCTTCAGAGGAGTTCACCATATTTTCTGTTTGTGTTCTTTGGGACAAGCCCCAGCAACAAGGCCCTTGTGTTTCATCATGAAATGTTTTTTTAAAAATATTTTTATTGCTAAAACAACATACAAACACAAACATTCTTAACATAAAACATTCTATACATGGTGTACAATCAGTGGCTCACAATATCATCACATAGTTGTATATTAATCACGATGATCATTTTTTAGAATATTTGCATCACTCCAGAAAAAGAAATAGTCATACATACAATACCCCTTACCCCTCCTGCTCATTGACCACTAATATTTCCATCTACCCAATATATTTTAACTTTTGTTACCCCTATTATTTGTTTATCCATATTTTTTACTCACCTGTCCATACCGTAGATAAAAGGAGCATCAGAAATAAGGTTTTCCAGTGAATAAAAAAGTAATTGCAAAGTCCCCTTCAGGGAATGGTGAGAAAGGGGGAATATTCAACTTCCCCAAGTTGAATTCTTGATATTCTCACAAGCAGTGGGGACAATCAAATCAATAGGCTGAGACCCTAATCTTGGGGTTTGTTCATATGAAACTTAACCCCACAAAGGATAGGTCAAGCCTACTTAAAATTAGGCCTAAGAGTCACCCCCAGAGAACCTCTTTTGTTGCTCAGATATGGCCTCTCTCTCCAGCCAACACAACAAGCAAACTCACTGCCCTCCTCTTGTCTACGTGGGACATGACTCCCAAGAGTATGGACCTTCCTGGCAACGAGGAACAGAAATCCTAGTATGAGCTGAGACTCAGCATCAAGGGATTGAGAAAACCTTCTCGATCAAAAGGGGGAAGAGTGAAATGAGACAAAATAAGGTGTCACTGGTTGAGAGATTTCAAACGGAGTCGAGAGGTTATCCTGGAGGTTATTCTTATGCACTAAATAGATATCATCTTGTTAGTCAAGATGTAATGGAGAGGCTGGAGGGAACTGCCTGAAAATGTAGAGCTGTGTTCCAGTAGCCATATTTCTTGGAGACGATTGTATAATGATACAGCTTTCACAATGTGACTGTGTGATTGTGAAAACCTTGTGTCTGATGCTCCTTTTATCTACCTTATCAACAAACGAGTAAAACAAATGGGATAAAAATAAACAATAGGGGGGAAGAAAAGCAGGAGGAAACTGTCATTACTAATGGTATTTTTTCAAGGTAAGGTTGGACTTCTTAAAGTTTTTGTAAAGATTGAGTATAAAAGTGTAAAATTCTGGTGCTAATTTATTATAAAAAGCTACTCTGTCTAGGACCTTTCTTATTTGAAGAAGTTGAAGTCTTTGCATTTTCTCTACCTCAGTGACTGAAATATTTCCTGAATAAGGAATATTGGTATTTAAAAAAATTACAGTATTTCTAATTGTGGTCTACATAATGCACCCTAATATATATGTATGGAGAATAAAATTGAGTTTGGAATAAAGAAAATAAAATTGAGTTTGGCCTTTTCACCTGTCTAATTGCATGTTAATACCCACCCTTTGGGGTTTATTCTTATTATTTTAGAGATGAAGAACCAGACTATAGGAAGATTTTTGATGACTGATTTAATCTCTATTTGTGAATGGTTTGTTGAGATCTTCTATTTCTTCTTGAGTCAGGGTAGCTTGTTTGTGTATTTTCAGGAATTTGTGCATTTCATCTAAGTTGTCTAGTTTGTTGGCATTATAGTTATTTATGGTATCCTCTTATGATTTCTTTTTAAATTTCTTCAGGGTCTGTGGTGACAATACAACCCTCTCATTTCTGATTGTGTTTATTTGCATCCTCTCTCTTTTTTTCTTTATCAACCTTGCTAGTGTTCCATCGATTTTATCAGTTTTCTCAAAGAAAATCTTCTTGATCTCCTTTATGTCATTAGCCATCCTATTGATTTTATTTAATAGAGTTGTATGAACATATTTGATTAGTTCCAACGTCTGTGTCTCCTCTGGTGTTTTAATTTGGTCATTAGGCAGGGCCATATCTGTCTGCACTGTGATTTGCTTAGTGATCTGCTGTCTTCGTCGCACGTAAATATCTTGACTGATTTACTTTGGGAGTTGATTTCTTTCAGTAGTCTAAGGCCTTGTGTTTGTGGGATGGTTGTACAGCAGAGACCAGGACATGGGTGGAGCACTAAGCATAACTTTTCCGTGGAGCAGGGCCAATCTTGAGCTATTCTAGTCAGCCATCTTCCCGGAAGTCCCTCCAAGTACATTTTAACGTAGTTGTAGAACAGATTTTAAAGTTTGGTATGGGTTACAGTTCCATGATTTTTCATTTCTTCAAAGATGCTGGAGACTAACAGAAATATCAATAAAATGATTCACTAGTCATACTCATTTGTTAAATCTTCTCTGCTATACTCCTCTTTCTCTTTAAATAACATATATAGATAAAAGCAATATATTTCAAAGTACGTTACAACAATTAGTTGTAGAACAGATTTTCAAAGTTTGGTATGGGTTATAATTCCACAATTATAGGTTTTATTTCTAGCTGTACTAAGGTACTGTAGGCTAAAAGAAATATCAGTATAATGTTTTAGCACTCATACTCATTTGTTAAACCTGAACTTCTCTGTATAACTCCACCATCACCTTTGATCTTTCTCCCACTCTTTAGGGGTATTTGGGCTATGCCCATTCTAACTTTCTCATGTTGGAGGGGCTGTCGATAATATGGGATAGGGGAATGGAAATAGTTGATGTTCTAGAGAGGCTGGCCCCTCTGCATTTCAGGATTTATCTGGTCCAGGGAACTATCAGGAGGTTGTAGGTTTTGGAGAATTATCCTAGTACATGGAACCTTTGCAGAATCATATATAATGCCCTAGGTATTCCTTAGGATTGGCAGGATAGTTTTGGTGGGGGGTTGGCATGTTATGATAGGTAGCAATATCTAACTGAAGCATGCGTAAGAGTAATCGCCAGTGTAGCCTCTTGATGCTATTTGAACTCTCTCAGCCATTGCTACCTTAATTATTACACTTCTTTTCCCCCTTTTTAGTCAGGGTGGTGGTAATGATTTCATGGTGCCAGGGCCAGGCTCATCCCTGGAAGTAATCTCCCACACTGACATGGATGTCATGTCCCACATGGGGGGGGGGGGAGGGCAGTGGTTTCACTTGCAGAGTTGGGCTTAGAGAGAGAAAGGCCACATTTAAGCAACAACAAAAGAGGTCCTCTGGAGGTGGCTCTTAGGTATACCTATAGGTAAGCTAAGCTTCTCCACTCCCTACATAAGCTTCACAAGAGCAAGCGTCAAGATCTAGGGCTTGGCCTATTGATTTGGGTGTCCCTAATGTTTGGCACAGTATCTGGGGTTTTCCCCGTGGTAAAGTTTAATAGGTCCATAATTTGTCTCCTATCCCTCAAGGGATTTTGCCAGTACTTTTTGATTATCTGCTTAATATACTCTGGGATGTATAGAATTGCATTTAGCTATACAGGATTAAAGGCTCTCATTCTGGGCTCCCTGTTTTTGGATTTATTCAGACAGGTTGAGTTAGATTATGTGCTACAGATTCTCTGTTCATTTTTAAAGTTTTTTTTTCCCCTCACATCATAGGATCCAACCTAAGTAAAAAAATCGGTGGTTTCTGGTATAATCACATAGCCATGCCTTCACCACCACAGTCTATAGGAGGATATTTTCTTTTCTTCTGCAGAGAATCCCATAGCCCTCCTCCAATACCCACTTTTTGGCATTTAGTTTCAGCATACTGCTTCTGTTACATTCAATGGAAGCATATTACAATATTACTGTTAATATAGACCATAGTTTGCATTAATTGTATTTTTTCCTGTATACCATCCCATTTTCAACTCCTTGCAATGTTGACATTCATTGGTACTCCTTTAGGCAGAAACATTCTTATATTTGTACGTTTAATCACCATCATTGTCCACTCTAGGCATCACAAAGTTATGCTGTCTCAGTCTTTATCTGCTCTCTTTCCTTTTGCTGTCATATATGCACTCAGCCCTTCTCCCTCAACCATACTCATACTCAATTTCATTCAGTGTACTTATATTATTGTATTACCATAAGATAGTATTGTGCTATCCATTTCTGGATCTTTACAGTCATGCCTGTTACACATTCTGTCCTCCTTCAGCACCAAATGCCCAATCTCTACCCTCTTTCTATTCCTTGATGATCCGTGTTCTTAAGTTTAACTCTCAAATTTCACTCTGTGATGATAATTCATATTAGTGAGATCATACAGCATTTTGTTTTTGGCTAATTTTGTCCTTTTGTTTTTGGCTAATTTTACTCAGCCTAATGTTCCTCAAGGTTCATCCACATCCTGCGTGCGCCATGACTTAATTCTGTGTTACACCCATGTAATGTTGCATTGCATGTATATGCCACAGCTGGTTTAGTCATTCTTCCATTGATGGGCTTTTGGGCTGTTTCCATCTCTTGGCATTCATGAATAATGCCACTATAAACATTGGTGTGTAAACGCCCATTTGTATCCTTGCCTTTAGTTCCTTTGAATATATACCTAGTAATGGGATTGCTGGATAATATGGCAATTCTATACTTCGCTTCCTGAGGAACTGCCAAATTGCCTTCCAGGGTAGTTGCACCATACTACATTCCCACCACCAGTGGGTAAGTGTGCCTCTTTTCCCACATCCTGTCCAGCACTTGTCATTTTCTGTTTTTTTTTTAATTTGGCCATTCTAGTAGGTGTGAGATATGTCGTTGTGGTTTTGATTTGCATTTCCCTAATAGCTAGTGAAGTTGAGCATCTTTTCATAATCCTTTTAGCCATTTGTATTTACTCTTCTGAAAAGTGTCTGTTCATGTCTTTTGCCCATTTTAAAATTAGATTGTTTATCTTTTTGTTGTTGCCTTGTAGACTCTCTTTATATATCCTGGATATTAATTGCTTATCTGAAATGTGGTTTCCAAATACTGTCTCCCATTGCATAGTCTGCCTTTTTACTTTCTTGACAAAGTTCTCAGATGCACAAAGTGTCTAGTTTTGAGGAGATCCCATTTATCTATTTCTTTTTTCATTGCTTGTGCTTTGGGTGTAAGGTCTAGGAAACCACCTCTAATCACAAGATTTAGAAGATGTTTCCCTACGTTTTCTTCTAAAATTTTTATGGTCTTAGTTCTGATGTTTAGGCCTTTGATCCATTTTGAGTTAGTTTTTGTGTGGGGTGTGAGATATGGGTCCACTTCCCTTCTTTTGCATATGATGCACTTCTCCAAACCCCATTTACTGAATAGGCTGTTCAGTCCCAGTTGGGTTGACTTGCCCACCTTGTTAAAGATCAGTTGTCCATAGGTGAGAGAGTCTCAACACTCAGTTTGATTCATTTGGTCAGTACATCTATCTTTCTGCCAGGACCATGGTGTTTTGACCACTGGAGCTTTGTAATATGCTTTAAAGTTAGGCAGTGTTGAGACCGCCCCTTCATTTTTCTTTCTCCAAGATATTTTAAGCAATTTGGGGCACACTGCTCTTCCAAATAAATTTAGTTATTGGTTTTTCTGTTTCTGCTAAGTAAGTTGTTAGGATTTTAATTGATATTGCATTGATCTATAAATCAATTTGGGTAGAATCGACATCTTAACTATATTTAGTCTTCTTATCCATGAACTCAGTATGCCCTTACATTTATTTCGGTCTTCCATATTTTAGCAATTTCATGTAGTTTTCTGTGTATAGGTCTTTTCTGTCCTTAGTTAAATTTATTCCTAATATTTGATTCTTTTGGTTGCTATTGTTAATATAATAGTTTTGCATCCCCCTCAGGTTGCTTATTACTGATGTATGGAAACTGATTTTTTTTTCTTGTGGTATGTGCTCAGTATACACCATTTATTAATGCATATGCCAAAGGATCACATCATAGTATGCATTTGGAAAAATCATTATCAAAGCAATTGCCTAACAATTTAATATGATTAATTGTGTCTGTTTGTGTTTTCACACCCAGGAGCAGCACGATTCTGACAGGTAGGACACTGTTCCCTTCTGTCCTTAACACATCAGACCAGCTTGTCCACCACACAGTCATTTTAACAGGCTCTTCTGCATTAGAGGGGAATCCACTAAAAGTTATGAGCCTAAGTCACAATTACAAAGTAACTTCTACAGCCAAGTATGTAAATACAGACTCTAAAAAGTCAAACCATAAAAATACAGAAAATGCAAATATTCAGAGATTATTTCATATTCCAAACCCACGTAGATATATCTTTATATACAGAGCTATATTTTGTTCCTACTGCACCTGATCATTTTGAACTTATAAATAGCATCAATTATGAAAGTTTAAGCAATTTCTTCAGACTCTATTTTACATTAATCACTAAGTAGATGAAGGCATGACTTTTGTTCCAGTGCAATATATAGTAATGCTGCATTCAGTACAAATTGTTGAATATTTTTAAAAGAAAAAAACATTTAACTGATTATAGAGCTAAATAAATAAGGAGACAGTCATAGCTGTTAGAGGGAAAACACTAATAGTATAGTTACTTATCATGGGTAATTTTAAGAAGTAACTCTTTCATCTCATTTCTAGACCATTACTCTATGACTTTCCAAAGAATGAAATTTGGTAAAGCTGAGACACAATGCTGTATGGCAAATGCATCAACTTACTGTTTTTACAAATGTGATGTGACCTTGGCAGTATTGAAGAACAAAGTTTTTTCTTCAATATATAAAACATTTTTAACAAACTCTATTTAGCATTGCTTTGTATAAGTTTGCTTTAATAGCATTTCTTCACAGTGATATTTCAGAAAGATTGGAAACTGGTCAGCATAAAATATTCCCACCTTTTGTATTTTAATTTGTATGCAAAAATCATCCCAGTGTAGCTGCAATTATAAAATTACAAATGCAGAAGTTACCACAGTTCTGTATATGGTGGAAAAGGGTAAGACATCTACACTTAGTTTAAGTCTAAATAAAACAGAGTTTGAGTAACAAGTGCTTTATGATATATAGGCAATATAAACTAGTTTAAGAAAGAAAACAAATGAACAAACTCAAAAGACTAAATGTTTGTTAGTATGTTTAATAGATGAAAAAATGGCAATGAATTGAAATCCACATTTTAAAAGCTAACCTTGATATTTCACTTTACATCATAATTTTGGCACTTCATAGAACATTTACTTCTTAAAGATCATAATTAGTATAAAAATTCAACAGGTTTTCTACATACCTTGTAGACGTTGTATGCAATTACTGGCCAACACTGAAACATAGTGAAAGTGAACTAGACATTCCCATATATTTGCACATGCATGCAGTGGTCAACAATTATAGTATATGAATTCTGGAAGATATCTTGCAGTATTTGTTTCAAGCACTCTCTTCAGTAGATCTCGTTTCAGATTTAAGTCTTACAGATTCTTTAGCCACATCATCACTGGTCCTCTGAGAAAGTATTCTAAGGACAGTCAAACCAGTTTCATCCATAGAGATATTTTTCAAAAGAGGATACCGTGCCCCATAGGTTCCCTTTTCTGCTACGTTCTGCAGCTGAATGACTCATTCCTATAATTCGATCTTCTCGGGCAAAGCAGTATCCTTAACTGACAAGTGAAGTTCATAGGCCCCTGGACGGTTTTCATTACTCAGAATGAACTGAAATATTTTGTTATACTTTGGTGACCATGTGTTGCTTTTGGTCTTTGTACCTTGTTTTCTCTTATTGTCTCCACAATACAAACTTCCATGAAGGCGTGGAACATTGCTGTGGTCTGCCAGTTTAGTTCATTAATAGCAATCATTTTCACAGTGACTCTATGCTCTCCAGTTCCTGGGCTGGCAGTGATGTCCACCTGAACAGATACCTGGCCCACTACTTCTTTGGAGGAGCGACTCTGTGAAATTTGAATTCTATGAATTTCTTTATCAAGGCATCAGTAGACTGGGTGTAAAGGCTGAGAGCATATCTTAGAAACTGAAGAGCTGGGCTTTTTTCAAAGAAATTCTTTTTCAGGCCATCTCCTCCTGCATGAAAGTATTGCTTGATGGTGGCCAGGAGCACCTCCATTATAGCACACCGTCTTGGCGTCAGACCCCTGGCACCCTCTCGAATCATGTGCTCCTTCAGCTTGGATAATTATCCATGATCTTTAGCTGCAATGAAAATCATCTGGGATCCTGTTTGATCTGTCAGAGGAGGGAGAATAATTTGTATTTCTATTTTGTTAAGAACAAGCTTCCATAACTCTTTTAAAACTCTCTTGAGGACTGTTTTCTCCTAGATTTTTGCTGAGAGTCTTAATGTTCTGTCCAAGACGTCCATGAGCGGTCTTAGTACAATCTCTGTATCTATTGCTGCACTGTTCTTATTAGATGTGGTATTTCCATTTTCTCTCATTTGATTTAGTTCAAAATTCATCTGTTTTTTGCATTCTTCTGTTGTAAGCTGGAAGCTTTCACCATAAGTGATGCTGAGCTCATCCAGAACTCCACTGAGTTTAACTTGAAGTTCTTTTAGAATAGTACTAGCTTCAGGATCTAACTCTTTCCCACCCATGGATTCAAACATTTTTTCCAGCTGGACCTTCAACTCTTGAATGTTGTTCATCAAGATACAGGGCACATTTTCCTTATCACAATATGAACTGAAATCACTTGATCCTATTGCAGCATACTGGAGCAATACTTTATTGATAGTCTTTGCGAATCTTCTCATTAAGTGAGATAATGCTTCAGGATTAGGGCATTCCAGTCTGTTGATAATCTCAAAGTTCTGATTAAGCTGAGCAAAGATATCAACCACAGAGTAAGAGAAGAGGGCATGATCAGATGTCTGCTAGAATCCATCTTTTTTGTCTCTTCCTAGTGCTGCATGAAGGAACTCCATTGATACATCTTCATTTTCGTCTAGCCATTGCGTGACAAAAGATTCAAACTGCAAGAAGTATTCAGGAACAGCATCCTTGAAGGCAGGAAGTTCTCACACATATTCATTATAAAACCATTTCACTTTGAGATGCAAATTCATATAATCAGTGCCCTTACATAACTGCTGCTTTTCATGTCTTCTAGTGAATATTTCATATCCTGAGCAAAAAGAATCCACATAGTTTCAGCACTTATTTTTCCCATGTTCAGTTCTTGAGGAAACCTTCACTCAAGAAAGGCTGAAGTTCAGGGTTTCTCTGTCAACTGGAAAAGCGCCTGGCGAGCATGGCGATGTCTGCTGGAGCTTCCTCTCTAGGCTTTTTGTTTCCTGAAGCTCCCCCAGGGTTGTTTTCCTTCTTCATCTCCAAAGGTCTCTGGCTGCATGGGCTTTGTGTTTCTCATGACTGTCAAAACTTCTGATTTTTGAGTGTTGATTTAGTGCCCTGCCACTTTGCTATACTCATTTATTAGGTCTAGTCACCTTGCTGTAGATTTTTCAGGATTTTTGACATACAGTATCATGTCATCTGTAAAAAGGGAGAGTTTTACTTCTTCCTTTCCAGTGTGGATGCCTTTTATTTCTTTTTCTTGTCTAATCGCTGTGGTTAGAACTTCTGGCATAGTGTTGAATAACAGTGGTGACAGTACATCCCTTTTTTGTTCCTGATTTTAGAGGGAAAGCTTTCAGTTTCTCACTGTTGAGTATGATATTAGCAATGAGTTTTTCATATATTCCCTCTATCATGTTGTGGAAGTTCCTTTCTATTCCTAATCTTTGAAGTGTTTTCATCAAGAAAGGATGTTGAATTTTGTCAAATGCCTTTTCTGCATCAATCTAAATGAGCATGTGATTTTCCACTTTGATTTATTGATGTGGTGTATTACATCGATTTTCTTGTGTTGAACCAGCTTTGCATTCATGGACTAGATCTTACTTGGTAATGTGTATAGTTTTTTTTAACATGTTGCTGAATTTGATTTGTAAGTATTTTGTTGAGGAATTTTGCATCTATGTTCATTAAAGAGATTAGTCAGTAATTTTCTTTGCCTGGCTTTGGTATTAGGGTGATGTTGGCTTCATAAAAAGAATTAGGTAGTTTTCCTTCCTCTTCAATTTTTTTGTTGATTGTACTAATCCTTTCTTGAATGCTTGGTAGAATCCACATGTGAAGCCATATAGTCCTGGATTTTTCTTTTTGGGGAGCTTCTTGATGACTGATTCAATCTCTTGTGATTGGTTTGTTGAGGTCAACGATATCTTTTTAAGTTGGTGTTGGTTGTTCATGCTTTTCTAGGAAGTTGTCCATTTCATCTACATTGTCTAGTTTATTTGCACATAGTTGCTCACAGTATCCCGTCATTATCTCCTTTATTTCTGCAGGGTCAGTAGTTGTACCCCTTTCCCATTGCTGATTTTATTTATTTGCATACTCTCTCTCTCTGTTTTTCATCAGCTTAGCTAAGTGTCTATCAATTTTATTGATTTTCTGAAAGAACCACCTCTGGCTTTGTTGATTTTCTCTATTGTTTTCATAATCTCAATTTCATTTTTTTCTTCTCTAATTTTTGTTATTTGTTTCCTTTTGCTTGCTTTGAGGTTAGTTTGCTGTTTTTCCTCTAGTTTTTCTGGGTGAACAGTTAATCCCTCAATTTTTGCTCTTCTTTTTTAATATAGACTTTTTATAAGGCAATAAATTTCCCTCTCAGCACTGCCTTTCCCACATCCCTTATGCTTTGGTGTGTTGTGTTTTATTTTTCACATGCCTCAAGATATTTACTGGTTTCTCTTGTAATTTCTTCTTTGACCCACTGGTTCTTTAAAAGTTTATTATTTAGCCTCCATATATTTGTGAATTTTCGAACCCTGTTATTGACTTCCAACTTCATTTTGTTATGATCTGAGAAAGTGTTTTGTATACTTTGTCTTTTAAAATTTGAGACTTGCTTTCTGACCCAGCCTATGGTCTGTCCTTGAGAATGATCCATGAGCATTTGAGAAAAATGTATATCCTGCTGTTATGGTGTGCAATGTTCTGTAAACGTCTGTTAATTCTAGTTCATTTGTCATATTATTCAAAATCTGTTTCCTTATTTGATCCTGAGTCTAGATATGCTATTTGTTGATGAGAACAGTGTATTGAAGTCTCCAGCTATTATTGTAGAGGTGTCTACTTCTCCCTTCAGTGTTGTCAGTGTTTGCCTCATATATTTTGCGGCACTCTGGCTAGGTGCATAAATATTTTTGGTTGTTATGTCTTCTTGATGAGTTGGTCCTTTTATTAATACATAGTGTCCTTCTTTGTCTTTTTTAATTGTTTTCAATTTGAAGTCTACTTTGTCAGATATTAGTATTGCTACCTTCACTCTTCTGGTTGTTGTTTGCATGAAGTATCTTTTACCAACATTTCATTTTCAATCTGTTCTTATTTTTTATTTTTCACATGGGCAGGCACCAGGAATCGAACCCAGGTTTCTGGCATGGCAGGTGAGACCTCTGCCAGCTGAGCTATCGTGGCCAGCCCACAATCTGTTTTTGTAATTGGTCTAAACAAAGTCTCTTGTAGACAGCATATAGATAGGTCCTGTTCTGCCAGTTTATGTCTATTTTTTTTAAGGCTATAAATTACTTATTGGCAGGGACCATGTCTTATTTACCTTTGTATTTCCATTCCCCAACAAAATACCTAGCAAACAGCAAGAGCTCAATGTCTATGAATCAATGAATGAATGTACAAATTAATGAGCTATTACCCATAATTACCACCTGGATAGCACATGCTTGGTAAGATTCTGATGTCTTTTATGTCTATGATGATAGAGCACTGAGTGTGGGAGAACAGAGTGGCTGCCTCTTGAGTTTCAACTTTAGACAATGTGGGAGGCCTATGAATGAAAAGTGAGAGGGCTAGGAGTCAACAGAAACTTCTGAAACTACCTGTTATTAATACCTGCTGTAGACTTTCCTTTCTCTGAATCTTGTTTTATTCTTTAATTTTCTTTCCTGAAACATACCCATATTTCTGTCTATCTTTTATACTTTTAAGGGAACACAGTTTATCCTTAAACTTTATTGGCAATCTCACTTTTGATTTATTTACATCTACATGAGAAAACAATGAAAATTCATGATTGAGGGCATTCTAACAACTGACCATTATGTTGTGACAAAAGCATGTTTTCTCAAACTAAAGTATCAAGATAATTCATAATAGACTTTTTAGAACAGAATGATCATATACTGTAAGAACCTGACCCAATTTCACGAAGTTAATGAAAATTATAAAATCTCTCCTCTAAGTGAATTACATAGTAAAGTTAACAGCATTGAATGGATTACACGTTTCTGAAAGTGTAGGTGTGTTTCACAAGATCCAAATCAATGTAAATTTGTCAAGAATTTAATTTTTGGAGCAATAAGCATTTTATAAATGATGACAAAAGGAATTTCCACATTTGGGTTACATTACGGCACATTTTCTGACCAAACAATATGATGAAAAAGAGAAAAAATGTCAGTTTTGTACCTATGACAGTTAAAAAATGTCATAGGTACAAAAGAAATTTCATTTAGATTAAAAGCAATTCATAGCAATGCCAGGATATATTAAGAAGTTACTTACAGTAGATTTTTCAGGGGAAGATGGAACATCAAAAGTTTCATTAATATAGTTTTCCAGATCTTGTTGAGAGTGCGAATGATGAATTTGGTTCCAACTTTTTCTTAGATTGTTTGGGTGGTAAAGCTGGAGGCTGCCCATGTCCAACGGCCTCTTCTGATGGTGATGATTCCAGAACAAGGCTTCCAGCAACAAAGCTTATGTGTTGATGATGGATATCTGTGATGCACAGATACTTTACCCAGGGAAGTGGGAACCACATGGTCTACCAAATGCCCAGCTGACAGTGGTCATAACCGGGTTCCCTCTTGTGTGAATGCAGAGTTTCCATGATTGGGTGTTGTTCCAGGTGGAGACTGTGAAGGAAGGCTTTGTGTTTCTAATCTGTCATCAGATAGTGAATTTCTGCTTACTACTTCCTAATCCATTAATTTCTGTGCCAAGGGCTTACTTGGGGATCTTGCAAATATCCTATCTTTATTTGCCTTTTATTTGCCATATTGAACTGACTTGACTTCAGTTCTCCCACAGTACCTGAATTTTGAACCCAATGTAAAATAATGTGCAAAAAAAATTCTTTTGAGGTGGAAGTGGTCTGTCCAAATGGAAGAATGTGTTCTACATATGCTTTCCACAAATTTTTACATGCTCTGTAATTCACCATATTAAATCCGAACAATGTTTCTCTAGATTCATGCAATTCTTTTCTAAGTTGAATAAAAAACTGTTTGTACTTAAAAGAAATTTTTATAATCTTCAGGCAAGGAAAGGTATTCATTCGTACTCTGTTTTTATAAATCAGAATTCTTCCTGACATAACTCCAATCAAAATTTCACTGTTACCTTGATCCCTTGCATAGTGAAATTCAACTACATAGAGTTCTAAGGTATGTGCTGTGTTCAGGTAATTAAATTCTGCTTCTGCAGGAGATAAACCTGTATGTTGCTGATGTAATCTTGCAATTTCTTTTTCAAAATTTTGAGATTGCACAAAGGATAGATCAAGCCTACTTAAAATTAGGTCTAAGAGTCACCCCCAAGAGAACCTCTTTTGTTGCTCAGATGTGGCCTCTCCCTCCAGCCAACACAACAAGCACACTCACTGCCCTCCCCCTGTCTATGTGGGACATGAATCCCAGGGGTGTGGAGCTTCCTGGCAACATGGGACAGAAATCCTAGAATGAGCTGAGACTCAGCATCAAGGGATTGAGAAAACCTTCTCGACCTAAAGGGGGAAGAGTGAAATGAGACAAAATAAAGTGTCACTGGCTGAGAGATTCCAAACAGAGTCGAGAGGTTATCCTGGAGGTTATTCTTACGCACTAAATATATATCACCTTGTTAGTCAAGATATAATGGAGAGGCTGGAGGGAACTGCCTGAAAACGTTGAGCTGTGTTCCAGTAGCCATGTTTCTTTTTTTTTTTTTTTTTTTTTTTTTTTTTTTAAGGAAAGACAGAGAGAAGGAAGGAAGGATAGAAGGAAGGAAGGAAGGAAGAAAGGGAAACATTTTTAAACATTTTCTTGTTTTTATTGTATTCTGTTTCTCCGTTTTTGTTACATGGGCTGGGGCCGGGAATCGAACCGAGGTCCTCCGGCATAGCAGGCAAGCACTTTGCCCGCTGAGCCACCGCGGCCCGCCCCCAGTAGCCATGTTTCTTGATGATGATTGTATAATGATACAACTTTCAAAATGTGACTGTATCATTGTGAAAACCTTGTGTATGATGCTCCTTTTATCTACCTTATCAACAGATGAGTAAAACAAATGGAATAAAAATAAATAATAGGGGGAACAAATGTTAAAATAAATTTAGATTGAAATGCTGGTGATCAATGAAAGGGAGGGGTAAGGGGGATGGTATATATGAATTTTTTTGTTTTCTTTTTATTTCTTTTTCTGAATTGATGCAAATGTTCCAAGAAATGATCATGATGATGAATATGCAACTATGTGATGATATTATGAATTACTGATTATATATGTAGAATGGAATGATCATAATAAAAATTTTTTAAAAAAAATTTGAGGTTTTTTAGGAATGAAAGAATAATCTGAGGTAGCCTGGCAAGTTCTCTGATTATAGTCTCCAGGTTCAGACTGAACAGCAAATGAAGCCATAAGAGCAGCAGTATTATAAGGACAGGGCAGTCTTCCAGTGAGAATGTCTTGTGTACTTTGCAAAAAAAATACTGGTACCTTGTATATTCTTCTTGTAACATGTTGGGGTCACTTACGAAAAATTTGACTCTAAAGTTCATATTGTAAAGAGATCCTCTCTTTAGCTGCTTCCTTATTGGCTTGTTTGAATCCAGCCACATTGGATTGTCTGTGGAATCATCAACCAACTGTAAACCAAAATAGTCTTGCTCAGTCAAGTCAAGATGCTTGAAGTCTATCTCCAATAGCACTTGCCCCTGTTCATGCTTATTAACTTTGAAAGCATGTACAGTGTTATCCAGAAGAAGGATATTGCAAACCACCTCTGTATGCAGTCTGTCTCGGGCCAGTTCTGAAGCTTGCACATTGTAGGTTCTGCCAGCAGTCAGTCAGAAACATGATGTCATTACTGTCCACATGGGATCTTCATTATCACAGCCACATCCTCTTGGCTGGAGAAGAAAAGCCTCGAGGCCCAGGAATGCTGGGGAGAAGCGCATCCACCCTGTCCGCTGTGGGTGGTTCCCTCAGTGTCCCCCCAGCAGCTGCCACAGCGTCTGCACCGCGGCCCCAGGCCGCTGGCTCCACCTCATCCTGCAGGGTTGCTGGGGAGGTGGGTGCTCCCCATCTTCCTGCCAGAATGTGATAATCTACACACCCAAAAGTGCCGTGGGGGAGGGGAGCAGGGGTCCTGGCCCCAAACCTCCGACCCCTCAAACAAAGCCAAGTTTCTCCCCCTTCCTGGCTCAGGCCCCAAATTCAGCTCCTGGGGATCCAGGAGTCCTGAGATAACAATGTGTGTGTGTGTGTGGGGGGTGGGTGGGGAGGGTGAGAGGCGCCACGAGCAGTGGAAAACCGTGCAGTGTGGCATGAGCCAGCGGGCAATCCTGGGCAGCCTTAGTGTATGAGTGGAAGAGCCAGTCTATGTCTTTTGATTGGGGAGTTTAATCCATTAACATTTAATGTTATTACTATAAAGGCATACTTTCTCCTACCACTTTGTCTTTTGGATTTTATATGTCATATCTAATTTTTTTTCTCTTTTTACCTTTACTGATAGTCTTCATTTCTACACTCTTCTCCAGATCCTTCTCTCCTGTCTTTTCCTATCTGTAGTGCTCCTTTTAGTGTTTCTTGTAGAATGGTCTCTTAGTCCAAACTCTTTCAGTGACAAACTCTTTGTCTGAATATATTTTAAACTTTGCCTCATTTTTTTTGATGCCGAGAAAAAGGATGTTTTATCCTGACCACAAATTATAATTATTTATAAAAGTTATATAAATGCAGGCTAATCATCTTTAAAGTCTCAAAAAGTTAAATATATATATAAAGCACAGAATATAAATTTAGTTGAAAAAAGTTATAACAGAGTTCTAAATGTTATGTAGAAACATAGATTCTAAAGATTATGGCGATCATTATCCAATCCACTATTAATCATAACAAAGAGCTATTGGGCCTAAATGTAAATTCAAACATATAGTGTCTACTATATAATAAACAGATCAGAGAAAAAGTATAACTGCAATGCCTAACAGGAAACATTAAATTCGTTTATAAGTATTATATTGTTTAATAAAATAAGGAAACAGATCAAAGTGTAAAGTGTTGGATAGTCCTGGCAACCAGGTCACCTTTAAGAATAGTTTTTCAGGGAAGCTAAAATGAGCAATGTAAGGTTCTACACACGTAACTGAAATGTCAGTTATTAAACTGGAGCCAGTACTTTGATTTCTAGAGAGTACACACCCAAATATAACAATTATACATAAGGATTGGGAGGAATGCCATATATTATTTCACAATTGCCACTGTGTGTTTCTTCTTCTCTGGCACAACTGGCAGAGATCCAGGCTTGCTATGTTTGTGATGATCATTTCCTTTCACCGGCAAACTTCTTTCATGATGCACTGCTCCTGAATCTGGCTGCAGATAGATTTTGGTAGATGACGGTGATCTATATGTTTTATCTGAGGATGATGCTGAAATTTCTCTTTCAATTCCTGATTATAATCTTTGGCTGTTTTTTCTCATGACATAAGCACACCCAACTTTTCAGAAGCATTAGCTTTCCACAGACAAATATTCATTTCGTCAGATCCACACATAATGTACTTGCTGTCAGAATTCCATTTTTATGTTGCATTTGCTTTGTGTGATAAACTTCCCTACTTTGACCTTTATCCATAGGAAAGATTTGAATAAATTTATCAGAGCTAGCAGACACAAACTCTTTCCCAGTAGGAGAGTAATCCACATCAAGCACTACAGGTACATGATCCATATGTAACACTACAGGCAAGTTAAGTGCTCACATATAAAAAGTATATAAGTTGTAATCTTTATTTGCTGCAGTAAAAATGAAAGCCTCATAGGGTTCCCACAGATTATATTTGTTCTCATATCTAAGATAATATCTTTTTTCAGAGGAGTGGCTTGCCTCATATCATACAGCACTATATTTCTGTCAAGCACAACTTCCCAAGAGAAATGTCTCAATTGGGTTAAACTTAACACTACTTATACTGTGAAATCCCCATGTCATTGAACATATAGGATTGGTTTTTTGTTCATCCCAAATATCCACTTACAGTCCGCATGTAGCAAAAACAGCTTCTTTCCAGTGGTGATCAATTCTGCTATACATTGCCTTTCCTAACACTGTATGCAATGGCTCCTCCTCCTCTTCGTGGCCTGGGCCATTCACTTTCCAGTGCTTCACAGTTTTGTCATCACCAATAGTAAAAAAAGAAGTCCTACAAAAGTGAGTACATATTCCTCATAGAAAACCTTCATGTGGTTGTATTGTATGGATACATTTTCATTTAGTCAAGTTCCAAATTCTCACCATCACATGCCCCAGAAAGGATTGTAGCTAGGCTTGTTGAATGTTTTGCCAAGCAGTTGACTCCCTCTTGGTGACCATCCGAGGAGGCAAGGAATGGTTTTGCAAAATACCTGTTCTAGTTGGGTAGCATTTAAAGCTCTTATATATTCTCATAGAACCTCAAAAACATGTAAGGCAGGATCACAGTTTCTTTGAACTCTCTGTAAGTCCAGCTTTGTTTCAGATGTAGTTGTCCAGGTACTAGCTCAGCATATTCACCTTCATCTTTGTGGCTTGTTTTCTCCCAGGAAGCTTTCTGTCAGGGTTCCTGCTATAGACACTTCTTCCACCACATGCAACTTTCCCTTCTCCTAAACTACTTCCTTTCACATGACTTGATGTGGTGGAAACTGGCCAGCTCAGCTGGGTCCAGTGGCATTCCATAGGTTTGCAGCCATTTAAGTTGGCAGGGGGCAGTTTTTCAGTGGCTTTCTCCCATCCCCAAGCCTTTACCCTGAGTCTGTGGCAGCCACAGGCAAGATGGTGCCAGAGACCCAGGTTCGATTCCTGGTGTCTGCCCATGTGAAAAACAAACAAAATATCTAAAGGCAATATGTATATTAATGCACTTCATGTTACTCAGTTCCCTGAGACCCTGCTCATATTTTTCCTTTCTTTTCCCTATCTCTTCTTTTGTGTGTCATATTTCAGATTTCCTGTTCGCTAGTTCACTAATCCTTGTCTTCTGCCTCTTCGAATCTGTGGTTGTATGTCTCCATTATGGGTTTTTTTCCCCCCATCTCTTTTATTGTGCCTTTCATTCCCATACGTTCTGTCATTTGTTTTTTCAGGCTTGTGACTTATGTTTATCCATGTCTTCTTTAAATCCTTTATCTGTTTTTTGCCATATTTTCCCTCAACTCATTCATTTGATTTTTGATGTGATTTTGCATGTCTGTTTGAACATCCTTAATTAGTTGCTTCAACTCCTGTATCTCATTTGAAATACTGATTTGTTCCTTTGATTGGGCCTATAGCTTGGATTTTCCTAGTATGACTTGTTAATTTTTGTTGCTGTCTAGGCATTTTATTTCCTTAATTAGTTCATCTGAGGATTGTTTTCACTCTTACCTAGAGATTTCTTGGTTGGCTTTGTTTTCTACCTGTTCTTTGGCATTCAGTTCAGCTTATTCTAGACCTCTACATAGATTCTGTTTAACTGATCAGAAATTTTTAGCTGTTGTTTTTCTGGTTTTGCCCTGCACTTTTTTCTAAGGAGGTTCTCCTCAGATATAATTGACCCCAGTTAGGTTTTCCCAGACTAGTCAGGCCCACCTCTCAGGAGGAGTTTGTAATCAGTATCAAGCTTCACTGAGGGTGAGACCCAGCAGGTTGTCGGTCTTTCCAATGACACCTCTAGAGTCCATGCTTTCCCTTTTCTGTCCAGTCAGTGATGCTTGTCAGGCTGCAGCTTCCCACCAGTGTAGTGTTGTGGTACCTTTAATTCTCAGCAGCCTCTCCTTGCAAGGGACTTGGTTGAAACAGAGGCTAAGGTACAAGGGGCTTAGGTTGCTTCTGTTTCCCAGGTCCTGTGGCCTGAATTACCTGAAGGTGGGCCACCACTTGAGCTGGACTCTGCTTCCCCTTTTCTTGAGAAGATACACCCTTTAGGGAATTACCTCCCCCACTTGATTCCTTAGTTTGTCTCTCAGTCCTGTGTTAACTCAGCCCTTGCCTGGGTCCAGCTGGCAAATAAGAATGTCTGGGGCTTTCTCTAATGAGCTATTTGGAATACTTTAAAATAATAAAATATTTCAAAATTAAAATTAAAAATCCCTTTTCAGAGTCAGTCCCCGGCCCCCAAATTTCCAATACTCTGAGCTTGGCCAACTTCAAAATCCTCCATCTTTATTCTATTTCCCCCTTTTTTTTCCTGTCAGCCCTGCCTCCTATCTGCTGCAATTAAAACCACAATTTGAGCTTGATTGAGCTATGTTCCCGTGTTACCAGTAGAAACAACTTAAAGATGTAAATTATTTCCATTCAGCTGATTAGTTACTTTGTCTCTCAGACATACCTTAATTCCATCCTTGCCTGGGGCAGTGCAGAGGCCTGAGAAGGCCTGCAGTTCTATCTAGTGGGCTGTTAAGAAGATTAAAAAAAAAGAAAAGACTTTTCAAGAGCTGGAGATGGTAAATGGCTTTATGTGCCCCTTTTCTTGGGGTCCAGCCCTTTTCCAGTGTTTTGTGCTGTCCAATTAAAAAAGCTTCTGTTGCTTTTTCCTGTCAGTCCAGCTCCTTTTCTGTGGGGCAAAACCTCCTGGTTCCTTTAGTGTACTGGAGTGGTCTGTTTTCAGCAGTCCAAACTGTTAACTTTGCAATTGGAGTTTGTTAGAGCTACCTTCCTTATTCCTAGTAGATTTGTTTCTTTTACCCTCAAAGGAACCAGTTTGCCAAGCCCACGTGGGAGGGGTGCTGGCCTCCAAGGCTTCGGAGACTTACAGTTCTCTGTGGGATCTCAGCCATCCCACCCATTCCAGACTGGTGTACAATGTGTGTCTAGTCACTGAAGTTCTCCAATAGTTCTATACAGTTCCTGGCTATTTACTAGCTGCCCTGGAGGAGAAACTAAATTCCACACCTCACTACACCACCATCTTGCCCTCACTCACTTCTTCCAATTTTGCCAATGTTTGCCTCATGTACCTTGGAGCAACTTGATTGGGACCACAGACATTTTTAAAAAAAATTTATTTATTAAAAAAATTTAACAAATGAACTAAAACATTAACATATATAATCAGTAATTCACAATATCATCACTTAATTGCATATTCATCATTTCTTAGAACATTTGCATCAATTCAGAAAAAGAAATAAAATGAAATAGAAAAAAAAAGGTTGTACATACCATACCCCTTTTTCCTTGCTTTCATTAGCACTTCAAACTAAATTTATTTTAACGTTTGTTCTCCCTACTATTTATTTTTATTCCATATGTTTTACTCGTCTGTTGACAAGGTAGATAAAAGGAGCATCAGACACAAGGTTTTCACAATCACACAGTCACATTGTGAAAGCTGTATCATTATATAATCGTCTCCAAGAAATATGGCTACTGGAACACAGCTCTACATTTTCAGGCAGTTCCCTCCAGCCACTCCACGACATCTTGAAGGACAAGGTGATATCTACTTAATGCATAAGAATAACCTCCAGGATAACCTCTCCACTCTGTTTGGAATCTCTCAGCCATTGACACTTTGTCTCTTTTCACTCTTCCCCCTTTTGGTCGAGAAGGTTTTCTCAATCCCTTGATGCTGGGTCTCAACTCATTCTAGAGTTTTTCGCAATCCCTTGATGCTGAATCTCAGCTCATTCTGGGATTTCTGTCCCACGCTTCCAGGAAGATCCACACCCCTGGTAGTCATGTCCCACATAGACAGGGGGAGGGTGGTGAGTCTGCTTGCTGTGTTGGTTGGAGAGAGAGGCCACATCTGAACAACAAAAGAGGTTCTCTTGGGGGTGACTCTTAGGCTTAATTTTAAGTAGGCTTGACCTATCCCCTGTGGGGTTAAGTTTCATATGAACAAACCCCAAGACTGGGGGCTCAGCCTATAGCTTTGGTTGTCCACACTGCTTGTGAGAATATCAAGAATTCAACTTGGGGAAGCTGAATTTTCCCCCATTCTCATCATTCCCCGAAGGGGACTTTGCAAATACTTTTCCACTCACTGATCAAATCACTCTGGGATTCACTGGGACATCACTCTAGATAAACCAACAAAATCTCATGTCTTACCCAAGGTTCCATGTACTTATGTTGTTCAACCAAGCTATCTACATAAGTTATATTAGGAGATGCACTAGTCAAAGTATAGATTTGTACCAAATAAACATTTTTTGCTTTAGTCTCACACATTAGTTGAAATTTTAAAATATTCATTACCACCTATTTTCAGCACACTGTAGTAATGACATTCTTTTGTTCTTCCTCATGCAAAAACATTTTTAAATTTGTACATTTAGTCACTATCATTATACACTCTAGGCATTCCTAGATTACACATCTCAATCTTTATCGTCTATCTTTCTTTGTGATTTCATTTATGCCCCACCCTCCTCCCTCTATCATTCTCATATGCAGCTTCATTCAGTGTTTTAACATAATTGTATTAGTTAGGTAATACTGTGCTGTCCATTTCTGAGTTTTTAGATTCAGTCCTGTTGCACAATCTGTATCCCTTCAGCTCCAATTACCCAATATCTTACCCTATTTCTATCTCCTGATGGTCTCTGTTACCAAGGAAATATTCCAAGTTTATTCACTAATGTCAGTTCATGTCAGTGAGACCATACAGTATTTGTCCTTTTGTTTCTGGCTAATCACACTCAGCATAAGGTCCATTCATATTGTTACATACTTCATAACTTTATTCTGTCTTACAGCTGCATAATATTCCATCTTATGTAAATGTCACAGTTTGTTTAGCCAAGTGTCTGTTGATGGACATTTTGGCTGTTTCCATCTCTTGGTAATTGTTAATAATGCTGCTATAAACATTGGTGTGTAAATGTCCATTTATGTCCTTGGCCTCATGTCCTTTGAGTAGGGACAGCATATAGATGGGTCCTGTTTTTTAATCCATTCTGCCAGACTATGTCTTTTGATTGGAGAGTTTAATCCATTAACATTCAGTGTTCTTACTGCATGGGTAGTACTTTCTTCTACTATTTTGCCTTCTGGATTTTATCTGTCATAGCTATTTTTCCTTCTTTTTACCTTTACTCATAGTCTTCCTTTCTACACTCTTCTCCACACCTCTCTCTTCTGTCTTCGTATCTGTCTCTAGTGTTCCCTTTAGTATTTCTTGCAGAGGTGGTCTCTTGGTCACAAATTCTCTCAGTGATTTTTTGTCTGAAAATGTTTTCATTTCTTCCTCATTTTTGAAGGACAATTTTGCTGGATATAGAATTCTTGGTTGGCAGTTTTTCTCTTTTAATAATTTAAATATATTATCCCACTGTCTTCTCGCCTCCATGGTTTCTGCTGAGAGATCTGCACATAGTCTTATTGGGCTTCCCTTGTATGTGATGGATTGCTTTTCTCTTGCTGCTTTCAAGATCCTCTCTTTCTCTTTGACCTCTGACATTCTGACTATTAAATGTCTTGGAGTATGTCTATTTGGATCTGTTCTCTTTGGGGTACGCTGCACTTCTTGGATCTGTAATTTTAAGTCTTTCATAAGAGTTGGGAAATTTTCAGTGATAATTTCCTCCATTAGTTTTTCTCCTCCTTTTCCCTTCTCTTCTCCTTCTGGGACACCCACAACACATATATTCGTGCACTTCATATTGTCTTTCAATTCCCTGAGTCCCTGCTCATATTTTTCCATTTTTTCCTATAGTTTCTGTTTCTTGTCAGATTTCAGATATTCTGTTCTCCAGTTCAAAAATCCTATGTTCTGTCTCTCGAAATCTACCATTGCAGGTTTCCCTTCTGCTGTGTCTTTCACTCCCATAAGTTCTGTGATTTGTTTTTTCAGACTTTCAGTTTCTTCTTTTTGTTCTTTCCTTGCCTTCTTTATATCCTCCCTCAATGAGGGAGGTTTGGTGAGGTTTTCCATGTCTGCTCGTACATTCTGCATTAATTGTTTCAGCTCCTGTATGTCATTTGAATTGTTGGTTTGTTCCTTTGACTGGGCCATATCTTCAATTTTCCTAGTGTGATCTGTTATTTTTTGCTGGCATCTAGACATTTAATTACCTTAATTAGTTTATTCTGGAGATTGCTTTCACTTCTTTTATCTAGAGTTTCCTTGCTGGATGAATTTGTTGTCTATCTGTTCTTTGACGTTCCGCTCAGCTTTTTCTGGACCTTTAGCTTAAGTTTTATTTAACAGAGGAGTATTTTTCAGTTCTTGTTTTCTTGTTTCTTGCCCTGCTTGTGTGGTGCCTTCCCCCACCCCATACACACACTTAGGAGGGTCTACTTAGATATCATAGACCCCAGCCAGATTTTCCCAGACCAAACTGGCCTCCTATTAGGAGGAAAGAGTCACCTGCGTCGGTTTTCCCTGAGGGTGAGACCCAGCAGGTTGAAAGACTTTCCTGTGAAGTCTCTGGACTCTGTTTTTCTTATCCTGCCCAGTATGTGGCGCTTGTCTGACTGCAGGTCCCACCAGCATAAGATGATGCGGTACCTTTAACTTTGGCAGACTCTCCCTGCTGGGGGCATGGTGGAGACAAAGGAGAGGCTGTAGGCTGGTTTTAATGGCTTCAAATTACCAAGCCCTGGTGTCTGAATTCCTTGATGGAGGGATTCCACCTGGGTGGGGCTTCACCCCTCCCCTAGGGAAGGCACAGGCTCCAGATAAGCCCCCAAAAGAGCTCACTTCTGCCTATGCCTGGGGCAGTTGCAGCCTGAAAAGTCCTGCTGCTGTATCCAGAGGCAGTCAAGCCTTTGTAGATACACAGCCACAAAAACCTCTGTTCCCTTCTTTTTTCCCCCCTTTTTCTCTCAGTCTTGCCCCTTTGGCGCCGGGGCAAAAATGAGCAACCTCTGCCCTGATCAGGTTCACCTAAGCTGGGGGCCTATTTTTAGTAGTCAGAATTTTTAAATTAGTTCCACAATTGGCGTTTGATTGTGTCCAGTCCCTGCTGCTGGTAAAGTCCTTTCCTTTCCCCTCTGGGAAGCGACCTGTGGGGGAGGGGCGCTGGCCGTTGCAGCTTTGGGAACTCACGGTTCTGGGGGGTGCTCACAGCCGGTCCAGCTGGTCCAGACTGGGGTATGCTGTGTGTCTGGTCTCTGACGTGGCCCCAGGAGCTGTTCTGTACTGTTTCTGGTTATTTAGTAGTTGTTCTGGAGGACGAACTAAAATGTGCACGTTAAGCTGCCATCTTGACCCGAAAGTTTGCCTTGTAATATTTTTATCAGGCTTTGGCATTAGGGTGATGTTGACTTTATAGAATGAGTTAAATAGTGTTCTTCTTCTTCAATTTTTTGGAAGGGTTTGAATAGGATTCGTAATAATTCTTAGAATGATTGGTAGAATTCACCTGTGAAGACATTTGGTCCTGGGCTTACTTTGTGGGAGGGTTTTAATGAATGATTCAGTCTCTTTACTTGTGACTAATTTGATGACGTTCTATTCTTTTTTTTTAAGGGGATTTTTTTTTTATTAATTAAAAAAAATAAACAAAACATTTAGAAATCATTCCATTCTACATATATAATCAGTAATTCTTAATATCATCACATAGTTGCATATTCATCATTTCTTACTACATTTGCATCAATTTAGAAAAAGAAATAAGAAGACAACAGAAGAAGAAATAAAATGATAATAGAGAAAAAAAAACAACTATATGTACCATACCCCTTCCCCCAGACATTCTATTCTTGAGTCAGTGTAGGGTGTTCCTGTGTTTCTAGGAAATTGTCCATTTCATCTAAGTTGTCTAATTTGTTGACATGCCACTGTTCATAGATGTTATCATCTTTTTTTTCCCTGTGGGGTCAGTAGTAATGACCCTTTCTCATTTCTGATTTTATTTATTTGCACCTCCTCTCTTTTTCTTTGTTAGTCTAGCTAAGGGTTTGTCAAGTCTATTGCTCTTCTCAAAGAACTAACTCTTGGCTTTGTTAATACTATTATATTTTTTTGTTCTCCATTTCATTTGTTTCTACTCTAACCTTTATTTCTTTTCCTCTGCTTCTCTTGGTATTAGTTTGCTGTTCTTTTCCTAGTTCCTTCAGGAATGCAGTTAAGTCTTTGATTTTAGGTCTTTCTTCTTTCTTAATGTAGGTGTTCAGGGCTATACATTTTCCTCTCAGCACTGCCTCCACTGCATCCTATAAGTTTTTCTTTCTTAAAAGAAACAGTTTTACTGAGACAAATTCACACACCATACAATCCATCTAGAATAAGCAATCATTATCTTCTACTATACTAAAAAATGTGTGCATTTATCACCACAATCAATCCAAAACAAATTCACCCTGAAAAAGGTTCATTATGTTATGCAGTCCCATGTTTTGTCCTCTGGCTTTCCTTCTAGTGATATACATGACTTTACATTTCTGCTTTTGACCAAAATTGCATCCACATATCATCACTGTTAGTCACACCATTATTATGAGCTCTCATCATCTCCATCCATTTCCAAACATTTACAATGAGCCTTATTACATATTCTGCATAAATTAAGCATCAGTGACTCAGCATCAAAGGATTGAGAAAAACCCTAGAATGAGCTTAGACTTAGCATCAAGGGACTGAGAAAACCTTCTCGACCAAAAGGGGGAAGAGAGAAATGAGACAAAATAAAGTGTCAATGGCTGAGAGATCCCAAACAGAGTTGAGAGGTTATCCTGGAGGTTATTCTTACGCGTTGAGTAGGTATCACCTTGTTATTCAAGATGTAAGGGAGAGGCTGGAGGGAACTGCCTGAAAATGTAGAGCTGTGTTCCAGTAGCCATGTTTCTTGAGGATGATTGTATAATGATAAAGCTTTCACAATGTGACTGTGTGATTGTGAAAACCTTGTGTCTGATGCTCCTTTCATCTACCTTGTCAGCAGACGAGTGGAACATATGGAGTAGGGGTAAATAATAGGGGGAACAAATGCTGAAGGGGATTTGGTTTGAAATGCTGGTGATCAGTGAGGGCTAGGGGTGGGGGGTATGGTAGGTATCTTTTTTTTTCTTTCCTGTGTTTGTTTTATTTATTTTTCTATTGTCTTTTTGTTTCTTTTCTGAGTTGATGCAAATGTTCTAAGAAATGATGAATGTGCAACTAGGTGATGATATTGTGAATTACTGATTATATATGTTGATGTTTTATTTGGGTTAATTTTTTAAATTAATAAATTATTTTTAAAAAGGGGAATTTAATAAGTTGCAAGTTTACAGTTCTAAGGCTATGAACATGTCCAAATTAAAGCAAGGCTATAGAACTGTCCAATCTAAGGCATCTAGGGAAAGACACCTTTATTCAAGAAGGCCGATGACGTTCAGAGTTCCTCTCTCAACTGGAAAGGCACATGGCAAACATGGTGACATCTGCTACCTTTCTCTCCAGCTTTCTTGTTTCATCACGCTCCTCCAGGGGTATTTTCCTTCTTCATCTCCAAAGGTCTTTGGCTTCGTGGACTCTAAAGCCTTTTTCAAAATGGTTCCCTCTTAAAGGGCTCCAGTAAGTAACCCCATCTTGTATGGGTGGAGACACATCTCCATGCAAACCATCTCATCAAAAGTTACCACTCACACATGGGTGGGTCACATCTCCATGGATAATCAAAAAGTTCCCAGCCAGCAATATTGAATGAGGACTAAAGGACATGGCTTTTCTGGGTTCCACAACAGATTTAAACCAACACAAGGTCTTACATATCTGCTATTAAATTTATTCTTAAGTATTTTGCATTTGTTGAAGTTACTATAAATGGTATTTAAAACTGTTCATTTTAAAACTGTTTGCTAGTAGTATATAGAAATAAAATTAGTTTTGTATATTGAAAAAACAAAATTAAGCATCAGTTCCCATTCTTTGCCTTCATTCTATCTTCTGGTGACCTGTGGTCTAGATATTAACACCATGAGTTTGCTAGTTATATTTTGTTCTTATTAGCAAGGTCATACAGTATTTGCCTTTTGTGTCTCACTTATTTCACTGAACATAACGTCCTCAAGATTCATCCATGCAGACACATGCATCATGACTTCATTTCTTATTGCAGTTGTATAATGTTCTATGGTATGTGTGTGTGTATGTGTGTATATATATATATCACATTTTCCTTTCTTATCAGTTCATGGACACATAGATTGTTTCTATTGTTTTGCCAATGTAAATAATGCCACTGTTAACATCTGTATGCCAGCTTGTTGAGTTCCTTGCTTTCAGTTCTTCTGAGTATATATCTAGTAGTGGGATTGCCAGATCAAATGGCAGTTCTACACTGAGTTTCCTGAGGAACCATCAAACTATCTTCCACAGTGGCTGCACCATTCTACATTTCCAAAAATGGTGAATAAATATTCGTATTTCTCCACATCCTTTCCAACATTTGGAGTTTTGTTTTTCTTAAAAGTGGCTATTCTAGTAGGTGTGAGAGAATATCTCATAATCTTAATTTGCATTTCCTCAATAGCTAGTGATGTGGAACATCTCTTCATGTGCTTTTTAGCCATTTGTATATTCCCTTTGGAAAAATGTCTAGTTATGTCTTTTGCCCATTTTTTTTTGTATGCTGTATGGCGGGGTCATATTTCATTCTTTTTCCATGTGTGATTCCCATTATTGCAGCACCATTTATTGAATTTCATTTGTTTGTTTTTGTTGGTTTCTTTGTTTGTTTGGAAAGTGCATGGGCTGGGAATCCAACCTGGGTTTCCTGCATGGCAGGTGAGAATGCTCATTTAGTTATTTTCTTTTTATAAAAATTTCTTTTAGGATTTTTATTTTTCATTAAAAAATACCATATTTATTTACACACCATACACTTTTATTCATATACCATACAATTTTACTCACACACCATACAATTTTACTCATACACTATACAATTATATCCATTTAATGAACAACCAATGGCTCTGGTATAATCACAAAGTGGCATTCATAGTTACAGTCAATATGAGAACATTCTCATTTCTTCTGAAAAAAAAAAAACCCATACCCCTTATATCCGTATTATTGACATTTAGTTTAGGTATAGTGGCTTCGCTATAATTAATGAAAGAATATTGCAATGTTACTGTTAACTGTAGACCTTAGTTTACATTAATTGCATTTTTCCCTATATAACATCCTATTATTAATATCTTGTAATAGTAACATATGCTTGTTCTAGTTCATGTAAGAACTCTCTTATATTTATATAATTAACCACCATCATTGTCCACTCTAGGTTTTGCCAATTTTTTAATATCCCAGTTTTTATCCTGTAGCTTTCCCTCTGGTGACATACATGACTCAAGCCTTTCTCTTTCAACCATACCCACAAACTGCTTTGTTAGTTACACTCACAGTATTGTGCATTCAGCACATAGCACTGTGCTATCCATTCCTAAACTTTCACAGTGAACCTTATTGAACATCCTGTACTCCTTAATCATTAATTGCCTGATCTCTGCCTATTTTCTATCTCCTAGTACTCTATGCTCTCAAATTTAATTCTCAGAGTTTTCTCATTATAGTTAGTTTTTGTTTGGGAGATCATACAATATTTGCTTTTTTGTTTCTGGCTTATTTTGCTCGACACAATGTTCTCAGGACTCATTCACCTTGTTGCATGTCTCATGACTTAATTCCTTTCTGCAGCGACACAGTATTCCATCATATGTATACACCATAGTTTGCCTTTCCGCTCATCAGTCGATGGATACTTGGGCAGCCTCCATCCACTGGCAATTGTGAATAATTTTGCTATAAATATTAGTGGGAGAATGCCAATTTGGATCCCTACTTTCAGTTCAGATATATACCAATTTGGTATATATCTAGTACCAGGACTGCTGGATCAAATGGCAACGCTAGACATAGCTTCCTGGGGAACCACCACCCTGCCCTCCAGAGGGGCTGCACAACTCCACTTCCCCACAACAGTGAACAGGTGTACTTCTCTCGCTCCACATTTTCTCCAGCATGTGTACTTTTCTGTTAAAAAATTTTTTAAGCAGTTTTATCCTCACACTATACAATCCATCCTCAGTGTGTAAGCAATGTCTCCTGGTATAATCACATAGTTATGCATTCACTACCACAATCTATATGAGAAATTTCCGTTTCTTCTGAAAAGAAGGAAAAGAAAGAAAGAAAGAACCCCATACCCTTCCCTTATATTCTCTCTCATTGACATTTAGCTTTGGTTTATTGTTTTTGTTACAATCAATGAAAGAATATTATAATGTTATTATTAACTATAGACCTTAGTTTGCATAATTGTATTTTTTACATATAGCACCCCATTTTTAACATCTTGTAATAATGACATACATTTATTCTCATTCATGTAACAATGTTCCTATATTTGTAGAAGTAACCACCATCATTGTCCACTCTAGGTGTCGCTAACCTATACAATCTTAGGTTTTATCCTCTGTCTTTCTTTCTGGTGCCATACATGCCCCTAGCCTTCCTCTTTCAACCATTGTCACACTCAGTTTTTCTCATTATACTTACAATATAGTGCTACCATCCCACAGTGTTGTGCTTTCCATTTCTGAACCTTTACAATCAATCTTGTTAAGCATTCTGTACTTCTTAAGCATCAATTGCCCAGTCTCTACCCTCTTTCTATCTCTTGGTAACCTGCGTTCTCAAATTTAACTCTCAAAGTTAGGTCATTATAGTAAGTTCATATTAGTGAAACCGTATGTTATTTGTCCTTTTATTTCTGGCTTATTTCACTCAATAGAATGTCCTCAAGGTTCATACACATTGTTGCATTCGTCATAACTTTATTCCATCTTACAGCTGTATAATATTCCATTGTATGCATATACCACAGTTTGTTTATCCACTAGTCAGTTGATGGACATTTGGGCTGTTTCCATCTATTGCCAATCATGAATAATGCTGCTATAAACATCGGTGTGCAAATGTCTGCATGTCTCTGCTTTCAGTTCTTCCAAGTATACACCTAGCAATAAGATTGCTGGATCATATGGCCATTCTACACTTAGCTTCCTGAGGAACCACCAAACTGCCTTCCAGAGTGGCTGCACCATTGTATATTCCTACCAACAGTGAATAAGTGTGCCTATTTCTTCACATTCTCTACAGTACTTGTAGTTTTCTGTGTTTTTTTTTTTTTTTTTACTAACGGCCATTCCAGTGTGAGATAACTCCTTCTGGTTTTGATTTGCATTTCCCTAATAGGTAGTGAAGTTGAGCATCATTTCATAGGCTTTTGAGCCATTTGTATTTCTTCTTTGGAAGAGTGTTTATCCATAAACTTTTGCCCATTTTTTAATTGAGTTGTTTGTTTTTTTGTTGTTGGGCTGCAGGATCTGTTTATATATTCTGTATATTAAACCCATATCTGATAGAGAATGCCTATTTAAAAAATATTTTCTTCTTTCTTTTTATCACTGACATGTAAAACCTCTTTATATATTCTGGATGTGGTTTTCAAATATTTCTCCCATTGAATAGGCTGCCTTGTCACCCTCTTGACAAAGTCCTTTGAAACACAAAAGTATTCAGTTTTTAGAAGGTCCTATTTGTCTATTTTTCCTTTCATTGATTATGCTTTGGGTGTAAGGTCCAAGAAACTACCTCCTATAAGACTTGCAGATGCTTCCATACCTGTTCTTCCAGGAGCTTTATGATCTTGCCTTTTATATTTAGGCCTCTGATCCATTTTGAGTTAATTTTTTGTATGAGGTGTAATACAGGGACCTTTTTTCATTCCTTTGGATATGGATATCAATTTTTCCCAGCACCATTTGTTGAAGAGATTGCTCTGTCCCAGCTGGGTGGACTTGGCAGTCTTGTCAAAAACAAATTTTTCATAGAGCTGACGGTCTATTTCTGAACTTTTATTTTGATTCCATTGTTCAATACGTCTTTGTTTTTGCAATACCATGCTGTTTGTATCACTTTAGCTTTGGAATATGCTTTAAAGTCAGGAAGCATGAGTCCTCTGATTTCATTTTTCTTTTTCAAGTTGTTTTGGTTATTTGGGGCACCTTACCCTTCCAATAAAATTTGAAAATTGGCTTTTCTAATTCTTCAAAGTAGGTGTTAGAAATTTGAGTTTGATTGCATTGAATCTGTAAATCGATTGAGTAGAACTGACATCTTAACAATATTTAGTTTTACAATCCTTGAATATGGAATGGCCTTCCATTTATTTAGGACCTCTTTGCTGTCTTCTAGTAATGTTTGTAGTTTTCTGAAAACAGGTCCTTTACATCCTTAGTTAAATTCATTCCTAGGTATTTTTTTCTTTTAGTTGTTTTTGTAAATGGATTTTTTTCTTGCTTTCCCTTTCAAATTGCTTATTATACCGTATAAAAACACTATTATTTTTGTGTGTGATACTGCTTCCTACCAGTTTGCTGAAATAGTTTATTAGCCTTAGTAGCTTTGGCAAAGATTTTCCAGAGTTTCTAAGTATAGGATGATGCTGTTTTCAAATAGTGAAAGTTTTGCTTCTTCATTTCTCATTTGGATGCCTTTTGTGTCTTCTTCTTGCCTAATTGCTCTAGCAGGAACTTCTAGGAAAATGTTGAATAACAGTGGTAACAGGGCATCCTTGTCTTGTACCAGTGAGCCTCACTGTTGAGTATGATGTTAGCTGAGGGGTTTTTCATATATGCCCTTGATCATATTGAGGAAGTTTCTTTCAATTCCTACCTTTCAAAGTGGTTTTATTAAGAAAGAATCCTGGATTTTTTTTTTCAAATGCCTTTTCCATATCAATCGAGATGATCATGTGATTTTTCCCCTTTTGTTTTGATAATGTGGTATGTTACATTAATTGATTTTCTTGTGTTGAGGCACTCTTGCATACCTGAGATAAATCCACTTGGTCATGTTGTATAATTAATGTGATTTTGGAGTTCATTTGTAAGTATTTTGCATGTATATTCATTAGATAAATCAGTCTGTAATTTTATTGTAGTATCTTTGTGTGGCTTTGGTGTTACGGTAATGTGGCTTCATAGAATAAGTTAGGCAGTGTTTCCAACTCTTCATTTTCTTTTTGGAAGAGTTTGAGCAGGATTGGTATTAATTCTTGTTGAAATGCATAGTAGAATTCACCTGTGGAACCATTCGTTTTGTTGGAATATTTTTAATGACTGATTCACTCTATTTGTGATTGGTTTGTTGAGGTCTTCTATTTCTTCTAGATAAGTATAGGGTTTTTATTGTTTCTAGGAAGTTGTCCATTTCATATGAATTGTCAAATTTGTTGAGATACAGTTGCTCAGACTATCCTCTTATGATCTTTTTTATTTCTTTGGGGTCAGAAGTAATGTACCCCTCTCATTTCTAATTTAATTATTTGCATATTTTTATCTTTTTCAGACTGCTAAGGGTTTGTCAATGTTATTGATTTTCTCAAGGAACCAATATTCTGGTTTATTTTATTTTATTTTCAGTTTCATTTATTTCTGCTCTAATCTTTCTTTCCTTCTGTTTGCTTTGGGGTTAGTTTGCTCTTCTTTTTTGAGTTCCTTCAGGTGTGCAGTGAGGTCTTTGATTTTAGCTCCTTTTTTTTTTTATAAACAGGTGTTTAGTGTAAAATCTCCCTCACAGCTGCCTACCCCATTATCCGTAAGTGTTGATATGTTGTGTTCTCCTTTTCGTTTGTTTTGAGATATTTACAGATTTCTTTTGTTATTTCCTCTTTGACCCACTGATTTCCAGAAGGAAAGCTAGGGGATAAAAATTGGAATATATAAGTTAGTGAAACCTAAAGTGGACAATGACAGTGGTTAATTGAATAGGATTTCAATATGAAAATATGTATGGAATGACTGCCATTCAGTAAGTTCTGTGCTTCCAGTAAGGGTTTTTATGTATCTATGCTCTTGTCTTAAGCTTTGGGTACTTTCTATGTCATCTGTTTTAGCTGTGTATTTTTTTCCTGAGTGTACTCTACCAGACATGGAATAGTTTAGATCCCAAACTGACAGGCTTAGAATATAAGGTGTATCCATCCTATAGGTCTTGCTGGTTTCCTTAAGTTTCTGATTAGATGAAAGCAATAACACTAAATTGCAGTTTACAGTATATCTGCATTGCAGCCATATGTAACATCAAGCCATTGATTGTGTGTTTTTCGTTGCTAGTTAATTCAGTTTTATCCACTTGGTTTTGGAGTTATCTGTCTCCTGGAACAAAAGGTTGCCTGAGGAGAATTCAAAGCTACTTTAGGTTTTAGTTAACAGGATTAGAAAGAAAAAAAGAAGAAAAAAACAGATTTTGTTTTTAATATCCATAAATTTGTAAATTTTCCAGTCTTTTCCCTGTTATTCATTTCCAACTTCATTCCATTATGATCGAGGAAGTGATCTGTGTAACTTGAATAGTTTTAAATTTACTGAGATGTTTTGTGACCTAACCTGTAGTCTATCCTGGAGAATGATCCATGAGCACTTAAGAAGAACAAATATCCAATTATTGTGGAGTGCAATGTTCTGTAAATGTCTGTTAAGTCTTGTTAGGCTTTCTCTGATTAAATATCTATCTATTGAAGAGAATGGTGTGCTGAAATCGCCAATTATTATTGTACATACATCTACTTTTCCCCTTCAGTGTTGCTAGTATTTGCCTTGTATCTTTGGGCACACTAGTTAGATGCATTGATATTTATGATTGCCATTTTTTTCTTGATGGGCCTCCCTTTTATTAATATATGATACCTTCATTGTCCTCTTTTCACATTTTTGCATTTAAAGTCTATTTTGTCTGGTATTAGTATAGCTACCTTCACTGTTTTCTGATTACTGTTTGTTTGGAATTTTTTTCCAACCATTTACTTTCAACCTATTTATGTCCTTGGGTCTAAAGTGAGCCTCTTATGGGTAGCATATAATAGATTATATATTTTTATCCATTCTGCCAGTCTGCTTTTGATTGGAAAGTTTAATCAATTAACATTCGGTGTTATAACTATAAAGGCAATACTTCCTTCAACAATTTTATCCTTTAGCTTTTATACGTCCTCTATTATTTTTCTGTTTGTCCCTTTTAGTTACCATTACTTACATTCTTCATTTCTATACTTTCATTTCTATATCACTGTCTTGGTTTTTCCTATTGTACTGTAGCATTCCCTTTTGTGTTTCTTGTAGGACAATTCTCTTATTAATGGCCTCTCTTAGTTTTTGTTTATGTGAATATTTTTATCTTTCCCCATTTTTGAAGGACAGTTTTGCAAGATATAGAATTGTTTAAGGTTTTAAAAGTAACATTTATTTAAAAACCCTTTAAATTGTGCAATATAGAAAACTGAAAAGCACAAGAAGCAAAGAAAAGAGTCAACCAGAATCACAGTTTACAGGCTGACATTTCCTTCTAGGTCCTTTATGTGGTCCTACACAAAATCAGCATTCATTTTTACATGGTTGAGATTACACAGAATGTATCAAGCTTTTTCATGAATATTTACCAATTCAAAGTCCCAAAGCCAGGAGTACTGTGATAACCAAGAATATATGACAGTAACTCAATCGGGGGAAAAATGTATTCTTGCCTTTTTTGAGAAAAAAAATTTCATAAAAGACAAAAATGGCAAGAGGTTTCTATAGATACTGGCAGAGTTATAAATACTGTAATCTCTTAGTGCTCAATTTAAAATTAGACATAAATACAAGTAGAAAATTATAATGCATCTATGAGAATTCATCGTCAGATCTATATCAGAGTAATAGCAAGATCTGTTTCCATTGAGTTAGTTAACTGCATTTTCCTATAGTACAGCAAGAAATGCACACATACAATGTTACATCAAAATGGAAATGTGAGCAGTGCACAGGTAGTTCAGTGGTAGAATTCTTACCTGCCATGCAGGAGAGCTGGGTTCGATTCCCAGCCCGTGCACTCCCCCCCCCCACTCCAAAATTCAACAAATGAATTGTGATAATGGGATATTCACATGGAAAAATAATGAAATGTGATCCCCACTGCTCAGCATACTAAAAAAAGAATATTAATACGTCTACGTACATCTCTCCCCTGCACTGTCTTCTGTCCCTCTGCAGCCAACCTGATGAACAATTCCCAAAGCATACCGCTCAGAGGGGGTAACAATTCCATGCTAAAGACGTTTCTACTCTACTAACAAAAAGATATTTATAATTCAATAATTCTTTAGTTCTACTTTTTATCATACATTGGTACCTCAAGATATCTAAAAAGCTTAGATGTGAAATAAAGAATCTTCAGATATGGAATTCTTGACTGCCAGTTTTTCTCTTTCAGTATCTTTAATAGATTTTACTACTTCCTTCTTTCCTCCATTGTTTCTGATGAGAAATCAGCACTCAGTCTTATAAAGTTTCCCTTGTATGTGATGAATTACTTTTCTCTTGCTTTTTAGAATCCTTTTTTTTGGTTGGTATTTGATAGTCTGATTTGTGTCTCGGAGTAGGTCTTTTTGGATTTATTCTATTCAGAGTACATTGCACTTACTGGACCTGTATGTTGATGTATTTCATAAGAGCTGGGAAATTTTCAGCCCTTATTTTCTCAAATCTTTCTTCCCCCTTCCTTTCTCTTCTTCTGGCACAATGATACTGTGTATATTCGTGTGCTCCATGCTGCCATTCAGTTCCCCAAGACCTTGTTCAAATTTTTTCATTCCTTTTCCTTTCAGTTCTTTTGTGTATAAGATTTCAGATGTTCTGTGCTCTAGTTCACTGATAATTTCTTCTGCCTCTTTAAATCTGTTGTTGTGTCTTCATTTAAAAAATCTTTTCTATTGTGACTTTCATTCTCATACATTGTTATTTTGGGGGCCTGCTTTCAAATTCATCTTCATGATCACCAGCATCTTCTTTATATTCTTTTCTCTTTTGCCACATTCTCCTTCATCTCCTTGAATTGATTTAGATTTGTTTAAACATGAATAATTGGTTGTTTCAACCCATGTCTCATCTGAAGTTTTTGTTTGTTACATATATATTTAAATGGGCCATATTTTTGTTTGTTTCTTAGTGTGGCCTGTGATTTTTTGCTGGTGCCTAGGCATCTGATTTTCTTGATTAGTTTATGCCAGAGTCAGTTTCTCTCTCTTGCTTAGGGTTTTCCTGTTGATGGGGTTTGTGTTAACGTTCTTTTCTGACTCTTGGTTCATATTTCCTAGCCAAAACAGCACCAGGGACCTGTGCTGGGAAGAGAGTCAGGAAAGATGTCAAAAAGACTTTATTTCAGCTCCTTAAGTGTGTGCTTTCAATTCTTTTGGGTATTATACCTAGAAGCTCTTCAGCAGTCTACCCCTGCAGCTAACAATGCAGCATGTTTTCATGGTAATACCTCTGGTAATTCCACTCCTGATGTAGGCTGAAAAGTTGTCACAGCCAGTGTCTGTTCAGGACAGGCTAAAGGAACTGGGCGCAGTGGTCTAAATTCCCTGGCCAATGGCTGGATCAGCACAGGGGCTGTGTCCCCCTCTGTTCTTGGGAAGGTGGGTTTCCACAGCCCTCCCTGTCAACAGCAGCGTGCCAGGCAGGGACAGGGCCAACTCAAAGCTGCCTGCCTTGAGGATAGGGGATGGGCCCAGGAGCCTCAGTCAAGTGAGTTACTCAGTTTTTCACCACAGTTTCTTACCCTCTTCATTTCACTTTCCCCTGGATACTATGTATTACTCCCCTAGTCTCCAAAGCCCCAGAACAGTTTCTGCCTGTCCATTTGCTGTTTTTGGAAGAGAAGTGAGCCCTGCCATTTCCTATTCAAAGTCCACCATTGATTTTCAAGAGCTTTTCTAGTGTGCTTGTAAAGGTATCTCACACTTTTATTTCCATTATGAAAAAGTTGTTATGTATATTTTATCATGATTAAAAAGTAGATCTACTCTTTGGTAAAATGCCTATTGAAAACTTACACCCATTTTCTACCTGGATATTTATCATTATTGTTTGGCAGAGTTTTTTCTATATTCTGGATACAGTGTTTTTTCAGCCTATAATATTTCCAAATATTTTTCTTGGGCTCTGTGTTTTGTACTTTATGTATGCTTAGTGGTGTCTTTAGAAAGCTAATGTTTTTAATTGGGATAAGTTCCAATTTATCAATTTTGTTGGAGCTTGCTTGTGGTATCATCCATTAAAATCTCTGTCTAACTCTATGGACCAAGAATTTCTTCCCTCTGTTTCGTGAAGTTTCAACATTTTAGTCTTACATTTAAGTATATTAATTTTTAGTATATTTGGTGGGTAGTGTGAGGTAAATACATAGTTTTTTCATATGATTATTTAATGCATCATTTGATGAAAAGATTATGCTTTCTTTGGTGAATTACTTAGGCACCTTGATGAATTATCAATTGACCATAAATATATGGATTGCTAGACCTTGTGTTCTCTTTCACTGATTTAAGCATCTTTATTTTGCCCATAATAACAATCTTTATTACTATACCTTTATAAGTCTTGAAATGAAGTATATTTTATTTTTAAAGTTTGTTTTGACTACTTTAGATTCTTTTCACTTTCCTTTCTATTTTAGGGTAAACTTTTCAATTTCTAGAAAAAAATTCTAGGATTGTGATAGGTTTTTGCTTTAGTGCAGTGCCTATTTTAGAAGCACTGCCATATTATCAGCAATGATTGTTTCATTATCTCAACGTAGTCTATCTCTGTTTAGTTCTTTCTAAGCTTATTTCAGCAATGTTTGTTGTTTTCAGTTTAGAGGTCTTGCAGTTATTTTGTTAAATTAATTCCTAAGTACGTAATTTTGTTTTATAACAGGGTTATTAAGATATAATTCTATCATGCATTTAAAGTGTATAATTCAGTATTTCTTTTGTGTTGTGCATCTCTCACCACATTCAAATTTAAAACATTTTTATTATCACATACAGAAATCCAACTGTAGTCCATGGTTCACCTCAGGGTTTACTGCTTGTGTTTACAATCCTATGGATTAAAATTTTTTTTATACTAGTAACACATATACAACCAAAAATTTCCCCTTTTAATCATGTTCAAATATACAATTTGGGGCCTTGAATTACATTCTTAATGTTGTACTACTATCAGCAACCATCCATTCTCAAAGCTTCTCCATCATCCCAAGTAGAAATTCTGTACAATTTAAACATTAGCTTCCCATTCCCTAACCCCAACCCAGCCCCTGGGATATTTTAGATTCTGACTCTATGAATTTCTTTACTCTCTTTCATATCAGTGAGATCATACACTATTTTTCCCCCCTTATGTGTCTGGCTTATTTCACTCAACATGATGTCTTCAAGGTTCATCCATGTTGTAGCATTTTCAGGACTTCATTCGTTTTTATGGTGAATAATATTCCATTGTGTGTATATACCATATTTGTTTTATCCATTCATTGGTTGTAGGCCACTTGGGTTGTTCCATCTTTTGCAAATGGTGAATAATGCTTCTGTGAACATTAGTGTGCTAATGGCTGACTGAGTCTCTGCTTTCAATTCTTTTGGGTATTATACATAAAAGCTGGGTCATATGCTAATTCTATATGTAAATTTCTGAGACACTGCCCAACTGTTTTCCGCAGTGGCTGCACCATTTTACATTCCACCAACAATGAATGAGTGTTTCTGTTTCTCTATATCCTCTACGATAGTTTATTGTATCTCATTGTGGTTTTTTTGTTTTGTTTGTTTTTTTGGCATGGGCAGACACTGAGAATCAAACCCGGGTTTCCAGCATGGCAGGTGAGAACTCTGCCTGCTGAGCCACTGTGGCCCGCCCTCACTGTGGTTTTGATATGCATTTTCCTAATGCATAATGATATTGAACAATTGTTCAAGTGCTTTTTTTGCTCTCTGTATATCTACTTTGAGAAATGTCTATTCGTCTTTTTGCCCATTTTTTAAAACATAAAAATTGTGAAATATATACAAAAAGCAATAGATTTCAAAGTACATTGAAACAAATAGTTATAGAACAGATTTCAGAGTTTGGTATGGGTTAAAGTTCCATAATTTTAGACTTTTCCTTCTAGCTTCTCCAAGATAGAGACTAAAAAAAATATCAGTGTAATGATTCAGCAGTCTTACTCATTTTTGAAATCACATCTTCTAACTCCTCCTTCTCCTTTGACCCTTCTCCCAATCTTTAAGAGGGCTTGGACTATGCCCATTCTAACTTTTTTATGTTGAAAAGGAGTGTTGACAATATGGGATAGGGGGATGGGACTAGTTGATGTTCTTGGAAAGCCTGGCCCCTCTAGGTTTCAGGACTTATCTGGCCTAGGAACCATGTGGAGGTTGTAGGTTTCTGGAAGGTAATCTTAGTTCGTGAAACTTTAGTAGAATCTCACACAGAGCCCTAGGTGTTCTTTAGGGTTGACAGGAATGGTTTTGGTTGGGGTTTGGCAAACCATGGTAATTAGGAACGTCTAGCTACAGCTTGTGTAAGAGTAGCCTCCACAGTAGCCTCTTGACTCTATTTGAACTCTCTTAGCTACTGATACTTTATTACATTTCTTTTCCCCCTTTTGGTCAGGAAGCATTGTCAATCCCCCATGCCAGGGCCAGGCTCATTCCTGGGAGTCAGGCCCCATGTTGCCAGGAAGACACTGCCCCCTGGACATTATGTCCCACGTAGGGGGAGGGTAATAACTTTCCTTGCAGAGTTGGGCTTAGAGAGATTGAGGCCACATTTGAGCAACAAGAAGTTTCCTGTAAGTAACTTCTAGGAAGAGGTAGGCTTAGCTTCTTCACTACAGAAATAAGCTTCATAAGAGCAAGCAAGAGCTTGGCCTATTGACTTGGGAGTCCCTAATGTTGAGACAGTATCAGATCTTTCCTCAATGGTAAAGCTTAATAGTTCCATATTTTTTCTCCAGTCCCTCAATGGACTTTCTTTTGCCCATTTTTAAATTGGATTGTATATCATTTTGTTAAGTTGTATGAGTTCTTTATATATTCAGGATATTAAAGTTATCAGATATGTGATTTCCAATATTTCCTCTCAGTGTACTGATAGACATTTTGCTGTCATGAGTCTTTTGATACACAAAAGTTTTGGTTTTGATGAGGATCTATTTATCTATTTTTTTCTTTTGTTGCTTGTGCTTTGTAAAATCTAAGAACTCATCACCTAAGATAAGGTCCTGAAGATGCTTCACTATGTTTTCTTCTGGGAGTTTTTTTTTTTTTTTTTTTTTTTGTTCTGGTTCTTATATTTGGGTCTTTGATCCATTGGGAGTTGATTTTGCACGTGGTATAAGGTAAGGGTACACTTTCATTCTTTTGCATATGGACATCCAGTTTTCCAAGCACCATTTGTTGAGCAGAGGACCAATTGAGCAGACTTGGCCTTCTTGTCAAAAATCAGTTGGCTGTATAAATGAGGGTTGATTTCTGAACTCTCAAGTCCATTCCATTGGTCTATGTATCTGCCCTCCTGCCAACAGCATGCTCTTTTTTAAAATGTGGTTTTACTGAGATATATTCAGATACCATAAAACCATCTGAAGTGTACAATTACTGGCTTATAGTGTCATCATGTAGTTGTGCATACACTAAGTTTATCATGAAACACCATATTTTGATTATTTTGGCTTTATAATACATTGTAAGACTGGGAAGTATAATGCTTCCAACTTTGTTGTTGATTCTGAATATTTGGTGCCCCTTACCCTTCTGTGTAAATTTGAAAATTGACTTTTCCATTTCTGCAAAGAAGACTATTGGAATCTGATTAGGATTGCATTGAATCTGTAAATCACTTTGGTCAGAATTGCTGTTCCAATGATATTTAGTCTTCCAATCCATGAACATGGAATGTCCTTCCATTTATTAAGATCTTCAATTTCTTTTAATGATAGTTGGTAGTTTTCCGTTTAAAAGTCCTTTATATCCTTGGTTAGATTTATTACTAGATAAAAACCTCTTTTAGTTGTTTTAAAATGGAATTTCCTTCTTGATATCTATTTTAAATTGTTCATTATTATTTTATAGAAATATTACTGATTTTGGGGTATTGATCTTATACTGCATCCTCTCTTTGCTGAATTCATTTATTACCACTCTGTTGTGGATTTTCCTCTATGGAATCATGCCATCTGCAAATAGGGAAAGTGGTATTTCTTCCTTTCGAATTTGGATGCCTTTTATTTCTTTTTCTTGACTAAAAGGCATCATCAGGGCAGTGCTTTCTTCCCAAAAACTGGCTGCCAGTGATCCTTGGCTCCTCTGTCACATGGCAAGGCATATGGTGGTATCTGCTGATCTCTCCCCTTCTCTTCTGAGTTTCAGTGCTTTCAGGTTCTTGTTTCCATGTCTCTCTCTCTCTTTCTGCGTCCATTTATGAAGGACTCCAGCACGAGGATTAAGACCCACCTTGAACCACACCTTAATTGAAGTAGCCTCACACAAGAGGTCCTACTTACAATAGGTTTACACCTACAGGACTGGATTAACTTTAAGAACATGATTTTCCAGGGTATGGTTCTAAACCACCGTACTGGTTCGATTTTATTACTAGTTATTGGTTTACTGAGATTGTCTATTTCTTCTTGAGTCAGTGTATATGCTTTGTGTTTTTTTTTTTAGGAATTTATCCATTCCATCTAGGCTACTGATCTAATTTTTACATTTTTGAATTTGCCTATTCTGGACATTTCATAATATGTGACTTTTTGCCTCGAATTTCTTTCATTTAGCATAACTGTTTTGAGGCTGACCCATGCTACTGCATGCATCAATACTTCACTCTGTTTTATTCTGCTCCATTGTACGATATACAATATTTTATTTATCCATCAACTGATGGATATTAGTGTTGTTCCCCCTTTTTGGCTATTAGGAATAATGCTGCCAAGAACACTGATGTATGCATTTTTGTGTGGACATATATTTTTATGCTGTTTTGTATAAACTAACTAGTTGGATTCCTGACCCTTCAAGTGTAAAACTGTTTTCCAAAACAACTGCACTATTATACATTCCTACCAGTAGAGAACAAGTGGTCTCATTTCACCACATTCACATTTGTATTGTTATTTGCCCTGTTTATTATAGTAATTCAAGTGGGTGTGAAATGATATTTCATCATGGTGTTAATTTGCATTCCCCTGATGATTAATGATGTTAAGAAGTTTCTCATGTACTTATTGACCATTTGTGTATCTTCCTTGGAGAAACATCTATTCAGATTACTTGCCATTTTTTTGGCACCCTACTCAAAAATGGACAATCTTATGCATGATAGTTCTGTAAACCTACAATTTAACACACACACACACAAAACTAATGAACAAAACAGTCACCAGAGCAGCAGGCTCAAGATTGTACCCTCCTGTCAGGTCTGATTTCCTCCTCAAACAATCAGGTATTGTAAAAAGGAATGAACTTCTGAAAAATCCTACAACATGTATGGAGTTACACATAGAGTGCAATAAGCCTCACACAAAAGGACAAATATTGTTTGATTTCACTTACATGAAAAACTAGAAAAGAAGATTACAGGTTACAAAGGGGCAGGGTAGGAGTGGGGAATGGGGAGGTAATACTTATTGGGTATAATGTGTTATTTGGGGTGAGGAAAAAGTTTTGGTGATGGGTGATGGTGATGGCAGTGCGTTGGGAGTGTGAGTACCACCACTGAACTGTATGCTTGGAAGGAGCTAAAATGTGAAATGTTATGTTCTGTGTATGTTTCCACAAAATTTTTTTAATTGACCCACTTTACAAAAATACAATTATTCTTTGCATGTTGATCTTAGCCAATCTTGCTAAACTGGTTTATGAGTTCTAATAGTTTTTTTTTTTTTAATGGATTCCTTAGGGTAGTCCGCATACAAGGTTATGTAACTACCAAATGGAGGAAAAAAAGTATTTCTTTATATTCTAGATGTCTTTTTTTCTTTATTAGAGAAGTGCGTGTACAGAATAATCATGCATAAAATACAGGATTCCTATATACCCCCCCCACCAATATCTTGCCTTGGTGTGGAACATTTGTTACAACTGATCATACCACATTTTTATAATTGTATTATTAAAGTCCACGGTTTAAGTTAGGGCTCATTGTGTAGTATAGTTCCATGGAGTTTTTTTTTTTAATTTATTCTTGTTACCATATATACAAACACTTCCTGTTTTAATTATATTCAGGTATATATTTCCATGCTGTTAATTGCATTCACAGTGTGGTACTCCCATTATCGAAACATTTCCTTCATTCCAAATAGGAACCCTGTACATTTTAAGCCTTAACTTCCCATTTCTTATCCCCACCCCATGCCTATATATTCTAGACTCTATGACTTTGCTTATTCTAATGGTTTCAAATCAGCGAGCTAACACAGTATTTGTACTTTTGTGCCTGGCTTATCACACTCAATATGATGCCTTCAAGGTTCACTCAACATGGATGCTTTTTATTTCATTTATTGCCTAATTGTCCTGGGTAGCACCAGTAGGAATGTGTTGCAATGAAGTCTTGAGAATGGACATTTTTGCCTTATTTGTGATCACTGTGAGAAAGCACTCAGTCTTTCACCATCTCATACATGCTGTTTATCAGGTTGAAGAAGTTCCCTTCTCTTCCTAGTTTTGAGTGTGTATCATGAAGGGATATTGAATTTTGTCAAATGCTTTTCTGAATCTGTTGAGATGATCTGTAGTTTATTACTTTTATTGTATTAATATGTTGTACTGATTGACTTCCAGATGTTCAGTCAACATTGTTTCCTGGGATAAATCCTACTTGGTAACGGGTAATAAAATGGTCTTTTTATATACTGCAAGATCTGATTGCTTGTAGTTGGTTGAGGATTTCTGCATGTATATTCAAAGGAGATATTAGTCTAATATATTCTTTTCTTATAAGGGCTTTGTCTAGCATTGGTATTCTGGCTTTATAGACTGGACTGAGTTGGAAAATATTCTACTCAGTTTTTTGAAGAATTTGCTAAGAATAAAGCATTCTGCTTTAAATGTTTGGTTGAGTTAACCTATAAAAACCTCTGGGCCTAGGCTTTTCTTTTGTCATTTGTTTTTAATATCAGTGTCACACTTGTTAGAGGTCTATTCAGACTGTCTGTAGATCTGTTCTACTTTAAATTTTTGTCAGCATCCTTGATCTTCCAAAGAACCAAGTTTTGGCTTTATTTTCTCTTTTGTTTTTCTATTCTCTTTTTAATTAGTGCAGAAACTAATCTTATTAGTTCCTTATGATTGCTTTGGGATTCGTTTGCTTAATGTGGAAAATTTTTAAGGTGGTTATTAAGGTGTAAAGGTAGGTTGGTTTTTTTTTTAATATAGGCATTTGTATTATAAATTTCCTTCTCAGCATTATTAAATGCATGCGTTAAGTTTTGGCATATTGTGACTTTAATTTCATTCACCTCTAAATTTCTAATTTCCCTTGTGATTTTTTCTTTGGCCCATTGGTTGCTTAGGTGTTAATTACTCAAATTTCTTTTTTAATACAGTTTTATTGAGATATATTCATTTACCATACAGTCAATCCAAAGTATACAATCAGTGGCTCACAGTATCATCACATGGTTGTGCATTCATCACAATCAATTTTAGAACATTTTCTTTTTCTTTCTTTTTTTTTTTTTTTGACATGGGCAGGCACCAGGAATCGAACCCGGGTCCTCTAGCATGGCAGGCAAGTATTCTTACCTGCTGAGCCACTGTGGCCTGCCCAGAACATTTTCAATAGTCCAAAAAAGAAAACTCAAAACATCTCATACCCTTTATCCCTAGGGACTATTCATCCCTAGTCCTGGTGGAGTACATTTATTACTATTGATGAAGGAATATTAAAATATCACTTTCAACTAGAGTCCATAGTTTGCAACAAGTGTATTTTCCCTATACCACACTCTATTATTAACTCCATATAATAGTGACAACCGTATGTTCAAGTTCATGAAGGAACTTTTTTATACTTGTACTATTAATCGCAGCCATTGCCCACCACAGGGCTCACTGTGTTATACAGCCCCATGTTCTAACCTCTAGCATTCCTTCTAATGACACACATGGCTCTAAACTTCCCCTTTCTACCACATTCACCCACAATTCGTGCCATTAATTACACTCATCATAATGTGCTACCATCACCTCTATCTATTTCCAAACATTTAAATTCAACCTAAGCATCTACACCTCATTCTATCTCCTGGTAATCTGTATTTTAGATTTTATATTTATGAGTTTTCTCATAATTAGCTCATAGTAGTGATAACACACAATATTTGCCTTTGTATCTGACTTATTTCACTCAATATAATGTCCACAAGCTTCATTATTGTATGCCTCAGAAATTCATTCCTTCTTAATAATATTCCATCATATCTATATATCACATTTTGTTTATCCATTCATTGGTGAAGGGACACTTGGGTTGCTTCTATCTTTTGGCAATTGTAAATAATGCTGCCTTGAATATCAAGTGTGCAGATATCTGTTTGTGTTCCTGCTTTCAGTTTTTCTGGATGTATACCTAATAGTAAGATTGCCAGGTTATGTGACAGGTCTGTACTTAGCTTCCTGAGGAATGGTCAAGCCATCTTGGACAGTGGCTGTACCATCTTACGTTTCTACCAGCAACTTATTCACATTCTGTCCAACACTTCTAGTTTCCTGTTTGCTTTGCTTAATAATGGCCATTATAGTAGGTGTGAAATGATATCTCATTGTGGTTTTGAGTCTTATTTCTCCAATAGCTGGTGACGCTGACCATCTTTTCAAATGCTTTTTAGCCATTTGTATTTTGTGTGTGTGTGGGAAATTTTATATTCATGTCTTTTGCCCATCTTTGAATTGGGTTGTAGGGTTTCTTTATCTATTCTAGATATGAGATACATGGTCTCCAAATATTTTTGCCCATTGAGTCACCTGCTGCCTTTTCACCTTCTTGATGAAGTCTGTGATGTTAGGTTCTGGTGTCAGCTTGGCCAAATGATGATGCCCAGTTTGTCTGGTCAGGCAAGCACTGGCCTGGACCATTGCTGCAAGGATATTTCGTGACCAGTGATAAACTGGAAGGCTGGTGTTTTAAGTCATCAGTCAGTTGAATGCATCTGTGGCTGATTAAGTTTGCAGTCAACTAAGGCATGCCTCCCCACAAGATAATCCAATCAGTTGAAGGCTTTTTAAGGGAGAAGAGCAGCTCTTTCACTGATTCTAAGCCTGCCACCCTCTCCTGTGGACAGAGCTGCCAGCTTTACAGCTTGCCCTGTGGGTTTTGGATTCTTCCTGCCCCACAGTTGCATGAGACACCTTTATAAATCTCATATTTACAGATCTCTCCTGTTGGTTTTGTTTCTGTAGAGAATACTGAGTAACACAAAGTCCTTTGAAGGACAGAAGTTTTCAACTTTGAAGAGATCCCATTTATTATCTCTATTCTTTCATTCCATGTGCTTTTAGTGTAAGGTCTAATAAATTACCACCTATTACTAGATCTTGAAAATGTGTCCCTAGATTTTCTTCTAGGAATTTTATGTTAGTGTCTCTTATATTCAGGTCTTTGCTCCATTTTGAACATTTGAACAAGTGTACGCCAATGAATGAGACAACTTAGATTAAATGGACAAATTTCTACAAACATCCTACATTGACATTAGAAGAAATAGAAAATATCAACAGACCGATTACAAGAGACTGTATCAGTCAGTCATCAAAAATCTCCCAACATAGAAAAACCCAGGAGCAGATGGCTTCACAGGTGAATCCTACTAAACATTTCAAGAACAATTAATACCACTCATGTTCAAACTCTTCCAAAACATTGAAGAGGAAGGGCCACTACTTAACTCATTCTATGAGGGCAACATATACTATTTTGCTATTAGGGTAATATAAAAAACCCACTGCTAAGTATAATAGTGAGACTGTAAGCTGGTTCCCTCCAAGACCTCTACTACACCACTGTTATTCAATATTGTACTGGAAATTCTAACCAGAGAAATAAGGCAAGAAAAAGAAAAAAAAAAATACCCAAATTTTAAAGGAAGAAGTAAAAACTTCCACAATTTGTAAATGACGGGGTCCTATATATAGATTTGAAAAATCTACAGCAAAGCTACTAGAGCTAATAAAGGAATTCAGTAAACTGGCAGGCTACTAGGTCAATAAATAAAAATGATAGCATCTCTTTAGATTAGTAACAAGAATCTCAAGAAGAAATCAAGAAAACAATCATTTACAATAACAACAAAGAAGAACCCTATCAAGGAATGCATTTAACCAACAAGGTAAAGGACTAATACATGGAAAACTTCAAAACTCTGGTGAAAGAAATCAAAGACCACCTAAATAAATGGAAGGATAGCCCATTCTTATGGATTGGAAGATTTAAAAATATTGTCAAGGTGTCAATTCTACCCCAAATGATTACAGATTCAATACAACCCCAATCAAAATTCCACAGCCTACACTGCAGAAGTGGGAAGGCCAATTGTGGAATTTATTTGGAAGGGGAGGTCTCCTCAAATAGCCAAAACCATCTTGAAAAGGATGAACTAAGTTGGAGAACTCACATTGCCTGGCTTTAAAACTCAGGACCATACAGTGGTCAAAACAGATTGGTACTGACACAAGGATAGATATAGATATGGAATCAGACTGAGAGTTCAGAAATAGACTCTCACATCTCTGGCCAACTGATTTTTGTCAAGACTGTGAAGTCCACTCAATTGGGAAAGAATAATCTCTTCAACAAATGGTTCTGGGAGAACTGGATATCAATATGCAAAATATGAAGGAGAACACTTATCTTATACCATATACAAAAAACTAACTCAAAATGGATCAGTAACCTAAATTTAAGAGCTAGAAAAGTAAAACAGCTAGAAGGACGCACCTTCAAGATCTTTTATCAGGCATTATTTTCTTGGACTTTACACCCAAAGCAAAAGCAACAAAAGAAAAAATAGGTAAATGGGCCCCCATCAAAATAAAAAACTTTTGCATCTTGATGGACTTTATCATGAAAGTAAAATGCAAACTTACCCAGTGGGAGAAAATATTTAGAAAACACATATCCAACAATGGATAGTATCCATAATATATAAATAAATCCTTCAAGTAACAAAAGACCAAACAACCCCATTAAAAAATGGGACAAACCACTTGAATAGACATTATCTAAAGAAGATCTAGAAATCATCAGAAAGCACATGAAAAAAGTGCTCAACATCATTAGCCATTAGGGAAATGCAAATCAAATCCACAATGAAATGCCATCTCACACCTATTAGAATGACTACTATTTAAAAAACGGAAAATAAATGTTGGACAGGATGACATGTAAAATGAGGCAGCTGCTGTGGAAGACAGTTTGATAGTTCCTCTGAAAGTTAAGTACAGAACTACTATATGATCTGGCAGACCCACTACTAGGTATATAAAAGAACTGAAAGCAGTGGCTCAAACATATTTGAACAATGATGTTCAATAGTGGCATCTTTCAACAACAATTGTTAAAAGATGGAAGAAACCCAAGTGTCCATGAACCAATGAATGGATGAACAAAATATGGTATTTACATACAATGGAATATTATTCAGCCATAAAAAAGAACAAAATCCTGATACATGGATGAACCTTGAAGACATGTTGAGTGAGATAACATATGCAGCAAAAGAACAGATATCGTGTGATCTCACTGATTTGAAACGATTAGAATCAGACTCTAGAAGCTGTGATACCAGCAGATGAGGTGATAAGGAATGGGAAGTTAAGATTTACAATATACAGGGTTCCTATTCAGAATGATGGTATTGTTTGGTAATGGATGGTGGTGATGGTAGTACAACACTGAGAAGGTAATTATATGAAATATATAATTGAATGTGATTAAAAGGGAGAAAATGTTAGATTGTATATATGGTAAAAAGAATAAGATTCTTTAAAAACTCATAGGTTTACACTACATTGTGAACCCTAAGTTAAATTATGGACTATAGTACAATTATAAAAATGTACTATCATAGATCATAACAAATATTACACACCCATGCAAGTTGTTATTAATAGGTTGGTATATGGGAATCCTGTATTTTATGCATGATTGTTCTGTAAACAATATCTTCTCTAATAAAGACAAAAAAGCACCAACAAAAAAAAAAAAAAAGAAGAGGATTCTAACATGAATGTAAAAAGACACCCTACTCAGTGGAAGAAAATATTTGGATACTACATATCTGATAAGGGTTTAATATCCAGAACATATAAAAAGAAATCCTACAACTCAAGACAACCCAATTTAAAAATGGGTGAGGGACTTGAACTGACATTTCTCCAAAGAGGATATACAAATGATTAAAAAGCACAGGAAAAGATGCTCAACATCATCAGCTGTTAAGGAAATGCAAATCAAAACCACAGTGAGATACCATTTCACTCCCATTAGAATGGCTACCATTTAAAAAGAACAACAGAAAATTACCAGTGTTGGAGACGGTATGGAGAAATGGAAACATTCATTGCTGGTGGCAATGAAAAATGTTGCAGACACTGTGGAATACAGTTTGGCTGCTCCTCAGGAAACTGAGTATAGAACTGTCATATCCAGCAAACCTTCTACTAGGTCTGTACCCAAAAGAATCGAAACCAGAGATTCGAACATTGAATGCACATTGGCATTCATAGCAGTATTATTCACAATTGCCAAAAGAGATAATCAATCCAAGTGTCCTGTGTTGGTTTGAAACTGTTATGTACCCCAGACAGGCCAAGTTCTTTTTACTCCTGATGCAGTCTTGTGGGGGAGACCTATTGTTTAGGGGGGGACCTTTTGATTAGATGGAGCTGTGAGCCCACCCACTCACAGTGGGTGTTTGTTTACTGCAGTCTATAACAGGAACAGACACCTAGACACAGACCGTTGGAGACCGAGACAGAAGTACCCTGGGTGCCAACCAAGGCCTCACAGAAATAGCCAGAATCAAGACAAGACATCTCCAGGCCCAAAAGATGCTAAGCTAAGAGATGAAACTCAGAGGGAGCAGATAAGTGAGGACCCACAGACAGAGAGAAAGCCACTGGACTCAGAAGCTGAGAGCACTGGAACCAGGAAGAAAGACCAGCAGATGCCAGCCATGTGCCTTCCCATGGGACAGACACCAGCCTTTCTTCAGAGTCCAGGTTTCTTTCTCTGGATGCCTTTGTTTGGACATTTTATGGCCTTAAAACTGTAAACTAGTAACAATAAATCCCCTTTAGGAAAGCCAGTCCATTTCTTCTGGCAGCATTAGCAAACCAAAACATGTCCCTCAATTGATGAATAGATACAAAATGTGAAATATACATACAGTGAAATATTATTCAGCATTAAAAAGGAATATAGTTCTGAATCAGGCAGCAACACGGATGACTCTTGAAGACATGTTGAGTGAAATAAGCGAGATATGAAAAGACAAATAGTTTATGAGTTCACTAATAGGAAATAATAGAATTAGTAAACAGAGTTAGAATCTGGAATAGAGGTTACAGGGGCTGAGTTGGGGATAAGGATTGATGAGTTAATGCTTAAACTGTACAGATTTCTATTGGGGTAGACTGTAAAGTTTTGGTAATGGATGGTAGTGATGGTAGCATAACATTGTGAATGTAACTAAAGCACTGAATTTAAATGTGAATGTAGTTAAAACAAATTTTAGTTCATGTTACAAGAATTAAAGAAAAAAGAGGACTGTACAATTCACACACACGCAAAAAGCCTACAATCCCATAATATATAGGAAGGAAATATATGTATAATATGCCAATGACAGTACAAAGTAAGAGCAAAACTGAACTGGTTTTAGGAAATAATGAATTATTGGATTTTTGGCATTAATAAATGTAATCTTTATTAAAAATGCCATCACTAAAAGAAGGGAAATTGACAGGTATGTGGGGGTAAGATTTCTATTGTCTCTCTGGGATTAAATATATATAAATGTATATATTCTGATATGTTATGATCTATATGGTCTCAGATTACTTCAAGGATAACTTAAAAGTGAAAAAATCATTAATGACATTGAAATGTTGCACTTGAAAAGCAAACAGATGTATAGAAATAAAAGTGACATATCAGATTTAAGTCTAACTATCATTAATGTTAAATGTGAATGGATGAACAATAAAATCAAAAGGCATAAATCTGTCAGACTGCATAAGAAAAAGGATCCAAACATATGTTGCCTATAGGAGACACACTTTGGATTCAAAAGATACATATATATTGGAAGGAAAAAAATGGAAAAAAAGATAATGAAGCAAACAGGAACCATAAGAAAGCTAGAGTGGCTATGCCAATATCCAACAAAATTTAAAGGTGCTACTAGAGTTAAATAGAGAAACTGCAAAATAATAAAAGGGTGAATTCCTCAGGAAGATATGATTACCAACATAGTGGCACCTAATAATATAGGAGCAAAATACAGGCAGCAATAACTGACAAATGATGGGAGGAGTAGACAATCCAGCAGTAACTGGAGACTCCAATACTCCACTGTTTGGAAAGGGCAAGCCCTTACATTTGGAGGGGCCAGGACTTCCCCTCGTGATCATGTTCAGGGAGAGCAGGGCTGCAGCCCAGAGCTTGCAGAGGGTGGGGCCTAGGGGCTTGGGGAGAGCCTGACCGTGACCCCTGCCCTTGGGAAACGTGGGGATGCTGGTCCAGTAGGCCCAGCGGCAAAAATCAACTGATGATGATTCTCAGACCTCAGAACCTAATGGCGTTTGCCATGCCGGCTTTCTGACACACCTCAAACCCATTTTTGAGGGGGATGGGAATGTCCGGAATGAGACTGTCTAACCTATGCACGACCCATCATTGTATTTTGGAAGCAGATAACTTGTTTCTTAGTATTCACAGGTCCACAGAAGGAGAGGAATCTGGTCCCATGATTGACAAGCATAACAGACTTTGATGAAACTTTGCACTTAGAGCTGTTACCACAAAGTGGAAACAACCCAAGTGCCCAACAGATGAATGGAAAAATCAAATATGGTATATACATACAATGGAACATTACTCAGCCAGGAAAGGGAATGAGCTTTGATACCTGCTACCAAAGAGATCAACACTGAAAACATTATGCTAAGTGAACAATGTCAGAAACAAAAGGACTAATATTGTATATTTCCACTTCTAAGAAATAACTGGAATATATTAACTGGTAGGTGTAGAGAATGAAATGTATCAGGGCCCGGGGAGAGTGGGGAATGGGAAGTAATTGCTTAAGTTTCAGAGTTCCTGAACAAACTGCACCAAAGATAAAAGGCCACAGAGAAAAGGTCAACCTTACTGATAATGAAAATATCTCAAATAGATCCCATTTCATAAAGATGATTAGAGTAAAAGTTAGTAAATTAGATAATCCAAAATGTTGGTAATCATGCAAACATTGATGGATGGAGGGAGGGAGGACCTATTTCCGCCCTGTTGCCACTCTGGTCAATGTGAACTTGCCCACCATCTACAACCAGATGATTCTACTCCAGTGCATGGAGAGCTTTTATCTCTTCACAGTTGTAGAATGAAACATGAATAACGGAAGTGGTAGTTTTTGCAAAAAGAAAAGAAAAAGTTAAGTTTGAAAAAAAACCCAGCAAATAGGAACAGGACTGGAATGGAAGAGAAAGTGGGAGGGTCCACAGGTTCACACATCAGCATGTACCAAACACAGAGGCAAAAACCTACTAATACTGATTTCAGTGGAATCCCATTAATAGTAATTGAAATTTCAGAAGAGGCAAAAACTAAACAGCACACTGCTTATATGAAAAATAATAGATGGTCAAGGTGTGAAAATTTACCAGAGAATCAGGACAGTGGACATTGGTGGGGCAAGACAGAGAGCTCCAGGACGGGCATATTTGGAGATCCAAAGCCCCATTTGTTCATCTTGATGGGAACTCCAAGGAAGCTTGTGTTTTTAGGATTAAGTTACCACAGGATATTCTGTGCATTCTTTGTGAACATTTCCACAACAAAGATTTAAAACTTTTAGTCTGGAAAAGAACATAATTTTAAGTTACTTTTTCCTTCTTAGGTGACACTCTCACCAGCTTCTCTAAAAAAAGTTGGGAGCTATGGGGCATCTTGGGTCAAACTTAGCAAGTTTTCAGTCCCAGGACCAAGAAAAGGTAGGAGGGCAGCCTGAAAGTACAGATCAACCATCAGTTTCCTAAAGGAATTTCAACTCCCCAAAAGTTCACAGTCTGCAGGTGCTGTTGCCTTTCTCACTATCTGAACAGTGAAATATCTGGACATGGTGCCAAGTGTTTTCCATAAAGTAACTCAAATGTACTGAAAGGACTTACTTGATGCTGCTATATCCAGAGCATAGAGGACATCAATCAGTTGGGGGCTGAGGTGTGTGCTTTCTGAGTAGAGGCTCTGTTTGCAGCGGGGGTCCCAGCAGCTGAGGCAGGGCTTCTCTGTGATGTCACTGGCAGCTATGAAATGTGATTGTGCTTTGGATGCTGAGCTGATGATTATTTGATAGCTGGGGTGGCTGTGGTCACTAAGTTGTGGCCCCATGACATGGGTACTACTTCTTCTTCTGCCTCTCGTCACACAGCCATCTGGGATTGCAAAGGAGAACTTTTCCAGAGTGTGGCAAGTGTGGATTCCTAATGCCATTTCCCATCAAAAAGTCACAGAATTCTAAGCTAACAACCTTAGATATGGAAACAGCTTCAGAACAAGCTCTGGAAAGATATGGTATTGATGCCCAATGTAAGGGGGTCCCCCAGTAGGGTCTCCCTGGGAGAGAGAAGTGGTATAGCATTCCCCAAAATCTCACCCAGGGAACCTCATGCAGATCCTGGGGGTCTTCTCACTTCCTCCAGGCATGTTTGTGAGATGAGGGCAGGTGCGGCCAACAGGTGGGTCCTAAATTAAGAATCCGTGCCACAAAAGGTCTATTGGAGTACAAGTCCTTTACCAATCCTTGAAGTCCTTCTAATGATTCTAGGGTGGTGGAAAGAAGTATTATTCTACATCTGAAAGTCAGTGTTCAGGAGAGTTTCAAGTATCATTTGCTATTTAATAAAATACATAGCTGTTACTTTTCTTATTCCCTAAATCTGAAGTCTAACCATATGGAAATGATATCTGCAAATGTTTAAAATGGGCTTTTTGGGGATTTACAGATCATTAAAACAAAATCTTACAGCTCTTCCATTTAGAAAAAGCCATGAAACTTTCCCCTTCGATGTCATATATACCACTTTTTCACCAACTAGGGAAATTCCCCAAAATACCTTCTGTCTGTAGCTTATCTTAATTATTCTTAGATAACTGCCCTCTAAATACCCATGGCCTGCTCAGTATTTCAGCTGATAGGTAAGACTGGACTTATGTCCCTCTGGGTCATAGGAACACCATGTTTGTCTGGGGCATAAATTATGTCACACAATCTGTAATGGCAGCAAATTCATTCATGTCAATTACAAATTCTTTCACAAGGACATAAAACACAGACACCAACTCCCTGTAACCCACTTCACCGGGAAACACCCCTGCCTAGATACCCATGTCCAAGCTCATGATCACTATCCCTAAAATTTGTAACTATTGCAAAAATGAAGTTCCCACCATGCCTGTGCCTTTGTTTCAATGGGGAATCATTACTGTTAACTCCACGAATGCTGGGCTGTCTCACTATCATGCCCCATAATTAGTTTGTTTTTTTCTTATGTAATATCATTGCTTTATTTATTTTTAATTTACGTATGGTAAAATTCACTGATTTTTGACATTTGGTTTTGAGTTTTGACATAATCATGGAGCTCTTAACTACCACCATAATCAAGATTATAGAACAGTTTCATCATCCAGAAATTTGGCTTAGATACCCCTCCTGCACCCACTGATCTTTTTCTTAGTCTTTATAGCTTTGGCTTTTCCAAGAAGTCGTACAAGTGGAATGAGATGGATTGAAGCCCTTGAGTCTGGCTTTTCTCACTTAGAATTAATGCATTTGAGATTCAGCCATGATTCTGTATATGTCAATAGTTTGTTTCTTTTTGTTGTTTAGTAGTATTCCATTGTATGGATGTACCATAATTTGTTTATTCAGTCACCAGTTGAAGGAAATTTGAGTTGCTACCAGTTTCTGATGATAGTGACTAGAGCTGCTATAAATGTTTCATACACAGACCATAATTAGTTTTTCAAACTGTTTAGGTAGCAGTGATCAGCTCCCGAAACAGTGTTAGTTAAGACAAATGTGGGACACAAAACCTTCCCAAAACATCTATGCTTTTCTAAAAAGCCCTTACTTGCTTGCTCACTTCATTTTCTTAACACTCACCTCACATTTAGTGTTAAGGAACTTCCCATTAAAAGAATAAGTCCCTTGTTTTCTTCACCCAATAGATAGCCAAGACCAGTTAGAATTAACCCTCTTCTCTGACATGTGAAGATAAAGCAATATTGACCAAAAGTAACCCTGTAAATAGAACCCAGGTTAACAGAGGCCTCAGGGAAAAGAAACACTGGACCCTAAGAAAAGGTAAGACGTCCAGTGCACCTAGGTTCTGGCAACATTACAGCCCACTCCTCAGAAAAAGTAACCAACCAGCAGCAGCTACACTCTGCTGAGCACCACCCCAGCCTTACAGTAGAGCAGGACCCTACCCACAAATCAGAGTTGAAAATCCCTCGCTCCTCCAGCTCAGGGAGACAGATCTGAGATTATTGTTCCCATTTCCTACTTGGTGCCTAGCAATAAACTCTTTCTCTTTGGAAACCCGGTGTCACTGGACAGGTCTTTCATGTACATCAGGTGAGCCCAGCTCAGCAACAGATCTATAAATGAATTTGCAGTGACAACTTCACTTACTGATGCCTCCAGAGGGTTGGTACAAACTATACACTCATTATCTCACCTCAGAGCTCACTTTCCTCCTAAGCCCTTTATCTGATGAATCAAAGTGTTCCCTTTCCTAATGTTCTCTCTCTTCCCCGGAACTCCCAGCACCAGGACTGCGAGGACTGCCTGATGCTGTAACCAGAGTGCAGAGGACACTGATTGGCTGGGGGGGCTGAGTCGTGCGCCTTCTGAGTAGACAGTGCCCGGCACATAACGGAGTAAATCGAGTTACTTTATAGAAAACACTAAGAATGGTGTCCAGATATTTTACTGCTTAGATAGTGAGAAAGGCAACAGCGTCCACAGACCCCCTGGAGGTGGCCTGGCCCTCACCACTAGGTCATGTTTTATCCTGTTGAAGAGACAAATGACATACCTCCATTATCAGACAAGGCTATCTGGTGTCCACAACAGATCATGACAAAAACAAAGGCAGCCCATCATTACATATTTAAAAGATATGTGATCTAAAGAACCACAAAATTAACCAAACATTCCTCCATCTCACTAATGCAACTGACTAGTTCTGCCTTACCAATTCCATTTCGTTGCATAGCATCCTTTCTGCCTTGTAGATGGGCTCTAAAATGATTACCACAGAACTCATCTCCTTGCAGCATCCAATACAGGGCAGTGCCTTTTGAATCATCAAGCAAATCACCTCACCCAAGCAAACATCCTGTAATAAGTCCCTATGAGCACCTTCTCCAGATATACCACCCAGTCCTTTATGACTTGTGTTCATCCTGATTGTGACAATTCAATCCCAGCTCTGTGATACATGTGATCCTGGTGGTCTCTGGCTAGAGGACATTGACTAAGCTATAATTTATATTTTCGCTATTAAGAATGAATTAGGGGGAGGGGTACAAGGGTAGTTCAGTGGTAGAATTCTTGCCTGCCATGCAGGAGACCCGGGTTTGATTCCCAGCCCATGCACTTCCCAAACAAACAAACAAGCAAACACAAACAAACAAAAAACCAAACCAAAAAAGAAAAATTCAACAAATGGTGTGGCAATAAGGAGATACTCTACATGGAAAAAGAATGAAATGTGAACCCACCATACAGCATAGAAAAAAAAAAATGAATGAATAAGAAGTTCTTTTAAAGACAAAAGTTCTAACTATACAAAAATATGAAATAAAGTTTACCTGAAGGAAAAAAAAGCCCGATTTAAAGGTGCCTGGCAATTCACAAAATTACAAAGTTGAGTGGACAATCCAGTCTCAATGGGATATTTTACTATATTCCAATAAATAAAAAATGAAGACAAGAACATTTGTTAGTATCAACATTTTTAAAAACACTGTTGACAGGGTATCTACTCTACCTACAGAAAGGTTTGTTTCACAATAAAATTGGAAGTTATGCCACCAACATGACAATATAAGTCATCCACTGGATACCAATTCCCATATATAGTGGGGAATATAATGATTAATATGACAGTAGGGAGTCCTATTATCGTAGGAGTGATGAAGGAGGCAAATAAATTTTCATTCATCTTGTTTCTCAAGGGTTAGTTGTTTAGTTGTATCTAGTGTGTCAGGTGTTGGTGTTGGGTGAAAGTAGTGTTTTGTGAATTTTAGCTGTATTAGAATAAATAGTGTTAGAATTATGGATGTGATTCTAAAAAAAAAAAGGGCAAATCTCACCTGCTCAGAACTCTGAAGGAAGGTCAAGACTGGAGAAGGATCTCACAAATGCTTAATTGCAGAAAGAAAAATATCAGGTAGGAAAAATGTCCATCCCAGATCAGCCAGTTCTCCCCTGCCCCCAATCAACCAGCAGTCCCACACAGCTTAGGAAGTGCCCAGAGGCAGTGGCTGGGACAGACTGTAACATCTCTCAAAGCAGAGAGATAGACCCCCACATATGGGGTCTATCCCAGACACAAAGACCAAAGTCCACAGAGACCCACAGCAACACAGAAGCTGCTAAGGGATGCAAAATATGAAAGGGTCCCAAGGAGGGGCATCCAAAATGAAAGATTAGGGAGGGTAATGCAGATCTTTCTCAAAAGCAAGAAAAAGTTAAGCAGAAGATATCTAAATCAACTATCTGAGAGCCCAGGGGACAGGCGAGGACATTTCTATACCTAGGTCAGGGTGGGACAAAGACTGAGAAAATGTGAGCAGATCCTCTAATTCTGGTCATGGCATCTGGCACCCAAACCCGCCACTGAGGAAAGCAACAGTGGGCAGCCCAATCCTTGCCTGGGGGGTAGCTATGGACTGGGGTGGCTGTGGTAGCCTCTGTTCCAAGAACAGATGGGTCACAGCCCAACACTAAACCAGATACTGGAAGGTTAAATGAGAAAATGTGACCCCACAGTTTCAGCTGCACCCAGATGCTGCTGGGCAGGATAAGTAACCAAAGTGTGCCATCTGGTGGGCAGACTGGAAAGTGCAGGGGAAAAGAGAACAGCTTTTGCGAATTTCTTTAGACATAAGCCCAGTTCCATCAGAGCTAGTCCACATTCCCTGCATAGGAACCTGTTTTGGCTGGCAAAAACTGATGATCCAACTGTCACGGTAGTGCCTGAATACCAACCCAAGTAACAACTAAATCCTAGACAAGAAAAACTGACCTTCAGGATAGACCCAACAAAATAATCAGTTAACAGACAGATATCAACAATAAAATCAGATACACAGAATTTGGAACAACTAACCAAAGACATTCAAGCAAGTCTTCTAAAAAGATTCAACAAGACAGATAATGAGATAAAAGATAGTAAGATGATACTAGGTAAGGATAAAGAACTTGAAAGAACACAACGAAGAATAACAGACCTCATGGAGATGAAAGACCCTGTACATGAAATTGAAAATATACAGAGACACACTACAGCAGATCTGAAGAGGCAGAAGAAGGGATCAGTGAGCTAGAAGACAGAGCAACTGAATTTGAGCACACAAAAGAACAAATGGAGAAAAAAATGGAAAATTTTGAGCAGGACTGCAGGGAAATTATAGACAAGATGAAGCACACAAACATATCTATCATAGGTGCCCAGAAGGAAAAAGGAAGGGAAAATGGCCAGGAAGAATATTTGAGGAAATAATAGCAGAAAGTTCCCACCCCTATAAAAGACATAATATACAAGTCCAAGAAGCCCAATGTACTTGTTTTGGTTTTCTAAAGCTGCCAGAATGTAATATACCAGAAATGGATTGGCTTTTACAAAGGGGATTTATTAGCTTACAAGTTTACGGTTCTAAGGCCACATCAACAAGAAGATACTTCACTCAAGAAAGGCCGATCCTGTCCAGGGTTTCTCTGTCACATGGCGATGCCTGCTGGCCCTTTGGTCCCAGGTTTCACTTCTTTCAGCTCCTGGTTCCAGTGGCGGCCTCTCTGAGTTTCTGTGGGCCCTCACTTAGCATCTCTTGGGCAAGCTCTGCATTTCATCTCTTAACGTAGCATCTCCAAATGTTTGTGTCTTGTTTCCAACTCTGCAAGCATCTGAACTCTCCACTCTCAGTATCAGTTCTTTTAAAGACTCCAACAAACTAAGACTCACCTTGAATGTATAGGGTCACAACTCCATCTAACCAAAACATCACACCCATAATTAGGTGGATCATATCTCCACGGAAATAATCTAATCAAAAGATCCCACCCCACAACAGGTCTGCCCCCACAAGACTGGGCTAGGATTAAAAGAACATGACTTTTCTGGGGAACATAATAGTTTAAAAAACAGCACATTCCATCTTTGGGACCCCCAAAAGACAGGTTCTTTCCATATACAAAGTACAATCATCCATCACAATATTACAAAAGCCTTAAACCATGTTAGTAACCATGCAACTATAATACCAAGTCAAAAAGAGTACAAATCTCATCAAAGGCAGTTATAGGCATTATCTAAGGCAAATATTCTCCTCTGGCTGTGGCCCTATGAAACTTAAATGATCTTTTCCCAATGTACAAAGGAGGGACAAATAAATATTCCCACTGCCATAGGGAGAAACTGGAAGGAAATGAGGAGTCACTGGGCCCAAATAGTTCCAAAACCTACAGGGCCAACTCCACGAGATCCCATAGTCTGAGAGTCACTAATCCTCAGGACTTGAGAGAGGGGCAGTCCCACCCTTTCCAAGGGCTTACACAGTGGTCCTGCACTCCCCAAACACTGGGTTTGAGGGTTGCAACATTGGGAGACGTTGGGGAGACGACCTTTTCCTCAGCTCCACCCTCTCCAAGCATCAGGGCAGCACCCAAATTCTCTTCTAGCTCTGGGGCACACACTCATCCCCCTCAGAACAGGGAACTCCCCCCAGGGAATAGGCTTTACCCTCTCGAGGCCCACGATGGCAACACGCTTCCTGAACCTTGAGGTGGAAAGCCCACCCTCTAGCTTCAGGGCAAACGCACCCTCTCCACAGGCAAGGTGGATCCGCTCTCCTGGCCCAAAACTTTGTAGCTTCAGACCTTAGCTTCCTTGGTTCTGCCTTTGAAGTAATTTTTCCTTCAAACAGTCCCTTTTCTATTCCTTTTAGTCCCAACTAGCAGTGGTTCCGTTTATACAGTGCGCACAAAAAATTCTGCATGCAGTATACAGGGGTCAAACCCATCAGACAATAGGACTCTCCAAAATCCTTTCCAGATGACTCCATTTCCATCCTGACTTGTTCTACAATGGCTGACTGCTTCCATGTTTGGTTCAATCCTTATGTGGGGCACTAGCCTCTGGGGTCTCACTTTCTGGAAGCCAAGAATCTTCTAGACCATCATTTTCTGGTTTCCTTGTACCCAAGAGTTTAGTTCTCACCTTATCCCTTTCCTGTTGCATTTTACTAGAAGTGGTATGGAGAAGCCAGGCTGCATTTTTTCCACAGTTATTTTGGATATTTCTTTAGCCAGATATCCCAGGTGGTCACTGTCAAATTCTCTCTTCCATCCAGCACTAGGACTCGATGGTGCCAGATTCTCTCCCACTAAAACAATGGTCTCCTTCCTTCCAGTTTGCAATGACACATTCACTGTTTCTGACTAAGCCCTCACAAGAAGTATCTTTAGAGTCCATATATCTAACACAATCTGTTCAAACAATCTAGGCCTTCTCTATCAAGTATATGATAATTCTTCCAGAGCCTTCCCCTTGTCCATGTAAAAAGCTGTTGCAACATGTTTGGTAATTGCAAACTGTAGCACCCCATTCTCAGTACCAAAATCTGCTTCGGCTTGCTAAAGCTGCCAGAACGTGATATACCAGAAATGAACTGGCTTTGATATACCAGAAATGGACTGGCTTTTTACAAAGGGTTTATTCAGTTACAAGTTTACAGTTCTGTGGTCATGGGTATGTCCAAATTAAGGCATCAACAAAGGCCGATCCCATCTTCAGAGTTTCTCTGTCACATGGGAAGGCACATGGCAATGCCTGCTGGCCCTTTGGTCCTGGGTTTCATTGCTTGCAGCTCCTTGTTCCAGTGGTCTCCTCTCTGAGCTTCTGTGGCCCCTTACTTAGCTTCTCTAGAGCAAACTCTGGATTTCATCTCTTAACTTAGCATCTCCAAATGTCTGTCTTGGTTTCAGTGCTCCAAGTATCTGAACTCTCTGCTGTCTGATTTTTTAAGGACTCCAGTAAATTAATTAAGACCCACCTCGAATGGGCAGGGTCACATCTCCATCTAATCAAAAGGTCACACTCACAATTTGGTGGGTCACATCTCTATGGAAACAACCTAATCAAAAGATTCCACCCTACAACAGGTCTGCCCCAAAGACTGGATTAAGATTAAAAGAACTGTGGGGTATATAAAAGTTTCAAACAAGCAAGTACTCCAACTAGAATAATATCCAAGTAGATATACTCCAAGACACATACTAATTAGATTGTCAAATGCCAAAGAAGAGAAAATTATGAAAGCAAGAGAAAAGCAATTCACCACATAAAAGGGAAGCCAAATAAGACTAAATGCTTATTTCTCATGAGACACCATGGAGCAAGAAGGCAGTGATATTTAAGATATCAAAAAAGAAAAACTGCCATCCAAGATTCTCTATCCTCCAAAGCCACACTTCAAAAATGAGGGAGAGTTTAGAACAGTCACAGACAAATACAAACTGACAGAGTCTGTTAACAAGAGACCTCCCTTACAAGAAATAATAAAGGGAGTTCTGCTGGTTGAAAAGAAAAGAAAGGAAAGAGAAGCATGGAAGACCAGAGTACAGAAATGAAGATTATTAGTAAGGGTAACTAGGATAAAAAGAGGGAAAAATAGGTCTGACAAACAAAAGCCAAATAAAATGACTGTGGCAAGTACTGCCTTTACAGGAATAACACTGAATGTTAATGGATTAAACTCCACTATCAAAAGACAGATTTACAGAATGTATTAAAATATGATCCATCTACATGCCATTTACAAGAGACATTTTAGACCCAAAGTTACAAATAGGCGGAAAGTGAAAGACTGAAAAAATATATTCCATGCAATCAGTAACCAAAAAAAAAAAGGTGGGGGGGAGGAAAGTAGCTATATTAATAACAGACAAAATAGACTTTAAATGTAAAAATGTTATGAAATAGAGAATACTACATATTAATAAAAAAGCAATACATCGAGAAATAACAATCATAAATATTTCCCAAAATACATGAGGCAAACACTGGTAGTCTAGTTTGCTAGCTGCCAGAATGCAATATACCAGCAACAGAATAGCTTTTAAAAAGGGGAATTTAATAAGTTGCTAGTTTACAGTTCTAAAGCTGAGAAAATGTCCCAATTAAAGCAAGGCTATAGAAATCCAATCTAAGGAATTCAAGGAAAGATACCTCGGTTCAAGAAGGCCGATGAAGTTCAGGGTTTCTCTCTCAAGTGAAAAGACACATGGTGAACATAGGGCTTCTCTCTCAGCTGGAAGGGGACATGGCGAACACAGCGTCATCTGCTAGCTTTCTCTCCTGGCTTCCTGTTTCATGAAGCTCTCCAGGGGGCGTTTTCCTTCTTCATCTCCAAAGGTCTCTGGCTGCGTGGGCTCTGTCGTGGCTCTAAAAGGACTCTCTCCAAAATGTTTAAAGAATTCCAGTTAAGGCTCTCCTGGAATGGGTGGAGTCACATCTCCCTCTAATCAAAAGTTAACACCCACAATCAGGTGAGTCCCATCTCCATGGGAACAATTAAAAACTCCCACCCAGCAATAATGAATGAGGATTAAAGGGCATGGCTTCTCTGGGGTCCACCACAGACTCAAACCAGGAGAAGTGGCAAAATTGAAGGGAATAGTAACGTCTCTAAGATAATAGTGGTAGTAGACAGAGCATCCAAACAGAGGATCAATCAGGACAGAGGAACTAAGTAATGTGATAAGTGTACTACACCTAACAGATACATACAGAACTCTGCACTCCAATCAGGATATTAATTCTTCTCAGGTGCTCATGGATCATTCTCCAGGATAGACCATGGGCTGGGGCACAAAACTGGTCTAAATAACTAATTTATACAAAGCACTTTCTCTAATCATAAAGGAGTGAAGATGGAAATCAATAACCAAAGAACTGGAAATTTCACAAATATATGGAGGTTAAACAACACACTCTGAAATAAGCAGTGGGTCAAAGAAGAAATTGCAAGAGAAGTCAGGAAATATCTCAAGATGAATGAAAAGAAGAACACAACATACTGAAACTTACAGGATGCTGCAAAGGTAATGCTGAGGGGGAAAGTTATAGCTTTAATACTACATTAAAAAGGATGAGGGTGCACGGGTGGTTCAGTGGTAGAATGCTTGCCTTTCATACAGGAGACCTGGGTTCGATTCCCGGGCCATGCACCCCCCCCCAAAAAAAAAGGTAAAGATGTATTCGCTTAATATATTTAGCTGACTGACATTCTATATTCCAATGTAAAACCAACTTTGCCATCCTCGGACGAACCCCACTTGGTTGTTATTATTTCATTTTAAATAATGGGGGATTCAATCTGGCAAGATTTTGTTAAGGATTTTTGTGGATATGTTAATGCCAAGTACTTTACTTTTGACATGTTTTACATGTTTTGCTATCATAGTCATACTGATGCATAAAATGAGATGGCAATGTGGTATCCTCCTCCACATGACTGGGATACGTTATTCCTTATTTGTTCAATAAAAATTATTAGAGTGGACATCTAGGTGTGCATTTTTTGTGGGAAGAATTTGAGTTAAGGATTAAATTCATTTAGTAGATATATATAAAAAAAGAGAAGAGCTAAAATTAAAGACCAATCTGAACACCTGAAGAAACTAGAGAAGGAAGAGTAAACTAATCCTAAAGCAAGCAGAAAGAAATGAGAAAGATCAGAGCACAAATAAATGAAACAGAGAAATAAAACACTATAGGGAGAATCAATAAAACCAAAATTTGGTTCTTTGAGAAGAGCTACAAAATTGACAAGCCATAGCTACACTGACAGAGAGAAAAAAAGAGAAGATGGAAATAAATAAAACCATAAATGATAAGTGGGGTCACTACAATGAAACCTGAAGAAATAAAAAAGATCATAAGATGATACTATGGACAACTGTATACCAACTAGACAACTTAGATTTAATGGAGCATTTCCTAGGAACACAGGAACAACCTACCCTGACTTGAGAAGAACTAGAAGACCTCAACAAATCAATCACAAACAAAGAGATTCAATCAGTCCTCGAAAACATCCCAACAAAAAGCTGCGAACCTGATGGAGAAACTGATAGGAATTTTACCCTATCTCATGCCTTACACAAAAATCAACTCAAAATGGAACAGAGACTTAAATGTAAAAACAGTACCATAAAAGTCCTAGAAGAAAATGTAGGGAAGCATCTTTAAGATCTACTGATAGGCAGTAGTTTCTTAGATCTTACACCCAAAATACAAGCAATGAAAATAAATATAGATAACTGTGACCCCCCTCAAAACTGTGCTTCATAGGACTTCGTCAAAATGGCGAAAAGGCAGCCTACTCAAAGGTAGAAAATACTTGGAAACCATATATCCAATAAGGGTTTAGTATCTAGAATATACAAAGATATCCTACAATTCAACAATAAAAAGACCAACCCAGTTATAAAATGGAAAAAAGACCTGTGGAAATACAAATGGCTAAAAAGCAGATGAAAAGATGCTCAGCTTCATTAGCTGTTAGGGAAATGCAAATCAAAACCATGAGATACCATCTCACACCTACTAGAATGGCCATTATTAAACAGGAAACTACAAATGTTGGCGATGTGGAGAAAGAGGAACCCATTCACTGCTGGTGGGAATGTAAAATGGTACAGCTGCTGTGGAAGGCAGTTTGGTAGTTCCTCAGAAAGCTAAATATAGAGTTACCTTACAATCCAGCAATCCTGCTACTTGGTATATACCCAGAACTGAAAGCAGAGACATGAATAAACACTTGTATACCAATGTTCATAGTGGCATTATTCATAATTGCCGAAAGATGGAAACAACCCAAATATTCATCAACTGATAAATAGATAAGCAAAATGTGGTATATACATATAATGGAATATTATTAAGCAGAAAGAAGGAATGAAGTCCTGAAACATGCAACAATATGGATGAACCTTGAGGACATTATGCTAAGTGAAATAAATCAGACACAAAAGGACAAACATTTTATGATCTCACTAATATGAACTAGTTATTCTGTGTAAACACATGGGCATAAAATCTGGAATATAGGTTACCAAGATATAGAATGATAAGAGAATGGAGAGGGGTTGCTCAGTATGCACAGAAATTTTAAATAGGTCTAACTTAAAAATCTGGAAATGAACAGAGGTGATGGTAGCACATTATTGTGAGTATAACAATGCTGAATTGTGGGTGAATATGGTGGAAAGGGGACTTTTAGAGTCATGTATGTCACCACTAGGAAACCTGGAGGTCAAAGCCTGGGAATATATAACATAGCCAATCTTCGGTGGACAATGATTATAATGAACAGTACAAATATAAAGTTCTTTCATGAATTAGATGAATGCAGTCACTTTCACAAGGAGTTAATGGGAAAAATGAACCTATTTCAAACTATGGACTAGAGTTTATAGTAATACCTAATACTCTTTTGCCAACAGTATCAAATGTATCACACCAATACTAGGAGTCAATAATGGGGGGTGGGGAGAAGGAGTATGGGAGGTTTTGGGTTTTCTTTTGTATTCTTCTGGAGTAATGAAAATGTTCTAAAATTGATTGTGGTGATGAATGCACAAACTATGTGATGATACTACACTGTGAGCCACTGACTGTACACTGTGGATACATTATACGGCATGTGAATATATCAATAAAATTCCAGTAAAATAGTTTCAAAAAATAGTAAATGTTATGCTGTATATGTTACTGTAATAACAATATATTGAAAACAAACTTTTTAAAAAAGGACATTGATTTTAATCATATACAATCAAACAATGATCAAACACATACTGGGGGATCCCATGCTACTCTAAGGTACAAGAGTGCACACAGTCTGCCTGCTATGAGAAGGGTGTCATCTTTCCATGGAAGGACAAGGCCAATGTTGTCACCACACTGCAAGTGAGGACCAAATCCCCATCTGGTTTCTTTTTCTGACTGCTCTAGCTGACATGGTGAAATTAAGGACAAAAAGCCACTAGCAGTAGTAAGAGAACCTGGTCCTTAATGTACAAATTAGACTGATACAAATACACTCCAAGTAGAGAGGTGTCCGAAATTTAGCAACATTCTTGACCATGACAGTTGGAATCAGTGGCTCAATGGACGCACTGGGACACAGGAACATGCATTTTCAAATGTTTCATTGACATCAAGCATATGGAGATGTCTGTGGAAGACACACCTCTCAGAAAATGGGAGTTAAGAAGTTGGTGCTGTTTTGAGGATGTTCTGGTAGGAGAGGGTCAAGAATCAGCAAGGAACAAGGAAAATGTGCGGGAAGCTGGTCCACAATTTGCCTATACATATCTTGTCTGGTGGCTTCAAAACCTCAATAATGGCCTTTTAATTTCTGTGTCCAAATCTTATACAATTAGAGTGGTGAATTCTATCATGCATCCATAATGAAACAATTCTGGAAAATGGACTTCCCAACATTATCTGTGTTGACACAATACAATCTAACTCCAGATTTTATGGTCACACCACAGGTCTCACTCCTTAATTCAAACTCTAGCATTCAAATCCCAGTCAGAAGCAAGAAGAAAGGACCAAAAAGAAAAAGGTAAAAAATGTGTCACATAAGAATATACTCTTTGATAAACTATTTACACATATATATCAATCATGATTAGCAAGGAAAATGTGCGAACTTTTTTGAAGATTCCACGAGTGAATTAGCATCAGGCATTCTCAGATTATTTATAGGACCTCCCTCCAGTGAGATCTTCCACGTGGTTTTGTAAGGATGAGGACCAAGTAATGGCTTTTCCATACTTTTCACAATATACTGTTTCTAGCTATTGTGCATCCTCATGTTTTCATGCAGGTAAGATCCACTTGAAGTTTTCCTCATTTGTGTCATTCTTAGGGTTTCTCTTCACTGTGCATTCTCACATGGCTTTTAAAGGATGAGGACCAGCCAAAAGCTTTCCCACATATTTCACATTTATACTGCTTCTCTCCTGTATGTGTTCTAACATGTCCTTGAAAAGATTCAGACCAACGGAAGACTTTGCCACAATATTTACATTCATAAGGCATCTCTCCAGTGTGAATCCTTTTATGTCTTACAAAGGATTCTGGAAAAGCAAAGCCTTTGCCACACTGTTTACACTGATAGGGTTTCTCTCCAGTGTGCATTCGCACATGTCCTTTAAAGTATCTGAGCAAACGGAAGGCTTTCCCACAATACCCGCATTCAAAGGGCTTCTCTCCATTGTGAATCATTAAGTGTCCTTTTAATGAACTGTGACATCGGAAGGCTTTGCCGCATTGTTTACATTCATAGGGATACTCTCCAGTGTGCATTCTCACGTGTACTGTAAAGCCTGTAAGTGAACGGTAGGCTTTCCCACAATACTTACATTTGTAGGGCTTCTCTCCAGTATGAATCCATTCATGTTTTCTCACTGACCTGACACAACTGAAGCCTTTACCACACTGTTTACATTCGTAGGGTTTCTCTCCAGCATGCATTCTGACATGTCCTTTAAAGGATTCACGTGAACTGAAGGCTTTCCCACAATACTGACATTTAAAAGGTTTTTCTCCAGTGTGAATTTTTCCATGTCTTCGAAAGGATTGTGAATACCTGAAGTTTTTACCACACAATTTACAATGATAGGGTTTCTCCCCTGTGTGAACCCTGTCATGTCTTCTAAAGGAGGCAGAAGAAGTGAAGGTTTTAGCACACAGTTTACATTCATAGGGATTCTCTTGGGTGTGTGTTATCATGTGTTTTCTATAGGATCCAAGATAAATAAACTCTTTCCCACATTCCTTGCATTTACCAGTTTTCTCTCCACTGTAAGTTCTCACATGTCTAGTAAAACTTGAGAACTCACTGACGACATTGCCAGATTGGTCGGATTCATATGTTTTATCTGAAGTGTGAGTCCTAATATGTTCACCGAACCAATAGCGATAACGAAAGATTTTCCCACAAAATTTACATACATAGGTTTTCTTTCTGCTTTGAGTTCTCATGAATGTTCTTAGGTAGGAGGGACGACTGCAGGCTGGTCCACTTTCCTTACAGCCATCTGGTTTATGTACAGTTAGAGACCTGATGTGCCGCTTAAGAGAGGAATGATGCATGAAGGATTTTCCACACTCACTGCATTCATAAAGACTTACTCCAGAAGAAATTTTCTTTTGCAGATAGAGATTTAGTGTCTGGCTCAAGGTTTCTCCACACTGAGAACTTTCATTATTTTCACAGACTTTGTCCACCATATGACTTCTGCTAAAAATGAGAAGCACATTAATAGTTTATCAATAACCTAATATTTATTCTTGAGTATTAGAATTACATTTTTGGTGTTTTCAGTGAAAGTGGTTTTCTACCCTGTGTGAACTGTTCAACAGTCCAATAAACATTCTGAGTGTTCTGGAAGATGGCATGACATGATTAAAAGTGTTTCTCAGACATGGGGTTTCCTGATACCGTTTCCACCTGAATTATGTTTCAAACACTAAATAGGAATGTCACATTTAAGAAAAAAGTATTTCAGGTAAAATTCTCTGAAAATAAACTGAAACTGGATATAATTTAATTATTTTAAAATTTCATGATATACTAATATTCTCTTTTGAGAAACTGGTTTCTCTTACTTACCGGTGATGCCCCCCCAGTGTTTTTTGCTGATTTTCAATGTTATGGTCTGCCAAATATTTTCGTAATGCGTAGGCACTAGAATGATTTCTTGTGAATTTTGCCATTATCTGTTCCTTGCACGTCTTCTGCTTAAAAATATTCTCATGAGCAACTGATCCATTGGCTTGAAATTGAGCCTCCTCATCTGTAAAATGAGTGAACAAGTATTATTCGGAAGGTGCCAGGGAGCAAAGGAAGCTATTCAGGGGTTTCACTATTTCAGATTGTCATCAGAAACAAGTACAAGGCGTCAAATGACCAGCAATTTAATAAACATAGTAAAACTATCCCAATATTGAAAAGAACCCATGAAGACTATACTCTAATGAGGCTAAAAGAACTTTTAAGTCTCTTACTCAAGACAGAAAGGAAAACTCAGTTTAATGAATAGATTTTCACTGTCATGGAAACAGATTCTAGGTCCATGATGTCTGAGACCACAGCTAATTTATTTATTTGCCCATATACCTTTCCCACAAATATAATGGCAGCAGTACTGATAAGCAAGGAATATCAATTCTCTAACTGACTAAGTGAAGGAATGACATACCCTTACCTACTGAGGACAGGTTCCCAAAGTTTTCCAGCATCACATCTCTGTAGAGTTTCCTCTGAGAAGAATCTAGCAAAGCCCACTCCTCCAGGGTGAAGTTCACAGTCACATCTTCAAAGGTCACTGAGTCCTAAAAGAGCCCATGTATATGTGAAGGAAGATGGTGAGAATGACAGCACTGGTGCTGATACTGAATTCATAGAACGCTGACATCAGAGTCTGTGAACTCCAAACATTCACTTCATGACTTGGTTGTTAGAACTGTCCTGGACATACTTCCTCAGAAGCAAAAAACCACCATGGACACACTGAAATTATCTCTACATTTTCACTCCAGTGATGACTGCACACCCTGCTAATATAATAAAACTGCACATTTAAAATGTGTAAATGATATGGTATGTAGGTTATACGTCAATAAAGCTAGTCTATTCGATGGGAAAAACTAATTTTACCTAAGTAGTAAAGTCAAATGAAGGAGAGAAAAAGATCCTAATAGAAAAATTTAGCAAATTTCATTAGACGCTATCAAAGCAGAAGGAAATAAATGAAAGATGCCACCACGATATCAATTCTCCCAAAACAGACAAATAGCCTTTACAAAATTCCATTAAATATCCAAAACTATTTTTTTTGGACTTAATGAGTATGCTCTCTCCAAACTAATAAGAAAAACAAATCTCAAAACATTGTGAGCTTTCTGAAGAACAAGGTGTAGCCCTGCCTCACCTCACGTATATCAAGGATTTAAAAACTTCAGTAATCCATCGCATGGTATGAGCAGGGAGGTGAACAGTAATGGCAGAGAAGAGTCCTAAGCAAGCCCCCAGGTAGATGACAGAACACACTGGGGAAAATGACACATACTGATATATGGGCCAGGGACAAACTGTTAGGTAGATGGGGTATTTATATTGTATTCACATCTAATCCATACAGAATTATAAATTTACTATATGAGTCTCAGCCTTGCTGCTGCCACTGCCCAGAGAATGCTGAGCCCCATCCATCACCACCACCTACTCCGGACACAGAACGTGAGCTGGTGCAGAAGGCCAGACCTGACGTGCAGGCTGGGTGACATGATGACACGGCAGCCTGCATGAAGTCTGAGCAAGGAGCTGAATTATCCAATGAGGAGCAACTTCTCGCAGTTGCTCATAAAAATGTAGGAGCTCATAAGCCATCTAGGAGGGTCTTCTCAAGTACTGAGCAAAAGACAGAAAGTGCTGAGAAAAAAAAAAAAGCAGATGGCTCGAGAACACAGAGAGAAAATTGAGACTGAGTAAAGAGATATCTGTAATGATTTACTGTCTCTTTTGGAAAAAATTTTGATTCCCAGTGCCTCACAAGCAGAGAGCAAAAGGCTTCTATTTGAAAATGAAAGGTGACTACTATCGTTAACTTGGCTGAGGTTGCTGCTGGTGATGACAAGAAAGGGATTGTGGCTCAGTCACAACAAGCGTACCAAGAGGCATTTGAAATCAGCAAAAAGAAAATGCAACTGATGCATCCTATCAGACTGGGTCTAGCCCTAAACTTTTCTGTGTTCTATTATGAGATTCTGAACTCCCTGGAGAAAGCCTGCTCTCTTGCAAAGATAGCTTCTGATGACGCCATTGCTGGAACATAAAGTGAAGAATCATACAAAGACACCACACTAGTAATGCAATTACTGAGAGACAACTTGACATTGTGGATTCGAATTTCCAAGGAGACGAAGCTGAAGCAAGAGGAGGGGAAAATTAACTGGCCTTCCAACTTTTGTCTTGCCTCATACTAAAATTTACACAATAGATTGTTTGTCATCCATGCTATCCCACAAATAGGTTTTGTTTACGATTTATGACAGGTTTATGTTACTTCTATTTGAATTTCTGTATTTCTCATGTGATTTTTATGTTTACTATTAGGGGAGTAGAGCAACTTAACAATTAGAGAGTTTTTTGTTTTCATCTTGAGGTGGCTACTATGGGGATGTAGAATTTTTATACAAGTTATAAATGTTCGGCATAGTACTTTTGGTACACTGTGGCTTCATAAGGGCCAGTGTTAAAACTACTTCCGTGTGTAAGCAAAGAAAACTGCCCACAACATATTGGTTTGTCCCGCTGGGGATAAAAGGGATAACAGGTTCCAGTCACAAGTATAGTTATTGTTGGTACTTTAAGGCTGGAACATTTTCAAGGGCTGTGGTAGAAATAGATATCCCATGTATATTACATGGTGAACCACGACCACGTGTATCTGTAAAATACACGATCTCAGTATGCATACCTCTGACTCCAACTGCAGAAATGCTCCTTTAGACAAAGCTGTGACACAATTTATCCTGAAGGGCAGAAACTGTTCACATTCCATTATATGTAATGTTACCTGTTGTTTGCCTCATTATTTTTGCTACACTCACTTTATTTGTATTTAAATGTTTCAGTCAACCTAAGAACAAATGTACAAGTAATGACTCAGTAAACATGAGTTGCTTGATAGTCCTTACTTCGTATTTATCAAACACAGCAGTAAAACAAAAAAACAATTATTTCATTTTTTTAAGCTTTTGGTTTTTGAGATTTTTTTTGATACTTGCCTGATATGCATGTGCTGTATAAATAGTTAGCAGTGAAATAATTTGATGATGACTAACTTTGCTTAATGTCTTATGAAATTTTCATGAACAATCCAAACATAACTGTTAACACATGTATTAAGTTGATGTAAGTGGAATAAAAGGTTTTTTGATTTTGGGGGGGGGGGGGTGCATGGTCTGGGAACTGAACCTGGGTCTCCCGCATGGAAGGCAGGCATTCTAACCACTAAACTACCGGAATAAAAGTTTTATGAATGGAAAAAAATATATAGTATAGTTTTATCCCTTTATTCTATTTTTTCTGCCTTTTCTCTATATTTTCTCTCTATATTTTATTAGTATTCTTTACTTATACATATATATATATATTTTTTATTTTCAACTTTTTTAAAAAAATTTTTATTGTGGTAATATATACTACATAACATTTCCCATTTTAACCAGTTTTTTTTTTTTTATTAATTAACGGAAAAAAAAAAAGAACTTAACACAACATTTAGAAATCATACCATTCTACATATGCACTCAGTAATTCTTAACATCATCACATAGATGCATGATCATTGTTTCTTAGTACATTTGCATCAGTTTAGAAGAACTAGCAACACAACAGAAAAAGATATAGAATGTTAATATAGAGAAAAGAAATAAAAGTAGTAATAATAGTAAAAAAAAAAAAAAGAAAAAACAAAGAAAACCCTATAGCTCAGATGCAGCTTCATTCAGTGTTTTAACATGATTACTTTACAATTAGGTATTATTGTGCTGTCCATTTTTGAGTTTTTGTATCTAGTCCTGTTGCACAGTCTGTATCCCTTCAGCTCCAATTACCCATTATCTTACCCTGATTCTAACTCCTGCTGGACTCTGTTACCAATGACATATTTCAAGTTTATTCTCGAATGTCCGTTCACATCAGTGGGACCATACAGTATTTGTCCTTTAGTTTTTGGTTGGACTCACTCAGCATAATGTTCTCTAGGTCCATCCATGTTATTACATGCTTCATAAGTTTATCTTGTCCTAAAGCTGCATAATATTCCATCGTATGTATATACCACAGTTTGTTTAGCCATTCTTCTGTTGATGGACATTTTGGCTGTTTCCATCTCTTTGCAATTGTAAATAACGCTGCTATAAACATTGGTGTGCAAATGTCCGTTTGTGTCTTTGCCCTTAAGTCTTTTGAGTAGATACCTAGCAATGGTATTGCTGGGTCGTATGGCAATTCTATATTCAGCTTTCTGAGGAACCGCCAAACTGCCTTCCACAGTGGTTGCACCATTTGACATTCCCACCAACAGTGGATAAGTGTGCCTCTTTCTCCACATCCTCTCAAGCACTTGTCATTTTCTGTTTTGTTGATAATGGCCATTCTGGTGGGTGTGAGATGATATCTCATTGTGGTTTTGATTTGCATTTCTCTAATGGCCAGGAACATTGAGCATCTCTTCATGTGCCTCTTGGCCATCCGTATTTCCTCTTCTGGTAGGTGTCTGTTCAAGTCTTTTTCCCATTTTGTAATTGGGTTGGCTGTCTTTTTGTTGTTGAGTTGAACAATCTCTTTATAAATTCTGGATACTAGACCTTTATCTGATATGTCATTTCCAAATATTATCTCCCATTGTGTAGGCTGTCTTTCTACTTTCTTGATGAAGTTCTTTGATGCACAAAAGTGTTTAATTTTGAGGAGCTCCCATTTATTTATTTCCTTCTTCAGTGCTCTTGCATTAGGGTTAAGGTCCATAAAATCGCCTCCAGTTGTAAGATTCATAAGATATCTCTCTACATTTTCCTCTAACTGTTTTATGGTCTTAGACCTAATGTTTAGATCTTTGATCCATTTTGAGTTAACTTTTTTTTTTTTTTTTTTTTTTTAAGAGAGAGGGAGGAAAGGAAGGAAAGACAGAGAAGGAAGGAAGGATGGAAGGAAGGAAGGGAGGAAGAAAGGGAAACATTTTTAAACATTTTCTTGTTTTATTATATTTTGTTTGTTTGTTTGTTTTTTACATGGGCTGGGGCCGGGAATCGAACCGGGGTCCTCCGGCACGGCAGGCAAGCACTCTTGCCCGCTGAGCCACCGCGGCCCGCCTTGAGTTAACTTTTGTATAAGGTGTGAGATACGGGTCTTCTTTCATTCTTTTACATATGGATATCCAGTTCTCTAGGCACCATTTATTGAAGAGACTGTTCTGTCCCAGGTGAGTTGGCTTGACTGCCTTATCAAAGATCAAATGTCCATAGATGAGAGGGTCTATATCTGAGCACTCTATTCGATTCCATTGGTCGATATATCTATCTTTATGCCAATACCATGCTGTTTTGACCACTGTGGCTTCATAATATACCTTAAAGTCAGGCAGTGCAAGACCTCCAGCTTCGTTTTTTTTCCTCAAGATGTTTTTAGCAATTCGGGGCACCCTGCCCTTCCAGATAAATTTGCTTATTGGTTTTTCTATTTCTGAAAAATAAGTTGTTGGGATTTTGATTGGTATTGCATTGAATCTGTAGATCAGTTTAGGTAGGATTGACATCTTAATTATATTTAGTCTTCCAATCCATGAACATGGTATGCCCTTCCATCTATTTAGGTCTTCTGTGATTTCTTTTAACAGTTTTTTGTAGTTTTCTTTATATAGGTTTTTTGTCTCTTTAGTTAAATTTATTCCTAGGTACTTTATTCTTTTAGTTGCGATTGTAAATGGGATTCGTTTCTTGATTTCCCCCTCAGCTTGTTCATTACTAGTGTATAGAAATGCTACAGATTTTTGAATGTTGATCTTGTAACCTGCTACTTTGCTGTACTCATTTATTAGCTCTAGTAGTTTTGTTGTGGATTTTTCCGGGTTTTCGACGTATAGTATCATATCGTCTGCAAACAGTGATAGTTTTACTTCTTCCTTTCCAATTTTGATGCCTTGTATTTCTTTTTCTTGTCTAATTGCTTTGGCTAGAACTTCCAACACAATGTTGAATAATAGTGGTGATAGTGGACATCCTTGTCTTGTTCCTGATCTTAGGGGGAAAGTTTTCAATTTTTCCCCATTGAGGATGATATTAGCTGTGGGTTTTTCATATATTCCCTCTATCATTTTAAGGAACTTCCCTTGTATTCCTATCTTTTGAAGTGTTTTCAACAGGAAAGGATGTTGAATCTTGTCAAATGCCTTCTCTGCATCAATTGAGATGATCATGTGATTTTTCTGCTTTGATTTGTTGACATGGTGTATTACATTAATTGATTTTCTTATGTTGAACCATCCTTGCATACCTGGGATGAATCCTACTTGGTCATGATGTATAATTCTTTTAATGTGTTGTTGGATACGATTTGCTAGAATTTTATTGAGGATTTTTGCATCTATATTCATTAGAGAGATTGGTCTGTAATTTTCTTTTTTTGTAATATCTTTGCCTGGTTTTGGTATGAGGGTGATGTTGGCTTCATAGAATGAATTAGGTAGTTTTCTCTCCACTTCGATTATTTTGAAGAGTTTGAGGAGAGTTGGTACTAATTCTTTCTGGAATGTTTGATAGAATTCACATGTGAAGCCTTCTGGTCCTGGACTTTTCTTTTTAGGGAGCTTTTGAATGACTAATTCAATCTCTTTACTTGTGATTGGTTTGTTGAGGTCATCTTTTTCTTCTTGAGTCAAAGTTGGTTGTTCATGTCTTTCCAGGAACCCATCCATTTCATCTAAATTGTTGTATTTATTAGCGTAAAGTTGTTCATAGTATCCTGTTATTACCTCCTTTATTTCTGTGAGGTCAGTAGTTATGTCTCCTCTTCCATTTCTGATCTTATTTATTTGCATCCTCTCTCTTCTTCTTTTTGTCAATCTTGCTAAAGGCCCATCAATCTTATTGATTTTCTCATAGAACCAACTTCTGGTCTTATTGATTTTCTCTATTGTTTTCAATTTCATTTATTTCTGCTCTAATCTTTGTTATTTCTTTCCTTTTGCTTACTTTGGGATTAGTTTCCTGTTCTTTCTCCAGTTCTTCCAAGTGGACAGTTAATTCCTGCATTTTTGCCTTTTCTTCTTTTCTGATAAAGGCATTTAGGGCAATAAATTTCCCTCTTAGCACTGCCTTTGCTGCGTCCCATAAGTTTTGATATGTTGTGTTTTCATTTTCATTCGCCTCTAGGTATTTACTAATTTCTCTTGCAATTTCTTCTTTGACCCACTTGTTGTTTAAGAGTGTGTTGTTGAGCCTCCATGTATTTGTGAATTTTCTTGCACTCCGCCTATTATTGATTTCCAACTTCATTCCTTTATGATCCGAGAAAGTGTTGTGTATGATTTCAATCTTTTTAAATTTGTTAAGACTTGCTTTGTGACCCAGCATATGGTCTATCTTTGAGAATGATCCATGAGCACTTGAGAAAAAGGTGTATCCTGCTGTTGCGGGATGTAATGTCCTATAAATGTCTGTTAAGTCTAGCTCATTTGTAGTAATATTCAGATTCTCTATTTCTTTATTGATCCTCTGTCTAGATGTTCTGTCCATTGATGAGAGTGGGGAATTGAAGTCTCCAACTATTATGGTATATGTGTCTATTTCCCTTTTCAGTGTTTGCAGTGTATTCCTCAGGTATTTTGGGGCATTCTGGTTCGGTGCGTAAATATTTATGATTATTATGTCTTCTTGTTTAATTGTTCTTTTTATTAGTATATAGTGTCCTTGTCTCTTTTAACTGTTTTACATTTGAAGTCTAATTTGTTGGATATTAATATAGCCACTCCTGCTCTTTTCTGGTTATTTGCATGAAGTATCTTTTCCCAACCTTTCACTTTCAACCTATATTTATCTTTAGGTCTAAGATGTGTTTCCTGTAGACAGCATATAGAAGGATCCTGTTTTTTAATCCATTCTGCCAGTCTATGTCTTTTGATTGGGGAATTCAGTCCATTAACATTTAGAGTTATTACTGTTTGGATAATATTTTCCTCTACCATTTTGCCTTTTGTATTATATATATCATATCTGACTTTCCTTCTTTCAACACTCTTCTCCATACCTCTCTCTTCTGTCTTTTCGGTTCTGACTCTAGTGCTCCCTTTAGTATTTCTTGCAGAGCTGGTCTCTTGGTCACAAATTCTCTCAGTGACTTTTTGTCTGAGAATGTTTTAATTTCTCCCTCATTTTTGAAGGACAGTTTTGCTGGATATAGGAGTCTTGGTTGGCAGTTTTTCTCTTTTAGTAACTTAAATATATCATCCCACTGTCTTCTAGCTTCCATGGTTTCTGCTGAGAAATCTACACATAGTCTTATTGGGTTTCCCTTGTATGTGATGGATTGCTTCTCTCTCGCTGCTTTCAAGATCCTCTCTTTCTCTTTGACCTCTGACATTCTAACTAGTAAGTGTCTTGGGGAATGCCTATTTGGGTCTAATCTCTTTGGGGTGCGCTGCACTTCTTGGATCTGTAATTTTAGGTCTTTCATAAGAGTTGGGAAATTTTCAGTGATAATTTCTTCCATTAGTTTTTCTCCTCCTTTTCCCTTCTCTTCTCCTTCTGGGACACCCACAACACGTATATTTGTGCGGTTCTGTATTGTCCTTGAGTTCCCTGATACCCTGTTCAAATTTTTCCATTCTTTTCCGGATAGTTTCTGTTTCTTTTTGGAATTCAGATGTTCCATCCTCCAAATCACTAATTATATTTTCTGTCTCTTTAAATCTATCATTGTAGGTATCCACTGTTTTTTCCATCTTTTCTACTTTATCCTTCGCTTCCATAAGCTCTGTGTTTGTTTTTTCAGTTTTTCTATTTTTTCTTTTTGTTCAGCCCATGTCTTTTTCATGTCTTCCCTCAATTTATCGATTTCTTTTTTGAAGAGGTTTTCCATTTCTGTTCATATATTCAGCATTAGTTGTTTCAGCTCCTGTATCTCATTTGAACTATTGGTTTGTTCCTTTGGCTGGGCCATATTTTCAATTTTCTGAGCGTGATCCATTACCTTCTGCTGGTGTCTGGGCATTTAGTCAGATTTCCCTGGGTGTTGGACCCCACAGGTTGAAAGATTTTTCTGTGAAATCTCTGGGTTCTGTTTTTCTTATCCTGCCCAGTAGGTGGCGCTCGTGGCACACGTTTGTCTACGGGTCCCACCAGTAAAAGGTGCTGTGGGTCCTTTAACTTTGGAAAACTCTCGCCGTGGGGGAGGTTTGGCAGCCGAAGCGGCTTGGAAGAGTGCCAGCCGGCCCGGGGGTCCAAACGCGGGGAGGGTCGCCGGCTGCCACAGCACGGGAGAGCGCCCGACCGAATTTCCTAGTCAGCCGGGGGCACCAAGCGTGGCGGGAGGGCGCCGGATGCCGCAGCCTGGGAGAGTGCACTGTTTCCAGCCGGACCGGGGAGTCACGTGTTTGGAAGGGACCCCCCGGTCACCGTTCTCCGCAGTCTGGGGATTTCCGACCCAACTCTCTCAGTTGGTCCGGGGGGCTCACGTGGTGGGGGCGCCAGCCGCTGCGGCCCAAGGGGACCCCCTGCCCAATTCTGCCAGCTGGCCTGGGAAGGAGGAAGGGAGGGACTCTGGCCGCTTGCCGTCCCACCCGGGAAAGCCCGCGCCCCTCGGCGATCTCACCGGAACTGGTTCTCCCAGACAGTCAGCCACTCCAGGATGGGGTACGCCGTCCCTTTGATCTCCGTGGCTCCGGGAGCTGCTCTGTATTGTCTCCACTCCCCCAGTAGCTTTTCTGGAGGAGGAAAGGTGAGGGTGGCAAGGCTGTCGAGGCCGGTGGCGGAGGAGCCGGTGAAGGCGGAAGAGGGCATGGTGGTGGTTGGAGAGCCGCCGGAGCAGGAGGAGAAATGGAAGGATAAGATGGCGGATGGAGCGCCGCCGGAGCAGAAGGGGGAAGAGGGAGAGGAGGGCGGGCGGGCTGGCTGGCGGGTCGTGGGCGCTGCGCGCCGGGCCAACGGACAAAGAGAGGAGGGCGGGTGGGCTGGCTGGCGGGGCGTGGGTGCTGCGCGCCGGGCCGGCAGACAAAGAGGGAGAGGAGGGCAGGTGGGCTGGCTGGCAGGGCGGGCTGGCTGGCGGGGCGTGGGCGCCATGCACCGGGTCGGCGGACAAAGGGGGAGAGGAGGGCGGGCGGGCTGGCTGGCTGGCGAGGTGTCACATATATATTTTTAATTTTTTATTAAAAAAAATTACAAGAAACACAAACATTCCCAACACATACACTCAGCAAATCATAATATCATCATATAGTTGCATATTCATCATGATCATTTCCCAGTACATTAGCATCAATTCAGAAAAAGAAATAAAAACACAACAGAAACATATAACAAACAGAAAAAGAAATTTTACAGGCCATACCCCTTACTGATCCCTTTCATTGATCACTAGCATTTCAAACTAAATCTATTTTAACATTTGTTCCCCCTATTATTTATTTTTATTCCATATGTTCCCCTCATCTGTTGACAAGGTAGATAAAAGAAGCATCAGACACAAGGTTTTCACATTCACACAGTCACATTGTGAAAGCTATTTCATTATACAATCATCATCAGGAAACATGGCTACTGGAACACAGTTCTACATTTTAAGGCAGTTCCCTCCAGCCTCTCCATTACATCTTGGATAACAAGGTGATATCTACTTAATGCATAAGAATAACCTCCAGGATAACCTCTCCACTCTGTTTGGAATCTCTCAGCCATTGACACTTTGTCTCATTGCACTCTTCCCCCTTTTGGTCAAGAAGGTTTTCTCAATCCCTTGATGCTGGGTCTCAGCTCATTCTAGAGTTTTTCTCAATCCCTTGATGCTGAATCTCAGCTCATTCTGGGATGTCTGTCCCACGCTGTCAGGAAGATCCACACCCCTGGTAGTCATGCCGCACGTAGACAGGGGGAGGGTGGTGAGTCTGCTTGCTGTGTTGGCTGGAGAGAGAGGCCACATCTGAGCAACAAAAGAGGTTCTCTTGGGGGTGACTCTTAGGCTTAATTTTAAGTAGGCTTGACTTATCCCCTGTGGGGTTAGGTTTCATATGAACAAACCCCAAGACTGGGGGCTCAGCCTATAGCTTTGGTTGTCCACACTGCTTGTGAGAATATCAAGAATTCAACGTGGGGAAGTTGAGTTTTCCCCCGTTCTCACTATTTCCCAAAGGGGACTTTGCAAATACTTTTCCACTCACTGATCAAATCACTCTGGGATTCATCAGGGCATCACCTGGACAAACCAACAAAATCTCATGTCCTATACAAAGTTCCATGTACTTAAGGTGTTCAATCAACTATCTACATAGGTTATATTAGGAGATGCACTAGTCAAAGTATAGATTTGTACCAAATAAACATTTTTTGCTTTAGTCTCACACATTAGTTGAAATAAGTACCATCTGTTTTCAGCACACTGCAGTAATGACATTCTTTTGTTCTTCCTCATGCAAAAACATTGTTTTAATCTGTACATTTAGTCACTATCATTATACACTCTAGGCATTCCTAGACTACACCATCTCAATCTTTATCATCTATCTTTCTTTGTGATTTCATTTATGCCCCAGCCCTCCTCCCTCTATCATTCTCACATGCAGCTTCATTCAGTGCTTTAACATAATTGTATTACAGTTAGGTAATATTGTGCTTTCCATTTCTGAGTTTTTATATTCAGTCCTGTTGCACAATCTGTATCCCTTCAGTTCCAATTACCCAATATCTTACCCTATTTTTATCTCCTGATGGCCTCTGTTACCAAGGAAATATTCCAAGTTTATTCACTAATATCAGTTCATATCAGTGAGACCATACAGTATTTGTCCTTTTGTTTCTGGCTAATCACACTCAGCATAATGTCCTTAAGGTCCATTCATGTTGTTACATACTTCATAACTTTATTCTGTCTTACAGCTGCATAATATTCCATCTTAAGTAAATGTCACAGTTTGTTTAGCCAAGTGTCTGTTGATGGACATTTTGGCTGTTTCCATCTCTTGGTAATTGTTAATGATGCTGCTATAAACATTGGTGCGTAAATGTCCATTTGTGTCCTTGGCCTCGTGTCCTTTGAGTAGAGACAGCATATAGATGGGTCCTGGTTTTTAATCCATTCTGCCAGACTATGTCTTTTGATTGGAGAGTTTAATCCATTAACATTCAGTGTTCTTACTGCATGGGTAGTACTTTCTTCTACTATTTTGCCTTCTGGATTTTATCTGTCATAGCTAATTTTCCTTCTTTTTACCTTTACTCATAGTCTTCCTTTCTACACTCTTCTCCACACCTCTCTCTTCTGTCTTCGTATCTGTCTCTAGTGTTCCCTTTAGTATTTCTTGCAGAGCTGGTCTCTTGGTCACAAATTCTCCCAGTGAGTTTTTGTCTGAAAATGTTTTAATTTCTCCCTCATTTTTGAAGGAAAATTTTGCTGGACATAGAATTCTTGCTTGGCAGTTTTTCTCTTTGAATAATTGAAATATATTATCTCACTGTCTTCTCGCCTCCATGGTTTCTGCTGAGAGATCTGCACATAGTCTTATTGGGCTTCCCTTGTATGTAATGGATTGCTTTTCTCTTATGCTTTCAAGATCCTCTCTTTTTTGACCTCTGACATTCTGCCTATTAAATGTCTTGGAGTATGTCTATTTAGATCTGTTCTCTTTTGGGTACGCTGCACTTCTTGGATCTGCAATTTTAAGTCTTTCATAAGAGTTTGGGAAATTTTCAGTGAGAATTTCCTCCATTAGTTTTTCTCCTCCTTTTCCCTTCTCTTCTCCTTCTCGGACACCCACAACACGTATATTCGTGCGCTTCATATTGTCTTTCAATTCCGAATCCCTGCTCATATTTTTCCATTTACTTCCTATAGTTTCTGTTTCTTGGTGGATTTCAGATGTTCCATCCTCCTATAGTTCAGAAATCCTATGTTCTGTCTCTCGAAATCTACCATTGTAGGTTTCCATTGTTTTTTTTCATCTCTTCTACTGTCTTTCATTCCCATAAGCTCTGTGATTTGTTTTTTCAGACTTTCAGTTTCTTCTTTTTGTTCTTTCCTTGCCTTCTTTATATCCTCCCTCAATTCATTGATTTGGTTTTTGATGAGGTTTTCCATGTCTGTTCATACATTCTGCATTAATTGTTTCAGCTCCTGTATGTCATTTGAATTGTTAGTTTGTTCCTTTGACTGGGCCATATCTTCAATTTTCCTAGTGTGATTTGTTATTTTTTGCTGGTGTCTAGGCATTTAATTACCTTAATTAGTTTATTCTGGAGATTGCTTTCACTTCTTTTATCTAGGGTTTTCCTGCTGGAGGAATTTGTTGTCTATCTGTTCTTTGACACTCCTTTCAGCTTTATCTGGACCTTTAGCTTAAGTTTTGTTTAACAGAGGAGAATTTTTCAGTTCTTTTTTCTTGCCCTGCTTGTGTGGTACCTTCCCCCCACACACACACTTAGGAGGGTCTACTTAGATATTATAGACCCCAGCCAGATTCTCCCAGACCAAACTGTCCTCCTATCAGGAGGAAAGAGTCACCTGTGTTGGTTTTCCCTGAGGGTGAGACCCAGCAGGTTGAAAGACTTTCCTGTGAAGTCTCTGGACTCTGTTTTTCTTATCCTGCCCAGTATGTGGCGCTTGTCTGACTGCAGGTCCCACCAGCATAAGATGATGTGGTACCTTTAACTTTGGCAGGCTCTCCCTGCTGGGGGCGTGGTAGAGACAGAGGAGAGGTTGTAGGCTGGTTTTAATGGCTTCAAATTACCAAGCCCCTGGTGTCTGAATTCCTTGATGGAGGGATTCCACCTGGGTGGGGCTTCACCCCTCCCCTGGGGAAGGCATAGGCTCCAGATAAGCCCCCAAAAGAGCTCACTTCTGCCTATGCCTGGGGCCGCTGCAGCCTGAAAATTCCTGCCGCTGTATCCAGAGGCAGTCAAGCCTTTGTAGATACACAGCCACAAAAACCACCGTTTCCTTCTTTTTTTTTCCCCCCCTTTTTCTGTCAGTCCTGCCCCCTTGGCACCAGGGCAAAAATGAGTAACCTCCGCTTGACCAGGTTCTCCTGACTGGAGGCCTATTTTTAGTAGTCAGAATTCGTTAATTAGTTCCACAATTGGCGTTTGATTGTGCCCAGTCCCTGCTGCTGGTAAAGTTCTTTCCTTTCCCCTCTGGGAAGTGGCCTGTGGGGGAGGGGCGCTGGCCGCTGCAGCTTTGGGAACTCACGGTTGGGGGTGGGGTGGGGCTCACAGCCAGTCCAGCTGGTCTAGACTGGGATATGCTGTGTGTCTAGTCACTGACATGGCTCCAGGTGCCGTTCTGTACTGTTTCTGGTTACTTAGTAGTTGTTCTGGAGGACGAACTAAAATGTCCACGATGTTAAGCCGCCATCTTGACCCCTCTCCCTTGTTTTTGAAGGATAGTTTTGTTGGATGAAGAATTGTTGACTGACAGTTTTTCTCTTTCAGTATCTTAAGTATATCATGTCACTGCCTTCTCGCCTCCATGGTTTCGGGTGAAAAACTGGGCCCGGGTCTGTGGTGAATTGCTTTTCTGTTGCTGCTTTCAGGATTCTCTTTTTTTTGGCATTTGACATTCTGATTAATACGTATTTTGGAGTTCTATTTGTATTTATTCTGTTTGTAGTATGTTGTACTTCTTTGGTATGCATATTTATATCTTTAGTAAGAGTTGGGGAATTTTCCACCATTATTTCCTCAAAAATTCTTTTTTTAATTAATTTTAAAATTAAAAAAAATACCAAAAAACACCAAATGCAAACATTCATAGCTTTTGATCATTCCATTCTACATATATAATCAGTAATTCACTATATCATCACATAGTTGCATATTCATCATCATGATCGTTTCTTGGAACATTTGTATCTATTCAGAAAAATAAATAAAAAGAAAACAAAAAAAATTCATACATACCATTACCACCACCCCTCCCCCTCACCAGTCACCAGCATTTCACTCTAAATTTATTTTAACATCTCAAATATTCTTTATGCCCCTTTTCCCTTGTCTTCTCCTTCTGAGACCCCCAGCCCTTCATGCTGTCATTCACTTCCCTGAGAACCTGCTCAAATTTTCCATTCTTTTCTCTATCTGTTCTTTTGTCTGTTTGATTTCAGATATCCTGTCTTCTAGTCATTGATCCTTTCTTCTGTCTGTTCACATCTGTTGTGTGCCTCTAGTATATTTTGAATCTCATCTGTTGTCCCTTTCATTCCTATTAAATCTATTATTTTTTTCTTAGCATACTTTCAAATCTTTATGTTCACCCAGTGTCTTCTTACTGTTCTTTATCTCTTTAGCCATTTTTCTACATTACCTTGAATTGACTTATGAGATTTGTTTGAACACCTTTAATTAGTTGTTTCAAATTCTGTATCCTCTCTTTTTGATTTGTTCCTTTGAGTGGGTCATATCCTCCTGTTTTTCAGTATGACTTGTCATTTTTTTGGTGATACCTGGGCATCTGATCATCTTTTTTTTTTTCCAGCTTTTTAAATTGTATAGTATAACATATATACAAAGAAAAGAAATAAAACAGCAATAGTTTTCAAAGTACTCTTCAAAAAGTGGTTACAAGATAGATCCCAGAGTTTGTCATGGGCTACCATACGATCCTCATATTTTTCCATCTAGCTGCTCCAGAATATAGGAGGCTAGAGGGCTTACATACTTTTTTATCATCACAATCGACTTTTTTTCCCTTCTTTTTTTGTGATCAATAACATATATACCAAAAAAAGCTGTAAATTTCAAAGCACACCACCACAATTAGTTGTAGAACATATTTCAGACTTTGACATGGGTTACAATTTCACAATTTTAGGTTTTTACCTTCTAGCTGCTCTAAAATACTGGAGCCTAAAAGAGATATCAGTTTAATGATTCAGCATTCATATTCATTTGTTAAGTCCTGTTTTCTATCTATAATTACACCATCACCTTTGCTCTTTCCATACCTCTCTTTGGGGTTGTTTGGACTATAGCGATTCTAAATTTTTCATATTGGAAGGGTCTGTCCTAGTATGGGGTAGGGAGATGAACTGTCTGATGTTCTGGAGAGGCTGGGCTAGGTTTCAGGGCTTATCTGGACCAGGGACCCATGGAAACCTTGTGGAATCTTATATATTACCCTAGGTGTTCTTTAGGATTGGCTGAATAGTCCTGGTTGGGCATTGGCAGGTTATGATAGGTAGCAGGGTGTGTTAGATTCAGTTGTCAATTTGGCCAGGTGAGCATACCTAATCTTGTTGCTGCGGACATAAGCCAACAGTACGTGAACCTCATCTGTTGCTAATTACATCTGCAGTCAGCTAGGAGGCGGGTCTGTTGCAATGAGTGACATTTGACTTAATTGGGTGGTGCTTAAATGAGAGAGAGCAATGTAGCCCAGCCTAAGCAGCTCGGGATTCCTCATCACAGCACTCGCAGCTCAGCCCAGGCCTTTGGAGATGCAGAAAGAAGTCACCCCAAGGAAAGCTGTTGGAACCCAGGGGCCTGGAGAGAAGACCAGCAGAGACCATCCTGTGCCTTCCACGTAAGAAAGAATCTCAGTGGAAAGTTAGCTGCCTTTCCTCTGAAGAACCAACAAAATAAATCCCCTTTTATTAAAAGCCAATCCATCTCTGGTGTGTTGCATTCCGGCAGCTAGCAAACTAGAACACAGGGTCTAACTGAAACTTGTGTAAGAGCAACTTCCAGAGTAGCCTCTCAACTGTGTTTGAGCTCTCTTTACCACTGATACTTTATTAATTATACTTCTTTTCCCCCATTTGGTAAGAATGGGATTGTTTGATCCTACAGTGCCAGGTCTGGATTCATCCGTGGGAGTCCTCTCCCACATTGCCATGTCCCATGTAGTGGGGAGGACAATGATTTCACTTGCAGAGCTGGGCTTAGAGAGAGTGAGGCCACATCTGAGCAACAAAAGAGGTCCTCCAGAAGTAACTCTTAGGCATGCCTATAGGTAGTCTAAGCTTCTCTGCTACCTACATAAGATTCACAAGAGTAAGCCTCATGATCGTGGGCATGGCCTATTGATTTGGGTATCCCTAAAGTTTGCCGCAGTATTAGGGGATTCCCTGATGGTAAGTTTAATATTTCCATAGTCTTTCTCCCCTCCCTCAGGGGACTTTTCCAATACTTTTTTATTTTCTTTTGAATATACTCTAGGATGTTGCCAGGCATATCAATACTCTATACAGGATTAAAGGGCCTCTTTCTGTGCTCCCTGTGTTTCAGTTGTTCAAATGAGCTATACAGATACATTGATTTAGATTATGCACTATAGAAAATTTCAGTTCCAGATCAAATAAACCTTTCTTCCGTTGGTCTCAAAGAGTATGTTTGGTTCTAAAATATAGACACTGTCTTCCTTACCCCTGTGATCTGAATTGCATTAACCCCAACCTGTTGCACTTTGTTCTTATCTCTAAATATCAGATTATATATACAAAACAGCCTCTCAAAATCCAGAAATAATAATCACCACTCTGGACTTAATGTGTCTGCTCTAAAAGCTTACAGTCTAGGCCCCTATTTTCTTATAAGCATTTTCTAAAGGTGACCATACTAGTGTTATTTTTTTGTTCCTGGCTTATTTTGTCTCACAAATGTCCCACATGTTCACTCACATTGCTACAAGCCTCACAACCTTGCTCCTTTTGTAGCAGCACAACGTACTTTCATAAGTATACACCATTGTTCATCAATCTATTTCTCCATCAGTGCATCCTTCAGCCACCTGCATTCATCAGGCATCATGTAGACATCCCAAAGCCCACAGTCCATCAACATTTTCAATTTTAGATAATTTCATTTGTTCCCAACAGACAGAAAACCAATAAATACACCATGCTGGTTTGAAATGATGTATGTACCCTAGAAAAGCCATGTATTAATCTTAATCCCATTTTGTAAAGGCAGCCGTTTCTTCTAATCCCTATTCAGTATTCTAATCCCTATTCAGTATTGTATGCTTGAAAACTGTAATTAGATCATCTCCTTGGAGATGTGATTTAATCAGGAGTGGTTGGTAGGCTGGATTAAGTAGAGGCGTGTCTCCACCCATTTGGGTGGGTCTTGATTAGTTTCTGGAATCCTATAAAAGCGGAAACATTTTGGAGAATGAAAGAGATTTAGAGAGAGCAGAGAATGCTGTAGCACCATGAAGCAGAGTCCACCAGCCAGCAACCTTTGGAGATGAAGAAGGAAAACACTTCCCAGGGAGCTTCATGAAACAGGAAGCCAGGAGAGAAAGCTAGCAGATGATGCCATGTTCACCATGTGCCTTTTCCAGCCGAGAGAGAAACCCTGTGTTTGCCATGTGCCTTCTCACTTGAGAGAGTGAGGCCCTGAACTTGATTGGCCTTCTTGAACCGAGGTATCTTTCCCTGAATGTCTTTGATAGGACATTTCTATAGACTTGCTTTAATTGGGACATTTTTCTTGGCCTTAGAACTGTAAACTAGCAACTTATTAAATTTCCTTTTTTAAAAGCCATTCCATTTCTGGCATATTGCTTTCCAGTAGCTAGCAAACTAGAACACACACCCTCACCAAACAGGAAATCTAAACCTCCTCTTAACTCTTGTCCCTCACGCCATTATTTACCTCTGCTGTTGCTGTGGTAGTGCTGATGGTTTCCTTCTGAACATAGCTCATAGCATGCAATAGCAGTTTTCCCTCTGTAGCCTGGACTTAAACACTCTTTATACAAGAACCATATCTTTGAAGTAATACGAGAACTCGTTCATATTTTTGGTGTGAGACATGTAGGTCTATACAACCCCTTTCTATCTTGTTCATCTTCAATATGATAACATTACTTCTAGACCCACTAGAGAACCACCTTCACTCCTATCTATTCCCTTACATTGGAGTTCAACCTCATTAGCTAATGGTTCACCCATCTTCAGCTTCTGTGTATCTCTAAGTCCCCTATAGTCTGTATTAATAACAGCACCCCACAAGGCAGGCATTGGACTGACTGACGCTGCTTGCCTCAAGAGTGGGGGATGCCTCAGGTTTCAAAGTCTGTGCAGAGATGGTGGCTGCAAGTGGTCCTGCAGCCCAGAAAATTCCAGCAAAAATGTCTTTGTATCCATCTCTTGAAGACCTGAAAGTAGACAAAGTAATTCAGGCTCAAACTGCCTTTTCTGCAAACCCTGCCAACCCAGCAGTTTTCTCAGAAGCTTCTGTGCCCATCACCCAAGATGGAAGTCTTTATCTTCAACTGTGTCCTGAGCTCTCTCAGTACATGAGCCTGAGTCTCAATGAAGAAGAAATGCATGCAAATATGGCCGTGATCTCTGGAGAACTGGTGTAGGGAGTAGACCTTCCAGTGCCAAGTACATGGTGGCTCCAGTAACTGGTAATGATGTTGGAATTCAAAGAGCAGAAATTAAGCAAGAAATTCGTGGAGTTGTTTTGTGTAAGGATCAAGATGGAAAAATTGGCCTCAGAAGTCAGTAGATAATGGTGTATTTATCCAGCTAGTCCAAGCTAATTCTCCACCATCCTTGGTTGGTCTGAGATTTGGTGATGAAGTACTCCAGATTAATGGTGAAAACTGTGCAGGCTGGAGCTTGGATGAAGCACACAAAGTTCTCAAACAGGCTTTTGGAGAAAAGATAACTATGACTATTCATGACAGGCCCTTTGAACGTGCTGTTACCAAGCATAAGGACAGTACTGGCACGTTGGCTTTATCTTCAAAAATGGGAAAATTACATCCCTAGTGAAAGATAGCTCTGCAGCCAGAAACAGTCTTTTCACAGAACACAGCATCTGTGAAATTAGTGGACAGAATGTCATTGGATTGAAGGACTCTTAAATTGCAAACATATTGTCGACATCTGGAGTTGTAGTTACTGTAACAACCATGCCTGCTTTTATCTTTGAACCTATTATTAAATGGACGGCATCAAGCATTATGAAGGCATGATGGATCACACTATCCCTGAGGTTTAAAGGTCAACTTCATAATGGAAACTTAGCTGAACTATTCCAGTGCAGTTAACTTCTTCAGCAGCTTCTGTATTATGTGCATGAGGCTTTCCCGGAGCCAAAGAGCATTGTGCATGACTGGGAATCTTACTGTAAAATTGTCCAAGCTTAAAGATAGTTGTAGCCTTATCCAGGTTTTACAGATGTGAAACTTTCAAAAGATATACAGACTTTCATAGAGTAGTTTATCTACCGGAAATTTGATGCTTTCTACAAGCCATTATGATTAAAAAGATGAGTGGTACAGGCTCTTACCTTTGTGTTGGAATTGCCTTTATATAGTGAGTGCTGATTGTATTATTTTATTTCCATGATAAACTGCATTTTAATGTGTTGCCATATTACATTTAGACTGATTGCCTTTTAGAATGATTGCCTTTCATATTTTTTTTCCTAATTCTGTTTATATGAATATGTGTGTAAGACGCCAATAAAGTAACACTGGCTTCATTCCATTTAAGCATTAAAAAGTGTGTAGATCACACACACACAAAAGATTACTTTTCACCTTCTAGAATAAAAGCCAAAATGTAATTGCTGCCTTTGTACAATACAAAATTTAAGCCTACACTAGACTGAAATTTACACCAACAATTTCACAGTACTTTTTTTGTATTAGTTTTTTAATTTTTAAAAAAATATAACAATATTTTTTAACATATGATCATTCCGTTCTACATATATAATCTGTAATTCACAATATCATCACATAGTTGTATATTCATCATCATGATCATTTCTTAGAACATTTGCATCAATTCAGAAAAATAAAAAGGCAACAGAAAAAAGTTCATATATATCATACCCCTTACCCCTCCCTTTCATTGATGACTAGCAGCTCAATCTACTAAATTTATTTTAACATTTGTTCCCCTATTATTTATTTTTGTTCTGTATGTTTTACTGGTCAATCTCACAGTACTTTTAAGCTTTAGCAGAGCTGTTTAGCTGTACTTGAGATTTTCTAGTCATTGCCTTTTTGCATTCTTAAACTAGCTTCTTTGGACAGTCTTAGAATATCTCATTGTTCCATTTCCTGAGTCTTCCCTGCAATCAAAATGGCAGCGACATTTTATCCTGATAATTTTGTGTTATACATATTCTAATTACTTATGTATAAGTAAAACTTAAATTTTTTTGGCGATGTTTTTTAACAACAAACAAAAATATTAACATATTCCATTCTACATATACAATCAGCAATTCTCAATATCATCACATAGTTGCATATTCATCATTTCTTAGAACATTTGCATCGATTTATAAAAAGAAATAAAAAGACAACAGAAAAAAACAATAACAGAAAAAAAAGATTGTACATACCATACACCTTACCCCTTGCTTTCATTTATCACTAGCATTTCAAACTAAATTTAACATTTGTTCCCCCTATTATTTATTTTTATTCCATATGTTCTACTCGTCTGTTGATATGGTAGATAAAAGGAGCATCAGACACAAGGTTTTCACAATCACAGAGTCACACTGTGAAAGCTATATCATTATTCAATCATCATTTTTTTAAAAAAGTGTAGGAATGGGCACCAGGAGCAGCAGATGAAATTAATTCAGTCTCTGCCTGCAGTTTGCAGTCACTTTGCCCCACACTTTCCCGGGTGCTGTACAGAATTCCACTGGTCTCCAGAGTCCCAAAACCGTTTATATGGACAGTTTTCCTGCCTGCCCACTTCTTTTGGGAGAGGAGTGAGACCTGTACTATTCCCTCCCTATTTTGCCAATTTCCTTCAAGTCTCTATTCATTATCTGTGTACTCACTCTTCAAAATTGGTATATATTGCAGATAATTTTCTCCCAGTTTGTAGTTTATTTTTTTTCACTCAAATTTAATATAGTGGTGTTTGTCAGTCTCTTCCTTTATGGGTTACTCCTTTGTTTTTATATGAGAAAATTCTCCCTATTCTTACATTATAGAATCATTTGCCTGTAACTGTAGAGGTATTCTGGTTCTTCTTTCACCTTTAAGTCTATAGAACTGACATCTTAACAACATTCAACTTTTCTGTCCATGAGCATGGTCTGTTTAGGACATTTTAAATTTCTTTCAGCAATATTTTGTAGTTTTCTGTGTACAAGTCCTTGACATCCCTGGTTAGGCTTATTCCCAGAGTCCTGATTCTTTTGGTCACTGTTTTGAATGGAATTTATTCCTTACATGTCTCCTCAAATAGGTCATTGTTATATATAGAAACTTTACTGATTTTTGTGCATTAATCTTACATCTCACTACTTTGCTGAATTTGCTTATCTCAGCTAGCTTTGTCATAGATTTCTCAGGGTTTTCTAAGTATAGGATCACGTCATCTGTAAATAATGAAAAATTTACTGCTTCCTTTCTAATCTGAATGCCTTCACTTTCTTTCTCCTGTCTAATCACCAGTTTAATTGCTAAGGAAGGTTTCTAGTACGATATTGAATAATGTGGTGTTGGTGGGCACCTTTGCCTTGTTTCCAATGTTAGGGGGAATGCTTTCAGTCTCTCACCATTAAGTATGATGCCGGCTGTGGGTTTTTCATATATAGCCTTTATGATATTGAGGAAGTTTCCTTTGACTCCTACCTTTTGAAGTGTTTTTATCAGGAAAGGATGCTGAATTTCGTCAAATGCTTTTTCATTATCAATTGATAGGATATGTGATTTTTCACTTCAGATTTGTTAATGTGCTGTATTATTTTCATTGATTTTCTTGTGTTCCTGCATTCCTGCTATAAACCCCACTTGGTTCTGATGTTTAGTTTTTTTTTTTAATGTGTCGTTGGCTTCAATTTGTTACTATTATGTTAAGAATTTTACATCTATGTTCATTAGGTTGATTGGTCTGTATTTTTCCTTTCTTGTAGCATCTTCATCCGGTTTTAGTTTAGAGTGATGTTAACTTCATAAAATGAGTTAGGTAGCGCTCCTTTTCCCCTCAGTTTTTGGAAGGAGTTTGAGCAGGATTGGTGTTCTTTTTGGAACGTCTGATGAAATTCCCCTATGAAGAAGACTCCTGGTCCTTGGCTTTTCTTTGTGGGAAAATTTTAAATGACTGATTGAATCTCTTTACTTAATAATTGGTTTGTCGAGATCTGTTTCTTAACAAGTCAGTATAGATAGTTCATGTGTTTTAGGAATTTTTCCATTTCTTCTAGGTTGTCTAGTTTGTTGGCATATAGGAGTTTGTAGTACTCTCTTAAGATTTTTAAAGATTTCTTCAGGATCCATGGTTAATGACACCCTCTCTGATGTTGTTTATTTGCTTCCTCTCTCTTTTTTCCTTTGTTAGTCTAGCTAGGTCTTCATCAATTTTAGTTATTTTCTTAAAGAACAAACTTTTTTGTTTTATTGTATTCCAGTTTGTTTATTTCTGCTTTAATCTTGTTATTTCTCTTCTTTTACCTGCTTTGGGGTTAGTTTGCTGTTCTTTCTCTAAATCCTCCAGGTGTACAGTGAAGTTCTCAATTTTTGCTTGTTCTTGTTTTTTAATACAGGCATTTAGGGCTTAAATTACTCTCTCAGCACTGCTTTTGCTGAAATCTGTAAGTTCTGATATGTTGTATTCTCATTATCATTCATCTCAAGATTTTTACTGATTTCTCTGGCAACTTCTTTGACCCATTGATTATTTAAGAGTATGCTGATTTTTGATATTTTGAGAATATTCACAGTTTTAACAGCTAATCAAATGGTATCTATGGTAGTGTTTAATTCTTAGAATTTAACAACTTTGCTATCTGAGTATGTATATTTTTTCCTTATTGCCATAATTTTAAATTGGTTTATGAAACTTACTGCACAAACACAGGCTTTATAATGATTATATGGATACTTTATTTAAATATGTCTATGGTTAAGCTAACCAAAATATCCATTGTTGGTGGTTCTAAGTGCGTTGTTTGTTTTTTTAAATAAAAAAAAAATTAACAACAAAAAGAGTATGTTGTTTAATCTCCCTATATTTGTGAAAGCTCTTATTCTTTGGTGATTATTAATTTCCAGCTTCATTTTTTTGTGGTCATAGAATGTGCTTTGGATAATTTAAATCTCATTAAATTTATAAACATTTCATTCTGTATCCCAGCATATGATCTCTCCTGGAGAACGTTCTGTGTACACTAGAGAAAAATGTGTATCCTGGTGTTTGGGGTGTAATGATCTATATATATCTGTTAGGTCTAACTTGTTTATCACATTGTTTAGGTTTTCTATTTCCTTTTTGATCCTCTGTCTGCCTGTTCTATCTACAGTGGAGAGTGGTGTATTTAAAGTCTCCCACTATTATTGCTGAAACATCCATAGCTCCCTTCAGTTTTGCCCGAGTTTGTCTCATGTACTTTGGAGCACCTTCATTGGGAGCATAACATTTATGAACATCATTTCCTTCTGGTGAATTATCCCTTTTATTAATATGTAGTGTCCTTCTTTGGCTCTTATTTACATTTAAAGTCTGTCTTATCTGATATTAGAATAGCTATTTCTGCTTTCTTTTGGTTACGACTTGCATAGATCTTTTTCCATCCTTTCACTTTCAGTGTATTTGTGTCCTTGGGTCTAAAATGCATTTCTTGTAAACAGCATATAGATGGACTACATTTTTAATTCATTCTTCTAATCTGTATATTTTTAATTGGTGAGTTTAGTCCGTTAATGTTCAAAGTTATTGTAAAAGCAGTTCTTGAATATACCTTCTTATCCTTTAGTTTTTATTTGCCAGATTTATATATTCTTTTCCTTCTCTCCCTTTTTATCCTTTAAATTACTATTTTTGGTACTCTTCAATTTTGTCCCCTCCTCCAGACTTCCCTCTCCTGTCTTTTTCTTTCTTCAAGCTGACAAGACTCCCTTTAGTATTTTTTAAGGGATAGATCTCTTGTTGACTAGTTCTCTGAGTCTTTGTTTGTTTTTGAAGATTTTAAATCTCTCCCTCAATTTTTTTTTTTTTTTTTTTTAATGCATGGACAGACATGGGAAATTGAACCCAGGTCTCTGGCATGGCAGGCGAGAATTCTGCCTGCTGAGCCTCTGTGGCCTACCCTCTCCCTCAATTTTGAAGGACAGTTTGACCTGATAGTGAGTTCTTGGCTGGAAGCCTTTCTTGTTCAGGATCTTCAATATATCATACTACTGCCTTCTTGCCTCCACGGTGTCGTTTGAGTAGTGTGGACGCAGTCTTATGTTTTTTCCCTTGTAGGTACCAGATTGCTTTTCTTGTGCTGCTTTCAGGACTTAATGCTTCTCTTCAACATTTCACAGTTTGATTAGTATGTCTTGGAATGGCCTATTTTGGGATTATTCTGTTTGGAGTTCATTGGGCTTCTCTGATTTGCATATTTATGCCTTTTATAAGGGTTGGAATTTCCCCCTAATTATATTTTCAACTAACCTTCCCAGCCCTTTACTCTTCTCCTTCTGGGATAACATTGATTCTTATATTTGGATGCCTCTTGTTATCCATCATTTTCCTAAGATCCAGTTGCATTTTTTCCATTTTTCTTGGCATTTGTTCTTTTGCACACTCTAGTTCAATTGTACTGTCTTCTAACTCACTTACTCTTCCTTCTGCTTCTTTGAATCTGCTATCGTGTGTCTCTTGTATATTTCAAATTTGGTCTACTGTATTTCTCATCTCTGTGAGATCTGTCATTTTTATTTAATCTTCTGAATTTTTGTTTATGCTCTTCTGGTGTCTTTCTGATATCCTTTATTTCTTTATAATTTCTGGAATAGATGTTCCATATTCTGTATTACCTCTGAAGTTTTTATTTGGTCATTTGGCTGGGCCATTTCCTTTTAGATCTTCAAGTGCTTTGTGATTTTCTGTTGTGTTCAGTGCATTTGTTTACCTTAGCAAGGTTATTTTGCAAGTTGTTTCCTTTCACTCTGAAATTTTGTATTACTTGGTTTTCATTGAAGGTTTCCTTTTGCTCTTGGTTTGTCAGTAATTCCCACCACTCCAAGGCCTGAATCTCATGTAGGGCATGCAGGTCTACCGAAGGTGTATTAAAGGCTAGGCAGGAGTGCCTGGGAACTTCAGTGGCAGGATTCCTGCCTGCCATGTGGGAGACCTGGGCTTTATTCCCAGCCCGTGCACCAGTAGATGAATGAATGAATGAATGAATGAATGAATGAAATAAAATATAAAAGAAAAACAAAAAAACACACTTCAACAGCTATAGGTCCCAGAAGTCAGAAGGAGTTACCCCAAGATACATAGTGAATGAACTCAGATTGGTGCCCGCAAAAGAGAGAGAGAAAATAAGTTAAAATAACTAACAGCAATAATAATACAAAATAATTAAATTTAAAAATATGTATACAGATTTCCAGGTCAAGATGGCGGCTAAACAACATGCGCATTTTAGTTCATCCTCCAGAACAACTACTAAATAACTAGAAACAGTACAGAACAGCTCCTGGAGCCACGATAGAGACCGGACACACAGCGTACCCCAGTCTGGATCAGCTGGACTGGCTGTGAGCACCCCCCAGAACCGTGAGTTCCCAAAGCTGTGGCAGCCAGCGCCCCTCCCCCACAGGCCACTTCCCAGAGGGGAAAGGAAAGGACTTTACCAGCAGCAGGGACTGGGCACAATCAAACGCCAATTGTGGAACTAATTAACAAATTCTGACTACTAAAAATAGGCCCCCAGCTTAGGTGTACCTGATCAAAGTGGAGGTTGCTCATTTTTGCCCCGGTGGCAAGGGGGCAGGACTAAAAGAAAAAGGGGGGGGGGAAGAAAGAAACAGGTTTTTGTGGCTGTGTATCTACAAAGCCTTGACTGCCTCTGGATACAGCGGCAGGAATTTTCAGGCTGCAACGGCCCCAGGCATAGGCAGAAGTGAGCTCTTTTGGGGGCTTGTCTGGAGCCTGTGCCTTCCCCAGGGGGCGGTGAAGCCCCACCCAGGTGGAATCCCTCCATCAAGGAATTCAGACCCCAGGCCTTGATAATTTGAAGCCATTAAAACCAGCCTACAACCTGTCCTCTGTCTCCACCACGCCCCCAGCAGGGAGAGTCTGCCAAAGGTAAAGGTACTGCATCATCTTATGCTGGTGGGACCTGCAGTCAGACAAGCGCCACATACTGGGCAGGATAAGAAAAACAGAGCCCAGAGACTTCACAGGAAAGTCTTTTAACCTGTTGGGCCTCACTCTCAGGGAAAAGTGATGCAGGTGACTTTTTCCTCCTGATAGGAGGCCAGTTTGGTCTGGGAAAATCTGGCTGGGGTCTATAATACCTAAGTAGATCCTCCTACGGATGGAGGGAAAAAAAGCACTATACAAGCAGGGCAAGAAACAAGAAAACAAGAACTGAAAAATTCTCCTCTGTTAAACAAAAATTAAGCTAGAGCAAGAAAAAGCTGAACTGAATGTCAAAGAACAGATAGACAACAAATTCATCCAGCAAGAAAACCCTAGATAAAAGAAGTGAAAGCAATCTCCAGAATAAACTAATTAAGGTAATTAAATGCCTAGATGCCAGCAAAAAATAACAAATCACACCAGGAAAACTGAAGATATGGCCCAGTCAAAGAAACAAACCAACAATTCAAATGACATGCGGGAGCGGAAACAATTCATTCAGAATGTACGAACAGACATGGAAAACCTCATCAAAAACCAAATCAATGAATTGAGGGATATAAAGAAGGCAAGGAAAGAACAAAAAGAAGAAACTGAGAGTCTGAAAAAACAAATCACAGAACTTATGGGAATGAAAGACACAGTAGAAGAGATGAAAAACACAATGGAAACCTTCAATGGTAGATTTCGAGAGACAGAACATAGGATTTCAAAACTGGAGGACGGAACGTTTGAAATCCAACAAGAAACAGACCTATAGGAAAAAAAATGGAAAAATATGAGCAGGGACTTAGGGAATTGAAAGACAATATGAAGCGCACGAATATACATGCTCTGGGTGTCCCAGAAGAAGAGAAGGGAAAAGGAGGAGAAAAACTAATGGAGGAAATTATCACTGAAAATTTCCCAACTCTTATCAAAGACTTAAAATTACAGATCCAAGAAGTGCAGCATACCCCAAAGAGAATAGATCCAAATAGACATACTCCAAGACATTTAATAATCAGAATGTCAGAGGTCAAAGAGAAAGAGAGGATCTTGAAAGCAGCAAGAGAAAAGCAATCCATCACATATAAGGGAAGCCCAATAAGACTATGCGCAGATCTCTCAGCAGAAACCATTGAGGCGAGAAGACAGCGGGATAATATATTTAAATTATTAAAAGAGAAAAACTGCCAACCAAGAATTCTATATCCAGCAAAAGTGTCCTTCAAAAATGAGGAAGAAATTAAAACATTTTCAGACAGAAAACCACTGAGAGAATTTGTGACCAAGAGACCAGCTCTGCAAGAAATACTAAAGGGAACATTAGAGACAGATACAAAGACAGAAGAGAGAGGTGTGGAGAAGAGTGTAGAAAGGAAGACTATGAGTAAAGGTAAAAAGAAGGAAAAATAGCTATGACAGATAAAATCCAGAAGGCAAAATAGTAGAAGAAAGTACTACCCATGCAGTAAGAACACTGAATGTTAATGGATTAAACTCTCCAATCAAAAGACATAGTCTGGCAGAATGGATTAAAAACCAGGACCCATCTATACGCTGTCTCTACTCAAAGGACACAAGGCCAAGGACACAAATGGACATTTACACACCAATGTTTATAGCAGCATTATTAACAATTACCAAGAGATGGAAACAGCCAAAATGTCCATCAACAGACACTTGGCTAAACAAACTGTGACATTTACATAAGATGGAATATTATGCAGCTGTAAGACAGAATAAAGTTATGAAGTATGTAACAACATGAATGGACCTTAAGGACATTATGCTGAGTGTGATTAGCCAGAAACAAAAGGACAAATACTGTATGGTCTCACGGATATGAACTGACATTACTGAATAAACTTGGAATATTTCCTTGGTAACAGAGAAACCATCAGGAGATAGAAATAGGGTAAGATATTGGGTAATTGGAGCTGAAGGGATACAGATTGCACAACAGGACTGAATATAAAAACTCAGAAATGGACGCACAATATTACCTAACTGTAATACAATTATGTAAAAACACTGAATGAAGCTGCATATGAGAATGATAGAGGGAGGAGGGCTGGGGCATAAATGAAATCACAAAGAAAGATGATAAAGACTGAGATGGTGTAATCTAGGAATGCCTAGAGTGTATAATGATAGTGACTAAATGTACAGATTAAAAAAATGTTTTTGCATGAGGAAGAACAAAAGAATGTCATTACTGCAGTGTGCTGAAAACAGATGGTACTTAATATTTTAAAATTTCAACTAATGTGTGAGACTAAAGCAAAAAATGTTTATTTGGTACAAATCTATACTTTGACTAGTGCATCTCCTAATATAACCTATGTAGATAGTTGATTGAACACCTTAAGGACATGGAACTTTGTATAGGACATGAGATTTTGTTGGTTTGTCCAGGTGATGCCCTGATGAATCCCAGAGTGATTTGATCAGTGAGTGGAAAAGTACTTGCAAAGTCCCCTTTGGGGAATGGTGAGAACGGAGGAAAACTCAACTTCCCCACGTTGAATTCTTGATATTCTCACAAGCAGTGTGGACAACCAAAGCTATAGGCTGAGCCCCCAGTCTTGGGGTTTGTTCATATGAAACTTAACTCCACAGGGGATAGGTCAAGCCTACTTAAAATTAAGCCTAAGAGTCACCCCCAAGAGAACCTCTGCTCAGATGTGGCCTCTCTCTCCAGCCAACACAGCAAGCAGACTCACCACCCTCCCCCTGTCTACGTGGGACAGACATCCCAGAATGAGCTGAGATTCAGCATCAAGGGATTGAGAAAAACTCTAGAATGAGCTGAGACCCAGCATCAAGGGATTGAGAAAACTTTCTGACCAAAAGGGGGAAGAGTGAAATGAGACAAAGTGTCAATGGCTGAGAGATTCCAAACAGAGTGGAGAGGTTATCCTGGAGGTTATACTTATGCATTAAGTAGATATCACCTTGTTATCCAAGATGAAATGGAGAGGCTGGAGGGAACTGCCTGAAAATGTAGAGCTGTGTTCCAGTAGCCATGTTTCCTGATGATGATTGTATAATGAAATAGCTTTCACAATGTGACTGTGTGAATGTGAAAACCTTGTGTCTGATGCTTCTTTTATCTACCTTGTCAACAGATGAGGGGAACATATGGAATAAAAATAAATAATAGGGGAACAAATGTTAAAATAGATTTAGTTTGAAGTGCTAGTGATCAATGAAAGGGATCAGTAAGGGGTATGGCCTGTAAAATTTTTTTTTTCTGTTTGTTATATGTTTCTGTTGTCTTTTTATTTCTTTTTCTGAATTGATGCTAATGTTCTGGGAAATGATCATGATGATGAATATGCAACTATGTGATGATACTGTGAATTGGTGAGTGTATGTGTTGGGAATGTTTGTGTTTCTTGTAATTTTTTTTAATTAATAAAAATTTTTTTAAAAAAAGGGAGAATTTAAAATACTCACACATTGCTCACTTGTGCTTTCTCACTTGAGAGAGAAACCCTGAACTTCACTGGCATTCTTGAACCAAGGTATTTTTCCCTGGATGCCTTTGTTTAGGCATTTCTATAGATTTGTTTTAACTGGAACATTTTCTTGGCTTTAGAACTGTAAACTAGCAACTTATTAAATAAATTCCCCTTTTTAAAAGTCATTCCGTTTCTGGTATATTGCATTCTGGCAGCTAGCAAACTAGAACAGGGCATATATGAAAAACCCACAGCTGACACTATACTTAATGGCGATAGACTGAAAGCTTTCCCTCTAAGATCATGAAGAAGACAAGGATGCCAACTGTCACCATTGTTATTCAACATTGTGCTAGGAGTTTTAGCTAGAGGAATTAGGCAAGGAAAAGAAATAAAAGACATCCAAATCAGAAAGGAAGAAGTAAAACTTTCACCATTTGCAATGACATGATCCTATATTTACAAAGTCCTGAAAATTCTGTAACAAAGTTATTAGATCCAATAAACAAGGTCAGCAAAGTGGCGATCAACATGCAAAAATAGGTAGTGTTTCTAAATACTAGTAATGAGCAATCAGAAGAGGAAATAAAAAAAAAAGAATTTCACTTACAATAGCTAGTACAAGAATCGAATATCTAGGAATAAACCAAGGATATAAAGGACCTATATTCAGAAAACTACAAATCATTGCTAAAAGAAATCAAAGACCCAAATAGATGGAAAAGCATCCTCTGTTGATGTATTAGAAGACTCAGTATTGTTAACATGTCAATTCTACCCAAGTTGATTTACAGATTGAACAAAATTTCAATCAATATTCCAACAGCCAAAAAGCTATTATCAAATTTACTTGGAATGGTAAGGGACCCTGAATAGACAAAAACATCTTGAAAAATAACAGAGTTGGAGGACTCACACTTCCTAACTTTAAGGCATATTACAAAGCTATGGTGGTAAAAACAGCACATGGTACTGGCATAAAGAGAGATGTATTTATCAACAGGAGGAACTGAGAGTTTAGAAATAGACCCTCAGGCCTGTGGTCAATTGATTTTTAACAAGGTTGCCAAGTCCACTCAACCAGGATAGAACCATCTCTTTAACAAATGGTGCAGGAACTGAATATCCATACTGAAAAGAAGGAACAAGTACCTCTATCTCACACCTTATACAAAATTAACTCAAAATTTATCAAAGACTTGAACAGATACTTTTCCTAGGAAGAAAGACAAATGGCTAAAAAGCAGACGAATCCCAGTCTGCCCATGCCAAAAAAAAAAAAAGAACAGATGAAAAAAATTTCAACTTAACTAGCTATTATATATATTGGGCATGTCACATCTCTGTAGAGAAAATCTAGTCAAAAGTTTCTGCCCTACAATAATGAATCAGGAAAACATGGCTTTTCTGGGGTACTTTCAAACATATGGCAACATGGTAACAAATGTAGAACTGCATGCTGAGTTTTTAAAAAAATGAACAGAGAAATGAATAAAAAATGGGAAAATGACAAAACATATTTAACAAAAGGTGAAACATCATGCGATGGCTTAACCTTCCATGCTAACTTGCCTAGGCTGTGGTGCCCACTTATTTGGTCAGATACTAGCTCTGATACTGCTGAGAAGGGTTAGCAAAATCAGCTGACTATAAGTAAAAGGGCTTCCCCTCCATAACATGAGTTGGTCTCACTGAATCAAGAGGACGCTGATTAGTATAGACCAAATAGGACAAAAGGTCACCTTCACTAGCAAAGAGCAAAATAAAACTTCAGGTAGATCCCATTTCACACCAATCAGAAGGGCAAAGATGAGTAAATCACATAATCCCAAGTACTGATGCTATAGATATGGAATTAATACATAAGTACACGCAGGTAGTGGGAAGGTCAACTAATACACCCCATTGCCATTTCCTAGCAAATTTGAATTTGGCCATCACCCACAATGTATAGAGGTTTATAACACAATTAAATTTAGGAGAATGAAACGAGTGACAGGAACCATTAAAAATAAAAATAAATTTCCTAACATCCAAACACTATAAGCACTGATGTAAGAGTAAACTAGACTGCCTATGCCTCACAAACCAGCATGTGAGAAGCACTGAGGTAAGGAAAGCAGAGAAAAGCCATTTCAGAGTAATCACGTTAATATTCATCTATGGAAAGCTCAAGAGAGGGAAAAACAAACAAAAATCTGCTTAATAGAAAATAATAAAAGGGTAAAGTTATGACGAAATGCAAAAGAATCAGGGCAGTAGGCATCAACAGGTAATACAGATGCAAGCTCGGGGTGGGGGGGGGGGCGATCAGGAGAGTCTAAAAACTGCCAAGGCCCATTATAAGCTTCAACATGATTCCAATGAGGTTTAAACTGTTATTACTACTAAAACTTAACTGTAAGATATTTATTAAATTCTTCTGTGAATATATCTCAGAATAAAAATGTTAAATATTGAGTGAGTTAGGAAATGAATGATTTTTATTTATCTATATTATCCTTTATTAAAGTGACGATCTAATTTTAATTCAGTTTTGGAAGCAAAAGCTTGGAAATGTGCCAAGTGTCTATACAGAAAGAATTACATAAATGTATCATCATACGCATTTTCATAAAACCAAAGGGCATCAGGAATCATGAAATTTCTTTAGGATTTATTGATAATAATAAGCAAAGGGCATTGCAACATGAACACCATGTTACCTTTTTGTAGGGCGAACGATATGTTTTCATAATTGTTTATTTTTATATGAAGAAACTGCCAGAATGTATAAGAAATTTTTAATACTAATTAAGCAGGGGTGGCTGGAGCCAGAATACAGAAGTGGACTAGGGCTTGCTGGCTGTGAGTCTTCATCCGTTAGACCTCCTTGTCTTATGGATATTTTTAACCACTGCATGCATTTTTATTTAAATTAACATTAAGTAACTTACCTATTGACTTCTTAAAAAATACTTAAACTAGAATGGCTACCAAGACTATTTGGAAGATTTATGAAAATGCAAAACAAAAGTGAGATTTTTCCAATATCTTTGTCACTAAAATGACAAGCGGTCCCAGTTTGTACTTCTTGTCTGACACACTGCGCTATATTCAGAAATGGCTAGCATATTTGAAGCATCAGGGTTTTGTGCATAATCTGGTAAATGTATTAGGATATTCAAGGAAGGATTTGCATAAGCTTTTAGTTAAAATGGAAATTCAATCATCTTCCAAATAGTAAAGCTTTTTAAATATCAAATTTTCCTAGGCACACATAAATACAAAATTTGGATCTAGAAAATGAAAAATGGGAACTTAAATAAACCCATCATATCATGAGGAACCTCCACAAAAAGGATAAAAAATTCTTATTACAGAATGTTCTTGTGTTCCTCACATCTTATATTTCAACCCACCCAGAGCATCACCAAGATATAAGCCTTACACACTCAGGGCTTTAATACAACTATCAAATACCTAGGGAAGTAATAGTTATATAACAGCATAAGGGGAAAGAAGAGCCACATTTCAATCAACTTAGACAAGCCACCTGCTCCACGCAGAATTCACAAGGAAAACCCACAATCAGGTGAAACACACTCCCCAGCATGGATCCAGATGTAACCAAGAAATCAGGAGTCAGGAGTGATTTTGATTACTGAATCATTATATAAATATTCCTTTTTGCTTTCTGACATATTGGAATATACAGAGAAATACCTGAAATCTCTGAATTATAATACAGCTGCCCTGATCTCTGATAATGGTTGTAGAGCCCTTATCTTCTGCCCCTGTGACTGTAAAAACCTTGTAACTAACCTTCATTTGTACCCAGTTATCCAGTTTTCTTGTAATAGCTAAGACAGCCCTCAATGTTTACTAATGAAGGGTCTTGCATAAGCCGAGAGCTAACCCACCCCAAATCTAAAGTTATCTTGATGACCGAGACTGGATCTAGCCAAGTGCGCCCTCCTGACATGCGAGGTAGCTTAGACTTTAACCTATAAGTCACCTATACCCCATCCCACTGTTTTTTTCCATACATTCTGTGACTAAGCATGTAATCAACCTGCAGATGCTCAATACTCAGATCCCCTCTTATTACATCAACTGGGACCACGGCGCTCATTATCCTAAACCCTTTTTTCTCTAATAAAACTTCCTGAATAACTGCAGTGCAGGGAGACAGATTTTGGGCCAATAGGCCATCTGCTCCTACTACGTGCCTAGTAGTTAACTCTTTCTCTCTTTGAAACCCTAGTGTCTCAGGAATTGGTTATTAAGCACCTCGGGCAAAAGAATCCACAGCCTTTGTCCAGTAACACAGACTCTCATCCCTGAAATACGACCCCTTGAATGGGTCAGTCTTGGGGATGGAAGGGAGGGAACCTGAGCAGCCCCAGGAAGTAACTCAGGGAGCCTCCCACTCCAGACTTCAATTCCCCCAATGAGGAGACTCAGCTGATTCAGTTGAAGATCGTGACCCAAATGAACTCTTAACTTCACACACCCCAAGGAAATTTTCTCTAAGTTGGCTACCATTACTAGGAACAAAAAGAAAAAGTTCCAGAAACAGCCACGAGGAAACTACAAAGACAACTTCATTCCCATTCCCATCTGCGTATCATCTCCAGCTTCTCTTAAGATGAAGGGTCTTGGGCCTGCATTTACCTCCCTCTACAGCCTCAAGATTGGCCTCAGCTTGGAGTGGACGCCTTAGGCCTCTTCTGCTCCCTGGTCAAGGTTAGTCCTTGCTCTGGGCACTAGAGTTTTAAATTAGTCCAACCCAACATTTGAAGAATCTAGCAAAATCATTCAACCCATTGTTTGTTTATACATAAAAGAGGGACAAAAATTGCAAAACACTTTTTATTTTTCATCAACACATGTATTTATTCCTTTCAGAATTTAAAGGTGCTGGTTAATTATTATTTCAGGACAATAAATTGTTGGGCAAACCATCAACTGAACACCTCCAGGCATTACAAGTCTCATCACAGGGTAATTAACCTCCAATGTCCAGGTAACAGGAAACAGAATTTCCCATTACACAAAATCACCACCCTATAATGAAGAGAAAGTAGTATTTTCAGAAATCTTCTAAAATTCGCTAATTTATCCATCACACTTTTTGGGGGTGGAGTGGGGTGGGTGGAACTGTATTCTTTTTTGGTAAAGAATAATAGAAATATTTTCTCTTCTTCCCTGAGATTCCTTTCCCCAACAGCATTCTCAAGGCTAGGACTGGGAATCCCATTTCTTTTCACCCAAGAGAAAAGAGCACACCTGAGAAACTGCGTGGGAGAAAACAGTCAAGAATTTTTAACAAATGCAATGTAACACCAGAATATTTATTTTTCTGAAATTCGCCTCTTCTGGCATCTCTGAAATATTTTATCTTGCTCTCAATCTCTATTAAACATATTAAACATTTCGCATTTACTGAAAAGAAACAACTGAGGCTCATTCAGTGACTAAATCTTGTCACGGGGACAACGGGGGACGTGGTGCAGAACTGGAGCGAGACCTGTCCCACTCTGTCCACTCGGGTCATCTCACCCCAGGGACCTTTCCCCTCCTGCTCCCTGACACCCCTTGCCGCTTATACGGGTGGCGCGCCCGCCCCCAGGTCCGCGAGCAATTCGCTTTGCAACGCCCCACTGTTTTTTTTTTTTTTTTCTTTTCGGTTAGTTTTTCTCCCTTCACTAGTCTGTGAGAACCCAGAAAGAGGAGTCATTTCTACCTGTGGTCCCCCTCAACGCCAGCCTCCTGTAGGTCAGAAACAATTGGTCTCCAAAGAAGGAAACCTGGTTTTGGGCAATAAAATGCCCAGTGTACATGCAGAGGTTATGTTTTACACAAAGGGTATGCTTCGCATATCCGAGGCTCCCTCCCACGCAGCGCAGCCTGCGCCTCCCCCGAGGTTCCTACCCCCACCCGGGCTGTCCTCAGGGAGGAGAAGACCCCGGAGCTGGCGATCTTCCCTAGACTCTCCAAGAAAGGTGGCAGCTCCAGGCATCCTGGTCCACCCCGGGCAGGACCAGCCAAAGGCAGGAGAGCGGGCTGAAGGGACAGCGCCACCAGCAGACGTCCCCAAAGCGGGACCCCAACCCAAAGGGCTCCCGCAGGATGCCTGTGCCAGGCAAGATGCGGGGAGGAGAGGCCCAGGGATTTTATACCAGGGTGTGAGGCAAGACATTAACCTCCGCTTTCCTCTCAAGCGAGATCGCCACAAACAACAGCACGTCTTGAGAAGGGTCCGTCGGTCGCACCGGGGAAAACGGACGCACAATGAAAACACTGCAGCTGTTTGAGATGTAGACCCGGGCAAGGTCGACGAGGCCCCGCTTCCCCCACAACTGAAGTCTCCGCGAAAACGGAGGCGCCGGGACCCCACCCACCGCCCTGCGCGCTGGCTCTCTGCGGGTCCTGGGGGCGCCTCCCAGGCGCGAACCCCACAGACCGAGGGAGACCCTCCCCTGAGGACCTCCGCGCCCACCCCCGAGCCCCGGGAGACCGGGGCGGCGGCGCTGAGGGGCCCAGGAAGGGCTGCGGGCAGGGGCGCGGGGCGGCGCGCGGGGACTGGACTGGACGCCTGGGGTCCCGGCGGCCGGCCCGGCCCCACCCTGCGCACCGAAGGGGCTGCAGCCCGAGCGCCCCCTGCGGACCCCGAGACCCGGGCCTGGAGCGCGGAGACGACCCGGGGTCCCGCGCCCCCAGCTGGCGCCGACCGAGAACCAGCCGCGCCTTCCGCCCCCCAGGCCCGGGCCCCCGGCCCCGCGTACTCACCATTTCCGCTCCGCGGCCCGCGCAGGGGACAGGGCGACGCGGCGGGGAAGGCGAGGCCCGGGGGCGCGCGCGCGCGGCGGGAGCGGAAGCGCCCACGCGGACTAGAGGCGCGTCGCCCCGCCTCCTGGCGCCCCTTATTGGATAGTTCTCCAGACCCCGCCCCCCTCGGGACTGCGTGACAGGCGGGCGTTGAGGCCTAATGGCTTCTACCCCACAGCCCGGTCCTGAAACCCGACTTCTACCTGGGGACGTTCGCGTTTAGCAGTGCTCCCTCCCTGCCTCCCGGAAAAGACACTGGCATCTTCTAGCAGCTCAGGGGAACCTTCCTACTTCTTTCTCGGGGTCACGGGCACGGGGTCACGGGTGGGCGCAGGGACCTCCAGATTCACATTCCAATGCAGCCATCAGGACTGTCAGCAGGACCCAGTGGCCACGCCGGCCTGATGTCCTCCAGCTGTCAGTTGTGCGGGGTGAGGCTGCAGGAGCGGTGGGCAAGGCTTCTCTCTTCATTTTCAGCCACTAAAATAGTCATCTTACACACTCAGATAAGGGAAGACCCTTATTAAATACCTGAAGAAAAAAAAAAGGAGTATGTGGCAGCAATTTTCCATAAAGGAGTCAAAAGGGAGAAAAGACAAACATAGGACCCACTCAGAGAAGCAGCCTGCCCAGTGGTGGCCAGGAAACCCGAATCTTAGACCTGCTTCTGAGCTCGGGGCCAGAACCTGCTGAGCTGTGGGTCAGTCCCCGGGGATGGGGCAGGAAAGCCTTCCCCCCTCTCCCCTCCACAGCGTGGGGAAACGCTCCCTCTTTTGGGACCTTAATTTCCTCCGTTGATGAAACTCCCACAGGGAGTCAGTTAAAGGATCTGACCTAACTAAACCCTCAAACTCAACTTTCTAGAAGATGAGTTTCGGCCAGAGAGTCTTTCTCTAAGTTTGTCCTTCGCACATGTTCTCAGTATGCACAGATAATCAAAGAAAAACTTTTCCACAAATTTAAATTTAGGATCTCACAATTTATTGAGTGATTCACGAGTGGGGCAGCATCCCGTCCAAAAAGTAGAAGGGACCTCTGCTATGGGGCTGGAAGGAGGTACCCATACAGGAGGAAGGCAGAAACAAGTGAGGAAATGTTCTGCTTGGTTGACATCAAGTTTTCATTTTACATGGGAGGGGGCAGGGTGTCTCACCAATGGGGGAGCAGATACATGTTGATTAAGTATGACATGCGTGCTTATCCACTCTGATAAGACTTGACTGAAACAAGTTTTATCATCAGGTGTTGCTTATTTGCAACTCTCTAGCTTGATTATGTTTTCTCCAAAAACTCCTGCAGGTTAATTGCTTTTGTCTTCTAGAAAAGTCCATCTCGGAAAGGGGTTCCCTCCCAGCAGGGCCCAACGCAAGCAGCCACTGGATTTTTTTTTTTTTAATTTTTTTATTAATTAAAAAAAAATTACAGAAAGAAACACAAACATTCCCAATATGTGATCATTCCATTCTACATATATAATCAGTAATTCACAATATCATCACATAGCTGCAGATTCATCATCCTGATCATTTCTTAGAACATTTGCATCAATTCAGAAAAAGAAACAAAAAGACAACAGAAAAAAATAAAATGAAAACAGAAAAAAAACCATACACACCATACCCTTTACTCCTCCCTTTCATTGATCACTAGCATTTCAAACTAAAGTTATTTTAACAGTTGTTCCCCCATTATTTATTTTAATTCCATATGTTCTACTCATCTGTTGACAAGGTAGATAAAAGGAGCATAAGACACAAGGTTTTCACAATCACACAGTCACACTGTGAAAGCTACACTATTATACGATCATCATCAAGAAACATGGCTACTGGAACACAGCTCTACATTTTCAGGCAGTTCCCTCCAGCCTCTCCATTCATTGGATCTTAAAAATGACAGTCTGTCTCCACCAACTCTGCATGGCCAACCCGTGCAGAGAGGATCCCCTGGTAACCACAATGACAACTTCAGAAATGACCCCATCAACACCAACTGCATAGAGTGATGCCCTGATGAATCCCAGAGTGATTTGATCAGTGAGGGGAAAAGTATTTGCAAAGTCCCCTTCAGGGAATGGTGAGTACAGGGAGAAACTCAACTCCCCCAAGTTGAATTCTTGATATTCTCACAAACACTGTGGACAATCAAAGGTATAGGCTGAGCCCCAAGTCTTGGGGTTTGTTCATATGAAATTTAACCCCACAAAGGATAGGTCAAGCCTACTTAAAATTAGGCCTAAGAGTCACAATCAAAAGAAACTCTCCTGTTGCTCAGATGTGGCCTCTCTCTCCCGCCAAACCAACAAGGAAACTCACCACCTTCCCCCTGTCTATGTGGGATATGACTCCCAGGGGTGTGGACCTTCCTGGCAACGTGGGGCAGAAATCCTAGAATGAGCTGAGACTCAGCATCAAGGGATTGAGAAAACCTTCTCGACCAAAAGGCGGAAGAGTGAAACGAGGCAAAGTATCAATGGCTGAGAGATTCCAGAGTTGAGAGGTTATCCTGGAGGTTAATCTTATGCACTGAGTAGATATCACCTTGTTATGCAAGATGTAATGGAGAGGCTGGAGGGAACTGCCTGAAAATGTAGAGCTGTGTTCCAGTAGCCATGTTTCTTGATGATGATTGAACAATGATATAGCTTTCACAATGAGACTCTATGAATGTGAAAACCTTGTGTCTGATGCTCCTTTTAGCTATTATATCAACAGAAGAGTAGAACATATGGAATAAAAATAAATAATAGGGGGAACAAATGTTAAAATAAATTTAGTTTGAAATGCTAGTGATCAATGAAAGCGAGGGGTGGGGGTATGGTGTGTATAATCCTTTTTTTTTTCTGTTTTCGTTTTGTTTCTTTTTCTGTTGTCTTTTTCTTTTTCTGAAGTGATGCAAATGTTTTAAGAAATGATGAATATGCAACTATGTGATACTGTAAATTACTGATTATATATGTAGAACAGAATGATCATATGTTAATGTTTTTGTTTGTTGTTAATTTTTTAAATTAATAAAGAAATAACTTAAAAAAAAGACCAACTGCATGTGGGACCCTTGCTTTCCAATGTTCTGTGGCTTCTCTCTTAGTGCTTGTTCTGAGAGGCTGGAGGTACCCACAGGGAAACAGGTTCCCCGGGAAGAACCGAGGGGCCCTTTGGTTCCTCTGAGGGCTCAAGCTTATTTCAGCTTTGAGTCCTTGGCCTGCAGCCTCTGTTCCCCTCTCCAGGCTTTTCATCTCCTTTGTACCTCCATTGATAAGTGAAATAAAACCCCAAGTCCCAGGGATCAAGAATGCAGCAGAGCTGTTGCTTTCCTCCTCTGTTTATGTGAGACCTGGCAAATAATTATTCCTTTCAGAAAACAAAGTTCGCCTTTAACCACTGTTTTCAATATTAATAAGCTTTTATGTAAAATGACTATCCAATTGGAAACTCTCTCATTTTTCTTGAGCTTCAGTCACTCACTGGTTTTCCTCCATTCGTGGTTGTCACCGGGCTCAGCTGCCTTGGCATTTACATGCCTACTTTACCCACTTGAAATGTTCTCTCAAAACCCCTGCACCTCATTAATACCTGTCATCTATGTAGCTGAATCCTACAAACTGTGAAAATATCTTTCCTGTGCTGGTTTGAAGCTATTATATACCCTAGAAAAGCCATGTCCTTTAATTCTTATTCCATATTGCTGGGTGGGGTCTTTCTAATTGTTTCCATACAGATGTGACCCATCCAATTGTGGGTGGTAGCTTTTGATTAGGTGGTTTCCATGGAGATGCGTCTCCACCCACTCAAGGTGGGGTTGCTTACTGAGCCCTTTAAGGGGGAGCCATTTTGAAAAAAAGCTTCAGAACCAACAGTGCCCACACAGCTAGAGACCTTTGAAGATACCTAAAGAAAACGACCCCCGGGGAAGCCATTGAAGAGGCCTGGATTGAATACTAGCAGTCCTCACCATGTGTCTTTCCAGCTGAGAGAGAACCCTGAACGTCATCGGCTGTCTGAACCAAGGTATCGTCCCTGGATGCCTTAGTTTGGACATTTTTATAGGCTTGAATTAATTTGGGCATTTTCATGGCCCTAGATCTGTAGACTTGCAATTTAATAAATTCCCTTTTAAAAACCTTACTGTTTGTCATATATTGCATTCCAGCACCTTAACATACTAAAACACTTTGCCATTTGAGAAGTCTAGCTTGCTCCCAGTTAAATTCTCCCATAGCTTTCTCATGTCCCTCATTTTAAGTGATTGAATTGAAACTCTCCTTCAGGATAGACTGTGATATTTTGGATAAGTACCAGGTCCATTTTGTTTACTTCTGTTTCTTCTCGAACTGTCACACCACCTGCTCCCTGAGGTGCACAGTGACAATTGCCTGGTAAAAATACTGAGAGTCTCAGCACAACCCTGAGAAATCCTTGCCCTAGAGGGGGTGGGTGAGTGCCGAAGGCATTTCCCAACCTTTCCTCTCTGAAAAAAACATCCCTTTTCTGGAGACTTTCAGATGATGGAAGCAGAGGTAACATGGTTCACTTGGGTTTCGTGTACACGATTTAACTTTTCAAAGGTTATAAAGAAAAGAATGAACCCCACGAGTCTTGACAGGCTTCCCCTGATTCTGTAAAGTGCAACGAACAACTTTGCACATGGAAAGAACCAGGAATTGCTGAGTTGGGAAGAGAGACATTGTCTGAGGAGGTGACATTTGGGGTGAGACCTAACATAATTAATAAGGGATCCTGTGAGAATGTACAAGACAATGCAGGGAAAGGCAAGGCAACCTGTAGGGAGCGCAGGGGTGAGCCCAGAGAGACTCCACAGGGAGATGGAGATGCAAAGGTCTGCAAAATATATCTGCACTAAAATATGTTTATGGCAGTTTAAACAGAATGTAGAGAACACTGGATGTGCTGGTTTGAATTTGTGGACCCCAGAAAAGCCATGCCCTTTAATCCTCATTCAGTATTGCTGGGTGGGAGGTTTTTTTTTTTAATTATCCATGGAGATGAGAGTTACCCAATTGTGGGTGGTAGGTAACCTTTGATTAGATGGTTTTCATGGAGATGTGTCTCCACCCATTCAAGGTGGGGTTGCTTACTGGGGCCTTTTAAGAGGGAACCATTTTGGAAAGAGCTACAGAGCTAAGCAGCCAGAGACCTTTGGAGATGAAGAAGGAAAACGCCCCTGCGGAAGCTTCCTGAAACAAGAAGCCAGGAGAGAAAGCTCGCAGATGTTGCCATATTTGTCATGTGCCTTTCCAGTTGAGAGAAATTCATCAGCCTTCTTGAATCAAGGTATCTTTCCCTGGATGCCTTAGATTGGACATTTCTATAGACTTGTTTTAATTGGGACATTTCCATGACCTAAAAACTGTTAACTTGCAACTTATTAAATTCCCCTTTTTAAAAGCCATTCCATTTCTGGTATATTGCATTCCAGCAGCTAGCAAACAAGGACACTGGGATTAGGTCCTTTGGAGTCTACTCTGTAGCAGTACCAGGCACTTTTCCTTAGGATGTCTCCTTTGGTTTCCTTTAAAACAAAAGCAAAACCCTCCTTCCCCACGCGTCCATCACAAAGGTATTCTCTTACATTTGCTGCTAACATTCAAATTTACCTTTCAACTTTCCAATGTGAGTTAACTTTTATGCATGATGCCAGGTAAGGTTATCTGTTCATTTTCTTGCCAGTAGCTATCCGGTTTGCCCAGCATCATTTGTTGAAAAGACTATGCATTACACATCAAATTCTCTTAGCCCATTTGTCAAAAACCGATGGATTGTAAATGAAGGGTTTCATTTGTTGGACTCTCAATTCTGTCTCATTGATCTTTGTGTCTAATTTTATGTTAACAAGGCACTGTCTTGATTATTGAAGCTTTGTAGTCCATTTTGAAGTTGGCAAGCATGAAATCTATTTTTTTTCCCTTTTCCCTTCCTCTTCCCCTCCCCCTCCCTTCCCCTCCCCTCCTCCTCCCCTCTCCTCCCCTTCAAATGCAAATGCATCTCCTCGCTTTTAGTGACCTCTTCTGAGACATACTTATGTCTCACGGGCTCTAAAGTAATGTGCCTATAGTGGCCATGTCACTCTCCTCCCTAAAAATTTTAACAAACCACTGTCTATAATAGCTCTTGGTAAACTACAGCCCATGAACCAAATCTGGCCCATCACCTGGTTTTTGTTTTTTAACATTTTTATTGCATAATATAACATATATACAAAGCAAAGAAAGAAAAAAGCAATAGTTTTTAAAGCGGTCTTCAAAATAAGTAGTTCTAGGACAGATCCCAGAGTTTGTCATGGGCTACCATACCATCCTCTCAGATTTTGCCTTCTACTACTCCAGAATACAGGAGGCTTGAAGGAATAAACTTTTTTTATCATCACAATCAATCCTTTTCCTCTTTCCTGTGAAAAACAACATGTACACAAAAAAACAATAAATTTCAAAGCACAGCACCACAATTAGTTGCAGAACAGACTTCAGAGTTTGATACGGGCCACAACTCCACCACTCTAGGTCTTCACTTCTAGCCACTCCAAGATACCAGAGACCAAAAGAAACATCAATTTAATGATTCAGCAATCATATTTGTTTGTTAAACCCTACCTTTTTTGCACAACTCCACCATTACCCCTGATCTTTCTATCCCACTCTTTAGGGGTACCTGTGGCCCACCACCTACTTTTATAAAAAAAAAAAAAATGCTTTATTGGAACACAGCCATGCTATTTTAGTTTTCTAAAGCTGCCAGAATGCAAAATACCAGAAACAGAATGGTTTTTAAAAAGAGAATTTATTAAGATGCAAATTTACAGTTGTAAAGCTATAAAAGTGTTCAAACACTTCAGATAACTGAAGTCAAGAAAGGTGAGTGGGTCCAGACAACTCTGTCCCCTGGGAAGGCACGTGGCTGGCATCTGCTGAGGTCTTTGGCTTCTCATTTCAAACAGCTTCCCCAGAGGCATTTGCTTCTGCATTTCCCAAGGTTTCTGCCTGTATGGGCACTGAAGCTTTTTCTAAAATGTTTCCCTCTTAAAAGACTCTAGTAAGTGACTTCACTCTTAATGGATGGAGACACATCTCCATGGAAACCAACTAATCAAAAGGTCCCACCCACAATTGGGTGGGTCACATCTCCATGGAAATAACTTAATCAAAAGATTCCACCCAGCAATATTGAAACAGGATTAAAGAACATGGCTTTTCTGGGCTATTCAACAGTCTCAAACCAGCACACATGCCCATTTGCCTATGTACAGTCATATTACATATTAAATCATTGCAATAGAGACCACACGGCCTGCAAAGCCTAAAATATTTACTGTATGGCAATGCACAGAAAATATTTACTGACCCTTGGCCTACAAGATGATTTCTTACGCATGTGCAGAACATTCATGGGCCCTGTCCACCAACTGCACAAATACTCCTACTTTCATCACACAGACACATATAGATAAATTTCCAACTTCTGCCTGCTAAGAAGGATTAGAAACAAAGATATTCCAGTAGCCACAAGTGCACCTTGATCACACATGTGAATACTATTCTTCACTAAAAAGAACCAAGTTTCTTTGGTGAAATCGTCCATTCCAAGGCTGTGTGACAAGGACAGTTCCGGGAGAATTTGGAAAATAATCTCGCATTGGAAGGAAAGGAACACTCCAAAAAATGATTATGACATACTGTCAGTACCCAGAAGATATTTTGAAAGCGCTCACAATGGAAATATTTCTAAAAATTTGAGCATCAAAATGTAAGATGAGTGAAGAGGGTATATGGAAACACTACTTTCTGCATATTTTCCTGTTAAACTACAACTGCTCTAAATAAAGTCAAGCATGAAAACAATAGTTTCTCAATCAATATAGGAAATGATGAACCAAAAATGATTGAAAGGGAGGAAATACTTCTTCCTCGTATTAGACTGCAAGATAATACATGGAAAAGATGAGGGCATTAGAAAACCATCACTTCAGAAATATAATAAAAATGGCTTCTAGAAAAATCATCACCAATTTGATGAGGCACAGAATACTCACATAGGCTCAAAGAAGAAAGGCAGACTTCTGGTCGACCAAGGTGGGAGGACAAGACGCTTTCAGTATGCATCCCCCAACCCCCACCCCACGACAGACTCTTTCAACAACTTGCAAGCAGGCAGAGTTAAACAGTTAAAGGGTTGTGGTAATGGGGCAAGCTCTAAATCATGAAAACTAAACTTAAAAATGGTAAGAGGAGCTCATGGTCTCCTCGCAGGACCCTTCCCAAACCCTTCCTGGTGCACCTGGAGCTATGTTGTACTTTCAGTGTGGGTTCTTCTCTCTGTTTCAGAGGAGGCAGAGGAATGCCATATGCACATTGTGACCCCTGTAGGTTGGTGCCAATCTATTGGTTGGCAGACTGAAATACTGAACCAGGATGCTTGTCTCTGGTTCATAGTCTCAGAACTTGCCATGCACACAAAAGCAGTTTGCTGACAGCTAAAGTGGTATAAGAAACAATCAAATCAAAGCGTCCTGGGGCAAATGGTTACTGGCATCAATGAAGTACATGTGGCCTCTATAATATCAGCATCCTCACCAATTTTGGTACTTTTTTCTTTTAGTGAGCAGTATACATTTCATGGGATATCTCTTCTTGTTCTCACAGAACCTAGAAAACTCGCTAACTTATTGGCCCATAAGCTTTCACAACTTTTATACCCCACAATCTGACACACACATGGCTGTAATCAAAGGTAGACACTGTTGGCGTAGCCCTAAGACAAGACAAAGTACACTGCTGTGCCTGTCATGTGAAGTACATTTTCTTATCACTACCTCTAGTAACAGAGATGAGCACGCTGCACTTGCTAAATGAATAAATGCACACAAGATATCAAAAGACTTGTTCATATGCACTGTAAAGATGATACATTTAGGATAAAGCTGTGACGAACATCCCACACCAATTAAACTTGCCATATTCTAATCTCACTCTCCATAGCTTGTGCAACTGTAACCAGAGCCCTGTTGACATTAGAGTTGAGCCCTGTTCTAGGTTCCCAATCTCCTCACAAGAAAGAATTCAGGGACAAGAAGACCAGTAGCAGTGAGTAGTAAAGTTTACTGAAAGGTTAGTACATGCTAAAGAAATAGTGCAGATGTGCTCAAGAGAAACACGTGCCAAGTGGCAAAGGTTAGCTTGTTTTGCAGGGAGGTTTTACAGCTGTGATTTTTCATTCTGACCTTTGGACACCAGGTGTCTTCTTTGTTTCAGGAGGAGATAACTATCAGTGCTTGTAGAGCTCTGTCACATACTCAGAAGTCTGTTTGGGGCACATAGTTTAGTTTAACAAACATGATCCCAGGCTGTCTTTTACCTAAGAGTCTGTTTCGGGCCCATGATTTTACAGACTTTATGGGTTTGGGGGTTTCAGAGATTTAGGGGAAATTCTTGTCCTAGGGAGTTCGCAGTTGTACATTAACTGATTCAGAGCTAGATAGGAAGCCAGGGACCACAGCCTTGATGCTCTATTCTATCTTACCTCACAACAATCAAAGATAGAAGTTTAAGAAGAAAATGGGGGAAAATGCTTTACCTCTCTTAGGTATTTGAGGGTAGTACCCATCTCTGAAATTCCTTCTTGAATGAATTGCATGTTTACTTTCAATTTATTATGTTCACTGGTGAACAGTTCTAGAAGCATATGCTTGGCATCTTCCTGACAAAATATGCCTCAAAAATGTGTTAAGCACAACAAGCAAACTCACTGCCCAACCCCTGTCTACGTGGGACATGACTCCCAGGGGTGTGGACCTTCCTGGCAATGTGGGACAGAAATCCTAGAATGAGCTGAGATTCAGCATCAAGGGATTGAGAAAAACCCTAGAATGAGCTGAGATTCAGCATCAAGGGATTGAGAAAACCTTCTTGATCAAAAGGGGGAAGAGTGAATGAGACAAAGTGTCAATGGCTGAGAGATTCCAAACAGAGTTGAGAGGTTATCCTGGAGGTTATTCTTATGCAATAAGTAGATATCACCTTATTATTCAAGATGCAATGGAGAGGCTGGAGGGAACTGCCTGAAAATGTAGAGCTGTGTTCCAGTAGCCATGTTTCTTTATTTCTTTTTTTTTTTTTTTTGGCTTTAAACAATGGGAATTTATTAGCTTACAGTTTGAGGCCATGAAAATGTTCAGATCAAGGCATCATTAAGGCGATGCTTTCTTCCCCAAGACTGGCTGCCAGAGATCCTTGGCTTCTCTGCCACATGGCAAGGCACATGGTGGTATCTTCTGGTCCCTCCTTTCTCTTCGAGTTTCATTGCTCTCTGTGGCTTTCTTTTTTCCTCCTTGTATTTATTCCTTTTATAAATAGCCATGTTTCTTGAAGATGATTGTATAATGATATAGCTTTCACAGTGTGACTGTGTGATTATGAAAACCTTGTGTCTAATGCTCCTTTTATCTACCTTGTCAACAGATGAGTAGAACATATGGAACAAAAATAAATAATAGGGGGAAAAATGTTAAAATAAATTTAGTTTGAAAAAATACATTAAGGCACCAAATACGTATTTTGCCAATTAATTTTACTGTACATTTACTCCCACTACGCATCCTGGGCCCAAGTAGCTAACCATGACATGAGTCCCCTGTCTTATTGCACAGACTGAGAAATAGTATGGAAGTCTCTTTCCTGACTTTCATTGGCATCATTCTGAATGGAGGGGCATATGACGGTTTGTGTCTCCAGGTATTAGTGTCAGTGTAGAATCCACGTCTTATAATATCCAAAAAGTCTTGTTATCTAATAATTAAATGCTCCAAATTGGCTTCTAACAGTGTATAATCTTATTTCCTTTAACATTAGGGGAGCATTTAGTCAACCAAGATTGTTGTGGTCATTCTAGTTTGCTAGCTGCTGGAATGCAATATACCAGAAATGGAATGGCTTTTAAAAAAGAAATTTAATAAGTTGCTAGTTTATAGTTCTAAGGCCGAGAAAATGTCCCAATTAAAACAAATCTATAGAAATGTCCAATTTAAGGCATCCGGGGAACAATACCTTGGTTCATGAAGGCCAACGATGTTCAACGTTTCTCTCTCAGCTGGAAGGGCACATGGTGAACATGGCGGTGTCTTCTGGCTTTCACGTGGCTCTACCAAAAAAGGGACTCTCTCAAAATGTTTCCTCTTGTAAAGGATTCCAGCAAGGAACTCCACCTTCAGTGAGTGGAGACACACCTCCATGGAAATCAACTAATCAAAAGTTACCACCCACAATTAGGTGGGTCACATCTTCATGGAAACAATCAAAGTGCTCCCACCCAGCAATATTGAATGAGGATCAAAGGGCATGCCACCAGGTTAACAAACGAATTCAGCACAATGCCAGGGTACAAAGATCAGCATGCAAAATCCCTATTGATTCTATACAGAGTAATGATCAATCTAAAGAAGAAATCAAGAAAAAAATTCCATTTAAAATAGAAACTGAAAGAATCAATATCTAGGAATAAATTTAACCGAGGAGGTAAAGGACTTGTATGTAGAAAACTACAAAACACTGTATTCTAGTTTGCTAGCTGCCAGAATGCAACACACCAGAAACGGATTGGCTTTTAATAAAAGGGGATTTATTTTGTTAGTTCTTCAGAGGAAAGGCAGCTAACTTTCCACTGAGGTTCTTTCTTACATGGGAAGGCACAGGATGGTCTCTGCTGGTCTTCTCTCCAGGCCCCTGGGTTCCAACCACTTCCCCCGGGGTGATTTCTTTCTGCATCTCCAAAGGCCTGGGCTAAGCTGCGAGTGCTGAGATGAGGAATGCCGAGCTGCTTAGGCTGTGCTACGTTGTGCTCTTTCATTTAAGCACCAGCCAATTAAGTCAAACATCATTCATTGCAGCAGGCACGCCTCCTAGCCAACTGCAGATATAATTAGCAACAGATGAGGTTCATGTACCATTGGCTCATGTCCACAGCAACAGAACTAGGTGCCTTCACCTGGCCAAGTTGACAACTGAATCTAACTATCACACACTGCTAAAAGTAATCAAAGAAGATTGACATTCCTTGTTCATAGATTGGAAGACTAAATATTGCTAAGACATCAGTTCTGTTCAAAGCTATGCACAGATTCAATGCAAACCCAATCCAATTCCAACCACCTTTGCAGAAATGTAAAAGCAAAGCATCGAAGTTACATGAAAAGGTAAGTAGCCCCAAATAGCTAACGCCATCTTGCAACAGATAATTATCAAGAGATAATTTGATAGCTAGATTTTCCAAGTCTTCAAAGTAGGTTGTTGGGATTTTGATTAGTATTGCATTTAATCTGTAGATGAATTTGGGTAGAATTGACCTCATAATGACATTCAACCTTCCTATCCATGAACATGGAATGTCTTTCATTCTATTTAGGTAATTTTTAAATTTCTTTGAGCAATATTTTGTAATTTTCTATGTACAAGTCCTTGATATCCCTGGTTAGGCTTATTCCTTGATACCTGATTCTTTTGATTGCCATTTTGAATGGAACTTTTTTCCTTAATTATCTCCTCAGATAGGTCATTGCTTGCGTATAGAAACATTAATGATTTTTGTACATTAATCTTGTATCCTGTCACTTTGCTGAATTTATTAGCTCAAGAAGTTTTGCAGTAGATTTCTCAGGGTTCTCTAAGTATAGAATCATGTCATCCACAAATAATGAAAGTTTTACTTCTTTTCTGATTTGAATGCCTTTTCTTTCTTCTGTCTAATCGCTCCACCTAGGACTTCTAGTACAATGCTAAATAATAATGATGACAGTGGGCATCCTTGTCTCATTTCTAGTCTTAGGGAGAATGTTTTCAGTCTCCCACTGTTCAGTATGATAAAGGATATGGGCTTTTCATATATGCTCTTTAGGATATTGAAGAAGTTTCCTTTGATTCCTACCTTTTGAAGTGTTTTTATCAGAAAAGGATGCTGAATTTTGTCGAATGCTTCTTCAGCTTCAATTTATATGATCATGTGATTTTTCCTTCCGATTTGTTGACGTGTTGTATCACATGGATTGACTTTCTTATGTTGAACCACCTTCATTCCTGGTATAAACCCCACTTGGTCATGATGTATAATTATTTTAATGGGTCATTGGATCTGATTTCCAAGTATTTTGTTGAGAGTTTTGCATCTTTATTCATTAGGGAGATTGGTCTGTAGTTTTCCTTTCTTGTAGCATCTTTATTCAGTTTTGTTATGTGATATTAGCCTCATAAAATGAGTTACGTAGCGTTCCTTTTTCCTCAATTTTTGGAAGAGTTGGAGCAGAATTGGTGCTAGTTCCTTTTGGAATGTTCGATAAAATTCTCCTCTGAAGCTGTCTGGTCCTGGGCTTTTCTTTGTGGGAAGATTTTTGATGATGGATTGAATGTCATCTCTTGTAATTAGTTTCTTGAGATCGTCTATTTCTTCTCAGGTTGGTACAGGTAATTCGTGTGTTTCTAGGAATTTTTCTATTTCTGGTAACTTGTCTAGTTTGTTGGCATATATTTGTTCATAGTATATTCTTTTGATTTTTACAATTTCTCCAGGATCCGTGGTCATGACCCCTTCTCATATCTGATTTTGTTTACTCTCTCTTTTTTTTCTATTAGTCTCACTAAAGGTTCATCAATTTTATTGATTTTCTCAATGAAACAACTTTTGGTTTTGTTGATTTTTTTTGTCTTCCAGTTTGTTTATTTATGCTTTTATCTGTTATTTCTCTTCTGGGGTTAGTTTGCTGTTCTTTCTCTAAATTCTCCAGGTGAGCAGTAAAGTCCTCGATTTTTGCTCATTCTTGTTTTTCTTTCTTTCTTTTTTTTAACATCAGCAGGCACTGGGAATCAAACCCGGGTCTCCGGCATGGCAGGTGAGAACTCTGCCACTGAGCCACCATTGTCTGCCCTCATTCTTGTTTTTTTAATATAGGCATTTAGGGCAATAAATTTCCCTCTCAGTACTGTCTTTGTCACATCCTATAAGATCTGATATGTTGTATTCTTATTATCGTTCATCTCCAGACATTTACCAGTTTCTCTAGCAATTTCTTCTTTAAGCCACTGATTATTTAAGAGTATCTTGTTTAATCTCCACATATTTGTGGACGCTCTGGTTCTTTGGTGATTATTAAGTTCCAGCTTCATTCCATTTTGGTCACAGAACATACTTTGGATACTTTCAATCTTATTAAATTTATAAAGACTCTTTTTGTCCCTGCATATGCTCTATCCTGGAGAACATTCCATGTGCACTAGAGAAGAATATATATCCTGGTGTTTTGAGGTGAAGTGATTTATACATGTCTATTAGTTCCAATTCATTTATCACATTGTTTAGGTTCCCTATTTCCTTGTTGATCCTCTGTCTGTTTGTTCTATCTGTAGAGGAGAGTGGTGTATTTATGTCTTTCACTATTTTTGCTAAAATATCTATAGCTCCCTTCAGTTTTGCCAATGTTTGCCTCATGTACTTTGGAGCTTCTTGATTGGGAGTATAAACATTTATGATTGTCATTTCCTCTTGGTGAATTGTCCTTTTAATTAAGGTGTACTGTCCTTTTTTGTCTCATGACATCTTTACATTTAAAATCGATTTTAGCTGATATTAGTACAGCTACTCCTGCTTTCTTTTGGTTACAGCTTGCATAGAACATCTTTTCCCAGCTTTTCAGTTTCAATCTATTTATGCCCTTGGGTCTAAGATGCATCTCTTGTAAACAGCATATAGATGGATTATGCTTTTTAATCCATTCTGCAACTATGTCCTTTAATTGGTGAATTTGGTCCATTAATGTTCAAGTTATTACTGTAAAAGCAGTTCTTGAATCTACCATCTTGTCCTTCAGTTTTTATTTGTCAGATCTATATATCCTTTCCCCCCTCTCTTTTTATCCTTTAAATTACTATTATTGTTACTCTTCAGTTTTATGCCCTCCTCCAGACCGCCCACTCCTGTCATTGCTTTTTTCAGCTGACAGGACTCTCTTTAGTACTTCTTGTAGGGCAGGTCTCTTGTTCACAGTCTTCATCTTTGAAAACTTTAATCTGTCATTCAGTTTTGAAGGACAACCTGGATGGATAAAGAATTCTTGATCTTTTTCATTCAAGATCTGAAATAATCATACCACTGCCTTCTTGCCTCCATAGTGCCTGTAGAGTAGTCTAAACTCAGTCTTGTGTGTTTTCCCTTGTATGTAGTAGGTTGCTTTGCTTGTGCTGCTTTCAGAATTTTCTGTTTCTCTTCAGCATTTGAAGGTTTGATTGGTATGTCTCTTGGAATAGGTCTATTTGGGTTTATTCTATTTGGAGTTTATTGGCCCTCTTTGATGTGTATATCTATGTCTTTTATAAGGGTTAGCGATTTTTCCCTGATTATGTCTTCAACTAACTTTCACAGCACTTCGTTCTTCTCTTTTCCTTCTAGGACACCAAATTCTTATACTTGCATGCCTCCATCATTTCCCTAAGGCCCAGCTGGATTTTTCCATCTTGGTATTTGTTCTTTTGTGAATCTTGTTCAATTGTTCTGTCTTCTGGCTCACTTATTCTTCCTTCTGCTTCTTTGAATCTGCTATCATGCATTTCTAGTATATTTCTAATTTGGTCTAGTGTATTGTTCATCTTTGTGAGACCTGCCATTTTTCTAATTAATCTTCTGAATTCTTATTTATGCTCTTCTTGTGTCTTTCTGATATTCTTTACTTCTTCAAAAATATTATTGAGTAGTTGTTCTGTATTCTGTGTCCCCTCTGGAATTTTGATTTGATTGTTTAATGTGACCATTTCTATTTGGATCTTCATGTGCTTTGTGATTTTCTGTTGTGTTCACAGCATTTGATTATCTTAGTAATGTTATTTTGCAAGTTGGTTTCCTTCACTCATTTAAAGTTTTGTATGTGCTTGATTTCACATGAAAGGTTTACTTTTGCACTTGGTTTATCAGTAATTCCCTGCCAAACCAAGACCCAGATCTCATGTAGGGGTACAGTTCTACCCACGATCTATTAAACGCTAGGAAGGGGTGCAAATGGATTTTAGTGGCAGAATGTCCACCCCCCCCTCGTGGAAGGCCAGACTCGATTTCCAGCCCATGCACCCCAAGAAAACCCTAAATAAATAAAAATAAAATAAAATAAAATAAATTAAAAATATTATACAAATATGAAAGAAAGCATAGACACACCTCAACAGTACTAGGCCCCAAACTCAGGATTTATTGGGAATGAACTCAGATTGGTGCCCACATAAGGGAGAGAAAATAATTTAAAAAAAAATAGCATATATTTCTTTTTCTGAATTGACGCAAATGTTCTAAGAAATGATGAATATGCAACTAAGTGATGATATTGTGAATTACTGATTATATATGTTAATGTTTTATTTAGTTTGTTAAATTTTTAAATTAATAAATAAATTTTAAAAAACAAGACAAAAAATAGCATAAAATAAAAATAAATAAGAAATAACATTAAAAATCAACAGAAGTTAAATATATAAATATAAAAATGAAAATATTCTAATAGAAAAATATATTTAGAACAAAATATATTTAAAAAATAGAAAGGAAAAAACCTCATCTAGAAATAAAAATAAAATAAAACAAAATAAAAAACCTCATGTAGGCAGATGAATTTCCAGCCTGCACTTACTGCTTCCCATCAGCAGGTGGCGCGCCTGAGGCTCCTTCTCCCACTGGCCCGCCCTCCCTAAGTGCAAGGGAAGCTGGCCTGCGGGGCTGGGTGGGGCTACTCCAGCCAGAAGCTGCGCTGATCCTGGCGCCAGACAGGGAGTGGACAGCAGCGCCCCGGGGAAGTTGCCGCCCAGCTGGGCGACTGCTCCCTGCACCCGGAGGCCCGGCCCTTCACCCACGGACGGTGGGGCCCGCCTCCGGGTTCCCCCTGGGTGCTGTTGGCCGTGGAGCTGCCCAGAGAGGTTTCCCCAGCCAGAAGCTGGGGCAGTCTGCAGCGGAGGGAAGGCCAGTTCCCTCCAGTTCCCTCCCATCAGCACCTCCCCGTGCACCCCCATCAGCTCCCTTGGCAGGGATCACTGCAGATCCGACCCTCCCTGCAATGCCTGCCTCATCCCCCCACCTCCTGCACCAGAATCACCTAAGACCCCCACAATCACTCATTGCCTGCCCTGCCCCCGGGTCCTAGTCATTCTCTCCCCATCTCCTATCTTGTCCCACAAAACAGGGTGAACTTAACCCACCCCACTCCACCATTTTCCTGGAAGTTTATTGTCAATTGACTTTGACAAGAGTGCCAGCCCACTTCATTGAAAGAACAGTCACTTCAACAAATGTGGCTGGGAAAACTGGATGTCCACATGCAAAAGAGTGAGGGTGGACCTCTACCTTGCACAATATACAAAAATCAATTCAAAATGTGACAAAGACATAAATACAAGTACCAGAAATATAAAACTCCTCGAAGAAGACATAGGGAAGCATCTTCAGAACTTTGTGGTAGACAATAGTTTCTTAGATTTTACACCTACAGCACCAGCAACAAAAGAAAAAAAAATAGATAAATGGGACCTTATCAAAGTTTTAAAACTTTTGTGCATCAAAGGACTTTATCATGAAAGTGAAAAGACAACCCACTCAATGGGAGAGATATTTGGGAACCACATATTCGATAAGAGTTCACAATCCAAACTTTGTAAAGAAATCCTATAACTCAACATAAAGACCAAATACCCAATTTTAAAAATGGGCAAAAGACAAATAGACATTTCTCTAAAGAAAATATTAAAATGGCCAAAGAGTATAAGAAAAATGCTCAGCATCATTAGCTAGTAGGGAAATGCAAATCAAAACCACTAGATACCATTTCACACCCACTACAGTGGTTATTATTTTAAAAAAAAGAAAAATAATACACGTTGAAGAGGATGTAGAGAAACAGGATCACTTGTGCATTGCTGGTGGGAAGGTAAAATGGTGCAGACTGTGGAAAACTGTTTGGCAGTTCCTCAGAATTAAGTCCATAATTATCTTATGACCTAGGAATCCCACTTCTAGGTATATACGTAAAAGAATTGAAAGCAGGTACTTGAACAGATGTTCATAGAGGTATTATTTACCATTGCCAAAAGATGAAAGCAACCCAAGTGTCCATCAACAGATAAATGGATAAACAAATGTGGTATATCCATTCAGTGGACTATTATGTAGCCATGAAAAGGAATGAAATTCTGGTACATGTGATAACATGGATGGACCTTGAAGACATGTTGAATGAAATGCACCAGACAGAAAAGGACAAATATTTTACCATCTCACCTACATGAAATCGTTAGAATAAGGAAATTCATAGTCAGGGGCTAGGGAGTGGGTAGGGAATGGGAGTTAATGCTTAATTAATACATAATTTCTGTTTGGGAGTGATGGAAAAGTTTTGGTAATGAATGATTGTGATGATAGCACAACATTTTTAAAAACTTTTTAAATTATATAATATAATATACATGTATATACAAAGCTAAGAAAGAAAAAAGCAATAATTTTCAAAACATACTTCAACAAGTAGTTACAGAACAGATCCCAGAGTTTGTCATGGGCTGTCATTCCACCACCTCAGATTTTTCCTTCTAGCTGCTCTAAAACACTGGAGGTTAGAAGGAATATTAATATAGTGATTCAGCAGCCATACTCATTTGTTAAATCCCATTTTCTCTGTTATACCTCCTCCTTCTCCTTTAATCCTTCTCCCATTCTTTTGGGATCTTTGGGGAATGCCTGTTCTGACTTTTTCATTTTGAGAAGAGGTGTCCACACTGAATGATAAGGGGATGTAATTGATAAACCTGGAGAGGCTGGTCCTTCTCCAGGATTTATCCGACCTAGGAACCTCCTGGGAATTATACATTCCTGGAAGACAAACCTAGTATATAAAAACTTTTGTAGAGTTTCTTAAGAGTCAACAGGAGTGATAGTGATTGGGTTTTGGCAAACCGTGGAAATTGGCACTTATCTAACTGAAGCTTGTATAACAGTAGCCTCCGGAATAGCCTCTTGACTCCATCTGATCTCTCTTGGCCACTGATGCCTTATTTTATTACACATCTTTTCCCCCTTTTGATCTGTAAGGCATTATCGATCCCACAGTGCCAGAGCCAGACTCATCCCCAGAATCATGCCCCACAGTCAGGAAGATACCCTGAATGGCTTGTAACATGCAGGGGGAAGGACTACAACTTTCCTTGCAGAGTTGGGCTTAGAGAGAGAGAGGCCACATTTGAGCAACAGCCTTCCTGGAAGCAACTCTTATGCTTCGCTATGAGAGTAGTCTTAGCTTCTCCCCTACAGAAATAAGTTTCATAAGAGCAAGCCTCATAATCCAGAGCTTGGCCTATTTTCTTGGGAGTCCCCAGTGGTCGGGAGGGTAACTGGGGTTTCCCAGATGCGAGCGCTTACTAATTCCATATATATATATATATGGAGTTGCTTCCAGGAAGGCTCTTTGTTACTCAAATATATATACATCCCCAAGTTTTGGTATGTATGAGGACCAACTAATGACATACCCTAAATTTTTACATTGTGTGGTTTCTATTCAGTGTACATCCTTACATGTTGTTGTAAGGATAAGAGGCACCTGAAGCTTTTCGCACCTTGGGTACACTGATAGGGCTTCTCTTCCCTGTGTGTTCTCATACTTTTTTTTAAAGTTGTGGGCCAACTGAAAGCGTTCTCACACTTCCCACATCTAGACTGCTTCTCTGCAGTGTGTATTTTAGCATGATCTCAAAGGGAGGTGCACCAGTGGAAGACTTTCCCACAATATTGACATCCATAGGGCTTCTCTCCAGTGTGAGTACTTCCATGACTTCAACACGAAATGGGACTACTGAAGGATTTGCCACATCATTTACATCGATTGACCTTCTCTCCAGTGTGCATTCTCAAGTGTCCTTTAAAGTATGGTATCCAACAAAAGGCGCTCGCTCCCACGATGCAGACATTCATAGCCATTCTCCTTTCGTGTCTTTGACCTGCCCTGGGAAAACTAAGGGAAAACATTGCCACATTATCGACATTCAAAGGTTTCTCTCCGCTGTACATTCTCATATGTCCTTGAAAAGATGTGAGAAGTAAAGGGTTTCCCACAATACTGACATTCACAGGATTTTATTCCAGTGTGAGTTCTCTCATGACTTTGCAGGGAAGTCGAGCAAATGAAGGCTTTCCCACATTGCCTACATTAATATGGCTTCTCTCCAATGTGAATCTTTCATGTCGTTGAAAAAAAGTGGAACAGCAGAAGGATTTACCACACTGTTGACATTTATAGAGTTTCTCCCCAGAGTGTGTTACCATGTGTTTTCTAAAGGATGTGGGATAAATGAACCTTTTCCCCCACATTCCTTACATTTATATGGCTTCTCTCCACCATGAATTCTCACACACATTCTCAGGTTAGAGGCACAACTTCAGGTCTGCCCGCATTCCTGACATTCACCAATGGCTGGTGCCCGTGATGAGATCTGATATGCTGCTAAAGGAGGAATGATGCATGAGGACTTTCCCACACTCCCTGTACTCAGATGTTTTATACCAGGAGGATGTGACCAGAAGATTGGAAATCTCAAGTTTTCTCCACATCGAACACTTTCCTTATTTTCATAGACTATCTCCCCCATATAATTTCTTGTGAAAACAGTAAGAACTTATTAATGGTTTATTCGTGATTTAACATTAATTATTAAAAGCACATCATTACCATTTCCGTGAAATTGGCTTCCTGCCCCGTATGAATTGATTAACAGTGTAACAAACATTTCTGAATACTCTGGAAAAGGGAACCATCCTAGGCATTATTCAGCATTTCTCATATATATTGTATTCAACTGAATTGGTTTCAAACATTGAATACGTATTTCACATTTAAGAAAATACTTTTGATGGAAATTCTCTGAAAATAAACAAATTTGGCACTGGGCATATATATTTTGTGCTTGTTTTAATATCATGATGTACTAAGAGTCTCTTTCTCTTGTGAGTTTAACTCATTACGTATGTCGCCACTGGTTTTTGTGCTATTTCCAATGGTAAATGTCTGCCAAATATTTTCCTAAAAGAAATTCTCTATAATCATTTCTTGTTAATTTTGCTATTACCTGTTCCTTGTGCATTTTTTGTCCAAAAATACCCTCGTGCAAAACTGACCCATTGGCTTAAAATTGGGTTTCATCATGTGAAAACAGGTGAACAGATATTCTGAAGAGCACCGAGGCAAGAAATATGTTGGGGCATTTAGCTGTTTCAGAATATCATGAGAAACTGGCAAAAGGGATCAAGTGGTGGTCAATTTAACAAATGGCAAAATTATCCCAATGTTTACCAAAGAAAAAATACTTTTGTTTTACTCGAAAATGATCCATGAAGACTCTACTTACACTCATGACACTAAAAGAGTTTCAGATTTTCGTTGTCATGGAAACATTATTGATTTCTATCCTGGCTTACGTACTTATGTACTGATGTGTTCTCTTTCCACATTCCAATCTTGGGACAGTATCGATAACCAAGCGATAGTCAGTCTCTAAATGACTAAGTGAAGGAATGATATCATCCTTACCTATTGAGGAGATGTTCCTGGAGATTCCCAGCATCACAGCTCTGTAGCGCTTCCTCTGAGTAGGATCCAGCAAAGTCCCCTCCTCTGGGGTGAAGTTCACAGCCACATCTTCAAAGGTCACTGAGTCCTAAAACATCACAATATGTGGAGGAAGATGGGGGAGAGTGACCACACTGGGATCCCATCCTCAATTTGTAGAAAGTTCCGTAAGATTCTCTAGACTCCCAGCACGAACTCTTATGAAGTCGTCGTCAGGTGTGTTACACGCTGTCCACACTCAACGCTTCATACATTTAACAGTATCGTGGAGACAATGAACTTATCTCTACATTTTCCTGAGATCACCTTGAATTTTAATGCCAATGGCAGAATCCAGAGCACCTTGGAGAAATGAGAGAAATGCCATATAAATAATACAAACATTTCCATTTAAAATCCATCAATATCTGCTCCTTTTATCTACGGTATGGACACATGAGTAAAACATATGGATTAAAAATAAATAAATAATAGCAGGAACAAATGTTAAAATAAATTTAGTAGATCGAAATGCTAGTGATCAATGAAAGGGAGGGGTAAAGGGTATAGGAAAAAATAGGGGAAACAAAGTCTAAAATATATTGGGTAGATGGAAATACTAGGAGTCAGTGAGAAGGAGGGTAAGGGGTATTCTATGTATGAGCTTTTTCTTTTTATTTCTTTTTCTAAATTGATGCAAATGCTCTAAGAAATGATCATGGTGATGAATACTCAACCATGTGATGAGATTGTCAATTATTGATTATATACCGAAAATACAATGATCATATGGTAAGAATGTTTGTGTTTGTATGTGGTTATGTTTAAAAAAAATTTTTAAAAATCCATCAGTACTTTTAGGAAATATTAGTTCGTTTTCTTCCTTATTACCCACTACTACATGTAGCATCAAAAGACTGGAATCTTTTTGTACCCATGAGTATGAGAAGCCAAAAGCCCTGGAGAAACCAACTTGCAATAATGTCCACCTGGTTACTTTGAGTTGAAATACCCCAGGCCATCAGAAGTAGACAGGTCCAGATGGCAAAATGAATATATTATTTAGGAGAACTATTACTTTTAACTTTTTTTTTAAAAAGAGTCAGTTTATATTCTCTCCCATTTCATGGAGATAGGAAGTTGTTTGGAATGTAGAACTCTGGAGGAAAAAGACATGACAAATGAGATCTGCAGAAAATCTCTACATTTATCTGCCATGGTGCTGCGGATTCCCATTAATTTAGACAAACACAGACACATGCACCCTAATACCCAATGAGCTAAGACTCAAAGAGTATTTTCCATGGAGTCACAATAGAATGTTCTGGGTCTTGCTGGCCTGTAGGAATATGTTAAGAGTTTCAATTTCCAAGTGACCTACCTAATTGAGGTTCAAAAAAAAAATTTTCAGTACATTTGCCCATGATTATAAACTATATTAGAGGCGAACTATTCCTTGACTACAAAAGAACATACACTCCCCTTTCTCCAGTTCTAGCAAAGTACCAGTTTTCCTCTCTCTAGTCTCTCTCTTCCAGAAGGAACTGACTCCCCACAAGCCACTCTTTTTTTTCTTTAAATTTATTTTGTATTATCAAACCAAAATGACATAAAACATGAACATTCTTAACACACAAATATTCTGTGTACAGCATATAATCAGTGGCTCACAGTATCATTATGTATTGTATATTCATCACCATGATCATTTTTAGAACATTTGCATCACTCCAGAAAAAGAAATAAGAAGAAAAAAGAAAAAAACTCACACATACCATACCTCTTACCCCTCCCTCTCATTGACCACTAGTATTTCCATCTACTTAATAGATTTTAACCTTTGTTCCCCTATTTTTTTCTATACCCCTTACCACTCCCTTTCATTGTTTACTAGTATTTCAATATACTCAATTTATTTTAACATTTGTTCCCCCTATTATTTATTTATTTTTAACCCATATTTTTTACTCATCTATCAATATCATAGATAAAAGGAGCATCAGACACAAGGTTTTCACAATCACAGTCACATTGTGAAAGCTATATCATTATACAATCATTTTCAAGAAACGTGGCTACTGGAACACAGCTCTACAGTTTTTGGCACTTCCCTCTCGCCTCTCCAATACACCCCAAACTAAAAAGGGGATATCTGTAAAATGTGTCAGAATAACCTCCAGGATAACCTCTTGACTCTGTTTGGAATTTCTCAGCCACTGACACTTTCTTTTGTCTCATTTCTCTCTTCCCCCTTTTGGTGGAGAAGGTTTTCTCAATCCCTCGATGCTGAGTCCCAGTTCATTCTAGGGTTTCTGTCCCACGTTGCGAGGGAGGTTTACACCCCTGGAAGTTATGCCCCACGTAGAGAGGGGGAGGCCCACAGCCACTCTTGAAGCTGTATTTCCATCATCTCTCATTTCTGTGCCCTGTGTAGACAAAGGAGCATGACAGCCCAACCCCTGGGCATAGGAAACAGTGAGCTACAGGATTCCCCAATTCCCTTGTCTCTGAAAAATATCACCAACCTTTGATGCATGGGACACAGAAAAATTTGCACCCAATAAATCTGATGCTAGAGTTTACCTAATTGGTAAAGCAGCAGCACATAAAGAATCTCCCACTTGTTGATGCAAGTCATCAAATTGTTGTACCAGCCTTAAGTATTCCTACAGAGTATCTACAGTGCTTTCTCTCTTTTTTTGGCATGGGCAGGCTCCGGGAATTCAACCCAGGTGTCCAGCATGGCAGGTGAGAATTCTGCCACTGAGCCACCATTGCACCACCCTTACAGTGCTTTATCATAAGTTCTACTACCTGGTCTTCAGAAAAAGAGTTAATCTAGCCAGCCTCTGACTGGTTATCCTCAGGATATGCATTTTGCAAGCTTGGCCCTTCACTGTGACTAGGAAGTGGGATTTAGGATGGAATCCAACTGACCAAGTAAGAGTGACTCATTGTGCTTTAAACTGTTTATGCAAATGATATTTATGCTTATGGGAGAGTATAATTGCTGTTCATGTTGGGCAGAAGGTGCCTACGTGACCAGCCCTCAGTAAAAAAACCTCCACACTGGGACTCTCAGTCCTGCTTATCTATAATTGCTTTGAATGTTAATGGATTAAAGCCCAAATTAAAAGACACAAATTAGAAGAAAGGATTAAAATCATGATCCAACTATATATTGTTTGTAAAAGACCTACCTTAGATCAGAGACACAAATAAGTTCAAAGTGAAAAGATGGAAAAAAAATATTCTATGCAAATAGTAACAAAAAAGGGCTTGGGTGACTACTAATATCACACACAGTAGATTTCAGTTCCAAACTATTTCAAGTAGATTTCAGTTCAAAACTATTTCAGTTCAAAACTACCTCAAATTCATGAAGTAAGTATTGAAAAAAACAGAAGGAGAAAAGAATGCTACGATAAAGTTGATGAATTCAATACAACAATTTCAATATTGGATATAAATCTAGATGGATCAAAAGCAAACTTTTGAATTTGAATAATATTATAAACAAACAAGACCTCACAGACATACAGACATACAGACCACTCCATATGACAGCAGAATACACATTCTTCTCAAGTGCATGTGGGTCACTGCCAAGGATAGAACATACATTAATCCACAAAAACAAGTCTCAATAAATTTTAAAACAATGAAGTCACAAAAAACATCTTCTCCAACCACTGTGAAATGAAGCTAGAAATCAATAACAGAAGGAAAACAAAAAAACTGACAAATAGGTAGCAATTAAACAAAACACTCTTCATCAACAGGTCAAAATGAAAACACTAAGGAAATTAGGAAATAACTTGAGATAAATGAAAACTTAAAAACAACATGCCAAAATTTAAGTGATGCAGCAAAGGCAGTGGTCTAAAGTAAATACACAGCCATGAGTGCCTATATTGAAAAAGAACAAAGATCCCAAATCAGTAACCTAAATCACAACTGAAGACACCAGAGAAAGAATAGCAAAGTAAACCTAAAATTTATGGAAGAAAAGAAATGATAATTAGTAGCACACAGATAAATAAAATAGAAAACCAAAAATCAATAGAGAATCAATGAAGCCAAAAGTCGGTTTCCTTTGAAAATTTCAGTATCATTGACAAACCTTTAGCAGACTTACAGAAAAGAAAAACAAGAGCAAAAGCAAATATCTAAAATCTAAAATGATATGGGGGATACTACTATAGATCTTGAATAAATGAAAAAGGATTGTAAGAGAATATTTTAAACATCTGTACATCAACAAATTAGACTCAGGAAGAGACTGAGGAGATCAAGAGACCTATAACAAAGAAATTGAATCAGTCACCGAAAACCTCCCAACAAAGGAAATCCAGGACCAGGCAACTTCACTGGTGCATTTCTCCAAATATTCAAAGAATTAAAGCCAATTTCTCAAACACTTCCAAAGTATTGAAGGAAGGAGCTCTTCCTAAATTGCTCTATGAGGCCAAATTACCCCAATACCAAGGCAGGATAAAGACATTGATACAGGCTAGAATAGGTCAGTCTAGGGCAGAGGCATTTGGTGGCCCTACAAGGAAGCCAAAGGGTTAAATCAAATGCTAAGCTGCCAGGTGCACAGGTGGTTCAGTGGTAGAATGCTCGCCTTCCACGCAGAGGACCCGAGTTCAATTCCTGGACCATACACCCAAGGAAAAAATGATCAGCTGCAGCCTGCTAGTAAGACAAGCTCTATAAGAAACTGCACTAGGTGTGAGGATTATTTTACCCTAGTTCTCAAAAAAAAAAAAAAAAGCAGAGGAAAACAAAAAGAAGACACGAAGGGTCTCATCATGAGGGGACTGGAAATTTCCACTGTTCAGTGGGTGACCTTCTAGCTTTAAGCTCACCACGTAGAGACAAGCCACAACTAGAAAGCAAACCCTAGTCTCTCAACTGAGCACACCCATGGTGAACTTTTCCACCATATACTTTCCTCTCATTTGACTGCTTGCTCCTATCTGCTTTGCTCATCTTTGAATCCTTTCAAGAGACGAGTTAACCAGACCTGGACCAGAGTTGGCCTCAGTATCAACCAGTGTTGGCCAAGCTTGGGTCACGGATTTTGGTGAGCCAGCCAGGAGGAGCATTCTCTGACCTCAGCCTCAAGTAAGAAGTCTAGGGGTATGCCTCTTGATATCGACGGCTGCCGCACTGCTTGACCGTGCCTCTTGATCATTTTTCTCCTTGGACTTATACCCCTCTTAATCCTTGTTTTTCTTATCCGTGTCTGCTACCTGCCCAAACTTGGATCACCTCCAAACCGCAAGTATCTTCTTTCATACCTTCCCTGACTCTGGCACATGGAAAGGGTAAGAAAGGTCTTCTTTCTTGCTGGCTACTTTCCTCCTCTCTCCAGCAAGATGGGAGGTTTCCACGTATTGTTAGAAATTTCTGCCCTTTACATCTACTGCTCCTAGTGGACCTGCTTTCCTGGTATTTTCTACTTCTCTTTCTCCAGCTGCAACCTCGTTTCTGGGTCTGTAGAAAGCTGAACCTTTAAGACTACATGTGCAGTTATTCTCTTTAGCCTATAGGAGATTCCTGCACTCCCTTGGAGGACATCCGCCCCTGGCCGTGTCCCTTTCCCACATGCCCGAGGATGTGCCGAGGGATATTCTGTCCCACCTTCTTGCATGTGTGTGGCTGAGACGCCGATCTCGTAGGCAGCCCTTTGACCTATTTACATCCAAGGATCTCCTTCCAGTTCTCCTTCTTCAACTAGGGCCTGACATTTAAGAAGCTTTCCCAGGCTCACAAAGTGCCTTCTCTTCTAGGGTACTTTTTCTCTGGTAGTTTTTTGGGCAAGCTTATGGTAGAGGCTTTCCAAAAGACTCCCTGTTCCTTGGGTTGGACAAGAGCCAAGGGCGCAGTGCAGGGTGGACCTACAGTGCTGTATGTTTCCCAAAGGACTGCAGTGAACCATCCCCTTGACCACCAGGCCCCTTATGTCCCGTAACCCTTGTGTCTTTCCTAGAGATTGAAAACCTCAGAAGATGGCCAAATCCCTTAGCCCTTTTGACCAACGAGTCCCAGTTAGACTGCAAACCCAATTCTACCTTAACCAGAATCGGGAGTTTCTTAAGAACCTCTGACTCCTATGTCCATCTCTATTTGCAGTCCTGGGAGACTCATGCTCTCGACATTTCATTCTTCTCATCCTCGAGCCTCTTCCCTCAAGTCCCTCCAGTAATTTGCCCTCAAACTGTTGGGTTTGCTACAAAGTCAGTGGGGCTGGCACGTCTTGTGCCACAACTCTTCTCAATCCTGCCATGTTCAGCTCTTATTTTCCTCTAGAGGATTTTCACCCCTGGCCCCACCCCATCCTTGTTTCACAGCGTTCCTCAGAAGATATTTTAAAGGGCATCATCACACATCTACTCCTCTGTGACTGGCCCCCAGGCCACTCACGGGAGAGACCCCTCGCCACTCTCCTCACCCTGCAGACTCTTCTCTCAAGGAAACGGGACCATACTTTGCAGGTGGAGGGCCGGGGCCCCCCCTCACTAGTGACCTTGTGTTTATGGTGGTTGGTGGATCGGATTATATGTGAGGCTTTTCTGAAAACTCCTTTCCCAGGTGGATGGAAGAAGACCATTCTGGGAGAGTAATATAATAATCCTTTAAGCATTGCCTCATGCTGCCCGGTCTAAGGAGGAGGTTAAGGCAATTGCTTCACCATCTCCATCCTTCCCTCCTCTTGGTTGTCTCTAACTCCTGCACACAACAGCTGTTTCTCCGACTCCTTCACTGTCCCTGCCCCTGGGGTGGTGGACAAGAACTGAAAGTCTGGCCGGTACTTTAGGTCCTGCTGCTGCATGCTATAAGGGTCTTCTACCTAATATCCAAACCCTGATGGAAACGAAAGCCTGCACACCTTCCATCCTGCTTCTACTCCAACTTCTCTAAGTCACTTAGCTTATTCTTGAACTTCAGCCTGAAAATTGAGTTGTTGTTGGTTTTTTTTTTTTGGTGGGGGGTACATGGTCCCGGAATCGAACCCGGGTCTCCTGCCTGGAAGGCAAGCGAGCATTCCACCACTGAATGCTAGATACCTCTTAAAAACATTTCTCCCCCATGGACGGGTAACCCAGGTAAGTAAAAGAGAAGGCCCCTGTCTTGAGTTCTGGGGTCTCTGGCGAATCCTTTCCACTCTTGTCAGTTCTGCCTCCCCGCGGGATCCCTCCTGCATTCGTTCACCACACAGGAACTGAAGAGGCCACTCCAGCAACTTCAGAGTGAGTCCAGACCTCACTATCTCCTTCTCCATTACCTTCAAAAGTTCTGTAGCTCTTCTGCCTTTTTCCTCTTCTCGTTTCCAACTGTTCATTAGTACACTCCAGTTGTTGGGCTTTGTGCCAAGTGTGCATCACTGAGTAGAAATGTCACACTAGTATATCCACCCCGGGTCTTGCCCCAGATATTTCAGAAGAAATTCCTTTGCCTCAGGGATGGAAGGAGATTGGGGTTGGGCTTAGAGCTGCAAGGGTGAAGAGTCCAGACCACCTGCCCTCCGAGTCCGGCTCCGGAGTGAAAGGAGACCCCGACCTCCTGTCTTCTGCTGAGTCTCAGGTTCCTCTCCCTTTAGGGATGCCTGGCCTTTCACCCCCAGGGACGCCTAGGGGCGAACAGGATTCTGACAGGACCACTCTCGGCCTCCGGACACTCGATGCTGAAACTCAGTGAGTGAGTATCCCGAGTCTCTCTCCTTCAAGAACATGGACAACACGTCCAGCACGTGGGTAGACGCTGCTCTAGGATGCCTCTTGACGAAACTGGATGACCTACAAACATCTGCTCTCAAAAAGAAAAGGCTGTTCCTTTCCTTCTTGGCCTTTTCTACAATAACAGCTCTTAGTCTATGAGTCAGAGAGTCAATGTGGATATTCTTCCAGTCTATTACAATTATGCTTTATGGAAATGGAGAACTGCATAGCAAAATAGTAAATCAGAAGCAATACTGGATTCCTGGAGGGATGGTAGAGGTTAGTGCCAGTCTTAAGGACTTGAAAGATGCAGGGATGGTGATTGCCAGCATATAACCATTCCACTCTCCTATTTGGCTGGTGCAGAAAACAAATGGGTTATGGAGGATGACAGTGGATTATCACAAACTCAATCAGATGGTGACTGTAATTGCAGTTGCTCTTCCAGATGTGGTATCATTGCTTCAGCAAATCAACACATTCCTTGGTACCTGGTATGTTGCTAGTGATCTAGCAAATTTCTCTCAATAGCTGCTAGTAGAGACCACCAGAAACAGTTTCCTTTCAGCTTGCAAGGTCAGTAATATACTTTCACTGTCCTACCTCAGGGGTATATCAACTCTCCAACCATAAGTGACAATCTTCTCTCCACAGAATTTGATAATTTCTCCCTCCCACAAGACATCACCCTCATTATTCTGGTGATATCATATTGACTTGCTCTACTTAGCAAGAAGTAACTACTCTAGACTAATTGGTAAGGGATTTACATGCCAGAGGATGGGAGATAAATCCAAAAGAAATACAGGGTCCTTCCACCTCACAAGTTTTCTAGGTATCCAGTAGTGTAGGGCATGTTGAGATATTCCTTCTAAGGTGAAGGATAAGTTGTTGCATCTGACCCCTCCTGCAACAAAAAAAGAAGTGCAATGCCTAGTTGGCCTCTTTGGATTTGGGTGACAACATATTCCTAAATTAAGGTGTGTTGTTCTAGTCCATCGACAGAGTGACCTGAAAGGCAGCTATTTTTGTGTGGGAACCTGAACAAGAGGAGCCTCTGGGACAGCTCCAGACAGCTCTACAAGCTGCTCTACCACTTGGACAATATGATCTGGCAGATCCAATGGTTCTGTAAGTGTTAGTGGCAAACAAAGATGTCATCGAGAGCCTTTGACAGGCTTCTATAACAGAATTACAATGTAGACACTTAGAATTGTAGACAAAGCCATAGTATGCACTGCAGATGATGTCTCTCCTTTGGATAAATAGCTGTTGGCCTGCTAATGGACCTTAGCAGAGACTGAACACTTAACCATGTGGTGCCAAGTTACCATGAGACCTGAGTTGCCCATCATGGACTGGGTATTGTCTGACCCACCAGACCATAAGGTTGGGCATGCCCAGGAGCACTACTTCATAAAATGGAAATGGTAGTGCCAGAACAGGTCCTGGATGCACAGTAAGTTACATGAGGAAGTGGACTAAAGGCCCTTCATCTCCTCTTCTCTCACATACATCTCTTTCCCAGCCCAGAGCTATATCTTCTTGGGGAGTTCCTGAGGAAGAGAAATTAGCTGAGGAAGAGAAAACTCAGACCTGATTTACAGATAATTCTGCACGGTATGCAGGTACCGACTGAGAGTGGACAGAACTTTGAGCGGTACACTTGGTTGTTTATTTTGCTTGGAAGGAGAATTGGCCAGAGGGGCTTTTGTATACTGACTCATGGGCTATTGCTAAGGCTTTCACTGCATGGTCAGGGTCTTGGAAGGAACATGATTGGAAGATTGATGACAAAGAGGTCTTGGGAAGAAGTGTGTGGATCACCTTTCTGAGTGGACATGGAACATGAAAATACTTGTGTCCCATCTGAATGCTCACCACAGATGACTTCAGCAGAGGAAGGTTTTAATAATGAAACATATAAGATAACCCATTCTGTGGCTACCAGCCAACCTCTTTCCCCAGCCATTTCCAACATTGCCTAATGGGCCCATGAACAAAGTGGTCATGGTGGTAGGGACGATAGTTATTCATGAGCTCTGCAACATTGACTTCCACTCACCAAGGCTGACCTGGCTACAGTTACTTCTGAGTGCCCAATCTGCCTGCAGAGGAGACCCAAACTCAGCCCCCAATATAGCACCATTCTCTGAGGTGATCAGCTGGCTATATGGGGGCAGGTTGATTACATTGGACTATGTCCAACATAGAAGGGCAATGATTTGTTCTAACTGGAATAGATGTATCCTCTGGATATGGGTTTGCTTTCCCTGAATGCAGTTCTTCTGCCAAAATTATCATTTGTGGACTTAAGAAATGCTTTAACTGCCAGCATGATATTCCACACAACATTGCTTGTGAACAATGAAACCATTTCACAACAAATAAAGTGTAACAATGGGTACATGAAAGAAGAAAAAAAAAGAAAAGGCTGATATTTGATCGTCATGTTGCTCGGCTCCAGAATAAATTAGAGTGCGGGGAAGAATGACCCTAAAGTAGCACTCTTGGTTTTAATATTATTCTCCAATTAAGCCTTTTTCTTTAATAAAAGGGAGGGGAAGTTGGCTGAGATTGCTTACGTGCAGCTGTTGGTGGCCCTCTATCAGGACAGAGCCAGGAGGCAAGACACAGAGTTTGCTATTTGAAGGGAGAATTTAAGGATGATTATTTCTTGAGTGGGGGGTGTAGACACACTAGATGACCCTCTGTTAGCTCAGGTCCCAAGAAGGGAACCCCTCTGGATTCAGACCCCGAGCCCAGGGACCAGAGGCTCCATTAGGCCTCCCCTTCTTTAGAAGAGGACAAAGTATCCCCCCAAACTGTGTCCCAAGTGGTCCCTGTATCCGTCGCACCTCATCCTCCTCCTTATTCGATCCCAGCTGGACACACTCACAGTGAAGCTGTCAGCCCCCAGAAAAGGAGAAAGAGTTTCCAAAAGCAGCTGAAATATATCCCCTCAGAGAAGTGGCAAATGGAGAAATGGGGCCATAGGAATCCACGTCCTGTTCTCTAGGACAGACCTAGCTCAGTGCAAGATGCAGCTGGGAAAATTCTCTGAAGACCCCTCCAAATACGGGGAGGCAACTGAAAATTTCGTTTTGGCTCATGAGCTCACCTGGGGAGATATACAAGTCGTTCTTTCCTTCTGCTACACTCTGGAGGCAAAACGGAGGCAGAAAAGCTGCACGGCAAGCAGCCAACCCCCTGTAGACCCTGAGTGGGATGTCAGGTGGGACAGGGAGCTCTGGAGGCAAGGGGGCCACAGGGATTCTTGCTTAATTGAAGGTCTTAAGAAGTGCATTGTCAAGCCTGTGGATTACAATATGCTGCAAAGTGGAACGCGGGATGACAAAGCAAATCCAGCTCTGTTTCTGGGGAGGTAAATAGAGGCTATAAAAAAGTCTCCTAAGGTAGATAGATCCAGACTTGGAAGAAGGGCAAATCAGGTTGAAACCCCACTTCATAGGACAGTCAGCCCCAGATTTAAGGAGAAAATTACAGTGAATGTCTTCAGGACCCCAGATGCCTATGAATGAGCTGCCTTTTCTGTTTTTAATCATTGAGACAGAGCAGTGGAGGAGAGAGCAAAGAGGGGCCGAACAAAGCGAGGCCCAGAGCTTTAGCTGTAAATGGTAAGCAGCCACCTCAGGCCACTCTGGGCAGAAGTCGCCCGGAAACTGCTTCGTTGCAGAGAGTCAGGGCGCTGATGGCGCTGATGGCGAGAATGCACCCAAGGGCGGAAGGAGCCCCAAACAGGCAGGGAGCCTCCAGGGCCCTGCTCCAGCTGCAGGAAGGCTGGACACCAGCTCGGGGAGCGCACTGCACCTCTCTGCATGCCACGCTGACCACCCCTGACTGGGTCTGAAGGGACCGGGGGCTGATGGGTCCCTGGACATCACTGAAGGACATCAACCCCAGTGAGCCCCGGCTGTCCCCTGAGGTGGAGGATAAGACTGTTCATTTTTTAATTGCCATGGGAGCCGCTTGTTTGGTCTCAACCTCTCCCTCCGGACTTCTCTCCTCTCAAACTCTTCCCATAGTGGTCATAGATGGGAAGCCCCCCTGCTTCTCCCCTGCTGAATTGGCAACTTTTCACTCATCGCTTTGTGCTGGTGCCAGAATGCCCTACTCGGCTTCTGGGAAGAGATTTACTCAAGACAATGGGCACTCAAATTCAATTGATAGGTTGTCTGTTAAACCAAGATCCTAGAAGTTCCAATGAGAGCCTAGGAACTCTGAACCCAGACCTAGTTAAAACCTAGGACTCCTCGGAATCCCTTCCTTCTGAATTGAAAGGTCAAGTAGATCCTAAAGTCTGGGCAACAGAGCTCCCTGGAAAGGCAATTCACATTCCTTCTATTGCAACCCAGGACAGAAAGGACCTGCCACTTCCCAGAAAAGACAATATTCTCTCAAACAGGAGGATTTTAGAGGCATCCAACCTCTCATTCGGAAGTTCTTAAAAGCAGGGCTTCTTATCCCCTGCCAGTCTCCCTGTTCTACCCATTAAAAACCCAAATGGGACCCATCGGTTAGCGCGAGATCTTAGGGCCAATGTGTCATTTCCTCCATCTCATAGTGCGTAATCCATATGCCCTCCCCAGCAAAATCCCGAGCTCCACAGAGTGGTACTCAGTTCTTGATTTTAAATATGCTTACTCCAAATAAGGTATCAGTGGCTGAGAGAGTTCAAATACAGTTGAGAAGCCATTCTGGAGACTTCTCTGACGCAAGCTTCAGCTAGACATTGCCAACTGCCATGGTTTGCCAAACCCCAACCAAAACCATTCCTGCCAACCCTAAAGAACACTTACTATTCTGAGATTCTGCTAAAGTGTCACACACTAAGATTACTCTCCAGAAACCTACAATCTGCAGATGATTCCTAGGCCAGATGAGCCCTGAAATGCAGAGGGGCCAGCCTCTCCAAGAATGTCAACTAATTCCATCCCCATCCTATATTATTTATCTTCCTTTCCAACATAAAAAAGTTAGAATGGGCATAGCCCAAATACCCTTAAAGATTGGGAGAAGGATCACAGGAGAAGGTGGACTTATAACACAGAAGATAGGATTTAGCAAATGAATATGACTGCTGAATCATATTGATATTTCTTTTAGTCTTCAGTGTCTTGGGGCAGCTGGAAGGAAAAACTCAAAATTTGTGGAACTATAACCCACACCAATAACTAATTGTTACAGTGTGCTTTGAAATTTATTGCTTTTTTGTATATATGCTATATTTCACAATTTTAAAATGTTAAAAAAAATAACAAAGCAGGAAGAAAAAACAAGATGCTTATGTCTGCATACCCTTACATTCAGAACTCTTAGTTTTTATTTGCCTTTGAATGGCAGGGACCAGACGAAGCTGTCCCAACCCAACTACCCCAGGGGTTCAGGGACGGCCCTCAATTTTAGGGGAATGCACTAGTATGGGACCTAGTCCTTCTCCATCTAGAATCTAGTTCCCTTTTTCAATACTAGATGACTTGTTACTGGCAAGTCCTACAAGGGAAGACTCCCTTAAGGATACCATTGACCACCTTAATTTCTCGGCTGATAAAGACATCAGGCTTCAGCCTCAAAGGTTCAGGCGGCCTTATAAAAGTTTCTTTACCTCTGATTTGGCCTCATCCCAGGGGAGCCCTCTTTGTCATCCGAGAGAATCCAAGCTATACTCTCGGTGCCACCCCCTGAGACTAAAAAAGCAATTCAGGGCTTTCCTGAGAATGGCAGGATATTGCAGAATCTGGCTACACCAATTTGGAGAAATTGCCTCTGGATGAAGCTGTCAGGGGTCAGGATTCCCCTTGGAATGGAGAACAGAGCAGGCTTCTGCCTTTGCCACCCACAAGGGCGTTCTTAACCAGCCTGCCTGCCTAGGCCAGCCAAATTTAGCAAACCCTTTTACCTGGATGTGACTGTAAAGAAAGAAGTAGCGGCAGGGGTCTTAGTAGAAAAGCCTGGAAGCATCCCCTGGCTGGTGGCATACTTTTCCAGGCCATTAGATGCCACAGCTCAGGGAGGGGCCACCTTGTCTCTGGGCAGTTGGGGCCACTGCCTTGCTTATAGAGGAGGCCACGAAGCTGACGTGGGGACAAACTCTAACAGCGTTTCCCCACCACCACCACCAAGTCAGTGCCATTATTAACCCCAATTCTGCAATCCCGCGTAGCGTCAGCCTTAACACCTCAGACTGGCGGGTGGATTTCACTCCTATGTCACCTTGCCAAGGGTTCAAGGACCTATTAGTCTTTGTAAGCACCTTCACCAGGTGGACAGAAGCCTTCCCTACCCAAACAGAAACTACCAACATAGTCTCTAAACTTTCTCTTAAGAAAATGATTCCTAGATTTGGGTAGCCTTTTTCCATCCAAAGAGACAATGGGCCAGCCTTCGCTAGTCACAAAACTCAAGGAGTAACTAAAGCTCTAGGCATAAAGTATCATCTCTCCATTGTGCCTGGAGACCACAATCCTCCAGGAAAGTCGAGAGAGTCAATCAGACTTTAAAACACACCTGGCTGAGCTATGGCAAGATACCTATATACCGCGGGGACCCGATGTTCCTTTAGCACCTCTCAGAACACACTTGGCAACAAAGGAGCCCCTTGGACCGAGCCCCTTTGAGGTGATGTATGGAAGGCCATTCTTAACTCAGGACCTAGACCTGGACCCAGAGATTCACAATCTAACCAAATATTTCACTTCTCTAGATGCTACTCAGAAACTCATTCAAGAACTAGAAACCCCACCTCGTTCTTTCCCTGGAGCTGAATTCCTCTCTTCCCAAAGTGGAACCGGGAGACTCAGTTCTGATTAAAATTTGACAAGAGACCAGACCCAATGCCCAACTGGAGCCAAGATGGAATGGGTCTTGCACTGTAATACTTGTTACTCCTACAGCAATGAAGGTCACCAGGACACTGACCTGTCCAGAGTCAAACTCCCTTGCTGGGAATCAGCAGAGCCTCCCTAGTCAAGAGGAGACCTGTGAGTGCCACGAGAAAGACTGAAACCCATGTTTAAAAAGCAAAGATAAGTATGATCTTTGTGCTTTCCCACTCTCCTGTGGGTTAGCCTCCTTCCTGTCCTCTCTAGCCACCCCATGCTAAATCTCGTCAAGCATTTCTTCCAACAGTTAAACTATCTGCTTGTGACCTCAGTCTTCTACTTTGGCTTGGCCAGCCAATATAACTACTGGGAACCAGCGAGCTCTCAACGCATTTATATCTCAACACCAGGGTTCCCGAGGACCCCTTAGTAAATTTTCCCTATCATGCCTGCCCTCTCTCCTGCTTTTTCTCAAACCACTGAAAAGCCAGTCACCCCCATCTATGGGCCCATTTATTCTGAGATAACAGTGGCTGACGATCCCACTGTCCCATCTGTCTCCAAGCAGAAGGGACGGGGAAATCAGTAGGTAGACTTCCCCCGTCCCGATGTCTGACCATCAGAATAATATCTTTGGCCCAAGGCAGAGGACAGGCTGTTGACCTTAAGCCACTCTTCCAAAGGGCCAAGCTGCCCTGGCCTTCTCCTTCCCAAGTCAGGGGGGATACCAAATACCCCGGGAACAGGGCAGCAAAAGTAAACCCTCCTATGATGAAAACTACTAGTTAGAGGTACTGCTAAGCAAAAGTACCAATTCCATCCAGCCTAGAGGAGCAGTTAACTGTGCCGATATGTCCTCTTTTTGTTTCAAACTGCTCTAATACTGTGTACCTGCCATGCCAATCCCTTGAGGAGGGCCATGCTGCCGACTAAGTAAGACTCTGGCTTCCCCCAGTAGTATGACCTAAAGTCCTTTTGGACCCCTCTTCTATGAACAGCCCTCTGTCCAAACACCAAACCACTCTATCCTCTCATTTGCCCTTCCTTCTCTTCCCACAATGACCCTCAAATCTACTGTTCCCCAAATGTAAATACTGTTCCAGGCAGCTTCATACCCATGGAGGAAAAATCCTAGAAAGAAGGCCCTTTAGGACTCATAACTTTGAGTATGACTCTTAGCCCTACTCTTAACCTAAAGATGGTATTTTCTTCCTATGTGGGGATAATAGCCATCTTTGGCTTCCTGCTTCGTGGAATGGTCTGTGCACCCTGGCTTATGTTAACCCCCACATCTCTTACATGAATGGTGCTGTACCTATAAAAATCTCAAAGTTCTCTACTTACTCTCACATTGTCTCATACCCCTTATCGGATCTCTCATTGGTACTGGCCTGGGAGGGGGACAAATTACAGCAAATAATCACTTCTTCCAGGACCACTCGCTTCAATTCACCCAGGGTGTTGACCACACTGCTCCATCCATACAATGCTTGCATGATGAAGTTGAATCCCTAACCCACAGTTGTGCTCCAAAACAGGTGAGCTCTCCACGTGCTCTCTGCAGCCCAGGGAAGAACATGACTCTCCCTGAGAAAAGAGTGCTGCTTTACATGAATCAATCTGGAAAAACACAAGAAGGCATTCACAATCTTATGGATCTGTCCCAAGATACCCGGGAGAATGTCGGATCGTGGAGGTGGCCCAACCTATACCTCCCCAGGCTATCCTCATGCATCCCCCCTAATCCTCAGTCACGTTATACCCTCTAATGACTATTTCTTATGTTTGGCCCATACTTGTTTAACCTTCTTATTAAATTTGTTTCCAACAGGCTGCAAGTTTTCAGGCTAAACCAAAAGTCACCCATGAATACACCATGGTCCCGGACAAGGATCAATGCCTCTCGGTCTCTGATAGAACAGAGAAGGAATTTTACACCCAGGCAGGCAGGGACTACAGCCCATAAACCAGCAGGAAGTAGCTACAGAAAACAGCCCTTCGCCCCTCAGCATCCCCTTAAGAATAAGAGGTGTAAAATTCCTTCAGGGGAGTTGAGTAGGTTAGAATCAGTGAGTCTAGGGTGGAGGCATCTTTTGGTCCTGCAAGGAAGGGTTAAATCAAATGCTCAGCTGCAGTCTGCTCAGAAGACAAGCTTTGTAGGGAACTGCTTAACTGCCAGGCAAGTGCACTAGGTGTGAGGACTTTTTTTTTAATATTGTTATTGAGAAATATCCACACACGTACAGTCCAACCATATTTTACAATCAATGGCTCACAATGTCATCGCATGGTTGTGATTCTCCATCATGATCATTTTTAGAACATTTGCAACACTCCAAAAAAGGAAATAGAAAAAAACAAACTCATATAGCCCATATTCCTTACCCCTCCCTCTCATTGACCCACAGTATTTCAATCTACCCAATTTTAACCCTGTAACTCCCCCTATTATTAACTTGCTTTTTATCCTTATTACTATTTTTTTTTTTTACTCATCTGTCCATACACTGGATAAAAGGAGCATCAGACAGCAGATTTTCACAATCAAGGTGTGAGGATTTTTAGCCTCAGTTCTCAGAAAAAGTAGAGAAAAGTAAAAGAGGAAGAAAGGAGGGGTCTCATCATGATGGGGATTAGAAATGTCCAGTTAAGTTGGGGACCCTCTACTCCTAGCTTTAAGTTCACTGCATAGTGACAAGCCACATATATAGACCCTCCCCTAGTTTCATTGAGGGCACGTCTCTTTTTCTGAGCATGCCTGTGGTGAATTCTTCCACCATGTACTTTTCTCTCAATAAACTTTGCTATTTGCTGCTATCTGCTTGCCTTGTCTGAATTCTTTCAAGCAACAAGAAGACTGGACCTGGACCAGGGCGTGGTGCCTGGCATCAGCCAGTGTTGGCCAAGCTCTGGTTATAACATCACAAGAAGAGAAGAGATCAATTTCCCTTATGAATATAGGTGCTAAAAGGCTCAACAAAATGCTATCAAGCTGAATCCAACAGCAAAATCAGAGGACTGAATACCATGATCAAATGGGATTTATACCAGGAATGCAAAGTTGGTTTACCATAAAAAGAAATCAACATAATATACATTAACAAAAGGAAAGGAAATACCACATGATCATCTCAATTGCAACAGAAAAGGTACTTGACAAAATCCGTTACCATTTCATGATAAAAATACACATAAGAGTAGAAATAGAAAGGAACTTCCTCAACATGGTAGAGGTCATTGTTCTAGTTTGCTAGCTGTCGGAATGCAATATACCAGAAATGGAATGGCTTTTAAAAGGGAGAATTTAATGAGTTGCAAGTTTATAGTTCTAAGGCCGAGAAAATGTCCCAGTTCAAACAAGTCTATAGAAATGTCCAATCAAAGGCATCCAGGGAAAAGATACCTTGGTTCAAGAAGGCCGATGAAGTTCAGGGTTTCTCTCTCAAGTGAGATGGCCCATGGTGAACACAGTCAGGGCTTCTCTCTCGGCTGGAAGGGTGCGTGGCGAATACGGCGTCATCTGCTAGCTTTCTCTCCTGGCTTCCTATTTCGTGAAGCTCCCCGGGAGGTGTTTTCCTTCTTCATCTCCAAAGGTCACTGGCTGGTGGACTCTCTGCTTCATGGTGCTGCAGCATTCTCTGCTCTCTGAGTCTCTCTGAATCTCATTCTCCAAAATGTTTCCTCTTTTATAGGACTTCAGAAACTAATCAAGACCCACTCAAATGGGTGGAGACATGTCATCCGCTAATCCAGTTTAACAACCATTCTTAACTAAATCACATCAACCAGGGAGATGATCTCATTACAGTTTCAAATATACAGTATTGAATAGAGATTATTCTACTTTTATGAAATGGGATTTATATTAAAACATGGCTTTTCTTAGGGGGCATACTTCCTTTCAAACCAGCACAGTCATGTATGGAAAATGGACCAGATATCATTATACTGAATGGTGAAAGACTGAAATCTTTCACCATTTCCACCACTGGTATTAAACAACAGACGGCACAACATTGCTAGAGCAATTAGGCTAAATAAATAAAAGGTATCTAAATCAGAAAAGAAATAAAATGTTTTTCATTTGTAGATGCCATGATCCTTTATACAGAAAAATCCCAAAGAATACACAAGAATAGTGCTAGAACTAGTTTAAAATGACAGCAAAATTGCAGGCTACAAGACTAACATGCAAAAATCAGTTGTTTCTATACACCAGGCACTTTTTGAAATGGAACTAAAAAAAAAAAACAAACTAGTACATTCACAATAGCTACTAAAGGAATGAACCATCTGGGAATAAATTTAAACAAGGAAGTGAAGGACTCGTACACTGAAAACTATGAGTCAACCGAAAAAAAATGAAAGAAGACCTAAATAAATGACAAGAGATCCCTTGCTCATGAATAAGAAGACATAATATTACTAAGATGCACATACTACCGAAAAACATCTATAGATTCAATGCAATAATCTCCAAAATCACAGCAGCCTTTTTTCCAGAAATGGAAAACGGATCCTAAAACACACAGGCAATTGCAAGGGGCATAAAAAAAACAGTTAAATCAATTAGCAAAAGAACAAAGTTAGAGGTCTCACACTTACCAATTTCAAAATTGTACCACAAAGCTGCAGTTATCTAGACAGTGTGGTACTGGCATAAAGATAGACAAACTAGAATAAAATTGAGAGTTCAGAAATAATCCCACTCATCTCCGGCCAGCTGACTTTTTACAAAAGTGCCATGTACTTACTGGGAAAAGAACTGATTTTTTAACAAGTGGGGGTATGAAAACTGTATATACAATTGCAAAAGAATGAAGTTGGACCCCTACCTCACATCATACATACAAAATTAACCTCTGAATGTATGAAGGAACTAAAACTAAAAGCTAAACCACAAAAGTCATAGAAGAAAAACACAAGTGGGAAATATCTGAAGCTTGGATTTGATAATGATATAGATAACTAGATAGTTATATCTAAATATAACACCAAAACATCAGCACAGTGGTGCAACAGTGGCTCAGTGGCAGAGTTCTCGCCTCCCATGACAGAGACCCAGGGCCTGCCCATGATAATCAAACAAACAAACAAACAAAAAACCATGAGCAATGTAAGAAAAAAACAGATAAAATGAACCTCATGAAAATTAAAAACTTTGTAAGTCAAAGGACACTACTAAGAAAGTGAAAAGACAATCTAAAGAATGGGAGAAAATAATTGTTAACTGTATATCTGATAAGAGTTCAATATCCAAAATACAAAAAGAACTGCTACATCTCAGCCACAAAAACAAATAACCCATTTTAAAAAATGGGAAAGAACTTAAAGACATATTATTCTCAAGAGCTGTTCAAATGACCAATAAGCAGATGAAAAGATGCTTAACATCATAGGTCATCAGAGAAATGCAGGAAAAAAAAATCCACAATGAGATACCACTTCACATCCACCAACATGGCTATTAATAAGGAAAAAAGAAAAGAAAAGAATGAATGCTGACTAGGTGGTGAGAAACTGGAACCCTTTTACATTGTTGATGGGATTGTAGTGGTGCAACCACTGTGGAAATGAGTTTGGTGACACCTGTGAAAGTGGAATACAGAATTACCACATGACCTGATAATCCCACTTCTTGGTATATACCCCTAAGAACTGACACGAGGGACTCAGATATTTGCACACAAATGTTGAAAGCAGCACTAGTCACAACAGCCAAATATGGAAGCAACTGAAGCATCCATCAACTTATGAATGGATAAGCAAAATGTGCATCCACACAATGGAATATCATGCAGCCATAAAAAAGGAATGAAGTTTGGATACATTTTACAACATGGATCAACCCTGAAGAACAGTGGTGCAAAAAGAAATAAAACAATTACTATGGCTAAGAGACTCCAAATGCAGTCAGGAGGTTATTCTGGTGATTGCTCTTAAACAATTATCATCCAGATATCACAAACAGCCAAAGTACGCAAAGTCTCAAGAAACAATGTTCCTCAAAATCCCAAGAACATCTGGGCACCATAAAATAATCCACGAGATGAAGAACTCAGTAAACTATCAACCTGAAAGACAATTGGAATACCCCAAATAGCCACCAATCACAAGCAACTTGTTGAATCTTCTTTTTCTTTAAAACCCTTGCCTGGAAATGCCAATAGAGGGCACAATTTGGTTGCTACCTGAAGCTGTGCTCCCCAGATTGCAATGCTGAGACCTTCAGTAAATGCCTTTATTGCCTTGCAGCTTAATTTCTTTTTCCATTGACCCTGGTGACTGAAATAAGCCAGATACAGAAAGACACATATTGTATGATCTTATTTACATAAAATACCTAGAAAAATCAAATTTCATAATACAGATTATAGGTTACCTTGTGCTGGCGTATGTGCATGGCGGGGAGGATAGTGGAAGGGGGAGTTATTGCTTAAGGGCTGCAGAGCTTCTGCTTGAGGTGATGAAAAGCTGGCGTCATGTATGTTTGTGATAGTAGACAAATATTTTAAATGTAATATCACTGAACTTGAGAGTGGTTAAAGTGGGTAATATTGAGCTGCCTATGTTACTATAGTAGAAAGTTAATAAAGAAAGCATGATTACAAATAAATCCTATTCTTGGGACTCTCCATTATCTTAGCTTTTGCAGGTGGTTGAAACTCAGTGAAGGATGTTGCCAATAATAGGTGCTCAATCAATCTCTTAAACTAACAAGTGAGACACGCACACAGTTTACAAGCTGACAGTGTTTTATTATCTGTACCAGAGATAAAACAACATATTATAAATATATAAAGGAGATGAATAAAATAGGCTATCTCTCCCAGTTTGTAAAATATAGCATTGAGATGGTTGTGAATAAAATTTATTGCATTGCAATAAGCGCTAATAGAACGAAACAAAATAGAGTAGAGTAAAATATTAGAACAACAGCAAAAACCCTGGGCCCTGAGTCTCTAATTAGCTTCCTTCATAGACAACATTTCCAGGTGTTGTCACAAGTCACTGCTTAAGCCTGCCGGTGGGTCTCCATTGAGAGCTCTTCAAAGATCACATTTGGTTTTTGCAGGATTTTGCCCTATATGAATTTTCCCTTTGCTGTTTTTGCTTTGTATGTTTTTGTTGCAATAAACCAGCCTTGACTATAATTATAAGCTGAATTCTCAGAGTCTCCTAAGGAATCACCATAACCAGGCATGGTACAGGGACCTACAACTCAAGTGATGAGAAGTCAACAAACAATGTAACACACTTTAGAATATTGGTAACAATACGCCATTTATTGAACAGTCATAATGAGATGGACATTGCAAAGACATTTATGCACACGTACTCATATATTTCTTACTCAGTAAAGCAAACGTTATCAGAACAAAATCACAGAGCACTCTCAGAAAGATCCACTAACATCACCCAATTAAAATTTTTTATACAGGTTGCGTTTTAGAGCCTCCTCTAACTACTGCACTTCTATAACATACCCTCTCCCTCAGTTATTACTCTGTCATTTCCCACTGAGGAAGAGATAAGCTGGATTTCTTGTGGGCACTAAGTGGTGTAGATAAAGGAATGACCTATTTCATTCAGACAACCTAAGCTTTTCTTTGGCAAGCCTCTGTCCCATGCAGGAGTGCATTCACTAAGGATCTTAGCTCAGGCTCTTTCATTCAGGAAAATGTATTTGGGGCATAATTTCTTAAGTGCTAAGACATGCAGGCCCGAGGGCTATTACAGCCCTGAACACAACAGAACTGTTCTGACCACATGGACCTTCGATTAGGAGAGAAGAGAACAACAAGTAAACAAATCAAATTTTTAAGTGCCAAGGAAATGTGGCATATTGAGGGGATGAGGAAGGAGCTGTATGGAGCCTCCTGATTTGTCCTTGGGTCTAAAATGAGTCTCTGGTAGACAGCATATAGATGAGTCCTGTTTTTCAATCCATTCTGCCAAGTCTGGATCTTTTGATTTGGGACTTTAATCCATTAACATTTAGTGTTATTACTGTAAAGGCAGTACTTTCTACCGTTTTGCTTTTTGGATTTTATATGTCTATATGCAATTTTTTCCCTCTCTTTACCTTCACTGATAGTCTTCATTTCTATACTCTTTTCCACACCTCTCTCTCCTGCCTTTTCCTATCTGCCTCTAGTGCTCCCTTTAGTATTTCTTGCAGAGCCAGTCTCTTGGTCACAAATTTTCTCAGTAATTGTTTGTCTGAAAATGTTTTAATATCCTCCTCATTTCTGAAGGACAATTTTGCTGGATATAGGATTCTTGGCAGTTTTTCTCTTTTAGAATCTTAAATAAATCATACCACTGCCTTCTTGTTTGCATGACTTCTGCTGAGAAATCCATACATAGTCTTATTGGGCTTCCCTTGTATGTTATGAATTGCTTTTCTCTTGGTGCTTTCAAAATTCTCTGCCTTTGATATCTGACAGTCTGATTAGTAAGTGTCCTGGAATCTATTTGGAACTATTCTGTTTGGGGTATGCTATGCTTCTTGGATCTATAATTTTATGTCTTTCATAAGAGATGGAAAACTTTCAGTGATAATTTCCTCCATTAGTCCTTCTTCTCCTTCTCCCTTCTATTCTCCTTCTGGGACACCCACAACATGTATATTCATGCACCTCATGTTGCCATTCAATTCCCTTCTCATATCTTTCCATTCTTTTCCCTATATTTTCTTTAATGTGTTGGATTTCAGATGTCTTGTCCTCCAGTTCACTAATTCTTTCTTCTGCATCTTAAATCTATCATTGTAGGTTTTCATTTTTTTTTCATCTCCATTACTGTGCCTTTCATTCCCTTAAGTTCTGTGATTTGTTTTTTCAGACTTTTGATTTCTTCTTTTCATTCACTCATTGCCTTCTTTATATCCTCCCTCAACTCACTGATTTGATATTTTGATGAGATTTTCCATGTCTGTTCAAACATCCTAAATTAGTTGTTTCAACTCCTGTATCTCATTTGAATTGTTAGTTTGTTCCTTTGACTGGGCCATAGCTTTGATTTTCTTAGTATGACATTATTTTTGCTGGCATCTAGGCATTTGATTTCCTTAGTTTATTCTGGAGATTGTTTCCAGTCTTTTACCTAGGATTTTCCTGCTGGATGGCTTTGTTCGCTATCTGTTCTTTGACATTCACTTCAGCATATTCTAGATGTCTAGCATAAGTTTTGTTTAAGAGATCAGTTTTTCAGTTCTTGTTTTTCTATTTCTTGCCTGCCTGTATGGAGCCTTTTGTTGTTGTTTTTTAGGAGGATCTCTTCAGATACTATAGACCCCAGACTCGCCCCGACCGGACTGGCCTCCTCTCAGGAGGAAAGAGTCACCTGCATCCGTTTTTCCTGAGGGTGAGACCCAGCAGGTTGACAGACTTTCCTAGGAAGTTTCAAGACTCTGTGTTTTTCTTATCCTGATGTGGCTCTGTCTGCTGGTGGGTCCCATCAGCATAAGGTGATGTGGTGCCTTTAACTTCAGCAGACTCTCCCTGCTGGGGTGTGGGTGAAACAGAGGAGAGGTTGCAGGTTGTTTCAGTTGCTTCAGTTTTCCATCCCTGGGGTCTGAATTCCTCGAGACAGGGATTCCTCCTGAGCTGGGCCCCACCCCTCTCCTGGGGAAGGCACAGCCTCTAGGGAATTACCTTCTTACACCTGAACAGCCCCTTTGACTCTCACACAAGCCTAATTCCACCCTTGCCTGGGGCAGTTGGAGCCTGAGAAACCTGGCAGTTCTATCTAATGACCTGTTAAGCAGTAGAAACAAAGCAAAAAGCAAAATAGTTTTCAGAGTAGGACTCCCATTCCATGGGTTTGTTCATCAAGAGCTTAAGTTAGTATGTTGCTCTACGTATCTTCAGGCTCTATGTGCCCCCCCCCCCGCCTTTTTTTTTTTTTAGGATACAGCCCTTTTCAAGTATTTTGTGCTGTCGGATCCAAAAACTCTCTGTTTTCCCCCCATCAGCCCTGCCCCCTCTCTGCTGGGGCAAAAACTCCTAATACCTTTAGCTCTTATTCCAGATTTATCTGAGCTGGCAGCCTACTTTCAGGAGTCAGTATTTGTTAATTAATTCTGCAACCGGAGCTTGGTTGAGCTAAGCCCCTGCTGCCAGTAAAGCCTCTTTCCTTTCTCCTCTGGGAACCAGGCTGTCGTGCCTGGGGAGGTGGGAGGAAGTGCCGGCCTCTACTGCTGGGTGGACTTACAGTTCTGGATGGGGTCACAGCCGGTCTGCTTGCCCAGACTGGTGTGGACCCAGCAGTTGTTCTCTACTCTTCCTGGCTATTTAGTACCTGCTCTGGAGGATGAGCTAGGGTCCACACCTCACTAAGCCACCATCCTGGAGTGTGTCCTGAAAAAACTTTTTTTTTTTAATAATTTTTTTTTTTTTTGGACAGGCACCGGGAATCGAACCCAGGTCCTCTGGCATGGCTGGCAAGCATTCTTGCCTGCTGAGCTATCGTGGCCCGCCCTGAAAAAAACATTTTTATACTCATACTCTTAATCACAGTCACTGCCCACCCTATCCCATGTTTTATACTATAGCTTTCCTTGTAGTGACATACACAACTCTGAACATCCCCTTTCAGCCACAATGACATATGTAATTCACTGTATATATACACAAACCATAATGTGCTACCATCACCTCTCCATTTCCAAACATTTGAATTCAACCTATTTAAAAATTCAACACACTTTACGCCTCAGCTCCCCCGTTCTCTACTCTCGTTCAAAACAAACCAAACTAATGGGTGGAAGGAACAGACAATTCAACACTAAAAACTGGAATTCTCGATATCCTGGGATGTGTAAAGGAAGGGCAGTAAATGCGAAAACAGAAGAGAGTTTGGAGGGGCTGGCTTCCAACACGATGTGATGTTCACAGCGAGCTTGGGGCTTGGAGAGTTTATTTAGGGCTTACCCCTTGATGTTTGGGAAAAGAATGGCGGCTGCCCTAGATCTTGGCAAAGGCTTGGAAAAGCTGAGGCTGAAGCTCCAGAAGTCCCAGGGGCAAAATCAGCAAGAAATTAATCTAACACAGTTCTTTTTTTTGTTTGTTTTATTGGGGTGCATGGTCCGGGAATCAAACCCGGGTGTCCTGCATGGAAAATGCAGTTTTCTACACTGAATTTCAGACCCGCTTTGAACCTGTGAGCCCTGTCTACCTCCACTTTCTCCCTTGTGCAATGGGACTGTCTAACTATGCCTGTCTCCCCGTTGTATTTTAGAAAGACATAAATTGTTTTCTAGTTTTCACAAGTCCACAGGGGGAGGTGAACTTAGTCCCAGGACAGACCAAACCATAACTGATTTTGATGAAAGTCTGCACCTAGAGTTGCTACCCAAGAGTGGAACAACCCAAGTGCCCAATAATGAATGGAGAAACAAAATGTGGTATATACATGCAGTGGAATATTATTTAGCTAGGAAAAGGAAACAGGGCTCTGATACCTGCCACGACTGGATGAACACTGAAAACATTATGAGAAGTGAACAGGGCCAGACACACAAGGACAAATATTGTATGATTCCACTTGCCAGTACTATCCAGAATACTCTAATTAATAGGTATAGGAAGTAGAAGGTTCTAGGGCTGGAGAGAACAGAGAATGGGGAGTAATTACTTAATGGGTTCAAAGTTTCTGAAAACAGTTTTTAAATTGATAGTAGCAATGCACATACCACAGTGTGATGGTAATAAGTAATACTGAATTGTACACTTAAGAATTGCTAAAATGGTAAACTTTATGTTTTGCATACTTTACCACAGAAAACTTTCCAAAAAAGGAAGTAATGAAATGTCCATAAATAAAACCATATGTCCACGGTCAACTTACTTCCAACAAGGGTGTCAAGACTATTCAATGAGGCAAAGAATAGTCTCTTTAAGAATGGTTAGTTCCATTGGAAAGGATGAAGTTGGACCCTTACCTCAAGCTATGAACAAAAATTTACTTAAAACGGATCAACCCTAAATACAGGAGGTAAAACTATTAAACACTTAGAAGAAAACATCAGGGTAAATCTTCATGACTTTCGACTTGCAAAGTTATTTTGGGATATGAAAACAATCTCAAGAGCAGCAAAAGAAAAATAGATAATTTGGACTTCATCAAAATTGAGTATTTTTCGCTTCAGTGGACACCATCAACAACATGAAAAGACCACCACAGGAAAAGAGAAAATATCTTCAAATCATCTATTTCATTATGGGGCTGATCAGGATATTCAATATACACTTACAACTCAATAAGAAGACAAGTGACCTCATTAATAAATGTGGAAAGGATCTGACTGGACATTTCTTCAAGGGAGATAAACAAATGAGCAATAAGCACATGAAAAGATGATCCACACCATTAGTCACCTGGGAAATGAAATAAAAATTAAATGAGATACCGCTTTCCACCCCTAGGATGGCTGCAATCAAAGCCAAATATTGAAAGTGTTTCCAAGAATGAGAAATTAGAGAGCTCTTAACTGCTGGTGTTAATGTAAAATGGTGTCACTGCTTTGGAAAACAGTCTGGCAGTTCTGCAAACAATTCAAGAAAGAGTTACTCCCAGGTACCTACACAACAGAAATGAAGGCATCCAGGGAAAGATACCCCAGCTCAAGAAGGCTGATGACATTCGGGATTCCTCTCTCAGCTGGAAAGGTAGGTGGCAACATCTGCTCGCTTTTTCTTCAGGCTTCTTCAACAGCTTCCGTGGAGGCATTTTCTTTATCCATCTCCAAAGGCTTCTGGCTGTGTGGGCTCTGTGGGTTCTAAAGCTTTTTCTTAAAAGGCTCCAGTAAGCAACCCTACCTCGAATGGGTGGAGACATATCTCCATGGAAACCATCTAATTAAGTTACCACCCCCATTTGGGTGGGTCATATTCCCATGGAAACAATAAAAAAGACCCCATCCAGCAATACTGAATGAGGATTAATGGACATGGCTTTTCTGGGGTACATAATAGCTTCAAACTGGCACAGCACCCAATGATGGAAATGACCCAAATGTTCATCAACTAATGCACAGAAAAATACAATATAATATCTTCATAGACTGGATATTATTTGATCTTACGCAGGAATGAAATACTGATACATACTTCCATATGGATGAACCAGAAAACGTTATATTAATGGAAGTAAACTAGCCTCCAAAACCACATATATTTGATCCATTCATATGAAATGGGCAGAAAAGAGAAATCTGGAGTTAGAAAATCTGAGGTGGAGGATGGGGACATAACAGGATAATAGCTCAAGTGTATTTTTATTTTTGGTGCTATAAAATTTTACTACTATTGACTGTGGTGAAGGCGGTACATATCTATGAATATACTCACCCACTACATTATACACGTAAAAAAGGTGAGTTGCAATGAATGTGAATTGTGTCTCAATAAAGCTCTTTTCAAAAAAGCTACCATATATTAGAAAACAACAAATGTAAGGAAGTAACAAATAAATCTATTTAGGGATACTAAAAGACCCAAAGGGCATAATTTTTAAATATGTTATTGGAAAATATCAACACAGAATTAAATAATTGGGGTGGAGGCACATATTGTTACAGGGAACTCAATGTCACCAAGATGTCACCCTGTGCAAAAAAGAATTATAGTCTTTATAAAATTCCTTTAAATCCCCAAAGTAGACTTTTTAGGGCATATCAAAATTTACTTGTACAAACTTTGAACAGTGACGGCAAATGTCTACAAATAACCAAAGGATTCTCAAGAACAAGGTGAGGACTTGTCTAACATAAATAAAAAATCTTAAAATAATAGCCAGACAGTATAGTATTAGCAGAGTTAATAAATTGGCTAATAGTAAGGAAGGCTATTGAAAGGATCCCCATGTATACAGAAATCCAATGAATGACAAGGCAGGCATTGCAGAGCAGAGGCAGAAATTACCTATTTTTTAAAACAAGGGGCAGGGATATATTGTCATCTAATTGGGGAAAGTGCATTATATTCCCATTTATTCCATGGACAAAAATAAATTTTGTAGACTTAAATATGACAGAGAAAAATGAGAACATGTTCAGAAGGTAGAGGCACATAAGAAAAAGGAAAATTTTCTCACATATTAAAAGAGTACACAGAAAGGAAAAGATCAACAAATTCAACTCTATGAAAACTAAGGGTTTTAAATGATAAACTAAAAATTGGCAGAAAAAATATCTGCAGCACACACAGATATAAAAAGATATAAAGACCACTGTGCAGAGTAAAAATGAATGACCAAAGAAATAAAGAAAAATGGGGAAATGAACAAAATGTACTTCACAAAAGATGAAAGACCAAATATGAAAAAGGTCAACTTCATTCATAATGGTAAAATCTCAAGGAGATCCTATTTCACACCATTGAGAAGGGTAAAGGGTACTAAGCCAGATAATTCCAAGTATTGATAATCATAACATACAAATATATATGCACAGATTGTGGGAACATTGATATTTGCATACTCCATTGCTATTTTTAGTAAATTTGAACTTGGCCATGAATCTATAACCTAGAGATTTTTTTTTCCAATGTGTGCATTTTTGTTCCTTTGCACTTGGAGAATGACACAAGAATGAAAACAGGGTACTTTTTGCAAGAACAAAAAAATTAAACTTGAAAAAGCCCAAACACCAGAAACGCTGGAGGCGAAGAGTAAATCAGGTGGTCCAAAGCATCTAACAACAGCAAGTGTGAAACCACTTGGCAAAAAACAACAGAATGCCCATTTCAGTAAAATCTGATGAATATTATTATTATTTTTTTTTCTACATGGGCAGGCACCGGGAATCGAACCCAGGTCCTCTGACATGGCAGGCAAGCGTTCTCGCCTGCTGAGCCACCGTGGCCCAAGATGAATATTCATTTAATGAAACATCTAATAAGGTAAAACGAAACATAACATTGATTAATTTAAAATAATAGATGGTCAAGGTGTGAAGAATACCCGAAGAATCAGGACAGTATGCATCTATGGGACAAGCCAGAGATGAGCTCAGAGAGGCATCTCAGGAGAATCTATACAACCAACTCTAACCCAAGACCACCTATTAATATTGCGGTAATCTGAGGATGTCTGTGCTGTTACTTTTACTAAAAGTTACCAGAAAGCATTCAGTGCATTCTCTGGTGAATATTTTCACAATGAAGATTTAAACCATTGATTACATTTGGAAAAGAACAAAGTTTGTTTTACCCTGTTAGGTGAGCACCTCACTTGATTCTGCAAGAAAGATGGGACTGTGAGGCACTGTGGGTCAAACTGCCCGTTAGACACAGAACCAGAAAAAAGTAGGATGCCCTAAAAGGAGAAATCAATCATAAGTTTCCTAAAGGAATCTCAATCCAAAAAACTTCACAGGCATGGTCTGTTGGCTGGTGCACCACGTCGCATCCTGGAAGCTTCCAGAATCTGAAGAGGCTCTTTCTGAGATCTACATTTCCTACATCCCATTTGCAAGGCTCTCTAGGGTGGGCTGGATACCAGGAAGAAGTGAGGGCATGCCTTTCAGGCAGCTTTGAACATGCAACTTGGACCTGTGGGGATGAGGCAGGCACCGGGATAGGCCAGGTCATGGATGGCACGTGTAGCTGAAATCATGCCTGCCTGGGGGAGAAAACTCAGGTGGGTGATTGAGGAGCCATGGCTGTGCTGTGTATTCACACGGAGTCCTGTGTGCAGTCCTGGAAGGCTGTCTCTTTGCGACATCATGGAGATGAGATGTGTGATTGTGCTTGTGTGCTGACCTCACGTTCATCTGATAGTTGGGGCTGCTGTGACCAAAGGGGAACGGCCCCATGATATGGGTATTGGTGCTGCTTCTTCCACTTTCTCAAATCACAGCCACTGGAGTTGCCAAAGAGAAATTTTCCAAAAGGCAAGATTGATGGGGGATTCCTAAGAATGTTTCAAGAAGGTACTCAACTGGGCTTGAAATGAGAAACCTTGAGATCAAAATAGCCTCCAGACTGGTTCAGGAAAGATACAGTGCTGATGCCCAAGAATTAGGATGCCCCAAGCAGGGCTCTCCTGAGGCTGAATTCATGTTTCAGAGCCACAGAATTCCCAAAGATCCAACCTGGGAAACCTGGCCTAAGACTGATTCTGGGACTCACCTCACTTCTCTTCACTTGTGTGTGAGATGAGGGCACGTGTGGCCGACATGGCGAGTCCTAACTTCAGACTGGATGTCATGAAAGGTTATTGGGACACAAGTTCTTCTTCCCCAGGATTTTATTTGTCTTCCTAAGGACACTAAAATGGTAGAAAGAAGTGTTTTTCCATACCCAAAAATCAAGTTTCAAGAGTTTCAGATTTCACTAGCTCTTTAATAAAATGCAAAGCTATTACTTTGTTTTCTGTTCCCTAACACACTTAAGTCTATGCCAGTGGAAATGATATGTATATTTTAAAAATGGACTGCTGGGTGATTTGTAGATCATTACAACAAAAAGTTTTGTAAACTTCGTTCACAAGAAGACGCAAAATTTTTCCCTGTTTGACGATCACATATACTGTCTTTATGACTAATTACAGAAATTTCTCAAAATGATACCTTCTGGCTGCGACCAACCTCAATCATTCCTTGGAGAACTCTCTTCCAAGTGCCCCAGCTGAGAACTGAAAGTGGACTTGCATTCATATTACTCTGCTCATAGGAGACACCCAGTGCGGAGTAGAACTTTGCAAACGACCATTAACCTTCTCAAAAGCTCCAAGCTTTCCTGGGCTGTAAATTTGTGCCAGGCAATCTGCAGTGCCAGCAAAATCATACAAAGCAATTTAAAATTTCTTTACAAGGACTTTAAAGATAAATCCCTGGGGCCCCAATCAATGGGAAATGTCAACGCCACAGCACTGTGAGTGGCCGTCCCATCATATTCACCGGATCTGAGCACCGGATCTGCTGGTCGCTGTGCATCAGCTTCCCTAGGCACTGCTGTCAGCTCCCCAATCCAGCGGCCAGGAGCAGCCCCCCACTGTGCACCCCATCTTCCTAGCCAGCAACAGCAATGGAGGTGGGGCCGCCCTGAGGGAGGCAGTGCTCCAGAGCGTCACCTGCTGGCTAGAAGCAGAAAATGCAGACTGGCAACCTCCCTATCTGCCTAGGGTTTGTTTTTTTTTAAATATATATTTTCCACATAGTTTTATTATTATTAATTTATTTATATTGTCATTTATTTTATCTAATTAAAAAAATTTATAAACATAACAACATACAAACATGAACACTCTTACCATATGATCATTCCATTCTTGGTATATAATCAATAACTTGGGTGGGCCACGGTGGCTCAGCAGGCAGGAATGCTTGCCTGCGATGCCAAAGGACCTGGGTTCGATTCCCGCTGCCTGCCCATGTTAAAAAAAAAATCTATAACTCACAGTATCATCGCATAACTTTATATTCATCGTTATGATCATTCCTTAGCACATTTGCGTCAACTCAGAAAAAGAAATAAAAAGATCTTATCTTACTTTTAACATAATTTCAAAAATTTTCTTTCACTTTGTGGACACCAGTCTGAGTTCATTCCCAATATATCTTGGGGTGTCTCCTTCTGAATTTGGGGCCCACTGCTGTTCAGATATGTTTATTTTTATTTATTTTTCATATATATATATATATATATATATTTTTTTTTTTTTTGGTAGGGGGAGGTTCCTGGGTCAGGAATCGAGCCCAGGTCTCCTGCATGGAGGGTGGGCATTCTGCCACTTAACTGCCCATGCAGCCCTGTCGAGCTTTTAATAGACCTTCAAGTAACATTAAAGTCCCTACCTGAGATCCAGGCCTTGATTTGGTGGAGAATTACCGACAAGCAAATGCGAAACGGAAGTTTCACACAAAACCAAGTGAATACAAAACTTTAGAAGAGTAAAGGAAAGATAATCAAATGCCCTGAAGACAAAGAAAATCACAAAGCTTATAAACATCCAAGCAGAAATGTCCCAGCCAAATAAATCAAAGCTCCACAGGGGTCACAGACTATAGAACAAGTACTTGAGGCTATTTTAAGAATAGAAGGGTATCTTCATTGCAATGAAGAATTCAAAAAATTAAATAGAAAAATGACAGGTCTCACAGAGATGAATGATACAGTAGACCAAATTAGAAATATACCAGAGACATATAACAGCAGATTTGAAGAAGAAGAGGGAAGAATAAGTGAGCTTCAGAAGACAGAACAATTGAATTAGAGCACAAAAAAGAACAAATTGCAAGAAAGATGGAAAAAATGGAACTAGATCTCAGGGAAATGCTGGACAATAAAAGGCTTACAAATATAATAATCATACCCAGCACTGCAGCCAAAGGTCATCCTAAGTGAGAGTCTGGGGGTCACCAGAACCATCAGGCATGCAAGCGTTGGGCCCTGGCTGGAGTTACATTGGGTTTCTAATTAATTTAGCCAATACTTCTAGCCAGGCACAGGTGAGCCTGAGGGGAAGAGGTGGCTCTAGAGCGCCATCTGCTGGGAAGAAGTGGAAAGTGCAGCCTGATAAATTGCCTATCTGCTATGGCCAGATAAACTGCCTATCATAAAAGAGGTTTAAAGAAAATTGCAATTCCCACATGAGATCCATGATTTGGTTTGGGATGGAAGGACTGACAAACAACCAAAAGGGGACATTTAATGCAAATCTAAATACAAAGCCATAGATGCATGAAAGAAATGAACTTTAAACAATCTCATTAAGACATTTACTTGTCCTGTGTGTAACAGATTAAGGTTTCAGCGGCTGAGAGATTTCAGAGTTGAGAGGTTATCCTGGAGGTTAATCTTATGCATTATATAGGTATCCCTTTTTATTTTATGGTGCATTGGAGTGGCTAGAGAGAAGCATCTGGAATGTTGAATGTGTTCCAGGAGCCTTGATTCTTGAAAGAGATTGAATAACTATATAGCTCTTACAACATGACCATGTGATTGTGAAAACCTCGTGTCTGACGCTCCTTTTATTCAGGGTATGAAGAGATGAGTAAAAAAAAATAAGGAAAAATAAATAAATAAATTATAGGGGCAGATAAGGAGTAAGAAATATTGTACACACTGAAATACTAGTGGTCAATGAGAGAAAGCGGTAAGGAGTATGGAATGTGAGACTTTTCTTTTTATTTTTCTGGAGTGATGCCAATGTTCTAAAAATGATCGTGGTGGTGAATACACAATTGTGTGATGATATTGTGAGGTGCTGGTTGCACACTATGTTTGGACTGTATGTATGTGAAGATTTCTCAATAAAAATATTTTAAAACAGTACATTAGGTAAACACTGGCAAAACTGAAGGGAGCTGAGTGATGCCCCGATAAATCCCAGAGTGATTTGAACAATGAATAAAAAAATACATGCAAAGTCCCTGTGGGAGAACGGCGAGAAAGGGGGAAAATTCAACTTCCTCAAATGGAGAATTCCTGATATTCTCACAAGCAGTGGGGACAACCAAAGCAATAGGCCGAGCCCTCAATATTGGGGTTTGTCCATATGAAACTTATCCCTGCAAAGGATAGGCTAAGCCTACTTAAAATTAGGCCTCAGAGTCACCACCAGAGAACTCCTTTTGTTGCTCAGATGTGGCCTCTCTTTCTCAGCCAACATGACAAGTAAACTCACTGCCCTCCCCCTCTTTACATGGCACATGATTCCCAGGGGGTATAAACCTTCCCGGCAACATGGCACAGAAATCCTAGAATGAGCTGGGACTCAGCTTCAAGGGATTGAGAAAACCTTCTCAACCAAACGGGGTTAGAGAGAAATGAGATAAAATAAAGTGTCAATGGCTGAGAGATTACAAACAGAGTCGAGAGGTTATCCTGGAGGTTATTCTTATGCATTATATAGATATCACCTTTTTAGTTAAGGTATAATGGAGAGGCTGGAGGGAAGTGCCTGAAAATGTGCAGCTGTGTGCCAGTAGCCATGTTTCTTGATGATGATTGAATAATGATATAGTTTTAGCAATGTGACTGTGTGATTGTGAAAACCTTGTGTCTCATACTCCTTTTATCTATGGTATGGACAGATGGGTAAAACATAGGGATTAAAAATAAATAAATAATAGAGGAAACAAAGGCTAAAATATATTGTATAGATGGAAATACTAGCAATCAATGAGAGGGAGAGGTAAGGGGTAATGTATGTATGAGTTTTTTTTTCATTTCTTTTTCTGAACTGATGCAAATGTTCTAAGAAATGATCATGGCGATGAATATACAACTATGTGATGATATTGTGAGTTATTGATTATATACCAAGAATGGAATGATCATATGGTAAGAATGTTCATTTTTGTATGTTATGTTTAAAAAATTTTTTTTAAAAGATCGAAGGGAGCTATAGATGTTTTAACAATAATTGTGGGAGACTTTAATACACCACTCTCTTCAACAGATAGAACAACCAGAGAGAGGATCAAGAAGGAAACTGAGAACCTAAATAACGTGATAAATGAATTAGTCCTAATAGACATATATAGATCATTATGCCCCCAAACACAGGGGTATATATTCCTCTCTGGTGCACATGGAAAGTTCTCCAGGATAGATCATATACTGGGACACAAAACAGGTCTTTATACATTTAGTAAGATTGAAATTATTCAAAGCACTTTCTCTGACTACAATAGAGTGAAGCTAGAAATTAATAATCACAAAAGAACCAGAGCTTTCCCAAATATATGGAGATTAAACCACATACTCTTAAATAATCAATGGATCAGAGAAGAAACTACTAGAGAAATTGGAAAGTATCTTAAGACAAATGATAATGAGAATATAACATATCAGATCTTAAAGCATTCAGCAAAGGCAAAGGCAGTGCTGAGGGAGAAATTTATTCCCTTAAATACCTATATCAAAAAACAAGAATCAGCAAAAATTGAGGACTTAATGCCTCATCCAGAGAAATTACAAAAAAGAACAATGAACTAATCCCAAAGCAAATAAAAGAGAAATAACAAAGATTAAAGCAGAAATAAATGAACTGGAGAACAACCACCACAAAACCAAAGGTTAGTTCTTTGAGTAAAATCAACAAAATTGACAGACTCCTATCTAGACTGACAAAGAGAAAAAGAGGACGAAAATAAACCAAATCAGAAATGATAGGGCAATTGTTAACATGGATCCTGAAGAACTTTAAAAAAAATCATAAGCAACTATTATGAACAAATACATGCCAACAAACTAGACAACTTACATGAAATAGAAAATCTCCAAGCAACACACGAACTACTTATACTGACTCAAGAAGAAATAAAAGACCTCAAGACAAAATTACAAGTAAACAGAGTCAATCAGTCATCAAAAATCTTAACTAAAAGAAAAGCTCAGGACCAGACAGTTTCACAGAGGAATTTTATCAAACATTCCCAAAATAGTAACACCAATCCTGCCCAAACTTCGCAAAAAAATTGAGGAAAAAGGAATGCTATCTAACTCATTTTATAGCACTAACATCACTCTGCTACCAAAACTGGATAAAGACACCATAAGAAAGGAAAACTATAGGCCAATCTCCCTAATGAACACAGATGCAAAAATTCTTTAAAAATACTAGCCAATCAAATGACACATTAAGAGAATTGTACATCACAACCAAGTGGGGTTTATACAAGGAATGCAAGGGTGGTTCAATACAAGAAAATCAATCAATACAGCACATTAACAAATCAAAAGGGAAAAATCGTATGATCATATGAATTGATGTTGAAAAAACATTCAACAAAATTCAGCACCCTTTCCTGATAAATACACTCCAAAAGGCAGGAATCAGAGGAAATTTCCTCAATATCATTTGGAAGATATATATGAAAAACGCATAGCAAGCAACATACTTAATGGTGAAAGACTGAAAGCTTTCCCCCTAAGATCTGGATGAGACAAGAAGGCCAACTGTCATCACTGTTATTCAACATTGTACTAGAAGTAGTAGCTAGAGCGATTAGACAGGAGGAAGAAATAAAAGGCATCCAAGCAGGAAAGGAAGAAGTAAAATTTTCATTATTTGGAGATGACATAATCCTATACTTAGAAAACCCTGAGAAATCTATGACAAAGCTACTTGGGCAGATAAACAAATTCAGCAAAGTGGTGGGATACAAAATTAATGTACAAAAATCAGCAGTGTTTCTATACACAAGTAATGACCTATCTGAGGAGATAAAGAAAAAATTCCGTTCAAAATAGCTACTGAAAGAATCAGGTATCTACGAATAAACCTAACAAGGGATGTCAGGGACTTGTACACAGAGAACTACAAAACACTGCTGTAATAAACTTAAAATGACCTAAATAGATGGACAGACATTCCATGCTCACGAATAGGAAGGCTGAATGTTGTTAAGATGTCAGTTTTACTCAAATTGATCTACAGATTGAAGGTAATGCAAACAAAATCTAAACAACCTACTTTGAAGTCCTGGAAAAGTTAGTTATCAAATTTACTTTGAAGGGAAAGAGACCCTGAATAGCTAAAGATATCCTAAAAAAGAACAGCAAAGTAGGAGGATTAGTACATCCTGACTTTAAAGCCACACTGGTCAACACAATATGGTAATGGCACAAAGGTAGAAGTATTGACCAATGCAATCAAGAGTGCAGAGATACAGCTTTCACAATGTGACTCTGTGATTGTGAAAACCTTATGTCTGATGCTCCTTTTATCTACCTTATCAACAGACAAGTAAAACAAATGGAATAAAAATAAATAATAGGGGGAACAAATGTTAAAATAAATTTAGTTTGAAATGCTAGTGAGAAATGAACATGAGGGGTAAGGGGGTATGGTATGCATAATCTTTTTTTTTCTCTATTATCATTTTATTTCTTTTTCTGTTGTCTTTTATTTCTTTTTCTGAACTGATGCAAATGTTCTAAAAAATGATGAATACGCAACTATGTGATGATATTAAGAATTACTGATTATATATGTAGAATGGAATGATATCTTAATGTTTTGTTTGTTGTTAATTTTTTTAATAAATAAATAAATAATTTTTAAAAAAAGAGTGCAGAGATAGACCACCAAATCTGTGGACAACTGATTTTTGATAAGCCCTCCAAAACTACTGAACTGGGACAGAACAGTCTTTTCAATAAATGGGTATGGGAGAATTGAATCAATAGCCAAAAGAATATAAAAGGACCCCTACCTTACATCCTATACAAAAATTAATTCAAATGGATTAAAGGCCTAAATGTAAGAGCCGGTATCACAAAACTTCTGGAAGAAAATGCAGGGAATCACCTTCAAAATCTAGTAATAGGAGGTAGCTTCTTAAACTTTACACCTGAAGCACAATCACTGAAAGAAAAATAAATCAGAACTCCTTAAGATCAAGAGCTTCTGTGCCTCGAAGGACTTACTAAAAAAAAGTGAAGAGGCAACCAACTCAATGGGAGAAAAATTTGGAAAACATATATCGGATAAAGGCTTGATATACATAAAGTATACAGCTCAACAATAAAAGAACAAACAACCCAGTTATAAAATGGGCAGAGGATATGAATAGACACTTTTCCAAAGAGCAAATATAAATGGTAAAAAGCACATTATACATGCTTATTTTCATTAGCTATAAGGGAAATGCAAATCAATATGATAATGACCTATCACCTCACACCCATAAGAGTGGCTGCTATTAAGCAAACAGAAAATGACAAAAGTTTGAGAGGATGTAGAGAAACTAGAACACTATCCACAGTTGTTGAGAATGTATAATGGTGCAACCACTGTGGAAAACAGATAGGCAGTTTCTCAAGAAACTAAATATTGAGTTGCCCTATGACCCGCCAATACCAATATTTGGTATATACCCAGAAGAGTTGAAAACAGAGACATGAACAGATATTTTCACACAGATGTTCACAGCAGCACTATTCACAATTGCCAAAAGATAGAAACAATCCAAGTGCCCATCAACAGATGAGTAGATAAACAACATGTGCTATATACATACAAGGGAATATTATGCAGCAGTAAGACAAAATGAGGTTCTGAAGCATATGACACCGTGGGTAAACCTTGAGGACACAAAAAACCCAGAAACTATAAAATTTCACTATTGTAATTCTGGTAAAGGTAATCTCAGAAGTACCCTGTAGAATACAGCAGATCTAGAGGTATATAAACCTAGAGACAGGGGAAAGGCTACCTAATGAGGTTGAACTTAAATATAAGGCAATGGATGGAAGTGATGGTAACTAATTAGTGGGATTATAAGTAGCACTGCCATATGAATATGATTGAAAGGGGATGTGTAGTGTCATGTATTCTATTGATTAAATCTATGTTATTAATTATATTAATTAAATTATAAGTTCTCATGTGAATGATTTCAAAGGTTTGATATTGAACAAGAATCAACAGTAGAGGGGTATGGGGGTACTAAAAATGCACGCTGTGGCTAATAGTGAACAGGAAGATATCAACAGCAGCAAAGCATTACCAAGGGTAATTAACTAGGGGGAGGAGGAACAAGTAATAAGGGTAGTTTTGAGTTGATAGTTGGTGATGCTGTGCTTGTTGGTCTTTTGTCGCTGTGGAACAATGAAAATTGTCTAAAATTAAGAGTGATGCTGATTGTACGACCAGGTGAGGAGGACACTGTAAGATATGGTCTGTCTATTTTGGACATTATCCACGTTGCTCAATGGATGGAGAGCACCAAAGTGTACAAAGATGAGGAAGCAGAATGGCAAACTGTCACACATTTATTTGGAAAGGAAGGATGTCAAAGGCACCCAATAACACGAATAAACCTCGGGGACAATATGCTGCACAAAATAAGCCAGAAACAGAAGAACAAATGTGCCAAGTTCTCTTTCAGAAAATACTTATAGGAAAATTGAAGCCTAGATTGTTGAGCCCTTAGAGCAGCCATTCTTAGTCTGAAGATATGAATCTATTTCTAGATTTTGAGACACTGAGTTATATGTGTTTCAGCTGATACTGAGTAACTCAGGGACACCTAAGACCCAAAAAATGGAGTGCTACAGTCCTGAAAGACTGTTACAGCCCTGATCTCTTTTTTGGCTACTTTAACTGTTATTGTATACCAAAAAAGAGATCAGTCCTCAATTAGAGATAAAAATGAAGCCAATCTGTCTGGGACTAAGGTAAATCAGAATACAGGGTAAAAGAGGAGAGTGTATGTACTCTAGACCTTCCTCTACTGTATAAGACCAAAGGCAAAGAGGCTTATTATTTCTAGAAACTAATTTTTTGTAACACATCATCTAAATCAACTTGTCCAGATAGCTCATTTAAACAACCCAAACTCCTGGAGTCCAGAACAGGAATGAGGCCTTGTAATTCTGTGTAGCTTAATATTATACCAGGATACATGATATTTTAAAAGTATTGGTAGAGTCCCTTTAGAGTCTGAATGTAAAAAAAAGAACTATTAAACCTTCCTCTCTGGGAAACACCAGGTACCCTCTCAATCACTGGGGACTCACAAGCCAATAAGTCAAGCACTTGATTTTGAGGCTTGCCCTCACGAAATCTACTTCTGCAGTGGAGTTGCTACGATTAACTATAACAAGGCCTAATAATTGCTTCCAGGACACCTCTATTGTTGCTCAGATGTGTCTCTCTCTAAGCCCAACTCTGCAAGGAAAATCATTATCCTCCCCCCCACGTGGGACATGACAGTCAAGGGTGAAATTCTCCCTGATAGAGTGGTGTGACTTCCAGGAATGAGTCTGGCCCTTGTACCATGGGGTCAACAACAGCTTCCTGAACAAAAGGGAGAAAAGAAGTGCAATAAAATAAGGTATGTGGTCAAGAGAGATCAAATAGAGTCAGTGGGCTATTCTGGAGGCTATTCTTATGCAAGCTTCAATTAGATAGCACTAAGTGCTATGGTTTCCTAAAACCACAATCAACATCACTCCTGTTAACTCCTGTTAACTCTTAAGAACACCTGGGGCTCACACTGAGAATCAATAACGTTTCATGTTCTAAGTTTGCTTTCCTGAAACCTAGAATTTCCAGAGGGCCCCTAGGCCAGATAAATCTTGAAACCTAGAGGGACCAGCCTCTCCAAGATTATCAATTAACTACATCCCCTTACCCTTTAGTGAAGACACCCCTTCCCAACATGAAAAAGGCAAAATGGGTATTGCCTAAAGGTCCCTATAGATTGGCAGAAGGATCAAAGGAGGACGTGGATTTATAACAGAGAAAATAAGATTTCACAAGTATGACTGCTGAATCAATATACTGATATCTCTTCTAGCCACCAATGTTTTGAAGGAGCTAGAAGGAAAAATCTGAAATAGTGGAATAGTAACCCATAATAAACTCTGAAATCTGTTCTGTAACTACTTGAAGTATACTTTGAAAACTGCTGCTTTTTCTTTCCTTGTACCTGTTACATTTCACAATAAAAAATGTTTTAAAAATGAGCATCAAGCAAAGAATATGATGTTTGAGCAAGAATAGCTTGATTTGAATAGCGACCCCTTTTTTCTCCCTTGCTAGGTTTGTGTTCTTTGGCATTCTACCTAAACAGACAGGCATCCGTTGACCTATAAATGGAAATATTAAAAGTATTTACCTTGGGCAGAACTCAGTCCTCCACCAAAAACCCCTCGAAAACAGGTAGAAACTATCCAAAGCAGTGGTTCTGGGGCCTGCAAGTCCAGGAAAGGGCCATTGCAACACACAAGGAATAACTGAATGAAGACATGGAGAAGCTATGACTGAGAAGCTGCAGTGAGTGAACTCGACTTTGGCTTCTGGTGCCCATTCTCCACCTGAGAATGGTGGCTGTGAGGTGGGCTGGTTCTCGCCCAGCTGGTCAGATGTGGCACATCCTGATTGAACTGTTGGCCAGCAAAGTTAATCCCCTAGGACCTTGAGCCTTGAGACTTTCCACGCAGATAGAGAGGGCATCTGTGGTTCTATTACTTCCACAAGCAGATACTGCAGTGAGTGACTGATGACTACAGCCCCGGGTGCCCATCACTGACCACTGAGGATGGCAGCTTGGGGTCTGCCTCTTTCCCAAATGGCTGCTGCAGTCTGAGAGAGACAGGTAAGCCCTCTCACCCAAGGAACAGAAAGGGATGCATCACAGTTCTGATCCATTTGTTGACTGGGGAAAGTGATGCTCTGAATCCCACAGCCTTGACCCTTACCTTGCCCAGGACAATCACAGTCCCATTATGTCCTACGCAGAGAGAAAGTGCAGCAAGTGATAGCTCACCCCAGCTCCTGAAACCCGTCCCCAACCCCAAAGCTGGCAGCTTCTGATTGGCCAGGACCTTGCACAGTTGACTGCTGCAAACTGAGAGGTAAGCACCCTCACCCAGGACCAGCAGGGGACACAGCACAGTTCCCAACTGTTGGCCAGTGAAATTGGACGGCAGAGTCCCATAACCTTAGTCCTTTCTGGACAGGTACCTGCAACACCGTGGGGCCATTATTTCTAACCACCTCAGAAATAGAAGGATCAGATGGCTAAAAATTAACTTACCTTTGTAGGCTGTGGGCAACAGGTTGCTGAAGAGCACCATCTGCTGGGAAGACTGGGAAAGTAACGTCTTGAGAAGCTGCTTTCCTGACCCGTTCCCTAGTGCCCTTTAGAGTGGGTTTGCACTCCCTGCATGGGAACCTGGCCTGTTTTGGCTAGAAATACTGAAGAAAAAGTGTCAGAGAAGATCTTTAACATGAACCCAATAAGCAACAAAATATTAGACAAGAGAGGGAAAATAACTTTCAAAGTAATCTCATAAAGATAATCAGATGCCCAGATAAAATTTTTTGACCAGCAAAAATTTACAAGACACACTAAGAAACAGGAAGATACGGCCAAGACAAATGGTCAAATTAAAAAGTCAGAGGAGATACAGAATTTGGAATAACTAATCAAAGATTTTCAAGCAAATCTCCTAAATAATTTCAAGATGACTAAAGCTATAAAGGACGTGAAGAAGACACTAAGAGAGCATAAAGAAGAATTTGAAAAAATACCCAGAACAATAGAAGATATTACAGAAATGAAAGGCACTGTAGATGAAATTTAAAATATACTAGAGACCTTCAATAGGAGAACTGAAAGGGTAGAAGAAAGGATCAGTGAAGTAAAAGAACATCAAAAATCTCACAAATAGAACAGATTGAGAAAAGAATGGGAAAAAATGGAGCAGGCCTTCCGGGAACTGAAATACAGCACAAAGAACACAAACTTATGTTTCATGAGTGCCCCACAAGAAGAGGGGGAAAAAAGGGTCAGGAAAAAAATTTGAGGAAATAATAGCTGAAAAATTCCCAATGCTTATAAAAGAAAAAAATACACAAATCAAAGAAGGGCAACATACTCCAAACAGAATTAATCCTAATATACCTACTCCAAGACACATATAATCAGAACGCCAAATGACAAAGACAAAGAGAGTATTCTGGAAGCAGCAAGAAAATAGTGATTCATCACTTCCAAGGGATGTTCAATAAAACCAAGTGCCAATTTCTCAGGGGAAACCATGGAGGCGAGAAGGTAGTTTAAGATGTTGAAAGAGAAAACTGACAATCAAAAATTCTTTACCTGGAAAAACAGGCCTTCAAAAATGATGGCAAGTGTAAAATGTTCACAGATAAACAAAAACAGAGAATTCATTAACAAGAGACTGGCCCTACAATAAATACTAAGGGAGTTCTGTGGGTTGAAAGGAAAAGACAGTCGAGAGAGGCTTGGAGGAAAATGTAAAAATGAAGAATATTATTAATGGTAACTGAAAGGGTAAAAAGAGAGACAAAATGAGATTTGATGTTTGAAAGTCAAAGGCTAAAATGGTTTCATTAAATACTGCCTTTTCAGTAATAACACTGGATCTTAATGGATTTCACTCCCCCAGTCAAAAAACTGAGACTAGCAGAATGGATTTTAAAAGTTCTTCATTTGTATGCTCTCTACAAGAGACTCATTTTAGATCCAAGGACAGAAACAGACTGAAAGTCAAAGGCTGGAAAAGAAATTCCATGCAAACAGTAACCAAAAAATGAGCTGTGGCAGCTATATTAAATACAGAACAAAATAGATGTAAAAGGCAAAAATGTTAATTGAGACAAAGGACATTATATGTTAAAAGGGGGCAACCCACCAAGAAAAAAACAGCAATCATAAATATTTATACACCTAATCAATGTGCCTCAAAGTACAAGAGGCAAACACTGGCAAAACTGAAAGGAGTAACAGACATCTCTACAATAATAATGGGAGGCTTCAACACACCACTCTTTTCAATAGACAGAGGATCAACAACGATACAAAGAAACTAAATAATGATAAATGAATTACACCTAACTGGCCTAAACAGAATATTGCTCCTAAGTAGCAGGATATACAGTCTTTTCAAGTTCTCATGAAACATTCTGCAGGATAGACCACATGCTGGGGCACAAAAGGTTTTAATAAATTTTAAAAGACGGAAATTATACAAAGCACTTTCTCTGATTATAATGGAATGAAATTGGTAATCAATAACAGGAAGAATACTGGAAAATTCACAAACATATGGAGACTAAACAACACACTCTTAAATAACAGTGGGTCAAAGAATATATTACAAGAGAAATCAGTCACTATCTTGAGACAAATGAAGATGAGAATACAACATATTAAAACTTATGGGATAAAGTTTATGAACGGGAAATATATAGCCCTGAATGCCTGCTTTAAAAAGGAAGAAAGAGCAAAACTGAAAGACCTAACAGAACACCTGGATGAACTAGAGGAAGAAAAGCAAACTAATCCCACAGCCAAGAGAAAAAAAGAAATAACAAAGATTAGATAGAAATAAATGAAACAGAGAAAGGAATCAACAAAGCCAAAATTTGTCCTTTGAGAAGATCAGCAAAATTGACAAATCTTTAGCTAGACTGAGAAAGAGAAAGAGAAAATGCAAATAAATAAAATTGGAAATGAGAAGGGGACCTCACTTTTAATCCCAGATAAATGAAAAAAAAAAAAGATCATGAGGTTACTATGAATAATGCTATGCCAAAAAATTAGACAAATAGACAATTTCCTAGAAACAAACGACAATCTACACTGGCCCAAGAAACAGACTTCAATGAACAAATCACAAGTAAAGAGAGCAAATAAAAAGCCTCCAACAAGGAAAAGCCCAAGACCAGATGGCTTCACAAGTGAATACTACCAAGAATTTCAATATCAATCCTGCTCAAACTCTTCCCAAAGAAATTGAAAAAGAGGGAACATGCCCTACTCACTGTATGGAGCCATCACCCTAACACCAAAGCCTGATAAAGGTACTACAAGAAAACTACAGACCGATTTCTCTCATGAATGGAGATGTGAAAATCTTCAGCAAAATACTTGCAAACCAAATCCAACTGCACATTAAAAGAATTATATACCATGACCAAGTGGGTTTTATCCCAGGTATGCAAGGGAGTTTCATCACAAGATCATCACTAGCTATTAGGGAAATGCAAATTAAAACCACCATGTATCATTTCACACCTGCTAGAATGGCCATTATTAAACAAACAAGAAATTATAAGTGTTGGAGAGGATATAGAGAAATTGGAACACTCATTCACTGCTGGTGGGAATGTAAAATGGTAGTCATGGTGGAAGACATTTTAGTTATTCTTCATAAGGCTAAGTATAGAGTTGCCCTATAATCTGGCAATCCTACATCTACATATATTCACACAAGTGAAAGTGGTGACACAAACAAACATTTACACACCACTGTTCATAGCAACATTATTCACAATTACCAGAAGATGGAAACACTGTGTGTGTCCATCAACCAAAGAACAGATAAGCAAAATGTGGTATATTTATATCATGGATTATTCAGCAGTAGGAAGGAATGAAGTTCTGAAGCATGTGATATGGTTGAACCTTGAGGACATTATGCTGAGTGAAATCAGAAGCAAAAAAACAAATGTTGTCTGACTGCACTAATATTAATTATACTATGTAAACTCATGGGCCTAGAATCTAGACTACAGGTAATCAGAGGATAGAATGGGGAAGGGGGGGGTATAGAAAGAGGAGCTGATGCTTAATTTGTGCAGGATTTTTATTTAGGTTGTGGATTAAGTAGTTTTAGGTCATGTATACACCCAAAAGGAAAACTAGAGCATAAAATATAGGACTGTGTAACAGTGAAAACTGGGGTGAATGATGTCTGTGATGAAAAGTACAAATCTAAGAAATGCTATCATGAATTTTAATAAATGTACATTACCACAAAGGTGTTAATAAGAGGGTGGCATATGAAAAAAAAATACACTTAAGGCAATGTATGGACTATACTTAGTAATATTTTATTATTCTTTAAATATAAGGAAATCTAATAGAGACAGAAGTGGATTGGTGGTCATGTAGGGGTTGAAGGATAAGAGGGACTGAAGGTGACTGCTAAAGGGTATGGGGTTTATCATTTTGGAGTATTGCAAATGTTCCGGAATTGATTGTGGCAATGTGTGTACAATTCTGTGACTATACTAAAGGTCACTGATTGTACACCTTGGATGGATTGCATGACATGTGAATATATTTCAATAAAACTGCTTTAGGAAAAAAATGTTACTTTTAAGGCAAAAAAAAAAAGCTCTGTATAAAAAATTACCACTAGTCAGAATGTCAGATGTCAAAGAGAAAGAGGGAATCTTGAAAGCAGCAAGAGAAAAGCAATCCATCACATACAAGGGAAACCCAATAAAACTATTAGATTTCTCAGCAGAAACCATGGAGGCGAGAAGAGAGTGGGATGATATATTTAAATTACTAAAAGAGAAAAACTGCCAACCAAGAATTCTATATCCAGCAAAACTGTCCTTCAAAAATGAGGGAGAAATTAAAACATTTTCAGACAAAAAATCACTGAGAGAATTTGTGACCAAGACTGGCCCTGCAAGAAATACTTAAGGGAGCACTAGAGGCAGATACGAAAAGACAGGAGAGAGAGGTGTGAGAAGAGTGTTGAAATGAAGATTATCAGTAAAGGTAAAAAGAAGAAAAATTAGATATGATATATAAAATCCAAAAGGCAAAATGGTAGAAGAAAGTACTACTTGTACACTAATAACACTAAATGTTAATAGACTAAATTCCCCAATCAAAAGACATAGATTGGCAGGATGGATTAAAAAACAGGACCCATCTATATGCTGTCTACAGGAAACATGGGTTGAAAGTGAAAGGTTGGGAAAAGATATTTAATGCAAATAACAATCAGAAAAGAGCAGGAGTAGCTATACTAATATCCAACAAATTAAACTTCAAATGTAAAACAGTTAAAAACGATAAAGGACACTAGGTATTAATAAAAGTAACAATTCAGTTTCCCCAAGTGGAGAATTCTTTTTTTTTTTTTAGCATTCTTGATATTCTCACAAGCAGTGGGGACTATCAAAGCAATAGGCTGAGCCCCCAATCTTGGAGTTTGTTCCTATGAAACGTAACCCCATAAAGGATAGGTCAATCCTACTTAAAATTAGGCCTAAGACTCACCGCCAAGAGAACCTCTTTTGTTACTCAGATGTGGTCTCTCTCTCCAGCCAGCACAACCAGTAAACTCACTGCCCTCCCCTATGTGGGACATGACTCCCAGGGGTGTGGACCTTCCTGGCAATGTGGGACAGAAATCCTAGAATGAGCTGAGACTCAGCATCAAGGAACTGAGAAAACCTTCTCGTCCAAAAGGGGGAAGAGTGAAATGAGACAAAATAAAGTGTCAATGGCTGAGAGATTCCAAACAGAGTCAAGAGGTTATCCTGGAGGTTATTCTTATGCATTAAATAGATATCACCTTGTTAGTCATGACGTAATGGGGAGGCTGGAGAAACTGCCTTGTTTCTTGAAGAAGCCATGTTTCTTGAAGATGATTGTATGATATAGCTTTCACAATGTGACTGTGTGATTGTGAAAACCTTGTGTCTGATGCTCCTTTTATCTACCTTATCAACAGACAAGTAAAACAAATGGAATAAAAATAAATAATAGGGGGAACAAATGTTAAAATAAATTTAGATTGAAATGCTAGTGATCAATGAAAAGGAGGGGTACGGGGTATGGTATGTATAAATTTTTTTCTGTTTTTTATTTTTCTCTGAATTGATGCAAATGTTCTAAGAAATGAGCATGATGATGAATATGCGACTGTGATATTATAGAATTACTGATTATATATGTAGAACAGAATGATCATAACTAATTAATTTAAAAAGCTAAAAAAATTAATTACCTTACTTTTAAGAAAAAAGTTGAAACCAGTCATTATCTTATTATAATGACTCAGAATGTATGTTTAAGTTCACAAATACCAATGATCCTTAATGGTAAAGGGATATTTTAGCATATTCTCAGTTAATTAAAAACTGAGACAACTTATTAGTATTGAACTCTTTGAAAACACCATTAAGAGGATATTTCTAAGTAACATCTACAGAAGCTTGTTTTACAAAAAAAATAGGTATTGTTTTTAATCAAGTGCTCAAACATGGTTGAACACATACTGAGGAATTACATTCTATAACAAGAACCACACACAATCTACCTGATATGTGAAAAGGTGGTTATGCCCACATGGAAGGACTAGATCAGAGCAGTCACCCATAAAGCAGCTGAGGAATGAATTCCAAGCTTTTTCCCCCCCCTGACTGTACCACTGTAGTTGCATGGTGGAACATATACTCACTAGCAGTACTAACAGAACATAATCCCTATACAAATCAGACCTCAAACAAATACAATCTAAGTATGGGGCCAGGGGTGGGGGTGGGCAGAGACTCAGAATATTCCCAACCATGACAGAATCAGTGGCCCAGTGGACACTAGTGTATAGACATGCAAATCCAGACTTCAGATGATGGAGGTGGAGCGAGTGGAGGTGTCTGTGGACTACTTCCTCTGAGAAGACGGAAGTCAGGCAGTTGGTGTTGGGTGAAGGATGCTGTTGATTAGAAGAGTCAAGAATCAGGAAAAAGTTCTCGCCCGCCCGCCCCTCCCCCCGGCGCACGGGCCCTGCAGAGTCGGCCGGCCGGCCTGGCGCCCCTCCCCGGCCCCGACAGGCTGGCGGGCTGCCCTGAGGAGGGGAGGGGAGGACTGGGCCAGCCAGCGGGCGGGCTACCATGCCGAACTTCTGCGCTGCCCCCAACTGCACGCGGAAGAGCACACAGTCCGACCTGGCCTTCTTCAGGTTCCCGCGGGACCCGGCCAGATGCCAGAAGTGGGTGGAGAATTGTAGGAGAGCAGACTTGGAAGATAAAACACCCAGTCAGCTAAATAAACATTATCGGTTATGTGCCAAACACTTTGAGACCTCTAGGATCGTACAACTATACATTTTGCAGAGGCATCAGAAAACTAAAGAATGATTGGGTTATTTTATTTCTCAAAATTAATTGAAGCAGATACTTGTGAAGTCATTGGGAGAGTCCTTATAGGACAGTTCTTCGAGATAATGCTATACCAACAATATTTGATCTTACCAGTCATTTGAACAATCCACATAGTAGGCACAGAAAACGAATAAAAGAATTGAGTGAAGATGAAATCAGGACACTGAAACAGAAAAAAATTGATGAAACTTCTGAGCAGGAGCAAAAACATAAAGAAACAAACAACGGCAGTGCTCAGAACCCAAGTGCAGAAGAAGGGGGCAAAGAACAGGATGAAGATATTTTACCTTTAACTCTTGAAGAGAAGGAAAACAAAGAATACCTAAGATCTTTATTTGAAATTTTGATTCTTATGGGAAAACAAAACATACCTCTGGATGGACATGAGGCTGATGAACTTCCTGAAGGTCTCTTTACTCCTGATAACTTTCAAGCACTGCTGGAGTGCCGAATAAATTCCGGCGAAGAGGTTCTCAGAAAGCGCTTTGAGACAACAGCGGTTAACACATTGTTCTGTTCAAAAACACAGCAGAAACAGATGCTAGAGATATGTGAGAGCTGCATTCGGGAAGAAACTCTCAGGGAAGTGAGAGACTCACACTTCTTTTCAATTATCACTGATGATGTGGTAGACATAGCAGGGGAAGAGCACCTGCCTGTGTTGGTGAGGTTTGTGGATGAATCTCATAATCTGAGAGAGGAATTTGTGGGCTTCCTCCCTTATGAAGCAGATGCAGAAATTTTGGCTGTGAAATTTCACACTACAATAACTGAGAAATGGGGACTAAACATGGAATACTGTCGTGGACAGGCGTACATTGTGTCCAGTGGATTTTCTTCCAAAATGAAAGTTGTTGCTTCCAGATTTCTAGAGAAATACCCTCAAGCTGTCTACACACTCTGCTCTTCCTGTGCCTTAAATATGTGGTTAGCAAAATCGGTGCCTGTTATGGGAGTATCTGTTGCATTGGGAACAATTGAGGAAGTTTCTTCTTTTTTCCATCGGTCACCGCAACTACTTTTAGAACTTGATAATGTAATTTCTGTCCTTTTTCAGAGCAATGAAGAAAGGGGTAATGAACTGAAGGAAATTTGCCATTCTCAGTGGACAGGCAGGCATGATGCTTTTGAAATTTTAGTGGAACTCCTGCAAGTGCTTGTTTTATGTTTAGATGGTATAAATAGTGACACAAATATTAGGTGGAATAACTGTATAGCTGGCCGAGCGTTTGTACTCTGTAGTGCCATAACAGATTTTTATTTCATTGTTACCATTGTTGTTCTTAAGAACGTCCTATCTTTTACAAGAGCCTTTGGGAAAAATCTCCAGGGGCAAACCTCTGATGTCTTCCTTGCAGCTAGCAGCTTGACTGCAGTGCTGCATTCACTAAATGAAGTGATGGAAAATATTGAAGTTTATCATGAATTTTGGTTTGAGGAAGCCACAAATTTGGCAACCAAACTTGATATTCACATGAAACTCCCTGGTAAATTCCGCAGAGCTCAGCAAGCTAACTTGGAATCTCAGTTAACCTCGGAGAGTTACTATAAGGAAACCCTAAGTGCTCCAACAGTGGAGCACATTATTCAGGAACTTAAAGATATATTTTCAGAACAGCACCTCAGAGCTCTTAAATGTTTATCTCTGGTACCCTCTGTCATGGGACAGCTCAAATTCAATACGTCAGAGGAACACCATGCTGACATGTACAGAAGTGACTTACCCAATCCTGACACACTCTCAGCCGAGCTTCATTGTTGGAGAATCAAGTGGAAACACAGAGGAAAAGATATAGAGCTTCCATCTACCATTTATGAAGCCCTCCATCTACCTGACATCAAGTTTTTTCCTAATGTTTATGCTTTGTTGAAGGTCTTACGTATTCTTCCTGTGATGAAGGTTGAGAATGAACGCTATGAAAATGGACGAAAGCATCTCAAAGCATACCTGAGAAACACTTTGACAGACCAAAGGTCAAGTAACTTGGCTTTGCTTAACATAAATTTTGATATAAAACATGATTTGGATTTGATGGTGGACACATATATCAAACTCTATACAACTAAGTCAGAGCTTCCTACAAGTAATTCAGACACCATTGAAAATACTTAAAAGACTTCATTTTCATCTTACGTTTGGACATCTTACATCTTACATGTGAGGTGTATGTAAGCTGCTTAATCACTAACTATCTTTGCCTATAGGTCTCCCATTGAATACATTAGTCATTAATAATCTACCTATTTAAAGGGCCCCTGTTTGAACTCTCATGCTTTGAAGACCCATCTGTTCTTTCAGAAGATAGCATTGAAAGTGCCACATATCATTTTTGTGTGATCTTTGTTAGTGGCACTCGGGAATTACTTTAAGTCATTTTAAATATAACATTAATCATCACTGTGGATCCAGTTTCAGTCCACTTATCAGTACTTTGAAGAAATAAATTTTGAGGAGATGTGGAAGGAAGGAATGCATTTTGTAAAATGTTAAAATGAGGCTCACAGCTGACTAGTAGGACTTTTAAGTATGTTATTAAGAATCTGAATTGGACAGTTAAGGGAATTACCAGACAGTGAGAGAAACTAAGCTTGTCAAACAAAGATTACAGTATAGATTTTGTCTTTATCAAATGAACCTAAAGGAACAAGTTACAGTTAAAAGTTTGAATGCCTTTTTCCACATCTGGCTGTTGCTGTTTGCATTCCTTTGTTGAGCCTACACCTTCATAAACTTTTTAGCAGGTATGTGTTGAACACTTCTGTTTCATGGTCAAGACAGAATCAGAAGCCATGAATACTGATAGCTGATTTGTCTCTTTTCTTCTATTTCCATGTCTATATCTACTGCCTCACCTTGATTTATAAGCAAAACCTGGGAAACCTACAAAAATAAGTGTTTTGTGGGTTATCTAAGAATAATACAGAAAATATTGCTGTTATTTTTGGTGAAGAAAATCAATTTTGTACAGTTTATTTCAATCTAAATAAAATGTGAATTTTGTTTAAAAAAAAAAAGAATCAGGAAAAAGAGCAGGAAGATGGCAGATGGTATCCACAAAGTGCCTACGCATCTGTCTTATCTCACTGTCAGTTTGATCAAAGCTTCACAACAGCTTTCTCACTTCTGCCCATAAAACCTTACCCATGTTAATGGTGTAATTCAACTGTGGGAACTTATTTTTGGAAAATGTCCCTTGTAACGTTACTCACTGATACAATACAATCCATGAGAGCCATCTCCAAATACTGGCTTTTTTTTTTTTCATTGTGAAAGCTATATCATTGTTTAATCATCATCAAGAAACATGGCTACTGGAACACAGCTCTACATTTTCAGGCAGTTCCCTCCAGCCTCTCTACTACATCTTGAACAACAAGGTGATATCTACTTAAGAATAACCTCCAGGATAACCTCTCGACTCTGTTTGGAATCTCTCAGCCATTGACACTTGGTCTCATTTCATTCTTCCCCCTTTGGTCGAGAAGGTTCTCTCAATCCCTTGATGTTAATTCTCAGCTCATTCTAGGGTTTTTCTCAGTCCCTTGATGCTGAGTCTCAGCTCATCTCTGTCCCACGTTGCCAGGAAGGTCCACATCCCTGGGAGTCGTGTCCCACGCAGAGAGGGTGACGGTGGTGAGACTGCTCGTCATGTTGGCTGGAGAGAGAAGCCACATCTGAGCAACAAAAGAGGCTCTCTTGGAGGTGACTCTTAAGCCTAAATTTTAAGTAGACTTGACCTATCCTTTGTGGGGTTAAGTTTCATATGAACAAACCCCAAGACTGGGGGCTCAGCCTGTAGCTTTGATTGTCCACACTGCTTGTGAGAATATCAAGAATTCAACTTGGGGAAGTTGAATTTCTCCCCACTCTCACCATTCCCCGAAGGGGGCTTGCAAATACTTTTCCAGTCACTGATCAAATCACTCTGGGATTCACTGGGGCATCACTCTGGACAAACCAACAAAATCTCATATCCTCCCTGAGATTCCAAGTACTTATGACGTTCAATCAAACTATCTACATGAGTTATATTAGGAAATGCTCTAGTCAAAATATAAATTTTGTAACAAATAAACATATTTTGCTTTAGTCTCACACATAAGGTGACATTTTAAAGTATTAATTATCATCTATTTTCAGCACCCTGCAATAACGACATTCCTTTGTTCTGCCTCATGCAAAAACATTTTTAAAATTTGTACATTGTACATTTCACTATTATTATATACTCTAGGCATTCCTAGATTATACCATCTTGATCTTTACCATCTATCTTTCTTTCTGATTTCATTTATGTCCCCAGCCCTCCTCCCTCTATCATTCTCACATGCAGCTTCATTCAGTTTTAACATAATTACATTACAGTTAGGTAGTATTGTGCTGTCCATTTATGAGTTTTTATATTCAGTCCTGTTGCACAATCTGTATCCCTTCAGCTCCAATTACCCAATATCTCACCCTATTTCTATGTCCTGATGGTCTCTATTACTAAGGAAATATTCCAAGTTTATTCACTAATGTCAGTTCTTATCAGTGAGACCATATAGTATTTGTCCTTTTGTTTCTGGCTAATCACACTCAGCATAATGTCCTTAAGGTCCATTCATGTTGTTACATACTTCATAACTTTATTCTGTCTTACAGCTGCATAATATTACATCTTATGTAAATGTCACAGTTTGTTTAGCCAACTGTCTGTTGATGGACATTTTGGCTGTTTCCATCTCTTGGTAATTGTTAATAATGCTGCTATAAACATTGGTGTGCAAATGTCCATTTGTGTCCTTGGCCTTGTGTCCTTTGAGTAGAGACAGCATATCGATGGGTCCTGTTTTTTAATCCATTCTGCCAGACTATGTCTTTTGATTGGAGAGTTTAATCCATTAACATTCAGTGTTATTACTGCATGGGTAATACTTTCTTCTACTATTTTGCCTTCTGGATTTTATCTGTCATAGCTAATTTTCCTTCTTTTTACCTTTACTCATAGTCTTCCTTTCTACACCCTTCTCCACACCTCTCTCTTCTGTCTTCGTATCTGTCTCTAGTGTTCCCTTTAGTATTTCTTGCAGAGCTGGTCTCTTGGTCACAAATTCTCTCAGTGATTTTCTGTCTGAAAATGTTTTAATTTCTCCTTCATTTTTGAACGACAGTTTTGCTGGATATAGAATTCTTGGTTGGCAGTTTTTCTGTTTGAATAATTTAAATATATTATCCCACTGTCTTCTCGCCTCCATGGTTTCTGCTGAGAGATCTGAGCATAGTCTTATTGGGCTTCCCTTGTATGTGATGGAAATACTGGCTTTAATGTCATGCCACAGGTCTCACTCCATTCAAACTCTTTTGTACAATCTTTATGCAGAATCAAGGACAAAGGGGAGAATATTTTTAAAATTATTTCACAGAATAAATTTTTTGATTCTGATAAACTGCCTATTTGGAAATGCATGGCAATCCCAATAGCAAGGGAAATGGCATAAGGCTCTTTATAATAATAACTGCTTTATAATAAAAGCAGTTTTCCCAGTGAGGAAGAACAGTGTTATACTGTATGTACATATGTGTGTGTGTGTGTGTGTGTGTGTGTGTAAAAGGTTAAGAGAAAATCTCGACACATTTGCTCTTTATACTTTTTCATTGTATCCTTATGGACAGAACAACTGTTCCTGCCAGTGTGAATTTTGAGGAAAGGCGCACGTGAATTATCATGGGCAACACAGTATTTACATGGCTAGGGCTTCCCTCCACCTCACATCTATAGTATTCCTATCCAGTATGTGTCCTCAAAAGTTTTTGTAAGGACGAGAACCATTTGAAGAGTTTTCCATGCTGTGTACATTGATAGGCTCGCTTTAATTGTGTTCTCATGTGTTTTAAGGATGCAGACCAATTCAATGTTTTCTCACATTTTTGATTTATACACTTTCTCCTATGGGACTTCTAACATGAACTTGAAGGGATATGTGCCAGTGAAACAGTCTCCCACAATACTTACATACATAGAACTTCTCTCCAGTGGAATCCTTTCATGACTTCAGCATGAACTGGGAGTACTGAAGGCTTTACCACCTTGTTGATATTAATTGGTCTCTCCAGTGAGCATTCTGACAAGTCCTTTAAATTATGGGAGCCAATGGAAGGCTTTTCCGTAACAGTGATTATTCACAGGGCTTTTCCCCACTGAGTCCTTCCCTGTCCTCAAACTGAGGGTTTTTCCACATGGTTTATATTCAAAAGGTTTCGCTTCATCATACATGTTCACATCCTTGAATGAATGTGTATGAACTGAATGGTTTTTGACAATACAGGCATACTTCATTTTATCGCACTTCATTTTACTATGCTTTGTAGATATTCCATATTTTACAAACTAAAGATTTATCCTGTGTTGAGCAATGTTATTGGCACCATTTTTCCAATAGCATGTGCTCACTTTGTGTCTGTCACATTTCTTGCAATTTTTCAAACTTTTTCAGCATTATTGTTATGGTGCGTGATCTGTGATCAGTGATCTTTGATGTTACTTTTGTAATTCTTTTGCGGTTCCACAAACCATGCCTATATAAGATGGCAAAAAATCAAATGTCTTCTATTCTACCTACCAGCCATTCCCGTCTCTTCCCTTTCCTCAGCCCTCTCTGTTCCTTGAGACACAATACTTAAATTAGGCCAATTAATAACTCTATAATAGCCTCTAAGTATTCAAGTCAAGAGTCACATCTCACTTTAAATCAAAAGGTAAAAATGATTACGCTTAGGGAGGAAAGCAGGTCTGTGCCAATTTTCCATTAGCATGTGCTTACTTTGTGTCTGTGTCACATTTTAGTAATTCTCATAATATTTCAAACTTTTTCATTAATATTTTATCTGTTTTGGGGCACCATGAACCCTACGCATTTATGATGGCAAACTTACCAAATAAACGTAGATGTTCTGACTGCTCTACCGACCAGCCATTTCCTCCATCTCTCTCCCTCTCCTTGGGCCTCCCTATTCCCTGAGACACAAGATTGAAACTAAGCCAATTAATAACCCTAAAGTGCACTCTAAGTTTTCAAGTGAAAAGAAGAGTTACACACCTCCCACTTTAAATCAAAAGCTAGAAATTATTAAGCTTAGTGAGGAAAGCACGTCAAAAACCAAGACAGGCCAAAAGCTAGGCCTCTTGCACCAGACAGTCATGTTATGAATACAAAGGAAAAGCTTTTAAAGGAAATTAAAGGTGCTACTCTAACTAAACATGAATGATAAGAAGGTCAACCAGGCATTGAAGAAATAAATAAATAAATGCGAACTCCTCAAAATTAAATACTTTTGTGCATCAAAGAACTTCGTCAAGAAAGTAAAAAGACAGCCTATGCTGTGGGAGACAATATTTGGAAATGATATAATAGATAAAGGTCTAGTATCCAAAATATTTAAAGAGATTGTTCAACTCAACAACAAAAAAACAGACAACCCAATTACAAAATGGGCAAAAGACTTGAAGAGACACTTCACAGAAGAGAAAATACAAACAGCCAAAAGGCACATGAAAAGATGCTCAACGTCCCCGGCTATTAGGGAAATGCAAATCAAAACCACAATGAGATATCATCTCACACACACCGGAATGGTCATTATCAATAAAACAGAAAATGACAAGTGCTGGAGAGGATGGGGAGAAAGAGGCACACTTATCCATTGTTGGTGGGAATGTCAAATGGTACAACCACAGTGGAAGGCACTTTGGCAGTTCCTCAGGAAGCTAAATATAGAATTGCCATATGACCTGGCAATACAATTGCTAGGTATCTACTCAGACGTCATGAGGGCAAAGACACAAACAGACATTTGCACACCAATGTTTATAGCCGCATTATTAACAAATTGCCAAGAGATGGAACCAACCCACATGTCCATCAACAGAAAAGTGGCTAAATAAGCTGTGGTATATATGTACAATGGAATATTATGCAGCCATAAGACAGAATAAAGTTATGAAGCATGTAAAAACATGGATGGACCTTAAGGACATTATGCTGAGTGAGATTAGCCAGAAACAAAAAAAAACAAATACTGTATGGTCTCACTGATATGAACCAACGTTAACAAACAAACTTGGTTAATTTCAATAAAGAACAGAGGTCATCAGGAGATAGAAATAGGGTAGACATTGGGTAATTGGAAATGAAAGGATACAGATTGTACAATGGGACTGATTGTAAAAATTCAGAAATGGACAGCACAATACTACCTAACTGTAATACAATGATGTTAGAACACCGAATGAAGCTAAATGTGAGAATGATAGAGGGAGGAGGCCTGGGGGCACAAATGAAATCAGATATACAATAATGACTGAAATGGTATAATCTAAGAATGCTTAAAGCGTATAAAGATAGTGACTAAATGTACAAATTTTTAAATGTTTTGAATGAGGAAGGAAAAAGGAGTATCAAAAATGCAGGGTGTTGAAAATAGATGGCAACTAATATTTTAAAACTTTAACTTACGTGTGAGACTAAAGCAAAAAATATTTGGTACGAAACTTATATTTTGACTAATGCATTTCCTAATATAATTTATGTGGACAGCTTAATTGAACACCATAAGTACATGGAACCTTGAGTAGGACATGAGATTTTGTAGGTTTGTCCAGAGAGATGCCTCAATATATCCCAGGATTTGAATAGTGAATAAAAAGGTATTTGCACGGATCAAGAAGGCGGCTTAACAATGTGCGCATTTTAGTTCGTCCTCCAGAACAACTACTAAATAACCAGAAACAGTACAGAATAGCTCCTGGGGCCACGTCAGTGACCGGACACACTGCATACCCCAGTCTGGACAAGCTGGACCAGCTGTGAGCACCCCCCAGAACCGTGAGTTCCCAAAGCTGCAGCGGCCAGCGCCACTCCCCCACAGGCCACTTCCCAGAGGGGAAAGGAAAGGACTTTACCAGCAGCAGGGACTGGGCACAATCAAACGCCAATTGTGAAACTAATTAACAAATTCTGACTACCAAAAATAGGCCCCCAGCTTAGGTGAACCTGATCAAAGCGGAGGTTGCTCATTTTTGCCCCAGCACCAAGGGGGCAGGACTGACAGAAATAGGGGGAAAAACAAAAAAAAGGAAACAGAGGTTTTTGTGGCTGTGTATCTACAAAGGTTTGACTGCCTCTGGATACAGTGGCAGGACTTTTCAGGCTGCAACTGCCCCAGGCATAGGCAGAAGTGAGCTCTTTGGGGGGCTTGTCTGGAGCCTGTGCCTTCCCCAGGGGAGGGGTGAAGCCCAATTCAGGTGGAATTCCTCCATCAAGGAATTCAGACACCAGGGCTTGGTAATTTGAAGCCATTAAAACCAGCCTACAACCTCTCCTCTGTCTCCACCACGCCCCCAGCAGGGAGAGTCCACCAAAGTTAAAGGTACTGCATCATCTTATGTTGGTGGGACCTGCAATCAGACAAGTGCCACACACAGGGCAGGATAAGAAAAACAGAGTCCAGAGACTTCATAGGAAAGTCTTTCAACCTGCTGGGTCTCACCCTCAGGAAAAACCGACGCAGGTGACTCTTTCCTCCTGATAGGAGGCCAGTTTGGCCTGGGAAAATCTGGCTGGGGTCTATAATCTCTAAGTAGACCTTCCTAAGTGTGGGGAGGGGAAAGGCACCACACAAGCAGGGCAAGAAACAAGAAAACAAGAACTGAAAAATTCTCCTCTGTTAAACAAAACTTAAGCTTAAGGTCCAGAAAAAGCTGAACAGAATGTCAAAGAACAGATAGACAACAAATTCCTCCAGCAAGAAAACCCTAGATAAAAGAAGTGAAAGCAATCTCCAGAATAAACTAATTAAGGTAATTAAATGCCTAGACACCAGCAAAAAATAACAAATAACACCAGGAAAATTGAAGATATGGCCCAGTCAAAGGAACAAACCAACAATTCAAATGACATACAGGAGCTGAACAGAATGTACGAACAGACATGGAAAACCTCATCAAAAACTAAATCAATGAATTGACGGAGGATATAAAGAAGGCAGGAAAGAACAAAAAGAAGAAACTGAAAGTCTGAAAAAACAAATCGTAGAACTTATAGGAATGAAAGACACAGTAGAAGAGATGAAAAAAACAATAGAAACCTACAATGGTAGATTTCGAGAGACAGAACATAGGATTTCTGAACTGGAGGACGGAACATCTGAAATCTGACAATAAACAGAAACTATAGGAAAAAAAATGGAAAAATATGAGCAGGGACTCAGGGAATTGAAAGACAATATGAAGTGCATGAATATACGTGTTGTGGGTATCCCTGAAGGAGAAGGGAAAAGGAGGAGAAAAACTAATGGAGGAAATTATCACTGAAAATTTCCCAACTCTTATGAGACTTAGAATTAAAGATCCAAGAAGTGCAGCGTACCCCAAAGAGAATAGATCCAAATAGACATACTCCAAGACATTTAATATCAAAATGTCAGAGGCCAAAGAGAAAGAGAGGATCTTGAAAGCAGCAAGAGAAAAGCAATCCATCACATACAAGGGAAGCCCAATAAGACTATGCGCAGATCTCTCAGCAGAAACCATGAAGGCAAGACAGTGGGATAATATATTTAAATTATTCAAAGAGAAAAACCGCCAACCAAGAATTCTATATCCAGAAAAATTGTTCTTCAAAAATGAGGAAGAAATTAAAACATTTTCAGACAAAAAAATCACTGAGAGAATCTGTGACCAAGAGACCAGCTCTGCAAGAAATACTAAAGGGAACACTAGAGACAGATACAAAGACAGAAGAGAGAGGTGTGGAGAAGGGTGTGGAAAGGAAGACTATGAGTAAAGGTAAAAAGAAGAAAAATTAGATATGACATATAAAATCCAGAAGGCAAAATAGTAGAAGAAAGTACTACCCATGCAGTAATAACACTGAATGTTAATGGATTAAACTCTCCAATCAAAAGACATAGTCTGGCAGAATGGATTAAAAACCAGGACCCATCTACATGCTGTCTATACTCAAAGGACACAAGGCCAAGGACACAAATGGACATTTACACACCAATGTTTACAGCAGCATTATTAACAATTACCAAGAGATGGAAACAGCCAAAATGTCCATCAACAGACAGTTGGCTAAACAAACTGTGACATTTACATAAGATGGAATATTATGCAGCTGTAAGACAGAATAAAGTTATGAAGTATGGAACAACATGAATGGACCTTAAGGACACTATGCAGAGTGTGATTAGCCAGAAACAAAAGGACAAATACTGTATGGTCTCACTGATAAGAACTGACATTAGTGAATAAACTTGGAATATTTCCTTGGTAACAGAGACCATCAGGAGATAGAAATAGGGTAAGATATTGGGTAATTGGAGCTGAAGGGATACAGTTTGTGCAACAGGACTGAATATAAAAACTCAGAAATGGACAGCACAATACTACCTAACTGTAATGTAATTATGTTAAAACACTGAATGAAGCTGCATGTGAGAATGATAGAGGAGGGCTGGGGCATAAATGAAATCAGAAAGAAAGATAGACGGTAAAGATCAAGATGGTATAATCTAGGAATGCCTAGGGTGTTCATAATAATAGTGAAATGTACAATGTACAAATTTTAAAAATGTTTTCGCATGAGGAAAAACAAAGGAATGTCATTATTGCAGGGTGCTGAAAATAGATGATAATACTTTAAAATGTCACCTTATGTGTGAAACTAAAGCAAAAAAAAGTTTGTTACAAAATTTATATTTTGACTAGAGCATTTCCTAATATAACTCATGTAGATAGTTTGATTGAATGTCATAAGTACTTGGAATCTCAGGGAGGACATGAGATTTTGTTGGTTTGTCCAGAGTGATGCCCCGATGAATCCCAGAGTGATTTGCTCAGTGACTGGAAAATTATTTGCAAGCCCCCTTCGGGGAACTGTGAGAGTGGGGAGAAATTCAACTTCCCCAAGTTGAATTCTTGATATTCTCACAAGCAGTGTGGACAACGAAAGCTACAGGCTGAGCCCCCAGTCTTGGGGTTTGTTCATATGAAACTTAACCCCACAAAGGATAGGTCAAGTCTGCTTAAAATTTAGGCCTAAGAGTCGCCCCCAGAGAGCCTCTTTTGTTGCTCAGATGTGGCCTCTCTCTCCAGCCAACATGACGAGCAGTCTCACCACCCTCCCCCTCTCTGCGTGGGACATGACTCCCAGGGGTGTGGACCTTCCTGGCAACGTGGGACAGAGATCCTGGAATGAGCTGAGACTCAGCATCAAGGGACTGAGAAAAACCCTAGAATGAGCTGAGAATTAACATCAAGGGATTGAGAGAACCTTCTCGACCAAAGGGGGAAGAATGAAAGGAGACTAAGTGTCAATGGCTGAGAGATTCCAAACAGAGTGGAGAGGTTATCCTGGAGGTTATTCTTATGCATTAAGTAGATATCACCTTGTTGTTCAAGATGTAGCGGAGAGGCTGGAGGGAACTGCCTGAAAATGTAGAGCTGTGTTCTAGTAGCCATGTTTCTTGTTGATGATTGAACAATGATATAGCTTTCACAATGAGACTCTGTGAATGTGAAAACCTTGTGTCTGATGCTCCTTTTAGCTACTATATCAACCGAAGAGTAGAACATATGGAATAAAAATAAATAATAGGGGAACAAATGTTAAAATAAATTTAGTTTGAAATGCTAGTGGGAAATGAAAGCGAGGGGTAAGGGGTATGGTATGTATAATCTTTTTTTTCTCTGTTAACTTTTTATTTCTTTTTCTGTTGTCTTTTCATTTTTTTCTAAATCGATGCAAATGTTCTAAGAAATGAATATGCAACTATGTGATGATATTAAGAATTACTGATTGTATATGTACAACGGAATGATATCTTAATGTTTTGTTATTTTTTTTTAATTAATAAAAAAAGTTAAAAAAAAAAAAAAAGGTTATTTGCAAAGTCCCCTTGGGGGAATGGTAAGAAAGGGGGAAAATTCAACTTCCCCAAGGAGAGAATTCTTGATATTCTCACAAGCAGTGGGGACAACCAAAGCAATAGGCTGAGCCCCCAATCTTGGGGTTTGTTCATATGAAACTTAAACCTGCAAAGGATAGGCTGAGCCTACTTATAATTAGGCCTAAGAGTCAACCCCAACAGAACCTCTTTTGTTGCTCAGATGTGGCCTCTCTCTCTCAGCCAACACAAGCAAACTCACTGCTCTCCCCCTGTCTACATGGAACATGACTCCCAGGGGTGTAAACCTTCCTGGCAACGTGGGACAGAAATCCTAGAATGAGCTGGGACTCAGCACCAAGGGATTGAGAAAACCTTCTCGATGAAAAGGGGGAAGAGAGAAGTGAGAAAAAATAGTGTCAATGGCTGAGAGATTCCAAAGAGTCGAGAGGTTATCCTGGAGGTTAAATCTTACACATTAAATAGGTATCACTTTTTTTACTTAAGGCGTAATAGAGAGGCTGAAGGGAACTGCCTGAAAATGTGGAGCTGTGTTCCAGTAGCCATGTTTCTTGAAGATGATTGTACAATGATATAGCTTTCTCAATGTGACTGTGTGATTGTGAAAACCTTGTGTCTGATGCTTCTTTTATTTATGTACTTTGTGAACAGATAAGTAAAACATATGGATTAAAAATAAATAAATAATGGGGGAAACAAATGTTAAAATAAATTTAGCAGATTGAAATGCTAGTGATCAACGAAAGGGAGAGGTAAGAGATATGGTATATATGAATTTTTGTTTTCTTTTTATTTCTTTTTCCGAATTGATGTAAATGTTCTAAGAAATGATCATGATGATGAATATACAACTATGTGATGAAAAAAAAGAATGTTCATATTGTATGTTGATTGGTTTTATCAATAAAAATTAAAATAAAGAAAGTAAACCAGCTTTACTACTACAACGGATAAAGTATTAGGGGCCTGGACAGAAGATCAAACCAGCCACAACATTCTCTTAAGCCAAAGTATAATCCACAGAAAGGCCCTTATTCAATTATGTGAAGGCTGGAAGTCAAAGCAGCAGAAGAAAGTTTTAAGCTAGCAGTGGTTGGTTCATAAGGCTTAAGGAAATAACCCATCTTTATAACATAAAAGTACAAGGTGAAGCAGCAAGTGCTGATGTAGAAGCTGCAGCAAGTGATCCAGAAGATCTAAGATGATTGATGTAGCCATACTAAATAACAGATTTTCAGTGTAGATGAAACAGCCTTTTATTGGAAGACGTCACCAAGGATGTTCATAGCTAGAGAGAAGTAAATGTCTGGTTCAAAGCTTCAAAGGAAGGCTGACTCACTTTTTAAGGAATAATGTAACTCATGACTTTCAGTTCAAATGCTCATTCACCATTCTGAAAACCCTAGGGCCCTTAAGAATTATGCTAAGTCTACTCCGCCTGTGCTCTATAAATAGAACAAAAGCCTGGATGCAGCACATCTGTTTACAAAATGTTGAACTGAATACTTTAAGCCCAGTATTGAAACCTACCACCCAGAAAGATTCTTTCCCAAAAATCACTGCTCACTGATATTGTACCTGGTCACCCAAAAACTCTGATAGAGAGATATAAGGTGATTGTTGTTTTCATGCCTGCTAACATCCATTCTACAGCCCATGGATCAAGGAGTAATTTCAACTTTCAAGTGTAATTAAATATACTTTGTAAGGCTATCTCTTCCATAGTGATTCCTCTGCCAAGATTCCATGGATCTGGGCAAAGTAAAATGAAAACCTTTTGGAAAGGATATGCCATTCTAGATGCCATTAAGAACATTCGTGTTTCATGGGAGGGGGTCAAAATGACAACAAGAGGAGTTTGGGGAAGTTTATATCAACCTTCAGGGATGACTTTGAGAGATTCAAGACTTCAGTGAAGGAAGTAACTGCAGATGTGTAAACCGTAAAAGAACTACAAAAAAAATTACTAGTGAGAGGTAAAAATGTGACTGAATTACTGCAATCTCATGATAAACTTTTACAGATAAAGTGTTGCTACTTATAGATGAGCAAGGAGAGTGGTTTCTTGAGAAGAAATCTACACGAGAAGTGAAGATGCTGTGAACAGTGCTGAAACCAAAACAAAGGATTGAAACTATCACATAAACTTAGTTGATGAAGCAGGAGCAGGGTTTGAGAAAACTGAACTCCAATTCTGAAAGTTTTATTGTAGGCTGAAATACTATCAAACAGCATCACATTTTACAGAGTAATATTTCACAAAAGGTAGCAAACCTCATTGTCTTATTTGAAGAAACTGCCATAGCCACTCCAACCTTCAGCAACAACCACCCTGATCAGTCAGCAAGACCTCCCCCAGCAAAGAATGTGACTTGCTAAAGACTCAGCTGATGGTTAGCATTTTTTAAACAATAAAGTATTTTTAAATTAAGGTACATAAGTTGTTTTTTAGACAAAATGCTATTTATGTCTGTGCTGGTTTGAAAGGATGTATGTCCCCTGGAAAAGCCATGTTTTAATTAGTCCCATTTCAAAACGGCAGAATAATCTCTATTCAATACTGTATGTAATTAGATCAACTCCCTGGAGGTATAACTCAATCAAGAGTGGTTGTTAAGATGGATCAGAGGAGATGTGTCTCCACCCATTTGGGTGGGTCTTGATAAGTTTCTGGAGTTCTATAAAAGACGAAACATTTTGGAGAATGGAAGAGATTCAGAGAGAGCAGAGCAGAACGACTAGCCACGAGAATGAGTCCACCAGTCAGGGACCTCTGGAGATGAAGAAGGAAAATGCCTCCCAGGAAGCTTGATGATACAGGAAGCCAGGAGAAGAAACTAGCAGATGACGCTGTGTTCACCATGTGCCCTTCCAGATGAGAGAGGAACCCTGACTTTGTTCACCATGCGCCTTTCCAGACGAGAGAGAAACCCTGACTGTGTAGCCATGCGCCCTTCCACTTGAGAGAGAAACCCTGAACTTCATTCATCAGCCTTCCTGAATCAAGGTATCTTTCCCTGGATGCCTTAGATTGGACATTTCTATAGACTTGCTTTAACTGGGACATTTTCTCAGCCTTAGAACTGTAAACTAGCAACCTATTAAATTCCCCTTTTTAAAAGCCATTCTGTTTCTGGTATATTGCATTCCAGCAGCTAGCAAACTAGAACAATGTCTAATAGCATTAATAGACCACAGCATAGTACAAATATAACTCACATGCACTGAGGAAACACATTCACCTGACTTAGTTTATTGCAGTGGTCTGGAACCGAGCCTGCAATATCTGAAGTATGCCTATATTATTAACCAAAGTATCAAATTTCTTGCATTATGTGAAAGGGTTATTCTACTGTTCTCCTTTGCTCTCTGAGCTGTCACACACCCACATACATTCCTATCTCCTAAATATGGAAAGTTTTCCCATCAATTTTGAGTTTATTTATTGTACTACTCCAAATGAATTTAAACTCCACGTGGTTCAAAATTCTGACAATTACCCAATGACAAAGTATATACAGTGCCATAAAAATACGTTAGCCTTGAAAAAATGGAAGAAGATTGCATTTCCTTTGCTCTTTAATAAAGACAAAACTTACTGTTATTGTTCTTTCATATCTTGTGCTAAGTAAATGGAAATAAATGAAAAAAATCTTTTTGGGGATTTGCGGGTCATAAACAATTTGCTTCAATCACACCCTTTTATAAAAAGACATTACATTTTTCTCTATTTGCAGATGTGACACATACCTCCTTTTTAACACAACTGGGATGTTTTTCAAAATATCTTTGGCAGTTCTTAATTCTTTCCCCATTATGTGCTCACTAAGCATCCACAAGTATTTCAAGTGAGAAATTAGAGTTGAATTACATACATGTCACTCTGCTCATAAGAATGCAGTTGGCCATAACGGTTTTCAAGCTGTCAGGAACTCGATGCTTTTCTGAGGCAAAAAATTCTGTTGCTCATTTTGTATAGCTACAATATCGTACTGACAAATACATAAGGCAATCTAAATTTTTTCTGTAACACGTTAAATCAAAACACCCTTGCCCCAGGGTCCAAAGCAATGGGAAGTATTAACTCCCAGATATCCATGCCCAAATTCATGATCACATATTGTACACCCTAAAACTTTTAACCTTGGCAAAACTAAAGCTCCACCATACCTATGCCTTTCGTTTGATGGGGGTATCATTACTGTTAGGTCCATGAATGTAAGACTCCATGTTACTCCCCATTATTTACAAACACAGTGTCCAGTAACTGAAATGTTTACAATGAGACATATAAGAGTGGAAATATAAATGAATTTGTGATGTTTTCACTCACTGATGCCACTATCCTACAAAAGAGAAGATTCAACACATACCCAACACTCCCTGTTATCCCACTAGTTAGCTTACCTTCCTTCAAAGCCCTCATTTGCTTCTTAAAAAACATTACTATCTGTTCACATCGTCATTTTTTCCACCAAAACCTAAAAAGGACTGCAAGAACTTATGTCTGATTTCTCTCTATCAGAGCCTAAGAATATGATATCTGAGCCTGGGCTAACTCATAAAAAGGAAATATTAAAAGTATTTATGCTTCTGGGCTTACTAAGGAGTAAATGAATTTATATATTTTAACAGAGTTGCACTACAGAAAACGGTACCCAAACATTTCATTGTCTAGATAGTAAGCGAGAAAGGCAATAGCAGCACCAGACAGCTGGGAGCTGGCCTGGTCCTCACCGCTAGTCCAAGTCACCTCTGTTCAGGAGAAGCAACTCTCATACCACCATCTTCACACAAAGCTACCTGAATACAATGATACATCGAGACAAAAACATGACATAGTCCAAATGACAAAAGTAAACTTGCCCTACTCTTACTAATATGACTGATTGTTTCTCCCATATTAATTATTTTGGGCTACACAGCATTCTCTCTGCTTTGCTAATTATAAAGAATGTGATAACCAATCGAAGAATTACACTTACCTCCTCAGAGCATCCTGTACAGAGCCAACTTTTGCTTCCCTTAATCCTCAACCAAATCACGTAACACAAGCACAAATCGTGTAACAGGCACTATCACCACCTACAGATACATTGCACAGTTCTTTATGATTTAGTTCATACTGATTGCAACAATTCAAATACCCAGTTCTGTTTGACATGTGATTCTGGTCATCTTTGACTAGAGGACACTGACAAAAACCACAATATACTTTTTTGCTATTAAGAATGAAAAAGTAATTTAAAACACAAAAATCCTAAGTAAATAAAATTTTTAAATAAAGTTTATCAAAAGAAAAAAATCACATCAAATAAGTGCTGGTAGTATCGACTCACAATTGTATAATGCTTAAATTCACAAAATTACAAAGTTGAGCCAACAATCCATAACCACAATGGGCTGTTTTAACATATTCTCTCAGTCAATGAAAATTAAAGACAAGAAAATAAAGACAGGTAGTATTGAATTTATCTGAAAAGACCATTAATAGAATGTATCTAAGAAACATCTACAGAAGCTTTTATTTTACAAAAAAAAAAAGGACATTGTGTTTTTTAAAAGAACACATGATCAAACAAGACTGAAACAAACTGAGGGACTTTATCCCACTGAGTGGCAGGAACTGCCTACAATCTGCCTGCTACAACAAGGGTGGTTATCCTCATATGAAAAGACTGGATCAGCGCAGTCAACACACAGTGCAGTTGAGAAATGAATTTCCATCTTGTTTCTTTTACAGGTTGAATTAAGAACACATAGCCACTAGAAATATTAAAAGAACATGGTGGCCCAGGAGAGCCTCTTTTGTTGCTCAGATGTGGCTTCTCTCTCCAGTCAACACAACAAGCAATTTCACCACCCTCCCCGTCTACGTGGGACATGACTCCCAGGGGTGTGGACCTTCCTGGCAACACGGGACAGAAATCCTAGAATGAGCTGAGTCTCAGCATCAAGGGATTGAGAAAACCTTCTCAACTGAAAGGGGGAAGAGCGAAATAAAGTGTCAATGGCTGAGAGATTCCAAACAGAGTCGAGAGGTTATCCTGGAAGTTATTCTTATGCATTAAGTAGATATCACCTTGTTAGTCAAGATATAACGGAGAGGGTGGAGGGAAGTGCCTGAAAATGTAGAGCTGTGTTCCAGTAGCCATGTTTCTTGAGGATGATTAATGATATAGCTTTCACAATGTGACTGTGTCTGATGCTCCTTTTATCTACCTTGTCAACAAATGTGTAGAACATATGGAATAAAAATAAATAATAGGGGGAACAAATGTTAAAATAAATTTAGTTTGAAATGCTAGGGATCAATGAAAGCAAGGGGTAAGGGGTATGGTAGGTATAATCTTTTTTTTCTTTTCTGTTTTCGCTTTATTTCTTTTTCTATTGTCTTTTTATTTCTTTTTCTCAATTGATGCAAATGTTCTAAGAAATGATGAATATGCAACTAAGTGATGATATTGTGAATTACTGATTATATATGTTGGTGTTTTATTTGGTTCGTTAAATTTTTTTTAATTAATAAATAAATCAAAAAATAAAAATAAAAAAAAGAACATGGTGGGCAGGCCACAGTGGCTCCACAGGCAGAGTTCTCACCTGCCATGCCAGAAACCCAGGTTCAGTTCCTGGTGCCTGCCCATGTAAAACGATAAGTAGAAGGGTGCCAGAAACTAATATTCCCAACCATGACAGTTGGAATCAGTGGCTTGCTGGATACATTAGGGCATGTGGGAAATTGCTAATAGAGATATATCATTCATGTGGGGTGAGTGGAGATTTTCATGGAAGAGTACACCTCTGAGAAAAATGGAAGTCAAGCATTGGTGTTGGTTTTGAGGCTGCTTTTGATGGGCAAAGCAATGAGGGTTCTTGACAGGAAAGGAAATCAAGAAAATGAGCTGGAAACTCATATCCACAATTTGCCTATACAACTGTCTTGTTCCTGTAGGATGGCTCCAAATAGGTTTTTCACTTCCGCCTTCCAAATCTTATACAAATTAGGGTACTGGTGAATTCAATCATGGAAACATAAACAAACTGAATTCTTGAAAACATACTATCCAAAATTACTCATAGTGTGCTATACAACATAATTCAGAAGAACCATTTTCAGTTTATTGTCATACTACAAGTCTTACATCTTAACTGAAAAACTATTGTCAAAATCCTAGTCTGAAGCAAGGTCAAAAAGCAAAGAACAAATAAAAATAATTCACATAAGAATATACTCTTCAATAAAATTTGCCTATATACATGGCAATGGCTTATTAGCAAGGAAAATGGAAGAATATATATAACTGGTCAATGACATCCACTTCCAGCCACTCAAGGTAAATAAAAAGAGCCTAAGAAACACCAACTGAAATTTTTCATTGGCCATGTATTTACAGAAAAATTATTTTTCACATGGTATGAATTTTCAGGACTATTCTACATGATTTCATTAGCATCAGGCTTTTTCACATTATTTACAAGAACAGGGCTTCCCTCCAGCACGAGTTCTCATTATTTTTGTGACGATGAGAACTGAAGGCATTCCCACATTTTTCACATTTATGTTTTCTATCCAGTGTGGACCCTCACATGTTTTTGTAAGGATAAGAGCCACTTGAAGCTTTTCTCACATTGAGTACATTGATAGGGTTTCTCTTCACTGTGGGTTTTGTCATGGTTTTTTAAGGATGTGGACCAACTGAAAGCTTTCCCACACTTTTCACATTTATATAACTTCTCTCCAGTATGTGTTTTAATATGAACTTGAAGAGATGTGTGCCAACGGAAGACTCTCCCACAATAATTACATTCATAGGGCTTTTCTTCAGTGTGAGTTCTTTCATGGCTTCGACAAGAAGCAGGTCTGCTGAAGACTTTTCCACATTGTTTACACTCACTGGTTTTCTCTCCAGTGTGCATTCTCACATGTCCCTTAAAGTATGGGAGCCAACGAAAGGCTTTCCCACAATACCTACACTCATAAGGCTTCTCTCCAGTATGAACCCTTTCATGTCTTCGAAGTGAACTTGGACAACTAAGGGCTTTACCACACTGATTACATTCATAAGGTTTCTCTCCAGCATGCATTTTCACATGTCCTTGGAAGGACTCATGTGAACTAAAGGCTTTCCCACAATACTGACATTCATAGGGTTTTTCTCCAGTGTGAGTCCTTTCATGTCTTCGAAAAGAATGGTGATAACTGAAGGCTTTTCCACATTGTTCACAATGATAAGGTTTCTCTCCCGTATGAACTCGTTCATGCCTTCGAAAGGACGTGGAACAACCAAAGGCTTTAGCACACTGTTTACATTCATAGCGTTTCTCTCCAGTGTGTGTTACCAGGTGTCTTCTGAAGGATGCTGGATAAATAAACTCTTTCCCACATTCCTTACATTTATATAGTTTCTTTCCATTGTGAATTATCACATATGATCTTAGAGAGGTGGCACGTCTGTAGACCTTCCCACATCCCTGATACTCATGTGTTTTGTGTAAATTAAGAGATCTGATGTGCCGCTTAAGGGAGGAATGATGCATGAACACCTTCCCACACAAACTGCATTCATATGGATTTACTCCAGGAGCTGTTTTCTTGTGCAGATGGAGATTTGGAATTTTACACAAGGTTTCTCCACTTTCATTTTCAAAGACTACATCGCTCATATGATTTCTGGAAAAAAGGAGAAGCACATTATTAATGGTATGCTTATTAATGGCTTACTATTTATTGTAAGTAAATAGTATTTATAGAGTATTAGAATCATGTTTTTACCATTTTCAGTCAAAGTAGTTTTCTGCCCTGTGTGAACTGACTGAGATAGTCCAATAAACATTCTGAATGCTCTGGAATACAATGGGACTCTAACCATTATTAAAGTTATTTCTTATTTGTGGGGTTTCCTGATATTGTTTCCAACCGAGTTGTGTTTCCAAAACTGAACATGTCATATTTCAGAAAAAAAAACACTTTTGAAGGAAATTTCCTGCGCATAAACAAATCTGAAACTTGGCTTATGTGTTTTCTTTGGTGGTGTTTTTAAATTCTAAGATTGTGTCTTCTCAGTATAACTCACCGCAGATGTCTTGCCTGGTTTTTGTGCTGATTTTCAAAGTTAGGGTATTCCCAATTTTTCCCTAAAATGCAGACACTGGAATCACTCCTTGTGAAATTTGCTATAATCTGTTCCTTGCACATCTTTTGCCCAAAAACATCCTGGTGAGAAACTGGCCCATTGGCTTTAAATTGAGTCTCATCATCTAAAAAAAGAAAAAGTGACAAAAGCCTTATTCAGAAAGAACATGTGAGCAAAGAAAGATACTGATGTGTTTAGCTGTTTCAGAACATCTGGAGAAATATGTACAAAGAATCAAATGGCCACAATTTAGTAAACACAGTAAACTATTCCAATGTTTAAAAACAAAGTCCTCACTCACTATGCCCCAAATAATGACCAATGAAGACCATATTCACACTGATAACACTAAAGGAACTTTAAGTCTCTTACCTAAGACTTTAGAATAAAGAAAACCTAAGTTTAATACATACATTTTCACTGTCATGGAAACATCATTAGAGTTTAGGCCTATGGTGGTTGTAACCATATCTGCCTTACGTACACATTTTCCCTTTCCGCTTTCCAAATCTCAGAACGTGTTGATGTGCAACCAGTACTTCTCATGTAAGTAAGTGAAGGACGATGTCATTCTTACCTATAGAAGAGAGGTTCCCAAAGGTCTCCAGCATCACATCTCTGTACAGATTCCTCTGAGAAGGATCCAGCAAAGCCCACTCCTCCAAGGTGAAATCCACAGCCACATCTTCAAAGGTGACTGAGTCCTAAAATATCCCACATATTTGTAGAAAGATAGGTGAGAATGTCAACACTGGCGGTCTATACCCACTTCATAGAAAGTTCACTTAAAAATTCCGTTTACGTAAAAATCCCAATATTTATGACTCAGTCATCAGAACTTCTCACTCTCCACATTCACGTCTTCATAGATTATTAATAGCACCATCAACACACTGAATTTATTTCCACATTTTACTGTAATCACTTCAAGTCTTAACACCCTTTAAGAGTAGAATCCACAGGGGTAAGGGGTATGATATGCATGAATTTTTTTTCTTTTTATTTCTTTTTCTGAATTGATGCAAACGTTCTAAGAAATGATCATGATGATGAATATACAACTATGTGATGATATTGTGAATTAATGATTATATATGTAAAATGGAATGAGCATTGTGTTTTTATGTTGGTATGTTTAATAAACAAAATAAATTTTTAAAAAAGAGTAGAGTCCACAGTATCTTGGAAAAATGGTAGAAATGATATACATGAAATGCAAATATTTCCATTTAAAGACCACTACTACCTTATAAGAAAATTACTTCATCTCCTTTCTTATTACCTATCCCACCATCACTCAATACTATATGAAGCTCAGGGTCCATCCTGGATAACATTTTAATGCCTAAATATCAACTGAAGGACTGGAATATTTTTCTACTAATTCCAACCCACCAAAATGAGATGCCAGAAGGTCTTTGGAAATCCTACTTGCAATAGGTCTAGCTGGCCGTTTTGTCTCAATTTGCAACAGACTTTAATGAAACTCAAAAAAGTCAATTTGTCCAGGATTACAAAAGGTCTGAGGGATTAAACTATGCTAGCTTCCAATAGAACATACATTCCTCTTTCTTCAATCCCAGAAGGAAATGATTTGCCAAAAGCCGTTCTTGAGGCTGTACTTCAAACTTCTCTCATTTCCACGCCTACTGTAACAGATTCATGCCCACTGTAAGCAAAGGAGCATGACAGCCCAACCCTGGGGAAGAGGAAACACTGAGCTGCAGGATTCTTTTATTTTCTGGTCTCTGAAAATATCATCAATTCACTGATGTTCATGTGTGTGGTATGGAGAAAAAGGCTGCCAGGCTGCCACACAGCAGTGCTAATTCTAGAATTCACCTATTTAGTAGAGCTAAAACACTTAGTGTGCAAGCGTGAAGTGAGTTTCATCTGAAATGAGTTTCATGTGCCAGCCTCCCAAATTTTTCATACACATTATCTATAGAGATTTCTTATAACAAAAATCTACTACTTACTCTGTAAAAAAAGGTTAAAAAAAAACCTAGCAGGACTGAGATGTTATCTTCAGAAAATAAAAGAGAAGCTTGGCCCTTCTTTTATGTCCAGAAGTGAAATTTTGAGGAGAAGCCCATTATCCTAATAAGACTGCTTCACTGTGCCTACACTGTTTATGCTAACAATATGGTTTATGCTGAGTCCCCACACTGCTCTGGGAAAATGGAATTTTAGTATATACAGTTTTCTTTTGGCTGGCTTATGAGCTATGTCTTGGTTTTATCGGCAGCAATTGCCAAGCTGGGAAAAGTAAAATGGAATTAAGAAACCACAACAGTTTATGTGTGCTATTGATGTTAAGTTGGTATCAAAGTGAACAAGATTATTATAGATTTAGGATGTTAAATTTAAGCCCCCTGGTAACCACAAAGACACACTGACTCCTCCATCCACAACAGCCGAACACACTCTTCTCAAGGGCACACAGATCATTCTTCAAGACAGAGCACATGCTAGGTGACAAAATAACTCTCAATAAATTTTAAAAGAATAAAGTTATACAAAGCTCTTTTCCAACTAAAATGGAATGAAGCTAGAATCAGTAATAGACCTAAAAAGGGAAAATTCTTATGTATGTGGAGATCAAACAACACACTGCTAATCACTGACTCAAAAAATAAATCACTAGAGAAATTTACTTGGACGTCCAATTACATTTGGATGAATAAAAATGAAAATACAACATAGTACAAAACTTATAGGATACAGTGAAGGCAGTGCTCAAAGGAATATTTATAGTTATGAATGCCTACAAAAGGAAAATCTCAAATCAATAACCTAACTTCACATATGGACAGACAAGAAAAGGAAAAGAAAACTACCTAAAGTTACTAGAAGGAAAGAAATTGTAAAGATTACACAAGATATAAATGAAATATATCAAAGAAAAACAGTGAAAAGAATGAATGAAATAACGTTGGTTCCTTGAAACATTCAATAAAATTAACAAACCATTAGCCAGACTGAGAAAAGTCACAATTAACTCAAATTCAAAATGACAAGGACACTACTAGTGTTCTTGCAGAAATTAAAAGGATTATAAGAAAATACTATGAACAACTGCACTATTAATCTGTTTCATATTGCAAATTTGATAATCTAGAGGAAATGTACACATTTCCAAAAACACAACTTATCTAAACTGACTGAAGAAGAAATAGAGGATATCAACAGGTCTATAAAATGTAAATAGTTCCAAGTGCCTGCCCATATGAAAAAAAAAAGTAAAGAAATAGAATCAGTAATAAAAAACCTCCCAAAAAAGAAAAGTCCAGAAACAAATGGCTTCACTGATTAATTCTACCAAATGTCAAAGAAGAATTAAAACTAATCCTTCTCCCCCAACCCAAACCATTCCAGCTAATCCTAAAGAACACCTAGGGCAATACATAAGATTCTACAAAGGTTCCATGCACTAATTAACTTTTCAGAAACCTACAAACTCCAGATGGGTCCCTGGACCAGAGAAGTCCTGAAACCTAGAGGGCCCAGCCTCTCCAGAACATCAGATAGTTCCTTCTCCCTACCCTGTATTATTGACAGTCCCTTCCAACATGAAGATTTAGAATTGCCACAGCCCAAATACTCCTAAAGAGTGGGACAGAAAGATCAAAGGTGATGGATTATACAGAGAAGGTCAGGTTTAACAAATGAATATGATCGCTGAATCATTAAATTGATATTTCTTTTACTCTTCAGTATCTTAGAGTATCCAGTATCTAGAAGTAAACACCTAAAAGTGTGGAATTGTAACCCATACCAAACTCTGAAATCTGTTCTACAACTAATTGTTGTGCTGCGCTTTGAAATTTATTGCTTTTTTGTATATGTTATTTTTCACAAAAAAGAAAATAAAATCAATTGTGATGATAAAAAAATATTTATTCCTTCTAGTTTCCTATATTCTGGAGCAGCTAGAAGGAAAAAACTGAGATGATGGTATGGTAGCCCATGACAAATTCTGGGATCAGTCCTATAACTACTTATTGAAGAGTGCTTTGAAAACTATTCCTTTTTTCTTTCTTTGCTTTGTATACATGACATATTTTATAATAAAAAAGCTTTTAAAAAATCCTTCTCAAACTTTTCCAAAAAATTAAAGATGAAGGAACTCTTCCTAACTCTTTCTATGAGGCTGTTACTCTAATGCCAAAGCCAATAATAAAATAAATAAAATAAAATATAAAGAAAACTAAAGGCCAATTTCCCTTATGAACACAGATGATAAAACCCTCAATAAAATACAAATCAAATCCAAAAGCTAATACACCATGACCAAAAGGAATTTATCTTAGGAACGTAGAGGTGGTTCAGCAAAAGAAAATCAAAGTAATATACCACATTAGCAGAACAAATGATATATTCATGATCATCTCAAACGATACAGAAAAAGCTTTTGATAAAATTCAGCACCCCTTTGAGGGAATGGTGAGAACAGGGAGAAATTCAACTGCCCTAAGTTGAATTCTCGATATTCTCACAAGTAATGTGGACAACTACAGCTATAGGCTGAGCCCCCAGGCTTGGGGTTTACTCATATGAAACTTAACCCCACAAAGGATAGGTCAAGTCTACTTAAAATTTAGGCCTAAGAGTCACCTCAGATGTGGCCTCTCTCTTCAGCCAACACAACAAGCAATCTCACCACCCTCCCCCTGTCTACGTGGGACATGACTACAGGGATGCGGACCTTCCTGGCAATGTGGGACAGAAATCCTAGAATGAGCTGAGACTCAGCATCAAGGGATTGAGAAAAACCCTAGAATGAGCTGAAGGGATTGAGAAAACCTTCTCGACCAAAAGGGGGAAGAGTGAAATGAGACAAAGTGTCAATGGCTGAGAGATTCCAAACAGAGTCTAGAGGTTATCCTGGAGGTTATTCTTACGCATTGAGTAGATATCACCTTGTCATTCAAGATGTAAGGGAGAGGATGGAGGGAAATGCCTGAAAATGGAGCTGTGTTCCAGTAGCCATGTTTCTTGAAGATGATTGAATAATGATATAGCTTTCACAATGTGACTGTGTGATTGTGAAAATCTTGTGTCTGATGCTCCTTTCATCTACCTGGTCAACAGAAGAGTAGAATACATGGAATAAAGATAAATAATAGGGGGAACAAATGTTAAAATAAATTTAGTTTGAAATGCTAGTGATCAGTGAAAGCGAGGGGTAAGGGGTACGGTAGGTATAAGTTTTTTGTTTTTTTTCCTCTGTTTTTGTTTTATTTCTTTTTCTACTGTCTTTTTATTTCTTTTTCTGAATGGATGCAAATGTTCTAAGAAATGATGAATATGCAACTCAGTGATGATATTGTGAATTACTGATTATCTATGTTAATTTTTATTTCATTTGTTAATTTTTTTAAATTAATAAATTAAAAAAAAATTCAGCACCCCTTATTGACAAGAAAAACTCAAACAGGAATACAAAGAAGGTAACTTTCTCAACATGATAAACATTTTATATGAAAAACCCACTGCTATCATTACACTCAATTGTGAAAGACTGAAAGCCTTTCCTCTGAGGTCAAGACAAGGATGCCTGCACTGGTATTCAACCCTGTACTGGAAAATCCTTGTCAAGTGAGTAGGTAAGAAAAACAAATAAAAGGCATGCAAATCAGAAAACAAGTAAAACTATCTCAATTGGCAGATGACATGACCCTTTGTAAAGAAATTTCCAAAGAATATGCAAGAAAACTACTAGAAGTAACAAATAGAGCAAAGTTGCAGACTATATTACTAATATGCAAAAATATTTGTATTTCTATACACCAGCAAAGAATATTCTAAATGGAAATTTTAAAACCTATTCCATTCACAAGAGTTACTAAAGAATAAAAAATCTGGGAATAAATTTAGCCAAAGAGATGAAGGACCTGTACAATAAAAACTATAGACACTACTGAAAGAAATGAAAGACCCATTTAAATAAATGGCATATTATCCTGTCTTCATGGATAGAAAGATGAGTATTAAGATGTTACTACTATCCAAACTGATCCAGACTCAATGCAATACCTCTCAAAATTCTGGCAGCCTGTTTTGTAGAAATGGAAAGGCAGATCCTCAAATTCATATGGAATTGTGCAAGAGGGCCCCAAATAAATTAACAAATATCACAAAAAAAGAACAAAGTTGGGGGCCTCACATTTCCTAATTTTCGAGTTGTACTACAAAGCTACAGTAATCAAAACAGAATGGCACTGGCATAAAGATAGACATATAGACTAAGGGGAATACAAATGAGAGCTCAGAAATAAACCCATGCATCTATGGCCAACTGGTATATGGCAAGGGTACCAAGGACATTAATTGAAACAAACAATCGCTTCAACAAATGGAGCTAGGAACATTAGATATTCACTTGCAAAAGATGAAATTAGACTCCTACCTCATATCACATGCAAATATTACCACTAAATGGTTGAAGGAACTAAACGTAAGACTTAAATCATAAAACCCTTAGAAGAAAACATAAGGAGAAACCTACATAATGTTGGATTTGGTGAAGATTTTTTTTTTTTTGGTATGACACCAAAAGAACAAGAACAAAAAGAAACATAAAATAAATTTACCCACATAAAATTAAAAACTTTTTATACAAAGGGCATTATCAAGAATGTGGGAAAAATAAACCCACAAACTGCTTACACCAACTCAAAAAGAAATAGAAGATATTATCAGAAAAACACATAAAGAAACTGAATGGTTAATTAAAAAAAAAAAAAACTGAAGAAAAGTCTTGCACCAAATGGCTTCACTGGTGAACTTTACAAAACATTCAAGAAAAATTAACACCAATCCTGCTCAAACTCTTCCAAAAAATTGAAGAAGGAATTATCATTTTATAAGGCCAACATGACTCCAGATAAAGATGCCAAAAGATAAAAATTACACACCAACATCCCTTATGAATACAGATGCAAACCTCTTCAACAAAATACTAGCAAGCCAAATCAACAGCACAGTAAAAGAATTATTTACCATGACTGAGTCAGGTTTATCCCAGGTATGCAAGGATGGTTTGACATAAAAAAAAAAAAATCAGCTGATGTAATATGCAACACTAACAAAACAAAGGACAAAAACACCCGATGATCTCAACTGGTGTAGAATAGGCATTTGGCAAAATCTAGCACCCTTCTTTTTTGTTTTTGTTTTCATCACAATTACAAAGCATTTAGCATTTATGATTCAAGGCAAAAAAGACAAGTTACACAGACAACAAAGTGAATAACAATACATTTGAATATGTCAGAGGAATTTCGACTCATTTATTGAATGGAAAATAAATTTCCTCTATATGTAAGTAAATTGTTCATAAATTCAACCATGTTTTCCTTTTTAGATAAAACTTTAAATTTTCTCCTTTGCCTTGGTCAGATATTTTTATAGTTACCTGTGTCCATAAATTTTCTATAAAATGTTTTGTGCTAATAGTTACTGGATAATTACCTAAAATTTGAATTGATGTAGCTCCCTTTAATTTCAATTCAAAATTAAAGTGGACAATAAAGAGATAAGGGCAAATAAAAAATAATGAATCTATTTGCATGCCCTTGTTGGCTTTTTTTGGGTTTATAAAATACATCTTTACTTAACCCGTGGTATTTTTCTTTTTGTTTTTTCTTTTTAAATTGAAGTGAAATTCACATAACATAAAATTAACCATTTTAACTGAAAAATTCTGTGCCATCTAGTGTATTTACAATGTTGTACAACCACCACCTCTAAACTAGTTCCAAAACATTTTAATCTTATGCTTTTTTTTTTTCTCATCTCTCCATACTCTGGATAAAAGGAACATCAGACACAAAGTTCTCACAATCACACAGTCACATTATAAAAGTTATATAGTTATACAGTCTTCTTCAAGAATCAGGGCTACTGGAATATAGTTCAACAGTTTCAGGTACTTTACTCTAGCCACTCCAATACATCAAAAAATAAAAACGGGTATTTACATAATGCATAAGAATAACCTCCAGGATAACCTCCTGACTCTGTTTGAAATCTCTCAGCCACTGACACCTTGTCTCATTTCTCTCTTCCCACTTTTGGTTAAGAAGGCTTTCTCATTTCCATGATGCCAGGGGTCCTGGCTCATCCCTGGGAGTCAGGTCCCACAAAGCCAGGGAGAGTTACACTCTTGGGAGTTATGTCTCACATAGAGGGGAAAGGCAGTGAGTTCACCTGCCAAGTCAGCTTAAAGAGAGGGGCCACATCTGAGTAACAAAAAAGGCTCTCTAGGGGTGGCTCTAAGGCATAAGTATCAGTAGGCTTAGCCTCTCCTTGGCAGGAATAAGCTTCTTAGAGGTGAGCACCAAGATACAGGGCTCAGCCTATTGAACAGGTTGTCCCCACTGCTTGCGAGAATATCAGGAATTCCCCAGATGGGGAAGTTCAATATTTCCTCCTTTCTCCCCAGTTCCCCAAGAGGACTTTGCAATACTTTTTCATTCTCTGCCCAAATTACTCTGGGATATATTGGAGCATCACACTAACTGGCACAAGCCAACAAGATTTCTTGCCTTATTCTAGATTCCATGTAATTATAGGGTTCAAGTAAACTGACCACTCAAGTTAAATTCGATAATGTGCTTCCCAAAATACATGTTTTGCACCAAATAAACATTTCTGCCCTTGGTCTCACACAGAGGTTGAAGGTTGAAAATATGAGCAATATCGTTCTTTACCCTGTATTCTGTTTTACCTTAGTCCTATCCAGATCAGCTTCATTCATATCTCTAGATGAAGAGTGATAACATTTTCAGCTTTTTAAACAGTTGCTGAATAGGGTGATGCTGACTTTCAAAGCTTCAGTGCTCTAAGTCTTAGGTGCCACATAAATACTCAACATTTCCGGGAACGTCCTGGTTATAAACAAACAGCTCAGTATCTCAGAATGTAGAAATATCAGTTACAACTCCTAAATAAATGTTAGCACCCCTTTTTGATTAAAACAAAACAAAAAAACTAACAAAATGAAGAATAGAAGGAAACGTCCTTTACATAATATAGGACATATATGAAAGAAAGAAAAACCCAGTTTACATGACATTCAATGATGAAAGACTGAGACTCCCCCTAAGATCAGGAGAAAAACAAGGATGCCCACTGTCACCTGTTATTCAAAGAGCCATTAGGTAAGAAAAAGAAATAAAAGGAGTCCACATTAGAAAGGTAAAAGTAAAACTTTCCCTATCTTTATATAGGATATAGGATAAAGAAAATCCACAACAAAGCTACTAGAGCTAATAAATTCAGCAAAGAGGCAGGGTAAAAGATCAGCATGCAAAAATCAATGGAATTTCTAAATATAATGAACACTCTGAAATGGAAATAAAGAAAAGTATTCTATTTACAAAAACAAATAAAAGAATCAAAAACTAACAATAAATGAAACCAAGGATATAAAGAATTCATACATGAAACACTAGAAAACATCACTGAAAGAACTTAAATAAATGGACAGACACTCTGTGCTGATGGTTTGGAAGACTAAATATTGCTAATATACCATTTCTACCTGCAGTACTCTACAGACTCAATACAATCTCAGTCATGACTCTAACTGTTGGTAGGGAAGCTAGAAAGGTGCAGCCCCTTTGGAGGACAACATGGTGGTTCCACGGGAAGCTAGGGGTGGGGCTGCCATATGACGCTGCAACCACATTACTAGTTATATACCTGGAGGAACTGAGATTGGGGACACAAATGGACATTTGCACGCTGGTGTTTATGGTGGCAGTGTTCATGACTTGCAACGGACATGCAATGTACTACTGAGTGGACTGTAAGAAAAAATGAAGTCGTGAGGCATGCAACTAGGTGAATGAACCTGAAAGACAGTATGTTGAATGAAATGGCAGAAACAAAAAGACAAATATCATCATGCTTCACTCATATGGATGAACTATAATAGGGAAACCAGAGAACTGAAGTGGAGAGTATGGGTTATCAGGTTGGGGCCTATTGTAAAGGGTCCTAGATTATAAGTTCTCACAGCAGTCACATATATTCAGGAGTTATTATAACTGTTATTTCTAAATTCTGAGAAACTGAGATATTTGTGTATAACCTGGTCATTCCCTGAAACTTTGGATATGTATGTGACACCTGAGACTCTGAATTAGAGTACTGACGTTATGACAGTCAGCATTGCCATGCTCGCTTCGGGAGCACATATACTAAGATTGGAACGATGCAGAGAAGAGTACTATAGCCCCTGCAAAAGGAAGACACGCAAATTCATAAAGCATTCCATATTTTTTGTTCCACGCAAGCCGTAATTAAAAGAAAGGAGAAGTAGCTATACTAATATCAGACAAAACAGACTTTAAATGTAAAGCCATCATAAGAGACAAAGAAGGACATTGTATATTGTTCTAGTTTGCTAACTGCCAGAATGCAATATACCAGAAATGGAATGGCTTTTAAAAGGGGGAATTTAATGAGTTGCTAGTTTACAGTTCTAAGGCCGAGAAAATGCCCCAATTACAAGTCTATAGAAATGTCCAGTCAAAGGCACCCAGGGAAAGATACCTTGGTTCAAGAAGGCTGATGAAGTTCAGGGTTTCTCTCCCAAGTGAGAAGGCACATGGTAAACACAGTCAGGGTTTCTCTGTCGGCTGGAAGGGCACATGGCAGATATGGCGTCATCTGCTAGCTTCCTCTCCTGGCTTCCCATTTCATGAAGCTCCCCAAGAAGTGTTTTCCTTCTTCATCACCAAAAGTCCCTGGCTGGTGGACTCTATGCCTCGTGGTGCTGCAGCATTCTCTGCTCTCTCTGAATCTCTCTCTCCAAAATGTTTCCTCTTTTATAGGACTCCAGTAAACCAATCAAAACCCACTCAAATGGGTGGAGACATGCCATCCCCTAATCCAGTTTAACAACCATTCTTGACTAAATCACATCAACCAGGGAAATGATCTCATTACAGTTTCAAATATATAGTATTGAATAGGGATTATTCTACCTTTATGAAATGGGATTTATATTAAAACATGGCTTTTCTTAGGGGGCATACGTCCTTTCAAACCAGCACATATATTAATGAAAAGGACAATCCAACAAGAAGAAATAACAATCATAAATGTTTATGCTTCCAAACAAGGAGCTCCAAAGTACATGACACAAGCATTGGCAAAACTGAACGAAGCAATAGACGTTTCAACTGTTATAGTAGGAGACTTCAATATAACACTCTCTTCTATAGACAGACAACCAGAAAGAGGATCGACAAGGAAATAGAGAAGTTAAAAATTTGATAAATGAATTAGACCTAATAGACATATGTAAGTCGCTATACCACAAAACACCAGGCTATACATTCTTCTGTAGTGCTCATGGACCACTCTCCAGGATAAATCATATGCTGGGGCACAAATCACATCTTTATAAACTTTAAAACCTAGGAATTATTCAAAGCTCTTTCTCTGACCACAACAGAGTGAAGGTGGTAATCAATAACCACCCAGGGATATAAATCTCCCTGGCAATGTGGAACAGGGCCCCCGGGATGAGTTGGGACCTGGCATCTGGGATTGAGAAAGCCTTCGTGACCAAAAGGGGGAAGAGAGAAATGAGGTAAAATAAAATGTCAGTGGCTGAGAAATCTCAAACAGAGTTGAGAGGTTATCCTGGAGGTTATTCTAATGCATTATACAGATATCCCTTTTTAGTTTATGGTGTATTGGAGTGGCTGGAGGGGAATGCCTGAAACTGCTGAGCTGTGTTTCAGTAGCCTAGATTCTTGAAGACGACTGTACGACTATATAGCTTTTACAATCTGACTGTGTGATTGTGAAAACTTGTGGCTGACACTCCCTTTATACAAGGTAAGGACAGATGAGTAAAAACAAATAAGGATAAAAAACAAATAATAGTGGGAATAAAGGGTTAAAAGTTAGGTAGATTGAAATATTAGTGGTCAATGAGAGGGAGGGGAAGAGGTATGGGATATATGAGGTTTTTTTTCTTTTTATTTCTTTTTGTGGAGTGATGCAAATGATCTCAAAGTGACCATGGTGATGAACACACAACTACGTGATGATACTATAAGTCACTGACTGTACACCATGTACAGACTGTATGGGTGTGAAGATTGCTCAGTAAAGAAGAAAAGATTCTAACAGTGTTCTTCACAGAAATGGAAACACTAATCATCAAATTCACATGGAAGGGTAAGGATACCCAAATAGGTAAAACCATCTTGAAAAAGAACAAAGTTGGAGAAATCACATTTCTTAATTTAAAAACTTATTACAAAGCTAAAATAATAAAAACAGCATGGTACTTGCACAAAGATGGACATATACACTAAGGAAATCAAACTGAGAGTTTAAAAATAAACCCTCATACCTGTGGTCAACTGATTTTTGACAATGGTGCAAGTTCACTCAGTGAGGAAATTATAGGCTCATCAACAAACAGTACTGGCAGAACTGGTGCTGAAAACCCACCTGCAACAATGAAAATGGACCCCTGCATCATACAATGTACAAAAACGATATACCATGGTATGTGTATCATGTATCAAAGCCCTAAACATAAAAAATGAGATTATAAAACTCATAGAAAACATAGGGAGACATCTTCAGGAACTTCTGTTAGACTTTACACCAACAGCACAAGAAATAAAAGAAAACTACACATATGGGACTACATCAAAATTAAAATGTTTGACATCAGAGAGCATTTTCAAGAAATAAAGACAACCTACAGAATGAGAGAAAAAACTGGATACCATGTGTGTAATAAAGGTTTAATACCTAGATTATACAAAGAACTTCTAAAATTTAACAAGAAAAACAAACATCCCAGACACTTCCGGGTCAAGATGGCGCTTAACAACGTGCGCATTTTAGTTCATCCTCCAGAACAACTACTCAATGACCAGAAACAGTACAGAACAGCTCCCGGAGCCACGATAGTGAACAGACACACAGCGTAACCCAGTCTGGACCAGCTGGACCGGCTGCGAGCACCCCCCAGAACCGTGAGTTCCCCAAGTCGTGGTGGAGGGCACCCCTCCCCCACAGGCTGCTTCCCAGAAGGGAAAGGAAAGGACTTTACCAGCAGCAGGTACTTGGCACAATCAAATGCCAATTGTGGAACTAATTAACAAATTCTGACTACTAAAAATAGGCCCTCTGCTTAAGTGAACCTGATCAAAGCAGAGGTTGCACATTTTTGCCCCGGTGGCAAGGGGGCAGGACTGAAAGAAAAAGGGGGAAAAAAGAAGGAAATACAGGTTTCTGTGGTTGTGTATCTACAAAGGCTTGACTGCATCTGGATACAGCGGCAGGACTTTTCAGGCTGCAACTGGCCAAGGCATAGGCAGAAGTGAGCTCTTTTGGGGACGTATCTGGAGCTTGTGCCTTCCCCAGGGGAGGGGTGAAGCCTCACCCAGGTGGAATCCCTCCATCAAGGAATTCAGCCCCAGGGCTTGGTAATTTGAAGCCATTAAAGCCAGCCTACAACCTGTCCTCTGTCTCCACCATGACCCAGCAGGGAGAGTCTGCCAAAGTTAAAGGTACTGCATCATCTTATGCTGGTGGGACCTGCAGTCAGACAAGCGCCACATACTGGGCAGGATAAGAAAAACAGAGTCCAGAGACTTCACAGGAAAGTCTTTCAACCTGCTGGGTCTCACCCTCAGGGAAACCGATGCAGGTGACTCTTTCCCCCTTATAGGAGGCCAGTTTGGTCTGAGAAAATCTGGCTGGGGTCTATAATATCTAAGTAGACCCTCCTAAGTGTGTGTGTGTGGGGAAAGGCACCACACAAGCAGGGCAAGAAACAAGAAAACAAGAACTGAAAAATTCTCCTCTGTTAAACAAAACTTAAGCTAAAGGTCCAGATAAAGCCGAACGGAATGTTAAAGAACAGATAGACAACAAATTCATCCAGCAAGAAAACCCTAGATAAAAGAAGTGAAAGCAATCTCCAGAATAAACTAATTAAGGTAATTAATGCCTAGACGCCAGCAAAAAATAACAAATCACACCAGGAAAATTGAAGATATGGCCCAGTCTAAGGAAAAAACCAACAAGTCAAATGACATACAGGAGCTGAAACAATTCAAAATGTACAATCAGACATGGAAAACCTCATCAAAAACCAAATCAATGAATTGACGGAAGATATAAAGAAGGCAAGGAAAGAACAAAAAGAAGAAACTGAAAGTCTGAAAAAACAAATCGCAGAACTTATGGGAATGAAAGACACAGTAGAAGAGATGAAAAAAACAATGGAAACCTACAATGGTAGATTTCGAGAGACAGAACACAGGATTTCAAAACTGGAGGACGGAACATCTGAAATCCGACAAGAAACAGAAACTATAGGGAAAAAATGGAAAAATATGAGCAGGGTCTCAGGGAATTGAAAGACAATATGAAGCGCATGAATATACGTGTTGTGGGTGTCCCAGAAGGAGAAGAGAAGGGAAAAGGAGGAGAAAAACTAATGGAGGAAATTTTCACTGAAAATTTCCCAACTCTTATGAAAGACTTAAAATTACAGATCAAAGAAGTGCAGCATACCCCAAAGAGAATAGATCCAAATAGACATACTCCAAGACATTTAACAATCAGAATGTCAGAGGCCAAAGAGAAAGAGAGGATCTTGAAAGCAGCAAGAGAAAAGCAATCCATCACATACAAGGGAAGCCCAATAAGACTATGCACAGATCTCTCAGCAGAAACCATGGAGGCAAGACAGTGGGATAATAAATTTAAATTATTCAAAGAGAAAAACTGCCAACCAAGAATTCTATATCCAGCAAAATTATCCTTCAAAAATGAGGGAGAAATTAAAACATTTTCAGACAAAAAATCACTGAGAGAATTTGTGACCAAGAGACCAGCTCTGCAAGAAATACTAAAGGGAACACTAGAGACAGATACAAAGACAGAAGAGAGAGGTGTGGAGAAGGGTGTAGAAAGGAAGACTATGAGTAAAGGTAAAAAGAAGGAAAATTAGATACGACATATAAAATCCAGAAGGCAAAATAGTAGAAGAAAGTACTACCCATGCAGTAAGAACACTGAATGTTAATGGATTAAACTCTCCAATCAAAAGACATAGTCTGGCAGAATGGATTAAAAACCAGGACCCATCTATATGCTGTCTCTACTCAAAGGACACGAGACCAAGGACACAAATGGACATTTACACACCTATGTTTATAGCAGCATTATTAACAATTACCAAGAGATGGAAACAGCCAAAATGTCCATCAACAGACAGTTGGCTAAACAAACTGTGACATTTACATAAGATGGAATATTATGCAGCTGTAAGACAGAATAAAGTTATGAAGTATGGAACAACATGAACAGACCTTAAGGACATTATGCTGAGTGTGATTAGCCAGAAACAAAAGGACAAATACTGTATGGTCTCACGGATAAGAACTGACATTAGTGAATAAACTTGGAATATTTCCTTGGTAACAGAGGCCCTCAGGAGATAGAAATAGGGTAAGATATTGGGTAACTGGAGCTGAAGGGATACAGATTGTGCAACAGGACTGAATATAAAAACTCAGAAATGGACAGCACAATATTACCTAACTGTAATACAATTATGTTAAAACACTGAATGAAGCTGCATATGAGAATGATAGAGGGAGGAGGGCTGGGGCATAAATGAAATCACCAAGAAAGATAGACGATAAAGATTGAGATGGTGTAATCTAGGAATGCCTAGAGTGTATAATGATAGTGACTAAATGTACAACTTTAAAAATGTTTTTGCATGAGGAAGAACAAAAGAATGTCATTACTGCAGTGTGCTGAAAACAGATGGTACTTAATATTTAAAAATTTCAACTAATGTGTGAGACTAAAGCAAAAAATGTTTATTTGGTACAAATTTATACTTTGACTAGTGCATCTCCTAATATAACTTATGTAGATAGTTGATTGAACACCTTAAGTACATGGAACTGTGTATAGGACATGAGATTTTGTTGGTTTGTCCAGGTGATGCCCTGTTGAATCCCAGAGCGATTTGATCAGTGAGTGGAAAAGTATTTGCAAAGTCCCCTTCGGGGAATGGTGAGAACGGGGGAAAACTCAACTTCCCCAAGTTGAATTCTTGATATTCTCACAAGCAGTGTGGACAACCAAAGCTATAGGCTGAGCCCCCAGTCTTGGGGTCTGTTCATATGAAACTTAACCCCACAGGGGATAGGTCAAGACTACTTAAAATTAAGCCTAAGAGTCACCCCCAAGAGAACCTCTTTTGTTGCTCAGATGTGGCCTCTCTCTCCAGCCAACACAGCAAGCAGACTCACCACCCTCCTCCTATCTACATAGGACATGACTCCCAGGGGTGTGGATCTTCCTGGCGGCGTGGGACAGAAATCCCTGAATGAGCTGAGATTCGGCATCAAGGGACTGAGAAAACCTTCTGGACCAAAAGGGGAAAGAGTGAAATGAGACAAAGTGTCAATGGCTGAGAGATTCCAAACAGAGTAGAGAGGTTATCCTGGAGGTTATTCTTATGCATTAAGTAGGTATCACCTTGTTATCCAAGATGTAATGGAGAGGCTGGAGGGAGCTGCCTGATAATGTAGAGCTGTGTTCCAGTAGCCATGTTTTTTGATGATGATTGTATAATGATACAGCTTTCACAATGTGACTGTGTGATTGTGAAAACCTTGTGTCTGATGCTCCTTTTATCTACCTTGTCAACAGTTGAGAGGAACATATGGAATAAAAATAAATAATAGGGGGAATAAATGTTAAAGTAGATTTAGTTTGAAATGCTAGTGATCAATGAAAGGGATGAGTAAGGGGTATGGCCTGTAAAATTTTTCTTTTCTGTTTGTTATATTTTTCTGTTGTCTTTTTATTTCTTTTTCTGAATTGATGCTAATGTTCTGGGAAATGATCATGATGATGAATATGCAACTCTGTGATGATACTGTGAACTGCTGAGTGTATGTGTTGGGAATGTTTGTGTTTCTTGTAATTTTTTTTAATTAATAAAAAATTTAAAAAAAAACAAAGAAAAACAAACTTTCCAATCAAAAAATGGATAAAAGTCTTGTATACACATTTCTCCAAAAAAAAAATACACAAGTGGACAGGAAAGGCATGGGAAGATTCTTGGCATTAGCAATCAGAGAAATTCAAATTAAAACTGAGATACCATTTCATAGCCAATTAAATGGACAGAACTATAAAAAGAAAAAAGTGTTGGCAAGAATGTGGAAAAATAGGAACCGAAATATGTTACTGGTGATAATGTAAAATGGTACAGTCATGCAGCCACTCTAGAAACCAGTCCTGTGATTCCTTGGAAATTCTGCATAAAATTACCACGACCCAGCAATCCCACATCTAGGTATATAGCTAAAATAACTGAAAGAAGGCCTCGAACCAACATTTGTACACCCATGTCCATAGCAGCATTATTCACAACTGCCAAAAGATGGAAGCAACCCAGGTTCACGAACAGATGAATGGATAAAGAAAACATGGTATACATAAAATGAAAAATTATTAGACCATACAAAGGAATGAAGCTGATGCATTCTACAACACGGATGAAGTCTGAACACTGGTCATATTGAGTGGAATAAGCCAGACTAAAAAAGACAACTATTATATGATCTCACTTATATACCTAGAATAAGCAAATTTTAGAGACAGTGTAGATCATAGATTACCAAGGAACTGGGATGGAAAAGGCAATGTAATTGCTTAACAGAGGCAGAGCTTCTGTATGAGGTGATGGAAAACTGGGTAATAGATGTTGGTAATGGTAGTACAATAACTTGAATGTAATTAGTATTATTGAATGCATACTTCAATGTGGTTAAATGGGAAATTCTGAGTTGCACATATGCAACAACAATAAACAGTTGACAGAGATCTTTGGGTAGATCTTATACTCAGGACTTATCATCTTAGATAAGTAGATGTTTGAAATGGTCTGAAATATTCTGCATATAATAGGTAATCAATCTCTTAAATAAGAGAAATGAAAACACACAGGAAAAGTTTATCAGCTACCGGTGTTTTGTTACATGTGACAGAGACAAAAATAATATAAGTATCTTTCAATAAAATATTCAAATAAATAGGTCATATCTTCCAGTTTTTATCATAAAATTGAGATGGCTGTTGAAAATAAATTATTGAAACACAATTTATGCTACTGCAATACACATTTTTCAACAGAGTAATTTCAGAATGATAAATGTCAATTAATAACATCCAATTAAAACGTTAACAGGTCAATTTCTTGTCAGAGCCTAATCTCTGTGCTATTATACCTCTATTACATATCTCTCCTACTTCTGCTATTAATCTATTATTCTCCACTGAAACAATGATGGTTTGGAGCAATGTACCCCAGAAAACATGGTTTTAAATTTTATTCATTCCTGTGGGTGTGACCCCACTGTAAGCAGGACCTCTTGAGGTTATTTCAATTAAGGTGTGGCCCAACCCAATCAGTACGGGTCATAATCCTATAATTGGAATCCATTATAAACAGAATAAAATTCAGACAGAAAAGCAAGAGTTGAAGGTAAATGGAACTCAGAAGAGAAGGGAGAGGCCAGGAGAGGCCGCAATGTGTACTGCCATGTGACAGAGCAGCCAAGAGACAAAGACCCCTGGCAGCCAGCCCCACCAGAATGCCAGTCTTTGGAAAAAAGTCACACCTTCATGATGCTTTGATGTGGACTTTTTCCCAGCCTCAAAGCTGTGAGGTAATAAATTTTCGTGGTTTAAACCAATCCCACTATTTGGTATTTGATTGAACAGTCAAAGAAATTAAAATAGACACTGAGGAATATACATAAACGATATCTCATTTTCCATTCTGACATCTTCATGCTGCTAATTCTAGCAAAATCTGTGTGACATCTCAGCTCTAGCTCTTTCAAAAGATGCAGTAAAATTTATTCAGATTGTATTTTATGTTGGCAAAATTACATTTTACATGCAGGCATTGGGCTATAGTGCTGAAAAAAATAACAATTTGGAACTATAATTTGTTTGCAGAACAATTAAATAACAAATAAAATATAAGTGCCATGGGAAATCTGGCATAGTGAGGAGATGAGGAAAGAGATGTATGAGCCTGCTTGCCAGGCAGAGCAAAGGAGAACAGAAAAATAACCATTTCACATGACACTGGAGATTGATACCTCAATTTAAAATGTATATTATAGACTTCCAGAGAAGATGGTGGCTTAGTAAGACGCGCGGGTCTTAGTTCCTCCCCAGAACAGCTACTAGGGGAGTAGAAACGATACACAACAGGTCCCGGAGCCACGAGAGAGATCAAGAAGGCAGCGTACCCCATTCTGGAATGGCTGCTGGCTGGGAGAACCCACTCCGGTGAGATCGCCGAGGGGCGCGGGCTTCCCCAGGCCGGGGCGACAGGCGGCCAGAGTCCCCCCCTCCCTTCTTCCCGGGCTGGATGGGAGAATTGGACAGGCGGTCCCCTCAAGCCGCGGCGGCTGGCGCCGCCACTACGTGCGGCCCCCCGGACCAGCTGGGAGAATTGGATTGGAGATCCCCAACCGCGGAGAACGGTGACCGGGGTCCCTTCCAAACACGTGGCTTCCCGGTCCGGCTGGGAACGATGCACACCCCCGGGCCGCGGCGGCTGGCGCCCTCGCAACACGCTTGGCGCTCCGGGCCAGCTAGGAGATTCAGACGGGCGCTCTCTCGGGCTGCGGCGGCCGGCGACCCTCCCCGCGTTCGGATCCCCAGGCCAGCTGGGAGATTCGGACTGCCACTCTTTCAAGCCACTTCGGCTGGTGAACCTCCCCCATGGCGAGAGTTTTCCAAAGTTAAAGGACCCACAGCACCTTTTACTGGTGGGAACTGCAGAAAAACGTGTGTCACGAGCGTCACCTACTGGGCAGGATGAGAAAAACAGAACCCAGAGATTTCACAGAAAAACCTTTCAACCTGTGGGGTCCAACAACTACGGAAATCTGACTAAATGCCCAGACGCCAGCAGAAGATAACGGATCACGCTCAGAAAATTGAAAATATGGCCCAGTCAAAGGAACAAACCAATAGTTCAAATGAGATACGGGAGCTGAGACAACAAATGCTGAATATACGAACAGAAATGGAAAACCTCTTCAAAAACCAAATCGATAAATTGAGGGAGGACATGAAGAAGACATGGGCTGAACAAAAAGAAGAAATAGAAAATCTGAAAAAACAAATCACAGAATTAATGGAAGTGAAGGACAAAGTAGAAAAGATGGAAAAAACAATAGATACCTACAATGATAGATTTAAAGAGACAGAAGATAGAATTAGTGAATTGGAGGATGGAACATCTGAATTCCAAAAAGAAACAGAAACTATAGGGAAAAGAATGGAAAAATTTGAACAGGGTATCAGGGAACTCAAGGACAATATGAAGCGCACAAATATACGTGTTGTGGGTGTCCCAGAAGGAGAAGAGGAGGGAAAAGGAGGAGAAAAACTAATGGAAGAAATTATCACTGAAAATTTCCCAACTCTTATGAAAGACCTAAAACTACAGATCCAAGAAGTGCAGCACACCCCAAAGAGAATAGACCCAAATAGGCGTTCTCCAAGACACTTACTAGTTAGAATGTCAGAGGTCAAAGAGAAAGAGAGGATCTTGAAAGCAGCAAGAGAAAAACAATCCATCACATACAAGGGAAACCCAATAAGATTATGTGTAGATTTCTCAGAAGAAACCATGGAAGCTAGAAGACAGTGGGATGATATATTTAAATTACTAAAAGAGAAAAACTGCCAACCAAGACTCCTATATCCAGCAAAATTGTCCTTCAAAAATGAGGGAGAAATTAAAACATTCTCAGACAAAAAGTCACTGAGAGAATTTGTGACCAACAGACCAGCTCTGCAAGAAATACTAAAGGGAGCACTAGAGTCAGATGCGAAAAGACAGAAGAGAGAGGTATGGAGAAGAGTGTGGAAAGAAGGAAAATCAGATATAATATATATAATACAAAAGGCAAAATGGTAGAGGAAAGTATTACCCAAACAGTAATAACACTAAATGTTAATGAACTGAATTCCCCAATCAAAAGACATAGACTGGCAGAATGGATTAAAAAACAGGATCCTTCTATATGCTGTCTACAGGAACACATCTTAGACCCAAAGATAAACATAGGTTGAAAGTGAAAGGTTTGGAAAAGATATTTCATGCAAATAACAACCAGAAAAGAGCAGGAGTAGCTATACTAATATCCCACAAATTAGACTTCAAATGTAAAACAGTTAAAAGAGGCAAAGAAGGACACTATCTACTAATAAAAGGAACAATTAAACAAGAAGATATAACAATCATAAATATTTATGCACCGAACCAGAATGCCCCTAAATACGTGAGGAATACACTGCAAACACTGAAAAGGGAAATAGACACATATACCATAATAGTTGGAGACTTCATTCAATTCACCACTTTCATCAATGGACAGAACATCTAGACAGAGGATCAATAAAGAAATAGAGAATCTGAATATTACTATAAATGAGCTAGACTTAACAGACATTTATAGGACATTACATCCCACAACAGTAGGATACACCTTTTTCTCAAGTGCTCATGGATCATTCTCAAAGATAGACCATATGCTGGGTCACAAAGCAAGTCTTAATAAATTTAAACAGACTGAAATCATACACAACACTTTCTCGGATCATAAAGGAATGAAGTTGGAAATCAATAATAGGCAGAGTGCCAGAAAATTCACAAATTTGTGGAGGCTCAACAACACACTCTTAAACAACGAGTGGGTCAAAGAAGAAATTGCAAGAGAAATTAGTAAATACCTCAAGGCGAATGAAAACGAAAACACAACATATCAAAACCTATGGGACGCAGCAAAGGCAGTGCTAAGAGGGAAATTTATTGCCCTAAATGCCTATATCAGAAAAGAAGAAAAGGCAAAAATGCAGGAATTAACTGTCCACTTGGAAGAACTGGAGAAAGAACAGCAAACTAACCACAAAGCAAGCAAAAGGAAAGAAATAACAAAGATTAGAGCAGAAATAAATGAAATTGAAAACATGAAAACAATAGAGAAAATCAATAAGACCAGAAGTTGGTTCTATGAGAAAATCAATAAGATTGATGGGCCTTTAGCAAGATTGACAAAAAGAAGAAGAGAGAGCATGCATATAAATAAGATTAGAAATGGAAGAGGAGACATTAACTACTGACCTCACAGAAATAAAGGAGGTAATAAGAGGATACTATGAACAACTTTACGCTAATAAATACAACAATTTAGCTGAAATGGACGGGTTCCTGGAAAGGTATGAACAACCAACTTTGACTCAAGAAGAAATAGATGACCTCAAAAAACCAATCACAAGTAAAGAAATTGAATCAGTCATTCAAAAGCTTCCTAAAAAGAAAAGTCCAGGACCAGACGGCTTCACATCTGAATTCTATCAAACATTCCAGAAAGAATTAGTACCAATTCTCCTCAAACTTCAAAAAAATCGAATCTATGAAGCCAACATCACCCTCATACCAAAACCAGGCAAAGATATTACAAAAAAAGAAAACTACAGACCAATCTCTCTAATGAATATAGATGCAAAAATCCTCAACAAAATTCTAGCAAATTGAATCCAACAACACATTAAAAGAATTAAACATCATGACCAAGTAGGATTCATCCCAGCTATGCAAGGATGGTTCAACATAAGAAGATCAATTAATGTAATACACCATATCAACAAATCAAAGCAGAAAATCACATGATCATCTCAATTGATGCAGAGAAGGCATTTGACAAGATTCAACATCCTTTCCTGTTGAAAACACTTCAAAAGATAGGAATACAAGGGAACTTCCTTAAAATGATAGAGGGAATATATGAAAAACCCACAGCTAATATCATCCTCAAAGGGGAAAAATTGAAAACTTTCCCCCTAAGATCAGGAACAAGACAAGGATGTCCACTATCACCACTATTATTCAACATTGTGTTGGAGGTTCTAGCCAGAGCAATTAGACAAGAAAAAGAAATACAAGGCATCAAAATTGGAAAGGAAGAAGTAAAACTATCACTGTTTGCAGACGATATGATACTATACGTCGAAAACCCGGAAAAATCCACAACAAAACTACTAGAGCTAATAAATGAGTACAGCAAAGTAGCAGGTTACAAGATCAACATTCAAAAATCTGTAGCATTTCTATACACTAGTAATGAACAAGCTGAGGGGGAAATCAAGAAACGAATTCCATTTACAATTGCAACTAAAAGAATAAAATACCTAGGAATAAATTTAACTAAAGAGACAAAAAACCTATATAAAGAAAACTACAAAAAACTGCTAAAAGAAATCACAGAAGACCTAAATAGATGGAAGGGCATACCGTGTTCATGGATTGGAAGACTAAATATAGTTAAGATGTCAATCCTACCTAAATTGATTTACAGATTCAATGCAATACCAATCAAAATCCCAACAACTTATTTTTCAGAATTAGAAAAACCAATAAGCAAATTTATCTGGAAGGGCAGGGTGCCCCGAATTGCTAAAAACATCTTGAGGAAAAAAAACGAAGCTGGAGGTCTCGCGCTGCCTGACTTTAAGGCATATTATGAAGCCACAGTGGTCAAAACAGCATGGTATTGGCATAAAGATAGATATATCGACCAATGGAATCGAATAGAGTGCTCAGATATAGACCCTCTCATCTATGGACATTTGATCTTTGATAAGGCAGTCAAGCCAACTCACCTGGGACAGAACAGTCTCTTCAATAAATGGTGCCTAGAGAACTGGATATCCATATGCAAAAGAATGAAAGAAGACCCATCTCTCACACCCTATACAAAAGTTAACTCAAAATGGATCAAAGATCTAAACATTAGGTCTAAGACCATAAAACAGTTAGAGGAAAATGTTGGGAGATATCTTATGGATCTTACAACTGGAGGCGGTTTTATGGACCTTAAACCTAAAGCAAGAGCACTGAAGAAGGAAATAAATAAATGGGAACTCCTCAAAATTAAACACTTTTGTGCATCAAAGAACTTCATCAAGAAAGTAGAAAGACAGCCTTCACAATGGGAGACAATATTTGGAAATGATATATCAGATAAAGGTCTAGTATCCAGAATTTATAAAGAGATTGTTCATCTCAACAACAAAAAGACAGCCAACCCAATTACAAAATGGGAAAAAGACTTGAACAGACACCTCTCAGAAGAGGAAATACGGATGGCCAAGAGGCACATGAAGAGATGCTCAATGTCCCTGGCCATTAGAGAAAGGCAAATCAAAACCACAATGAGATATCATCTCACACCCACCAGAATGGCCATTATCAACAAAACAGAAAATGACAAGTGCTGGAGAGGATGCGGAGAAAGAAGCACACTTATCCACTGTTGGTGGGAATGTCAAAGGGTGCAACCACTGTGGAAGGCAGTTTGGCGGTTCCTCAAAAAGCTGAATATAGAATTGCCATACGACCCAGCAATACCATTGCTAGGTATCTACTCAAAGGACTTAAGGGCAAAGACACAAACGGACATTTGCACACCAATGTTTATAGCAGCATCATTTACAATTGCAAAGAGATGGAAACAGCCAAAATCTCCATCAACAGAAGAGTGGCTAAACAAACTGTGGTATATACATACGATGGAATATTATGCAGCTTTAAGACAAGATAAACTTATGAACTATGTAATAACATGGATGGACCTAGAGAATATTATGCTGAGTGAATCCAGCCAAAAACTAAAGGACAAATACTGTATGGTCCCACTGATGTGAACGGACATTCGAGAATAAACTTGAAATATGTCATTGGTAACAGAGTTCAGCAGGAGTTAGAAACAGGGTAAGACAATGGGTAATAGAAGCTGAAGGGATACAGACTGTGCAACAGGACTAGATACAAAAACTCAAAAATGGACAGCACAATAATACCTAATTATAAAGTAATCATGTTAAAACACTGAATGAAGCTGCATCTGAGCTATAGGTTTTTGTTTTGTTTTGTTTTGTTTTGTTTTGATTTTACTATTATTACTTTTATTTTTTTCTCTATATTAACATTCTATATCTTTTTCGGTTATGTTGCTAGTTCTTCTAAACCAATGCAAATGTACTAAGAAATGATGATCATGCATCTATGTGATGATGTTAAGAATTAATGATTGCATATGTAGAATGGTATGATCTCTAAATGTTGGGTTAATTTCTTTTTCTCCGTTAATTAAAAAAAAAAAAGAGAGAGAGAAGGGATAATTGGAGCTGAAGGGATACAGACTGTACAACGGGACTGGATATAAAAACTCAGAAATGGACAGCACAATACTACCCAATTGTAATGCAATTATGTTAAAACACTGAATGAAGCTGCATGTGAGGTATAGGTTTTTTGTTTTTGTTTTTTTTGTTTTTTTTTCTTTCTATTATTGTTTTAATTCTTATTCTGTTGTCTTTTTATTTCTTTTTCTAAATCGATGCAAATGTACTAAGAAATGATGAATATGCAACTATGTGATGTTATTAAGAATTACTGATTGTACATGTAGATTGGAATGATTTCTAATTGTTTTGTTAATTCTTTTTTTAATTAATAAAAAAGAAAAGAGAAAAAAAAAATTAACTCAAACTGGATCAAACACCTAAATATAAGAACTAACACCATAAAGGATCTAGAAGAAAATGTAGGGAAACATCTGCAAGACCTAGTAATAGGAGGTAGTTTCCTAAACTTTATACCCAAAGCACAAGAAACAAAAGAAAAAATAGATAAATGGGAACTCCTCAAAATCAAATGCTTCTGCACCTGAAAAGACTTTGTCAAAAAGGTGAACAAGCAGTCGACTCAATGGGAGAAAATATTTAGAAATCATGTATTAGACAAAGGTTTGATTTCCAGTATATACAAAGAAATCATACAACTCAACAACAAAAGAACAAATAATTCAATTGTAAAATAGGCTGAAGATATGAATAGGCATTTTTCTGAAGAGAAAATACACATGGCTCAAAAGCACCTGAAGAGATGCTCATTTTCATTGGCTATAAGGGAAATGCAGATCAAGACTTTTATGAGATACCACCTCACACCTATAAGTATGGCTGCTTTTAAACAAACAGGAAACTATAAATGTTGGAGAAGATGTAGAGAAACTGGGACACTTATGCACTGCTGGTGGGAATGTACAGTGGTGCAGCCAACTATGGAAGACTATTTGGCAGTTCCTTAGGAAAGTAAATATTGAGTTGCCCTATGACCCAGCAATAGCACTACTTGGCATATATCTAGAAGAGCTGAAAGCAATGACACAAGTAGACATTTGCACACCAATGTTCTTAGCAGCATTATTCACAATTGTCAAAAGATGGAAACAAACCAAATGCCCATCAACAGACAAGTGGATCAACAAAAGGAGGTATATACATACAATGGAATATTATGCAACAGTAAGACGAAATGATGTCCTACACCACATGACAAGATGAATAAGCCTTAAGGACATAATGCTGAATGAAACAAGCCAGACACAAAAGGACAGATTCTGTATGTGTACACTTTCATGACAAGCATAAAGGTATAATCAGAGACTTATAATACAGAATATAGGGGACTCAGAGATACACAGAAGCTAGAGATGTGTAAACCGTTAGCTAATGAGATTGAACTCCAATAATAGATAGGAGTGAAGGTGATTCCCTAGTGGGTCTAGAAGTAGTATTAACATATTGAAGATGAACAAGATTCATCTTGTTGTATAGACCTACGTATCCCACTGACTCACACTAGAAATATGAATGAGTTCTCGTAAGAATTACTTCAAAGACATGATTCTTGTATACAGAATATTTAAGTCCAGAGTATAGGGAGGAAACTGCTATTGCATGCTATGAGCTATGTTCAAAAGGAAACCATCAGCACTACCACAGCAACAGCAGAGGTAAATAATGCGGTGAGGGACAAGAGTTAAGAAGAGGTTTAGACAAAAAAAACAAGAATGGTATGGTCACCTTTAGAAAATGCTTATCAGAAAACAGTGGCCTAGATTGTAAGCTTTTAGAGCAGACACATTAAGTCCGGAGTGGTGATTACTATTTCTGAATTTTGAGAGGCTCTTTTATATATATAACCTGGTATCTAGAGATAAGAACATAGCCGAACAGGTTGGGGTTAAAGTAATTCAGAACATAGGAGTAAGGAAGTATCTATATATATTTTGGAACCACACATACTCTTTGAGACCAATGGAAAAAAGGTTTATTTGATCTGGAACTGAAATTTTCTGTACTGCATAATCTTATTCAACCTATCTATATAGCTCATTTGAACAACTGAAACACAGGAAGCACAGAATAAGAAAGAGGTCCTTTAATCCTATATAGATTATTGTAATGCCTGGAAACATCCTAGAGTATATTAAGCAGATAATCCAAAAGTATTGGCAAAGTCCCCCGAGGGAAGAGAGAAAGACTATGGAACTATTAAACCTTACCATCAGGGAATTCCCTGATACTGCATCCAACTTTAGGGATACCCAAATCAATATTCCAAGCCCTTGATCGTGAAGCTTACTCTTGTGAAGCTTATGTAGGTAGTGGAGAAGCTTGGACTACCTATAGGCATGCCTAAGAGTTACTCTGCTGTTGCTCAGATGTGGCCTCAGTTTGTCTAAGCCCAACTCTGCAAGTGAAATCACTGCGCTCCCCCCTACATGGGACATGACATCCAGGGGTGAAAGTTTCCCTGGCAACATGGGAGAGAACTCCCAGGGATGAATCCAGACCTGGCACCGTGGGATCAACAATGCCAGCCTGACCAAAAAGGTGAAAAGAAGTGTTATTAATAAAGTATCAGTGGCAGAGAGAGATCAAATAGAGTCGAGAGGCTACTCTGGAGGTTGCTCTTATGCAAACTTCAGTTAGATCTTGCTACCTATCATAACCTGCCAACCCCCAACAAGGACCATTCCAGCCAATCCTAAAGAACAACTAGGGCAATATATAAGATTCCACAATGGTTCCAGGCACCAGAGTAACTTTCCAGAACCTACAATCTCCAGATGGGTCCCTGGTCCAGATAAGTCCTGAAACCTAGCCCAACCTCTCCAGAACATCAGATAGTTCCACCTCCCTACCCAATGTTAGTGTCAGAGCCTTCCAATATTAAAAATTTAGAATTGCCATAGCCCAAACAGCCTCAATGAGAGGTATGGAAAGATCAAAGGTGATGGTGGAATTACACATAGAAGATAGGACTTAACAAATGAATATGAATGCTGAATTAGTATTTTAGGATCAGCTAGAAGTAAAAACCTAAAATTGTGAAACTGTAACCCATGTCAAAGTCTGAAATATATCCTACAACTAATTGTGGTGCTGTGCTTGGAAATTTATAGCTTTTTTGTATATATGTTTTGATCACAAAAAAAGAAGGGAAAAAAAAGGCGATTGTGATGATAAAAAAGTATTTAAGCCCTCTAGCCTCCTATATTTCGGAGCAGCTAGAAGGAAAAATATGAGAGGATCGTATGGTAGCCCATGACAAATTCTGGGATCTATCCTGTAACCACTTTTTTGAGGAGCGCTTTGAAAACTATTGCTTTTTTATTTCTTTGCTTTGTATATATGTTATACTAAACAAACAAAAAAAACTTAAAAAAACAAAAAATATATATTATGGGATATAACAGAAACGACAGGATTAAACAAATGAGTATGACTGCTGAATCATTATACTGATTTTTTTTATGAGAAGTGCTCATTTCATTTTAATTTTACTTTCACTGTAAATAAAGTAGAATTATAAAATTCTTGGCATTTTAATAAAGTTATAGATAAATTTTACCCTTCTGGAAAGAAGATATACAATGATGAGCAGTGTAAACAAAATCATTTATAAGCCTCTTTTATAAGTAGGATTTTTTTAACCTAAAAAAAAAAAAAGTAGGAGAAGGGTAGGTTTGTTCAAATTACCAGTTTAGTGACATTGTTTAAAACTATTTTTTTTTCTTTTTCTTAAAAGGGCTACAAGCAACTGACCTCACCAAAGAAGTGTACCAGCATTTAGCCCACTTTGTACCCAAAATATACTGCAGAGGTCCCAACCCTTTTCCACAGAAGGAAGACATGCTGGCACAGCATGTTTTGTTGGGACCAATGGAATGGTACCTTTATGGTGAAGATCCTGCGTTTGGATTTGCAAAACTTGAACAAGCAAACAAACTTTCTCATCTCTGTGGTCGTGTTTTTAAAGTAGGAGAGCCTACATACTCTTGCAGGTAAAATGTAATTTTCTTTCTAAAAGGCTCTGTTTTCATTTGGCATCTTTTTTTCCCTGAAATTTTGTCTTAAAATTATGAAATAATATATATATATATATTTAAAAGTTCATACAGCAAATATATACAGTTTAATAAATAATTATAAAATGAATATTCATGAAGTTATTTTCCAGGTCAAGAAATAGGACACCACAAGCATTCTAGAAACCCTCCATGTACTTTCAGTGTTCTTAATTAACTGCAGTCTTGACTCTTATAGTAGTCACTCCCTTCACTTTTCTCCACACTTTTTTATTTCAGTGATTCTTTTTGATGTTCAAGTTGTCCCAGATTTGGCCGTTGGGGGCCCTTTCGCACTAGCTTCTTTGTCCTTTTCACATACCTTCATTGGTTTTCAATTGCTTCTTTGTTTTCTGTCCATAGCTCACTTTGTATTTACTCTGGCCCATATCTAGAATCAGCCATTTCTCTAAGGAATTTCATTTTATTTGAGAATGGTATCTAGAAACCAAGATCTGGGTATTGTATGTACTTATTGCTATTAGGATAACTTTACTTTTTTTTTTTTAAATATCTTGTTGAATTCGATACAGAAGGATAAAAAATGGAGAATAAAATGCTCTCTCCCCTTTTGACTATCCATACTTATTTTGGGGGTGGGTGGGGTGGTCGTACATGGGCCAGGAATTGAACCAGGTGTCCCGCGTGGAGACAAGCATTCTACCACTGAACCACCCACACATTCTAGACTGTCCATCTTACTGAAATGTTATTGTTAGTGTTTTATAATATATCCTTCCAGAAACGTTCTATGCATGTACAGGCCCATATATATGGCTATTTTAAACACACAGAAATGCAAACGTATATACATATATTTGTTTTATACACTGGACTCAATTTTCCTTTCTTTAACAAAATCTTGATGTCTTTTCATATCAGCTTGTAGGTTAGAAAATATTTCATTCTGTGGACTTACTATTTTTTTTAATTAAAAAAAATTACAAGAAACAAACACTCCCAACACATACACTCAGCAATTCACAATATCATCACATAGTTGCACATTCATCATCATGATCATTTCCCAGAACATTAGCATCAATTCAGAAAAAGAAATAAAAAGACAACAGAAAATATAACAAACAGAAAAAAAAATTTTACAGGCCATACGCCTTACTGATCCCTTTCATTGATCACTAGCATTTCAAACAAAATCTATTTTAACATTTGTTCCCCCTATTATTTATTTTTATTCCATATGTTCCTCTCATCTGTTGACAAAGTAGATAAAAGGAGCATCAGACACAAGGTTTTCACAATCACACAGTCACATTGTGAAAGTTATATCATTATATAATCATCATCAAGAAACATGGCTACTGGAACACAGCTCTACATTATCAGGCAGTTCCCTCCAGCCTCTCCATTACATCTTGGATAACAAGGTGATATCTACTTAATGCATAAGAATAACCTCCAGGATAACCTCTCCATTCTGTTTGGAATCTCTCGGCCATTGACACTTTGTCTCATTTCACTTTTCCGCCTTTTGGTCCAGAAGGTTTTCTCAATCCCTTGATGCTGGGTCTCAGCTCATTCTAGAGTTTTTCCCAATCCCTTGATGCTCAATCTCAGCTCATTCTGGGATTTCTGTCCCACGCCACCAGGAAGATCCACACCCCTGGTAGTCAGGTGCCACGTAGATAGGAGGAGGGTGGTGAGTCTGGTTGCTGTGTTGGCTGGAGAGAGAGGTCACATCTGAGCAACAAAAGAGGTTCTCTTGGGGGTGACTCTTAGGCTTAATTTTAAGTAGGCTTGACCTATCCCCTGTGGGGTTAAATTTCATATGAACAAACCCCAAGACTGGGGGCTCAGCCTATAGCTTTGGTTGTCCACACTGATTGTGAGAATATCAAGAATTCAACTTGGGGAAGCTGAATTTTCCCCCATTCTCATCATTCCCCGAAGGGGGCTTACAAATACTTTTCCAGTCACTGATCAAATCATTCTGGGATTCACTGGGACATCACTCTAGACAAACCAACAAAATCTCATGTCTTACCCAAGGTTCCATGTACTTATTGTTCAACCAAGCTATCTACATAAGTTACATTAGGAGATGCACTAGTCAAAGTATAGATTTGTACCAAATAAACATTTTTTGCTTTAGTCTCACACATTAATTGAAATTTTAAAATATTAACTACCATCTGTTTTCAGCACACTGCAGTAATGACATTCTTTTGTTCTTCCTCTTGCAAAAACATTTTTTAAAGTTGTACATTTAGTCACTATCATTATACACTCTAGGCATTCTAGATTACACCATCTCAATCTTTATCGTCTATCTTTTTTTGTGATTTCATTTATGCCCCAGCCCTCCTCCCTCTATCATTCTCATATGCAGCTTCATTCAGTGTTTTAACATAATTACATTACAGTTAGGTAGTATTGTGCTGTCCATTTATGAGTTTTTATATTCAGTCCTGTTGCACAATCTGTATCCCTTCAGCTCCAATTACCCAATATATTACCTTATTTCTATCTCCTGATGGTCTCTGTTACCAAGGAAATATTCCAAGTTTATTCACTAAGGTCAGTTCATATCAGTGAGACCATACAGTATTTGTCCTTTTGTTTCTGGCTAATCACACTCAGCATAATGTCCTTAAGGTCCATTCATGTTGTTACATACTTCATAACTTTATTCTGTCTTACAGCTGCATAATATTCCATCTTAGGTAAATGTCACAGTTTGTTCAGCCAACTGTCTGTTGATGGACATTTTGGCTGTTTCCATCTCTTGGTGATTGTTAATAATGCTGCTATAAACATTGGTGTGTAAATGTCCATTTGTGTCCTTGGCCTCGTGACCTTTGAGTAGAGACAGCATATAGATGGGTCCTGGTTTTTAATCCATTCTGCCAGACTATGTCTTTTGATTGGAGAGTTTAATCCATTAACATTCAGTGTTATTGCTGCATGGGTAGTACTTTCTTCTACAATTTTGCCTTCTGGATTTTATCTGTCATAGCTAATTTTCCTTCTTTTTACCTTTACTCATAGTCTTCCTTTCTACACTCTTCTCCACACCTCTCTCTTCTGTCTCCGTATCTGTCTCTAGTATTCCCTTTAGTATTTCTTGCAGAGCTGGTCTCTTGGTCACAAATTCTCTCAGTGATTTTTTGTCTGAAAATGTTTTCATTTCTTCCTCATTTTTGAAGGACAATTTAGCTGGATATAGAATTCTTGGTTGGCAGTTTTTCTCTTTGAATAATTTAAATATATTATCCCACTGTCTTGCCTCCATGGTTTCTGCTGAGAGATCTGCACATAGTCATATTGGGCTTCCCTTGTATGTGATGGATTGCTTTTCTCTTGCTGCTTTCAAGATCCTCTCTTTCTCTTTGGCCTCTGACATTCTGATTGTTAAATGTCTTGGAGTATGTCTATTTGGATCTATTCTCTTTGGAGTACGCTGCACTTCTTGGATCTGTAATTTTAAGTCTTTCATAAGAGTTGGGAAATTTTCAGTGATAATTTCCTCCATTAGTTTTTCTCCTCCTTTTCCCTTCTCTTCTCCTTCGGGGACACCCACAACACGTATATTCATGCGCTTCATATTGTCTTTCAATTCCCTGAGTCCCTGCTCATATTTTTCCATTTTTTTCCCTATAGTTTCTGTTTCTTGTCGGATTTCAGATGTTCCATCCTCCAGTTTTGAAATCCTATGTTCTGTCTCTCGAAATCTACCATTGTAGGTTTCCATTGTTTTTTTCATCTCTTCTACTGTGTCTTTCATTCCCATAAGTTCTGTGATTTGTTTTTTCAAACTTTCAGCTTCTTCTTTTTGTTCTTTCCTTGATTTCTTTATATCCTCCCTCAATTCACGGATTTGGTTTTTGATGAGGTTTTCCATGTCTGATCATACATTCTGAATTATTTCAGCTCCTGTATGTCATTTGAATTGTTGGTTTTTTCCTTTGACTGGGCCATATCTTCAATTTTCCTAGTGTGATTTGTTATTTTTTGCTGCCATCTAGGCATTTAATTACCTTAATTAGTTTATTCTGGAGATTGCTTTCACTTCTTTTATCTAGGGTTTTCTTGCTGGATGAATTTGTTGTCTATCTGTTCTTTGACATTCCGTTCAGCTTTATCTGGACCTTTAGCTTAAGTTTTGTTTAACAGAGGAGAATTTTTCAGTTCTTGTTTTCTTGTTTCTTGCCCTGCTTGTGTGGTGCCTTTCCCGCCACACACACACTTAGGAGGGTCTACTTAGATATTATAGACCCCAGCCAGATTTTCTCAGACCAAACTGGCCTCCTATCAGGGGGAAAGAGTCACCTGCATCGGTTTTCCCTGAGGGTGAGACCCAGCAGGTTGAAAGACTTTCCTCTGAAGTCTCTGGACACTGTTTTTCTTATCCTGCCCAGTATGTGGCACTTGTCTGACTGCAGGTTCCACCAGCATAAGATGATGTGGTACCTTTAATTTCGGCAGACTCTCCCTGCTGGGGGCGTGGTGGAGACAGAGGAGAGTTTATAGGTTGGTTTTAATGGCTTCAAATTACCAAGCCCTGGGGTCTGAATTCCTTGATGGAGGGATTCCACCTGGGTGAGGCTTTACCCCTCTCCTGGGGAAGGCACAAGCTCCAGATAAGCCCCCAAAAGAGCTCACTTCTGCCTATGCCTGGGGCAGTTGGAGCCTGAAAAGTCCTGCCACTGTATCCAGATGCAGTTAAGCCTTTGTAGGTACACAGCCACAAAAACCTCTGTTTCCTTTTTTTTGTTTTTCCCCCTATTTCTGTCAGTCCTGCCCCCTTGGTGCTGGGGCAAAAATGAGCAACCTCCGCTTTGATCAGGTTCACCTAAGCTGAGGGTCTATTTTTAGTAGTCAGAATTTGTTAATTAGTTCCACAATTGGCGTTTGATTGTGCCCAGTCCCTGCTGCTGGTAAAGTCCTTTCCTTTCCCCTCTGGGAAGCAGCCTGTGGGGGAGGGGTGCCGGCCACTACAGCTTGGGGAACTCACGGTTGTGGGGGGTGCTCTCAGCCGGTCCAGCTAGTCCAGACTGGGGTACGCTGGGTGCCAGGTCACTGTGTGGCTCCGGGAGCTGTTCTGTATTGTTTCTGGTTATTTAGTAGCTGTTCTGGAGGATGAAGTAAAATGCGCACGTTGTTAAGCCGCCATCTTGACCCAGAAGTGTCTGTGGACTTACTACGTATATTATATATTGATATATTTTTTTTTAGTCTCCAGTGTCATGGAGCAGCTAGAAGGAATAACCTAAAATTGTTGAACTGTAACCCATACCAAACTCTGTTATCTGTTCTATATCTACTTGTTACAATGTACTTTGAACTTTATTGTTTTTTTGTATATAAATTTCATAATAAAAAATATTTTTAAAATTACGGGAAAAAAAAAAGAGGAGTTTGAGATTTCCTATTTGGCGAGGGTATGTTTATTGGTTTTCTGCCTCTTGGGAACAAAGACATTATCTAAAATTGAGAATGTTTATGTACTGTGGACACTGAGCCCTCTATATGATGCGTGATGAATGCAGGTGGCTGAAGGATGCAACTGATGGAGAAGTAGAATGGCGAACAAAGGCTGTGCTGCTACAAAAAAGAATAATGTTGTCAGGCATGCAACAATGTGAATGAACATGTGGGACATTTGGTAGGACAAAATAAGCCAGGAACAAAAAAGCAACACTGTTATGGTCACCTTTAGAAAATGCTTATAAGAAAACAGGGGCCTAGATTGCAAGCTTTTAGAGCAGACACATTAAGTCCAGAGTGGTGATTAATATTTCTGTATTTTAAGAGGCTGTTATATATATATATATAACCTGATATTTAGAGATATGAATGAAGCTGAACAGGTTGGGGTTAAAATAATTCAGAACACAGATAAGGAAGACAGTGTCTATGTTTTAGAACCACACATACTCTTTGAGACCAATGGAAGAAAGGTTTATTTGATCTGCAACTGAAATTTTCTGTAGTGCATAATCTAATTCAACTCTCTGTATAGCTCATTTGAACAACTGAAACACAGGGAGCACAGAATGAGAAAGAAGTCCTTTAATCCTGTACAGATTATTGTAATGCCTGGAAACATCCTAGAGTATATTAAGCAAATAATCAAAAATATTAGCAAAGTCCCTTCAGGGAGGGGGGGGAAAGACTATGGAACTATTAAACCTTACCATCAGGGAATCCCCTGATACTGTGTCAAAGTTTAGTGATACCCAAATCAATAGGCCATGCCCTTGATCATGAGGTTTACTCTTGTGAAGCTTATGTAGATAGTGAAGAAATTAGACTACCTATAGGCATACCTAAGAGTTACTTCGGGAGGACCTCTGTTGTTGCTCAGATGTGGCCTCAGTCTCTCTCTAAGCCCAACTCTGCAAGTGAAATCATTGCCCTCCCCACTAAGTGGAACATGATATCCAGGGGTGAAAGTCTTCCTGGCGACGCAGGAGAGGACTCCCTAGGGATGAATCCAGACCTGGCACTGTAGGATCAACAATTCCATCCTGACCAAATGGGGGAAAAGAAGTGTAATTAATAAAGTATCAGGGGCAGAGAGTTCAAATAGAGTCTGGAGATTGCTTTTATGCAAGTTGCAGGTAGATCTTGCTACCTATAATAACCTGCCAACCAGATAATTTCATCTCCCTACCCCATATTAGTAACGGACCCTTCCAGTATCAAAAATTTAGAATTGCCATAGCCCAAACAACCCCAATGAGAGGTATGGAAGGATCAAAGGTGATGGTAGAGTTATACATAGAACACAGGACTTAACAAATGAATATGAATGCTGAATCATTAAATTGATATCTCTTTTAGTCTCCAGTATTTTAGAGCAGCTAGAAGTAAAAACCTAAAATTGTGAAATTGTAATGCATGTCAAAGTCTGAAATATGTTCTACAACTAACTGTGGTGCTGTGATGGGAAATTTATAGCTTTTTTGTATATATGTTATTGTTCACAAAAAAAGTCGATTGTGATGATAAAAAAGTATTTAAGCCTTCTAGTCTCCTATATTCTGGAGCAGCTAGGGAAAAATATGAGAGGATCATATGGTAGCCCATGACAAACTCTGGGATCTATCCTGTAACCACTTTTTGAAGAGTAATTGAAAACTATTGCTTTTCTATTTCTTTGCTTTGTATATATGTTATACTATACAATAAAAAAAAGTTTAAATGAATAAAATAAGGAGTGAAAATTTCTAACTTACATATTTGGAAAGCTGATTGGACTCCAAGTACATAAATAGAAAGAGATCCACAAACTAGACAAATCATAGTATAAAAAAAATGCAGAATGCAATCAAGAAGACAAAATCTTGAAAGTAGCAAGGGAAAAGAGGCTCATCACTTTCATGGAAACTCCAATAAGAACAGTTGACTTCTCAGAAGAAACACAGAAGGCCAGAAACCAGTGGGATAAAATATTCAAAGTGCTCAAAGAAAAATCTGCCAAACAATAATCTATGTCCAAAGCAATTATTAAAAAATGAAGGCAAAATATGATCCTGAAGTCCACATGCTCAGCATATACCTGAAGGAACTGAGTGTGGAGACAGGAATGGAGTGTGGAGACACAGTTTGCACACTGTGTTTCTGGTGGCAGAGTTCATGATCCACGACAAATGGAGGTGGCCTAAGGCTACAAGGACTGTGGAATGGATGGGAGAACTGTGGTGTATACATACAATGGACTACTGAGCAAGAAGGAATGAAGTTGTGAGGCATAAAACTAGGTGAATGAACCTTAAGGGCAATATGTTGAATGAAACGTCAGGAACAAAAAGACCAATATTATCAAGCCTCAATCATATGAACTAAAAATTCGGTGAATTAAAATCAAGAGTGTGGGTTATCAGGTTGGGGTGTTTGTAAAGGTTCCTAGATTGTAAACTCTTACATGTTCAGGAGCTGTACCTGTTAATTCTAAATTCTGGGATACCGAGCTGCTTGTAAAACATGGTCTTTCCTAGAAACTCTGGTTATCCACGCGACTGCTGAGACTCAAGTGTTGGAGCTCTGAAGCTATGGAAGTCAGCAGTACCCCATACAGGAATAGTTTTAAAAGTTGGAAACGTGATCAGACATTGAGTAGAAATATGAAAGAAGCTGAGCTGGATAGGATGACAGTATACTAGAAGACTGGGTCTGTAGAAAACAGGCCCCTTGCAGCAGGCGGGGCCTTCACTCCTCCTCGCACATTTAAATACCTCCTCTTTAAAAATTCCCCCAAATTCCTCTGAGCAGCCAGAACTACACGTAAACAGGATGCTTGCCCCAAGAATAGATAAAACTGCATGTAGGCAAGATTGTCAGACCAATTCCTGTAAAGAAATCTCTCCCCTAACCACTCACCCACTCCTGTGAACCTAGCTTCGCGCCCTTCCCGATTTAAACCAGCCAATCGCCTACCTTATCTTTAATGTGTCATCCTGTCTATAAAAACTGCTGTTAACCTTTTGTTTGGGGCTCAGACTCTCAGAGGCTACTAGGCTGAGTCCTATGGCCATAGATGAATAAAAGTGTACTTCCTGAAACTTCGGAGCCTCGGCCCCAGTTTGGTCTGTTTCTGCATATCGTTCCTGGAGACTTGCAGCCTTGTCCCTGGTTTCATGCAACGTCAAGGATGATATCCTCCTTATTTTAAAACTTCAACTTCTGTATGAGATGGCAGAGATGTTTATTTCGTGCAAAATTTATATTTTGGCTAGTGCATTTCCTAATTTAACTTGTATGGTCAGGTTAGTTGAACACCACAAGTACATGGAATCTTGAATAGGACATGAGATTTTGTTTCTCCAGGTTAGTGTGATGCCCCAATAAATCCCTGAGTGATTTGGACAGTGAATGAGCTGGTTTGAAAGGACGTACATACCTAGAAAAGCCATGTTTTAATCTTAACCCTATTTTGTAAAGGCAGCCATTTCTTCTAATCCCTATTTGGAACTGTAGGTCTGAAATTTTAATTAGATTATCTCCATGGAGAGGTGGCTCACTCAAGAGTGGTTGTTACATTGGATTAGGTGGAGACGTTCTCCACCCATTCTAGGTGGGTCTTGATTAGTTTATGGGATCCTATAAAAGAGAACAAGAGAGAAAGGACGAGATTCAGAGAACAGAGAAGAATGGTATAGCCACAAGAAGCAGAGAGTGCACCAGCCAGCAACCTTTGGAGATGAAGAAGGAAAACACTTCCCCGGGAGCTTCATGAAACAGGAAGCCAAGAGAGAAAGCTAGCAGATGATGCCGTGTTCGCCATGTGCCTTTCCAGATGAGAGAAAAACCCTGATAGTGTTCACCATGCGCCTTCTCACTTGAGAGAGAAACCCTGAACTTCATCGGCCATCTTGAACTGAGGTATCTTTCCCCGGATGCCTTGAATTGAACATTTCCGTAGACTTGCTTTAACTGGGACATTTTTCTTGGTCTTAGAACTGTAAACTAGCAACTTATTAAATTCCCCTTTTTAAAAGCCATTCCGTTTCTGTTATATTGCACTCCAGCTGCTAGCAAACTAGAACACTGAATAAAGAAGTATTTGCAAAGTCCCCTTGGGGAAACAAGGAAAAATGGGGATATATTTGGCTTCCACATGGATTTCTGATATTCTCACAAGCAGTAGGGACAATCAGATCAATGGGCCAAACCCTCAATCTTGGAGGTTGACGTTATAAAACTTGTTCCTGCGAAGGATAGGCTAAGCCTACTTAGAGTTAGGCCTAAGAATCACCCCCAGAGACCCTCTTTTGTTGCTCAGATATGGCCTCTCTCCAGGCTAATGCAGGAGGTAAACTCATTGCCTTCTCCTCCCCAACACCCACTCCCATGTGGGACACGACTCCCAGGAGTGCAAATGTGTAAATCTTCCTGGCAACATGGGAAGAAATCCTGGGATGAGCTGAGACTGGGCATTAAGGGATTGAGAAAACTTTCTTGACCAAAAGGGCGAAGAGAGAAATGAGAAAAAAAAGTCAGTGGCTGAGAGATTTCAAACAGTCGAGAGGTTATCCTGGAGGTTATTCTTACACATTATATAGACATTTCTTTTTGGTTTATGGTATACTGGAGTGGCTAGAGGGAAGTATCTGAAACCGCAGAGCTATATTCTGGTAGTCTTGTTTCTTGAAGATGATTATATAAAGATATAATTTTTACAATGTGACTATGTGATTGTGAAAGCCTTGTGTCTGATTCTTTTATCTAGAGTTAGGACAGATGAGTAAAAAATATGGATGAGAATTAAGTAACAGGGGGGACAATGGTTCAAATAAATTGGGTAGATGGAAATACAAGTGGTCAATGAAAGGGAGGGGTGAGGAGTATGGTATGTATGAGTTTCTTTTTTTCTTTTTCTGGAGGGATGCAAATGTTCAAAAAAATAATTGTAGTGATGAATGCACAGCTCTGTGATATTGTGAGCCAATGATTGTACATCATGTATGAAATGTTTGTATTTTAAGAATTTGTATGTTTGTGTGTTGTTTTATCAATAAAAATATATTTTTAAATACCCATTGTTATTCCCATTCAGCATGACAGATCCTGGCAAATTGAAACTAGCTCATCTATTTCTATAAGGAAATCACCTGAGATTATGATAGGTACTGTCCTGAATCTATAGATCAATCTGGGGAGTACTGCCACCTTAACCACATTAAGCCTTTTGAAACAAGAACATGGAATATTATTCTATTTAATATTTTTGGCCCTTTAATTCTATCAATTTTTTTTTGGGGGGGGTGCATGGTCCAGAAATTGAACCCGGGTCTCCCGTGCGAAGGCAGGCTTCTAACCACTGAACTACTTGTGCACCCTAATTTTATCAATTTTTTAATAGTTTTCAGAGTATAACTTTTACATTCATTGTGTTAAATTTATTCTTACCTTTGATACTATTTTTTATGCTATTATAAATGGAATTTTCTTAACTTCATTTTCAGATTGTTCATTTCAAATGTACAGAAAAACAACTGATTTTTAAAAACCTTTTTTATTTTGAAAATCTTTTAAACTTACAGGACAGTTACAAAAATAATACAACCCCATACAATGAACTCCAACATATCCCCACCCCAGATAACCTTTTTTTTCTGCATGTGATATTTTATTTCTTAAAATGAAAATTTGTTAAAATTTCTTAGAAGTGGGGGATGTCTTACATGTTTCTTATTTAGTCTCTGTTCTATTCTACACATTAGAAATATTTCACAATAAAAAAAGAAAATTAATTTTCTGCTCTACTCAGCGTCAGCAGATAAAATTCTCTTTATAATCTGCCACTATCCTCCCAAGCAGATTACTTCACATTTTATTTTAGTGCTTTAATGTTTCCTTAGAACATTTTTCTTAAATATCCTTTTATCAATGGGGAGATAAGAGGTAAAATTAATTGAGTAGATTGAAATACTAGCAGTCAATGAAACGGCGGTGTAAGGGGTATGGAATGCATGAGCTTTTTCTTTTATTTTTATTTCTTTTTCTGGAGTGATGCAAATGTTCTAAAAATGATAATGGTGACAAATACACAACTATATGATGATATTGTGAGCCACTGATTGTATACTATGGATAGACAGGGTGTGAAGATTTCTCAATAAATTATTAAAAAAAAAAAAGGTTCTATTTTCCAATGAGTTTATACCTACAGGAATACAGATTAAGATTTGAAGATATCTTTTGAGGGGAACTTTGGTTTAATCCCTAAAAAAGATGATTCTAAAATTCATATGAATTGAAAGGGACCCTACAGCCAGAACAATCTTGAAATGATTGCTTCCCAATCTGAAAATACTACAAAGTGATGGTAATCAAGACAGTGCGGTAGTAACACCAGGATGGGGCTATAGATGAACAGAATAGAAGAGCCCAGACATCAAACCACATGAACCACTTTTTTGATAAAGGTGCCAAGATCATTCAATGGAGAAAGAACAGCATTTTTACCAAAAGCTGCTAGAACAACAGGACAGCACATGCCAAAGAATGAAGTTATACCCTTACCTAATACCATATACGAAAACTTATTTGATGTGGATCAGAGACCTAAATGTAAGAGTCAAACTTATAAAACACCTAAGAAAACATGGAGAAAACCTTCATACTCTTGGAATTGGCAAAGGACTCTTAGACGTGACACCAAAAGCAGAAGCAACCAAGGAAAAAATAGATAAACTGGACTTCGCATAAATTAAAATATTTACTTTTTAAAGGACATTATCAAGAAGGTGAAAAGACAACCTAAAAAATGGGAGAGATGTACAATTCACGTCTGATAAGGGACTTTTCTGTAATATATATAAAGTGCTCTTACAACTCAATGGTAAAAAAATCATAAAAGACAAGAACAAATAAGCAAAATGAAAATAAAAGAACAACTCAATGGTAAAAAGACAAGCAACTCAATTTAAAAATGGCAAAGGATAAGAATACATTTCTCAAAGAGATATAAAAATGACAAAAAAAGATATTCTATGTTACTCACTCAGAAAGCCCAAGTCAAAATCCAACTGAGTTACAACCTCACACCCATTAGGAATGCTAAAATTTAAAAGGTCAGGTAGCAAATGTCGCGGAGGATGACAATGAGAGCCTTCATTCTTTGCTACTAGGAAAGTAGAACGGCACAACCTCTTTGGAAATCACTGTTTGGGCCCAGACCAAATTCATGTAGAGCACAAGCTGGTGCTGCCATGAGACCGAAAAACATAACAGGCAGAGAAGCAGATGCAGATCTGTTGGGACTCATGAACAGGAGAGCTTCTCCAGTGGCGGCTGGTCCAGAGGGTTAGTGCTTCGTCACAGACAGGAGGCACAGAGGGCAATACGATTTTAGAGCTAAGACATTTTATACAGCATGAAGACATCAGGCCTCCAGCATAATCATTAAAGGGGCTTAAGATCTGATTTTTACTAAGATTAGTGTTTAAGACTAAGATACTGCAATGCCATTTTTACATTCTTGCCCCTCTGGGGAGACTGTTTACTTTACTGACCTTTGTCCTTGGCTAAAGCAGGCCTGTTTTGGACAGTTTAGGATGGGGCCCCTGGGCTTTCACAATCACTTAGCATAGTACACAGCAATTTTACTCCTAGCCATATGTTCACAAGTGAAAATATTTTTCCACATAAAAATGTATGCATGAATGTTTATACTAGCATTATTTATAATACCCACACGTGGAAACAATCCAAAAGTTCATCAACTGATGAATAGATAAACAAATACGATATATCTTCACAAGGAAAATATTTAGTCGTAAGAAAACGGTGAGGCATGGACACTTGCCAGAAGATGGCTGCAAGCTGAAAGCATGATGCTAAGTGAAAAAGTCAGTTACAACACACCATATAATATATCATTCCATTTACATGAATGTACAGAATATAGCAAGCAATAGAGATAAAAACTTCATTAGTGCATGGTTTAGAGGTCATTGTGGGAGAGGAGTGATGAGGGAAGCCGGGCCCCAGGGCACAGAAACATGACAGCTAAACACTACGGGATATCACTGTGAAGTGAAGAAATTTCTGAGAGTCACTGTGGTAGTGATTACACATTCCATAAATGCACCCTGAGTGGCATGAAAGGTGAAAGGTTAACATACACAATAGTAAATACCAAACTTACTCAAGAACTATAGGAGTCTAATGAAGGATAGAAAACGATCCTAATACAAAAATTCATTGGCTAATATTAAAACAGAATGAAATAAATGGAGAGAAAGCATTGCCTCTTAGAAGGAACTCTTCTGAAAAAGACCTATAACCTTTATAAAATTTCATTAAATTGGAAAAAGAAAAAAGACTCCTGAAGATGTAAAAAAAATACCTTCTCCAAACCTAATGGAATAAAGAATATCCAAAAAATTGTCAAATTTTCTGAAGAACAGGGTGAGGGCTTGCCTAATATGTATTAAAGATTTTAAAGCTATACTAATCCAGATGTATAGTATTAACAGAAAGATAAACAAATAGACTAATGGGAAGGAAAAGCCCCCATGTACATGGCAAGCTGATAAATGAATGATATGGCAGTCACTGCCGAGCAATGGCAGAAGTGGCATGCCCTGTAACACATGGAGCAGGAACAAACTGTTATCTAAATGGGATGTCTGTATTCTATTCACATCTATTCTGTGGACAATTATTCCTTTATTATAGATATAAATATGAAGGACAAAAGTAGAATACTTTCAGAGCTGAGACAAATGACTTTATGCCTTAAGAATTGGAACAATTTTCTCAAGTAAGAAAAAAAGAGTAAACCATAAAGGTATAAAGACTGACAAAATTAACTATATTAAAATTAAGAGAGTGAAAAGATAAACCACTAACTGTGAGGGAAATATCTATAATGCATACAGATATTAAAAGATTAGTGTATAAACCAAAAGTGAATGAACAAATGAGTAGAAAAAATGGGAAAATGACAAAACCATTTTAAACAAAAGACAAAGTACCAGGTGATGGTCAACTTTATGTGTCAACTCGACTAGGCTATGGCGCCCAGCTGTTTGGTTGCACATGAGGCCAGATGTTGCTGTGAAGGTATTCTCTAAGTATGATTAGCTGACTACAATGTGGATGGGCTTCCCTGAGTCAGGAGAACCCCGACTGGTACAGACCACATACAACCAAAGTCACCCTCAGTGGTAACGAGCAAAAAACAAATAGTAAAAGAAAATCCTCAAATAGATCCCATTTCACACCAATTAGAAGGGCAAAAATTTATAAATTAGGTCATCTCCAGTGTTGATGTTCATATCGAATAAATAAAACAGTTACACACAGATGGTGGAGGGTCAACTGATACACTCCATTTCCGTTTCTCCTCATATATGAGCTTGGCCATAATCTACAGTGTGTGGAAAATTATTATCCATTTAGGCTCGGAGACTGAAACGTGATAGGAACAGTTTTAATAACAAGATCAACAAATAAACTTGAGAAAACCCAAACACCATAAGCACGGGAGTGGGTAAGATAGAAGGCCTACAGCCTCAGCCCAGGGTGTGTGCTTAAAGAAAAATAATACATGGTAAAGATATGAAGCATAAGCATAGAATCAGGACATTGAATATCTATGGGGAAAGACAAAAGAAGAGCTTGGGGGGATGGGTGGCACATCAGGAACTAAGTACTGTCAAGACACACTTATTTTCTTGATGATCCCACCAAGAAAATATGGCGCTTAAATTATTACTAAAAAATTTACCTAAAATATGGTATCCATCCTTTTCTGAATATACTTGACAATAAACATGCAAAGCATTATTTAAGTTAGGAAAATAACATGATTTCTGTATGTATTATCTTCACAAATGACCACTTTTTAATTCCTAGTTTTCATAGCAATTGTTTGGAAACAAGCCAAGTGTTGATTTAGATAAAATTCATTATATAAATGCATCATCATTGTGCATTTAACAAAACCGAAGGGCATCAAAGAGTGATATGAAAAGTTCAGCAGGATTTATCAACAAATAAGCAAAATGTATTAATTGCAATGTGACCATATTACCTTTCTATAAGAAAGTCCGGGAAAGGCGGAGGCCCAGATATCACTTATACTGATAAAATGGGGGTGGCTGGAGCAAGAGCACAGGAGTTGATCACAGTGGAGGTGTTCATTTAAGACTTTCTAGTCTTAAAGGGTATTTTTACAACTTGCATGCATTACTTAGTTAAATTAACAGAGAAATTTATTTAACAGCCCTAAGGAAGCTTTGGAAAAAGCGTCATCCCAGCCCCAGCCCTTTTCTTGCGACCTCCAGGTTCCCCTTACTCTGCAGCTTCTCCCAGGGTGAAGGCTCCCTCTGCACATACGTATGTACGTTGGTGGGGGGGGAGGGGAACGGGACAGGCTGGACCCCTGCAGAGGGAGACCCACAGGGCCTTCATTACCTCCCTTTGCAGAGCCTCAAGACTGACCTCAGCTTGGGGTCAAGGCCCCAGGCCTCTGCTCCCTCATCAAGGACACTCAGTTGCTCTGGACCGCCACTGATATTTAAACAATCCGAACCCAACGTCTGAAGAATCTGGCAAAATCACTGAAACCTAGGCGTCAATTTTAATTTTAGGGCAATGAGATGTTTTTGTAAACAATCAATCCTAAAAACACTTCTAGCTGCTCTAAGTCTCATTCCAGAGTAATTAATCTCCAAGGTCCAGACAACGGGATGCAGAACAGAATTAACCACCAGCACAAATTCTCCACCCTGCAGTTAAGAGGAATTGATATTTCGGTGAATTTTTGTAATTCACCAATTTATAAAGCACACTTATTTTTTGGTGAAATTTGTATTCACTTTCCTACACAGATAATAAAAGAGAAACTTTTCTCTATTTCCCTGAGATTCTTTTCCCCAGCAGAAGTGTCAAAGCCAAGCTTTGGAATTCCATTTCTTCTCAACAAAGGGTAAAAAAAAAAAAAAAGACCTGAAAAATCTACAAAACACACACTGTGGGGGAAGAAAAAAGATAAAGAAGAAATCTTAAATGAAACTTGCGAATGGAATTTTTTTTTCTGAAATTCACCTCTTGGCGGGCCGCGGTGGCTCAGCGGGCAAAGTGCTTGCCTGCTATGCCGGAGGACCTCGGTTCGATTCCCGGCCCCAGCCCATGTAACAAAAACGGAGAAACAGAATACAATAAAACAAGAAAATGTTTAAAAATGTTTCCCTTTCTTCCTTCCTTCCTTCTCTCTGTCTTTCCTTTAAAAAAAAAAAAAAAAAAAAAAAAAAAAAAAAAAATAATTCACCTCTTTCTGGCCTCTTAAGCAATAGCTTATCTTCAAGTTCTATCAATTAAGTATATTTGACATCTACCGAAAAATTTAAGTTCATGCAGTGAATAAGTTTTCCCACAGGTGACAAATCCAGGGTTCACATGCTGAACTGGAGCCCAAAACTGTCCCACTCTGTACCATTCTGCTCATCCCATGGCAGGGGACCCTCCCCTCCCCTGCTCAAAGAACTCCTGCTCCCTGATCCCCACCCAGCCTACACGGGGTGTGAAGTGCATTTTGTTTTTGGAACGGTTTCTTTCCCGAAATCTCTTTGGTCAGTTTTTCTCCCTTCGTTTGTCCGTGAGAACCCCGAAGGCAGGAATTCTGTCTTTCCCCTTCAATAGCACAGGAAGGAACAACCAATGAATATCCAAAGCAAACCTCGTTTGACCAACAAAACCTCCGGAGTGCCCCCAGAAGGTAGGTTTTTAGGTAAAAAGTTTTAGCATCCCCTCTGGTGCGGAAGATTTCAGGGGCTGGAATTCCCAAAACTCTCCAAGGAAGATGGCAGCTCCGGGGCATCCTAGGTCCATCCCGGACAGGTCAGGGAACAGACCAGGAAAAGGGAGGCCGGGCTCAAAGGGCGGATGGACCAGTGATGCTCGCCAAGAGGGACCCCAACTCAAAGACGGTCCCATGACAGACACTGGGAGGAGAGGCCCCAGGATTTTATACCACGGGGTGTTAAGAGTTATTCTCTGCTTTCCTCTCACGTAAAATAATAGCAACCAAAAATAAATCTGTTAAGAGCCTTCCCCTACTCCGTGGGAAAGTGACAAACCATGAAAATCACTGCAGGTGTCTGAAACCAAGCCTGGGGTCAGAGGCGAAGGCGACGTGGGGAAGAAGAGGGAGGCTGGCTGTGGGAACGCGGGGAGAGAGGGGAGACTTGAGGGGTTTAATGCCAGCCATAGAGGAGCTGGGCTGGGGGGCCCTTTCCCCCAAACACGGGGAAGGCTTAGGGTGGAAGAGACACCGGGACCCCACCCACCGCCCCGCGCGCTCGCTCTCTGCCGGTCCTGGGGGCGCCTCCCAGGCGCGAACCCCACAAGCCGAAGGGGGACCCTCCCCTGAGGACCTCCGCGCCCACTCCCGAGCCCCGGGAGACGGGGGGCGGCGGCGCTAAGGGGCCCAGGGAGGGCTGCGGGCGGGGATGCGGGGGCGGCGCGCTGGGACCCGACAGGACGCCCGGGGTCTCGGCTGCCGGCCCGGCCCCACCCTGCGCGCCGAGAGGGCTGCAGCCCGAGCGGCCCCCGCAGGCCCCGACACCCCGGCCTGGAGCGCGGAGGCGACCCGGGGTCCCGCGCCCCCAGCCGGCGCCGGCCGCGTCCCAGCCGCGCCCTCCGTCCCCCAGACCCGGGACCCCGGCCCCCGGCCCCGCGCACTCACCATTTCCGCCTCCCGAGGGCTCCCGGGGCCTCCGCCCGACGGCTCCGCGGCCCGGGCAGGGGGCAGGGCGCCAGGGACGCAGGCAGGGCCTCCCGGGGCCGCTCGGGGAGGGCGAGACGCGCTCGCGTCGGGGCCGAGAGGAGCCGACATCACCCTGCGCCTTTCTCCAGCGCCGCCCCGCCCCCAGCGCTCCTCATTGGAAAGACTTCCTGAGCCCGCCCCAATGTCCCTCGTTGGACAGAGCGCTAAGAGCCCGCCCCGACGCCCTTCATTGGACAGACCGCCCCAATGTCCCTCATTGGCTGTATCTCCAGAACCCACCCCAATACCCCTTATTGGACAGATCTCTAGAGCCCGCCCCAATGCCTCTCATTGGACAGTCCTCTTGGCCCGCCCCCCTGAGGCCTGAGTGACAGGAGGGCGGGAGGACTCGTGGCTGAGCTGGGTGGGTCAGGCCAGCGGGCTCCACGGTGGAGCCGGGCTTCTCCACTGCCGGCGGGTCCTAATCCCCGCCCTGGACGTTTGCGTTTGCATTTAATATTTGCATTTAACAAAACTCCCTCCTCGCCTCCCAGAGAACGCGGAAGCACCTTCTGCGAGCTCAGAGGATCCATCCCTCTTCTTCCTCCTAGATGCGGGGTCACAGGTGAGCACAGGGTCTTCCAGATTCAGATTGTCCAATGCAGCCATTCCCCGGTCAGAGAGCTGCAGGGCGCCCAGGCCAGGCCACAGTGACCCACGCGGGCCCGATGGCCTCCTGGGGTCAGTTCTTCGGGTTGAGGCTGCAGGGGCCGTGAACAAGGCTCCCTCTTTTCTCATATTTTCAACCATGAACATGAACACCTACCTACAGACGATGAATTTTATTAATTACGTGGGAAAAAAAGAACACGTAGAGTTATATGGCAGCAGCATTCCATAAATTTCTTCCAAAAAGGAAGAAAGACAAGCGTTCGCCCAGATCGCAAGCAGCCTGTTTCACTCCAGGTTCACAACAGAAACCAGCGTTCACAAAGTTCGAGAAACTCCCAAAGCTCGGTGACCAGACCCTGCTGAAATGTAGCCCCTGAAAATGAGGGAGAGAAACCTGAGAAATTTAACTCTGGGATTTGAAAATACATCACTCTCTCCCTCTTTACACTCAGTCTCATAAACATTCACACTCATACGCTTTCCCCAGGAGACCAGCCAAAGGAGTCTTTGTCTAAGTCTGACCTTGAAAGACTTTCTCAATTTACAGAAATAAAATTCTGATTCCACCCCCTCCGCAAGCCAAAACCCAAACACTGGGCAGAAAACGCCCCAGGCGACCACAATTGCAAGTTCAGAAACCCAACCCCCCCTCCCGTTCCCCCCCCCCCCCCCCCCAGCTCGTCTGCCTGCGGGTCTCTTGCTTTCCATTGCACTGTGGCTTCTCAGTAACTCCTACGTCCTGCCTTGTTCTCAGTGGCTGGAGGCCCCCCAGTTAGAGCCAAAGGGACTTCCCTCCCCTTCCTTTGTAGGCTCAAGGTTATTTCAGCTGTGAGGCATTGGCCTGGAGCCTCTGCTCCCACTCCAGGCTCACACCCCATTGATAACTGAATTAAGACCAGACCTTCAATTTCTGCGTCTAAATGGGAATCCAACAGAGTAACTTGTAATTTTTGTGACTTAAAAAAAAAACTGGCAAATAATTATTCCCTTCAGAAAATAAAGATGCCAGTAAACTATTGTTTTCATGTTAGCAAATTTTTATGTAAAACAACTATTCAAATTTGAACTCTCCCTTCCCTTGTTCTCTGCTGCCTGGGGATTTTTATATGCTTGAAATTTCGCAAACCCCACTGTGACCCCACTAATGTGTCCAAGTATTCAGGTAGCTAAATCCTACACATTGTATAAGGATCTCTCCTTTCAAGAAGTCTAGCTTACCTGGGGGTTGACCCACCTCTTTCTCTCTGATTCCCCTCCTTTTTTGTTTTTTGCATGGACAGGTACCGGGAACCGAACCCGGGTCTCTGGCACAGCGGACAAGAACTCTGCCTGCTGAGCAACTGTGGCCCAACTCCTCATTTTTAATTATTAATTTGAAATTGTCTTCCAGGACAGACTATATCTTATTATTATTATTAATTAAAGCTGTTGTACATTTGCAGAAAAATCATGGAGAAAGTACAAAGAGCCCAATATGTCGCCCTCCTCCCATCCTACAAACACGGCTTTCCCTATTTTTAACATTTTACATTAGTGGTGTGTCCTTGTTACAGTTGATGAAGCAATACTATTATATTAGAAATATGGTCCATAGTTTAGGGTTAATTGTGTTGTACGGTTCTATGCTTTTAAAAAAATTATGCTGTTAATGTATATATAACCTAAAATTTTCCATTTTAATCCCTTTTTAAATACACAGTTCAGTGGTATTATTTTCACAAATAAAGTGCTACCATCACCACCAAAACTTTCCACTGAAACAGAAACCCTCTATGAGCTGATAATTAACTTCCATTCCACATCCCCACGTCTGCCCCTGGTAACTTATTTCTGATTATGAATTTGCATAGTCTAGCTATTTCATATAAGTGAATTCATAGAATATTTGTCTGTCTGGCTTACTTCATTCAACATGATGTCTTCAAGGGTCATCCATAATATTGCATGTATCAGGACTTCATTCTTTTTTTCAGCTGAATAATATTCCATGGTATGTGTTTACCGCATTTTGTTTATCCATTCATTGGTTGATGGATACTGATACTTGGGTTGCTTCCATCTTTTGGCAATGATGAATAATGCCATCTGAACATCAGTGTGCAAATATATATAAGTTCAAGCCCCTACTTTTAATACTTTGGGGTATATACCTAGTAGTGAGCTTGCCAGATCATTGGTCATTCTATACCTGCTGAAAAAACACTAAAATGTTTCCTACAGTGTCTGCACCATTTACATTCCCACCAAGAATGTAAGAGGATTCCTAGGTCTCCACATCTTGGCCACCATTTGTTACTTTCATTTTTTTAATGCAAGCCATGCTACGGGGTGCAAGGGTAGTTCAATGGTAGAATTCTCATTTGCCATGCGGGAGACCCAGGTTTGATTCCTGGCCCATGCACATCCCCGCCCCCCCTGAAAAAAAATTTCAACAAATGCTGCTGCAATCGTCATATGAAAAAAAGAATGAAATGTGACACCCAACATATTAAAAAAAAATACAAGCCATTCTAGCACATGTGAGATGGTATCTCATTGTGGTTTTGATCTGCATTTCCCTAATGGCAAATGATGTTGAGCACCTGTTCATTTGTATATCTTTTTCGGAGAAATATCTATTTAAGTCATTTGTCCATTTTTAAATTGGGTTGAGTTTCTGTTTTTGAAATATAGGTGTTCTTTATATATTCTGGATATTAAACTCTTAGCAGATTCATAATTTCCAAATATTTTCTCCCATTCTGTAAGTTGTCTTCACTCCCTTGATAATGTCCTTTGATACACAAGACTTTTTAATTTTGATGAAGTCCTGTTTATCTATTTTTTCTTTTGTTGCTTGTGTTTTTAGCCTAAAGTCTAATGAACTAATACCTAATACAAGGTCCTGAAGATGTTTCCTTATTTTTTTTCTGGGAATTTTATAGTTTTAGTTCTTATATTTAGGTCTTTGATCCGTTTTGAGTGAATTTTTGTATTTTGTACCTCAATGGTTTGAGGTAGGGGTCTACTTTCTTTCTTTTCTGGATATCCAGTTTTTCTAGTAAAATTTGTTTAGGGACTATTCTTTCCCCATTGAGTGCAGTTCACACTCTGGTCAAAAATCATTTTGCCATAGATGTGAGATTCTGATTCCATTGGTTTATATGTCTGTCCTTGTGCCAATACCACAGTTGTTTTGATTATGATAGCTTTGTAATGAGTTTGTTTTTTTAATGGAAAAAGGACTCTAGTAGATATTTTTTTCAGAAAAGTTATACTAAATGGCCAATAAACACATGAAAAGATGTTCAACATCATTAACCAATAGGGAAATTCAAATTAAAACCACAATGATATACCACTTCACACCTACAAGGATGAATAATGCTTTTAAAATGGAAAATCACAAGCGTTGGTAAGGATGTGGAAAAATTGGAACCTTAGTGCATTGTTAGTGGAAAGATAAAATGGGACAGCCACTGTGAAGTGACACAACAGTTTCGCAAAAAGTTAAATATAGAATACCCACTTGACCCCGCCACCCCACGTCTAGGTATACACCCAAAGAGTGTGAGAAAAGGGCCACAGATAGTTGCACAATAATACTGATAGCATTATTCACAATAGCCAAAAGCTGGAAACAACCCAACACTCTATCAGCAAATGAATGGATTAACAAAATGTGGTACATACACATGGTGGAATATTATTTGGCTATAAGAATAACTGAAGTTATGAGACATGCTGCAACATGGAAGAATTCTGAACACATTATGCTCAGTGAAATAAGACACATAAGGGCAAAAACTATATAATATCACTTATAAGAGATGACTAGAAATGACATATTTGCAGTGATGGAAAGCAAATTAGAGATTATCGGGAGGGGGGAAGAGAAAAAGCTGTGTGTGTGTGTGTGTGTGTGTGTGTGTGTGTGTTTTGGTTTGCTAAAACTGCCAGAATGCAATACATATTTGTTGGAGAATTTCTTATCCTCCAACGTTTTTTTTTTTTACATGGGCAGGCACTGGGAATCGAACCCGAGTCCTCTGGCATGGCAGGCAAGCACTCTGCCTGCTAAGCCACTGTGGCCCACCTCATAATGCAATATAAATGCAATTTATCAAGTTGCAAGTTTACAGCTCTAAGGCCATTAAAATGTCCAACTAAGGTGTCCAGAGAAAGATACCTTGACTTAAGAAAGGGCTGATGACATTTGGGTTTCTCTGTCATCTGAGAAGGCACAGGGTGATGTCTCCTAGCATTCTCTCCAGGCTTCTTATTTCAAAAGGTTTTACCAGGGGCGTTTTCCTTCTGATCTCCAAAGGTCTCTTGTCTGTGTCAGCTCTGAAGCTTTTTCCAAAATGGTTCCTTCTTAAAGGGCTCCAATAAGTGACCCCAACTTGAATGGTTAGATACACGTCTCTATAAAAACCACCTAATCACCCAGAATTGGGTGGGTTACATCTCCCTAGAAACAACTTAATTAAAAAGATCCCACCCAGGGCGGGCCACGGTGGCTCAGCAGGCAAGAACGCTTGCCTGCCATGCCAGAGGACCTGGGTTTGATTCCCGGCACCTGCCCATGTAAAAAAAAAAAAAAAAAAAAAAGATCCCACCCAGCAATATCCAATGAGAATTTTAAAACATAGCTTTTCTGGAGTACACAACAGTTTCAAACCAGCACAGGGACTGTAAATTATTTTTAAAGCCACTGCCTGACAGTTCACTAAGAAAGCTGACTGCTGGAATGGGCAAATCTGAATTCCAGAAGGTAAGACATATGCTGGGAACTTGGAAGAAGGTTTTTGATGAATTTCCCAGAAGCTGGCTAACTTGAGATGAAAATTCTTCCTTCTGACAGCTGAAATCTTACTTCTTTTAAGGCCTTCAGCTGATTAGATGACATTTCTCTCACTGTTGAAGGCAGTCTCTTTAGTTGACTGTACATGTATTCAGCCATACATGCAATCAACTACTGATTATTTACGTCCATGAAACACTCTCACAGTAACAATCAGGCCAGTGCTTGCTTGACCAAATAACTGGACACCATGACCTAGCTGAGCTGACACCTGAATCTTACCATCACAGTGGGTTTTCTTTTCTTCTTTTTAAACATAACTTAGTAACTATTTAAATTGCAAATCATGGCCCACGCCCCGCAGCAGCCGACCCGCCCGCCCTCCTCTTCCCTCTTCCACCTTCACCGGCTTCTCCGCCACCGGCCTCAACAGCCTTGCCACCCTCACCTTTCCTCCGCCAGAACAGCTACTGGGGGAGTGGAGACAATACAGAACAGCTCCCAGGGCCACGACGGAGATCAAAGGGACGGCGTACCCCATCCTGGAACAGCTGACTGTCTGGGAGAACCATCTCCGGTGAGATCACCGAGGGGCGCGGGCTTTCCTGGGTGGGACGGCAAGTGGCCGGAGTCCCTCCCTTCCTCCTTCCCAGGCCAGCTGGCAAAATTGGACAGGCAGTCCCCTTGGGCCACGGCGGCTGGTGCCCTCACCACGCGAGGCCCCCCGGACCAACTGAGAGAGTTGGGTCGGAAATCCCCAGACTGCGGAGAACAGTGACAGGGGGTCCCTTCCAAACACGTGACACCCCAGTCCAGCAGGGAACAGTGCACTCTCCCGGGCTGAGACAGCTGGCGCTCTCCCGCCACGCGTGGTGCCCCGGGCCGACTAGGTAATTCGGCCGGACGCTATTCCGTGCTGGGGGGGCCTGCGACCCTCCCCGCGTTCGGAACACCGGGCTGGCTGGCACTCTTCCAAGACGATTCAGCTGCCGAACCTCCCCTACGGCGAGAATTTTCCAGAGTTAAAGGACCCACAGCAACTTTCACTGGTGAAACCTGTAGACAAACGTGTGCCACGAGCGCCACCTACTGGGCAGGATAAGAAAAACAGAACCCAGAGATTTCACAGAAAAATCTTTCAACCTGTGGGGTCCAACACCCAGGGAAATCTGACTAAATGCCCAGACGCCAGCAGAAGATAACGGATCACGCTCAGAAAATTGAAAATATGGCCCAGTCAAAGGAACAAACCAACAGTTCAAGAGATACAGGAGCTGAGACAACTAATGCTGAATATACGAACAGAAATGGAAAACCTCTTCAAAAACGAAATCGATAAATTGAGGGAGGACATGAAGAAGACATCGGCTGATCAAAAAGAAGAAATAGAAAAACTGAAAAAACAAATGACAGAGCTTATGGAAGTGAAGGATAAAGTAGAAAAGATGGAAAAAACAATGGATACCTACAATGATAGATTTAAAGAGACAGAAGATAGAATTAGTGATTTGGAGGATGGAACATATGAATTCCAAAAAGAAACAGAAACTATCCGGAAAAGAATAGAAAAATTTGAACAGGGTATCAGGGAACTCAAGGACAATGTGAACCGCACAAATATATGTGTTGTGGGTGTCCCAGAAGGAGAAGAGAAGGGAAAAGGAGGAGAAAAACTAATGGAAGAAATTATCACTGAAAATTTCCCAACTCTTATGAAAGACCTAAAATTACAGATCCAAGAAGTGCAGCGCACCCCAAATGATTAGACCCAAATAGGTGTTCCCCAAGACACTTACTAGTTAGAATGTCAGAGGTCAAAGAGAAAGAGAGGATTTTGAAAGCAGCGAGAGAGAAGCAATCCATCACATACAAGGGAAACCCAATAAGACTATGTGTAGATTTCTCAGCAGAAACCATGGAAGCTAGAAGACAGAGGGATGATATATTTAAGTTACTAAAAGAGAAAAACTGCCAACCAAGACTCCTATATCCAGCAAAATTGTCCTTCAAAAATGAGGGAGAAATTAAAACATTCTCAGACAAAAAGTCACTGAGAGAATTTGTGACCAACAGACCAGCTCTGCAAGAAATACTAAAGGGAGCACTAGAGTCAGATACAAAAAGACAGAAGAGAGAGGCATGGAGAAGAGTGTAGAAAGAAGGAAAGTCAGATATGATATATATAATACAAAAGGCAAAATGGTAGAGGAAAATATGATCCAAACAGTAATAACTCTAAATGTTAATGGACTGAATTCCCCAATCAAAAGACATAGACTGGCAGAATGGATTAAAAAACAGGATCCTTCTATATGCTGTCTACAGGAAACACATCTTAGACCCAAAGATAAATATAGGTTGAAAGTGAAAGGTTGAGAAAAGATATTTCATGCAAATGACAACCAGAAAAGAGCAGGAGTGGCTATACTAATATCCAACAAATTAGACTTCAAATGTAAAACAGTTAAAAGAGAAAAAGAAGGACACTATATACTAATAAAAGGAACAATTAAACAAGAAGACATAAGAATCATAATATTTACGCACTGAACCAGAATGCCCCAAAATACGTGAGGAATACACTGCAAACACTGAAAAGGGAAATAGACATATATGCCATAATAGTTGGAGACTTCAATTCACCACTCTCATCAATGCACAGAACATCTAGACAGAGGATCAATAAAGAAATAGAGAATCTGAATATTACTATAAATGAGCTAGACTTAACAGACATTTATAGGACATTACATCCCACAACAGCAGGATACACCTTCTTCTCAAGTGCTCATGGATCATTCTCAAAGATAGACCATATGCTGGGTCACAAAGCAAGTCTTAACAAATTTAAAAAGATTGAAATCATACACAACACTTTCTCGGATCATAAAGGAATGAAGTTGGAAATCAATAATAGGCGGAGTGCCAGAAAATTCACAAATACGTGGAGGCTCAACAACACACTCTTAAACAACAAGTGGGTCAAAGAAGAAATTGCAAGAGAAATTAGTAAATACCTAGAGGCGAATGAAAATGAAGACACAACATATCAAAACTTATGGGACGCAGCAAAGGCAGTGCTAAGAGGGAAATTTATTGCCCTAAATGCCTTTATCAGGAAAGAAGAAAAGGCAAAAATTCAGGAATTGACTGTCCACTTGGAAGAACTGGAGAAAGAACAGCAAACTAATCCCAAAGCAAGCAAAAGGAAAGAAATAACAAAGATTAGAGCAGAAATAAATGAAATTGAAAACATGAAAACAATAGAGAAAATCAAGAAGACCAGAAGTTGGTTCTATGAGAAAACCAATAAGATTGATGGGCCCTTAGCAAGACTGACAAAAAGAAGAAGAGAGAGGATGCAAATAAATAAGATCAGAAATGGAAGAGGAGACATAACTACTGACCTCACAGAAATAAAGGAGGTAATAACAGGATACTATGAACAACTTTACGCTAATAAATACAACAATTTAGATGAAATGGACGGGTTCCTGGAAAGACATGAACAACCAACTTTGACTCAAGAAGACATAGATGACCTCAACAAACCAATCACAAGTAAAGAAATTGAATCAGTCATTCAAAAGCTTCCTAAAAAGAAAAGTCCAGGACCAGACGGCTTCACATGTGAATTCTATCAAACATTCCAGAAAGAATTAGTACCAACTCTCCTCAAACTCTTCAAAAAAATCGAAGCAGAGGGAAAACTACCTAATTCATTCTATGAAGCCAACATCACCCTCATACCAAAACCAGGCAAAGATATTACAAAAAAAGAAAACTACAGACCAATCTCTCTAATGAATACAGATGCAAAAATCCTGAATAAAATTCTAGCAAATCATATCCAACAATACATTAAAAGAATTATACATCATGACCAAGTAGGATTCATCCCAGGTATGCACGGATGGTTCAACATAAGAAAATCAATATCAACAAATCAAAGCAGAAAAATCACATGATCATCTCAATTGATGCAGAGAAGGCATTTGACAAGATTCAACACCCTTTCCTGTTGAAAACACTACAAAGGATAGGAATACAAGGGAACTTCCTTAAAATGATAGAGGGAATATATGAAAAACCCACAGCTAATATCATCCTCAACGGGGAAAAATTGAAAACTTTCCCCCTAAGATCAGGAACAAGACAAGGATGTCCAGTATCACCACTATTATTCAACATTGTGTTGGAGGTTCTAGCCAGAGCAATTAGACAAGAAAAAGAAATACAAGGCATCAAAATTGGAAAGGAAGAAGTAAAACTATCACTGTTTGCAGATGATATGATACTATACGTCGAAAACCCGGAAAAATCCACAACAAAACTACTAGAGCTAATAAATGAGTACAGCAAAGTAGCAGGTTACAAGATCAACATTCAAAAATCTGTAGCATTTCTATACACTAGCAATGAACAAGCGGAGGGGGAAATCAAGAAACGAATCCCATTTACAATCGCAACTAAAAGAATAAAATACCTAGGAAGAAATTTAAACTAAAGAGACAAAAAACCTATATAAAGAAAACTACAAAAAACTGCTAAAAGAATTCACAGAAGACCTAAATAGATGGAAGGGCATACCGTGTTCATGGATTGGAAGACTAAATATAGTTAACATGTCAATCCTACCTAAATTGATCTACAGATTCAATGCAATACCAATCAAAATCCCAACAACTTATTTTTCAGAAATAGAAAAACCAATAAGCAAATTTATCTGGAAGGGCAGGGTGCCCCGAATTGCTAAAAACATCTTGAGGAAAAAAAAACGAAGCTGGAGGTCTTGCACTGCCTGACTTTAAGGCATATTATGAGGCCACAGTGGTCAAAACAGCATGGTATTGGCATAAAGATAGATATATCGACCAACAGAATCGAATAGAGTGCTCAGGAATAGACCCTCTCATCTATGGACATTTGATATTTGATAATGCAGTCAAGCCAACTCGCCTGGGACAGAACAGTCTCTTCAATAAATGGTGCCTAGAGAACTGGATATCCATATGCAAAAGAATGAAAAAAGACCCATATCTCACACCCTACACAAAAGTTAACTCAAAATGGATCAAAGATCTAAACATTAGGTCTAAGACCATAAAACAGTTAGAGGAAAATGTAGGGAGATATCTTATGAATCTTACAATTGGAGGCAGTTTTATGGACCTTAAACCTAAAGCAAGAGCACTGAAGAAGGAAATAAATAAATGGGAACTCCTCAAAATTAAACACTTTTGTGCATCAAAGAACTTCATCAAGAAAGTAGAAAGACAGCCTACACAATGGGAATCAATATTTGGAAACAACATATCAGATAAAGGTCTAATATCCAGAATTTATAAAGAGATTGTTCATCTCAACAACAAAAAGACAGCCAACCCAATTACAAAATGGGAAAAAGACTTGAATAGACACCTCTCAGAGGAGGAAATACAAATGTCCAAAAGGCACATGAAGAGATGCTCAATGTCCCTGGCCATTAGAGAAATGCAAATCAAAACGACAATGAGATATCATCTCACACCCACCAGAATGGCCATTATCAACAAAACAGAAAATGACAAGTGCTGGAGAGGATGCGGAGAAAGAGGCACAATTATCCACTGTTGGTGGGAATGTCAAATGGTGCAACCACTGTGGAAGGCAGTTTGGCGGTTCCTCAAAAAGCTGAATATAGAATTGCCATATGACCCAGCAATACCATTGCTGGGAATCTACTCAAAGGAATTAAGGGCAAAAACTCAAACAGACATTTGCACACCAATGTTTATAGCAGCGTTATTTACAATTGCAAAGAGATGGAAACAGCCAAAATGTCCATCAACAGAAGAATGGCTAAACAAACTGTGGTAGATACATACGATGGAATATTATGCAGCTTTAAGGCAGGATAAACTTATGAAGCATGTAATAACATGGATGGACCTAGAGAACATTATGCTGAGTGAGTCTAGCCAAAAACTAAAAGACAAATACTGCATGGTCCCAATGATGTGAATCGACACTCGAGAATAAACTTGGAATATGTCATTGGTAACAGAGTTCAGCAGGAGTTAGAAACAGGGTAAGATAATGGGTAATTGGAGCTGATGGGATACAGACTGTGCAATAGGACTAGATACAAAAATTCAAAACTGGACAGCACAATAATACCTAATTGTAAAGTAATCATGTTAAAACACTGAATGAAGCTGCATCCGAGCTATAGGTTTTTGTTTTCTTTTGTTTTGTTCTTACTATTATTACTTTTAATTTTTTTCTCTATATTAACATTCTGTATCTTTTTCGGTTATATTGCTAGTTCTTCTAAACCGATGCAAATGTACTAAGAAACGATGATCATGCATCTATGTTATGATGTTAAGAATTACTGATTGCATATGTAGAATGGTATGATTTCTAAAAAAAAAAAAATGTACAGCACAATACTACCTAATTATAATGTAATTATGTTAAAACACTGAATGAAGCTGCATCTGAGCTCTAGTTTTTTTTCTTATATATTTTTGTACTTTGTATTTTTTCTCTATATTATCATTTTATTTCTTTTTCTGTTGTCTTGCTATTTCTTTTTCTAAATCGATGCATATGTACTAAGAAATGATGATCATACATCTATGTGATGATATTAAGAATCACTGATTGCATATGTAGAATGGAATGATTTCTAAATGTTGTGTTAGTTAATTTTTTTTAATTAATAAAAAAATAACCTCAAAAAAAATTGATGGGCCCTTATCAAGACTGACAAAAAGAAGAAGAGAGAGGATGCAAATAAATAAGATCAGAAATGGAAGTGGAGAAATAACTACTGACCTCACAGAAATAAAGGAGGTAATAACAGGATACTATGAACAACTTTACGCTAATAAATACAACAACTTAGATGAAATGGACGGGTTCCTGGAAAGACATGAACAACCAACTTTGACTCAAGAAGAAATAGATGACCTCAACAAACCAATCACAAGTAAAGAGATTGAATTAGTCATTCAAAAGTTCCCTAAAAAGAAAAGTCGAGGACAAGACGGCTTCACATGTGAATTCTATCAAACATTCCAGAAAGAATTAGTACCAACTCTCCTCAAACTCTTCAATATAATCGAAGTGGAGGGAAAACTACCTAATTCATTCTATGAAGCCAACATCACCCTCATACCAAAACCAGGCAAAGATATTACAAAAAAAGAAAACTACAGACCAATCTCTCTAATGAATATAGATGCAAAAATCCTCAATAAAATTCTAGCAAATCATATCCAACAACACATTAAAAGAATTATACATCATGACCAAGTAGGTTTCATCCCAGGTATGCAAGGATGGTTCAACATAAGAAAATCAATTAATGTAATACACCACATCAACAAATCAAAGCAGAAAAATCACATGATCATCTCAATTGATGCAGAGAAGGCATTTGACAAGATTCAACATCCTTTCCTGTTGAAAACACTTCAAAGGATAGGAATACAAGGGAACTTCCTTAAAATGATAGAGGGAATATATGAAAAACCCACAGCTAATATCATCCTCAAAGGGGAAAAATTGAAAACTTTCCCCCTAAGATCAGGAACAAGACAAGGATGTCCACTATCACCACTATTATTCAACATTGTGTTGGAAGTTCTAGCCAGAGCAATTAGACAAGAAAAAGAAATACAAGGCATCAAAATTGGAAAGGAAGAAGTAAAACTATCACTGTTTGCAGACGATATGATACTATACGTAGAAAACCCAGAAAAATCCACAACAAAATTACTAGAGCTAATAAATGAGTACAGCAAAGTAGCAGGCTACAAGATCAACATTCAAAAATCTGTAGCTTTTCTATACACTAGCAATGAACAAGCGGAGGGGGAAATCAAGAAACGAATCCCATTTACAATTGCAACTAAAAGAATAAAATACCTAGGAATAAATTTAAACTAAAGAGACAAAAAACCTATATAAAGAAAACTACAAAAAACTGCTAAAAGAATTCACAGAAGACCTAAATAGATGGAAGGGCATACCGTGTTCATGGATTGGAAGACTAAATATAGTTAAGATGTCAATCCTACCTAAACTGATCTACAGATTCAATGCAATGCCAATCAAAATCCGAACAACTTATTTTTCAGAATTAGAAAAACCAATAAGCAAATTTATCTGGAAGGGCAGGGTACCCCGAATTGCTAAAAACATCTTGAGGAAAAAAAACGAAGCTGGAGGTCTCACGCTGCCAGACTTTAAGGCATATTATGAAGCCACAGTGGTCAAAACAGCATGGTATTGGCATAAAGATAGATATATTGACCAATGGAATCGAATAGAGTGCTCAGATATAGACCCTCTCATCTATGGACATTTGATCTTTGATAAGGCAGTCAAGCCAACTCACCTGGGACAGAACAGTCTCTTCAATAAATGGTGCCTAAAGAACTGGATATCCATATGTAAAAGAATGAAAGAAGACCCGTATCTCACACCTTATACAAAAGTTAACTCAAAATGGATCAAAGATCTAAACATTAGGTCTAAGACCATAAAACAGTTAGAGGAAAATGTAGGGAGATATCTTATGAATCTTACAATTGGAGGCGGTTTTATGGACCTTAAACCTAAAGCAAGAGCACTGAAGAAAGAAAGAAATAAATGGGAGCTCCTCAAAATTAAACACTTTTGTACATCGAAGAACTTCATCAAGAAAGTAGAAAGACAGCCTACACAATGGGAGATAATATTTGGAAATGACATATCAGATAAAGGTCTAGTATCCAGAATTTATAAAGAGATTGTTCAACTCAACAACAAAAAGACCGCCAACCCAATTACAAAATGGGAAAAAGACTTGAACAGACACCTACCAGAAGAGGAAATACGGATGGCCAAGAGGCACATGAAGAGATGCTCAATGTCCCTGGCCATTAGAGAAATGCAAATCAAAACCACAATGAGATATCATCTCACACCCACCAGAATGGCCATTATCAACAAAACAGAAAATGACAAGTGCTGGAGAGGATGCGGAGAAAGAGGCACACTTATCCACTGTTGGTGGGAATGTCAAAGGGTGCAACCACTGTGGAAGGCAGTTTGGCGGTTCCTCAGAAAGCTGAATATAGAATTGCCATACGACCCAGCAATACCATTGCTAGGTATCTACTCAAAGGACTTAAGGGCAAAGACACAAACGGACATTTGCACACCAATGTTTATAGCAGCGTTATTTACAATTGCAAAGAGATGGAAACAGCCAAAATGTCCATCAACAGACGAGTGGCTAAACAAACTGTGGTATATACATACGATGGAATATTATGCAGCTTTAAGACAAGATAAACTTATGAAACATGTAATAACATGGATGGACCCAGAGAATATTATGCTGAGTGAGTCCAGCCAAAAACTAAAGGACAAATACTGTATGGTCCCACTGATGTGAACGGACATTCGAGAATAAACTTGAAATATGTCATTGGTAACAGAGTCCAGCAGGAGTTAGAAACAGGGTAATACAATGGGTAATTGAAGCTGAAGGGATACAGACTGTGCAACAGGACTAGATACAAAAACTCAAAAATGGACAGCACAATAATACCTAATTGTAAAGTAATCATGTTAAAACACTGAATGAAGCTGCATCTGAGCTATAGGGTTTTTTTTTGTTTGTTTGTTTGTTTGTTTGTTTTACTATTATTACTACTTTTATTTCTTTTCTCTATATTAACATTTTATATCTTTTTCTGTTGTGTTGCTAGTTCCTCTAAACCAATGCAAATGTACTAAGAAACGATGATCATGCATCTACGTGATGATGTTAAGAATTACTGAGTGCATATGTAGAATGGTATGATTTCTAAATGTTGTATTAATTTCTTTTTTTTTTCTTTCTGTTAATAAAAAAATTAAAAAAAAATTTAGGCCTAAGAGTCACCCCCAAGAGAGCCTCTTTTGTTGCTCAGATGTGGCCTCTCTCTCCAGCCAACACAGCGAGCACACTCACCACCCTCTCCCTGTCTACGTGGGACATGACTCCCAGGGGTGTGGACCTTCCTGGCAACGTGGAACAGAAATCCTAGAATTAGCTGAGACTCAGCATCAAGGGATTGAGAAAAACCCTAGAATGAGCTGAGACTTAGCATCAAGGGATTGAGAAAACCTTCTGGACCAAAAGGGGGAAGAGTGAAATGAGACAAAGTGTCAATGGCTGAGAGATTCCAAACTGAGTCAAGCGGTTGTCCTGGAGGTTATTCTTATGCATTAAGTAGATATCACCTTGTTATTCAAGATGTAATGGAGAGGCTGGAGGGAACTGCCTGAAAATGTAGAGCTGTGTTCCAGCAGAGATATTTCTCGAAGATGATTGAATAATGATATTGCTGTCACAATGTAACTGTGCAATTGTGAAAACCTCGTCTCTGATGCTCCTTTTATCTACCTTGTCAAGAAACGAGTAGAACATATGGAATAAAAATAAATAATAGGGGGAACAAATGTTAAAATAAATTTAGTTTGAAATGTTAGTGATAAATGAAAGTGAGGGGTAAGGGTATGGTATGTATAATCTTTTTTTCTGTTATTGTTTTATTTCTTTTTCTGTTGTCTTTTTATTTCTTTTTCTGAATTGATGCAAATGTTCTAAGAAATGATGAATATGCAACTATGTGATGATATTGAGAATTACTGAATATATATGTAGAACAGAATCATATGCTAATGTTTTTGTTCATTTGTTCTTAATTTTTTTTAATAAATAAATAAAACATTTAGCAGCCCATTAAAATATATATATATACTAGAGACACACAACAGCAGATTTAAAGAGGCAGAAGAAAGAATAAAATTACCTACAAGACAGGGCAACTGAACTCGAGTGCACAAAAGAACAAAAGGCAAGAAAGAAAAAAATGGAATAGGATTTCAGGGAAATGACTGACAACACAAAGAGCATCAATATACGAATCATTGTTGTACCAGAATGAAAAGAGTAAAGGGCTAGGAAGGTTAGTTAAAGAGATAATGAGGGAAAACTTCCAAAATATTATAAAAGATATAATTATGTAAATTAAAGGAGACCAATGAACCCCAAACAGTATACATTCAAATTGGCCTACTCAAAGACAAATACTAATCAGATGCCAAATGTCAAAGAGAAGCAGAAATTCCTGAAAGCAGCAAAAGGAAAGCGATTCACTACCTACAAGGGAAACCATGTAAGACTGAGTTTGGACTGCTCAGCAGGCACCATGGAGGTGAGAAGACAGTGTATGATATATTTAAGATCCTGACTGAGAAAGACTTCCAGCCAAGAATTCTTTATCCAGTCAAGTTGTCCTTCAAAACTGAGGGAGAGAGTAAAATCTTCTCAGACAAACAAAGGCTAAGAGAATTTGTCAACAGGAGGCCTGCTCTACAAGAAATTCTAAAGGGATTTCTTTTGGTTGAAAAAAGAGACAGGAGAGGGATATCTGTGGGAGGGCACAAAATTGAAGAGTATCGTATCAGTAAGGGTAACTTAAAGGATAAAAATAGAGAGAGGGGCAGTGCAATGGTGGCTCAGTGGCAGAATTCTTGCCTACCATGCCAGAGACCTGGGTTTGAGTCCCAGTGTCTGCCCATGCAAAATTAATGATAAAAAAAATTAAAAATAAAAAAAGAGAGAGAGAAGGAAAACAGTGTATAGCTCTGACAAAACTAAACGATAAGATGGTAGACTCAAGAACTGCTCTTATAGTAATAACTTTGAATGTTAATGGACTAAATTCACCAATTAAAAGAAACAAATTGGCAAAATGGATTTAAAAACATGATACATCTCTATGAACTTACAAGAGACTCATCTTAGACCCAACAATACAATTAGATTCAAAGTGAAAAGATGGAAAAAGATCTTCTATGCAAGATATAACCAAAAGAAAGTAGGAGTAACTACAGTGATAGCAAATAAAATAGACTTCAAATGTAAAGATGTCATAAAAGATAAGGAAGGACCCTATATATTAATAAAAAGGACAATTCACCAAGAGGAAATGGTAATCATAACTGTTTACACTCCCAATCAAGATGCTTCAAAGTATATAAGGTACTTATCACTGCAAAACTGGAGAAATTCCTGCTTCAACAATAACAGTGAGAGACCTCAATACACTACTCTCCTCTACAAATTTGGCTTTTAAGTGATTTTTCCTTCAATTTTTCCCTTTTCTATTCACTTTAGTCCATGCTGGCAATGGTTGCATTCATACAGATCTCACAAAAACTTGTTGATTTGACATGCAGCCCACAGGGGTCCCAACCATCAGACGATAGCACTTTCTAAAAATCCTTTCTGGATAATCCTTGCCATTTCCAAACTTGTCTCACACTGAAATGGCTAACTGGTCAAATCCTCTCATGGGGCTCTATTCTCTGGGAATTCACTTTCCAGAATTCATAATTTTCCAAACTATCAATTTATGGTTTCTTTGTACCAAGAGTTCAGTTTTCAGCTTAGCCCTGTCCTCACACAATTTACTATAAGCTACAAGGAGAAGCCAGGCTGTATTCTCCATATTTAATTTGGAAATTTCCTCAGCTAGATATCCAAGCTCTTCCCTTTCAAATTCTCCCTTCCATCCAACATCTGTATTAAATTTTGCCAAATTCTCTGCTACTTTAAAACAAGGATCACCTTTCTTCCAATTGGCAATGACACATTCATCATTTCTATGGCCTCACTGGAGGTACCTTTTAGTATCCACATTTCTACCAACTGTCTCTTCAAAACAATCTAGGCTTTTTTTTTATCAAGCGCCTCAGAATTCTTCCTGAATTTTCCCCTAACCCAATTATAAAGCCACTCTATCATTTTTGGTATTTGCAAATTGCAGCAGCACCTCATGCTTGGGGAACCAAAATCTGTTTCAGTTTGCTAAAACTGACCAACGCAATATACAAGAAATGGGCTAGCTTTTTCAATGGGGAGTTATTAGGCTACAAACTTACAATTCTAAGGCCATGTAAATTTCCAAATTAAGGCACCAAGAGGAAAATAACTTCTCTGAGGAAAGGCTGCTGGCATCTGGACTTACTCTGTCACATGGTGTTTTGGTTTGCTAAAGGTGCAGGAATGCAACATACCAGAAACGGAACAGCTTTTTAAAAGGGAATTTATTAGCTGCAAGTTTACAGTTCTAAGGCCATTAAAATGTCCAAACTACGACACCTAGGGAAAGAAACCTTGACTCAGGAAAGGCCAATGGGTTCAGAACACCCCTGTCACCTGGGAAGGCACATGGCTGTCATCTGCTGGGGTCTCTGGCTTCTGGTTTCAAACAGCTTCCTCGGGGGCGTTTACGTTCTGCATCTCCGAATGTCTGGGTCTCATGTTGGCTCTATCAGCTCTGAAGCTTTTTCCAAAACGATTCCTTCTTAAAGGACTCCAGTAAGCAACTCCACCTTAAATGGGTAGAGACACATTTCCATGGAAACAACTTAATCAAAAATATCCCACCCAGCAGTACCAAATTAGGATTAAAGAACATGGCTTTTCTGGGGTACATTTTAAACAAGCACAGGAGAAGGCACATGGTGATGTCTGCTGGTCCTTCTCTCCTGGGTTGTGGTTTTAATAGCTTTCTCTCTCAGTTACTGTAGGTCCTTGCTTATTTTTCCTGGAACGTTTCTCTCCAACCTCTCTGGGCTTTTAATGTCTTTTATCCTCTTCCCAAAGGACTCCCATAAAGCATGAAGACCCACCCTGAATGGACTGGGTCACATCTTAATTGAAACAGTCTAATCAAAAGGACTCACCACAGTGGGTCTGCCCCCACAAGAATGAACTAAAAGACTATGGTCTTTTCTGAGGCACATTAACAGATTCAAACCAGCACACCCCCAATACCAAACAGCAAAAGGGTGTACACTGAACCCAGACTCAATCCCCAAAGAAAGGTCTTTGGCCCTTCCTGATGGAGAAGGGACTTCACACTTGCTGAGCTCACAGAGTACAAAAATTCATTTCCATAATAAGCACAAGATGGGAGCCTAGAGTTAGGGCCCAAAACAGCTGGTGTTAGAACGCTGCAACCCCTCATGCTCGTACAGGATTCTTGCAGAAACACACCCCTCACTATTTGATTCTAGTATCAGTACTTTCTAACTGAAACCTCACTCAAGAGACAGTGTCCACTTCTTCACGCGGCTGCCATGTCCTTCGTTGTGGTCCCCTCAGGAGCCATTACGTCATGTGAGGTCTCCTCATCTGCCCACAAACCTGCTCCATCAGCTTTGCAGCTGTCCTCGCCATCGCCCCTGGGGTCTATGTCTTCTGATGTTGTCATCACCCACAGCGTCTCTGCTGGTGAAGGCAGGTAGGTAGAGGCCTCAAGTGCTGGACCCATAAATCCCCTGGACACAGAGTGATACTTGTGAGACCCAGTAAAAGTCAGGCAGCTGTTCAAATGCAGGTGGTATGGCTTCTGTAATTTAAGCCCTGTCCCTTTCCTGAGTCTCCAACTCACCTTTTGGAAATAGCAGATGCTGGCTCTGCCTCAGAGAGATGGCCACCTCATTCACCTGTACACTTCAGCAAAGATAGGACATGCCAGGGTCTCCTGGACAGTACAGAGCCGGATCTGTGTTCTGTCAGCCAAATGATCTAACACAAACCCAAATCCTGTAAGTTATTTTCAATACCCTATTACTGATATACCCAACAGTCTTCTTATTCCACAGTCATCCTGATTGCTACAGTTCAGTACACCCCTCTCTTTAACTACTGGTGTGACCCCAGTGGTCTTTGGCAAGAGAGTACTGACGAAGCCATGATTTAAGGTGGTATCATTGTGAATCAGATGTTATTTTAATGATAGAAATTATAACTAGAGGGAAACGAAAAATAAAATTTGTCTGAAAGAAAACTGTCTGAACTCGTAGCAACTGGTAATACACGTACCTTGTCAATAATGCACTAAAATGTATAAGGAAATAAGGTCAATCTGACAATCTATATAAATACATTGGGGTATTTGAATATATGCTCCAGTAAATCAAAAATAAAGACAATAACATTTTCTCTAGGTTGTGTAAGTATACAAGTTATATAAATATACAACTTACTTGAAAACATTGCTAATAGGATATTTCTAAGAAACAGCCACAGAAGTTTTTGACAAAATCAATGCACACTGTTATGAAACACACATAATGAAACATAATAGTTGAACACATGCTCGTAGATGACATCCCATCAGCAGTAACTGCAAACTCCCATAATCTGGCTGAAAGGAGGAAGGCAATTATTTTCACATAAATATGCTCACATGGGCAGAGTACTTATTCACAAAGCAGTAAACAAATAGCCCCTGTGTACTTTCTCTGGTGGCTAACACTGTAGCTGTCATGGTAGAATGAGGAACACACACTAGCCATACTAACAGAGTAAAGTGTCTACTGTACAAATTAGACAGATACAGTCTAGAGAAGAGGGCAGGTAGAGCATCAGAGAATAGTCCCAAAGATGGCAGTACAAATCAGTGGCCTGGCAGACCACTAAGGTCTTGGATGAATGCCAAACAGCTAATGGACCTTTGATGTGGAACTTGAGGAGACATCTGTGCAAGACTACATCTGAGAAGAAATGAAAGCCAAAAAGGTGGTGCTGGTTTTGAAGATCCTCTTGATTGGCACGGCCAAGATTCAGTTAAAAAAAGCTGCAATCTGTCTCCTGTAGGGTAGCACCAAAAACTTCAGTAATCTTTTTCACTTCGGCCCTCCAAATCTCCTGCAAATTAAAGTTTTGGTGAATTCTAGCATGAAATAAATAAAGGAATAGATTCTGGAAAATGTAGTCCCCAACATTACTCAAATTGACAGAATACAATCCAAGGCCAGCCATCTCCAACTCTAGATTTTGTTGTCAACTTAAAGGTCTCTCTTCTTAATTTAAGGCCTATTAATTAACACTATGCCAGTGTGAAGCTGTTATGTTCCCAGACCAGCCATGTTTCTTTTCGATGTGATTCAATATTGTGGGGTGGAAGTTTTGACTGGATTGTTTCCATGGAGATGTGACACACCCACTTATCGATGTGATCTTTTGATTAGATGGAGGTGTGATTCTGCCCATTCAAGGTGCATCAGTCCTTTAAAAGGGGAAACACTGGAGCTGCTTCAGAGCCAATCCAGAGACGTTTGGAGATGCAGGAAAAAATGCCCCCCAGGGAAGTTGTTTGAAGCCAGAAGCCAAGGGACTAGCAGATGCCAGCCACCTACCTTCCAAGATAGGCCTTTCTTGAATCAAGGTATCTTTCTCTGGATGCCTTAGTTGGACATTTTTATGGCCTTAGAACTGCAAACTTGTAACTTAATAAATTTCCTCTATAAAACCCAACACATTTCTGGTATACTGCATTCCAGCAGTATTTAACAAACTAATACAAATACCCAGAAAAGGCAAGGGCAAAAAAGCAAGAGGCAAAAGATGAAAATAACAATTCACATTACACTGTACTCTTTGACAAATTTTGCATACTTATAGATGTCTGCCAACTATTTATCAGCAAGAATAAGTATCCTCTGGCATTCAAAATAAAAGCTTTTATCAGTAAGAAAGATGGAATATATGTAATGGATAAATGACATACAGTATCTGCCAACAAGGCCTGAAAGAAAATCCCAACATATACACAAGGTGTCATTTTTCAATGGCTCTTCCCTGAAGAACACTTTATATAAAAGTTCAAGCTGCTTGCAAATTAAAAACACACTTCAAATAATCCATGGATCCAACAGACTTCAAAATGGAAATAGAATTATTTTCATCAATTAATCATAAAGAAAAGAACCCACTATCTATTAAAATTTATGTACTATTGTTAAAAGAAAACGTAAAGAGTAATTTCTCACCTCGCTGTTTATTTGCAAAAGTGCTTGAAATTCATGGTCTAAAGGTCTATTATAATAATGAGATACTGATAAAGATAATATCACATTTGTAAGTTTTACAAAATTTCTCTCGTTGTGCGAATTTTCTAGACCATTGTACATGAATTAGTTTGTACCAAGCTTTCCCACCTTCCTTACATTTATAAGGTTTCTCTCCAGTATGACTTCTTTCATGTCTTTGAAAAGATTGAGAATAACTGAAGACTTTCCCACATTTTTTACATTCATAGGGCTTCTCTCCAGTGTCAGTCCTTTTATATCTTCAAAGGGAATTGAGGCAACCAAAAGCTTGACCACATGGCTTATATCATAGGGTTTCTCTCCAGGGTGTTACAATATGTCTTTGAAGTTTTGAGAGATAAGTAAGGTCTTTCCCACATTTCTTACATCCACATGGTTTCTCTCCATTATGAGTGCTTTCATGTCTTTGAAACCACTGGAGATTGCTGTAGGTTTTCCCACATTTTTTACATTCATACGGCTTGCCTTCATATTCTTGATATTCATATGGCACGTAGCCAATGTGAGATTTGATGTGCCTCTTCAGGGCTGAATGACGCATTAAGTCTTTCCCACAAACACTGCATTCATAGACTGTTACTCCAGTAGTTATCTTATACAGATTAAGATTTTGAATTTGTCTGAAGGCATCTTTGCATTGATTATCTTCATTACTTTTAGAGTTCCTCTTCATTGAATGAGTTCTATTAAAATGAGGAGCAAATTGTTAATGGCTTATTAGTGATTTAATATTTTTAATAAATATTAGAATTTATAGGATTCTACTGTCTCTGAAAGAGGAACAAACTGAATGCCTGGACGGACTCGACTACAAATATTATACAGTGTTTCATATATGTGGGTTTCTTGATATTATTTCCAACTGAATTATTTTTCAAATGATGAATGTTTTAGCTTGTTAAAGCCACCAGAATGCAGTATACCAGAAATGGAATGGCTTTTAAAAAGGGAATTTATTAAGTTGCAAATTTACAGTGCTAAGGCTATAAAAATGTCCAAACGAAAGCATCCAAGGACAAATACCTTGACTCAAGAAAGGGCTGGTGATGTTCAGGGTTTCTCTGTCAGCTGGGAAGGCACATGGTAGCATCTACTAGCTTTGACTCTCGTCTTCTTGGTTCAAAATGTAATGGCTTCCCCAGGGGCGTTTTCTTCTGCACCTCCAAAGGTCTCTTGTCTGCATCAGCTCTGTGGGCTCTGAAGCTTTTGCCAAAATGGTTCCCTCTTAATGGGCTCTAGTAAGTGATTTACCTTGAATAGATGGTGTGCTGGTTTGAAACTATGTACCCCAGAAAATCCACGTTTTAATCCTGATCCAAGCTTGTGGGGGCAGCCACTTCTTTTAATCCTGATTCAATATTGTAGGGTGGAAACTTCTGAGTAGATTATCTCCACGCAGATTTGACGCGCCCTATTGTGGGTATGAACTTTTGATTAGATGGAAATGTGATTCCACTCGTTCCAAGTGGGTCTTGATAAGTTTACTGAAGTCCTTTAAAAGAAGAAATATTTTGGAGAAAGCTCAGAGCTGACAAAGATGCAGACTCCTGGAGAACACTTACTTCAGAGATACAGACATTTGGAGATGCTTCGAGCACCCAGAGAGGGAGATGCCTAGACTTGGGCAGAACCCAGCAGATACTACTATTAGCCTTCCCATGAGATGCTAAACAAGCCAGAATCCAGAGGTGTGTCCCAAAGGAACTGAGTGAGGAAACTACTGGCATCAGAAGTGGAAGCAACAAACCAGGAACAAAGATCAGCAGATGCCAGCCACATGCCTTCCTAGCTGACAGAGGCATTCCAGATGGCATCAACCTTTCATGAGTGAAGGTAACCTCTTGTTAGTACCCTAATTTGGCACTTTCACTTACTTAGAACCGTAAACTTCTAACATGAAAAGTTCCCTTCAGGGCAGGCCACGGTGGCTCAGCAGGCAAGAACGCTTGCCTGCCGTGCCAGAGGACCCAGGTTCAATTCCCGGTGCCTGCCCATGTATTTAAAAAAAAAAAAAAGTTCCCTTCATAAAAGCCTTTCCATCTCTGGTATATTGCATTCTGGCAGCTTTAATAAACTAACACAGGTGGAGACACCTCCATGGAAACCACCTAATCAAAAGGTCCCACCCACAATTGGGTGGGTCACATCTTCATGGAAACAATTTAATTAAAAAGATCCCACCCAAAAATATTGAATGAGGATTAAAGAATATGACTTTTCTGGGTTACACAACAGTTCCAAATTGGCATAATGAACCACTATATTACAATTGTTTTGGCTTTTTGGGGGTTTTCTTTTTGGCATAAGCAGGCTCCAGGAATCGAACCCAGGCGATAACTCTGCCACTGAGCCACCATTGACCGCCCTATATTACATTTAAGAGAATATTTTTTGGTGAAATTCTCTGAGAATAAACAAGTTGAAGCCAGGCATATGGTTTTGTTTCCTCAATTTTCTTTTCTTAATTTCATGATATACTAAGATTCTCAATTGGCACGCTGCTTTATCTTGTGAGTACAACTCACCTCAAATTCCTCCTCTGGTTTTTGTGCTGATATTCAATGCTATGGGCTTCCACATTTTTTCCTAAAATGCTGATTGAAGAATCATTTTTTGTGAATTTTGATATTTTCTGTTCCTTGACTATGTTTTCTCCAAAACTTTTCTCTGGGGAAATGAACCTTTTGGCTTGAAATTGAATCTCATCACCTGAAATAACACCAACCAAAAAAAGTGAACAAATCTTACAAGTCCTACGAGCAAAAAGGCATTAATGTGTTTCTTTTACAGAAATTTATCAACAGGCACAAATAATAAAAATAGTTGCCAATTTAAGGAACATCATAAAGTCAAACAAGAACACCACTGCGTGCCCCCAAATGATCCACAAGGCCTGCACCCACACTGATGGCATTAAAGACTAACGAGACTTTTTTTTTTCCTTTTATTTATTTGCTTATTTTGCATGGGCAGACACCAGGAAACAAACCCGGGTCTCCAGCATGGCAGGCAAGAACTCTGCCTGCTGAGCCACTGTGGCCTGCCCTACAAGACTTTTAAATAAGACAAAAAGAATAGCTCATACTAATAAACAGATTTTTGATGTCATGGAAAAATTATTAGATTCTAGGACGGCTGTGATCATGCTGCCTTATTCACCAGTGTATGCCCTTTCTGCACTTCAGATCTTTCAATGGCACTGGTAAAAGAAATCCTTCTTCACTAAATGCCTAAATGGAGGGATGATGTCCTCCTTACCTACTGAGGCCAGGTTCCTGAAGGTTTCCAGCATCACGTCCCTGTAGAGCTTCCTCTGGGCAGGATCCAGCAAAGCCCACTCCTCCACGGTGAAGTTCACAGTCACATCCTCAAAGGTCACTGAGTTCTAAAACACGCCCCATATGTGTGCAGGAAGATGAGTGAGACCAAGCAGAGAGGACTGCACAGGACTTTCACATTACATCTGTGGCCTCTAAACATCTGCTCTGTGACTGGATCATCATAACTCTTTCATGTTATCCACACTCGCTTCCTCACAAATTTAAGAGTCTCACAAATACACAAAACTAATCTCTCTATTTTTACTGAGATCACTTCAAGTATTACTGCTCTCTAATAGCAGGGCCCAGAGTTCCTTGGAAAAATGAGAGAAATGCTAAACAAATAAAACAATTATTTCTACTTGGAAACTATGAGTCCTTGTGAGAAAAACTCACCTCCTCCCTTAGTAATCACCATATCATGCAGCACTACATGAAAAAAGAACAAAGCCTTGACCGAGTACATAATGAGAACCCAGGAGCTTTACTTCTATTCTCCTCACAAACATGAGAGGTGTGGAGGCCTGTGAAAATCCAAGTTTCAAGAAATCCAGTTGACCACTTCATCCTGACTTACGGCCATCAGAAGTGGACAGGTCCAGCTGACTAAATGTAAATATTCTTTTAAAGAAGTATTACACATGTTATACTTCTTTGTGTAATATGTATTAAAGACTCGGTTTCTTCCCTTGTCTCTCTCATTTCATGGAAATTAAAAAGTTACATGGAAATTAGGAAGAACTCAGGCAAGAGAAAGAAGATATTACAATTTAGAGCACCACAAAATTCCTATACTCAGAAGCCTAAGGGTTACGGTCCACCAATTAACTTTGAATATATGCACACATGCACAAGCACACACACAAATACACACACACACAAAATGCCAGAGGAGCTCTTTCCACCAGAGACATAACAAAGTACTCTGGCCACTGATAAACCTGCAGAGGAGTCTGCAAGTCGCAATTTACATATGAGCTCACTCAAGTCCAAAACGGTTTGATTGAAAATGTGCTAATGACTATAAAATAGAAAATTTGGCAGTGCTTTCCTCCAAAAAACCCATACCCTACCGTCTTTCCAATTCCAGAAAGAAGAGATTCCCAACAAGCAACCCTAGAGGCGCATCCCACCTTCTCATATGTTAGCGCACCATGTTGGACATAAGAGCATGCCAACCCCATGACTGGCACAGGAAACTCTGAGCTGCATCAATCCCCTAATTCTGGTCTCCGACAAATATCATCAACCTGAGAACTGAAGACTCCAATTGTTTTAGTTTGTTAAGCTGCCGGAATGCAATATGCCAGAAATAAAGGGGAATTCACTAGGTTGCAAGTTTATAGTTCTAAAGCCATCAAAATATCCAAACTAAGGCATCTCGAGAAAGATACCTTGATTCGAGAAAGGTGGATGGGTCTGGAACACATGTTAGCTGGGAAGGCAGGTGGCTGGCATCTGCTGAGGTCTCTGGCTTCTCACTTCCAACATCTTCCCCGGAGGCATTTTCTTTCTTCATCTCCGAAGTTCTCTGGCTGTATGGGTTCTATGGGCTCTGAAGCTTTTTCCAAAATGGTTCCCTCTTAAAGGACTCTAGTAAGCAACCCCACCTTAAATGGATAGAGACACATTTCGATGGAAACCACCTACTCTAACGATACCACCCACAATTGGATGGGTCACATCTCCATTTTAAAAATCAAAAAGATCCCACCCAACAATATTGAATGAGGATTAAAGTACATGGCATTTCTACAGTACACAACAGTTTCAAACCAGCACACTATTATGGTAGAGGTGTCTACTTCTCCCTTCGGTGTTATCAGTGTTCACCTCATGTATTTTGGAGTACTCAGGCTCTGTGCATAAATATTTGATTGTTATGTCTTTTTGCTGAATTGTTCTTTTTTAATATATAGTATCCTTCCTTGTCTCTTTTAATTGTTTTATATTTGTTGTCTAATTTGTTGGATATTAGTTTAGCTACCTCTGCTCTTTCCTAGTTGTTGTTTAGTGAAATATCTTTCCCCAACCTTTCACTTTCAATCTGTTTTTTCCCTTGGGTCTAAAGTGAGGCTCCTGTACACAGTATATAGATGGGTCTTGTTTTTTAATTTACTCTGCCACTTTATGTCTTTTGATTGGAGAGTTTAACCCATTATCATTTAATGTTGTTAACGTAAAGGCAGTATTTTCTTCTACCATTTTGTCTTTTGGATGTTGTATATCATATCTAATTTTTATCTCTTTTTACCTTTTACTGATAGTCCTCATTTCTACACCCTTTTCCAACCTTTCTCTCCTACCTTTTCCCATCTGCCTGTAGCACTCCCTTTAGTGTTTCTTGCAGAGCTGGTCCCTTAGTCACAAATTCTCTCAGTGGTTGTTTCTCTGAAAATATTTTAATCTCCCCCGTCATTTTTTGCAGGACAGTTTTGCTGGGTATTAAAAACTTGGCTGGGAGTTTTTCTCTTTCAGAATCTTAAATATATCATACCACTGCCTTCTCACCTCCATGGTTTCTGCTGAGAAATTCACATATAGTCTTATCAAGCTTCCCTTGTATGTGATGGATTACTCTTCTCCTGCTGCTTTCCAAATTCTTTGTCTTTGACATTTGACAATCTGATTAGTAAGTGTCCTGGAGTAGGTATATTTGGATCTATTCTGTTTGGGACATGCCACACTTCTCAGATTTGTAATTTTGTATCTTTCATAAGAGATGAGAAATTTTCAGTGATTCATTTCCTCCATTAGTCTTTCTGCTCCTTTTTTCTTCTCTACTCCTTTTAGGACATCAATAACACATATATTCATGTGATTCGTGTAGTCATTCAATTCCCTGAGACCTTGCTCATATTTTTCCATTCTTTTTCCTATCTTTTCTTTTGTATGCAGGATTTCAGATGTCCTGTCCTCTAGTTCCCTAATCCTTTCTTCCACTTCTTCAAATCTGTTGTTGTGGGTCTCCAGTGTATTTTCATCTCTTCTTTTGTGCCTTTCATTCCCATAAGTTGTGATTTGTTTTTTCAAACTTTTGAATTCTTCTTTATGTTTGCCCAATGTCTGCTTTTATATACTTCATCTCTTCTGCCATATCTTCCCTCAACTAATTGATCTGACCTTTGATGAGATTTTTCACGTCTGTTTAAAATCCTAAATTAGTTGTCTCAACACCTCAATTAGTTGTTTCAACTCCTGTATCTCATCTGAAATGTGGGCTTGTTCCTCTCACTGGGCCATAACTTTGATTTTCCTAGAATCACTTGTTATTTTTTGCTGGTATATGAGCATTTGATTTCCTTAATCAGTTTATTCTAGAGGTCATTTTCACTCTTTTACCTGGGTTTTGTTGGATGACTTTGTTCTCTATCTGTTCTTTGGCATTCAGGTCAACTTATTCTAGACCTCTAGGATAGATTCTGTTTAACTGATTGGAATTTTTCAGCTCTTGTTTCTCTTTTTCTCATCCTGCCTCTTTTTTTTTTTTTTAAGGAGGGTCTCCTCAGATGTGACTGACCCCAAAAAGATTTTCCCAGAACAAACAGGCCCACATTTCAGGAGGAGAGAATAGCCAGTATCAAGTTTCCCTCAGGGTTAGATCCAGCAGGTCGTCAGACTTTCCTATGAAGCCTCCAGACTCTACACTTCTCCTATCCTGCCCAGCATGTGGTGTCCGTCCATCCACAGCCTCCTACCCATGTAAACTGATGTAGTATTTTTAATTTCAGCAGCGTCTCCCTCCCAGTGGTGTGGTTGAGACAGAGGCTGAAGTAGTAAGTGGGCTTAGATTGCTTGTGTTTTCCAGCCCCGGGGGCCTGAATTCCCTGAAGGAGGGCTGCCATTTGAGCTAAACTCCACCATCTTTTCTTGGGGAAGATTCATCCTTTAGGGAATTAACCCCATCCACCTGCCTAGTTATTTTGTCTCTCAGAAATGCCTTAATTCCACCCTTGCCTAGGACAGTGCTGGAGCCTGAGAGTGCTTGTAGTTCTATCTAATGAGTTGTTAAGAAGGTTGGAAAAAAAAAAAGGCTTTTCAGAACTGGACCCCTGCTTCCTGGATTTTCCAAACAAAGGCTGGAGTTGCGGGTCAATGGTAGAATGCTCACCTTCAATGTGGGAGACCCGGGTTCAATTCCAGGACCATGCACCCTCACCCCCACCCCCCACCCCCAAAAATGTGTTATGTGGCTTCATGTGTCCCCAAGCACTATGTTCCCCCATTTCTTGGAGTCCAGCCCTTTACAGTATTTTGGGCTGTCCAACTCATAAGCCTCTGCCTTTGTTTTCTCTTTTTTTCTGTCAGCTCTGCCCTCTTTTTACTGGGGGCAATCTCCTGCTTTAGTGCTTCTCTAGGTTCATCTGTGCCGAACTAATTCCTCGCTACTAGTAAAGTTTGTTTCTTATCCCCTTGGGGAACCAGCTTGTGTCCAAGGCTTGACAGATTTACAGTTCTGTGTGGGATCTCAGCTATTCCACCTGGTCCAGACTGGTGTATGATGTGTCTGTTCACTGATGTCTCCCCAACAGGTGTTCCATACACTTCCTGGCTACTATTTACTGGGTGCTCTGGAGGACAAACTAAATTCCACACCTCACTATGCTGCTATCTTGTCCCCTATATCCCAACCACAGGTTTTGAAAAGAGAAGGAAGATCAAGGCCTAGAAGTGTCCAATGAGGTAAGAAATAAATTAGGAGAGTGTGATATCCCATAAGGGAAGAAAGTATGTCATGAAAAGGATTAATCAATATTCCACATGGTGCTGAGAAGTTAAGTGATGATTTACAAATTAAGAAATATGCAGTAACCAGAACAGATGGGGATGGGGGCCTGGGGGGATATGCTTTAAGGAAGGCAGGTGGAATATGAGTACAGATGCAGGGAGCTTGGTATAATTGGTGCTTGGAAAATGAAGAGTTTCTCCTTGTTTGCTTCTAGTTTAAATGGGATAAAAAGAGGTCAGCAGTCAAGAATGAGGGAGTGAGAGACAGTGACAGTGAGAGAATAAAGAGTGAAAGTGTCTGGAAGAAGGGATGGACTGGAGAAATATGTAGAGCCACGGTGAGAGTCCACTTGAGGTCTGTGATCATAAAAAAAGTGAGACCAGCCAGCATGGTTGTATGTTTTTCTCCGGCCATCTTCAATTGTTCAGGTGAAGTATGAAATGAGCTGAGAGTTTAACAGTGGATTGGGGGGGGGGGGGGAGAAGTGTAACTAATAAAGTATCAATGGCTGAGAGAGTTCAAACAGAATTGAGAGGTTACTCTAGAGGTCACTCTTACACAAGTTTTAGTTAGACATTACTACCTATCATAATTTGCCAACCCCCAAACCATTCCAGTCAATCCTAAAGAACACCTAGGGCAATATATAAGGTTCTATAAAGGTTCCATGCAGTAGGGTAACTTTCCAGAAACCTACAACCTCCATATGGGAGCCTGGACCAGATAAATCCTGAAACCTAGAGGGCCCAGCCTCTCCAGAACATCAGATAGTTCCATCTCACTACTCCATATTAGTGACAGCCCCTTTCAACGTGAAAAAGTTAGAATGGGAATAGCCCAAATATCCCTAAAGAGTAGGAGAAAGATCAAAGGTGATGATGAAGTTATACAGAGAAGGTAATGTTTAACAAATGAGCATGATTGCTGAATCATTGTATTAATATATCTTTTAGGCTCCAGTATCTTACAGCAGATAGAAGAAAAACCTAACATTTTGGAACTGTAACCCATACCAAACTCTGAAATCTGTTCTACAACTAATTTTTGTGCCATGCTTAGAAATTTATTACTTTTTTGTATCTATGTTATTTTTCACACACAAAAAAAGAAAAAAAAGTCGACTGTGATGATTAAAAAATATTTATTCCTTCTAGCCTCCTATATTCTGGAGCAGCTAGAAGGAAAAATCTGAGAGCATCATATGGCCATGACAGTCCATCCTGTAAGTACTTGTTGAAGAGTGCTTTGAAAACTACTGCTTTTTTCTTTCTTTGCTTTGTATATACATATTACACAATAAAAAAGTTTTTTTTTTAAAAAAGTAGACTGTGGCTTGAGAGGGCTATATGAAGAAACGACATAAGAAAGAAAATGATTGTCAAATCAGCAGCTCATGTAACAGTAACCACTGTTTTAGGGGGCTGAGAATGAGAGGAGGATTGAAGAATTGTCGGAGTGGGAATGTTCGAGTTAGTGAGCTGGAGAGGCAGGGACTGAAAAGTGTGCATTGGATTTCACAACAGAAAAATCATTCATTACCTTTGCCAGGAGAGTTTCAGTACAAGAGTAGATTCGGTATCACCTTTCAGTGGGTTCAAGTAAGTCAGTGAGAAAATAGGGGCTTGAATGTAAACTAGTAGCTCTGAACCGGGTTGGACATCATAATCACTGGGGAAGTCTGTTTTGTTTTTAGGTTCTCAGGTTATTTTGATGCAGCCAGACAAGTCCCTACTGTTTGGGAACACCTGGCAGAAGACCTTTTAAGAAACCCATCTGATATTATCATTGCCTATTTAGATTACAATACAATTTTTAAAAACTGCATTAATATATTCCTAGTGAGAAAAAAAATGTAAATCCTTTCGACAGACCTATATGCAAACTAAGAAAAAGAAAAGATACTTCTATGATTTAACTTGGTGATTCCAGTCCTTGGGATTTAAATCAAGAAATATGGAAAAAATGTTTCATTTATATATGAAATATTATGCAGCCATAAAAAATAATGTTTTCAAACATCACTGGATTTGAAAATGTTCCACATTTGGTGTTGCAAGAAAAAGAAATGGATTGTACACAGACCTGAAACCAATTTGTTTGAAATCTGTGCCCACAAAAGCCTAGGAGGAAAAAAAAATAGTGATTATCTCTCAGCAATGTGTTCATAGGTGATTTCTCCACTGGGGGTTTCTGAATTTTTGTAAAACAAAGTATCTTACTTTTATATTCAGAAAACAAAAAGATGAAAAGGAATTACTCCTTTAGGGTTTAGGAGTAAGTAGAGATGCATGTAAAGCAAGACAAGGCAAGGGGGTTGTGTTCTGCTTTTTTTTTTCTTTAGGATCAGAGAGGCTTAGACATCATTATAGACTGAGAGGAAAGACCGAATAGAAAGGCTTCGGTTTAACATATAGGAAGGGACCAGATCTTTTATAAATTTCGAGGTTGATGATAAGAAGGCATAAAATAAAAAAACAAGGGATGGAAGAATAAAGTGTCATAATTTTGAGGTGGTCTTTAACATAAAATTATCAAACTACTTTTTTGAATTGCTAAACAATATGGACAACAGAAAGCCTAACCTCATCTCTGAATTTGTCCCACGCATTAGTCATCAGAATTGACAAAGAGAAAGCCCTATATTCTCTTTCATTTTGGTGATTTTTTTTTTAAACTGATGTTTACGAGCAGTATTCAACCAGCCTCATATACACAGGCACTTTGAGACTCAAGAAAGGCTGAGATTTTTTTTTCTTTAATATTTTTACTGACAAAACATAATAACATACAAACAAGAGCATTCTTAACATAAGAACATTCCATTCTTGGTATATAATCAATGACTCACAATATCATCACATAGTTGTATACTGATCATTATGGTCACTTCTTAGAACATTCGCATTACTCCAGAAAAAGAAATTAGAAGAAAAAAGAAAAAACTCAAACATACCATACCCTTTACCCCTCCCTCTCATTGATCACTACAATTTCCATCTACCCAATATATTTTATCCTTTGTTACCCCCATTTTATTTTCTATACCCCTTGCCACTCCCTTTCATTGATCACTAATATTTCAGTATACTCAATTTATTTTAACATTTGTTCCCCCTATTATTTATGTATTTTTAATCCATATGTTTTACTCATCTGTCCATACTGTAGATAAAAGGAGCATCAGACACAAGGTTTTCACAATCACAGTCACATTGTGAAAGCTGCATCTTTATACAATCTTATCTTTATACATCTTAAAGAAACATGGCTACTCCAGCCTCTCCAATATACCTTAAACTAAAAAGGGGATATTTATATAATGCATAAGAATAACCTCTCGACTGTTTGAAACCTCTTCACCATTGACACTTCATTTTGTCTCATTTCTCTCTTCCCCCTTCTGGTCGAGAAGGTTTTCTCAATGCCTTGGTTGAGCCCCAGCTCATCCTAGGATTTCTGTCCCATGTGGCCAGGGAGAAAGGCTGAGATGATCCAAGCATGGGGAGGGGCAAACGAACAAGAGCACCGGGGGAACTGAGGGTGATAGTGAGATAGTGATTCAGGTCATCGACCACATAACCCAGACTTTTGGGAAAAGAGTGAAGTCTCAAGGGTGCTGCGAGACCAGAAGAAAAGGGAGGCGCCAAAGCATAGGGTCTGTGAAGCGCACCAAAGCTGGGGAGGCACAGAATGAAACAGCTGCAAGAACTGGCAAAAACTGGAGGAAGGGATTTTGAAGTCTGCCATGTCTGGTAAGAAACACACTGGGTGACAAGCAGGCCTGGCTAGGTCTTGGCCACAAGGGGAGGAGGGTCTGCGGGTTTCAGGAAGTCAACGTATTAGATGGATTTGATGATCCGTCCACATCATGAACTGTGAGCAAACCACACCAAATAAAAAAATCTGATAAAATCCGGGAAGTGGCTCTCTTCATGTCCATTAAGGCTACCCTGACTTTACTTGCTTCTTTATCTATGAACCACCCATAAAATGAATTTCATAAAAATTTAGACAACCTGATCTTCTCATTCAGTCATATACTAGATGGAAATCTCCCTTCCAAGGAGCCCAGATTTGGAGAGAAAAAGCCAGAGAAGCTGCTTAGATAGAGTACACTAAACCCACTGGATTTTATGGTAGATTTCCCCTTTCATTCCCCTGGGCATTTCCAGAGGTTAGTAAATTTCTTTATCGATGTTTTTCCTTAAATAAAATCAATACAGTTACATTTTATTTTAAAAAAAAAACCTCAAACACCACAGCAGGATAAAAATCCTGCAGAATTCCTGCAGTTCTACGTCACAAAATTAACTATGATTAATATTTTCATGTTTACGCATCTAGAACTACATTTATATATGAGAATAAAATCATATAAAATGTTTCCCAACATATTACATAAATTCAACATATATCAAAATATGTTAACTCTGGAATACAAGTTTCATGAGGGACAGGTAGATCTTACTAGGTCAGATTTGAAAAACTGCCAAAAGGTGAGAATATTAGAAACCGCACGTATGTTTTGGGGGGGGGGGGGCTAATCAGGGAACTCTTGTACCTTCTGTGTGATGTTTGTAAATGTCCAACTGCTTGGAAAGAAATAGAAAATAATTAGAAATGCTATCATAATGAAATTTTAGTAGCAAACATTAACAGCATATAAACATTACATATAAAATACAAATCGATGTAGCCTGGGATCTTTTACACATTATTCTTGAAAACACATAGGAATTGAAGTGAGAGATGGGAGTCCAAATTCAGGCTCAGACATTTAGAAACAATTACTTCTTAATTGGGTCACAATATTTCCCACCAATTTCATTTCGTCATATATGGGTTAGTATGGTTTTCTTCCTTTGGTTTATGAAGCTCTGCTTGCTACGGCTCCTGCTGCTACTCCCCTTGCTGCTGCTACTCCCCATGCTGCTGCTGCTCCTCCTTCTTTTCATTTCTTCTCTCCCTTCGTTTCACCTTCACTACATTTCCTATTTGACTGCTCTGGATTTTGATTGCAAGACAAAGCTTGCTCTTTCTATATAGCAAGATCTGCAGGTTGAGTAGCACCTGAGTCTTTTTCATGTGTCACTGAGCCCTGGAGAGATCGCAAATAGTTTGGACATTATGCATCTTGGGCTAAAAACGGATGCATTGAACTCATGGTTTCCTCAAAGCCATGTCGTGAATTGAACTCATGGTCTCCTCAAGGCCATGTCGTGAATGGTACCCTCCAAAGGTGACTTTTCATTGTGGGCAGAGCCATTCCTGCAATCCTGCATGCCTTTCTGATTTCGTGACTTCATCTCCAACTTCAAGGCCATGCCAATTTAGGTCCATGACTGTTTCACTTTGGATCTTTTCTTTCAGATGTTCTACTTGAATTTCAGAGATTAAAAAAATCCTTACCACCAGATTGTTTTACCTAAGAAAAGTCCCAACTGGGAGAATGTCCAGGAAAGTCCTTCTGAAGCAAGTGAAAATAGGGCAGGCTGTAATAAGGACAGGTTCAGACTGTTCCAGGCTGGGTGAAGCTGCTCTCCACAGGCAGAAGTTCTCTTCAGGGAAGCCTCAGCTCTACTTTCATAAAGTCATTCAACTGATTGAACGAGGCCCACCCACATCACATAGGGTAATTTCTCCTCAGAAAACTTCCTTCTCATGGCTTTCAGGACACCATCCTTTTCTGGTTTCCTTCTATAACAATCCCAATTGATTTCTGACAAAGCTACATAAATTCACTCAATTAGGCAAGAATGGCCTCTTCAATAAATGGTGCTGAGAGAATGGGATATCCATATGCAAAGGAATGAAAAAGGACCATGTGATGGTTTTAAGTTGTATGTGCTGCCAGAAAATCATGTTCTTAAGGCTAATCCATTCCTATGATGGCAGACCTATTGTGGGTGGGACCTTATGATTAAGGTTATTTCAGTTGAGGCTGCCCTAGGCGGGTCTTAATCCCCTTACTGGGGTCCTTTTTTAAGAGAATGAAATAAAGAGAAAGACCACAAGGTGACAGGGAGAGTGAGCCAGACAAGCTGAGAGAGAAGGACACACACAGAACTGAGAGAGAAAGGACAGAAACAAAGAGGAAGCCACTGAAGCCAGAGGGGAGTAAGCAATAAAATCCAGAAGAAAAGCAGATGCCACGTGTCCTGCCATCTGACAGAATTGTTGGATCACCTGATGACTCCTTGATTTGAACACTTTCAAGGCCTCAGAATGTAAGCCTGTAAGCTAATAAATTCCCATTATTAAAAGCCAGTTCATTTCTGGTATATTGCATTTCAGCCACTTTAGCAAACTGAAACAACCCCTATCTCACACCACACACAAAAATTAACTCAAAATGGATCAAAGACACAAATATAAGAACTAGAACCATAAAGGTCTTAGAAGAAAATGTAGAGGGCATCTTCAAGATATTGTATTGGGCAAGGTTTCTTGGACTTTACAGCCAGAGTACAAGCAACAAAAGAAAAAACAGATAAATGGGAACCCCTCAAAATTAAAAACTTTTGTGCATCAAAAGACTTTCACAAAAGCGCAAAGACAACCTACCCAATGGGAGAAAATAGTTAGAAACCACATAAGATAAGGATTTAACATGCAGAATCTATAAAAAAAGTCCTACACTCAACAATAAAAATGACCCAATTTAAAAATGGACAAAAGACTTGAATTGACATTTCACCAAAGAGAATTTACAAATAGCTAAAAAGCACATGAAAAAATGCTTAACATCACTAGTTATTAGGGAAATGCAAATCAAAGACACAGTGAGATATCATTTCACATCAACTAGAATGGCCACTATTAACACAAACAAAAAATTACAAAGGTTGGAGAGGATGGGGAGAAATAGGAACACTCACTCACTGCCAGTAGGAATATAACATGGTACAGCCACTGTGGAAGACAGTTTGGCAGTTCCTCAGAAAGCTTAATATAAAGAGCTATATGGCCCAGCAACCCTGCTACCAAATATATACCTAGAAGAACTGAAAGCAGGGACTAAAACAAATATTTGCACACCGATGTTTACAGAGGCATTATTCACAATTGCCAAAAGATGGAAGCAACTCCAAGCATCCACCAAGCAATGAATGGATAAACAAAATGTGGTATATACATACGATGGCATATTACTCAGCTGTAAAAAGGAATGAAGTCCTGATGCATACAGCAACATGGATGAAACTTGAGGACATTATGTTGAGTGAAATAAGCCAGGAACAGAAGGACAAATATTGTTTGATCTCAGAAAAATGAACTATTTATAATAAGCAAACTTATAAAGTTGGAATCTAGATATAGCTTGCCAGGGAGAGAATGGGAAGCTTGGTTTATACAGAATTTCTATTTAGGTTGACTGAAAGGTTTGGAAATGGAGGGTGGAGATGGTAACACATTACAGTGAGTGTAATCGACAGTGCTTGGCTATGTACATGAATGTGGTTGAAAGGGGAAGTTCTGGATTATATGCGTTACTAGAATGAAAGTTAGAAGATATCATATGGGACTGTATAACCCAGTGAACCCTGCGGGGATGATGGACTGGGGTTAATAGTACAAGTAAAAGAATGTTCTTTCATCACTTATACCAAATAGTTGACATCAATACAAGATGCACTAATAGCTGTATACCTAATGTAAACCACGGGCTATAGTAAAGAGTACTATTTTAATGGTCTTTCATCAATTGTAACAAAAGTACCAGACTAATGGAAAATGTAAACAATAGGGGGATACATGGGAACACTGTATTTTTTACATGACTTTTCTGTAAGTCTACAACGCCTCCAATTAAAAAAGTAATAATAGTAATAATAACTTTTAAAACTGTTGCAAGAGACAAAGGTCACTATGTACTGATAGATGGGTCAGTTCGGCAAAAAGACAATTATTAAGATCTATGGACATAACGGCAATGCCCCAAAATATATGAAGCAAATACTGACAGATATGAAAGGAGAAACAGAGATTTCTCCATTAACAGGAGACTTCAATACACCACTCTCAATAATGGATACAATATCTAGACAGAAGATCAATAAGAAAATAGATTTGAATGAAACTCTAAGCCAGCTATACGTAACAGACATTTACAGTTCAGAACGCTTCATCCAACAACAGAATACACATTCTTCTCTAATGCACATCGAATATTCTCCAGGACAGATCATATGTCACAAAGCAAGTCTCAATGAATTTTAAATTATTGAAATCATACGATGTTTCTTCTCCTACCACAATGGAATGACTCTAAAACTCAATAACCAAAGGATACTGGAAATTTCACAAGTATGTGGAAATTAAACAACCAACCAACGGGTCATTCTTAAAATGAATGAAAATAAAACACAACACAACAAAACGCACAGGATGAAGCACAGTGTTGAGACAAATGTACGGCCCTAAATGCTTACACTAAAAAAAAGTAAAAAGAGTTACCAAATCCAAGATCTAACCTCACAACTGCAGGAACGAGAAAAAGAAGAGTAAACTAAACCCGAAGAGAGCAGGAGGAAGAAAAGTACGGCGGAGGGTCAAGTGATAAACTCCATGGCTATTTTCTTTAAATTTGAACACTGACCACATTTTACAACCTAGTAACTTTTCTCCCACGTGCAGAGCAATTTTGTACCTTTGCACTTGGAGACTGAAACAAAAAAGGACAGGAAGGCAAAGAACGTCAGCAGGTCAAGTCTTATATTAATGAGTTGGGACACTACGATCCTTATTAGAAAGATACTGCAGAGAAGAGAACCTCAGAACAGGTAAATCATATTTTAAATAATAGTATTAACTAGAATTTATGAATTAAATTCAGGCAGTGCCCTTGCATTTCCAATCAGGAAAGAAGTTACCTGTAAGGTGGAAGAAAAGTTACTAGAAAAGAGAGGAACGGTGCGACTTCTTAGGATTCTAGAGTATTTACATTAAGATAATTTTTTAAATTATGGGTTGGACTTTAAATTCAGAATACAGTTGACTCTTCCTTTCTGATTAATCATATATATACAGACTATAAATTAAATTTACTCTATAAAAATTTTTTCAGCAAAGTGATAACAAATCAAATGACATTAATTTATTTCCTTGAGATTTACCAACAGGGGGGTGCAAGGGTTGTTCAGTGGTAGAATTCTCACCTACCATGTGGGAGACCCAGGTTTGATTCCCAGTCCATGCACTTCCCAAAAAAACAAACAAGCAAAACAAACAAACAAAAATTCAACAAACGGTGCTGCAATAATGGGATACTCACGGAAAAATAATGAAATGTAACCCCACTATACAACATAACAAAAAAACAGAAAGAACGATTACTGTCAAACAGTTGAGTTATATTTGGCTGTGATTTCTCAAACACCCTAATTCTAACTTCATAAATGTTTGTTCTTGCAAAAGCACATTTCCTGCAGTTAAAAAAATTCCTACAAAACACTCTTGACTTTAATTCACCTCTTTAGTGAATGCACAGCTGCTAAGGCAAATATATCTTTTGGTACTTACTTCTCATAAGACATTCATTCTACCCAATAAAGTAATACTACTTATTAAAAAAAGAGAGAGAGAAGGGAGGGAATTTTTCACAAGAGCAAACACAATAAAACTTGGCAAAACCCAAACAGCAAGAGCACAGGAATCCTGTGTAAAAGGGAGGGCTCCCAGCCCCAGACACATGAGCAAGTGTGAAACACACTGAGGCAAAGAAACCACACAAACCCATCACAGCATAATCCCATTAATATGGATTTATTCAAAGTTCAACAGAGGAAAAACTAAACAGAACACTGCTTAATGAAAAATAACACATGAGAAAGAAAAAAGGGTGGTGCAACGGTGGCTCAGTGGCCAGAATCCCCGCCTGCTGAGCTGGAGACCTGGGTTTGATTCCTGGAGCCTGCCCATGCCAAAAAAGAAAAAGAATACATGGTAAAAGGATGAAGAGTAACCAAAAATCAGGACAATGGGCTTCTGTGGGGCAAAAATGAGATAAGGTCAGGGAGCGGAACAAATGGACACTTGAACAATTGCCTAAAATCCACTTATCAACCTTGATGACAATTCCAAGAAAGTTTATATGGTTGCTATTATCAAACTTACCCTAAAGCATTATATGTATTCTTTTGGGAATATATTTTGCAATAAAAAATTAAAGCATTAAGTCTGGAAAAGGACACAATTTTATACATTTTGTTTTGCTCTGTAACCTAACAATCTGAGTTTTAACTCACAGTGTTAGTAGCAAAAGAGTCTATTTAGAAAGAATTACATACAGAATTCATCACCATATACTCCTTCATGAAAACCAAAGACAAGGGATGCAAAGGTAGTTCAAGGGTAGAATTCTCGCCTGCCATGCAAGAGACCTGGGTTCAATTCTGGGTATAAATACTTTTTCTGTTTTCGTTTTATTTCTTTTTCTGAGTAGATGCAAATGTTCCAAGAAATTATTATGATGATGAATATGCAACTATGTGATGAAATTGTGAATTACTGATTATATATGTAGAACGGAATGCTCAAAATAGGAATGTTTGCATTTGCTTTGTGTTTTTTGGTATTTAAAAAAATTAAATTAAATTAAATTAAAATAAAAACAAGCAGGGGTGTTTGAGTCTACCACAACTGAAGTAGAGCCTGGACTAAAAAAAAAGAAAGAAAGAAAGAAAAAACTGGTATTTGGAAGAGTTCCAGGAAGATGGCAGAATGGGGCGTGTATGGAAGTCACCCCTGCTCCGTGCGACAATATAGGGGTCAGGGCGAGAGTAACTGGAACTGCAATCCCAGGGGAAAAAAAGTGATTGAGGAGGGTCTTCAGAAGGGTTTGGGGAGGAGAAAGGTGGGGGATCAGACCGGAGAAGCAGGGAGGGTCACACGGGTCACACTGACAGACGGGTGATGGTGCACAGGGAGACGCAGGTCGGAGGGAGCTGACCTCCCTCCACTCCAGCCTGTCCCAGCTCCAGGCCGGGGAGGTCTCTGAGCAGATCCACAGCTGGCAGCACCCATGGGGGCCCCAGAGGTGGGCTGTCTGCCATGAAGAGCTGCACCCCAGGTGCTAGGGGCAGTCACCTGGTTGGGTGCTACAAATAGCTATCCCATCCCATCTGGTATGGTGCTGCAGGTTGGCTGCTTCCCCCCACCCCTGGGTACTGATCAGCCTCCCCTGACCCACACGCTGAGAACAGCCGTTCTGTTGCTGTGGTCAGAGCTGCCCCCTCATAATGGACACCATTTCTCCAACAGGTCCCTGCAGGCACAGGACTGAGGGGAGGAGGCACTTCGGCAGTGCCACCTGCTGGAGGGACACAGTCAGTGCAGGCAGGAAAACTCTTTGATTTTTCTTTTGTCTTTTTCTCCTTTTCTCTCAATATATCTCTTCTATATATATTTTTTATTGGTAATGTCGTTATTTTTTATTACTTTATTTCTTATTCACATATATCTATATATATATATATACATTTATTGATTTTTTTATTTTTATTTATTTTTTGTGTGTGTGCACCATTCCTGGAAGTACTGCAATACCAGGTCAATGCGCGGAGTGGACGGAGCAAGCTCCTATTCCATCTCCCTGCTCCAAAAATCCATTTAATATATGCCCTCGGACAGAGGACGTATCAGACATTAAACTGATAAGAACAGATACTACACTTGATCTTAGCCAAAAGGCCGAGAAGCGATGATTTATTTTTATTTCTTATTTTTTTATTATGCTTTTGTATTGTATTGTATTTATTTACTTTTTCTTTAATTTTTATATTTTTCCCTTCAGTGGGTACCAGTCTGAGTTCATCCCCAATATATCTTGGGGTATTTCCTTCTGACTATGGGGACTACCACTGGTGAGGTATGTTTTATTGTGTTGGTATTTTTTTTATGTTTTTATTATATTATTATTATTTACTTAAAATTTGGGGGGGTACACAAGTGGGGAATCAAGCCCGCATACCCCATATGGCAGGCAGAATTCTGCCACTGAAGTACCTGTGGACCCCAGGCTAGCTTTTAATAGACATCTGCTAAAATTATGCCCCTACATGAGATCTGGACCTTGGTTTGGTGGGGAATTACTGACAAACCAAATGCAAAAAGAAACCTTCAACACAAAGCCAAAACTTTAGAAGGAAGGAAAGTGAAGGAAACCAACTTGCAAAATAACCTTATTAAGATAATAACGTGCCTCAAACACAAAAGAAAATTATAAAGCATGTGAAGATCCAACAAGAAATGGCCCAGCCAAATGACCAAATCAAAACATCAGTGGGGACACAGAATATGGAGCAACTACTCAAGGATATCAGGAAGCCGCTATAAGAGCATAAAGAAAAGTTCAAAGATCAAATAGAAAAATGGCAGCTGTCACAGAGATGAACAATACAGTAGACCAAATTAGAAATACAGTAGAGACACATGGCAGTAGATTTGAAGAAGCAGAAGGAAGAATAAGTGAACTAGAAGACAGAACAATTGAACCAGAGTTCACAAAGAATAAATGGCGACTCCCAGGGGTGTAACCCTCCCTAGCAACGTGGGACAGAATTCCTGGGATGAGCTGGGACTTGGCATCAAGGGATTGAGAAAACTTTCTCAACCAAAAGGGGGAAGAGAGAAATAAGACAAAATAAAATGTCAGTGGCTGAGAGATTCCAAACAGAGTTGAGAGGTTATCCTGGAGGTTATTCTTATGCATTATAAAGCTATCCTTTTTTTAGTTTACGGTGTATTAGAGTGGCTAGAGGGAAATACCTGAAACTGTAGAGCTGTGTTCCAGTAGCCTTGTTTCTTGAAGATGACTGTTTTATGATATAGCTTTTGCAATGTGACTGTGTGATTATGAAAACCTTGTTGTCTGTTGCTCCTTTTATCTACAGTATGGACAGGTGAGTAAAACATAAATGAAAACAGGCGGAACAAAAAACAACAAAAAAGAACAAATGGCAAGAAAGGTAGAAAAAATGGAATGGGACCTTAGGGAAATGATGGACAACAAGAGGCACACAAATATAAGAATCATTGGTGTCTCAGAAGGGAAAGAGAAGAGTAAAGGGTGGGGAAAGTTAGTTGAAGATAGAATTGGGAAAAACGCCCCCTCATTAAAGACATGAGTACACAAATTAAAGAGTTCTAACGAACTCCAAATAGAATAAATGCAAACAGGCCTACTCTAAGACAAATATTAATCAAATTGTCAAATGCTGAAGAAAAACAGAAAATCTTGTAAGTAGCACACGAAAAGCAATCTACTATATACCAGGGAAAACACATAAGCCTGGGTTCAGACTACTCAACAGGCACCATGGAGGCAAGAAGGAGGGGGTATGATATATTTAAGACCCTGGATGAGAAAAGCTACCTAAATTGCCCTTCAAAATTGAAGGAAAGATTAAAATCTTCAAAGACAAACCATAACCAAGAGAACTAATCAAAAAGAGACCTGCTGAATAAGAACTTCCAAAGGGAGTCCTACCAGCTGAAAAAAAAATACAGAAGAGGGAGGTCTGTAGGAGGCACAGAATTGAAGAATACCAGTAACAGTAATTTAAAGGATAAAACGAGAGAGGGGGGAAAGAATATATAGATCTGACAAATAACTAAAGGATAAGATGGTAGGTTCAAGAACTGCTTTTACAATAATAACTGAACATTAGCAGACTAAACTCCCCAATTAAAAGATACAGATTGATAGAATGAATTAAAAATTATAATTCATCTAAAATGCTGTTTACAAGAGATGCATCTTAGATCCAAGGATCTAAGTACAATCCGATTGAAAGTGAAAGGATGGAGAAAGATGTCCTATAAGCTGTAACCAAAAGAAAGCAGGAGTAGCTATACTATATTCCATTAAACGGACTTTAAATGTAAAGACATCATAAGAGACAAAGAAGGACAGTACACAGTAACAAAAGGGACAATTCACCAATAGGAAATAACAATCATAAATGTTTACACGCTCAGTCAAGGAGCTCCAAAGTACATGAGGTAAACACTGGAAAAACTGAAGGGAGTTATAGATGTTTCAACAATAATAGTCGACTTTGAATAATAGAGACTTCAATGCACCACTCTCCCCTATAAACAGAACAAGACAGAGGATAAACAAGGAAACAGAGAACTAAAACAATCTGATAAATTAATTAGACCCAATAGACTTACAGATCATCACACCCCAAAACACCAGAATATGCGTTCTTCTCCAGTGTACAGGGAATGTTCTCCAGCATAGGTCATGTTCTGGGACACAAACTGAGTCTTCATAAACTTATCAAGATTGAAATTGTCCAAAGCACTTCTTCTGCCCTCAACAGAATGAAGCTGGAAATGAATGTCCATGAAAGAACCAGTAGCTTTCACAGACAAATGGAGATTAAACACACTCTTGGGGCCAAGATGGTGGCTTAGCAATGTGCGCGTTTTAGTTCATCCTCCAGAACAACTACTAAATAACCAGAAACAGTACAGAACAGCTCCCAGAGCCACTATAGTGATCGGACACACAGCATACCCCAGTCTGGACCAGCTGGACCGGCTGCGAGTCCCCCCAGAACCATGAATTACCCAAGTCACAGCAGCCAGCGCCCCTCCCCCACAGGCTGCTTCCCAGAGGGGAAAGGAAAGGACTTTACCAGCAGCGGGGGCTGAGCCCAACCAACCTCCAATTGTGTAATCAATTCACAAATTCTGACTACTAAAAATAGGCCCCCAGCTCAGGTGAACCTAGTCTAAGTGGAGGCTGCTCATTGGGCTGGTGGAAAAAGAAAAAAAGAAATGAAACAGAGGTTTTTGTGGCATTGTTTCTACAAAGGCTTCACTGCCTTTGGATACAGCGGCAGGGCTCCTCAGGCTGCAACTGCCCCAGGCATAGGCAGAAACAAGCTCGTCTGAGGGCCTGTCTGGAGCCTGTGCCTTCCCCAGGGGAGGGGTGAAGCCCAACTCAGGTGGAATCCCTCCATCAAGGAATTCAGACCCCAGGGCTTGGTAATTTGAAGCCATTAAAACCAGCCTACAACCTCTCCTCTGTCTCCACCACGCCCCCAGCAGGGAGAGTCTGCCAAAGTTAAAGATACTGCATCATCTTATGGTGGTGGGACCTGCAGGCAGACAAGTGGCACATACTGGGCAGGATAAGAAAAACAGAGCCCAGAGACTTCACAGGAAAATCTTTCAACCTGCTGGGTCTCACCCTCAGGGAAAACCGACGCAAGTGACTCTTTCCTCCTGACAGGAGGCCAGTTTGATCTGGAGAAAACCCAGCTGGGGTCTATAATACCTACATAGACCCTCCTAAGGGTGGGGGGGGGGGGGGAAAGGCACCATACAAGCAGGGAAAGAAACAAGAAAACAAGAACTAAAAAATTCTCCTCTGTTAAACAAAAGCTAAGCTAGAGGTACAGAAAAAGCTGAACTGAATGTCAAAGAATAGAGAGACAACAAATTCATCCAGTAAGAAAACCCTAGGTAAAAGATGTGCAAGCAATCTCCAGAATAAACTAGTTAAGGTAATTAAATGTCTAGACGCCAGCAAAAAATAACAAATCACACCAGGAAAATTGAAGATATGGCCCAGTCAAAGAAATAACAAACCAACAACTCAAACGAGATACAGGAGCTGAAACAATTAATTCAGATTATACGAACAGACATGGAAAATCTCATCAAAAGCCAAATCAATGAACTGAGGGAGGATATGAAGAAGGCAAGGAATGAACAAAAAGAAGAAACGGGAAGTCTGAAAAAACAAATCACAGAACTTATGGGAATGAAAGGCACGGTAGAAGAGATGAAAAAAAACAATGGAAACCTACAATGGTAGATTTCGAGAGGCAGAGGATAGGATTAGTGAACCGGAGGACAGGACATTTGAAATCCGACAAGAAACAGAAACTTTAGGGAAAAAAATGGAAACAACATATTCTTAAACAATCAGTGAGTCAAAGAAGAAATTGGTAGAGAAATTGGTAAATATCTGGAATATCACACGGCAGTAAGACAAATCGAGGTCCGGAGAGTTAGCATAGCTATGTACAATAACAGTTAAAACAAGCAAAGGGAAGATTAGGTCTCAATTACAGTTAAACACAAGCCAATCTGGGACATAGCCCAAATACCCCTAAAGGGTGGGAAAAAGATCAAAGGAGATGGTGGAGTTATACAGAGAAGTTAGGGTTTAGAGTATAAGTGCTGAATCATTATACTGATATTTTAGTCTCCATTATCTTAGAGCAGCTAGAAGTAAAAACCTAAAATTGTGGAACTGTAACGCATACCAAACTCTGAAATCTTTTCTACAACTAATTGTTGGGATGTGCTAGGAAATTTATTGCCTTTTTTGTATATATGTCACTTTTCACAAAAAAAGAGAAAAAAGTCTATTGTGATGTTAAAAAAATATTTATTATTTCCAGCCTCCAGTGTTCTGGAGCAGCTAGAAGGCAAAATCTGAGAGGATGGTATGGTAGCCCATGATAAACTCTGGGATCTGTCCTGTAACTACTTGTTGAAGAGTGCTTTGAAAATTATTGCTTTTTTCTTTCTTGGCTTTGCATATGCTATATTTTACAATAAAAAAAGTTAAAAACAAAAACAAAAACCTGGTATTTTGAGGAGGATGGAGCAAGAGCACTGGAGAGGACTAGGATATGTTGACAGTGAGGTTTATTTTGGGGGAGGTGCATGGTCCAGGAAACTAACTCATGAGTCTTTTTAAGTTACACTTTCTTGTACGGTGGATAATTTTCTTTAGTCTTTGCATGCATTATTTATTTAAAATATACTGAGAAATCTATGTAAATCATATTTCAATTTTTAAGCTATGTTTTAATTCATTTTTACTTTTATAAATTTAATTTTTGGTTAATTTAACTTTAACTTAGAAAGGTTTCCTAAACCATTCTAACATTTAATCCATAAACCCTAACATTTATGAAAGTGCAAACCATAAAAATGAATTTTTTTTCAACTCTTTCCAGAACTAAAATGATTAGTGGTATCATAGTGCTTGCTTTCACTTTTAAACTGGGGAGTATTTTTAGGAAGGAGTAGCCTATTTAATGCATCAGAGGTTCAGACCTAATTCGTTAGGTGCATTAGCATTCTCAAGGATTTACATAAGTTTTTAGTAATTCTCACATCAATTAAAATAGAAGTTCAATCGTCTTCAGAAAGGTATTGCCTTTGAAATGTCTAAATTCTCTAGCCACGAAAACACAGAAAAACTGCTTCAGAATATGGAAACTGACCTGAGAACTTAAATACAGCCATCTCATCTCTTAAGGTCCTCTCACCAAAAAAGGAATTAAAAATTGTTTGGTTCCAAAATGCTTTCGTCTTTCTCGCATCTTCTCTCTCAGTCTACGTACAATTTCACCCAAGAAAATAGAAATCTTATACATTCAAAGAAGGGAATAAAATTACAAAATGCTTCGGTAAACCGAAGTAATAGGGCAGCAAGACCTGAAAAAGGAATCAAAAGGGAAGAAAAGCAAGCATTTGAGCCGGTCCGAACTACTCTTCAACAAGTAGTTACAGGACAGATCCCAGAGTTTATCATGGGCTACCATACCATCCTCTCAGATTTTGCCTTCTAGCTGCTCCAGAACACTGGAGGCTGGAAATAATAAATATTTTTTTAACATCACAATAGACTTTTTTCTCTTTTTTTGTGAAAAGTGACATATATACAAAAAAGGCAATAAATTTCCTAGCACATCCCAACAATTAGTTGTAGAAAAGATTTCAGAGTTTGAGCTATATTTATTGTAAAATATAGCATATGCAAACATGAAACCGAAGGAAACCCACACTCAGAAAGTTAACCCCAAAGCGGGCCCCCGGCCTGGACCGCGGAGGTGACCCGGGGTCCCGCGCCCACAGCGGGCGCCGCCCGCTGCCCGGCCGCGCCCTCCCCGCCCCCGCCAGGCCAGGGACCCCCGCCCCGCACTCACCATGTCCGCCTCCCCAGGGCCCGTGGGGCGTCCGCGCGACGGCTCCACGACCCTGTGCAAGGGACGCGGCGGAGACAGGACCCCCGAGGCTGCCGAGGGCACGGGACACGCGCCGTGGGGCGGGACCTGAGCGAGTTGAGAACTCCACGTGGGTTCGCGGGGCGTCGCCCCGCCCCTAGCGGCGCCCCTGATTGGGCAGTTCTCACGGCCCCGCCCCTGTAGCCCGAATACCGTAGGGGGGCGGGGCCTCCTCTTCAGGACTGACACCTGCCCCAGCTCCGGAGAGATTCGCGCCGAAAAAGTTGCAACCCGCCTGCGGGGCGGACCCTGGTGTCTTCCTCAGCTCCGCCGGCCCCTCGTAGGTCAGTGTTCTGCAGCCGGGGACACAGGTGCGACGGGAATTTCAGACTCAGTTTCCAGATAGAGGGATCCCTTGTCCAGAGCAAAAGGAGCACGCACGCCAGGCTAGAGTGGACAGGACGGCGTGGTGTCCCCAGGAATTGCAGGTCTCCGTGTGAGCCTACCAGGCCACCCATGGAACTGTGCCATTTATTTACAAAAGTAGGCATTTACAAGTGATGAATAAAGAATCTGACTCAATTTTCTTTTTTGGATGTTGACCGTGTAGGGACTGCCACCCTCTGTACTTTATATAAGAAAATATTTTTAACAACTTCTGGTCAGTGGCTAATAGGCTGACTACTTGGTTAAGACTTTGGCAAAACCAAAGCTGATAAATACAAGGCCAAGATATTTGGGGTAAGAAGAAAACGCAGTACCCAACCTGGGGCACCGTACCTCAGCTTATACCAAACAAGAGGGATTGGAGGCATGATGCAACAAAAACGACATTGAGCTAACCAAACCACTAAAAATAGGTGAGCCTCTTGGAGGAGGGGGAGTCCCCAGAACTTTGGTATGAGACACTATCCCTTCTATGGGTGTGCGCATGAGTGGTCAGGGCACTTGAGCATCATGGGATTACAGAAATGGACTGCCAATAGAGGAGTCAACACAGCAGAGAAACATTTATACAAAACAATTAGGGACTGCGGCATATGCCAGAAATCAAGAAGAAATTCACAGAGAAGGGTCAAATCAAAATTGGTAAATGGCCCTCCACGCTACATGGGACTTGACTCCCAGGGGTGTAAATCTCCCTGGCAATGTGGGACACAACTCCCAGGGTAAGCCAGGATCCAGCATCATGGGATTGGGAAAGCCTTCTTAACCAAAAGGAGAACGAGAGAAATGAGACAAAATAAAGTTTCAGTGGCTGAGAGATTTCAAACAGAGTCGAGAAGCTATCCTGGAGGTTATTCATATACATTACATAAATAACCCTTTTTAGTTTATGGTAGATTGAACTGGCTGCAGGGAAGCCCCTGAAACTGTTGAGCTGTGTTCCAGTAGCCTTGATTTTTGAAGATGATTGTAAACTACATAGCTTTTACAATGTGACTACTGGTTGTGAAAACCTTGTGTCTGTTGATCCTTTTATCCAGATTATGGACAGATGAGCAAAAAAAAAAAAAAGAAGATAAAAATAAATACATAAGAAAATAATAGAGGGAGATAAAGGGTAAAAATTGGGTAAATTGAAATACTGTGGGTCAATGAGAGGGAGAGGTAAGAAATATGAAATGCATGAAGCTCTTTTTCTTTTCTTTTTATTTCTTCTGGAGTGATGCAAATGTTCTACAAATAATCATGGTAAACAGTACACAATAATGTGATGATAATGTGAACCACTGATTGTATAACATGGTTGAACTGTACATGTATGATATTTCTCAATAAAAATGATTTTTAAAAGAATGAAAACAACCTCCATAATAAATTAATTAAGGAAATCAAATGCCTAGATGCTAGGAAAAAATAACGAGTCATACTAGGAAAACTGAAGCTATGACCAGTCAAAGGCACAAACCAATACTTCAAATGAGATACAGGAGTTGAAACAACTAATTCAGGATGCTCCAACAAACATGCAAAATCTCATCAAAAATCAAATCAATGAGTCAAGGGGAGATATAAAGAAGACATTGAGCAAACATAAAGAAGAACTCAAAAGTTTGAAAACAACAAATTGCCAAGCTTACAGGAATGAAAGGCACAATGAAGGGATGAAAAAAAAAAACACTGGAAACCTACAATAGAATTGAAGAGGCAGAAGAAAAGATTAGTGAACTAGATGACTGGACATTTGAAATCCAATACACAAAAGAAACCATAGGGAAAGAATGAAGAAATATGAGCAGGATATTAGGGAAGTGAATGACAACATGAAGCCCACGAATATACGTGTTGTAGTGTCCCAGAAGCAGAAGAGCAGGGAAAAGCAGGAGAAAGACTAATGGAGGAAATAACTGAAAATAGCCCATCTCTTATGAAAGACATAAAGTTACAAATCCAAGAAGTGCAGTGTGCCCCAAACAGAATAGATCCAAATACACATGCTCCAAGACACTTATTAATCAGATTGTCAAATGTCAAAGACAAAGAGAGAATTTTGAAACTGGCAGGAGGAAGGTAATCCATCACATACTATGGAAACTCAGTAAGACTATGGGGGGATTTTTCAGCAGAAACCATGGAGGCCAGGAGGCAGTGGTATGATATATTTAAGATTCTAAAAGAGAAAAACTACCAACCAAAAATTCTATACCCAACAAAATTATCCTTCAAAAATAAGGGGGACAACCAAAACCATTCCTGCCAATCCTATTGAACACCTAGAGCATTATATAAGATTCTACAAATGCACTGGGGTAACTTTCCTGAAACCTGCAACCTCCAGACAGGTCCCTGGACCAGATAAGTCCCAACACCTAGAGGGGCCAGCCTCTCCAGAACTTCCACTAGTTCCATCCCTCTACCCCTTATTATCGACAGCCCCTTCCAATTTGAAAATATTAGAATGGGCATAGCCCAAATACCCCTAAAGAGTAGGAGAAAGATCAAAGGTGATGGTGGAGTTATACAGAGTAGGCAGGGTTTAACAAATGAATATGATGACTGAATCATTATATTGGTATTTCCTTTAGTCTCCAATATCTTGTAGCACCTAGAAGTAAAAACCTAAAATTGTGGAACTGTAACCCATACCAAACTCTGAAATCTGTTCTACAACTAATTGTTGTAATGTGCTCTGAAATATACTTCTTTTTTGTAATATGTTATTTTTAACAAAAAAAAAGAAGAAAAAAGCCAATGGTGATAATAAATGTACAGCTATATGATAATACTGTGAACTAATGACTGTACATTTTGGATGATTACATGGTATGTGAATATATAATACATATAAATAAAAAGATCTTTTTTTAAATGAGGGGGAGAATAAAATATTTTCAGACAAACAGTCACTGAAAGAATTTAGGACTAAGTGACCAGCTCTGCAAGAAATACTAAAGAGAACACTACAGGCAGATAGGAAAAGGCAGGAGATACAGGCCCGGAGAAGACTGTAGAAATGAAGACTATCAGTAAAGGTAAAAGGAGAAAAAAAATAGATATGACCTACAAAATCCCAAAAAACAAATGGTAGAAGAAAGTACTGCCTTTACAATAATAATATTAAATATTAATGGATTAAACTCCTCAATCAAAAGACACAGACTGGCAGAATGGATTAAAAACAGGACTCATCTAGAACAAATGTTAAAATAAATTCAGTTTGAAATGCTAGTGGTAAATGAAAGTGAGGGGTAAAGGGTATGGTATGTATAGTCTTTTTTTTCTCTTATCATTTTATTTCTTTTTCTGTTGTCTTTTTATTTCTTTTTCTAAATCGATGCAAATGTACTAAGAAATGATGAATATGCAACTATGTGATGATATTAAGAATTACTGTTGGAAATGTAGAATGGAATGATATCTAAATGTTTTGTTTTGTTTGTTAATTTTTTTAATTAATAAAAAAAAGCTTAGAAAAAAAAACAAAAAAACAGGACCCATCTATAGGCTGTCTACACGAGACTCATATTAGACCCAAGGACAAAAATAGGTGAAAGTGAAAGGTTGGGAAAAGTTATTTCGTGCAAACAACAACCAGAAAAGAGTAGAGGTAGCTATACTAATATCCAAAAAATTAGAAATCAAATATAAAACAATTATAAGAGACAAAGAAGGACACTATGTATTTTAATAAAAGGAACAATTCAATGAGAAGACATAGCAATCATAAACATTTATGCACCAAGCGAGAGTGCTCCAATATACATTAGGCAAACACTGACAACACTGAAGGGAGAAGTAGACACTCTACCATAATAGTTGGAGACTTCAATTCCCCACTCTTATCAATGGGTATAACATCTAGACAGAGGATTAATAAAGAAACAGAGAATTTTAATAATATGATAAATGAGCTAGAGTTAACAGACATGTTCATTACACCGCACAATAGCGGAATAAATATTTTTCTCAAGTGCTCATGTATCATTCTCAAGGATAGACCATATGCTGGGTCACAAAGCAAATTTCAATAAATTTAAAAAGACTGAAATCATACAAAACACTTTCTCATATCATAATGGAATGAAGTTGGAAGTCAATAACAGGGCCAGAAAATTCACAAATATATGAAGACTAAACAACATACTCTTAAACAACCAGTGGATCAAAGAAGAAATTACAAGAGAAATCAATAAATATCTTGAGGCAAATGAAAATGAAAACACAACACATTAAAAATTATGGAATGCAGCAAAGGCAGTGCTGAGAGGGAAATTTATTGCCTTAAATGCCTGTATTAAAAAAAAGAAAGAGTAAAAATCGAGGTTTAAGCTATTCACTTGAAAGAACTAGAGAGAGAACAGCAAATTAACTCCAAAGCAAACAAAAGGAAAGAAATAATAAACATTAGAGCAGATATAAATGAAATTGAGAATATGAAAATAATTGAGAAAAATCAACAATATCAGAAGTTGGTTGTTAGAAAAAATCAATATAATTGATGGATCCTTTGCTAAGTTGATAAAAGAGAGAGAGAGAGAGAGAGAGAGGATGCAAATAAATAAAATCAGAAATGGAAGAGGAGACAAAGCCACTGACCCCGCAGAAATAAAGGAGGTAATGAGAGGATACTATGAGCAAATATATGCTAATAAACTTGACAATGTAGATGAAATGGACAACTTCCAGAAAGGCATGAACAACCAACATTGACTCAGGAAGAAATAGACGTGCTCAACAAGCCAATCACAAATAAAGAGACTGAAACATCATCAAGAAGCTCCCCAAAAAAGAAAAGTCAAGGACCAAATGTGAATTCTACCAAGTATTCAGAAAGAATTACTACCAATCCTGCTCAAACTCTTCAAAAAAATTGAAGAGGAGGGAAAGCTACCTAACTCCTTCTATGAAACCAACATCACCCTAATACAAAAGCCAGACAAAGATACTACAAGAAAAGAAAATTATAGATGAATCTCTTTAATAAATATAGGTGCAAAAATCCTTAACAAAGTACTTGCAAATCAAATCCAAAGGCACATTGAAAGAATTATACATCATGATCAACTGGGATTTATTCCAGGTATGTAACGCTGGTTTAACATAAAAAAATCAACTAATGTAATACACCATATGAACAAATCAAAGCAGTAAAACCGCATGATCATCTCAATTGATGCAGAAAAGGCATCTGACAAAATTCAACATCCTTTCTTGATGACAACACTTCAAAGGAAAGGAATAGAACCGAATTTCCTCAACATGATAAAGGGAATATATGAAAAACTCACCTGTAACATCCTCAATGGGGAAAGACTGAAAGTTTCCCCTCTCTAAGATTAGGAACAAGACAAGGATGTCCACTGTCACCACTGTTATTCAACATTGTGCTGGAAGTTCTAGCCAGAGCAATTAGACAAGAAAAAGAAATAAAAGGCATCCAAACTGGAAAGGAAGAAGTAAAACTCTCATTGTTTACAGATGACATAACAGTGTATGTTGAAAATTCAAAAAAATCTACAGCGAAGCTACTAGAGCTAAGAAATGAGTACAGCAAAGTGGCAAGGTACAAGTTCAATGCCCAAAAATCAGTAGTGTTTCTATACACTATAAATGAGCAATCTGGGGGGGAAATCAAGAAAAAAAATTCCATTTACAATAGCAACCCAAAGAATAAAATATTTAGTAATAAATTTAGCTAAGGATACAAAAGATCTATACACAGAAAACTACAAGATATTGTTAAAAGAAATAAAGACCTAAATAAATGTAATGGCATATGGTGTTCATGGATTGGAAAACTAAGTGCAGTTATGATGTCAATTCTACCAAAACTGATTTATAGATTCAATGGAATACCAATTAAAATCTCAACAATTTACTTTGCAGAAATTTATTTGGGAGGGCAGGGTGTCCTGAATAGCTAAAAATATCTTGAGAAAGAAAAATGAAGTGGGAAGACTCACACTACCTGACTTTAAAACATATTATGAAGCTACAGTGGTTAAAACAGCATGGTACCGGTGTAAAGATAGATATACTGACCACTGGAATTGAATTCAGTTTTCAGAAACAGACCCTCTCATGTATGGACAACTGATCCTCGATAAGGCAGTTAAGCCAATCCAACTGGGACAGAGCCTCTTCAACAAATGGTGTTTGGAGAACTGGATATCCACATGCAGAAGAATGAAAGTAGATCCATATCTCCCACCCTATTAAAAATTAACTAAAAATGGATCAAAGATTCAAACATTAGAGCTAAGAACATAAAACCTTTAGAAGAAAATGTAGGGAAATATCTTATAGATCGTGTAGTAGGAGGCCATTTCCTAGACCTTACACCCAAAACACAAGCATTGAAAAAGAAATAAATATATGGAATCTCCTCAAAATTAAACACTTCTGTGCATCAAAGAACTTTGTAAGGAAATGAAAAGGCAGCCTACACAATGGGAGACAACATTTAGAAACCGCACATCAGATATGGGTTTAATATTCAGAATACATAAAGAGATGCTACAAGTCAACAACAACAAGATAGAAATAACCAATTTAAAAAATTGCAAAACACATAAATAGACACTTCAGAAGAGGAAATACAAATGGCTAAAAAGCACATGAAAAGATGCTCACTTTCACTGGCTATTAGGAAAATGCAAATCAAAAACACAATGAGATACCATCTCACACCCAGTAGAATGGCCATTATCAAAAAAAACAAGCACTGGAGACGATGTGGAGAAAGAGGCATACTTATCCAACGTGGTGGGAATGTAAAATGGTGCAACAGCCCTGGAAAGCAGTTTGGGAGTTTCACAGGAAGCTAACTATAGACTTGCCATGTGATCCTGTAATCCCATTATTAGCTATATGTTCAGAGGAAATGAAGGCAAGGACACAAATGGAAGGTTAAATGGCCTGTGCTGGTTTGAAACTGTTGTATACCCCAGAAAAGCCATGTCCTTTAATTTTGGTTCAATATTGTAGAGTAGAAACCTTTGGGTAGATTCTTTCTGTGGAGATTGACCCACTCAATTATGGTTTGGCCTTCTGATTGAATTATTTCCCATGGAGATGTGGCTGCCCAATTGTGGGTGTGGCCTTTTGATTAGATCACTTTTCATGAGGATGTGGCATGGTCAATTATGGGTGTGGCCTTTTGATTAGATGGAGATGGACACCACCCATTCAAGGTGGGTCTTGATTACTTTATTGGATTCCTTTAAAGGGGAGACGTTTTGGAGAAAACACAGTTGCTTCAGAGATACAGACACTTGGAGATGCCTGGAGTGCCACCAGAGAGAGAGAAAATGCCTAGACAAAGATATTTAGAGATGCAAAGACCAGCAGATGTTGCCATGTGCCTTCTATAAGTTGCTAAGAAGCCAGAACACAGAGTTGTGTACCAGAGCAGCTAAGTGTAGGCCCACAGACACTTAGAGAGGAAACCACTGACATCAGAAGCTGAAAGCAACGGAACCAGGAAAAAGGACCAGCAGATGCCAGAAATATGCTTTCCTATGAGACAGATACTAACCTTCCTTGAGTCAAGGTACCTGTCTCTAGATGCCTTATGTTCTAGTTTGCTAGCTGCTGGAATGCAACACACCAGAGACGGATTGGCTTTTAATAAAAGGGGATTTATTTTGTTGGTTCTTCAGAGGAAAGGCAGCTAACTTTCCACTGAGGTTCTTTCTTATGTGGAAGGCACAAGATGGTCTCTGCTGGTCTTCTCTCCAGGTCCCTGGGTTCCAACAACTTTCCCCGGGGTGACTTCTTTCCGCATCTCCAAAGGCCTGGGCTGAGCTGCAAGTGCTGAGATGAGGAATGCCGAGCTGCTAGCAGTGCTACATTGTGCTCTCTTATTTAAGCACCAGTCAATTAAGTCAAACATCACTCATTGCAGCAGACACGCCTCCTAGCTGACTGCAGATGTAATTGGCAACAGATGAGGTTCACGTACCGTTGGCTTATGTCCACAGCAACAAGACTAGGTATGCTCACCTGGCCAAGTTGACAACTGAATCTAACTAACACACCTTGGTTGACATTTTTATAGCCTCAGAACTGTAAACATGTAGCCTAATAAGTTTCCTTTTTAAAAATCATTCTGTTTCTTGTATATTGTATGCCAGCAGCTTTAGCAAACCAAAACGGATTTTACTACCAGAGAAGTGGGGTGCTGAGGTTTGCAAATACCAAACATATTGAAACAGCTGTTTAAATGGATAAGGGGAAGATTCTGGAACCGTTGTGAGCAGCTTGATAGAGAATGCCTAGAATGCTATGAAGAGACTGTTGGTAGAAATATGGACTCTAAAGATATTTCTGATAAGGCCTTAGACAGAAATGATGAATGTGTTATTGCAAACTGGAGGGAAGGTGGACCCTTGTTTTAAAGTGGCAGTGAATTTGGCAAAATTGACTACTGATCTTGGATAGAGGGCAGAATTTAAAAACAGCAAGTTGGGGCACTTGGCTGAAGAGATGTCCAAACTAAAATGTGAAAAATGCAGCCTGGTTACTCCTTGTAGCTTACAGTAAGATACGACAGGAAAGAGATAAGTTGAGAACTGAACCCTTGGGTACTGGTGGTCTGGGAAATTCTAGGCTTCCAAAAAGTGAGACTCCAGTGAATAGGGCCCCATGTGAGGATTTAGCAAAACATGGAAACAGTCAGACATTATAGGACAAGCAAGGATTGAAGATAGAGTTATCCAGAAAGGATCTGTGGAAAATCTTATTGTGTGATGGCTATGACCCCTGTATACTGCATGGAAAACCAATAAATTGCTTTTGAGATCTGTATGAATGGAACCACTGCCAGTCTGGACTAAAAGGGATAGAAAAGGGACTGATTGAAAGAAAAATGACTTTAAAGGCAGATTCATGGAAGCTAAAGTCTGAAGCCAAGAAACCTCAGGCCAGGAGAGTAGACCCACCCACACATGTGGAGAGGGTGAGTTTCCCTGAAAGCAGAGGGCAGGCCTTCTGCCTCAATGATCAGGAAGAGTTTTGCCACTTCAGGCTTTAGAGAGGGTGGAGCTAATTCCCCATTGATTGGGGGGAGCCTGGCGATTGCCCCATTGTTTTGAGGGGGTTGATTGTGTACCCCAGAGATGACAGAGAACCCAGGTATTGCCCTGATGCTTGGAGAGTGTGAAGCCAAGAAAAATGTGGTGCCCTCAATGTTTCCCAGTGTTACAACCTTCACTCCAGCATTTGCAGACAGCAGAGCCAATGCATAAACCCTTAGAGAGGGTGGAACTAAAGGCCCAAGGATGAACAACTCTCAGACTTTGAAATCGAATGGAGTTTGCCCTGCAGGTTTTTGGAACTATATGGGTCCAGTGATACCCACTGTCTTTTAATTTTTCCCCATGGGAATGGGAACATATATCCTGTGACAGTTCCTCCTTTGTATATTGCCATCGGGTAATTTGTTCTAAATTTTACAGGTCAACAGCCAAAGGAAAATTTTTTGCCATAGGACAGACCATGCTATAACTCACTTTGATGAGATTTTGTATTATTTTTGACATGGTATTGCATTTGTATTGTTACTGAAATGGTTTAAGGCTTCTGTAATATTAGGATGGAGTTAATGTATTTTTTTTATTTTTTTATTAATTAACGGGAAAAAAGAAATTAACCCAACATTTAGAAATCATACCATTCTACATATGCAATCAGTAATTCTTAACATCATCACATAGATGCATGATCATCATTTCTTAGTACATTTGCATCGGTTTAGAAGAACTAGCAACACAACCGAAAAAGATATAGAATGTTAATATAGAGAAAAAAATAAAAGTAATAATAGTAAAAACAAAACAAAACAAAACCCTATAGCTCGGATGCAGCTTCATTCAGTGTTTTAACATGATTACTTTACAATTAGGTATTATTGTGCTGTCCATTTTTGAGTTTTTGTATCTAGTCCTGTTGCACAGTCTGTATCCCATCAGCTCCAATTACCCATTATCTTACCCTGTTTCTAACTCCTGCTGGACTCTGTTACCAATGACATATTTCAAGTTTATTCTCGAATGTCGATTCACATCATTGGGACCATACAGTATTTGTCTTTTAGTTTTTGGCTAGACTCACTCAGCATAATGTTCTCTAGGTCCATCCAGAGTTAATGTATTTTGAATATAGAAATAACATGACTTTTGGGGGTCCAGAGGTTGAATGTCTTAGTTTGAAACTGTTGTGTACCTCAGAAAAGCCATTTAATCCTGATTCATTATTGTAGGGTGGAGACCTTCGATTAGATCATTTCCATGGAGATTCGCCCACTCAATTGTGGTTGTGACCTTTTGATTAGATTAGTTCCATGGAGATATGGCATGCCCAACTGTGGGTGTGGCCTTTTGATGAAATGGAGATGGACTTCACCCATTCAAGGTGGGTCTTGATAGCCTTACTGAACTTCTTTAAAGGGAAGACATTTTGGAGAAAACAGTTGCTTCAGAACTTGCAGTGATGAGGACATCTGGATGTGCTTGGAGTACCAACAGAGAGAAAGCAGATGCCTAGATACAGACATTTGGAGATGCACAGCCCAGAATATGTTGCCATGTGCCTTCCTGTGAGCTGCTAAGGAAATCAGAACCCAGAGTTGTGTCCCAGAGGAAATAATTGAAGGTACACAGAGGCTCAGAGAAGATACCAATGGCATCAGAAGCTGAAAGCAAGGGAACCAGGAATAAGGATCAGCAGACACCAGCCCTGTGCCTTCCTTGAGTCAAGGTATCTTTCTCTGGATGCTTTAGTTTTTAAATTTTCATGGACTTAGAATTGTAAACTCATAACCTAATAAATTTCGTTTTTAAAAGCCATTCCATTTCTGGCATATTGCATTCCAGCAGATTTAGCAAACCAAAACAGGGCCCCTTAACCAAGCCATCTTGAAAGTTATTACAAATCCACGGTATTCGAAATAGCATAGTATTGACACAAGGACAGGCATACATACAGTCCAACAGAATCAAACTGAGAGTTCAGAAATCAACCCTCACTTTTATGACTAACTGAATTTTTTTCCTTTTGTATCTGGTTTATTTCACTCAACATGGTACCTTAGAAGTTCATAGATGTGGTAGCATGTACCAGCACTTCATTTGTTTTGTTTGTTTGTTTTTTATTTATTAAACATAACCACATACAAACACAAACATTCTCACAATATGATCATTCCATTCTTTTTTTTTTTTTTTTGGCTTGAACAATAGGAATTTATTGGCTCATGATTTTGAGGTTAGGAGAAGTCCAAGATGGACTCCTCAGAAATGGAATGCTTTCTCCCCAAAGACTATAACATTCTGGTGCTGACTGTTGGCCATCCTTGGGGTTCCTTGGCTTCCATCCCTGCCTTATATCACATGGCAATGTCCTCTCCTTTCTCTTTCAGGTTCTTTTGACTTCAGACTTACAGCTTCTCTGATTATGTCTGAATTTCTTCTCCTTATGAAGGACTCCAGTAATCCAGATTAAGGTCTACACTCATTCAGTTGGGCCACACAACTTAACTAGAACAACATCTTCAATGGATTCACACACTATTTCTATCTCCTGATGGTCTCTGTTACCAACGAAATATTCCAAGTTTATTCACTAATGTCAGTTCATATCAGTGAGACCATACAGTATTTGTCCTTTAGTTTTTGGCTAGTCTCCCTTAGCATAATGTTCTCAAGGTCCATTCATATTGTTACATGCTTCATAAGTTTATTCTGTCTTAAACCTGCATAATATTCCATCGTATGTATATACCACAGTTTGTTTAGCCACTCATCTGTTGATGGACATTTTGGCTGTTTCCATCTCTTTGCAATTGTAAATAATGCTGCTATAAACATTGGTGTGCAAATGTCCATTTGTGTCTTTGCCCTTATGTGCTCTGAGTAGATACCTAGCAATGGTACTGCTGGGTCATATGGCAATTCTATATTCAGCTTTTTGAGGAACTGCCAAACTGCCTTCCACAGTGGCTGCACCATTTGACATTCCCACCAACAGTGAATAAATGTGCCTCTTTCTCCACATCCTCTCCAGCACTTGTCATTCTCTGTTTTGTTGATAATGGTGGGTGTGAGATGATATCTCATTGTAGTTTTGATTTGCATTTCTCTAATGGCCAGGGATGTTGAGCATCTCTTCATGTGCCTTTTGGCCAGTTGTATTTCCTCTTCTGAGAAGTGTCTGTTCAACTCTTTTTCCCATTTTGTAATTGGATTGACTGTCTTTTTGTTGTTGAGTTGAACAATCTCTTTATAAATTCTGAATACTAGACCTTTATCTGATATGTTGTTTCCAAATATTGTCTCCCATTGTGTAGGCTGTCTTTTTACTTTCTTGATGAAGTTCTTTGATGCACAAAGATGTTTAATTTTGAGGAGTTCCCATTTATTTATTTTTATTTTTTTTCCCTGTTGAAAGAAGTGAATTTATTGGGGATTATATCATTTTCTATTTTGAAATCATGACAGGCAAGCTTACGAAGTTAGAGCTTGAAGACTTTGTTGAAAGCAGGATTCTTATCATTAATAATGTATTTTGCCTACTTTAACAGATGAGGTGTCCTACGATGAGCTACCCGGTGTGGGCCATATTTCACACCAACAGTGACTAATAGCCAAAGAGACTCCACTGCCATTCTGGGCAAGATCATGTTTCTCTTCTCCCTTTCTGCTAGAAACAGGAAAACTCACAGTGTAGAATCAGGAACAATATGTTGGGGAAACAGAGTCTATAAACTCAGCCTAATAACAGATTCAAATGATCACCAACAGAATAAGTTCTCTCTTCCAGCCATCAGCAGCAAAAGTACTTGAGTTCTAAATGATAACTCTTGAAGAGACATCAACTTCCAAGAATAGTTAGTATACTCTTCCTTGCTTAAGCCCACATCAAAGGCCTAGAAGAATCAGCATCTACCTTCCAGGTCCCAAGGTCTTTCTATCACTGGCTTCAGCTCGAGTCATGAGCTATCCCTAATAACAGAACTCTGTTACTCTGAAGAAAACTGTCCTTTATGATAAGGCCCAATCAGAGGTAAAGGCAGCTTCTTCACATAGAGTTCCAAAACTTTGGCTTTCTAGAAACAACTGAGTTTTCCTGAAGTCTTCCTCCTATTTATTGCTTCTCTTCCAATACTGGGCCATTGATTCTTGCATAAAATTCTGGAACGCTGGTTCTTCACGGCTTTCCTCAGTAACTCTGTGGTTGATATTATCAGTATCACTTTCTGCTTCCTCATCCCCTTCCTCCAAGGTTCCTCGAATCAGGATCAGGTCAGAAGGGTCCATCACAGGAGAAAAGTTGTCTGTGGTAGTTCCCATGTCCAAGACCACAGAGCCCATATCCTTCTGAAGACGTTCCAGTTGTTCTTCCTGCTGCTGACTCTGTGCACTGGCCAGTGATTTCTTCAGACATTCATATTCAGGGCAGTACTCTCTGTCATATTCTTCTGCAGCACTGGTGACTTGAACAAAGAGTTCATCCAAGCCTGTACCCAGAACAGCAGAGACAACTACCACCCTGAGTGAGCTGTAAAACTCATCCAACACCAGGCTCATAGAACAAGTCAGATTACTGACATATGTAGTCTCCTGATTCAAGGCATCTTGAAAAGCCTCAAAATCCTGCATCCCTTCCACTGCAAAGCTGTGGTCAATGATGTCAGTTTTATTCATGACCACGATGAAAGGCAGCTTGGTTTTATACAAGATGCTGCATGCATACAGCATATTGGACATGAAGGTCACTGGATTGGTACTTCGTGATGTATCCATTACATAGATGACAACTGTTGGAAATGAGGATGCCAGAGCCTCAGTGATGATTGTCCCAGAAGCTGACCAAGTGAACACCTCTATCTGTCCAGGTGTGTCAATCAAGACATATTTAGACAACTTCTGGGCCTTCTCGATAAATTTCATCACCTGATCAAACCTGGTAGCAAAGAGATTGAGTGAGGTCACAATGCCACCATTGGGCCCAAGTCCATACTGTTTCATGACTTCTTTATACTTCACAGTGTCACGAATATCAATTGGCAGGAAAAGGGACTTCATGCACTGCTGGATCCAGGTTGATCACATAAGGTGGAGAGCCTTGGCTATGCAGATGTCCTGTGAGCCTCTGTACAAAGGTGGTTTTCCCAGATCCCGCCATTCCCAACACTAACAGACAGACTGGAGGGTGCGGGCCACCTGACGCCTGAGCCTCAGCTGCAGCTGCGGGGGCCGCCATTTTCCTACTCCATTTATTTATTTATTTCTTCAGTGCTCTTGCTTTAGGTGGACTATAAAACCGCCTCCAATTATAGGATTTATAAGATATTTCCCCACATTTTCCTCTAACTGTTTATGGTCTTAGACCTAATGTTTAGATCTTTGATCCATTTTGACTTAACTTTTGTATAGGGTGTGAGATATGGGTCCTCTTTCATTCTTTTGATTATGGATATCCAGTTCTCTAGGCACCATTTACCGAAGAGACTGTTCTGTCCCAGGTGAGTTGGCTTGACTGCCTTATCAAAGATCAAATCTCCATAGATGAGAGGGTCTATATCTGAACACTCTATTCGATTCCATAGGTCAATATATCTATCTTTATGCCAGTACCATGCTGTTTTGACCACTGTGGCTTCATAATATGCCTTAAAGTCAGGCAGCATGAGATCTCCAGCTTCGTTTTTTTTCCTCAAGATACTTTTAGCAATTCGGGGCACCCTGCCCTTCCAGATAACTTGTTCATTGGTTTTTCTATTTCTGAAAAGTAAGTTGTTGGGATTTTGACTGGTATTGCATTGAATCTGTAAATCAATTTAGGTAGAATTAACATCTCAACTATATTTAGTTTTCCAATCCATGAACACGGTATGCCCTTCCATCTATTTAGGTCTTCTGTGATTTCTTTTAACAGTTTCTTGTAGTTTTCTTTGTATAGGTCTTTTGTCTCTTTAGTTAAATTTATTCCTAACTATTTTATTCTTTTACTTGCAATTGTAAATGGAATTAGTTTCTTGATTTCCCCCTCAGATTGTTCATTACTAGTGTACAGAAACACTACAGATTTTTGAATGTTGATCTTGTAACCTGCCACTTTACTGTACTCATTTATTTTTTTATTTATTTATTTTCAATATTTTATTAATTAAAAAATTACAAGAAACAAACATTCCCAACACATACACTCAGCAATTCACAAGATCATCACATAGTTGCATATTCATCATCATGATCATTTCCCAGAACATTAGCATCAATTCAGAAAAAGAAATAAAAAGACAACAGAAAAATAAAACAAACAGAAAAAAAAATTTTTACAGGCCATACCCCTTACTGATCCCTTTCATTGGTCACTAGCATTTCAAACAAAATCTGTTTTAACATTTGTTCCCCCTATTATTTATTTTTATTCCATATGTTCCTCTCATCTGTTGACAAGGTAGATAAAAGGAGCATCAGACACAAGGTTTTCACATTCACACAGTCACATTTTGAAAGCTATATCATTATACAATCATCATCAAGAAACATGGCTACTGGAACACAGCTCTACATTTTCAGGCAGTTCCCTCCAGCCTCTCCATTACATCTTGGATAACAAGGTGATATCTACGTAATGCATAAGAATAACCTCCAGGATAACCTCTCCACTCTGTTTGGAATCTCTCAGCCATTGACACTTTGTCTCATTTCACTCTTCCCCCTTTTGGTTGAAAAGGTTTTCTCAATCCCTTGATGCTGAGTCCTAGTTCATTCTAGGATTTCTGTCCCAGATTGCCAGGAAATGACCAACAGGAAAAGACAAAAAACATACAATTGGGAAAGGATAGTCCTTTCAACAAATGGTTCTTGGGAAACTGGATCTCCATTTGCAAAAGAATGAAAGTGGACCCCTTCTTCACACCCTGTGTTAGTTTACCAGAACTGGAATGGCTTTTTAAAAGGGGGATTTAATAAGTTACAAGTACAGTTCTAAGGAATTGAAAGTGTCCAAATTAAGGCACCAACAAGAGGTTACTGTCACTCCAGAAAGAATGATACTGTCCAGAACCCCTCTGTCAGCTGGTGTGGTAGTTAGATTCAGTCGTCAACTTGGCCAGGTGAGCATACCTAGTTTTGTTGCTGCGGACATGAGCCAATGGTACGTGAACCTCATCTGTTGCTGATTTACATCTGCAGTCGGCTAGGAGGCATGCCTGCTGCAATGAATGACGTTTGACTTAATTGGCTGGTGCTTAAATGAGAGAGCACAATGTAGCACAGCCTAGCAGCTCAGCATTCCTCATCTCAGCACTCGCAGCTCAGCCCAGGCCTTTGGAGATGCAGAAAGAAGTCATCCCGGGGAAAGTGGTTGAAACCCAGGGGCCTGGAGAGAAGGTCGGCAGAGACCATCCTGTGCCTTCCCACGTAAGAAAGAACCTCAGTGGAAAGTTAGCTGCCTTTCCTCTGAAGAACTAACAAAATAAATCCCCTTTTATTAAAAGCCAATCCGTTTCTGGTGTGTTGCATTCCAGCAGCTAGCAAACTAGAAGAGCTGGGAAGTCACGTGGTGGCATCTGCAGGTCCCTTGCTCCTGGGCTCCATTGCTTTCAGTCTCTATCCATGTGGGGGTTCCTCACTTTGCTTCCCTGGGGCTGGTTTTCATCTCTTGTCTTTCTTGGCTCTCTCCACGTTCTGGCTTACTTAATATCTCATGGCAACACCTGCCGGGCTCCAAGCATCTCCAAACACCTGTGTCTCTGTTTTCCACGTGTCCACATCTGTGTCACCTTCTGCTGTGAAGTTTCTGTCATTTCTGAGGCTTCTGTCCTTTCTCTAGGCTCTGTCATTTCTGTCAGCTCTGAAGTTTCTTTCCAAAATGTTTCCTCTTTTAAAGGGTTTTAACAAACGAATCAAGGCCCACCTGGAATGGGTGGAGTCACATCTCCCTCTAATCAAAGGTCATACCCACAGCTGGGTGAGTCATATCGCCATAGAGATCATCTAATAAAAAATTTCTAACCTGCAGTATTGAATCAGGATTTTAAAAATTGGCTGCTCCCACAAGACTAGATCAGGATTAAAACATGGCTTTCCTGGGGTGCATTAAACCAGGAAAAATCAATTCACAGTGGAACAAAAACCTAAATAATAAGAACCAGAACTATGAAAGTTCTAGAATTAAATGTAGGAAAGCATCTTCAGGACCTTCTGTCAAGCAGTGGTTTCTTAGACTTTACACCCAAAGCATAAGCAGCAAAATAAAAATTTCATCAAAATATAAACTTATACCTCAAAGATCTTTATCGTGAAAATAAAACAGCAACCTACACAACAGGAGGAAATATTTCGAAACCACATATTCAATAAGGGTTTAAGATCCAGAATATATAAAGAAATCCTATAACACAACAAGGAAAAGACAAACAACCCAATTTTAAAATGGGCAAAAGACTTGAATAGATTTTTCTGCAAAGAAGTTATACACATGGCCAAATGGCATGTGGAAAGATGCTCAACATTATCAGCCTTTAGGGAAATGCAAATCAAATCCACAATGGCATACCATTTCACACCTGCTAGAATGACTACTATTAAAAATAACAGAAAATTACAAGTGTTGGAGAAGATGTGGAGAAATAGGAACACTCATTCATTGTTGGTGGGAATGTACAACGCTGAAGCCACAGTAGAAGACAGCTTGGCAGTTCCTCAGAAAGTTAATATAGAATTACCATATGACTTAATCCCATTTATAAGTATATACCCCAAAGAATTAAGACTCAAACAGAATTCGATGTTCACAGAGGCATTATTCACAACTGCCAAAAGCCTGAAGCAATTAAGTGCCCATCAACCAATGAATGGAAAAACAAAACATGGGATATTTTTCAGTTATGAAAAGGAACAAACTTCTGATACATGTGACAACATGGATGAACCCTGAAGACATCAGATTAAATGAAATAAAGGGCAAAAGGACAAAAATTGTATGATTTCATTGATAAACCATTAGAATAAGCAAATTCATAGACTCAGAAACTAGAATATAGTTTACCAGGAGCTGGGGTGGGGACAGGGAATGAGGAGTTAATGCTTAAATTGTACAGGGTTCTTATTTTGGTTAATCATAGACTTTTAGTAATGGGTGGTGAAAATAGCACAACATTGCTAATACAATTAACTGCAGTGAATTATCTACTTGAATGTGGTTAAATGGGAGAAATTAATTGTATGTATGTTATTAGAATAAATTTTTTTAATACATAGACTATACAACACAACCAGTGCAACCTAAAATTAACCATGGATGATAGTCAAATGTACATTTATAAAAGTGTACCTTCATCAATTGTAAGGACACTAATGTAAGATATTATTAATAGGATGGTGTAGTATTCAGGTTCCCATATCAACTTGGCCAGGTGATGGTGCCCAGCTGTTCTGTTGCTGTGGACTTAAATTATCAGCATACGAATTTTATCTATGGCTGATTACATCTGTGGTGGGCTAAGTTCAGTGCCTCCCACAATGAGTGACACTTAATTAGCTGGAGGCTTAAAAGGAAGAGTAAGAAGAGAGAGGAGCAGCTCAGCAAAGCCTAGTGCAGCCCAGCGCAACTCAGCTCAGAGCCTATCAGACCCAAATGTTTAGAGATGCAGAAAGGAAATGCTCCAAGGGAAGCCTTTTGAACTCAGAAACCAAGAGAGAAGCCTAGCAGATGTCACCAAGTGCCCTCCCATGTGACAGAGAAACCCAGATGTTTCTTCTAAGGAACTGTAAATTTGTAACTTTATAAGAGCCTATCCATCTCTATTGCACTGCATTCCAGCAGCGTTAGCAAACTAAAACAGATGCTATAAGAGAACTCCATGTATTGTGCATGATTTTCTGGACACCCAGCACTTTTCTAAAAAGAAGGGGGGGGCAAAGGGTTAAATACACATTTCTCCAGATGATTCAATGTATCAGTATTAAGTTTCAATTTTTTTTCTCTCTCTTTTTTGCATGGGCGGCACCGGAAATCGAACCCGGGTCTTGTGCATGGCAGGCGAGAACTCTGCCACTGCACCACTCTTGGTTGCCCAAGAGTTTCAAATTTTGATAAGCTTTTAATATTTTTCTCTTATATCCGTGAAAATAGAACTTCAATAGTCTTTCACGTAAAAATCATAGCCGGGGTTGCGAGGGTTGTTCAGTGGTAGAATTCTTGCCTGCCATGTGGGAGACCCAGTTTCGACCCCCGGTCCATGCACTTCCCCCAAAATGAAACAAACAAACAAAAATTCAGCAAATGTTGCTGCAGTAACGGGATACTCACATGGAAAAATAATGAAATGTGACCCCACCATACAGCGCACACACATACACACAAATCACGGCCTTTCAAACACATCAAATGGCATCAGATTCTTTGTTACACTTGGTGACATCACTTTTAAGTGCTTATTTTCGTAAGCAAATGGCACATTTCCATGGGTGGCCTGGCAGGCCCACACCCAGACCCTTAATCCCTGGAGGACAACACGCCGTCCTGTCCACTCTGGCCTGGCATTTGTGCCCCTCCTGCTCTAGACCAGGGGAACGCTCCAACTGCAAAATGAGTCTAGAATTCCCAACTCACCTGGGTCCCCGGGTTCAGAAGAAAGACCCAGGAGGGCCGCTGAGCGGCAGGAAGACTGCAGAGGAAGGCGGCGAGCGAGTTAGCTTATTAGTAAATAAACCGGGGCAAGTCCCGACGCCCCTCCTACTCAGTAGCGTGGCGTCCTTGTCACTCGGGCTCGAGGAACTGTCCAATCAGAACGCAGCTGGGGGCGGGACTACGCTCGCCAACCTGGTGGACGGCACTGGCTGTCCCCGCCGTGGTGGCCACAGCGTCTTGCCCTCCCCGAGCGGCCCCGGGAGGCCCTGCCTGCGTCCCCGGCGCCCTGTCCCCTGCCCGGGCCGCGGAGCCCTCGGGAGGCGGAAATGGTGAGTGCCCGGGGCCGGAGTCCGGGGCCTGGGGTTGCAGAGGGCGCGGCTGGGATGCGGCCGGCGCCGGCTGGGGGCGCGGGACCCCGGGTCGCCTCCGCCCTCGAGGCCGGGGTGTCGGGGCCCGCAGAAGGCGCTCGGGCTTCAGCCGCCTCGGCGCGCAGGGTAGGGCCGGGCCGGCAGCCGAGACCCCGGGCGTCCTGTCCGGTCCCCGCGCGCCGCCCCCGCCTGCAGCCCTCCCTGGGCCCCTCAGCGCCGCCGCGCCCCCGTCTTCCGGGGCTCGAGGGTGGGCGCGGGGGTCCTCAGGGGAGGGTCCCCCTCGGCCCTTGGGGTTCGCGCCTGGGAGGCGCCCCCAGGACCGGCAGAGAGCCAGCGCGCAGGGCGGTGGGTGGGGTCCCCAGCCCCCTTTCTCCCCGGAGACCCTGGCCCCCCCAGTCTAGCCTCTCCCAGTGTTGGCATTACATTCCTCAAATCCCCCCTAAAGGCCTATTTCCTTCCTCCAGTTCATATCATCTTTATTATCTCTGAACTCCCTACATTACAAACAGCTGCAGTATTTTAATTATGATTTTTTTGTTGTTCTTTTTTCGGGTGGTTGCATGGGTCGGGAATTGAACCCGGGTCTCCCCCATGGCCGGCGAGATTCTGCCACTGAATTACCCGTGCACCCCTAATTATGATTTTTTTTTTAACAGAGCAATGCATGAACCTTTTTAAGGATGTGTTGTCTGTAAACATTTCACGTCAGAGGAAAGTAGAGAATAACTGCTTGAAACCTTGCTGTATAAAATCCTTGTGCTTCCTCTGCCTGTATCTCCCTGAGCACAGACAGCCCATGGGACTCTTTGGGTTGAGGTTTCTCTTTGGAAACTTTATTGCTTCGTTTGCCCTGTCAACACAGTCCCAGTTCAGCACTATCCCTGGGTTTGTCACTTTGAAAAGATTTATTCACGGAGGTGAGCCTCAGTTTTCCAGTAGTTATAAAAGAGATTTGATTAAGTTTGAAAGGTAAAATATTTCCAAGGTGTCAAGAAAAAGAATTGCAGGGGGGGAAAAAACAGGAAAAAAAAAATATATGTATATATTGCACTATTACATTCCATTTGTTAAAAATTCTTAGCTTTTTTCCTCCCTGGTGCGTATGTAGTTCTCAGGTCTGTTCTTTTTTTTCTGGGTGATGATAAATAGAATTCGGGGGATTAATCTTGTGATCACTGCCCAGGAGAATTTTAGAGAAAGACCAAATCTCTGTTCCATTATATGTACAGGAAAAAATGAACACAACTTACAAAAACAACAACAAAAAATATTGTTGTTAAATAACATTTAAATAAATTGAAGTACAGATATTCACCAAAATATTAGGTCCTCTTCTGTGCAAGATGGAGAATGTGTCATTGGATAATTCTGTTGTTTTCTGGACTTCATAGATCAAAGCTAAATCCCATGAAATGAGACTTGCAACACCTTGAAGTATTCTGATATTAATTGCTTACAGAACCATTACTGTGACAACATGACATCTTTACTTTCTGAGAAAAAAAAAAAAGCCTTCAATTTTCTTTACTCCTTTATGTATAAACAGGGATTTTCCTGCTCTGCAGACACAGGATTTATTTCATTTAAAATATTAATGGCAATCTTAACGGCAGTCTAAAGACAGTGAATAGTTTTTTTTTTTTGGGGGGGGGGGCAAACTGTGGCCAGTGACACCAAGCTGAGAGCTACCTTGAGCCTGCAAAGAGAGGTAAATGTAAGCCAGGTGTTTCTCCCTGGGGAGCCTCCCCTCTGCAGGACTCTGAGCCTGCTTTCTTCCACCACTGAAGGAGCTTTCATGCTGGGAGAAGCCACCAAGCACTGGGTCGCTGGAGAGCACATGCAGGTGGGGTTGGAGAGAAATGGTGCGCCTTTTTAGGAAAACTGTGTGCCAGTTCTCAAACAATAAATCAGTGTTTTCATGTGACCCTGCAAATCCATTCATCTATTGAAAGACATCTTGGTTGCTTCCAGTTTTTGACAAATTATTTACAGTGCTGCTGTAAATATTAATGCACAGGTTTCTGTGTGAACATGGCTTGTTTTTTGTGTGTGTTTTAAGTTTTAGTCACATAATGTGACATTCTAATATATCTGCTAAATGCATATAAATTGGTCAAAGAATCAAATAATACCATTACGCTAGTAGTGAAAAAACAGCAGTCTTCTGCTTTCTCTCTGCCTACCCCTGATTTCCTTTCTCCAAGGAGTCATGTTTTTCTTAGATATTTTTTTTGTGGTTATCTCCGTTTTTCTGAATACCATTTTTATACTGCTTTTAAAAAATATTTTTATTGAGAAATCTTCACACACATATAGTCCACCTATACAACCTGTGGCTCACAATATCATCATATAGTTGTGCACTCATCACCAGGATCATTTTTAGAACATTTGCATCACTCCAGAAAAAGAAATAAAAAGAAAAAACTCATATATCCCATACACCTTACCCCTCCCTCTCATTAACCACTAGTATTTCAAACTACCTCATTTTTTTTTTTACCCCTTATCCCCCCTGTTATTTTTTATCCTTATTTTTTTACTCATCTGTCCATACCCTGGATAAAATCAGTTATCAGACACAAGGTTTTTTGTTTGTTTTTCTCAGCGTTAGTTTTTATTATGGATATTTAAGCATGTAACAGTTTCTACCTTTCAACAGTTCATGGAGCCTTGTAAAAAGGAGGCCTCAAAAAATTGAGTCAGACACAAGGTTTTCACAATGACATGGTCATATTGTAAAAGCTGTATAGTTATTCGATCATCTTCAAGAATCAAGGCTACTGGAATACAGCTCAACAGTTTTAGGTATTTCCCTCTAACTATTCCAATACACCATAAACTAAAAAGGAATATCTATATAATGTATAAGAATAACCTCCAGGATAACTTCTCAACTCTGAAATCTCTCAGCCACTGAAACTTAATTTTGTCTCACTTCTCTCTTTTCCCTTTTGGTCAAGAAGGCTTTTCCAATCCCATGATCTTGGGTCCCAGTTCATCCCAGGAGTCCTGTCCCATATTGCCAGGAAGATTTACACCCCTGCAAGTCATGTCCCATGTAGTGGGGAGGGCATTCACTTGTTTAATTTTAATATAGTTGAACTTGTCAGTCTCTTCCTTTGTACCTTACTTTTTTTTTCTTACAAGAAAAACTTCTCCCTACTCTTATGTCATAAAAACATTTCCCTTTAGCTTCTGAAAGTGTTCTAGTTTTTGTCTCGCATATAAAGCTACAATAAGTTAATTACTGTCCACTGAATAGATGGAAACACAGTGCATCCCCCCCATTTAGGTAACAGTATATCTCCTCTCGTGTATTAAAGTCAAGATCATTTCTACCAATCTGCAACGCTTGCTGTTATTAATCAAATTTCTGTCTACATGGGCATGCATGTAAGATTCCTCTCCTTTCCATCGGTTTGTTTATCTCTCTGCCAATATATATCGTGATATATAGCTATCCAACTGTGTATATATGTATTTTTTTTAACCAATTCAGGTATCAAATTTCTTCTATGCTATGCGAAACAATTATTTTACTGTTTTTCTTTCTCTGCCCCGCAAATAGACACACACATGTCCCTCTTAGTCCCTGACTATGTCAAATACACACATAGGGCTTGTATTCTTTTTATTTATTATTATTAGAGAAGTTGCATGTTTATAGAAGGATGATGCAGAAAATATAGAGTACCATACACCCACTGTTCTGCTTGCAAGCTGCCAGAATGTGATATACCACAAACAAAACGGTTTTTAAAAAGGGGAATTTATTAAGTTGCAGGTTTACAGTTCTAAGGCCATGAAAATATCAAAATTAAAGCACCAACAAGAGGTTATCTTCATTCAAGAATGGCTGATGAAGTTCAGGATTTCTCTCTCAGCTGGAAGGGCATGTGACAAAGTCTGCTAACTTTCTCTTGGGGCTTCTTGTTTCATGAAACTCCCCCAGGGACGTTTTCCTTCTTCATCTCCAAAGGTCTCTGGCTGCTTGGGCTCTCACCACTCTTAAGCTTTTTCCAAAATGGTTCCCTATTTAAAGGGCACCTTGAATGGGTAGAGACACACTTCCATGGATCAAAAGTTACCACCCACAATTGGGTGGGTCATATCTCCATGGAAACAAAAACCTCCCACTGAGCAATATTGAATGGGGAACTTGGCTTTTCTGGGGGCACAACAGATTCAAACCAGCACACCCACCCTCATTTTTAACACTTTGCATTACTGTGGTACCTTTGTTACAATTCCGGAAATCCTATACTATTAACTACAGTCCATGGTTAGGGTTCAGTCCTATGGCTGTTGTTTTGAATTTTTGTTCTACCAACATGTAGACCACCTAAAATTTCCCCTTTTACTCCATTCAGATATACAATTCAGTGTTGTTAATTACATTCACAATGTTGTGCTACCAGCACCACTATCCATTACCAAAACTCGTCCACCACCTCAAACAGAATCTGCGCCATTAACAATTAATTCCCCTTTCCCTACCACCACCCTGGCCCCTGGGAATCTGTATTCTAGTTTTGACTCTATGAATTTTCTTATTTTAATTATTTCATATTGGTGAGATTACACGATTTCTGTTTCTGGCTTATTTCACTAAACATGATGTCTTCAAGGTTCGCCCGTGTTGCCACACATATTAGGACTTCTTTTAAGGGCAAGTTGGGTTTCCACAGAACCTCTTGTGTTCTCAGGTTTGGTGAAGTGAAAAGTCCTAGGTCTTCAATATATGTTTATTCACGAAAACTTTGACCCTCTGCTTCATATAGTGTGAGTGATGTGATGGTTAATAAGAAGAGCAAAGAGTTTTTCTAACAAGAAACCGAAGGTCTCAAAATGGAGTATTTGTTTCATGTATATAGCATTTCTCATTCTCCAAGGTGCTCTGGACCCTGCTATTAGAAAACAATAGGGCTTGAAGTGATAACAAAAAAAATGTACAGATTAGTTATTGGTGCTGTTAAATTTATGAGGAAGTAAATGTAGACACTAAGGGTTCTAACAGACAAGTCAAAGAGTAAATTTTGGGAGTCCACAGAAACTTACCTGAACATTCTCAGTTGAGTATAGTTCTCATGCTGTCAGTCTCACCCAACCTTCTGCACACTTATCTGGGTTGTTTTAGGACACAGTGACCTTTGAGGATGTGGCTGTGGTCTTCTCTCTAGAGGAGTGGGCTTTGTTAGATTCTTCTCAGAGGAACCTCTACAGGGATGTGATGCTGGAAACCTTCAGGAACCTGGCCTCAGTAGGTAAGGATGATGTCATTACTCCACTAAGTCATTTAGAGAACAAGTATTTCTTCATCAGTGCTGTTAGATTTGAAATGTAGAAAGGGAATAAACTGATAAATAAAACAAGTGTGGTCACAGCCCTCACAGATCTAGCATCTAATAATTTTTCCGTGACAATGGACTTTTGTCTTCATTAAAATACTTGAAGTTCTTTGAGTTTCACTGGTATACATAAAGACTTCATAGGCCATTTGAGGATATGAGGAAGCTTCTTGTTTAACCCTTGTGATTTACTGCTTTTATTAAATTGGCTTACGTTTTTACCTTTAGGGTCAGTTATTGAAAGAGTTAACAGCTAAAACATTTCTTACCATCTTTCTTTGCTTCAGGTGTCTTCTTCCTTATAAGATTTATGCATGTTTTGTTTCAGATGATGAAACTGAATTGCAAGCCAATAGATCGGTTTCTCATGTGGATATTTTTGGGAAAAACATACCCAAAGAACAGAAAATAGCAAGGTTTGCAGAAAATGATTCCTGGGTTTGCATTTTAGGAAAAAATATGGATGTCCATAGAATTGAAGATCAGCACAGATACCAGGGGAGAAATCGGAGGTGAGTTATGCTCACAAGAGAAAGTATTCCAAGATAAGAATTATAGTATGTCATGAAATTTTTAAAAAATCAAATAAGGGTGCACAGGTAGTTCAGTGGTACAGTTCTCACCTGCCATTCAGGAGACCCAGATTCGATTCCTGGCCCCTGCCCCCCCCCCAAAAAAAAACATTCAACAGATGTTGCTGCGATAATGGGATAGTCACAGCCGAAAACAATGAAGTGTGACCCCACTGCACAGCATACCAAAAAAAAATCAAATAAACAAAATACATAAGCACAGCTTTGACTTTGTTCATTCTCAGAGAATTTTTACAAAAAATGTTTCCTTAAATGTGGTATATTCAGTGTTTGAATGAAACCTAATTCAGTTGCAAATACCACACATAAAAAACACTGTGTTAGTAATGGCTGCAGTTGAGCTCTCTTCCAGAGCATTCACTTATTCAACTTTCACACAGTTTACAGACAGGGGAGAAAACCTGTGCTTTCACTGAAAATGGTAAATATGTCATTTTAATACATATTACTAAATATGAAATCATTAATAAAAAACAAAAATATGCTCATTTTTAACAGTAATCATCTGGTGGAGGGACTCTATGAAAGTAATGAAGGTATTCAGTATGAAGAAACCTTCAGCCAGATCCAAAATCTCAATCTGTACAAGAGACCTACTGGAATAAAACCATATGGATGTAGTGAATGTGGAAAAATCTTCATGAATCATTCATCCCTTCTGGGACATATGAGATCTCACACTGGACAAAAACCTTATGACTATCAGGAATGTGGAAGCAAACCCTATGAATATAAAAAGTGTGGGGAAATCTTTAGTTACCCCCAATTTTTTCAAAGACCTGAAAGAAATCATGCTGAAGAAAAACCTTATGAATGTAAGGAATGTGGGAAAGACTTCATTTGTCTCTCAAAATTTCAAAGGCATATGATAAGACACACTGGAGAGAAACCCTATAAATGTAAACAGTGTGGTAAAGCATTTAGTTGTCCCAGTTCTATTCCGAGACATGAAAGGACACACACTGGGGAGAAACCTTATGAATGTAAACAATGCGGGAAAGCCTTCAGTTATCCTCAGTCTTTTCGAATACATGAAAGAACTCACACTGGAAAGAAACCCTATGAATGTAAGTATTGTGGGAAGGCCTTCAGTTGGCTTGAATCATTTCAAGGACATGTGAGAACGCACACTGGAGAGAAACTCTATGAATGTAAACAATGTGGTAAAGCACTTAGTTGTCCCACTTCTTTTCGAAGACATGAAAGCACTCACACTGCAGAGAAACTTTATAAATGTGAAAAATGTGGGAAAGCATTCTGTTATTCTAAATCCTTCCAATGTCATGTGAGAACTCACACAGGAGAGAAACCCTATGAATGTAAACATTGTGGGAAAGCCTTCATTTGGCCTTCATCTTTACAAAAACATGTGAGAATGCACACTGGATAGAAACCCTATTAAGTATGATAATGTGGAACAGCTTTGCATTTAAAAAATCCTTTCAAAGTTATATGAGAACTCACACTGGAAAGACATGCTATAAATGTAAGTTATGTGAGAAAACCTGATGCAAAGTAATTCAAGTGTATGGTCCAGAAAATACACACCATGAGCAAAGTCTATATGAGTTATAAATTTTTTTTTTGAGTATCTAATTGTTTAAGTGGATCTGCAGACTATGACTCTCCAGTTCTTTCTCAGATAAACACTGAGATGAGTAATAGTTCTGAAAGTACTTTCAACAAGAGTGCATAAACTTTTGTTAGGTAATGGATTTTCCTTGTAATTCAATTAATAAAACTTTTATCTTCCCATTTTGAAGTCTGTTGGATACATGGGTGATTTGAAGTATATTTTTAATATACAAATAGGTTTAATTTTTATATAGATTTTTCAGTATTCTTTAATAAGGGGCCATTATAGATCTTGCACGTGACAGGTAATGGATGTCACTTACACATTTTATACATATATATACATACACATATATATATTCCTTCTGAGAAAAATGTTTATTGGGGGGGGCAGAAGAGTCTTTTTCCTTGCTAATAAATATTGTGAGAAATTTAAGATATGCAAGGTTTTTCACACAGTGTGGTCTTACTTAAATTGATGTTTTCATCTTTGCCATTTCCTCTTTGTCCTTACAACTGCTGGGATACAGAAGATAGACTCTGAATTAAAAAGTGAGATGTGTGATCTGACACTAAAATCTAGAGTTGGAGATGGCTCTCCTGGATTGTGTAACATCACTGTGTGAAATGCTGACAACTACATTTTTCAGAATACCTTTCCTTTATGAGTCTATGTTAGACTTCCCTAATAGTGTACTGTGCAGGAGATTTGGGAATCAGAAGGGAAGAAGTCATTCCTGAAACTTTTGGAGCTACCATACAGGGAGACAAATATATAGGTACTTTGTGGACACCATCTTCCAGCTTATTTTCCTTTCTTTGCCCTGCCAATCAAATGTTTCCTCGAAACCAATACCAACTAGTTGATTTCCATTTTCTCAAAGAAGTAGGCTTCCACTGACATCTCCACAAGCTCCACGGCAAAGATCCATCAGCTGTTTGGTGTTTCCTGCAAGGCCTGACCCACCAGGCCGCTTGTTAGGACTGTCCTGCTACAGGTTGATGCTCTGACTCCTCTTCTCTAGATTGTACTTATATAAGGTCTAATCTGTATAATACACACCTTGCTGTTACTACTGCTAGTGACTACTTCAGCTGCAATGATACTGCCACAAAAAAAAATAGAAAATGAAAAAAGATAACAGGAGTCCATTCCTCAACTTCATTGTGGAGTGACTGCTCACTCAGTCATTCTATGTGAGAATAAGCACTTTGCTCTTATCAGGCCAATTGTGGGCATTTCCTCTTAGAGCTGAATGTACGCCATCAGTATTTGTTCAATTATGTTTGATTATGGGTGTTTAAAAACCATCCATTTTCTTGTCAAAGGTGTCTGTAGATGTTTCTTAGAAATATCCCATTAACTGTGTTTTAAAATAAGTTGTATACTACAAATATTGTCTTTGTTTTCATTAAGTAGGAGGGCATGTTAAAATATGCCACTGCAATTATAGATTGTCAGATCAACTTTGTAGTTTTGCCAAATGAATCATTATACATTGGGAGTAACTGTTACTAGGTGCATATAAGTTCACGTATTTTTCTTTGGGGCAAATTAAAGCTTTATCATTAACAAAATATCTTATTCACTCACAATAGCAGAAGCTTAAATCATGGTTTTCTCAGTGCCCTCTTGCCAAAGACCACTGGGAACACACTAGTAGTGACAGAGGGTGGTTACTAAGTTGTAGCAATAAGGATGACTGCATCCTGCCAACTAGTACTGGGAGTCTCTGTATCCAACTCCGCTCTGTTTTCAACGGCAGGGCAGTGGCTTGCTTGTGACTTCAATACCCTGATGAATCTAAGGAAAAATGTTCTTTTTTGTTTTTTTCAGTTTGTTGTTAGGCCAGGAGTGACATCTCAAGTCTTTACATATGGAGCAGAAGTTGGAATACTGGTTACTACATATTGGGCAGTTTTAAATGTTCTCCACAAAGTAACTCAATCAGCACAAAAAGCTAATCCTTAGAAAACTATAACACAGATACTCTTCTGTCTCATTTGAGAGTCAACTATAGACTATATTTTAGGTAGGGTGCCACAGATCACAAAACTAACAAGGTTAAAGCCAGGATCAGGTTTCAAGCCAAGTCCATCTTGCTGAGATACCATGAGATTTGAGGCTACCGTTTTTAGCATTGCCCATATGTCAGGAACTCTAGGCTGAAACCTTTACTAGGCTGAAAATTAATCAAGGCACTCTAGGCTCTAGGTTTACAGGCATTGGGAAAAAAATATATTTGCAGTCCTAGTGGTTATATTTTTGTGGAACAAGAGTTGGTTAAAAAAAAAAGTAAAGATAGAGGTAATAAAATGGATACAACAGCACTGGAGGAAATAAAACATGACAAGAAAATCAGGAAATGCACAGAGTGTAGTATATTTTTTTTCTGGAGATTAGGGGCCTCATTAAGTGAGGAGGTCATCATTAATTCACTTTTACTTCTACCAACTTCGGTAGACAGCGCTGTATCAAGAACTGCTCAGGGGGAACCATCATCACTTCCAGGTCAAGATGGAAGCTTAACAATGTGCACGTTTTAGTTCGTCCTCCAGAACAACTACTAAATAACCAGAAACAGTACAGAACAGCTCCCAGAGCCACTATAGTGATCGGACACACAGCGTACCCCAGTCTGGACCAGCTGGACCGGCTGCGAGCACCTCCCAGAACCGTGAGTTCCCAAAGCTGCGAGGCCAGTGCCCCTCCCCCACAGGCCACTTCCCAGAGGAGAAAGGAAAGGACTTTACCAGCAGCAGCAGGGACTGAACACAATCAAACGCCAATTATGGAACTAATTAACAAGTTTTGACTACTAAAAATAGGCCCCCAGCTTAGGTGAACCTGATCAAAGCGGAGGTTGCTCATTTTTACCCCGGCGCCAAGGGGGCAGGTCTGACAGAAAAAGGGGGAAAAAAGAAGGAAACAGAGGTTTTGTGGCTGTGTATCTACAAAGGCTTGACTGCCTCTGGATACAATGGCAGGACTTTTCAGGCTGCAACTGTCCCAGGCATAGGCAGAAGTGAGCTCTTTTGGGGACTTATCCGGAGCCTGTGCCTTCCCCAGGGGAGGGGTGAAGCCCAACTCAGGTGGAATCCCTCCCTCAAGGAATTCAGACACCAAGGCTTGTTAATTTGAAGCCATTAAAACCAGCCTACAACCTCTCCTCTGTCTCCACCATGCCCCCAGCAGGGAGAGTCTGCCAAAGTTAAACATACCACATCATCTTATGCTGCTGGGACCTGCAGTCAGACAAGTGCCACATACTGGGCAGGATAAGAAAAACAGAGTCCAGAGACTTCACAGGAAAGTCTTTCGACCTACTGGGTCTCACCCTCAGGGAAAACCGATGCAGGTGACTCTGTCCTCCTGATAGGAGGCCAGTTTGGTCTGGGACAATCTGGCTGGGGTCTATAATATCTAAGTAGACCCTCCTAAGTGTGTGTGGGGGGGGGGGGGAAGGCACCACACAAGCAGGGCAAGAAACAAGAAAACAAGAACTGAAAAATTCTCCTCTGTTAAACAAAACCTAAGCTAGAGGTCCAGAAAAAGCTGAACTGAAAGTCAAAGAACAGATAGACAACAAACTCATCCAGAAAGAAAACCCTAGGTGAAAGAAGTGAAAGCAATCTCCAGAATAAACTAATCAAGGTAATTAAATGCCTAGATGCCAGCAAAAAATAACAAATCATACTAGGAAAACTGAAGATATGGCCCAGTCAAAGGAACACACCCACAATTCAAAAGACATACAGGAGCTGAAACAATTAATTCAGAATGTACGAACAGACATGGAAAACCTCATCAAAAGCCAAATCAATGAACTGAGGGTGGATATAAAGAAGGCAAGGAAAGAACAAAAAGAAGAAACAAAGTCTGAAAAAACAAATCACAGAACTTATGGAAATGAAAGACAGTAGAAGAGATGAAAAAAACAATGGAAACCTACAATGGTAGATTTCGAGAGACAGAACATCTGAAATCTGAAAAGAAACAGAAACTATAGGAAAAAAATGGAAACATATGAGGAGGGACTCAGGGAATTGAAAGACAATATGAAGCGCATGAATATACGTGTTGTGGGTGTCCCAGAAGGAGAAGAGAAGGGAAAAGGAGAAGAAAAACTAATGGAGGAAATTATCACTGAAAATTTCCCAACTCTTATGAAAGACTTAGAATTAAAGATCCAAGAAGTGCAGCGTACCCCAAAGAGAACAGATCCACATAGACATACTCCAAGACATTTAATAATCAGAATGTCAGAGGTCAAAGAGAAAGAGAGGATCTTGAAAGCAGCAAGAGAAAAGCAATCCATAACATACAAGGGAAGCCCAATAAGGTTATGCACAGATCTCTCAGCAGAAACCATGGAGGTGAGAAGACAGTGGGATGATATATTTAAATTATTCAAAGAGAAAAACTGCCAGCCAAGAATTCTATATCCAGAAAAATTGTCCTTCAAAAATGAGGGAGAAATTAAAACATTTTCAGACAAAAAATCACTGAGAGAATTGGTGACCAAGAGACCAGCTCTGCAAAAAATACTAAAGGGAACACTAGAGACAGATATGAAGACAGAAGAGAGAGGTGTGGAGAAGAGTTAGAAAGGAAGACTATGAGTAAAGGTAAAAAGAAGGAAAATTAGATATGACATATAAAATCCAGAAGGCAAAATAGTAGAAGAAAGTACTACCCATGCAGCAATAACACTGAATGTTAATGGATTAAACTCTCCAATCAAAAGACATAGTCTGGCAGAATGGATTAAAAAACAGGACCCATCTATATGCTGTCTCTACTCAAAGGACATGAGGCAAAAGACACAAATGGACATTTACACACCAATGTTTATAGCAGCATTATTAACAATTACCAAGAGATGGAAACAGCCAAAATGTCCATCAACAGACACTTGGCTAAACAAACTGTGACATTTACATAAGATGGAATATTATGCAGCTGTAAGACAGAATAAAGTTATGAAGTATGTAACAACATGAATAGACCTTAAGGACATTATACTGAGTGTGATTAGCCAGAAACAAAAGGACAAATACTGTATGGTCTCACTGATATGAACTGACCTTAGTGAATAAACTTGGAATATTTCCTTGGTAACAGAGATCATCAGGAGATAGAAATAGGGTAAGATATTGGGTAATTGGAGCTGAAGGGATACAGATTGTGCAACAGGACTGAATATAAAAACTCAGAAATGGACAGCACAATATTACCTAACTGTAATACAATTATGTTAAAACACTGAATGAAGCTGCATATGAGAATGATAGAGGGAGGAGGGTTGGGGCATAAATGAAATCACAAAGAAAGATAGACGATAAAGATTGAGATGGTGTAATCTAGGAATGCCTAGAGTGTATAGTGATAGTGACTAAATGTACAAAGTTAAAAAATGTTTTTGCATGAAGAAGAACAAAAGACTGTCATTACTGCAGTGTGCTGAAAACAGATGGTACTTAATATTTTAAAATTTCAACTAATGTGTGAGACTAAAGCAAAAAATGTTTATTTGGTACAAATCTATACTTTGACTAGTGCATCTCCTAATATAATTTATGTAGATGGTTGATTGAACACCTTAAGTACATGGAACTTTGTATAGGAATGAGATTTTGTTGGTTGTCCAGGTGATGCCCTGATGAATCCCAGAGTGATTTGATCAGTGAGTGGAAAAGTATTTGCAAAGTCCCCTTCGGGGAATGGTGAGAACGGGGGGAAAACTCAACTTCCCCAAGTTGGATTTTTGATATTCTCACAAGTAGTGTGGACAACCAAAGCTGTAGGCTGAGCCCCCAGTCTTGGGGTTTGTTCATATGAAACTTAACCCCACAGGGGATAAATCAAGCCTACTTAAAATTAAGCCTAAGAGTCACCCTCAAGAGAACCTCTTTTGTTGCTCAGATGTGGCCTCTCTCTCCAGCCAACATAGCAAGCAGACTCACCACCCTCCCCCTGCCTACATGGGACATGACTACCAGGGGTGTGGATCTTCCTGGCAGCATGGGACAGAAATCCCAGAATGAGCTGAGATTCAGCATCAGAGGATTGAGAAAAACTCTAGAATGAGCTGAGACCCAGCATCAAGGGATTGAGAAAACCTTCTTGACCAAAAGGGGGAAGAGTGAAATGAGACAAAGTGTCAATGGCTGAGAGATTCCGGAGTCGAGAGGTTATCCTGGAGGTTATTCTTATGCATTAAGTAGATATCACCTTGTTATCCAAGATGTAATGGAGAGGCTGGAGGGAACTGCCTGAAAATGTAGAGCTGTGTTCCAGTAGCCATGTTTCTTGATGACGATTGTATAATGATATAGCTTTCACAATGTGACTGTGTGATTGTGAAAACCTTGCATCTGATGCTCCTTTTATCTACCTTGTCAACAGATGAGAGGAACATATGGAATAAAAATAAATAATAGGGGGAACAAATGTTAAAATAGATTTAGTTCAAAATGCTAGTGATTAATGAAAGGGATCAGTAAGGGGTATGGCCTGTAAAAATTTTTTTTTTGTTATATTTTTCTGTTGTCTTTTTATTTCTTTTTCTGAATTGATGCTAATATTCTGGGAAATGATCATGATGATGAATATGCAACTATGTGATGATATTGTGAATTGCTGAGTGTATGTGTTGGGAATGTTTGTTTCTTGTAATTTTTTTTAATTAATAAAAAATTAAAAAAAAAAAAAAAGAACTGCTCAGGGGTACTTGCAAATGGTGGGGAGCAATACCCACACAGTCCTACTTTCATGGAGTTTACAGAGCAATGTTTCACCATTATAGTAAAGGTGTACTCATAGTAGCTCTTCATTTTCCCAGTGATGAAAAGCTCTAGGGCATGTGATGTGTGTTTACGAGTTTGGACATAAATATGTGAAATGAGGTTTGCAATTGCTTTGGGCCTCAGGGTGTGGTTGTTTTTACAGTTCTTACAAAAGATTGAAAATTGACAATGTTTCACATTATCATCTTGCTATTCCTACAGACTGACACAGTTTGTACCAGAGAACACCTAGATTTCCCTCTAGTATGAAGAAGGGTTCACAATTGTCCCACAGAGCGCCATTTCCTACAAGCACAGGGAGAGCTGTGTAAAACCACTGTGGTCTCCAGGTAGTAGCAAAAGTTACCCTGAATAGTGAGAAGGAAATTATCCAAGGGATAAGTGAAATGAGCTGCAACCAGTGGGTATCAATTTGAGTAACATCCCCATTTAGTAGAAAAGAATGTATGTTTTTAGAACAAAAACATCAATACCTTTTTATAAGAGAAGGTGGAAATTTTTGTTTACAGCCCAGGAAGGGGCCTGTTTTCCCTTTCATAGGTCTGACTTCTACATGCTTAGACTTCCAGCACATGTTAGGAAAGAGGAATAAAAAATGAAATAGATTTCTGCTTAATTAAAGAACAAATGAGGCCCAATATTTGTTTTTCAATATTAACTTACCATTTATATAGCACAGTTGAGAATAATGTGTTTGAAAATCACAATTCTCTCACTTGTTCCCTCCTCCCTGCATTCCTCCCAGCGTACAGATGAAGAAAATTAACCCCAGGGAGCACAGATTCTAGCCAGAGCTCACACGATTTATACTAATAATAAAATCTCTCAGTTTTGGAGGTCAATATGCACCATGACCTGTAGCGAGCACTGTGAAAATCCTAAAACCTAGAACAACACTGGAGGGCACATATAATTATTCAGCTTTACAAATAGGTCAAAATTTACAAACAGGATTCAAAAGACCACACCCTATGATTTCATTCACACAACATTCTGGTAAAGGAAAAAAACGGATTTAAAGCAGCAGTAGCTGCTAGAAGTTAAGGATAGGGTGAGGGATTAATTCAAATGGGCAATGTGAGAGTGATTTTTGTAGGAGGGATGGATCCCTTTGTATTTTGATTATGGTGTACAGTTTTTGGAATTTTATGAGAATTCCTAAAACTGCACTGAAAGGAATGAATTTTCCTATTTGTAAATCAAAAAAGTAACAGGAAACAAAGGAAAAAAAACCCTGTTAGAACTAAGAGAAAGCTAAAACTCACCTTAAGGTCAATTTTTCGGGACGTGTCAACCTTTCTTGGAACCTATACTTAAGATAGGAAACACCCTACAGGCTCACACCTACTCTCACTGCAGTCGCATAGCCTGAGAAAGCTTAGAGGGCACGTGGAATGAGCCTTGCATTGACCCCCAGGTTACTGGGATCAAAGATCTTAGAATGTTGTGGTTCTGAAACAAAAGCTAATTTCCCAGAAATCCAAAATGAAACCTCCTAGGGGAATCCTAATCTCTGTGCATTCAATCTTGTTTCTCCGGGACCTGTCTTGAGCCACGCGCAGTCCTAAAATTCCTACACGAATTCCACTGCAGAGAGAGAACGCCGCGCCCCCCGGTCCGCGGAGACCACCCGTCGCCCAGGTTCCGCCATCGTCCACCTCCGCTCTCCAACACTGAGGCCTGAGGCAGCGGCCGGACATGAGCGTCCATGCCCGGGGCCAAAAGATGGCCAGCAGCCCCCCACCTTCCCCACAGCGCCTGGCTGAGCCCACAGAGCCCTCCCCCTGCACCCCGTCCTCCATCTCCCTCAGACCCCCAGTCCTTTAACAAATACAGTTTACTGTATTTTTTACCACCTCAAGCGCTAAACTATCGCCCCTCGCGCAGCTCCTGTATGCCACGAGGAAGCGCTACCTGAACGTCCGCTGTCCCGCCGGAAATCCAAGTTCGCGGTCGTGCGCAGGCGCATGCGCAGGCGTGCCCGGAAAGACCGCCTCCTACCGCGGAAAGTGCGCTCACTGGTCTTCCGGAAGGGCCCGCCCTTATGCCCCGCCCTACCGCTCGCTTCCGGTTAGTTCCTTATCCCAGCTAGACAAGGGGTTAGAACTTCCGAGACACCTACGCTAAAGGAGGTGGCAAGAGTTGTTGGTGCGCCTAAGAGAGGACTGGACAAATGAGGAGATCGCACCGAGGATATGGCGGCTGAGCGAGTGAACGGGCACCACTACTGCTCTCACTGAGTTCCCAGTCAAAAATCAAAGAAGCAAAATCCCTGAAATGACAGTGAGGGGGCTCATCCCGCCAGAAACCTAAAGCAGGGGGTAGGGCTGAAGCATCATATTTCCAGCCAGGTCAGGGGCTGTCAGTCCCTGACCATTCAGGTCCTGGGCTCCTGTTTTGTGGTGGTGATGACTCTGGCAGATTGTTATAGAGACCTGGGTCTGTGCGCTCATTGAGGGCATGGGAGTAATGTAGCCAGCCTGGTTATCAGAACTTTTAGGATGCTGATCAGGTCAAGGCTGTGGGTGAGGTGGATTGAATTGTGTACCCTGGTTTGGACGTTGTGGTGGTCAGGTTTATGTGTCAACTTGGCCAGGTGGTGGTGCCCAGTCGTATGGTCGGGCAAGCACTGGCCTGTCTGTTGCTGTGAGAACATTTCAAGGACTTAAATTATGACCATATTGGTTGCATCCAGAGCTGATTGCATTTGCAATCAGCTAAGGGGAGTGTCTTCTGCAATGAGTGACAATCTAATCACAGGAAGGCTTTTAAGGAGGATTCAGAAGAGACAATCACTCTTCCTGCTTCAGCCAAACAGCTTCTTCTGAGAGTTCGTTGAGGACCTTCACTGGAGCTACCATCTCGTGGCCTGCCCTACAGAAGTCCTTTAAATCATCACAGTAGCCCAGCCAGCCTCTCCTGAGAGTTCATTAAGGACCTTCTTTAGAGCTGCCAACTCACGGCATGCCCTACAGAACTTGGACTCCTACATCCCCACAGTTGCGTGATACACTTTTACGAATTTTATATTTATAGATATCTCCTGCTGATTCTGTTTCTCTAGAGAGCCCTAGCTAATACATACATGTTCTTGGATTTGGTCTGTGCTCTGGTTGGTGTGGACCCATTGTAAATAAGCTCTCTTCAAGATGTTACTTAAATTAAAATATGGCCCAACTGAATCAGTTTGGGCTTTAATCTGAATTACTGGAGTCCTTTATAAACAGTGTGAAAGTCAGTTGAAGAGAGAAGCCTGAAGGAAACAATCAGAAGCAAAAGTAATGTGCATTACAGGTCATTGTTATTAGGTGTCTCATGGTTAGGAGTTCAATCTCCACTGGTCCCAGTAGCCAGCCAAGGCTGTGTTTCAAATGGAGGTTTTCAACAAAAGAGGTTGCCACAGCCCACAAGGTTGATGCAGAAGTATTGGAGTTCGCATCCACAAATTGGATGTGGATGCCCAAATGTCCACATCTCCTGCTTGGGGTTCCCTTTCCTTCCCCCCACAAGGGGATAAGGAATCTGCACTTTAGGATAAGGACTCTGGCTACGTTGATTAAAAGATTATCACTAACTTGGCAGACCATTAATTCATGTTCTAGGCATGGTAATTGTGCTGGTTTGAGTGGATTATGTACCCTAGAAAAAGCTGTGTTTTAATCCTTACCCATTTTGTGGAAGCAGCCTTTTCTGGTAATCCCTATTCAGCACTGTAGGTTAAACTTGATTAGATTATCTCCACAAAGATGTGGCTCACCCTTGCTCCTGGGCTCTGACACTTTCAGCCTCTGTCCCTGTGGGGATTCCTCACTTTGCTTCTCCAGGGCTGGCTTTCATCTCTTGACTTCCCTTAGCTCTCTCAGGTTCTTGCTTAACATCTCACGGTGATGTCTGCTGGACTCCAAGCATCTCCAAACATCGTGTCTCTGTTCTCCGAATGTCCACATCTCTGCCAACTCCACTGTGAAGTAGAAACACAGCTTCTATGTCAGCTCTGAGGCTTCTGTCATTCCTCTAGGCTCTGTTGTTTTTTCAGGATTCCAGTAAGCTAATCAAGACACACCTGTAATGGGTGGAGTCACATTATTCACAAAAACAGAAAACAGAAAAGGCCCTTGAACCTGGAAATGTAAAGGGCTTCTATTTAAAAATCTTGGGCTCAAGGGGATATACAGACTGAAATTGCAGGAACCTGATTCAAGATACCCAGGAGGCCATAAATGCTTAATTAGGGGAGAGGATGCTAAGATATTAATAGACATGGGTACAAAGGGAGTCTGAGCCATATGCTAATTAACATCATTTATGCTGTCTTTATTAAATTTTATGGCTCAGTGGATCAGACAGCATCCAGTTAGTGATGTATCAGGATTAACACATGGCTTTTCTAGGGTACATAATCCTTTCAAACTGGCACACCCTGGCATGATTTACCTACTGCTGGTGTTACCACAAACTTAGTGGCTTAAAACAATGCAAATTTCCTGTCTAACTGCTCTGGAGGCCAGAAGTCTGAAATGAAATCCATGAGCTCAATTTAAGATGCCAGTAGGACTGCATTCCTTGCTGTAGACTTTGGCAGAGAATCTCTTTTGTTGCCTTTTCTAGCTTCTAGAAGTTGCCTACATTCCTTGGCTCATGGTCTTCTTCCATTTTCAAAGCCAATAATGGCCAGTTTCACATTGTATCACTCTGACATGTCAGAGTGATATAATTTTCCACCCAGATAATCCAGGATAATCTCTTTGTCTTAAGGTTGACTGACTAGCAACCTTAATTCCATCCACAAACTTGTAAAACAACAGTCACAGGTTCTGGGGATTAGAAGATGGACATCTTTGAAAGGCCATTGTTCTGCCGACCACAATCCTCTGGGAAGGAGTCAGGAAAATAAATTATGTACCCTTCATTAACCATGCCTACAGGTCTTCTGCTGGGTCCTACTTTAGACCAATCCTATCCAGAAGTCTGAGGACATGGGAGCCCAATGAGTCACCAGAACTAAGAAGAGTAGAGAATGGATATGGAAAGACAAATGGAAGATGTCCAACCCATATGAGATCCATGTTACATTGGTAGGAGCTAAAGAGAGTTTTAGTAAATTGGAAGATGGTTCTCAGAATATGACTACATCAAGGCTCAAGAACTTAAAATGTGGAAACTAAGAAAAAGAAGGTGAAAATTTGATACATGTTACTACATGGATGAACATTGAAGACATCATATTCAGTGAAATAAGTCAAACACAAAGTGACAGACAATGTATTATTCCACTCATATGAAATAGGTAGAACATTAAAATTCATGGAGACAGAAAATAGAGTATAGGTTACCGGTGTTTGGTAGGGGAAGGGGGAATAGTGAATTAATACATAAGGGTGTTGAATTTCTGTTTGGGGTAATGGATAAGTTCTGTTAATGGATGGTGGTGAGGGTAGTACAACACTTAAAGTATGGGAATCCTGTAAGGAAAGAAAAGATAAAAATAAAGATGCAAAGAAAGTTTTTAAAAATGTAAAAAGTTGGTGAATCTGGATATCTGGGTGGAGTTATGTTGTAGTTCTCTTGCATGGGGTTTGTGCTATTTTTTACAAATGTCCTGTAAATGTGAAATTATTTCAAAATGAAAAGTTTTTGTTTTTGTTTTAAGTTAAGGGAGACAGAATAGAGGGCAATTCAACATCTGCCTAATCTTCCACTAGAATTTGAATCCCTTAAAAGCAGAAGTTTAGTCCTGTACCTTCCTGTTTCCCTTCCATAAGGGAAATCATCTTGCTTATGATCAGTATGAAAATATTAATTGAATGGATGCATGGTGTTTTAGTTTCCTAGGCTGCTTAAGCAAATACCATGAAATTGGTTGGCTTAAATGATGGGAATATATTAGTTTACAGTTTTGAGTCCAGGAAAATGTCCAAATCAACGCATCATCAAGGTAATGCTTTCTCCCCAAAACTGTCATTCTGGGGTTCGCTGCTGGTGACCCTTGTTCCTTAGCTTACCAAGGCACATAGTGCGATCTTATGGTCTCTTCCTTCTCTTCTGGGTGCCACTGATTTCAGCTTCTTTCTTCCTGTTGCTTTCTTTCTGTCTGAATTTCATTCTCTTATAAAGGACTTCAGTAATAGGATTAAGACTTATCCTGACTGAGGTGGGTCACACCTTAACTGACATTGCCTCATCAGAAAGATCCTGCATGCATTGGCTCACACCTGCAAGAATGGATTAAATTTAAGAGCATGTTTTTCTGGGGTACATGCTGCTTCAAACCACCGCACATGCCCATTTGCACAATTTGAGCTGTGAAGGGCACAGGGCATGGTGGAGTTGACTGAACAGAATACTAATGGTTAGCTATTGACCAACAGATCTATTCATGGAAAAGATTTTTCGTTCTCTCTCCAACATAATCTTGGTGTGAGGATTTTAAAAATGATTACGTGACTATTTCCTGTAAAGTTCGTGCCAGCCTCTGCCTAGGGCAGAGCTGAGGTTATTGCAGACAGAAGTTTGATAAGGGCCACAGAGCATTGTCAGGGACTGGCCCAGAGCCTCACACTGAACTTGAGGGCTGCACCACCTGGGAAGTGATGCTCTCTCACCTGGATATGGAGTTGAGAGGTACTTTGTTGACCTGTGACCTTAAAATGGATGCTTTATTTTTTTTTAACTTTTTAATGTGTTTATTTACTATTAATTTTTTTTGTACATCTGAATTCCCTCTGAAAAAATGAAAAAAAAATGTTTTGGGTATCCCATACCACCTCTCCCGCACCCCCACCAGCCAAATAAGTCCCTGCAAAGAGGACATTTCTGCTCCCTCTTTGACATCCTGAAATAAGTATTGGCAAAAATGGCATCAAGTGTTCATATTGAGTGGTGGCCCAGAGAAGACCGCAGAAGCCTTCCAGGCAGAGGGTCCCTGTGACTGGACATTCTTGAGGTGTCAGCCAAGCAGTTGGGAGAACGCAGGTCCTGCTGCTGTGGCCACCCCATGCCAGCACACACACACACACCGGGGAGCAGGAGGGCCACCTACAACTTGTCCAGGAAGTTTTCCAGGGCTGGAATGCCCTCCTTCAGGCCCCTATACTTGTGTGTCCAGCCACTACTTGGCTGGGCTGGTGTTGTGGAAGGGGTCAAATCAGTCTCCCCCAACACCATGGAGCCTGGGTTTTGTATGCCTTGTGAAGGCAGGCTAAAGGGAGTGGCTAAGGAGATGATGTGGGCTAATCCAGTTTGGGAAAGCAGGCTAAAGGATGGGTTTAAAGCATGCTCTGTTGCAAATCATACTTGGTCTCAGAATGGAGGCTTAGCATGCTTGATGGCTAGAACCAGTCAGAGCCGGCCATAGCAGGTGCTGCAAAGAAAAAGGAAACTAACTCTTCTTGCAGTGAAGCAAGCTTCTTCTGAAAAACATGAGGAGGTGGGAGCTCAAACAAAAGAAATGGAAGTGTTTTCAAACCAGTAGGGGAGTGGCTACTTCAGTGGAAAATGGCATCAGTAAGTGGAAGTTTTAAAACTAGGACAGGAGGACAGGCCAGATTTGCCAGGGAGGTCCAGGACAGTCATCCTGGTGTGGTCTCTCTTATGTAGTAAGGACCAGGCCAGGCCAGCCAGGACACCATGGGTCAAGCTGCAGTCTTATGTAGCAGAGAGCAGGACGGACCAGCCAGGGATGCCCAGATGGACCAGCCAGGGTGAGCCACTGTCTCATGTAAATGGTATCAGGCCAGACCAGCCAAGGAGTTGAAAAATAAACACCCCTAGAACCAATCTCTCTCCGGAGAGATCCAGGACAGACAGCTCAGCCCAGGACAGGTCTCTCATAGGCATTTCTAGCCCATACCCCTCTCCCCAGGGGGAGGTTTTGAAAACTTGTGGAGGCTCATTGGTTGACTGGAGGGCTTTGGGGAGAACACTGAAAGTCCACTTGCAGCCTTGCATTGGAGAGCCAGTGTCAGACACACCCCTGAAAACACCAGAGGGGAAGTGTCTTCGTTTGCCAGGGAAGCTGTAATAAATACCTCAGATTATATTTTTAAAGGGAAATACCTGGCTTTCAACTCAGTTTGGTTATAAAATTTGATGGGTAGGACTCAAACCAAATTTAGATAGCCACTCAATTTCCCAATCTTCACAAAAGCAAAACTAGATAAAATAAAAGACCCCAACCCTGCAATCCCACTCCTACGTATCTACCCAAATGAATTAAAAACAGAGACTCAAACAGATGCTTGTACATCAGAGTTCATTGCAGTATTATTCATAGTATCGCGAGGGTGGACACAACCTCAGTGTCCATCAACGGACGGACAGACAAACAAAATGTGGTGTAGGCATACAAGGGAATATTATTCTGCTTCGAAAGGAACTAAGTTCTGATACACACAACAACGTGGTAAATCCTTAAAGACACTGAGAAAACAAGCCAGACACAAAAAGACAAATCTTGTATAATTCCGACTGATATAAAATAGAGTATGCAAATTCATAGAGTCTTAAAATAGAATACACGTTACCAGAGGTGGGTGGTGGAAAATAGGAAGTACGTACCTTAGTGGGTACAGAATTTCTTTTTGATAGGATGGTGGTGATGGAGGCACAGCATTGTGACTTTGAACACCATTGAATTGTATATGGAAAGTGGTCAACCTGGAAAATTTTAGGTTGTATATGTGTTACTACAATTAAAAAAAAAAAAAGCCCATAGAACTGTACAACACAAAAGGTGAACCCTAATTAATAATATAATTATATAGTTAATGATATAATGATATAATCATTGTATTATAATAATATTGGTTCATCAATTGTAACACATGTATGTATCATACTAACGCAAACTGCCAATAATAGGGAAAATGGGGCATGGGGTTGTATATGGAAACTCTGTGCTTTGTGCACGATTTTTCTGTAAACCAGTCAACTGCTCAAAAATACAAAAAGTAAATGAATACCACAAACTGGTTGGCTTGAAAAACAGGAATTTGTTGTCTCACAGTTCTGGAGGCTTGAAGTCTGTACTCAAGGCATCAGCAGGCCATGCTTTTTCCAAAGTTTTCTGGTGGTGGCTTGCCGGAAATCCTTAACTGGGTCTCTGCCTCCATCACACAGTTGTCTGTCTCCCCACTGTCCCCTGCTGATCTCTGCTTCAAGAACTCTAGTTATATTGGATCCAGGGCCCATCCTGATTCAGATTGGCCTCACATCGACGAGTAACAGATTCAAAGATCCTATTTACAGATGACTTCACATCTCCAGGACCGAAGTTAGAACTTGAACATGTCTTTGTGGGGCATGCGATTACATCTGTGCTGGTTTGAAAGGATTATGTGTCCTAGAAAAGCCATGTTTTAATGCTGATCCAATCTTGTGGGAGCAAACTTTCCTTTAATCCCTATCCAGTATTTTAGGTTGGAAACGTAATTAGATCCTCCCATTCCGGGTGGGTCTTGATGAGTTTTCTGGAGTTCTTTAAAAGAGGAAACATTTTTGGAAAAAAAGCAGAGCCACGACAGAGACCAGGCTTTCAACCCGGGGCTGTGGCCAAGGTGGGTGCCTTAGTTTCCCAGTTGCTATGACAGTGAATTGGCTTAAGCAGCAGGAATGTATTGGCTCCCAGTTTCAGAGGCTGAAAGATTTGCTTCTGCTGACATCAGTAGCATTCTGGCTAGCTGGAAATCCTTGGGTTCCTTACCTTTCCAATCACATGGCAATGTCCTCTCCTTTCTTTTCTTGGTTCCTGCTGATTTCCTGCCTCTGGTTACTTCCCATGGCTTTCTTTTTATATGGCTCCAGGAATATGATTAAGACCCATCCTGATTAAGGTGGCCACACTTTCCCTAAGAATAACATCTTCGAAAGATCCCATTTACAATGGGTTCACACCCACCAGAAGGTTTTACAATTAGGAACGTGCTTTTTCTGGGGTATGTAAATCAATATACTACAGTGGGGCACACTTCCAAGACCTCACTGCCTGGTTCAGATAATTCCCACCTTGAAGGGACACTTAGAAAACATTTTAGGAGACACAGGCATAAACGCAGTGTAGTGGTTTGAAACTGAATGTACGGACTTCCAGGAAGATGGCCTAGTAGAGTAGGTCGAGTTCAGCCCTGCTCCATGGAAAAACTTAGAGAAGGGAGAAGAGGGATGGGAGGGAAGGGATGGGAATGAGACGGTGATTCTAGAGTGCAACTGACCTGGGAGAGCCTTCTGCACCACGGAGGGTGGCCCTGGTTGCAGAGGCCGAGGAACTGAGAGGCAGAAAGCTGGAGGCTGGTGCAGAGGCTGCAGAGCCTGCAGGAGTGCACGGACGGGAGCGAGGAACTAGGAAGTAAGCCAGGCTGCGTTCCTTGAATGCGCTACCCTCACCAGCACAGCCCCATGACCTGCGACTCACCCCCACACTCCACGCAACCAAACCCCATCACCCACTCCCCTTCCTCGTGCTCCAAGCGCCCCCACACCCACAGCGCACATACCCGCCCTCCACCCCAACTGCAGCCCAACCCACCTCTCCTGCACCCCTCCCGAGCACTACCTTCCCATCCCTGTTTCCTGCAGGCTGTTGCCAGCACATAAAAGCTACAGGCACTAACCTCCACACCCAGGTTACCCCTGCCCCACCCCCCACCCCACTGAGTGCCCCACCTCGTACCCTGTTCCCTGCTGCAGATCCATCCCACACACACAAGGCCTCGGACTACTGATACTGAAAGAAATCACCTCCCAAAGTAAATCAATCAAGATATTTACATGCGGTGAAAATAACAGAAGATCACTAAGCATATCACAATGCAGATAGATATAGCCCTGCCTAATGACCAAATTAAAACACCAGAGGAGACACAGACGTTGGAACAACTAATCAAAGATGTTCATATAACTCTACTCAATAAAATAAGTGGGATAGCAAATGACATAAAGGAGATCAAGAAGATGGTAGAAGAACATAAAGAGGAACTTAAAAACATAAATAGAAAAATAGCAGATATCACAGAGATTAAAGACTCTGTTGGCCAAAAAAAAAAAACCATACTAGAGGCACACAACACCAGATTTGAAGAGACAGAAGAAAGAATGAGTGACATAGAGGAAAGGATAACTGACTTTGGAGACTCAAAACAGCAAATGGCAAAAAAAAGGTGGAAAAATTTGAATTGGATCTCAAGGAAATGATAGACAAAACAAAGCACACAAATATAGAATCACTGGTGTCCCAGAAGGAGAAGAGAGGAGTAAAGGGCTAGGAAGAGTAGTTGAGGATATAATGGGGGGAATTTCCCAACTTTTATAAAGGACGTAAATATACAAGTCAAAGAAGTGCAAAAAATTCCAGACAGAATAAATCCAAATAGGCCTTCCCCAAACACACATACTAATCAGTCTGTCAGATGTTCTGAAGACAAGCAGAAAATTCTGAAAGCGGCAAAAGAAAAACAATCTACTACATACAAAGGCAACCACATAAGACTGAGTTCAGACTACTCAACTAGCACCATGGAGGCGAGAAGGCAGTGTATATGTTATATTTAAGATCCTGAAAGAGAAAGACTTCCAGCCAAGAATTCTGTACCCAGCCAAACTGTCCTTCAAAACTGAGGGAGAGACTTCCGGAGAAGATGGCGGCTTAGTAAGACGCGCGGATCTTAGTTCCTCCTCCAGAACAGCTACTAGGGGAGTAGAAACAATACAGAACAGCTCCCGGAGCCACGACAGAGATCAAAAAGATAGCGTACCCCATCCTGGAACGGCTGACTGGCTGGGAGAACCCGCTCCGGTGAGATCGCCGAGGGGCGCGGGCTTCCCCGGGCCGGGGCAGCAAGCGGCCGGAGTCCCTCCCTTCCTCCTTCCCGGACCAACTGGGAGAACTGGATTGGAGATCCCCAGGCCATGGAGAACGGTGACCGGGGTCCCTTCCAAACATGTGACTTCCCGGTCCAGCTGGGAACGGTGCACTCTCCCGGGCTGTGGCGGCTGGTGCCCTCCCGCCACGCTTGGCGCCCCGGGCCGACTAGGAGATTCGGACAGGCGCTCTCCCGGGCTGCGGCAGCCGGCGACCCTCCCCACGTTCGGATCCCCGGGCCGGCTGGCACTCTTCCAAGTCACTTCAGCTGGCGAACCTCCCCCATGGTGAGGGTTTTCCAAAGTTAAAGGACCCACAGCACCTTTTACTGGTGGGACCTGCAGACAAACGTGTGCCACGAGCGCCACCTACTGGCAGGATAAGAAAAACAGAACCCAGAGATTTCACAGAAAAATCTTTCAACCTGTTGGGTCCAACACCCAGGGAAATCTGACTAAATGCCCAGACGCCAGCAAAAGATAACGGATCATGCTCAAAAAATTGAAAATATGGCCCAGTCAAAGGAACAAACCAATAGTTCAAATGAGATACAGGAGCTGAGACAACTAATGCTGAATATACGAACAGAAATGGAAAACCTCTTCAAAAACGAAATCGATAAATTGAGGGAGGACATGAAGAAGACATGGGCTGAACAAAAAGAAGAAATAAAAAAACTGAAAAAACAAATCACAGAACTTATGGAAGTGAAGGACAAAGTAGAAAAGATGGAAAAAACAATGGATACCTACAATGATAGATTTAAAGAGACAGAAGATAGAATTAGTGATTTGGAGGATGGAACGTCTGAATTCCAAAAAGAAACAGAAACTATAGGGAAAAGAATGGAAAAATTTGAACAGGGGATCAGGGAACTCAAGGACAATATGAAGCACACTAATATACGTGTTGTGGGTGTCCCAGAAGGAGAAGAGAAGGGAAAAGGAGGAGAAAAACTAATGGAAGAAATTATCACTGAAAATTTCCCAACTCTTATGAAAGACCTAAAATTACAGATCCAAGAAGTACAGCGCACCCCAAAGAGAATAGACCCAAATAGGCGTTCTCCAAGACACTTACTAGTTAGAATGTCAGAGGTCAAAGAGAAAGAGAGGATCTTGAAAGCAGCAAGAGAAAAACAATCCATCACATACAAGGGAAACCCAATAAGACTATGTGTAGATTTCTCAGCAGAAACCATGGAAGCTAGAAGACAGTGGGATGATATATTTAAATTACTAAAAGAGAAAAACTGCCAACCAAGACTCCTATATCAAGCAAAATTGTCCTTCAAAAATGAGGGAGAAATTAAAACATTCTCAGACAAAAAGTCACTGAGAGAATTTGTGACCAAGAGACCAGCTCTGCAAGAAATACTAAAGGGAGCACTAGAGTCAGATACGAAAAGACAGAAGAGAGAGGTATGGAGAAGAGTGTAGAAAGAAGGAAAGTCAGATATGATATATATAATACAAAAGGCAAATGATAGAGGAAAATATTATCCAAACAGTAATAACACTAAATGTTAATGGACTGAATTCCCCAATCAAAAGACATAGACTGGCAGAATGGATTAAAAAACAGGATCCTTCTATATGCTGTCTACAGGAAACACATCTTAGACCCAAAGATAAACATAGGTTGAAAGTTAAAGGTTGGGAAAAGATATTTCATGCAAATAACAACCAGAAAAGAGCAGGAGTGGTTATACTAATATCCAACAAATTAGACTTCAAATGCAAAACTGAGGGAGAGAGTACAGTTTCCACAAACAAGTCCTGAAAGAATTTGTCAACAAGAGATCATCCCTACAAGAAATACTGAAAAGAATTCTGCTAGCTGAAAAAAAAGACAAGAGAGGGAGGCCTGGAGGAGGTCACCGAATTGAAGAGTACCAGTAAGGATAACTGAAAGGATAAAATTAGAAAGAGGGAAAAGAATATATAGATCTGACAATTAAAATTGAAAATATAAGATGGTGGATTCAAGAAATGCCTTTTCAGTAATAACTTTGAATGTTAATGGACTAAACTTACCAAGTAAAAGATAGATTGGCAGAATGGATTAAGAAATATAATCCAGTTATATGCTGCTTACAAGAAGACTCATCTTAGATACAAGGATACAAAAAGAAAGTGAAAGGATGGAAAAAGATTTTCCACACAAATTTTAACCAAAAGAAAGCAGGAGTAGCTATTCTAATATCAGACAATATAGACTTTAAATGTAAAGACATCATAAGAAACAAAGAAGGACACTATATACTAATTAAAGGGTCAATTCACCAAGAAGATGTAACAATCATAAATGTTTATGCTCCCAGTCAAGGAGCTCCAAAGTACGTGAGACAGATATTGGCAAAACTGAAGGGAGTGATAGATGTTTCAACAATCATAGTAGGAAATTTCAGTACACTACTGTCCTCTATAGATAGAACAACAGACAGAAGATCAACAAGGGAATCGAGAAGCTAAATAACTTGATAAATGAATTAGACCTAACAGACATATGTAGGTCATTATACCCTAAAACACAAGGATATGCATTCTACTCTAGTGCTCATGGGGCATTCTCCAGGATAGATCATATACTGGAGCACAAAAGAGGTCTTTATAAATTTAAAAACATTGAAATTATTCAAAGCACTTTCTCTGATCACAATGGGATGAAGCTGGATCTCAATAACCACCAAAGAATGAGAACATTCACAAATATATGGAGATTAAATAACACACTCTTAAACAACTAGTGGGTCAAAGAAGAAATTGCTAAAGAAATCAGCAGCTATCTGGAGATGAAGGAAAATGAGAGTACAAATTATCAGAACTTATGAGATGTGGCAAAGGCTGTGCTGAGAGGGAAATTTATTGCTCTAAATGCCTACATTAAAAAACAAAAAAGAGCAAAAATCGAAGACTTAACAGCACACCTGAGAGAACTTGAGAAAAAAACAGTACACTAATCCCAAAGCAAATAGAAGAAGAGAAATAACAAAGATTGAAGCAGAGATAAATGAATGGAAGAATAAAAGAACAATAGAAAGAATCAATAAAACCAAAAGTTGGTTCTTTGAGAAAATCAATAAAATTGATGGGCCATTAGCAAGACTAACAAAGAAAAACAGAAATAGAATGCAAATAAACAAAATCAGAAATGAGAAGGGGTGTGTTACCACAGATCCTGAAGAAAGAAAAGAAATCATAAGAGGATACTATGAACAACTATATGCCAACAAGCTAGATGGCTTAGATGAAATGGAAAAATTCCTGGAAACACACAAACAAGCTACCCTGACTCAGGAAGAAATAGAAGATCTCAATAAACCAATCCCAAGTAAAAAGAATCAATCAGTCATCAAATCTTCCTACAAAGAAAAGCCCAGGGCTAGATGGCTTCACAAGGGAATTTTATCAAACATTCCAAAAAGAACTAATACCAATCCTGCTCAAACTTTCCAAAAAAAATGAGGAAAAAGGAACTCTACCTAACTCATTTTATGAAACTAATATTATTTTAATACCAAAACCGGGTAAAGATGCTATAAGAAAAGAAAACTACAGGCCAATCTCCCTAATGAACATAGATGCAAAAATTCTCAACAAAATATTAGCAAACCAAAAACAACAACACATTAAAAGCATTATATATACCATGACCAAGTGGGATTTATACCAGGAATGCAAACATGGTTGTTTAACACAAGGAAAGCAATTAATGTAATACAGCACATTAACAAATTGAAAGGGAAAAAGAACGTGATCATCTCACTGATGCTGAAAAAGGGATTCAACAAATTTCAACTTCCTTTTCTGATAAAAACACTCAAAATATTGGGCAGGCCACAGTGGCTCAGCAGGCAGAGTTCTTGCCTGCCATGCCGGACACCCAGATTCATTTCCTGCCTGCCCATGCAAACAAAAACAAAAAAACAAAAACACAAAACTCCAAAATATAGGAATCAAAGGTAACTACCTCAATATGATAAAGGGAATCTATGAAAAACCAATAGTCAGCATTGTATTCAATGGAGAGAGACTGAAAGCTTTCCCCCTAAGATCAGGAACGAGACGAGGGTGCCCACTGTCACCACTATTATTCAACATTGTGCCAGAAGTTCTAGCTAAAGCAATTAGGCAGAACAAAGAAATAAAAGTATCCAAATTGGAAAGGAGAAGTAAAACTCTCATTATTTGCAGATGATATGATACTATACTTGGAAGATCCTGAGAAATCTACTGCAAAGTTACTTGAGCTAATAAACAAATTCAGCAAGGTGGTGGGATACAAAATTAATGGGCAAAATCAGTAATGTTTCTATACACAAGCAATGACCTAACTGAGGAGTCAGTTAAGGAAAAAATTCCATTCAAAACAGCAACTAAAAGAATCAAGTACATAGGAATGAAACCCTATTATAAAGCCACAGTGGTCAAAACAGCATGGTACTGGCACAAATGGAATTGAATTGAGAGTGCAGAAATAAAACACCAAATCTATGCTTAGCTGAGTTTTGACAAGGCCTCTAAATCCTCTAAACTGGAACAAAATAGTCTTTTCAATAATTGGGCATGGAAGAACTGGATATCAATAGCCAAAAGAATAAAAGAGGACCCCTATCTGACACCCTACACAAAAATTAACTCAAAGTGGATCAAAAAACCTAAATGTAAGTACTAGCACCATAAAGCTTCTAGAAGAAAACATAGGGAAACATCTTCATGACCTAGTAATAGGAGGTAGTTTCCTAAACTTTACACCCAAAGCACAAGGAACAAATGAAAAAATAGACAAATGGGACCTCTTCAAAATCAAATGCTTCTTCATCTTGAAAGACTTTGTTGAAAAGGTGAAGAGGCAGCCGATTTAATGGGAGAAAATATTTGGAAATCAGATATTGGGCAAAGGTTTGATTTCCTGTATATACAAGGAAATCATACAACTCCACAACAAAAGAACAAACAGCCCAATTATAAAATGGGCTAAAGATAATGAATAGGTATTTTTCTGAAGAGCAAATACAGATGGCTCAAAAGCACATGAAGAAGGCGTGCATGGGTAGTTCGGTGGTTAGAATGCCCGCCTTTCATGCGGGAGACCAGGGTTCGATTGCCAGACCATGCACCCCCCAAAACAAAACAAACAAACAAACAAACAAAAAAGTACATGGAGAGATGCTTATATTCACTGACTATAGCAGAAATGCAGATACCACCTCAAACCTACAAGAATGGCTGCTATTAAACAAACAGGAAACTATAAGTGTTGGAGAGGATGCAGAGAAACCGGGACACTTATGCACTGCTGGTGGGAATGTATAATGGTGCAGCCACTATGGAAGACTGTTTGGCGGTTCCTTAGGAGACGAGATATTGAGTTTCCCCATGACCCAGCAATAGCACTACTTGGTATATACCCAGAAGAGCTGAAAGCAATGACAGAAGCAGACATTTGCACACTGATGGTCATAGCAGCATTATTCACAATTGTCAAAACATGGAAACAAACCAAATACCCATCAACAGACTAGTGGATCAACAAAATGTGGTATATACATATATTATGCAGCAGTAAGACGAAATGATGTCCTGAAGCACATGAAAAGGTGGATGAGCCTTGAGGACGTAATGCTGAATGAAATAAGCCAGACACAAAAGGATAGATACTGTATGACTCCATTTTTGTGACCAGCATAAAGGTATAATCAGAGGCTTATAATGCAGAATGTAGGGAACTTAGAGATACATAGAAGCTAGAGATGGGTGAACGGTTAGCTAATGCGGTTGAACTCCAGTGTAAAGGCATGAATGGGACTGATGGTGGTTCTCTAGTGGGTCTTTAAGTGATATAACCATATTGAAGACGAACGAGATTGAAAGGAGTTGTATAAACCTACGTGTTTCACTGATTCACACTAGAAATATGAATTCATTCTTGCAAGAATTACTTCAAAGATATGATTCATGTACAAAGAGTGTTTAAGTCCAGGGTACAGGAGGAAGACTGCCATTGCATGCCATGAGCTGTGTTCAAAAGGAAACCATCAGCACGACCACAGCAACAGCAGAGGTGAATAATGGGGGAGGGACAAGAGTTAAGAGAAGGCTTAGATTTCCTATTTGGTGAGGGTGTGCTTATTGTTTTTCTTTCTCTTGGGAACAATGAAATTATCTAAAATTGAGAGTGTTGATGGACTGTGGACTTTGGGCCCTCTACATGATGCCCGATGAATGCAGGTGGCTGAAGGATGCACTGACGGGGAAGTAGATTGGCGAAGGATGGTGTATACTTATGAACAAAGGTTTTGCTGCTACAAAAAGGAACAACATCATGAGGCATGCAACGATGGGAATGAACATGTGGGACATTTGGTGAAGCAAAATAAAACAGCAACAAAAGAACAACAATGATGTGGTCACCTTTAGAAAATGCTGATAAGAAAACAGGGGCCTAGATCATAAGCTTTTAGAGCAGACACATGAAGTCTGGAGTAGTGATTAATATTTCTGGATTTCACGAGGCTGTTATATTTAAAGATATTTAATGAGAATGAAGCCAATCAGGATGGGGCCTAGGTAATTCAGAACACAGGGGTAAGGAAGACAGTGTCTACATTTTAGAACCACACGTTCTCTTTGAAACCAAAGGAAGAAAGTTTTATTTGGTCTGGAACTGAAATTTTCTGTAACGCATAATCTAACTCAACCTATCTGTATTGCTCATTTGAACAAATGAAACACAGGGAGCACAGAATAAGAAAGAGGTCCTTTAGGGACTTCCGGAGAAGATGGCGGCTTAGTAAGACGCGCGGGTCTTAGTTCCTTCTCCAGAAAAGCAACTAAAGAAACAGAAACAATACGAAACAGCTCCCGGAGCCACGACAGAGACCAAAAAGACAGCGTACCCCATTCTGGAATGGCTGAACGGGCAGGGAGAATCCGCTGCGGTGAGATACCCGAGGGGTGCGCATTTTCCCGGCCGGGGCGGCTGGCAACTGGGGTTCCCTCCACGCACGTGGCTCCCCGGTCTGACTGGGAACGTTGGATAGCGGGGCCCTCCCGCCACGCTTGGCGTCTCAGGCCAGCTGGGCAATTTGGACCGGCACTCCCCCAAGCCGCGGCAGCTGGCAACCCCCCCTCCACGCGCAGTTTCTCGGGCCGACTGCGAGATTCGGATTGGCAAGTTAAAGGAGCCACAGCATCTTTTACAGATGAGCGCCACGAGCGCCACCTACTGGGCAGGAAAAGAAAAACAGAGCCCAGAGATTTCACAGAAAAACCTTTCAATCAGCCAGGTCCCACACCCAGGGAAATCTGATCAAATGCCCAGACACCAGCAGAAAATAATGGATGACGCTCAGAAAATTGAAGATATGGCCCAGTCAAAGGAACAAACCAATAGTTCAAATGAGATACAGGAGCTGAGACAACTAATGCTGAATATACGAACAGAAATGGAAAAACTCTTCAAAAACCAAATCAATAAATTGAGGGAGGACATGAAGAAGACATGGGCTGAACAAAAAGAAGAAATAGAAAATCTGAAAAAACAAATCACAGAACTTATGGGAGTGAAGGACAAAGAAGAAAAAATGGAAAAAACAATGGATACCTACAATGGTAGATCTAAAGAGACAGAAGATACAATTAGTGAACTGGAGGATGGAACATCTGAATTCCAAAAAGAAACAGAAACTATCGGGAAAAGAATGGAAAAACTTGAGCAGGGGATCAGGGAACTGAATGACAATATGAAGCGCACAAATATACATGTTGTGGGTGTCCCAGAAGGAGAAGAGAAGGGAAAAGGAGGAGAAAAACTAATGGAAGAAATTATCACTGAAAATTTCCCAACTCTTATGAAAGACCTAAATTTACAGATCCAAGAAGTGCAGCGCACCCCAAAGAGAATAGACCCAAATAGGCGTTCTCCAAGACACTTACTAGTTAGAATGTCAGAGGTCAAAGAGAAAGAGAGGATCTTGAAAGCAGCAAGAGAAAAACAATCTGTCACATACAAGGGAAACCCAATAAGACTATGTGTAGATTTCTCAGCAGAAACCATGGAAGCTAGAAGACAGTGGGATGATATATTTAAATTACTAAAAGAGAAAAACTGCCAACCAAGACTCCTATATCCAGCAAAATTGTCCTTCAAAAATGAAGGAGAAATTAAAACATTCTCAGACAAAAAGTCACTGAGAGAATTTGTGACCAAGAGACCAGCTCTGCAAGAAATACTAAAGGGAGCACTAGAGTCAGATACGAAAAGACAGAAGAGAGAGGTATGGAGTAAAGTGTAGAAAGAAGGAAAATCAGATATGATATATGTAATACAAAAGCCAAAATGGTAGAGGAAAATATTATCCAAACAGTAATAACACTAAAAGTTAATGGACTGAATTTCCCAATCAAAAGACATAGACTGGCAGAATGGATTACGACCCAGCAATACCACTGCTAGGTATCTACTCAAAGGACTTAAGGGCAAAGACACAGACGGACAGTTGCACACCAGTGTTTATAGCAGCATTATCTACAATTGCAAAGAGATGGAAACAGCCAAAATGTCCATCAACAGACGAGTGGCTAAACAAACTGTGGCATATACCTACGATGGAATATTATGCAGCTTTAAGACAGACTAAACTTATGAAGCATGTAATAACATGAATGGACCTAGAGAACATTATGCTGAGTGAGTCTAGCCAAAAACTAAAGGACAAATACTGTATGGTCCCACTGATGTGAACTGACATTCGAGAATCAGCTTGGAATATATCATTGGTAACAGAGACCAGCAGGAGTTAGAAACAGGGTAAGATAATGGGTAATTGGAGCTGAAGGGATACAGACTGTGCAGCAGGACTAGATACAAAAACTCAAAAATGGACAGCACAATAATACCTAAGTGTAATGTAACTATGTTGGAACACTGAATGAAGCTGCACCTGAAATATAGTTTTTTGTTTGTTTATTTGTATCTTTTGTTTTTGTTTTTTTCTTTTCCTTTTTTTATATATATATATATTTATTAGTATTATTATTTTAATTCTCTTCTCTATATTAACATTCGATATCTTTTTCTGCTGTTTTGCTAGTTCTTTTCCTAAATCGATGCAAATGTACTAAGAAATGATGATCATACATCTATGTGACGATACTAAGAATTACTGAGTGCATGTGTAGAATGGAATGATTTCTAAATGTGTTAATTTCTTTCTTTTTTTTGATTAATAAAAAAAATTAAAAAAAAAGAAAAAGAAAGAGGTCCTTTAATCCTGTATAGATTGTTGTAATGCCTGGATACATCCTAGATTATATTAAACAGATAATCAAAAAGTATTGGTAAAGTCCCTTGAGGGAAGAGAGAAAGACTATGGAACTATTAAACCTTACCATCAGAGAATCCCCTGATACTGTGTCAAACTTTAGGGATACCCAAATGAATGGGCCATGCCCTCGATCACAAGGATTACTCTTGTGAAGCTTATGTAGGTAGCATAGAAGCTTAGACTACCCACAGGCATGCCTAAGAGTTACTTCTGGAGGACCTCTGTCGTTGCTCAGATGCGGCCTCAGTCTCTCTAAGCCCAATGCTGCAAGTGAAATCATTGCCCTCCCCGCTATGTGGGACATGACATCCAGGGGTGAAAGTCTCCCTGGCAACGTGGGAGATGACTTCCAGGGCTGAATCCAGACCTGGCACCGTGGGATTATTTCCATCCTGACCAAAAACGGGTAAAGAAATCTAACTAATAAAGTATCAGTGACAGAGAGACTTCAAATAGAGTCAAGAGGCTACTCTGGAGGTTGCTGTTACACAAGCTTCAGGTAGACCTTGCTACCTATCATAACCTGCCAACCCCCAACCAGGAACATTCCAGCCAATCCTAAAGAACACCTAGGGCAATACATAAGATTCCACAAGGGTTCCACGCACTAGAGTAACTTTCCAGAAACCTACAATTTCCAGATGGGTCCCTGGTCCAGATAAGTCTGAAACTTAGCCCAGGCTCTCCAGAACATCAGATAGTTCCATCTCCCTACCCCATATCAGTGACAGACCCTTCCAATATGAAAAATTTAGAGTGGCCATAGCCTAAACACCCCTAAAGAGAGGGATGGAAAGATCAAAGGTGATGGTGGAGTTATACAGAGAAGATAGGATTTAACAAATGAATATGAATGCCTAATCATTAAATTGATATCTCTTTTAGTCTCCAGTATCTTAGAGCAGCTATAAGTAAAAACCTAAAATTATGGGATTGTAATGCATGTCAAACTCTGAAATACATTCTACAACTAATTACGGTGCTGCGCTTTGAAAATTATTGCTTTTCTGTATATATGTTATTTTTCACAAAGAGAAAAGAAGGGAAGAAAGTCTATAGTTTGATAATTAAAAAATATGTATTTAAGCCTTCTAGCCTCCTCTATTCTGGAGCAGCTAGAAGGGAAAAAATCTAAGGATGGTATGGTAGCCCATGACAAACTCTGGGATCTGTCCTGTAACTATTTGTTGAAGAGAGCTTTGACAACTATTGCTTTTTTATTTCTTTGCTTTGTATATATGTTATACTATACAACAAAAAAAGTTAAAAGAAAAACTGAATGGACACCCAGAAGATCGTATTCTTAGAACTAATCCACTCTGTGGGTATAAAACCATTTTAATAGGATCTTTCGAATAGGTTACTTCAGGTACAGTGTGACCCAGCGTGGGCCTCAGTCTAACCAGAGTTCTTTATAAACAGGATGAATACAGGGGGAGAGAGAGATGGGGGAAAAAAAAAAAAAAAGCAAGAAGCTGAGAGCAATGAAACCCAGAGGAGCAGTCTGAGACCAGCAGGTGCCGCCACGTGCCTTGCCATGAGGTAGAGGAGTCCAGGATTGCTGGCAGCCTGTCTTCAGGAAGAAAGCATTGCCTGATGTTGCCCTGATTTGGACATTTTTCTCAGCCTCAAAACTGTTAAGGTTGGGTGCATGGGTGGTTCAGTGGTAGAATGTTCACCTGCCATGTGGTATACCCCGGTTCAATTCCTTGCCCATGCACCCTCCCCCCCACAAAAACCCCACTAAGCTTGCAAGCTAATATTTTCCATTGTTAAAGCCAATGCATTTCATGGCATCTACTCTGAACAGCTTAGCAAACTAAAGCATACATTCCATTACTGAGCCAGTGGCACTCTGTTTGGGCTTCTTTTGTGCTTCCTCTGAAACATTTTTGGAAGGCTATTCCCACATTCGGGGCCGGTGTGGGTTGTAGGCTGCATTTGAACCCCCTCCCCTTGAACCTTGTCTCTCTCAGGATGACCCCAGAACTGGCCCTAATTCAACACTGTAGGTTGGAATCTTTGATTAGATTATTTCCCCAGAGATGTATGAGCTTTTGATTCCACTCACTCCAGGTAGATCATGATTAGTTTACTAAAATCCTTTAAGAAAGGAAACATTTTGGAGGGAGAGCCAGAACCTACAGAGAGAAAGCCAACAGAAACTTCAGAGCAGAGCTGACAGATTCTGGCTCTTGGAGAACAAAGACACAGATGTTTGGAGATGCTTGAAGCCCACCAGACATTGCCATGAGATACTAAGCAAGGCAGATACTGGAGCGGTCCAAGGGAAGCCCCAAGATGAAAGCCAGGCCTGGAGAAGTAAAGTGTTCCCCACAGAAACAGAGGCTGAAAGCAACCGAGCCCAGGAGCAAGGGACTAGCAGATGCCAGCCACGTGACTGCCCAGCTGACAGAGGGGTTCCTGACCCATGGGCCTTTCTTGAGTGAAGGTAACCTCTTGGTGTCTTAATTTGGACTTTTTCACTTCCTTAACTATAAACCTGTAACTTACTAAATTGCTTTTACAAAAGCCATTCCATTTTTCAAATACTGTATTCCAGCAGCTTTCAAACTAGAACACTGCCAATGGAGTGGGACCTTTTCAGGCAACAACTGAACCCACGTGGGCAATAGCCAGGTCTGCGTTATCCTCTCTAGCCAGCCAGGTCCAATCTGCCTCCTCAGCGAGGGACTTGGAAAAATTGGGGGGGGGGGGGGGGAACATGCCTAAAATAGGAACTCCCACAGAGCTCTCTAGAAACCTCTCTGTCTGGTCCAGACTAGGTCTGGTTGTTTTGAGAAAGAATTTTAAACACTTTCATGGGAGGGGGTCATGGCTGGCCCAGGCTGGTGCACCTTCCCCATATGGATAACCTTAAGTATGTATTATGTCGTTGGGGGTGCATCCAATGACAGGGCAGTGTCCACCCAGACCAGCCCCCATGCCCCTACCCTTGGAGGGCCCAATGCAGGACAGCCAGTGGGCACAGAGAGCCCTCTTTAGGCTTCAGCAACTGGCCTTGCCCAGCCCTCCCTTAAGAGAGGAATTTAGAAAAAGTTTCAGGGGGTGCATCCAGCAACTGGGGCTTACAGAGGACCATGGCTGGGCTGGGGGCACCCTCCTGAGGCTTCCCTGTCTATCATGGGAGGCTCTGCTTTCAGAGAGTGATTTTGTAAATTTTTGAGAAATGCATGCAAAGCTGGTCTCCAGGAAGTACGCAGGTGAGTCTTGGACACCCTCCTGTACCTCCATGGGCATCCAGAGGACTTAAGGAGGCTGCCCTGATTAGAAATGAAGCCAGCTGGTTCTGTCTCTAAATTTCAGGTTTAATCCAATGCTCTCCCTCCATCACAGACCCCAGAGCACAGGATGGGCCAGGCTCTCTGCCTCTGCCACCTGGGAGGTCCATAGCTCCTGTCCTTTCTTTCACACTTGCCCCTAACTGCACCTCCTCCATGAAGACCTCCCTGATTTTTCCCCCTCAGGGCCTAGCTCCAAGGCCAGTCAGGGAGAACCCAGGGTGTTTGGGTCCCTGGGCCCTGCGTGGAGTACAGGCCCCGCCCTCTTGCTTCTCAGGGCCTGGGGTGATGAAGGAGTGAAGTAGCCGAGTGTGCAATGAATGGTGGGGCTGGGGGTGAGACAAGTCAGGAATGGTGACTGTGTGTGCCTGCAGTGAGGATTCCAGCCAGCAGGTGACCTCCTGCATGGTCTCAGATCCAGGAGAAAGGGGGGTTTGCTGAGTTTTCTGTGTCATAAATCCTAGACCCCTACTCCACACCTCACTCCCCCCCTAAAAAAAACCCACGCTCAGTCTCGCCTCCACCTGGGTCTTGCTGATGGCATTTTAATAACTTTCATTGGCGCCAGCAACAGAAGAAAGACTCTTTCCACCCCTAAAGGAAGGGCGTCCGAAGGTTTATCCTAGAGCTGGTCTGTTCCCATTGGACGGTGGCCAGGAAAGTACGGATCTCCATGGGCTGCAGCGTGACAGCTGAGGGATCCAGCAATGGAAGCGTGGCTTGAGGTGGGAGGCCTGGGGTGCAAGGGAAGAGAAGGAAAGAGACTTTCCTCCATCTCACCCTGATGTAGCCGCCTCCCACCTCCCCGAAGTCCGGATACTGCCCTAAACCTTCAAGGGACTCACCCCCAAAATATTATTCACCCCTGGATCCTCAAATCCCTCCCCAGTGTCCGGCCAGAGCTAGACAGGGTTCCCAGACTCTCAAATCTTGTTCTTGCAACAGGACCGCCGTGCCCCAAATTCTGCAGGCCCATCGCTAATGTGCTAAACCAGCCGCAGACCCTCAAACGCCCTTTATCGGTGTCCTGACCAATATCCCCGCGCCTCGCACACCGCGCCCGGGCAGGCTCCCACCCGTGTGCGTGTCCCACTGGAGCCTGGAGGCGGCCTTCCGAAGCTGGTTGGCTGCCAGCGTGGTCTCCCGCAGGGAGGTGATGTTGAAGGTGGAGAACAGGTCCTGCGGGTGGGGGGTGGGGGGCCAGGCTGAGAGGTGGCGGGGCCGGGTTTCCCCCTCCCCCCCTTGCCCCTTCCACCTCGGCTCACCCGCAAGTCCACGGTCACGGGGGAGCTCAGGTTGCGGCCCGAGTCCTCCCCAACAGCGAACTGGTGCTCCAAACGCAGCAGCAGCGTTCCCGGGCCCCAACGAGCCAGCGTGAGCAGGTGCACGGCGGGGGGCAGCTCCCGGCGCAGCGCGGAGAACTGCGGGGACCGGGGCGGGGCGGGACTAAGCTGGGCGGGGCGGGGCTGAGCCAGCACGGGCGGGGCTAAGTGTGGGGAGCGGCAGGACCCAGCCAAGTACAGAGCGAGGTTCACGTGGGAGGGGCGGGCCTTAGAATGGGAGGGGCGGGACTGGGCTCGGGAAGAGCAGGGCTCAAACCCGGGCAGGGCGGGGCTTAGCCGGGGAGGGGCTGGCCTTGGCTGAGGTGGGGTTTGGAGGAGAGGGGCGGAGCTGAGCGGAGAACAGGGCTGGGTTGGGCGGGGAAGAAGCAGGGCTTGGCCGTGGTCAGAGAAGGGGCCGAGCAATCCGGGCGGAGCTCAGCCTGGAGGGGCGGCTGGACCCAGAGAGAAAACCCCGCGAACCAGGGAAGGGGCGCATCTTAGCCGTGGGGGTGCGAGTCCGGAAGGGTCTCTCGCCCAGGACGGGGGCTTGGGCGGGGCGGGTGAGGAGGCGGGGAGGGGCGTGAGCAGGGGCTAGGGCAGGACCCAGTCTAGGAGGGAAGGGGCTGGCATGGGACCCGGCCGAGCCTGCCGGGGATCCTGGCTGAGACTGGGCGGGAGGGGGGGGGGCGGGACCGTATTCAGGCCTTCCCAAGAGAACCCCCGCCGTCGTCATTCCGGTCCTCTCGCTCTCCCCGGGCCCCCCTCACCTGCTTGCGCTGGACGGCCTCGCGGTGGTAAGGAGTGCCCTGGCCGGCAGCCAGCACCACCTGCGGCGCCAGGACCTCCTTCTCCGCCTGCAGCCGGTGTCCCGCGGCCGCAGTCCGGACCGTGTCCAGCAGCACGAGGTGGCGACCTCGCACCCACAGCCCCGGTCCATTCCATTCCGGGCCCGCCTCCTGCAGCGGCTCCCCCACTCCTCGGCCATCGTCTTTCAGCAGCCGTCGGTGCACCTGGGGAGAGGGAAAGGGTCCGGTGGGGGACCCTGGGTCAGAAATGTCAGAAGAGCTAGTTCTGGTTTGAATCTATTATGTACCCCCAGAAAAGCCATCTTTTAATCCTGGGTCAATATTATAGGTTAGAAACTTTTCATTAGATTATCTCCACGGAGATGTGAAACGCCCTATTGGGGGTGTGACCTTTTGATTAGATGGAGATCAGGTGGGTCTTGATTAGTTTACTGGAGTCCTTTAAAAGAGGAAACATTTTGGAGAGAGCTCAGAGCACAGCCACTGTAGATGTTTGGAAATGGAGACAGAAATAGCTATGCTGCTAAGCAAGGACTCACAGAAATAGCCATAACCTGAAGAGAAGAGATCTCTGGCCCCAGCAGATGCCAAGCTAAGAGATGAAACCCTGGAGCAGCTAAGTGAAGGCCCACAGACACTTAGAGAGGAAACTACTGGCATCAGAGGCTGACAGCAATGAAACCGGGAACAAGGACCAGCAGACACCAGCCAAGTGTCTTCCCAGATCGCCCTCCCTTGAGCCAAGGTATCGTCCTCTGAATGCCTTATTTAGGACATATTTATGGCCTTAGAACTGTAAACTTTACACTTATTCAATTCCCTTTTTTAAAAGCCATCCCATTTCTGGGATATTGCTTTCCCACAGCTTAACAAATGAATACAGGGCTGGTGAGAGAGCCTGGCTGGGTTCAGAGAAAGGGCAGGGGTAAAAGGATGAAGTGAGGGTCTGGTAGGGATGCCGGGCAGAAGCGGAGAGGTAAGGCCCCAATGGGAGGCCTGGGTGGGACAAGTCAGGCCCTGGAGAGGGGTCCTGGGTAAAGACTTTTCAAATAGCCTAGAAGAAAAGTCTCATTTAGGATTGGGGGGTCTCATCAAACCGAGAGGTGCATCTAAGCAGAGAACTGGGATAGAAACAGGCTTCCAGGTCCAGCAGGGGACCAGGGGCTGGGGACTCCAGCTTGGACAGGCTCTGACCCACTCACCATGAGCTCCAGGGAGCCGTCCTTCAGGCTACTGCCCCCCTGGGAGCGGTCGGTCAGCACCGTCAGCTGCATGTTCCCATCCTGGGGGGTAGAGGGTGTCAGGGTCAGGGGAGTGGTGGCCATGGCCAAGGACAGATGGGAAATGCAGGGAGAGTGGGGTTATCCCCGCTCTGCAGAAGCGTGTGGGAAGAGGCGGGCAGAGGCAGGCTGGTGGGCTTGGGGGATAGGTACCGTGATGTAAATCCGGGTGTTGACCGGGTAGTAGTTTCCTGCCACTGGCTCAGTCTGGGTCAGGTTCCAGGTTGGTCGATAATCCCTCCTGGAGTGGGGTGGGGTGGGTTTCGGTCAGGCCTGGGGTCTGGCCCCATTTCCCCTCTTCCCCCATCCCTTCCTTCACCTTCTCCCTCCCACACTCACAGGAGCAGCAAATGCCCCCACCATCCCTGGGCCCCAAGATACCACAGCCCACCCCTCCAGCCTCCCCAGCCACCCCCACCTCCTTTCCAGAATCTCCCGGCCGTTGCTATCTGTATAGAAACGTCCATCTGTTTCCAGCGTCGTGTCGAAGCGACTGATGATCTCCTTCCCCCAGCCATCGCTGCACCCGGTGGGATTGCAAAGGTCATGAGCCTGGCCTAAAGGCTGCCCTGCCCTTGCCCTCATCTCCTACCCCCACCCCCAGCCCAGCCCAGGCCACTCACACCACAGGTATCGGGCCCACCGTCCACTCCAGCTCCAGATGCCTCTGTCCTGGGTACAGGCGAATTACCTGGGAACACCAGGCTGAGAAGTTCTGGTGCACTTCTTGCACCAAAGCTGTCTGCAGGCACATGGGGAAGGGAGGTGGAGGGCAAGGCACGTGAGTTGCACCAGGGCAGAGGAGAGCCCTGCAAATATCTGCCCTGATGTGAAACCCACAATGGCCTACACTGGGGGCAAGGCCATTAACACATGGCATGGGAAGCCCATCCACCTCCCCCACCCAACCAGGTATGATGGCCACCCTACATAGCCACATTGTTCCTGAGGGTGACACGATTGTGTGCTGCTCTGTTCACCATCACCCCATCTCCTTTCCTTCTATAGTAATGATTGTAGCTTGGTGCACAACAACCTGATATAAAGACTATATTTCCCAAGCTTCCCAAAACAACAATGAGCTGTGTGACCACAGCCTACCCAGTGGAAAGTGAGTAACTTTCCTGGCCCCTTTCTCTCTGCCAGTGGCTTGAATGCCGATGTGATGGTTGGAGGATGAGCAGCCCTCCTGAATCATGAGTATGAAGCTGAATGTTGAGGGTGGCAGAGCAATGACACAGAATAGGGCCGGGTGATGGCAGAGCCACATCCACTTGCCCTGGGTGGCCCAGCCAGACATTATGTTAGCAGGAAAGAACCTTCTGTCTTGTTATAAGCAATTCATTTGGGTAGCCCTGTTACAACTCTTCCCCCCAGCTTCCATCCCATGCTTCCATCTATCCCCACCCCCTGATCCCCTCTCATCATTCCTGGCCTCGGACCTTCACCAAGCGGATCTGAGCCCAGTGTCTCACGGGCAGTGGTTTCTGTTGGTTGGGTCTGAAGATGTAGGCACCCGAGGCCTGGGAACTCTGTTTGTTGCCGGTACTGGCGTTGTACCTGGGGCCGAGGTAGGTAAGAGTCAGGCAAAGGGCCCTGGCTCCACTCATGGCCCCTCCGTGGCCAGGTGGGCCTTGCTCACCAGTAGAAGGCCTGGCGAACAGGCAGAAGAAGCTTCTGGTCCAGGTTCTCAATCTTTATCAAGAGCCCTGTGTTGGGGTCGAATGTAGCCCGGATGTGCTGGGCAGAGAGAAGGGAAAAGCGGTCAACGGTCATGGCAACCACGGGGTCCCCTTTTACTTAGTCTCTCATTCCTATTAGCAAATCCTAAATGCTCCACCTTCAAGCTTGTACTCTCTGTGGCCTCTTTTTATCACCCCACTGTAACTAGCTGGACCAGTGTGCTTCTCTTGGCTTCCATGCTTGCCTGCCCCACTGTCCGTTCCCCCTGCCGCCGCCAGAGGGCGCCCATAAAGCCCTAAATCCTGTCATAGACCTTTGTGGGACGGACTTCTGCAGCCAATAAAGGAATTAGACTTTTAGAGGCCAGTGGAAATGTTTTTCATTTTAACTTATTTCGGAATCAGGAAAACACTTGAATATATAATAATAATAATAATAATAGTAAGTCCTGCGTGAATTATATTCAACTTTATGCCAACACTGTCGTGAAATCTAATTTTTAAAATACGGCACTTAAAAAGATCTCCCCCTAAATGATGGGGACAGGGAATCTGAACGAAGGTCTCACCTTATTTTGGATGGTCAGGACACGAGTCTGGGGCTTGTTGATAGTGGGCTGCCTGGTGTAGACCTGGGGACTCCGGTCTGGCACGCGGGCCACTGAATAGATGCTGAAGCCCAGGGCCGGCACCGAGGCTGAGAAGAGCAGCTCGGGGGGCCGGTCCTGAATCTGTGAGCTGGGAACTATCACCACCTTAGAGAACAGAGGAGGGAAACCACGTCAAAAGGCTGTGAGTACATATAAAGCCACACATACATGGTGGGGTGTGTGCGTGTGTGAAATGAGGGTATTGGCCAAACTCAAGGAGAGGAAGGATTCCTGGGCAGGATGGGGAAAACGAAATTCAGGTGGTGGGGTGGAGGAGAAAGTGTCAACTCTTCTGAAAGAAAAGACTGCAAAGGAGATTGAAAAGGTAGAAAATATCCACTGGGAGGGCAGAGAGACTGCGTGGGGGGAGAAGTGAGCAAGGAAGTGGGGGTAAAAAGAGTTCTGAGGAAGGAGAGCCAAGGACAGATTCTTGGGAGAGGAGGAGACAAGAGGGAGGTGGGGGGTGACGGGGATAATCATAAATGGAAAAGATTTCCAAGGGGGCGGATATTCATGGTGGGGGAAAGGTTCTGGAGGGAGAGAGATGTTGAGGAGCAGAGGGGAAAGTACTCAGGGGACCTGGAAGAAGCATTCAGAGGTGGGAGGAATCTTTGGAGGGAGAAATCATGGAGTGGAGGTGTCCATGGGGGGTTGTCTGAGGGCTCACTTCATTAGGCACAATTGTCCCATTGGGATCTGTCACGAGGTAAGCGCCTTTGGTGACCGGCAGCCGCACCATCCAAGCTACCTTCCGCCCCAGGGGGTTGTAAATGGTGACGATGAACTGGAGTGGGAGGGGCAGGGTGGACGTGAGACACAGCAGGCCTTCCCCAAACCTACCCGCCACGCGTGGCTGCGCAGAGTCCTCCCCCATCCTGACTGTGCCCCACGCGATCTGCCCGGGGGCACTGGCCCCCTATGCGCCCCGCCCCGCGATCTGCCTGGGTTCGTCCGCTCTGGGCCCCGCCCACGCGACCGGCCCCCCGGGCCCCGCCCTTCGGCCCGCGCACGCGCTTCGCCGTCTGGCTGAGCGAGCAGACGCTGACGTTGAGACCGCGGCAGAACGTGAAGTCCCCCTTGGAGCCGCTGAGCCGGGCAAGCGCGTTGCTCAGGAGCACCTGTGGGGAGGTGGTGAGCGGGGCGGGTCTGCTCTGGAGCCCGCCCCCTACGAGGCCCCGCCCCCGCAGCAGCGCCGTGCGTCCTGCCCGGCCGCCTCCCGCTGACCTGGGCCCCGCCCCCACGGCGGCCCCGCCCCCGCACCTCGCAGGGCCCCCAGCCTTCCGCGAGCTGGCGCGCGTAGTCGTCTGCCACGTGCTGCCGGGAGGTGCCGGTGACGGCGTCGTGGTGTTGCAGCACGGCCATGGCTTCCCCTGCGGGCGACCGTGAGCCTGGCGGAGTCTCCGCGGGACACGAGGCCCGGCCCCCAGGGACCGCGGCAGGTCCCGCGCCGGCGGAGGGGGCCTTCGGGGCCTCCCGGGGGTGGGGGTCACCTACTGAGGGGCGCACTGTCTCCTGAGCCGTAGGGTCCGTTGTTGGCCGCCGGGCCCACCAGCGCCTCCAGCTGGTTGCACACCTAGGGGCACAGGGGGGTCGGGTTAGGGCGGCCGGGCCTGCCGGGGACACCCAGGGCTGCCCCTGAGCCGGGCACCCGCCCACCTGCAAGAAGTTGTAGCTGCGGCGCTCATAAAATTTGAGGGCCGGCCGGCTGGTGAAGTAGCCTGTCCAGAATTTGTGGGCGCCATCGGCGTAGGGGAAGAAGTCGTCCTCTTTCACCGACCTGCGGGGACCGGCGCGGTGAGGGTAGGGTCACAGCCCAGGGGGGGCACACCGAGCCTTCCCGCCCCCCAGGTACCAGGTGAGGTTGGCCTTGTTCAGCTCCCATAGGTAACAGGTGGGAGTGGAGTAGAGGACGTGGACGTGGCTCCCGTTGGCCTGCTGTGGGAGAAGGTGTGGGTGTGTGAGCCCTCGCCTGCCCCGCGCACACTCAAGTGTGCACACATTCATGATCAGATGCTCTTAACACACATCTTGGGTCCGTTCAGAGGCCAAGGGTGAAAATGAACACTTAGCAGAAGAAATCTTATCCTTGAACGAGTATCAGAGGTGCAGGAGTAACCATGAAATCTTACTAAATTTTTCTAATAACTCCAATTTCATGATTAAGAAACCTTGGTGGAAAAATGAAGGGTGACATTATACAACAGGAATGATCATTTCTCAGCACGGTCAGGTTGTTCCCAGATGACGCGACTTTTATAATATATGAAGGCTCACTTTTGACTGAAGGAGGTGGAGGCATGAGGTTACCTCCAGGAGGAAAAGGACATTTGTTCTGCACTCGCTGTATCCCCAGTGCCCAGTATACAGTAGGTGCTCAATAAATACTGGAGTAAATGAAGGGAGGCATGGAGGACTGCATCATCTGCACACCTGCATGCAGTCACACTCACAGACACACACACAGAGTTTTCACCCAACAAGCACCATTCTTAATGCTCTAGAAGCAGAGAGGGTAGGGGCTGCTCTCATGGAATTCCCAGCCAAGAGCCCTCCAACAGTCAATTGGTTACAGGTGGCCTGGATGTGACATGACAGGTATCCATGGGTGCTGGGGTGAGCAGAGAAAGGAGCTGGCCTCAGACTGGGATTGGGTGAAGGCTTCCTGGAGGAGGAGTTATTGCAGCTGGAGTTGTAAATGAGGAGCAGGAGATTTTCAACCAGAAATAATAATCATAAACCAGTACTAACACTTCTTACATGCCAGGCACTGTTCCATGTAAATGATCTATGCAAATGAACTCATGACACTCTAATCATTAAAGATGTGCTACAACATGGATGAACCTGGGAGACATTGAGTGCCATAAGCCAGGCACAAAAGGAACCAATATTGTACGATCTCACTTATATGAAATAATAAAAATTTGTAAATTTATAGGGACAAAAATTAGAATATAAGTTACCAGGGACAAGGGTAAGGGTGAGAAAAGGGGAGTTAATGCTTTATGGGGACTGAGCTTCTAGTTTCTGTTTAGGGTGATGGAGAAGTTTTGGTAAGGGATGGTGGTGGTGATACCACAATACCACCCAATTGTATACTTGGAAATGGTTAAAATGGGGTATTTACATTGTAATATGTGTGCCGGTTTGAAACTTCGTGTATACCAGAAAAGCCAATGTTCTTTAATCCTCATTCCATATTGCTCTGTGGGAGCTTTTTGATTGTTCCCATGGAGACATGACCCACCCAAATATGGGTGGTAACTTTTGATTAGGTGGTTTCCTGGAGATGTGTCTCCACTCATTCAAGATGGGTTGCTTACTGGAGTCCTTTAAGAGGGAGCCATTTTGGAAAAAGCTTTAGTGCCCACACAGGCAGACACCTTTGGAGATGAAAGAAAATGCCCCCAGGGAAGACATTTAAAGAAGCAGGTAGAGTCTTCCATATGCCTTCCCAGCTGAGAGAGAAACGCGCAACATTATCATTTTTTTCCTTTGGAGTTAAGGTATCTTTCTCTGGTGCCTTAGTTTGGCTATTTCTATGGCCTTAGAACTGTAAACTTGCAACTTAATAAATTCCCCTTTTAAAAGCCGTTCCATTAATGGTATATTGCACTCTGGCAGGTTTAACAAACTAAAACAATATGTTACCACAATAAAATTTAAAAAAAAAACAATTCTTATTAACAGCCCTATGAGGTAGAGACCACTATATTGCCAGTTTTATAAAGGAAAAACTGAGATACTAAGTGCTTCCGAATATTTCTCTAGGTCCAGATCCAGTAAATGCAGAACCAGGTTTGAACCCAGAAAGCCCATTTCTGGAATCTGTAAAATGGAGTCAGCAAAGGAGCAGTCAGTGGCAGGAGAAACAACAGGACAGCGTGGACTCCTGGATGCCAAGAGACATGAACTGGCAGGAGGTAGTGGTCAAGAGTGCTGAAGGCTCCTTAGGGACCAGGGACATGGAGAAGGATCAAGAAATGTCAGCTGGGAGGTCCTTCCTGACTTAGTGAGAGCCAATTTGGTGCAATGGTAGTGCAGGGAGTGAGTAGGAGGTGAAGCTGTGGAGCTCCCACGGGCAGACAACTCTGGGGATGTGGGTGGAGGGAAGAGCATCTTTAATGGATGGGGAGATGAGACAAGTCTCTTTGCCGATATGAAAGAGTGACTCCCTGCCCACAGAACCACAGACACAGGTCCCACCAACACATCTGTGATTGGTGAAATAATGCACACACACCCCTAAAAAAATGTCCACTCCCAATCTCAGAATGTATGACTATATTAGGTTAAAATCACAGCTGCAGGTGGAATTAATGTTGCTGGTCAGCTGACTTTAAGACAGGGAGATGTTCCTAGATTAACTGGTGGCCCAGTGTAATCACAGGGGCTTTAAAAGTGGAAGACAGATGCAGAAGAGACAGATCAGAAAGATGTATGACAACAGAAGCAAGGCCAGAGTGAGGCTATGACTGGCTTTGAAGATGGAGGAAGGGGCCACAAGCCAAGGACTGTAGGCAGCCTCTAGAAGCTGGAAAAGGCAAGACCACAGATTCTCTCCTCAACTTCCAGAAAGGAATGCACCTCCTCTGACACTTGATTTCAGCCCAGTGACACCTGTGTCAGGCTTCTAACCGCCGAACCATAATACAGTAAATTTCTGTGATTTTCAGCCATGAAGTTAGTGGCAATTTGTTACAGCAGTCATAGGAAACTGTTGGTGGATTGAATCGTGTGCCCCAGTCTGGATATGTTCCTGGTCTTTCTCGACATTCTTGGGCATGTGGATCCATCATAAATAGGATCTCTTGACTATATTATCAGTGAGGAGGCAGCCCAAGCTGAATGAGGGTTTGCCTTGATCCAAAATGGCAGAAGTTCTTATAAGCAAAGATAAGTGGACACAAGAGAGGAAGCCACAGGGAGCAGCCAGAAGCTGGAAGCCAATGGAACCCAGACACCACCATGTGCACTGCCATGTGGCAAAAAAACCCAGGAACCCCAAACAATGCCGGCCAGCCAGAAGATACCACCACCAGCAGAAAGCAAGCCTTCCAGCCTTTGAAACCGTGCGCCAATAAAATCTAGTTATCAAAGCCAACCCATTGCATTGGTTGTAGAAGCCAGGAAACTAAAACAGAAACTGATAAACCCCCAGAGCTGTGCACTGAGCTCAGCCCCAGGGCGCAGAAAGATACAAGTACATGTGCACACATGGGCGGCCCTGGGAGGGGACCTGAACTGACCTGGGCGTTGACCAGCTGGATGAGCTTGTCGAGATTCTTGAACCACATGTTGGCATTCTCGTACTGGAAGTCCGAGCCCATGGTCATCACAGTGTGCTTGGTACGATAAAATCGGGCCTGCAGGCAGCACGGGGAGTTCTCAGGCTGGGTTGGCCTGTGCCACCCTCCTCGTATGACTGCATCCTGGGTATGCCAAGAGTGCCGGCGCCCACGCAGGCGTGGGTGAAGGTGTGAAGGTGTGGCCCGCGGGACCGTAGAGACACACAATGTGACAACTGTCAATGGTCATCGATCGGTTCCATCGGGCCGACCATGCAGACACGGGCCCGGAAGCCCTGTGCCACCCTGGCCTCACATGTGCGGTGCATGTGCATGGTAGGGAAGGGGCCTGCACACTTCCACTCAAGGACGCACACCAACCCAGGAGGACATAGGGACGGCAACAGGGATGTTGCTTTTCTCAGAAGGTTGCGAGGCGGTGTTAGGGACCGCACGGGCCATGGGAAGGGCTCAGGTGCATTAGTGAGGCAGTCCTACCAGCTCTGGACCTGGGGGTTACCTGGGTGGCAGCCAACTGCAGGAAGTAATTGACCAGCTTGTCAGCGTTGTACTCAGGGCTACGGAGGTCATCCACCAGTGGCTTGTCATCGCACAGCGAGTCCCAGCACAGCTCGTCCGGGGGGTTGTACATGTTGGGGAGCACACCTGTGGGGCATATTGGGTTGGGGATGTCCTAGCACCCTAGCCTCACCTTGGGGTCAAAGCCTGCCACCCCACCCCCCAACTCCACCCAGGATGGGCTCCAGAATTTGCAGGGCCCAGCACAAAACGGAAATGCTGGGCCCTTGTTCATAAGTTATTAAGGATTTCAAGATGGTAACCAGAGCCTTAGACCAAACCCAGGGCCTCTCTGAGCCCAGGTTGCCAGCTCACCAGTGAAGAGGTCGGCGGCTGGGGGAGGCAGGCTGGTACTGGCCCGCCACACCTGCTCCATCTCCACCATTGCCTTCCGTGTCTTCTTATCTTGGTAATCCAGGCGCCCGAAGAAGAAGCCATCAAAACCCATCTGGGGTTGGGGGGTGGGGGCGGCGGGATGAGAGCCGCAGGAGAAAGCAATCTGAATCAGTGTACACCTCTCTCGCCAGCTTGGGAGGGGTGACTGAGGGCACAGGTAGAAATGAGGGAGGCCACCAGCTCATTTCCAAACTAGGGGAAGGAGGCAGAAGGACAGCCCAAAGCCAGAACCCACCTCCACCTGGATCAAAGCAGAGAGGGGGTGGGACCTGAGTCAAGGAGGATTTCCCCCTTCCTACACTGAGGATGGATGAGGTCAGAGCCCTGGAGGTGGGCCTTGCAGGATGCTTAGGAGTTCTCCAGATAAAGAGAAGTTCAAGCAGGGGAAAGAGAAGCAGGTTTAAAAACAGGGCAAGCCTCCTGATGCTACCAAGCTGGGGGAAATGCTGGGATCATAGCTAGTGGAGCAGGACCAGTCTGAGCTGGGCACAGCAGGGCCCGGGTCCCAAGTCAGAAAGGAATGGGATTCACAGTTCACCCAAGGGGCAGGATCCCGAGGGACCAGGGGATGGGCAGTGAGAAGGCAGGGTTTGACTAGCTGAGGGAGGCACTCAACAGAGGTTGTGGTGGTACCTGGGCGAAGAGCGAGGCCTGCTCCCGCGAGTGGCCAAAGGGGTCGATGTGCCAGGCCACACGGGGGCGGCCATCGCTGCCAAATGTTTTCTCTAAGAAATGCAATCCGAGGGTCATCTGGTCTATGATGGCACCATAGTGGGTGGCCGCCTCATCGTTCATCACCCAGCCACCATTGGCAAATTCCAAGCGCCCTGTTCCAGAAGGGGCAAGGTGGGGGTCAGTAGTCAGGGCCAGGGGTGGAGTCAGAGTAGGTGACCCGCTACATATCCAGTCCACTTGCAGCCCAGCATAGCCAGATGTAGGACAGAGGGCCCCTTGAATGGCAAATTTCCCAGGGGAGCCCTGGAGCTGGGCCTTGCAGGGTGCCTAAGAGTTCTCCAGATAAAGAGAAGTTTAGGCAGGCAGAACTACATGCACAGCTAGCAGACATGGGGCCTGATACCATCTCAGAAGCCAGGGTAGTAGCAACGGAAGCTGGGCTGGGCTTCCTCTTTTCACTTCCTTAGGGCGGGCTCACCCTGGCGCACCAGATCCCTCACAACCTCCTGGGTTGCATTTGTCTGCTGGAACCACCAGCGGGCGAAGAAGGCCATCTCCACGTAGACAAAGCGGCGGGTAGGCTCGGCCAGCAGGGCAGAGACGACCGAGTCCAGGATGTACTGCACGCCTGCATGTTGGATGTCATTCTGGACTGTGGGCAGAGGGGTCAGTCAGTCAGGGAGCCTCAGAGCTAAGGGGGACATTCCTGACACAGGATCCCAGGCTAGATGTGTCCCCACCCCAATGCCCAGGGTCCACAAGGGGTTTGAGGGGTTCTGAGGACCTGTAGAAGGCCCAGGGCTAGTCTCCACTTAACTCACTGCCATAAAAGTACTGGTCCACTGTTTTGAGCCAGCCCACGTCATCGTGTGTGTGGGCCACCAGATGTACATTGAGCATGTCCGGCTGCACCTTGGGGCACGTCTGCACAGAGACCCAAACACACACACAGCCTGTCAGTGTCCCTGGGAAGTTGGGGGGTGGGGAAGTCACAGACAAGCCTTGATCCAGAGGGTGAGCGACTCCTTGAATGAGGGTCTGACCCCGGCCCTCCCAGGGACTACACGGATACAGCTCCACTTGGCACAACCCCACAGAGCAGTTTTTCTTTACACCAGGGAAAACAGTAACAGTAGATGAAGTTCATTAAGCCCTGGCAAATGCCAGGCAGCCACGCTGGGCATCAAATTATTCCCAGTTCCAGGTGAGAGCACAGAGGCTCAGAGAGAGGAAGTGACTTATCCAACGTCACACAGCCAGGAAGTGGAGAAGCCAGGCTGGAACTGCAGAGTCTCAGCTCTCAACCAGCACCCCATCCCACCCCCTGCAGCTCAGGCCACCCCTTCCCGCCCCCAGTCACTCGCAGTTCTGTGCCTGCAAACTTCAGGCAAACCGGCCCGCAGACACAGGGGTAGACAGACAGACAGACGCAATCATATTCTCAGACTCGCAGTCAGCCCTCTCAATGACACACGCACTCAGGTCGCCCTGGCACAATAGCAGCCGTTCGCTGGGCACCCCAAAACAGACCCAGCCACGCCTCTGGCCCGGGCTTGGGTACATTTCCGCCCGCCGGCCCGTCTCACCTCGTACCCCGCGGCCCGAGCGCCGGGCGCCTCCAGCAACAACAAAAGTAGGAAGGGGAGAGGCCGGAGCAGCGACCGCAGCGCGCGGGGGCTCATCCGGGACTCCGCAGCGACCCCGGGGCCACCAGCTCGGAGCCCCGCAGCCCACGCGTCGGCGCCCATGGCTCTGCCGCCGACTCCAGGGCCCCACCGAGGCGGGGCTAAGGCCCCGCCCCCGAAGCAGGCCTGGCCAATCAGCGTCTCGGGGGGCGGAGCAGTCCGGGAGCCAAGCTGTATCCCCTGGGGTGATAGGACCGCAGCGGCGGGAAACGCCAGGAGGGTCCAGCCTTCCGGGCCGCGTCGCGTCTCAGATTGTCGCGTCTCAGATTGTCCGTGTCCCCATGAGACAGGGATCTCAGATTTTTCTATGGTCCCCGGGTTGCCTGGCTGGGGCGAGGACGGATGAGGGGCGTGCAATGGGGTCCTGGGGCATCCCGCCTACTGGGGTCTTGGAGGCCCCCAGCTGGGCTGGAAGCAGGGCTTGCTCGTTGCCTGCTCTGACCTGTGGATTCTGGGGAAGCTGGGTAAACGAATTGCCTTCCGAGTGCTGGGGAGAAGAGGCACCCAGCCTGGCTGAGGGGGCTCTCAGGAAGCTACGTTCAGAATCTCTGCCTCTGGAGTGAGGATCCGAGAGGAGGAGGGGCCTGAGCCGCCCATGCCCTTCCCAATTCCAGTCTATCTAGATCGCAGCCTTTATCCTATTTCTCTGATAAGGAAACTGAAACCCAGATTCTTCAGCTCAGCAGTGCCTTCTGCTGAGCTGCCTGAGGACAGGAGTCACTGTCCCCTCCCAGGCACCTGACTTCAGGCACGAGGCATGTGAAATAAGCAAATGACCCCGGGGCCCTATCCCAGGTCTGACTGAAATCCTCTCCAGTGCACCAAAAGAGAGGTCAAAGAAGAGAGCCAAAATGAAAAACTTTATTAACTGTTTCGACAAGAAAATAGGCAGAAGAGCCTAGAAACATGGATAACTCCTCCAGCAGCAGGCAGGGTGGAGGAGGCAGGAGGGCAAGCCTACCAAGTTTCCCTCTAGGAATATGCAAAAGTAGGGCCCAGGCAAAGGGTCAGGTTCCCTCCATTCAGCTGGGGCCCCAGAGGTCTCCTCATCCAGGAAAGCCCAGTACAGAAGCTGAGGGCAGGAGGCTGAGCAGCCAAAACCCAGGCCTGGGGGAAGGTGGATAGAGGCGGTCCAGGATTGGACCCCTCTGCCCTGGTATCACCAGGGGGGCGTCATGGGTTGCGGGTTCTGCAGATAGGACATCACCACAGCAGAGATGGAAAGCCTGAGATGGGAGAGAGGTGTTAGGTGGGATCCAGAATAGGCAGGCCTGGATACCCCCTCTGCTACTCAGGAGCCCCTCCTCTTCTAGGCCCCGCCTCACATGAAGCTGCTCATCATCTGCTTGGTGTCCTCGGAGCTCCGGGAGTTGGCAAAGCTGATGAAGGAGCAGTAGACTGCGACCCAAGCACACCACTTCAGCTAGGGAGGGGTAGGTGATGGGTGGATTAGATTGGTGAGTGGCTCCCCAATGTGCCCTGCAAGCCCGAGGCCCAGTCCCATACTCCCCAAAACCACTTTCAATCCCCTGATACCAGCTGGCACAGCTCAGACCCTGTCCCCTCCCCGAGTCCCCCAAAAGTCCCACCCCCTCTTAGCCCACTTCAGGTACCCCGTTTCTGGGCCTATCCCCTGACCTGCATCTCTGGCCCTACCCGTCCTACCTCAGGCCCAAGAAGACTGGCCTTTGACGCTGCCCATCATAGTAAAGATGTGACATTGTCCATCATTTCTCCACCTGTCCCTTCAAGCTGCTTCAAAACCTGGTGCTGGCTCAGACCCACCTTCCACTTACCCACTCTGGCCCTGCCCTCTAGATACCCCTGCGGCTCTGTCTTTCTGGGCCCAGCGTCACCCCAGCCCCACCCCTGGCCAAGATCAAACTCTGATCCTCCTTCCGCCTGCTCATTGCCCTCGGGGCTCCTACACCCCTGCCCCGCCCGTGGCGCAGGCTCTGAGGCTAGACCCCGCCCCCCCCCCCCCCCCCCCCCGCCAATCTCAGGCTCCATCCCTCCAGCGCCGGCCCTTTGCCTCGCTAAACCGCAAACCTGCCACCTCCCCCGGCCTCCTCCTCAGGCCGAGCTTCGCCCCGGGAAGGCCATGAGCCTGCCCACCTTAAGCATGAGGCCGCACATGCTGAAGATCATGCCGAGGAGGTTCATGTAGTCCGGCGTCGGGTCGTCCAAGGCCGGGTTACACTCGCTCGGCGGTGGCTTGTACCTGCGGCAGGCTCAAGAGTCAGGGACGCCCAAGTGCCACCCACCCCACAATCCGAGCCCCGTTGCCATGACGCTGGGGTTCCTCACCTCAGCACTTTGTTCGGCCTCCGTGGGTCCGACATATTGTTCGTGGACATCGCGAGTGGCGCGCCTCTTCCGCCGTGAAGAGACGACTTCCGGCGAGAAAGTGAGGGGGCTGCTTTTTAAGTAACACCCGTAGCGCTTCACTTCCGGTCCTCGCGGCTGGGACCAGGACAGGCCCCAGTTAAAGAACGAAGCTTTAGAAGGGGCCAAAAACACTCCCTGAAAACAGGAAAGGCGGGGGCGCGAGATCTGGAAACGGGCTTCAATATTTCCAACACGAGCTCCAAAAAGACGAAATTTGAACCCGGAAGTGAACCGGAAGTAGGCCGTGAGGGACAATAATAAGGTTACACCCGAGCGAGCACTCGGAAGCCTCCGTGCAGGCGGACGTGAGGCGGCGACAAAGCGATGGCTTTCCCTGAACCAAAGCCGCGGCCACCCGAGCTGCCGCAGAAACGATTGAGGACGTTGGACTGCGGGCAGGGGGCGGTGAGAGCCGTGCGATTTAACGGTGAGCGCCCTCATCTTTGTTCTGGGTCCTCCCCCCACCGCCTGAAGTCCGCGGCCCAGTAACCCCCGCCGGTGTTTCCCAGTGGATGGCAACTACTGCCTGACGTGCGGCAGCGACAAGACGCTGAAGCTGTGGAACCCGCTGCGAGGGACGCTGCTGCGGACGTACAGCGGCCACGGCTACGAGGTGCTGGACGCGGCCGGGTGAGCCGGGGGTACCAGGCCGGCATCGGGGCGCTGGGGCCGGGATCCGAGATCGACGCTCACCTTCCGTGCACGCCCTTCCAGCTCCTTTGACAACAGCAGTCTCTGCTCCGGAGGCGGGGACAAGGCCGTGGTGCTGTGGGACGTGGCATCAGGACAGGTCGTGCGGAAATTCCGGGGCCACGCGGGGGTGAGTGCGAGCAGGAAGACCCTCATTGAAGCGGGGGTGGCCTAAGGGACCTGCGTTAACGCATAGATGATGTCAAGGACAAGCCGTGTGGCACTCACCAATCCCAGCCCCTGCAGTTCCCCGGAAGCCTTTTGTCACCCCTGCCCCCAGCCTTTTCCCTTGCTTTTATCTGCTCTGGGAACCCTGCCTTTATCCCAGTCTCCCAAAGTCCAGCCCCCTCTGACTGGTGGTTCCCATTTCCCAGAAGGTGAACACAGTACAATTTAATGAAGAGGCCACGGTGATCCTGTCGGGTGAGTCTAAAGCCTTAAAAGGGGGAACCAGGGTGCTCCCCCCAGTTTCCCCCACCCCAACCTGACTTCAGCCTCACGTCGGCCCCACAGGCTCTATTGATTCCAGCATCCGCTGCTGGGACTGCCGCTCCCGGAAACATGAGCCAGTGCAGACGCTGGACGAGGCCAGGGATGGCATATCCAGTGTGAAAGTCTCTGACCATGAGGTCCTGTCAGGGTGAGTGGAGCCAGGAGCTTACTCCTCCCCAGGTGCCACTGTGAATCACAGCTGCTGCTGCGCTGAGATTAAAATCTACTCTTGTCATAAGGCCCTGCCAGGTCTGGCGCCTGCTGACCTGTCGGTTTTTATTCATTCATGTACCTCACACTTCAGTTCATTTCGATTGTGAGTAAGGGTTTTGCACGGCCTGCCCTGCACAGGACCTTCCAGGGTGGCAGTGAAGGGCCTACAGGAGAGCTGGCCAGCCTTGTTCTCTGGGCCCTGCTGGAGAGGTGGGGGGTAGGGACACCCAGGCCTGGAGCCATTGGGCCCAGGCCACACTTCAGCTGGATGCACCGTCTCCTGCAGCTCTGTGGATGGCCGGGTGAGGCGTTATGACCTGAGGATGGGGCAGCTCTTCTCAGACTACGTAGGCAGTGAGTTTGGCCCAGGGTGGAGGGACGGACGGGCAGAGAGGCAGCAAAAGGGGCCCCATTCTCACCTGCCTCCCCTCCCCTCCCCCCAGGTGCCATCACCTGCATCTGTTTCAGCCGGGATGGACAGTGCACCTTGGTGTCCAGCCTGGACTCCACGTTGCGGCTTCTAGACAAAGACACGGGGGAGTTGCTGGGCGAGTGAGTCTTGGGGTTTGGGGGACTCTGCCTGCCCCACTCTGACTTGCAAGGCCCACATCCCCCCGACCCTGCCCATCTGCAGGTACATCGGCCATAAGAACCAGGAGTACAAGCTGGACTGCTGCCTGAGTGAGCGGGACACACACGTGGTCAGCTGCTCGGAGGACGGGAAGGTTTTCTTTTGGGACCTGGTGGAGGTGAGCTCCTCCCCACCCCACCCCCCAACTATACATGTAGTCTCTTTCCACCCCCATGCCACAGGCCCTTAACCTGGGTGTGAAAAAGGGAGTGGATGTTCCAGCTGGGGCCTTGAAGGTTGAATAAGAAAATAGTCAGGGAAAACATTCCCAATAAAGGGAACAACATGTGCAGAGGCTTGGAGGAGTGACATGTAGATCAGGAGACAAATTTGGTCACCATTATTCGTGGATTCCATATCTGCACAGTCACCTACTTGCTAAAATTTATTTGTAATCCAAAAACCAACATCCACGGCACTTTGGCCGTCGTTCACAGACACACATAGAGTAGCCAAAAAATGGAGTTGCCCAGTGCACACATTCCCAGCCCAGGTGGAAGGAGGTGACACTTCTTCCAGCTCTACCAGTAAACAGACATCCTTTTTGTGGTCTATTAGCGTCATGCTGTTTGCATTTTCTGCTTTCTGTTGGTGATTTCTCTGTTTAAAATGTCTCCCAGCAGTAGTGCTGTCTAGTATTCCTAAGCACCAGAAGGCTGGGACGTGCCTTACAAAGAAAATACGGATGTTTGATTAGATTTGTTTAGGCTGAGTTCTAAACAGTTCTGTGGGCCGTTGAGTCCTTGTGAACAAATACACAACATGTTTTAAATAAGGTGTCCTTAAACAGAAACACATAAATCAAGCTATATTTTCATGAAAGTATGATTGAAAGCTAGCTGGAACCTAACCCTGCATATTTCCTGGGAGCCATGGTTCCCTCTTTGTCTATAGTTCACAGCAACTTTATGGGGCAGAAAACTGCTATGACTAATTCAAATCAGCTGTGCGAATTCTTCAGGCTGGCAGGAGTGACAGGAGCAGCAGGATCAAGATCAGGCAGGGCCCTGAATATCAGGCTAAGGAGCCAGGAGCTCCCTGGGTGAGGGGGAGCCGAGGGGGACATCTGATCCCTGACCAAACGGGACTGTGGTTGTTCAAGAAACCTCAACTGCATCTGCACAATACCACAGTTCACAGCCATGAGCCCAGTCCTTGAAGAGTCCTAGTCTGATGGGGGAGGCAGGCTGGGCACAGTAGGGTAGGGGCCAGGGAGCTCACAGGAGGTGACATTGGTACCAGGGCTTGGCTGGGACAATCGGGTCTCCTGGAGGGCTGGGGGAAGAGCAGGGGCCCTGGAGATTTGCTCTCACTCTGGGAACCGAGAAGAGTGTGCACATGTCCCATCTACTTCTTGAGGACCCTGTAGCCCTGAAGTTGCCCCAGAGGAGAGGGACTGGCTTACTTGTGGAAACACATGTCTTTCTATGTCTGCATAGTGAGGAGGGAGACAAAGGGCACTGGGACTGCAGAGTGGGCTGGCTGGGGGGATAGTGGTGGGGGGACGAGGACACCGGGAGCAGGCCACGACAGGCTCCCAGCAGCGTGGGGACTATGAAGGGGGGCGGAACTGTTTTGGACATGTCCTAAGGGCAGAGCCAATAGGATATACCTGGCAGAGGGATGTGAGGTGAGAGGGGGAAAAAAAAAAGACCCCCAGTGTGGCCTCAGCCCCTGGAAGGACATGATGATGCAAGAGTTAGGGTCCTGGGTATTTTAGTTTGCTAAAGCTGATGAATTGCCACATACCAGAAATGGGTCGGTTTACTCTGTTTTCTGTGTGTCCTCTCTCACCTCTCGGGACTTTTTTCTCTGTATTAAACTCTCATAAAGGACTCCACTAAGAGGATTGAGACCCATCTTGAATGGATGGATCACGTCTCAATTGAAATAACCAGAGTCTCCACCTCCAGTAGATTTACACCCACAGAAATGGATTCAAAGAACATTATCTTTTCTGAGATAAATAACAGCTTCACACTACCATGCTGGGTTTGCGGTGTTTGGAGAACAGTCTGACATGGGTAGCTAAAGGTCAGGGGACACTGACCAGCCTTGGGTCCAGTTTCTGACATCTGGGAACCTGCCCACTGATAATACTCCTGCTCATTTGCCCCACAGGGTGCCCTGGCACTGACCCTACCCGTGGGTTCTGGGGTGGTGCAGTCGCTGGCCTTCCACCCCACCGAGCCCTGCCTGTTGACCGCACTGGGGGGCAGCGTCCAGTGCTGGCGGGAAGAAGCCTATGAGGCTGAGGGCGGAGCAGGCTGATGCTGAGGTCGCCCCAAGGACAGACACAAACTGGAAGGATGGCAAGGACCATTTTATAACAGACACTGCTGGCCGAGGAAGGGAGGAAGGGGATTCACACTAATAAATAGAGGAGGGGGACGGCCCCCCGCGGCCTTGGCCCTTCAGTCCTCATTCTTCTCTGGCATGAAGGCGTCTATCTTCCGTGCAAAGGTTTCAGCCACAAGCAGAGGGAAAACCAGGGAGGCGTCAGCGTAGATCTGTGGGGATTGGGGGCCTGGTGAGCCTGTGATCCACACCCAAGGCCTGGAACCCTTTCCTGCCCTCACCGCCAGCCCTCACCTTGACCGGCTGTGCGTCCACCCTGATCTTGCCCCAGGAGACGGCTTCATCTGGCCGGGCGCCTGAGTCGGAGCCATCAAACTCCTGGGCTGTGTTGATGTAGACGGCATAGTCGGCTCCGTTCCGCTGCAGGGAGGGGTAGGACGGGCCAGGTCAGCCACTCGCAGAAGAGACAGAAAGACACAGGCAGGAGCGGGTAACTGGCCAGAGCTGGTGGGCATATGGCTGCGAGCACGTCCCAGATTTAGAAAGCGATGCCCTGGCTCACGTGAGGGCCCGAAGGGCTGCTGGGTAAGCAGTGGGGGGCATTTCCTCGACCCACCCAGGACCAGGTGTCAACAGGCCTCCTGCCACCTGGTCAACAAGAGCTGCTACCAACCCTGTCTTCAGAACAACCTGCAAGACCCTGCTTCTCCCTGCTTCCTGATACCCGCCTGGTCTGGGACAAAGGCAGATGCCTCCTCCCCCCACAAGCACAGAGCAGCCAGAGGGCACCTGTGAACACCTGCATCAGGTTACATCCCTGTTGTGCTTAGAGCCCTCCATGGCTCCCACCTTCCTCAGAGTAAAAGCCAAAATCCTATGCACGGTCCCAAGGCTCCACTCCACCTGCCCCATCACCCCCCCACGCTCTGGCCGTTTCCTATACCAGGAACAGCCCTCCTCCCACCCACTCGGGCACTCACAGGTCACACTTCCTAAAAGAGCCCCCCTCATGCACCCCTTTTTCTTGCCACCCTGTCACAGCACCCATGTGCTTCACGTGTCGCCTCCCTCCCCCACTAGTCTCCAGAGGCCAGGAGGCCTTCCCATCCAGTCCACACCTGTCTCCCCTCATGTGGGAGAAGGCCCACTTCATGGGCACAGCTCCCACACTGGCTCTCACCATGAGGTTGGCATTGGCAATGTGGTGCTTGACCAGGCCCCCGCCCAGGATGATCATCCCCGAGTGCTTGGCGAAGATGGCCTGGGTGTTGATGAGCCTCAGGTCTGGGGGTGTGAGGGGCTGTGTTCAGGCTTGGGGCCCAGCCGGCCCGCCTCCCCCTGACCCCTACCTGTAGCCCCAGCACACACCCTCCACGATGTCCAGGACCAGGCCCGGGTTCTTGTAAGAATGGAAGAAGATCATGTCGCCCAGCGAGCCATCCGTGAGCGCCGGGCTCAACACAGGGATGTGGTTCTGGGGGAGGGAGGGCAGGACAGGGCTTGGGGCCCGGAGCCTGGTGCGGGCAGCCTGGTGCCTCTCCCTGTTGCATCACTTCCTCCCTGCCTGACTGGGGGCAGAGGGCTTAACTTCTCTGGGCCTCAGGTTCCTCAAGAGCACTACAAGGGATAATAGTACCTCCCCTCCTACCCCCAAAGATGATGCCCATTTAACAAACCACCCAAAACACTTAGGACAGCGCCTAGCAACTAAAAGGCAGTAGCTTGTGTTAACTGACAGATGCCTAGACCTCCTGGCCTCTGTGGGGTGTGGACCCTCAGGCACCCATAGGGGCCTTGCTAAGCACTGTCCGGACTTAAGCTCCCAACTGCTCCCAGGCAGCCCAGGAGAACAGATCCGCTCAACAGCTGGGTGATGTCTAACAGAATTACTTAACTGCTCTGTGCCTAAGGCTCCTCACCTTGAAATGGGGGCAATGAGAATGAGGACACCATCCCCCTGTGGAGAGGAAGGAAGCTAACACGTGCCCCGAATCAGCCCCTCACCTTCTGGGCCCAGTAATACACCGACTCTGAGTTGTTGATCTCCTTGCCAAGCCGGGCAATCATCTTGGAAGGAGTCCACTTCACACCCTAGGAGGAGACAAGGATGAGCCCGCACTTCCTGTGGCTCCCACTGAGCCACCCTCCCCCCAGGGGGTGGGCCCTGGCCCCACCTCTGTGTTCTGCTCCAGCACCATCTGGTCCAGGATGGGCATCAGCCAGTCCTCAAATTTGCAATAATTGTCATTAGGCACCAGCAGGTTCCCAATCCTGGAGGCAGGAGGAGGTGGACATCAGGCCTCAGGGCCCTGGGGCCAGCCCCCTTGCCCAGCACCACCCAGGCCACCCAGCACCCCTCCCCCACACCTGTTGATCCCATTCTCCCGGAGCTCCTTCCCCCTGAGACTGAACTCCCCCAGGTACGTGGGTGCCAGGCACTTGATGAGATCCTCCTCCACACCCCCAGCTGTGGTCACCAGGACGTCCACCTGTGGCCAGAAGGTGGCAACGTTGGCCAGGGAAGGGGATCCCTGCCCTCAGCCTGCAGGTCTCCAAACCCCCACCTTCACCCCAAGACCCTTAGGGGCAGCGCTGCTGCAAAATCAACTGCATCCTGTCCCTCTGCTTAGGACCGACCCATCTCTCCATCATCTCACTAAAACGTTCGATGATCCTTTTGACCGCTGAGACTCAGAGGGCGTCTAGGCCCCAACCCTGCCAGGTTCCCACCATGTTATGCTGCACGAGGTAGCGGATGGACTCGCGGACGCCCGAGCTAATGAGGTTGGACGTGTAGCCCAGGAAAATGGTGCAGCCGGTGAGCGGGCGGCGGCTCCGGGTCAGGTCCGCATGATGGTCCTCGTCCTGCGACAGCGGCTCCAGCTTCTTTTCGATCTGGGTAGAGGGGCCCGATGGGCTTGAGCTCAACCCAAAGGCCCCGGGTAGGTCCCAGAGGCAGACCCCGCCCCCAAGGCCCTGCCCACTCAGGAATCGGGTACCACTTGTACCTGGTGCCAGGCCCCGCCTCCTTCCCCGCCCAGACCTCAGGGGAGGGCTCAGGAGTAGCCGCCTTTCTGGAGTCAGCATCTCCTTTGCAAGTCTAGCCCTCATAGAAACGCTCGCCCAGGACAGGCCCCGCCTCTCTCCGGCGATTGGACCGCCCCATCGGATGGCACGCCCCACCCAGCCCGCAGGAAGTCCCGCCCCCTAACCCAGGTACAGCACGGGTCCCCCGGCAGACCACGCTCCTCCCCGGGCCCGGAAGTCCCGCCTCAGGCCTCACCATGGCGTTGACTTGCTCCACCGCGCGTCCGAAGTTGGTGGCCTGGAAGCCGGTGGTGCCGAAGGCCTCCAGCAACGCGCGGTAGTCCACGCCGCGGTTGAAGTCGTAGCCCCGGACCTGGGCGCTCTCGGGCGGCAGCGCCGTGCTGTGCTTCAGCACGGCGGCCAGCGCCGCCGCGGGCGCCCCTCCTTCCAGGGGGCCCTCCATACTATGCGGCGGCGCTCCCAGGTCACGGCCGCCCCCCGGCGGGCCTCCGGCGGCGTTTAACGTGCCGGGTCCCACAACCGCTTGCTTCTATTGCCGGAGCGCAGGAAATGGGGCTCGGGAAGACCTCGGGGAGACGGACCGGAAGTAGCTCAGTCACATGATTCTCTGTGGCGCCCAGGGAGTGGCCATGTTTGCGCGGCTGTACGGAAGCGAGGAGTCTATTCCCTGGTTTGCACGTTCTCAGCTTCATATGATTAGAGTCCTACCTTTACTGCTGCCTGCTGGAAACCAGCGCGTTGTGCAATGCTTCCGCCATCCAATTCTGTCTTGGGGAGAGTACCACTTCTTAGGCGTGGCCCTTGGGCAGGATTTGGGTCCCCAGGCAGAGTCAGATACAGTTTCCTGCCTCTCATCCTCTCTAGTCACATGGCACTGATCTCTGCTCATGCCACCACGTGCTGCACAACCCTTTCCACCGGCAGCTGCAGCTGTCACCTCTGGAAAGCCTTTCCTGACTTTCCAGACTGGCCCAAAGATCTCTTCTGACAGCTCTTCCCCCTCTCTTCCCCTCACCCCCGCCCCAGGGAGACTGTAAGACTCCTGAAGGCGGGTCTGTGGCTCCTGCATCCCTCTATGCGCATCTGTGCCGGTGTGAAAGGAAGTATGCCCCCTAAGAAAAGCCATGTTTTAATCAAAATATCATTTCGTAAAGGTAGAATAATCTCTGTTCAATACTGTATGTTTGAAACTGTAATCAGATCATTTCCCTGGATGATGGGATTTAGTCAGGAGTGGTTGTTAAGCTGAATCTTGATTGGTTTATTGGAGTCATATAAGAGAGGAAATATTTTGGAGAATGAGAGATTCAGAGAGAGCAACACTACGAAGCAGAGAGTCCACCAGCCAGCGACCTTTGGAGATGGAGAAGGGAAACGCCTCCCGGGGAGCTTCATGAAACCGGAAGCCAGAAGAGAAAGCTAGCAGATGACTCCATGTTCGCCATGTGCCCTTCCACATGAGAGAGGAACCCTGACCGTGTTCACCATGTGCCTTTGCAGATGAGAAAGAAACCTTCAACTTCATCGGTCTTCTTGAACCAAGGTATCTTTCCCTGGATGCCTTTGATTGGACATCTCTATGGACTTGTTGTAATTGGGACATTGTCTTGGCCTTAGAACTGTAGATTAGCAACTCATTAAACTCCCCTTTTTAAAAGCCATTCTGCTTCTGGTATATTGCATTCCTGCAGCTAGCAAACTAGAACAGCATCTCTCTAATTGTGCGCAGGCCACCCCTTTATTGCTGGCTTAAGATATGTGGAGGCATACTACGCCTTGGGCTCTGTGCTAGGTGCTGTGGGTTTAGCAGTGAACAAGACTGACCTCTGCCCCCGAGGAGCCCACAGTCTGAAAATTAACAGTGTAAATGCTATTCAGGACTTAAACAGGGTGACGTAGGAGAGTAATTGGGGTGATTGGCGACTTCAGTTGGATGGACAGGTAGTTGGGAGGTTTTGAGCCAAAACCAGAAGGCCAAGAAAGACCCACCGCTATGTGAAGAAATCAGGGGAGGGCATTCACCCCCACCCCCAGCAGTGCAAAGGCCCTGAGGCTGGCAATGAGCCCACTTTATAGGACAGACAGAACATCCTTCTTAACACCCTACTTGGGTCTCAAATTCAATACATCCTTCCCCTCTTCACCTAAATCTGATCCTCCCACAATCTTCTGCATCTCAACCAATGTCCTCAACCTCCACTTCTCCACTTGGCCAGAAACTATGGAGTTGAACCTGAGGTCTTCCATTTTCTCAGACCCCACACCCTTCTATCAGCACACCCACTAAGTTCTACCTATCAAATAGGTCCCAGGTACACGCACTTTTCTTCATTCCCGTGGCTTCCACACTGGGCTCCCTCCCCTCCAATCTGTCTCCCAACAGCAGCCGGAGAGCCCTTCTTTAAACATAAATCACATGCAGCATTCCTCATTAAAACTCTCTAAGGGTGACTTCCCCTTGGGATAAAATCCAGCCACTTCTCCCTGGCCTCTAGGGGCACCGCTGACCTGCCCCAACACCCGTTAGCTTCTGCTTGCTCATTTCTCTGCAGCTACATCAGCCTCCATGTGCCCCTGGAACCCTCCAGCCTCTCTCCTGACCTGCAGCTCCTTTGGGTCTCAGCTCATTTATCACCTTCTTGGCCTGCTTTGGCCACTCCCCTTTGCCCTCCCCTTGCTTTTATACAAAAATGTCTGCATTATAACGTGTATTTTATTCACTGGTTGTCTGTCCCTCCCCTACTAGAATAGCAGTTCAGTGAGGACAGGATTTTGTCTCATTTCACCATTTCACCTCCTGCTTTTTGAGCAGTATTTGGAAAATACAAGGACCTCAGCAAGTGTGCCGAATGAATGAATGAATGAAATCAAGGGCATCAGGCTGGTAAGTGAAGAATGAGAGACAGAGAGGGTGGTGCGAAAATGAATTCAGAGACAGCAGGAGAGTCCAGCCTAGACAGGACCCCGCGTGCACTGGTGAATCTCATTCTAAGGGGCAGCAAAACGTTGGGAGAGTCTCAGCAAGATCGAGAGCCTGTGATGTATTTTTTAAGAGATTCCCACTGGCTGCCTTGAGGAGAGCCGAGGTGTGACCTGGAGAGGGCCGGCAGGGCTGAGTCAGCTGCCCGGGGCCAGGCAAGCGAAGGGGGACGCGACCACAGGGTGGGCGGAAGTGACCAATGCAGAATCCAACTTGAAGGCTCCCCTGATGGCACTTGAGAAAGGATTTGGTGTGGGGATAACAGGAAGGAAGGGCAGAAAAGGATTTGGAGATTTGGCCCTGAGCAGTCGAGTGGAGGGTACTGCACTTCAACTCAGGGGAGGGGGGACATAAGATTTGGGCAGACAGATAACAGAGTCTAGCTTTGATTGAATTAAAGGATGTACCAAGGAAGGAGGTGGGACCTCAGGTCTGTAATTCAGGGAACGGCTGGGAAAGGGACTGAGGAAGTCCGCTCTCTGGGTGTATGGAGTCATTTGTACCCAGGCGGTGGGTGTAGACAGAAAGGAAAGGCAGGGCTGCCCTGCTGCAATCCCGCACACAGGGGATGGCAGAGCCTGGCCAAGGAGACGTGTTGGGGAAAGGATAGCAAGGGGTCAAGCAGACCATGGAGTGGCCAACCCACCCCACCCCTGCATTCCGCCTGCCAAGCCATTCAGCCTGCAGGGCTCCCATCCCCCAGGGATCTAGATGACACGTGACACCAGGGCCACCGCAGGGGCCTCCTGGGGCAGGGACCCCCTTGGCCCAAGCAGCAGCTGAGGCTGGTGACATTTCACTGCATGGTGAGGGAGCCTCCTGGCTTCAAAGCCTTGGCGGGGGGTGACGAGGAGGGGCTGGGAGAGGGGAGGCCAGGTGGGGGTGAGAGGCAGCCAGAACCCAGCTGGCGGTGGATGGGGCGGCCAGGATCGGCTGAGTCCTCAGCAGAGGTACAGTGGCCTTGGGGGGAGGTCAGGGAGCCGCTCCCCTGCAGTCCCCAGGGGCCTGAGGGCAGTACAGGGTCTGGGGCTCTGGGGCCAGGCCCCCGCCCACCCCCAGCTCGCCTTTCCCCAGATGTCCAGCAAGGTGGCCCTTGGCAGTGACATCGGGCAGGCCCGCCGGGCCGTGGAGCAGCTACGCATGGAGGTGGGCCTGGAGCGCGTGAAGGTGAGGGCCTGGCCCAGCGGGGTGGCTTGGGGCGCCCCGGGGGTGCAGGGCTCAGCTGAGCACCGGGGCGGGGCTGACGGGATGTGGGGGGGCGACCCCAGGTGTCCAAGGCGGCCGCCGACCTGCTGCAGTTCTGCACGGAGCAGGCCAAGAGCGACCCCTTCCTCGTGGGCATCCCGGCTGCCACCAACCCCTTTAAGGAGAAGAAGCCCTGTGCCATCCTGTGACCCAATAAACATGAAGTGACCGCTGCCCGGGGTGTGGCTGGGCCTGGGGAGGTGGGCGTGCAGGTGGCAGCATCCTTGTGGCAGAGGGTCGCAGGCCGCAGGGGGGCACTGGTCCCACTCCCTCCCTCGCCTCCCCACCCCCACAGGGCAGCGCCAGCGGGCTCCCTGCGCCAACACACATCACCCACGCAGAGTTGCAGCCCTAAAAACAGGTGCCTATGTCCTCAGGCCCTCCAGTCCCTGACCACACACTCAGGCCCACAGACAAGCCACACACGCACACACACACACAGCAGTCATTGTAATGGAAACACGCCAGGACCACACACACACATACACACACACACACACACACACACAGCAGTCATTGTAATGGAAACACGCCAGGACCACACACACACACACACACACACACACATACTCATTGTAATGGAAACACGCCAGGACTGCCTCCTCCAGCCCCAAGCTCCCTGCCCGCCAGTTGCCTGCTCACATGCACACACCCGCCCCTGCAGCCCCCCCAGCCCGCACACACCCTGGCAGAGCCCCCCAGGCCCCCCAGCCACCACTGCCAGCCCCAGTAACATCACATCACGTTTATTTCTTCTCCACACACAACCTCTCCACTGTCACCACACCAGCAGGGTCCCAGGGCAAGGGCAGTTTGCTGCCGGGGCCGGGACCCCAACCTGCCTCCCCCAGCACAGGCCAGCCCAGGGCCCCCTGCCTGACCACGGCCCGGAGGCCCTGGCGCCCTGGCACCTCAGGCCCGGGGGCTGGGGGGCAGATAGCACCAGCATGGGGGAACCATCCCCCAAGAACAGAAGGCCCGGCCCAGCCTGCCGGCCAGCAGTCTACCTCCAGGGCCACCTCTCAGGCCTGCAGCCTCCAGACCTCCAGCGACAGGCCTCCGGAGGCGGCCACCACCAGGTTGCCCTCGGCGCAAATCTGGGGGGACAGGAGGAGGGATGGGGTGTCAGGAGGGAGGGGCGCTCTGGGCAGGCCCGCGGGGGTTGGCTGGAGGGGTGCCTCACCCCATTCACCACGTCATGGTGGCTGCGGGTACAGATGGTCCGTGGGGGGTCTGTGGGCAGGTGAACCTGGCGGAGGGCGAGGGGCAAAGGTCAGGAGGAGGCCTGGCCATGGGGGGTGTGGGTTGGGACGGTTCCGGAGGCTGGGGCTCACCCGGATGCTCTTGTCTGTGGATGTGGTGTACAAGGCCCCCAGCGAGTGCTGGACCCCCGTGACCTGAGACCTGTGGCCCACATCGAAGGACTGCGGGGGGCACGAGGACACTTGGTCGCAGTGGTCCCCAGGCCAGCCCTCTCCCTCGAGCCCCCACCCACCCCCCCTGGCCACCCCACCCCACCCGCCAGCAGTGGGGGAGGTGGGGGGACTGGCATGAGCCGGGGCCGGACCCTGATGAGCTGGAAGCGGCCGTGGCAGTTGGCGAAGACGTGCAGCAGGCCCTGGTTGTCGCCGGCCCAGAGCTGCGGCTCCTGGTAGGACATGCAGAGCAGGTAGGAGTCGAGCTGTGGATGGAGGAACCGAGCGCTCAGGCTGGGTGGCGCTGCCATGGCCCGCACCCACGGGGATCCCCCCCAGATGGGGGCACCCACCTGCAGCCGCTGCAGGACGCTGTTGGCGCGGCGGTCAAAGACCACGAGGGTGCGGTCCTCACTGCCTGAGACGATGTGGCGGTCGTCGGCCAGCAGCGCCAGCACCGCACTGGAGTGCAGCCGCCGGCTCTTCAGCAGCTCCGGGCCGGCTGGGGGCGACCAGAGGGGGCAGGTGTGTCAGAGCCCTGGTGGGGCACCCCCAGCTCCTACCCTGGCGACCCTTGGTCTGCTCTGTCGCCCCCCACCCCAAATGGGAGCCGCCTCCTCTCCCACCCCCTCTTGGGTCCAGCACCTCCAGGCCTCTGCTGCCCCCCATCTCCCAGCCCACCTGCACACCCCTCCCCCCATCTCCCAGCCCACCTGCAACCCCTCCCCCCATCTCCCAGCCCACCAGCACCCCCGTCCCCCCATCTCCCAGCCCACCTTCCCCCACCTCCAGTCCCACCAGCCCCTCTCAGTGCACAGCATCCTTGGCAAGTCCCAGCTAAAAGCACCCTCCCCCCCTGCCTCCAGTCTGCCCGGGACATCCCCGCTCCCCCCACAGCCCAGCTCTGCCTGGACAAGGCACTCTGAACCCTTCCATTCCACAAGCTGAAGAGAAACCAATAAATAACAGAAAAGACTTCTGTGCCAGGCAGCGTTCTCTGCAAACTACTTTGTTCATTACCGGGTGTCCTCATGAAGCTGAGGCAATTGTTCTTGGCCCGTATTAACTCGAGGGGGTTGGTGGGACTATTATTCTCCCTACTTTCCAGATAGGGAAACTGAGGCCCAAGATTCGTCGGGGTTCCACACACACATGCACGCACACACACACACAAACATGCAACTGGAACGATCCCAAACCCTGGGCTGTCCGGCCCAGGGGCTTCTTCTCTGGAGACCCTCTGTGTCCCCTCCCCTGCCCGCCCAGCAGCAGAGGCGGGGCTTCTTGGGGCATCCCAACAACTGGGTTTATTTGGGGGTCCCAGCAACATCCCTTTCCCCTGCTCTCCCCACTGGACTCCCAGAGCCCTGGGCCCACCTCTGGGGTCGTACACGGTCACCTTCTTGTCATAGGTGCCAGTGACGAGGATGTCAGGCCGGTAGGAGAGGCACAACACAGCCGCCTTGCCCCTGGGGACACATGGACCACAGGGGTGGGGCTGTGGCCCGCGGGGCCTAGCTCCCCACCCAGCCCCCTGCCCACAACCCCTCACACTTGATCTCTCCGAACTGCTGCCCGTCGGCCGCCATGTCCCACAGCTTCACTGTGCTGTCCCAGGAGCCGGAGCACACGCGGTGGTCCTGGGCCGCCAGCGACCACACCCAGCCCTGAGGGACAGGGGCACAGGGTCACATGCGGGCTCCCCACCAGTGAGGACAAAGCCGGGCCGTCCCTGCCTTTGCAGAGGAGGCTTAGAGAGGTCTCTAGACTCACCCAAAGCCCTGCAGCTCTGCTGGGTGCTGTCCTGTAAGCCCTCGCGCTACTCCCGTACAATCAGCCCCATTTCACAGAGACCAAAAAATCGAGGGTCAGGGCGGGGGGGGGAACCAGCCTAAGAAGCCAAAGCAGGTCATCCTGAGTTAAGGTTAGAACTGGGGGCTGGGGGGGTCCACCTGACAGCTGTACCCCCACCCAACCACATTTTTAAAGTCAAGTCCTGGGGAGGCTCAGGGACCATGTGACAATGTATTAAGCCTGGAGCTCCCACTCCATGCCCTGGGCAAACCACTCCTGCCTCAGTTTTTTCATCTGCAAAATAGGCATAAGAGCCCTGCCTCCACAGCTGACCGCACAGGGCATTGGCCATTGACTGATTTACCCCAGGAGAGGTATGGAATGTGACTCTTATGTTACAGCTGTGGAAACAGTGGGACAGACAGGTTGAGCTTTTCACCCAAGGTCACATGAACCACCTCCACGAAATGACTCGGGGCTCAAGTCTGTCTGATTTCCAAGGGTGGCCTTACAAGGCATAACTGACATCTATTGAGCACCCACTGTGTGCCAGAGGCTGAATGAAGCTCTTAAAGTTTATTCATCATCAATCATCCTTGTCATAACTGCCCATTGGACAGAAACAGAAACTGAGGCCCAGGAAGTCACCCATCTTCCCGAGGTCACCCTCGGGGACAGCAGTAACAGCAGAGTCGTGCTTTAAGTTGGCAATGGCTGGCCCCAAAACCCGAGCTCTTAGCCCCATGGCCAAGGCCTACCTCCCGACCTCACACCTTCCAGGCCCACCTCGTCCCTACCTCGTGGGTGCCATTTTGCTGGGTGCCCAGGGCCTTGACCAGTACGCGGCTGGGCTCCACCCCCAGCTGCCGTAGGTCCCACAGGTTGACGTTGCGATCCCGGGAACCTGAGAGACAGAGTGACCCACCCTGGGGAGAGGACGGATGCAATGTGGTTGGAGGCCACCCTGACCCAGCTCTCTTGCCCCCTACCCCACCTGCTCAGCCTCACCTGCAGCAGAAGCACCGAATCAATGGATGCAAAGTGCCCGTTGGCCAGGCAGAAATACTCAGCTCGGCGTCCGTCCTCTGCCCAGCGTGCCAAGTGCTGCTCCAGCTCAATGCAGGCTGCTGGCCAGTTGAAGTTTTCCTCTGTGGGGCACCATGAGCAGGGGCCCCGGTGGGTGGGGACCCTGCCGCCCCAACCACTGGCGCATCCCACCCCTCACTTCCAGGGAGCCTGAACCACACCAGACCTGGACAGTTCCCCTGCCCCCCCGACCTCCTCATCCCACCTAAGGCAGGCCCAAGCTCTGGACTGAAAACCACTTGCTCATTCCATCCCCAACCGCAGCAAATCCAGGACTACTTCTCTCTCTACAGTTTCTGCAAACTGGGGGGCTGGAGCTTCAGAACCCCTTTCCCAGGTCTCATCCCCCAGTCTGAGTCCTGAGCCTGGGGGACAGAGGGCTGGGTGCAGGGGCTGGAGCCTAATGACTAGCCTATCTGAACAGGACCCAGCGAAGTGTTTCTCAAGCTAGTATCTGAAAACCCGAGAAACTTGTAAAGGTGCAGAAGCCAAGCCTCAGATACAGAGATCCAGTGGTGTGATAGGTCCCAAGCATCTGGATTTCTCAAGTTGTAAGAGAGAGTGATCCAGGGGGTGAGATAGCTACACCTTTGATCCAGGACCCCGCTCCCCCATTCCTTCTGCACTCTACACAGTCAAAGCTTCCAAGTCAGGACAATCAACCATCCAACTTGTTATGCAGGTTTGAGTGAAGGGGCCCGAGGCTCCAAGGCTCCAAGGTGTCACTCTCTCAGGACCAACATGATGAACTCAATGTTCCCAAGCTGTCTTGACGCCCCAGGGCCTGAGGAGGTGTGGTTGCTAGTGTCAGAGATCCCAATTCCTAAACCCTAGCTTGGGTTCAAGGTTCACAAGAGCTAGATTCTAAGTCCCTGTCTCACCCCCCTCCTGGCTCCAGCCTCTAGGGGTCCGAGGCTTTGGCATCACCACTTGTTGCCTCAGTCTCTAATCTAGACCAAGAGCCCCAAACCTGGAGGTCACAGCCTAAGACCTCACCCCCACCCCCAGTAGGTTTTCACGCTTCGGGTTCGGCAGAGTCAGCTGCATGGGCCACCCAGAGACTCAGGGGCTTTGGACAGCCACGAAGCCTGCACCAGGTGCTGTGACCCCAGCATCCCAAATGTCTTCTCCCGTGATTGGAGCCCGACCTAAGGAAATAGCCCCGGCCCCGAGTGCGCCCACCTTCCACCACCGGGTAGGGCGCGCGAACGCGGCGCTGCGCACGTAGCCTCCAGGTGACATGGTCACGCACGAGATCGTGCAGCGCGTGACACACACGCGACAGGACATGGAGCACGAGGCGAGCGTCCAGGTAGGCACAGATCTCGAGCAGTAACTCCGGAGGGAGGCTCAGCAGGCCTGGAACACCCACAGTCGGGACCTTGGATGTCGCGCGCGGCTCCAGAGCGCCAAGGGACGCGGCGGGCGCGGGCAGTGGCGGGGCGGGAGGAGGCGCCAGCCCGGGCTTGGGCGGAGTGAGCACGCGGGCCACGTAGGCCTCGGCCTGCGCATCGGGGTCGGGCTCCGGCTCCGGGTCCGAGTCGTCGTCCCAGGCGCGGGGATCGTCGCGCGGCCCTGGAGGCAGCTCCATGGCGGCCGGGTGGGCGCGGCTGGCCCAGCCCTGTCAGTCCCGGGCGCTGCGTCCCGTCTCCTAGGCAGCGCGGGACACTTCCGGCCCCGTCTGATGACGTAAAACGCCGGCCGGCAGCGACCGGACTTGGCAGTAAGGACAGCTCGATGAAGAGGTCGTGCTCTGCAGCTGTATCTATTGACTTCGGAAAATGCAGAGTCCTGATTTCCTAACAAGCATCTCTGCTAGCACTGATGCAGAGAGTCAGCCGACTCTTTATGAAAGCCGCTTTGAGGGAGGGATTAAGGTGTTCCCAAGGGAGAAGCCAAGGGATTTGGTCACCAGTAGATGAGCCCCACAAGAGATGCCAAAGGTATTTCTGCGGGTTGAAAGGGCACTAGATAATTGACTGAAGCCACATGAATAGTGGTCTCCCGTAAACATGACATGGGTAAATATAAATACATTAAATTTTGGCTTGTTTCTCTACTTTTTACTTCCTACAGGATCTAAAAGGCAAATGCATTAAGTTGTAACGGTACATCGGTGGTTTGGGATTCATAATGTATAAATATATAATTTGTAGTAGCTACACACGGGGGGATAGAGGGGTATAGGAACATGTTATTAAGGTTGTGAAGTTGATATTACAGCAAATGAAATTGTTACAGACTTAGGATGTTAAATGTAAGCCCCATAGTAACCACAAAGAAAACACCAAAGAATATGCACACTCCACGGGTAGGGGACAGAGGCAGTGGGGAATTAATGCAAAATGAGTTTTGTTTTGTTTTTTTAAAAGAGGGGTTTCTGTTTAGGATGACGTTCTAGTAATGGATAGTGGTGAGGGTGCTGCTATATTGTAAATGTGGACTAATCCCACTGAATGGCATGCTTAGGAGGGGCCGGGATGGAAAGATTTTGTTTCCACAATTAAAAGATAAACTAAAGAGATAATGACAATTAAATGCAATACACGACACTGGATGGGATCAAGAGTGGAGGAGAAATGGCTCAAAGGGACATTGGAACAGAAGGAAAAATTGGGATGATTTTTGTAACTTGTGTACATTTGAAATTATTTCAGAAAAAAACCCACACAAACCCACAGCTGTGTCGAAGGCAACTGTAGAGGTGACACTGAATTTAGAAACAGGAAGGCTCTTTTTCAAAACTGTAGTCTGTGGCAGGGCAGGGATTTGAACTCCCGGCTCTTTTCTTCCAGAACCAGAAATATGCAGTTACACTGCAAACAGGCCTCATTGAAATAGTTACTGAGAATTACCTAAACTCATGGTGATCAAAAATAGCATCTTATTTCCCTCTGCCTGGACATCATGCCCACATTCATGTGACTTTGCTCAAACGTTACTTTCCCCGAACACCCTACGCAATGCTGCAACCACTTGCCCAATGTCCCCTCGCTCATTGTGCTGCATTTTTCTCTGTGATACCACCGTGTTTTGGTCTCCATCATCTACTCCTTCCCTTGAGAGTGTGTGCACGGTTTGTTGAATGAATGCTTGCTTGAGAATGCAGACACCTCCAGAATGTGTCAGGAGCTGAACTGGGATCTTGAGGGATGTGTCAGCATTTCTAAAGTTTTCCCATGTTGATGCCAATAATTCTTAGGCCATGCTGAGGTGGCAGCAAGGTTTCTTGAAGCTTGTAGGTCCCTCAAGCTAGAGCCATTTCTTGTTTGCCTCAGTAACTGCCACATTCACACATCTCCCTGGTGGTGGGTTAAGATTTTGACAGACATTTCTAACTTGCCCAGTAATGGAGGTGTGAAGTCAGCCAAAGGTGACGATGCTGCAAGGCCTTGCTTTTGCCACTCAGTTTGGTCCCTGAATCTAGGATGCGGTTTTGAAGGGTCCCCTTCAGTGAGCTCTAATCACACCCCAGAGAATGGTGCTGCTTGCAGGCATGTTATGGCATTTAATCTTCTGTCTCCCCCACTCTTTGCATTTTACAGGGAAGGAAACTTGAGAGGCTTGGGGTTCTGAGCAATGAGCCTGGTTAATGCTTATTTTCCCCTTCCCCCCAATCATTTACAAGTCCTGTGTATACCCCCATTTTTAAAGCTTCCCAGGCACTCCCTCCGTATGTCCGCTCTATTGCTAAACCCAAGGACACAGGAAGCCAGATGGAGACTGAGGGTTTCACAAGAAACTGATCTTTACTCAACAAAGTTCTACACAAGTGGAATCTCACGCCACCTCGGCGCCAATCCCCAGCACAGCACGGTAACGAATGGACAGACCCCAGAGCCCGCAGGGGGAGAAGGGGAGGAGAGAAAGAGGGACTGCGGATCAAGGCCAGGCTGGGTTCACAGCCCTGGGCAAGGAAGAAGGTTGAAAGCTGAAACTTCGTTGTGCAAAAACCAACCAAAAATAAATTAAAAAAAAAAAATTAAATAGTCTTCTTTAAAAAAAAGAAAAAGAAAGAAAGAAAAGGAAAACTAGAACCAGGCTCCCCTTCCCTGAAGGCAGTTGGGCCCCCGATCCTGGGTGGAAAGGGGTTGCCAGCCTCCCCCATCAGCCAGTCTGCCCGCATCTCCCAAGACCCTGCAGAAGGACGATCTGAACAACTAGAATTGTCAGAAAATTAAGTGGTACTAAAAAAACTGTTTATCTTTACAAATGGCTTCTACGGACCTGCTTGAGATTCACGGGTGGGGGGGCCAGCTGAGTTTGTGGAATGTGCACTGAGTGCCCCTGGGAAGAGAGGCAGGGAGAGCCCCATGTGAGAAGTCACAGGGCTCGGGGTCCAGATGGAGCAGGTCCCAGGATGCAGGGATTCAGTCAAACCCCCGACACAGGGGGCTCCCGAAGAAGTAGAAAGCAGGGAAGAAGAAAAAAGAAGCCAAGGTAAAGGGCTGCAGGCCCGGCCTCCTCTCAAAGGGAGTCCCTTCCACCCTGACCCCTTCCCTGGCCAATCCCAAAAGACTCCTTAGAACCACTGCCCCAACCTGGTGGGGTCTCTGGGCCCACTGGGAACCACAGACTGCTGGGGATGACAGGAAGTCCCAGGGGGACAGAGCAGGGGACAGGAGATGTGTCACCTCCCCACTCCTCTAAGCCCTTAGTCTCCTTGCTGGCAAAGCACAAGCCTTTGCCTTCTGCCACCAATTAAATGCCAATACCGCAGCCCAGACTCTGCCCTGGCGTTAAAACGCAGGACTAGAACTCTAGAAGGGGACCTCGGAAGCACAGAAAGCAGGCTGCCCTTGAAAGCTGCTTGTGGAGAGTGACGCGGCCCGCCGGCTCTCTTCAGGAACCGTTCCAGCCCAGCACCACCCAACATGTTCAGAAGCCACTGGAGCACAGGGAAAGGCAACGGGGTGACATCTAGCCAGCCCCACTGCCCCGAAGTCCCTACTCTGCAGGCCAAGGCGGGACAAAGACAGAGACACCCAGGCTGAGACTGCCACGAAGCTGGCAGGAAGTTTGCTGAGCAGGTCTGAAGTGTGCGCGTGCTAACTGGATGGCCCCACGATGGCCATCTCCTCCCCCCGCCCCGGGATCCCAGCTGAGGCCCCCAACCCACCCAGCCCTCCCCCATCACCGCCAATTCCAGCAAAACAGCAGAAGCTTCTTAAACTAGATGAAGGTTACACGGAGGGCCTTACGGGTTAACTCGGAGTTCACTAACTCTACTGTCTCCATGCAGTCAGGGAAACGGGGGGCAACCGGCCGGACTGCGCTGGCTGTGGTGCCTGCACATGCGTGTGGCCATGTGTGTGTGCGCGTGCGTGCGAGCTTGTGTGTCTCTACCAGGAAACCCCTCCCTGCCTGCTCTCCCCTTTCCTCATCTGAAGCCGGATCCGGTCGGCTGTGTTGAGTCCTCCCTCCCATGTTTGGCAGGCCCACTCAGCCCTGTAGAGAACCCAGGGGCCCTGCCCGCCCACAAGTCCCACCCCCCTCCCCATTGGTAGGATGAGCGTGGAGGCCCCGCCCAACTGCCTGCCACACAGGCCCTGCCAGGCAGGTAGACGGAAGGGGGAAGGCATCTGGATTTGGGTCCCACTTACTCCTCCCTAACCCCCCTCCACCAGGGCACGGCGACTGGACACGGTGTGCTCCCAGCAATCCCTCCGACGCTGACGCAGACAGGAACCTGCGGGGGAGGGCAGGGGCAGTCAGGGCTGGCCTAGAACCCTTCTGTGGGCAGTGGCAGCTGGGCCTGGACCCCCCCTCACCTGGTAGTCCCGGCGCTTGCCTAGACCCCGTAAAAGGCCGCCAGCCGCTCCTTGAGCAGTGGTGGGAACTGCTCTGAGAACTGCTGCCAGTTCTCCTCCCCAACTTGGTCTTTGAAGCCGTGGAGAATCTGTGGGGAGGGGGAAGGGTGAGGGATGGTAGGAGCAGAGCAGGGTCAGCAGCCTGCGCAGCTTCCCCCTCCCCACACCCTCCCTCCCAGACGGGGTGGGGGCCCACAGGAGCTGCACCTTATAAAACATGTCCCGGAGGTCGTCCTTTGGGCTCACCCAGGAAGCTACGGCATCACAGAAGAAAATAAAGTCCTGAAACACGATGGGTCCCAGGTGAGGGGTTGCCAGAGGCATCCCCCTGCACAGTGTCCCCCTACCTGCACGGCGCCCCCACCCGCACGGCGCCCCCACCCGCACGGTGCCCCCACCTGCACAGCACCCCCAGGGTTGACACCGATCATCATGCAGATGCCTCGGAAGGCCGAGTCCTTCTCCTCATTGTCCCTGATGTTCCTGAGGGAGGTGCACCTGTTGAAGGGGTGCAGGGTCAGCGGGCAGACAGGACTGGGGTGGTACATATACAGGGGGAGGCAGAGGGTCAGTGTGTGGGCGGGGTCAGGGCAGGCAGTGTGGTGGGGTTGGGGGTGGTTGGACAGGGGTGACTGCGTGGACAGTGCAGGGGAAGCAGTCAGTGGGCAGGTGGGCAGACCAGGGGAAGGAAAGGGTCAGGGGTCCCAGCCCCCACCAAGCAGCCGCCACACCGGGTCCACTCACCACGGCCGGATGAACTGCTGCAGCATAGGTGCCACCTCCTGTGGGCACACATAGCCCAGGCGGCCAATGGTGATGGCTGGAATGGCAGAGGGACTCATCAGGCGACCTGAAACCCTGAGTGGCCCCGGGACAGTACGTGGGGAGGCCTCTGGCGGGAGATGCCAAGCCCCACCCATAGCCCCAAGGGAAATGCACCCCCTCAGCCGGCCTCCCCTCTCACAGACCCTCCCAAGGGCTCTCTGGACACCTTTCCCAGCCTGGAAGCCTGTCCTAGAAAGCGGGCAGGTGTGGGCAGGCAGGTGTGGGCGGCCCAGCAGCCAGTCGTGGCACTCACCTGTGTTTTCCAGCAGTGTCTTGGGTGTGTTGGGCCGGTTGATGATTTCCACCAGGTGGCTGAGGACCATCTGCACGTAGGGCTGCATCCCGGCCCCTGCAAGAATGGCCAGTCTGCCCTACTCGGCCACTGGAGCCATGTCTGGGGAGCACACCTCCCCGCTGACCCTCCATCTACCCTGAGGCCAGCCGGCCAGCAGTGGTGAGGGAATGAAAGCTCTTCTCCAGCTTGTCCCCACCCCAAGGGACACACAGAAGCCCTCCCGACACAAGAGGCTTCCCTGGCCTCACGGGGGGCATCGTGATGGAAGCAGCCCTCCACGCCTCTTGGGAACCACCAATCCCACGGGCCTTCAGCCCACTGCCCCAGGGAGCACTGGGGGCCCAGTCCCAGCTGAACAGTCCTCCCCTCCTGCCTTTCTGGAGAAGTCAACTAACTAGACATGCCCCTGAGCCATAGCCCATCCCTGAGGAAAACATTTCACGAGAAATGTCTTCTTGACCTGGGCCGGTTCACAGCTTCCTGGGGCCTGGTCTGAAGAGATGCACAAGTCAGAGCCAGGCTCCCACCTCAAGCCACTCACCCATCTGCATGCAGATCTCGCCGATAGCCCAGGTGGCGTTGTTGCAGACAGAGATGAACTCGGGGTTCAGGTTGGTGCCCAGAATGGGCATGAACTCGGCTGGAATGAAGCAGCATTCAGCAGCAGGGCCGGCCAGGGGGGGCTCCCTGAGCTCAGTGGGGCAGGCCCCATCAGACAGTACGAATACAGCCCAATTTGGTCACGGTCCTCCCAGGTCACTTCTCCATCACTTGAGGCCATGAGGGAAGGGGGGATATCAACGATAGATGAGGATCGTACCGATGCAGGGCTTGACGTGGATGAAGCAAGCTTTGGTGAGGTCTCCAAGGAGGGCGAAGGAGCTCTGCCGGACCTCAGGCATCGAATCCTGGGGGTTGGAGGGGGGTCAGCGAGGCCCAGCCCCCTCTCCCCCACACCGACCCACCAGCTAGGGGCCCAGCTGATCAATCCCTCAGCCCAGTGTCTGTAAAATGGAGCTGACGGTCAGATGCCGTGGGACCCAGCAGGAACTTGAACAAAGAGTGCTTTGCTCAGGGTACTGCTGTTGAAGGGTGCTGCCAGCCTCACTGCCCTCCCGGGACATTCCAGAAGAGAGTGAAATGGGGAGTGGGCATTGCGTCATTGTATTTTCAACATCATTTGCTTTCTTTTTATACAGGTGACTTTATGCGGGTCTCGCTCATTTTTGAGCCTTCTCCTAAGAGCCCCTCTTCCCCGACACCCCCCACCGCACTCCCCCAGCCCGGGATGTCCACCCACCTGCATGCACTGGAACAGGAGCGTCATGACGTTGCTGCGGGCCACCAGCTGTTCCACATGGCCACCCAGGCCCTCAGCCAGGCCACTGAGCAGGTCCAGTGCCACAATCATGAAGTCCTTGTCGGGTGCCTCATACTGCTCGGGGTGCTGATTATACATCTGGGTGAGGGCAGGAGTGAGGAGACTTGAGGGGCTGGGTGTGGGGTTGAGCTGGCAGCGGGCACAGGGAGGAGAAAAGTGCCCTTACCATGGCCTGGGCCAGGGTCTTCTGTACCAGGGTGACGCAGCGCTGGTAGACCGGCTCGCAGTAAGGCAGGAAGCCACTCTGCAGTGCGGTGGCCACAGAGGACAGGCACTGGTGGGGAGGAGGGCGAGAGCAGTGAGCTTGGGGGGAAGCTGGGGAAGGGCTGTGATTGAGGGTTACCCCAGACCCCACTCACTTCCAGCAGGGGGAAGAGGTCCTTGTCCTCGTCCTTGAGCTCGTTCCACTTCTGGATCAGTGGAGGCATCAGCTTCTGGATATATTCCTGGGTGGGGGAGCAGGAAGTTGGGGCTCCCTGGGTGGGGGTGGGGACCCGAACGCAGAGGTGCCAAATGCCTGAGCAACAGGGCTCAGGAGACCCCGCAAGGCCTCGCCATCCAGCCCGACCTACCGGGGGGCGGGGAGGGTTCTTCTGTTCCTTCTCACTGGTCCCCACCACCACCCGGTTCCCACAGGCCCCTGTGCTGCCCTCCCCGGCACAGCACTTACCACGCTGCCGCATAACTGTCTGTCTCCCCCACTAGCCTGGGAGCAGGGCGAGGGCGGGTCTGTCTGTCTGCCTGGCGAGGTCAAGGCCACGTCCCTGGCATGCAACACGGGGCAGCCGCCGGGTCACCGGATGCCGAGGGGCGCGGGGAGCAGGAGGAGGGGGCCGCCCTGGGGCCTCACCGGCTGGTTGAGGTGGTGGCCCACTGAGTCGGCCAGGGTGCCAATGGCATCGTAGAGGATGAGCAGGTTCTTGTGCTGGTACTTGCCGAAGGCAAAGACGAGCGTGTCCAGGATGTAGCTGAGGTAGGGCACCAGCTCCGTGCAGGCCTCTTCCTCCAGGGTGGCAAAGGCACTGGGGGGAGCAGAAGGGCCGGGAAGGGGGTAAAGGTGAGCAACCAGGCACTGGTTTGCTCACCCAAACCCACTCGGGGCCGGCCCTGGGTATCAGCCAGTACGAATACCAAAGACATCAGCAGATGTCAGGGGTCACAGGGGTCATCACTTCCTAGGGGCCAAGCGGGTGGGGGGGTGGGGTGGTGATGGGGCCATGGGTCACCTGCAAGCTGCCTCCTGCACCCTTTTGTTGCCGTCCAGGATGCGCTTGAGCAGCTCAGTCATCAGGGGCTTGAGGTGCATGTCGGGTGGCTGGCTGACCACCCAGTGAGCATAGCGGCTGAGCGTCCAGCAGGCGATGGAGCGCACCAGGGCCTTCTTGTCCGACAGGCACTGGATCAAGTGTGGGATGAGCTCAGGCAGGTAGGGCACCATGCCTTGCATGCAACCTGCAGCAGCCAGGGGTCAGGGCGTGGGGGACAGGAAGCAGCAGCTCAGCCGGGGCCCAGAGGCCAGACCCACCAGGCCACCCTTCTGGGGTGAGGATCAGCCTCATTTGACAGCTGGGGACACTGAGGCTCAGAGGTCAAAGAACTTGCCCAAAGTCACACAGCCAGTCAAAGGTCAGTCAGGATGAGGAACGGAATGAGGCCAACTCTTTCTCCCTTACGTGATCCCTCCCAGAGCTGCTCTGACCTTCACTAAGTTCAAATACTGCCAGGCTGCTTAGAGTGAGTCAAGCCCTTTCCATTTGAAACCCTCTTTGGGAATTTGTGTTTTTTCTTCTTCTCTTTCTGGCCTTTTCTTTTAAACTATGAACATGTTTCTCTTTCAGTTAAAAAGGAGAATACAGATAACTGCCTCCATCCCCAATAATCCCATACAGGAGACATTTTTACCAATCTGGGATCAATTCCTCTAGAATTTTCCCCCATTAACACGTAACACATGTGATATGCTCTATTAATATAACATGTCCATACGCATTGCGTGATGCGCTGCATATCTGATTAATGTAAGATACACTCATCACATACCCTAAAAAAAGAGTCTGTAACAGATTCATTCACAAAGCCCTCCCGTGACTCAAGCTTTTTCTAAGCAAGCCTGAAAACCATGCCAGTGACTGCGTCAAAAGCCACCCGCTGAGCCCTGGGGATTGTCGGGCCAGCCTGGCAAAGGAGAGCAGGTGGTAGCCCAGAGTCAGGCTTGAGGCTCAGGCCAAGCTAGGTGAGTATACGGGAATGGCATCAATCTCTGCACCTCTAGAAAACTGGGGTTTGGGGCCAACCTGCCCCAGACACGCACGGCAGAATTGCCGAGGGTTATCATCATCGTTGCCACAATTCACGCTCATGACTCAGAGCTGCCTGTCCAGGAAAGTTAACGGGAAACCTTGCGTTTGGGGAATCAAATCTAAGAGTATTTGGTGAGGGGGTGAGGAGGTCTCTGGAGAGAACCGAGAGATGGCCAGACATCTGCCCCACGAGACTGCCTGAGCCAGCCAGCCAGCCCCACTCCAGCTCAGGGGTTACAGGTCAGGCACATTGGGCCCAGGGCACTTACCCTCAGCAATGGCACCCAGCACCAGGATGCCCGACTCCTTGACCACCCACTCAGGGTGGAAGAGGAGGCCCTTGAGCAGGGGTAGCAGGTGGGGCAGGAGCTCCTCCCGGAAGACGTTGGCAAGGACGTCCAGCGCAGCTGCCGAGCACTTCCCTGAGGCAGGGAGAAGCGGGGGAGGGCCCAGGCTCAGGCAGGGCAGTCGGGCCGGGCGGAGGGAATCAGAGACCGGGAAAAGGATCTCGAGGCTCCGCCACCAAGGCCAGCCCCACCCCCCAGGCCAGGTCACGCACTCAGATTCCAGTCAGACAGAGCATCGTCGTCATCGTCGTCTTCTGCGTCTTCAGAGCCATCTGGCCTCTCAGCCTCGTGGGGCAGTGTCACTGTGCGCGACTTGTGGAAGCGTGGCTTGATGTCCTGCTCGCTGTCGGGGACCGCCTCATCCTCCTCCACATCACCCTAGACAGCCAGGCAAGACTGCTCAGCACCACCGGGGCCCCCCACCCCATGCCCAGGACCTTGTCTACCGGTGCTCAGCCATCAGCCCCAGAATCACCTTGAGCAGGATGATATCGATTTCCGAGTACTTCATCCCATTTACAAGGATGGGGATCAACCTGTTGAGAGAGGGCTGTTCGTCAGGATACAGGGCCCCAGAGAAAGAGCTCGTGGTCAGGGGAAGATGGAGCCAAGTTGGATGGACAGGGCGGAGGCAGCTTTCACAATCTGATCCCTGGTCATTTGTCTCCTTTTCCAGGAGTTGCGGGATCTGCCCCGGCTCTTATCACATACCCCACATAACACGTACACATGCACACGCCCGTAAGACACTCATACATACACACATGTAAGAAAACACCGGCCTATTATTCTTGATTCAGGAAAAAGCAAGTACCCCAAATTGGCCCAGGAGAGTCAGCCCTAGGATTTTTGCTGGAAATACTGGTCAAAAGAGAATTTCTTGACTCAGGTTCCTAAACAAGGAAGGACGGAGAAAGCCTCTACTGGGAGGAAAGTTTCTGCCCACGAACAAAGTCAGTGTAGAGAAAGCTGATTTGAGGACAGTCCAATGACTATAACGTCCCCTGAGCACTTGGGTGTAGCTATGCTTGAAGCCCTTTATTGGCTTTCACTTATTTCAGCTTATAAAATAACCTGTTTTGTTAACTCACTGAGGCTACGTTATCTCTTACAAAATCAACGATCACAAGGATAGAAAGTAAACTGACACAGGGCGGGCAATGGTGGCACAGTGGCAGAGTTCTCGTCTGCCATGCCAGAGATCCGGGTTCAATTCCTGGTGCCTGCCCATGCTAAAAAACAAGAAAAAAAAAAAAAAAAAAGTAAACTGACATAGAGGATAGAGGCAGTTGTGGGCTGAGGCAGAAACAGGCCGGGAAGACCTGAAGGCGAGGCAGCAGCGCTGTGGGCTTGGGTGGGGACGGGAGCAGGATGGCACTCACTGGACCAGATGGGAGGCCAGGACTTCCTTGCAGATGGGCTGCTCAGCCAGCGTCAGCCAGAACTCGCAGGCCTCTAGGGCCACATTCTCGTCGTGGTCCTGGGTCCTCTGCAGCATGTACTGGGGGTGGAGGGGAGGCTGACGCTAGGCCTGGCCCGGCGGGGCGGCACCCTGAGCCCACCCAGCTGCCCCCCCACCCCGGCCGCCCGCCCACCTGGATGATGCTGTGCATGTGGGGGATGAGGCGGTCAATGCGCACTTCCAGCAGCATCACCAGGGCACGGCACACGTTCTTCCGCACCTCGGGGTCGTCATCCACCGCCAGGGCGAACAGGTGCTGGAGGGCCAGGTGGGGTCAGCAGCGGGATGGGGCTGGTCGTGGGGCCCACCCACTCCCTGCCCTGCCCCGCCAGCCCACCTCAATGAAGGTGTCGATGTTGTCCATCAGCGCTTGGGCCCGGTCCATGATGAACTGGTTCACACAGGCAATGGCATGGGACCTGACGGGGGGGCAGGTGTGGAGGTCACCCCAGTATCCACCTGTGCTCCAGGCCCACCCCCATCCTGCCCGGAGACACGTGGGGAGCCCACTCACCGAATCTTGGGGCTGCAGTGCTTGAAGAACTGTAAGAACTTGGGGATCATGATGTTGAGCGGCCTGTTGAGGGCGTCACTGTCCAGGAGCTCGGACGAGTCCTCGCAGATCTTCTGCAGGGCTCCGAAGGCTCCCTGGGAAGAGCGGAGAGGGGCATGGGACTAGGGGCGTGGGACAAGGGTCTGGCCCCAGCACCTGCACAGGTGGACTCCGGCCAGGCCACTTACTTCGCAAGTGTTGTAATCCTCCGAGTTCAGCAGGTTGCACAGCTGAGGCAGCAGCTCGGGCCACATCTGCAGCTCACCCTTGGAAGCGATGGTGGTGATGAGGATGCCTGCGACAGTCAGGAAAGGACATGGTCTCAGGCTGGGTAAGGACTTGCCAGCAACCTGCACTCCCAGCACTTGTATGTGTCCCTCTGCCACCACACATGCTTTCCGTACACGACCCCACAGGAGCCTTACACACCCCTTAGGAGGTGGGGACACCTGGTACTCAGCAAACTTCCACTGGGCCATAGTGTGGGCCAGCTTCCTTCGAGGCCCAGGAGACAGCATGGAAGGAGACGCAAAAGCCTTGCCCCAGGGGCTGACCGGTTGTTGGGGAGGGGGGGATCAGGAGGAAGGAAGAGAAATAAGTAAAAGACCTGGAGGGGCTAGATGACAAGCCCTGAGATGGACAAACAGGGATGAGCGGATCGGAAGCAATTTTATAACAAGTGACCTGAGCCGCCTCACTGAAGTAACATCTTGTTATCCAAGCAGAGACCTGACGAGAGGGAAGAGCCATCCAGGAACCTGAGGATGTCCTAAGCAGCGAGAAAGGCATGTGCCAAGGCCCAGGAACAGAAGCAGGCTAAGTGTGCTCACAGGGAGGTGGCGAGGCAGGTCTTGCAGGCCTGGTGGCCCGATGGGGCCTTATTTGTATTCTTATTAGAAAGCCAACAGGCATTTGGCAGCAAGCGAAGTGGTCTGGCTGGAGATGTCAACAGGGGTGGTGTCAGTGCAGAAATGGTTTTCAAAGTTCCCATGGGTGGGAGCTGCCACTGGCAATGCTGGGTGATACGCACATATTGAGAAAGGTGTTCCCTGCAGCTGGGAGACGGTAAGGTCGCCAACACCAGCCAAGGTCCCAGTCCCATCCCTCTCTTGGGCACCCCACCCAACCTCTGGGAATCTGTTCTTGGCCCCCCCGGGCTGTGAGGAGGTTGCAGTGACTTAACCCAAGCAATGACAGAATAAGCTCATTGCCAGAAACTGTTCCCTGGTCCCTCTGGATACTTCTGCAGATATTGGAAGAGGATGTTATTGGAAATGAAGTGTCTTTAATGTGACACTTTGAAAAGACTGGCAGTATCCTGTTTAATCCTATTTACAGTGTTACTGCATTTAATACCGGTTGCCGTGTTCACTGCAGTGATTTTTAAGGTCACCTCCCATTCAGAACAAGCAAACCTATTTCTTTGTTTAAAACAATTCTATACAATTTTCTTTTAAAAGCAACACTCCAGGGTGGAATGAAATTTAAAAAGGACTTCAATTTGAAGAATTTAAGTCAGTAACAAAGAGCTGTGTTGTTATTTCTAAATAGTGGTGAATTTTTAAGTAAAATTGCATAAGTTAATTGTGCAGTAAATCTTCAGGTAAAATTGTGTTAGTTAATTGCATTAGTTAATCTTCCTGTAGAACTGTGTTCGTGAACTCTTAGTCATCTCTCAGACTGCCTTACGTGAGTCAGGTGTGCTCCAGAAGTAAACCTGATTAATTTGCAAGTGAAATTATTATTTGTGTGGTTTGGTAATGGTTGTCTCCAGGACCTGGAATTCCTGCTCCATGAGGGCAGGGAGCCTGCATATTTTAACAACTCCACCCTCTACGCTCAGCCCCAGGACTTAATACACACTCCTGTCAACTGAGTGGTTAGTATGGGGAGAACCCGGACCTGCGCTGCCTGGGTTGCTTCAGAGTTCTGCCATTTGCTGGGGAAGTCCTCTAATATCCCTGTGCCTCAGTTTCCTCGCCTGTAAAGTGGCGATAGTGACAGCACCACCACCGAGGATGCTGGGGGCATTTGGTGACGTGATACGTTAAACAGCCTTAGAAGCTTCTTGGCAGGGAATGAGAGCTCAGCGTTCATTCTCGTGCTCTCCTTCAGAGGCCAACCGCATTGCCCCCGGCCCTGATGTCCCCTCACCGATGGTGGCTCGGATGAGCGAGGAGGCATCGCCAATGTTGTTGAGACACTCTTGTTTGATGAAGTCTGCCACGGGCGGCGGGAAGCTCTGGTAATGTGCCTTCACGTTGTTCTTAAGGATAAGGCCACTGAGAGAGCGGGTCGGTTCATCTGTGGGGAGAGGGCTGAGGCTTAGGGGACCACCGGGACAAAGTGGGGGGCAGCTGCAGGGAGGTCACAGAATGCGTACCTTCTGACTTTAGTCTGGTCAGGACGAAGATCAGGTAGTTGTTGAAGTCAGGAAACTGGTTGAGTTGTTTGAGTTTCTGCCAGGCTGTTAAGGGATGTGGGAGACGGGGCCACCCCAGGCAGGGTGCCTCACTGTCACCCTCGTATAGATGACAGCACCTCTAGGACCCCACTCTGGTCCCAGAATAAGACAGAACATCTCAGCGGGGAGAGGGGGTTTTGGGGAGGGAGCACATGCCTGAGCTTCCTAGCCTGACTTTTTGAAAAAAAGAGTACAAATTTTCAAGTGAAACCTGCTTATATTTTAAACGTTGACAACTAATTGGAGAAAAAACATTTAACCATAAAGCCTAAATAAAATATGATTGCCAGCTGGAGGTTCCCCCACCAACTTACCCACCCATTTCCCCCCTAAGCTCTGACTTGTCAGTTAAAAGCTTGCACTCAGGCATCACACAGGTCTGGCCTTGCCAGCTGGGCTCCACTAATTACTGACTGGGGCAACTCATACTGCCTAAGCCTCAATTTCCTCAGCTGTAAAATGGGGAGAATAACAGTACCTCCTTGAATCTAGTGCTTCAGGAACATTAGGTGTCTCTAATATTTTCCATAGCAATCCCTCCAGCTCTGGGAAGGGGATCCGGGATTCTAATCACTTATTCAAGGTTGGGGCCTCACCACAGCAGTCTCAGGATTCGACCCTGGCCCCTCCCACCTTTGGGGGCTGCTGGTGCAGGGTTTCCCGAGCGCCCGGAAGGAAAGAAGGATACATCCTGTACAATGCGCTGCGTGGCTGTATTGGGTGACTGTGAGTCTTTGAGCAGCTGCAGGACCTGCTGCAGACCCTGCTCGTCAGGCTGCCAGTCCATGATGCAAGGCGGGCTGTGGGGATGGGGCCGGGGTCAACGCTGGGTCCCAGGGACTCCATCTCAGACTTGGGCTGAGCCCGGGGGGTGGCGGCAGCAGGACAAACGCACCCTCCGTGGACAGGCGGGGGCCGCTGATCCACACCCGCCCGAGCGCAGGTTCCCTGCCAGCTGCGCCATCCTTGGCCGCGCAATTATGGGCTCGGAAGTGCTGGCTGGGGTATGTGGAAGCAGGCCACGGGTGGTGGAGGGGCCGGCGGACCTTCCTCCCGCAAAGCATGGAGAAACCCTTGTCCCACAGTGCCCAATGCCGCCGCCTCTAGCTACGGACACTAAGGCTTCCGCCTCCCTTGCAGTCACTGCATGAGGGCTCTGGCACCTCCAAGTCCAGGAATCTCTCTCCAGACCGCGATAGCTCCCAGTCCCCATGGTCTCCCCAAGACAGGAAGAGTCCGCGAAGATTTCCCTCTTCCTCCTCCTTCCAAAATCTGGCCCTCAAACTCCACCAGATCCCAGCCACCCCTGAGCAGACCGGCCCCTGGTCCTTTCCCAGGCGCACAGTCCCAAGGCAATCCGATCCTCCCGCTCCCTGCCACCTCCCTTAACCTAGCCTTCCAAGCTCAGCCAAATACCAGATGACCCCCAAATCAGGCCCGAAGCATGGGTCACCGAGGCTGCTCCCGATGAGAGCCAGCCAAGCTCGTCTACCCGGCGACACAAGCCCCTGGGACGGGTCCCTGTCGCCTTTCCCAATCAGATCCTGCCAAGCCTCCCCTTGCCCTCCCTCCTCCTCCTCCAAGTCAGCAGTAACTCGCAGTGACCCACCTCCGCTGCTTCCCCCAATCAAGTTCGCCCAAGCCCCTCCACCATATCTAGCCAAAAACCCCCTTCTGTCCGATCCCTGCAGCTTCCCTCCTTGTCCCCCCCACCCCCACCCCGCCCAGTAAGGCCTGGCCGAACATGTCCTGAAGCATCCCCCGCCCCCAATGGACTCCAGAGAAGCCCCGCTGGGGGACCCAGCAAAGCCCTAAAGGCCGAAATCAGCCGCCCCTCCCCATCAGGACCCAACAAGCCCCCACCCCACAGCTTTTCCATGCGGCCTCCCCAATCAGACCCAGCCATGCCACACCGAAACAGTCCCCCCCGCCACACACACACACCCGATCCTAGCGACGTGTCCCAATCAGGCCCTAAGCAGACCCCAGTCGCTTCCCCCAATCAGATCCCCTCCAGGTCGACGCAGCAGCCCCACTGGCCCGATTCTCGCGGCACCCTGACCCGGCCCGGTTCCGAGGCCCCACCCCCCTCAGCCCGGCTCGACTACCCCCTCCCCCGCCCCGGCCCGTTCTCGCTGCCTCGCGGATCCGGCCCAACCAGGTCCCGGCCTTCCCGGGTCGGGCGCGGCCCCGATACTCGGGCCGCGCGCGGCGCAGGCCCGGAGCCCTGTGGGGGTCGGCGCAGGCCCGGGCTGAGCCCAGTCGGGCTCCGGGTGAGGCCCACTTACCGGGCCCCGGGCGGCGGCGGCGCCTCGCGCTGAGGCTTCTCCTGAGACTCGCGCGGAAGAAGGGAGCCAAAGAGAGAATAAGGAAAAGAAAAAAAAAGAGAGAACGCGGGCGCGAGTGAGCAGCTGCGGCTTCCGTACGCCGTTCAAACTGGCCCAACAGAACCAATCGTAAGGCGCTGCTGTCACACGTGGCCTGACACCGAGAGAGGCCCGGGCCCCGCCACGGCTAGGTCACGTGAGGAAAGAGTTGGCGCCTCTCTGGCCGGAGGGTCCTCCCGAGTCTCGTTTCCTCAGCCTCTCCCCCACCCCCGTCACCGGCCTGACTGCAGCTCTTTACTGAAAGACAGGAGTTTGGTGGCGCGTGGGACGTTCGGTGTGAGGCAGTCTCGTGAACCGCTCGGCCAGATCCCTTGGCCAGATGTGCCCTGGTCACCCTCCCCTCTAAGAATGTGAACCGTACCTCCCTCTCCCATCCAGAGGGCACTTGAAAGGACTAAGCCTGGGGTGGACTTTGTACCCCAGAGACAAAGGAAAGAAAGCAAGACAAAAGGATTGCCTGTATTTACCGAAGACTCTGCCACTTTTTGCGTTATTTTCCTGGACTGTTTGGCAGTTTTACGAGAACATGAAAAAGCCACAGAGACAAGCTTTTAAATAAATTTAAAGACCCAATAAAATAAACCCCGGAGCGGATGGGCCTAATCTATCCCCTACAATGGGTTAGATGGAGCCCACGAAACTGAGGCTAGGGCAGGATAGTGAACAGTCTGGGAAGAGTAAGGCATTTTTTGTCTCTCTAAAGCGTCCGGCTTTCCCCTTTCGCCTTGCCACTCGGAGGGTGGGTGACCTCCTGCCACTCGAAGCCTCAGTTTCCCCACTTGTGAAACGGAACTAATTAGAGTTTGCTCAGAGATAATCCAAGTTAAGCATTACCAAGCCTACTGTTGTAAATTGTTCTTAGAAAACGTGATCAAGGCCTTCCTTTCAAAGGATTCAGCCCCCTCCCTAAATATTGACTGGAATCACTCAGGGCTCTAATCTGAAAGGCAATCCCGCCCTGCCTGTTCTGAGGGATTCTGGGGACCTCCTGAGAGGAGATGGAGGAGGGCAGCCCCCTTCCCGTTGGCAAAGTCAGCCCTGGCTCCGTTCACTCAAGAAAAACACACATAAGACCTCTCTGGACCGAGCCCTGGGACCTCAGACTCGGAAAGGGTCACCTGGCATCTAACTCCAACCCGAGACTCGCGAAGTCTCACTAAAGGAGAAAGAGGGATTCCCCTCGTAGTCCAACCAGCTGCACAGAAACTGGCTGTGAGAGACACGTGCGGAAAGCCGCCGTTTACGCACGCGCAAAGTTCCTCCCCTTGGCCTGGAACTACAAATCCCGTCATGCCTCGCGCCCAGACCGCGGAGCTTCGGAGTTTTGGCTGTGACCCAAACGTGGGCGGGCTGGGTGTGGAGCGCAAGGCTGCGATTGGGGGCTGGGGCTATGTTTGGGGGTTCCTGGACGCGGGGTGACCAATAGGAGCTCTCTGGTCAGAGTTGAGGAGGTGGCCCAGGTAGGGAGATGAGGGAGAGAAGTTGTTTAGACTCAGCACCACCCTCTTTGTAGGTCAAGTTGCCTGCTCCCTTGCTCAAGCTTTGGGGGCGAGCAGGAGTCGGGGCAGAACAGTGGCCCCTGCTGCCCACGTGGTTCACATTTCTGGCGCTCGCGTGGTCACGGAAGTCTTCTTTCGTCCTCTCCCCCGGAGATGCATTTGAGTGCTGAATCGGGACAAGTCGTTTTCCTATCTTAGACACCTAGCGCGCGCGTCAGGCAGTTTTATGCAATTCTCAGGACGGCCATGTGCCCGGCAAACATTTGGATTCAACTAGAAGCGATTAATGCAAAGAGAAACTCAAGGAGGTGGTGCGGGACCGTGAATCTGAGATGAGAGACAAACGCGCTCTCAGTTTACAAGGGCCTCTCTGTGCGCCTTGAAAGGGCAGCATTTTTCAAACAGAGCCCTAAACGAGCCAGCTGCTTCACCTAACGAAGCAAAGAGCCGTTTTAAGCTGTGTCAAAGTTCAAGTTGACGGTGTGAATATTGCCCTTACTTTAGAATTTGACTCTAGAGATGAGTCTGTATTTTTACCCCTATTTAGTGGAAGAATCTGAAATGCAAGATGGCACAACAAGCATCAGAATAGAGTTTGAAACCAGCCCTGTTTGATTCACAGAAACCTGAATTTGATCCTCCTGCCTTTCAGACTTTTTCCCAGGTCATTGCTGGTGGGTCCAGGGAAGGGAGGTGCCTGAACTTCACTAGTTCCTCCTGCCACCTAACACTTAAGAATAGAGGCTGAGCCTCTGCAGGGGCGACCTACTTCTCCCGCTTGTATTCCTCTGAGTTTCTTTTTAAAGATTCAGCAATGCTGGTGGCTTTGAATGAGGAAGAGGTGGGGTGTTCCCTTGGCATCATTGTCTCTCCACACACACATTCTGTCCCCAAGGCCAAAGTCACACCTGGGCCAGCCCAGCACCCCCAAATTAGGAGGAAGAGATTTTTTAGTTGATATGGAAAAACCAACCACATAAGCATTATTGTGCATTAGCGTGAAGGGAGAGGGAGCAGGTAGCCTGGTCCAAAGCCTGCTGGCCATTGCTTTGACAAGCCAGGTGTAGTTTCACCTTGAGGTCTTTGCACCTTCTGTTCCTTTTGTCTGCACACTCTTCTATACATGTTCTCTCAACTGTCCCACCTCTTTTGAACTGGGAACAAACTTCACCTCAGGGAAGCCATCCCTGATCAACTTAAGATTGCCATCTCTCACACCCTCATCTTGGCCCCCTTTTTATGTTTTTTTCTTAATGTACGACCATCCCATGTGCTCTGCATTTCATTTATTGTGTTTCTTCTGTTTCCCCTAACTAGAATGTCAGCTCCATGAGGACAGAGGCTTTTTGTCTGTTTTGGTGACTGCTTCATCTCCAAATACAGTAGATACTCAATATTTAAGTGAATTTTCTCTCTCTCTCTCTCTCTCTCACACACACACACACGCTCCTCCTGACATGATCTCACCATCTTTATGCCAGGAGGGAACCACCCTCAGCCCTCTCTGAGGACCAGAGCTATCTGCCCTTCCATTCTCTGCCTCCATGGGCCAGTGAGGAACAGTCCTCTCTCACTTGACAGTAGAAACCCAGTACAGGGGTGGGAAGGAGTGTCAAGGCTGCTCAGTGTTCCTGCCTGGTGGTCCCCTGGCCAAGGGCCCAGATGTCACTCCAGGATTTGTGGATTTGAGATGGGGCCGGAGAGTAAAGGTTTCAGTGGGAGCATGTTTAGGCATTTGTGGGCTTGGTGGAGGTAAAGATTCAGGATGGGCAGGTGGGGCCAGAGAAATGCAAGGAACACCAGAGGGTACTAGGGAAGTCAAAGTTCCTTTAAGATATCCCATCCCTTGACATGTCATATTCTGCAAAGTGGGACAAACGTGTCCCTTTGTCCTAATTCTCTTGAGCATATATACCTCTGGGCTGAGCAGACCACAGGCTCCCTAGGAGGAGGTCCAAGGAGTTGGGAGGACTGAGGGCCCTTTTCCTGTATTTTGCAGTGTGGAACAGCTTCTCTGGATTCAGGATCCCAGACCTCCTTCCCTGCTCCTCTGCCAACACTCCAGCTTCAGGCACTGTAGCCTCCTGTGTCCTGTTCCAAGTCCCCCCCATACCCCTTCAGTGAGCCTCACTCCCTGTGCTGGTCACACTGGCCTCCTCAAAGACCCCCATAAGGGCAAGTCCTCTCTCACCTCAGTCTTTGCCCGGCTGTCCCTCTACCTGAGCAGTTGCCACTCAAATGCTCTCCCCTTTGTGGAGGCAAGGAGCGCGCCCTGTTCTGCTCACTGCAGTGGCCCAGGGTTTGGAACAGGGCTGCGCATAACAGGCGCTCAATGAGCGTCTGCTGAGAACACTTTAACAGCTTGGCTCAGTCAAAATGGAAGTGGAAAGAAACGGAAGCTAAATAGCTACAGTGAGGGGACGGTCAGGGGTGGGGAGAAGGGGGTTAATAAACCCTGCGAAGTATCCAAGTCGGCAAGAAGGATTCTGTCCCTGAGCATCCAGTCCCCTCAAATGGCCAGACCAGGCTTTGGTGGGTGTGCTTGCTGGTGGGGGGAAGGTGTACATTAGAGAGCAAAGAAAGCCGACCACGCATACGACTCCAGCACTAAATCAAGTTCTTTACTTCCCAGAAGTGATGACTAAGGGGAAGGAAAGGAGGGTGGGAGAAGAGGAAGACAGAGAGAGCCAGAGAGAGTGGGGCAGCGGGAAGAGGGTGGACAGTAAACCACTGTTCTATGAAGTCTCAGGAGGCAAGTGCTCAAGGTAAAAAAGAGTCCTGGAGAATCGTCCGCGGCTGCAGGAAAACATCTCGGTGTCCTTCTGTGTATAAGTCCTCGGGGGGAAGGCTGCTGCCGCTGCTGCCACATTAAATAGTATGTACATCGCAAAGAGTCCAAGGCCATGGGCAGGTGGGGGGAGGGGTCATTTCACCAGGGGCCGAGTCTTATCGTCGTCACCACACTGGTGGGCTTTGTACTTTTTCACCTCTGCCATGTACTTGGCCCACGCGTCACCTTTACTTGTTAATACCTGGGACGGAGGAGGAAGAGGAGCAAAGGGGTGGGGGGGTGGGATGTCAGGGAGGCTCTGATCTGAGGTCAAGACTATCCAGAGGCAGCTACCCACCCCGAGTGCTGCCCTTCCAGAAGGGCCTAGGTGTGAGGGAAAAGACAGGCAGGGTCAAGATATCTGGGGATTCTGTGTAAGGCCCTTCTTCCCCACCAGCACCACTCTGGGAGGGACTGGGCTCAGGAGAAAGACAGGGTAGGCGCCCCCGCACACCAACACCTGCTCACCTCGTCTTCCGTCTTCTGCTTCTTGGCTACTATTCCCGTCTTGAGGGCTAGTTTGTTCCCGCCTCTGCGCTTGCCCACCTGGGTGAAGGGACAGAAGACTGCAACGGTTACGGGAGCCGGGGCCCGCCCGTGGCGGTGCTGAGGCCCACTACACCTTCCTAGCCTGGCCTGGCGGCCCGTCCTGACGCCGCGCCCAGCTCCGCCAGCCGGCCAACCTGCGCAGCAATCAGAGAGGAGCACACGCGACTCTTAGCGCCTGCCCCAGCCCGTGATGCCCAGGCAGTCCTGGGCCCCCACGCTGCCCTCCCTGGGAGTGAGAAGAGCACCCGCCTCAGTGGGGAGAGGCTCCTTCTTCACTCTCCATGCTGAGGCCTCATCCTCTCCTTGCAGGGACTGCGTGGGTGAAAATTTCTCCCTTTATTGAGCACTTACTGTATGCTAAGCTCTGGGCCAAGTGCTTTGGACATTATCATCTCAGTTCACTTTCACAGTTAGTCCAAGATGACCATTATAACTGTGCCCATTTTACAGAAGAGGAAAGGCTTGGAGGAGAGGTTGCCCCTGGGTCATGCTGGCAGCTAAAATGGGGCTTGCCTCATGATCAGGTGGGTCTGAGCTACACACAGCATCCTTAAAGGAGCAATGCCATCTTCCCTGCACTAACCTGGCCCAGCTACTCTGTAGGTGCTCCCGCAACAGCCCCTCAATATGAACAAACAAAAAGACATTAATAACTCCTGCCACTCCCACTCACAGAGGGTCACCCAGCCTCGACTCCCAGGCTGGTTCTCACACCAGCCCATTTCTTAGCACTTTAACCACACTCAAAATACACAAATACATGTCCAGTAATACACAACTGGATCCAGGACTTGACCCCATCCCCAGCCCCAGGCTGTTATTCTCAAATCAGCCCTTCTTTCTCCAACACCATGGGGACTTAATCTCAAAACCAGAGATAAAGCAAGCCCAGGAATGACAAAAAAAAAAAGGTCCGGTTTATTTTATTTAGACCAGAGATTTTGGTTCTTGGCACTATCAACATTTTGGGCCAGAGGATTCTTTGCTGAGGTGGTCTGTTTTGTGCATTGTAGAATGTTTAGCAGCATCCCTGACCTCTACTCACTAGATGCCAGTAGCACACCCCCTCCCCCACAAGCTAAGACAATCAAAAATGTCCCCAGACTTTGCTAAATGTATCTCCCGGATGGGGGGCGGGGGGATCATACTCCGTGGACAACCACTGATCAGCCTTTCCTATAAAACAGGCCAGGAGCTAACGAGTATTCTAGGATTGCTTCATCATATACCCTTACCATATTCAAAGATGCTAGGATCTCCGTTTTTGCAAATAGTGAAAACGAGGCTAGGCCAACCTGCCCACTCCAAGAAAGCAGAGTTCTTGTCTGTCATGGTAACCCCTGCATATCCAGCATCTCGCACAATGCCCGGCACAAGGTAAGGTGCTCAATAAGTGGACACTGCACAAATGTGGTTCAGGGAAGTTAAGCAATTTTCCTAAGATTAAACAGGAAGCGGTCTGAGTGTCTAACTCCGCAGAGCTCAGACTCCAGCACTTAAATTGGCCCTCCTTCCCCACAGTCGGGGATCCAAAGTCCGGGTACCACTCAAACAGGAATCCTAGTATCCCGGTGCGATTCTCCGGCTCCCGCGGGCAGCTTCCGGGAATCCCCGCTCCCAGACCCTTCTCGACGGGAATCCAGGCTCTGCATACTCAGCGGGTGGCCCGAACGGCCCCAGCCTCCTCATCCGGGCAGGATTGGGCGGGGGTAAATCTGAATTCCGATTCCCCTTCTCGGGCCCCAATTCACCCCTGCCAGGGCAGGCCCTGGCGCCCGCCCCCACCCCCGCGGCTCCTTACGAAGCTGAGCGTGGGGCCCGGGCCGCCCTTCCTCTTCGGCTCCCCGGGGCCCGCGGCGGCCGGCTGGTCGGGACGCGGCGGACCCGGAGGCGGCTCCTCCTGCCGCTGTCGCTGCTCCTCCTCCATCTTCCGCTTGAACAGCTCCAGGAAGCTGCCGTCGTTAGCGAACAAGTTCACGCCGCCTGACACCGGGCTCGAGCCTGCGCCCGACACCTCCTCATCCCCGCTCTCGGGTGACGTCCCAGGCCCCGACTCTGCCCATCGACTCCCGCCGCCGCCGCCGCCCGCAGGGCCCGGTGCCTCCCGACCCGGAGGCTCCGCCCGTCTCCCTCGGGCAGCCATTTTGTCGCCAGGTGCCGCGCAAAGGACTGCGGGAAGGCCACTCCGGCCCCGCGCTTGGCGCCCGACTCGTCTGGTCCCGGGCAAGGCATGCCGGGAAGAGCGGTCTGGCCGTCAGGCGTCGGCCTTAAGGGCGGGGCCCGAGGGGCGGGGCGAACGAAGGCCAGCGACCTGGGCGGGGCGGGCTTTTAAAATCCAACTGGGTTCGGCTTGTGGTTACGCAGATCCGTGCGCCCCAGGAACGAGACTATAGTCTGGGACTAGGGCCACAGCTGGTCCTCTAGACTGGAGTCCCCCTTTGGAACTGGGGGCACAATAGCTTTCCGAGGCTAGGATCCCGGGAGAATATCTGTGGGTAGGAACCCCGTCTTGGGCGGTGGGCTCAACTGACGCTTTGGAACTGGGTCCCCAACTAAGTGTAAAGGATATCGCTGAACTGGGCACCCCGCCCAGAATGGGGTCACCTCTGAGGTGAGAGCCTGTATCTGGGATGGTGCTCCCATCTGGGAATGGGGTCACAGCTAGCTCCGTGCGGCTGGGTTCCCTGCCTGAAACTAGGGGTATGTTTTAGGCTGGAGAATTCAAATGAAGCTGGGGTATTTCTAGGCTAGAGTCCCTACCTAAGGATAGAAGTATTTCTGGACTGAGGTCCTCGCCAAGGCCAAGGACGCAGTTTGTATTCCTGCCCAGGGCAGAGGCTCAAACATCCCCTCGAACGGGGTGCAAGAGCAAGGAAGTTTTCGGGGATACGGCTCAGGATGCACGGACGCTGTCCACAAGTGGAATCTTTCTCTCTCTAACCCAATCGCAACCCGGGGACCTGACTCCAGTCAACTATTCATTACATCTTTGATCGGTGTGCAGCAAGAGCCAGGAGGCTCGCAGTCAATTGATAACAGAGGGAGCGGGCCTGAGACGTTGTGGAGACCCAACTGGGAGAAAAGCGGGGGAAAGGATCGACACGAAGCTGAGCCTGGGCTGTCAGGCCGGGGTGGACCTCGGACGTAACTTCGCGGGGAGGGCAGGCACCGAGTGTTTGGCGGGTTGCTTAGGCGAGGTTGGCGCTACCGGGACAGTAGAGTGATTGGTGGAAGTCAGAAAAGATGTAGCCAATGAAAGGCGGGCTGCAATACTTTGGGCCCAATCAGTGAAGGGGAGTAGCCTGAGACGTACCAATATGTTATTTACGCAGGGAGAGTATTTAGACGGCTGTAGAAGAGAGGTTTGTAAGGGGAGCCCTAGAAGCGGAAAATATGAGAAGCAGAACTTTTCTTCACTCCTGGAAACGTGCCGCAAGGAAACCAATTCAGGCTCCGAGCCTTGATGGGGATGACACGAAGAACGCCCCCCTCTGTTTCTTTGCATGGTGCGCTCCGCTCGGTCACGTGAGCCGGTTCCAAGATGGCGGCAGGGGTGGCCGGGTGGGGGGTTGAGGCGGAGGAGTTCGAGGATGCGCCTGATGTGGAGCCGCTGGAGCCCACGCTAAGCAACATCATCGAGCAGCGCAGCCTTAAGTGGATCTTCGTTGGGGGCAAGGGTGGCGTGGGCAAGACCACCTGCAGGTAAGGAGACTGCGGCGGGAGCCAGTAGAACGGGTGGGACGTACCATGGAAAAGGGGAGGTCAGAGATGGGCGCTTCCACCCGGGTAAGGGGGCTGCGCCGGAGTCTTCCAAGTTATACTGTCAGAAAGTTACCTAGAACGAAAGGAAAATACTTCCTGAACGCAGTCCTGGCAATCTCTGAATTGAACCATCAATTCGGTTCAAGGGCCGAACCACAGTGAACCCAGCTCACGGGGGGGCTGGGAGGGCACTCAGATGTCCCAGTCAGCTGTACCAGCTGTACCAGAGTGAGCTCACAGTAGAGGGAGGGAGAGGGACACGGCAAACTACTCTGGATAGTTGAACCTGTCTAGGGGCACTTAATCAGACTGTTCCTGGCAGCTGATCCAAACCAGACTCAACTCAGAGGAGAGAGAAGGGTCGCTGGGGCAAGTTCTCTTGAACAAGTGGACTGAACCATCCTGAGCTTGGCAGCAGCTGCTAGGGACCCCTTAACTTAGAGATGAGGGAGGGGCACACTGCACATATGCTAGCTGGTCAAGCACCAGCCAGAGGGGCCAATAAGTGAGGTCAGGGAGTGTGCTCCCTGCAGGGATTGAGACTTGAGGCTTTCTCCCCCACTTTTTGCCTCAAGGACCCTGCTAATCTAGGTTCCCCGCTCTTAGGGTCCCACATCTCCCCTGCAGACCTGGGACAGGGGAGTCCAGTTCCTTCTCTCCACCTTTCGGCCTTTCCCTTGCCCAGCTGCAGCCTGGCGGTCCAGCTCTCTAAGGGGCGGGAGAGTGTTCTGATCATCTCCACAGACCCAGCCCACAACATCTCGGACGCATTTGACCAGAAGTTCTCCAAGGTGCCTACCAAGGTCAAAGGTTATGACAACCTCTTCGCCATGGTGAGTGGAGCAGGGCTCAGCTCCCCACATCTGGCAAAGACCCCTCCTCTTCCACCATCAGCCACCCTATCCTGCCCATTCTACATTTTATGTCTCTCTTGATTCCACCCCTCCCTCAACATACCCACAGACAACAAGTAAGGAATGTTTTGAGGAGCTGAGTGGCCACAGCTCAGTGAACAAGAGGAGGGAAAGGAGCGAGGTTAGAGAGGTCAGCCGTGGCCAGGTAGTGTAGGACCTTGCAGGCTACAGTGAGTGGTTTGGTCTGATTCCAAGTTTAATGGGAAACTGTTGGTTTTAGGCTGGGCAATGGCATGGCCAATTCCACGTCCCAGAGAGCTCCCTCTGGCTGCCATGAGGAGTGGGTCGTAATGGCAAGGGTAGAAGCAGAGAGACAAGCAAGGAGGCTGTGAGAGATGACAGCAGCCCAGACAGGCGTGTGGGCAGAAGTCTGGAAGAAAAGTGGTCAGATTTGGGATGTGTTTGGAAGTAAAGCAGTGAAATGTCTTGGTCGTGATGGGTGAGAAAAAAGGATGGATTAAATACGTCTCTTAGTTGTCTCCCCAAGCAGCTGGGATGAGGAAAACCAGGGGAGGAGCAGGTTTATGAGGGACCAGTTGAGAGTTCTGTTTTGGCCATGGTGAATCCACGGTGCCTGCTGGACATCTAAGTTGAGATATCTTTAGACAGCAAGTTAATTAAATATTTGATTTGGGAGTCATTGTCCCAAGGGTGGTAATTAAAGCCGTGTGAATGGATGAGAGTATGAGAAAACAGACCCAGAAACAAGCCCTGGAACACATCACTATTTAGGGTCCAGAAGAGGAGGAGGAGGAGCCGCCAGTGAAACCAGAGGAAAGCCAGGGAGTGTGGGGTCCCAAGCACCAGGAAGAGACAGGGTTTCCAGCAAGAAGAGGTCATCACTCTGGCAGGTGCAAACATTTTGGAGACAGAGGCAAAAGCTCTGCTAGAGTGGGTGAGATGAGGAGGTGGTAATGGTTCTGAACCACTCTGCTAAGAGGTGTCACCAGAGAAATCAGGACATTGTTGGAGGGGGATGTGGGGTAAGGAGGGCTTTTTGAGAAAGAAGATCTAGAGCATGTTTGCTGCAGCAAACACTCCAACAGGGAGGAACAAATGATGCTGCAGGATGCCAAGACGATTCTAGCAGAGGACAATCCCCAGGCCTGAGCTCCATCTGGCACATGGCCCAGGACTTGGGCTTTGCCAGGATCAGGGACTCAGAGATAAGGCACAGAATTGGGGCATTTCCCAATGGCTTCTCTTTTCTCAGACACCCAAGGTGAGTGAGAGACTCAGCCGAGAGCAAGAGGGGCGAAGGGGACAGAAGTCTGAGGAGGAAAAAGATGTGACATCAGCACTTCAGAGGGGGAAAGGAGGACCCAAATGGTCTCCTGGCTTGTACTGCTGGTTGGCAGTTTGTGACCAGAAAGGGGGGACCCAGATGGGAGTTACTCATCAGGTTGGGCACATCCTCAGGCACAGCAATACCAGGGAATTGGGAGTTACCAGGCTGGGGACTTTGCCAACTCCAGAGGGAAGGGGAAGTATTTGCCAAGGTAGCCTGTGGCACCCAGGGCAAATAAGGGTGCTGGCTAAGAAGGACACCAGCAGTGGAAAAGTGGCAGGGGTTAGGGGACAAAGCAGCCCAAAGATGTGAAGAATAAGAAAGGCAGGGGGTGAGGAGATGAAGGCGAGAGCTTAGGTGGGAGGGTAGAGGTGGCCTAACAACTAGAAATAACCCACTAAGGGTATGGCTCGGGGGTAACAGGTTGGCAAGCCCCCTGGAGGGAAGGGCCTTTGAGGCCAGCACATGGGGGACCTCGTCCTCCTTGAAGTCACCAAGAAGAGATGATATGGGCAGGGGATGGAGAGGGGCAGGCCGGGAGTCCCTCTGTGGAGTCCACATGCATAGGGAGGGCTGCCTGCATGCCAGATGCTGTCCTAGGTCCTGGGACACCACAGTAACCACAACAGAAAAGCCCCTGCCCTGGTGGGGCTGGCATTCTAGCTGGGAGACAGATGATAAAAACACCCTAAGTAAATCATGTAGGGGAGTGAGGAGGGGCTAAGGTTAAGGAGAAAAGAAGGCAGAGGAGAGACCAAGGGATTTGGGGGAGCTAGATTGTAGATAGGGGCTATGCAGGGGAGCTCCCGTTTGAGGGGGAATCTGGGGAAGTCAAGGTGCCACTGAAGGAGCATCTTGAGGAGGCAAGTCGCAGATGGGGGAAGGGCCGGTGACAAGGCCCGACTTGGGCTTTGGCTTCCCTACGGAGACACTGGTCACAGTGTGCCGTGTCCCATCAGTCTGCAAATAGCATTACTCTCTGTGTAGCCGTCTGAGACCATGAGTCCCCAAGGGAGGGCAGGGCCCACGTTGGGGTCTCAACCAGCCATGAAAACTCACCAGGGTCTGTGGTGGGAGCCCTCCATGGGCCCCCCACCCCCAGCGTAGCAGCAGCCTGAGTCCTGCACCCCTGACCCTCAGGAGATTGACCCCAGCCTGGGCGTGGCGGAGCTGCCTGATGAGTTCTTCGAGGAGGACAATGTACTGAGCATGGGGAAGAAGATGATGCAGGAGGCGATGAGTGCCTTCCCAGGCATCGACGAGGCCATGAGCTATGCCGAGGTCATGAGGTCAGGCCCGGTCGGCGTGGGGGGGGGGGGATGGGGGGCGGGGGGGCAGTACCGGCCTGACCCCCCATCTCCCCACAGGCTGGTGAAGGGCATGAACTTCTCAGTGGTGGTGTTCGACACGGCCCCCACGGGCCACACGCTGAGGCTGCTCAACTTCCCCACCATCGTCGAGCGGGGCCTGGGCCGCCTCATGCAGATCAAGAACCAGATCAGCCCCTTCATCTCACAGGCAGGCCGGGACCCCAGATGGGCCATGACCTCAGCCCTTCCCCATACCCCCTCTCCGTCTGCGCCTCCCATTAGCACCTGTGCTGCCCCCTCAGACGGAGCTTGAGCACGCATATCCCCGAACCAGGTGGCCAGGTTCCAATCCTCTGCGCTCATAAGCTGTGTGACCCCAAGCAAGTCACTTGACCTCTCTGGGCCTCGCCTTCCTTGTCTGTCAGATAGCGAACCCAAGCACACTCCCCAGATTACAGGTTATTATGACAGCCCCAGTGTCCTGGGGACCCCCACCCCTTTACTGTGACCTCTGACCTTTGACAAGATCCTTCACGGGGACTTACACCTCAGGTAATAATTTTTATTAGACACATTTTGTATACCAGGCACTGATCTGAGCACGGGTCTACTCATCGAGTAATCAGCTCTAGGGGATAAAGCCTACGGATAGGGAAACTGAGGCACCAGGAAGTCAAGCCCCTTGGCCATGAAATAGCAGGCAGTCTGCCCAAGAGCCCATGCCTTGACCTACCCTGAGGGGTCCAGGGCACCCATGGGGTAGTCAGCAAGCCCCCGACCCAGGTGCATGCTGGGCCCCCAGGTAAGCTGCGAGCCCCTCCATGCCCTCCTCACAGATGTGCAACATGCTGGGGCTTGGGGACATGAACGCCGACCAGCTGGCCTCCAAACTGGAGGAGACCCTTCCCGTTATCCGCTCCGTCAGCGAACAGTTCAAGGACCCCGTGAGTCAGCACTCCAGGCGGGCGGGCAGGCAGGCAGCGTGGGGCCCGAGGGGTTGGGCAGGGCTGGAACCCACCTCTCCCTGTCCTCTGTCCCCTCTCCTTACCCCCAGGAGCAGACGACCTTTATCTGCGTGTGCATCGCCGAGTTCCTGTCCCTGTACGAGACAGAGAGACTGATCCAGGAACTGGCCAAATGCAAGATCGACACGCACAACATCATCGTCAACCAGCTCGTCTTCCCCGACCCTGAGAAGCCCTGCAAGATGTGCGAGGCCCGCCACAAGATCCAGGCCAAATATCTGGACCAGGTGCGTTCACCTGCTCAGCCCAGCCTGGGCCTCTCCAACCTTTGTACTGTATTCTCTGACCTTTTGCTCCATCCTCTGACCCTAACTTCAACCCCTTTGACCCTAATTCTGGCCCTCAAGGACTGTGGCTGGCTGGGACCTGGGCATCTCTGACTCTAGAGGGGGTGGCGGGAGCCCAGTGACCTCTGACCTTGCTGGCTCCATTGCTGCCTCCTTGTCCATGGTAGTCTCCAGCCCAACCCTTTCCATCAACCTGCACTCCACCCCTGCCCTCTGGTCCTCTGACTGCAGCCCTCCACCCTCTGCCCTGCACACAGATGGAGGACCTGTATGAAGACTTCCACATCGTGAAGCTGCCGCTGCTGCCCCACGAGGTGCGGGGGGCAGACAAGGTCAACACCTTCTCTGCCCTTCTCCTGGAGCCCTACAAGCCCCCCAGCGCCCAGTAGCACCTCCTGCCCTAGCTGCTGCTGTTTCACACTTACCCTCCACTCACCCCTCCCCTGCCCCCCGGGGCAGAGTTTGCACAAAGTTCCCCCCCATGGTTCAGGGGGAGCCACTGAAGGGGTGGGAGGCGGGGAGGGGCTCCGTTCCCCCTGGTGGGGCTGGTGGGCTGCAGCTGCTCACCCCCGCCTCTTGCTCCTCAATAAAATGATCTTAAACAACCACGATGTTAATAGAGGGCCAAGGGTTAGCGCCTGAGTGTACATATGAGCAGGTTATTCACTGCCCAAAGATGCCCCATCTAGAACAGCCCAAACACAACAGAGACCTAATAGAGATGCATGTTTACTGTAGCAATTTTGGAAGAAACCTGTCTTGGGCAAGGGGGTAAGAACATTTCCCTAGCTCTGTATGCATCAGGGTGTCCCTGCCGGGGTTGTGTGTGCTGGAATGGAGGAGAGGGACATCCAGAGGCTCAGAGCGTGGGAACCAGGTGGCCCCTCCGCTGGCCCCAGGCTGGTGGGGAGCGGATTAGGCAGGCAGCAGGCCCAGTGCTGCCTGCTGTTTGGTTTGGGAATTAATGGGCGCCCTGGGCAGAGGCTAGGCCTGCCAGACTGGGGATTAACAGTCTCCACCCTATACCCCAATTCCTGCCCTACAGGGTGCCATCGGCCCCTCCCAGCACAGGGCTACAACAAAGGATTGATGTGGGGGGTGCAGGCAGGATGGCAGCGGACTCGGGGTTCCCATCCTGCCTCCGGAACTTGTCTCGCGGAGTGGCCTGTAGCACGTGCTTCCTGCACTCTAAGCTGTGGTCCCCTCTCTAAACTGGGGTGCAAGACTAACCATTCACACCTGTGGCCCCAGTTCACCAGGCGGGCTCTCACCCTTGGGCTCCCTTGACTTCTGCCTCTTGCCTAGGCGACTCCTTATCCCATTATCTCATTATCAGGGCCCCTGGGCAAGTTCCTGAGCTGGTTGGTGCAAAAGGGGACAAAAGGGTTACCTGAGGAGCTGGTGGCAAGATCCGCATCCAGCCAGGGTCTGGGTGTGTCAGGGTGTGCTAACAAGGGGAACCCAGCCGCAAGCCTGGATATGTCCCCCTGGCCAACTCCCCTGGGTGTGGGCACATTTCATATAAACAAACTTGGTTATGGTGGACTAGTGGCAAAGACCCCAGACTCAGGAACAAACCGTGGGTTCAGCTCCCTGAGGTGGCACGACGCTGTGCGTCTTCTGAGCCTCAGTTTCCCTACCTGGATAATGAGTATCTAAGAGCACCAACTTCATACAACCCTTTGTTAGGATGCTTTAGCTCCAGGCATGTCCCCACCAAGGAAGGTTTGTTGTTACGTGCTGTCAGGTTTATTGTATGCATTTGTCCCGGCACCCTGCAGAGATCCTGCAAAAGAGGGAGCCGTGGGAGCTGGGGGAGGGAAGAGGGACAGGCAGGGGCTGGCTCAGTGAGGGTGGGGACACGTCAGGTCAGGGGCAGGTCCACAAGGCAGACCATCAGCCCGCAGCGTGCCCCTTCCCCAGGTCCGAAAGCCGCTAGCAGCCCTGCCCATGCCGTCCCCTCGCCCCCATTTATGGGCCATCCAGCAGCTGGACGGCGAAGGCACGGGTCCGAGGGTGGCCAGCCAGGCCAATTCCTAATTGCCCAGGGTGGGGCGGACATCTGTCAGGTCCTGAGAACACAGAGTCCTGGCTACCAGACCTGCGGCGGGGCCGTGCAGGGCCATCCACACACCTTGCCAGCTCTCAGGGTGGACACGGGATGCAGGAGCCACCCTGGGGCACCCCATCCCAGGCTGGGAACCTTGAGTCCCTGCCTCCCACACCCCGTCTGCCCAACGGCTAGGTTGGAATGGGAGAAGGCTTTGGTGCCAGTCTGGGTGAGCTGGCTTTGTAGGTGTGTGTAGAGAGGGAGACCATCTGTCCCAGGTCTATGCCAAATGTAGGGACAAGGTTTTGTGTCCCCATGCTTGTGTGCTCACAGCAATGCTGGCTGCCTGAGGCATGCGTGGGTGTCCAGGTGTGTGCAGGTGGGTGGCCGTGACAAAGGGCCCTGGGGAGAGACTGTCCTGTGCATGGGCAAATGCAACTGAGTTTCACAACAAGGGGTTATGAGTGTGATTGCACGTGGATATGCCCCTGTGGGTCAGTGGAAGTGTGTGGGCCAGTGGTGGGGAGAGCAGGCATTATGCAAGTGTGTCACATGGGTGAATCTAAGGGACCACCTGAGCCTGCTCTGCCCCCAGGACTGTGTGCCACTGAGTTCGGGTGAGCTGTTACCGCACTGTGGTATGACCACATGTGCATCTCTGTGCAGTGGAGACGGGAACAAACACGTGTTCCCTCCTGCCTGACTGTGTGTGTGGCTGCATGGAGGTCAGGCATTCTGGCATCTGAGTATGTAAAGAACTGGGCTGCTTGGGTGACCTTCTGTGTGTCTTTGTGACGTGTGATCATGGGAGAAGAGGATGTCTCCTTTGGGTCCCTGCCCTGTTTGGAGCACTGCATGTGTGGGTACACACACAGCCAGGGGTGGGGGGAGCCAGGTGTGCTAGGGTACCACCAACGGAGGTGCATATGTTGGGGAAGGGGTTTAGAGCTGGTGTCGGTATGTTTTGTGTGACCTTGGACATCTCCATGACAGTGTGCATGGCCTCAGGGTCACCACGGTTGTGTTCAGGGAAGCCAAGGTTGTGTGTGAGTCTGATGCATGTGCAACTTCGGGAGCATGTGAGTAGAGGTGGGTGTGGAGTGACCCAGGCTTGCTGTGCAGTGTGTGTGAGTCTGGGACTGAGAAGGGGACAGTCCTTGCCTTCTCCCCCAGCCCCAAGTTCAAGATCCCTGGGACCTGCCAGTGCCTGGGAGAGGGACAAGGGGGTACAAAAGAAGGGAAGGGAAGATTTTTTCTTCCTGGCCCAGGTAACAAATTGAGATTTCTTCAAACAAATTTCTCAGGCTGGGCTGAGGGAGGCGGGCCAGGGAGGGGCAGCCTCCACCCACTCTCCAGCCTTCTCCCACCCAGTGCCAAAGCCACCCGCCCATCCCATCCCTGCCCCCGAGTGTCCCCACACCTGCCACTCTCAGCACAGGTGAGAAGCGCCCAGACCTGGGGGAAATGAAAGACCCTGGAAACAAATGAGCCTGAGGGCAGGAAGCCATCTAGTGACTTCAGTGTGGGGAGTGAAGGGCTTGGGAGGCTGGGAACGGGATGAAGAGACTAAGGGTCAAGGTGGATCCCAGAGGACAAGGGAGAGGGATCCGGGCCAAGGTGGTTACGCAGGATGTGGACAGGGCTGGGTGCAGGAGAGGGGGCCAGTCAGACAAAGGTAGAAGAAAATGGGCCAAGACTGGGAGCTGGGGGAGTGAGCCAGAGGTGGGGAGTAAGGGAGGGGCATTGGGAAAGGGGTGTGAAGGTGGAGTTGGAGCCCTGAGAGACTAACAACTGAGGAACCGGGGGCTCGGGAGCAGGGGAGGCTGTAGATTGTCCATGGCCTCCAGGGAGGGGTGTGGGATCCGGTAGAGGGCGGCTCCGGGGCGGAGAGAAGCGAGACGCAGAGGGTGGGAGAGAGAAGGAGGTAGCTGGAAGGAGGCGCACAAGGCGCGCAGGGACCAGGCAGGCGGCGCGAGGGGGCTGGAAGGGTCAGGGAACCCGGATAAGGGGCGAGACCCCCCACCCCGGGGCCCTCTGCACCCCCTTCCTCGCAGGTCCCGGCCGGGCCGCCTCCCAGCCCCCGGTTCCTTGGAGGCCCGGCGCGGCCATGACCGTCACGTACACGGCCCGCGTGGCCAACGCGCGCTTCGGCGGCTTCTCGCAGCTGCTGCTGCTGTGGCGCGGGAGCATCTACAAACTGCTGTGGCGCGAGCTGCTCTGCTTCCTCGGGCTCTACCTGGCTCTGAGCGCCGCCTACCGGTGAGGCAGCCCAGGGGTGGGCGCGCGGCTGTGTGTGGGGGGAGCCCACCGCGCGTCCCCGCGCAGCGGTGGGGGGTGGAGTGGAGGGGTGGACAGGGAGGCCCGCGAGAGGGCTCTGGGAGGGACCCGGGGCGGGGGTGGGTCCGGGGGCGGGAAGAGAGATCTGCAGCTGGGGAGGGGGTCCCCCCGTGATCCCGCGCCCCCCTGATCCCGCGCCCCCGGTCCTCCAGCTTCGTGCTGAGCGAAGAGCAGAAGCGCTACTTCGAGAAGCTCGTCATTTACTGCGACCAGTATGCCAGCCTCATCCCCGTCTCCTTCGTGCTCGGTGCGGCCGCCGTGCCCCCATTCCCATGACCCCCGACGCCCCCATTACCGCCCCTCTGAGACTCCCAGACCCCCACCCCCATCCCGCCACCAGCCTCTATCCCAGGGGCGCCCAGGAGGGTGCAGCCTTCCAGCCCAGAAATGCTGACCTCCACCCAAATCCAGCCCTCCGCGGTCCCCTATTCCTAGACCCCTTGAGGCAGATGTGGCCCTGCACCCCAAGATCTTGGAAGTCACCTGGTTAGACATGCCTCTGAGCCACCCTATGTCACCTCAGGGACTCCCATCTGCCTCCCCACAAGAAGTCCTCGGACCCCTTTAGTGCCCTTTTGACTCCACCCCCAAGTAGGCATTTCGCTGACCTGTTTGGCCCCTATGTCACCCCTGCCTCCCTCCCATTTCCTGGGGCCCCAGATCTACACCCCGCCCCCCTCCCCCACGGACATATACCCTGTGTCCAACCCCTTCAAGCACTCCTGCTCCAGGGACAGGAGTAGCTGGTGTGACAATCTTGCCAGGTTTGTCTGCTGGACACTTGCACCACCAGGAGCCCCGTGTTCCCCGAGTCTCTGCCCCCAGCCAGGTGACTCTGTTGCCAGGGTGAAGGCCTGCTTAGGTGCCCCGACCATGAGTTCCCCCCACCCCCGTCTCCACCTCCAAACCGAGAACCCCACTCTCCAGTGCAGGTGACCCTCAAGTAGCCGGGGGTGACCCAGTCCTCCCAGGTCCCTCTGACAACCGTCTCCGGTCCCGGGTCCCCAAATTCCCAGCCCAGGTGGCCCGGCACGGTCCTGACGCACTCCCGGCTTCCCCGCAGGCTTCTACGTGACGCTGGTGGTGCACCGCTGGTGGAACCAGTACCTGTCCATGCCGCTGCCGGACGCGCTCATGTGCGTGGTGGCCGGCACGGTGCATGGGCGCGACGAGCGCGGCCGCCTCTACCGGCGCACGCTGATGCGCTACGTGGGGCTCTCCGGGGTGCTCATCCTGCGCTCTGTCAGCACCGCGGTCTTCAAGCGCTTCCCCACCATGGACCACGTAGTGGAGGCGGGTGAGAACCCGGGGGGGCCTGCAGGCGCGGGGCCGGGGGCGGGGCCGGGGGCGGGGCAAGTGACCCCGCCCCGCCTCGGCCCCTTCAGGGTTCATGACCCGCGAGGAGCGCAAGAAGTTCGAGAACCTGAACTCGTCTTACAATAAGTATTGGGTTCCCTGCGTCTGGTTCTGCAACCTGGCCGCGCATGCTCGGCGCGAGGGCCGCATCCGCGACAACAGTGCCCTCAAGCTGCTGCTCGAGGTGGGTCCCCCAAGGGAGGAGTCCCTCAAAGGGCCCATCAGGAAAATTGTGCGCCCTGGAGTGGGCGCCCGAACGGGGCAGGTTCCAAAACACTCTCAGCAGGCAGCCCCCAGTTGCTCACCTATCCTCATGGGGCAGACTCCAAACACCCTCAAGGGCTGCCCCCAGGTTCACGGCGAACCCCTCTCCAGGTGCACCTCTCCACCAAATCCTCTCCCTGGAACTCACAAATGCACGCTCCCACCTCCCACCAAATGCAAACCCGCCTCCATCCCAGGTTCCCACGTCTCATCCTGGATGGGTGAGCTCGTAGGGCAGCCCCCTCACGACCTATGTCCGCCCTTCCAGGAGCTAAATATGTTCCGGGCCAAGTGTGGGAGGCTCTTTCACTACGACTGGATCAGCGTACCCCTCGTCTACACCCAGGTAACTGAGCCTTTTGTGCCTCCCTTTATACCAGTTGGCAGAGGAGAGGCCCTAATGCACTGGTCTCAAGGAGAAGCCGAGACGCAATCCCCAGTCCCCATCGCAATCGCAATGATTCCCTGTCCTGGCCCTGGTCTCTCAATGACCCCCCCACCCCGGGGCTGGGGAACCCTGACCTGCCACCCGCCCCCAGGTGGTGACCATCGCAGTCTACACCTACTTCCTGGCTTGCCTCATCGGTCGCCAGTTCCTGGACCCCGCCCAGGGCTACAAAGACCACGACCTGGACCTGTGCGTGCCCATCTTCACGCTGCTACAGTTCTTCTTCTATGTGGGCTGGCTCAAGGTGGGTGGGACCTGGGGGCGGGGACTTCCGGGGATGGGTGGGTATAGAGCCCCAAGGCCCCGCCCACTCCCTCCACCCACCCCGCACACCACTCAGGTAGCTGAGCAGCTCATCAACCCCTTCGGAGAGGACGATGACGATTTTGAGACCAACTTTCTGATCGACCGCAACTTCCAGGTGAGCCTGGAGCCTTCCATCCCCAGGCTCCCAAGCTCCCCTCTCCCACCACAGCGGGCCCGGCCCCACCTGCGCCGAGACTTGGGCCAGGCCGCGTTCCTGAACCCCACCCCCATTCTCCCTTTGGACGCCACGCGGCCCCTCGACGTGAGGGGTCCAGCCCCGCGCTCTGTCGGCCCCCACCCCCCACCCCCCGCCCAGCCCGCGGCTCGGCACTCGCAGGTGTCCATGCTGGCGGTGGACGAGATGTACGACGACCTGGCCACGTTGGAGAAGGACCTGTACTGGAACGCGGCGAACGCTCGCGCCCCCTACACGGCGGCCACCGCCTTCCTGCTGCAGCAGCCCTCCTTCCAGGGCTCCACCTTCGACATCACGTGAGCCGGCGGGGTTGGGGGCTGCGGGACTCACATCTTGGCCGGGTGTATCTGACCCACGGGGCTATGGGGGAGGAGGGCAGGACTAAGGGTTAAATTCTCTGGGGTTGAGATGGGAGCTAGGGTGCCAGGTCCAAGCGCTTACTGGGGAGCAGAGGTAAGGGCTCAGGTCTGCCAGGATTGGACCCGCCCAGGCGGTGCGGTAGGAACCCACGACTGGCTAGGGCCAGGCTTTTGAGGGGTCCAAGGTCTTTGGGGCTAAGAAGGAGGAAGGAGTAGGTTGAGCCCGGGGCAACAGCGGGCCTTGATTCCCACCCCGTCGATCATTGAGAGGGCCGTGGCCGTGGCGCTGACCCGGGGGTGCGGTTGGGTCCCTCCCGCAGGCTGGCCAAGGAGGACATGCAGTTCCAGCGGCTGGACGGCGGGGACGGGCCTCTGGGCGAGGTGCATGGCGACTTGCTGCAGCGCCTCCTGCCGCCGGGCGCGGGTACTGGCGGGGGCCTCCTGGGCCGCCACCTGTCGCTGCTGCGCCGCAAAAACAGCTGCGTGTCCGAGGCGTCCACGACCGCCAGCTGCGCGTGCACCTCCGCCCCCGACGGCGCGGCCTCGGAGTGCGGCTGCGGGGACTTCCTTCTGGACCCCTGTGTGCGGGAGCCGGAGGCAGAGCCCCTCGCCGGCCTCGAGCCGTCTGCGCCCGCGCCGGCCTCAGCCCCCGAGCCCTTCATGGTGGTGTCCATACCCGGGCCCCGAGCGCCCGTGCCGCCCTGGCTGCCCAGCCCCATTGGCGAGGAAGAGGAGTCTGTCGCCTGACACCCTCTGGTTCCAGGAGCCCCTAGGACAGAAAGCCACGCCCCCTCCCCGCTGCACGCAGGTCTGAGGAAGCCGGTGTCATGGCCTCTCCGCTTCTCACTTTGTGACCTGCTAACTGCACTCCTGGAGCCTCCTATGGGCCAGGCTCTGTGCCAAGAGCGGGGTAGGGGGGAGGACACTTCCAACTTCTTCGAACAGCTCTTCTCTACCACCGGCTAGACTTCTCATTCCCTAACCCCGAAGGACCTCCATCAATGCTTTGTGCCTTTATTCTGTCGCTGAAATGGAGATATGAGTGCCTACCTCAGTGGATTGTTGTGAGAATGATATAAAAGGACCGCTAGCGCTTGGGACATAATAGGTGCTTGATAAAATGCTCATACTTTGTACTCAAACATTGTTAGTGTGACTTCTGACAGGCACTGTGCTCAGTAACATTTGGGAATTTGATGACACCCCCCCCACACACACACACATATACACACACTTCTTCCCAAACTCCGCAGAAATGTCCCCATCTGTGCCCCTGCCTTGTGCCCCGTACTTTCCCAAGACCAGAGTGTCTTCCTGCCACCCTTCCCTATAGTCCCACTAGTGACTGTCCCCCACATCCCCCCCTTCTCAAATACCCCCTTCAGTACTCCTGGTCTTCATTTAAGCATGTGCTGATGACTCCAGAATTTCCAAGTTCAGCAAGGATCTCAGCCTGGGTTCTAGACCCAGAGACTCAGCTGCTTCCCTCGGGTCTCCATGGGGGGTCCTTGCAGGTACCTGGAATGTATCATGCACCAAACCAGCTCCATATTGTCTCTCCAACCTGTCCCACCCTCTGTCTGTCAGTTTTGTCCTTCCATGTGGAGACCCAAACCACAGTGCCATCCTTACCTCCTTTCTCTCACCTCTTCCACACCAATATCAGCTCTGCCTTCAATTGTAGCCAGAATCCAACTACTTCTCACTCATATTCTCACTCGAGTCAGAATGTCCACCATCATCCACTTGGAACAATGGCCTCCACACTGGTCTCCTGCCCACCCACTCTCACCATCCTCCCCACCCACCTGTTCCCCCCACAGTGGCTAGAGGGCACCCTTGAGCACCTGAGTCAGCCCATGTCCCTCCTTTGCTCAGGACCCTCTGTGGCTCCCATCTCCCCTTTTGCAAGGTCTGAAAGGATCAGCCCCATCCCCTCCCTGCCCTCCTCTCCTCCTACCACCTCACTCTTGTACTCCAGCCGCACCAGCCTCCTCACTCTCCCTCTAACGCACCCAGCAGGTCCTCCCTCAGGGCCTTTGCACGTGCTGAGATACCTACAGGGCCCCTCCCTCATCTTAAGGTCTCTGCTCAAATGTCACTTTCTTGGTGAGGCCCCCTTCCCCAGCCTTTTATGAAGAATTGCCAAATCCACCTCCCGCCCCGTATTGCACTTTCCTGCTTTATCTCTCTCTGTAGTACTTCTCTTGTCAAATTTAAATTTTACGCCATGTGCCTTCTCACTTGAGAGAGACCCTGAACTTCACTGGCCTTCTTGAACCAAGGTATCTTTCCCTGGATGCCTTTGATTGGACATTTCAATAGACTTGTTTTAATTGGGACATTTTCTCGGCCTTAGAACTGTAAACTAGCAACTCATTAAATTCCCCATTTTAAAAGCCATTCCATTTCTGGTATATTGCATTCCAGCAGCTAGCAAACCAGAACAAATACCTAGAGTGTATAATGATAGTGACTAAATGTACAAATTAAAAAAACGTTTTTCCATGAGGAAGAACAAAGGAATGTCATACTGCAGGGTGCTGAAAACAGATGGTAATTAATATTTTAAAATTTTATCTTATGTGTGAGACTAAAGCAAAAATGTTTATTTGGTACAAAATTTATATTTTGGCTAGTGCATTTCCTAATATAACTTATGTAGACAGCTTAATTGAACACCATAAGTACATGGAACCTTGAGTAGGATATGAGATTTTGTTGGTTTGTCCAGAGTGGTGCCCCGATATATCCCAGAGTGACTTGAACAGTGAATAAAAAAGTATTTGCAAATCCCCTTCGGGGAATGGTGAGAACGGGGGAAAATTCAACTTCCCCAAGTTGAATTCTTGATATTCTCACAAGCAGTGCAGACAACCAAAGCTATAGGCTTAGCCCCGACACTTGGGGTTTGTTCATATGAAACTTAACCCCACAAAGGATAGGTCAAGCTTACTTAAAATTAGGCCTAAGAGTCACCCCCAAGAGAACCTCTTTTGCTACTCAGATGTGACCTCTCACTCCAGCCAACACAACAAGCAAACTCCCCACCTTCCCCCTGTCTATGTGGGACATGATTCCCAGGGGTGTGGACCTTCTTGGCAACGTGGGACAAAAATCCTAGAATGAGCAGAGACTCAGCATCAAGGGATTGAGAAAACCCCTAGAATGAGCTGAGACTCAGCATCAAGGGATTGAGAAAATCTTCTTGACCAAAAGGGGGAAGAGTGAAATGAGACAAAATAAAGTGTCAATGGCTGAGAGATTCCAAACAGAGTCGAGAGGTTATCCTGGAGGTTATTCTTACGCATTAAATACATATCACCTTGTTAGACAAGAAGTAATGGAAAGGCTGGAGGGAACTGCCTGAAAATGTAGAACTGTGTTCCAGTAGCCATGTTTCTTGAAGATGATTGTGTAATGATATAGCTTTCACAATGTGACGGTGTGATTGTGAAAACCTTGTGTCTGATGTTCCTTTTATCTACCATGTCATCAGACGAGTAAAACATATGGAATAAAAATAAATAATAGGGGGGACAATTGTTAAAATAAATTTAGATTGAAATGCTAGTGATCAATGAAAGGGAGGGGCAAGGGGTATGGTAAGTATGAATTTTTTCTGTTTTCTTTTTATTTCCTTTTCTGAATAGATGGAAATGCTCCAAAAAATGATCATGATGATGAATATGCAACTAAGTGATGATATTGTGAATTACTGATTATATATGTAGAACAGAATGATCAAAAGGTAAGAATGTTTGCATTTGTTTGGTGTTTTTTGGTATTTAAAAAAAATTAAAACATTAAAAAATAAATTTAAATTTTACTTATTGTGTTTATTGTCTGGCCTGCTCCTTGGAAATGTCAGCTTCATGAAGGAAGATTTTTTTTTTGTCTGAAGTTTCTCCAGACACCACACCACACCCAGATGCAGAACTACCCAAACACAAACACGATTCACCCCTTTCACTGGGTATCAGTCACTCACACTTTAGTGAGAGTGCCATCTGGGTCCTTCATTAAAAGCAATGGTTTTTGGCCATGGTACAACAGAGAGGAAGGGAAGCCTGCCTTCTCTCCTTCACCTTGGTGCCCAGAGTCCAGCCAGGTCAGATTTAAGGTCTTTATTATTTTTCATCTCAGATATAAAACCAGACTCTCCCCAGGCAGCTCTTTAATTCCAGAGATAGAATCAAGAGTAAGAATCACATTGCTAAAAAGAATGGGCCCATGCCTGCCTCCTACCCTGCCCTGCCCCAAGCCCCTGCTCCATCTCCATCTGGAGGAGCAAGGGGCAGAGGTCACGACCCTGAGGCTTTCAAGCAGCTGGATGAGGCCTGCTGCTGGCGCCCTAAGGGAATTGGAGGGTGGCAGGACCCTGAGGTTCATCAGTGCTTGTCGGCGGGACGCAGGTTCAGGGAGGCCAGGCGTCCCAGGGGTCCCCGGCGAGCGTTGGTGGCCAGGCGTTGCTGGGCTAAGAACGACTGGGCGTGTACCGGGGCCCGCTCTTCCCCTGCTCGCTGCTGCAGAGCCATGCCCTGGAGCAGAGAGGATGAGCCAGGGGTCAGGTGGGCCCACAAGACACCTCCCAGGCCTCTGTCCTGGTGACTGTGTACTCACCATATTGTACCATGCACTAATGAGCAGCTTTTCTTCCTGCTCCCTCTGACTTCGACTCTTCTCAAAATCCATCTGGCAGGGAGGAGGAAGTTTCAGTCAGGAGCCTGGAGAGCTGTGAGGGGTGGGGGCAGGGCGGTGGAAAGGGACAAGTGTACTCACCTCCAGGTGCCGGATGCGGACTTCCCGATCCCTGAGCTGGGTCTGCAGGGTATGGAGTTCCCGGGGCGCCCCTCCGGGTGGCCGCTGCTTGGGTTCCAGGGTCTGTATGACCTGGGGTTGGAGAGTTGGGGAAGCCCCAGCCAGGTGAGCTCCCCCACCCTCCCATACCCTCCTGCTGGGGTGCATCAAATGCGACAGCTGGTGACATGAGATACAACAGGTATGGGCGTGAGGGGCAGGGAGGTAGGAGCCGGTGGGTGGCGCAGCCTCAGCAGGGGACCCGTGGGGACACGTCCTCACCGTGCGTGCCTTGTCCACGTAGAGGCGGTAGCGCTCCTCCATGGCGCGCAAGTCCGCGTCCTTCTTTTGCAGGCTGTGCTGCAGCTCCTCGATTCGCCGGGCTGCTGCGGGGGGGCAAGGTGACCCCTCAGCTGCACACCGGGCTCTGCCACCCACTCTGTGCAGCCCACCCCCCACCCCGAGTCCGGCGTACTGCTGCTATCCGCCGGCGGCTCCAGCTCCTCGATATACTCGCGCTTCCGCTGCAGCTCCAAATCCGCCTCATGCAGCTTCTGCCTGCAGGCCGGGAAGGGTGGCGGCAGGTTCACCTCTAGGCCCCTCACTTCTCCCAGTGGGGACAGGACCTTCCCAATAAGCCAGGAAGTCCAAGCCAGGGCCCTAACACTTCTTGGGGCCACCAGCTGGGCTTCCACCTTCTCCTCTGCCATAGTATTTTCCATACCGCTAGCGAGACGGTCCCTAGACCCCTGCCCCAGGCCCCATCCCACAGCCCCCCGCCCTGGTTCAGCCATCACTGTCCCCAGCTATTCCAGTCTTAATTCCTCAATTCCATTCACCCAGCAGCCAGAGGTCTTTCTAGAATGCAAATCTCTTATAACAGAAGGAAATGCAAACAAAAACTGTACAGTTCTGTTGTGTGGATAATATGTATATGAGTGAGTCTGGCGTGCATTGAACATTGAGTGTGGTATACCATCTTACACGCCCTCTTTCGGCTGCAGCTACTAAAAGTACAAAGGCCTGTAGTCTTTGAGCCACCGACTCCACTTGGTGAATTTATCCTACAGACATATTGGCTGAGCAAGCCAAATGATGCATATACAAGGTTATACTCTGTAGCATTGTTTGAGATTGCAAATAACCAGAAAAAATGAGTTAAATACATTGTAATTTCCACGAATGATACGCTAGAGGCCAGCCTTTCATCAAGCAGCATTCCACAGGAAAATTAAGCCCTGTGGCACCCAGGGATGTCATAAGGAAATACTCCTTGTTGCATGCTCTGGGCAAAGTGAGGAAATAATCATGCAAGTCATTTTCTACAAGGCCTAATTTTCCCATGGAACCCCAGGTGATAAAGGCTATTAAAATTGTAGAAACAAAACACCAAGGACTCTCCTTATGGACTCAGGTGGAGAAATTTCTCAGTCATCTTGTGAAGCAAGTAAAGCAAGCACTAACTAGTACATACATGTTAGGCTACTTGCCGGACAAAGAAAGGATGAACATATAAATCTATATTCATTTTCACTCATAAAAACTCCGGAAGGATTTCCATAATAAAAGAACTGGAATGAGGGGGAATGGAAACTGAGTCAGCAGGGGTGGGTTGTGAGGGTCACCCCTTGTCACTGTGTAGTCTGTTTGGGGGTTTGAATCATAAATGTGATCACTCTTTAAAACATTTTATTATTATTTTAAAATTTAAAACAAGAAAATAAAAGACGAGCATCCCTTTATTACATTCCCTTGCTGAAATCCTCTCTGGGGCTCCCCACTGTTTCCCTAAAATAGCCAATACTCTTACCTTGGCCCACAAGATCCCACTTGATCTGCCCCTGCTCTGCTTGAGCGGGCTTGCTGGCCTCACTGCACAATCCCCATGGGACACCAAACCCACCCCCTAGGCGGTGGCCAGTGCCTGACCTCCCGCTGGGACTCACAGGTGTTCCTCCAGCTTCCTCTTCAGCAGGGTTGCCTGTGGGGACAGAAGAGGAGGGGGGTGAGGATGGGTTCAGAGGTCGGCGACCCCTTCCCGAGGTGGGCATGTAGAGTGCCACGCTCGGTGGCAGTACTTACAACGGCCTGCACGGGGCATCGGGCAGCAGGGGGAAGAGAGAGGAGGGTTACTGAGGGACACAAAGGAGGGCCAGGCGGGTAGGAGGCAGGCACTCACGTCCTCAGTCTTGCCCCCCTGCTCCTGCAGGGCCTTCTGCAGGTCCTCCACCTGTGCCCGCAGCTCGGACAGCTGCTGCTGGTTCAGCCTGTGGGGTAGGGCCCGCTTAGTGTCGGCGCCCCCACCCCAAGGCTGCACGCGGCCCGGGATTTCCCCCCTTTCCCCCCCGCTGCCACCCGCCGCTCACCGGTGCTGCGTCTCCAGCCCGTGGCGCGCGCGGTTGGCCTCCTCCAGGTGGCGCTGCAGGTCCTCCTGCCGCTCACGGTCGGCCGCCTCCTGCTGGCACAGCCGCTTGTTCTCCAGCTGCAGCCGCAGGAGCGTCTCCCTGCCGGCCGGGGAGGGCTGAGCAGGGCTGGGGATCCGCCACCCTGCCGGCCTGCCCGGGGCTCGGGGAGGGCGGCTCAGAGCCCGGGGGAAGAAGCCGGCCAGGATCGGACCGTGGAGCAGGCCTGGAGTCTGGGGGACCAGGGCTGAGGTTCTGGGGCCGGGGCCTAGGCGCGGGTGGACAGAGCGCTGGGGACCAACAAGTGGGCGGGGCTAAACGCTGGGGGAGGAGGATCAAAAAAACTGGGGATACGGCAAGGGGAGGAGGGAGGAGGGGCAGTCCACGCAGGGTCTATGCTAAGGGCGGGGCTGGGCTCTCGGGGCAGGGCCAGCTAGCGGGTGGGGTCTGGGACAGAACTAACAGGCGGGGAGGAGGAGCCAAGTAAGAGTCGGGGTGGGCGGGGCTGTCGGCTGGACTCGGAATTGGACAGAGCCCGATGTGGGCGGGGCTAGGGTGAAGGATCTTTGCACTGGGAGTGGAGCCAAAAGAGTCGACCTAATTTACATAATAAGGGTGGATGCTAGAAAGATGAGGCCCAGGGGTCAGGAGAAAGCCCTGGGGGCGAATCCCAGTGAGGGCAGAACGAGGAGTGGGCGGGGCCAAGAGCAGAGTCCACTGGGGGCGGGGCTGGGGGCGGGCCAGAATTCTGTGAATTCAGGATACCTGAGCTCTGCAGGCAGAATCTCTGCGGCTAAGTTTTCCACGCCCGCTGAGGTGGGATCCAGTGAGGGGTCTGGAGAAAGCGAGAAAAATCTCCCGGTCTACACGAAACCCCCTCACCCCCATCCCACCCCAAAGGATCATCTCTGGGGTCTCAGGTTCGGCCCAAAGTCTGGCTGGACACAAGCCCTAGCCCTATAATGCTCTTGACGCACCCTGAGTTCCAGAGGAGAGGCCCTGTATTCTGTCGCCCAACTGGTACCTTTCCACTCTTGCCTCGCCCCAGACTGGCCCAGCTCTGCCCCCAGTCCCGACCAGCCCCGACATCACCTCGACTGCTTGCTCTAAGCACCCAAGCCAGGTAAGGACCCAGGCCTGGCCTCCAGCTCACCGGCCTGGGTCAGCCCCCGCGGCTGCAGCTGGGCACAGCGCAGCTCCTCGTTGGCCTCCCGCAGGGAATCCCGCTCCGCCAACAGCCGCTGAAGAGATCGGGTGCAAGGAGCCACATCAGCCTGAGGCTTGGCCTCCCGGGAAGTGGGCTACCCCATGACGGGGCAGGGCCGGTCCGGGTTTGGATAGGGGCGCACCAGAACCTCACCTCCTTCTCCTTGGACACGGACTCATACTTTTCCTCCAGGTTGCGGCACTCGAATAGCCATTTCTCGGCTTTCATGGCCTCCTCCTGACGCTGGCCTTGCAATTCCTGCAACTGAACCGAGAGAAGGGCTATGGACTGCTGGGTGGGAAAGTGGGGGCGTGGGGCATTAAGTACCAGATGAAGGGGCGGGGCCAGGAGCTTACAAACCTAGGGCGGACCTTACAAACCTACAGAGAGGGGAGCAAACCTAAATAGGCGGCCTGGTGGAGAGGCAAGGGTGAAGGGGCGTGGCCTATGTAAAAGAGGGGACGAACCCAGCACAGCACGCCGAGGGGCGTGGCCTCTCATCGGACCCCGCTCTCTCGCCCCGCCCCCAGTCTCACCTGCCGCCGCTGCGCCTCCAGTTGTGCCCGCAGCGAGCCTGCCCTGCGCAGCTCCTCCTCCAGCTGCCGCGTGCGCTCGGCGTGGCCCGCGTTGCGCTCCTCCAGCTGCCGCACCTGGCGCCGCAGCTCCCTCAGCTCACCCAGGCGGCGGCGGCAGCTGCTCAGCGTGGCCTCCAGCTGCCCGGCGCGCTCCGAGGACTGCCTGGGGGAGAGGGCAGGCGGGAGCAGGGGCTGCAGTCAGAGTTCAGTTTGTACGGGAGTGGAGGGACCCTCGGGGCAGAGGAGGGTGTCAGCCTGGGGCTTTTGGGTTCAAGGTGAGAGAGCGATGGTGGTCAGGGGAAAGCCAGGGCCTGGTGCTGTTGGGGGTCTTTAAGGAGCATGAAGGAAGCCCTAAGCCACAATAGTTAACCCAGGGCCTTATAAGGGAACTTCCTGGTGGGACTGCAGGGGCCCAGAAGGGACTGTGGGATCCAGCGGGTGTCACTGGTGGGGACAGCTGGAGCCACACCTTGTTGGATCCTTTAGCATTACAGGAGTGCTGTGGTGTCACAGGAGAGCCCTCTGCCGTCCCGGAAGGCAGAGTGGGTCTATAGGGTAGGTGCCCCCCAAGCTCTTTAGGGTGGCACAAGAGCTGTGGAGTTGTACGGAGGTCCAGTGGGGGTGGGGAGGAAATGTAATGGTATTGTGGGGTCCTGGAAGGTATCGTGGGATCCAGGGGCGCGATGGGACCTGGAATGAAGCACTGGGGGTGGGAGGCATTGTGGCGGATCCTGGGCTTATTAGGGCCCCAGGGATGCTTTGAGGTCCAGAGGTGGGGTACAGTGTGGGGTAACAGGGGTAACTGGTGGGTTTCAGGGGATCGTAGTGGGACCTAGGATGTTGCAGTGGGTATGTGGGGCACCATGAAGGTCTAGAGGGCATTGGGGGTAATGGGGGTGCTGGAGCATTGGAGGGGCATCCTGGCATTGGGGTCCCAGAGACCAACACTCACCGCAGCTCATCCATCTCGTCCTTCAGGGCCTGTGCCTCCTGGGCCAAGCTGGTCAGCGCCTGGTTCCGCTGGAGCAGTTCTGTTACCTCCCGCTCCAGCTCAGCGCAGCGCAGCCTCTCATCCTCACGGCTGCTCTCCAGCCTGGGCATGGAGGGACCACATGAGGGGGTTGTCCCCACCCACCCGCACCCCCACCCTGGGCTGGCCCCAGCTGACTGCACCTGAAGTTCTCCTCCTGCAGCTGCTCCAGCTGGGACTGCAGCAGCAGCAGCTTCTTTGCAGTGAGGCCCACGGCCCCCTCCCCATCCGGCCGGCCCACCCGCTCCCGCAGTGCCTTGTTCTCCTGTGCCAGACTCTGCTTCTCCTCTGACAAGAGCACCAGCTGGGGAGGGGGGTGGGAGATGAGCTGGAGCATGTGGGGGTGGGAATGGGGGTATCTTTGGGAGCAGTGTGTGCCCCCCACCTCAGTCCCACCTGCCGCTCCAAGTCCAGACAACGCTGCCGCAGCTCGTCCCCCTCCTCGGCCTCCTCGCTTAGGAAGTAGTACCTGCGGGACTGAGAGATGGGCAGGGGTATGGGGGGTGTGGCAAAAGGAACTCAGGGATCCACAGAAGGATGCTGGCGTAAAGGAGGCTGGGACCTCTAGGGGCAGAGGAAAGGGGGCCAAGAAATGTTTAGGATCTCAGGAGAAAGGGCTGGAACCCAGGGACAGGGGGGAAGGAAGGTTGGGGTACCTGGCAAGGGAAGAGGATTAGACTCTGAGGGAGGGGGGTGGGATGCTTTCTAGGCTTAAGGAAAAGCCCCTAGTCCTTGGGCAGCCCTGAAGATCAGAAATGGGGGTTGCAACCCTCAACCTCAAAAAGAAGCCCCCCTTCCCCCTTACCTGGCTGTCAAAGTTCCCATAAGTCTCTGGAGACAGAGAGTCGGGGGAGTCTTTGGACATGAGCTGGGAGGGAAGGAGACAAGGCACAGACATGAGCTGGGTGGAAGTAGGTGGTGGGGTAGGGTGGGGTCCTCAGGACTATTTGGATCCAGCCTGAGGATTTTTCCATCCTCCCATCCCCAAGGCCAGCTCCCCACTCTCCGCAGCCCAGAGGCAGCCTTCTTGCCCCTACCACATGTCTGTCACATAAGAAGGCCAGGTCTTTTCAACCTCCTGGGTTGGGACTTAGAGCTGGTTGGAGCTGGCAGACACATGAGATAGAGGCGGCTGGCCAGCTGAGTCCCAGGCAGAGTCCGAGCCATGGCAGAGCAAAATCTGTGCCCAGCTGCCACTGTCCTAGAGAAGGTCCCTCCCCCAATGCTCCTTGCCACCCTGGGCACTGCCACCCACCTCCTGGATGGCTTCCATTACTACTTGCTGAACCGATTCCTCCAGCGTCATGATTCTCTGGATGTGCTCTGGGGATCAAGGTGGGGGGAGAATGAGACCCCAGGGCAGGGGGAAGAAGAAGGTTTCCCCCAGGGGATTCCCACTTAACCCCACCCTACCCTGCTTCTTCTCGCAGCTAATGGCACAGCTCAGCACCAGCTGAAGCAGCTTGCCGAGCTCTGCAGGGTCTGAGAACTCGCCAATGAGGCTCACATCCGGTCGGTGCTGCTCGGAGACAGGGTGCCCCAAGACCTGAGGATGGGGGTATGGCTGTGTCAGAGGCTCTTGGGCCCTTCCCCTGCCCCCCAATGTCACCCATTAAGTCCCTTCACAGTCACTCACATCTTGGGAGTATTCCACCAGGCTTTGTAAAATCGTCTTCAGATTTTCAACCTGGGGAGGGGCAAGGGCTTGTGTCCAGGAGCTCAGGGACCCCCAGGAGGGGCCAGGCAGCCCCCATCTTGCATCTGTCTACCTCATCCTTTCCTCTCTGCCTCACCTCCCAATCCCTAGCCATCCCATTCGGTTTGGTCCCATTCTCTGTGTGAAAGCCCTGTCCCCTGGGGAGGACCTGTCTGCCTGTCTGCCCCTCTTGTCCACCTGTCCATCACTGTTCTCCTGCGCCTCCAGAATCCAATCACTTCTCACCACCTGCACCACCACCCCTGGGCCTTGGCTACTAACATCTCTCTCCTTCTGCTCTTGCTACATGTACTCCAATCTTCTCCTAGCAGCCAGGGGAAACTTTTTAAAAAGCCAGGTCATGTCTTTCCCCTGCTAAAATCCTTCCTTGTCTTTCCACAGCTCTCAAAAGAGAAGCTGCATCCCTGCCCTGGCCTTCCAGGCTACTGCCAACTTCGTGCCAAAGCAGCATTCTTGCCCTTTTGCTCCCTCTGATGTAACCTCCTCGCCATTGCTCCATCAATTCAAGCTTATTTTGAACTCAGGGCCTTTGTATTTGGTTTTCTTGCCTTCATGTGGCTTAGTGCCATTGGAAGTTAGTGTTTATGTTTGCACATGGATTGTCCATGTCACTAAAATATGACAGCTGTGTGAAGGCAGAACTTTGTGTTCTTCCTTTCCCTGCACACAGTGGGGGCTCAATAAAGTGAATGAAAGAACAAATCCTTGACTGACAACCAGATAGTCACACAGCTGACAAGCCGTCCCCACTTTCTGGCCAGCTAGCTGTCCATGCATCAGCCAGGACATGTGTCTAGCTAGCCCTTCCCTGGTCACCTCTCCACCAGCCTGCCCCCCAGTCCTGAGGCCACCTGTCACCTTCAGCCTCCAGTTGTGGCCTGAGTCCTCTGAGATGCTCTGCAGCCATGTCTCATTGAACCAGGAGGGGTCTCTGCAGGCAAGAAGGTGGGATGAGCTGGGCAGAGGGGAGCGGGGCCCATTTGGGGACCATCCCTCCTCCTCAGCCCCACTCACATCTGGTTCAGGACAAAGGCTATGGCCAGGCCACTGCTCAGGTCCTGGGGACTGGCACAGGGGGACGACACATGGAAAGTCTGCAACTGGGAAGAAAAGGGAGGGGATAGAGTCAGGGTTGGGGAGCACTGGGTTACTTCCTTTTGTGAAGACTCTTCGGGTCATCAGAGGTCTCAAATAATGGGGTAGGTGCTCCTTCTCATCTGAGCGGGTGGGAAGCGGCCTCTGCTCACCTGGGAACAGAGGGGGCGTGGCCTCGCCTCACCTTTGGCCAACAAACTCCCCGCGCCTGGGCGAGGGCAGAACTACGAGTCGCCCAGTCCCCACAGGGACCACGTAACCAGATCCGCCCACCTGTGCCCTCGCCCCACGTGACTCAGCCGCTAAGGGGCGGGGCCTCACCTGTTCTGGCCACGCAGACCTGCCACGTGACGGGGTCGAGTGCTCAGGTCAGAGTCCAGCGACCCCGCGAGCCGGCGACGCCCCCTCCTCCTCCCAGCCTCACTATACAGGGTCGGTCCAAGCCAGGGCCGGGGCTCGCGAGCAGGGGCAGTGGGCGCACACCTGGCCCCGGCCCCGCCCCCCGACCTACCCAGGTGAGCAGAGACCCGCAGAGTTCGGTCTTGTCCACGCTCATGGCCGTTCCCGATCGGATTCGACCCCGGCCGCGGAGCCGTCGCCGCCGCCGCCGCCGCCGCCGCCGCCGCCACCGCAGCCTCCGGGTCCGCCACCAGCGAGCGCCCGCTGCCCTGACCTCCCGCTCGGCCTAGAGCGCCACCCCGCCCCGCCCCCGAGGCGCAGGCCCCGCCCTGGACACGTGATCTCCCCCGGCGCGCGGGCACGCCTCCGGTCCTGCCATCTTGGATGCGGGCAGCGTCGCGGACGCCCGCCCTGTCGCTAGGGGTCAGCGTGGTCCAGCCTTAGCACATCCCTAGGGCGACCCCGCTGTCTCTCCTCTCCTGGCCCTTTTGGGGGTAGCGGGCTCCTCACGATCATTTCTTAGCATCTGGGGCGGGATGCCCCATATTTTTATATAGGCGCATACACGTCTTTTCCTTCTGCTGCCAGAAGTTCTTCCAACAGCTCCCTCTTGCTGCAGTGACACGATTTCTCTTATGGTGGGAGCTTTAACTGCGCGGGGGAGGGGCAGGCCATACGCATTCTATGGACTTGAGTGGGGGGGTGAATCCTTAAGGGGTCTTCTCGGTGGAAATGAAGTGAGAGTCTTGCCCCAGGGACTAGGAAAGGGGACAAGGGTGTGGCCCTAGGTCGGGGGGCAGGAAGAGTGACCCAGGTACATCTTGATGGACAGACATACATGAAAGCCTGGCTCTGTCTTCCACTGAGTTTCCTCTGCCCCTCCCCCTCCCCGGAGACCCCTGCCGGGCACCCCCCTACGTAGAACCCAGGACCAGGCCGAAGCCGCGCGTTGCCCGCGACCCACTAGGGGGCGCTCAGGCTGCGGGGACGCGGCCTTTTGGGTGGGAAGAGGGAGCGCCCACTCATGAGAGACCCAGTCTGCGCCAGCGGTCGAGGGGGCTCAAAGGAAACAATAGTAGAAACGACAAAATCGCAGTCACCATTTATTGCGTGCCTACTGTATGCAGTCGCTGCGCTACACAATTGAAATATAAAGGCTGTTGAATCCTCCCACGACCCTAGTTGGCTAGTCTTATTTCATCCCCATATTGCAGCAGAGGAAACAGAGGGTCAGAGTGAACCCGGCTTTGAGGGGCAGAGGGAAGGAGCGTAGAGCTCCGGCGTGTGCCCTTTGACACGCAGGGCGGGTGGAGTAAGGAGCAGTAATTAGAGGGCATTAGTTGTACCCAGCGGGAGAGGCGGGCTCCACCTGGGGGTGAGTCGAGGTCCTAGAGGATGGCGCCGCTTCCCTTCACCCAATGAGTCTGACCCTGGGGACCCTGTCCTGCAGTGGGGTAGGCAGGGTGATGGCGCCCCGCCCCCCGCCTCGCATGGACAGTCATCCTACAGCTAAGGACCCAGTTACACCCACCCAAACCCGCAGCCGCACGCAGGATCGCCCACACCCCCACGCCCGGCTCCCGCGTTGTTTTCCAGCGTCCAGTCCCCGGGAGCCCGGCCGGGGAGAGGAGAGGGGGGTGGGGAGGAGGGAGAGGCCGGCAGCGCCGGCTTCCGGACCCGGTTCTCTTCTGGCCGGCGTGGGAACAGCTGCGACTGGCTTCCCCCCGCCCCGCTCTCAGCGCTCAGTAGGGGGCGCTGCCCACAGGGGAAAACGGGGCCACCCTGCCCCCAGGTCGCAGTGGGAGGTGAGCCTGGAATCACGAATATTAAGGGGTTGGGAAACTGAGATCCAAATATTTATGGGAGGGCCTGGTCGCCCCAATTTTGGAGATGTGCTGAGACTGCTGCATATTTGGGTTTGGGAGGTCTCCAGGTTTGCAAAAACAAAAACAGAAGCCGCAGAGATCTTGACGTTTAGAGGTGACTTGAGAATGCAAATCTTGGGGAGATGGATTTGGATTATTCTCATGTTCGTGTGATGCTATGTGGCCCAGATGTTCGGGGGCTAAGGGTCCCCAGATTTAAGGAAGGATTCCCGTGCCCTCACCGTGGTGGTGGTGGGGACACAAATCCTCCATTTGGAGCGGCAGAGAGTTCCGTGTTTGGGAGAAAAGAAGGGAGCTCCGCTTTGGACAGAAGGAGTAGCAGTTTCTATTTTGGGATGCAGAGAGCCCCACTGTTTCTTCAATTCGACGAAAGGGGCCACAGGCTGTCCTTTCCCGGGCAGTAACCCCATGTTTAGGGGCAAGTCTGCAAATTCCCCAATTTTTGGATGAAGGGAACCCTAATGTTGGGCGATTGGTGGGAGGCTGTCATTTGAGGGGGCGGGGGGAGACCACGAACTCCCCTGTAGGAGACAGACTCAGTGTACAGGTCTGGGCCAGCAGCCCCTAGCCAGTTCAGGGACCCCACCCCCTCCTGCTTATTTCCAGGAACAGCTGGACCCAGCCAGGGTTGTACTGCTGGGAAGTGGGTGACTCAGCCCCTCCCTGTGGCCACAGCTGGACCCCCGCCCGCCCCCTCAGGCCTTCACATCTGGGCCAGGACCAAGCTCAGGCAACTGGAGGCCAGTGACCCTCCCACCCAACCCGCCCCCTAGCTGACCACAGTCAGTAGGTGGACCCCATGTTCCATTCCACAGGGGAGTCCAGCAGGGGCCCCCCCACCTCTGCATCCCAGACGCTGACACACCGCCAGGAATTCCCATCCTGCCCGCCTCCCTGTCTGTGTGTCTCTCTGTTCGTGTGAAGTAGCTCGCATCTGTGTAGGTGTGACAGGGTGTGTCTGTGATGGCGTGGGCATGAGGGCGTGTGTACCTGAGTCCACCTGGGTTTTAACATGTCTTGGGGCCCTGGGAGTTTGTGCACCAGGCTATGTGTGTGTGAGGATTTGATGGGGCCAGAAAGGGGGCGCTGTCAGGGACTAGGGGGCTCTATGATTCCGTGACCCTGTTTGTGGCTAACATCTGGGTTTGGGGTCATGGGAAAGCCTGATGTCTCTCTGCACCCATGTGTGTCCCTGTGCATTCCATGGAGAGTTCGGGTGGCTGTCTCTGTGCCCCCATGTGCTGTGTCTCCAGGTACCTTATTGCGTCTCTCCACGCTGCCTTGCTTTGGGCCTATACCCTGTGTCAATCTGTAGGTGAGACATAAGGGTCCAACAATCAGCGTCTTAACAAAGCCTTAGCTTCTGGGTCTGTGTGGCCAGGTCCTACTTTGTCTTGCTTGTGTGTCTTTCGGTGATAAGTAGGACCCTGTCAGGTGTGACCTTGACTTAACTGTGTCCCTGGGACAATCTGGGTGTAGCCTTATGGGTTTGTCTCTGTGACCTCCAGCCCCGACTCTGTGTGCCCAATTTGTGGTCACCGCGTGAGGGCATGACCGTGTTGTGTACAGGACTCTGTGGGACTTCGCGTCTCTTCCATGTACGAGGCATGACTATGTGACCACCGGAGCCCAGTGTCCCTGCCTGTGTGTGTGTGTGTGAGTCCCAGTGGGACTGTCTTTGTTCAATGGTGGGGCCTCTGTACCTGCCACACACCTGCGTGTCAACACGGCCGTGTCTGTGGTCTCCCCACAAGTGGTGTGTGGCCTGTGTGTCCCTGCGCCTCGGCCTGGCCCCCTGTGTGCCCCCGCGTGGCAGTGTGACCCCGTCTGCATTCCCTAGGGTGAGGGGGGGACCCCGGCTGGCCTGCTGAGCTCCGGGCAGCTGCATCCGGGGTCCGGGTGCCACCGTGCGGGGAGGGGTTGTTTGCCACCCGAGGTGGCTTTGGCAGGTGAAGTCACGCAGCTGCGCGCGCGCTGGAGGGGGGAGGCCGTCAGGCGCTCCGGGTCCCACCGCTCTCATCTGCGGGGGCGCGTGCGTCGTGCGTGACGCGAGACACGACAGGGGTCGCTGCGTGCGTGGAGCCCGACGCGGTCGTGCGTGCGAGCGTGTGGAAGGCGGGGGAGAGGAAGGGGCTGGCTGCGCGCGCGCGCGTGCGTGGGTGGCCGCGGGGGCCGGGCCGCGCCGCGCCCCGCCCCGCCCGGCCGGGGACTTTCTGGGTCTGGGTGAAACCCGGGAAGGGGCTGCCGTTAACCCTTTCCGGCCCGACCCGAAACTCGGGGCCCCTCGACGGAGCGCGCGGGGGCTTCCCCGGCGCGCGGGGCCGTCCCTGCCGGGGAAGGGAGCCCCCGTCGAGCTGAGACAACCCCCCTTCCAGTTGCCATGGGAACGAGACCTTCCCGCGCCGCCAGGCGCGTGCTTCCTCCCTCCTCTCACTCCCCCCGCCCCCCTCGCCCCGTTCCCGCGCCGCCGGCCGCGCGCGTCCGGCTGCTGCGAGTCTCCCGGGAAGGGGGCCCGGGTCAGCGAGGCCGGCCCGCGGGTGACTCAGGCCAGCCCGGGGGTCCCCTAGCCGCAGCCGGCCTCGCTCCCTCCTCTCCGCCCCCGTGACTCACCTCTCTTGGCTTTCCCCGCGTGTGACTCAGACCCCTGGGGAAGGGGCTGCCTACCCTGGGACCCCCTCCAGGCACTGGAGGCTGAGAATCAAGTCCCCAGGACCTCGCACTCTCCCCCTTGCAGGGGGAAGTAAGTGATGGGAGTGGCGTGTCCGTCCCCTTAGCCGGCTGTCGCCAAGGTCACTGGAGGCATTGCCCCCTACCCCCCGAATTCGCGGGGCCTTCCCTCCACCCCAAGCCTCCGGGAACTCGGTCCCCCAACCCCCCTCTCCCGACCCGCCCCTCTCCCAGCCCACAGGAAGTTTTTGGCAGAGCCCGTCGTGGCGATGAAACGGTTAAAGCCGTTTTTGTATTCATTTCACCCTGGGGCCCCTTTTGACTCAGAGCAACGCTTGTGGCCCCCTTGAGCCCAGGCACCAAAGGGGGCTTGGGTTCCTCCGCCACCCGGCATGTAAGATTTGTAGATTTGTCGCGGTGGGGGAGGACACTTGGTGAGCTGGCTGGAGCACTTCTATAGCAGAGGGGGCTGGGTTCAGATCCTGGCTTTGTCTTCCTTGCTCTCTGGGCCTCGGTTTCCCAATCTGCAGACTGCCCCCAGCTGGTTGGGTTGGAGTTGGGGAGGGGCGTTAGGTGAATAAAGGAGGGGTTAACTCTGCACTCTGGGCCACAGGAGGAGAGGTGAGGGGCTTGGCCTCTGAGGGATGGCAGGGTGCCCCCCTAGAAGTGAGTCCTGGCGAGGCAGCCCATGCCCCACCCAGGCACTCCGAGGCCATGGGGTTCATCCTGTCCACCCCCTGCCCCAGGCGGGCACCCAGGAAGTGAGAGGCGGGGCAGGAATGAGGCGGAACCTGTTGGGCCCGTTGCCCTCATTCCCGGGGCCTGAGAGGGCCTCCCCCCACAACTCCGCGGCCCCACCTCAGCCTTCCTGGACGCCTGGGTCCTGACCCGCGAGTGGCCAGAGGGAGGGGATGGCCAACGGAGCCAGCGTCTCGGGAACATCCTGTAGACTGTCGGCTGGACAGATGGGAGGGTCAGCCCCTCCCCGGGCAGGGCAGACATCAGCTGGGGGCAGAGTAAACATGAACCCTGTTGGCCAGACTGGGGGGGGAGGTGGTGGCGGTGCAGGGTGGGGGTATATGGAGAGGTCCAGCCAGACACATAAACTCCCGTCACCCTGGCCACAGAGGGACGGCCAGCCGGGGACACACTGACAGGGTAAGACACACATCTGGGCAAGATGACCCAGTGACAGCTGACACACACAGACATGGGGACAGGTTAGAAGCATGCAGGTGTGGACGACACCTGTGTGCACAGTCCGCTTATCAGTGGGGGCATGTGACAAAGATACACTGGCTTGGCACCCGCACCAGAGAGACACACTGACAAACATGCACACAGAAAGGACTTAGCCATTCAGGTCTGGGCATGATAGACACAGTGACGTGCTCACACTCACAGTGGCACATGCATGACAGGCCAGAAACACGCAGGCAAGACTGACACACAAACAGACCCGAGCAGGCCACATGCATGGTGGCAGGTTCAGAGAGCAGGGACCCTTACCACCCACACAAAGCCCCTGCGAGCCACATAGAGATGTTCAGACACATATGGTGGGCATGCAGGTTGTCAAACGTGGACACACATACACAGATGCTAAGATACACAGGGACACGCACCAGCAAGATCAGCAACTCCAAAAGACACTGAGCCCAGCGGAACAGATGTAAACCTTTGGACAGATAGACACAGAGGGTACACCCACTGGCACACCATGCTGGAGAGCTTGGATCCAGACACTCACTTGCCCACATGCTCAGAGATGCTCTGTGGGGTCCCAAGTGCACCCCTGGGCAGGGGACGTGCACGTGCACTAGCACCCCTCACAGGAGGGGGAGACAGACGGGCACATCCACAGACAGGCAGAGTCTGCAGGCCAGGCACACCCGGTGCAGAGAGCCCTGGCCAGGCCACGTCAGATGCTCATCCACTCCTCTGCACAGAGGCACACTGGCGGAGCCTGGCAGAGGCACATGTGTGCACACCCACAGACTCAGCCCCACAAACTCACCCATCCACCCCCCACAGACCAGCCAAAGATACCCCCAACACCCACAGACTCACACCCTGACCTCACTCACACACATACACCCCACATACAGATCTGCTGAAGATCTCATACATACACAAGCCACAGAACTCACAAACACAGACTCCCACCCAAACATCAACACACACAGGTCTCCTAAACACATGGAACAGCCATGGATCACACACACACACATACACAGAAGTAAACCACCCATAGACCTCACACACACACAGACTCACAGCCAGACATCACATACACACACACAGAGACCAACCATAGATCTCTCTCTCACACATGCAAACACACACACACGCAAACCAGCCACAGACTTCACACACACACACAGGCCAGCCATAGACCACACCCCACACACATATAGATCTACTACAGATCTCATGCTTGCACAAGCCACACACCTCACACACACACACACAGGCCAGCCACCAACTTCACACATAAACACACAACACACAAGGCACGAATGGGTTAGCCATATGAACTTCAAAGCCACCTACCCATACCTCCATATAAGACAGCCCCATGCAACCCACCCCACAAACCCTAGACACACACGCAACCCCCCCACCTCCCTCCTACACAGTCACAGCAGAACAGAACCCTAAACTGACAGGCCCTACACACACCCCTGGAGGGTTGGGCCAACACACAAACACACACACACTGATGAAACAGGCCTCACGCACACCCGCACACACACACACACGCAGGCCAGCTGTGGGCAAACCCACAAGCAGAGCAGACGCACCCTGGACCTGTGCCAAGAGGCCCTGTGGGGCTCTGGGGCCCCCTCCCCTAGATCCTGGCACTTCCTCTCTCCACAAATTACCCCCGCCTTCCCTCCCTGCCTTCCTCCCTCTTGCTGTTTATCACTTCCCCCAGGAGGCCCAGCTCAGCAGCTCAGAAGTCAGACCCTGGTGGGGTGTGGGCCTGTCTCTTCATCGCGTCCCCTGTAAAGGGGGCACCGAGGATCTTCGCCATGCTCAGAGACCCCACCACCACCACCAAGACCTCACCAGCAGTGGGGGGAGACAGAACCAGCCCTATGGGAAAAGTTGCCCCATGCCCAGCTGAGTCAGCCCGAGGAGACCAACTCTATACTTCCTGCTTCCAAGAAAACCCAGCAGCTTCCTCTCCAGGAGAGGGGCTAAGGGGGAACTTCCTGAACCCTGAGCCCCCCCAGACCACAGGGATGGGGGAGGGAAATGGCTGGCAGACCAGGGGCTCCTGGGGTGGGGGAGGAGGGCCTCCGTGACTCTTCCTGCCCAGCTGCCTGTCCACACCCAGGGCAGGGACGCGGGAGGCTGGGTGCTGGGACTTGTGTTTTCTCGTCCTGGCCTGCCCACTGGCTGACTCACGGGCAGCCCCCAGCCCAGTTTCCTGGTGGGGGGCCCCGTCAGTCAGTGGGGCCAGGAGTGAGGGGGTCACCAAGCTATTTATAAGAAGCAGAAGTCCCTCATGCCCAGGCCAAAAGCCCCCGAGAGACCCGTGGGTGGGGGTAGGTGAACTTCCTCCTTATCCTGCACCCCCCACCCCCACCCCAGGCCCCTGGGTGTGGGGGAAGCCTGGGCACAAGACTACCCAGCCCCCTGCTGGTCTGGGCACTCAGACCAGGGGAGAGAGGGGGCCATCCTCACACCCTCCTTGTGGGGCTGGCCTTGGCGCCAGTGGGGCGGCATGAGGGGGTGGCACCCAGGCCACAAGGGTGAGACTGGCAGGGGCTGGAACCGGCTGGACCAGCTCAGCTAGGCCCCCGCCTTCCCTCACCAGCCCCATTCCCACCCCCTGCTCAAACACCCTTCCTTGCAGGGTGCATTGAGCGACCCCAACAGGCTGAGGTACCCCACACATACACTCCACGGCACGGCACCCTCTGGGCACCCATCCTGCACCCAACTCCTCCTCTCTCTGGATACAGGAGACCCTTTGTGAAAGGGCCTGCAGAGCTTGGCATACAGTTGGTGCTGCATAAAGGCTCCTTGCCCCCTCATTCTGATTCTCCAGAGCTCTGATCCCCTGCCTGTTTTTCTCTTGGGACCCTGGAGCCAAACTCTTTGGGTTATATCCCAACTCCACCCCTCATAACTGTGGGACACTGGGCAAGTTCTGGAACCTTCTGTGCCTCAGTTTCTCCTCTGTTAAATGGGGAGACCAAGAGACTTTATTTTGCTGGGTTGCTGCAAGCGTCTAATGACTGACTATACGTAAATCACTTAGAAGCACCATATAAGTGCTAGCTATTAAAGGGATAATTATTATTTCTCCATCTGTCTTCTTACCTGAAGTGTCTGGGAGTCTGTCTCTGTCTCCAGGACGCTAACCCTGCCCCTGTCTGTCTCCCTGCCCTGACCCCAACCCCCAAACACCTACTCTTCCTTGCTCCACACTCTGGGACTTGCCCTCTGTCCCTTGCTGGCACAGCTTTGCCCCTGCAGGGCTCTTCCCCACACACCTCACCCCAGGTCTGAGTTACAATTGGCCTATGGGACCTGCAGGTCAACTTCCCAAGGTGCTGCTGCCCTCTGGCCTACCCTGCCCAGCCCCCCCAACGCTGCCCGCTGCGCCCCCACCGGGCCAGATGTCAGCTGCAGTTATTAGCATGGGCGGGAGACACAGGCCTGGCAGCGCGCCGGTCAGACTCAGCCACCAGCAGCCGCCGCCGGAATCTCCCCGAGACTGGGGCGGGGGAGGGGAGCCGGTAGTGCAAGGGGAAGAGGGGTGGGGGGTACTCTTATGGGTGACAGGGACCCTTCAGAGATGGGGACGCCCCCAGCTTTGCATGGGATCTTCTCCCCTCCCTACCCCGCCAGGCTACCACTTTGCTGGACTTCCCCTGCCCCCATACAGCTCAGTTTCTCTTTCGGCTCTGTCATTTTCCTTCTCTCCCCTACCCTGGACCACCTCTGTGCCTGCCAGCCCTAGACTCTCAGCCTGCCTCTATCCCAAAAGGGCTTCCATCCTCCCAGAAGACAGAGTTTGGGAGGCTCAGAGAGGGAGCTGCTCTCCTGAGCAAGCCCAGCCTCCACCTCACCTCTCCCAGAGGTCCACACCCTAGGTGCTTGGAAGTCCCATCTTAAGTCTAACTAGAAGCCTCACTATCTGAATCTCTACCCAGTTTTCCTTGGGAAAGGGTGCTGTGTTTCTTCCCGTTCTCTCCTTGGATTTTTAGGTCCTCTCTGATTGTGGGGGGAGGTGTCCCTGTGGGGAGGGGGGACCTCCTCAGGAGGGAATGGAGACCCCCTCCAGGCATTCTAGATGGGAGATGGGAACCGCTGGCTAAGACGCAAGGGGAGCCCTAGCCTACAAGAGCCAGGGAGTGGCGCCCCAGGAGTGTGTGTCTGAGGGTTTGGGGGAGCGCCCAGACCTCCTGGCAGAGGGGAAGGGCACCCCGCCCGGAGGAAGGAGGCAGCAGTGCCAGCCCGCCCAGGCGCCGGGGCGCCTCCAGGCATTGCCCAGCCTCCTTGGTGCCCCGTCGGGCCGGGGGCGAAGTCCGACCCAGGCCCGCGGGCAGGCGGGGACCTGCCTGGCTGGACCCGGCAGGACGCGGCCCCAGAGCGGCTGGGCGGGGCGGGGCCGGGCGGCCGTCGGGGCCCTGGGGGCGGAGGTCGGGGCTGGTCGGGACTAGCCGTCCGGGGGCCCAGGGCGCCCTGGGACCTGGCAGATCCCCGGGCTCCCGGCTCCGGGCTGGGGGCCCCGGGACGGCGCAGGCCCCACCCCTTCCTGTGACCTTATATGGGCGTGGGGTGGGGGTGGGGGGAGACTCCAGGGGCCGCCCGGCACCCAGTCCTGCCAGCGGACTCCGGCCTGTTGCCATGGCGACCAGGCCCCGCTCCCCAGGCTACTCCCCGTTCGGTGGGGCCAATGGAACCATCCCCGCGTTGTCTGCCCGCGCCGCGGACGGAACCATTCCCGGAGCGGGGGGCGGTGGCACCGACGAGCTCGGCGCGGCCAGGCCTCGGCGGGGGTCGCGCGTCCGGCTTCTTCTTCCCAGGCGCGGAGCCCGGGCGGGGCGCACGGTCCCGGAGGATCCGAGTGACGGAGGCAGGGCCGGGCTCCTTCCCCGGGGGCTGTTGCCACACTTCCTGCCGCCACGCTCTTTCCCCAGCCTGTTTCTAAGGAAGGGAGTGGGGCAGCGAGGCCGCGCCCCAGCCGTCGGGCTGGGTCCCAACTCCAGGACCCAACACGGTGTCGGGCGACCACAGGGTCACTGGGGGAAGGGCATCGGATTGGGGACAGAGTATTGGGGTGCCACGGGTCACGCACTGGAGTGGGGGTTGGGGTGGGGCTCGAGTCATGGAACGCCCAGCACGTCCCGTTCCCAGGATCCTAGAAGCCCCCTCTCTTCCTGCTTGCCCCAGCTGGGGACCCTCCCGTCATTGTCCTCTAAGCTCCAAAGATGTGCCTCGACCCCTTTCTAACTCTAGTCCATCAAGGCTTCTCAGATGGCCCCTAATCCCCAACCTAGCCCCTCGGACAGGCATGTCTCATATTCTACTCCACATATTTCCCCAGACCCAAAATGTACCCCAAGACCCTAACCCACTTTCTATATATCTAGAGCCCCCAACTCCTTCCCCTCCCCACTTAAGGGGACCCTCAGACTCTGCCATGGACGTGAGGATCCCTACTAGTTCCCTGCCTAATGGGTTGTCCACCCCTTCCCCCGTGTGCCTGTAATTCTCTCCCCTCCTCTCTGGGCCTGCGTTAAGCCCCTCCTGTGAAAATTTCCTCTGCGATCCTCACTCAATTCCTGGGACAGGTATCTCCTTACTCCTCTGCATTTACCCTGTTTAACCCTCCTCTGCCTACTTTTTGGGTGCTCACAGTGTATTCTCAGCACCCCCTCCCCAACCCCTCTCTGACACTCGGGGTCCCTCAAACCTTTCCACGTTCGCCCTGGGACACCACCCCCACCCCAGCCTCGGCTCCTGGCCCTCGAATCTCTCCCCGGGTACTCCTGGGGAAGCATCGCCCTCCTCGCAGCCCCTCCCCGGTGTACATCGGGCCCCCTAGCAGCCCTGCTTCGCGTACCCCTGGGTCCTCCAGCCCCTCCCCGTGAAGCCGCGCCGCGCCACCCGGCCCGTGGCCGCTGTTTACAAGGACACGCGCTTCCTGACAGTGACGCGAGCCGCCTCCTCCCCTTCCCCACGCTCCGGGAGGGGGGCGCGGGGGCCCGGCTCTGGCGACGGCCAATCGGGGCGCACTTCCGCAGCTGACAAGCGTCGTATAAAGGCGGGCGGCTCCAGCCCAGCAGCAGGGACCTTGAGCGCGGCCGGGCCAGCGTCGGAGACAGCCGGGAGCGGAGGGGCAGTGGGAAAGCGAACGCCGAGAAAGCGAGCGCGCCCGAGGAGGGCGAGAGGGGCTTGGGCAGGCGGGCAGAGCTCCCGCGCACAGCCGCTGGCTGGCCGCCCCCCGCCGGTGCGGGACCCCGGGAACGCGCGTCCAGACACGCGATCCAGCCACCTCCGCGGACAGCGAGCAGCTCGCTGCAGCGAGGCCCGGGGCGGCCCCGCAGGGACCCCCCCAGCCCGCCCGGGCCGCCCGGATGTGCACTAAAATGGAACAGCCCTTCTACCACGACGACTCGTACGCGGCGGCAGGCTACGGCCGGGCCCCTGGCGGCCTCTCCCTACACGACTACAAACTGCTGAAACCCAGCCTGGCGCTCAACCTGGCGGATCCCTACCGGGGCCTTAAAGCGCCCGGGGCGCGCGGTCCCGGCCCGGAGGGCAGCGGTGGCGGCAGCTACTTTTCCGGCCAGGGCTCGGACACCGGTGCGTCGCTCAAGCTCGCCTCGTCGGAGCTGGAGCGCCTGATAGTCCCCAACAGCAACGGCGTGATCACGACGACGCCCACGCCGCCGGGACAGTACTTTTACCCCCGCGGGGGCGGCAGCGGCGGAGGGGCGGGGGGCGCAGGGGGCAGCGTCACCGAGGAGCAAGAGGGCTTCGCCGACGGCTTCGTCAAAGCTCTGGACGACCTGCACAAAATGAACCACGTGACGCCCCCCAACGTGTCCCTGGGCACCAGCGGGGGGCCCCCGGCCGGGCCCGGGGGTGTCTACGCGGGCCCGGAGCCGCCTCCCGTCTACACCAACCTCAGCAGCTACTCCCCGGCCTCTGCGCCCTCCGGAGGCGCCGGGGCGGCGGTCGGGACCGGGAGCTCGTACCCGACGGCCACTATCAGCTACCTCCCTCACGCGCCGCCCTTCGCCGGCGGCCACCCGGCGCAGCTGGGCCTGGGTCGCGGCGCCTCGGCCTTCAAGGAGGAACCGCAGACCGTGCCCGAGGCGCGCAGCCGCGACGCCACACCGCCGGTGTCCCCAATCAACATGGAAGACCAGGAGCGCATCAAAGTGGAGCGCAAACGGCTGCGGAACCGGCTGGCCGCCACCAAGTGCCGGAAGCGGAAGCTGGAGCGCATCGCGCGCCTGGAGGACAAGGTGAAGACGCTCAAGGCCGAGAACGCGGGGCTGTCGAGCACCGCCGGCCTCCTCCGGGAGCAAGTGGCCCAGCTCAAACAGAAGGTCATGACCCACGTCAGCAACGGCTGCCAACTGCTGCTCTCGGTCAAGGGCCACGCCTTCTGAGCGCCCCCCCTGGACGGACACCCACCCACCCCAGCCTGGACGGCTGGGTGCACTCCTCCCACGGGGGCGAGGGGACAGGCGGTGGGCACCGGCCCCGGGGGCCTTGGGGACGCCGCCAACCACACTGGACTCCCGCCCGCCAGCCGGCGCGCTGCTCCCACTCCATCCACCTCGAGGTTTACAGACTCCGAGCTCCACGTTTATTATTATTATTTTTTTTGTATTTTTTTTTTCTGCTGGAAACAGACTCAATTCATATTGAATATAATATATTTGTGTATTTAACAGGGAAGGAGGGAGGGAGGGGGCGACCGCGGCGGAGCTGGCCCCGCCGCCCGGTACTCCAGCCCGCGGGGACACTGGGGAGGGGACCCCCGCCCCCTGCCCTCCCCCCCAACTGCATCGTACTGTGGAGAAGAAACACGCACTTGGTCTCTAAAGAGTTTATTTTAAGATGTGTTTGTGTGTGTGTGTGCGTTTGTTGTTCTGACTTTTTATTGAATTTATTTAAGTAAAAAAAAAAAAAAGGTTCTTTATTAATTTCTGGAGTCATTTTTTTCCCCCCAATGTCAGGAGGGAGGACGAGGAGGAGGGAAGGGGAGAAGGCTGCTCCCCCAGTGCTGTGCGTGGCTCGCTCCGCATCTGTGCCACCCTCCCCAGCACGGACCCTGTCTCCGGCCCTCCCCGCGGTCCCGGGTCGCGCGCGGGAGGGGCGGAATGCGCAGGCGCGGGAGGCGCGATTCGCGCAGGCGCGGCCCCGCCCCGCCGCGCGCGCCGGGGCTTTCCCCGCTGACGCAGCGGAAGAGCTGCCCATATATGGGCCGATTCTGCCCAGTGACGCGCAGGCCGTCTCCGGGCAGATTCCGGGAATCCCCTCCCCCGCTCTGCCGGGCAGGGCCGCGGCGCCGGGAAGGGGGCCGGGATTTTCCCAGGCGGGCCGGCTACTCGGGCCCGGAAAGCCCCAAGCCGGGGTCCAGCGCACCCGCGGTGGGCGGGCCTCGCCCTTTCGGGTTGGCGCCGCGCCGCGCCCCCCCCCCCACCCCGCCTTCTCCCTAGGACCCGACCCGGGCGCGGGGGCTGCGGCAGTCTCCGCGCCGTTGCGCCGCCCTGCCCCGCCACCCCCGCCAGGAAGGGCGGCGCCCGCTTGCCAGCTTCCCCTCCCGGGTGCCAGGCCCGGAGCGGGGCTGTTGCCAGGTCTGGTCCTGCCGGGGCGGCTGCTCGGGCCGCCGGGCACCACCCCCGCCCTCGCACGCACGGGGCAGGCTCCCCCACCCCGTAGCTGGGGCGGGAGAGGACGCGGCCGCGCCCCCGGGGTAGGGGGGATCTGTCCAGTGTCCAAGCTGGGAAGCCCCCAGAAACGCGGAGGAAAACCTAAGCCGCGGGGACTGGGGTGGTGGTGGGTGGTGGTGAGTGGGTGGCGGTAAAACCTGCAACTTAATGAATTCCTTTCTACAAGTTTGAACCACTGGGTCCAGGAGACACCGCCTGGCCCAAGAGAGACAGACTATAACCAACAAGCAGACATGATCGTGTGCTAGGAAGCAAACAAACAAACAGCTCCAGGGGGTAGGGTGGTGGTGGTGGTGGGGAAGCTGGCCTTTCCTTGATTTCAATAAGGGGACCCTGAGAAAATTCCAGGGAAAAGCATTCTCGTCAGAGGAAAGGGCATATGCAAAGTTCCTGTGGCCAGAAAAAGAACACCCTGTTAAGGAACAGCAAGAAGTTAGTGTAGCTGGGATGACCTGAGCCATAGGATGTGGTGGGGAGAGGAAATCACTGCCTCATTAGCCTTAGAGAGGAATGTAAATTATATTCCCAGGGAGATGAGTGAACCTTCGAGGATTATTAGACTGGGGAGCACTATCAGAATTGGTCTGTGGATAAAACGAGACTATCAGCCCTGTTCGGTAGAATCAAGTCGGGGCCCAGAGTGGCAAAGTCACTTGCCTGAACACACACAGCAAACTGCACAGCAGCATGGTAATTTGGAACACTGCCCTGCCCCTGACACCAGCCTTGATGTTTGACCCCAGGAGCAGACAGGCAGCCCCCTTCCAAGCCTGGGGTGGGACAGAGCCCCCCCCCCCCCCCCCCCGGGGTTGTGTGGGTTTCCCAACCCTCCAGGAGGAGGTCTCTGTCCTCTTCCTTGTAAGACTGGGCTACAGCCTGCCCCTGGCAGCCATCACGGTAACTAACCTAGTAACCAGGTCTGGACCAGGGTCCCCACCCTAGGCTTGGCACACTTTGCCTCCTTTAACTCAGGCTGCTAGTCTTGACCCCATTTTACTGGGATGCAGGGAAGGTGGTGGCTATTCAACAGCATTTGAACCCGGGCTGGCTGATAGGCCATGCTCTGTCCTGCCTGGCCAGGATTCAGCATGTCACACAGCCTGGGATTGCTCCCTGCAAGGGGCAAACACCCCAGTTCCCCCAGTCCCCCCTCCTGCCAAGGAAGAACAAGTAGAGGGAGCATGAAGTAAGGCTGCCACCTTGTGGTGGCGGTAAATAACTACAGGATCAGTTTCCCAGACAGGAGGCCTGAGACACCACTTGGTGGGGGTGGGGCAGGGGGAGGGGAAGACAGACTAACACACCCAGACACACTCACATCTGTCCCTAACACTTTATTGGTTCCCCCCAAGCCTGTGCCCAGCTGAGTGGGATCTGGGCAGAGGGGATTTCTCAGGTCCCAGGTGGGGGCATCAGAAGAACCTTGGGGCCCCAAACCGGGAAGCTACAGGGGTCTTTCCTAGGGTCAGCACTGGGCACCCAGGCAGCGGCGTGGCTGAGGGCAGAGGGCCCAAGCTTCACCCGCCTGCTGGCCTAGTTGTGCTTGGCGAAGTATTCCTTGCTGTCATCCACGTTGGGCTTGATTGTGTCGCTGCCCGGCTTCCAGCCCGCGGGACAGACTGTGGAAGACATGAGAACTGATGTGTGAGCCTACAGCCCCATTTTCCAGGTAGAGGCAGGGGGGAGGGAGGAACAGATACAAAGCAAGGGCCTGAGTTGCAGTAGAAAAACCTAAGAACCAATTGGTCCAGGCTCAAAAAGAGAAGCCCCATCCCATCACCCTCCAAGCACCTGTTTATCCTCACAGGCCCAGCTGCAGTATCTTCTGCCTCATCATTTTCCTTCTCTTATTCTCACTTGCTTTTTGGTGTTTTCAACCCCATGTCTCACCCTCAGCCCCAGTGCTACTGGACTTGAGCATCTACATTCAGACTCTTTAACCAGGATCCAACTAACATACCCCAAGCCTAATGTGCTATATGCAACCTCGAATACCTTCTATGGTTCCCTATGACCTCCCAGCTGCGCACCCTTACAAGGAGGCATCTCCTCCACCAGACTAGAAACTCCTTGAGCTGAACCTTCTTTGGGGGCCCTAACATGCCCCTACCCCTGCTCAGGTGATAGGGCAGGCAGTGATTGTTTGCAAGAGCCACTGAGAGGCTCTCTGTGTGTCCACTCACCTTCGCCATGCTCATCCGTGTACTGGAAGGCCTGGACTAGGCGTAGGGCCTCTTCCACGGAGCGTCCCACGGGCAAGTCATTCACTGTGATCTGACGAAGGATTCCCTTGCCATCGATGATAAACAGGCCCCTGAAGACATCAGGGTTCAGTAGTGAGGAGCTGGGACACTCCCTGTGGCCAGGAGCTGGAGGGAGCATGGACCACCTCCAGCCACAGAGCTGGGGATAGAGGGGAAATGGGAAGGGGGCTCCCTGAGGGTGGGGGAGGGTCCCTCAGTACCTGTAAGCAATGCCCTCATCTTCCTTCAACACCCCATAATCATGGGACAGGCTTCTGGTCACGTCAGCCAGCAGGGGGATGTTCAGCGGGCCCAAGCCTCCCTCTTTCCGCGGGGTGTTGATCCTGGGGGTGGGGGAGACAGGGCTGGGGCCTCAGGAGGTCCCACACAGTGAGATCCTTACCCTTTGCGCCTGGGTGATAAGGGCTGGAGTGGGATGCTGGAGGCAGGAGATATTGGGGCCCTGGGAGTACCACCCACCCCACCCTGAACTGGGTGCAGGAGCTGTTTCCCACAGCTGGGAAGACTAAAGCCCCTGCACTCATGTGCAGGCTTATGCTCCAGCAAATCCTCTTTAGGCATCCTCATGGCCTCCAGCCTGAGGCAGGGATCCTGCCATCACATCTCCATCCTCCTTCCCTTCCTGGAACTGGACTTTCCACCTTCAAGTACTAAGGCAATCCCGCCTTCCTCCCAGGGACTATAGGGAAAAAAAGCATGTGCAACTCCCAAGCCAAGCAGCTCGTTTCCACATGCTCATTGCTGTCAGCAATCCTTAATGACCAGGGTGTTTTCCATGGAAATAATTTCCGTGATTCTCAAGGTGGTGAAAGGGAGGGTAAGAGGTTGAGCAACGGCGAGGCCAGCACGGACGACGCTAGGATGGGAACCTAGTTGCGCCCCACCCTCCCCCTCCCCCCAGTCCCGGCTCCTACCAAGCTAGGTGGGTGAACTGGGAATCGACAGAGGCTCCTAGCACCTCGCAGCCCAGCTTGCGGAAGTCCCCGGCACGCTCGCTGAAAGCGATGATTTCGGTGGGACAAACGAAGGTGAAGTCCAAGGGGTAGAAGAAAAGGACCACGTACTTCCCTGGGTTGGGGGTGGGAGTGGAGAGGTCGCGCGTTAAGGCCCAGGCCTCCTTCTGCCCGGGCCCCACCCGCACCTGGGGTCCCTCACCTCTGTAGTCCGAAAGCTTCACCTCCTGGAAGGCGCCGTCCACCACGGCCGTGGCGTGGAAATCCGGGGCGGGCTTCCCGATGTGCGCGTGGCCGGAGGCCATGGCTGAAAGCTGAGACCCCCACGCCCCACCCCCAGCCGGGTCAGCGCGCCCCGGAGGCCCCTTTGTCCTCCTTTCCCAAGGTCACACTGCGTGCGGACCGCGGAGACCGAGCGAGAGCGGCGCAGCCGGCAGCGGTGACCCCCTCCCTCCCCGGTACCGGGTATTGCGCGGCCCCGAGGCTGCTGGGGACCCGGCCCCCTTGACCGCGGCACGTGCGGCCTGGCCGCTACCGCCGGGTCCCCAGTTCGCGCGTCGGAGGGAGCGCGGTGGCTGCGGGGTCCCCACCCAGTGCCGGGAGGAGACGGCAAGGGCCCCCGCGAGCAGGGGGCGGGGACTCCGGCCGCCCGGCCTCGGTTTCCCCTGCAAGGACAAAGGCGGCCGCTGCAGAGGGCGGAAAACAAAGGGCGGCCAGCGATCGGTCCGGATTCCGGCGGGGGCGGCTGGGAAGGGGCTCCTTCCCGAGCCCGGTGCACCCGGGGTGGCGGTACCTGCGTGGACACGGGCGGGACGCACGGACGCAGCAGAAGCGCGGCCTCGGATTTCTCAGCCCCAAGTGCGCGCAGGGCTGCCAGGCCTTTTATGCCCGGCCGGAACCATGACGCGCGCGGGGGGGGTGAAGATGAGCTGAGCCGCCGCGTCCACTGCGCCGGTTTCGGTGGGGGGTGGAGAGCGAGCGGGTGGCCGGGTCCATATGCCCGCGAGCGGCAGGGGGTGGTGGTGGTGGTGGAGGGGAGACATGCAGCCTCCGGGCCCGACCACTGTGCGGATCCGCGGGGGTAGCGCGGGCACGGCGCGGGGCTCCAGCCCCGAGCGCGCCGCGGGCGGTTGGAGCTCGGCATGGCCCGAAGGCGGGCGGCGCTGCTGCTGCTACTGCTGCCCCTGGCGCTCCAGCTGCTGGCAACCCCCTCCGAGGGCTCCCCGGACTACCAGTACTTTGGCGAGCAAGGCGAAGGCGACATCTGGGAGCAGCTGCGGCAGCAGCAGCAGGAAAAAGGTAACCGCAGGGCGGCCGGGGTGAGGGCGCCTAGAGGTGCCCCCCTCACCCCTGCTTTCCCCGGGACGGCAGATCCCGGCTGGGCTCACCACACTGGTTGCGTCTGATTGGGCTGGTTACTTCTCTCTGAGGCTGTTTTTCCATCTGTCAATTGGAAAGGAGATTGCCTTTTAAGCGGCTCATAGCTGGAGAGGGGGCGTGGGCCGGCAATAAAAGCAGATGCACGTGAATTTGTTGTGGGTAAAAGAGCTAGGAGGGCGGGGATGGAGAAAGAAGCTGGAGATCAGCTTGAAAAGTCAGAAGAGGTCCCGGTGGAGGAGATAGAAATCCATTATGAAGCCAAGGCCAAAGATGCAAAGATGCCTTGGGAGGGTGAGTGGGGAAAGAATGGTATGCCAGGGAGAGGGACCCAAAAATGCAAAAGCCAAAAGGCCCAAAAGAGGGCAGGGAAAGGAAAAGGGCTAGGGTGGCAGAGACCTAGAGAAGAAGAGATGGTAGGGAACAAATGAGGTGTCAAGGCCCTGTGAGCAGGCCGTGGGTTTAAGACTGGTGACAGGTTTCTATCTGGTAAGTCCATAAGAAGTGGCAGCTGCTTTAAAAGAATCATAATTGTTTTTGTTCTGTGTGCTAGAACAGCGCCAGAGGCTTTAAGTATCCTCATTCTGTCATTTGATTATGTCATTTAATTTACCATCTGACAGCCCTGCTGGTCTGGTGGCATGGTGCCTGCTGGACAGGTGTCCCAATAGCCAGCACTGAGGGTCTTCTACCACACTCCCAACGGGGCAAGCTGGCACAGGTCGGAAGTGTCAGTTTGCAGTCCCCCTGGGCCGCTCAGCAGATGGGTGAGCTCAGAAGGGTGACTTGCCCTCTCTAGGTCTCAGTTTCCCCACCTGGGACTAGTGGCCATCCCTCTCCATCAGGATTGCTGGGAAGATTGAGAGGAACTGGTCAGAGGCAGAGCCCCAGGAACAGATATGAGCTGGGGTTATTTGTTAGTATCTTTTTTGCCTCCGCCCCAGAGGAGGGTAGAGGCAGGTAGGTCCTCCCCCCCCCCGCCCCACCCCCAAACACAAACCTGGGTCTTTTTCTCGGCCCTTTCCCCCAGACCTGGAAGACTCGATCCTGAGCCCGTGGGGAAAGTGGCGCTGTGTCTGCGACCTGGGGAAGCAGGAGCGCAGCCGGGAGGTGGTGGGCACGGCGCCAGGCCCAGTGTTCATGGACCGAGAGAACCTGGTGCAGGTGCGGCCTTGCCGGCAACGGGACTGTCCATCTTGCCAGCAGGACCAGTGCCATTGGAGGCCCTGAGGCCGGGTGAGAGAAGGGCGTGGAGAGGACAGGCCAGGAGGGGACTGTCAAGTCCAGGGGCATTAGGTTCAGGGGTGAGGATTGGGGATCCACAGACAGAAGGCGTGCACCCCACTGACACCTGGGGAGAAGGGAAGACAGTCAATGGGGGCGAGGACGGGGGAACCAGGACCCTGAGGTTCAGGGGCGGTGGCCTAGGGTCCAAGGCTCTGAGCCCCGCTGAGACGCGGGGGGTGAAGGAGAAACCCGATTTGGGGTTATCAGCCTGCAGCAGGCGGGCGTCGACCTTGAGCCAGGATTGGTAATTGGGGTCTGGGATCCTAATTTGGGGGTCCGGGAGGCTTAGCCCAAACGAGAGGGTAGGGGGGCAGGGACTGTGGGGGAGGAGGGTGGATCCGAGTGAGCGACTGAGAGAGGAAGGGTAAGGGCCACAATTCGAAGGCCTGAGCCCAGGAAGGGGCAGCGATACCTAGTCCAGGGGGCTTGGGCTGGGCCGAGGGCGGGGCGTCAGGGACCCGGAGTCCAGGTAGGAGACAGGAACACAGTGAATGTGGAGTGACCCTTTGTTCTGGAAGCTAGTGGTATCTGGTCTTGTAGGCTCCGAAAGGGCCGGGTCTTTTCATGTCCCCGCCTCAGTTTCCTTCTCCTGGCACCAGACCCCGCCGTCCGGGCTTCGGAGTCCCCGGGGCGGGGCTTGGAAAGTGGCCCCGCCCATCCCGCGTCTCAACCTGAGTGTTCCGCGGTCGGCCTCAGAAACTACAATTCCCAGGAAGCCACGTGGCGGCGACGGCGTCTGCTGGACGGCGTCGGGGGCGTGTCCTGCGCGCTGATTGGTCGGGAGCGAGCGCGCCAGAAGAGCGCCGAGAGCTGCGCGGACACGCCCTCTTCCCGCCGCTGGAGGCTGTGGCCCAGGCGGCGGCGGTATGGATCTCAGTGAGCTGGAGAGAGACAATACGGGCCGCTGTCGCGTGAGCTCGCCGGTGCCCGCAGTGTGCCGCAAGGAGCCCTGCGCCCTGGGCGTCGATGAAGCAGGCCGGGGCCCCGTGCTGGGTGCGCCCCCGGGGCCCGGGGGTGGGGGAGGGGCGCGATAATGGGGTGCGCTTCGCCCATGACCCAGGAGGGCCGGTGATGGCGATGATGATGGCGGCCGTGACATGAACCGGTGGGCGAAAAGAGCGGTGATGGAACAGGGATGAGCGCTTTGAGGAGCTCACTGCTTGGATTCGCCCAGAAATCTGACCCCCTTCCTCTCCAGGCCCCATGGTCTACGCCATCTGTTATTGCCCCGTGTCCCGTCTGGCAGATCTGGAGGCCCTGAAAGTGGCAGGTGAGTCTGGGGTGGTGGGGGGCGGGGATCGGGCGGTTCCGGGGCGTGTGGAAACTGGTGGAGGAGGAGGAGGAAGAGGGCAGGAACCTGGAGAACCAGCGCCCTCCTTCTCTCCCAATCCTCCTCCCAGACTCAAAGACCCTGTCGGAGAGCGAGCGGGACAGGCTGTTTGCGAAAATAGAGGAGGACGGGGACTTTGTGGGCTGGGCACTGGATGTACTGTCTCCAAACCTCATCTCTACCAGCATGCTCGGGCGGTGAGGGGTCCCCTGGGAGGGGCGGGATGGAGGGGCAGCCAACGCCCTGAGGGAGGCAGAGAGCACTTGCTCACTGGGCCCTTTGGCTGGAAAGGGGTTAACCAGGCTGTGTCCCCTACCTCAGGGTCAAGTACAACCTGAACTCCCTGTCCCACGATGCAGCCGCCGGGCTGGTGCAGTACGCCTTGGACCAGGGTGTGAAAGTCTCCCAGGTGAATCTGCTGACAGGTATCAATCAGAACTACTCTGATACCTGGATTGCTCCCACCTCAGGATAAAATGGGGGTAAAAAACGCAGATTGAGCATTAGATGCATTACAAGTGCCTCATGAATGTCTGAATGTTTGCTGTTGACATCCTCTCCTGTCCCTGCTCCAAACTGCAGGCTTCACTGAGAACTACCTTGGAGCCCCCAGCCCCTCACTCTCCCATCTAACCTACCCTCCAATCCTAAATGCTCAGTGTCCAGAACAAATCTCATCTCTGCCTACTTGTCCTCAGCCTCTGTCCTCGCTCAGGACTTCCCCCTTGCTGGGATGCCTGTCCTGGCCTCCTCCATGGCCCCTCTACCACCAGTGTTACTTCCCTTTGGTCTGAGCCCCACCCAGCAGACGCAGTCATCTCTGTAATATGTAAATTTCAACATTTCCTAATAATAGTGGAAATTAAATTTGGAAAACTCACAATTTAAGTGGGAAAGGTGAGGATTGAGTGACCAGAGGAAAACAGATTCCTTGCATTGAGTGCCCTGAGGTGAAGGGGCTGTTTGGAGAGAATTACAAGGAGAAGTACTTGAGGCTGGGACAGTGTAGCAAGGAAAAAGCCCCCATCCCCACACTGAGGAGATGGCAGAGGGCAGAGAGACAGGGGCCCAGCCCTTGGGGGTTCAGGACCTAGTCAGGGGAGACAGTCCGCTGGTAAACAAAAGAATAAAGGTAATTTCTGAAAAAGATAACTGCTTCAGAGACACCTGCCACCTCCCAATCTCATCCCTCACCATTCTACATCAGCCACAGCCTCCTGTTCTCCAGCATACCTGATACAGCCTGACTTCCGGACCATTGCACTGGCTGTTTCCTCAGCCTGGAGCACTCTTTCCCAGAGCTCCACCTGGTTCATTCCCTCCCCTTCAGGGGAAGGCCCTCCAGCGCTCTGTTGTCCCCTAATATTTATCCTGTTTCCTGTCTGTGGACCTCACCAGGGTGTCCTCTCCATGAGGACAGGGTCTTTTGTCTGGTTCATTCACTGCCAGCCCCCAAGAACAATAACTGTCACTCTGCAAGTGCCCAATAAGTGCAAAAAGGACTTATGATGCTGGGTGACAGATGCAGGGAGACAGATGGTACAGGGTGATGAGGACAAGCTTCTTTGGGAGGCAACCTTGACCTGAGACCCCTGATAGGAATAGATAAGAAAGGTGCAGCCTGAGGATGAGCTGGGAGGTTAGCATTTCAGGCAGTGGAAGAGCATGCGCAAAGGTTCTGAGGCTACATGATTGGCGCTGTTGTTTTTCTGGCTGTCTGTTGAACGCCTCTCACTACGGCAGGTGTTCGTGGACACCGTGGGGCTGCCAGAGACATACCAGGAGCGACTGCAGCAGCGCTTTCCTGGGTTGGAGGTGACAGTCAAGGCCAAGGCTGATGCCCTCTACCCTGTCGTCAGTGCTGCTAGCATCTGTGCCAAGGTTAGTCTCCCACTGGCCAAGGGCCAGCTCCCAGCACCCCGCCCCAGGCAGGAGTTAGGCAGTAGCTGCCAGGGAGGAGGGGGATTCAAATGCCTGTCCTGCGCACAGGTTGCTCGTGACCAAGCGGTGAAGAACTGGCGGTTTGTAGAAAAGCTGCAGGACCTGGACACTGATTACGGCTCTGGCTACCCCAACGGTGAGCTGATGGGGGTCCCGCCTGCCTCTGGAGACAGCAACAGCAGTGATAACTCTAGGATGGTCAGGCCTGAGCACCTTCTGAGCTTTTCTGGATTATTCTGGTCACTCCACTACACAGCCGAGGAGCCCAAGGCCCGGACAGGGGCTCACTTGTCCGTGGCCACTCAGCCACCGAGTGGCAGAACCTCAGGTGCCCCCTTCCCTCTCCCTCCAGCTTTGCTGTTGCTCTGGAGCCCCAGTGAGGAACCAAGACCCAGGCTGGGCGCCTGTCCCTCTGTTACGAAGTAGTGGGCAGAGGTGAGGGGCACAGACTCAGATCCAACCTCCTCAGCTTGAGTCCTGGCTTTACCATGTTCTTCCCACTCCAAGGCTCAGACTTCTCTATGAAGTAGAGCTGACTGTACTTCATCCCCTACATGAGAGGCAGAAGCAGGGAGAGCTGGGTTCTCAGCCCTCTCGGGCTCTTCTCTGAGGCACAGAGAGAGGTTGGCAATCGGGTGGGGTGATGTAGTCAGCCTGAGATTAGAACTTGAGTAAGAGGCCAGATCAAAGCCAAGTATGGTATGGGCAAACACATTCAGGGCTTGCTGAGCCTCCAGGATAGAGCAGTGAGCAAGAAAAACAAGAACCACCCCCCTCTCATCCCCACTGAGTTCACGGTCACATGGGGGAAGGGGCATTAACCTGACAGCAAACGCCAGTTTTATGACCATTTTTCTTTAGGGGTTCAGGGAGATTTCTCAGATGTATTCTCCATAAATTGCAACTTGAGCAACTGTTAACCAGGCCAAGTGTGGAGAGGACCTGCCTGGGCAAAGGTCCTGAGGCAGAAAGAGGCCTCAGACACTGGACGGTGGCAGGGACTCAGCTGCTGGCCTGGGAAGCTCGGACAGCACAGTGTGGCCAGGGGCCTTGACCCTTACCCACCCCACTCCACCCCACCTCCAGACCCCAAGACAAAAGCATGGTTGAAGAAGCATGTGGAACCAGTGTTCGGCTTCCCCCAGTTTGTCCGGTTCAGTTGGCGCACGGCCCAGAGCATCCTGGAGAAGGAGGCAGAAGACATTACCTGGTGGGTGTTTGGGAGGAGAGGGGGAGGGGTCGTGGGAGGGCTGGCTCCCCCGGGAGTGGTCAGCACAGTCTCTTGTCTCGCATAGGGAGGACTCCTCGATGGGAGATCAGGAGCGATCCGGGAGGATCACATCCTACTTTCTCAGTGAAGGCCCCCGCCCCCGCCTACCCCACCGATACTTCCTCGAGCGTGGCCTGGAGTCAGCCACCACCCTCTAGAAGCCAGGCTGTCTCCCCTTTCCCCATGTTCCCCCCACCTCCCAGTTGGTGATTAAAACAGCTCAAGGAAAGCCACTGTTGTACTTTGGTGGTTGTACTTTGGGGCAGAGGCTGGGTGGAGACAGGCGCTGTGGCTGCACCCACGTTTTGCCCTTGGGGCACCTAAATGGGATGGGCAGAGTGATATCCCCAAGATGGCAGAGAGAGGCTCCAGGGTTCTAGCTCCCACAGAAGGCTTAAACAACCTGCAGGGAATTCTCAGAGCTCTGGAAAACAGCTAAAGGGCTGAAGTAACTGGGCAAGCACCAAACAAGAAAATGACCATTTTAGAATGGTAGGAACCCTTTTCTGGACATTTTCTATAAAGGGAATCATACCATTAAAAAATGGCAGGGGGTTGCAAAGGTAGTTCATTGGTAGAATTCTTGCCTGCCATGCAGGAGACCTGTGTTCGATTCCCAGCCCATGCACTTCCCTCAAAAAACAAACCAACAAAAACAAACAAAAATTTAATAAATGGTACTGCAATAATGGAATACGCACGTGGAAAAAAGAATGAAATGTGACCCCTGCCATACAGCATTAAAAAAAAATAAAGTAGGAAAATCATGTGGTGGCATTGCTGGCCTTTCTCCCAGCTTCTCCCTGACCTGGTGCAGCACCAGCCCATGCTCCCAGTGTGGGTCCTGGATCCTGGTCGTGGAGAGGTTACCGGGACCATGTACATCTGTGCCCATCTGTCTGGTGGCAACATGAAAGTTTAAATCAGGACACTCACAGGCTCACTACCGCAGAACCTGCCCTTCACTTAGAAGCAACTCATCAGGCACCTAAAATGGTGTGAGAAACAAGTCGTAGCTGCTTGGGGCAAAATACCAGAGTAAAGATGATTTCTAGGGGAAGGGGGCATTCAGAAACAGATCCGTGTAAACAGGAGAATTAAGGCCTCTTGTGCATGCCCAGGCCAAGAGTGTGCTCAGAAGAGACAGGGGAGGACCCTGTGCTTTTGCCTAGGGTTGTTCTTCAGTCTCATTGTTGGCCTGCCTAAGCTCTGAAGGACAGCACTCACACAGCCAGTCTGCAAAGCCTGGGAAAGGTGTTTTTTTCTTTCTCTTTATTTTTGCTAGCTCCTTGCATACAAGGAAATTCCTGTCATAACAATGGCTAGTTACAAGTTTAAGAAACAAATGCCTCAGTAGCTAAATTCCAGGGTATATTGTAATATTAAAATGTCCAGTGTGCACCAAAAGATAACGGCATACAAAGAAAGGAGAAAAGGTGACCCCCGCAGAGGAGCAATGGAAGCATGTTCAATAGACGCATCAATGAAATCCATCAATAAAGAAGCCCAGAATTTATACAACCAAAGGCCTTTTTCTTTAAAAAGTTCCTTTATTGAGATATAGTCACATACCATAGAATCTACCTAAACAGTACAACCAGTGGCTTTTAGTATAATCACAGATTTGTGCATTCATCATCACAGTTAATTTTAGAACACTTTTGTTACTCCAAAAAGAAAAATCCCATACCCCTTAGCAGGCACCTCTCAATCCCTTTATCCTCCCCCAGCCCTACATACCCACTAATCTAATTCTGTCTCTATAGATTTATTTGTATTTTATACAAATGAATCATAATATATATAGTACTTTATGCCTGGGTTCTTTTACTCAGCCTAATTTTTTAATTATTATTTTATTAATTAGAGAAGTAGGTTTACATAAAAGTCATATAAAAACTAAGTGATGATATTATGAATTACTGTTCATATATGTTAATGTTTTAGTTCGTGTGTTAAATTTTTTTAATTAATAAATAAATTTTTTTAAAAATCATGTAAAAAACACAGCATTCCTGTATGCCCCCTTTCCTTGACACTTTGCATTGTTGTGGTAACTCTTACATTTGATGAAAGAATATTAAAATATTACATTAACTATAGTCCATGGTTTGCGTTAGGTGTATTTTCCCCATATACCACCCTATTAGCACCTTGTAATAGTAACATATGTTTGTTTTAATTCACGAAATAACATTCTTTTATTTGTACTATTAACCACAGTCATTGCCAGACAAAGACTTTTTAAAAGCTGTCTTGAATATGCTCAAAGGCTCAAAGAAAAGATAGACAAGGAATTGGAGGAAATCAGGAAAGGGATATAAACAAAATGAGAATTTCAGTAAAGAAATAGAAATCATAGAAAGGAACCAAACAGCTGAAGACCACAATAAATGGCATTTAGAAACTCCGAAGAGGGATCAATAGTAGATTGCAGCTGGCAGAAAAGAAGGAATCTGCACTTGGAGATAAGATAATTGAAATTATTTAGTCTGAGGGGCAGAAAGAAAAAAATGAAAAGTGGACAGAGCCTAAGAGGCCTGTGGGACCCAATCAAGTGTACCAACGTATGCATTGTGGGATTCCCACACGTAGAAAGAATGTTCAAAGAAATAGTGGCTGAAAACTTACCAGATTTAACAAAAGACATATACATTCAATAAGCTCAACAAACTCCAAACTGGATAAACTCAACCCACATTAAGACACATAGTAATCAAACTGTCAAATGACAGAGACAAAGCAGGAATCCCGAAAGCAGCAAGAGAAAAGGGAAACGTCATGTACAGGGGAGCCTAATAAGATTTAGTGCCGATGTTTCATGAGAAACTATGAAGGCAAGGTGTTAGTAGGATGTCACATTTTAAATCCTGAGAGGAAAAAAAATCGCCAAACAATTTTCTAAACAGCAAAAATATCTTTCAAAAGTAATGGGGGCAATTGCTTTTCTTCCCCAAAGAATCCCATATCCCTCCCCCATATCCCCTGCTTGCTGGCATTTAGTTTGGACATACTGCCTTTGTTAAATTCAATGGAAGCATAATGTTACTGTTGGACTATAGACCCTAGCTTGTAGCCTGTTTACCATCCCATTTTCAGCACCTTGCAATGTTGACATTCATTTGTTCTCCGTCATGCAAAAGCATCCTTTTATTTGTAAATTTAATCACCATCATCATCCACTCTAGACATTCCTAAATTACTCAGTCTTAATCCTCTCTTTCCTTCTCTTGTCATACGTGCCCCAGCCCTTCTCTCTCAACCATGTTTACATTCAGTTTCATTCAGTGTACTTTTATTATTGTGCTACAATCAGGTAGTATTGTGCTATCCATTTCTGAATTTTTATAATCAGTCCTGTTACCCATTCTGTACCCCTTCACCACCAAATGCTCAATCTGCACTCTATCTCCTCATAATCAGTGTCCTTAATTGTAACTCTCTTCTCTTTGCAGAAGAGAAGAAAATGTCTTCATATAGATTGTGGTGGCGAAGGCATGGCTATGTAATTATATCAGGGTCCACTGATTTTCTTACTTAGGTTGGATTATATAATGTACAAATAAAACTCTTAAAAATAAACAGAGAGAAACATGTGCTAGAGAAAATGTGGAGGGGGGATGTACCTATTCCCTGTTGGTAGGGAAACTGAAAGGTGCAGCCCCTTGGAGGGCGGTGTGGTGGTTCCACAGGAGGCTAGGGGTGGGGTTGTCATAGGATCCTGCAACCCTGTGGCTAGGTATGTACCTGGAGGAACTGAGTAGGGACAGGAATGGACATCTGCACGCTGCTGTCTATGGCGGCGGTGTTCGCAATTCTCAATGGGTGGAGGCAGCCTAAGGGTACACATACTGAGGAATGGAAGGGGGAACTGTGGTGTATACATAGAATGGACAAAATGAGCGCCTGCAAGAAGAAATGAAGTTGTGAGGCATGCATCTAGGTAAATGAACCTTGAGGACAGTATGTTGAATGAAATATCAGAAACAAAAAGATATTATCATGCCTCACTCATATGGACTGACTATAATATACAAATTCAGAGAACTGAAGTTGAGAGCGTGGGTTATCAGGTTGGGGCCAGTTGTAAAGGGTCCTAGATTGTAAGCTCTTACAGCAGTCACATCTATTCCAGAGTTGTAACTTATTTCTGAATTCTGATTATACTGAGCTATTTATATATAACCGGTCATTCCCTGAAACTTCGTGTATTTATGTGACACCCGAGACTCAGAATTAGAGTTCTGAAGCTATGAAAGTCAGCATTACCCCGTGTTGCAATTGTTTAAAAAGTTGAAAAGTGATCAGGCTTCGACTGGCGATATGAATGAAGCTGATGTGGATAGAACTAAGATACATCAGAATAGAGGGTAAAGGATGAAATGGCCCATATTTTAAAACTTCAGCTTCTGTGTGAGGCCAAAGGAAAAGATATTTATTTGGTGCAAAATTTGTATTTTGGGTAGTGCATTTTCTAATTTAACTTGTATGGTCAGTTTATTCGAACACCATAAGTACATGGAATCTTCAGTGGGTATGAGGTCTTGTTGGTTTTTGTACAGGTTAGTATGATGCCACAATACATCCCAGAGTTATTGATTGGGGCAGTGAATAAAAAAATATTTCCAAAGTCCCCTTGAGTTGCTGGTGAGAAAGAGGAAAATAATAAACATCCTCATCGGGGGAATTCCTGATATTCTCGCAAGCAGTGGGAACAACCAATTCAATAGGCTGAGACCTCAATCTTAGAGTTTGCCCCTATGGAACTTATTCCCGCAAAGGAGAAGCTAAGCCTACTTACTTATAATTATACCTAAGAACCCCTTGTCGCTCAAATGTGGCCTCTCTCTCTAAGCCAACTCGGCAGGTGACCCCAGTGCCCTTCCTGCTCTGTGGGACATGACTCCCAGAGATGGAAATCTCCCTGGCAACGTGGGACAGGACTCCCGGGAATGAGGCAGGACCTGGCATCATGGGATTGAGAAAAACTTTTTTATTAAAAGGGGAAGAGAGACATGAGACAAAATAAAGTTTCAGTGGCTGAGAGATTTCAAACAGTCAGGGGGTTATCCTAGAGGTTATTCTTATGCATCTTATAGATATTCCTTTTTAGTTTATGGTGTATTGGAGAGGCTGGAGGGAAGTACCTGAAACTGTTGAGCTGTGTTCCAGTAGCCTTGATTCTTGAAGTTTGTGTAACTATGTGTTACTATGTAGCTTTTGTGTAACTATGTAGCTGTTACAGTATGACCGTGTGCTGTGAATACCTTTATCCAGGGTATGGGCAGATGAGTAAAAAAAAAAAGAAAAGAAGGACAAAAATAAATAAATAATGGGGGAAGGAGTAAGGGGTAAAATTAGTTGGGTAGATTGCAATACTAGTGGTCAATGAGAGGGAGGGATAAGGGGTATGGGATGTATGTTTGTTTGTTTGTTTTCTTTTTATTTATTTTTCTGGAGTGATGCAAATGTCCTAAAAATGATCATGGTGATGAACACACAACTGTTTGATGATATTGTGAACCATTGATTGTATACTTTGGACGAATCATATGTGTGTGAAAATATCTCAATAAAAATATATGTACTTTTAAATTTGCTACCGCACCCCCCCAAAAAAAAATGATAGGAAAATTAAGACACTCCCAGATAAACAAAAGCTGAGAGTGTTTGTCCCCACTGCACCAGCCCTGCAAGAAATGCTGAAGAGAGTTCTTCAGATGAAAAGAAAAGGAGCCTACACGGTAGGTTGAAGCCTCGTGAAGAAATAAAAATCTCCAGCAAGAGTAATGACATGGGTAAATATAAATGCCAGTACTTTTGCATTTTTGCTTTGTAACTCCCCCTTTTATTTCTTACAGTATCTAAATGGCAAATGCATAAAATGCGTAAAAAGCCATAATAAATGGATGGTTTTGGACACACAGTGGAGACAGGCGTAATTTGTGATGAGAACAACACACAGGTGGGGGACAGAGGGTTACAGAAACATGGTTTGTGTATGTTATTGAAGTTAAGTTGATATCAAACCAATGAGATTATTATAGATTTAAATTTTAGCACCGTGGTAACCACAAAGGAAATATCTGAAAAATATGCACAGAAGGAAATGAGAAGGGATTAATGGTTTAGTACAAAAAACCAACTAAATAAGTAAGATGAGCAATGGTTGTTGATTTTTTTTTTTTTAAGAAATTCTTCAAAATTGGAAGCACATGGAGAAACCTCCCTCTTACCCTGTCTCCAGTGTGGGCTTACCAGTGCTTTCTGAGTCCTTCCGGATACACTGTGGCATGCTATAGACAAAAATGCACTTCCTGGCTGCTATTTTTAAAAAACACGAATAATAGCAAACTATACTGCAAATTGTACACATCATTCTTTTTGCCAAATAAATCTTGGAGATAATTCCAAATGGGTTTTTGGAATTCCAAATAGATAATTCCAAAAGGGTCTAAAGATCTTCCTCATTTCCAGAACAGCCTCAGCATCCTGGGTTGCATGGCACTCCTGCAGTTTATTTAACTCCTTTTGATGGGTGTTGTGTTGTTGCCAAGTTTGTTGTTGACACATGATACAGCCAGGAATGTGTGGAGTGTTTTAATTTCTCCTGCACAAACTTATCAGTAAGACATTCCCAGAAGTGTGCTGGCTTGGATCAGAGGGTCTGTTTTGTTTTTTGTTCTGGGTTTTATAAAGTGGATTTATTAAATTTACAAGTTTACAGTTCTAAGGCTATAGAAATGTCCAAACTAAGGCATCCAGGGAAAGGTACCTTGACTCAAGAAAGGCTGATGTCCCTCTACTGAGCTCCAGGAATGGGTGAAATTGCAGGCAAGCCAGACAAGACACATTCCTGGGATAGGGTCCCCCTCCTCTAGCCTCCAGGAATGGGTGAAACTGCAGGCAGGCAAGATAAGACACATTCCTGGGATGGGGGCCCCTCCCCTAACAGTTCGTCTGCTTCTGTAACCCGTTTTGCACCTTAAACTAACCAATTGTTTTTCCTTTAATATTGCTGGTCACCATATTAACTTACCTTATCTCTAGCATGTAATACAGTCTATAAAAGCTAAGGTTGCCTTTTGTTTGGGGCTCAGACTTTCGAGGTGACTCAGTTGAGCCCCGTGAGCATGAGCTAATAAATCACTTGCTTTCTGAAACTATGGAAAAAAAAAAAAAAAAAGAAAGGCCGATGGGTCCAAAACACTTCTGTCAGCTGGGAAGTCATGTGGCCGCTATCTGCTGGTCTTTTGGCTTCTGGTTTCAAACAGCTTCCTGGTGGGGGAGGGGGGGGATTGTTTTCTTTCCACTCTCCAAACATCTCTGTCTATATCAGCTCTGAACTTTACCCAAAATGGTTACCTCTTAAATTACTATAGTTACTGGATTAAGATCCACCTTGAATGGGTGGAGTGATATCTCATGGGAACAACTTATTTCAAAGTGTCCCACCTACAGTCATGTGGGTCATCACATCTTCATGGAAACAACTTAATAAAAAAAGACCCCACCCAAACAACAAGTCTTCCCCCACAAGATTGGACTAGGACAAATAACATGGCTTTTCTGGGGTATACAATAGAGAGGGTCAGTTTTTAATTTGGAGAGATGTTGCTATTTCCCCTCTGTGGAGGGTGTACCGAATGGCACTCCCACCAGCACCTAGGTGAGTACTTTCCCACCACAGCCTTGGCAACAGCAGGACAGAAGTTGGAAGTCAGGTTGCTTAATGACATCATCAGACTCCATTTTTAAACCATCTTCCATTTCACTAACTTTGGCGGTTTTGTCTGTCATGGTGACATCATGGATGCCACTGCTCCGGACATCACATCCCTGTCCCCAAAGGCCTGATGCCATCAGGAGCCTCCCTGGACCTTCTTGGCCAGAAGGACTTTCTTGGCCAGTCTCTGGCAAGGAGAATGGAATTTCTGGAGGAAATAGTCGAGAATGAGCACCTACGTTGGTAAGTAACCCAGCTTCCCCCAACACCCTTGGCCCCACTTTGCCTTGAACAGTGGGGATTAACTGAAACGGGGTGTGACTCTTAATTCAACACTTTAATAAATGCTATGATGACGGAAGCCCAGGGCGTTGTGGGAATATCATTTATGGCGCATCTCTTCACCTCTCCAGAAACCCAGCCAGGAAGAGTCCTTCACCTCTCATTCAGCATCAGGAAGTCCAGCGGGCTCTGGGGTTAGATGACAAGGAGACGAGCTGTGGTCTGGGGTTCCCAGGGCCTGAGGAACTGAAATCTGAAGGGTGAGGGGTGGAATGGACAACAGGAGGCCAAACCCACAGGTTCCAGGCTGTGGGATTAGAAAGTGCAAAGGCTAGGAGACGAAAGCACGTGGCTTTAGGACAGCTGAGAGCAGTGGCAGTGAAGTTCAGCCATGGGGGATGTATTAGTTAGGGTTCTCTAGAGAAACAGAACCAACAGGGAACACTTGCAAATATAAAATTTATGAAAGTGTCTCACGTGACGGTAGGAACGCAGAGTCCAAAATCCACAGGGCAGGCTGCGAAGCCGACGACTCCAATGGATGGCCTGGATGAACTCCACAGGAGAGGCTCACCAGCCAAAGCAGGAATGCAACCTGTCTCCTGTGAGTCCTCCTTAAAAGGCTTCCCATGATTGGATTTAGCATCACTAATTGCAGAAGACACTCCCCTTTGGCTGATTACAAATGGAATCAGCTGTGGATGTAGTTGACGTGATCATGACCTAATCCTATGAAATGTCCTCATTGCAACAGACAGGCCAGCGCTTGCCCAATCAAATGAACAGGTACCACAACTTGGCCAAGTTGACACCTGTCCCTAACCATGACAGGGGAGGAGGCAGGGCCATCCCACTACTGGGGTCTCAGATTGGTTGTCACTGTAGGTGCCAAACATTACCAGGCCTGATTCCACTAATAATTCTGTCCTGTCCTTTTCAGTTTTTCTTTTCTCAGGCTTGCCTTTTTCTCCTTTGAGAATTATTAAAATTAGCCTTGAAATTTTCGGCTCTTCTGGCTGCTACTTGGCAAGATGAGAAGGAAACACTGCCCCTCCTTTAGCCACGACGCAGCAGGCGGACACAAACCGGCGTCGTAAAGCTGTAACTGGCAAGTGTTACTTCTAATGAAAGTCTCTGAATCCCTGGGTCCTCCAAGTGGGGTCCCTGGACCAGCAGCCTTGGCCTCACCTGGAAATATTTTAGAAGTGCGGAGCCTGGGACCCCATACCAAACCTGCCAAAGATCCTCAGGGTCTCATTTAAAATGAGGTTAATAACCCTATTGTTTTTTTGGGGGGGATGGGGAGTGGTTTAAAAAAATTTTTTTTTTTTTTTAGTCTTGGAAGGCATTGTCCATACAATATAACATTTCTCATTTTAACCACTTCCAGGCATACAATTAGTGGGCTGAATTATGTCCACAATATTGTGTTCGCATCGCCACCATCCAACCCCAAACCTTTCCACCATCCCACACAGAAACTGTATTCCCATCAAGCCCTCACTCCCCATTCCCCACCCCTCGTTCCCTGGAAGCTGCTTTCTGGCTCTATAAATTCGCACATATTAGGTATTTCACAGAAGCAAGATCATACAATAGCTGACCTTCTGTGTCTGGCTTATTTCACTCAACACAAAGTCAACCCTCGCTGGTTGAGGGCTTCCAAACCGACACTCCTGCCCTCCTCGGTACAGCCCATGGGTCTTCTGGATCCCTCTCTGATCTGCTGTCCATTCCGGTCCCCATCCCGGCAGCCTCAGTGCTGCCTCCAGCCTCCCCCTCCCCAAGTCTGGCCCCCAGCAACTAGTAAGGGCATGAGCCTGGCAGCCCTTCCCCTGCTTAACTGCTTAAGCCCTCCCATGGGTGTCACATCTTAGCATCTAGCCCGAGCGCCTTTGCCTGGCACCGAGGCCCCTGCCCCCACCTCCCACGCTCGGCTCCAGGCTCCCTGGAGTGGCTTGGAATTCCCAGAACAGATTTCCAGCCTCTGTGCCTTTGCAGGCAGGGCCTCTGCTTGGAATACTTGGTTACCCACCTGGAGAGCCTTCAAAGGCTTGCATCACTCTCTCCACGGAGCCTTCCCTGAATGGCTGCGTATCCTCCTTATCCCAGTAACAAGTCACAACAACAGTCAGAAATGAGGGTGACATCTTAGTGCTAATGATGTGCCAGGCACTCTTCCCAGGGTTTTCTAAGCTCTCTGTCTGACCTTGTTCTACTTAGCAGGTGGGGTCTGTGTCGCCTTCCCTGGACTACAAATTGACTGGTTTAATGACAGTTTAGGGACTAGAAAGCAGCATAAATGGCACTGCCTGGCTTATAAGGACAGATCACCAAAAGCAAGAGAACTTCTGTCGCTTGCCCTGGGAACCCAGCCTCCCTGCTGTGAGAGAGTCCAAAGCTCCCAGGTGACCGCAGTCCCAGCCCCTGCCTGTCATTGCACATGAGACCTTGAACAAGAAGCACCCAGCTAAGCCCAGTCAAACCTGAGAACTGTAGAAGTTAACAATCATTGCTGTTTTACCCCAATAAATTCGGAGTCATCTATTATGCAGCAATGGGCAATCACAGGAGCTTACATTAATTCATTTAACTCTGCTGGCAGTGCTCAGAGAGGAGTAATTATTACCTACCCCCTGTGATGGTTTGTACCCCAGAAAAACATGTTCGCAAGCCTAGTCCATTTCCATGGGTGTGAGCCTATTGTAAGCAGAACGGTTCGATGAGGTGACTTCAATTAAGGGGTACCCCACCTCAGTAAGGATGGATCTTAATCCTGTGCCCAGAATCCTCTATAAGTGGAATGAAATTCAGAGGGAGAGAGAGCACGAGGGGGAGAGGGAGAGAGAGAAAGGTGGGGGAGAGAGAGATTGGGAAAGCCAGAGGGAAGCAGGAAGCAGAAAATTAATGGAGCCCAGAAGAGGAGGGAGAGATCAGGAGACACTGCCCTGTGACAAGCTAAGGTCCAAGGATCACCAGCAGCCAGCCCAAGAATGCCACAGTCTTCAGGAAGAAAGCATTGCCTTGGTGACACTTTGATTTGAAAATTTCCCAACCTCACACCATGAGCGAATAAATTCCCATTGTTTAACCCACTCCGTTTCATGGTATTTGCCTGAGCAGCCTAGGAAACTAACCCCCCCCACCCCCTTTTACAGATAAGGAAACTGAGGGTCAGAAAACCTGGACAACGTGCCTAAAGTTGTGGCATAAGAGGTAGGACTGGGCTGTGAACTCAGGTGGACGCACTGCAGACTCAGGACCAAAGCCATCGACCTCTGCAGCCCACGCATCTGTCCCCATGCCTGCGACCTCATTCCAGCACCAGGCTGGCTTTCTTTGTGGGGACCACCCCTCTCCCCTCTCAGGCCCATGTGGTTCAGATGAGGTGACCCTACAGCATCCCCCTGGCCTCAGTAATTAGCTCAGCCATAGGCTCATGACCAAGCTGGATACATGAACGCCAGCCCTGGAACTTTCTCTGGTCTTGCAGAGAACTGGGTACACTTTAACCACTGACTCTTGCAGCCGCTGGCCCATCTTTGCTACTGTAAGAAGATCTTGTCCCAGGATGCAGCCACGAAAAAGTTGGAGATTCCTAAGTTTACTTAGGCACCTAGACACAGCTACTCCTGAAGCTATCCTTAGGCATTTTATTATTATTATTAGCTGCAGATTCACAGAAAAATTATGCAAAACGTATGGAGGCTTGTTTCTTTTTTTTTTTTTTTTTTAGTCACTGTTTCAGTTAAAGGCACTTTGAATTGAGCTCATCTCATGCAGCTGAAAGAGGCGTGCCTGCTGCTCTCCCAGTGGGGAACTTATCTATATTTAAGCTAAGCAAGGGTTCCAGGACTCGGAAGCATCAATCAGTCTTGCTGTATCAAATGGAACTGAAAAGGATAGTGCCCCTGACTCCCCAAGCGCCCCCCTCCCCCCGTTTCTGACCCGTAGTATTCCATGTTATAACAAAGGCTCCAGGTACCTGAGATCGTCAATTACACTTGAGTAAGAATCAGCCCCTCACTCTAGAACCCGAAGATTAGAAGTGAGACATCTATCGCTTTCAGGCAACCGACCTTTCCACCTATTTCCGCGAGAAGCAGCCAAACCAAGTACTCTAGCTAGCGATTTTATTCTGGGCCGGGAGAGAAAAGTGAGCGAGTCTTGGGTTGTTTCTCGAGGAGGGGCAAGTCTCTGGGACCTTGGGGAGGAGGGATAGTTACTCTGGAACCCAGAAGGCGGCAAGGGAGAGGTGTGGGGCTCTGGGGTTCTTCGCGGGCCGGGCTCCCTCCCGAGCACGGGCGCCACCTAGGGGCCGCTGCCGCTGCCGCTGCCACTCCCGCTGCCCGCCGCGTCCAGGAGTGGGGTGCGCGCGTGGCGCGAGCGCCCGGAGGCGGCTTCCCGGGCCCGCCGCCCGGGTCTGGGACGTGGCAGCGCCGAGACGGAGATGTTGAGGCAGTGACGGGAGCCAGGAGCCGCCACCAGGGGGACGTGGCCCAGGACCGAGCCACAGAGGTCCGCGCCGTCGGCGAAGGTCTGGGAGAAAGGGGTGGGGTTAGGGCTGGAGTGGGCGGAGTCCAGCGGCCCCGGGGAGGGGCTGGGGGCGTGGTCAACGGGCGGGGCAAGGGCGGGGTCTTGGGACAGATGCCTCCGGCTTCTGGGTCCTTGCAGGAGGGTGTTGGCAGGGCCAGGGAGGAGGTGTGCCTTTGAGGAGGGCAGATGGGCAGGTGCTACTTATTGGGTCCCGGCGGATGTGAGGGGAGCGCCAGGGCAGGGGTGAAGCTTTAGGGAGGGTGAGGTTGGCTGCGGAAAAGGGAAGGACGGGGGTGGGAGTTTGGGGACTCCCCGGACTCTGGGGCCTAGGCCGGTTAGGACTGGACCTGGAGAGGGGGAGGAGACCTCGTGCTCCCTGTTGCACGCTCACCTGCCCATAGGTACGGCAGCCCGGCTCGCAGCTCCTTCTTTCTGGGACTGGGAACCAAGTCCGACTGCAGGTGACATCAGCTTCGCAGGCGGCGAACCTGGAGACGGTATTTGGAGAAGAGCAGGTGGGTGGAGGCCCTGCTGCCTGCTCCCCAAGGCTCCGTCCCACACATGCCCCGCCCACATATGCACGCCCCGCCCTCAGACCCAGGCCCCGCCTCCCCTGCAAACCCATCCCTTCCGATTCCACCCCGTTTTCTGGTCTTCCAGTTCTTCCCTCCTCAGTTCCAGTCAGCCCCTTACATTCCCCACTCTTTGACCCTCTCTTTCCAATCAAGAGGCCCCGCCCCTTAAAACCCAGGCCCCTTAAAGGCTACGTCTACATCCAGACGCCAGGCTTAAAGGTTGACCATGCCCCAATCTTACAAGCCCTGGGCTCTAAAGGCCCTGTCCCTTTTTGCCTCACCTCTAAATCTTAGACCTCATCCTTAAGGCCTTGGCAGTGTTCAGGGTAGGCCACACCTCTTCAAGCCTATGGCCAACCAAGTCGCAGGACCCGCCCCGGGCCCCGCCCCATCCCTCGCCCCCCCCCCCCGTGCCCCCTTTTTCCTACCAGTCCTCGCAGAGCTCGGCGCAGAGCGGCTGGGCCTGGCGTACCCCCAGCAGCAGCAGGCGAAAGCGGCTGTGGAGAGCATCTTGGAGGTTTCCCAAGAAGGCCTGGCACCTGGACACGGGGGAGAAAGTCTGGGATGGGTCAGGGTTCGTGGGGGCTTTTGACCTCGGGTGGGAGCGACTGAGGCCAAAAACGAGAAGAAATGACGGTGGGGAAGGGGAGGGGAGCTGTACTCACCCGGGGCTTGGCGCCCCACAGCGCTCTGGGACGGTCGGGGGTCCCACCGCATCTGGATTGTCCAGGGGACAACAGGGTCCTGGCAAAGGGGAGCCCTGTGAACAGGGGTCTTGAATCCTGAGGTAGGGGTCGGGAACGAGGACCTGCCAGTCCCCTGAACTGGAGCAACCCCAATTTATATCAGTTTTCCCAAAGAGAAAACTGTCTTTATCTTCTTGTGCCTGGTAGAGGTACAAGTTCTTTGATGTTTAATCCTCACAACACCCCTGTGATGTAGGTCTGCTATCCTGACCACCCCGCCCCACCTTTGCCTTTTAAATGGGCTACATGAGGCTCAGAGTGCTTAAGTGACTTCCCCAGCATCACACAGCTAGGAAGTGGCAGAGTTGGGATTTGGCTCCAGGTAGCCTGGCTGCTGTCTGTGCCCTTAGACCACTTGCTGCCCATCCTGGCAGCCCCCCTAAGCCCCTCCCATAAGAAAATCTGAAATTGTCACAGTCAGGTGGGGGCTCCTGGGTGCTGGGTCTATGGTGCCTACCTTCCAGGTGTGCTTACCTGCCAGGTGCCACTGGGCTGTGCCTAGGTGGGTCTCCAGGCCATGGTGTCCCTGGGGTTGAGTTTGGATTGGGCGGCTCCCTCCACAGGCCCCCAGCAGGGTCCATGCCAGAGTCAGATGCACGGCCCAGGCTAGGCCTCTGCAGCCCATGGCTATCTGAGAGAGCAGCTGGCTGGGGTGGGGGTGAAGTTTGGCCCCCCTTACTGGAAGCTCAGGGTGGCACCCTCCCTGTGCATACCCTCAGGCAGTGCCAGGCAGCGTGAGGGTGGCCAGCTGGTCAAAAGGCTGTGCAATGGCCAGGGGCATTCAGATCCCAGATGGCCCCTGGGTGGGGGGACTCTGACCCAGTAGCCCCTCACTCCATCAGACCCTTGTCTCCCCTTCCCTTAATCTAGGTACTGCCCCCCTTGGGCCAGCTGGATCTCCCATCCACTGAAACCTGAAGACCAGGGGTACCTTCCCAGCTCTTCCAACCCACTGTCTTGTCCAGTAATTCCTCCCCACCTCTCCCAGCCCCCTCCCTCCTCTCGTTCCCGCTAGCCCTTCTCACGGTCACCTTCTCTCGGGCCGCCCGCAATCGGCTTAGGGGCTGCCTTCCAGGGCTGGGCCTTTAGTGGGGCCAAGCTCCCCTGTTAGCAGGGCTCGAGTTCCGCTGCTGGGGTCCGAAAGCCCCGGGGACGGGGGTAGCTGGGGGTGTGCGGAGACAAGGCAGTCACCTCCTCTTCCTCTCACCTCCTCGGCTGCCCCTTACCTGTTAGCCGGACGGGGATCTAGGGCGCTGCTGAGACACCTCCGGGTCAAGCCCAGGAAACAGCGGCGGCCGAAAGGGGCGTGGTTTGGTGTGGGGCGGGACTTCCCAGAGCCCCGCCCCTCATCCTGCATCTTCGAGTCCTGGGTACCAGGCGCCGGCGTGCATGTATTCGTGTGCCCTTATGTTGAGCTTGCGGCCTAAGCTCCATATCTATATGTGCTGTGTGTGTGTGTGTGTGCACTCGTGTGTCTCTTGGTTGTGTGGCTGTGTTGAGCGTGTATGTGCATGTTTGTTGACTGAGGATGTGTCTACGTGTCTCTTGGTTGGGTGTGTGAGGGGGTGCCCAGAATCGCTGTGAAAAGATGAGTAAGTCGGTGGATAAAGGCTCTTGATCATGAATGCTCACCATGCGTGAATAAGGAGGTGTTATCATGTGCTGGTCAGAGGGCTAGTCTGTGCACAAAACATTAGTGTGTTTGTGCATCTGTATCCATCTGAAGTTTCTCTGAATGTGTCCCTTGGGTATATCCCCTCAATTCTTCCATTCACTGAACAACCATTAATTGAGCACCTACTGTGTGCCAGGTTCTGCGGATGCAACAGTGAATAAGACATGAAAACCTCAATCCTCATGGAACTGACATTCTAGTGAGGGAAGTCAGGCAAGAAACACAGCCCTGCTCTGTGTGTGTGTGCGTGTGCACGCGTGCATGTGCACAAACTCATGTGTTGTGTAGAGGTGGATAATGTATTGTGCAGTGGGTGAGGATTCGCCTGTGTAGATGAGCTTTTCTTGGTTCTAGAATAATACATTTATGTTTGTTGGGTGCTTCTATGAGTTTGCATGCATTGTTTGAGTGTGTGCGCCTTGAGTACGTGTCTGCATTCTCTGAGTGTGTGTCCGTGTTTGCTAAGTATGTATTTGAATGTGTGTGCTTGTGTGTGTTTTGCAGTGTGATGTTTTTGCGTGTATCTGTGTTTGTGTATGCTTTTGTGCACGTCTGTGTTGGCTGAGTGTGTTTGTATTTTATATTTATGTGTTTTCAGAGTATGTCTCTATGTCTGTGTTTGCTGGGTGCATATTTGCACAACTTGTACATATGCTTGCATGTGTCGACTTGCTGAGTATGTATCTGTATGTGTGTTTGTGTGTGTTTGCAGAATGTGTGCACCTGTGATTGTTGATATGTGTTTGGAAAGTGTGTGAATATGTGTTTGTATGTCTGTTTTGCTGAGTATGTGCTTGTATGTATGTGTCTGTGGGTGAGTTTGCAAAGTATGTTTGTATATCTGTGCGTAGGTTTGCAGAGTGTGTACATGTGTTGGCTTATGTTTGTGTTTGCTGAGTGTGTTTGTATGCTTGTGTTTGCAGAGTGAGTGTGTGCCTGTACTTGCACAGTGTGCGTGTATGTTTTTGTGAGCTTTGACTGCCACCATAGTCTTTCTCCTAGCCCCATTAGGGTCGGGCAGGATTTCTGTCTCTTTCACTGATGTACTCCCAGTGCCTAAAACACTACCTTGCACACAATAGGTACTCAATTAAATATTGAAAAAAATGAATGAATAGGAAATGGTCTTTCCCAGGCCCTCTGTGGGCCCCCAGCGATGTCCTGGAGGCCTCAACCATCAAGACTTGATCGGCCTTGGCTTTTCCAAGTCCATTTGGGGTGGTGCAGGGCGCTCGCGGGTCCTGCCAGTCCAGGCACGAGGCTATACGTCCCGCCAGGGCCTCCGCACCCCTCCCCTGACCTCAGCTCCCGTTCTGCCCTCCAACTTCAGCACCGCGGACAGGAACACGCGGGGTCAGCACCACGGAGAGCTCCCGAGGCCGCGGCCGTCAGTCGCGGCTACACGCGCGGTGGAGACCCGGCCCTGGACAGAGAGACGTGTGGGACGGACAGACTCTGCGGGAAGGCAACGCAGACAGGCCGACAGACAGAGACAGAGAGACACAGACAGAGATAACTCGGGCAAAGGAGCAGAGAATGACGGAGGCGGAGACTGAAATCCCCCGGTGTCCGGCAGGGGTCGCTCCCGCCCGGGGACCGTGTCCTTCAGGGCTTTCCCATCAGCCAGGGGCCGGGACCCCTGGAAGCCCCCCACCCCGCCCTCCCAGGCCTGGAAGTGGAGTGAGGAGGCCTGGGGCGATCTCTTCTGCAACCCCGGGGAGCAGGGTTGGTTTGGCCTCTGCAGCAGAAGGGGTAGCAGAGGACCTGGAGGCTGAAAATCTTTCCAGCCACTCCGCCCTCCCCACCCTCTCCCAGCTACCGGCTAATCGCTCCTATAAATACGGTCTGCCTGGCCTGGCCTGGCTCCTTAATCCCGACGGCGAGATTTGGGGTCGCTGGGGGTATGCTTGGGAAAGTCTGGGGTGCAGGTTGGACGGTATATACGTGTAAATATTTTTCTAAGGGCACATATCTCCAGGGAGTATTTCCCAGGGGTCTCTCCTGTTTGAAAGGGTGCCCTGGGTGAAAAGGTCCCTCTCTTGTGTGGGGTTCTCTTGGATGGGGACAATATTCTCTCCAAACAGAGAATATGGCTTTTCGGGGGGTCGCTCCTTAGAGGGTCCCTTCCCCAGGCTCTGCACGTGAATTGTCGCCATGGGGATATTTCTCCTCGGCAATGTCTCTTCTTGCGGGGGGGGGGGGGCGACTTTTGAAGGGGCGGTGTCGCCTCTCAGAGACCATCTCTATTATGAATGATTTTTGGGGGGTGTGGGTAGATTTCTTGATTGGAGAGAATCTCCCCCCTGGAGATTTTTCTCCCTGTAGGAATGTGTCTCCCCGAGGGGGTTGCTGGAGGTGGAGGGGCAGGAAGCTCAGTGAGAATGTCTCCCTTGGGGTGTTTTAGTGCTGGGCGGACTTTCTACCCATGAGAATGGCTCTCCCCTAGGGGGTGTCTACGCATAGGGGTCTCTTCATGGGGCCGTCTGTAGGTGGCCTGGCTCCCGGGGGGGGCATCTGGAAGTCCCTCCCCTCGCCCTCCTTCCCGCCCCCACCCCATCCCCACCCCCACCCCAGCGCCTGCAGCCGTGGCCGAGGCCGGGCTCGGGCGCCCAGACGCAGTGACGGCACCGGGACCGCCCCACTTCGCTCCGCCCCCGCCCCCCCCAGCCGCCGCCGCCGCCGCGGTCCCCGCGGCTCTTCACTCCCTCCCTCCTCCCTCCTCCCGCCGCCGCCGCCTCCCTCCTCCCTCCCCCGGGCCGAAGCCGCCGCCGCTGCCGCCGCCGCCGCCGCCATGGACGATTCGGGCCTGATCCGCCGCCGGAGGCTGCAGGTACGCCGCGGCCCCGGAGCCGGGCGGAGGGGAAGGGGTCGGCGCCCTGGGGCGGGGCCGGGTAGGGGGCGGGAGAACTTGCACCAGGGTCGGCCCGGGCGCCCCCTCCCACGGACTGGGGACGCTGTCAGCCGGGGACGCGTTGGCCGCGCGTCCCGCCGCGCTGGGGACCCCGCCCCTCAGGCGCCGCCCGGGGCTCCCCAGAGCTGAAGGAGGGGGTGCAGACTAGCGCTCCTCCTCGAGGGGAGCCTAAGGGTCGCCGGTCCCGCCCGGGGAGGAGGGGACTGGGGCCGAGGTCATCGCCCTGGCCCCCCCCGCCAGGCGGACGTGGTGGGGGGGGGGCCCGCAAGGCAAAGTTATTGCCCCAGGGCTGCGCCCCTCGGGGCCGCCGGCGCCGCAGCAGCCGTAAACATGTTTGTGCGGCAGCCTCGCCCCTCATCACCCCAGGAGCCCCTTTCCGAGGCGTGGGGTTCCCCTGCACCCCCCATGCACCCTGCCTGATCCCCAGGATTCTTCCTACTGCCCTAATTGGACAGGCACCTAGACAGCCTCCTCACTTTTCATTCTACCCCATTCCCCACTCCCCCCTCCCTCCGGCGATCCCCAAGTCCAGCCCAGCTTGTGGGTGGGCGGGAGCGATTTTTAGCTCCTTGCAGCCTTAGAAGACGCTGGTCGCCGCTGCGCAGGCGCGGAACGCGTGGGTCCACTGCGCGGAGTGGGAAACTGAGGGCTGTTGGGAACGTGGGAAAGGTGGGGACAAAGCCAGGCTCAGGGAACTTCCACCTCCAAACCGCGTGAGGATTCTGAGGCTCAGGTCTTCAGCTCGGGCTTCTCGGGGTGGGGTGGGGATTTGATACGGGGGTCAAGCGCTGCCCCCACACTGACTCCGAGGGGAAACTGATCAAGGCTTTATCCCACTGTCGGTCTGAGGTCTGGCCCTTCTGAGCTTCTCTCCAACCCAGACCCGCTCCCGGTACTCTGGGGGGTGGGAGTGGACATAGATAAAGCCAAGTGTGGGCCCAGACTCTCGCTGCACCCCAAGACTGCAGCACGAAGGGGACGAGTCAGACTCATCCAGAGCGCCTCGTCCATCCCTGGACTCCTGTAATCCACCACCGGAAATGGAGAAGGGTCTGGCCATCGAGGTTGGAGACCAAGGGGAGCTCAGCGCCCATTGCAGAAGGAAAAATGGGGGTCAGATAGCAGGAAGGACTTTTCAGGAGGCTGGATGATGCTGGACCCAGGCATGGTTTGGAGAACTGATTTGGTTTCAAACAGAACCCAGATGGTCCCATCTCAGAGTCTGGGTCCTTTCTTTGGCAGGGCTGGGGGCGTTGGAAATGCGTTCTGAGAAAAGAGAAGGAGTTGCGACAAAGGTCGAGCAAGCGCTGCAGCAGCGGGGCTGGGTCCGCTCCGTCGGGTCCCTGGGAAAGGAGTGGAAAGGGGCGGGGCCTGCATGGGGTGTGTCTCCACCCTCCGGGCGGGCGCGGACTTCCATTGGCTCACCGCCACACGGGGCTGCTACCTCCCGCGGAAGGCTCCGCCCCCAGCCCTTGAATTGGGAATGGGGATCCCGCCCAGACCCTTCTCTCCACTTCCCCACCTTCCTCACCAAAGACGCCATCACCGATCACCGCCTGGCGACCGCCTGCTGGAGTCCAGTTCCCCTGCTTCCTTTCTGGCAAGATTAACCACTTCCCTGCTGAGTGCACACGTACACACACACGCACACACACACACACACACACAGATGTACATAGGTACAATCCCTTAGAGACTCTCCAACCATCGCAGAGCACCCAAGAGGTCCCCGGTGTGCATTTGGGATAGAGTACGTATGCAGGCAGCATCCTGAATTTGAACACCCTGTCGGCGGCGCCATCCATTAATTTTGAGGAGAAGCGGAATCATCTCCCTAGAGAGACTGAGATTGGACCTGTCGTCTAACTACCCTGACACCAAAGGTCCGAATCCTTTGCCACTCCGGTTTGTCCCCTCCCTCGACTTTAGAGTGTTTGGGAGCGCGAGAAGTCGAGGCTGTGTTCAAGAACTTACTCCTCCGGTGGCGCTTAAATGTCCCCACGGGGACCACGCTCGAAGGCCAAGGGTGCCTGCGTTAGAAGGGACCTCTGCCCCTCTGGGCTCCGTGGCCACAAAATCCAGACCTGGATTTCACTTGGGCCATTGCGGACGCGCGGCAAGTATGGCAGGTCCAGGCTGGGACTCATTCACGCCTATTCCGCAAAGACAGAAGGAAAACCCGGTGTGGATTTCTGGCCACCCGTGGCTCGAGAGGACAGGGCTGACAACAGGGGACAGCATGCCCAGTGACCCTGTCCATAAGCCCGTCCTCTCTCCATGAGAATGAGCTGTCCCTCTGGCCCATCTCCTGTCCTGGTAGCACGTCCATTCACAATTACTCCTATTCCCACGACCTAGTATTTATTGAGTGCTTACTATTTGCACGATGCCATCTCACAGAATCATCCCAGCTACCTTAGGAAGCATGGACTATTGGAAGGTCATTTGCCAAGGCCATAAGGGACCGAGCTGAGATTTGAGCCCAGGGCTTCCTGCTTTCTGAGATCTTAGGAAGAATCGAGAATATCCTCATTTTACCTTTCTTAGAGTTCCCACAACAGAGCTTTAGAAATCTCCCCCTGAATCTTTGCAGCCGCAGGGCCCCGGTCCAAGCCCCTTCCTTCCATCTCTGAGCTTTTCAAGATCGAACTAACTGGAAAGTGACATCACCTCTCTCCACTGCTGTCCTAGGAAAAGGGCCAAGATGCCCTTAACTCCAGATCCCTGAAGTTAGTTACTGAAACCTGGACAAATGGAATACAATCTTCCTCGAACGTGAACACACAAAATTAATAGCCACCAATTATTTTTATTGGCCATTGTGGAACAAGATACCAGGCCATTCACATTTCAAATCTCCTCCACCCAACACCCCCAACGGGACCAGGGTGAGGCAGGTCTGTTGGACTGTGGAAGATTCATTCATTGATTTATTCATTCAACATTTCATACTTGAACATGCCAAGATCATTCTTGCCTGAAAGCTCTTCTCCTTGCAGTTCCCTCTTCCTGGGGAATGCTCTCTCCATAGATCCTCCCAAGGCTGGGTCTTGCCTTTCAGCAGCCAGCTTAAAAGTCACCTCCCCAGAGTAGCCCTCATCCTGCTTCCTTCTATTCATAACACTTATTACTGTCTAAAATAATCTCCTCCACTTTATTGTCCATCTTTCTCCACTAAGTACTAACCCCGGAAGGTTTCTAACTTGTCTTACTGCTCTAGCCCCAATGCCTAGTTTAGGGGCTGGCATACAGTAGGCGCTCAAGATATGTATTTTTTCCAACAGAGACTGCTGCTTCATTTGCACGGACACATTGAGATGCCAACTCAGGAGCCCACCTATGGGGGCCCTCCTATTTTCTCTGCCCTGGTCTCTGGGGGAGGGGTGGGTGGAAGAATTCCCCTGGAACCCTCTCCCACGAGAAACCCGTCCCTCGCGCATCTACAAGGATGAAAGTGACAATGCTGATAAGGGACCCGCGTTCACCCTGCTTCTGCTCCTCCGGGGGGGCTGCAAGGACTTGCCGGCAGCGGTCACTGGCCCGCACTGACCCTTGTCCTTCTGCCCCTTTGCCTTCCAGAAGGATCTGCCCCTGCCCCGGAAAAGCAGCAGGTGAGCTTTGGGGAGAGACACGCGGGGCTGGCCGCCCCTTCTCCGGTCCGGGTGGGGGCGCCAGGCTCGCGCGCGGGCGGGGCCTGAGGCGCCGACGCACCGCAGCGCCCCCTCCTGGTGGGCGACGGCCGCAGGGTCCGCCCCTCCCCCGCCCTCCCTCGCCCGCTGCGGCTCCAGCCTCCGCCCCGCGCGCTCGCTCCCCGCGCCACCGCCGCCGCACCTGCCACCATGTCGCCGCCGCCGGGTCATGTCTGACTCTCTCTGGACCGCGCTTTCCAATTTCTCGATGCCCTCCTTCCCTGGCGGCAGCATGTTCCGCCGCACCAAGAGGTAGCCCCCTCGACCCCCACCCCCGCCACGGACCCTGCCCGGGCCCTCCCCTCCAAAGCCGCCCCTCCGGCCGCTGCCGCAGGGCGGGGCCGGGGATGCTGCGCCCGGTCCAGCTGCACCAGAGGTGTCAGGGCTGTGCCTTCCCGCCTAGGAGGGGAGCGAAAATGGGGGGGCTTGTTGTGGGCCGAGGCTGGGCGGGGGGGGGGGAGCCTGCACGCTGGGGGGTGACGGCCACAGGGGGAGGGGGGCTGCGCTTGGTGGGGGGCTTCGGCGCCTTTGTCTACCCGCGCTGCGGGCCAGGCAGCCCGGGTGGGGGTGAAAGAAGGAGGGGAAGGTGGGGGCTTGGCACCCTCAGAACAATAGCCGCAGCCTGGCTGAGCGCCCCCCCTCCCCGTGCCGCGTGCGCTGGACGCGCTGATCTGCTCTGTCACTGCGGCCGCCGGGGGTGGGGGGATGGAAGGGCTGGGGTCTCCCTCTTCGGGGGCTGGAATCCTGAGGGGCAGAGAGAAATGGGGGGAATTTTATCAGAGCACAGATTCCACCCCCCCTTCAAAGAACCCAGCTTCACACCGAAAACAGTGACACACAGAATCACGCAGGACATGATGTCACATTCACACACACAGCCCTAGCGGCCCAGATACACCCGGGAGGCGCCACGCACACCTCACCATGCAGTGGCCACGGGCAGGACCAGGAATAGACACACAGGCGTGGAAGCCCACAGGTCCAGTGAATTTCCACCCGGTAAGATGTCACACGCATAACCATCCATGCACAGATATGCTGTCGACATGCACACAGATACATGTGTGGCAAAGATATCCATGCATCCAGCAACATCAAAATGCTTGTTGTCACCCCTAGGCATGGTACACAAACACCAGGAGAGAATGCCGCGGGGAATCTTGCAGAGACAGAGACACACAAAATCACACGTTATCACACTCAGGACTCACCCAGGGGATGTCATGCAAAGTGGCATGCTTGGACATGCCTGGTGTTGCAGGGTATTACACCTCCTCAGAGGATGCATATGTGGGCCACATACTGACACTAGGGCAGTAACTCACACCGATTCGGAATGTCGCCCAAGGACAGACAAATGTAGTGGAAATCACACATCAAGCCCATACCAGAGCCCATGGTGACATTCCTAGACATGAACAAGTGGCATTACACATGGACACACAAAAGCACAGAAGCTGTCACACAAGATAAACCCAGGGAGCATCCCACATGGATGTCACACTTGCACACGCCCGGTGTTACATTGACCTCGCACTGTGAATGTCACACACAGTACCAAGGACAGGCAAGCAGACACTGGGTGACTGAGGCACTGTGTCCACACGGAGCGAGTCCAGCACGCACTCATCACACACTCATCCTCTCCCCACGATTGTCCTGCCGAGGCCTTCGTGGCCACCTCCTCCGAGCAGCCCTCCGGGGGCACCTTCAGCACACAGGAATGGGGGCCGTGGGCAGGGGGTGAGCGGTGGGCCGGGCTCCGGGAGCTCGCGCGGCTGCGGCCCGGCCTGGCCCCGACCTTGCCTTCCCCGCAGCTGCCGCACCAGTAACCGGAAGAGCCTCATCCTGACCAGCACTTCACCCACGCTGCCGCGGCCCCACTCCCCGCTGCCAGGCCACCTGGGTATGCCTGGGGGCGGGCGGCTTGGGTGGGTGTGGACCAGGCCGGAGAAGGCGGGGTCACAGGCGAGGGGCGGGGTCGCGCCGACAGAGGCAGGCTCAAATTGGGCAGGGGGCGGGGGCCATCCCTTCTGGGCGTGGCCGCTCACGGAAGGTTTGGCAGGGCGGGGGCGGGGTCAGACTGGGCGATACAGCAAAGGGGGTGGGGCCGACTTCAGGGGCGGGGCCAGACAGAGGCTGCAGGGCCTGGGCGGGAACCAAAAGCGCTTAGAGAGGCGGGGCCTCTGCGAAAGGGGCGTGGTCAACCAGCCCTGGGGGCGGAACCAGATTAAAAAGGAACCGGTAGCTGCTTGCAAATCCCAATTGCCGCCATCCCAGGCCTAAGAGCTCCCTCCTTACGCCACAGGCAGCAGTCCCCTGGACAGCCCCCGCAACTTCTCCCCCAACACCCCAGCCCACTTCTCCTTCGCCTCCTCCCGAAGGTGAGTCCCTCCCCCCGCAGGAGTCTCAAACCCTGCCCCCAGGCCCTCCCCGCCCACCGTCTGGGCCTCCATCTGTTCTCCTCTTAATTGCACCCGTGTCGGGGCCAGAGGGGACCCCCAGAGTGGTCCAAGGTCTCAGGGGGGCGGGGCGCCTTGCAGTGGGGGCGGGGCCAATCGCCGAGCGGGAATCGGTCGAGGGGGCGGGGCTTCCTTTGCTGCGGAGCAGAGGCGCGTGCGCCCTGGACCAGGGTCTCAGTCTCCCGAGCCCCGAGCTCCGGGCTGGCCGTTTCCATAGCAACAGGGCAAATGAGCCACGATGAGGTGCGCAAGCGCAGACTGCGCGGCGCCCATCGAGTAGCTCTTGGTCTCCGGGTGGGGGAGGGTGGCTGTGGCTACCTCTCCAGGGCCCGGGAGGAGGAATCTCAGGCTTCCCCTTCCCGAGCCTCTGGGGGGAATGGGGTGGGGGGCTCTGGAGTGTCCCCAGAAGAATTATCTCGGGGTCTTTGGTGGAATGAGCGGTGGTGGAGGACAGAGAGGTTTCCCTGATGTTTTTGGAGAAACTTTCTGGAAATTCCAGGTGTTCTGGGCGAGTCATTTTGAAGGCCATTCTCAGACGTTGTCTCAACATCTGCCCTGTGCTGGAACTGGGGAGGCGGGGTCTCTACCCTCAGCGTCTGCTGGGGAAGGAGATCAGGGAACAGGGATTCCTGCAAAGAGGGGTGAATGCTGCGGGCTGGGAGTCCCAGGGGGCGGCTCCCTGGGGAGGGGTCTGGGAAGGCTCCTCTCACCCTGGAATTGAGCTGAAGGCAGTAGGAAGCCAGGAAAGGGCTCTGGGGAGGATTGGGTCTAGTGTGGACAAATCTGCGTTGGACAAGGAGGATTCCGGGGGGCTCTCTGGGGAGAGGGTGGGTCAGAAGAAGCCAGGCAGGTGCGAGGGAGAGAAGATGGGGTTTAGCAGAGGCGCTCACTGGAGAGAGGAATGACAGAGGAGCGTGTGTGTGTCCACGTGAGTGTGCATCTGGGTGTGAAAGTGCGCGTGTGTGACCTAGTAAATGAGGTTGTTTTGAATGTGCCGCCTGTAAATGGGAAAGCATGGGAGTATGTGTGCAAGTGTGTGTCAGTGTGAGTAGGGGGTGTCTGCAAGTGCGTGTCTATGTGTCTGTCTCCTTGTGCCCATGTTGTATACTCACGTGTTTGTGTGCGCGAAAGTGTGAGTATTCAGTGGGTGCCTAAGTGTCGAGAAGTGACGTGGGTGTGTGCCTGTGCGACGGCCTGTGTGGGCTGGGTGTCTGTCTCTGTGTGTGACTGTCGATGTGTGAACTTGATCTGCGCTAGTCACAAATTCTAGTGGGTGTAAGTGTGAGAGAGATTGTGTTTATGTGGATGGGAGTGTGTGGAAGTGTGAGTGTGTGGGCAGATGTGTTTTTTTGGGGGGTCTTTTCTTTGAGAATATCCAAGAGGTCTGCCTCAGAGAGGTTTTGCATGGGGGGGATTCTCTAGGGGTGGATGTTTGGGGTCCCTCTGGGAAGATGTCCTGGAGGGGCCTTTTTCTGTCCTCTTCTCTGTCCACTTTGGGTGCTTGGTGGATGTAGGGCTGACAGGAGAGGAGGATCATGGGAATATCCCACTCCCACCTCCCGGCCCTGGGTTTGGGATACCTGGCTGGAGAACTGCTCAAACTGCCACTTTACCTGCTTGACTCTAAGGGCGATATGGCACATCTCGGAGCACAGAAAAATTCCCCCAACCCTGCCCTGGCCGTGGCCAGAGGATCCTCTCACCCCCCACCCCGAGGAGGAGGGGGGATGTCCAGTGGGAGCTGGTGGGCTCTGAGCACGTTGCTGGGTTGCAGGGCGGATGGACGCCGCTGGTCTCTGGCCTCACTCCCCTCATCCGGCTATGGCACCAACACACCCAGCTCTACGGTCTCGGTGAGTGTGGCCAGAGGGTGGGTGGCAGCTTCTAGGGAGAGGGGTGGGGTCTCCGGTTCATGTGCCTATAGCAGGCCAGCAAGCAGCCTGAGAGCCTCGTTTCTACAAGGATGTCCATCTGTCCGTCTAAAGGCAATGGGGCCTTTCCAAAGCTTCTTGACAAATCTTCTTGGGAATCCCACGCCTCTCTGGCTCATTTACTTATTTTGCAAATGACGACATTAAGGCTCAGTGAGTGAAGCCTCTGGCCCAGACATCTGCAGCTGGCCAGGGCCAGGCCCCACCTTTCTTCCAGGCAACCTCGCCCACAGCCTGTTTGCTTATATGACACAATACCCAAGGTCTCTCTCCATCCACCCCTTTGTCCCTGGTTCATCTATCTGCCCATGTTCAGCAGACATTTGTCCCCCAACTGTTGTGTGGTGGGCAAGCTCTGACCTGGGCCATGGTCTAAGGATTCAGGCAGCCCTCGTGAAGAGAGATAGACCTTAAGGAGTCATTTACTGCTCAGGTCGGGCTTGGGTAGCACAAGGCAAGGTGAGAGCAGAGGGGAGGCCCATGACTCAGCTGGGGAAAGGAATCCAGGAAGGCTTCCTGGAGGAAGTGGCATTGATGAAGCTGAGACTGAAATGATCGATGTAGGAGTCTGTCAGATAAAAGAGGAAGGAGGGTGTTCCAGAAAGGGAGAATGATGTATGCAAACTGCTGGAGGGCATAGAAACCTTGATGCATTTGGAAAGTCACAAGTGGCTTTGCGTGGCTGGAGCTTTGGGTGGGAGGTAGAGGAAAGAAGGCGTCTAGCAGAGTCCTCGTTTCTTCTGGACTTGGTGACCCGATGGCAGGGGAGGATTTTTTTAAAAAATTTTTTATTAATTAAAAAAAATTACAAGAAACAAACATTCCCAACACATACACTCAGCAATTCACAGTATCATCACATAGTTGCATATTCATCATCATGATCATTTCCCAGAACATTAGCATCAATTCAGAAAAAGAAATAAAAAGACAACAGAAAAATATAACAAATAGAAAAAAAATTTTTTTACAGGCCATACCCCTTACTGATCCCTTTCATTGATCACTAGCATTTCAAACTAAATCTATTTTAACATTTGTTCCCCCTATTATTTATTTTTATTCCATATGTTCCTCTCATCTGTTGACAAGGTAGATAAAAGGAGCATCAGACACAAGGTTTTCACAATCACACAGTCACATTGTGAAAGCTATTTCATTATACAATCATCATCAGGAAACATGGCTACTGGAACACAGCTCTACATTTTCAGGCAGTTCCCTTCAGCCTCTCCATTACATCTTAGATAACAAGGTGATATCTACTTAATGCATAAGAATAACCTCCAGGATAACCTCTCGACTCTGTTTGGAATCTCTCAGCCACTGATACTTGGTCTCATTTTACTCTTCCCCCTTTTGGTCGAGAAGGTTTTCTCAATCCCTTGATGCTGAGTCTCAGCTCATTCTGGGATTTCTGTCCCACGCTGCCAGGAAGATCCATACCCCTGGTAGTCATGTCCCACATAGACAGGGGGAGGGTGGTGAGTCTGCTTGCTGTGTTGGCTGGAGAGAGAGGGCACATCTGAGCAACAAAAGAGGTTCTCTTGGGGGTGACTCTTAGGCTTAATTTTAAGTAGGCTTGACCTATCCCCTGTGGGGTTAAGTTTCATATGAACAAACCCCAAGACTGGGGGCTCAGCCTATAGCTTTGGTTGTCCACACTGCTTGTGAGAATATCAAGAATTCAACTTGGGGAAGTTGAGTTTTCCCCCGTTCCCACAATTCCCCAAAGGGGACTTTGCAAATACTTTTCCACTCACTGATCAAATCACTCTGAGATTCATCAGAGCATCACCTGGACAAACCAACAAACTCTCATGTCCTGTACAAAGTTCCATGTACTTAAGGTGTTCAATCAACTATCTACATAAGTTATATTAGGAGATGCACTAGTCAAAGTATAGATTTGTACCAAATAAACATTTTTTGCTTTAGTCTCACACATTAGTTGAAATTTTAAAATATTAACTACCATCTGTTTTCAGCACACTGCAGTAATGACATTCTTTTGTTCTTCCTCATGCAAAAACATTTTTTAAATTTGTACATTTAGTCACAATCATTATACACTCTAGGCATTCCTAGATTACACCATCTCAATCTTTATCGTCTATCTTTCTTTGTGATTTCATTTATGCCCCAACCCTCCTCCCTCTATCATTCTCATATGCAGCTTCATTCAGTGTTTTAACATAATTGTGTTACAGTTAGGTAATATTGTGCTGTCCATTTCTGAGTTTTTATATTCAGTCCTGCTGCACAATCTGTATCCCTTCAGCTCCAATTACCCAATATCTTACCCTATTTCTATCTCCTGACGGTCTGTTACCAAGGAAATATTCCAAGTTTATTCACTAATGTCAGTTCATATCAGTGAGACCATACAGTATTTGTCCTTTTGTTTCTGGCTAATCACACTCAGCATAATGTCCTTAAGGTCCATTCATGTTGTTACATACTTCATAACTTTATTCTGTCTTACAGCTGCATAATATTCCATCTTATGTAAATGTCACAGTTTGTTCAGCCAACTGTCTGTTGATGGACATTTTGGCTGTTTCCATCTCTTGGTGATTGTTAATAATGCTGCTATAAACATTGGTGTGTAAATGTCCATTTGTGTCCTTGGCCTCGTGTCCTTTGAGTAGAGACAGCATATAGATGGGTCCTGTTTTTTAATCCATTCTGCCAGACTATATCTTTTGATTGGAGAGTTTAATCCATTAACATTCCGTGTTATTACTGCATGGGTAGTACTTTCTTCTACTATTTTGCCTTCTGGATTTTATCTGTCATAGCTATTTTTCCTTCTTTTTACCTTTACTCATAGTCTTCCTTTCTACACTCTTCTCCACACCTCTCTCTTCTGTCTTCGTATCTGTCTCTAGTGTTCCCTTTAGTATTTCTTGCAGGGCTGGTCTCTTGGTCACAAATTCTCTCAGTGATTTTTTGTCTGAAATGTTTTAATTTCTCCCTCATTTTTGAAGGACAATTTTGCTGGATATAGAATTCTTGGTTGGCAGTTTTTCTCTTTTAATAATTTAAATATATTATCCCACTGTCTTCTCACCTCCATGGTTTCTGCTGAGAGATCTGCGCATAGTCTTATTGGGCTCTCTTGTATGTGATGGATTGCTTTTCTCTTGCTGCTTTCAAGATCCTCTCTTTCTCTTTGACCTCTGACAATCTGATTGTTAAACGTCTTGGAGTATGTCTATTTGGATCTATTCTCTTTGGGGTACGCTGCACTTCTTGGGTCTGTAATTTTAAGTCTTTCCTAAGAGTTGGGAAATTTTCAGTAACAATTTCCTCCATTAGTTTTTCTCCTCCTTTTCCCTTCTCTTCTCCTTCTGGGACACCCACAACACGTGTATTCGTGCGCTTCATATTGTCTTTCAATTCCCTGAGTCCCTGCTCATATTTTTCCTTTTTTTTTTCCTATAAGTTCTGTTTCTTGTTGGATTTCAGATGTTCCGTCCTCCAGTTCAGAAATCCTATATTCTGTCTCTTGAAATCTACCATTGTAGGTTTCCATTGTCTTTTTCATCTCTTCTACTGTGTCTTTCATTCCCATAAGCTCTGTGATTTGTTTTTTCAGACTTTCAGTTTCTTCTTTTTGTTCTTTCCTTGCCTTCTTTATATCCTCCCTCAATTCATTGATTTGGTTTTTGATGAGGTCTTCCATGTCTGTTTGTACATTCTGAATTAATTGTTTCAGCTCCTGTATGTCATTTGAATTGTTGGTTTGTTCCTTTGACTGGGACTGGGCCATATCTTCAATTTTCCTAGTGTGATTTGTTATTTTTTGCTGTGGACTAGGCATTTAATTACCTTAATTAGTTTTTCTGGAGATTGCTCTCACTTCTTTTATCTAGGGTTTTCTTGCTGGATGAATTTGTTGTCTATCTGTTCTTTGACATTCCGTTCAGCTTTATCTGGACCTCTAGCTTAGGTTTTGTTTAACAGAGGAGAATTTTTCAGTTCTTGTTTTCTTGTTTCTTGCCCTGCTTGTGTGGTGCCTTCCCCCCACACACATTTAGGAGGGTCTACTTAGATATTATAGACCCCAGCCAGATTGTCCCAGACCAAACTGGCCTCCTATCAGGAGGAAAGAGTCACCTGCGTCGGTTTTCCCTGAGGGTGAGACCCAGCAGGTTGAAAGACTTTCCTGTGAAGTCTCTGGACTCTGTTTTTCTTATCCTGCCCTGTGTGTGGCGCTTGTCTGACTGCAGGTCCCACCAGCATAAGATGATGCGGTACCTTTAACTTTGGCAGACTCTCCCTGCTGGGGGCGTGGTGGAGACGGAGGAGAGGTTGTAGGCTGGTTTTAATGGCTTCAAATTACCAAACCCTGCGGTCTGAATTCCTTGAGGGAGGGATTCCACCTGGGTGGAGCTTCACCCCTCCCCTGGGGAAGGCACAGGCTCCAGATAAGTCCCCAGAAGAGCTCACTTCTGCCTATGCCTGAGGCAGTTGCAGCCTGAAAAGTCCTGCAGCTGTATCCAGAGGCAGTCAAGCCTTTGTAGATACACAGCCACAAAAACCTGTTTCCTTCTTTTTTTCCCCCTTTTTCTGTCAATCCTGCCCCCTTGGTGCCGGGGCAAAAATGAGCAACCTCCGCTTTGACCAGGTTCACCTGAGCTGGGGGCCTATTTTTAGTAGTCAGAATTTGTTAATTAATGCCACAATTGGTGTTTGGTTGGCCTCAGTCCCTGCTGCTGGTAAAGTCCTTTCCTTTCCCCTCTGGGAAGCGGCCTGTGGGGGAGGGGCGCTGGCCTCGCAGCTTTGGGAACTCATGGTTCTGGGGGGTGCTTGCAGCTGGTCCAGCTGGTCCAGACTGGGGTACGCTGTGTGTCTGGTCACTGACGTGGCCCCAAGAGCGGTTCTGTACTGTTTCTGGATTATTTAGTAGTTGTTCTGGAGGACGAACTAAAATGCGCACATTGTTAAGCCGCCATCTTGACCCGGAAGCAGCAGGGGAGGATTTTACTTAAAATGCGGAGAAGAGGGCAGGCCATGGTGGCTCAGCAGGCAAGACCCCTTACCGGCCATACGTAAGGACCCGGGTTCGATTCCCAGTGCCTGCCCATGTTACAAAAAAAAAAAAATGCAGAGAGGAGCCATAGAAAGGTATTATGGCTTGATAGTAACTTGTATTAAATTTTTGGTTGAAACTGTGTTTCTGGAGTTCGTAGATATGTGCATTTAATAACTTACTTGAATAGATTCTTCTGGGACGGGGGTTTGCAAGCAGGGGAGGAAGTGATACTATGTTTAAAAAGATTATTCCCACTGCAAACAAAATCACTTGGGTCCTTGGGTCTCTCCACAGATGTCTGTGTGTCTGTGTGTCCATGCATGGCACTGACCAGGGCACTGGAACATAGCTGCCAACCAAACAGAGGCAAATCCCTGCCCTCCAGGAGTAGACAGCAATCACAAATAAATAGTAAACATGTAGAAGATCAGGAGAGAAATAAAACAGAGAGAGAGAGGACAAGACAGGGCAGGGGGGTAGGGGGTGAAGGGTGGGCATCCAGGGGTGGCCTGCCAGAGGAGGTGACATTTCCACAACAATCAGAAGGAGGAGATAGAGATAACACTGATGGGGGGTTCCAGGCAGAGGGAACAGCCAGTGCAAAGGCCCTGAGGTAGCAAGGAGGCTGGAGCCTAGTGAGTGAAGGGGAAAGGAGGAGGAGGGGATGGCAGGGAGGTGCCAGGGCAGAGCAAGCAGGTCCTGCTGGGCTGCAGGATGTACTTGGGGGTTCACCCTAAGTGAGGTGGGCACCATAGGGAGTTCCGAGCAGAGGAGGGACCTGCCGAGACTCAGGTCTTAACAGGCTCCCGCTGGCCACTTCCCTGTCCGGGTCACTGTCTCCATCCGTGGCTGTCCCCATCCGTTCCCTACCTGGGCCCCAGGACACAAGAGATTCTCCAGCAGCTCCTGACCCCGGCCTTGCCCTGAGCCGGGGAGTGCCAGCCCAGGGGCCCGAGCTGTGGGCTCAGCGCGGTGGCTCTGACCGCGGCCCGCCCCTCGCCCCAGTCCTCCTGCTCCTCCCAGGAGCGCCTGCACCAGCTGCCCTACCAGCCCACGGTGGACGAGCTGCACTTCCTCTCCAAGCACTTCGGCAGCACCGAGAGCATCACGGACGAGGATGGCGGCCGCCGCTCCCCGGCCGTGCGGCCCCGCTCGCGGAGCCTCAGGTGGGTCGGGTCCGGGGGGGTGCTCCCACCACGGGGCTTGCGACATGGGGGCGGGACGAGACAGGGTGGCCTTCTCTCCCCGCAGCCCCGGCCGCTCCCCCTCGTCCTACGACAACGAGATCGTGATGATGAACCACGTGTACAAGGAGCGCTTCCCCAAGGTGAGGCGGGGTAGGGGAGCGGGGGAGATGGGGCGGACCCGGGGTCCCCTCTCCCCTTAGCGCCGTGCGCCCCCTGGCGGCCGGTGCGGGCGGCGCAGGCTCCTCGCCCGGACCGCGCACAGCTCCCGGACGCCGGCACCCACCCCTCCCCGCCACTGGGCCCTGCCTGGATCCCTCCCGCAGGCCACGGCTCAGATGGAGGAGAAGCTGCGCGACTTCGCCCGCGCCTACGAGCCCGACAGCGTGCTGCCGCTGGCCGACGGCGTGCTCAGCTTCATCCACCACCAGATCATCGAGCTGGCCCGGGACTGCCTGACCAAGTCCCGCGACGGGCTCATCACCACCGTCTACTTCTACGAACTTCAGGAGAACCTGGAGAAGCTGCTGCAGGACGTGAGTGTGTGGGGAGGCCGGCCCGCGGCTCGCGCTCTGCACCCCGCCCCCTTCCCAAGTCACATCGGATCTCCCCCCACCCCTCCTTCATCCCACTTACCTTCATTCACCTAACTCCTTGCCAGGTGCTGGCCTGGAAAGGGGGATTTGGTGGTGGAGGGAAAGGAGTATTCCGGGCCTAGATCTGCTGCGGGAGAAGGGCATTTACCCTCCCACACGCCCTTTTGGGCTGTACTCGAATCCCACCCTTCAGTGTGGCCCCATTTAAATTTTCACTCTGGGCTCACACTTGCCACCATGTGCGCTTTATTTTTCCCCCTAGCCCTTAACATCGACAGTCATGGTGGATTTTTTGTTGTTGTTGTTATTGTTGTTTTTTGTATGCTGTTTGGTGGGGTTACATTTCATTCTTTCTCCATGGGACTATCCCATTACCATTGTTGGTAACACCATTTGTTGAATTTTCATAGTGTATTTTTTGCTTATCCTGTTTCTTATTGTCCTGACTGGATGTCAGCCCTCGAGGAGGGGGCTGGTCTGTTTATTATGCAGCTGTGTCCCAGTGCCCCATATAGTATCCAGGAGGTGCTCAATAAATGCTCTGTCACAGTGCCCAGCCCACATAGGTGCTCAATAAATGCTGTCAGCACCCAGCACAAGTAGGTGCTCAATAAATGCTATTTAACACAGTGCCTAGCACACAGTAGATGCTTAATAAATGCTACTTCTCAGCACCAAGCACATAGTAAGTCTCAAAAATTTTGATTGAATGAATAAATGAATGAATGCAAACTGCATAATGCCTCCATTCAACACAATGGTCATGGATAGTGTTTATCCATTGCCGTATGCATGCTGGGCATTGTGTGGCACACTGGGGGATATAGCAGTGAGCAAAGCAGATGAAAACCCCTCCCTGACCCATAGGTTGACATTCAAACAAGGGAGATGAACAATACACAAAATAAATAAAAGAATCAGATGATTTCATCAGATGCTAAAGGCTATGAAGCAAATAGAAGAGGGCGACAGGAAGAAGTGTCAGCCTCTCCCTTGTAAGGTCCAGGAGGGCTTCCTGAAGGAGGTGACATTACATTTGGGACAAGAATAATGAGAAAGCAGCCACTATGAGAGGAACTGTGAGGGAGTGTGTAGGAAGCAGGGGAAAATAGCGTGGGTGAAGGCCCTAAGGTGGGAAGGCAGTTTGGGAAATGCCAAGTGGCTGGACCATTGTAAGGAGATGGGGTTGCAGGAAGGAGCAGGGGCCAGTATATGGGGCTCCGGACCCCAGGCTTGCAGCCCAGATCCAGGCTGCACATTGGTGTCACTGCAGGTTGTAGCATCACACCTGGGTTTGAATCTGGCTTCTGCCACTAGATCTGCAGAAGCTGGGAGCAGAGACAGCAGCCAGCCTGCGTTCGCCTCCCAGCCCATCATTTACGTGCTGTGTGGCCTTTGCCAATCACTTAAGTTCTCTGTGCCTCCATATATCTGCTATAATAAGGGAATTCTCTCATTCGTTGATTCCAGACGTATTCCAGCAGCAGCTGTGGGCCCAGCATTGAACTAGAAGCTGGGGAATGAGCTGAGAATGAGACAAACAAATCTCCCTGCCCTCATGGAGCTGACATTTTAGCTAGAACAGACAGAAGATAATTAATAGGTATCAGCACTGGGACTTGAATGAGACAAATGGTTAAATTCTTTCCAGAACATTAAAGTAGTTGAAAAACTATAGAAAAAAAAATAGAATGTATCAAAACTCAGATGAAAACAAAAACCTTATTTTAAAATGAAACCTTATTTTAAGTTAAATATTTTGTTTATATGAAAGGAAGAACTTGTAATCATTTTACTCTCCTTCTTTGATAGAAATGAACTAATCAATAATATTTTCATTATAACCATTGAAGACATAAGCCAGTGTACATTTTTTCCTTTTGCCTCAAGTTCCAATTTGGCTCAGCACTGCTCTGGGGGATTGTGCCTTTACTTAAAATGTTGATAGTTTATCATGGATATAAATATATGTTTGCATTTAATCTCAGTTTTTTTTAAATTTTAATTGAGATATCTGTTACACCAAACGGTCCGTCGAAAGTATACAATCAATGGTTCGTAATATCATCACATAGTTGTGTGTTTATCACCATGATCATTTTTACGAGATTTGCATCACTCTAGAAAAAGAAATAAGAAGAAAAAAGAAAAAACTCACACATCCCGTACCCCTTACCCCACCCTCTCATTGACCACTAGTATTGCAATCTACCCATTTTTTGACCTGCAGTTTTTTAAAAATATTGTATTAAAATATTGGATAACTCGATGATGGGAACTTTCAGTGCCCCTGAAACATTTTGTGTCTGAGGTGGGAGCTTCTTTTGCCTCTCTGTAGCACCCAGAGGGATGGTCTAGAAATTAATAAATAGCATGTAGGAAGGGGATTCGAGCCATAATAAAAAGAAAAAGTAAGGCTGGAAAATGGCGATTGAGGTGGCTGAGTTATGGGCTGATATTTTTTTTATACCCCCCACCTCTCCCCCTCACCAATCACCAGCATTTCACTCTAAATTTATTTTAACGTTTGTTTTGCTACTAGTCATCTTTATTCCATATGTTTTACTCATCTGTTGACAAGGTAGGTAAAAGGAGCATCAGATACAGGTTTTCACAATCACACAGCCACATTGTGAAAGCTATTTCATTATACATCATCATCAAGAAACATGGCTACTGGAACACAGCTCCACATTTTCAGGCAGTTCTCTCCAGCCTCTCCATTACATCTTGAATAACAGGGTGATATCTACTTAATGAGTAAGAATAACCTCTAGGATAACCTCTCGACTCTATTTGGAATCTCTCAGCCATTGACACTTTGTCTCATTTCACTCTTCCCCCTTTTGGTGGAGAAGGTTTTCTCAATCCCTTGATGCTGAGTCTCAGCTCATTCAAGGATTTCTGTCCCACGTTGCTAGGAAGGTCCACACCCATGGGAGTCATGTCCTTATGGGCTTTTTTGAAGATGAATTGAATATGTATTGCTTAGAACAGAGTTGGCACTCACAGTCAATTATTTTACTGCAGGGCCCATACCTCAGTTTTCTCATCTGCAAGATGGGGCAACCATAAAGCAAAAACACACACACACACACACACACACACAAAATCAGAAAACCTTATGGGCTAACAGCAGCAGTGTGCACCCTGCGGGATCCGGAGGGAGGTCGGGCTTGGGGGTGCAGGGCGGGGCCAGGAGCGCGTGAACCCCATCTCTCAGGGCCACCCCTGCCCCCTCCAGGCCTACGAACGCTCGGAGAGCCTGGAGGTGGCCTTCGTCACCCAACTGGTGAAGAAACTGCTCATCATCATCTCCCGGCCCGCGCGGCTGCTGGAGTGCCTGGTGAGGGGGCGCAGCGTGGCGGCGGGGGGGGGGGGGGGGTGTCGGGGTCGGGGCGCGGTGAGGGGGGTGGCGCCCCCCTCGGAGCCCCCCCACCCGCGAGCCCACCCCTGCCCCGTCTCAGGAATTCAACCCCGAGGATTTCTACCACCTGCTGGAGGCGGCCGAGGGCCACGCCAAGGAGGGCCACCTGGTCAAGACTGACATCCCGCGCTACATCATCCGCCAGCTGGGCCTCACGCGCGACCCCTTCCCAGGTGCGGGCGGGCGCGGGGGCTCCCGGGGTGCGCAGGCCGTGTCCCTCGGCCCCAGTCTCACTCTCGGTCGCTTCCCAGACGTGGTGCACCGGGAGGAACAGGACACTGGCGGCTCCAACACACCCGAGCAGGACGACCTCTCCGAGGTAAGTCCCCGCTGGGCTCCCAGGCTGGGCGATTTGTGTGGTACCTCGCTTTCGGGCCCCCCCGCCCACCACTCTGAGCCTCAGTTTCCCCATCTGTAAAATGGAGTTCATATTGCTTTGGCTGCGGGGTGGGAAGATGCGTGTCATATCAGATTTACCACTGGGGCAGTGCGACCGTGTCTCCTTGGCAGAGTTTTCGCCTGCCATGCCGGAGACCCGGGTTCGAGTCCCGGTGCCTGCTCATGCAAAAAGAAAAAAAAATTATCATTGTGACATTTAGGATATTCACAATATCCGGAACCTATACTAACTAGTTCCAGAGATTTGTCATCATCCCTGAAGGAAACTCCTGGCACTTTAAGCAGTCACTTCCCACCCCCCCACCCCACCCCACAACCATCAATCTGCCTTCTAGCTATTCCAGTCATTTCAGATAAATGGAATCATACCCTATGGATATGGGTATGGAGTATTTGGGGACCGGCTTCCTTTGTTGAGCCTGCTTTTCCAGATTCCTCCACATCATAGCATGTATCTGAACTTTATTCTTTAAAAAAAATATATATATTTTTAATTGTGGGAAAATATGCATAACATAAAAAAACATTTTTGCCATTTTGAGTAGACAATTCTTTGACAGTAAATATATTGAAAATACTATGTAACTTCCACCAGTATCCATTTCTAGACTTTTAGATCCTAAACCACAAATTTATACTCATTTATCAACAACTCTCCATTCCCTCTTTCCCCCAGCCCCTGGCAGCTACTTACCTGCTCTCTGCCTTTATGAATTTGCTTATTCTAAGTATTTCATATAAGGGAAATCATACAATATTTGTCCTTCAGTGTCTGGCTTATTTCACTCAACATGATGTTTTCAAGTTTTATCCGTGCTGTCGCATGTATCAGAACTTCATTCCTTTTTAATGGCTGAATGGTATTCCATCTCATGAATAGACCATGATTTGCTTATCCATTTATCTATTCATAGAACTTGGGTTGTTTGGCTGTTACGATTAGTGCTGCTGTGAAGACAGGTGCAGGAGTTTTTGTTTGAACACTTGCTTTCAATGATTTGGTGTCCAACCTAGGAGGGGAATTGCCGGGTCATATGGAAATTCAGTGTTGAACTTCTTGAGAAACACTACCTAAGCTTTTGGTGGACTGACCACCCCTGTGTGCCAGTGGCTCAGCATGGTGGAAATGACCATTACCCTGAGGCTTCTCACACTTTGGTGAGTGCTCCAGAAGTCCAGCAGAGCCTGCCTTCCATAATGGGCACACATGTGTTTCCTCTGGACAGCCTAGGGAGTTTCAAATTTTAAAGCAAAATATAAAAACCAGAAGATTTTGCTTTTAAATCTGGATTTTGTCCTTCTCTTGAAAAATCAGGAGAGACAGATAGGTAGGAAAAAAGAAAGGAAGAAAGGAAGGAAAGAAAGAAAGAAAAGAAATGGCAGATGTGAAATGTGGCAAATGTGAAAATTGGGTATCTGAGGGAGGTAATGGAGTTTTGGAGTTTTGTGCATTATTTTTGCAACTTCACTGTAAGCTTGAAATTATTGACAAATAGAAAGTTTAAGGAGTAAGAGTCAGAAGGTCTGACAACACTGGTGAACCCAGTGTCAGGTCTACCCTGTGATATGATATGAGTACCTGCCCCCATCCCCCAGAGCCCCCACCTGGTGTGCATGGCTCATGAATGTTTTTGGGTTTGTGACCCTTGCTTTAAATTGTGTTTATGCATTTACACATGTAAACACATGTCTTTTCTTAATGTAATCTATTTAAAATAGTTCCCTGTATATGCCATTTGCTTAACATTTTGAATAGGTAATGGAATGATATAACTCAAAAGTCTTAAGCACTGAAAAGGTATTTATCTCTAATTATTGGTTGCAAGAATCTTTGTAATTCAATTCAATCAAGCTTATTAACTCAGTGATTCAAATCTTCTATATTCTTCTTTTTTTATTTTTTGCATGATTGATCTAATAGTTTCTGGAAGACATGTTTAATCCTTGTTTTGAGCAGTTGTTCCTTGTAATCATGTCAACTTTTGCATCGCTATTTTGCTATATCCTTAGGAGCATACGAATTCAATATTTTTATACCATCAATACACTTTTTTCTGTAATCTTTGTGTAATAAATCTCTGTCCCTAATAATAAAAATAATTTGCAAAAAATAGTACTGAGTGAAAAATCTAACTCGCACATATGTCCTCTACTGTTATAAATTCCTCAAGTATTAGATAAATCTATTTTTGCCACTTGTTTTATAAAAAAGGTATGATATTATACTTTGGAGAAAGAGAATTTCCTCATTGTTTTTAATAGTAGCACAATATTTCTTTATACAAATGCCCCATCATGTATTTATTTAACCAATTTCCTATAGACAGAAATGTGGATTGATTCCAATCTTGAAATGAGGAAAATTGCACACATATCATTTTTCACATGTGCAAACATACCTGTAGCACAAATTCAAAAGTAAAATTGCTGGGTTGAAGAGTGCATGCATTTATAATTCTGATATATTGTCTCAAAGCAACTTCCAGAGGGGTTATACCCATTTACGCTCCCAACAGCAAGGTATAAAGGTGTATGTTTCCACATAGCTTTGCACACGAAGTATGTCAACCTTTTAGATGTTTTTGCCAATCTGCTAGGTGAAAAATGGCATCTTTTTTTGTCATCATTTGTAAAGTTGAACGTCTCTTCATATGTTTAAGAGCTTTGTGAACTCTATGTCACATCTTTTGCCCATTTCTTCTTTATATTTGTTAGGCTTTTTGTTGTTGACTTCTGGGTGCTCTTTATATATTAAGAAGATTATCCATTTTGTAGACTTCCTGCCATCTTTCCTAATGGAAAGAAATTAAGACTATGGCTTCAGAGTCAGACAATCTCGGGTTCAAATCCTTGCTGTGGCACTTAGATGATAGACAGTGCCCTCTCCATGCCTCAGTTTCCTTCTGGTAGGGTGGAAGAATAAGAGTCACAACCTCATGATGATGATAATTATGATGACCTCCATATTGTCCCCACAGGGCCGTAGCAGTGCCACCAAGGCCAAGAAACCACCTGGGGAGAATGACTTTGAAACCATCAAGCTCATAAGCAATGGCGCCTATGGGTGAGCCACCCGGGGCTCTGGCGGGGGGGGGGGTGGCAGAGGCCGGGTGTCTCGGAGGTGACGGCCGGTCCCCGCTCCCTCCCCCTGCAGCGCTGTCTACCTGGTACGGCACCGGGAAACGCGGCAGCGCTTTGCTATGAAGAAGATCAACAAACAGAACCTGATCCTACGCAACCAAATCCAGCAGGCTTTCGTGGAGCGTGACATCCTCACCTTTGCGGAGAACCCCTTTGTGGTCGGCATGTTCTGCTCCTTTGAGACCCGGCGCCACCTCTGCATGGTCATGGAATATGTGGAAGGTGTGGCTGCCCCCCAGGCTGCAGGGAAATAGGGGCATGCATGCTGGCAGGGCCTCCCCGAGCCCCAGTCACTGTCTGTTTATCCATTGTGACTCTCTGACCATTTGTTTATCCACCTCTTTACCTGTTCATTCATTGGTCTGTCCATCCATTCCCCCTCTTTCTTTATGCAGCCCTCCTTTGTTTATCTATTTGTTTTCCCTCTAATTCAATATAGTTACATCTATCCAAACATCCATTATCCATCCATCCACCCCTTCATTTATTCTCTTGTCCATCTGTTCACCATCCATTCATCTTTCTACTGTTTATCCATCCATCTATCCATCCATTTAATTCTCCATCAGCTTGTCCATCCATATATCCACTTTTCATCCATCTATTCATTTGTTCATCCATCCTCCCAACCATCCTTTTATGTATCTTCCATTCATTCATCTATCCATTTATTCACCCACATACCCATCATTCATCATTCCTTCCAAGACCTGTTTATTTAGTAATCCGTTATCCATCTACCCATTTACCATCCATACTTTTATCCATATATACAAACTTCCATTCAGCATCCAACTCACCTATGTATTACCCATTCATTCATATGCAATTTGTTCATTAGTTTGTCCATCATCCACCCGTTTATCCATCAACCATCAACCTATACATTTTCACCTGTTTGTGCATCCCTCCATCCATCTACCCATGTGTGCAGTCATCCAAATATGAATCCACGCATCACTCAACACACATGAGCTATGATTAGTAGGACATAAAAATGATCTCCTTGGGGCTATAGATCTGTTACTCCAAAACCCTTGTCAGCCATCTGATCACTCAAAAAATGTCTCCTAATTGTCTCCCTCATGCCAAAGGCTGAGCTAAGAGCTGGTGGCACAGTGAGGGCCCAGACAGACACACCTCTCCCTCGTGGACCTTACATTTTGGTCTGGATAGACAGACAATAAACGATCAAAGAGGGACAAGATAATTTCCTATAGTGAGAACAGCAAAAAAGATCATAATGCTTGAGGAAGAGATGGTTCCTGGGTGGGCAGCGAATCCCCCCTGATGTTTGAGCTCCAATGGGGAGCAGAAACCCCAAACACAAAGTCTCTTAGGTGGGAATGTGTCTGGATTTGGAGGGAGCAGCAAGCAGGTCCACGGAGCTGGAGCAAGTGAGTGAGCAGATGAAGGGGGGTGGAGATGAGGGCAGAGAAGTGATGGGGGCTGGGTGGGTAGGGCTCCACACTGAGTGCAACAGGAAGCAGCTAGAAGGTGCTAAGCCGAGTTGCTATGATCTGATTTGTTTCATGAACCTCCATTTGGTGGCTTTGGGGAGGGCAAGAGCAGGGCAGACCAGACCAGGGATGATAGGGGCTGGACCAGGGTGATGGCAGAGGAGGGGGAGGGAAGTGGGCCGACTGGGGTCTGTTTGGTGGGTTGGGCACATAGGAGTGATCAGTCAGCATGGCTCGGCCCCAAAGTCTCCTTTGGAAGACAAGCCAGCTCGGTGCTCAGAATACGTGTGGGTCAGAATTACCTGGGGGTGTGGCCAAATGCAGACACCTGGGCCCCACCCTCAGAGAATCTGAGTTAAAACTGCGAGTTTAATTTGTCTCACATAACAACAACAAAAAAAGCAAAGAAGGGGGAGGAGGATGGGAGAGAATGTATCCGCTCATGTGATAGAAAAATCGATTCACCTTCAGGAATGACTGTATCCAGGTGCTCAAAGCAGTTCATCAAGAATCTGTCTGTCCCCATCCTGGGTGCGGACTTTCTTCTGGACAGTCCCTGATGTAGAGATGATGCCATATTCCCAGCTTAAATCCTACCAGTTTAGCAGTCCTTGTGAAAAAAAAAATAGGCTTTCTGTTCTCAAAATAGGAGGGCTGCATGCTGAATCAAACCTGGAGGAAATCTGGTTCTTGTAAGAAGGGGGAATGGATATTGAGGAGCCTGAAAACCCACACATACAAATGTCATAATAAATCTGATGGGGACCAGGAATCTGCATTTTAACGCCTTTTGACCTTCAGCGTTGAAATGCCAGTAGATGGAATGCTGGGGTCCCAGAAGCAGTTCCAAAGAGGGCAGGCCAGATGCACCTTCAAACCCTACTTTCACCATCTACTCTCTGTGTGACCTGACCTCTGTCTGAGCCTCAGTTTTCTTAGGCTTAAAATGGGCTCACAGAAGCTCGGTAGGCAGGCAACACCTGGAGTGGCATCTCCGAGCCTCAGTTTCCCTTTTCTGTAAAAGTAGGAAACTTGGAGCTATGGTGCATGCCGAGTGCTTAACTCCGGGCCTGGGGGTGGGGGTCCCCCCTCGGGCCTGCTCCCTCTCCCGCAGGCGGGGACTGTGCCACTCTGCTGAAAAACATCGGGGCACTACCGGTGGAGATGGCCCGCATGTACTTCGCCGAGACGGTGCTGGCGCTCGAATATCTGCACAACTACGGCATCGTACACCGTGACCTCAAGCCGGACAAGTGAGCCTTGGCTTTGCCATCTGTCCCTAAGCTTTGGGCGGCCCTGGACCGCGGGTGAGGCGGCGGCGGGGTGGGGGGCGGGGCTTGCCTCTGAGACCCCCACCCCCGCACCCCCTCCCCCCGCCCCCCGCACCTGCAGCCTCCTCATCACCTCCATGGGCCACGTGAAGCTGACCGATTTTGGCCTTTCCAAAATGGGCCTCATGAGCCTCACCACCAACCTGTACGAGGGCCACATCGAGAAGGACGCACGGGAGTTCCTGGACAAGCAGGTGTGTGCAGGCCCCAGGGGTGGGCTGGGGGGCGGCGCCCAGGGCCAGGGCGCAGGCTGACGGCCTGCCCCCAGGTGTGCGGGACCCCTGAGTACATCGCGCCCGAGGTGATCCTGCGCCAGGGCTACGGCAAGCCTGTGGACTGGTGGGCCATGGGGATCATCCTCTACGAGTTCCTGGTGGGCTGCGTGCCCTTCTTCGGTGACACCCCGGAAGAGCTCTTTGGCCAGGTCATCTCCGGTGCGTGCCTTGGCGGCGGGCCCGCGGGGGTGGGGGGCAGAGGGGCCCGCCCGAGATCCCCTTGGGCTCCAAAGACGCTCCCTCCGCCCCCGCCCCACCCCCGCCCCCGCTGCGTCCTTCTCTGCAGACGACATCCTGTGGCCCGAGGGGGACGAGGCCCTGCCCACCGACGCCCAGCTCCTGATTTCCAGCCTCCTGCAGACCAACCCCCTGCTCCGGCTTGGGGCAGGTAAGGGGGCCCCCCACCCCCACCCCCGGGGCGCAGAAGCTGAGAGCCCAGAGCTAGGGGCCTCGGTGGGGAGCTGGAGGGGAGGGGGTTCCGGGGTGGGGGCAGACGGGAGCGCTGGGCTGGGTCAGAGCTCTCCCCGCAACCCTCGCCCCCGCCCCCTGCCCCCTGCCCCCTGCCCAGGCGGCGCCTTTGAGGTCAAGCAGCACAGTTTCTTTCGCGACCTGGACTGGACCGGGCTGCTGAGACAGAAGGCTGAGTTCATCCCCCACCTGGAGTCGGAGGACGACACCAGCTACTTTGACAGTGAGTAGGGACGAGGCTGAGGGCCTGGGGTGGCGGTGGGAGCGGGTGAGAGGGGCCCTTGTGGGGCCTGGGCTGGGCTGCGGCTCAAGACCTCAGAGAATGTGGAGGGGATGTGGCCCCAAAGAGTCAGGGGCGTGGCTTGACCTGCCTGGGGGTGGGGCCTGGAGCAAGCCCAGAATGGGGCAGGGGCGTGGCTTCACCTGCCAAGCCCCAATATAACCCAGGACAGGGCTCCTGCAAGAATGTGACCTAAGGGGTGGCCCCGTGCCTGCGGTCACGGCCCACACCCCCCTCCCCAGCCCGCTCGGACAGGTACCACCACGTGAACTCCTATGATGAGGATGACACGACCGAGGAGGAGCCGGTGGAGATCCGCCAGTTCTCCTCCTGCTCCCCGCGCTTCAGCAAGGTGGGGCAATGCGGGGCTTGGGACAGGGAGGGGAGTCTTTGGCTGGGGACGCCCTCGGGGTGGGGGTGGGCCTGGAGGCGGGGCGGGGCCCGGGGAGCTGGGGAGGTTCCTGAGGTGTCAGGATCTGGGGGTGCGGGCAGGGCGGCGTGTGCTGGGGCCCGGCCTGGGGCACTGCGGGTTGTCCAACGCGACCGGTGGACGGCTGTGGAGGGGAGGCCACCGGTGGCGAGGGCGCGGGAAGGTCTGGCTTTAGGGCGCACCTTTGGAAATTAAGGGAGGCCTGGAGTGGGGAGCGGGCGGGCTAGAGCGCAGAGTGTCGGGAACATGCGGGGGCGGGGCCTAGGGTGGGGCGGGGGCGGGGCCTGAGATGAAGAATTTGGGGCTATTGGGAAGGGATAGCTGGAGCGTGGTTAGGGCCGGTCCTGTGGTGGGAAGCCGATGGGGCCAGTAGTGGGGGCGGACCTGGGGGGCCGGTATTTGCCTCCCTCCACACCTCCCCTCCTTCCAGGTGTATAGCAGTATGGAGCAGCTGTCGCAGCACGAGCCCAAGACCCCGGTGGCGGCGGCGGCGGGGGCCAGCAAACGGGAGCCGAGCGCCAAAGGCCCAGAGGAGAAAGTGGCAAGCAAGCGAGAGGGGCTGGGCGGCCTGACCCTGCGAGAGAAGACCTGGAGAGGGGGCTCCCCGGAGATGTGAGCGGGGGTGGGGGTGGGGCAGCTGGGGGAGGGACACGAGCTGGGGGCGGAGCCCAAATGGCTGACCACGCCCCCCTGCGCAGCAAGCGCTTCTCCGCCTCGGAGGCCAGCTTCCTGGAGGGCGAGGCCAGCCCCCCGCTGGGCGCGCGCCGCCGCTTCTCGGCGCTGCTGGAACCCAGCCGCTTCAGCGCCCCCCAGGAGGACGAGGACGAGGTCCGACTGCGCAGGCCTCCCCGGCCCAGCTCGGATCCCCCAGGCTCACTGGATGCGCGGGCGAGCAAGGAGGCGGCTCCAGGAGATGGCACCCCAAGTGCCGGGGATCTAGATGCTGGTGAGCGTCTCCTCCGATACCACGGTAGCCATGTACATAATGTTCAATGAGCCTGGTACAGTACACATGAGATCCCATTATCATCACACTGCAACCTGGGACTTTCACCAACGTTAGGGACACCCTGGATCTGGGATCAGACAATCAGCAAACATATTTGAGCGTGTCTCCATATCAGGAACTGCGCTGGATGCATTTGCTACCTATCCTGAAATTCACAGTCCAGCCGGAGAGAGAACTGGGAAGCGCATTTCAGGCAGAGGAAACAGCCCATGCGAGAAGTGCCTGGCCTTGCACTGGCCTCTAAGTCACCTGCTCTCGGTTGCAGGTGACCGTGGGCACCCTGGGGACCTCTGCCCACCCTCGAAGGATGGGGACCCATCAGCCCCTAGGGCCACCAACGACCTGGTCTTGCGTCGGGCACGGCACCAGCAGCTGTCTGGGGACCCTGCCATAGAGAAGCGTCCTTCCCGAACTGGAGGCAAAGTCATCAAATCAGCCTCCGCCACCGCCTTATCTGTCATGATTCCTGCAGGTGATGCTCGGCCCACCTGGCAAGGGAAGGGCGGTCCCCATATAAGCCAAGACTGGCCAATGAGAACACAGCCTTCCCCCTAGTTACAGTGATTGACTCAGGGATGGGCCAATGAGAGGCTGCCCTGGGACTTTGTCTGATTTGGGAGGCGGGAGGAGCAGTTACCCAGGAGTGTCTCCTTGGCCCTGAAGTCCTACCCATAATTCTGCATCTGCAGTGGATCCACACAGCAGCTCACCCCTGGCCAGCCCCATGTCCCCACGGTCTCTCTCCTCCAACCCGTCCTCACGGGACTCCTCGCCGAGCAGGGACTACTCCCCGGCTGTGAGCGGACTCCGCTCCCCCATCACCATCCAACGCTCGGGCAAGAAATATGGCTTCACTCTCCGCGCCATCCGCGTCTACATGGGTGACTCTGATGTGTACAGTGTGCACCATATCGTCTGGGTGAGCGCCTGATGGGTGGGGGCTGTGTCTGGGGTGTGTGTGGCGGGAGACAGAACCCCCCCACCTCCAGCCTCCGAGATGAATGACAGCCCCCACTCCAGAGTCGGGAAGCCTGGGTGAGACTCCTCTAGGACCCCTTCTGCTATTTCCCTCTCTGACCCTCAGTTTCTTCTTCTGTAAAATGGGAATGATAATCCCTGCGTCACCGAGTGTTGTGAGGTTTACGGGGCTTGGTGAAGCGGGGCACCGGGCTCATAGGTTTAGGGCTCTTTCCTTGTCACCACTCCTGTTAACCACCCCTTTGGGGCACCCCGCACCCCAGCACGTGGAGGAGGGGGGCCCAGCCCAGGAAGCGGGGCTCTGTGCCGGGGACCTCATCACCCACGTGAACGGGGAGCCAGTGCATGGCATGGTGCATCCCGAGGTGGTGGAGCTCATACTTAAGGTGAGGGCAGGGGAGGGGGCGTGCGGGGGGAGGGGGCGACCCCGGGAAGCTGAGGGCGCCTGCGCAGCCGCCAAACAGCGCATCCGCCTCCCCCCCTCCCGCCCCCACTACCAGAGCGGCAACAAGGTGGCCGTGACCACCACGCCCTTTGAGAACACCTCCATCCGCATCGGCCCTGCGCGGCGCACCAGCTACAAGGCCAAGATGGCTCGGAGGAACAAGCGGCCCTCGGCCAAGGAGGGCCAGGAGAGGTGGGCGGGGTCTCCTGCAGGAACTGACCGGTCTTCGAGCTGTGGGCGGGGCCAAGGGGGGAGGTGCCCCGGGGAGGTGGGCGGGGGCACTGAGTGAGACGCCCAGACGCCAGGACCTATATCTGGAGGGCCCGAGAAAGGAAGGCGAGCCCGGTTCCAAGGCTGGGAGGAAAGGAATGTGGTAGCGACTCTGGGCAGGTGGGCAGGGCCAGCGGGCGTGGATCAGAAACCACGCCGCTCTGCGAAGGGGCTTGCCTTGATAAGCGAGTCCATCCTGGAGAGGGAGGGGACATGCCGGGTGGGGGTGGGGCTCCTCCTGCCCCGTTAGATGGGCTTGGAGGGTCTAGGAGAAGGGGTTTCTACTTGGAATGAGAATGCCAGGCAAGACCGGGGTCAGTTGAAATGATTTCTGCCCTTCTGGGTACGGGGACCTAGGAGGGGTGTGTGGACCGAGAAAGATCCTGTTTGGCTAAGTAGGTTTGGCCTGGGCAACGAGTGGGACGGGGTTTGGAATGAAAGGAGCGGAACAGGGCTCAGCAAAGCTGGTTTCTTGGTGCCCTGAGGGAGGGGCTAAGGGCTGTGGGTGGGGCCAGAAGAGGTCGAGTCTGTTCTGATAGGTGTTTCTAGCTTGGGCTGGGGGCGGCCAGAGACGGGAGGGTGGGAGGGGCCGAGGTCCGGATTGGTGGGAATGCATCTCTAGGGGGAGGGGCTGAGGCGGGGTGGGCGGGGCGCTGAGAGGCTGGGGCAGCCAGGAGGGCGGGGTGGGGGGGTGTCCGGTCCGAGGGAGGCGGCCGCCGCACCCTGTTTCCCCACCCCCCACCCCCCACTACAGCAAGAAGCGCAGCTCCCTGTTCCGGAAGATCACGAAGCAGTCGAACCTGCTGCACACCAGCCGCTCGCTGTCGTCGCTGAACCGCTCGCTGTCGTCCAGCGACAGCCTCCCGGGCTCGCCCACACACGGGCTGCCCGCGCGCTCGCCCACGCACAGCTACCGCTCCACGCCAGACTCGGCCTACCTGGGTACGCGCCGCGCGTCCCCACGCCCCGAGCGCCCGGGCCCCGCCGGCCCCCGCCTGCTTTCACCTTCTCCCTCGCCCCGGCAGGCGCCTCGTCGCAGAGCAGCTCCCCGGCCTCCAGCACGCCCAACTCTCCCGCGTCGTCCGCGTCGCACCACATCCGGCCCAGCACCCTGCACGGCCTATCGCCGAAGCTGCACCGCCAGTACCGCTCGGCGCGCTGCAAGTCCGCCGGCAACATCCCGCTGTCGCCGCTGGCGCACACGCCGTCCCCCACGCAGGCGTCGCCGCCGCCGCTGCCGGGCCACACGGTGGGCAGCTCGCACACGACGCAGAGCTTCCCCGCCAAGCTGCACTCGTCGCCGCCCGTCGTGCGTCCGCGCCCCAAAAGTGCCGAGCCCCCGCGCTCGCCGCTGCTCAAGCGGGTGCAGTCGGCGGAGAAGCTGGGCGCCTCGCTGGGCGCGGACAAGAAGGGCGCGCTGCGCAAACACAGCCTCGAGGTGGGCCACCCGGATTTCCGCAAGGACTTCCATGGCGAGCTGGCGCTGCACAGCCTCGCCGAGTCCGACGGCGAGACGCCCCCGGTCGAGGGGCCCGGCGCGGCCCGGCAGGTCGCCGTCCGCCGCCTGGGACGCCAGGAGTCGCCCCTGAGCTTGGGCACCGACCCGCTGCTGCCCGAGGGCGCGCCCAGGCCTCCCGCATCGAGCAAGGAGAAGGAGGCTCAGGGCGTGGCTGAGGTCAGCACCCCATCCCGCGCCACGACCACCGGGGGCCGCAGCCTGGAGCGGGACCTCAGCGGCATGCGGCACCAGAGCGTGCAGACTGAGGATGGAGCGGGTGGGGCGGCCAGGGCCGTGGCCAAGGCCGCGCTGAGCCCGGTGCAGGAACACGAGACCGGCCGACGCAGCAGCTCCGGGGAGACGGGCACGCCGCCGGTGCCAATCGTCGTCGAACCTGCGCGGCCCGGGGCCAAGACCGAGGCTCCCCAGCCTTTGGGCTCAGACTCCAAGAGGCTGCAGGAAACCGTTCCCCAGGTGCAGCCTGCCCCGGATATGCCCCGGGGTCGAGAGCGCTGGGTGCTGGAAGTGGTGGAGGAGCGGACCACGCTGAGCACCCCACGTTCCAAGCCCGTCTCCCCCAAGCTCTCCCCGGACCCCCAGACTCCCACCCTAGCCCTGGCCAAGAACGCCCCCAGCAGCGGGGGACCCCCAGCCCTGCCCACTTCCCTCACGGTCCCAGGCACTAAGCCTGAGGTGGGACTGTCTTCCCGGGGCCCTGCTGAAGCTGTGCCTCCACCGGACTTAACCAAAAAAGGGGTGCCCTGCCCCACCCCCCCAGGCCCATAGGCTAGAAGGCCACTGGCCCTGTGCTGTACAGCCACCTCTATACATATGTACACATATAAATAAAGTGCCACCGTGCTGCGGGAGCTTGCTAGGCCTCAATTCTCCCTCTCTCCTTCCCTCCCTCCAAAGAAGGGACATCACATGTCCACCCCATGTGTTTGTTGGGGGCAGACCTGCAGTCCTGTTACCTTGGACAGGGGAGGCAAATCTTGGGTGGAACCTGACACTTTCCCCTTGATTCCTCTTCCAGCCTGGCCTGCAGCTTCTGGAGGGCTTTGATCTGAGTCCCAAACTGCACCTGAAGAAAGGGTTAACAGCCCCCATCACCCATTTTATTTTAATCCTCCACAGCCCTGATTCCCATCTGGTAGGAGAGATTGAGGCAAGGCCCATGACTCAGGTCATGCCCCTGGAATTCAAAGTCAAGTTCAAAGTGATCCCAGAGCCTCCACTCTTCTATGCTCTGCTGGGTTCCCCACAGGGCTCCCACGCCTTCACCAGCGGCTGGAAGGCCTTCCAGAGGGTGAGCAGCTGGGCACACAGAGTGCCCCCACCGCGGTGCTCCTCTCCGAGGTTCCGATTCATGTCACCCACACAAGTCCAGGGCCCGTCCACGGCCACACACCACTTGGAGTGGTCTTCTGTGGCATTGAAGGTTGGCCCTGCAGGCCCAGGGAAGGCTGTCTGGGTCACATCCAGCACCTGCTGGGTTCCCGAGCAGTTGGAATGCAGGATGCCGGGTGTGTTGGGCCAGAACTGGACCTGCAGGGTGCTGCCCAGGGCTGCCGCCAGCCAGCCGGAGTACAAGTCTGCAGAGGATGGAAAAAGAAGGCATGGGATGGGGGGCAGCCACTTCCCTCTCACAGCTCACTTTCCTCCCTTGTCAATTCTCAGCCATCCCAGGAATGATAGCATCTGCAGGTATAGCACTTCCTCCATACTTTATAGGAATCCCTCTGTCCAAACATCACAACAAGCTTTTAAGGTAAGTATCAGTATTCCTATTTGTTAGATGAGTATACTGAGCCTTAGGTTAAATCACATCATACAGCCAGACACCCTTTCTGCAGAGAAAGGTTTATCCGACCCCCAACCTCAGGCCTCACCATCTCTGAAGTTTCTGGACTTGGCGAAGCTGTGGAAGGGGGTCCTGCCCTGTGAGATGAGCGTTACATTGCTGGTGAAGGATTCATGGGGAATGGTGTGGCCCTTGATCACCATCTCCAGGACAGGGAAACTCTGGGCAAAGTCCCCGTCCAGCTTGTGGTCATACACCAGGGGGTAGGTGTAGGTCAGCTGCCAGCCTGGAGGCAGGAGAGAGGAGGGGGAAGTTTGAGGGGCTGCTTGCGTTCTGACCCAGGAACCAGGAGCTTGCCCTACCTCAGCTGTCCCCACTCACCAATCTTCTGGAATTCGGGGAGTGGAAAAGTCACGCAGAGAAGGGTCTGGCCATACCGGTGGGCACTCTGAGGCCAGCTGTATGCGGCAGAGGCAGCAGGAGGAGGGAAGTGGGGCACGCTATGAATCAGCCAGAAGCCCCCATTTTGGTCCAGGAGCAGCACCCCTGAGCCAGAACAGGGGAGAAATTAGGGTGGGGTGGGTGAGGCTGGGCTGCTCCAGGCACCCCAGCAAGCACATCTGTCACGAGAACACCCTTAGTTTGCAGACAGGCTTGGAGAGGGGTAGGCAGTCAACAGGGCTACTCTGGAACTCGGTTTCCCCAGCAGTCAATTCTCACAGTTCAGGGGAATGACAACTCTAAATGTAAGATGAGGACAACGGCAGCCCCTGGGCAGCAGCCAACGATCAGCTGGGGCAAATGCAGAGGGAAACCAGAGCTCACCCTTTGTGTGTCCACGGCTGGAAGTGTCCCTAGCTCTGCTGGGCTCCGGTGGCTGGTCATTGTAGAGCAGAAAGGCGAGCTGGGATGGGGGGTGGGGGTGGATGGGGGCAATGTGAAGTTCCCACACCCCCTTCTCAGCCGAGGGCTCCCACCCCCAGGTTGCATCGGGCGCTCCTTCACCTGGCTGGCGTTGCTCTGGTACAAAGGTTGCAGGCTCCGGCCGACGGCCCCAGTCGAGCTGTCGATGGGCCCCACGCCGTCGCGCCAGCCCTCCGAATCCGCGTCCAAGTACTTGTACTGCAGCCCGCTCGGCGCCGCCTCCCCGGGCCGGCTGTGGGCTGGCAGCTTGTAGACTACGAACCTGGAGGGCGGAGAGGGGACAAGTCGGGGAGAGGAAGAGAGGGAGCCCCAGGCCGCAGGGTGGGGCGCCTCCATCCCGGGGGATGGACGGTGCCCCTGGCGCCTGCCCCCCGCCACGCCCCGAGGGGAGGGCTGCTCCAGCGCCCTCACCAGTCCACCGGCTGTCCCGCGTCCCCGTAGCAGGACAGGGCCCCTGCAGGGACCCCCAGCAGCGCGGCCAGGAGCAGTGGGCGCAGCGCGGCCATGGGGCTGAGGTCACGGGATCTGCCCAGGGGCCGCGGAGTCCCGGGTCACAAGCTGGGCCGCCTCCCACTTCCCCAAACCCGCCTGGGAAACTGGGCCGGGCTGTCACATGGCCGGAGGCTCCGCCCCCAGCGCAGACGCAGCGATTCGGAACCAGAGCCCCACCTGCCCCGCCTCCCGGGCCGCCCCAGCCACGCCCCCTCAGCGACACTCTGTCCAGCCCCCAACTCCGCTCCTGGCCAATCACCGCCTCCGCCTCCCCGCTCGGCCCCGCCTACAACCCCGCCCCCGGGATCTAGGCCCTAGACCCTTTCAGTTTCCCACTGATCGCAGACCCCGCATTCCGCCTTTGGGTCCCGCGCAAGTCTGGATTTTATTTTTCCTTTTGTGTCGTGTAACTTGGGACCCCACCCTAGGCACCTGTGCTATTGTAAGAAACGCTTGGGTTTCCCGATCCTCTCGCTTTTCATTTGGTACCTTTTCCTTGCGCCCCGCCCTGGACTAGCCAAGGGATCCCTCCGGGATGAAGGGAAAGGGAGCGCGGCAGCGCCAAAGGGCCTTGGGGTTTCCTAGGCCTCTGGGGGCCCAGGCTGAGGCTCTTTAAAAGGGGGAGACGGTGAATGTTCCTGGGGTTCAGGGCAGGAGACAGGGGATGGTGTAGCCTGATGGGGGCGCAGCAAGGCCTGTAGTGCCCGAGGTGGGGGGTGGGTGTCAGAGGCGAAGAGGTGGGGCTTAGGAGAGAAAGATGTGTGCTGCGCCCCAATATCATCTCTGGGGGTAGAGCCTCCTCCCGTCTTCCCGCCCCCCCCCCCAAAAAAAAACACAGAGTCAGGCCAACGTTGAAGCTTTATCAGGGAGGGGCATTTTCACAGGAGCCATAACCATTCCCAGCTGCGGCCAGGCCCGGGTGGGGGGGTTATGGCTGGAGGTCGCCGCGGCCAGCACGCACAGCTGCAGGAGCTCTTGGCCACCCCTCCCTCGGTCCAGGACCGCTTCTGCGCTAGACTGAGGTTCCAGCTCTCTGAGTGTCCGGCTGTCTGTCCCAAGTGTGTGAATGTCCATCTGAGTCCATATATCCAGCGGTCTGTCTCGCTGGGTTTGCGTGACCGTTGGGCGTCTCTGTGTGGCTCCGAGTGACTGAGGACACGAGGGGATGTCTGTCTGAGGCGCCCCCAGGTCTGTCTGTTGGTCAGTCCTGCATCTGTCGGTGATCTGCGAGGCCGCGAGTTTGGGCGAGGCTCTGACTGTGGGAAAGGGCGCCCGGCGTGGATCCACTTTTGCCGCCAGCCCCAGGCCCCGGGCGGCTCCAGGTGCCACGGCGGGGCTCAGAGGTGGCGCTTCATGTGCAGGGCGAGGTGGTCGGAGCGCGAAAAGGCGCGGGGGCAGAGCTGGCAGCGGAAGGGGCGCTGTCCCGTGTGCTTCCGGTAGTGACGGGTCAGCTCGTCAGAGCGCGCGAACCTCCAGCCGCAACCTTCCCACGAGCAGGCGTACGGCTTCTCGCCTGGGGACAAGCGAGGCGTGAGCGCTCCTGTCCGCTCCGCCCAGGCTCCGCCCCCGCCCCTGGCCACACCCCCTTGCCGCGCCCTGGCTGGGACCACCGGGTGAGGCAAGTGAGGCTCCTAGGGCGCAAAAGTCAAGGAGGCACTCGCTGTCTTCGTGACCCCAATCCTTTTTCCTCTGCCACTGCACCTATCGCCGCCCATGTCCTCTACACCCCTGGCTCCGTTCCCTGTGCCGCGGTACCCAACCCCTGCGCCCTCACACTGAACCACCCCGGGTTTTGGCGCTGTCGCCCGCGTCCCAGCCCCTCCAAGGAGCCCCTTCGGCGGCTGCCCCACTCTACCTCGGGCCTTCACCTTTGAGCCCCGATTTCCACTCTGTTGTTCCAGGTCCTGTACCGGGTAACCTACTCTCGCCCTTCCCGCGCCTGAACAGCACCTGCCTCCTCAGACCTCGCCTCTTTCCTATGGCCCCACCCTTGTCTTCCGTTCCCAGGGACCTGGCTTCTCCTTGGATGCCTAGACACCTCCTGTTTCCCAGCTCTTCCTTCTATCTCCACAAATCTGCCTCTGCATCTGAGCCTCACTCCTGTCCCCGGAAACCTGCACCTGGCCCCGCCTCTGTGTCCCCACTAGATCCCAGCCACACCCCGTACACGTCTGGCTCCCCCTCCATGCCATGCCACCCGCGCTTTAGAATCCGACCCTTGAGCCGGTATCTGCGCTCCCGGTGGCCTCCATCCTGAACCCTGTGTTTTTGGCCCCGCCCCTGGCTTTCCAGGCTTGTCCCCACCCCCAAGTCCCTCCTCTAGCTCCGCCCTTTAACCCCCGGCTCCGCTTGTTGCTCTCCGCCCAGCCCTTGCACTGAGGTCTTTCCCCTCCGTCTCCAACCCTGAAACGCGCCGCTGGTTGTCGGGGCCTTCAACCTGCCCCCGCCCGCCTGCCTTGGCCTCGGGCTCGGCCCCTGAGGTTTCCGGTCAGCCCCTTACTCTCCGTGGCCCCGCCCCTCGAGCAGGACTCCACCCCCATCCCGCCCCTGGCGCCCGGGCCCCGCCGTCTCACCTGTGTGCGTGCGCAGGTGCGCCTTAAGGTGGGAGCTCTTGGTGTAGCTCTTGCCGCAGCCCGGGTGCGCGCAGGTGTGTGCGGCCTGCCTCTTGCGCGCCCACGAGCGCCGGCTGCGCTTGGTGGGCGCTGTCTCGACGGCCCCTCCGGGGTCTCCTGCGGGCCCCCCGATCCCGGCGCCAGTGGTCCCCGGACCGAGACAAGTCAGGAAGGAGGAGGGCGCCGCGGGGCCGGGCGTGGGCGCTGGGAGCCCGCGGAAGAGTTGGAAGTGCCCTTGGTACTGCGGCACCGGGAACAGCGCGGGGTACCCCGACAGCAGCCCGTAGGGGGCGCCCGGCGCCTCAGGCACCGACAGCCCGGTCCGCTGGAAGTAGCTGCCTGAGGAGCCCGCCCCCGGCCCGGGGTACACCGGCTGCAGCAGCAGCCCCTTGGACTCGGGGACGGGCGCCAGGGCTGAGCCCCCGAAGGTGTCGGGGCCTGGGGTTCGGGAGACCGGGCGCGCCCAGCCCTGGTGCTCCTCGGGACCCAAGATCCCAGCCAGCAGCCCCGGGCCGCCCGCGTATGCGCCCAGGGTCTCGGGCGGCGGCGGGTATTGGGTCCCCGGACCCTCGCCCGGGACCAGAGCGCAGGTCCGGGACGCGCCCTCCGGCTCCGGGCCTGGGAAGCTGGTGAGGAAGAGATCCAGGTCCCAGGCGGCGGTGGCGGTGGCATCCTCCTCATCCTCCTCTGACTCTGGTTGTACGTGGAAGGGTGGCCCGGGGGGCCCCGGGGGGCCTGGGCCCATGTCCTGCGCCTGTTCGGAGCGCCACCACTGCCGGGAAGGGAGCCGGCAGAGTGAGGCTCCCGCAGGCCCCCGGGGAACCCTGCCCAGAGAGGGGGTGCAGGGCCGGACGCTCTGATGAGGGCAGGCTGGCCCGAGGCTCCGGAAAGGGGTCTGTTTGCCTGTCTGACAGCCTGTCCACCCACCCCCTCCAGGGACAGAGGTCGCTCTGGTCTGGCTGCAGACAGCCGATAAGACCTCCATTATCTGCAGCCACACCGGGATGGGGGAAGGGCTGACAGAGCCAGGGATGGCAGGCTGGGGCCTCAGTTTACCCCCCCAAACTCTCCCTCTCCTTTCCCATTCCCAAGATACACTGGCCACCACCCCATCCCCCTCTGCCCCCATATGGATTGTCACTCTGAGCCCCAGACACAACGTGTGGCTCAGGGCCTCAGTTTACCCTGGGTCAGCTCCCCCAGACCCCTATGCCCCATCCCTAGACCAAGGTGAGACCCCGACCTGCACTGCTGATTCCAGGCCAAGGCTCAGGCCCCCGCCCCCCAGCTCTAGAGACCACAGTCCGGGACCCCAAGCCAGCCCACCTGGACCCCACCTGCCCCACCTTGAGGAAGTCCTCCTGGGTGTCTGGGAAGGGGCCCAGGGCGGTCAGCGTGCTGATGGACGGCAAGGCGGTCTCGGCTGCAGCCATGGCTGGCTCGGAGACTGGGTACCCTGGCCCCCACCCCCTCCTGGGGGCCTCCTCTCCCACAGATGCCTCGTGGGCTCTGAGGCTCTGCTGGCCCCAGGGAGCCGTCCTCTCCACTCTCAGCTGATTGGCTGCAGCCCCTGATAAGGGCAGGCGGGGGGTGGGGGGGTGGGTCACCGTTTCTGGGGAACAGACCTCTCACCTCGGCCTGTGTGGGGCTGGGCCTTAGAGCCCGCCCCAGGTCAGATGTCAGGGGTTGTGGATTCACACATTGCAGGCTGTGTGGGGCCTGTTCTCAGTTTACCTTCCTGGAGAAGGGCTGACAGGTGGAATGGGTACTCTGGGGAGGACTGCAGGACCCCTCTGCCCCAAGCGGGACCCTGTGGCAATCCCCTCCCAGATAAACAGCAGCAACCGTGCTGATGGCGGGACTTGGCACAGACTCCCTGCCAGGCATTATCAGACACCCCAGACGTTTGCAGGCTGCTATCAAGTGGGGGCCCTGAGTAGCCAAAGGTTCTGCCCCCGGTGAGCAGGAGGCCAGGGGGTGGGGCTTCCTGTTTGCCTGGCTTTAAAGTGCCTGGGTTGTGAGACCCAAAGGTCTGAGCCCAATCAGCCCCCCGATATCTACTGTGGACCCCACGGTTGGCACTGCCAGGAAGTGGCTGAGGCTGGTGTAACTCCACCTGCTCCCGGGTGATGGGGACAGGAGAGGAAAGCTGGCTCTTCTCCTGGGTGGGTTGTTGGATTAGGTCACCAGAAGTGCCTGACCTGCGAGACGCCTGCCCACCTGGGCCCTGCGCCCACTGCTGTTTGATTTCCAACCCCCATGGGACAGAGACCCAAGATTCTGCACCAATGACCTCCACTGTGGTGCCCAGGGGCCTTGGGACAGGACACGGACAGACACACAGACACATATTTCAGCCTCATGAAATCATGACACAAGTTCCTGGTGCATCACCTACACAGACCACACAGTCCCCTGGCTTAACCACACACAGACCCACAACTCCCAGCCACGGAAACACAACCGGGAACTGCTTTGGTTACACAATGCTATACCCAGACCATCACCCTGGCGCAGAATTCATAGCCACACACACAGGCGCTGACACAACCATATACCGATGTGCAATCCCATGGGCACAATTTAGCCACAATCAAAACCCCAGGAAGGTTGTTACAGAATACGGAAATCACAGATACACAACTCCATCAAACAGATGTAGTCTTAGGTGCATAAGCCTAAGACACAGTCACACACAACCATTCACAAACGCACAAAACCACATGGTGACGCACACGGCTACACATCGAGAATCAGAGACACAGTCACACACAGGACCGTGCAAAACCTGCAAACTCAGTCACACCGCTTGTTGCTGTCACAACACGTGATTATTTACACACAGTTGCACAGTTACCAATGTTCAACCCTAGGGGGCACCCGCAGTCAAAGACAAGTAAACATGCAGGCATGGACTCAAATACTCCTGTAGTTAAAAGCACAGAACCGGGTAGGCCAGGGTGGCTCAGCAGGCAGAGTTCTCGCCTGCTGGTTTTGATTCCCGGTGCCTGCCCATGCCAAAAAAAAAAAAAAAAAAAAAAAAAAAGCAGGGAACCTCACGCATAATTATACAGAGTTGGTGGGTCACAAATATCACACAAAGACAAAAAAAATTATCATGTGTTACAAGGTAGGGGGAAATGCAAGGTAAAAGCCAGCTGTACGTACCCATGAGGAAAGCTATAATTTGAAAAAAGACCACAAAATAACAAGCAGTGGTCAGGAAGTAGAGAAATTGGAAACCTCATGCATTGCTGGTGGGAACTGTATACTTTAAAATGGTTAATTTGATGCTAGGTGAAATTTTCCTTAATTAAAAAAAGCAAAAACTAATTGGAGTTTGAGTGGTTTTCTGAAATGAAAAGCAGAGTACTTCTTGGGGTGAGATCTCCCTGGTTTGGCATAAGACACTCAATGTTTGGCTTTTAAAAGTGAGACAAGAGGACAAGGTCCCAGAGAGAGACAGAGCTCCTGGGAGCACGTGGCCAGGAGGCAGGATGGGCTTCCAAGGGTAGCAAGGTCTGAATTGTGTTTCCGTGTTTGCGCTGTCACCATCTTCTGACACCCTGGGGGCATCAGGGAACTCCAACACCCACAAGAGCTCCAGGAAGAGGGCTTTGGGGAAGGGAGGGGTGGAAGGAGAGAGGTCATTGGTCGTAGAAGGAGGGAGGTGACCAGAAGACCCACAGTTATGTGGAATCTCAGACATTTCTGGGTGGCGGAGGACTAAGTTCTTTGTGTGTACGTGTGCGTGTTTGAGACGGGTTGTGGTATTTGAACAATTTTATTTGGATATTAAGGGTGAGAAGGGCCCAAAAGGTGGGAGGACCCCGGGACACCCAGGACCCAGATGCTTGGCATACTCAAGTCCCAAGTCACCTCAGATATGCTGTCTAGGGCACAGCATGCAACACACACAAATACACTGAGCATCGATGTAGAAAGAGGGGTTCCTGGGAAGGCAGAGGCCTGGCCTTGGCATCAGGAGACCTGGATCCTAGCTTTGTTCCCTGCTTACCCCCTGGGCCTCCGTGACCTTGAACAAGACCCTTCTGCTTTCTGGGCCTTAGTTTCCCCAGTTGGGAAATGGGCAGGTCATGTGTGATTTTTAGATCTTAGATACAGAGATGGTCAAGCAGTTATACATGCCATACAAATGCTCCACATGGTATCATGTTACACTCAGACACATAATGACAACCTACTACACACAGACTGAATCACACTGACACATAAACACAATCATGCTAGGCACCCAGAGATACACATACAAATGCTCAGGCAAACCATCACAACGATAACAGCCACTCTTAGACACAAAGCTGCCAAAACACAGTCATACACACTGTACCACACAGACACACAATGATGTGGAATATCACCACAAAGCTTACAAATGTAAAGACAAGAAACTGCAAAGACATATGGCCACACTTACACAATCACAGTCAATTACACAAGCACACAACCTCCACAGTCAACAGAGACATAGAAATACACAATCACAACACAAGCACTCTTGCAACCACTTGGACATAATTACATACAGATACTGTGGTCTCAAGATACAATCACACCAGATACAATCACAGTGAAATACACATTCACAGTCAAGATCATACAGTGATTCAGCACATCACCACACAGACACACCCATACAGACTCAAAACTGTTGACAGTATTGCACATAATTACAGCCACAGGTACAGGCATGCAATCACACACTCAACCACACGCAGTTATAGAACATCCTAGAAACGCGATCAATTCCACGAAACAGGACCACCTGTGACCCATGACGACTTAATCACACACATGCAGACATACAGTTACAGAATCATACAACATCCCAGAGAAACACAATCGCTCAGGCCAAATACAACCAATACAATCACACAGATGCACACGGCCGGTTCCCATCCACAGAAAGGTAAGCAGTCCACGCGCAGAGTCACACAGCCCAGGGACTCACACCAGTCACACAGACAGTCATGCGTGGCTAGACGTGCTGCCTGGGACAGACTGGCGGGCAGCACCCCAGAGAAGAGGCCCCGAGGTCTGACCTCCGGGACTCCAGAACTCATTTCCCTTCGCCCCTCAGTTCACGCTTTTAATTCCGGAACCCTCTGCACACGCCCCCTGCAACTAACCAATCAGGAGTGGGCCTGGCCACACCCAGAGCCAATCAGAACAAGGATCTAGATGACCAATCGGACTGGCGCCCTCGCCTTCCGCCCCTTCCCTTTCTGTTTGTTAAAGGGGCTCATCCACATCTGCCTTGGAGTGCCCGCCTTTAGCAGCGGGGCTGGCATCGCCGTTTTAAGAGACCGAGCCGTGGAGGAGTTCCCACCCCACCCCCGCACCGCCCAACCTGGACTTAGGTCAAAGGGCTGTGTCTGTCGCGCTGCGGTTCGGGCAGTGAGCCCCCCGGCTCCTCTAGGCCTTCTCCCCTCCGCCGGTTGCCCGCCGCCCGCATGGCCCTGAGAGGTGTCTCCGCGCGGCTGCTGATCCGCTGCCTCGGCCTGCGCGGCCTGCGCACGTGGGGAGCATTGGCGGCACAGTCCGGTCAGTCCCGGCCAAGGGTGGCTCGCTGGGTGGGGGACTCGGCGGCTGCACGGCCTGACCCTCCCGCCCCGGGCTTGCAGGGAAGGAATCGAGGACCGCGAGCCAACCCGCCACGTGTAAGGAACCCTCCTCCCGCCGCGCCGCCGCAGCCCTGTCCACTGGCGTGTGTCCCAGACCGCGAGGGCCGCCCAGGCAGGAGGGCAGAATTAGGAGTCCCCTCTCCCTCCGGGGCTGGGAAATAGATTCGGGTGAGGGGTCCAGGAGGAGAGGGCGCGTCTCTGGTCCGGCCGAGCTCAGCTCCTGCTCCCGGCCCCAGCCTCGCGTCCGGAATTTGACTGGCGAGACCCGCTGGTGTTGGAGGAGCAACTGAGCTCGGATGAGATTCTCATCAGGGATACCTTTCGCGACTACTGCCAGGGGCGCCTCGTCCCTCGCATCCTGCTGGCCAATCGCAACGAAGGTACTGGGGCTTCCATTTCCACCTGACTGCCCGGCTTCTGGGACTGGGGGGTTCCCTCGGGCCGGGCCTGGGTCTGAGCTCGGGTGTCTGTGCCTTGGCAGTTTTTCATCGGGAGATCATCTCGGAGATGGGGGAGCTGGGTGTCCTGGGCCCCACCATCAAAGGTAGGGGTAGGCTTCTCTCCTTTTCTCGGTGTCCTGGAAAGCCCCTCCCCTTCCTTGAGCCACCTTTTCCTGGTCTCTAAGGTGAGGCTGTGATCCCTCCCTCAGAAAGCTGCCAGGGAGGGGTGGGTGGGGAGACACAAAATGAATAAATTCTCCAGCTTGAGCCAGCCTGGGGCCACCTCCTTGGATGTCTTGTCTCACTCTGCCACCAGCTCCCAGCAAGGCAGGAGTTTAACCCTGTTGGCCTGTACTGCCCCCAACCCCACCAGGGTATGGCTGTGCTGGTGTCTCATCTGTAGCCTATGGGCTCCTGGCCCGAGAGCTGGAGCGGGTGGACAGTGGCTACAGGTCTGCAATGAGCGTCCAGTCCTCACTGGTCATGCACCCCATCTATGCCTACGGCAGCGAAGAGCAGCGGCAAAAGTACCTGCCCCGGCTGGGTGAGTGGCTCCCCGTGGAATCTGGTGGGAAGTAGACAGCCCCTGTGGTCTGGAGCTCAGTGTGAACCCCCTCTCAAGTATAACACCAAACCCACCCAGGCCTGGGCCTCACTCCACATCCAAACCCTCACCAGCCCTGACCACTGCCTCTCAGTTCTCATCCAAATCTGCCCCTTTCTTGCCACCAGCATCTCCCTCCTGATTTATTTCCAGGCTTAAAACCTTTCTGTGGCTCTCCTGTCTGAGTCTGAAGTTTAGAGTCCTAACTTCCTCAGCCAGTCCGTGAGGCCCTGCGTGACCTGGCATCTGCTGACCTGTCCACCTCATCCCTGGCTGCTCTCCTAACTGCTACTCCCCTGCCAGACTCAGTTCCTTGGAATTCTCCAAATGTGCTGCTCCACTGTGCCTTTGCACATCCTGTTCCCACTGCCAGAATGCTCTTCTCCATATCCTCATGCAACTTAACTCCTTTCCACTGTCCTTTGAGACGTGCTTTAGCTGACCCCTTCCTGTTTCCTCTGAGGCTCCCTCCCAATCACAGCATTGCCTGGGGATGCTGGGATGACAGGGCCAGGTTTGCCTTGCCCATGAGGCCATTTTCAGTTAAGGGGATGAGTGGGAGCTGGGCAGCTGATGAACCTGCCTGGTCCCTGCAGCCAAGGGGGAGCTCCTGGGCTGCTTTGGACTCTCAGAGCCCAATCATGGGAGTGATCCTGGCAGCATGGAGACCAGAGCTCGCCACAACCCATCCAGCAAGAGCTACACCCTCAATGGAACCAAGACGTGGTGAGCAGCCTGGGGCTGAACAGGTGGGTGGGCAGAACTGGAGGTGGTTGCCAGACTGCTCAATGCCCTGTCCCACCCCCCAGGATCACCAACTCGCCCGTGGCTGACCTATTTGTAGTGTGGGCCCGGTGTGAAGACAGCTGCATCCGGGGCTTCCTGCTGGAGAAGGGGATGCGGGGCCTTTCGGCCCCCAAGATTGAGGGCAAGTTCTCCCTGCGGGCCTCAGCCACCGGCATGATCATCATGGATGGTGTGGAGGTGCCAGAGGAGAACGTGCTGCCAAAGGCCTCCAGCCTGGCGGTGAGCAGCAACTACTTTGGGGACTGGGGTGGGACCACCTGCTGGCTTACCCTTTTGGGCTGGCCGTGCACTGGAGACCCAGCTAGGGGACAGGTGGATCTGCACTGACCTTCATACATCCCACCCACACTGGTGACTGAACAGCTCAGCTTCTTCACCAAGTGCTGACAACCGACCTTCTGGGGGGCCCTTCTCGCTCATAAGCTGGCTCTCTGCCTAGGCCAGAAGGGGCTGAAGCAGCACAAGCCCCTGACTTTGTGCATTTTCCTGTCTCCTACATCAGCTTCCGAGATCTGGGCATCAAAGCCAGACCCTGAACTGGCTAGAACTGTGTGCCAACCAAGAGTGAGCTGGCACTGAGCAAGGCCTGAGAGGCTCCAGCTTTGGGACCAGGGCCATGTGACTTTTGATGGCTGTCCTGAGTTCCCTCTGTTTATGTTGACAGCACTTTGGGGAGGGGCGCTTCCCCATACTTCAGCGGTGGTTCTCAGGCCCCCATCTCCACATCACAGGGTCCCTTTGGCTGCCTAAACAATGCCCGGTACGGCATCACATGGGGCGTGCTTGGAGCTGCCGAGTTCTGCTTCCACACGGCCCGACAGTACACCCTGGACAGGTATGGGGGTGCATAGGTGTTGGAGGGCTGCCTTGGGAGCTCCTGGGGCATGGATGTTTGGTTTCCATTCCTTACCCCATTTGTGGTTCCTCAGCTCTGTCCACCAGACCTGACATTTCAAATGGCCAATACAGTCCTTCCGAGCAGCCAAGAGCTGCTTCCTGGAAGAGTGGGGCCCTGGGAGGGAATGGAGCAGTGGGCCTCTTGCCCTTACCCCAACCTTTCCCATCTAGGATACAGTTTGGCTCCCCACTGGCCAGGAACCAGCTGGTTCAGAAGAAGCTGGCAGACATGCTCACCGAGATCACTCTGGGCCTTCATGCCTGCCTGCAACTTGGCCGCTTAAAGGATCAAGACAAGTAGGGGCTGGGTACGGGGCGGTGCACAGGGAAGACAGCTGTGGGAGGATGGCCCCGTGCCCCTCCAGTGGTGGCTGGCCCTGGGGAGAGTGGCCCCTCTGGCCAGGTAGCCTCTGGGGACCTGCCCCTTATCTTCTTCTTGGCCTTGCTGAGCCAGGCCAGGAATGGCCCCGCTGGGTTTACCTGTATGCCTGGGGCTGGGTCAGTTCTCATAACCAACCCGGTCCTTGCAACCCCCCAGGGCCACCCCGGAAATGGTCTCTCTGCTGAAGAGGAACAACTGTGGGAAAGCCCTGGACATCGCCCGCCAGGCCCGGGACATGCTGGGGGCGAATGGGATTTCTGACGAGTACCATGTGATCCGGCACACTCTGAACCTGGAGGCTGTGAACACCTACGAAGGTGGGGGCCAGAGCGCTGGGGGTGGGATCACGGCAGCCTCACCCGCCAGACTCTTGGGGACAATGCGGAGCGAGGAGGGGCAGAGAACAGATCTGGTTCCTATCCCCAAGCACCCTCAGTCCAGCCTCTGTCCCCACCTGGGTGTCCCTTTGGGACAGTAGGAGTGAGGGCCTCACAGGCTGCCGGAGACTCCATCAGGCCATACGGGGTGTATGTCCTCCTCAAGCACCCCCCGAGTGAGGCACCGTCCCCAGCAAGCCAGTGAGGGCCAGGCAGCTGGAGTGAAGCTAGATGCAGGATTTGCCACACCATTTCAGGTTAAGAGAAACTAAGAAGGTAAGTCATCTGCAGGCTTTCGTGTTTACACCTCACAAACTGGTTGTGACTCATGCTGGAGCCCAAAACAGCTCCTCTTGTGGGAAGAAAGACATGTAAAAAGAGAATGAAGGGTGGGCAACGGTGGCTCAGTGGCCCATCTGCCATGCTGGAGACCCGAGTTAGACTCCCGGTGCTTGTCCATGTGAAAAAAAAAAAGAGAATGAAAAAGAACAATAGCAACAGCCCTGTGTGAGCCACGCAAAAGTAGAAGGAGATACCAGAGGAGGCCTTGGGGGAGGCGCAGGGGTTCCATGAGCAGAGTTGGCTCAGCCTCCAGAGGCCAGCAGGGGTGGGAGGGCACCTTCTCTGCATTCCCTGAGGTCTCTGGAACTAAGCAAAGAGGAGGCAGCTGGATGGAACATTCCAGAGCAGCCAGAGGGAAAAAGAGGTGGGAAGGACCCCAAGGACTGTACAAACGGGCCCCTTTAGGTGGGTCATGTTGGGGGAGGGACTGGGCCAGATCTGTGCTCTGAATCATTTTACTCTCAAAGGGAGGTGATAATCTCTGCCTTCTGCGCCTGGAATGAGGAGGAACAGACAGACACTGAGATGAAAGGGCTTTAAGGCTGTAGGTTCCCCAGACACCGGGGAGTGTGAACTGGGTGCCTTCCCCAGGAAGCTCTGGGGTGGGTGGGCTTTGGGGGAGGGAAGGGGAATTGTTGGGCTGTGACAGTGATTATTTTCTGAAGTGTTTGCCTTCCCATCCCTCCCTGGGTAGGAAAGGGCCCAGCAGGTGTCCCAGCCTCTGGGGGAAGGACGCATGGCTCAGTAGAAAATCAAACATTTAATTAACTGTTGAGGTTTAGGGGTGAATTTGCCAGGTGTGGGGAGAACCAAGGCTGGGTCCAGGGAGGGGCTTAGACTTACTGCATTTTTGGGTCGAGCAGAGGGAGCTTTGGGTTTAGCACAGATGCATTACAGAACTGTGGGAAAGTAAACTTCTCGCGTGGCCCGAATGTGGCCTCTGAGCCCTCTCCCTGTGGCTGTCACCTGGAGGCAGCTCATGGGGCAGCAACGGCAGTCAGCACTCACTGTCCTTGTGTGTGTATTCTTCAAAAGGAGTGGCCTGGGGACACAGGAAAACTGACTTTAAAAGGAAGTTGTAAGCTGTTAAGACACCACACTGACTCAGTATTTTTCTTGTTTAGGCACCCACGACATTCATGCTTTGATCCTGGGAAGAGCCATCACGGGAATTCAGGCATTCACAGCTGGCAAGTGAACACACTGCACGGGGGGCCCGGGCACTTCTGAAGCCCCTTCCCAGAGGGACACCTGGACGGACTTCGGGAATGCTATGCTGAGGACAGTGAGGGAGGTGGTGGAGAGCCCAGAACTCTCAAGAGGGGGCAATCTGTATGATGGGGAGTGAGGGGCCCTGATTTTTAAATATTAAAATTTCCCTTTTCAAGTCACTCAGATTTACTGCTTCAAGAGAAGACTGAATCCCCTGTATAGAGTTTCTCAATCCCTTTTCAACAGAGGATGAAATCTTGGAAAAGAAGCTCCTTTTGCAGGGGGTGGGAGAGTGGGGAAGGGTGTGACATTTGAAGTGGCTTGTGTGACAATGACAATGAAGCTGATGAGGGTTCACTCTGTACCCTCTGACCCCAGCCCATGAGTGTGTAATGCCTTATGCTGGCTACTGGAGCAGAACGAGGGTGAAAATAAGAGTCTGGGAGTCTAAAGCCCATAGTGTTGGGCCACGTTTACTTGTAACTACCCAAGAAACGAGCACACTCAGAAACTGTGAGTCACTGGGCCATGCAGGGTGAGCTCCCAGCTCTACTCCCAGGGAGGTCTGGTCTGGGTCTCTCTGAGCCTTAGGCCCTTCTGTGATGAGGAAGCCAAGACCGGGCAGTGCCAGGCCCCAGGGGGTATGCCAGGCTCAGCACTCAGGGCCTGCGGTGGAGGGGGCACTGGGCAGATATGCAAGGGTCTTCGTCCTTTCTGTCAGTGGAGGTGACCACATGCTTAGTGGGAAATTAACAACAGCCTAAGGGCCGGCCTCTTAGCACTCATGTGCCATTTTACATGGGATGTGCATTGACCGTCACTCCTATGGGGTTTAGGACTGGGTGCTGGAGCTGACTGCTTTAGTTCCCATCCTCATCGACGTTCAGCCTCACATCCCAGCCCTCCTTCCCCAGGTGCCCCCACCCCGTGTGGGCTGCAGCCGCACCTCGTGCTGGACACAGAGGTCTTTGTACACGGTCTCCACGCTGTGGCAGACTTGTTTGAGCTCTGTTTCTAAATGGCTGATCTTGGCCATTTTCTGAGTGAACTCCTGGAGCTTCTCCTGAATGATCTTGTTGTGGTAATTGTAAAGCTGATACATCCTCTCCTCTAACTTCTCCGCCAGATCTGAAACCTTTTCAAGGATAACATGTTTTTGAAAAATCAAGCAAGAGGCATCACGAGGTGTGTCCTAAGTGGCTCTCTTAGATTTCTGCCATTTGTCTTATAAAAATATAAAAATAACTCCAGAGACTGGGGATATATGCCTACATGTATGTGATATTAATTTTTTTTTAAGCAAGATGCAAAATTTTCTATATCGTATAAGCTCCCCCATGTCCAGACAAAATCATATAGGACAAAGACTAGCAGAAAATATGTATCCAAGTGGCCTGTGGCGGGGAGGGGGGGTGGTAGCATAGGTGATGATTCTGTATTTTTTCTACTACTTATACTTTTCTATACTCTCTACATTTTCTATGATGTATCAGGGTGGGTGCTGGTAGGAAAGGAGGGAGAAAAAAAAAAAGAAAAAGGGAAAAGGCAATCTGTCATCAGGAGATGACACGTGGAATAAACAAGCTATTCCACTCCTAGGAGCCAGTCTAGATTCTGAAGGAGCATCAGGTCCCAAGATAAGTAGCAGACCTCTGAGTAAGAGCCAGGCTTCTTTACAGGAGCCCCAGCCATGCCCCAGCCACATGCTGAAGGACTTCGACTCCCTGTTCTGACCCAGCTGACCTCTGGAGCACCCATGGGTGTGATAAAGCTATGCCTGCCCTGGCTCTCACTCAGGCAAATTATTTATGCCCAAACCTCAGTGTTCTCAACTACATGATGGGTGCGGTCTCACTGCAGGATTACTCTGAGGGTGAAATGAGGTACCCTGCACTGCCCAGTACCCTGCCTGGATCCTAACAGAGCCTCGGCAGGGGTTCATTCCCTCCCCTTCTAACTAAGGAGGATCCCCCTGTCCCTGGCTGGGGCTTTGCAGTGGGCCCGGTGGCTGTCGGAGGGAGGGTGTCTTTACCTTGACCTTGAGGCTGTCCCTGAAGTTGGTCATGAGTGCATGGTCCTTCTGCCTGCTCTCGTTGATGTTCTCAATCAGCTCCTGGGCTCTCTTCTTCAAGACGTCAATGCTTGAGTCCAGAGAGGAAAAGTAAGGCCCCGGCTTCCCTTCCAGCATCACCAGCTGGCGGTTGGCACTGGAGGTCGCGATGGAAGGGCTAGAAATTTGACTTCTGAAATGACAGAAGAATAAGGTCTGTGCCAAGTTCTCCCAGGAGTGGTTGATCGGACTTAGCTGCATGGTGGGAGGAGGACATGTGTCATCTGACTCCTGGGGTGAAGGTTTCCTAGGTTACTTCATTCATGTGACCACCCTGAGAGAAAGGGATGGGATTCCCATTTTATAACTGAGAAAACACAACCAGAGGCCCGGATGAAATAAACCCAAGGTCCCAGAACAAGGAAATTTGACTTCAGAGCCCACAGTCATTTGATTACAACAAGTTGCTTCTTTGAAATGAGTATCAAGTATATTATAAATGGTGTAGATGCTTCCTTCTTTTTATTATTTTTTTCTTCTTTTTATTTTTAATTGTAAATATACAGAACATAAAAATATTTTTCACCACTTTAAGTGGACAATTCTTTAATAGTAAGTACCTGGACAAGACTATGTAACTTTTACCACTGTTCATCTCCAAAGGATTCTCATCATCCAAAACCAAAACTCCTATTCATTTAGCAATAACTCCCCATCCTCCCCTCGCACAACCCTTTGTGACCACTATTCTGCTTTCTGCCTCTATGAATTTGCTTATTCTGAGTACTTCATATAAAAGAAATCATATAATATTTGTCCTTTATGATATCTTCAAGGCTCATCCACAATTGTAGCATGGACTAGCACTTTACTACTTTCACAGCTGAACAATATTCCATAGTATGGATACACCATACGATGGAAAAAACACATTTTGTTTATCCATTCATGTTGATGGACACTTGGGTTGTTTCTACCTTAGTTCTTGTGAATAATGCTGATAAATATTGGGGTATAAGTGTCTGTCTGAGTTCCTGCTTTCAGTCTTTTCAGGTATATTCCTAGGAGTGGAATTGCTAGGTCATATGGTAATTCTAGGTTTAGTTTTTTAAAGAACTGCCAAATAGTTTTCCAGAGTGGCTGCACCATTGTAAATTACTGAGGGTTCCTATTCCTCCACATCCCTGATAACACTTTCTTTTTTCAGTTTTTTATCAATAGTCATCCTAGAGGGTGTGAAGTGGTATCTTGTAGTTTTCTTTGCATTTCTCAAATGGCTAATGATGTTGAACATCTTTTCATATACTTACTTATTGACCATTTGGATATTTGAATAGCATCTTTGGAGAGATATCTATTAAAATCCTTGGCCCATTTTTTATTTGGGATGTCTTTTTATTGTTGAATTGTAGGAGTTCTTTATATATTCTGGACATTAAACCCTTATCGGATATATGGCTTTCCATATATTTCTTCCATTCTGTAGGTTCTTTTCACTTTCCTGCTAATGTCCCTTGATGCACAAAAGTCTTCAATTTTTCTAAAAAAATATTTTTCTTGACAAATCTTCACACACATACAATCTGTACATGGTGTACAATCAAAGGCTTACAATATCATCACATAGTTGTATATTCATCACAATGACCATTTTTAAAAACATCTGCATCACTCCAGAAAAAGAAAAAAGAAACCCATACATTCTATACCCTTCACCCCTTCCTCTCATTACCACTAGGTCTGGAATCTACACAATCCTTTTTTTTTTTAACCCCTTATCCTGTCTCCCTATTATTTCATTTATTTTTTAATCCATATTTTTTTTACTCACCTGCCCATACTCTGGGCAAAGGGAGTGCCAACCGCAAAGTTTTCACAATCACACGGTCACACTATAAAAGCTATATAGTTATACAACCATCTCCAAGAACCAATCATTGGAACAGAGCTCAACAATTTCCCATACTTCCCTCTAGCCACTCCAATACACTATAAACTAAAAAGGGATAGCTATATAATGCCTAAGAATAACCTCCAGGATAACCTCTCGACTCTGCTTGAACTCTCTCAGCCACTGACACTTTATTTTGTCTTATTTCTCTCTTACCCCTTTTGGTCAAGAAGTCCCTCTCAATCCCATGATGCCCCAGGTCCAGGCTCAGCCCCAAGAATTCTGTCCCACATTGCCAGGGAGATTTACACCCCTGGGAGTCATGTCCCACACAGTGGGGAAGGGCAGTGAACTTACCTGTCAAGTTGGCTTAGAGAGAGGCCACATATGAGCAACAAGGGGTTCTCTGGGGGTGACTCTTAGGCATAATTATAAGTAGGCTTAGCTTCTTCTCTGCAGGAACAAGCTCCATAAGGGCAAGCCCCAAGATTGAGTGAGGGCTCAGCCTCTCAAACTGGTAGTCTCCAATGCTTGTGAGAACATCAGGAATTCCCCAGATGAGAAAGTTTAGTATTTCCTCCTTTCTCTCCAGTCCCTCCAAGGGGCTTTGCAAATACTTTTTTATTCTCTGTCCAAATTACTCCGGGATGTATCAGGGCACCACACCAACCTGAACAAACCAATAAGGTCTCACTCCCCATTCAAGATTCCATGCAATCATGACCATACAAGTTAAATTAGATAATGTGTTACCAAAAATATGTTTTGCACCAAATAAACATCTCTTCCCTTAGTTCACACAGAACTGAAGTTTTAAAATAGGGAGAAAGGATATAGAACTATTAAACCTTACCATCAGGGAATCTGCTGATACAGTGTCAAACTTTAGGGACACCCACATCAATAGGCCATGCCCTCGATCATAAGGCTTACTCTTGTGAAGCTTATGTAGGTAGCCGAGAAGCTTAGACTACCTATAGGTAGGCTAAGAGTTACTTCTGGAGGACCTCTGTTGTTGCTCAGATGTGGCCTCAGTCTCTCTAAGCCCAACTCTGCAAGTGAAATCATTGCCCTCCCCGCTACGTGGGACATGACATCCGGGGGTGATAGTCTCCCTGGTGACATGGGAGATGACTCCCAGGGATGAATCCAGACCAGCCCTGTGGGATCAATAATTACATCCTGACCAAAACGGGGAAAAGAAGTGTAACTAATAAAGTATCTGTGGCAGAGAGAGTTCAAATAGAGTTGAAAGGCTACTCTGGAGGTTGCTCTTACGCAAGCTTCAGGTAGACCTTGCTACCTATCATAAACTGCCAACCCCCAACCAGGACCATTCTAGCCAATCCTAAAGAACACCTAGGGCAATATATAAGATTCCACAAGGATTCCATGCATTAGAGTAACCTTCCAGAAACCTATGCCTCCAGATGGTTCCCTGGTCCAGATAAGGCCTGAAACCTAGCCCAGCCTCTCCAGAACATCAGATAGTTCCATCTCCCCACCCCATATTAGTGACAGCCCTTTCCAATACCAAAAATTTAGAATTACCATAGCCCAAACAACCCCAAAGAGAGATACAGAAAGATCAAAGGTGATGGTGGAATTATACATAGAAGATAGTATTTAACAAAAGAATATGAACGCTGAATCATTAAATTGATAACTCTTTTAGTCTCCAGTATTTTAGAGCAGCTATGTTTTTAGGTTTTTAAAACCCTAAAACTGTGAAATTATAACCCATGCCAAAGTCTGGAATAAGTTCTACAACTAATTGTGGTGCTGTGCTTTGAAATTTATTGCTTTTTTTGTATGTTTTTTTTTTTTTTTTGCAAAAAAAAAGAAAAAAGTTGATTGTGATGATAAAAATATATTTAAAATTTCTAGTCTCCTATATTCTGGAGCAGCTAGAAGGAAAAATATAAGAGGATCATATGGTATCCCATGATAAACTCTGGGATCTTCCTGTAAACACTTGTTGAAGAGTGCTTTGAAAACTATTGCTTTTTTATTTCTTTGCTTTGTATATTCGTTACACTATACAATAAAAAAAGTTAAAAAAAAAAAAAACAACAAAAAGAATGAGGGAAAGATTAAGACAATGCCATACACCCAAACGCTGAGCAAAATCATCACCACTAGACCAGCCCTACAGGAGATGCTAAAATGAGTTCTGAAAGTTAAAAGGAAAGGATACTAGACAATTGACTGAAGCTGCATGAATAAAGATCTTCAGTTAAAATATATATATGTCTATATACACCACATCATCCTTTACCCTGTATTCTGATTTACTTTAGTGCTATCTGGATCAGCTTCATCCATATCTCCAATTGAAGTCTGATCACTTCTTCAACTTTTAAACAGTTGCCACACGGGACAATGCTGACGCTTCAGGGCTCTAACTCTGAGTCTCAGGTGTCACACAAATACCCGAAGCTCCATGGGACGACCTGGCTACCCACAGCATCTCGGAATTTAGAAGCACAGTTAGAAGTGACTGCTTAACAATATTAAGTATTCCAATCCATGAACATGGATATCTTTCCATTTCTTTAGATCTTCCTTAATTTCTTTCAACAAAGTTTTGAGGTTTTCGGTGTACAAGTCTTTCACCACCTTGGTTAAATTTATCCCTAGGTATTTTATTCTTTTAGATGCTATTGTCAGTTATTTCCTTTTCAGATTGTTCATTACTAGCGTATAGGAACCCCACTGACTTCTAAATGTTTATCTTGTATCCTGCAACTTTGCTGAATTATTTTATTTGGTCTAGTAGCTAGATTTTCTATACACAGGATCATGTCATATGTGAATAGGGATAATCTGACTTCTACCTTTCCAGTTGGAATGCCTTTTATTTTCTTCTCTTGCCTGATTGCTCTGGCTATAATTTGTAGTACAATGTTGAACAGTGATGACAGTGGACATCCTTGTCATGTTCCAGGTCTTAGGGGGGGAAAGAATTCTTTTAGTCTTTCACCATTGAGTATAATAACTGTTGTGGATTTTTCACAAATGCCCTTTATCATGTTGAGAAAGTTCCCTTCTATTCCTAGTTTTCTGAGTGTTTTTTCATGAAAAAATGTTGGATTTTGTTAGATCCCTTTTCTGTATCAACTGATATAATGATGTGGCTTTTTTTCCTTCATTCTATTAATGTGGAGTAACACAGTGATTGATTTTCTTATGTTGAACCACCCTTGAATTTCTGTGATAAATCCCACTTGGTCATGGTATATAATCCACTTACTATACTGTTAGATTTGGTTTGCCAGTATTTCAACATTTTTATTATGAAATATAACATATATTCCGACTAGTGATAAATTTCAAAGTTCATTTTAACAAGTAGTTATAGAGCAAATTTCAAAGTATGGGTATGGGTTACAGTTCTACAATTTCAGGTATTTTGTTCTAGCTGCTCTAAGACACTGAAGACTAAAAAGAAGTATCAATACAATGATTCAATAGTCATACTCATTTGTGAAATCCTATCTTACCTGTTACAACTCCTCCCTCTCATTTGGGATCTTTGGGCAATGACATTCTAACATCTTCATGTTGAAAAGGGTATCGACACTATGGGATGGGGTGGTCCAAGTGGTTGATGTTCTTGGAGAAACTGGTACCTCTGGATTTCGGGGCTTATCTAACAGGAACAATCTGAAAGTTTTAGATTTCTGAAAAGTAAGCTTAGTGAGTGAAACTTACATAGAGTCTCAGATAGAGCCCTGGATATTCTTCAGGTTTTCAGTGATACTGTTAGTTAGGGTTGGCATACTGTGGCCATTTGCAATATCTAGGGGAAATGCAACCTTTGGAATAGCCTCTTGACTCTATTTGAAATCTCTTAGCTACTAAAACCTTACTTTGTTACATTTCTTTCCCCCCTTTTGGTCAAGAGGGCATTGTCAATCCCACAATGCCAGATCTCAGCTCATCCCTGTCCCATGTTGCCAGAGAGACTTACATGCTGGAAGTCATGTCTCATGTAGGGAGTAGGGTAATGATTTTACTTGCAGAGTTGGGCTTAGAGAGAGGCCACAACTGAGCAACAAAAGAGGTTCTCTGGAAGTGGCTCTCAGGCATAGGTAGGCTTAGCTTCCCCATTATGGAAATAAGTTTCATAAGAGCAAGCCTCAAGATTGAGGTTTGGCCTATTAACTAGGGAGTCCCAAATGCTTGAGAGAGTATTTGAAATTTTCCAGGTGGGGAAGTTTAATAGATCCCTATTTTTCCTAAAGGGACATTAGTCTTAATCTTTTTTTTTTCTCATGCTGTCTTTATTTGGTTTCAGAATCAAGGTGTTCTGTTTGCTAGCTGTCAGAACGCAATATACCAGAAATGGAATGGCTTTTTAAAAAGGGGCATTTAATAAGTTGCTAGTTTACAGTGCTAAGGCCAAGAAAATGTCCCAGTTAAAGCAAGTCTATAGAAGTGTCCAATCAAAGGCATCCAGGGAAAGATACCTTGGTTCAAGAAGGCTGATGAAGTTCAGGATTTCTCTCTCAAGTGGAAGGGCCCATGGCGAACACAGTCAGAGTTTCTCTCTCATCTGGGAAGGCACATGGTGAACACGGTCAGCGTTCCTCTCACATCTGGAAGAGCATGTGGCGAACACGGCATCATCTGCTAGCTTCTTCTCCTGGCTTCCCGTTTCATGGAAGCTCCCCAGGAGGCATTTTCCTTCTTCATCTCCAAAGGTCACTGGCTGTTGGACTCTGCTTCTTGTGGCTATGTCATTCTGCTTTGCTCTCTCTGAATCTCCTAGTCTCCAAAATGTTCCCTCTAAAGGGAACATTTAAAGTTCCTATAAAGGACTACAGAAATTTATCAAGACCCAATCCAGCTTAACAACCACTCTTGATTACATCACATCTCCAGGAGATGATCTGATTACAGATTCCAACATACAATATTGAGTAGGGATTATTCTGCCTTTACGAAATGGGATTTTGATTAAAACATGGCTTTTCTAGGGGACATACATCCTTTCAAACCAGCACACAAGGTAATGCTGGCCTCATGGAGTGAGATAGGTATTAATCCCTCCTATTCTACTTTTTAGAAGAATAGAATAGGAGGATTGGTGTTAAATCTTCTTCAAATGTTTGGTAGAAGTCAGTAGTGAAACAATCTGATCCTGGACTTTTCTTTGTTGGGAGATTTTTTATTAGTGAGTCAATCTCTTTATACCTGTTATTTGTCTGTTAAGATTTTCTGTTTCTATTCTAAGAAATGATCATGATGATGAATATGCAACTATGTGATGATATTGTGAATTACTAATTATATATATATATAGAATGGAATGATCATAAGTTAAGAATATTTGTATTTGTTGTGATTTTAAAAAAAAATTTAAAAATTAATTAAAAAAAGATTTTCTATTTCTTCTTGCACAGATTAGGTAATTTTGTATGTTTCTAAGAATTTGTCCACTTCGTCTGCATTTTCTAATTTATTAGCCTGTAATTGTTCATAGTACATTCTTATAATCCTTTAATTTCTGTATGTTTGGTAGTGATACCCCCACTTTCATTCCTGATCTTAATTATTTGTGTCCTTTCTCTCTCTCTTTTTTTTTGTCAAGCTGGCTAAGGGCTTATTGATTTTATTGGTCTTTTCAAAAAATTAGCTTTTGGCTTTGTTGATTTTGTTTTCTATTCTCTATTTCATTTATATTTCTCTAATTTTTACTATTTCCTTCCCTTTACTAACTTTAGGTTTAGTTTGCTCTTCTTGTTTCTAGTTTCTTTTGTTGTGAAGTTAGGTTTATTGATTGTGACCTTTATCTAATGTATGTATTTAGAGTGATAAATATCCCTCTAAGCACTGCCTTCAATTCACATCCCATAAGTTCGGTAGTTTATGTTTTCATTTTTGTTTGTATCAAGATATTTCATAATTTTTTTGTGATTTTTTTCTTTGACCCATTGGTTGTTTATTGTTTAATAGGGTCTTGTTTAATTTCCACATATTTGTAAATTGTCCTTTCCAGTAATTGCTTTCTAGCTTTATTCCACTGTGGTCCCAGAAGATACTTTGCATGGTTTCAGAATTTAAAAATTCATTAAGATTTGAGAAGTGACTTTTCCAAACTATTTTTGCTCCCGAGTGGGTAATGGAAAGCGAGGATTAAAAAATAAAAAATAGGTACTGTCTCTTAAAGAATCCTCTGCTGCTCTTCCCTGAAGAGTTGGAATAATGGCCACCCTGAGCTGGCCCCCAGCGACCTGAAGTAGCTGCTCAAAAGCAGCCATCAGTGAGCAGAACATACTCCTCTGGATTTTGGAGGCCTAGGTCCTGATAGCCAGCCTGGTACCAGCAAGCTGCAACAGGAGCCCAGGCTGCAAAAGTCTCCACTGTTGCCTGCCACATAGCTGGGGGATGGGGAATGGAAGCAACTACACAGAAGATGAAATTCACCTACATTTTACTGCAACTTACCAGCCTCTTTCTCCTGTTTTTCCCTGGAGGCTGCAGAGCATTCCACTAGATTCCAGAGTTCCAAAATAACTGAACCAGAATAGTTCCTGCCAGTTTAATAGTTGTTTTGGTGGAGGGACTGATTCCTGCAGCTTCATTCCCCACCATCTTCCCATAAGCCTCTAACTTCCAGCCCCTTCTAAACCTCCTGAGTGATGCCCATAGCTAGGAGAACACTTTGGGCTCATGCACTGCACATCTCTGCTCCCACGAGGGAGGTAAACACCTGTGGGAAATTACTTATGTCGCCCTGCTTGATGGTTGTATATGTGACTCTAATTATTGTTATTATTTACATAGTGTGTAACCACTGAAATGGGGGGAAAAGACAGCTTTCAGTTGAATGAGTCTAATAAAAATATAACTGTTAAAGTCAGGTGTAAGTGATACAAGTATAGATTGGGGCAAAGATCATAAAAATCTAGAAGGATTCTGTATTCAGATTGCTTTGTCAGGCCTGAGAGCTTTTGTTCCATTTTAAAAAAACAACAAAAACAAAAACCTAGAAATTGTGGATAATGCATTATTAATGAAGTTTATGCAAAAAAAAAAAAGCTGCCATCGCTGAGAAGTAGACTTTCATGTTTTCAATTAAGATAAAATGCTTAAGGTAACCTTCATTAAAAAAGGATTCTCTGCTTTATCTGACTTTATACCTGAGCAACTCCAGGTTCTGATCATGTAGTATAACAGGGTTGCTACTGTGAGAAATTATGGCTAGAATTTCCTAAGCACTTCCCATCTGCCAGGCACTGGACTAAGCCACACCCCTCAACTTGCTGCATCTTCACACCCATCCTCTAGGGTTGATGCCCTCATTAGTTTCACCTGATAGATGAGGACACAGGCTCAGAACGGTGTTACTTTCTCACTATCACAAGGCCAGTTTGTGGCAGACCTGTGCTGTGTACCAGCTACGTATCCAGCTGACCTGACTCCCCAGCCTGTGACCTGTGTACCTTTGAGAGGCTTGGGCCCCACTCTCTTCCCTGGTGCTCAGTTTCCCGTCTTCATCACAGGTCCTCCTAGCTCTCAACAGCTGAGACTTAGGGTGCTAATACAGCAGTTCCTGAACATACCAATTGTTTTAGTTTACCAGGCTGCTGTGACAAATACCACACAATGGGATGGCTTAAACTACAAGTATTTTTTAGCTTATGGTTTCGGAGGCTAGAAGTCCAAAACAGAGGTGTCGACAAAATCATACTGTCTCCCTGGAGTCTGTAGCCTTCCGGTGCTGTTTTGTTGTATTCCTTGGAGTTCCTTGGCTTGCCTTTGTGCCTCCTCTCTCATGGCCATCTCTCTTTCCCTCGTGTCTGCCCCTCCAGTTCTTGGTGGCTACCTGCTTCTGGTTCATCCCCATGGCTTTCTTCTGACTTAGGGCTTCTCGTTTCTTTCCCTTATAAGGCCTCATTAATATGGATTAGCACCGCTATGATTCAGTTGGCCATACTTTAACTAATAATAACGTCTCCAAAAGGCCCTATTTACAGTGGGCTCACATCCACGGGGGCATAGATTAAAATTAAGAACATGTCTTTCCCTGGGGTTTATAATTCAACTTATGACGCCAGTTCACACAAAATCATAAAGTCTGCCATGACCTCAAGTTAAACACTGATTATTTAGAAAATATTATCTTTAGTTTTGGATCCTTTCTCTATAAAACTAATTTCTTTTTTTTTGTTTTCATTCTTCTGACTGCCTTTGCTCGTTGTTCTTAGCTGTCAATGTCCAAGCACAGGGGAACACAAAGTACAAGATCCTGAGTGGCCAAGCATGCTCATGTGTACGAAACTTCCCAGGCCTAATGCTGCTGGCATGTACTCCATGCCAGGCCTCTACTTGCCTCTGTGCCTTTGCACTTGCTGTCTGACTCATCCATTAAGGTTTAGCTCAGAACACTTTGGGAAACCTCCTGTGACCCTATCCAAGGTTAGATTAGGGAACTGCCTTCTGCTCTCTACGTGGGACACGACTCCCAGGGGTGTGGACCTTCCCGGCAACGTGGGACAGAAATCCTAGAATGAGCTGGGACTCAGCACCAAGGGATTGGGAAAACCTTCTAGACCAAAAGGGGGAAGAGCAAAATGACACAAAATGAAGTATCAAAAGGCTGAGAGATTCCAAACAGAGTCGAGAGGTTATCCTGGAGGTTACTGTTATGTATTATATACATACATATGTATGTATTATATATGTATTATATATATGTATGTATATGTATGTATATGTATATGTATATACATGTATATATGTATATGTATATATGTATATATATGTGTATATATATATGTATGTATATATACGTATATATATATGTATTATATACATACATATGTACATAATACATATTATATAGATAACACCTTTTTAGTTAAGGTGTAATGGAGAGGCTGGAGGGAACTGCCTAAAAATGTAGAGCTGTGTTCCAGTAGTCATGTTTCTTGAAGATGATTGTATAAGATATAGCTTTCATAATGTGACTGTGTGATTGTGAAAACCTTGTGTCTGATGCTCCTTTTATCTACCTTATCAACAGATGAGTAAAACATATGGATTAAAAATAAATAATAGGGGGAACAAATGTTAAATTTAGTAGATTGAAATGCTGGTGATCGGTGAGGGGGAGGGGGTATAGTATGTATGAATTTTTTTTTCTTTTTATTTCTTTTTCTGGATTGATGCAAATGTTCTAAGAGGTGATCATGGTGATGAATATACAACTATGTGATGATATTGTGAATTACTGATTACATACCAAGAATGGAATGATCATATGGTAAGAATGTTCATGTTTGTATGTTATGCTTTAAAAAAATAAAGAAAGAAAGATAGAAAGCAAGAAAAAACAGCCCATGATTATAATAGGGATGCCTAAACCCCCAGGACCTTTATATCTTGCTGGTGGTCTCAAGGCCCCCATCTTCCCTTCAATTTTGCACCACACCCATTTACCCACCCAAACCCCACCCTGGCACACCACAGCCAAGTGCTGTCCATTTTCTGCCACCAGGAACTTGAGTATTGCTGGAGCCTCAGGAGGGTCCTGGGGCCACTGGCATCCATTCTCTGAGGGCTGGTCACCCCCCTCTCTCATTCCTCTCACTGGTCCTTCTCAGTCTTCATAATTCTCCTGTGCCTGACCTCACACTTGCCGCCTCTTAAATGGAGCACATACAGAAACAGTACAGGCCAATAACTCCCTCTACACCGGCTTACAGGTGTATCCCTAACTGCCCTTCCTCTTTCTAACCCTCCAAGTTCAGTGGGAGAGAATCCCCACACTTTGCCTGGCTCTGGATCCCATCCTTCTGAACTCTTCCCTCTCCTTGTATCTTTAACCTCTCCCTGTTTGCTGGCTCCCCTTGATATATGTTATTTCAAACCTCTTCCATCTTGAAAACACAACACACACACCTCTCCTCAACCTCAGGTGTCCTTTCAGCCAACCATTTCCCTCTTTCCTTCCCCTGATGGTCAAAGTTCTAGGAAGAGCTACCTATACTTGCTGAGTACACCTTCTTACCTCACACTCACTTCTCAACCCAGCGTAATCAGAGGTTCCTGCCCCAGTTTGCACATGAAACAGCTCCTACCAAGGTCCCTGGTAATCTTGTGGTTAAACCACTGGATCCCATAGCGTGTAATGCCCTTGACCTCGTGACAGCAGCTGATGCTGCTGGCATTCCCTTCACTGCTGGTCCTTCTGGGCAGCCTGCTTCGCCTTCCCCTAAACAGTCGGGCATAATTGGTGCTCTCCTGGGTCTCTCCTTGGTTCCCTGTATGGTCTGTTCCTGGATACTCTCACCCTGCTCTGGCTATGTGGTGAGATCCTCCATGCCTCTACTCTGCTGGGCTCTCCACCTGATCCTCTCCCACCACTCCATAATCCACTCCCTATGGTCCTCCAAAGGCACCTTGTCACTCCTGGGAAGTCTCTGCACTCCCTTTCTCTACCCAAGCCAGTCTCCTTTGCAAAGTCTTCCCTGGTGCCCCCTAGTAGGGTGAAGTGCACATGGTGCCCTACAAACTCCCTGACCATGCCTGGGCCTCCCTCTCCTGAGGGGAGGGGCCACGTTTCCTTCACCTTTGTGCCCCCAGAATCTACCTCTTGTAGTAGAGGTTATGAATTTGTCTGGGGTGACCAAGGAGGCCTTTCATTCCTATCCTCACTTCTACGACTTCCAACTCCTGAGCATCTCCAGCCCAGGCCTCTCTTCTGAGCTCCCAATCAATGCACACAATTCCCTCCAGGCCACCTCCAAACTCCACACCTGCAAACCAAAGTCATCCTCTTCCCCCCAAGTGATTTCACCCCCTCTCCTCTCAGTGAATGACACCAAAAGCCACCTGGTTCCCAGGCCAGAAACTTAACAGTTGGCCTAAAAGTCTGGCTCCTTTCTGTCCCTCCAATCTTGTCACTACATCCTTTCATTTCTACCTCTTTAATTGGTCTCAAATCCAGTGTCTCATATCTACCTAATCATTTCCAAGCCAGTTCTTAATCATCTCTCTCCTGGGCTGTACGGTGCTTCTGATTTGCAATTTGACTTCCCAATCCTGCTCGACAGCCTAAGACACTCCCCAGCAGCCACAGGATCAAGTTTAAACTACATAGCACAGCACACAAGGCCTTCCAGGGCCCTGACTCTTACACACACACACACTTCCAGCCTTAACTTCCTCTACTGCGCTTTCCATTCTCCAACTCTACTAACTTGGAATGTTCCAGAGCTTCACCAGATCCACTGGTCTTTGCTTGGAATGACCATCCCTTTCTGCCTCCTTCACGGTGCAACAAACAGAGCTTCTGCACATGGGGCGTGCCTTTACTGTACCTTATTATAGCACTGATCAAATGCTGCAATATTTTATACAATCAGCAAGTCAGGAGGGCAGGGACTGCATCTAGCTCATCTTTGGTTTTCAATATCCCTGAAGCTTCATAAATGATCATCAAATACCTAAAGGAATGAACTACGGATGGGGCTGTCTATAACATTACTCCAGTAAGGCCTTGTGGTTGACTGGATGATCGGAACAGTTTAAGGATCCTGAAACAAAATAAATGTTATACCACACATTTCTTTGTGCGTAATTGTTCATGACCTGCTTCAGCTGCTAACGGTTGAAAGCTGTGCTTTTCTAAGGCTCAGGGGATGAGGACCGAATGGGTTTTCATGGCAGCTGGGCAAATGGTGAAAAATCACTTGGATTCAGCTAATTCAAATTTTTCACAGGACAAAGGCCTGCATCAGACGTCTGCAGGGAGCTGCTTTATTTTTCCCACCCCCTCCTTTGGGGATTTATTCCTTTCTATTTCATTTTTCTTAATATTCAGCAGCTGCATATTAATCAGGATGCTAATGAATCACAGGCTTCCCTGGGCCTGCATTTGCCAATTAACTTTAATAAACAAAATGCATAGTGTCCTCTTTGCTGGCTTCCCCTGGTCTTGGGCCTGCTTCTGTTGCCGAACCCTGGACTGAGGCCAGGGAATGGAAGTCAGCCCAACACCAGGGCTGGGTGTGCATGGCCTGTGTGTGGGTTGAGCAGTGGGGGTGGGGACAGTGAACACATTGTCACACTCATCTATTATTGTCTGTCCTTCTAAGGATTCCCTGATTCGGCTACAAGGATTAGGACAGCGTTTCCAAGCAGGGTCCAGGCTGGCAAGGGGCCCAGGAACAGTGGAGAAAATGGGTCTAAGCGCAGAGACCATCTGTTAGCTCCAGGTAAAGCCGTGATTGGCAGGCGTTTAAGCCAAAACCGCCTGCTGTTGAGGCCCTCCCTCCACGGCCTCTAACTGATACACAAGTAAACAATCCGCCAGCCACATATGACCACCGCAGGCAGTGGTCCCAAGAGGAGAGGTGAGCTAATCAGACATTCAAGGAGGAACACGACAGAGTCTCTGGCTCTTGGGCAACATGATGTTTTACTAAAGCATAGCCAGGGAGTGGGAGGGTTTGCATTGAAGCTGACAAGCCCCTTCCTCTCTACTTTTCTCTGCAGAACTGTGTTAACATTTTAATCATGTTGCTGAGTGTTCGATACTGGGTCAATTAGTTGGCCCTTGCACTGGCTCTAATCCCACCTATTCTTCAGCCCAAAGCATTTGTGGAACTTCTTGGAGTTTCTACAAATTATTTGCAATTGTCTGTGTTTCTAGATCCCAGTGTAAACACGCTCTATGCAATAAGATGTTCCCAAATAAAGTACTTGAGCCATTTTCTTACTTTTTTGCTGGTTTCCAATTGACAGCACACACCAAGAAACTATTCCATCCTGTGGCCTGCTTTAGAGCAGTGGAGTGTGGGAGGTAAGCGGAAGTTGGCTTTATGGGTGGGGTCCTCAGGACCCCTGGCCTGAGCCTGGCCTCATCTCACTCTCTCCCGAGGAAGCCCGTTTGCCACTTGGCACCACAGCCATTTGAAGGAGTGACTCCCACAGCACCATCTCCAAGCACTGGCCTGTCCTGAGTTCCGAGTCAGCATCTGTTGGACATGTTCATGTGGAGGTCCTCAGCCATCCCAAAGTCAATAAGGGTAAAATGGAACTCATGCTAGAGAACCCACTGATGGCTGGCAACCACAAGCCTAAGAGCTGGGAGCAGTGGTGTGCTGGTCAGCCCATAACAACTGACTCTCTCGGGGAGACAAAAGCCCCAATTTGTGGTATTGACCAATTTATATGGTGCAAATACTATGACCATAGCCAATTTCAAGCTACCAGCATAAAATCACTAAATGCCAAATTGGGAAGAAATGTGTAGAATTGGCTCTGGCAAGCCAGTAGGAGCCAGCTGCCACACTTCATGGCCAGAAGACATCTTCAGCTTATTTCTTCCCTCAAGCCTCACTAAATGATCCCCTCAAGCCATCCACATCTCTCCATTTCCCTCCCTTAGATGCTACTCCGGCAGAAGCCTCCCACCTCATCTCCCCACGTCCACTGGTGAGTCCTCCCCAACATGGTCCACAAAGCAGCCAGTATCTTTTTATAACCTTCATCTGAGCATGTTACTTCTTGGACACAGCAATTCCCCTCCCAGGTATATACCAAGAGAAATAAAAGCACATCCACATAAAAACTTATACACAAACATGACTGCAGCACTATTCACAATAGCTAAAAAGTGGAAACAACCCAAGTGTCCATCAACAGATGGATGGATAACCACACTGTGGATATTATTCAGCAATAAGAAGGGATGGAGTTCTCACACATGCTACAATATGAATGAATCCTGAAGACACGAGCCTCAGTAAAGGAAACCAGTCCCAAAAGGCCATATATTATATGATTCTGTTCACATGAAATGTCTAGGATAGCAGATTCGTGGTTGCCAGGGGCTGGGAGATAGCATTTGGGGGTAACAGCTAAGGATGCAGTTTCTTTGGGAATGATGAAAATGCTCTAAAATTGACTGTGGCAATGGCTGCACAACTCTGTGAATATACCAAAACCACTGAATTATACAATTTCAATGGATGAGTTGTATGGCATGTGAATTATATCTCAATAAAGGTGTTACACACATAAAAACACACACACACCTTAGGATAAAATCCACAGTCTACAAAACACTAGTAACCTGGCCCTGGCTGGCCCTCCAACCTTCCTCTGGCATTCACCCCAGCCACATCAGCTTTCTTTTAGTTTCCTGACAGCCTTGCAGAGCAGATTTGCATAAACCTCTCTTGGCTTATCCTTCTACCCCTTTGTCCACTCCATACCGACTTGCCCTCTTTATCAACATCACTTCTTTAAGGATGCCTTCCTTGACTCAAAGCTGGACTTCTCTTGGGGGAAATGCTCTTCTGGCACATGGAACTCTTCCTTACAAGTACCTGTTTAGTATCTGCATCCCACCCCCCAGCCCATTTCCGTTTGATGGACACATCAGGAGGGTATGAGGTATCTCTCTGGCAAACAGTGAGTTCCTGATGCCGATTACAATGCCTGGCACGCTGCCTTCTTGCTGTTTTGTGAACACACCAGCCACGTTTATTCCTACCTGAGGGACTTTGAACTTGCGGTGCCCTCTGCCTGACATGTGTGGGCCCCCAGGACGCCTCCCTGACTGCCTCCTTCAACATGTGATCCTCCATACCTCCTATCACTCAGGTTGTTCCTTATCTGCTCCGTTTTTTACAGTACTTGCTACCACTCAAATCACATTTTCTTTTTTCACTATGTATCTCCGTTTGAGAGAGTCAGTCAGCTCCAAGAGGGCAGGAATTCTGATTTGTTTATTGCTGTACCCCTAGCATTTAAAATAGTGTCTGGCCAAAGCAGCAACCCCAAGTAAATATTGGATGAATAAATAAATGCGCAAGACCAACCTCTGAGTCATCCCTAATGCCTCTTTTTCTCATACCCCATTTAATCTGTTAGCGATTTTTTTCCGTTCTACCTTCTGAAAATACATCCAGAATCTGACCACTTCTAACCCCGTTATACATCTACCCAGGGCCAATCCACAGACATCTTGACCTGGATAATTCCAACTGCCTCCTCACTGATCTCCCTGCTTCCACACTTGGCTTTAACAATCTATTCTCTACAAAGTGGCCAGATACTCTAGTCCAAGGTTGGCAAACTTCTTTCATAAAGGGTCAAATTGTACATATTTTCAGCTTTGAACTTTGCAGGTTATATGGAATCTGCTGCAACTACTCAACTCTGTGAAAGCAGCCAAAGATAACATGTAAACGAACAAGCGTGGCTATATCCTGATAAAACTTCGACAAAAACAGGGGGTGGGCCAGATGTGAACTACTGGTGATAGTCTGCTGCCTCCTGCTATAGGGGCCCACATCATGTCACAAACCTTTTTGTGGCTCCCATCACTTGGGGTAATTAATGTCCAAAGTCCCATTACCTGTTTGATCACATCTTTTAATCGCTCCTTCTTATTCCTGCTGTTCTAGCACAGTCCTCTCTCTCTGAGCCTTTGCAGCTGCTGTTCCCTCTGCCTGGAGCATCACTCTCCCTCATACCCGCATGGTTCGCTTGTCACCGCTTTAGTGACCCCCCAATCAAAACTGGCCACCCCACCACCCTTTCTCCAATTCTTCCTCCAGAGAGTATTTAGCACCCTCTTACCTATTACCTATTCATGAGTCTGTTGTTTGTCTGTCTCTTCCTCTAGAGTGCAAACTCCCTGTTCTGTCCCCAGCACCCAGAACCCTGCCTGGCACAAAGGACATGCTCCATCAGAAAGTGTGAACGAATATGTGGTGCACAGACAGTGGCGGGAAGAGTCTTGTGGAAGAAACAGTGACACAGAAGGCCCCAGGGGCCCGTGGACCCACTGGGCCAGGTTCTTCCTCACCTAGCTGGCCTTCGACCATCCTCCTCTCGGTTGTCCTCGCCCTGCAGATTGCTGTCCCCCAAGCGCTGCAGCTGCTGGTCTTTGGACTCCGTGTGGGACATGTCCACCTATGAGCGCAGGCAGCACTTGAGAACCAGCCCAGGGAGCATGAAAGGCCGGCCTCCTGCTGACCCCTCAGGCCTAGGCACCTCCACGTGCCCCTCTTTAGCATGGGGGTGGTGGCCAGTGCCCAGAGGCAGCGCCAGGGAGGAGGGGGCCTGGGGAGCCCAGGGAGAGGGGGAGGCTTTGGAGGGGCGTCTGGGGGCCTGGGCTCCTAACTGGTGTTTGTGGCGTCTCAAGTTCTTCCAGGAAGGAGAAGAGGCATGAAGAAAATAATAAAAGGAACGGGTGAGATGCAGGGGTGTCTGAGCCTCTCTCTACCCTGCTCCAGCCACGAGCCATGCGTGGAAGTCTGTCCGTCTGACCGATGCCGTCAGCGCGTCAGTCACACAGTCCGTCAGTCAGTCAGGGCTCAGTCGGTCAGTGGGGAAATTTCGGCAGGGCCGGAGGCGGCCCCGCCGGCGGGAGACATGCGGCCGGGGCTGGGCCCGCCGGGGAAACCCGGGGTGGCGGCCGTTCCCGCCCCTCCGCCCGCCGCCCGCGCGAAGGAAACAAGGGCCTCGTACCCTCTGTAGCTCCTTCCCACCTTTTCCCGCCTTCACATTCGCGCCTTCTGCGCACGCGCAACCCCGCCCTCCCGTGCACGTGTTGCGGCGTGCGCGGCGCAGTCCCGCCCTCCGCCCCGCCCCTTCCCGGGAACCAGCGCGCGCAGCAGGGCGGGGCTGCGCCGCCGTTAAGCGGCGGTTGGGCCGTCCCCGGGGATGGTTGCGCAGCCTGCGCTGTGTGGGCAATGCGGCAATGTCTGCGCCCCTGTGTGCGCATGTGCGAGCGCTGCAGGGCGCAATATGGCGCCTGGGTAGTGGGAGTTTGGTAGGTGCTGTTTTTATTCCTTAGTTTTTAATTCATCTGCTTCGCCTCACGGCTTTTCCTAAAATTTTCTGGCGCTTGCAGTCTCCTGATTACGACCGTGGCTCCCTGGTGCAGTCAGAACAAACGTTTATGCGTTTACCATAAAGGAGTTACCTGTGCATCTCAAAATAAAAACGCCTTAAAACCACGGTGAGTTCTGATCCGTGCAGGGTTGGGCGCTTCTCCTTTAATGATATGAGAGTGATACTAATTCTTTAATAGCAGTAATATCAACAACAATAATGATTTTGTTCAACATAAGAAGAGCCACAGACTGGGGGGAAACATTTTAAAAAAACTTATGTATATCGTAATTTGAATATTAATATATATGAACTTGTATCCAGAATTTACGAAGAACTCCTGCAACTCAGCAATAAGGAGATCCGATTTTTAAAAAAAGGGCAAAACATTTAAATAGGGTTGCGTGTGTGCAAAGGCCCTGAGGCAGGAGCTAGCTGTTGGAGGAGCTAGGAGGGGTCTGGGGAAGGCCATATGTGAACCGGATGCAGAGTCTGGAAGGGGCTGGGTTGGGAGCCAAAGTCAGGCGTTGGGATTTTGTTCCAGTCGACTGAGAAGTCACTGGCTGCTGTGCTGAAGCTCCTCCTCATGGACACCTGTCGTGATACCCATGTGTGGAAGGCAGTGAGAATCCACTCGCATTGCCGGATCTTCCCGTGCCAGACTCTTGTTTCGGGCAGCACACTGCCCGAAACGCATCTTTACGCCCACGTTCTGGAGAACTTGGGTTCGAATACGGGCTTTGGCTCTTACCCACGGGATGATCATGACACTGCTACTCCCTCTCAAAACCCATTTTGTCACCCATTGTATAAATTGGCTAGGATACCCCCTAAATCTTTGGCATTTGCGATGATCAGAAGTGCCTTTGCTATTCATGGTGGGCCCTCCTAACCTGCCTAGTGGTATCTCATGCTAAGGAGACGTCGCAGGGCTGAGGCAGCCACAGTGCAGTTTTGGAGGGAGGACTAGCCCTGCTGGATAGACCAACCGTGTGATTAGGGGGTTAGGGCTTCAAACCACCATCTTATCAGCCAGACCTGGGGAGGGGTGGGGCTGGGATTGAGTTCAACACAGGGATGTTGGTTCAGTCACCATGCCTATGTATTGAACAACCCAATAAAAACGCTGGAGGTAGAAGAACAGGTGAGCTTCTCCGCTTGATAATCTAGTCATGCACCAGGAAGGTAAACACATCCTTTATCCTCCAGAGCATGTGGAAGCTTACATAGGAGACCCTCCTAGACCTTACCATATGCATCTCTTATTTGTGTAGTGTCCACTCTAATAAAACTAATCATTATAATAATAATAGATAAAATAAATTCCTGAAAAAACATTATGGCATGTTCCAAATTTCTGAGTTGTTCTAACAAAGTACTGAGCATGAGGAGGTGGGTGATGGGACCCTGGTACTTTAGGCTGGTGTCTGAAATGAGGGCAGCCTTGTGGGGATTGTACTCTTAACTGGTGGAATCTGATCAAACTTCAAGTAGTCAGAACTGTTGGAGCTGATAAAACATAATACATTGGGCTGTTGTGTGCGTTTCAGGGATGAAATACTTGGTACTTTCGTACTCAGTCCAATAAAGGTGGCTATTTTCAATGTTTTGTGGCAAAGCCACCCTTTAAAATGCATCCTCCCAAAATGTTAACTGGAAAATGTGAGAAGGGGGGTATATGGGAACCCTACATTGTTTACATGATGTTTCTGTGAACCCACAAGTGCTCTAAAAAAAAAAAAATACAAAAGCAAAACAAATAACCCCACGATACTGTGTCTGAGCTATTATGTATTAAAGTATGTACATGGCAAAAATTAAGGCAAACGTGGAATAAACACCTAGTCCATGAACAGTCTGGCTTTAATAACAGAACAGTGCCTTCTCCTACAGCATCAGTTGACACTCTGAGGATTCTCCAACTTGAAGAATCTCAAAAGACTTCAAGCATGTACACGCATGCATGCATGTACAGGGGCACACCCTGAACAAAAACAAAAAGCAACACCCAAGGTGCAGGATGATTTTTATGGTGCACCATTTGCATAACTTTTAAAAGTATGCAAAGTTAAACCCTGTCTTGTTAATGCAACATATACAAATGGTGAATTTTAAAAAGCACTTAAATTTTTTCAGAGGGGTAACCATGGCTGGATAGAGGCAAAAGGGAATAGGACAGGCATACAGGGCTGACAAACCCATCAGATCTAAACAGTAAAAGATTCAAAAGCAAATATGGCCAAATGCTCAAGTCAACAAACCTGGGAGGCAGATTCTGTGGGATCTTCACTGTCACCTGCCTTAATTCTTCTAGGAGGCCTTTATCCCTTCCACACATCTATGGATTTATCTGTTTTCTGTCTCCCTCCTACCCTCCCACTCAGGTCAGTTCCTTGAGGGAAGTTTTTTCCACCGCCGGGTCTTAAGTTCCTACAAGTACAGGTACTCAGGAGTGCATAAGTTGCCTGACATTTTTTTCTGATGGTCAAATCATTCAATTTGAAAAAAAAAAAAAACTGACTAAGAGATCTCGAAGAGCAGGGCCCATGCTGCCCGGTGTTGCACAGCCATAGGTGACTGCCAGTTTTACTGGGTGTGACAGTGGCCTTTGATTACTGTCCATGTTTCCAAAAGTATGCTGCCCCCGAAGGACGCACAGTGAGCAGTGTGCCAGCTGGGATTTCCTTTAAAATATTTATGTAAAAAAAAATACAAGACAACCTTATCTGGGTTTGATTCCCAGCCCATGCACTCCAAGAAAAAAACTAAACAAAATAATCAACGAATGGTGCAGCGATATCAGGATGTTTACATGGCAAAGAATGAAATGTGACCCTCACTACAGCGCACCAAAACAAAACAAAACAAAACAAAAAACATGCAGCTGGGGTGCAAAATCTCCCTCACTGTTTAATATGGGTAACAGGTTTCTGGTATTTTATTTTATTTACTCATCTCTTTGCTCCTCTGCTTCCTTGAAATTTTTAGAATTTTTTTTTAAGCATCTTGTCCCTACCCTGGCTCTTGGTGCCTCGACAACTGCCTTGCTCCCCACCCCCAATGCACATCCAAAAGAGAAGGGGTTCCTGATCAGCTCACCTGGAAGAGGACCTGGCACCCAGCAGGTGATGGGTAAATGCTCACCAGACCATAGGACCTGAGAACCTAAATGATACCCCAGGTATCCAAGACCCCCAACCCACTGCCCCTCACACCTGGGGCTCCAGAACCCAGGTTTGTTCCCACTAAGCATCAGGTCAGAGCTGGGGAGAACCTGACAGGACCTCCCACCCCTAAGGACAGGCACCAGGTGAGGGCAAATGCCCACTTTATTAGCTAGTAGCTGGCCCACGGGCTCCACACTAGCCCTCCCTCATGGGTGGATGGACCAAAGGACAACTGCTCCTGGGACACTTGGTGCAGGAGGGAAAGATGAGATGCTAAAGGATGGGGGGAAGGGGCTGGCCTCACAGAGGCCTCATAAATACAGGGGGGCACCAGAGGGGGAGGTGGAGGCAGGACTGTAGGGTTCAGGGACAGGCAGGAGAGCCGATGGCCCATGTCACGCCGCCTCCTGCAGCTGAGAAGGCCGCAGCTCGGTGTCCCGGTCCAGGCGGCACATGGGACTGTCGTACACCATCTGCAGGTTCACCTTGTGGCCCACCAGCTCCCGGATGTTGTTGATGCCATATTTGATCATTGTCGGGCTCGGGGAGGAAAGGACAGTTTCAGATGAGGTCAGGTCACAGCCCTCCAGGCTCCTGCTTCCCTCCCCACAGCCTGGAAGGCCTGGCACACTCTGCCCAGTGCCCACCTGCATCCCCTCCCACTCTGTTTGGCTCACTCCGCTCCAGCCACCTGGGCTTTCTTGCTGTTCCTCAAATATCATGCATGGCTCGGCCTCAGGACCTTGGCACGGGCTGTTCACTCTGCCTGGAATACCCTTCCACACATCTCTCAGGCCACTCCTTCCTCTCCTTCATGTCTTTGCTCAGATGCCACCTCTTTCATGAGGGCTTCCTTGACCACATAATCTCTCTACCCCCCTACCTTCTCTGTTTTATTTCCTCTACAGCCCTTGCTGCTCTCAAACACCCTCCAGGTTTTATTTAAATTTATTTATCTTGCCGACTATTGTCCTCGCCCCACTGGAACCTAAGCTCTTGGAGCTGGCACTGGCCGCTATCTCATTCACAGCACAGATCCAGGCACATGAGAGGCACCCACGGGAAGCTTGTCAATAAATGAACAAACAGATGACGCTGAGAACAAGGCCTCCAGGTGCCCCACATTCCGGCAAGGGTACTTACCGCTCCAGGGAGAGACCCCAGGCAATGACTGAGACGTTCTCGGGGAGCCCCATGGGCAGCAGCATCTCAGGGCGGAAGAGTCCGGAGTTCCCAACCTCTACCCACTTCTTCAGGCCTGCAGAGAGGGACAGGCGGGCGGGGCGGTACATGTGGGTGGTGCAGAGCCCGGCACTGTGCTGGGGGCTGGAGGGTGGGGGCAGCCCGGGGCCTCCTCCCGGGCCCAGGTCCCGCCTGACCTTGGTGGTAGCTGAACACCTCCATGCTGGGCTCCGTGTAAGGGTTGTAGGCTGGCTTGAAGCGCAGCTGGGTGATGCCTGGTGTGGGAGAGGTGGGAGGCAGTGGGTGGAGATGAGGCGGTGACCGGGGCAGCCTGTCATGACCCTGACCACAGCCCTGCCCCCCACTCACCCAGCTTGGTGAAGAACTCCCGCAGGACGCCCATGAGGTGGCCTAGGGTGAGGCCGTGGTCCGCCACCACGCCCTCAATCTGGTGGAACTCAGCCAGGTGGGTGGCATCCAAGGTCTCATTCCGAAACACGCGGTCGATGGAGAAGTACTTGGCCGGCGTGAAGGGCTTCTAGGGGGTGACAGGCAGGCAGGTTGTGCCCAGATCAGGAGGGGTCTACGGTGGCCCCAGCACCTGCCCGTTGCCCAGGCCGAGCCGCACCTTCTGGGCCAGGCGGTAGAGGGCGCGGGCACTGGCTGACGTGGTATGCGTGCGCAGCAGGTTCTTGCGGGCCTCGTCCAGCTTCCAAGTGTACTTGTACCTTCCGGGGGAAATGCAGGGAGTCCACATTGTGGCCACTAGGCCCTCACCCTACCTCTCGCCCAAGCACTGCCCCACCAACCCCGGAGGCCTGGGGCCTGCCTTACCCCTGTGAGCCGTAGCCACCCTGCGAGTGGGTCCGCTTGACCCGCTGGACATAATCCATGGGGAGCTGGAGGGCCTCGGCTGGGTCTGGGTGGGGGTAGAGCGGTATGTGGTCAAAGGGTGGTTATCAAACAGCTGCCACGTGGAGAATGGAGCCAGAGGGCAACTGAGAACACCTGAGTCAGGGCACATTCCTCCTCTCCCTAGAACCTTCCATGGCTTCTACTTCACTCAGAGGAAAACCCCAAGTCCTCCCAGCAGCCCACTAAGCCCTGGACGATCTGCATCCTCATCTCCCTGCCTTGTCTCCCCCCACTCTCTCCCTTTAGCCCCACAAGCCTCCTCGCTGACCTATGAACGCATCAAGCATAATTCCGCCTCAGGACCTTTACACATGCTGTTCCTGCTGCCTGGATGTAACCCCGGGTTCCCTCCCTCACTCCTTTGGTCTTTGCTTAAACATCAGTTTGTTTTTATTTTTCTAAAAATCAGTTTCTTTTTTTTTTTTATATATATATATTTTTTTATTAATTAAAAAAAATTAACTAACACAACATTAGAAATCAATCCATTCTACATATGCAATCAGTAATTCTTAATATCATCACATAGGTGTATGGTCATCATTTCTCAGTACATATATGCATAAAAATCAGTTTCTTGATGAGCCTCTCTTGACCATTTTACCTTAACTGTTTGGCCCCATCTGCCCACTAGACAGCTTGCAAGATTTAACAAGTGCTCCTCCGTTGGCATGCAGGCTTCACTGGGACTTCTGTCTCATTCATGGCTTAACAAACACCCCAGAACATGTCTGGTGAGCCTCCATTACACGAGTGTACAAATTCCTAAGATGCCTATTTAGGGACACGATCTCAGCAAGCCTGAAAAGTCTGGGATCAAATTCTGGCTTCACCACTTATAAGCTGGACAAGTAACTCTCCTTGAGCCTCAGTTTCATTTGGAAAAAGGAAACAATTAGGACAACACCTGGTGCACAGTAAGGGGTTAGTAAGTCTGTGTGCTGTGACAATGACAGTGACATTGTCCCTTCTGGCCAGGTGACAGGCGTCCACTGACCCTGCCTGCCCAGCACTGCCTCAGTGAATTTCCAGCACAGGAATTCATTCTGTTTCCGTTAGAACCAAGGACTATGGAATCAAGAATAAGCTGGGTACTAAGGACAGAGATTAGGGGGAAGGTTCTCTTGTAGAACTCATGGGCAGAGAGGGATATCTCTCTGATGTTCTGCCTGAGGAGAGGTTTGATGCTGGAGGCTACGTAGAGGATTTGGGGGAGACAATTCTTAGCAGAAGGTAGGTGTGGTGGGTTGAACTGTGCACCCCCCCCCGCCAAAAAAAATCCACATTTGGAAATAGGGTCTTTGCAGATGCAATGAAGATAAGGACTGAGGTGAGATCATACTGGAATAAGGTGGCCCGACATCTAATTGCTGGTTCTCTTATAAGCAGAGGATAACAGAGACCATGTGACGCTGGAGGTAGAGTCTGACATGATATACCTACAAACCAAGGAACACCAAGGATTGCCAGGAGCCAGCAGAAGCAGGAAGAAACAAGGAAGGATCCTTCCCCAGAACCTTCAAAAGGAGGACAGCCCTGTTGACACCTTGGTTTTGAACTTTCTGGCCTCCAGAAATATGCGATGATCCATTACTGTTGTTTGAAGTTGCCTGGTGTATAGTGATTTGTGATGGCCGCCCCAGGAAAAGAAGATGGCCCGGCCCAGGAAAAGGCCCTGGTATGCTCGGGAAGTCTCAGTGTGGGCTTGGAGGGCACAGAGGGAGGAAACCTGGGTTTGGCAGGACCTGCTCACGAGGGCCTAAATGTAGGGCAGTCTCCAAAAGGCCTCAGCCTGGGCTCTGTCACTACTAGAAGGCTCTGTGCCCAGGCCTGGTCCCCCCAACCCACCTCGCAGGAAGAAGGTGTCATGCTGGTCCCGTGCTGGGTGCTGCTGGGGCTGGAAGAGAGCGTCGAAGTTCCAGAAGGAGCTCTCAATGAAGTTGTCAGTCGGCATCTCAGTGAACCTGGTGGGACATGTGGCCTGACAGCCCTGCCCGTGGCCCCAGCGGCCAGAGTGGCCCCCACCCCCAGCCCCGTGCTCACCCCATCTCCAGGAAGATCTGCCGGAACTGGGTGCGGACCTTGAGTAGGGGGTGCAGGTGGCCACAGTCGGGAAGGACACCACGGGCCGAGAAGTTGTAGGGCTTGAAGGGCCGATCCCGCCAGGAGCCGCTGTTAGGGTCGCAGGGTGCCCAGACATGGGGAGGGCTGCTCAGCCCCCTTCCCCCAGCCCCATCCCAGCCCGTGGGGCACCCCTACCTCGAGATCATCTCGGGACTCAGCTCTGCCTCCTGCTTGGACACCCTGGTGCTGAAGGCACTGCCTTTGCTCACCCAGTAAGTCTTCAGGGTCCTGTGGCCCAAGGAGGAGGAGAGGATGCCACTGTCATGCCTCCAAGAGGCCACCATCTCCCATCGGAGGCCAAACCCCAATGCCCCACCCAGTCACTCTGCTTGATTTTTTTCCTGACCCTGTCACCACCCGAGATCCTCTTCTCTGACCACCAGCCATCTCCCTGTGTGTGCTCACTTACTCAACAAATGTTAAACTGAGAGCCTACTGTGTGCCAGAGCCATTCAAGGCACTTTTAAGAAACTAAGAGAACAGCCGGGAAGGATAACAACAGGTAATGTTTCTAGGTTTTACCCTGTGCCAGGCTCTGTATCACCCCACAACCCCAGGAGAGGAGACGATTTTCAAAATGAGGAAGCTAGAGCCCAGAGAGAGCTGGTGACTTGGCCAAGATCATGCAGCTGGAAAGCAGCAGAGCTGGGATTGTACGGGGTGGGGGGAGCTGGCTCAGGTCTGTTTTTACAACCCCACCGTGTCTGCTCAAAGGGGCGGCAGCTCCAGCAGGATGGAGGCCTCCCCAGTCAGAGCTCAGCCTCGGGGCACTGCACGGACCTGTCTCTAGCAGGTGCCCCATCACCACGGTGTACAGGGCACTGAGAAGCCACTGACAGCACCCACTGCCCTGTGACAGGGCTGCGCCAGAGCCCCAGGGCTGGGCCCACTCACACTTCAGTCAGGAGCTTCCTCTTCCTGAGCTCACTCCTTTCCTTCTCACCCAACTTCTCAGGCTCCCCGCCCCGTACCAGCAGGAGCCGCCGCTGCACCTCATCCTCTATGGTGTCCGCCTGCAGTCAGGAGGGGGCCGCAAGGGATGGTGAGGCCAGGGCCCGCCCACCTCCTGCCACTGCCCACCCACCCACAGGACTCACCACGCGGAACACCCGGGGCCCATCAGCCGTGCTCTTGTCCACACGGATCCATTTGTTGGACATGGCCTTGCTGAAGCCCACTTTGCCGCTGGGCAGTCTCTGGGGGACAGAAGCTGCAGTGAGGTGGGTACAAGGGCTCCCTGACTACATCCCTTCACCTCTCCAGGCCATGCTCCCTACCATGAGCTCGCTCTGGGCTAGGCCCTCTGAAGGGACACTGTGAAACACTCGGGCCTCGTGACTGCCCTCCCGGGCAATATCTTCACCCTCAGCGGTGAGCTCCCAGCGCTTGGAGGAGCGCTGCTCAGCCTCGATGACCTGCAGGGAGACAGGGCCACAGGGAGGGGACTGAGTTCAGGGCCAGGCACCCCTTCACTGCAGCACTGGAACGAGGTTCCAAGCATGGGTTGCCTGGAAGCCCAGCCCAGCTATACCACTTTCCAGCTGAATGATCTCAGGGAAAGGCTTTCCCTTTGCTATACCCCATTCCTCTTCTGTAAGGTGATATAATGACAACTTACACCTCCTGGAATGAGGCAAAAGACTGAGGATGTTGCCTGGTAGAAGATGAATTCTTACTACCACTTTAGGGTCTGTGACCCTTAAAGGTCTCAGGTGAACTGATTTACCTCCACATTTACATATTTGCATCTCAGTGTCCCAGGGAATCAAGTAAGGTCCTTGATTCAAGTAAGATCCAAGTGACAAACCAGGAATCTAAGGCTCCAGAATGAAGGGTCCGGGGTCACATGGACAGGGGCAGGGCTGGGTAAAGCCCTAGACCCCCCGGGTTCTAATCGCAGCTGGGCTCCTCACTTGCTGTGTGACCTTGGGAAAGGTGCTTAACCTCTCTGAGGAAATTCCCTCATCTGTAAATGACTGAACAATGAGCTCTGCCTCAGGGCTTCTGCAAGGAATAAACAAATTAATGCAGATAAATGAGGTAGGGTGCTTAGCACATGATAAAGCCTGAAAAAACTGATTGTTATTAAGTTATTATATTAATTACTGCTATGGTTGACCTTATTTATTGTCATCATTAGATGGGACCACATTAAATTACCACTATTTAACCCCTTGTGACCTACATAAATGACAACTTTACTTGGCCCAAGGTTCTGTCACCCTTCTACACTGGTGAGGCTCTACAGCCAGAATACCTAATTTTAAATCTGGGTTTGCCTGTCCCTTCATGTGATACCGATCAAGTTATTGAACAGGATGGGCTGTGGACACATCTTCAAAATGAGGATAGCAACAGGGCTCTCATCCCGGGGTTACTGCAAAGACTGAAAGAAAAGTAAAACTGAGACTAAAGGGGGATAATGAATGCAAGTACAAAATATACACAATCCAGATCTATCTCCTGAGTCCTGGTGGCATGAATCCAGCTTCTAGGACTGCCCACAGGCCCCTTAATATCCTCCATCACCTCCTACTCTCACAAGTCAAAAGGCTGAAATTCATCCGTGCTTCCCCTGCCATCCCAGCTGTATGCCCTCTACCTTCGGGATGTGATAGCCTGTGCATCCCTTCTCTTGCTTCCAGTACAGACCCTGCCAACTCTTCCCAAAGCTGAGTTGACAACTCACGCATCTAACCATGAGTCTCCCCAGTGCCCCTATGAGATAAAGGCCTGCAAGGCCTTGCAAATTCTGACTCCGCAGCTCTCCCCGACACATTAGCCCCTGAAGTGCCACGGGCACTTCTGTTCTCCTCAATGCACAGACCCGACTCAGCTGCCACCTCCTTCCAGAAGTCTTCTCCAACCCCCAAAGTTGTCATCTCTGGGTTCCCTGTGCCTTCCCCGTCACTCTGGTCACGTAGGGATCTCCCGATTAGACCGAAACCTCCGTGAGGGCAGAAACCGCGACTTCCTAGTCCACCGTCGTATCGCCCTCCCACCCACGAGGCCGACCATGCCTCAGTGTACGTTTGTAGCATGAGTGAACGGTCAACGCGCCCGTGTCCTCATTCATTCGATCCCCGCTGCGAAACCCGAGTAGACACAGATACAAATGGACCTAACCAGCTCCGAGAGGTCTGACCTGAAGGCTTGGCCCCTCCTGGCAAGGGCACGGCAGGTGCAAACGCGCTGAGGACCGACATTACGGGCCCGACCCACCTCACCCAGCGCCTGCAAGCTCTTCACGGCGCCCACCACGGCCTGGTGCTCCAAGCCCAGCTCACGCGCCAGCTCCGCACTGTCCACGCCGCCATCCGCGGCCTCCAGCCGCCGCAGCAGCTGCTCCGCCACGGGACCATCCGCCATGGCTGCTCCCAGGGCACTCGGCGTGGCCGGGGCGCACCAGAGCCACCGGAACCGGAACCGGCGCGAGGGGGGGGGGGGGTGCTGTGCCGCCATCTTGAGTGTGGCGTGGAAGTAGGGCGAGGCTCGGGTGCCGTCATCTTGAGTGTGGCACACTATAGTCAAAAGGGTGGAAGAGACTCCGTCCCCGCCTCCGCCCTAGTACGGATAGTGATGTCTGGTTGACTAGGCAGGTCAATTTCTTGCCCTCAAGGTCAGAAGCACAGCTTTAGTTCGAGATGTCAATCAGCCGTGCCTCCAACGGGCTGCTTGACCTTGGACTTCACCCTGCGGAGGCCTCGTGCCCTGTGCCCTTCTGGAATTATTTTTTGCACTGGGGAGGGCCGTGGGAGGTGGGCTGGAGAGGTGATCACGCTGCTGGTTTCGATTTCTTTTAAATTTTCAAGGGCAGGCTGGGTAGGTACTGGCCCCATTTATAGAAAGGGGAGGTACAAGTCTAATATCAAGTTAGTAGCAGTTAACCTCTGAACTACATCCCGAGTTCCAATGCAATTCTAAATGCTTCGAGTTTATTTCAGGTCTCTACAAATCTCTATAGTGTGAACAGTGATATAATCCCCATTTCACAGATGAGAAAACTGAGGCTCAGGGTGCTCTGTACCAGTTGCCTAAGGTTCAGCAGTGAGTTGGTGAGATGGGGCCAGAAATTATGAACACTCCAGACTCCCCCATCCCACCGCTCCAAGAATCAACCTCAGATAAGGTTCTAGATGAGTGTTGTCCTACGGAAATATAAAGCGAGACACAAATGTAATTTCAAGTTTTCTAGTAGAAGCTTTAAAAAGGAAACTGGTGAAATCATTTTTAACATTTTACATGACCTACCATGTCCAAATTATCTTTTCAATGTAGAAATTAAGAATATCTTCCACACATTAGGAATGTGATTAGTCCCACTAAATTGTACATGTGGGAGTGGGTGAGATGGGGAAGTTCATGATGTATACATGTTTCCACAGTATTAAAAAGAAAGAAAAACAAGAGATGAAAGGGACAATGAAAGAAAAGATACATGGAAATATTAAATATTCAGGGAATATGATGTATACAATTTACTCTCAAATGTTTAGAAAATAGATGAATAGACAGACAGGTGACAGATAGGTATATAGATGATAGAATGATGTGGTAAATAGGGCAAAATGTTAATAGTAAGATCTGGGTATCTGCGTAGGGGGCAATATGTTGGCCATACATAGGGGTTTTGTATTATTTTTGTGACTGTCCTGTAAATTTGGAATTATTTCAAAATGAAACAATGAAGTTTATATAGTGAAAAAACTTTCACATCCTTATACCAAGTCTTTGAAATCTGAAGATTATTTTACACTGACAGCTCATCTCAGTTGGAACCAGCCACATTTCAAATGGCCAGAAGTCGCCTGTGGTTGATGGCAACTGTATTAGGCAGTGCATATAAATTCTAATCTGAGATCTGCCATTTATGTCACTTAGCCCAAATCGCTTACTCTCTCTGTGCCTTGATTTTCTTGCCAAGATTGAGACTATATGAGCCTTGGTTGTTGTCAGAGTTACATGAACTATTCTCACACAAGTATGCAGTAATTGCTAATACCAGTGGACTGTGGACATTGTGTGTCAGGCACTTTTCTCAGCCGTGTGCTTATAGAATGCAGCACTCATCTGAGCCATGTGCTTATAGGATGCACTGGCTCATTTAACCATTGCAATTATTGTTTGAATCTATAAAGTGAGGTTACAAACATCCCCCAATCTGGGTTCTATCTGCCTCTAAAGGCTACAGTGAGGTCTTAAGACAAATTCAAGAGACGTCCCCCAATGTCCCTTTCACTTCAGCTTTGAAGCACTTTCTTGGTTTGGGTTTATTTAATTCCTACAGTAATTCTTCTAGTGTTTCTTTGATGCAGCCACCCCTCCTTTCTTCATGCAGGAAGTATTTTTTTAAGTCTGCTCTGCAGCAGGTGTTGCAGGAGACAAGGGACAGTGAGATGAATGACAGCCCATTTTCTGCCCAGGACACCGAGAACAGGAGAGAAGGGGGCGGGGTGGGGATCAGTGGCAGGCCTGGTATGGTCACCTGGATTTCTGCTTTCTCTGGAGGGGGGGTTCAGGTTAGGTAATGGTGGATACTGCCCCGGGGGTAGGGGCAGGACCCCAACTTCTCCAAGGCTCCTCATTCCTCCCCTTCCAGGGTCCCCACCACTAGAGGGTAAGCACCCCCTTTGCCCTTTTCCCAGAATTCCCCCCTTTCCCCAGTCCGCTTCCACCTTCCCAGTTCCTGAGCCAGTTTGCTTCAGAGCTTGGAAAACCCCTAGCCCTCCTGCCTTCCTCCTCCATGCAGCCTGGGGGCAGGGAATTGGTGTCAGTCCTGTGTCCCTAGCTTCCTGGGAAGACTTTAGACCCATGGGTCCTACGCACCTCCCTTGGACCTTATCTTCCCCACCATCTGTTTATTTCTTTTCTTCCCCAACGGAACCCCCTACCCTCCTGCCCTTAGCCGTTTAATTGCAAAAGCCAGGCCGTTTGTGGGAAACCACAAGACAGCGACCCCTTTCATTGACAAGCTGAGTGGGGAGTAAAGAGACCCCACCCACCCACCCTCGGAGCCTCAAGCCACATCTTCCAGCTTTCTGGGCTTCCTCCTTTCAGTTCCAAGACCTCTCTAAAGGCTTTTAAAGCATTTCTGCTGGGCAGTAGCTGGCCAGGGCGTCCTTCCCGGTCTCTCAGGAGTTCCTGTCACTTCAGAGGGGCTAGGTGACATGCCCCAGGGCACGCAGTAGCAGGCATGGGCGGGCGAGGTGACATGTACCAGGGCGCCTGGGCGGGCGAGGAAGAGGGCGCGGACACCGTCCCTGCTGAACGGCATGGCTGTCTCCTCGGCACCGGGGCGCAGGGGAGCCCCAGGACCTCAGCACCTGAGCTCTGCCTGCCGCCCTCTGCTCCATGTGGGAACGGGGCAGGGTGGAGAACATAGAAAAAGCTTCAGGGTGGGCTTCCCCAAACGCAGGGCGGAATGTTGCTAGGAAGCTGCGACAACCTCTCCGGGCAGCGAGGCTGGGTAAGGAGCGAGGCAGGGGCCGAGGCAGGAGGTGAGGTAACACTGCTCCCCGCGCAGGCTCTTTAAACGCCAGAGAACAAGAAACGCGCGAGAGTTACGGCGGCGCGGGGAAGAGGGTTGGTCACATGACCCGGCCCGGCGGGCTCGCGGCCCCCACCCCACCGGTGGGCGTCCCCCGCAACGCGTGGTGGGCCTTCATTGGCCGGTAGCGCGGCCAATAGAAATCGGCCATCTGGGAACCCTTCGTTCCGAGGCACAGCCGAACCTGCTGGGCCGACAAGGGTCCAATGAAAAGAGACGTCCGTGGGCACGGACCAATGAGAAGGCACGGGGGTCCGGACCAGGTTGGCTTGAGGGGCGGGCGGGTATAAAAGCCGGCGGCCGGCCGCGGCGTCCGTCCCCGCTGCAGAACGGCTGCCGGACGTGCTACTTAAAGGGACTGTGCGCCGCCGCCGCCGCCGCCGCCGCCCCCTCGGCTCGCCATGCTGCTATCGGTCCCGTTGCTGCTCGGCCTCCTCGGCCTGGCCGCAGCCGAGCCTACCGTCTACTTCAAGGAGCAGTTTCTGGACGCAGGTAACGCCTGGTCCCGCCCGAGGCCGCCCCGACGACGCGGCAGGGTCCCCCCCCCCCCCCGTCCCCCAGCCTCCGGATCTGCGCTGTCGCCTGTAATTATCTCTGAGAGGGCCAACACGGTGGCCCCCGGGGACCGGAGCCGCGGGCGGTCCCTCCTCCTGCCTCTCTGGGGAGCGTGGAGGTCGCAGCGGCCTCCCACAGCCGGGTTTCGCCCCAGAATCGCGTTAAGTTACCTGAGGTGTCAAACCTAGAGGTTGAGTGGAGGGCGGGATCGGAGGAGGACCCGAAACCAGTTCTTGGTCTCGCTCAACTATTGGGAGTGGGGGTGGGGTGGCTTAGCACGGTTCCCTTGACTTGCTCCTCTGCACCCCCCCAGATGGGTGGAAGGACCGCTGGATCGAATCCAAACACAAATCGGATTTTGGCAAATTCGTTCTCAGTTCTGGCAAGTTCTACGGCGACCAGGAGAAAGATAAAGGTAAGAGCTGGCGGATAGATCCCCGAATCCAATGGGGGGGGCTGCCTAATGAAAGCTGGTTGCCTCACAGAGCTCAGGCATCCCCAGAAACAGGACAGAGGGAAGGAGTGAGGGTTGGGGTCAGTTGTCCTCGGGGCATAGGGTTTTTGGGGTAGGGGCTAAGGCATGACCCCATCGCTGTGTTTTACCAGGGCTGCAGACCAGTCAGGATGCCCGCTTTTATGCCCTGTCCACTCGGTTCGAGCCCTTCAGTAACAAGGCCCAGACACTGGTGGTGCAGTTTACTGTGAAGCACGAGCAGAACATTGACTGCGGTGGCGGTTACGTGAAGTTGTTTCCTGACAGTCTGGACCAGACGGACATGCATGGCGACTCGGAGTACAACATCATGTTCGGTGAGGGGCCCGCTCTGGTGCTTGACATCTATCCCCTTCGTCAAAGGGAGACTGAGACCCAACGGTTTCCTTAGGTAGTGAGAGGTGGTTCTGACAGCACAGAACGAGTTTAAAAAATCAAACTTTTAGAAGGGTTGCCGAGGGGGGAGTTATAGTACAGCAACTTTAAAATTTTCATTGCTGGTTTGCAGACAGGTGTGATCCCATGTGCTTTTCTCTTGGTTTTATAAGTGTAGATACTTGGTTACAGGAATTTTTAGACCGCTGCATTTTTTTTTTTTTTTTTTTAAAGGAAAGACAGAGAGAAGGAAGGAAGGAAGGAAGAAAGGGAAACATTTTTAAACATTTTCTTGTTTTATTGTATTCTGTTTCTCCGTTTTTGTTACATGGGCTGGGGCCGGGAATCGAACCGAGGTCCTCCGGCATAGCAGGCAAGCACTTTGCCCGCTGAGCCACCGCGGCCCGCCCTAGACCGCTGCATTTTTAAGAAACAAGTTTCCTTTTCGTAAAGAGGAATTGAGGGCTTGCAGTGGTGGGCAGCTTCTGGCTTCTGACCACACCTGCTTCCCACCTAGGACCCGACATCTGTGGTCCCGGCACCAAGAAGGTTCATGTCATTTTCAACTACAAGGGCAAGAACGTGCTGATCAACAAGGACATCCGTTGCAAGGTGTGTCTGAGGGGTGGGGTGGGGGTTGGTGGGGGGAAGGGCAGGAATCCGGGAGGGCGGGACTGCTCACCTCCCACCCTCCTCAGGATGATGAGTTCACACACCTGTACACACTCATCGTGCGGCCCGACAACACGTACGAGGTAAAGATCGACAACAGCCAGGTGGAGTCGGGCTCCCTGGAGGAGGACTGGGATTTCCTGCCCCCCAAGAAGATTAAAGATCCCGATGCCGCCAAGCCAGATGACTGGGATGAGCGGGCCAAGATTGATGACCCCACAGACTCCAAGCCCGAGGTTGGTGCCTGGACAGGGACCACCACTGTGAAAGGGGTGGTGGACATGTGGGCTCACTCTGATGTCCTCGTGGTTCCCCGACTCTCCCCCCCTAGGATTGGGATAAGCCTGAGCACATCCCCGACCCTGATGCAAAGAAGCCTGAGGACTGGGACGAAGAGATGGATGGAGAGTGGGAACCGCCAGTGATTCAGAACCCTGAGTACAAGGTGAGCTTGGGTTCCAAGTAAGGGCTGGGGTACAGGGTGGGGAGGGCACCGGCCTCTGTTCACCATGCCATTCTCTTCTTCCCCAGGGCGAGTGGAAGCCCCGACAGATCGACAACCCAGATTACAAAGGCAAGTGGATCCACCCAGAGATCGACAACCCTGAGTACTCCCCTGACGCCAACATCTACTCCTACGACAGCTTCGCTGTGCTGGGCCTGGACCTGTGGCAGGTGCGACCCAGAGTGGGAGGAGGATCCTGGGGGCACCTCAGGTCACCTGCGAGGGAAGGGACAGGGTAGGATTCAGACCCAGGCAGGCCCGACTGGAAAATGCTTTGAGAGCCCTGTTGCTGTGAGGCCCTTCCTGAACCTTTACAGTCCTAAAGGCACTTATTGAGTGCCAGGGCTCTCCCTGAGTACCTGTCATTCCCTCCACCAATCTCGGGGGTGGTCAAGCAGCCCTGTTAGAAAACTTTGCTTTGCTAGCAGTGGCAGAAATTTGAAGTCGCCAGCCTAAGGCCATACAGGCGGGAAGGGGCAGAGCTGGATTGGAACCCACCCCTTGTGGGTCTCGCAGCCCCCATTTTTTAACTGCAACTTTAGCTGTGCTGCTTGGTCCATGAGGTGCTTCTTGACTGCTGCAGAGATGCGGCGGCATCTAGTGGTTACAGGAGCACCGCGGGTGGGAGTTTTCCCAAGGCCAGGGCCGTCTTGGGTAACCCACTCCTCACTCCATTCACCCCCAGGTCAAGTCTGGCACCATCTTTGATAACTTCCTTATCACCAACGATGAGGCGTACGCCGAGGAGTTCGGCAACGAGACGTGGGGTGTCACGAAGGTAGGATCGGGCTCCCCCTACCCAGGTTTGAGGGAGCAGACGCAGGGCTGGCGAGTGGGGCCTGGGCACTGAGGCAAAGGCTCTGTCCCCCACAGGCTGCAGAAAAGCTCATGAAGGACAAGCAGGACGAGGAACAGAGGCTAAAGGAGGAGGAGGAGGAGAAGAAACACAAAGAGGAGGAGGAAGCGGAGGACAAGGAGGAAGAGGAGGACAAAGAGGAGGAGGAGGAGGAGGAGGAAGAGGACAAAGAAGAAGAGGAGGAAGATGCTGCCGCTGGCCAGACCAAGGACGAGCTGTAGAGGCCACGCCGCCCGCCTCCGGGGCTGGACTGAGGCCTGAGCGTGCCCGCCACAGCTGGCCGCTCCAAATAATGTCTCTATGAGACTGGAGAACTTCTCATTTTTTTCCAGGCGGGTTTGGATTTGGGGTGTGGTTTATTTTTTGTTGTTGTTGTTTTGTTTATTTTGTTCCCTCCCTGCCACCTCCCCCCAACCTTTTTTTTTTTTTTTTTTTTTTTTTTACCATGCCTTGTTTTTGATGCTCTCTACATCAGCCCCCACCCTTTGGCTTTCATCTTTTTTGATTGACATCTTTTCCTTCCTATGTCCTCTTCCTCTATCCTTTCATTTCCCTCCAGCCTGGGGGGAGGGGGTGGGCATGTGTGGAGAAGTGCCAGGTCTGAGATTCCATCTGCTCCCCTCCCTGTAGCAGGAGAAAGAGTGTGACATCCCCAGGCCCTCCAGCACTGAGGAAATTTGGGGCTCCTAAGACCGTCCCCCCAACCCTTTCCCCTTTTCCTCTGCTACTAGCACTGGGCCACTTCTGGGCGGGGCAGCGGGTTCCAGCTCAGCTCTCACAGAATGTAAAACTACAAACAAAATTTCTATTAAATTAAGTTTTGTGTCTCTCTTCGGTGTCTCCTTCTGGGAAGAGAGCAGAGATCCAGGGATCCAGAGATGGCATTTCTTGGGGAGGAGTGGCTCCTGAGTAAGGAGTTGTCTCAACATTTTTAGCTGCTAAGGAGACAAGGTTGCAGGGACCCTTGCTTGCCAGGCAATCCCAAACCAATAGGAGACTCAACTATTAAAAAGTATTCCATGTAACAACTCAATTCCTTGGACCAAACCTGAGTTTTGGTTCTAGTACCAGTTTGCTTTGATAGGTGAGGAGACTGTGGCACACAGAATTTAGTAATAGGGCTGGGTTTGAACCCACACCATAATCATCATAAGCTGAAAACAGTGGTTTGGCGCTTTAATAAACAGTTTTAATACCAGCCAGTGTGGTTAAAAGCTATCACTTCTTTTTATAATTGAATAAATAGGTTCAGAGATAAAACTTGACAAAGTTTCTCCCTATGATTTTCAGAGGCCAAGTTGGGATTTGAACTTGAAGGGCATGGACCAAAGGGAGAGGCTTGAGGTGGCATTGGGCCTCCGAAACTGACCTAGAACCCCCAACAGCTGTGCTGTCAGGGAAGTGAAAGTCCATTGAGCCGGTTGGAGAATAGGAGAAGGCCGGTGTTCCCTGTTGCAGAAGAAAAGGATAAGATGTCAGCTGGCCCTGGCCTGACCCTATTCTGGCCAATGCTGGTGGAACCTTATTGGCTCCAGTGAAGGGAGAAGCAGCAGGACCTGGTTACAGTTTGATGATGGCCATGAAGTGTCAGGTTTGGTTGAATAGCAAAAGGGGCAGCTTTGGAGGTATCTTGAGGTTGCAACTCTGTCTTCCACCTCCTGGTCTGCACTTGGGCCTTTTGCCCACTGATTGGGAGTTCAAGACCAGCTTTGTCTCTATCCAGCCCCCCAAAGCAACCGTCAGCTAAGGCAAACTGGTGCGCCTTGTTCCCTCCCTAAGTCCTTTGTATGTAGCCTGTGGCCCAGTTCAACCCCTCCTTTCTGGAAATCATGTCTTGTTCTCCAGGTGCCTCCAGGATTGCAGCACCTATGTACTCAGTGGAGAAAGGACTTGAAAACTGATGTCTTAAATATCTTGGGTTCCACTAGGGATAGTGTAGGGTTAACAAAGTTGCAGGGAAAGTAGCAGCAGAAAGGGGAGAGATCCCCCAAAAGGCAGATCCCCCTCAGCAATGAATGAATGAGGCCCCCAAAGAGGGTGTCCTGTTTCCACGCCCAGATGGATTTTTTTTAACTTTTTCATTTCTTGGTGATCTTCCAAGGATCCTTTCCAATCTCAAGTACCTTCCATATTCCTGGCCCCGCAGCCCGCCAGACCAAAATAATGTAAAACTCGTTTGTTAAGGGGAAAAATCCTAAAGATTTCACAGAAGAAATACAAATGTCTAATAAGTACGTGAAGAATTTTGCTCAACTTCAACAAATGAAAAAGCTCATTTGGGCGTGGAAGAGGGGACTCCGGGGCCATTTTGTGGTCGCATGACGTCACCGCTAGGGGCATGACGTCATTCACAGGAGCCACCTGACTGGCGTGTGCTCTGAGTTTGGAGCACTCCCCCGCTTCCCGCGGAAGCAAAGTTCAGTTTGCGCATGCCTGGCCCGAGAGGGCGCTGGTGCGCATGTCCACGAGGATCCGGAGGGGCGCGCGCCCCGTCTGCCCCGGAAGCGGTCGGCGCGCGGCGCGACTGGGCGCTAAGATGGCGGCGGCGTGAGTTGCATGTTGTGCGAGGATCCTGGGGCCGCCGCGTTGCTCGGGCCCCGCCATGGCCGTCACCATCACGCTCAAAACGCTGCAGCAGCAGACTTTCAAGATCCGCATGGAGCCTGACGAGACGGTGCGGGTCGGGTCGGGGCCTAGGGGCGGGAGCGACGGGTGCCGGGGCTTAGGGTGGGGGCGGGGAGACCGGGATCCTAGCGGGAGGGGCGGAGAGGACAGTGCTGGCCGGCCCTGTCCTCTCCCCCACTTGCTGGACTAACCCCGACGAACCTCCGCTGACGCGGTCTCAGACCGTGGTATCTGGGGTCGGTCTCCGGGCGAGGCCCCACCCCCGCGGCGCCCGCCAAGTTGCTACTCCAGTTCCAATGTCAGCGCCCTCACGGGGCGCGGGAGCTGCAGGCTCGGATTCCCAGTCAGACCACGCTCTCCTACACTGGTACTCTGCCTTCCCAGCACTGCAGGAGGCATTTCGGGAGGTTGGTGACCGAATCTGGGAGGGTTGACCCGGAGATGCCGACTGGTGCTGGCGACGATGACACTGATAATAAATGGTCGCAATCGTAATAGTTTCGGCGGTCCGAGTTTGTTGGCGGTTCATTGATTACCAGTTGTTGAGCGTTTCGGAAACCTTGTCTTACTAAATCTGCAAAACAGCCCTGTCGTTTTGGGGATTCTGACTCTCCCCATTTTACAGATGTGGAAACCCAGGAGTTAAAGAATTTTGCCATAGACACACACAGCAAGTAAGTGGCAGAGCTGGGATTCACATTTCGTTCTGCCTCATGTGAGAGTCCATGGTCTAAACATGATGCCCCGGTTTTAGCTGAAAGAAGATTTAGAAAACTCAAACATATTGAATGGGTAATTACATACCCAGCAGTTTTTGCACAACCACCCTGTGGAGGAGACACTGAAGTCCACTTTTTATAGAAAAGGACACAGACTGAGATTTTTTGAACAGCCCAAGGGTTTGATTTTGGCAAATTATTTAATTTCAGTTTTTTCAAACGGTAAATGTAGTTGATGTCACCTGTTTCATGCAGTTATCATGAGGCTTAGAAAGTGTGATACTACACATTTAGATTAGCACTGGCAACTTAGGAGGTTTTCAGTAAATATCAGCTACTTGTTGACCTTATTGTCCAAGGTCAGCCGCAAGGTATAGGTGACCCTCTTCTCTTTATTCTGTTTTTTTATTGTTGTAGTTTATATCATCTGAAGTGTATATTAGTGTCATGTCCGTGAGAACAGGGACTTGCGTTGGGTTTTGTTCCCTCCTGTGACCTCAGTTGTTTGTGATGTGCAGGCATTTGGTAGACACTCCACAGAGTGTCGGGATGATTGAAGGAATTCAACTCCAGCTTCTTTGTCATCAGTGCTTGCAGTCTCTCCTTTCCTAAACCAGAAGAGAAGAGGGAATCTTGGGTTTAGCAATGAGTGCCTGTACCTTTCCTTCCAGGTGAAAGTCCTAAAGGAGAAGATAGAAGCTGAGAAGGGTCGTGATGCCTTCCCTGTGGCTGGACAGAAGCTCATCTATGCTGGCAAAATCCTGAGTGATGATGTCCCCATCAGGGATTATCGTATTGATGAGAAGAACTTTGTGGTTGTCATGGTGACCAAGGTGCATAAAGGGTGCTACCTGGGAGGGCAGTTGGTTTAGCTGTGGAACTGGCTAAGGGCCCATGTGCCCAGGACAGATTAACCATAAACAGGGTGGGGCCACAATGGGACAGGATGTTGGGGCTTGATAGGGGTGCTGACACCCGCTCCCTTTCCCTGGCCGCCACAGGCCAAAGCTGGCTCAGGCACCTCGGCACCCCCAGAGACCTCCCCCACAGCTGCCCCGGAGTCCTCCACAGCTTTCCCACCAGCCCCTGCCTCCGGCATGTCCCATCCCCCACCAACCACCAGAGAGGACAAGAGCCCATCGGAGGAATCAGTCCTCACCACGTCCCCGGAATCCATATCAGGGTAAGGCAGGGGGCAGCTGCTCCGGCTTGGCCCCAGGTTTCCCAGCCCATTTTAGCGCCTGCATCTGTGGCCCCACACTCCTGGGTGGGGGAGGGCAGTATGCCAGAAGCCAGGGTCCGATTTCTCTCTCTTGAATTTGCAGCTCTGTTCCCTCTTCAGGTAGCAGCGGGCGAGAGGAAGACGCGGCCTCCACGCTAGGTGTGTGGGTGATCCCCAGGGTGGAGGCCACCAGGTTCCCCAGCCATTTGCTGGGCCTCATCTGGGTGTCGGAGAGCCTGGGCATGCCTTTCCCTCCCCCTGGTGACCCAGATTTTGCTGCTCCCTTCACAGTGACTGGCTCTGAGTATGAAACGATGCTGACAGAGATCATGTCCATGGGCTATGAGCGGGAGCGGGTTGTGGCTGCTCTAAGAGCCAGCTACAACAACCCCCACCGAGCTGTGGAGTATCTGCTCACGGTGAGGCAGGGCTGCCGCTTCCCCAAGGAGGTCTTGGGAAGAGGCAAAACCTGCTCCCAAAAGACTGGGTAGCAGGAAAGACTTCCTGCAGGAAGGTGGATGTGAGCTGTGGGGTGGGCCTAAGGAGGGCAGGGCCAAGGCCTCCCCCATCTCCTACCAGGGCAGGGCAGGGCATGCAATAGAGGGTGGCGGGAGGTCTGTGCATTAGAACTCAACAGGACCTCTGTCAGGGAATTCCTGGGAGCCCTGAACCAGAGCATGGCTCCATCCAGGAGAGCCAGGTGTCGGAGCAGCCCGCCACAGAAGCAGGTGAGGGACAGGAAAGAGGGTGGGGATGGGGTGGGGTGGTCTGCCCTCGTGGCACCTGAGCCAGCCCGTGGCTCCTGGGAGTCCTGCAAGGTCTCTGACTGCACCCCCTCCCACTGCTAGCAGGAGAGAACCCCCTGGAGTTCCTGCGGGACCAGCCGCAGTTCCAGAACATGCGGCAGGTGATTCAGCAGAACCCAGCGCTGCTGCCTGCCCTGCTCCAGCAGCTAGGCCAGGAGAATCCTCAGCTCTTGCAGGTACAGTTCTGGGGACAGGGTGGGAGCCAGGGCAGGCCCCTTCTCTCCTCCTCTGTGAAAGAGGAGCAAACCTGACCCAGCATGGTATGTAGGGCTCTCAGCCCCCTGCCGCAACTGTGACTGCCCTGGGATGCATCAATGCTGTTGTCATCACCCCCAAATGAGGAAGGTGCCAGAGGCTGGGAGCAGCCTCTGTGGCCTGCATTCTGCCCTCTGAATCTTGTGACTTGGGCTCAGCTGCACATAAGCTGGTGCTTTATAAATGTCTATAGATGGGCAGGGTGGTGCCTGTGACAGCTGTGCCCCAGTTGGGTTCACAGGTGGACGGGCAGTGTTTTCCTGGGGGTGAGCAGGGTCCTGAGGGGGGCGTGTGGCAGGCTCCTTTGGGGCACTCCGCAATCATCGCTTCTCCAATTCTGTCTTGGGTTGGCTCCGCCTGTTCTCACCCGGCCTTCTCTGGAATGCCACACTCCTCCACGGCTGACTTGAGTCTCCACCAGATTGCTTCCCTCCCCATCCCTCTGACCTCAGCCCAGAGGAGGTTTTCTGGGCATCTAAGTCTTCATCAGAACCAAAGCAGATGCTCTCCCACCCCCATAGAGTTTTCTTCAGTCCACCCCTCAGCCAGGACCAGCCAATGGTTTCTTAGACAGCAGGCCTCTCGGGGTCTGTCACCTGTCCTGTCAGCTCCACGTCTGGAACAGCCCCTGCCCTACCCCTGGGTCTGCCACATCCTCTCTTAGCTGGATCCCCAAGCCTATCCCAGACCTCTGCTTCACACATATACCCCTCCCCCATCCATTGTTTACTTAAGAGGCAGGTTATCGAAAAACCACGCTTGTCCTTAATGTGCTAAAAAAGTAGCAAGAATTTTGTCAGAACCCTCAGGTTCCAATAGCCGGATGCGCGAATCTTGCTAAAAGTCACACAGATCACATTTTTACCTGTTTGACCATTAAAAAGTGGCTTTCCTTTCACAAGAACATATTAGGTTTGCTTCCGCCTCCCTTTCCCATCTCACCTTGTGCCGCTTTCCTCTTTCCTTCCTCATTTACTTCGCTCCTGACATAAGTCTTCTGTTTCTAGGATTTGCCAGGTGCATTCTCATCTCCAGGCCTGTGCACTAGGTGTTTGCTTTACTTGGAGATGCGTCTCTCCTCATCCCTCTGGTTTCAGCCCAGATGAGGCAAGGTCTCTCTGCAGCTGCTCTGTTTTTCTCAGCACGCCACCTGCAATGGTCTGATCCATTTATTTGCTTTTGGCCTGTCTCCCCTCCCTGGACCCTCAGCTCTACCAGGACAGGGCCCGTGTCCATCTCTTCACCGCTCCGGGGCTAGCATTTGGCCCAAACTGGCACCATCTGAATACCTACCGAGTGAGTGAAGAGGCAAGGGCCATGAGGGGCCTGGGGTCGTGGGTCACTGTGCCCTCCCCTCCCTTTCCCACAGCAAATCAGCCGGCACCAGGAGCAGTTCATCCAGATGCTGAACGAGCCCCCTGGGGAGCTGGCTGACATCTCAGACGTGGAGGGCGAGGCGGGTGCCATAGGCGAGGAGGCCCCCCAGATGAACTACATCCAGGTCACGCCACAGGAGAAGGAAGCCATAGAGAGGGTAGGAGGCCTGGCTGGGCTGGGTTGGGGAACCCCACGGGTAGACTGCCTTCCCCATTCCACCCACTCACACCTACTCGCCTTCCCACAGTTGAAGGCCCTGGGCTTCCCAGAGAGCCTGGTGATCCAGGCCTACTTCGCCTGCGAAAAAAATGAGAACTTGGCTGCCAACTTCCTCCTGAGTCAGAATTTTGACGACGAGTGATGCGGGGAGGCCCGGCCACCCACCGCCCCACCCCACCCCACAAAAGTTTTATAAAAGAAAAAAGTATATATATATATTCATGTTTATTTAAGAAGTGGAAAAAAAAAAACATGAACCCCCCCCCCTGAACTTGCAGCCCTTCTAGAGTGGCCCCTGTTTCCATCTCGGCCTGAGAAAACCTGGGCCCGACAGCTGTCCCCCACTCCCCACCCCAGCCTGCTTGAAGGAGTTGGCAGGACCGGGAGGTGACAGATGGGCCCCTCTTGGCCTCTGTCCCAGCTCCCTGCAGCCAGATGGAGAGGCGGTTGCTTGCCTCCCCAACTCCCAAAGAGCCCCTGAGACCTCCTCCCCGCCCTCCTCTAGGCTGTGTGGGAAGCTGGAACCCCAAACTTTGATCATCCATTGAACTGGCCCAAATTAGTCTACCTGGGGTGAGTGCTCATCTCTGCTGGGAAGGAGACTCAGATTGTTCTGCCTGGGGAAGGGGCAACATCAGGGCCTTCTGGAGGCCAAGCCCATTCCCTCCCCCCAGAATGGAACTGTGTCTCTACAATAAAGATTTTGAAGTGAATAAAGTTTTAAAGATTAGCCTGTAGTCTGTGCCTGCTGGGGCTCCCCACTCCAGCCTATATGGGTCTGAGGGCTATTTGGGCACAGGCATAGTGGGGGACAGTGAGAAGGGAGACTCAGCAGGCCCCAGCCCAGCCTTGGAAGGGCTCCTGGTGCCCCCCACCATTGTCGCCACAGTCTGTTTTGGCTACACGTCCCCCCTTGGTAATTGGCTAATTACTAGAGATTAATGTTGGTAAACAGAAGCCTCCTTCTCCTCTGCCATCTGCTTTTCCATTATTTCCCCATCACATCCCCCTCTCCTCTCATCCCCCTGAAGCCCCAGTTAGTCAGCCTGGCCAAGAGTCCTCTGAACAGAGCTGGGTGGAGGATTCTCTGGCCACAGGTGTTGAAGAAGGACCCCTGGGCCCTAAGAGTGATAGAAACAGAGCTCTCCTGGGGCTGTTCAGGCAGCAGGCTTTATTGGGAAAGGACAGTCTCAGGAACTGGGTGCCCCAGAGTCTGCTGAGTCCTGGGTAGCAGCCATTGCAGCAGCTCGTGCCTCCTTCTTCTGCCTCTGTCTCTCCTCCTTGAGTTGCTTGCGCTGCTGCTTCTCCATGTCCTGCAGCAGCTCCTGGAAGCGCTTGCTCCGAGGGTCCACTTGGTAACCCAGGCGCTCCTGGGCCTCGGCCTGCAGCCGTGCCCGCCGCTCCTTGTCAGCCTGTGCCTTCTCCCAGCGCTCCCGCTGCTGCCGCCGCCAGTCCTCAATCATCTGGGGCATCCGGGCCATGCACTCTGCAATGTGCTGCTCCCTGAGGAGAGGGAGGGGGGATGGTGAGGGCACCTACATCTCATAATCACTGCCATTAGCTGCCAGGAAGAGTCCTTGCTAAGTGCAGAACAAGCAGGAGTGATGAACTTACTGCTGTGTGACTATGAGCATGCGGGTGGGCCAAGCCCCATCACCCCCAGGGACAGACCTTTCCCCAGATAAACTCACTCCATTCACTGGACACATCAGTGAGCTCCAGCCATATGCCAGCTCCTGTTCTATGTGGCACAGGAGTGAAAGCAAGAAACAGACTGGATATTCTCCAACCCTTTGAGTTTGTGGCTTCCGCCGACAGCCCCATTTTAAAGATGAGGAAAGTGAGACTGGAAGCACCAAAGCCCCATGCCAGGGTCATCCAGCCTGGGAGGGGAAGACACAGGGGCCTCCAGGGTCACATCCCAGCTCTGCTGCACCCTCTCCCCAGGTCTCAGTGCCCTCATCTCTACAATGAGGGTGTGTCTCCCCTCCTCTTAGGCCAGTTGGGAGAACAAGAATGTTAAACATGTCTCCCCAAACCCCTAGAGGAAGTGGCACCACCCAGATGCCCCTCTTCCACTTTCCTTGTATTCAGTGTCCAAATTCAAATCGGTCCTCTGCCCTTGATTCCGAGGCCAGCAGCAAGGAAAGAAGGTACTACCTCTGCTCAGGGTAAAAGCCCAAGTCCTTCCTGTAGCCCACCAGGCCCTGCATGATCTGTCCCCTTCACCTCCATGTGTTCATCTCCTCCCACTCTCCTTTGCTCCAGTCACACTGGCCTCCTGGTTTGTTTCTTAAAACCAGTCCCTACCTCAGAGCCTTTGCACCACTTCTCTCCCGTTGACAGATTTTCTGGTCATCCAGGTCTCTGCTTACATACCACCTCCTCAGAGAGGCTTGTTGCCTCCAAAACTGAAGTCGTTCCCACCCCCAACCCCCACCCCACACTCTTTCGCCCCGCTTTATCTTCCTAATGGTCTTCTGTTGCCAACTGAGATCTTGTCTGTTTTGTTCCCTGCTGTGTCCTCAGCGCTTGGGGCAGAGCCTCCTAGCACACAGTAGGACATCAGTAAAGATTTGAACAACGGGAGGTCTGTCTTGCGGTTACTGAAGGCCTGCATGTAAACCTACAGCATGCAGAGCCCATAACAGGAGCCCGACAGAGCAGGCACCCAGTTCCTCGACGGCGCCGCTAGGCGTGAAGGTCGAGGCGGACAAACAGCCCCGCGCCCTCCCGCCCGCCCGCCCGCACCTGGCCTGACGCTTCTGCTCCTCCGCCAGCCGCTGCACTCGCAGCGACTCCTGCATGGCCGCCAGACTAGGGCACCACTCGCGCTCCTCGGCCTCCAGCTCGCGCAGCTGCTCCCGCGACGGCCACAGCGAACCGGGGGCCACCCCGGAGGCAGCGCCATGCCGTCCGAACTGCTTGGCCGTGTGGCGTGGCCCCAACTGCCAGCGTGGAGTCAGCGGGTCCTTTGGGTCCGGCCACCAGGGCCCCGGCGAACGGCGCGGGGGCGGCGGTGCTCGGTAGCCGCGGAAGCCCGGGCTCCGGGCTGCGGCTAATAGGAGCAGGCCGCGCGCCTGCAGCACGGGCGACGCCATCTTGGCCGTGCCGGGTCCTCGCGGGCCGACAGGGCTGGCCACGGCGCTGCCTGCGCGCAAGGCCCGCTGTGGGGGGAGGCAGGGAGACGGTCTGCCTTGCTGTCTGAAGTGGGTGAGAAGAGAGGGGTGCATTTTATTTTATATATATTCAAGTATAATTTTAAGTCGTTATATATTAAAAATCTCATTTAAAAGTTAATCATATACTGATTTAAGATCAAATTTATTTAAAAATGTGAATGCTTTAAATTTTATTTTGAACTGTGGTTTAAATATTTATTAAAAATATTTAAATATATTCCAATCTTCAGTACACCTACGTATTTATGATTTAATTTAAATGCCAACCAATTTTAAATATTTATATGCTTTATTTTATTTTATTTATGAAACATAACCACATACAAACACAAAGATTCTTACCATATGATCATTCCCTGCTTGTTATATAATCAATAACACGATATCATCACACAGTTGTGTATTCATCATCATGATCATTTCTTAGAACATTTGCATCAATTCAGAAGAAGAAATATAAAGAAAGCAGAAAAAAATTCATACATACCATAACACTTACCCCTCCCTTTCATTGATCACTAGCATTTCAATCTACTAAATTAATTTTAACATTTGTTCCTCTTATTATTTATTTTTTAATTTAAATATTCATATGCTTTATTTTATTTTTAATTAAAATTTTATTTCAAAAATTATCTATTTACAACCTTATCTAAACATTTAAACTATTTATTTAAATTCCTATTTGAAGTATTTATTTAAAATTGTTTGTAAATATTATTTAGAATATTTACCTAGAATATTATTGTAAATACTTACTTTGTGCTTTCTAAAGAAAATTTTAGTATGTTTCTAAATGTCTGCAATAGTTAGACATGTTAAATATATTTTTAGATATTTACAATGTTTTATGGTGATGCAGGAATTAAAGACTATCAAAAAAGGGTTTGCCTATGAAAAAACTGGAATGTAGACTGAAAGCTTTATATCGATGCTAAATGTCATAAACTTGAAAACTTCTTAAGGTGATTACATGATTTGAAGATCTTTGTTCTTCAGAAGTGAACATGGAAGTATTATGCATTCAAGGAGCATGACGTATGCAGCCTACTCTCAAATGTCTAGGAGGTTGATGGATACATAGATAAATAGACAGACAGACGGACGAATGGATGGAATGATACAGCAAATGAGGCAAAAGGTTAAAATTGGTGGATCTGAGTATATTGAGAGGTGGTATATGGGTTTCTCTGCCGAGGTTTGTGTTAGTTTTGCAACTGTTCTGTAAGTTTGACATTATTTAAAAATAAAAAATTGGGGTTAAAAAAAGAAAAGATTACAGTTTGCTTGCTCGGGTGGGGTCAGAAAGCCTGGAGGGGCACATGCGCAGCAGCACTCGGCGCCTCCATCCCGAAGTGGAAACCCCTTGCAGCCCATGAGCGCATCCGCAGTAGAAAGGAGATCTAAATTCCGATGTTCCACCCAATGGGATTTGCCCGGGAATGAAAAAGAAGTCACAGCTGCTGGTGGCAACGTGGGTGCTTCTCCCAGAGTTCATGGGAAACAAAGGGGGAAGCAGGACCCAAACGATTCCTTTTTGTAAGGTGTCCATAAATTATTTCACTGGGCAAAGTTGGCACAAATGGTCCCTTTTATATAAAGTTTTAAAATCCTGTGTTCATGCATGTGCACCTTAAACGGTAAATGATAACCAAAAGCCAGATAGGGATGCGTCCGAAAGTCAGCATGGGGATCCCTCTGGAGGGGGGCGGGGGGAGGGGGAGGGGACAGGAGTGGCCTTGGGGTGCTGGTCACGCGGGGGGTGGGGGACTCTAACAGGTCACTTTTCTGTATTCGAAGCTAGTTCTTGACCTGGGCGAGAGTTCCAGCGATGTCCAAACTCTGCAATCATTCTTTAGGTTGTATATAACTGTTTAACGGTTTTTTGTGGATTTATTTTAGTTCACAATTTTTCAAACAAAAATAAAATGAAAGGATTACAGCCAGACGTCTCACTCCCATATCCGCCGTTCAAGGTCTGAGCACACACACATCCCCCTCCCGCCCCCCCCTCCCCCATTTCTTTTGCAGCCTGGAGAGTTGATTTGTACATTTTTATCTCCATTGTTTGTGAATTATTTCGCAAGGACAGAAGAAACATAGGCATTTATATAATCACTCAGATTTAACAAATATTGACATGATAGCTCATTTGCTTCAGATCTTCCCCCCTTTTTTCTTTCTTTTATAAAATTCAACCCACGCGATTACAGCCTCCATTAAGGGTGCAGTCCCAATTCTCCCCACCATCCCTTTTCCTCTGCCCCCTTTCAAAATAATAATTTTGAAATTGGCTGGTTCTGGAAGGAGCAATCTTTATGTCTTCACTACTTATCCAGAATCGGTGGGAATATACAATATTTTTTAGTTTTCAAATCAGTTTACATACGGCGGGCCATGGTGGCTCAGAAGGCAGAGTTCTCGCCTGCCATGCAGGAGACCTGGGTTCGGTTCCCCGTGCCTGCCATGCAAAAAAAAAATCAGTTTACATAAATAACTACTTGCATGTATTACTGTAACTTGCTTTTCTCTCCCAACCCCAGGCTTTCTAGATATTTCCACGTGGTTCCCTGTAGATGCCTGCTTGGTGCCGGAGTTTTTCACATTGTAGATCTCTGCCCATTATTGATTCAGGAAGTCAACGTGGTGCGATTTTTTTTAAGTTCTTAATTTTTTTAAGCAGTTTTATTCACACACCCTACAACCCACACACCCTAAAACCCACCCAACGTGTACAATCAATGGTTCTCGATACAATCACAGAGTTGTGCTTTCACCACCTCAATTTTAGAATATTTTTATTGCTAAAAAACTAACAACAACCCTTATACTCCCCTATTATTAACACTTAACATTGCTGTGGTGCCTTTGTTACAACTGATGCTGAATATTATAATATTACTGTTAACTATAGCCCATAGTTTGCATTAGGTGTATGTTTTCCCCACATACCACCCTTGTAATAGTGACATACACTTGTTTTAGTTCACAAAAGGATATTCTTATATTTGTATAAGGTCACTGCATTCATGTAGGGCGAGTGAACATATTGAGACCTCTTTGAAAATACCATCTGCCCCAGTCGGTTCCCCGTATAGAAGGTGTTTCTTACTGTACTTAGTGGTTAAAAAAAAAAATGTTTTCACAGGTTCACCCGTGAATGAAAGGGATCAAGAGAGAGAGGAGCTTTAGGCAGAGACCGGCAGGGCCCTGTCCGCCATGAGGAGGGGCTTGGGTTTTATTCCAAGGGCAATGGGGAGCCATGGGAGGCCTCAGAGCAGAGGAGTGATGCATGATTTCTGCGGGAAGTGGGTCAACACACGGAAGCAGGAAGACCCACCAGGAGGCTGTTATGTGCTTCCAGGGGCGAGATGATGGTGGCCTGGACCGGGGCAGTGGCCTGGGCCGGGGCAGTGGCAGTGGACATCCAGGCCATGGTTGGAACATGACGTCACCACTACTTGCTAGTGGTCCTTCACCCGCTCCCAGGTCTTTATATCGCCGACCCTTTCTTCTCATCCGGGTTTAACTCAGCCCACACCTTCTCTACTCCTCGTACCTTCAAAGAAATAGATAATAAAGTGGGTTTGGTCCCTAGCCACCAACAGCTCAGTCTCATGAGGAGACACACAGATCAAGGAGGTGAAGGAAGAAAAGTTTCCCCAGATGGGGCTGCTGGGAATCCAAGAATGGGAATGTGGTCTGCAGGGAACTGCAGGACATTTCAGACCACTCCTTGAGAAACCCGAGCGTACAGGTTTATTGTCAGGGTACTGCGGGTTGAGGCTAGGATTCTGCATACAGCAGGCTCCTGGGGGCGGGGCGTCCGAGGGGCGCGGCGCTTCTCCTCAGGGCCGCCAGGGGCCGCCGGAGGGACCCAGTAATTAACCGTCAGCTTAGGAGGAGACAGAGTTAGAGCCCACCTCTGATTGGCTGGCGCCGGTGGTCAGTCAAGCGTGGGCTACCAATGGTGAGAGAGGCAGCTATCGCCCCGCCCCTGGCGCAAGGCTTAGCGCCCCCTCGGGAGATGGTGGGCAGTGCAAGGGGGAATCGCACGTCAGCTTGGGATATAATGGCAAGAGCCTCCTTCCCGGGTTGTTGCAAGGATTGAGATGATCAGCGAGAAGGCAGTGGAGACAGGCCTTGGAATTAGTGCTGGGGGTGCCCTGGAATTCATATTACGCATTCATTCATTCATTCAATGGATATGGAATGGGCACCTGCTGTGTAAAAAGCATAGGACAGTGTCATGATCTAGGGGAGGCAGACGTCAGACAGGTTAGAGAGGTGATGACACACTCGTGACCAGAGACGTCGCCTCTGAAAGACTTCACATGCTCCTCTGTGAAATGGGTGCAATCATTCAAAACTCCCAGGGGCCAGGCCAAGCTCTCTGGGGGGCCAGGACTTGGTCTCTTCTCGTTCACAGTCAAAACCCCAAAGCCTGCTGTTCAGTAGTGTTTGGGAAAATAAATATTTGTTGCATAAATCAATGAGATCAGGCTGTATTGGCTGAGGCAAGGCCAGAGCCAAAGTAGAGATTCCTTGTCTGACATGCACACAAAGCAATTCAAGAGTCTTCGTGGAAGAATTTAAAAAACAGCGACAACACTGAGTTCATATAACATTGAATTAACCATTTCAAAGTGCACAATTCAGTGACATTTAATACATTCACGATGTTGGGGAACTGTTGCCTCTATCTAGTTCCAGAGCATTTCCATCAGCCCCAGAAGAAATCCTGCGCCCATTTATAATTGCTGCCCATTGTTCCCTGCCCCAAGCTCTGACATCTACCAATCTTTTTTCTGTCTCTGCAGATTTACCCATTCTGGCCATTCCATATAAATGGAAAATCCATTATGTGGACTTTTTTTGAGGTAGTAATAAAATGGAAATAACCCAAATGATCCACAATAGAGGGCTTATTAAAGAAATGACAGCCTATCCAGCGAATGGAATACTACACAGCCATCAAAAAGGAATGAGGCCACCCTCTAATTTATCTTTCTCAGCGTATGGTCCAGCAGTGGCAGCAGCACCTGGGAACTTGTAAGAAGTTCAGATTCTTGGGCTCCATTGCAGACCTCGTGAATCACTCACTGTGCAAGGGTATTGGTTCTTTTTTATCTATACTTACTTGAATGCCTGAAATAGTTCATTTAAAAGCAGGGGTCATGGAATATAGACTGTCAGCTTTATATCAATGTTAAATTGCTTGAACTTGATATCTGCACTTAAGGTGGTGACATAAGTGAATCTCCTTTGTCTTAGGAAATGTACGTGGATGTATTAAGTGTTCAAGGAGCAGGATGCACACAGCTGTTTTGATTTGCTAAAGCTGCCGGGATGCCATAGAGCAGAAATGGGTCGGCTTTTACAATGAGGAGTTATTAGTTTTCAAATTTACAGTTCTGAGGCCACGAAAATATTCCAATTAAGGCATCAACAGGACAATACCTTCTCGGAAGAAAAGCAACTGGCATCTGGGGTTCTTCTGTCAGACAGCAAAGCACATGGCCGGCATCTGCTGGTCCTTTGCTTCCGGGTTTCATTGCTTTTGGCTCCTGTTCTCTCTAAGCTGCCTCTCTGTCTTTTATCTCCATACCTTTGTACTCCAGTAAATGATTAAGATCAATGTCGCATGGGTAGTCTCGCAACTCAATTGAAACAACTTAAGCGAAATTCCCCACCCACAATAGGTCTGTACCTACAAGAATAGATTAAAAGTACATGGCCAGGGCGGGCCACATTGGCTCAGCAGGTAGAATTCTCGCCTGCTGTGCTGGAGACTGGGGTTCAATTCCCGGTGACTGCCCATGCCAAAAAAAAAAAAAAAAAGGTACCTGGCCTTTTCTGGGGTACATTAGAGCTCCAAACTAGCATAACAAACTACTCTCAGAAGTTTAGAAGATAGATGTATAGAATGATATGGCAAATGTGGCAAAATAAAAATTGGTGGATCTGGGTATCTGGGGGTAGCATTGTGTTGGAGTTCTCTTTCTGGGATTTGCGTTATTTGTGCAACTGTCCTGAGGGTTTGAAATGATTTCAATTTAAAATGTTAAAAAGGAAAGCAAGGGGCAGAGCAAGGGCACAGATGGCTTTCATTTGTGTTTATAAAACAAGAGAGGGAAGGATATAAATATACAAGTATTTACAAGAAAGTGTGGCCTCCTGGCTTGGAGTGGGGAGAAAACACTTTTTCCCTTTTCTTAAATTTCTTTCTTTCTTTCTTTTTTTTTTTTTTTTTTTTGCGAGCTGAGTCCAGGCCACCACTCTTTAAGTTTCCTTTTTAATAGAAAATATATGTGCATATGGGTCAAAACGATTTTTAAACTATGAAGTCCTTACCCCCATTTTCATGGCCTGTCCCCAACAGGGCAACCCTTCTGCTCTTTTCAACATGCGAATACAAGTAAATGTAGTCATACATTCTTATCTCATCTTCTCATCCCCCCTCAAAGGGCCAATTTAATAGACACTCTGTTCTGGGCTTATAATTTTTTTTTCTTATGTATCTTTTCATGTTGGAACTTAAGGAGCTTCCACAGTCTTTTTTCATAATTTTTTTTTTATCATCACAATTGACTTTTTTTTCTTTTTGTGAAAAATAACATATACACAAAAAAAGCAATAACTTTCAAAGCACAGGACCACAATTAGTTGTAGGACATATTTCAGAGTTTGATATGGGTTACAATTCCACAATTTTAGGTTTTTACTTCTAGCTGATTTAAGATACTGAAGGCTAAAAGAAATATCAGTATAATTGATTCAGCACTCATACTCGTTTGTTACACCCTTCAGTTTCTGTATAACTTCACCATCACCTTTGATCTTTCTCCCACTCTTTAGAGGTATTTGGGCTATGCCCATTCTAAATTTTTCATGTTGGAAGAGGCTGTCAATAATATGGGGTAGAGAGATTGAATTAGCCGATGTTTTGGAGAAACTGGGTCCTCTAGGTTTCAGGACTTATCTGGTCCAGGGACACCATCTGGAAGTTATAGGTTGTATGGAAAGTTACCCTAGTGCATGGAATCTTTGTAGAATCTTATATATTGCCCTAGGTGTTCTTTAGGATTGGCTGGAATGGTCTTGGTTGGGGTTTGGCACGCTATGCTAGGTAGCAAGGTCTAACTGAAGCTTGCGTAACGGTGACCTCCAGAGCAGCCTCTCGACTCTATTTGAACTCTCTCAGCCACTGACACTTTATTTGTTACACTTCTTTCCCCGCTTTTGGTCAGGATGGCATTGTTGATCCCACGGTGCCAGGGCCAGACTCATCCTTGGGAGTCATCTCCTATGCTGCCAGGGAGATTTTCACCCCTGGGTGTCATGTCCCATGTAGTGGGGAGGGCGATGATTTCACTTACAGAGTTGGGCTTAGAGAGAATGAGGCCGCATCTGAGCAATAAAAGTAGTCCTCCGGAAGTAACTCTTAGGCACCTCTGGAGGACTTTTGACTTTTGCTCCGAGTCAAGTGGGAGCCATGGAGGGTTCTGGGGAGAGGAGGACCGTGTCCGGACTCAGGTGCTCACAGGCGCCCTCTGGCTGCTGCAGGGGAAGGGGGTGAGAGGGTGGGGAGCTGCGAGACCATGACCACGAGGAGTGGGGGAGAAGTGGATGAGAATTGTATGTGTGGGAGCGGGTTCTGCGGAGATTCTGAAGCGGACAGTTGCTGTCCTATCAGATATGGAGGGAGGATCAGAGTAAGAGAGGGGTCAAGGACTCTTCAAGGTCCTTGGTAGGACGGAGGGGCAGTTGGCTGGGTTAGGGGGGATCGTGAGCGGGTGGGTGGACAGACGGACAGGGCCTGGGGCCCAGCGGGGCTGAGCCGGGGCGGGGGTGGGGGTGGGGGTGGGGCCCCCGGGAGGCAGGTGTCCCGGGTCGGGCTGCCGCGCAGTCCCGAGAGCGGCCGCCAGGGGGCGAGTGCGCGCAGCCGCAGCTCCGGGAGGGAGCGGGTAGGGCCGGTCCCACGGCTTCCCCTGACCCCACACCTGGGTGCGAAATGGGGGCCGCAGAGGTGCCAGGTCCCGGCCCCGACCCTCCAGGGCTCCAAAGCCTGGGGCGCGGCTCCTGCCTGCCTTTGCCGTTCCCACGCCCTCCAACACCATTTCAGGCCTCTGCAAAATATCACCTCCTTGTTAGCTCTACCATCCGCATCTTACAGTAGAGAAAGCGGATGCCCAGAGTGGTTAAGCAGCCAGCCTGAGGTTGCACAGGCAGGAAGTTGCAATGCTGGGATTCCAACCCAAGAAGTCCTTGGAGGACTTCCCTGGCCACGCTAGAGGTGGGAGGTCCCTGCCCCGCCCCCTTCTAAGGCACACCCATTTTAATAACATCTTAACATGTAAGACTCTAAAATCTGAGTTTTGGGGGTTGATGTTGTCTGTCTGTTTTCCCCACTTATTTCATAGCTTTCTGTAGCAGCATGGACTCTTTTTTTTTGACACCCTTTCACTCCAGGGCTCATAATTATGCCTGGCCTGTAATAGATGCCAAAGAAAAAATAAAGGAGGTAAAGAAAAAAGAACAACCCCAATAATGTGAACTGTAGCTGGCTCATGGTGTTGACTCTGTATCAGATTCTAAGTGCCTTCCTTAAATTCTCTCTGAATCTTCAGAACAACCCCATGAGGCAAAACTGTTAACTCTACTATCCCCATCTTCCAGTACAGAAAGTGGAGGCCCAGAGTGGTTAAGCCGCTAGCCTGAGGTTGCGCAGCCAGGAAGTTGCAATGCTGGTATGCAAACCCAAGAAGCCTAGCTTTGAAGCCTGCTTTTGCTAAGATGAATGAATGAACAGGGGTGTTCAGAACAGGGAAGGTAGCCCCTCAGGGGGGCTCAGGCTTTGTACCTCTCAGCTCTCTGTCCAGAGACCCTGCCTTTTCCGCACAGCTGCAGGTCCAGCCGCCTCCTTTCCCCGCCTGGCTAGGAGGGGGGGCGGGAACCCAGCAGGGCCTGGTTTATTCTCCTCCCTCCTCCTGTGTTCCCAGAGTTGCCTCCCAGGCTGCCCAGGCAGGGGGTGGGTGATTTAAAGATCTGGAGGTCCCAGACCTCACTCATCAGACAGCAGGGTCCACTGCCCTGGACCCTGAGCCCAGTCCCAGACTGACAGACAGACCGGCAGGCAGATGCTGTTTGGCCAGCTGGCCGCTCTCCTGAGCCTGCTCAGTGGCGCCCAGCTGCTGGCAGGCCGGGGGAGACCCCGGGGTCCCCCACCTCAGCCCTGGGCCACCGCCAACCAGACCAAGGCTGTGGGTCCTGGGACCCCAATGCCCCTGGTGCCAGCCTCTGCCCTCAGCAGCTGGAAAGCTTTCCTGGGCCGGCAGAGAACCCGGCGGCTGGGGACAGGCAGGCTGCTGGGGGGGCAGGAGGTGGCTGCCACCACCATGTCTCTGCCACTGGACCCACAGGAAGTGGCCCGGGAGACGTGCAAAGCTGTGCCCTTCACTCACGTAAGCGGGTGTGGGTCGGGGGAAGAGGGCTCTGGACTCAGACAGATGGATTAGAGTATTTTCTCTTCCACCTAAATGTCTCCGAGACTCGGTTTTCTCTTTGGTCAAATGGGGCATCATCTTCTCCCTCCTGGTGTCCACCCAGTCTGTGGCTTCTGCGATTGCTACTGCCTCCACCTCCTACACCCAAGTCTTTATTTTCCATTGAGTGGCCAGGGGGCACCTGTGAGCACCTGAGTCAGGGCACATCCCTCCTTTCCCCAGAACCCTCCATGGCTCCCACCTCACTCAGAGCAAAAACCAGAGTCCTCCCTGTGGCCCCCAGGCCCTGCACAATCTGCCCTGTCACCTTCCTGCCCTCTTCTCCTCCCCCTCTCCACCTTGCCCACTGTGTTCTTGCCACAAGGGCCTCTCCTTGCTTTTCCTTGGACACACCAAAGTTGCCTCTACCCCGGGGCCTTTGCATGGCCTGTTTGCTTTGCCTCGAGTACTCTTTCCCCAGAAGTCCTCATTTTCTTCTTTCACCTCCTTCATATTTCTCCTTGAACGTTTCTTGTTTAAAAACTCAGTGCCTCCCACTCCATGCCCCCCTTCCTGCTTTATTTCTCTCTGCAGCACACATCCTTACCTAACATAGCACGACAATTATTTTATAATTGCCGTTCTTGCCTGACTCCCTCAATAGACTGTCTGCTCCACCAGGCACGGGTTTTCTGTTTTGTTCACTTCTGCATTCCCATCCCAGGCCCTAGAGTGGAGCTTGGCACACAGCACATACCCAGTGTGTGTTTGTTGATTGAATAAATGAGAAACAGTAGCTCCTGTCTCTTAAGGGGTGTTAGGCAGTCTGAATGAGGCAAGTATGGGAACTCTCCACAGCTACATACAGCCGGTGCTCCATCACTGTGGTGATTTAGGAATTTATACAGTGTGCTGGTTAGGGGTTCAAATCCTGCCTTCTCTACTGATTTCTGGGTGACCCAGGGAGAAGCAGCTTCCCTTCTCTGAGCCTCAGTTGCCACCTCCTGGAAACAGTTCATCGTCAAGGCTCGCTTGGGCCCATGCTATCAATCTGTTATTCATTCAACAAACCTCTGTCAAGAGGTCAGGCAGTACGGCAGTGATTGCACGGCCCTGGGGCGGGCTGCCTCTGTCGGAATCCTGGATTTGCCGCCTGCCACCCATACAACCACGAAGGGACCCGCTGGACCCAGGATCCAGCTACATAGCCTCACCTGGAAGCCATAAGGGTCCCAGAGGGCTGCCTGCTCCTGATAGGTGCAAAGCATCCCCAGGAGCTACTTGACCTGGAGCAAGGGACTTCTCCCTGCCTTGGTTTCCCCATCTGTTAATGGGGAATGTAATAATTCCCGCTACACAGCATCCCTGGGAGAACAAAGGGTTAATATGAGTGTGCGCTCAGCGCAGAGTCAGGCAAAGTGGAACTGTCAGTGTCAGCTCTTCTTACAGAAACTCATAAAACAAGGAAATGGCGCACAGCTATCATGTGAGAGTGTGGCAAAGAAAGAGACTCAGAAACCTGTGTGTGTGTGGCTTCCCCTGGAGTGGGGGAGGAGGGCTGTGTTTGTTGAATGAATAAATGAGAAGCAGCAGCCCCTGCCTCTGAGCAGGGCACGGTGGAACAAAGGGCTGGAGGCAGGAAGTGGTTTGGTGTATTGGACGGACATTGGAGAGCCCAGAGGGCCTTGGAGTAAATGAGGGGCAGGGAGGTGAGGGGGGACTGAGGGTGTGGGACTCCTGGGAAGCAGAGAAGGACTTTAGAGGAGGTACAGGGTTTAAGCAGAGAAAGTATGAGCTTCTAGACCTGCTTCTATGGAGAGGACTCACAGAAGGGACTAACATTTATTGATCACTGACTGTATACCAGCTCTGAGGTTGGTAGCTATGCCCTGGGGCCCACCTTCTCCCTTCTTCCCCGTCACCAAATCCCTGTGTTAAATTCTCTCTGTTGAAAGACTCTGCAAGGAAACAGAGGCCCAGAGAGGTCAAGACACCCACCCCAGGTCACACAGCCAGGAGGTACCCAGGCAGCCTGGCTCTGGCATTCCTGCCTCTCAGGGTGGGGTGGGAGAGGACGAATGATCGCATGAGTGGGTCCCCACGGCCTTGACGCCCTCTCCCCGGCCTCTGCTTCCAGGTCATCTCCCGGCCTGGCTGCACGGCCGCCCGCCTCCGCAATCACCTCTGCTTCGGCCGCTGTTCTTCCCTCTATGTGCCCAGCTCGGAGCCTACCCCTCTCGCCCTCTGCAACAGCTGCGTGCCCACTCGCCAGCGCCGGGCCCCTGTGGCCCTGTGGTGTTGGGCGCGCAGTCCGCCTGCCCGTTGGCAGCGGGTGAAGATGTCCGCCGTGCTGGTGGAGGGGTGCCAGTGCAGCCCGAAACCGTGAGCTGAGCACCACAGATGGACAAATGGACATGCGTTTTGGAGAGGTGGGGACACAGACAAGGAGGAGACAGGCTGATCCGGGTGACCCATCCTGGGTCAGGAGACCAGCCACACACACAGGGACAGACAGACAGGGCCCGGAGTCCTTCCCCAGCTATGGGGGTGAAACACAGGCAGATGTAGCACACGGCTGGTGAGCTAATTGTCTCACAGGAAGGACTTACCCCAGCCCCCAGGGGGTGGGGGCTGCCATCGCCCCATTTTACAGATGGGGAAACTGAGGCCCCAACGACAAGGTCCTTGGTCCAGGACCACACAGCAGTCAGTGGCTAAACAGGGCTTTGAATCCAGGCGGCCTGGCTCTCCCCAAACGAGCCAAAGACACCCTCCCGGTCCCAGGGGGGCGGAGATACCTACCCAGACCTGCCCCCATCGTTAGGGACTGGGAAATGAAGGCAGGCAGACAGACAGACAGACAGATAGACAGATGCAGTCCTGGGGTACAACCTGGGACCCCTGGATGCAAAGACATGACCTGTGTGCTCTCCGCAGCCCCTGCCCTTTGCGGTAACTGCACCCCCCTCCTTTTCAGCCCCCACGCCTCGGTTTCCCCCATGGCCTCACCCCCAGAGTAGAATTCTGCAGGCTCCATAAATGTTGGCCAAGCCCAGCTGTGTCGTGTGTGTATATGTGTGTGTGTGTGTGTTCCTTCCAGCCTCGGGGGGTGCGGTGGGCAGAGGGGCCCGTGGGGGGGGGGGGTGAAATGGAGGGGGCTCGCCTGCCCAGCTGGGCAAGGGCGGCCTGGCTTGGGGCGGCTGGAACCAGAGCCCGAGCAGATGGTCCCATCTGGCACAGGCGCGTGGGCATGTGGTGCAGTCGGGGCTGCTTCCAAATGCCCCCAGAGCGTGGGGCGGGGGCCGCCTGGGTCCCCCCTCTTCCTGCCTCAGGAAGGCAGGCCCCAGGTAAGGGGACCTGAGGAAACAGATGGGCCAGCAGGGGCGTGGGAGCCGGCGACCTCTGACCCTGCAGGCCTTCTGATCCAGTGGGAATGGCCCGGGAGGACAGCTCCCAAGCTCCTGCTGGAAGGGTCCAGGTGCGGGGAGAGGGGGTGTCATGAGGGCCCCGCGGGGAGGGGGGTCACTGCCTCCCCACTGCTCCCCGCAGGCTTCTGTGCCAAACCCCAGGCAGCATCCGAGTGGGCAGCTCCGCCCTGGCATGGTGGGCACCTCTCTCTGGCCGGCAGGAGGTGCAGCTCCCCCCTTTCCCCACCCCCCAACTCCCCACCTCAGCTGTGCCCACCTCCTGCCAGCCGGGGGAGTCAGCTGGGAACTTCGGTGCCAGGGGGGCCCCGGGAGTCCTCCTTGCCCCCTCCCGGGCAGTGCCAGCCTGGGCCCCCGCCCCCGCCCTCCCCCAGGCCGAGTAATGGGTGGGTAATGAGTGCTGGGGGAGCGGGGGAGGGGCAGGGGATGCAGGTGCCACAGGCGCTGGCACAGGGACCGCTAATCAGGTTTGCCAACGCCATCTGTCACCGCGCGAGCATCTGGGGCTCAAGGTGACCCTGTCACCCTCAGTTACAATTATGAGCTTGGCATCTGTATTAAAGCCCGCCAGCCAGCCGGGCGGGGTGGGGGTGGGGGTTTGGGGAGGGCCAGGGCCGGGCATGGGGTGGGGGCGGGGGTGGGACAGCGAGCCCCGGTCCCGGATGTCCCGTTCCCAGTGGCTGCGTGGCTGCCAAGTCACGGGGCTGCTCCGGGCTTCGGGGAGAGTGCGTGCGTGTGTGCGTGTGAGCGTGCACGCCCGGCCGGGCCTCTGCCATTATGCGAGCGTGTCTGTGCGTGGAGCTGGGGCTTGTGGGGTTTTGTGTGTCCCCCAGCTGTCTCCGTGCTTGGGCGGAGGTGTCTGGGCGAGAGGGTGCCCGGATGAAGTTGTCCGTGGGCGGAGATGGGAGTGTCTGGTGGTTGCGTGTGTCAGGGTGCGGGTGTGCGTGCGAGCCCTTGTGTGTGGTTGTGTGGATGGGTGTATGGTGCCGTACGTTTGGATGGTCGCAGGTTGTAGGTCTGGGGGTGTGGGTCTGCGAGTAGGATGCTGTTGGAGTGTGTGTGTGTCGTGTGTGTAAATGCACCGTGGATTTGTCCCTGTGCTCGCCAACCCCTGCTGCCCCGGCTCTGACCTGCAGGGTCCCCCGGGAGGCGGGAGCACTGTACTCAGAGGACTTCTGATTTGGGGGCTCTGGATTCTGGGCTGTGGGTTCTTGGATCTGGTTTGGGGGTCTTGGCTTCTAGATTCCGGATTCTGGATTCTGGGATATGGGGTTGATGGGAGAGTGGAATCTGAATTCTGGGTTCTGGGACGTGCTCTCTTAGATTCGGGGGTTCTGGGATCTGGATTCTGAATTCCGGAACCTGGGATTTAGGTGCCGCTGTCCGTTTCAGAGGCTGGAATCTGGATTCCTGGGCTGCAGGCCTTGACCACCCCCGCTCTGGCGCCCCAACCTAATGGGTGCAGAGACAACATATGGCCACCAGGGGCCGCCCTTGGTCCAGGTTTGGGCCAAGCTGCTCTAAGCAGGGAGGAATTAGGGAAGCGCGTTGGCCGAACTTAACCTTGCCATTTGGGGAGGGGGCTGGGGGTGAGTCCTTCCCTCTCTCCCTTCCCCTCTGCTAGTGAATGACATCAGGCCCCCCCATCTCACCCCCCAACCCTTACTCAAACATGAAAAACTGGACCCAACGTCGCTACAAATCGCCGGACTATGGGAGAAGGTCCCGGGTGATGGGGACAGAAGCGGGGCGGAAGGCACGTGTGCACGCGTGATGGGGTCACTGGGTCTGTGAAAACGTGTCCCGGTGCGCGGGCCGTCCGTATGTCTGGCTGTGGTGATGTGGTGGTGACCATGTGTCCGACGAGGTCCTGTGCGATGGTGTACCCCCAGGACAGCGAGGCTGTCCCTCCGTGGTGGGGTCACAGTCCTTGGAGGAGACCCCGTAATGTAGTGTGTCTGACTGTGAGGGTCACGGGGTGTCCGTGGGTGCCCCAGCAGGTGTGAGGGTGTTCATCTGGGGTGCCAGGAGCAGTATCCCCAAAGGCTGCGTCCCTGAGGCCATGGGGTGTCGTCAGCGGGTGTTGGGCAGAGGGCGTGTCCTCGGAGCGTGTCACTCTAGGGAAAGCGAGTGGAGGAGGACGGGGGAGGTGGGTGGGACCAGAGACCCTGGGAGCTGAGGCTGGTTCCGTCTCCCAGTTCCTCTCCCTTCCTTCCCCCACGTCCAGGGAGCGCAGGCTCTCCATCTCGCCGTCTCTAGGGCTGGTCTGCCACCTCGCAGCATCTCTGGCTTCTTCTGTCTGGGGAGAGGGGACGATCCCTGTCCTCTGCCTGGTCCCATTGCCAGGCCCGGCGCTGGGCCGGTGGGGGGCGGGGAGGGCATGTCTCTGTCCATTTGTTTCCTATCTCGGTCCTTTTCCCTTTCTGTGTCTCTTTTCTCCCACTCTCTCTCCTCCTCCACGTCTCTCCCCGGCTCGAACTCTTTCCCCATCTGCGTCTCCCCATCTCTCTGCTTCTCCCCATCTCTGCCAGCCCGAGCGGGTCCGGGTGGGTCCGGGACAGCCCGGCCTGGGCGCCGCGGCGAACAATGCCCCATTCACTCGGCCCGCCGGCGCCATGGCAACGCGCCCGCCCCGCCCTCGCTGCGCGCGTGCCAAGAGGATGCCATGGTTACGTCAGGCGCGTGCCCGCCCCGTGCGCGCCACCGCGCCGCGCGCACCTTCAGGGGCCGGGCCAGCAGGGGGCGCCCCGCGAGAGCCTCTGCCGGGTCTCCGGAGGGGGCCGGGTCCCCTCCTCCTCATCCCCGCACCCAGGAGCCTTCAGCCGCTCGGTGCCTCAGTTTGCCCATCTGTAAAATATCAAGGGTGGGCGGAGTGAGTTCACAGGGCCCCGCGGCTCTGACAGCTCTCACTGTCTACTGTGTGGTGTGTGTGATGGTGGGTGGCTGTGGCTGGGTGTGATTGTGGGTTTGTGGGAATGTATGTCTGTGTTTGCACGCGTGGGGTGTGCATCTGTGACGGTGAATGGGCATGTCATTGGGTGTGATTGTGCACGTGTGTCGTTGTGAGTCCGTGGGACTGTTGTTTGTGTGTCTGAGTATTCACAAGCTGCGTGTGTGGAGATGTGCAACTGGGTGTGGGTTCCTGGGGCAGAGGGCTGTGGGGGCCTGGCTGAGAACTCCCCCTCACCTGAGCGCCTCCTGGCACAGAAGGGGGCGCCCAGCTGCCTGGGACTTCCGTCTCCCCACAGGTTCAGGAGAGCCCCAGCTGATGAATATTCATGAGGCAGGGGGGCTGGCACCCACTGCCAACAGCTGCGCGACCATTAGCCCCCCCAGCTCAGCTTGCAGAGACAGTGGAGGGGAGAGGGGGGTGTCATAGTGGGCTTGGGGGACTGGGAGGGGGGCTTCTAGTGACTATCATGGGGGCCGTGTCAGCACGCCTGGCTGCTGTCTCAATGTTATGACAGAGACCAGGGGACTGAGTGTGGCATGACAGGCTGTCCTTGTTGCCGTCGGTGCGGCCGCCACTGACTGTTCCTTTGTAGCTGTGTCCGGGGACGTGGTGGTGTGCAGGAGTGTGAGGGGTGTCAGCACAGCGAGACATGTGAGCATGCGCTGTCCGAGTGACTCTGGGAAGCTCCATGTGGCCAGTGTCTGCTGGCCGCCTGCTCTGTGACACTGTGGCCCTATGACAGTGTTGTGCCATGGGGTTGGGGCCATGGGTTTGGTCCCAAAGATGACCCGGGGACCACAGTGTGCCATGGTCTGGGAGAAGGGGCTCAGACCAGGTGGGGCAGGGGATCTGGGTGGCTGTGGGTCTAACACGACAGTGGGGGCCCCTGGGCTACGTGTGACAGCGTGACCCCGCTGGTCGCTGCGGCATGAGTGGTGTGAGGACCGCTAGGTTGGGGCTGAAGGTGTGTGTGGCCAGGGCAATTGAGGGTGTAATGGTATTGTTATGTGTGTGTGGTAGTATATCCAGGTGACACAGTGGCAGTGACAGTGTGACTGTGTGTGTGACAGTGTCTGCATGTGACAGTGTGGCAAAGGATGTGACAGCATGAGTGTGCAACAGTACGGCTATGGATATGACAGTATGACTGTATGACACTGCAGGTGGGGGTTGGAATGTGTATCTGTGTGTGACTGTGTGGCTGGGGGTGACAGTGTGATAGCATGGCTGAGGGTGTGAATGTGTGACAGTGGGCAAAGGGTATGACAGCATGACTGTGTGTGACAGCATGGCTGTGAGTGTGAGAGTGTGTGAATGTGACTGAAGTTATGATGCCACGGCTGAGTGTGACAGTGTGCCTGTGTGTGAATTTGTGACTGTGATAGCATGACTGAGAGTGTGTGACAGTGTAACAAAGGATATGACAGTATGACTATGTGTGACAGCATGGCTGACTGTGAAAATGTATCCATGTGACTGTGTCCATGTGTGGCAGCATGTCCATGTGTAACAGTGTGCATCTGTAATAGTGTGTGTGACAGTGTGCGTTGACAGCATGACAAAAGATATGACAGCATGACTATATGTGACAACATGGCTATGGGTGACAGTGTGACTGTGTGACAGTGTGGATGGGGTGAGAGTGTGACAGTGTGGCTGAAGGTGTGAATGTGTGACAGTGTGTGACAGTTTGGCAAAGAGAATGGCAGCACGACTATATGTGACAGTGTGGCTGTGTGTGACAGTGTGACAGCATGGTTGGGGTGTGAAGGTGTGACAGTGTATGACAGCATGGCAAAGGATATGACAGTACAGCTACGTGTGACAGCATGACTGCATGTGACAGTATGTCCCCATGTGACTGGTCTGTATTACCGTGTATCTGTGTGTGACAGAATGTGTGACAGCACATCCATGTGTGACAGTATGTCTGTTTGTGACAGTGCATCTGTGTGACAGTGTCTGTGTGTGAGTAAACTCACGGGCTGAGTATGACCGTGACTGTGTGTAACAGTATGTCTGTGTGACAGTGTGTCCTTGTGTGACAATGTATCCGGGTGTGACATATCTGTGTGCAACTATATCTGTGTGTGACAGCATGTCTGTGTGTGACAGTGTCCGTGTGTGAGTCTGTGTGTGATGGCATGTCCATGTGTAAGCATGTCTGTGTGTGAGAGCATGTGATAGTATCCATGTGTAACCATGTCTGTGTGTGACAGTGTGTGTGACAGTGTGTGACAGGGTGTCCGTGTATAACCACATGTCTGCATGTGACAGCGTGTCCATGTTTGATAGTGCCCATGTGTGTCTGCGTGTCTGTGTATGACGGCACCTATGTGTGACAGTGTCCATGTGCAATCATGTCTGGGTGTGACTGTTCTTGTATAACCATGTGTCTGCATGTGACAGATGTTCGTGTGTGACAGTCTGTGTATGACTACGTGGCTGACTGAGATGCCGTGAACTCAGGGGTGACAGCTGTCCCCCTCCCTTCCAGGGCTGTCCAGGGAACTGGGGTGCAGAAGGAGGGGCCCCTGCCATGAGCCTGGCTGCCGTCCCATGTGGGGACATGAGTCAGGTTGGCCCCGGGGCCCTGGGAACTGCCGAGGTGGCTGGGTCAGGCCTTGCCCCTCAGTGCCCCGTCGTGGGCTGGGTCTCGGTGGGGAGGGGTGGCCTGCAGCTGCGGTGGGAACCGGCAGGTGGGGTGGGGCCTGGGGATCCCAGTGGGGTCCTTCGTGGGCCTGGGTGGCCCCAGGGGGCAGGCCTCCCCCTCTGATGCCACACCCTGGGCCGGCGCTGCTGGCGGCCTCAGCAGCCGCGGACAGAGGCCTCATTCAGGAGCGGGGGCCAGGTTTCCAGGGCGGTGGGTCTCGGCCGCTGCAAATGAGACGTTTCCCCAACTGCTTCCCGGTGCCTCCAGATGGGCACCGGCCGGGGGCAGGGGGGCTGGGCCTGCCTGTCCTCGGCCCTGGCCAGGCTGTGCCACTGGGCAAGTGTCAGTGTGGGTCTGTGTGTGTGTGTGTGCATGCACAACTGTGTCTGTGTGCCCCACGGTGATTTGGAGATGTTTGTGTGTGACTTTGGGTCCTAGAGCGACAACTGTGTGCAACTGTGACACTATATGGTGACTTGAGTATCTTGGTGTGGCTTTGTACATGTGTGTGATCTGGATATTTTTGTGTCTTTGTGTGTGTGATCTGTCGCTGTGTGGCTCTGCATGTGTGCATGTGATCTGTGTGGCTTTGTGTTGTGTGCATGTATGTGATCTATATGTCTGTGTGACTTTGTGCATGTGTGATCTGTATATATTTGTGTGGCTTTGTGTGTGTGATCCATATATCTCTGTGGCTTTGTGTGTGTGTGATCTGTTGTTGTGTGGCCCTGTGTGTGTGTGATCTTTGTGTGGCCTTGTGTGTATCTGAATGTGTGTGATCTATGTATCTTTGTGTGGCTTTGTGTGATTGTGATCGATCTCTGTGGCTTTGTGTGTGTTATCTGTCATTGTATGACTCTGCATGTGTATGTGCGATCTATATATCTTTGTGTGGCTTTGTGCGTGTGTGTGTGATCTGTATATATTTGTGTGGCTTTGTGTGTGTTTGTGATCTGTACATCTCTGGCTTTGTGTGTGCATGATCTGTTGTGTGGCTCTGCATGTGTGTATGTGATCTGTATATCTTAACGTGGCTTTGTGTGTGTGTGTGATTTGTGTATCCTTGCATGGTTTTGCATGTGGCATACCTCTGATGATTCTGAGTGTGTCTCTGGGTGTGACCTAATGGGCCTGTGGGGTCCTGGGTGAGACTGTGTGTGCCTCTGTGATTTTGCGTGGCAGGTGTGTGTGCGTGCCCCTTGGTGTCACTCTGTGTATCTGGGTGGGAGGTGTCTGTGTGTGTCTTCACATGACCCTGCCTGTGATTCTGAAGCTGTGACAGTGTGCGCATCTGTGTTCGTGAGTGTCCACGTGGGACTCTGGGATTCTCTGTAACCACGTGTGTGTGTGTGTGTGTGTGTGTGTGTGTGTCTTTGGGGATCCGTGTGTGTCTGAGTCTCTACAGGGCTCTATGCAGTGGCTGCCCCGGATGGGTGGGTGTCTCCCTGCGTGGCTCTAGGAGGGTGTACCTCTGTGTGAGATTGTGTATCCACTTGCTAGAGGGTGGGTGGCCGTCTTGCTGCGTGATCTTGTGTCCGAGTGTGTCTGTTCAACCTCACAGAGGAGGAAGAGGGGACCGTTTCTTGGTGTGTCCAAGTTTATCTGTGTGTGTATTTTTGTGGACGTGTGTGTGTGTGTGTCTTTGGGCGTCCCGTACCTGAATCCATGTGTGCATGAGGTGGCCGCAGGTGCTTGGCCCACAGTGTCCCTGGGAATGGGGGGGGGGGGGCCTGGACCTCCCGGGGGCCCACCTGGCTGGGCTGGATGGCATCAGGCCTTATTGGGGAGCTGGGGATCCCCAGTCCTGCCAGGAGGGCCTGCAGCACCCCTGTCTCCCACCCCAGCAGCACCCACCACCCAATTCCCTGCTTACCCTGGGTGCCAGGTGTTTGGCCCCCTCCCGGAGAGGCTTGCACAGCAGTCCTGGAGCCCGAAGGAGCCGGGCCTGCCTCCTGGGGCCCAGATGTTTCCACGCCACCCCCTTGCCACATCCTGGCCAGGTACCGCTGCTGGCCTGCTTCCCACTGCCCCCCCATCTCCTCCCCCCACACACCTGCATGGTAAGAGCACACCTGCTGCCAGCTGCAGCCAGGTGGGGAGCCCCGGCAGGGAGGAATGTGGGGGATTCCAGCTGTGGCGTCCCAGCTGTGCCCAGCCCCCTGGCAGTGCCCTCCTCCCCTGCGGTTTCCCAGAGAACATGTATGCCCTAAGACCTGGGGTGGGGGGGAGAGAGGGACGGGGGCGGCTTCTGGACCAGCCCCCCACCCCCACCCCGCTTCCCCAAGAAATTCCTCCCAGCTGGTGTCTGGGGAAGGGGAAGCAGAGTGAGCGTGTGTGGTTTTGGGTTGTGTGTTGTGTGTGTGAGGTGGGAACTCGAGTGTGGAGGTGGGCACGAACACGGGGGCATGTGTCTTCCTTGTGGCAGGTGTGGTGAGTGTGCGCATGTGCGTGGGCATGGGGAGGGTGCTGTGGTGTGTGTGCATGTATGTGAACGGAAGGGTGGGCTTTTAGTGGGTATGGATGGAAGTGTGTGTGTGTGTGTGTGTGCGCGTGTGCATGCAGAAATGGAAGGGTGGGTGTGAGCGGGTGTGTGAGGTGAGTACAGGGTGAAGGCTCAAGCAGCTTTGGCACCAGACACTGGTCCAGGAGGGTGACGGGGGAGGGGCCAGAGCCCCAGGGTGTGGGTGTGGGGGCTGGTGGGCAGGCTGGGGGGATGGGGTACCAGGCAGGATTGGTGGGGGGCTTTTGAAGGGTGGGACATTCTTGGCCATTTGCAAAGAGGCATTGAGGGTCACTGACTCCAAAGATTCCCCCCAAACCCTTCAGTTCCACCAAGGATCCCAGACTCCTCCAAAGCCCTCCCCCATTTCTCCCCCCTCCACAGGCTTATCCCCCTGGATCCCCACCTCAAGTCCCCCACCCCTCCTCTCCAGTGTCCCTTTCCCCAGCACCGACCCCCAAGCCTACCTCCCACCCCTTTCCCCAGCCATCCAAGGCCCATATTCCCTTAGCCCCCCAAGCCCCTCTTGGGCCCACATCTCCCCCCCCTTCCGCTAGTTTCTCACAGCCCCCAGCCCCCTTTTATACCCACTTCCCTCTCCTGTCCACCTCTGAACCACCAGCCCTCACCCCACCCCTTTCCCTAGCCATCCAGGCCCCCTTGAACCCCAACTCCCTTCTCTGCCTTTTCTCTCAGCCCCTCACAGCCCCTATGCCCTCCCCTGCACCCCTTTCCCCGCCCCCATCGGCCCCAGCCCCTCCCCACCCCTCTGTGGCCCGGCAAGCCCCCCACCGCCTCCCCACCCCGGCCCTCCTCCTGCAGCGTGGTGGCCACAGCCTCGGCCCTGAAACTTTAAACGGTGTTAAAAGTTTCTGTTTACGAGAAGCCCTTGAATTTTTAAGGACGTATCGATTCCCTGGGCCACGGCCTTGCATAGGCAGCGGCTGCAGGCGCTGGGGAGAGGATCCCAGGGACAGGGACCACCCCCCCAGCCAGGAACCCCAAAAGGCACATGCCCCTTTCCCCCACCCCGAGTGCACACAGCCCCAGCACACAGAGGCAGCCGCCCCCCCCGCCCCTGCACGCTGACAACACCCACAGACCCTGGTCCCCGCCCCGGTCCTGGGCAACAACTCCACCGATAGAAATGCACCCCCACCCCACCACTTCGCTACTTTTGCTTCCAGACAGACCGTGACCTCAGCTAGGCCCCCCGGGGGCCCTCCCCCACTTCCCCACTTGGTCACGCAACACTGTGCCACCAATCTACAAAGTCAGCACACGCACTGACGCTTTCTGACCCAAAGGCCCTCCAAGGGGACAGCCATGCTCACCTGGTCACATGCATCTCCGGCACTTTCGGGCAGGCCCAGAGCCCCGACCACTGTCACTGACTGCCCCCCCCAGAAGGCCAGCCCCCCCATCCCACCCTGAGGACAAGATCTTTTGCGCGTCCTACACTCCTGATACAGGGCCTGGCAGACACACACACGCAGTTTCACCAACACCCCCTTCCCCCAGACGACACAGCCAGACCCACGTCATTCCAAGCACACCAGGTCACACAGAATTTCTCCCGGAGGTACACTGATCTAACCTCCTCGGGGCATTTGACACACACGCATATGCACACATTGGCGCCTGCTTGCAGAGACCCAACGGGCACCCCTGCAGAGCCGGCCCTGTGCACGCACCTGGGTGCCGGCAACCCCTCTCCTAGACAATGCATAGCTGAAAATTGCCACAACTTCTTGGCCTGGGTGGGTGAGAAGGTGCCGGCTGCTGCTGGAAGCGGGAGGGAGCTTTGTCTCAGCAGGAGCTGCCTGGGGGCTGCTGGCACCGCCTCTCCGCCCACCCTGGGGGTCACCTGTGCCAGCACTACCCCCTACCCCCATTCCTTTCTGCTCTGAAAATGTGGGAGCAGTGGTTTGCAAGGAGCCTCACCAGGAATGTGTGTGTGTGTGTATGTGTGTGTACTCATGGCCTTGGTGCCCGTTTCTCTGACCCGAGGGTTTTGTGTCCATTGTCAGGGCCATGTACAGGTGTGTGTGTCTGCCAGGTGTGTGTGGGAGGCGCATGTGGGGCCTGGATGTCCATGTGGCACTTGGTTGGGTGATCCTCAAGGGTGGCCGTTAGTCAACTGGGTATTGGTGCTGTCCCTTGCTGCCTGGGCATCACAGAATGTGTGCCAGGGACACTTTGTATCAGTGACACTTTGTATCGCTTTCTATCAGGGTCGCTTCCCAGTGTGTTGTCGCCTTATACATCCTGGTGGTGTCTGATACTGTGTGTTTGCATGGCAGTGTTAGGTCATCTCCCTTTTATCTGTGTCAGCCTGTGAACTGGGGAGTGCTACAGCCAATGCGTCCTGGTGTGTGTGTTGGCATCTCTGCGTAGGGGTTGCATGCCTGGAGGGTATCAGGGTGTGCTGGTGGGATCCCATGTGCCAGTGTGAGTCTGTAGGCATCAGTATGCAATGGCGTGTGTGTGTGCGTGCCTATCAACGTATGTTCATGCCAGGCTTGTGTTGGCCTACAGGTCAGTTACCACTTGGGTGTGTGTCCCGCGGTCGCGGGTGTCATCAGGTGATGGCCTCCGTGGGTGTGGGGTTCCCAAGCTCAGTGTGTGTCAGCGTGTGCCCATGCTGTGCGTGTGCGTGTGCGCTTTGTTGTCGCCACGCGGGTGACGACGGTGGCTGTCCGTGCCCCACCGGCTGTGTGCCAGCGTGTATGTGTGTGTGTGTGTGCGCGCGTGTGCGTGCCGGAGCGCGGGCCAGCACGTGTCGGGGCGGCCGCGCCGGTGTGCGTCCCCGCGCGTGTGCGCGCCCGCGGGTGTGCGTGTGTGTGTGCGTGTGTTAGTGTGTGTGTGTGTGTCTGTGTCCCGGCGGCCGCTCCCGCCCCGGCCCGCCCCTCCCCGCGCCCCTCCTCCCGCCCGCGCGCCGCCCGCTCCCTCTCCCCGGAGCCAGTGCGCCGCTTCCAAACTTTGTCTAAACTTTCACTTTCGCAGCGCGGCGGCGGCGGCGGCGGGCGCGGGGGACCGGCCGAGCGGCGGCGGCATGGAGTAGACGCGCGGCGGCGGCGGCGGCGGGACGCGAGCGGCAGCGGCGAGCGCGGCGGCGGCGGCGGCCCCGGGAGCCGGCGGGGGCCGAGCCAGCGAGCGGCCGAGCGCGGAGGCGGCGCCGAGCAGCCGGGGCCGCGGCGGGGCCGGGCGGGCGCGGCGCGGCCGAGGCCGGAGCGAGGCGAGCGGAGCCGGAGCCCAGCCCGAGCCCGAGCCCGAGCCCGAGCGCGGCCGCCGGGGGCCGGGCCTGTCCCCTCGCCGCGGGCCGGCCGCCGCGCTCCCGCCCGGGCGCCCAGCTATGTACTCCCCGTACTGCCTCACCCAGGTACCGGCCGCCGACTCCGGCGAAGGTGGTGGAGGTGGAGGTGGGGGTGGTGGGCGAGCGCCCGGGATGGCGGGGTGAGGGGTTGGGGGGAGCGCGGCGGTCCCCGAGGGCGTCGGTGCGTGTGTCGGCTCGAGTGGGGCGCGCGTGGGCAGCGACACGCCGGCCGAGCGGGCGCGCAGCCCCCCGGGCGGTGTTAGCGGGCGTGACACAGCGGCAGGGGGCTGTCCCGAGGGCGCCGAGCGGGCACCGCGGGCTGGCGGCGCTCCCCTGGGGCGGGCGCAGCGGTCCCCGAGGGTGGCAGCAGCGGCCGGCGTGCGTGGCGGCGACCCCTGCGTGCGGCCCGGGGTGCTCGGGGTGGGCCGAGCGGGCCCGGGCGTCTCCCCAAAGTCTTTGTTCAGGCCTCACATGGGAGCGGGGCTGAGAAAATGGCGGGGCTCCCAAATTTCGGAGGGGCAGGGGAGGGGAGGGAGGGGCGGGCGCGCTGCCAGCCCGGGCCGCGCCTCTGGGCCGACCCTGGACGTTGTCGTCGCGTCCCCCCACCCCCCCACCCCACATTCACCTCCTCAAACTTTCCTCTGCTCAAACTCGGCGGCCCCGGCGACCCGGGGTACTGCGGGCCCCGACTCGGGGAATCCCATCCCGCTGTCCGGAGGCGAGAGGGGCGGGAAGCAGCCGCGGACTCCGCCGACAGTGTCACCCGCACGCCGTCGGGTCAGCGGCGGGCACCACAGCGCCGGCCTCGGCGCGCTAGGAGAGCGCGTCCCGCCTCCAGCGAAGTTGACTGCGCCGCGCACGGCAGGAGACAGGAGCGGACAGGGGCACCCGCAGTACGCCTGCCTCGCCATCCACCCCTTCCCAGGCGGTGGCCCAAGGCCCAGAGAGGGCACTGGGGCTGCCCAGAGTCCCACGGAGGCCCTGGCAGTGCTGCCTGCGGGAGGGCCAGGCCACTGCCGGTGACACCAACTCTGCGGAGGGAACTGCAGAGCCCTTGCTTGCCAGCCAGGGCCAGGGGTGTAGGGGGGTCTGCAGGCTGGGCCTGGGGCCTTAAATGGCCCCTCTGCCCAGCCCGAGCCCTGCTAGCCACATGCCCGAGTGTGCCCACAGCTGGCTTGTGGGTGGCCACGGAGACAGGGCCGCTACACGGGCGTGACGTGTGCCGGGAGCATGCATGCGTGGCAAGAGAGGAGAGGGTTAGTCGTGCAGGGATCTGTGTCAGCCACACCACCCTCTTGGATCGACAAGTGTGAGTGTGCATGTGAGTGAGTTTTGGGGCTCTGCCCGTGGCCCCTGCGGGTCGGCCGTGGGCAGGCCTGCGTGGCGCAGTATGCGTCTGGCTCGGGGAGCGGGTTTGCAAGCACGAGAGCCGGCCCAAGTGCGTGTTGGCCAGGGCAACATGCACACGCGTGTGTCAGTGTGGGGGACCCCCATCTCTGACTCGCCGCCCACTCCCTCTCGGGCTCCTGTGTGACAGTGCTGTCTCCCAAGCCAGCTCTGAGTCGTGGCCGCTGGCCTGCATGGCTTGTGTCTGGGGCCTGGTGGGGCTAAAACCACCACCACCCTCTGCCCCAGCTCGAGCAGACCGGTGCCCACCGGACCACCAGCCGTGATCCCCGAGGCCTGGGTGTGACTCTGGCCCCCTGGGAAAGAAAATGCTAGCTGAGCTGCCGGCAGCAAAGGGTCACGGGGGCTGGAGTGGCCCCCGCACCCAAGGTGTGGATCTTGACTTTGGGGCACCCTGGAAAGGAGTGAGGGCACAGCTCCGTGTGAGCCGTAGAAGGGGGCTAGGGCAGCTCAAGCGTGCCAGGGGGCACTGGGAAGGCCATGGGCACGGTCTCGGCCAGCTCCGAACAGGTGACTGTTCTCTTTTGGGTGGCCTATCTGGCGGCCAGCACAGGGGTCCCCTTCCCAATGGCACAGCTCTCCGATACAGCGTCTGTCTTCGCCAATCTCTGCTTCCAGAGTTCTCCCTGCTTCTCTCCCTTTCTGACATCCTCTCTCACCATCTTTGTTTCTTTCCTTCTCTCTCTGGCCTCCTCTGTCCCCTGTCTGTCCCTCTTCCTAGGTCTCTGTCCTGTGTCTCTGACCGTTCTTGTCTCTCTGTCTCTGACCCTCACCCTGTCTCTACCCCTCCACCCCTGCCTCTCTGACTCTCTGGGTCTCTCTTTGGCCTCCATCTCTCTCTCTCTCTCTCTCTCTCTCTTTTCTTTTTTTCAAACCAGAATTGGCTTCGATTTTAAAGTCAATAAATGATTGAGCAGGAACGAGCTTGGAGCAGCGGGGCCCTGGCGGGGAAAGGCACTGTGGGCGAGGGGGAAGGGCGGGGGGGGGAAATCTCCTTCTGGAAAAAGCATCGAAATCCAGGGCGGCCAGGCGGGGCGGCTGCTGGAGCTGCTGGAGCCCACTGCAGCCGCAGGCCTGAGTCCTGGGTGGGGAGAGCGGGGGGGTGGACCGCTGGGACCCCCCTGCACCCTCCAATAAACAGACACACATGGGGATGTGGACACACACACACACACATCGCCACTGCCCTCGCCAAGATCGAGTCACAAACAGCCGCTCACACCGAATGTCCATACACATCAAATGTCCAGTGACACGCCGACGGATGCACACGCACACACACACCACACAGAAACACACATGCAGCCCTTGAGATGGCTCACACGTAGCGGCACAAGCAGTGCCTCCCAGACACACGAGTCCTCAGTCCACACTTGCTCGCACAGACCCAATGATGGATGGACGGATGGACGGACAGACATGCCCGGCGTCTCTTTACACAGAGACGTGATGCTGTTGGCTCACCCAGGTGCGTACACGGATACTTTCCCAGTTGCGCGCACACACAGGAACACACTGATGTGTGCTTCCCGTCCGTGGGGGTGCACAGGCAGATTTGCACAAGTGTGCTCACATACAAAACCATACATAGGACACACCTGGACAGACACGCTCATCCTCAGACACGCACGACACCGATTCTCCCCGTGCACAAGCAGCCTGGTGTTCACCATGACCCGTGTTCCCGCACGTCCGCTACCCCATCCTCCTTCTAGGGGAGGGGGAATGTCCCCCCAGCTTTCTTCCTCATCATTGGGGCCATCTCTCTGTCCCTGGGAAGCTGTTACTCCCCCACCCCACGCTAATGTGGTGCTCCTCTGTTTTTTTGTTCGTTTGTTTTGTTGGCATGGGCAGGTTCTGGGAATTGAACCCGGGTCTCTGGCATGGCGGCCGAGAATTCTGCCACTGCGCCACCATTGCACCGCCCGCTCCTCTGTTTTTATGGCGATCTTTTTGCCCTGGCCCTCTCTGGGAAGTGTGTGTGGCTGTGTGTGGGCAGGGGAGGCCAGAGTCGGGGCTGAGCTGGGTGAGGCGAGGGGTTTCGAGGCTGTGCTCGGCTGAGCTGGGAGCCAAGGGATCTGCTGGGCTGATGTTGAGGGGACACGGGGTGCTCCCCTCTCCCCGGGGGTTGGAGCCAGGGTTCCCCGATGGTGGCCAGGGCTGCAGAGGTTAAGAGCCCGGCTTTGCAGCAGGTCAGAGCTGGGCTGGAGTTCCAACTCTGGTAACTTGGAATCCTGGGACTTTGAATGTGCTTCCAACCCCACCCCCACCCCCACCCCCCCACCCCGTCTGTAAAAATCGGGCAAGAATAGCACCTATGTGTGGGGCTGTGATTTGACGGACCACTGTGTGGCTTGTAGCGAGTGCTCGATAAATGGCCCTTGTCCTTTAGCTTGTCTTCTTTAGGCCACCGCTGGGCCCTCTGGGGCTAAGGGAAAGAGACCTCTGAAGGGTGGAAGACAGGGACAAATGCCTGCCTGACCACAGGAGTCCAGGTGGACTGCCTGGAGGAAGAGGCAAGCGAAGTGTTTGGAAGGATGTAGGCTGGCTCATGGCCCCACGCTTCTCCCTTGGGTGGGGCCCCCTTGGCCAAGTAGAGGGGGCTGGAGACAAGGAGAAATGATGGGGTGGAGTGGCAGTGCAGGGGACAGGACGGGAGAGAAGAGGCCAACACTGCCCTATCCCTGTCTCTAATCTTGAATCCAGACTGCAACTAGGTCTCCCCTTGGGGTGGGGCTCTGAGGCCTGGTGTGGAAGTGGGCATGAGTGTGCACACACATGTATGCGTCCAAGTGGGAGAGGGACAAAGAGCCTGGAGACCGGGGTGGGTCCCGATGGGGACTTTGGGGATATCCGTGCGGCTCCTAAGCCGCCATTTCTTGCCTCTGCATGCGGGCAGTCACCTGGACCCACGGCGGGTGCGGAATCGAGGGCCCACCCTAGGTGGGCGCTTTGGCAGGATAGGGCAGGTACAGAGGCTGCAATCGTGGGACCCTGGCTGCCGGCGTAGTCCCTGTGTGGCCCGGGCCAGGCCACCGCAGCTGACCGGTGGGGAGTCTGGCCTGATTTTTTCTGCCGGGACTCCATCTTTGCTTCTTGAAGCTTGAACCTGGGATTCCTGCTCTCTCCTCCAGTCCGGGGTCTCGGATGGGGCTCCTGTCCCGGCCACACAGGTGGGGGGGAAGCACAGGGGTGACTTCACGTCCCTGTCCCCAAAGCTGTAGATGGTGGGGTTGAGGGGACAGCTGTGAGTGGCTACCTGGTGTCACCCAGATTTGTGTGTCACACTTATCAGCCTCACCTGTCACTTCTCTGCATTGTCTGTGTGGGTTCTACATGTCTGCATGAGACCTTTTCCTGCACAGGACTCTGGTCACCTCTTGCTCAATCCTTTGTGTGGCCAGGTGACAGCGGTGTCACGGGTAAGTGTCGCTGTCTGTGTTGGTGTGCTCGTTGTCACCTTTGTGTCCCAGGGCCACCGTGCTTTGCCACCAGCATGCTAACGGTTGTTGGCATACCTGACATCATCTGTATCTCTCTGCCACCTGAGGACTGGGGGGACCATGTCTTGGCAATGGCATCACCCCCGGGAGCCACTCTACCCTCACATGCTCCTCTGGGGGGTCAGACTGTCCCCACGAGGTGTGTAAAAGCGTGTCACCCATCGCCGTGCATGTCGGATCTGCCTGTGTCGACAGGTGCATCAATCCGTGTGCCCCAAGGTTGCACCCCCAAATCACTGGCTGCCATGTCCTTGTCCCCGTGGCCATAATGGTGGGTCTGGCCATGTGATCACCACCCCTGTCCCCTGCCCCGGCGTCCCCAGCCTTTTGGGGACTTCCCCTGGGGGGGGGGGCGGCAGCCGTGGTAGCCATGCTGTGGGCCCCGCCCGTGCCCCTGGCCTGGAGGTCCGCGGGCGCGGCGTGGACAGAAGCCCGTTGTGGGCTGGGTGTGGGTGTGCGTGGCGGCCGCCCACAGGCCTCGCTCTGTTTGCCCCTTGCACATTGATCTTGGCTTGTGCCCGGGTCTGTCCTGGCCTGGCCAGCTGGGGTGTCCGGCTGCCTCCCACAGCCTGAAATCCCGCTCCCCCCCCCCCAAGGCTCCCCCATCCCCCAGGCCACCCTGTGCCTCCGGGGCTCCAAGAGCACAGATTTGGAAACTGAGACCCCCCCCTTTCTTTCCCCCTTTCTCTTTCTCTCTCTCTTTCCTCCCTCTCTCCTCCCCTCCTCCCGCTCCCTCTCTCCCTCTCTCTCTCTCTCTCTCTCTCTCTCTCTCCTCCTGCCAAACGCGTCTTGGCTCTGTCTGAATATCTCTCCTCCTCGATTTTTGGCTCCAGCTCTGGGCGCGTTCACTAAAAGAAGAAGGGCTAGCTCCCCCCCCCCCCCCGCCTCCCTTCCTCACCGCCTCCCCCCTCCCCGAGGAGCCCCTCCGAGGGCGGGAGTGTGGCCACGTGCGGGGGGCTCCAGCGCCCCGAGTGCGCCCGGCCGAGGGGGCACAGGCCCGGTGGGCCACGGGGGCCGGGTGGACGGGGCCCAGCGGCCCAAAGGGTGCGGGGGGGCCGGGGTGATGGGGCGGCTCCACTGGGCGGGTGGGGAGGGGTCGGGGGCACGGAGCTGGGGTGTCTGGCTTCTGGTGGGGCTGGCAGGGTTCTGGGAGGCGCAGCTGTGCCCAGAACCCGGCGCTGCGCTTGCCACCGCTACCGACGTCGTGGCTGCGCCAGCCCGGGAGGGGGAGGCGGGTGGCGGGCACTGCGGCGTTCCAGAGCCAATCGGAAGCCGCACTGGCCTGGGGAGCTCTCCCCCCATCGGGCTCCACCCCGAGGGGAGCTGGGGGTGCTGGCCAGCCCTGGGCAGGGGGCAGCGCCCACTCCCGTCGCCGAGGACCCGATCCCCCTCTGCTGAAGCTTGGTGCCAGCCTTCCTGGCACCGATTGGGCAAGGAGGGGTGTCTGTCCCCACCTGAAGCTGGGGGAGCCAAGTTGGAGGAGAAAGGGGCAGCTCAGGGGTGCATATCCACCACCCCCCCCACCTCCAGCTTCAGGAGGCACCTTCCAGCCTGAGGCAGCCAGGAGCTGGGGTGTGGGGTAGATTTTCTGGGTGCTTCCATCCAACTATTGGCTTCAGTCATATTGTCTCGGGGGTTGATTTCGGGTCCATCTTACACAAAATCACACACAAGCACAAAGGACAGCAGGCGCACACCTCCCGTGTGCACATTCACACACAAAGGAAGCGGGTACAAAGGCGCGGTACAGCCTGGCACACACACCTCCGGAAATCGGGCACACACAGGCACCCCCCCCATGCCGCTCCAAGAGACTCGCCCTTGCATGCATGTGCACACATCCCAGCTCGGCGTTGCCCACGCAGATCCGCGGAGGGACACACAGAGGGACAGACCCACAGTCACTCGGTCACGTGCCATCAGGCATGCATGCAGCACAGAAGCACGTCGTGCCGCCGCCAGACACGCAGGTAGACACGAAACCCACGGACACGCAGCCAGCAGCACACAGCCCAGCCACAGTGGCCATGTCAGGCCCCCAGAGACGCCCGCGGGAGCCCCGCTGCACCCCCACACCATCACCCCTGCAGGGACGTGCGGTTGGGCGCCTGCTGACACTCACGCTCACACACACGCACGATGCGGTGGGGCTGGCTCTGGAGTGATTTTGTACCCTTCCCTCCCTGGGGTCAATGGGCCATGTCGGAGATGGTTTGGGGTGTCCCAACTGGGAAGTGGGGTGCTCCTAGTGCTCTTGGCATGAAGTGGGCCGAGCCTGGGGATGCTGCTCGATGTCCTAAAGGGTACAGGACGGTCCCTGCTCCAGAGAGGGAGCCGGCATTTGGGATGTCAGGAGAGCCACGGACAGCGGAGAAACCCCGATGTCAGGGACCTTACATACACAGCAGGGACGCAAGCCCGAGCAGGGTCCTAACACACACCACCAGCCCCAGAACCCAGACAGACCCACAGATGGACCCACGGATACACAGACACGGATACATAGACAGAGACACACAGACACACTGACACATGGACAGATAGAGATGCATACAAACACACACATGGAGACAGACACACATGGCCAGATACACGTGGACACACAAATACATGGAGACACACACGGACACACAGATGCACACTCATGGATGGATACATGGGGACAAACACACGGAGACACAGACATACACATTGAAACATACTGATACATACAGACATGGGGACAGATACACACAGACACATACACAGGCACACAGATACATAGACACACACAGGGACAGTCATATGGAGACACACAGACATGTAAAACCACACACAGACACACATGGAAAGACAAAGAAAGACACATGGACAGATGGACATACACAGGCACATAGATACACACAGACACACATGTAGAGAGACACAGACATACACAGAGACACACACAGACACACTGGGACAGATATACACACACATACCACACCCTGGCATCATCAAGCAAAGTGACACACAAACCTGGCCACAAATGGCATGGCATGCCCACAGTCCCATGTCATTGGTATGTGAGGATGAGACTCGGACTCGGAGGATGAGACTGGCCTTGGTGGGTCTGAGGGATGACACCTGCCCTCCAGCACCGTCCCTCTACCCTCCAGTCCCAACGGCTGTCTTTGGGCACTGACTTCCCCCACCCTGAGCTCTCCCCATAGAAGTTAGATCCCTGAATCCCTACCTTGGGTTTGTAGAAGCCCACCCTGCATCGGGGCTGCCCTGGACTTCTGGGCCCCGGAAGTGAGGAAGGGGGAGACAGGGGAAGGGGGCGAGGCTGAGTTCTGAGATGCTTTCGATCCTCCCCTGGCCATCTCATCCTTTGGCCTCTGGATGAGGCCAAAGAGAGAAAGAGAGTGTGGAGACAGCCTCTTTAGAGAAAGAGAGTGTGGAGACAGCCAGCAGAATGGTCCATTGTGGAAGCTTTCCTAGAATCATGAAGATCTGAGCCTTTGCCACAGAGTCACTGTGATGGAAACGTGCTTGGGTGTTTGCCCTGTCCTGTGACCTTTGAGCTGGTCTCCCTGAATCCTTCAGGAGAGGCAAGTACTATTATTAGAAGAGTGGGGTCTTTGGAGCCAGCTTCCTGGGTTCGAATCCCAGCTCTGACACTTGCTGTGTGATCTTGGGCAAATTGCTCAGTATCTCTGGGCCTCTGTTTCCTCATCTGTTAAGCAACTGTCCCTGCTCTCGTAGGGTTTGTGGTATGGACCAGAGGAGTTGGTCCACATAGTGGGCTTCTAAATGATGCTTGACATGAAGTGCTTTTTTTAAAGACAGACAAACAAACAAACCAGACTCAGAGAAGGAGGGTCCAGCATCAGGGTCAAAGGCCCTAAGTCCTGCCAGGGGGCAGCATCTCTGGCCTTTACCATAATTTCAGAGAGGACCCCTACACCCTCTATTTGAGGTGCTCCCCAACCGTTGGCCCTTGAACCCTCTGTACTACTCTGACCTGTGGATCATCTTCTATTCATGGCTCAGAATGAGGATGGTTGTTTTCCACTCTGCTTCCTCCCCTTTCTGACCTTTGCACCCCCACTAGCCAGGCTTGCCCACCCTGGCAGGGCCTGATACCCTCTCCCACACCTCCCTGGACACCCAGCTGGGTGCCACATACTGTGGCTGCAGCCTGGGGGAGGGAGTGGGGGCATCGTGCATTCCTTTGACAAATATTTACCAAGCACCTCTTGGGTGCCAGGCCCTGTTCTAGGCCCTGGGGGCTAGTGCAGAGCCGGCAAAGGTGCCAACCGTGGTGAGAGGGCAGACAGCGAATCTGATAAACAAAGGGGTATCCAATGCTTAAGGTGTCAGGAGGTGCTGTCGGGGGGTAAAGAGAGCAGGTGGGGCCTGCAGGAGGGCTGGGGCCGGCTGCAAGTTTTGCAGAGGTGATCAAAGCAGCCTCACATATACTCTCGTCTTGCAGGCTCCTTTCCCTCTCTAATGGGGTACTGTGGCTGGAGGGCAAGCTGAGGCGGCTTAGCACGGTGGACCCCCACCATCTGCCCTGAATGCATGGCCTGTGGCTTTGGTGGGTGGGTGGGTGGGTGGGTGGCGTCAGCCTTAGGCAGAGCCACAGCTAGCATGCCCGGTCCAAGGTTAGGCACAAGATGGCCTTGGGGGCCTCATCCCGTGCATCATCCGGGCCTCCATGGGAGCACCCTTGGCTGGGGGTGGGGTAGGGTGGGGGCAGCTTGTGGCCCGGAGTGGCACTTCCACCTGGGGCCCTCGATTTAGCTTCCCCGGGGCGGGTCCCATTTATTTTTACCCGAGACCGTCACCCTGGCAGTGCCAGGCCGCGCCATCTTGGCAGGTTTTTGGGGATCTGCCCATGGCTTGGGGGGACCTGGCATGGCTTGCTGGGGTGGGTCTGCAGGGCCCCCAACTCCTTCTCCACCCCACTCTCCCCACCCCCTCTAGAGCTCTGGGCATGAGGGCTTTGGGCCGGGGGGCTCGGTGCAGAGGCTGGCAACCACCATGCCTGGCCTGGTGGCATTTGGTTTGGCGCCCTGCCGGCCCGCCACCCCCACCCCATGCCCAGGCAGAGCTGAACGGCTGTTGCTGCCAGTCTCCATTTTGCAGTGTGGGGCGGGGGTGGAGGGAGCGCTGAACACCTCCCTGCCCCCTGCCTGGCTCACGCCACCCGTGCCTTGTCCCCCTGGAAGGGTCCAGGCTGCCTTCTCTGCTGTCCCTTTGCAGCCTGGAGCTGGGCGAGGATGCCCAGCTTCCATCTTCCTGCCTGCTCTCTCCCGCCCTCCCTCGCCTGCTTGCCTGTAATGGCTCACCATTTTTGGCTTCTCCTCCCCCTCCCCCTCCCCCAAGCGCCAACCTCACTTCCAAAACCGCCATCCGTGGCTCTCCGGCCTTCTCTGGTGCCTGGAGATGGGGGGTTGAGGGACTGGAGATGAGACCCTGGAGATGAGGATTTGGGGGGTGGGAGGGCTGGGCATGGGGCCACCAAAGCGCTTACTGGGTCCTGTGTGCATGGTGGGGCGCGGGGGGGCGGGGGGGAAGTAGCACTCAAAACCAGTTCATGCAACCCGTCTTTGTTTAACCTCAAGGTTGGCAGAGCTGGGTTGCACCAAAAGTAGGAGACCTTCCCATTTCTGACGCCCTTCCCGCCCCTCCCACCCCACCCGGGGGCCCAGCATTGGCCTCTGGCCCCCAGGGGCCCAGGTGGGCATTTCCCTGGGCTTGGCCTGATGGGAGGCAAGGCTTCATCCATGGGGTGTCAATGCCTTCTCCTCCCCCAAGGCCCCTCCAAACCCCAGTACCCCAAGATTCCTGTTCCCCCTTGCTGGGGAGGGGGTCTCGGGGGGGGCATCAAACCTCACATTGGGTACTTGTGCCCCCAGAGGGTGAGGGACTTCGGAGGAACCGGTTTACTGCCCCCCCCAACCTGCTAGCCTGCGCCTCTCTCGGCACTAAACAAAGTTTGCTAAGTAACTTCAAATGTTATTTGAGGACGGCCTGGCCTCAACCCAAGGCGGCCCTGTGGAAACTTGTTTTTCGCTGCCGAGGCTGCAAGTATCAAAGACACACTTTCGGGGGTGGGGGTGGGGGGGTGTTGCAGTTCTGCTCCCCCCCACCCTCGCCCCGTGGCAGGGGCTGCTCCTGAACGGACATACAGAACAGACACATGGGTCTACGCTGACAGACAGACGGGCACACATCAGGCTGAGGACTGCACGCCACAGCCACCCACACAACAGCCGGGCACCCCAGCGGGTGATGGGATGCAGACACGCTGAGCTCCATGGGAGACCCGGTGGGGGAGTCACACGGTGCAGACCCTGGGCCCTGGGATTTTTCCGGCTGGTGAGGTTTTGCCAGTCCCGGATTTCCAATGATCCCCAGGGCCAAGAGGACGCTCCGGGCAGGATCCTTCCTTTCTCTCAGCCTCAGTTTCCCCAACCATGGAGGGACTCTGTGTGTCTGGATGGCATAAGAAGCTGACAAGGAGAGTGTCTGGGTTGGAGCTGTGGCCGGGCCACTTTGCAGCAGAGTCTTGATTTTTCTCATCCCTCTGTTGGAATTGGCATGGGGATTAGGTCCCAAAGTGTTGCCTCGGCACCGGGCCTGGCCTCAAGTGTTGCCCAGTAAGTGTGGCTGTTACTTCTGCAGTTCTGATCCCGTAATTCTCATGTGTGTCCACCCCGACCAGAATATTCAGCCCCTAGCAGCTTGTGCTGACTTTTCTCCTTCCTCCGTCTCCCTCAATTTCTCTGATTTCCCCCCCCAATCCCCCCTTTCCTTTCTTCCATGTCTCCACCAGCCCTGCCCCAGTTTGGAGTTCAGGGAAAGTGTGGGAAACAGGCTCAGGGTGTGCGTCCCTTACTGAAGCTGGCCAGGGCTGGGCTTCTACTTGCTCTGGAGTCCCCAAGCACAGGCAAGAAGTTTGGGGGTGGCACTTGAGCTGGTATGGCACATGGACTCCCCATCATAGGGTCCCGGGAGTTCTGACCTGGAGGTTTGCAAGCTGGTAGGGCCTGACCTGAACACAGTGGAAAAGTCAAAGCTCAAGGTGACACAGGACTGACCACATCCCCGCACCTGGTCTCCACCATCAGCCTGACCCTCATCGAGGTAGGTCACTGGGGACACGGCCCCACTCATCACCCCATCTCTTCTCACAGTCATTGCCTGCAACACCCCGTCACCCGCAGTCTGTGGCGGTGACAGCCTGTCACAGGCACAGCCGCACACCGGCACAATCTGTCGTCCACGCACAGTCTCACACACAACCTGTCACACGCGTACACTCACACACACACACACACACACACAGCGGCACAGTCGCGCGCACAGCCAGCCTCACGCGATCACACCGAGCGTCACAGCTTGTCACAGCCGTAGACTCCTCACAATAAAAATAACAGCTACCAGCTCCCAAGCAATTACGCCCGGGTGGTGGGCGGGCGGCAAACGTTACCTCCTGTAACCCTCCCCACACGGGCCAGGTGTGAGTAACCTGTTTTACAGACCAGGAGAGGAAGGCCATAAGGTTAACCACCGTGCTCAGGGTCATGGGGCCAGAAGTGGGGCAGTGGTTGGAAGCAGTTTCCCTGCCTCTGCCACCTACCCTGTCTGCACCCTGCTCCACCACCTCTCCCTTCTCAGTGGGAATCCCCTCCCCATTCCCCAGGTAGGGAAAATTGAGATTCCAAAGCAAAGGAAGCCAGGGAGCGGTCTGCTAGCCTCCGTCTGCCCTGCCAGGGAAACTGAGTCCCTAGATTTCCTCTACCCCAAATGCTACCTGGCTCCAAGTGAGGCACAGGCTGGCACTAAAAACCCACGGGACAGTCAGGGCTATTCATAGGGGCGACTCAGTACGGGGGCCAACGTTTGAGTGTGCCCTGTTGTCTGGTGCGGGCACTGATGTACGATGGCGGTCAGGATGGGTTCCCATGTGGCCCCAGGTGGACAGCTGCGGTCCCGCGGGATTTCACGTGTAGCATCAGTCTATAGGGGTAAGGGTCCTGCAAAGCAGGGACAGGAAGAACTCAGGCCCTAAATCTCCTACCCCCCACCCTATCCCCGCCCATATGGGCAGGGTGGCCTCCGGGGCTCTCGGGCTTCCAAGAGCCCCTCGGCTCAGGCCCCAAAAACCTTGGGGCAGCACGCACCCCTACCCCCGAGGCCCTCCGCGTTCCAGAGCGCTTCCTCCTCCTCCTCCTCCGCGGTTCGCCTTCCTCCGCTTTCCCCTTCTTTGTTCCACCCCCGCCTGCTCCCCGGGGCTTCCCCTATTGGAGCTGCTTCGGCCAAAACCAACAACGCTCCAACGACACCCCGCCGTGGCCCCGCCGGGCGGCCGGCCCTACCCCCTGGCCGCTCGGGGCCAGATCCGGGCTCTGCAGGGCCCCGACGACGGCCCCGGCGCACGTGGCCACCCGCAGGGCGCGCGCATGTACGTGCGCACACCCCTGCCCCGGGAACCCGACCTGGGACCCCGGCTCGCCCACGTCCAACGGCCCAGCAGGGCGAGCGTACGTACACCAGCCCGCCCCGGCCGGGCTACCGGACAGGGTCTCCGCACGCGTCTCCTCCGCGCCGCAACGGGGATCCCGGGCAAAGAAGAAGTGACCGGCCTAACATACCCCAATAGGACTGCTGGGTGCACGCACGCGCGTGTATATGCACGCCCCTGCCAGGCGCCGAATGGGGGTCCCGAGTATACGCACGCACTCCCGGGCTCGCACTCTGACCCGAGTCCCGAGCACACGTACTGCTCGGCGGTTCCAAGCTTAGGTGGGTTCGTGCCCGCCTCCCGCCACCCACGGCGGCCCGTGAGCCTGAGGGAGCCGTGGGTGCCCACGCACGTGGCTCCAGGCCCACGCGGACCCGCATTTCCCTAGCCTGCACACGCGTGTGCTTCATGTGAGCCACACACCTGCAGGCGGCCCGGGGCACCTGGTTCCAAAGCTGCTTTCGGATTGTTGGGGGAGGGGGCTCTGAAGCGGAGGCCTATTCCCCACCCCCACCCTGCCTCCCTTTTCTCTCAGAACACCCACCTCCTCAAATGTCCTTGGGACGCAGGTGAGGTGCCCCAGAACTGCTGCCCAGTAGCGCCCCTGCATATGCTATATTTACATTTGAAATTTGTACCTTTATATATATATTTTGTACGTAAGAACCGCCCCCCCTCCCTTTTCCCGCTTGGACTAGGATTTTACCACCCCCACTCGGCTCCGTCCCAAACCTGCAAAACCCATTGCGCCAGGCGGGGACGCGGGGCGAGGCGGGAGCGGCCCTCCCCCTTCCCGCCGCGGACGCCCCACGTTCTTAAAGGCCGGGGACCTCCCCCCCTCCCCCGAAAGGCCTGGCCGCACCGACGAATCCCGCTGCGCTCCCCGAAACACAATCGCGGGGGTGGGTGCTGGCGGCGAGACGTTGCTTTTTGGTGCGTGTTTGCTGTTGCTGCTTAAATTAATCCTGAGTGACGGCCTGCAATGCCTCTCCACAAAGAGGCCATTTAATGCGCCCCCCCCACCTCCTCAAGCGAAACTTCCACTTGCCCCTGAGTCCCGCTGGGCCGCTTTGGCCGCGGCCACCAAGCCCTTCCTGCTTGCCCCTCGGGTACGCCCCGGGCATAAGGCGGCTTCCCTGTGCGCGTCAGGAACCTCGGGAGCCAGCGAGTGCGGCTGCATTTTCGAGGGGTGGAAGATTCCTTAAAATCCCAGCAGCGCATTGAAGAATGGGGCTGGGTAGGCGGGTGGCTTGGAGGGGATGTCCCAGGAACCACCTCCCCCCAGACGGCGCCACTATCCCCCGACGCTTGCGCTGGGATGCCCCAACCCGGACGAAGAAATGTTAGACGGCCCTCCGAGCCTTCTCTGGTTTCTCGGAGGCGACTATCCGGGTCGCCCCCCGCGTGGGGGTGAAGTCTCCTCCCCCGAGTCCGCACGTGCGTCCGCGTCGCGTGGCGCCCGCGCCCGTGTGTTAACCCCTGGGTGTGCCTCTCGCGGTCCACGGGCTCTCTGCGTTGTGGGCTCTCCGGTTTCCTTAGCGCGCGCAGCGTTTTCCCGCCTCTGCCCCATCAGTTCACGTCTGGGGCGGACGTGAGTGGGTGCGCGGTGGTCGGGAGGCCTCCGACGGCCCAGGCAGGACAGGCTTGCGTGCTTTCGATGCTGCAGAGCCTAGGGATCGACCGCCGCCGCCACTTGCATCGCGGTGTGGGAAGGGACAAACATAGCCCTAGACGGCGCGGATGCTCGCGACCTGGTGGGCCGCGGGCCACGAGCGGGCCAAGCGCAGAGCCCGGCGTGCGCGTGCGCGGCGGCGAAAAGGCGGGAAGCGGCGCGTCGAGTCCCCGGATGTCAGAAGGGCCCGAGGCGCGCGGCCAGGTGGGCCTGGAGGAACCTCTCCGGCGTTAAGCTGGGAGCCCCGGCCGTCGACCCCGCGGGCAGGTGAGGGGAAACCCGGAGCGGGTGTGTGAAGGGGCGGCGGCCATAGGCGAGGCCTTCTACCGTTAGTGCCGCCGGAGGCCCGAGAATATTACCTCCCAGCGCCGTAGGCCCTCTGGGTTTGACGGGTGTGGGGTGTGGTCCCTACGACATCCTGCGGGCCCCGCAGTACGCAGGCGCGCCTCACCCTTTTATGGGAACTCCCCCCAAATCACCCCAGGTCGGCGTCGAGGGCTGGCCTAGTTCGCGTTCTGTTTGCGGGATTAAAAGCCGCCGCCAGAAGGGACTCAAATGACGGCACTTTTCGCCTCGAGGCTGGTTTGGTGCCCGGGCGCACAACCCCACCCCGCTTGTGCCTCAGTTTCCCTCCCCCTGCACCCGCGCGTCCTCACAGGTCTCATGGAGCCTAATGCGGCGACGACGGTGATGGTTCCTGTTACTCCTTGTCAGCGGGGGGTCTTTGAATTGCTCCAGAATCCAAGGGTGACTTTGGGGCGCCAAGGTAGAGAGTGCCTCTTATCGTCGCCGCGTTGGGCTTGTAGCCGGCCCTAGGACTTCGAGTCCCCGGAGCTTCCCCTGTCTATTCCCAAGTCGCCTCTTCTTTTATGGTGGGGGCTGTAAAGTTTACCAGGGGAAATTTTGTTTGTTTCAGGGGTTGGCTGGGTTCGGGGGTGTTTAGCGTTCAATGAGCTTGGGGAAGAAATGTGACTAAGTGACAGAGAATGTGCTTTCCCTTTTCCTCTCTTCTGCCTTCAGGCCGGGAGGTTGTGATGCCTCTAAGAAACTTTTAAAACCACCCCCACTTCTCCATCCCTTCTGTTCAAAACCTACTTCTTTCCCAGGGCCAGGGTTTCTGAATTTGGGGCTCTAAGACCTCTCCATCTGTTGGTACCTTCAGTTTTGCAGCACCTCCTGGGCAGGTCGGAGGGAGAGGATGGAAAAGGGGAAAATAAACGTGTGTGTCGGAGCGGGCCTGAGTTAAAGTGTCAGAAGGGAAAGCTGGGGTCCGGCTGAACCCCTAACCCCCACCCCCAAGCGGTCGGAGAAAGCACCCAGTTGCGTCTGGTCGGTCTGAAGCAGGTCATAAACCCGACTTCTCATCATCTATGTTACTTAAATGAGCTTTGATGGCGTTAGGTCCTTTCCTTTTCCATGTGCAGATGACTCAGCCCGCCCAGCAGCTCCAGGCCAGGTGACCCCGGGGCGTTGCACCCTGAACCCAGCAGCAACCCCAGTACCCCACCCTGCCACCTTTTCTCCTTTTTTGCTGATTGTTCGGGTGATCTATTTTCTCTCCTTAATTTTTTTTTTAATTAAAGGAGTTTTATTACTTTCTACTGTTTGTATTTTCCTTTAAAAAATTTTTAAGCGCATGAGACCGAGGCTAAATGGTGGAAACAGACTGGATTTTTTAAGGGAGAGAAACATCAAGCCGGTGAAGGCTCCGCAGAGCTGGCGAGCCTGCCCTGCCTCTGAACCGAGCTGGTGCTGGCGGGTTCCCTGGCAGAACCGGGCCTGGGGCATCTGGGATCCCCGGCGCTAAAAAAGGCGTCTTAGAAATGCCAGGAATTAGGGGCGGTTAATAAAATAGCGTCTCATTTAGGAGCGCGCTTCTTTGCGCTGCCTCTCGTCGGAGCCCGGGTCTGCCACGGCAAAGTCTGTAATCAGAGAAAAATACCAGCTTTGTTGAGGGTTAGAATATATCATTGGCTAATGTGTGTGGTTTTTTTTTTCTTTTTAAATAATGCTAACCATCGGAATAATTAAAGAGTGAGAAATAACTCCTCTCCCCTCTTCTCTCCTCTACTCCGCGTTGTCTTATTTCAGGGAGGAAAACGCGCTGCTTTTTTCGGCAGGGCAGGTTGGTTTTTGGATGCGGGCTTTTTTCCCCCCTCCTAACCGGTCTTTCCCTCCGCTCGGGTCTGATTCGCAAATCCCCAGACCGGCACCAGCCGGGCAACTTGTGGCCGGCGTTCTCTCCTCTAGTCGGAGCCTCGCACTCCTTTTTTCCCTGCTCATTTAGAGGCAGCCCTCTCCTCTACCCTCCCCCGCTTCTGGACCCTGACCCACTGCCTGGTTTGCACCGGAGCGATTTAAAAAAAGAAAAGAAAGGAAGAAAGGAGCCCGGCCCTGGGTACCCCCGTGCCAGCCGAGGCTGCTTTCCCAGGCGGTGGACGAGGAGGGAAACCCTGGGTGTGGAGCCTCGGGGAGCAGAGCCTCAGTGCCCGCCCTGCACACTCTCTCCTTGAAAAAAAAAAAGCAAAAAAAACAAACTAGGATCAAGTGATCTAGTTTCTGAAGACTGCCTGCTCAGAGAGCTCAGATCTCCTGTCATATTTTAAATGAAGCTGAGCAATTTTTTTCTCCCCATCCCTACATGAAATATGGAAAGACACCTTGTCCTGCTAACCCCCTGCCCTTTGGGAGGGGAGAGAGCAGCGGGCAGCTCTCTCCCCAAGTCCAGATTTGGGGAGCGAAAGCAGGGGCTAGGACCTGGGCAGATGTGAGAATTGGTTGGGCCACCGAGATGGGCTCCGTGGTGGGCCTTTCCCCCAAGGTACACCACTTGGAGGGAAAAGGAGTTTTGCTTCTAGGGGGCTTGGGGAAGACTCAGCTCCCAGTAAGAAAGGAAATAAAAAATGGGGTGGGGTGGGGGTGGGGGGCTCGAGCCCACGGATGCCAGTGGCTTTGCAGAGGGAGTGAGTTCTTTATTTGGTTCAGGTGCTTTTAATTAAATGCGTTTCTCATATTTTCCTCGTTATTCAGTGCTTTTAATTAAATGCGTTTCTCTTATTTTCCTCGTTATTTGGGCCTTTTAGACTTTTTGGGCGAGCTCTTACCTCTGTCTTTTTACATAAGCAGAAACTTTCTTTTTTTCTCCCCTTCCCCTCCCCTTGGAGAGAAACTGTGGGAGGTATTTTGCCTTCAGTGCTTTTCTCTTTCCTGCTTTTTTTTTAAATTTAATTTTAAAATCATAAAGTAAATTTAGTGCGAGTGAAAGTGCAGTAGGGGGGAGCCAGCTGGGGTAAGAGCTAGGCAAGGACAGGCAAGACGTATCTGGCAGGGCCTGGCCTTCTCTTTCTGAGGCTGCCCCACCCCAGGGACCCCAGGCCACTGTCCCCAGGCCAGCTCTGCCACCTTCTTCCTCTCACTTTCTGTACCACTATTCTGGGTTAGGGAATGGGTACTGAGTTCTCCCTTTAGGGGTTTTGCTTGACCCACCCACCATGCAAGCCCGGGGGAGCTGCCTTGATCTCATCCCGGCTGTTGTACTTTCAGCTCCGTTTTTGTCCCCCTACCGCCACGTGCCCTGCCAGGCAATTGAGCCCACCACCCAGTTCCAAGGGGGTTAGACTCCGAGAGACAGCGAGGGGCCACATTTCACCCTTCCCCTTGAGTCACATGAACGGCACACTCTTGTTTTTGTAACACGTGTTCATGCCTAGGTGTTCCCGTGGACATCGCGGGTGTGGGCAGGAGCTATTTCTAAGGCAGATCTATCAGGAGCGCCCTATGGCTGCAAAACCAGGGCCTGTTCCTTGAGGCTGAAAATTGCATTTCTTATCCCTGGTGGGGTCCCCTGGACCTGCTCACTTTGTAAAAATGTATCAAGAGGCTCTCTTTATTCCCACCATACTGCAATTAAAAAGTTTATTTAAAAAAAAAAAACCTCCACCAACAAAAAACAAGTGAGACTTGAGGCAGCCCAAGGTGAAGGTAAAGAGAAGGCCACATTACAAAACAGTAATAATGCTCATTTAAATTAAAAGATTTTCCTGGCCTGCTTTGGTCCTTTTAGGCTTTCCTCCTCCTCTGCCCCTAGCAACGGAGGGAAGTCTTGGAAAAATTTATGGACCCATAAAAAAGCTTTCAGGCGTGGGGTCCACCAGCCTTTCCGACCTGTGCACGTGTACAGAAGGCCTGGAGACCTCCGGAAACTGGGTTCTAGACATACCATTGGAACATCTCAGGACCAAGGGTGAAAAAGTGGTAAAATAAGTTGACTTGCCAATTACATTTTGCTGTTGACATCTGGAAAGCAAAATTGCAGCTGTTCTCTTGCCGCCCGCCCCCCCCACCCCCCCATCACCACTTCTTTTTTCTGCACACCAAAGTTTTTTGTATGCTTGCCATCCAGACTTCAGTTTTCCGCACCATTCAAACATTTCCCCTCTGCTTAAATCGAGTTGTTGGTTGGGCCTTTTTAGAGAGGGGTGTGTGTGTGTGTGTGTGTGTGTGTGTACTTACTGTATACTTACGTACCTTACATTTGACAGTATAGTTTTTGAAGTAATTTATTTGAACAGGCCTGCCATCGGATCGATGGATATTCCCCTCTCTTTCCTTTCCATTTTCTCCCGGCCGCTGCCAGGTCCCTCCTTTCGCCGCTGCCCCCTCCAGGCAGGTACCAGGCAGCTTCTCCCTCCATGGCCCTTCTGCGGTGTGTTTTTGTTTTCTGTTCGCCCCCCAAAAATATTTGAACCAAAAAGCCTCTCCTTTTTTTCCTCCACCCACAGCAAACTGAAAGGGCTAGTGAACCGTGATTCAACAGTGTGAGGGCGCCTCTTTCTTCCTTAGCATTAATTAACTCAAGTTCGTTAGGACGTTGGGTCTGTCGCCCACAGTTTTCTCTTGTGTGTGCTGAATCGGGTCATAGAGGGAGACTTCCCGGGCAAACAGTTTGTGTTGGAGCTGGAGGACGCAGAGGGGGAGAGAGGGTGAGAAAGGAAGGCAGCGGGGGAAGAGTGGAGCAGTACTGGCCACCAGAGGAGGGGGCAGTCCCAGGCTTCGGCACCCCCATGCCGGCCTCCATGAGGGCCCCAGCTCCTGGGCACTGGGCATTCTCGGGTTTCCTTGGCAGGGATCCTGACAATAAATATAATAAAAATAATAACTCCCCAAATTGTGTATTTCGGGGAAGCTGCCTTCCTGGGCTGGGTTAGCTTAGCTCCCCCCTTCCGTGGAACTGTTGTCCGACAGAGAAGTGGCTCTCTCCAGGCCGAGAGTGCCTGGGAGCATAGGCCGGGCATAGGGGGTGCCCTGGCTCAGGGAAACGCTCCCTCATCATCCCCGCCCTTCCCTCCCAGAGCTGGCAAAGCAAGGGATGTGGCGACTGATGGACTAGGTGGGCCACCACCCTTAGGGAGTACCACCATGGGTAGGATGCCTGGCGGGTGTGGGGAGCTGTGATGGAGGGTAGTGGGTGGCCCTTCTTTTTGGAGGACCCACGAGCTTTCTGCTGGGTGCCGAGGCTTTGCTCCCAGAGATGCCTTTGGTGCTTTTTAAAAATATTTTGCTGTATGCTCTGGGCTGCTCTTGTCTTCCAGATATGCCCCAGCGAGCTGGGCAGTTGGACTCTGGTTTCAGCCAAATGTGGGGCTTTCTCCCGATCTCCGTTTTTGCCATATTTTCGGTTCTCCCCTAGAGAAAGTTGTGAGGCTGGCCTGCAGGGCTTTTTGTTTCCTCCTGGGCCGTTGGCCACCGTGGGCCTGCGAGGTGGGGAGAGGCTTCTCACATTGCCCCGACCCTCCGTTCTCCCCACCAGGCAGAGGAGAGGCTCTGGCCCTTCCTTCCATTTGGCGACACAAGGAAGTTTCCAGCTAAATCTGAAACCCAGGAGTAGGGCTTTTGTTTCCCATTTCCTCTAGAGAATGAGGCAAAAGTGAACGCTTTTCTAGCTACACTGGAGGGGACAAGTCGCCTCCCCAGATACCCCTATTTCTTACCCTGGTCTGCTCCGTGCCAGGAGGGTGAGGGGCAGCGCGCCTGGTGGCATTTGGAGCTAGAACGAGGCGGCCTGCTTGGCCCGGTCCCAGGCTAGCGCTCCCGCTCCTGCTCCCGCTCCCTCTCTGCAGGCAGCAGGAAAAAGGGAAGGAGGAGACGGGGTTACACCTTACCAGAGAGGCGCAGAGGGCCCCGATTCTGGGACAGGGCCCGGCCTGCACCCGGCTCTGGAGGTGCGGGGTGAACCTATGCCACCGGCGCCAGGGCGGCTGGCAGGGCTCGCGTGGGGCCGGCCTTCTGCGAAGCAGGGAGAGCAGGCCAGAGCCAGCCCCAAACCCGCTTTGTCCAAATCAGCCAAGCCTCGGGCGCCTAGGCTGCCTTCCTTCTGCCCTTCTGTTCCGTCCCTGGGAGAGGAGATACCCCCTCCCCTCCCTCTGTCGGTGGGTCCTGGGTCCCCATCTCTGCCCCTTGCTCTTTTCTGCAGCCTTCCCCAAAGCCATCTCAGGACCGATGGTGAAGTCAGCCTCTTTAGGCTCCAGCAAAGGCCGGGCTGAATTATAAAAATCCCAGAAATTGGGTTAAGAAACCAGAACTCTAATTTGTTGAGGCCTTTGAAATTTCCTGCCTCCTTTTTCCAGCCAGCCTACAGATGAACTATAGCAAAATGAATCAAATGGACACGGAAGTATCTGGTGATTTCTGTGTAAATTTTGTCACTTATTTGCACTATGTGTGGTTGCATCAGTGACATGGAGTTATATGGCCAGGGTTTGGAAGAGTAAATCTGGGCCTACAAGAAAAGCAGGAGGTGGGAAAATGGGATTTTTTTTTTTTTTAATTAAACCTGAAGTGATCTCCTAACAGAGGCCCTGGCTTTCAAGGTCCAGATTCTTATATTTCTAGATGTTTCATTATGGGCAGTTATAATGACATGGGACAGTCACAAAACATGTGCCACGCTGGGAGATTAATTTTGTTTTCTCAAAGAATCCTTAATATTGTATAGGTGAGTGAGGTGCTTATCTATTTTCATATTTGCTTCCAAATAATGCATAAGGCCTTTGTTTAAAGACCATTTTATGGAATTTGGGAAGTGACAGTATTTTACTTTCTCTGTGTAGAAGTAGTTTTCTAAGCTAGGTTTAAGATTTTTTTTTTGGACCCTGCCCTTGGACCTTTTTTTCCGTCTTTTGTTCCTGATTATTTTTCCCTCTCTGTTCTGCTTTTCCTTCAAGGGAAGTCATCTTTGCCCTTCTCTGTCTTTTCACTTCTGGGCCCAGCTTTGCTCTTATTCCAATTTGGCTTACCCCGTCTGCCTTTCTTTCTTTCTCCCCACTTCTCTTGCTTTTGCCTTGTGGCCTGCTCGTCTGTCTTTCTTTCAGCAATGTCCCAAACCGGCACCAGTATTTTAAAAAATATTCCAGTGAAAACCATTGCTGTTTTAATAAAAATCCTCCGTACTCGACAATAAAAGAGAAAGGCCTTGCTCTCACAAAGGCACAGAAATTCCTTTCCACAAACCAAGCGCCCTTGCAGATTTTACGAGTCTTATTTCCGGCTTCTAGAATTTTCTTTTAAATGGGGGAAATACGTTTTCCCTATTTTCCCCTGCGTTTCTCCCCCTTTTGTCTCACTTAAATTTCCTTTTTTTCCCTCACTCTTTTCAGCATCCCTAGCGTCCTTTCCCGTGACTGCTTTTTTCTCTGGCTCCCCTTTTTCTGCTTCCTCTGGGGCCCGGCTCCCTCTAGCCCCTGAATCCTTGCATTGCTGGTGTCTTCAGGCTGGGGAGCCCGAGTTGGCTGAGGGTTTCTTTTTTGAAGCTTGGCTCTGGTTTGCCTGTGCAGGGCAGGAAGGAAGAAGGGAAGGAGGTTGGGGCGGCTGACAACGGAGACAGGTAATCTTCCCACTGGAGCCCTGACTCCCTTCTTAACAAAAGGGGGACAGTCCCTTTTGTCTGGGGCTCCCGAGGGCGTGTCCAAGCCTACTGGCTGCCACCAGTGGAATGTAGGTGGAGGAAGCCTTGGGGGCAGAGAGTGCTTGAAGGGTTTTTAATGGAACCTGAGCAGTCTTACAAGGAGAGAGAGACAGAGACAACGAGAGGAAAAGAGAGAGACACCTCTATTCCCCACTCCCTCTCCAAGCAATGAGAAGACCCTAGCGGGTCTCCCCTGCTCCACCCCAAGCTGGCACCCCTGTGTGGATAGGGAGAGGGAAGAGTGCTACTTGGCTACTTGGTACCTGGGAATCCACTCTGCTCACCTTCCAGGTTATGGCACTGGCTGGAGGAGGATACTGAGCAATTGTTCTCCCTTCCTGTTCTCCCCCTGGGAAGGGTCCTCCTGTCCAGCAAGTGTTAAGGAGGCACATGGCTGTCTGCGTGGGTCCCCAAGGTTCCAGGGAGCCCCTCTCCTCACTACCCCTGCTCCCATCCCTTGGCCAACCCCACTCGACCTCTTGACCTCTCCCTTCCTCTAGAAGTCAATCCTGGGCCTTCTCCTGCTTCCTTAACCTCCACTTGCATCCTTCCAACTTTCTGCTCCTGTCTCTGGGGCTGTCGTCCCTCCTCCCTCCCCCTACCTAGTGAACAACCAGATTTTCAGAATCAACCCACTCCTGGTCTAACCTTAGAAAAGGGGAGACATGCTGGGATTTTCCAGGAGGCCGATGTGGGCCATTTTCCATTTGGTTTCTAATATTTAGTATAAATCAAGATTCTAGAAAAATACCTAGGTACGAAATATAAACTCACCCGTAGATTTTATGGGCTTATCTTTTTTCTTTTTAAAATTTTTTCAACAGTTTATTAAGATCTAGTCACATATTACACAATCCATCCAAAGTATACAATAAATGGTTCATAATATCATCACATGGTTGTACATTTATCACTACAATCAATTTTAGAACATTTTTATTACTAAAGAAAAGGAAAAGCCTATACCCCTTATCCATTTATAGTCTTATTTTGACTCTATAAGATAAGATAGCTTCCTTGGCTGGAGAGTTAGGGTTGGAGGTCTGGGGTCACGAAGCTAACAGCTTTGGCTCCTTGGACATCATTTATTGAGTCCTAAGAGCCCTGTCTGTCACTGCGCCTGCCTCCTGCCCTTTCCCCTCTCATCATACCCCTCTGAGTCAGCTATGAGCCAGCCTCAGACCTGCCATTTAAGGGGCGCAGACCGGAAACCCAAGTACCTTTTCCCATGTTCAGGGTCCAGTGGCAGTCCAGGTTGAATGGGAGCGTGGGGCTCCCCTGTGGGGGGCAGCTTCCTGTGACTGAGTTCACCCAGGCCCCATTCGTTCTCCTGGCTGGAGCCCGTTCCTTTCCGTGTGGTTGGCTCTCTTTGGCTTAGTTTTATTTTATGCCTTCGCAGCTACCTTGCATGGTACGGTTGGGGCCCTTCTGTTTGAATTGATTTTGGGGGTGGGGGTGGGAATCAGCCATGGGTCACGTGGGGAGGGCCTGGTCGGAGGCTGTAGAGCTGGAGGGGCGGGACGGGGTGAAGTGTCCAGCTCTGCGGCCGCCTCACCACTCCCCGCCCTCCTCCCTCCGGGACTGGCCGCTGCGTCTGGGGCTGCGTGGAGCACTCGGCAGCGCAAGGCGCGCTTTGACAGGAGGCTATTTTAATACAACTGTCGCAGTTCTGCGAGCGAGCTGCCTCGCGTTGGCATCACCGCTGATGGAGCGTGCATGGCTGGGTGTGGGCCCGGGGGTGTGGGGAGAGCTGGGGGTTGGGGAGCTCGCCTGATTGGGTAGAGGGGGGGAGGAATATGAAGGTACCGTCCTCCCTGGGGTGCGCGAGGAGTCCCCTGCCCTGGAAGTGCCGCCTGCACAGACACTTTTGCGCTCGCTCTTTCTTCTCTTTCTATTCATAGCACCGCAGCTCAGCTCGTGTGCATGGACGGGCAGGAAAACTTCCACTCACCCCTGTGGGCTCCATAAAAGAGAGAGAAAGAGAGTGGAAAAAAATAGAACCAGAAAAAGGGAGCGTGCGGGGGCCTGGGAGAAAGACTGAAACCAAAACACCGAGAGAAGGCGCAGCTGCTTTCTCCAAGGCCTTCTGGGGCGCACAAGCCCGCCCGCCCGAGTCGCTCCTTTATTTATTTATCTTTCTGGCAAAAAAAAAAAAAAATCCACGTTTTCCTTCATCTTCCCCCTCCCCCCTCCTCCCTCCTCCTCCCTATCCCCCCCCCCCACCCCCGCCCCACCAAATTTGCTGGGTGGCCGCTGCCAAATGGACCAGAGTGGGAGCCTGGAATGAAAAATTCATAACTGCTGGACTTTGCTTGTTCATTAGACATGAACTTGTCGATTGGGCAAATTGTTTTTGGTCTCCAACCGCCGGGGGCTCTCCCCACCCTCCCCGGCTCGCCTGGTCCCTCCTCCCCTTGGACGCAGCCATTGGCTGCCCATGGATGTCTCTTTGCCAAATAGGTGGATCCTTCTCCCCCTCCCTCTCTCTCCCTCTCCCTTCCTCTCCCCCCCCCCTTTTTTTTTTTTACTGGCTTTGGCACAAGCAATTGGATGGGGATTGAGCATGAAAGGGGAGAGAGAGGGAGTTTGAGAGAGAGAAAAGAAGCAAAAAAAAAAAAAAGAGAGAGAACCCAACCAGTGCGCACAGATACACGCAAATGCACGCACACACGCACATACACACACATGCACACACCCCATCCACGTCCTTCCTCTCGCCATCTCTCTCTTCCTCCCTCCCTCCCTTGCTTCCTCTCTCTCTCTCTTTCTCTCTCTCTTTCTCACTCACTCTCACTCTCACTCTCTCTCTTGCACGCCTCTGCCAGCGACGGTCTGCAGCCGGTCAGAACTCGCCCTCTTCCCCGGGAATCTGCGAGCAAGCAAGCTCCCCCTTTTCCTTCAAACAGGCAGAGGGAGGCAGCGAGAAGTTTACACCCCTGTGCCGCTGCCAAAGCCGAAAGCCTTTTCCTTCAGCTGCCTGCTTTTTCCCTCCTGGTTTTTGTTTTTGCACGGGGAGGGGGGTGTAGGGTGTGTATATGTATGTGTGTGTGGGAGGGATCGTGGGAGGTTGGTTTTGATTTTTAAATTTTGATTATTCTTTTCTTTTTTTAACTGCAAAAGGATGCACAGGGGGAGAAATTGAAAAAAAATTTTTTTTGTTGGCTTTTGTTTACCTGGTGTGTGTGACAACTGGCTCACTCCCCTTCTTTGCTTGCTACTCCTGACCTTTCTTCCTTTTTGCTCCTTAAAAAATATATGTGTATACATGTAGATAGATAGATTAATTTCCCCCTTCTGTGCAATGGAGCGTGGGGGGGGAGAGGAGGGGGAAGGGTTTGTGAATCCACCCAAGCCCGGCCCCTCTTCCCCAGACCACCAATAATAACCCCCTTTAAAACATTTACCTTCCTCCCCTGCTCCTCCTCCTCCCCCTCCCCCACCCACCCCCAACTCTCAACTCTTGAGTCCAGAATCTCAGAATCGGGCGTTGGGCTTTGCCGAGTGCTACAGACCAATGGTAATTATCTAATTTTTTCCAGTTTTATTTTGGTGAACAGAAATCCATTCTTATTTAAACTTCTAACAAGCCAAAAAAGCCAAAAAGGAAAAAAGAAAAGAGGGGGTGGTGGTGGGAAATAAAGAATAAGCCCCCAGCCCAGCGCTCTGTTACTCACTGTCTGGAGAGAGGGTGAAGGGGTCAATGGGAAGCTGGAGAAGGGGCCCGCAAGTGGACCCTTGGAGCTTTTGACCCTAACGTGGCCAAGACACCACCCCTTATTTTTCGTACTAACAAGAAGCGTTTTGTACATTTACTGCGAATAACATCCGTTATCGCTGTCGACAACAATGCCGAATACCACATTTTGAGGCTTTAGATCTGATGGAAAAATTCTGGGGTGGGATGTTCCAGTTGGATCAGGAGGAGGAGGAAAGAAAATGAAAACCGCCTGGGGCAAGGGGGAAGCCAAATCCGGCTCCTCTCACTAATGTCATCTTCTTGCTTTCTGGGGGTGGGGGGCGGGCAGGGATGGTTGGGAGATGGGAGCGGTGGTGGTGGCGGCAGTGACTGCCCAACGCGACCAGTGTCCCGACTGGTGGCGTTGAGCCTGCGGGTTTGTGCGAGGCTGGATGCGTCGGCGGGGCTGGGCCAGCGGACCCAAGTTCAAGGCTGCGACAGAACATGGAGCTGTCATGGGCTCGACAGAGCGTGGCGGGGTTACCGGCAGCGTGTGTGTGTGTGTGTGTGTGTGTGTGTGTGTGTGTGTGTGTGTGTGTGGACAGCAGTGTTCTCTGTGCGCGCGCCCGCGTGTGTGTTTGTGTGTGTGTGTGTGTGTGTGTAAGAGAGAGGAGGGAGAGAGGGAGGGAAGAGGTGTGTGCACTAGGCTCTGGGTCCCTCTATTTGGCTGTGGAGGCTGAAATGGGAGCAAGTGGCCCTCTGAGCTGGCGGTGACCACACTTTTGAAGAACAATCAGAAGAGGATAATTTTATTTTATTTTTGCAGGGTGGGGGGGGGAGCAGGAGGAGAAGGCGATCTTTCCTTGTGCATCCCCCCTGTTAACACGTCTCCTCTCCTTCTCTCTTTCCCCCCTCGCCCCGCACTCCCCTCCTCCCCGCCTCCCTTGCCCCGCATGCTCCCGGCTTGTCGCCTGCAGGATGAGTTCCACCCGTTCATCGAGGCGCTACTGCCTCACGTCCGCGCCTTCTCCTACACCTGGTTCAACCTGCAGGCGCGGAAGCGCAAGTACTTCAAGAAGCACGAGAAGCGGATGTCAAAGGATGAGGAGCGCGCAGTGAAGGACGAGCTGCTGGGAGAGAAGGCCGAGATCAAGCAGAAGTGGGCATCGCGGCTGCTGGCCAAGCTGCGCAAAGACATCCGGCCCGAGTTCCGCGAGGACTTCGTGCTGACCATCACGGGCAAGAAGCCGCCCTGCTGTGTGCTCTCCAACCCCGACCAGAAAGGCAAGATCCGCCGCATCGACTGCCTGCGCCAGGCCGACAAAGTGTGGCGCCTGGACCTGGTCATGGTCATCCTGTTCAAGGGCATCCCATTGGAAAGTACTGACGGGGAGAGGCTCTACAAGTCACCCCAGTGCTCGAACCCCGGCCTGTGTGTCCAGCCGCATCACATTGGAGTCACGATCAAAGAACTGGACCTTTATCTGGCTTACTTTGTCCACACTCCTGGTAGGTTCCTCTGCACGGTGGTGGTTTGTGTTTCTTTTCATTCCCTTCTAGTTTGCTTCTATCTGCTGGCAATTTCTTCTGGGTGTCAGGCCCCTGATTTCGGGCCTAGTAGGGGGACAGTTGGCCTTCTGGGGGGTGGGGTAGCTGCATGATAAGCGACTCCCCCCCATTTTCCCCCTTCTTTTCGCTCCTTGTGCTACCCTGCACCCCCTCATTCTTCTTCTCCTATTCCCTTTGCCATATTATGGTTTTGGTGCACCTCCATTTCTGTAGAATTTCTCCAATCCAAAAGATACCAGCAGGATGTTAGAATTGGGGCAAGGGTGCCCCTGAATCATTTGAGATGAGCAAAAAGAGAAAAAAGCAGTCGTTTCTCTCAGTTCAAATGAATCTGGAGAAATATCGGGGAGCAGGTGCCGGCTTTACTGCAGCTTTTCCTCCTGGTCCTGGTGTGAAGCCGCATTTGGCTCAAGTGGGGTGGATGCAGTTCAGCAGAAAAAGAGGAATGTAAAAGCCACAGAGATGAGACTGAGTGAATAGAGGAGAGGAGGGAAAGTGATAAGCAGGTTAGGGAGCCCCTCTGAGACGGTGATACTGAGGTGGTGAAGCCACAGCAAGGATGAGGAAGGAGTAGTTTGACCAGGATTTGCCTGTTGGAGAGCCTGGAGGTAATTTGACTTCACAGAGAGAGTGACAAAATGCAAGGAGTTCCTTGAACTCTTCCTTTTGACCTTGTGACGGCTGAAAGTGGGAAGACCCAGGGCAGATGGGTGGCAGAGAAGCAGCCTGTGGCCCAGTCAGGACCGAGAATGGCCTCCCCGGGCAAGAAACACACACACACAGAATTTTGCAGGATTTCCTTGTTCTTGCGCACTACAAGTAATTTTTTCCTAGTTCTCCTCTTTGCTTTTCTACTGTCACCCTGCCTCTTGGGTTGGGATCATTCAGTTCTCTTCCTTCCTTCTGTTCCTTTTTTTCTGTTTGTTCTTTCTTTGCCCTTTCCCTTTCTATAATTTCTTTCTGCTTTTGTTTTCTTAGAAATTGAAACAGAGATGGCTGGTTAATTTTTAGCCTCCACTCAGCTACGCCCAATTTACTGTCGCCTTTGAAACCTAAACGGGCACACTCTATGATTAAGCAAGACAGAAATGTGTTTACATTATGCCCAACCAACTTGTAATGAGAGGACTACCAAACCTTTCTGTGCGTGTGTGCGCGCGCGCACGTGGTTTCCTTTCCTTTTCAGTTTTCTTTTCTTCTCCCCTTCTCATCTTCCTTCTCTCTTTATACGAATGTGAGAGAACTGAGAGAACATGGCTTAATTTCAGCTTTTACAAATGTTCTTTCCTGCGAGTGTGAGTATGCGTGTCTGTGTGTGTTTTCTTTCTTGTTCACTCACAAGAAGGAAAAGAGATTCAGAATTGTTGTGCCTCCCCCTTGCCTGCTTGGGAAGTTGGGAGGAGTAGGAATGGCACGACTAAATCCAGAAAGAAAACTTGGGGTAGAGAGGAGCTTTCAGCCGCGCGTCATGGATACTTGCTGTGCTGGAGAACTTCAGGGGTGGGGGAAAGGAGGACAAGGCCACGTTTGTGGTCTATCTTGTGCCTTCTCTCTGCCTCTGAGAACTGATTTTAGTAGCCGGCTAGAGGCAGTGGACACTGCCCTGCCTCTGGACCCCACCTCATGCTTCTTTCTAGGCCCGTAGCAGGCCCTGTGAGAACTTCACAAGCGTTCACGTAGACAGGCCAACTGTCAGCTCCCCTCACCCACTTGGGCTTGAAATTTTTTCTGTCACTCTTTCTTTTTGGTAAAGATACTTAAGCAACAACAAAAAAATTCATCTCTGTGTTTGCTGTGTAAGTCAGAGCTAGACGGGTGTTGCCTGGTGGCATTGGAGGTGGCCTGGGGGACACTTGGATCTACCACTGGTACTCTGTCAGTCAATACCATAGATTGTTTCTCCAATGTGGGACTCCTCCTCCCGTCTTCAGGCTGAGGGGTCCCAGGCACTCCCACCATGGAAACTGCTCCTTTCTCTGTTAAGCTGGTTTCCTCCCACCTGGCCTCCTAGCAGGATGAATCCTCGTAACTGAGTTGTATTTCCCCAGTCTCATTTATTTTAGGCCAGATTCATGCCTGTACCAGCATTGGGCCAAGCTAAGATGAAGTGTGGTGCTCGGGAACTGTTTTCCAGCCAGGCTCTGGCTGCTGGGTCAACTGGGCCAGTGACAGGAGAGGGGTACACAGCTGCCCATCTCCACCCAGCTCATAAGATCGTTAGTTCAGGAACCTAAGTGAATTCACTTGCCATTGCATGTGGCCAGAGCCACCTCTTTTGGGGCAAAAGCCCAGTTGAGACCTGAGGAATTTTTTTTCCCCTAGAATTCAGGGGGATTCCAGATAGCTTTGACGAAAGTAGGGTTGTGTTCTTTTTTTTGTTTTTGATTTTGCCTGGACTCACTTAGAGCAGGCCTCACTGAAGAGTGTAGGGGCAAGTTGTGGTGGCCTGGATGGCAAGTCGTGGGCCTTGGCTTTTCTTCCTTGCAGGAGGGTAGGTTGGTGGTTTCAAGACCCGCCTGAGCTGGCCCAGCCTGCTGGAGTAGGTCTTCTTCTGTGGCTTAGTTGCCAAACCTGGTGCTGTTTGAGGGCGCCCCCTTCTCAGAATCCACTTGGCAGGCCAGCTCTTTGTTCCCAGCGTACAGTGGATGCGGGGGCTGAGTGGGGAGGGCCCTGAGAAGAGTTGTTCTGGACTCTGGAAGAAGGGCTTTTGCATCCCTTAAATCTGGACTGCAGCATCAAATCGGGTGAACCTGCTATGGTGACTTGGGTGTGTGTGTGGGGGGGTGCAGCCTCACCTCCAGGTAGCCTTGCTGTGCCCCAGGTGAGGCTGTAAGACATGGATGTGGTCAAAAGGTAATGAGGGATGTGGTGTGACACCAGGAGCTGTACTCCCAAAATATGGGTTCTAAGGGCCATCCCTGGCCCTGTTGGCGGGGGCGGGGGGGATGTGACGAGCACAGCCTCTGGCTGGAAAGGTGTCTCATGGTGTGTGTATCCATCCACATCTGGGAGGTGTGGCAGAGGCAGGGTACAGCCAAGGAGCTCTGGAGTGGGAAGGGATGCCGCAGTGTCTTTCTGCGAAAGGAGGTGTCCCAGAGAAGGTGGACACGGGGCACCGTGGGCTGAGACTGGAAATCAGGCCTAGGTGAGGAAGGGTGGCCGAGCCTCTAAAGTGGCACCCAGGTGCCCTGAAGGTGGCCCCCCACATTCAGAGCTTCCTAGAGCTCTAAACTTTGGTCCCAGGAAAGGAAGCAATTCAACAGGGAAGACTGTCAGTTTCTCAGGGTCGAACCTCTCTGTCTGGTCCCCTGTTTAGTTATGGAGTTCCTACACCCTCTTCTCTTTACTTCTGTGCAACGAACCCCCACATACCCATCCCTGGTGTCAGCTGTTACCGACTTACGGCTGACCTCTAATCCATCTGTCCGTTCATTCCACCCTGTCTCTGCCTACGCTGGCCTCGTGGCTTTTCATCTGTAAATATTTCTGTGTACATTTCTGAATGTAGCCACAATACCATTATCTTGACCTAAAAAAAAAAAAAAAAGCCAATCAATACTTTAGTAGTATCAGAACACTAGAATGCTAATTATCTCCTAATTTGTATTTTATAGTTAATTTGCCTGAAAAAGGATGCAAATAAGCTCTGTGCATTGCGAGGGGTTAAATCTTTCAAATTTCATAGTATATGGCTTTTTTCCTTCTCCCCTTCCTCCTTCTTTTTTCCTTTTCTGGCAATTTTTTGCTGCTATTGTTGAAGATTCTGGGTCCTCTGTGACCTGTGAGTTTTCCTCTAGTGTGTACTCTGTAGACGGCACCCTCTTGGGTCTTTGAGTCTGTTGCACTGGTAGGAGACTGCCTCCAGGTCAGAGTGGTCTGTGTCAGCCTTACCTGTGCAGGAGATTGATTTAGCACCCGAGGATGTGGTCGTGTGAACTTTTTCAACTGTTCAGTCCATCCCCTGATGGGTCTGAGGGCTCACCAAGCTTCACTACTCAGGACTTGGCCAAAGGCGTTGGCTTTCAGGAGGGTGAGCTTCTTCTCCGCATCCTCCCTCATGCTGGCAGGCATTGCATCCCCTGTGCCAGCTCTGCCAAGGTGTGGCCAGTCCCTGCCAATGCCCCCTCTAGCCTTTGCTTGGCTGCTGACCTTTCCAGGGGGTTCTGATCTTGAGCAGTGTGGGAGGGATTCTCTCAGGGGACTAACCACTGACATGCATGCTTTGCCACCTTCTACTCTGCCTCCTTCCTCAAGGCCCAAGAGTGCCCCCACCCTGCACCTGTGAGGCAGCGCCATCTGGTGCCAGGGCTGGCAAAGGCAGCAGGGCCCAGGAACCAGTTGGTAAAATTAGAATGATCTGTGGGTTGGCTTTTCAACCCTATGTAGGGGCTCCTTTAGAACATTCCAGAAGAGATGTCACCAACCCTCAGATGTCAGCTTTGGTTGTTGCAAAATTCCTCAGTATTTCTGGTTGAAAGGATGATGCAAAGCTAACATGTAAAGATAACTGGCATGTACGAAACAGGTGAGCAGTGGACAACTACCGTTGCAATTGTCATTTATACTTAACAGCTTGGTGAGCACACATCTGTCTGTCCCTTGACAACCTTCACCCATTGGTCTTGTTTCGACTTAAGGAATAACTCAGGTTTGAGCTGGTTTTTCCGTGACACTGCAGCCTTTTGAATATTGAATATCGAAGGCAGCTTGCTTTTCCCTTTCTATCCCTCTGCCCAGGAAGCTGCCACCTCTATGGGCCAAATGTTGCCGGTCCCCTCCTGCCTTGAACTTGGCCCCCGGAGCCCTTTGTCCTGGTCCCTCTTAAACCAGAGCGTTTGGAATCGAACACTGAAATCCAATGCCACTGGATTTCAGCTGACCATGGTAGCTACATAATTTGCAGGAGGGCCTTCTGTCTAAATAATTTGCGGGTCCAGTCCAGGAGGAACATGCAGAGCCCTTGTTCAGAAATTATTAGGAATTGCAGCAACAACAGAGTAGTGGACCAGGCATGGGGCCTGTGCGGTTGCCCTGGTTGTGCACTTATGGCTCCCGGGAGTGTCAGTGTCACATGAAGGGCCTGGCTCTAAGCGGTGTATAGGGATAACTGTGTCCACAGGTGGCCTCATGGAGGGAATGGTTGGCTCCCAGGGGAACATCAGAAGTGCCCAGACCAATCGCTCAGCTTGATGTCTTTCTCAGACCCTTTCCCCTGCTCCAGTCCCCTGTGTCCATAGTGCCATCCTCCCCTGCTGCCTGAACTCGCCAGTGGAGTGCTCACCTCATGGGGTCGGTGGGAAGCTGTAGCTGAAGCTAGAGAAAGAGTCATTTTTGCCTTTGAGCCAGACATACACTGGCCATTACGTGGCTGTGACCAGCTGTGCTCCGTTGTCAGCCCTGAGTAGACAGAGCCATTCATTCTGCAGCAGAAGGGGCTGCTGGGCAGATGCATAGTAGAACTTCCTGAGGACTCAGTTGGCTTTTTGGCACTATCAAAGTATGCTAGAATTTCCTTTATTCACATTTGCTGCTCAGTGAGCCCACAGGGAGCAAGGCAGGACCCAGGCATATGTGTCCAGAAGGGTTTGGGTGAAGGCCTTGGGATAACTTCCAGAGGGCTCCATCACCCAGGCATGAACCTGCAGTGATCAGTGCTGGAAGTGAGGGGAGACCTGGCAGAGCCATGTTGGGGGGGCCACCACGGGGTGGGGGCAGGTAGGCTTGTCCCAGCCACATGCTGGTGTTGCTGAGCCCCGAGGAAGGAGGGTCCAAAGGGGCAATGACAGTGGTGTTCTGCCCTCCATCTCTTTTGGTGCCTGGTGGCAACCGGGCAGAGGAGGGAGCTTTCTGAGTGTCTTCTTGTGCCCAGGACAGAGGTGACTCTCCCTTCATCCTGTTCTCCCTTTTCTCTCAATCCCATCCCCACCCCACACACCCCCGCCCCCTCTGTCTCAGGACCTGCCACGCTTCAGTTATTTTATCCTTCAGTGTCCGATTCAGGAGCCTTTTCAAAGGCCCTAGCCGTGTCAGTGCGGTGCTCGCACAAAAGGCCCCTTTGATTTCTTGTTTGTTTTCATTTGCCAGCGGAGGGGGAGGGGGCAGGAGAGAAAGAGCTTCTGGGTTACAAAATTTATTTGGGTTGCTTCGATTGCAGAGGAGCCAGTCCCTGGGACTCTTTTTTGAGTTGGGGGCTCTCCAGTGAGCTGTGGCCTTCTTGGGGTGAGGCAACAGGATGATCCCCAAGTGCTCACAGGAGATGGGGGTGATGGTGGCTAGGGCACAGTTGTTAACTCACCACGAACACTCTTCCATGCTGTGGGGGTCTCAGTGTGGGAAAGGGCCCCAGCACCAAATGCCATTTCCCCCCACACCCCGACCCTCACAGAGGATGCATTGGCAGCCGTGGATTTGAGCTCCTCTCAATCTTGGCCCAGCCTCCACCGTTTGTTCCCTCGGTTGGGAGAAGGTGGCATGGAGATTCTTCCAGTACATTCTCGGGAAATTCTGGGAAATTCTCTGGCTAGGACCTCCTGCTCTACCTCCAGCTGAAGAGATTGGCCACCTGGAGGGGCAAGGTGGCGTCTTGCTGGAAATGCTACCTGTGGGCCTAGGACGAGACCACATCTTCCAGCCTCCCTGTCTCCAGGCACCTCGTTTTGCTGGAATGTGAGAACCTGAAATGCCAGTCCCCACCCCAAGGATCCAGGACCCCCTGCTACAGGGTTTTGAGGGCAGGGCAGTGCCACACTTACCCATGTCTGGGACCACATCAAGGACCAGAGACCCTCAGATGAGCATTTGTGGGGGACAGACTTCAGGCTCACACCTTTTAGTTCCTGCACTGGGGTTTGGAAAGAGGGTGCCGGAGACCGAGGCTCTGGGCAACAGGGAACCATGCCCACTGGGTGAGGGGGGGCTCTGCAGGGCCTGCTTGGCAGACGGGAGGAGGAGGCTGGGGCGGGGGGGCTGGGAGATAGATAAATATAGCCGATGGCATTTTTGATGATAGGTTTTTCTTGGCACCGAGGGCACCATGGAAAACAGCCCGACAAACACCCAGGCCTGCAGGCCGCCGTCGCCATCTTAAGTGCGTTTGAGCTGAGGGTGGTTGGCATTTGAAGAGGGTCCCAGAGGCAGTGGGACACATCGCGGGAGGTCGGGCTAGGCTGGGCGTCTCCCTCTGGGGTGATTTTGTCTGTGTGGGTGTCTCACACCTGATTTTCTGGCTTTCTGGGGATTTAAAAATTTTTTCTTTTGGTCTCATTGCTTTTGTCAGAGAAGTAAGTGACACGTACCCATCTTTCTCCCTTTGGGCGTTGCCTTCTGCAGGTCTGTACCCTGAGTGACACATCTGCCCCCACAGAGCATCCTGGCTCCCTGGTGGGTGTTCTTAGGCCCTCACCCCACTGTCAGCGCTCTGGGGATAACCAGGGCTGGCCACTGCTATTGTCCCAGGCCCAGGGCTGTTACTCACTGTCATTTGGGGCACACCTCCATGGATTCCAGGGTCTCCACCAGGGCACGTCTGCCCAGGCTGTGCCACATGTCTTTTCCCTATTTCGTGGAGGTGGGGACATGCTAACAAGGTCGAATTCAGCTTATCCCTTGGAGACTGGGTTTGGCTGAGACCCTGAGCTGTAAACTTCCCAAATTCTTACAAAGGTGGTTCTGGTTTTAGAGTCAGTGTTCATGGCTGGACGTGTGTGCACAGCCGACACACCTGTAGGGAGCCATGTGTGCATCGGAGTGGGGGTGAGGGGTAAGCCTCCCTGGGACCTGACATGCCTGAATCACCTCTTGAAGGATGGTTAAGAGTGAGCTGGTCTCTGTCAGGTGACAGAGCCTTTTTGGCCTGCTCTTAGCTGATTTCCTCATGGTGGCTGAATGTTAAGAGGCAGGGCAGCGCCTCCCATTCCCACTGTTTAAAGAAGGAGCTGAAGTGGGCCACATGATAAATTTTGGCAGAAGGGTCTGGGGTCTCCAGGCTGCTGAGTGCCCCTGCCTTCCTCCACTGGTCTTGCTGCTTCCTCAACCTCCTGGCCCTGGGTGTGAGCAAGTGGGTGGGTCCACTTAGGAACCATCCTTGAGGCCTTTGTGGCTGCTTTCAGCTTGGCTCAAGGACTCCTCCCTGAGGTTGGGCATATGGTGGAGGCTGAGTGTGCAGTTGGCCCTGTCCACCATGCTGGCCCTGCACCCCACTGACCACCTGGTTGGATGCTGGGGCACAGAGCCCTGCCTCCAGCTGGGAACAGTAGGGAGGGGACCGCACTTGACCTGCACAAAGAAGCTTACAGGAAACACAGGTGTGGACCAGGAAGGCTTGGGAACCCAGATCCCACACTCTGGGGACCCAGGACCGGAATCACAGTTTAAAATGAAAAATGAATGTAATTATCCCAATTAATCAGATGATCGCTGAAAGTCTTGCACTAACTTGCTACTGTCACCTTTTCTGCTCCCTCCCCAGAGGCATACGCACTTACCCTGCTCTTCAAGTGTGAAAACGTCAGGGCTGGGTGTGTAAAAAGCTCTCCTGGCACGGCAGGGCTGGGCTGTGGGAGAGACTGGTTCCCGCTTCCAGAACCCTCTCTGGGTCTGTGCTTCCTAACACTCAGTTTTTTCCTTCCTGGGAGCATCGGTACCCCTGGAGCAAAGACACACACCAGCCCCCCACATCCATGGCACTCCTGACATTTGGGGCTGGGAAAATTCTTTGCTCTAAGAGTCCATTTAGCGGCTTCCCTGGCCTCAACCTATACCATGCCAGAAGCACTGCACCCCCCCCCCCCCCCCCAAGATGTGACAGCTGAAAAAGTCTCCAGATATTGCTCAACATCCCACTGGGTGAGAGCCCATGCCTGGACAATGAGCTGCCTTCACACCTGGCTTCGACTCTGCTTGAGAATCTCATCTCTCCTTTGTCCCCCTGGTATCCTAGGCCCTCTCCCCTTTTCCCACATCAGGTCTTGGGGCTTAAGCAGTCTCAGTCCTCTTTCCCTTGTGAGGAACCCAAACCTGTCTCTGAGCCTCGCTACATCTCCCTCTTCCTTCACTTCCTGCCTGCTGGTCTTCCCCAGGTGCTGGGCCTGTGACCTGGGCCACCCCACCCAGCCCCAGCCCAGTCAGGGAAGAGCAGTAGCTGCTTCCCTGCAGTGAGGGCAGGGTTCTGCTAGGGCCCGAGCATGGCTCTTGGGATAAAACGATGCATCCAAATTTTTTTATGGCAGAGGTCAAGCACATGCTTTGTGCAAAATCAAACAGTAGGGAAGTGTAAGAGGCAGACCCCTCTCTGCACCCCGAGAGCTTTCTTGACAGGTCATTGTAAGTTCGTCCAGTTGTTTCTGTAAGTTCACAAATCCAGTAACTTCAGATGTAGATGCAGAGATACCTATCTAGGATTCGAGTTATATAGGTAAAGATATAGGTATAGAGGTACGGACATGCAGATATACAGATAGATTGGTAGACATAGATATAAAACCATCGATTTCAAGTGCTGCCTGCAGCTGTGGGCTGAGTTGAATTGGCTCTGTCCAGTGGCCACTGGGATCTTAATTTTCCCACTCTGCCCTTCCCACCCTCATGACCAGCTTCCCGAGATGCAGGGCCAGTGTTCCTGTCCTCTTTTTCCAGCATGCCTTCCTGGGGGAAAGGCAGAGTGTAAACATTGAGGCAGCCGGGTCCCCTCTCCAGGGCTTCCTGCTGGCGGCATAGCTCAGAAGGCAGAGGTTAGGACTGTACCCAAGGCCACTGCGGTATCTAAGGTCAAAGGGAGGGGCTGCACCTAGCCCTCCCAGGCAGTCTTCTAGCACTTTCTTGGAAGGCATAGGCATCCTTCTGCCAGGCAGACCCTCTGCCGACTGGCCTGGCACCTGAGAGGCTTTTCTGCTCCTCTTTCCTCTGCTCTTTCTCTTCCTTCTTCTCCTTTGTTTTCCTGTTTCCATCTTCCCGGCATCTCCTCCTCCTTTTTCTTCTTCTTCCCCTCCTCTTCCTTCTCCTTCTTCCCCTCTCCATCCTGCCTGCTCCTCCTCCTCATTTTTCTTCTTCCTGTCCTCCTCATTTTACTACTTTCCTTTTTTAAAATAGGGTATGAGGTGCCACTTGACCTAACAAGGTTTATCTCATCAGAATCCTTTGGGTCTTAATGACACTTCAGAGAGAAAAGCATCCCATCCAGGCCAGGCATGCAGCTGAGAAGTCAGAAACGGGGCAGGAGACATAGAGGGGGGGTCTGGAGAGGGTTCAGGGCTGTTGAACAGCCAGCCAGGAGGTGGTGGCCCCTGGTGACTGCCCCAGGCTGTGTGAAAGCACGCGGGGAATCCGGGAGGTGCCCGGGAGATGCCTGGAGGCCATCTGCAAGGGGCTGGCCTTCCACCCTTGGGAGCATGTCCCGATGATACCTGCAGATTAGATCCCCATTAGTACATAATTATTATATAATGGGAGTCATTGCATAATGGTGATTATATAACATACAGCCAGGAACACAGACAGGGTGTAATACGTGTATTATAGCCCCTGGCTGTAGATAGCCTCTAGCCCCACTCAGAAAATGTGCCCACACCAGAGCCACCATATGAATTCCCAAGCAGTAACACCTGCAGCTTGGGACCTCATTTGGGGGGCGGGGGGGGGCTGTGGGAGGAATCTGATGCCCCACCCATCTTTATGACATCATCGTTTCCTGAGTAACAGGAATGCTTCCCTGGTGGGCCAAGGGCCTTGAAAAGGAAGAGGATAGTGGATAGAAAGTTGGGGGGTGGTGGGGGTGTTGAGCCCAGGCTGATCAGGGTGGGGTCCCCTGAGTAGAAGACTGGGGATGGGGTTTCAGGGAGCAGAGCAAAGCTAAATGGCTCCCCATCCTCTCCATGGCTGGAGAGTGAAATATGGGCAAACCCCAGCTCTGCACCCTGATCACGTCCTTAGTGGGGTGTGGCTGCCTCTGCTCCCCGAGGTTCTGGGCCAGTTTCGGCCTCAGTAATGGAAGAAATATGTGAGCAATTTGGCAAGTCTCAAAGAGCCTCGTGGAAATGTTAGTCCTGGGAGATAGAGGGCAAAGGCTGATGTTTGGGCTCTTGAAAGAAACTAATGAGTGGGAGTGTCCTGTTTTTTAGGTGTAGGTGTAGGGCAGTGGAGAGCTAATCCTAATATTCCTGAAGGTAGAAGAGAAAATGGGCCGTGGGGGTAGGGGGGCAGAGGAGAGAGGGGGCAAGCAGCTCATTCCCGTTTGCTCAGGACTTTCTGGCTTCAGCACTGAAAACCTGGCATCTTGGGGATTCCCTCAGTACTGGGCCAAAGGGGTAGTGGTTCTTATCTGGGGTGTTTGTTGCCCGGGAGGTCATTTGGCAATGTTTGGAGACATTTTTGGCTTTCTCATGTGATGGTGGTGACATCTTCGGGGGTGTGACCAGTGCATGGAATGGTCCCCCCGACAAAGAATCACCCGACCTTGAATGCTGGCCAGGCTGCGGTTGAAAGCCCTGCCTTTAAGGGGGGGGGTTCGGGGACACCTCTTTGTTTCTTCTACAAGATGCCCCTTTCTTCTGCTCGTGGAAAGGGCCACCTGGCCCCCTCTCTGAATCCCCACCCCTCTATTTTCCATACTTGGATGGGTTGTTGTGTCAGGTTCTGGAGCTGTGAGACCTTTTCTGGGGATTGTGGAGCTTCCGAGAAGGTCTTTTCCCTTTTCAAAGCTCAGAGGCCCTTTGTAGGAAGATGGAACAGAGAGGAAAAGGAAACCTTTTCAGGAAGCCATAGTTCTGGAATGGGACCTTTTTGCCTGTTACATATATATATTTAAAAAAAGGTAATGGAAAAATTATTAAAAAAAAAAACTATTCTTTATTGCTTACCGAAGAGTTTCCGAAAGGCAAAACCTGCCTACTCCCTCTGCCTTTCGGGCCAGCGCTTCCCATGTAGACCTGCACAGGCAGTGATGGCTGCTGGGCCCACAGGGCACAGTACCTGAGTGGGCCAGTCCCAGGGTGAGAACACAGCCATACCATTGCCAGTTTCCTGTACATGGAAGTGTGTGTTAAGGAACATGATGCATACAGCTGCTCTCAAATCTTTAGAAAGCAGACAGATAAATAGGTTGATAGATAGATGATGGATAGATGGATGGACAGATGGATAAATAGTTGGAAAATAGAATGATAGGGCAGATGCGGTAAAATGTTAAAAGTCAGTGGATCTGGGTTCCTGGGTGGGGGGCATTTATTGGAGTTCTCTGTCTTGGTTTTGCATTATTTTGCAATGTTCCTATAAGTTTGAAATTATTTCAAACTAAAAAGTTACTTTTTTTTGCATAGGTGGGCACTGGGAATCGAACCTGGGGTCTCTGGCATGGTAGCAAGAACTCTGCCACTGAGCCACCGTGGCCCGCCCAAAGTTATGTATTTTTTAAAGCCAGTTTCTGAGACACTGCAGCCAGGACTGGACTCTGCCACTGAAAGAGACTTCACAAAAAAGACAGATAAGGCAGGGAGCAGAGGGGTGCTATGTTCCCTTCCAACATGTGGGGTCTGCAGAAAAGGAGGTCCCGAGCTATCGGTTGTCATTTCTAGATGACACTTTGCGTGGCTTACGTGAGTGGAAATTGTAGTCCCTGGGAGTATAGTACAGGCTTCCCTTTACCTGCGTTTGGTGTCCATTTGATTTTCTATCTGGGTACCTGCAGTAACTTGACCAACCAACCAGCTTGGTCCCATCTGGTACAGGATGGGACCACAGACGGTGGCCGGGATGGGGGATAGTGGTCTGGTTTGACCAGGTACTTGCCAGAGCAGGGAGAACTGCTGGGCCCTGGGCAAACCACCACATAACTGAATTGCAGATACTTTTTGGTAAATACATGGTTTCAATGACAGTGATAATAAATTCACTTAAACAGGAGACAGTCATCAAGCCAAAAGAATTAATGCTTGTTAATCTTCAGAAAATCTGCGGCCCTTGGGGCTGTCATGTAGAAAGCCAAACTCACTCAAAGGCCGTATCTCAAAGAAGATCATGCCTCTTATTAATCCATAGAGAATATTCTGGTCTGTAGCACCTGGAATCTGTACAATTCTATAGATTATCACCTAACTAGACATGACCCACTAACACATAACTACGGTTTTTAAAGAAATCTGATGGACTATTGGTGAGGATTTTGTTTCCTTTCAAACCAGTTACTCTTTTAGAAATACTTGATTTTGGATCGCTTGGGCTTTTTACAATCACATTGTCACCTCTTGGTGACAGAAAACATCAAACTAAGATTTTCTGCAAAGATAATATCTGAATTTTGAATCATAGGCTCTGCATTGTTTGTTCAACAATGCATTCCATTTTTAGGGTAGTTGCAAGGCCTCCAGAAAAACACACTTAAAGCACATCTCAAAGTATACATGAGTGATCCAAAGTTTTGGGAGTCCTGGGGCCTGCAGAAGTCTGCCAATCCTTAAGTGAGCTAACTCCTTCCCACTTTGGTGTGTCAAACCCAACTTTTGGGTTTGGACTTGGGTTTGAGAAAGCTTAACGATCATGAATGGGGAGCCAGGGCCCAAAGGTGTGAGGGCAGGGTCTCACCTGGAAGGCGACTGTGCTGGGAGCAGTGCTGGTTTGGGCGCAAAGGCCATCCCTCCAAGGAGCCACTGTCCTCGGGAACTGGCCAAAGGAAGAGGCCCTTGCCCAGAGAGCAGGTCCAGATTTCTCTTATTTATGGGATTGTGGTATACAAAGCGGGCCCAGCACACAGATCGCTGGGCATGGCTTCAAATACACGCGTTTCTTTTAAGTGAAACACACGTGCGCGTACGCACACAGTCTGTTCGAGCGAGTCTGCCCTCCAGGAGCACTCCCGGCCATGTGGGACCAGAACTAAGGGTGATGGTTCTGAAGCCACTGCCTAATATTGGATTTTGTAACTCTGAGATTCATGAATGTAATTACTCATATTGCCAGCATGGCTTGGCAATGCCGCATGAATTGTGCTTCTTTCTGAAAAAGCACTCTGGCTGCAGGGGCACCCTTGGTGAGCCTGCCTGCCTTTGTCTGTGCGCAGCGAGCAGAAGGCAGGTGCTGGCCCACCCAGATGCCCTCCTGGGACAGGCCAGGAGTCCTCTTTGCCGTGTCTCAGGAGAAGTGTTCACAGCAAGGAATGAGCAATCTCTAAGTAGATCCCATTTCTACAGAAGTTGGATCCCCAGCTGGGGACTGGGTTGCATTGTTTAGTTTTACACCTCATTTTGTAGCTTTCCCTCACTGGGCTGGAATCTTGGAACTAGAACGAAGTTCATTTGCCTTTATATCAATCTCTTGCCTGGCACGTTGCTTCGTGTGGCTCCATAAACCAGTGTCGAATACGGAATCACCTTCAGATTGGATGTGATCGATGGCCCATCCTTGAAAGTTTCTTTTAAGTGAAACACACGTGCGCGTGCGCACACACAGTCTGTTTGAGCGAGTCTGCCCTCCAGGAGCACTCCCGGCCATGTGGGACCAGAGCAGTGGGGGTGACCTTTGAGTGGGCGTCAGGAGGGGAAAGTATGACAGCTTAAGGAGAAGAGGAAGCTGGAGAAGCTGGAAGGAGGGTGGCAGGCAAGTGAGAAGCTGTGGGTGTATGGGTTGAAGGAGACTTCATTTCTCGAAATAAATATTTTTTCCCCTTTACACGAATGAGGTGTCAGGGTGATATTTTTGTCACCCCTTCCTCTTGGCCCTTGTTACAGAAGGGTCATCTTTGGTGGGCCCCCAGATCCTGGCTCAGCCCGCTCCACCGTCACCCAGGTTTTCCCTGGCTCCTAGTCTGACAGCACTGGAGGGGCCTTTGAGCTGTGTGCCAATTCTGGCCCCGTTGCCACGGCTGCAGTGTCCTCACAGATGGAAAGGATCTCCCCCCGTGCCAGCTCCACCCGCCATGCTCGCCCGGCGGCTGCCTGCTGTTTAGGTCAGCAGGGCAGGGGGCAGCCCGGGGCCTGGCTGGATTGCTTGTCCACTTGCTTGGAGGCTCTTTCTGCCTCCTTCCTCGTTCCTTGTAGGAGAAGAGGCCTGGGTCCAGAAGCCCGTCTCCAGGCTCCCCCGCCACTTGTGTGGCCAGCTCTTTCTGCCCTCCCTCCTCTCCCCTCTGGGAACCCTCTCAGTCTGACCCGGGTCTCTTGGGTCAGAGCTTCCTGTTCTGTCCCCCAGCTCGTACATGTACTTCTGGCTCTGGAGGCTGGATTTGGTTATCAACACTGAATTCTTAAAGGAACCTGAGCAGGGAGGAAGGTTTATTTCTCGGGGTAGAAAGACAGACCCATGCTTGCTCATACACAGCCCTAATCTAAACGGATCTGAGTTGGTTTTGCCTCCTGCATTCTTCCCATTTGTTTGTTCAGCTCAGATCTCCAAGTTGTCTCCATGGGTTTTCCATCGCGTTTCCAGCCCTTTCCATCCACCTTTTTTTTATTATTATTTAACTTTTTTAATTGTAGAGTATAACATACACAAAGCAAAAAAAAAAAAAAAAAAAGAACGAAAGAAAAAAGCATAATTTTCAAAGCTCTTCAACAAGTAGTTACAGAACAAATCCCAGAGTTTGTCATGGTCCACCTTACCATCCTCTCAGATTTTTCCTTCTAACTTCAGAACACTGTAGGCTAGAAGGAATTTTTTTTTATCATCACAATTGACTCTTTTTTTGTGTGAAAAATAACATAAATACAAAACAATAAATTTTAGATCTCATTGCAACAATTAGTTGAAGAATAGATTTCAGAGTTTGGTATGGGTTACAGTTCCACAATTTCCTCCACACCTTTAAAACTTTCCAGTCAGCCACTTCTTCCTTCTTTTACTTGGTCTTGACCCTCTTTCTTCTGGACATGCTTTTCCCCTTGTTGAGTAGAAGGGCAGCCACAGAACCTTCAGAGGTCCCAGCACCCAGGCGTTGGAGAGCACCTGCTGCAATGTGTCAGAGGCTTGAGGCCTCCCTCTTCTTCCTCCCCATGGCCTGTCATTTGGGCTCGATCCTCCTTGAGCTCGCACATTCTGGAAGGTGAGCCCTTGCCCGCCACATTATGTCACTCTGATTTGGGGTGAGAGCCATGTAATACAGCTTCTCCCACACACCCACTCCTTTAAAAAAGAGCTTTTCCTGATTATAAAATGAGTGCACATTTGTCATAAAAATATAAAGCAGGCATAAGATAGGGAAGAGAAAATAAGAAGTGTTGAAATTCTTCCACTCCAGCCGTTGGCGTTCACTTCTCCACACGTGTTTTATTTTATAAAATTGGGATTTATGGTACAGACACCTTTGGTTGCTGCTCCTAAATTTCAGCACTGCGTTGCATTCTGCCAGGTCACTAGTTTTGAAACTAATTTTTAGTGGCTTTGAATCTTTGCATCATTAGCTGCTTTGTTGTTATTTCCCAACATTTTTTATGCCCTCTATCCCCTTTTCTTTTTGGACATGATACATTGCCTTTTAATTATAAATGTCATCGATACGTATTACTAAAAAAAAATAAGACTGTGCTTTTTAAGGGGCTGCGTGAGATTTCATCCTGGCCCTGCTGAGCCAATCCCACCTCTGCAAGACCTGTGAAGCCATGGCCGCTGTTTCTCCGTTGTGAAAGTGGATGGATGTCCTGGAGCACCAAGCTTTGCGTCTCTGTATATTGGCTAGGCTAAGTCTTCCTAGCAGTTGAAAGACCAGGCAAAGGGTAGGAATCCCTCGGAAGACTCCTTTTCTGTATTGTTGTGTCACTCCAGGGGCTGTGGCATGCCAGCACCCCAGGACAGCACCACAGTCAGCCGTGATACATGTGCATGCTGCACACTCCACACATATTCCGTGTGTACATCACATACGTGTTATTTACACCTCATGTATGTGGCAATTGATAGCACATGTTGCATACCACACATGTACATGACATGTATATGCAGTGTGCATGCCACAGCACATATGTATCGCTTAACATCCCACACAGCACACACATTCCACAGACCTACCACATGCATCGTTATTTTCCCTTTCATGTCACATGTCATGTACCTAAAGCACACAGCACCTGCCTCTCCCATGTCACGTGCACATGGCATACCACATATGTATTACACACATCACTCATGTCATACACACACCATGCACATGCCATGTACCTCATGCACATATTGCAGTGTATTGTGCACACTCACATATCACGTAGCCTGTACATATCACCTGCATGTCACATAGTAAATACGCACACAGTGTATACACATCACATCTTACACACATCATGACCATGAGATGGCCATACCATAGGCAGGGTGTCCTTTACAGGAACAGCCATGTCCTTTTACTGAGCTGGGGTGCCATCCCCATCCCAGAGGTTCATCACTCTCAGCTTCGCTCTGTGTTGGCTCACATGTCCCTGATGCCCATGCTCTGGAGCCCACTCTCGGAGCCTGCTGTGGGTGTTGCTTCCCACCCCGCGTTTTTTTTTTTTTTTTTTTTTTGGTCTCCATAGAGATTTTTAAAATTAATTTTTTAATTTTTTAAAAATAAAACAACAAACACAAACATTCTTAGCATATAATCATTCCATTCTACATATATGATTAGTACTTCACAATATCATCACATAGTTGTATATTCATCTTCATGATCGTTTCTTAGAACATTCGTCCTCCCTGCTCAGGTTCCTTTAAGAATTCAGTGTTGATAACTAAATCCAGCCTCCAAAAATTGATTCAGAAATCAATTCAGAAAAAGAAATAAAAAGAAAACAGAAAAAAATTCATCCATACCATACCCCTTACCCTTCCCTTTCATTGATCACTAGCATTTCAATATACTCAGTTTATTTTAACATTTGTTCCCCCTATTATTTATTTTTATTCCATATGTTTTACTCATTTGTCAATAAGGTGGATAAAAGGAGCATCAGATACAAGGTTTTCACAATCACGCAGTCACATTGCAAAAGCTATATCATTATACAGTCATCGTCAAGAAACGTGGCTACTGGAACACAGCTCTACATTTTCAGGCAGTTCCCTCCAGCCTCTCCACTACATCGTGACTGACAAGGTGATATCTACTTAATGCATAAGAATAACCTCCAGGATAACTTCTCAACTCTGTTTGGAATCTCTCAGCCATTGACACTTTCTTTTGCCTCGTTTCACTCTTCCCCCTTTTGGTCGAGAAGGTTTTTCTCAATTCCTTGGTGCTGAGTTTCAGCTTATTCTAGGATTTCTGTCCCATGTTGCCAGGAAGGTCCACACCCCTGGGAGTCATGTCCCACATAGACGGGGAGGGTGATAAGTTTGCTTGTTGTGTTGGCTGAGAAGAGAGGCCACATCTGAGCAACAAAAGAGGTTCTCTTGGGGGTGACTCTTAGGCCTAATTTTAAGTAGGCTTAACCTAGCCTTTGTGGGGTTAAGTTTCATATGAGCAAACCCCAAGATTGGGGGCTCAACCTATTGCTTTGGTTGTCCCCACTGCTTATGAGAATATCAAGAATTCTCTACTTTCCACCCTGCATTTTTATGTGCATACTGGACCCCTCTCCCAGTGCTCCCTGTTAGTACTGCTAGATAGAGGGAAGTGGTCACTGGGGCCCCTGGATGTGGCATTGTTGGTCCCAGGGCCAGGAGCTGGTGTTGGAGTCTTGGGCTGCAGAAGCAGCTCCTGAGGGTTGAATACCAGGAGTGTCAGCCCCAAGGACGTGGCTGCTGCTGACCCCTGAGACTTCTTGGTCTGGGTCTGCCACCAGGATCCTCTGCCTGCCCAGCCTGGCAAGACTTGGGAATTTGGAGGTTCAGGGAGGCCTGCAGGCTTTGAGCCCCTGATACCCTCAGTCTATCCCATCCCTGATTACGTGGGGACCCGCCAGGACCATGTCCTCATAGCTGCACCCCTGGCCCTGCCACAGGCCTTTACATTTGTGCATGCCTTGAGCCCAGGCCTCATGGCACTTTCTGAATCCTGTTTGGACTTTTGAGGTTAGTGCAATCCAGACCTCAGATGCCCCTCGTTCCCACCCTCATCCTTTCTGTGTCCCTTTTTATATAGAACACGACCAGCTTCAGGCCCCTGGGAGTTGGGAGCCATCTAGAGGCCCACAGGAAACCTGGGGGAGGGTTGTAGGGGGAGGCAATGGGGGCATTAGGCAGGACAGGAAGAGGACAAGGTTTCCTCCCTGCCCTCCTCTTGTTGCAGTAGGGGCCAGGACATCTTGCACCTGGCAAGCTGGTGGTCGGGCCACTGTAGGCGGAAGGCATGTGATTTATGACTCCTTGTCCGTTTGTTTCCCCAAGGGTGCTCAGCATGTGCTGACCTGTGGGTTTCTGGGTGCGTCCAAGCTTCAGGAGGTCAATGTCTGTGTACAAGTGTGTGTGTGTGTGTGTGTGTGTGTATGTGTGTGTGTGTAAATTTCAGTGCAAGTTTCAGCCTGAGGAGGAAACTTCGTGGGTTGTGAGGATCAGGTGCTGGTTGCTCTGATGAGGAAGCAGAAACTACCTGCCTGAGGTGGGTGACCTGATGAGAAGCGCAGGCCCCCTTCTGAACCCCAGTGGGCAGAGCTGGTCCTGAGCTGGGTCCTAAACCTTGATGAGCAGGGCTGATTCCGAGCCAGGTCCTGGACCCAGCCTGTCTCCTGCTGCCCGCCCGTCGGCTGTGCACGCCCTTGCCGTGCTCTGTCAGCGTCTCCCACCTGCTCAGCAGCCGAGCAGCTCCACTCTGGGGCTCTTTGTGAACCTGCCTGGCTATTAATCTACCTGTTAGTAAAAGAGATTACAATTGCCGTAATTACAGGGCACCGGCAGGCGTGGGGCTGAGCGAAGAGAGGCAAGAGGCAAGGGGCAGGGCGGGGGCAGCCGCGCAGGAAGCTGCTATTAAAAACCTTGAGCTGGAGCGCGCATGTGGAGCAGGTTCAGCACCCCTTCACGGGATACCATGGGGACTCTGAGCAGGAGTGGACTGGGGTCCCCCAGGGAGCCAGTGAGCAGTGGGTGTAGGGATTTGCCCGAGGGGGGCAGCTCAGGCCCCCAGGCTGTGTTGTTTCTGGGCTCTGCACCTTGACTTCCTGGTTCTTGCTAAAGGCAGTGTGAAGGCATGGGGGAGTCTTCAAGGGGTCGGTGGCTCTCCGCCCACCTAGGGTGACTGCTGCCTGCCACTGCTTATGATTTGTATTTATGCCAGAACTGAGGCCCCAAGATGCTGTGCAACACGCTCCTGGGAGCTCCTTAGAAGGAGGGGAGGACATGGTATTAGCATGGGGCTTCTGGAGGGTCTCTCCCCGGGGGACATGGGCAGTGTCTGAAGATAGTTTGGATCATCACAACTGGGGCAGGGTGCTCCTGGCACTCAGTGGGCCGAGACTGGGGGTGCTGCTCAACACCCTAAAATGCCAGGACAGATTCCCCACTCCCACAGCAAAGAATGTCCTGACCCCAAATGTCATTAGGGGTGTCATCTAAGATATAGGGGGCAATTTGGTTATGTCTAGAGACATCATCATTTGTCAGACCTGAGGTGGGGGGAGGGGTGCAGAACAGGAATGCTGCTAAGCACCTACCATTGGAATGATCCAGCCCCAAAGACCATAGTGCTGTGATTAGGAAACCCTGACTGCAGCAGGAGAAAGGGATGAAGGACTGAGTAAGGAAGGCCTGAGCGGAGCCCTGAAGGACTGACAGAGTCTGGAGATCCCAGTCTAAGAGCTCAACAGGCCAGTGGCCAGGGAGGCAGTGGAGGGACTCTGGGTACCCCAGGTTGACAGCCCCAACATGCTGACCCTGTCCGTGGTAGGCTCTGGATGCTCTGTCTGCTCCCTTCTCTCTCTTGCCAGCCCCCCGTGTCCTCAAGTGATGTGAGCTGGATCCAGGATTAGGGTGCTTGCCCTTGAATCTCCCCAATCCCTCTTCCTGTTCCCATTGCCCACCAAGATGCCTGGAGTGAGGGGCTCAGACCACTTCCCCAAGCTGGCAGCTGGTGGGACTCTGGGTGAGAGGGGCTGCACCCTTGCCCTCATCACACATGACATCTACCCATGCACATCTGCCCACGAGAGAAATGGAGCCAGGTAGGGCGGACGGTTCACTGACAAACTGAAGTGCGCTCACTCCTGAATTGGGCATCCTCCACCATTAATACACATCAGCAAAAATGGGCACTGCTGTGGGCAGCCACAGCTCTGCTTCATTCGTTTTAGCTTCTAACTTCAATGGGCCCTTGGGTGAGAAAGGGCAGGTGGCTTGTGAGGAGGGCATGGAAAGCACAGCAGGGGGCATAGCCTTTATGTTTTAGGGCATCTGTACCCTATGTGAGTACGCCATGTGGGCATATAGCCCCCCAGTACCCGCCACAGCTCGTATTTTCCCCAAAGCTCTGTGACTTTTGGCTGTTGTGAATTCTGAGTTTCCCACCGAGCTCTTCGTAACAGTGGAGTTGCTTTGCCTTCTCTCACCCTCCCCTCCTTGACAGCTCCAACCTTATAATTTTACCTCCTCCCGCCTTGCACACATGCTCCTTTTCTCTTTCCCCTCCCTGGGGTTCTAGCGGCTCATTGCAGGGAACCTCCCTTCAGAGGGATCCTGCCTGACAAGTGGGGTGGGGCTTTCTGTCAAACATTGGGAGTTGATTTTTTGTTTGGTAAAACATCTGTAAATAGGCTGTAAGGCGTTGGCTTTCTATAGGTCTCTGCATGAGAGCAACTTTTTATGTCTGTGTCTCTCTGCATGCGTGGATTTCAGGAGCAGAGAGAAGAGGAAGAGGGTGGAGATGATTGGCTCCTGGAGGATGTCGTGACACTGCGCTTCCTTTTGGAACACTGTTGTGGCCTAAATCATAAACCCTCATAGGGGAGGGCTCAAAGCCCAGACACTTCAAGGGTCAGGAAGTCGGCTACATTGTCGGCAAAGCCATTGCCTGCTCCTGCAGCTTTGGCTGCCTTTTGTGGGAAACTGGGATATGTCAGAGACTGCAGCTCTGGAGCCTGACCTTGAAGTCCGGGTACTTGGAACCCTTGAGGCCCTGAGAGGTGGGTCATAGAGGAGCCTGGGCCTCCTCCCCAGTATTGGCTGATGGCCCTCAGATTCTGGCCATTCCCCCAACCCCCAGCCGAAGAGGAATCAGGCTTCCCAACCCCCACCTCATACCATGAATGGGAGCCTGACCTTTGGGAAGCCTGATTCCTCTTCGGCTGTTCTCTGCTCTTTTTTAAGTATGACTTCTCGGTGCCTTAGAGTGGCTCCCTTTTGGATGTCAGGTGGCTTACCTGCTCTAGGCTTTGATTTAGAGCCAGTTCTCTAAAAAACCTTCATCCCCTGAACTTCACCAACCTCACCACTCCCGTTTTCCCTTCATGTCATCTACTCTGCAGACCATGGAGAGCTCTACCCCAAAAGAAGCTACTCAGCCAACACCCTCCCTGAATCCATTTTGAGCTGCTTTTCCCCAGCCCTGTCAGAAAATGTCGGCTCTGGCTGTACCACGCTCATGAACAAAGGTGCCGAACAGTTTTGGCTGCTTCGTCCAGGAAATAAATTCCTCTCTGTTGCCAGAAACTCTGTTGAGTGAGGCCATGTGTGAGGCTTGGGACCCAGGGCAGCGGGCAGGGCCATTGCTGGGGGCAAGGACGGGGCAGACATGGGACAAGGTGGCGCTGGGCCCTCCCTTTGTGCCTTGGCCCCTGGACCCCGGAACTCGCCATGTCTCTTGCTGCCCTGCACCTGGCTTTCTGTCTGTAGCAGCTTGTCACATTGCTAGTTGGGGACTCAGTGAAGACAGGGTTCTTCTCTTGGCCCTGCAGTGTCTCCCTTGAATCCGTGGACCATCCACCTGTTTCACTCCATGTACCTTTGCCCTTGCTTGGTGTGCCCGCAGAAGGTGGGTTTCCCTGGGGTCTGCCCACACACCTCTCTGCTCTTAGGGTGACATTATCAACATCCCTGAGCCCCTTCTCATTAAGCCCCCAGCAGTCTGATGGACAAGGCACCTTGATGACCATCCTTTCATACCTAGGCAGCCTGGCAGGAGATACCACCCAGTTCATGGCCCTGCCAGCAAGTGGCAGCCCCAGGGTCTGTCCCTGCTGTGGGCATCATTCCCTGACTGCTGTGACCCTGGTTGAACTCAGGGTCCAATTTCTCCTTGTGAGCGCTGGACTCTTTCTGGCTGGATGTCCAGTTGCTATTCCCTTGCTATGTCCCAAAGTGGTCTCCCACCCTACTCCCCTCATCTTTCTGCCCTGGCTTTGTCGTGATTGGTGGCACCACCCGGTTGCCTCATGGGCCCCACCCCTGGCTCCGAGTCCTCCTTGGCCTCTTCACCCACTGTTACTTCTCTTCTTGCCTAAACTTTGTTTTCGCTAAACTGTAATTCCCATGTCATAAAGCTCACCATTTTAGAGTGAATGTTTCAGGGCACTTTGTACAGTCATTATTTTAGGCAATATTGTGCTATTCTCCAGTTCTGGAGCATCATTCCCATCACCCCAAACAAAAAAACCTGTCCGCATTAGCAGTCCCGCCCCACCCCTCTCCCTGGCATCCCCCCACCCCCCACCTCCCCACAACTGCTAGTTTGCTTTCGGTCTCTCTGGATTGGCAATTCTGAACATTTTATATAAATGGAATCATGTACCATGTGACCTTTTACATTTGGCCTTTTTTACATATAATACTTTCAAGGCTCATCCATGTTGTAGCACTTATCAGGACTTCATTCCTTTTTACAGCTCCATAATATATCAACGTTATGGAGGGACCACATTTTGTTTCTCTGTCCTCTGCCAGTGGACACCTGGGTTGCTTCTGTTTTCTAGCAATTGAGAATAAGCTGCTGTGTGCATCCAGGTTTATGTGTGTATGGATAGTGCTTTTGGGTCTCTTGGGTGGACACCTAGGGACAGATATGCTCTCCCCTAGACTTATCTAATCAGTGGTCTTGTTCCACTGTCCCCCATGCTTCTCATGGCCAGGCTTCTGCTGATCCTCAGCATCGTCTTTGTGGCCCCCTTGCCCTTTGTCTTCCAGTAAATGAAGTTCTTTGTTGGTTTCTGAGTGTGCTAGACTGTTCTGGGCTATTCCAAGCTGTTCTGGGCCTCTGGGATTCACTCACCGTTTGCTCCTCTGGATTTCTCTTTCCCCATTTGTTACCCCAACCAGAGATCACCCCATTGGTGCAGCCTGTCCCCACCTTACTCCTCATACTCCAAGCCAGTCCCTTCTTCTCTAGGGCCTCCTGCATTTTATCCGTTATGCATTCAGCTTCCCACTGGAGGGGGAGTATTAGTGTGTTCCTCGCATCTAGCATAGGATAGGTGCTTAACAAACCAGTGTTCGGGTTAGCATGCAGGTCCTGCGTGTGCCTGTCCACGTGTGTCAGATGTGTGTGCAAATGAGTGTGCACAGTGTGGTTCTTGTCATCTCTCACCCCTGGGCAGCAGCATCTCTTCCACTTCTCTGATGAGGCGGATGGAGCAGGACACCAGGATTGGCGATTCTGTGGGTGCCCCAGCTCCTCAGATTCAAATAAGCCATCTGCTCTGCAGCTCCAGTCCCAGGTGGGTGGGCAGGGAGGGGAGCTCGCTGAAGAGTCTCCTGGGCCCAGGTCGGAGGGGCCTAGTTCTGTCGGCATTGGGGCCAGGAGCTCCCTGCTGGTGGGCACAGCGTGGGCTACACCTCCAGGAGCTTCCTGGGTGGGGAGGGGCAGTGGGCCGCATCATTGCAGGCTGGGGCGGGGTGGGGGTATGGCAGGGCACACACCCCTAGCACCTGGAGGGAAGGCGTAGGAGCAGCTGGCCTCTCCCTCTCCCCCCAAACCCCTATCTCCTTCCCATCTGGAGTGGGCTCCCATGTTAGCCCAGCCAGCGAGGGGCCGGGGTGGGGCAGCATCCCTGCGCCCCACACAGGAGGCCAATGAGCCCCATCCTTCCCTGGCCCCAAGTACAGGCAGGTCCAGAGGCCGTGGTCAGCCTGCCTGCCAGAGGCTCCCCTCACCGGCCCCTGCCTCCTCCCCCTGCTCCTCTTGCTGGCCTCCTCCCCACGTGGCTCATTACAACTCCAGTTGTTCACGGCTTGACCCCAAGAGCCTTCCCTATTGACCCCTGACCAGCGATACTAATCTGTGTCAACAGGCCCCAGGGGTTAAAGAAACACAACCCCACAGGTGTCTGCTGAGGCGGGGCGCTGGCACCCTGGGCAGGAGGCCCTGCTGCTGCCCTCCCCACAACCCCCGCTGCACCCCTCCCCCTCCCCACCCATACCCCCTCCTCGGACATGCCCTCTCTCCTGACTCCCTCCTGTTCTAGCCCGTCCTGCTCTCTGGGCCTCTCCTTATTTCTTGGGGGCTTCCCGCCAGCAGCCAACCCCCGCTCTGTGCCACCACTTCCTTTCTGTTTATGTTTCTCTCTCTCTGCTCTGCCTGGGGGGTATTTGGGGGTCCCAGGCACCTGAGGGGTGCTTGGGTTGATGGCAGCACTGAAGGGTTCAGACCTGGAATGGTCTGTCCCTGTCTCTATGGAACGACCCCTTCCATCTCATTTGCAGCTCCAAGCTGGATCCTCGGCTGGGCTGGCTGTCTTCCCATGTGAGGAAATTGACATGCTTCATTTCCCCTATGGACCACAGGGCCCCATCCTCAGGGTGTTCCTTTGTACCAAGGCAAGTCATCCTTGGGAGGCTTAGGCTCACAGCTCCCAGCCCCGCCCACCCCACCCCCACTTGGAAGAGGCCATGGGAGGGGAGGAGACAGTGCTGTCTGAGCGTGTGTATGTGTGTGCATGTAAGTGGGGCCACCGGGCCTCATGGGGGAGTCCACCAAGGGAGCACCCAGCCTGCCAGGCTCTGGTTCCCCTGGGACTGTGTCAGCTGAGGCCCCTCCTAACTGGGGAGGGACTGTCCTGGTCCCCCATACACAACTGTATGTACCATGTGCTTCCTCTCTCTTTTTTTCCCTTTAGCTCTTTATTTTTAAATAATTTCAAACTTCTGGACAGTTGCAAAAATAATACAAACTCCAGACAGAGAACTCTTAACTACCCTTCTCACATACACACCAGATATCCACACCCCCCCCAACTCTTAACATTTGGCCGCATTTGCCATATCAGTTCCTCTGTCAGCCTATTCATTTATCTGTCCATTCATCTACCCATCTATTTAAATATTTTCCAAACCTTTGATAGTAGGGTGTAGACATCATATTCCTTGAACACTGAATACTATCATTTATGTTTTCTAAGAACAAGGACACTCGCTTATGTAACCATCTTAAATACAGTTATCAAATTCAGGAACTTTAACATCGACACAAAGCTTACAGTTTATATTCCAATTTAAAAAATATTCCAACATCCCAATAATGTCCACTTGCACCTCCAGTCTGTCCCTTTCTTGAGGCACCCTCTTCACCTTATCCTTTGAGCAAGCTGTAGGCCGTGTCAACCCAGCCCAGCTGCCCCAGGGTATGCCTTGTGGTTGGCAGTCCCCCTCCTCCTAAACCAGAGGAGTGAGAATATGGCAGTGTCTCTGGATATCAGCATGTCCCCTTTGTCCAGCTCTTGGGGGAGATGTGAGCCCAACTGGCAGCTCTGGGGCCCAAGCCAGCTGTTGTCTCCCTGTTCCCACCTAGAGCTGTGAGCATAACTTCCAGCTCTGTGATGTCCCTTCCTTCCCTGGGGCCTGCAGCCTGGACTACAGCGGCCCTGGCCCACCTTGGGGCTGGGGTACCCTACTAAGGGTGCATGTGTGTCTGGCCAGAGGAGGCTGGGAACAGTGCTAAGCAGAGGGGCTGGTGGGGTCTCTGCACGAAGGGGGCAGGAGACTGTTTATGGGGTGTTCTTTGGAGACATTGGCAAGGCCCAGGAAACCCAGACTGGGGTCAGGTTGACAGGCCAGGCACCCCTGGTTACCCCTTTCCCTGCATTCCTCCTGATCACATCCTCTTGTTCCCCCTGACCCCTCCTCTCCTTCTTCCTCTTGGCTGTAGCTCCTGGCAGGATTGGGAAGCAACAAGCTCTCCAAACTTTTTTTTTTAAGTTTCCCAAACTTTTCCAGATGCCAAGAAGGGAGAAACCCTGCAACCCGGCAGAGGGGGGATGGGGGAAGGGGAACTATTCCAAGGCCTTCCCTGGAAGGGAAGGGGAGACAACTAGCCAAACGGGGACAAGAGCCCACCCTGGATGTCCCCAAGCCACCTTACCATCTTCACCTGCCTCTCCTGCCCCCTCCTCACTCCTCCAAGCCCCAAACCATCATGGAAAGGCTGAGGAGCCATGGGGTCAAGTTGTACAGAAGTGACTGCTGGGGTGGGTTTGAGATGGGACATCCACAGGCACAAGGAGGGAGGGAAGGAGGGGAAAAAGGAGCCCCTCCTACAAACTTCCTGCCCTCTTCTGCCCCCACACTTTGGGTCGGCTGAGGAGTGGGATCTGACAGGGGAGGGGGCTGCATGGGGACAGTGCAGGTATCACTGGCCCCTCCCGGGGCACTGCCCACATCTCCACATGTGGAGATTCTGTCCATCTACTCCCTGGACACCTCCTAAGACAAAGGCCTCTTTGTGGTCCTGGCCTTCTGGCCAGCGGCCAGCTGCATTCTTCGCGTGTTTCCTGAGCTCGGTCCTGCTCCTCCCCCCCCCACCTCTCCGCCTGTCCTGTCCCCTGCACAGGGACACCACACTCTGCCCTCCCAAGCCCTTCTGCAGCACCTATCCTTCTTGGGACCCAGGGCCAGTTTTCTACCTGCCTGCAGAGGAAGAGACTGCTGGGGTTTTAGAGCTGGGACCATGGGGCCTTCGGGGGCAGTGGAGGCCCTGCGACTCAGGTTTGAACCTACAGGCTTCCCCCTCTCTGTGAAAATGGGGCCCTTGGGCAGATTAAATGACTCCAAAACACCCAGCTCCATGCCTGCCACGTGGTAGAGTCTCCTGTAATCTGAGCTCCCTACTTCCCCACTGCCTCCAGGTCTTCTGGGAGCACTGGGGGGACCCAAAGCCCAAACCCTCCCCACTCCTGGGCCCCTGAGCTGGCACCCAGCTATTCCCTAACATTAGTGGGTGCCCTCTCTGCTTCACGTACCTGGAGGAGACCGCTAGATCGCTGAAGACAAGAGGAACTGGGGAGGGGTAGGAGGGCAGGGCAGAGTGCCCAGGAAAGGGCATCTGGGCTTTGGTAGTCGAACCTATCACCTCCTGTTAGGGTCATACCCAGCCACAGACATATGGGGTCCTAAGAAGTTCTAGATGGCCATGTTGGGGAGTTTCCCCCCTTGTCAAAAAATATTCATAATTTGGAAAGAAAAGGAGCTTTTTACGAGTTGGCAGCTCTAGGGAACTTTCCGTCGGTTCTTTCTGGCCTCGTGATGGGTGGGGCCCACTTTTCCCTTCTCTCCGGCTCTCCTAATCATCCCCCCACTCCAGCATCCCCCCCCCCTACTCATACACCCTTAGGAGATCTCCAGCTGGCCTCATGGTCACCCCAAGAGGGAAGGGCTAGGGGAGGTCCATGACCTCCTTGGGCACCATCCAAGCCCCCACCTCCTGCTGGGCACAAACCCCTCCCCTCGCTCACCCCCACCCCAGGCCTTGGATATCTGCTATCCCTGAAATCTTTGCAGGGCCCAGCCTTGCCTGCCCTCCCACTCCCCACTGCCCTGGGCCTGCTCCACTCTCCTGCCAGCCGAGGGTGCCCTGAGTCCTCCGAGTGTCCGGGGGCCCCACCGGGGAGGGGGCGGGAGGTGCTGAGCTCACCCCCTCGGCATCTCCCCCACCCTGGTGCGAGGCCAGGCTGCCTCCCGCCAGCCGCCTCACTCCCTAATAGCTTTTTAAGTCCAACCACATGTGTCTGCGGAGAGTGGAGCCGCCCCTCGCTGGGGCCCCAGCCCTCCCCACCAGCAGACAGAGACCACCCTCCATTTGGAGCAGCCCCAGGCCTGGGGGAGGGGCATCCTACTCCCTAGAGCCCATCTGTTTGCCCAGGCCTAGCTGAGTCAAGAGGGGTCTCCAGACTGCCCCCCCACACACACACCAAGCCTTTCCTCTTGACCCTGGGGGCCTGGGGTATGGGTTCTGGGGACCTCTCTCCTTGCAGGGGCAGAGCAGGCCAGGGATAGACCTGGTTGTCGGGACCTGGGAACCCCAATCTTGCAGCAGTGGGGGGGGGGTAGGTGCTCTGTGCCAGCATCTCCATCCTTTCCCCTGGCCCTGCTCAGGCTGACCCCACCATTGCCCACTTCTGACCCTGGCCCACGTGAGTCCCAGTGCGTGTGAGCTGTCTGTGGGGAGGCGGGTGTGGGGTGCGGTTTGGGGTTTGCTGGAAGGAGGAGTGAAGGAGGCATCGGAACCCAGCGGCCAGCAGGCCCGGGACCCTAATGAGAAAATTGCTTCCAGCCTGGGAGCCCTGCCCTACAGCTGAAATTGCATCCAGCCCGCAGCTCCCCCCTAAGGAAGGCAGTAGGGGGAGCAGGGCTTGTCATGATCCGAATCCCCGCTTTTCCACCTCCCACCTTGCTGAACCTGGAGCTGGGCTTGGCTGGAGACCTGACTGCCTGTTTCCTGGGAGGCAGAGAGGCAGGGACTCGCCCCCTTTCTTTCCATGCAGTTCCACCACATTTATGGAACGCCTCGGATGGGGTGGACTCCTGTAGGGAGTAGTGGGGTGCTGCCCCACCCCTGGAGATCAGGAGCAGTTTGCTCACATATTAGTCCCCTGTGCATGTCTGCCCACGTGTCTGCATGGCCTCCAACCTTCCAGGGTGCTTCCTTTGACATTCAGCTCCCCAGGGGCTAGGGGAAGGTCCCCCCCTTGCCTGCCCCTACACATTGGAGGCCTAGTGCCCACACCCTGGACAAAGGGAGACCTAGGCAGCAAGAGGCTGGCTCAGCGTCTTTCCTTCTTCTAGTTCTTCCCCGGGGCTTCTGAGGTAGAACCAGCGACTGAATCTGCAGGGCCCTAGACAAAGTGAAAACGCGGGGCCCTTGCTTCCAAAATGCAGGGTTTCAAGATGGCCATGCTTCCAGAGAAAGCCCAGGTCTGTCCAGCGGCAGCTATTTCCTGGGCCCCAGGCCTGCCCCTGCCTTCCCCACCTAGACCAGAATGTTCTTTCTGCTGGTTCCCTGCAAGTGAGGCCTGTCGGGCACCTGGGAAAATCTTTTCCTGACCAAGGGCTCTGGTCTCTGGGCTGCCATATCCTCAGAGACACCCTCCCCGCTGCCAACTGCCTTCCTTTTTATGTATTTTGGGATGGTGGTCAGGGAGAGAGGGGGCTTCAGGGGGTGGTGAGAGAATGGATCAGAGCATAATTGTTTCCTAGAAATCCTCAGAGATGTGTCACCCAGAGGTGAGCCTGGCTGAGGCTTGGGAACTATGTCCATGAGAGGTTGACCCCGCCACCTGGTCATCCTGGACCTTCCTGCTCCCCACCTGGTGGAAAGGGGGCCGCCACTGGCAGACAGAGGCTGCGCAGAGCAGGGAGCAAGCAGGAGTGCTAGGAGGGAGGGAAGAAGGCAGGAGGAAGGAAACAACGCCATTGTCATCCCCCAAATTACTGGCTGGGATGGCAGGGGAGGAGGCGGAAAGCCGACATTGTTTACTTAATTAAAAGTAAACAACAATTTGCCACTGCCAGCCTCCCATTAGCTGAGCTGGGGACTCGCTCCCGCTGCCACACCCCCAGCCTCAGCTCCCCAGGGCTGCCACACCCCCAGCCTCAGCTCCCCAGGGCCCGTGTGTGGGCCAAGGTAGGGGTGAAAAGCTGACAGCAGCCGTGGCTCAGGGTCTTGTAGAGTCAGTAGAAGTGTCAAGAGATTGTCATTTGACTGATCACCACAGGGTACAAAAGAGCCCACGTGTGCATGCTGCCGTTAGGTCACGTTGGCATCTGACAAGGGCAGGGGCACGCTCTCATCCAGCTTGGATCTCTGGGAAATGTCCAGCCGAGATCCCCTGGCCATCCCCACCCTACCTAGAGGCCTGGGTCTTTCTACTCCCCACCAATGCTTTTCCTTTTTCCTTGTAGCAGCCTATGAACATTCTTCTCGCATCATTTTGGCTTTGCTCCCAGAAGGGGACTGTTTAGGGAGAGAGATGAGCTCCCTGGGCTTGTTGGGATGGAGGTGAGGGGCCCTGGCCAGGCAGCTACAGGTGTCTGTAGCTCTGGGGTAGGGGAGGGGAATTGGCCTCTCCTGTTTCTGTGGAAGGAGGGAGCCTGGCCTGCAAGAGGGGGCTTGCCATGGGACGTCGAGAGGATTCTCCTGTAGAAGCAGTGGCTTCTCTCTGGACCTGGACACGACCTTGGGGCCCCTGACTCTCAGCTCTCTGGACCAGGAACACATGCCACAAGAGTCTGGAGAAACACATGCCCCCACATGTGAGAAATGCCTGACTAGCCCCTGCTTCACAAAAGCAGTGCTGAGCTGGACAAATGGGCATGCAGCACAACCTTCTAGGGTAGCCTGGCAAGGCAGGCCAGGGGCTTCTGGGAAAAAAAGAGGCCAGAGGGCAAGAGCAGAGGGGAGATGAGCCCACCCCCCACCCCAAACACGGGAACCATAACTTTGGTTCCAGCCTCAAAATTCTGGACAGCTCCCATGGGAGTCACCTTCTCCCAGACTCTGGCCTCTCCTTCTTACACACAGGCTCTCTAGCACCTACTCCACCTCCCCCATCATCCTGCCCCCACCTTTCCCCACCCCACCCCCACTTGCAGCCTCTCATATCCCCCTTCCCGCTCTGCCATCAGGAATCACACATCCTCACGCACTCTTGGCCCCCATGCACTTCAAGGTTTTCACATGTGCTTGCACACACAAATCTGGGAAGCCTGTCCCCTGCCTGATTGAGTTAAAGGGCTGGGGTTTGGCAGGACACTGTGTATCTGCACTGTAACTTCTTATGGACGTTCAGCAGGATGGGAAGCTTCTAACTCCACTGCTGTCCAAGCTGCTGTGGCTCCCTGGGGGCTGGCCCCTGAGCCCCTTACCCTTTCCTCCTCTGGTCCCCCACTTCCTGGGCCTGAGACCTAAAGCCCTGCTCCTTCTCCCTTCTCTCAGCCCCCCACTGGGCATCCAGCTTCTGTGAATGAGAGGCAGGGGAGTGTGGGTATCCTCCCACCCCCAGCCTGCCAGGAATAGAAGGGGCCATGTGAACTCTTCCTGGGTCTTCTGCTGTGTGGACTGCTGTCATGCATGGGAAGAAGTAAAGGGGGCCTAGAGGGCTACTGGTTGCAGGTAATGTCACCAGGCTCTGACTAGAAGGTGGGTGTCCTTCCTGTGGGAGTGGCTGAGAGCCCTGGTGGGTGGGAGGGTCAGGGGAGGGCAGTGAGTCCTTGGGGAAGACTACCTTTGTACCCTGTTCCCTTCCACTACCTGAGCCCATTCTGGGGGTGCAAGTGGAAGTTGTCTGCTGACTTAGAGGGCACTTCTTTGCTTTCCAGTGGCGTAACTGGTGTAGGGCAGAGGGGAAGCTTTTAAAACCGCAGGATCAACAGGCTCAGAGGTTATGGTTGGGCCTGTGTAGGTGATCTCGATGCCCCTTTGATGGAGGTAGATGAACTCAATCCTGCCTCTCTTTAGCGAGCATGGTAATGGGGCTGCTTAAGCCTCTCCTTTCATCTTTGGGCATGCCCAACCCCCACCTCAGCCCTTCTCTGGAAGCCCTAGGGGGCCACGCCTAGCCCAGAGCCCCAGGGCACTGGGCCCTTTAGCCACAGTGGACAGGATGTCGCGTTTGGGCAGCCTGGGTCTCCGGGGTTAGCCTTCCAGTACCAGCTGCCATCTCTGGCACTGTCTTTGCACACATCTTTGTGGAGTGCCTACTGTTTACAGAGCTCCTGTGTGAGCGATCCACCCTTGCCCCCCACCCACTAAGTACCCACCACTTTAGGGGCAGCCAGGATAAGCCTTCTAACAGCTAGCCACGAGTGCATCCAGGGGTTTGTGGGAGGAGTCCACACTGGGCACATCCATGTACCTGGGGGGTGGGGGGTCGGTGGTCATGCCAGAGGGGAGCAGCCCTCCCAGGGGGCAGAGAGCCTGGCCCACTCGGAGGCCCCTGAGAAGGGTGGGAACCAGGGACACGCTAGGCCCAGGCAGTCCTCTGAAGCCATCTGTGCTACCCAGGGTCAGGGTGGTGGTGGTGGGGGGGGGCGGGCCTCACCTCAGCTAACCTCCCACTGAACAAAGGGGCCTTTCTCCTCCCGCCACCCTCCCCAGCGCTCCGTGGTTTTTTTTTTCCCCTCCCTGACTTTTCTCCATTTCTCTCCCTGCTTCTGTTCCTGATCCCTAGTGTTTAGTCTCCATTTTTCACTTTTTGCAAGGGGGTGAGGGGGGGGGGGGCGGGGAAGCACTGCAAAGCTGGTCTGCGTCCCCAAAAGGGAGGGAGTGTCATGAGCACATCGTTGGCTGCTTTGAGGGTCAGCAGGACAGACCCAGACCCTCTGAATCCCCCCCCTTCATCTCACCCAGTCCCCTGCCAGCAGGCTCCTGTGCATATTATAAGCTGTCCCTGATCTCTGAGAGTGGGAAGCTCGCCCTACATCAGGGGAATGGGTTTGACGGTGGTCGTGGGAGCTGCTGTCTCAGGCAGCTTCTTGCGTGGTGCACGACCCTGCCTCTGAGGGGGCCGTGCCAGGGCCCTTCTACTTCCCGCCCTGGCCCCATGGGTGTGCTCTGGGGCAGCTGCGCAGACATCTAGGGTTAACTTGCTGCGCCACCTAGCTGTGGCGTGTGGGACTGCAGTACAATGCCAGGCTAGCCACTTGTGCCCCAGGGAAGCCCAGTGGGTCCTCCTGGATGCTCCAGGTGAAAGGTTGGCACCTACCTGCCAGAGGATAGCTTCTGCTTTGCCTGTCAGCACCCTGGCATGTCCCCTCCTGGAGTCTCGTTTTGAGTAGTTGTCCTCATGAGGTACCAACTCCTGGGTTCAGTGTCCCACCTTCTGGAAGAAGCTGCTCAGTGTTTCCGTGCAGAGGCGGGGCCCCGAAAGCTGGCCTCCTTGCCCCATCCATGCCCCCTTCCATGCAGCAGTTTACAGTTTACAGAACTGTCCCATCTCATTCTCCATTGCCCTTCCTTGAGCCGTCTGAGGCAGATCTTGGCTGCATTGCCTGGGGAGGGAGGGGAGGCCCAAGTGGTACCCAGGATTTTGCTTCCAGACCCTGGGGTTCCATGGCACCCACCTGGCCCTGGGCTCTCAGAGCTCCCACATTAGAAGTTTGGCTTCAAAGGCCCAAATCCTCTTGTGTGTCCTGGGCCGTGGCTCTCTCCCCAGGTTCCCCCATCCTTCCCTTCCTCCTGTTGTCTAGATGTGAGATAGAGGCCGAGTATATACCTCCCTGGCCTGGGAGGTAGAGTCCGAGTGTGTTCACAGCTGGGCCAGGCCTACTTGGGCTCTTGTGGATGGACCAAGCAGAAGGCTCATGTTGGCGTCAGTGAGCTTGGCCTGTAGGTGAAGTTTTCTCTGCTTTTGTTAGCTGGTAGCCATGTCAGGAGAAGGTTATAGAAGGTTCTCTTCAGAATCTCAACGTCTGTTCTACCTGAAGTTCAAAGTGTGGCAGATACAGCAGCGGACAAAATGCAGGGGCAGACAGACAGGCACACCTTGCCTGGCTTTAGAGGGCCTCACAATCTAGTGGGGCACTCAGCCAGATCTCCCCAGGCTGGGTGGCCACTCTGCTGCCTAGGGCCCGAGTCTTTCCCTGCCACAGGCCCTGGCCCAGCCCAAGCTTCCCGAGACACGAGACACGTGGGCTTGGGAAAGATGCAGATCCCCTAGAGTCTCAGCCTCCAGGCGGGACAAGAAGAGCCTTTAAATGTCTGATGGTAGTAACACATGCTTGTGTGTTACTTTGTGAGTGCTTTGCTTTGACTCTTACTCTCCATTTTGGGGTTCCCTCCCTCTTTTATTTTTTATTATTATTATTTTTGTAATACGGGTAGTAACACATGCTTGTGTCCCGCTGCTGCCCCACTACCAGGCACACCTCTAGGTGGAGGACACTCCGTTGAGGTCACTAACCTGGGTGATGCCTGTTTTGTAGACACCAAGGAATGTAGAGCCCCTAGGCCTGGCCTCCCTGGAGGCAGGAGGCAGGTAGTCTCAGGCCAAGCAAGGGTTGGTGGACTTTCTGTGGTTCCTCTACCACAGGCTCCTACATTTCCTGGATGTATCCTCCCAGGGAAAGGGGGCAGCAGGAGGACAGATAGAAAAAGGGAGCTGAGGGCAGAGGTGTGCAGAAGGAGTGCCTCCTGTCCTCCAACCCCTGCCTTGTCAGCTCTGCCTCCTTATATGAGGAGGTGAGGAGGCACCTGGCCTGGGGACCACTCTTTCCTCCTTCTTGTTCTATTTCTCTCTCCCTCTCCTGCCCAGAGGCACGCGGAGGGGCTGAGGTAGGTAGGGGCTCCTTGTCCTGGCTTCTCCTCAACATCTTGCCTTGCTGAGCACGTGTGGACAGGGGTTTCAGCTGGGTGTGGTCCAGACCTGGTGGCAAGAAGCCCCTCTTGAGCATTTTTAGGAATGTTATTTCCTCCCTTGCGATTCTTTTTTCTTTCCTTCTTCTCCTTCACTTCCTCCTCCCCCAACCCCACCCCTACACCCAGATGCCCCTTTTTCTGCCTCTCTTTGAATCTTCCACTTCTTGAGTTCTCTCTGTGGCAGTCTCCTTCTCAGAAGTGCTTTGCTTTGACTCTTCCTCTCCATTTTGGGGTTCCCTCTCTCTTTTATTTTTTATTATTATTATTTTGGTAATACATGGGCAGGCACTGGAAATCAAACCCGGGTCCTCTGGCATGGCAGGCAAGCATTCTTGCCTGCTGAGCCACCGTGGCCTGCCCTCTCCCTCTTTTAATTTGGGTTTTGTCTTTTTGTCAATCTCTTGCTCTGTGGGTTTATTACTGCCTTCCCCCAAACTCCTACTTGTCCCAAACCATGGCCCCCTCCCCATGTGCTTCTTTATTCTCGTTCCAGCTTGGTTCTGTCCCTTTACTAATAAAAAATTAGACCATGGGCAAGTATATTGGGGAAGGTGGGGGGAGAGGTGTCCAACTCTGGGAGGTTGGGACACTATTAATAGTCCCAAGAGCAGCTGAGGTGGGGGCGGTCATCTGGCCCAGCCTGGCCTGGGCAGCTCATAGGGCCTGAAAGGGCAGTACTGGAAATAGAGTAAGCTGAGTGGGGGCGGGGAGCAGTCCTGTAGGCCCCCTGCCAGCATATAGTTGTCCCCTCTACAATGCCCCTGGCCTTGGCATGGATGAAGGATGGTATGGGGAGGGGGACAGAAACACCGGCATGGGAATTCCTTGCCCAGACCCCACGGTCCCGTGACTCCTGGCTCCAGGCCCCCATGGACAAGCTGGGTCCTGCTTTCGGCCACATAGTGGCACCAGACACTGCTGCCAAGAGAGGCCCAGTCTCCTCAGCTTGCTGCACCCTCCAGAATCAGAAGGGAAGAGCACATCCTCCTCTTTCCCACCACAGCCATGCCCATCCCCGGCCTCCCTTTCCCTGCCTTCCCTCAGCCTGCTTCCAGTGCACCACCGCTGGGCACCAACATGGGAGGGATGCAGCATGCAGAAGATACACTGGTGCCACCTGTTATTTGCGGAAACCTCTCTGCCCTTATCTGCAGACGGTCATTGGCCGGGCCTCCTGGGAGCCCCCAAAACGAAACCTGTAATAAAGAGCCTCAGCCCCAGGACACCCCCACGGAGGGGGCAGGCATTCGAGCTGGCCTGAAAGGAGGAATAAAGCGTCAGCCAGCAGAGGCTACTGGAGCTGGCCATCCCTGTGGCAGGGCAGTGGCATTTACTGAGTCCCTACCAGGTGCCCAGGCCAAGGCCAATAAGCACCTGATACTTTGTTTCAAGCTTTTCCCATTTACTTATCTTCCAGCTGCCTGAAGGGAAAGCGGAGGCTATATCCATATCCCAGATGAGGAAACAGTCTGGCCCTTGGCTGAGGTCACTGGGCTAGTGGGTACTGGCCATTGACTCGTGACAAATGTCACCGAGCATTTCTGCCTAAATCTCTGGAGGATGGGTGCTGGGTTGCTGAAGAGCAGATCCTGGGAGGAGTCACAGGCCTCCGTCAGCTGTGAAGGAGGAGCTGGGCCTGGCAGGATGGGGGCTCTGGGCCCAGCCCCCTCATCTCCTCTTCCCTTCTCCCACCTCCCCCACCATCTCCCTCCTTTGCTGACCCTTTGTGCCTTGGAGAAGAGTGACTAAGTTTCTTTAGCTCCATCCCTGGAATGCACTGTGCTCACGGCCATCTTCTAGAGGGGTGCTGCTTCCTGGGGGGACTTGTGCTAAGAGAGGTTCCCTTAGCCAGTGCCAGTCTGGAGAGCACACCAAGGGCCCTGGGGCTGCCTGCTGGTGACAGGGGCTGGCCAAGGTGCCTGATCCTTGTTTCCTCAGGGACCACCTGTCATGTGCAAGGGCAGCAGAGTTGGGCTGGGGCGGGGGCTGATGGGGGGGCCTCAAGCTCAGGCTTTCAGGAAGCCTCAGACCTTCCTCATGTTGGTATGGTCCAGGACTCCCCTGGCTTTTGAATAAAGTCCCTGCCCAGCCCTCTCCTCATCTCTGCAGTTCCACTGCCCCAGACCCAGACAGCACCCATGAGAGTAGGGTGGGGGAAGCAGTTCTTGGGGGACCAGGGACCTGGGCACGGGCAATTTAAGGGGTCTGGACCTTGTGTGCTGGTGACTGGATATAGACTTTCCTAATTCCCCATCCCTTGTCCTCCTGCTGCTCCTCTTCTCTCCTGCCCTCCGAGGAGGTACATGTCAGAGGCTTCACAGGGAGGGGGAGGAGGAAATGGGAGAGGAGGTAAGAGGGAGCATCATGCCCTCTGAGCCTGGCATCGTGGCACCAGGTGGCCGTGTCGGCACTTGTGGGCTGGTCCTCCCATTCTCTCCTTCTCTCTCAGACCCGAATTTCCTCCCATGTGAGTTTCAAATGGCATAGAAGGGAAGACCTGCAGTCTCGGGCTGGTTCCGGATATTGCCTGTGTGACATGTGCGGGAAGATTTGCTTATATGTGTCTTGTATGATGTGTGTGCATGGGTGCACATACACACTTATGTGGGACAAGGAGGGTGGGAAGTGGAGAGGAAGGTTCTGGAAGCTCCCTGTGCCGGGAGACTCATGTCAGGCCTGCCCTCCTTAGCCTTCTTGCCTACCCTACGCCCTTCAGGGGCTTCCCTGGTCCCCACCCCATCTGCTGTTGGCAAGGAGGGGAGAGCCCCTCCATGACCCATCCTGACAGCCCCCAGTCTGTCTCCCCACCTGCCTCTCCCCAACTGAGGTTGTCTCAGATTCTTGGACTTGGGTTTCAGGCTGCACAATAGTTACATTCTCCAGCTCTGATTGCTGCTGGCCGGGCCTCTGGCTCCCCTTGAGATTGGGTTTCCCGTGCCCTGGTCACTCCGGAATTGGAGGGGGTGGGGTCTAGGGAGACCGGGGGTCTGCCTCTTGAACAGCATCAGTCCTCAATGGGATGGAATGCTGTGGGGGCACCCCCAGGACACCCCCACAGACATCTTAAACTTCCGGCCTGCGGTTGGAAAGAGATGGGGGTTGCTCTCGGTCCAAGCCCCAGACCCCAGCGTGTGGTAGAACCAAGACCTGTTGAGGGGCTGTTCTGGGGCCGGATCACCTCCCAGGTGGGTGCGCTCAAGCACACGATCACTGTATGTGCTGGAGCACACAGAGGGGCAGACAGAGACCAGCTCTGTGCTCTCTCTTACCCTGCCTGGAGCAGCTTGGCTGTGCCTTAGGGACAGCCAGAAGTTCCCATGGTTCATTGCACAGACTGAGTGGATTTTCAGCAGGTGCTGGGGCAGAGTATGCAGGGAGCCACAAACGTCTCCCCATCTGTGGCTGGAAAATATATATATTAAAATACAGCCTTGACCATGGGTCCTGGGCACTGCTGGGCTCTACCCCCATCCCTAGGCGCTCTGACAGGGCACAGAGAAGAGCAGATGTGTTGGAAGAAGTGAAGGGCGGTGAAGGACAGAGAGACAGAGCAGACCTGAGATCGCACAAATGAAACCAGGAATCAGAGTCCAGAGGGAAAGGCAGAGCGCTGCATAGGAGGAAGTTTGGGGGTTTCAAGGACAGAAAAGGGGAGCAGGGGTGGGGTTAGGCAGGCGGACAGCATTTGAGCCAGGTGTGTGGCTGTTCCAGGGGATGAGGAGAGACCGAGGAAGGGCAGGACGCTTGCTGGTGGTCGTTGGCTGGGAGCTGTCCAAGGCCTCCGTCCGCCAGCAGCACCATAGGGAGTGGTGATGACTGAGTGAGCAGGAACTGCTGCTGAGCTGACCCCCATCTCAGAATCTTGCTCTGTGGAGCCCACTCAGGATTGACCAGCAAAGTCCACACGTGTTGCCTCTTCTTTCTTGTCCTCCTTCCAGAAGCCTCCTTGATGGCACTGGCCAGGCACATGGCTCATGTAATAAACCAGGTCCCTGTGGAAGGACAGATAGACCAGGGAGTGCTTTTATACTGTGCACATAGAGAATGAGCTGGAGACCTGGAGAGCTTGGCCCAATGTGCCCAGGGAGCAAGGACCCTGTGGCCGTCCCTTCTGGGACATTGGAAGGAAGTGGTGGCTGGGCTTCTGGTTTTGGAGGTTGCATGTGATGTGGTTCAGCAGAGGTACACTTCAGACCTGGGAGGGGTCTCTGCTCTCTGGGCTTCTCTCCAGGAAGGAGGGATCTCTGGGTTGTCCTGGGACTCTGAGGATGGCAGCTGTGCCTCTGACCCTCCCTTCCCCTTCCTGGAGGTGACCAGAAACCTGCCTTTGAGGAGAGGCACACAGTCAGGGTGTCCCTGCTCCAGGGCCCAGGCTGGAGACTCTTTCAGGCAGTGTGTTCCCACAGAGCTGGGAAGACAAGGGGCAGCCTGGTTGCCGAGGGCTGGGTGGAAGAGGATAAAGGCCAGGCCCGGCACCTGCCCACTTGCTGTCAGCCAGCACCAGCCTCCCCTCCACGTGCCACAGGCCACCAGCTGGCCCATTGTCCCAGGGAGAAAGCAGACGGGGGTGGGGGTGGGTTCCTGGCTGGGCAGGGGCTCTCCCCGTGCACACTCCCACCCAGCAGGGGAAAGGGGGGTGCCTGGGAGACAGAGCACAGTGGGACCCCCCCTTCACCATCCAAAGCACAGTGCCTCAGCTGCTTACCATCAAGCCGCGCTGCCCTCCATCCCCATGCTGTTGGCAGTGGGCAGCACAGACCTGCGTGCAGGAGATAAAGAGCCAGGCAAAGTGTTTTTTTCTCACTAACCGTGGATTTGTGTGTTTGTTCAGCTGGGGGTACCGATAAGCCCATGTGCCAGATAAAGCTGCGTGGCCACGCTGGGGCCTGGGCAGGGGTGGGAGAAGACAGCCGTTATTTTCACTCCCTGAATCCAGGGGCACACCCCTCTCTTGACATCAGCCAAGGCCCTGATGGCCCCTGTGTAGTTGGGGTGTCCTGGGATGCTGTCAGCCTGGGATGCAGCTCCTGACACCCAAGGGCTCCCAGGGCACCCTGAGCTTAGGAGGCGGCATATCCCTCTCTACCCATGGTACCCATTGTCCTACCAGGTAGGGGGTCCTCTCTCACTGAGCTTGTTGAGTCCCTGGACCTGAGGACAGCCTCCTTCCCCCACCCCTCAGCTCTCATGTTGGGGCATAGAGCACAAACTGGCACATCCTTGAAAGACATAGTGGGTGCTAGCCACAGCTGTGAGCCCAGGTTCAGCTTTCCAGTGCGTCTGCCTTTCCTCCCGGGGCAGGGCTATACCCTCCCAGGGGCTGGCAGTAGCTGGTTTCTGGGGACCAGTCGGGCCACCAGCTATAAGATGGCTGCCAGCAGAGAGCGGAGGGCACCCAGCCGAGAGGCCACACCCCAGCCCACTCCTCCACTTCAGATCAATAATAATAACAGAATTAATGCTTTTGGGGCAGTTTCCAGGTATAGAATGGCTTTCTTCTGATCACACTGCTCTGGAACCCCCATGTGTCCATCTGTCTGTCACCCGCCTGCCTCATCTAGGTGAGTGGCTCTCTGTTCGCCGGGAGCTGAGATGCTCCATGGTATGGCACCAGGGCCACCTCCTTTTTCCCATCCCCTCCCCACCCCACCCCAATGCCCTCTGAGACCCAGCAGCACCACTGTGTGGGCGCACAGGGGCACTGCACCCCACCCTGGAGTAGGTTAAGGGCCTTACCAACATGTGCCTCAGAAACAGCTGTTTTTTCGATGTGTTACAAGATTTATTACTTTTGGAATAAAAAAATCAAATGAGCTAAGGCATGGAGAGAGTGGGGCCTGAAACCATCTTGAGACATCTTGCCCCTTCCTACCAGCTCCCCCCATGTTCTCCATCTGAGATGCCGTGCCCTTCTGCCTACCAGCTCCAGTGCTCACTCTCTCTCCATTCTCCTCAGTAGAACTCCCATCCCAGTCCTTTCGGGCTGAGGCAAGCAGGCTGGATGCGGGTGAGGCCAGGAGGCTGAAGCCAGCAGAAGCCCCATCCTCAAACCACAAAACTGTTTTCAATTGCCACCTCCCCACCCCACCCCTTAGGCTCTCTCCCTGTCACAAGCAGTTGGTTTACCACCAAATGCATGCCTGCCTGGCTGCCTTCCGCCCCACGGCCTGCCCTGGGCCCCCTCCTTGCCAACTTCTTACCAGCTGTCATGCCCAAGAAGGCATTCTGGGGGGCCCTGTTGTGTCCCTGGCACACAAAGCCTTGAGGACCTGGGGTTGGGGATGGGGGGCTTTCCCGAACTCAGCAAAATATTCACACACACACTCCACCCTGCCCCCAGTCCTCTAAGCTCCTGCTGCACAAAGGCTCCTTGTCTTGGAGCTCTCTCCGAGTGTCTGTGGCACTGGGCATAAGACAGCTCAGAGAGGCTGGCAGAGCGGGTGGCAGTGGGGTAGACCCCCCTTCCCGCCTGGCCACTGGGTTGCCAGGCGCTGCCTGAAAGCATAAAGGTGATGTGGGGGTGGAACAGGGTGACAGGGACACATTTAATTAATTAAGTGAGCTAAGGGACTACTCCCCTGGGAGCTGGAGCATGGGGTGGGGTGGGGGGACCCTGGGGCCTAGCCGAACTGGGCAGGGCTAGCCTGGAGTGCAGCCTGTCTAGCCAGTGCTGCTCAACCATGGGTAACTTTGTCCCCCAGGCTGCATTGGGCCATGTCTGGAGATATTTGTGCTTGTCACACCTGGGGGTGGGGTTGGGGGGGATGCTACTGGCATGGTGTACATGGAGGCCAGGGAACCTGCCTCATGTCCTCCAGTCTGTAGGACAGACCCCCACCTATCCCAGAATGAAACCCAGCCTGTGCTAGAGCCTGTGTCTCTTGTCTCTTCTGGTGTCCATGCATACCTCAGAGCTGGCCCTTGAGGGTGACAGGATGGCGTGAAGGTGTTGGCTGGCCAGGGGCCGGAGGGTCCACTGTGTGGCTACTCTGTAGGAAAGTTCAGGCCTGACCCACCTTCCCTCTTCTGTCTCCTGCAGAATCCGGACAATCAGATAGTTCAAACCAGCAAGGAGATGCGGACATCAAACCACTGCCCAACGGTCAGTGTTCTGGCCCTTACCCTCCTCCCTCTCCTAATCCCCATCCCTACCCCCACTGGCCTGGCTGCCCTCCCTTCTCCCCATTCCCCCCATTGTCCCCTGACTGAACCTTTGGTGGCCATCCCTCTTCTGGGTAGGCCCAAGGACCAGACAAGGGGCTCACAGAAGGGCAGGAAGACATGTAGGGCATCCCACAGGGGATGGGGCATCCTGGCCTGCCTCTGCTCACTTACTCTTTCGTTTCTCCAGGGCACTTAAGTTTCCAGGACTGTTTTGTGACTTCTGGGGTCTGGAACGTGACGGAGCTGGTGAGAGTGTCACAGAGTGAGTCTTTCCTTCTGGGCCAGGCCTGGGCCCAAGGCCAAGTCCAGAAGAGATGGGAGGTGGGGGGGAATTGGACTTCACATTGTCTCCAGCTAGTGGGATTTTCCAGGGCCTGGGGGGTGAGGGAAGGCAGCAGATGGTGGTGGCACTGTGAGGCTAGCTAGAAGCAGGTCTCTGCTTTGCAGGAAAAAAAATACACCTGGGGACTTTTTCCCAGTGAGTCCCTGTCAGGGGCGGTTTCCCTAGCAGCCCCGGGGGCCCATGTTTCCCTGTCCTGCAGCCCCCACGTGTCCTGGCAGTGCAGCAGAGACCCCATTGGGCCGCCTCACAGCTTCCCACCTCATGACCCTCTCACTTCTCTCTCAGCACCTGTCGCTACAGCAGCGGGGCCAAACTTCTCGCTGGCAGACCTAGAGAGCCCCAGTTACTACAACATAAACCAGGTGACCCTGGGGCGGCGGTCCCTCACCTCCCCTCCTTCTACCAGGTGAGCCTAGCTCTCAGCCTCTCCCGTCCTGGGGAAGGGCCTCTGCGCTGTCCCAGGGCCCCTATGGGGACTGGGGGGGGGGGTGGCATTGAGCCAAGAGGCACCAGGCACTGGTGTTAAGTGGAGCACCGCATGGAGGGCTTTGGGGACCTGAAGGCTGCATTCAAGCATTTTCCCAGGGCCATGGGGACCAGGGGCTGCAAAGGATGTGTGTTCCAGAAAGCTCACTCCAGCAGCTGAAGCCCAGGAGTCCCAGAGGGGACGAGATGTGGCTGGGAGAGGGCAGAGTGGCAAGAGGCTGGGGGGAGCAGGGTCAGGGACCAGGAGCCCCTGATTTGTTTACAATGTATATACTTTGTTCATTGTGAAGCATTTGGCGTTCATTTTTGGCTTTTTAAAAATATCACATTAAAATGCCACTATGCTTTATGGTGGGATTTTGTAGCACCCCCTGGCAGTTTGCCAGTGCTTTACTTGCCCTCAGTGCAGCCCTGGCCCCAGCAGGGCCTGATGGGGTCGAGAGTGGGTGGGTGGAGAGGTCAAGGGTCTGGCTCAAGTTCTTTGACAGGGGCTGGCTGGTGGCCAACTGCTTCTGGGGCTGAGAAGGGCTGGGGGAGGAAGAGCAGGTGAGGGAGCAAGGGAAAGCTCAGAGGTGGCCTTGCCTGTGGCCTCTGCTCCCTAAGCTGTTAACTGGGCCTCGGCGGTCTGATCCTCTTCACTCCCCCAGCACCACCAAGCGCCCCAAGTCCATCGATGACAGTGAGATGGAGAGCCCTGTCGATGATGTCTTCTACCCCGGGACGGGCCGCTCCCCGGCGGCAGGCAGTAGCCAGTCCAGTGGGTGGCCCAACGATGTGGATGCAGGTACGGGCTGTGGGTCCACATCCCTCGCCTGGTGGCTCCCCTGGGTGGGCGGCACCACTGTCCTCCGGAGGAGGGGAGCATGTGTATCCCAGCAGAGCCCCTAGACAGCAGAAGCCCCTAGCCCCAGCCCCTGGTGCCTGCTGTGGGGAATAAGGGGTGTGGCTCCCTCTTGAGTTGGCATCTGTTCTAGAGAGGCTGCCCCAGGCCTATGGGCTCCATGGCTAAGGCCCTTTTTCTGCTTGCACGTTCTTGACCATTGGGGCTGTTTTCTGTGCAGGAAATTGAGCAGCTTCTCTGGCCACTTGATGCCGGGAGCACCCCTATTCCTATCCCTAGGTGTGAGGACCACATATGTCCCCAGACGTTGCCCACTGTCACCCAGGTGGGGAATCGTCATGAATTAAGAACCTCTGTCTAAAGGGCCCCAGCTTTATAGAAACCCGGAGCCTTGTAAAAAATGAGTAGAATCGTTTTTAGATGAGGCAGAGAGGGCGGGCAAGGAAAGAGGTTCCAAAGGAAGCCAGTTCTGTCTTTCCACATCCCCTGAACCACCTCTCCCCCGTTGAACTTGATCCACCTTTGCCTTGCATCTTCAGCTGAGGGGGTGGGCAGAACAGGAAGGCCTTGGTGGGACAGAGAGTTACACACTGGTGTGTGTGTGTGTGTGTGAACTTGTTTGTGTAGCGGCTGGCTGCGAGACACTTCTGCCTGCACACATCAGATGTGTGCTGTTTGTGTGTCCTCGTGGCGTGACAGGGATTCTAGGGCTGGGGGAGCACAGACTCTGATGAATGAGTGTGCCCAGGGTGCATCTGCTGTGCTAGGGCCAGGCAGGCCAGTGGATGGGGGCTTTGATCCTGGCATAGGCTGGTGTCTAGCCTGGGGAAGCCTCCTCTGCTGTTTTCCAGGACTATCTGTCCCTCCTGGGTAGAGGCTGGGCAGCAGACAGCACGGTGGGAAGCCCTCGGCATTCCCGCTGTCCTAGGAAGCAGGCTTCCTGGAAGGAGGAGGGGGGCTCACCCATGCCGTGGGCCTCTGGACCACCGAAGAGGTACCCAAAGCAGCCATGGTTCGTGTGCTTCCCAGTCAGGGCTTGCCAAGTGACTCCTTTTCCCAGGACTGCCACTGGGACAGGACGTATCACTGCAGGGACCCCCTTTTCCAAGGCTTCGTATCCCGGTGCCCTCCTCCCCCTACTACTGCTTCCTTCTTTCTTAGCTCTCTGCTCTCATGCCTGCCATTTCTGCCACAGCGCCCCACTCAGCAGCTCCCCAGCTCCCCTTGCTCTCCCCTCTTTTCCTCCATCACCCCCCCCCACCATTGTTTCCTCGCACTGCCGACAAATCACCAATTAAGCAGCCCAGCTGCAGGATGGGGAACAGCTGGGGGAGGCACTGTATGGGCCGTGGGGACAGCTGTGCACAGCTGGTGGGAGCACCCCCGCCCCCCCTGCCAGTGATCAGGTGGCACACAGCTGTCACCAGATAACACCTCTGCTGGCGGCTGGGAGTGTTCCCCCCACCTCTTCCCTCCATAGCTAGGATGGCTCTTGTTTCTCCCTCCTACAACCCCCCACTCCCTACCAGAACTGATTCCGTTTGCTTCTTAAAGCTGGTAGCTCTAGAGATTTGACCTCGGCTCCACCTTATTCCCCACCCCAATTCCCCCAGACTAGGGCCCTGTAAGCTCAGCCCAGGACAGCCCACGAGCTCCCCAGGATAGCGGCAGGTGCAGCCATCCCAGAACCTGGCGCAGCTTGGTGATGCTAGACTTACTGAGGCAGAGCCCATGTTGGCTATTCCCTATGCCTCTATCTCTTGCCCAGTACCACCCTGCCCTGGTAGCTGGAGCAGAGCACAACCCCCAAATGACCCATTCCTACAGCAGCCCAGCTCTGTAGGACTCAGCTCTGGGTCTCTCGGCACAGGGGCCCTTTCCAGTCCCAATGCATGCCGAGTGCTACAGCCCAAGGCTCTCGGGACCCTTGCTTTCAGTCTTTGTCCTCTCATGTACACCCCCATCCCCCCAGTCCAGCTCTGGCACTGGCTGCCCAGGGCCCTACTGCATTCCCCCACTCACCCCACTCACCAGCCTCTTTTCTACTTCTTGCTGCCGCTATCTGCCTGCCAAAGGGCGGGCAACCCACTGCCCGCCCCTGCCCAGTGCCCTGCTGACCCACAGTGGGAGAATCACCCACAGCCTCGGGCCTCAGCCAGGCAGTGGCCAGGGAGGGGTGAGGAGAGAAGGACTGCGCTGCTGCTCCCAGCCCCCCACATCCCTGCCTGGCCTGCTAAGGCTGCCCATGTTGCTGGTTGCCCCCCCAGGGCCTGCTTCTCTAAAGAAGTCAGGAAAGCTGGACTTCTGCGGCACCCTCTCCTCCCAGAGCAGCTCCCCGCGCATGGCTTTTACCCACCACCCGCTGCCTGTGCTCGCTGGAGTCCGACCAGGTGAGAGCAGGGTGGGGGGGGACGGGGGCGGGCGTGGGACCCCCAGGGGACAGCCTCAGCCTTGGCTTCTTGAACGGGATGCAGGCCCTCCCTCTGTGCAGCACCTCCTCTGGGCCTTTGGCCCTCCTCTCCCAGGCCCCTCTCTCCTTCTGTGTGGGCATGTGTGCTGGCCTGGGTGTGTCTCGCTGTGTGTATGCATGAGTGAGTGAATGTATGTGTACATTGGTATGAGTACCTGCTGCACATGTGCATGAGTGTATGAGTATGTGTAGGTGCCTGGATGTGTGTGTGTATGGGTTCTTCAGTATGTGTGTGATGCATGTATGTGTGCATGTGTGGTTGCCTGGGTGTGCACATGTGCATATGTGGGGGTATGTGCACTTTATATAATGGCGTGTGAGTGTGCATGCGCGTACTCATGTGAATGGCCTGCACGTGTGTGTGCATATATGTGTGTGTGCCATCTCGACACAGTCCCCATCCAGAGGCCTCCCTTCCCCCACATCTACCAGGCCTGCCTGCCTTCTCCTCTCAGTTCCCCTCTTCTGGCTCTGGGGCTCTGGGGCTCTGGGGTGACTGAGTGCGGGGCTTTGCCCAGCATCGTCCCCAGTGGGTGTGGGGCCCAGTCCAGCTCATTCTTCGGGGCCTCCTGCCCCTTTCTGGCAATGCCAGGTTAGGGTTGGGAGAGGCAGTGGCTGGGCTGTGTTCTGGGGACAGGAGAACACCCCCACCCCAGTCCGACAGCCCTGGCCTTCCACGTCTCCTGGGGTGAGGACACCTTGGCCTTCTGGACAGGGATAGCTCAGGCGGGAAATTGGGGGACCCCTATGGTTAGTCCCTCCCCGCTCCCTCCCCTTTCCCTTTCTCAGCACTCCTCTAGCAGAAAGAGGCCTCAGCTCTTGTCTTGGCCCCACCCAGCCCTGTGTGGGCCACAGGGAACAGGAGCTTTACCTTCCCGCTTCCCCCTGGGCCTCCTGGCCAGGAGCCCAGAGGCTGCGAAGAGAGGGGGGTTGCCATGGGGGGCGGGTGTGGGGAGCCCTGGCAGTGGCGTGAGGGCGGGGCCAGCTCCACACTGCCTTTAGCAGCTCCAGAAAGAAGCCAAGTTTCCGCAGCCTCTAATGAAGTTGAGAGCCAGAGCAAGCTGATTGGAAACAGACAGGAAAGGGGGTAGGGGTTGGGAGTTGGGAAGAGCTGGGGCCTGTACTGGGGTGGGAATTGCATGTGTGAAGGCAGTGGGTTTGGGACTGGATGCACACCCACTAGTGTGTGGGGAAGGGCTGGTTGGATGTGCATTGCAGAAGCTTGTCCTGCGTTGGGGTAGGGAAGGCCGGTGGTTTGCGTTGCCCTGTAACCAGAGTTCCACAGACCCACCTGCCTTTTTTCAGCACCCCCACCACCCTACAAGTTCGTAGCCAGTGCCTACCCATTGCTTGGACCAGTGCCTGGACCAGCGCGAGGGCAGCTTGGTGCTTGCCTCCTGTGCACATTTGAAGGGGTAACCACAAAAAAACCCTCAGTTGTCAAGATAAATGATATTTTAATGCAGCACCTAGAACACACACATAAAAACGAATGCAAAGCATGTCTCCACATCTTAAACAAAGCCTGGGACCTACCATTCATTTACCCAACCTTGCTGTGCTCACCTCACCTTAATTCTTACCCTGGTTCTGATTGAACTTGACAAAATAGGTAGCCAGTTACTGCCCTACTTTGCTGATTTCACTTTTTTTTTTTTAATACTGCCTAGAAACGTTAATGACTCTGAGTGCTGCGTTTTCTGCAGTCTCCTTAAATTTTGTAGCCAGGGCAAGAGCCTCAGTGGCCTTACCCTGCCCTTGCCCAACTCTATTTTCCTTTAGGTGCTCAGTCCTCTGATTGACTGCTGTTCCCCTCCTTTTCTGGTCCCCTCAGTGTCTTCCTTTTGGTCCTTGACACTCTTTTCCCCTTCCTACATGCCTGCAGGGAGCCCGCGGGCCACGGCCTCAGCGCTGCACTTCCCCTCCACGTCCATCATCCAGCAGTCGAGCCCGTACTTCACACACCCAACCATCCGTTATCATCACCACCACGGGCAGGACTCGCTGAAGGAGTTTGTGCAGTTTGTGTGCTCAGACGGCTCGGGCCAGGCCACCGGACAGGTGAGTCCAGAGGGCCCACCTACCCCCAACAGAGCCCTACTGCAGTCTCATCTCACGTCTGTCCGTCTGTCTTGGTGCTCTCGGGGAGAAGCCCAGAAAGTTGCGAGTTCACCTCGGGTTAGAGCAGCAGAGTAGAGGGCTGAATGTCTCAGTTTTCTGGGTCTGGAGCAGGCGTCCATGTAGCAGGCTGGGACCTGGCTACCATGGTCCAGAGAGGTGGGGTTGCAGCAGCTGGGCCACATGGCTTTGAGTACTGCACCCTCGCCATGGTAAAGGCAGTGTGGAGCTGGCCTCACCCTCACTCCACTGCCAGGGCTCCCATACCCGCCCCCCATGGATCTGTCCAACCCAGGGTTGGGCCCTGGCCTTCCCTCTTAAACCTTGGGGCTCCAAGGACTCGACTCGGTAGTTTCTAGATCAGGGTTTCCTAGCCTCCACACTGTTGGCACTTGGGGCTGCACAGTTCTCTGGGGTGAGGGCTGCCCTGTGTATTGGAGGACGTTTAGCAGCATCCTTGACCTCCAACTACCAGATGCCTGTGTTGCCACTGCCTTTCAAGTGGGATAACCAAAAATGTCTCTAGACATTGCCAGATGGCTCCTGGGGGGCCAGATGGTCCTGGGGTATAGACCCTTTCCAGAGGGCAGCCCCGTTATGGAGACTTCAGTTGACCAGACTCTGGACAAGTGGCTCCAAGCCTGTAAGATTGGTCAGGGATCTGGAACCTTCCTGCTCCTGGGAGAGAGCTGCCATCTGGTAGTGGGTTCACAGCTGGCCTTCTGCGCCGCTCTCCCCTTCTCTGTTAGTGGTCACTAACGTGCAGAAACACAAGGCTGGCTCTATCAAAGAAATTATTTTAGAAATTGCTGGGCCTGCAGGGACACTTCAGTGGGACAGTGTTCCTTGATAAGTCGTTTTGGGACCATTCATTGGGGACATAGTGGTCTCTGGGTGCTGGGAAGGTTCTGGAAGCCCTCTGGGAGAGGCTGGGAGTAGAGGTAGTAGGTGTTGGGGGAGGACACCCATAAGGCAGTGGTGGGGAGGGATGTTCCAGAAGTCCACGCTGACAGAGCAGTCCTCTGCCAGTCAATTCCCATGGTGCCCACAGGGGGCCCCTCCCAGTGGCGGTCTCAGGGTGTGCTCTGGTTGTGGAGGACTGTCTGGCTGATTCGAGGTGGGGGCAGGAGGGACAACTTCCTTCCTGCGTCACTCCCAGGCCTTGTCTGGTCTTTCTGGCTCTCGCTTTCCAGAATGGAAGCCATGCCTCTGTCATCTTCCCCACTTCCTTCCACTTTCCTCATCTCCTTTTCCCCTTTGCTGACTCTGTGGCTCCCTGGCACCTGCTCAGCCCTTCCCATCTCTCTGGATAAGCTCTGTCTGCCTTAAGGGGGATGGAGGGAAGGCTAGATGTGACCCCATACTGCTGCATTTCCTTCAGAGGTGCCCTCAGAGTCTGGAGTTTGGTTTCCCAAGATGAGAAAGGCCAGAAACAGCCGCCTCAACTGCCTGCTCACCCACTGAGGCATGGCTGGGGCTGGGAGTCCAAATGAGGCCCACCGATGAGCCAAACCTAACCCACGGGACCCTTGAGGGAGTGGGTTGGTCTAATCTCCCAGGCTTCCCAATGACAGGGCCTCGATCCTCTCCCTGCACTGTTCAGGACAGAGCAGGGATTGCTCTACCCAGAATCCTCTTTTCTGGAGGCAGGCTCTGGCTTCCAGGGGCCGTGGACAAAGTGCAGCATCCAGGGGTGCAAGCAGCCATCATAGTGAGGCAGAGGGTGTGGCCCATTGCCAGTGAGCCTCTGCATTCATCTTGCGGAGAAGCAGGAGGAGGTAGAGAGCCTGCTCCATGGAGAACTACATGGAGCTGCAGGGAGGGCCTGAGGCCCTGGAGCCTACAGCCAGTCGGTGTCACCTGGAGGGCTGACTGGCCCACAAGCCACTGGGCTAAGAATCCATGTTTCTCCCAAGCTCCCCAGTACTGCTGATGCTGCTGGCTGGGGAGCCCCACTTTGGGAACCACCGGTCTAGAAAGCCTAGCGTAGCCGCCCCTAACCTCCTCAGGAATCAGTAGTCAGGAGTCATCTTCACTGGAATAAAAGAGGCGTATCCAGCAGTTCTACGGACGACTGTGGGAAGGTTCCCAGAAGCCCCTGTAGCCTGTTGTTGGACCCCAGGCTGAGATCCTCTGGTTTAAAAGAACCAAACCCATAAAAAGCCAGGCTGAATGGAGACATTACTTGGAGGAGATGCCAAGAGCACAAGGAGGATGCGTGTTAGGCTGTATTTCTGGCAGAAAAGAGACAGCGAAGATGAGATGATGACTTGGGGAGAGGCTGGTTTTGAGCCTCCCACCACCCAATCCCATCCCACACACCATGGCCATAGTGGCCAGATGTGGGTCTTCATTTATAGCACCACAAATTCACAGGACCTCAAGATTCTTGAAACCTCGGCGGGTACTCAACCTGAGCTGAGACATGCTGGCCTCCACAGGGCCTGGTTGGAAATTCCCTCTAGAAACAGTACATTTGTTAGCCAAAGTGTTTTGGTGTCCGGTGGTCTCAGACCAGAATCAGCACTAATGGGTGGGATTAGGGATTCACATACTCCCAGGGGGAGACAGAGGGCAAGAAGTAAGTAGAGACCCCTCCATTGTAGACTAGAAAGCTTTGTGTTGTAGCCTCTTGGGCAGCAGGGACATATGATCTGTTGAGCTGTTCTATTTCCTGCCTCGATGGAAGAATGAGCTTGCACAAGAATGAGCTTGTGGAGACAGTACAGCAGTTGTATCTCTTGTCATACTGCAGAGCTGGAAACCCCTGTCCTCTGGTCCTTGCCTTTGCCTGGGACCTAACAAGCCAATGAAAGTATCCATTTCAGAAACGACATTCAGACACTGATGTGGACCAGCAGTCAACTGCTTGCGGATGGGGACACCTCCCACACAGACCTGGTCACCAACCTTGTAGGAGTCGTCACCCTGTGACAGGGCAGGGCAGGCCAAGCTGCAGCGGTCATTGATAGACATTGATAGGAACAAAGCACGAGACCCCCAGTACTGGCTGCTAGGGGTAAAGGATAGGGGCTGGCAATAGCAGCCTGCTGGGTCTGAAGCAACCAACAACCACAGGGTCATGGCCTGCACAGGTTAGCTGCAACTTCCTGTGATTTAAGTCCAGCAGACAATTGATGCTGTTCAGTCAACCCACTGTCAGTTGCGGCAAGGAAGCAGGGGCCACCCAGAAGGATGTCCTGCCGTCTTGTCCAGGTAGCTGGTTATCAGATGACCAGGTCCGTGGGGCAACCTGCTGTGAAGGCTGTGGAGGTACAGAAGAAGGTCCTGGAAACTCAGGGCAAAGACATGAGCTGAGAGATCTGCACTCTGGATGGCATTCCAAAGAGGGTGTTCTTCGTGGGTCCTGATGGTCTAGCTATGTTCCAGAAACCTCCAGTCACTGTGGAATGGGAAGTTGCTTGGAGATGAGAGTAAGAGGCATGGGAGAGGGAGACCCCATCAGGCTCCACCTCTTGGGCCTCAAGTGCCAAACTGGGGAGTTGGATTTTACTTCAGATGCCGTCAGGGCCGTGGGAGAGTTTGGAGGAAGGGAGAGGCCTGAGCTGACTTGGATTTGGGGAAGAGGGTCGATAGCCTGCCGGAAGGAAGTAGAGGAGCCCTGGGTCAGACAGATGTGACCTGAATTGCAGGCCTCACCAGCTTGGCCCAGGAGACCTCGGATAAACTGTTAGCTGCTCAGGCCTCAGTTTCCTCATTTGTTGCTTTACCTTGAAGTTTTAATTCTTGGGCAGGATTGTTCTCAGAGGGGGCAGAGGGTGCTCTGGGCACTGTAGGGTGTTGAGTAGCCTCACCGACTCGACCCACCAGATGTCAGGAGCAGCCCTAGTGAGGCCAAACACAGATGTCTCCGACACTACACGTGTCCCCTGGGGGCAAGAATGGCCCCCGGTTGAGAACTGTGGCCTCACAGGGTGGTTGGAGGGCTAGACAGTAGCAGGCCGGGTACACTGTCAGAGAGGGGAGAACCTGTAGGAGTCTCCCTTTCACGGGCCTGGTGAAATCAGTGAAGATGGAGAGAGGGGGTGGCTGGGAGCCAGCAAGGTCTGCCCGGGGAGAGCAGGAGGATCCCAGAAGATGCTGGGTTCACTTCTGGGTGGCAGGGAGGGTGAGGCTGTTCTGTGGGAGAGGCACCAGCTTAGGACCAGTCTGGACTCGGGACAGCAGGTGCAGTCGCCAGAGCAGAGGGAATTACCTGTCCAGAGCCTGAGAGAGGCCTCTCCAAGGAAACTGCCTGCCGGGGGCCAGGGAAGCCTGTGCCTCTCTTCATGGGGTGATACTCCCCAAAGTCTGAAGGTCCACCAAAAACAAACCCACAGGGCCTGGAAGAGAGACTCGTGCTCAAGGCAAAAAGGAGACATTACAGAGCACAGACCGGGTTCCTGGAGGCTGTCGTCTGGGGGAGTCCACTAAAGAAACTCACGGAAACAGCCGCTCTGATGGATATCCGTCTCGGGCGAACCTCGTAGAATGGGCCAGAACGTCCCTGTTGGATGGTGGGCAGCAAGGACATGGCTGCCAGAGAGGGGGGTGGATGCCGCAGGCCCAGGTTGAGCCTGAGCACAGGGGCCACAGGAGGGGGGCAGGGGGAAGAGGGTGCTGGCATGTCCCGCTAGGCAGTGCATTCTGGTGCCGTAATAAACCATCCGTCGGACGTCCCCCTTCCTCCCTCCCACAGCTTCAAAAAAGAACAAAAAAATAGAGAGAGACCCCCCCAAGAGACCAGAGTGGCCTTCCTCTGCCCTTGCAGTCCTGCGGCCCGGAGTGAGCCAGCGCGGCGAGGGCGCGTGGGTCTGTGTGCTGTGCCTTCGCGCGTCACTCTATTTGTGTTGTTCGCAGCCCAACGGTAGCAGCCAGGGCAAAGTCCCGGGGTCCTTTTTGCTACCGCCGCCGCCTCCAGTGGCCAGACCTGTGCCCCTTCCTATGCCTGATTCCAAATCCACCAGCACTGCCCCAGACGGCGCCGCCTTCACTCCTCCGTCACCTTGTAAGTGGACGCTGAACAGAACCACCACACCCGGCGTCCCCGGTCGCCCCTGCACGGGCACCGCCGCCAAAGGACGAGCCCCCCTGTCCCACTGCCAAATCCCCCCTTCCCCAGCTCCAGCATCACAGGAACACACAGAGTTGAGTCCCCCCCAAACTCCCCATGGCTTCCTGGGGCCTCAGCCACACCAGCCAGCACCCCATAAGATACCCCCCTGCCCACCTGTGGCTCCCAGCCAGGGGTCCCTGGTCCAAGCCCCTCTGGGAGGTTGGAAAGGGGCTGCAGAGCCAGGGGCAGGCAGCCAGCCAAAGGTGCTGGCAGGGGTGGCGGGCGGGGCGGTGAAGTCATGTGCCATCTCCATGCGTGATTGCTATGTCTTTCTGTTGTTTGTTTTTTAATTTTTGTTGTTTCATTGTCGCCTCTACCCCAAGAAAATCAAATGTGACCACAAGCGACGCCACTTCCATCCCCTTTTTTGCCTCACCCTCCTCTCCTTCATCCCCCAGGCTCCCGGGGCCTGCAAAAGGGCAACAGCTTCCCCCACCCCCCAGGGCCCCATGAGTCTCTCATTTGGTTCTCCTTGCCCTCTTTTGTTTTTATTACCCCGTCCTACTCTCTAGCACCCACCCCACCCCCCTGTACCTCTCATAGGGTGGATGTTCCCAGGATGAAGGAGGGTCTGGGTCTCAGTTTACTTCACCTCTCTCTCTCTCTCTCTCTCTCTCTCTCTCTCTCTCTCTCTCTCTCTGTCACACTTAAACCAACGACAAATTTTAACAAAGGGAAGAGAAAAATCTAAGTTGAGCAGCCCAGGGTAGACCCGACGTGGAGGATGGGCGAGGAGAGGAGAGGGAGAGGGTGTGGGGTGGGCTGGCCGTCTGTGGCCAGGTGGGCAGGGGGTTGGGGGCGAGGGCCTCTCTCATGTCTCGCTCTCTTTCTCTCTCATGGTTTGAGTTTTTCCCCTGTCCATCCCCTTCACGCCATCTTCTCATCCACATCTGCCATAAGACGCGAAGTCATGGTCATTGGAAGTGGGAAGGCGGGGAGGGGAGGTGGGCTGTGTGGGGCAGGCCTGGGGGAGCCTGCTATTGGGGGAGGGCAGGTGTTCCTGGAGGTAGATGGATAGAAACTGATGACCAGAGTGGGGTATCTGGCAGAGGTTGGGGAGCAGGGCCCCAGGTAGCTCGAGACTCACTATTCCCCTTTGTTGGTACTTCCTCCTGGGGGAGGGTGGCGGCAGGGCCTGTTCCCTCCCATAGGGGTCCAGCAGGAAAGGCTGAGCAGACTTCAGGGGTTTGGGGTCCACTTGCCTCCTGGAATACCAAGACTGGCCTCCAGGCAACCACAGGACCAGGCTCCCCTCTCATGGGAGGAGGGGCCTGTAGAGCCTCAGCCTTGCCACATCCCAGGGACCAAGCCCAGTGGCCTGATCCTTGGCTCGCTGACCTGTCCTGCCTGCTCAGCCCCCTGTTGGACCCCCCAGCTCCCCAACCCCAGGCAGTGAGCATGCAATGTGCGGCTGGGTGTACAGGATGGGCTACCCAGTCTGGACAGGTGGATGGCCCAAGGTAGCCTTCCTTACATGGGAAGCCCTCCTCAACTCCCTTTCCTCAATACCCAAGTGGGGTCATGAGGAAGGGAGGGCTCTGCTGAGGGTGCTTGGGGACCAGAGCTGTGCACAGCCATATCCAGAGCCTCATTAGGGAGATGGAAATGGGCCCCAGGGATCTTTTACATACACACACACCCTAGCATAAGAGAAGAGACAAGGCTGGGTGGTGAGGGTGGGGGCCCACGTGTGCTCCTGGTCATTGTAAAGAATAGGGGGTCCCTCTCATAGGGCAGGACTGGCCCCCAGGGTGAGCAGGGGGCCGGCTATGAGTCTGCCCTCCAGCACAGCCATCCATGGGGCCCTGTCCTGCCCCATGCCAGCGTAAGAGATAGGCAGCCGCTGTAACCCAGCCTCTCCCTCTCCCAGCAGCCCCAAAGGGCAGTGCCTGGAGGCCCCAGGCCTGACCCAGTCTCCCCCTCTCTCCCCCAAACCCGCTCCCCCCCCCCCCCCACAGCATTCGCAACGACAGGCGCCTCCTCTGCCAACCGGTTTGTCAGCATCGGACCCCGGGACGGCAACTTTCTGAATATCCCACAACAGTCTCAGGTAGGGGCGTCTTGGGGGCAGAGGCTGGGATCACTGGAGCCAGCCAGGGAGAGCCTAGGCTTTTCCACTGCCTGGTGGAGCCCGGCTCCTGGCTCATCTGCTAATTGGATAATTAGCTCCGACAGCCCCCGGGCCCTAGGGAAGGCAGCCAAGGACCTGGGGGCCCCCAGGCACTCTGGGCCCAGCTTGGTGGATGCAAAGATGGAAGACAGTGCCTGCCTCTCCGGCTTTCCTCCTACTCCAGCTATAAGCCTGGGCCCCTGCCCGCCTCTCTGCGCTGGCTTTGGGTGGGCCAGGAGAATGGAGGGGGGACCCAGCAGGTCTAGTGGGCTGCATGCCCAGAACCTCTGGCATCTAGGGCAGGGCTGGCATGGAGTCCCCCTCCCAATCCTTCCCCTGCTGACCCCACCCCAGTTCCAATTCTCCCAAGGAGGGAGTCTTGGTGGCTCTCCTGCCAGGGTCCTCTAGCCTGGGCTTTGCACACACCTGTGGCATCCCCCCAAGAGGCCAGGAGTGCCCTGCAGAGGCTGGGATGCTTGGAAATTCACGAAGGGGGGAATTTCAAGACATGCAATTTTAGAAGCCAGCAGCCTTTCCAATGTGGGGCCCCTTGTTTGGGAAAAGAACATGCAAATATCTTTCTTTTGCATATTTTATAAAAACCCAACCTCAGACGGGGCCAGGGCCTTGGAGGGGTCCCCAAAGCATAAGCACCCTGGGGCCTGAGAAATCTACCTCTGCTGGAGCCCTGGGCCACCCCTCTTGGCTCCTGCTTGGCCTCTGCACTGAGGCCCAAGTCCAGAGAAAGTTGGTGGATGGAAGTTTTTGTGTGTGTGGTTTGAGGTGGTTTTATTTAATTTTTTTTCCCTTTTCCTTCCCCTCCTTCAAAAAAAAAAAAAAAAGTCCAAAAACTTTGTCAAACTTCAAACTTCAGAGCTCCCTAGTGGCAAGGAGGGGAGGGGACAAGAATTCAACCCCTCCAGCTTCCCACCCCTTTTCCCCAAGTCACGTCTGACCCGTCTGGTTTCCAGGGGCAACCAGACATGATGTAACACCCAGATGAACTTGAACTTGGGGGTGTTGAGAAGAAAAACAATGGCTCCGAGCAGGGGCTGGAGCCAGCTCCCTGCGCTCTGTGCCAGGGAGGCCGAGGGAGCCCTGGCAGCGGAGGGCGGGAGGGGGCGCCAGGTTAAGAGACCCCGGGTGGGCCTCCCCTCCTGGCTTGGGGCTGGCACCTGAAAGGAGTGCCCGCCCCAAGCTGCCTGTGGCTCTGACCACAGCCAGGCAGCATCCCGCTGGGGACCGCTGCCATGGACCCTCCCTGCCCATGCCTTTTCTACCTCCCTTTGCTTTCCCTGCTTCACTTTTCTTTGCTCACTTTGCTTGGAGATTTTGGAGCCAAGTCAAAGAGGCAAGTTTGGGAAACTGTTGTTCTCCCCTCGTTCCCACTGGGGTCTTGGGTGGTGACAGGGAAGGGGCCTGGGTGTGGGGCCGCTGGACAGGCAGGTGTGTCTGGAAATGGAGGGGTGGGGATGGGCAAGACAAGCGTAGCCAGGAGCCCTCGGGCCTGGGGGCAGACGGGCGGCTGGGTGGGCACAGGGGGTACGGGGGGGGGGGGCGTTACCATGGCAACTGGTGACTTTTGCTGATCTCTGGAGCACCAGATGGAGAGAGAACAATGGAATGAGGGAAGAAAAAAGAATTTTAGTAATTTTGTCATTCCCTGGGCAGTGCTTTTTTACTTAGTTTTAATAAATTTTGAACCTGGCTTGGGAAGCAGAAAGAGCCATCCTGTGCCTGGGACACATGGGAGAGGTATCAAGGAGTCCCGCTGGGGTCCCTTTGTCCCCAGTTCCATCTTTTCCCCTGGCTGAGGACTGGAGTGTTCCCAGCGGGGCTGTAGTGTAGGGATCCAAGCATCATCCCCACTTGGGAAAGGGTTCCCATCGAACATTGAGGCCTGCGCCGGAAGCCCTTCAGCCACCCCTTTACAGTTCCCAGCCCTCTGTCACCTGCTCTGGATGTACCAGGGCCCAGGTATCTGAGCTTGGCTGGTCCATGAGCTTCCCTGTGGCCTTTAAGCAGTTGTTGGGTCTGGACTTTGGGGTGGGCAGTTGGGGATTTCCTGCCCCCCCGGGGGGAGGTAGGGGACATTTCCATTGTTCTTCGCATCATCTAGGAGGCCCTTTCTGGCTCTGAAATTCATGTCCTTCTCACAGAAGATGACACCCCAAGGTCCCAAATGCAAGCCCGAGGCGGGCAGGTCTGGTCTAGAGGCACGTTCATTTTGACCTGAAGCCATGTTTGAAAACTGGGAAATTCCACATAAGATCATGTCCAGGCTTCTTCTGGCTTTTTTTCCCAAAAGTTTGGCAGGTCTGGCCGTCCAGGTGTTCTGGCCTCACAGTGATGGCTTCTGCTCGGCTGCCTGAGGGCTGTGTGTCCCTGAGCAGGTGGCTCCCCCTCTCTGTACTTCAGCTTCCCACAGGGTTAGGGCAAGGGCAGATGAATCTGTACCCAGGGAGGGCACGGTCTGTGGAAATTAGCTCCTCAAATCTAGGACCTGACACTTGGGAGAGGCCCAGAGATGCATTTTAGGGACCCCCACCCCCTACCCTACCCCTACCCTGCTCTGTCCCTTGGCTTCAGTATGGAGCTGTGCCTTTAAGAGAGAGCAGTGTCCAGCTCCCCATCCTCTAGGGTCCATCCTGGGGTGTACCCGGCTTTGAACCGGCAACAAGGCCCCATCTGTGGGGATGCTGCGCCCCCTGCCGGTATCCCAGGGAGCCTCAGGCCCTTCCCGGGTGGCTGGTGCCCCCGAGGCAGAGGACAGTGCCCAGTAGACTCCACGGCCCCTCCCCCAGGCCTGGCACTGCTGGTGCCCCACCCCCCACTCCCACCCCTCCTTTCAGCCTGTGGGACTTTGGCTGGGGCGTGCAGTCGGGAATTTCTGCTTTTAATAAGAAGAGAGAGAAAACTAAACAGAAGCCCAGCCGCCCCCAACCCATGCCCCAAGCCCCTTGGGGACAAAAGCCCCAGCCTGGCATGCCCCCGCCCTGCAGGACCCACACAAAACCCTCCACAATTGGAAACATAGCCAGATCCCAGGTTCGTGCCAGCGCCAGACACTGGGGTCCCACCCGCTGGGCTGGGTGCCCATGGGCAGACCAGCTGGACTCTGTAACACCATGGGGAGGGTCATTGTTGGGGGGAAGCTCGGGATTCCCTCAAGAGGGCCAGGGAGAATGGGGTTCACTTCCCCACTGGGGGGCTCGACTGTTTTGGCTCCACAGGGTCAGGTTGGGGTGCGTGATGGGACCTGCCTCGACCATTCTCAGCATCTCCTCTTTTTTTTGTCCCTTTTCAGTCCTGGTTCCTCTGATAAGGTCAACGAAAAAAAAAAGACAAAATAAAAAAGAAGAGGTTCCTCAGAAGGGGGGAGAAGAAATTTTGAGACATGGAAAAATCCCCCCAGCCCAGCCCCACCGAAAAGCAAAAATTAGACGTCGTCAGCCACTCAGCCCTTCTCTCCTCCAGCCCAGGGACCCCCACAGGTCCCCGCCCCCACCTGCCCCGAAGCAGCCCAGTTCTCGGAGAGCCTCGGAAGGGGCCTCGGGGGAGCTGTGCACCAGCAGCCAAGCAGAAAGAAACGTACAGAACAGACTCTGAAATGAAAAACAAAAAGGAAGCAAAGGATGCGGCAGAACTGCCTTCCCCCCTGCCCCCCATCTCCGCCCCATTCTGGCCTTTTGGGGGAAGGAACCCCACCCCCAAACAAAGCAGCCAGCATGAGTCAGAGGGGGCCCGATCCCCACCATTTCCTGGGGTACTCCATCCCTTGACTTGGGCCTGGAGCTTCCCCAGGAGCTTAGGCACTCGCTGCCTCCCTTCTTCCCGCCCTCTCATTCCTGCCCTGGCTCTGGCTTCGGTCCTGCTCTGGACCAGGGCTGTAGGTCCAAAGTGGGCAGAGGGCATCCCCTGGAGCTAGGCGCGTTCCCCAGAATGGAGGGCTTGGGGTACTCCACCCTGAGCCTCAGGGGGGTTCCTGGGACTCCAGGCCCCCCTGTATATAGGAAAATGGCACTGGCCCTGGCCCTCTCCTCATTCTTTCTGTCGCCAGGAAGGTGTCCTGTTGTGCCCACTCCCCTGAGTGGGAGTGGTGGTCCCTGGGTCCCACCCCCAGCCTCGCATGCAGGTACCCTTACTCCGCCCCACCCAGTCAGTCCCTGCGCACAGCCCCTCACGCTGACAGCCCTGCCTGGGGCTGGGCCGAATACTGGAGAAGAAGGGGGACCCGGAGCTCAGCTTGGAGGACAAGGCTAAGCCCCTCACCCACCCAGCCCGGCACTAGGTAGGCATCCTGCTGGCCTGACTCGGGTGCCTTGGGGGAGGGGATGTGTTGGGCGGCATACATTTCAAAGTGTTTTGGAGCTTTTGCTGTCCCTAGCCCCTTGGCCACTATTTCTGGATTTTAGCTGTAAAGTCTTTTACTCTTTATTTAGGGGTGGGGCATTATTTGGGTCTTTACTGTTACAATTTGGAAATTCCTTCATTGGAGCAACTTGGGAACAATTTGGTAATGCGAAAGTAGCTTCCCCTCCCCCTGCAACCCCCTCCTTCCCCAGGGGATGGTTGGGGGGGCGCCTGTCCATGGGGTCTTTAGAAGCCTGCCTGGGAGGGAGGGGAGCATGAGCATGCCCCTCCCACTGCCCAGGGTGTGACTTGGACCCTCTGGCTCGTCTTTCTGTGCCTTACTCCTTCCTCCCGGTGTCCTTCCCTTCTTGAACCCATCTCCTCCAAGTCTTTGTGCCTCTCTCTCTCTCTCTCTCTCTCTCTCTCTCTCTGACTGTCTCACACAACTGTATGAAAACACAAAGCACAGGTCAGGATCCTCTGAAAGTCAATCCAACATTGCACCACGCAAGGGTGGGTTAGGGGCTTTATTTATTGTGACTCTATGTGAGGCTGTGGGCCACACCGTGCAGAGGGGGAGGGAAGGAGAGCGGGGGGCTGTCACCTGGGGAAGAAGGGGCCGGTGGAGCCCTCTACCCAGCTGGAGGCCACCACCACGTGGCTCATCCTCCCTGACATGGCTTTTGTTGGAAGTTTAGAGAAGCCTCCCCCATATCCGCGTGCAGCCTTGGGGGAGGACCGGTACTGAGAAGAAGGGGGCAGGGGATCCTCCGGGAGTTGCCAGGGGCGGGGTGGGGGGAGTGGGGCTGGGGGCCGGGGTGGGCCGGGCGCAATGCGCGGTCAAAGTGCAATGATTTTTCAGTTCGGTTGGCTAAACAGGGTCAGAGCTGAGAAGGGAGTGGGAGGGGGCACCCCAGCCCGACCGCGTGCGACCCTTCCCTCGAAGACAATCGGGCCGCGGGGGCCCGCGGGAACCGGGGGGCCCGCGTCGAGCGCCCCGCGCCCAGACGAGTCGGAAGCTGCAGGCCAGCTGGGCCCGGCCCGGGGGTGGGGGTGGGGTTGCCGGCGAGGGGCTTCCCCCGGCGGGCGGGGCAATCGCCCCCTTTCCAGGGGTCGTGATGAGGGGCAACGAGGGCGGCAGGAAATGTGGGGACGTGTTAGAAGAGGGAAAAACAAAACAAAAAATTAACAAAAAAAAAAAATACAAAAAAAAAACCCACAAAAAATATATTATGGGGGAAATGAACTTTTTTTTCATTAACCCACGTGCAATGCATCGAGAGTTTTCCTATCTTTGTATGTTAAGAGATTAAGAAAAATTTTTTTCTATTTTTGTTGTAATGTCCTCGCGGCTCTGGGGACGCTAAAGAACCGGGCCTGCCCCGCCCTGAGCGGGGATAACGAAAGCTGTTTTTTTTTACTTTTTTTATTTTCTTTTCTTTTTTCTTTATTTATTTATTTTTTTTTTTTTTTTTTTTTTTAAGTTTTTCCTGCGTCGACGAGGTTGACCTGGGGTTCTTATTTGTTTCATCGTTCGTTCTCGGTTTCGGTGGGTGGGCTCACATTTCAGAGTTAACAACATGAACAACATAACACAACCTCAATATATACAGAATCAACCAACACAAGATCAAAAAGGAAAAGGACGAGAGAAAATTATTTTTACAACCATTAAAAATAATTAAAAAAAAAAAACCAACCCTGGTGCTTTTTACATTATAAAGTACGTTTTCAAAACCCACAAACATACCTAAGTTTCTGAACCATTAAATATCCAGCACTTGTTAGGAACACGCATCTCCCTTCTTTGTTGAGTTTAACGGAACGGGACAGCGGCGTGCGCCCCGGCGGCTGGGCTGTTCCGGCCGCGGGTCTCCCCGGGCGCCCCCTCCCCGGGGTCTAGCGCCCCTCCCCTGCAGAGGTCAATGCCAACGAACAAACGTCCCCCCACCCTTCCCTACCCAGCCCCGAGCGCCCTTCTTTGAGCCAGACGCCAACTTGACCCTCACCAGCATTATCAGGAGCGCGCTCAGCAAGTTGGTAGTTTCCTCCCCTCACCCTTCCCCGGCGCCCCCTTTCCCTCCACTCAACATCACTTCTCCCACCCCCGGCCCCGCTCCCCGGGAGCGCGGGGAAGGCTTGACGCTCAAGGTCAGGACCAGCCAAGCTGACAGATCAATTCGCCCAGGCCCGCGCGCGCACGTACGCGGCCCTGCATACAAGCACCGTTCAACCCACCCCCTTCGCTCCCGCAAACCAGCCCCGTCGACTGCCTTATACACCCGCCCCCGCGCTGGCCGGCAGACCTAGTGCCTTGTTCTCTCACCCCCGTGCTGGCGGAGCGGACGCCGCGCTCTGGGTCGCAGAGGGGCCGGGTGGCTCAGACGACCCATCCCTTCCCCACTCTGACCGTGCTGAACGGATCCCCCCCACCCCCGATCTCCACACACACACACCCGGGAGAAAAAGGAGCAATAAAGTCACAAGAACTTTCGTCCCCCAATCGAGAGCCCGAGGGGCACCCCAGCCCGGCCTCTGCTCCCACCACCCCACTCACCCACCCTCGGGGCGTCCGCCACCCACCCACCCCTGCCAGCCAGCCTGGGCCAGCCCCGCGGCGGCCCCTTCCCGGGAGACCCGTGCGCCCGACCAGCACCAGCATCGCGGACCGCAAAGGCCGCCCGTCCCGTCAAACAAGTTTCTTCTTAGGCTAAGAAACGCAGCATATACGAGTATCTCTATATAAATACTAATGGATGTGGTGTGCTTCCCCTTAGCGTCCCCCGCCCCTCCGCTCCTTCCCCTTCGGCCTGGTCTCTTCCCCACCCCCATCTCTGCCCTCTACCCCCGTCTCTGCACTGAGATACATAAGAAACAAGGGTAGTTTACTGTCTGTTTTGTTTTCTGGGTTTTCAGTGTCCTAGCGGAATGCAAGTAGGCAGTCTGTCCCCTCTCCGCCCTACCCCACCCCCGTCACTGCGCTTCTGTTATACCATCTTTGCCTGACTCTCTCCGGCTTCTCCATTGAATGGCTAATGTGTATGTGAAATAAAGAAATAAAGAAAAACAAAAGCAAAAGCTCCCTGAGCCTTCGCTCGCGCGATCGTGGGGAACCGGGTCCAGGTGGGTGGCTGACCCGCGGGCGCCGTCGAGAAGCCGCGCTCCCCTGGTTTCTGGCAGGAGGCGCCGGTGGAAAGGGCGCGGGTTCCCGGGCCCCCGCCGCGTCACCAGCACTCCGCTCGCGGTGACCCGGAATAAAGAGGCACTACTTGGGTCCGATGTCCGCTCTATGCCATGTTGGTTCCTGGGCCTCTCCCCGGGGAGGGGTCGCGGGCAGTTGGTGATAAAAAGCACCTTGGGCACCTTGGGGCTCCTGACCCTGTTGGGACATCCTCACTGGTCCCTCCCGGGAGGAGCTTGCGCCCGGGCAGGTATAAGTGCGTCACAGCCCTTTCCTTGTCGTCCCGGACTGAGTCTCCGGTGCGCCCCCGTTACCACCCCCGTTCCCCCGCCCTGCAACCCCGGCTCTGAGGCGCCACCCTGAGGGTCACCGCACCTCCGGGCTCACAGACACCGGCTCCGGCAGCCCCCGCTCGGTCTTGATGGGCCGGACCGGCGCGCCCGGGCTGTTGTCCGAGCCGTCGAGGGGCGCGGGCCGCGGGCGCCCTGCTGCCTCGGGCCTGCGTCCGGGGCCGAGGCGGGCGCTGTCGTCCCGGCCGCGGGGCTCCAGCCGTCGGCGGGGCACGGGCGGGGCAGAGCCCGCGGCCAGCGCGGCCGCCTGGTCGCGCAGCAGCCGCACCAGGAAGCCGATGTACTTCATGGCGAGGCGCAGCACTTCGTTCTTGCTCAGCTTCCGGTCGGGCGGGTGCGTCGGCAGCAGCTTCCTGAGCTCGGCGAAGGCGCCGTTCACGTTCTGCTGCCGCCAGCGCTCCCGACTGTTGGTGAACACGCGCCGGGCCACCTTCTGGGGCTGATGCCCTGCGGACGGGAGAAGCAGGGTTGGCGCTGGAGCCAGAGGTGGGCATGGGGGGGGGGGGGGCAGGAGGCGCCCCATCTGCCCTCACTTCGGGGACCCAGCACCCTCGTGGGTGCCTAGACCCAGAGGCCCTGCTCCGGCACCCTCCAACCCACGGGTCCATGTGGAGCTCCTCTTCCAGTTAGCTGACCCCGCATACCCCACCCATGTCAACCTGCATCCTCCCCTCTTAAGAATACACGGGTGGTTGCAGGAACTTGGATGCCTGTGGTGGCTGGGATTCCCTGGAGAAAAGCTTCCCTCTGGCTGCCCTGGGGGGTGGGGTGGGAGCTGTCATTCTAACTGGGCTCCCCTGTGTAACTGGGGGTTTGCCTGTCTGAGAGCTGGTCGCTGGCTGTGGCCGTGGTTCTGTGGCTGTCTCACAGGACTGTGTGACCTGTAGTGTATCTGAATGACTGTGGTTGTGTGTGGCATTTGCCACGTGGCTCCGGTCTTGTGGCTCCCTCTTCGGTGTCTGTGCCTCCAGGTGGGGCTGTCACTCTGTGGTCCCTGGGCAGTGTGGGGCTGTGTTTTGCCATGACTCTGGGCTGTGGTGCGTGGCTGTGGTTGCATGGGGCTGGCTGTGGATGTAACTTGAGGACCCTGAGGGTGTAAAGGCTGCTCTTTGCATGTGAGTGTGTGTGTGTATGTCTTAAAGTCCTCTCCCTGTGGAAGGGCGTGGGATACAGTCACGCACAAGCACACACACGCACACGCACACACCACTCACCCTCGGCCAGGTCCAGCTCACAGTGGCTTGGTCTCCGCTTCAGTCGGCTGCTGGGGAAGAGGCCAAAAGGTCCTGCCGGCCCAATGTAGAGGCTGTAAGGGGTCAGGGGTCACTAATGCCTCCTGGGCAAGGTCCCCTTGGGCCTCTGACGCCCTCAGGTTCCCACTCCCCACCCCACTCACCTGTTGAGGAAGGGGTGGGGGTGGTAATGCATGGCCAGGGGGCCTGGGGTGGCTCCCAGGGCAGAGAGTTGCAGCAGAGGGCGCCGCAGGGCTGTCAGCTCCGTGGTGGGGACAACTGCCCCGGGGGGTCGGGTGTGGGCCAGGCTGATGACAGGCACACCAGGGGGCAGTCTGGAGGCTGAGGAGCCCTGGCAGACCCCCTCTTCCACCTGAGGGGGCCCAGGCGAGGCAGGCTCGGGGGGTGGGGCAGGCGCCGGGCTGCGGGCTTGCACCATCTCTGCCTTCTCCGTCATGGTGGGGCCCACCTCTGCCTGGGCCTGGGGCGGGCACATGGACCCCGAGGTGGGGGCGCTCACCTGGGAGGGAAGGAAGCCAGTGGGGAGCCCCACCCCAACACGCACATCTGGGTAGCCCAACAGGGATGGGAGTGACAGCTGTGGGGATGGAGGACAGGAGAAAGGCCAGTGGGAAAAGGTGGGCAGGGGGACCAGAAACTTCCAGGGCCATGGGAGGGGATCAGGACAAAGGCAAGAGACCCCCCCTGAGGTGCTGGCAGTGCTCTGCCATTGGGCAAACTTCCCTCCTTAGAAGCCCCTCTCACCTGCAGCCTAGGACAATGTAAGCACCCCTGGCTGATTCTGGGACCCCCCAAAATCCCAAGATTGATCCTCTGACTTTTCATGGACATTGAGACCCCCAGGCTGATCCCCATAAACCTGATTCTGGGGTCCCCTCATTGACACCATATAACTTTGAAAAAACTATTCAAGATTGACCAACAGCACTTCATTGGCCCCCCAGCTGACGTTGTGCCCTGGGGTGACTCCTACTGAGCTGCCTCTGCACCCTCCGTGGTAGATTTGGTGACACTCCCTGCATTGAATGGCCAAGCCCAGGACCCCCAAACACTAGCCTCCCTAGGCAGACCCAAACTGGCACCCACTTTTTTTTTTGTACCCTACTTTGATACCAGTGTTCACTCTTGGCCTCATGGCCTGTGGGGGAAGGGTGACCCAGAGGGACCCCCTCAAAGTCTGAGATCTCCTGGCCTTGCTGCTTCCAAGTCAGGTCCCCGGGGAAGGGAGGTGTGTGGTCTGCCTGGCTCCACACTTCGTGCCTTCCCCCCATGAATGAATGAAGAAAGGAAGGTCCGGGACCCCCAGCTTTCAGGCCGACCCTCTCTTACCCCAGGACTGATCCTTCCTCCTGGTGAGGCCCGGCTCGGCTCTCCGGGGGCCTGGCGTTCTGGGCCCGGGATGCGGTTCTGTGTTCGGGTTGGCTTCTGCCGTCCCTGCTCAGGCCCCCGCCTCTGCGCTGTGGGCCACAGGGGAGCCGGCCGACCTGTCCCTGCCGCGCCTCCTTCCCTGGCTCCCGAGGGCTGCGGCGGCCGCGGTGGCGGGGTGGGTCCCCCCGAGGGAAAGTGAGCAGCTCCCGGGCGGCCCGCCCTCTCCCCGCCCCCGGCGGCCCGGCTTCCTCCCTCTAGGCCCGGCCTCAGCGGCCAGAGGATGCTGGACTGGCGCAGATAAGGGCCCGGCGGCCTGGCCGCGCCTGATAAGGAGCCGGGTTGACCCCGGAGGAAACCGGCGGGCGGGGATCGCCCAGCCCAGGACCTGCCGGCCCCACCCCCGCCGGCGGGGCAGGCCCGGCCCGACACCTCTAGGCCCTCGCCTTCCGTCTGCCCCCAGGCACCAGAAGGGTCCCTGAGCCCAGCGCACAACCAGGGTTGGCGCACAGAGAGGGGGAACTGAGGCAGGGGTGCAATGGCTGCCCGAGCCGGGCCTGATGCTTTCAAGGCCCCCTGCCCAAGTGTCCGTTCCGATGGGGGTGGGGGAGGGCCCCTTCCGGTCCCAACGGGCCCGCGTGATCAGGCCCCCTTCCCCCCTGCTCCTTTCCCCTGCTTGTTCCTCTTTTTACAGGGCCCCTCCCAGGCCTTTTCACTACCCCCACCCCGGAGTGGGTATCAGAGTGGGGAGCCCTGCCATCTTGCCTGGGTGTCCAGCCTGGGTCAGCAGGCTTCCTGGGCCCCAGAGTCCACACCACCTTCTCTGGCCCAAGGTGGGTGACAGGAAGCAACACACTTTGGGGTAGGTGGAGGGTTTTCAGGGATCAGGGCTGGCGAGGCCCTTCCAGTAGCACCCCCCCAATTCTGAACCTCTTGGCTATGGGATCACGTGGCCCCAACTTGGTGGTCCCTGGCCTCTTCCCAAAGAGTTGGGGGGGGGGATTGATAACCCCAGTGGAACCTCACAAATGGGGGGGGGGTAGTTGGCTCTGATCACAGCCAAGCAGCAGTGGACAAGACCTTCTTTAATTCCCAACACCATCCTCTAGTAGTCATGTGAGGGTCTGAGGGCGCCCCCAGGCCATCACCCTCCCAGAGACAGGGGACTGCCCAGGACCCCACCATCACCCATTCCACTTTCCCCCAAGAGAAACTAGAGCTAAAGTCCTAAGTACGCAGCGGACTCTGACGAACCTCCGAGGTAGGTTCTCAGCTTAGCCTCAATTTCCAGACTGGAATGGGGAGGCAGAGCCAGTCGAGGGAGTGCAGGGTCCCACAGCTAGCATGTGGGAACAGGGATCCAGGCCTGGCTCGCCCTCAGCGTTGCTACCCTCTGCCCCCCCTCCCTGGGCGTCTGGGCAAGAGCCCAACCCGGGGCCTCGCTGTGTGGGCCGCTGGGCAGGAAGCACCTGGTCTGGAGCGGATGCACGGGGCGCCTGGTTCCGGTCCGCCTTCCGCCACCGTGGCCCCGGGGGAACTGCGCCAAAGAAACCAGGCAGCGAGGAGACAGTGGTGCCGGGCCACGTGGGGAGCTCCGGGACCAGACTGCCTGGGGACTGAAGCCTGGTGGGCCCGCGGCTGCCGCCCCCTGGCCATCGCGGGAACTGCAGGCGCCTGGTCCCATTCTGCAGACTGACAGACGGACCAAATTCCCTTCTGGAGACAGATGGTCAGTCCCCACCCCGAAACAGACCGAGTACCCAGACAGAAAAACGGACAAGCAACAGAGACACCCTCCTGGACAAATGGACAAGCAACCACCCAGCCTCCCCATGTGGAAGGATGGCACTCAGAGGGAGGTGACATCTCTTTATTGGTTCAGGATATGCCTGGCCCTGTAGCAGCCTCAGGCCCAGGGGGATTCTGGTTGGGGGACTCTGGACAGTCAGTGGGGGTGGCATTGGCAGTGGCCCCTGGTGCTGGAGGGCTGTGGGAGTAGCAGCACTGGTCCCCCCGTTGACAGGTGCCCTGGTGGAAGGAGAGTGAGTGTGAAGCCAAGCTAGGCAGCTTCTACTTTGGGTTCCTTTCTTAGACAGAGAGCTCATTACCAGACGCTCTCCCTTCCTCAGTGATCTCCCAGCCCGTCTGCCCTTTGGCCCTGCGCCTTTGCCCACAGCCACAGCAGCTTGTGAGATGGCCATGGGGGTGGGGGGATGTGGGTGTTCTACTACAGTGTGGGGGGAGGAGCTGCCTCACCTCCTTGAATCTCTTGCAGGAAAATGTCTTGAGCCGGGCTGCCCGCTGGGTGGGGTCCTCAGCCGGCTCCTTCCTCTTATTCTGGAGCAGCTTGTGCTTCTCCTTCATAGCTTCGCCTGCCGCCTTGCCCCTGTGCAGGAGATGGGCAGCCAGGACCCTGTCTAGAATCACCCTCCCCTGCCTCCCCACCCGTCACCAACACTGCCGCTCACCCTGGCCGGGCACGGGGCCGGGGGCCCCAGTTGGCCTCAGGGTTGGCCTGGAAGCGCTTTAGTCCGCGTTGGCGCGAGCCCGGGTTGGCATCTTCCCGGATGGAGAAGTTGGCCTGCAGCCTGGGGTGGGGGGGGAGACAACCAGGTGGGCAGGGCTGACCCGTGGGGGCTGCCTGCTTCCACATGGCAAGGATATAAGCCTTGGGGAGACTGTGCCTGCCATGTCTGAATTCTTTCATTAGTTTAATAAACACTTAACACCTACCGTACGTCTACAGTTGTCCTTGGTGCTGGGAATAAACAGTGAATGAGATGGATTAAAAACCCTCACCCCTCCGACGTCCTAACATGGCAGCCAGACAAGCCGCAAGTAAATTGGAAATAGGTAAATGATGCTGTGTGGTGGCAGGGAGATAAGTGTTTTGGGAATAGCAGGGTGGGGGGAATGGGATGGTTAGGGACAGGGGTGTCAGGAAGGGGGAGGAAGTGACATGGGCAGAGATGTGAAGGAGGTAAGGGAGGAACATGTGAGGAGATCCGGGGTGGTGCTCCAGGCAGAGAGAGAAGCCATGCAAAGGCCTGGCGGCTGGACTGTTCTTGGTGAGTTGAAGCAAAGAGGCTCATGGGCCTAAGGGGAGTGAGCAAGGGGAAGAGCAGGAGGAGGGTAGGGTAGGGAGGAGACAAGCAGGGCCTGGTGGCTGCAGGAAGGACTTTGGCTCTGGCTGTGAATGAGGTGGGAGTCATAGAGGGTTCTGGGGAGAGGAGGGACCTGTCCCCAGACAGCTGGCAGACACCTGGCTGCCGTGGAGGGAACAGACTGTAGGAGGAAAGGGGAGAGCTGAGGGTGGGGTGGAGACCAAGGGGAGGTAAGGGGGATAGACCAGAGTGGGGACCACGGGGGGGTAAAAAGTGTGTGTGTGGTTCTCGTGCCATCTAAGGAATAGGCGTGTGTGTCCATGCTGGGGCTGTCACCCTGCTGGGCACATGTGTGTGTCTCCCGTACCTGGGCACACATGCTGTTACCTGGGCTCCACGCTGAGGATGCGAAAGGCTGGGCTGCTCTCGGAGAGCCGCTCTCGTTTCACGGGACACTCCTTCTCCTGGGGGGCGAAGGTCAGAAGTCAGGTGGGGCCCCCTCCTGGAAGGTCCCCCAAGGCCCTCGTCTGGGCAAGGCCACCCTCACCCAGCAGCGCATGATGTCCCAGAGGGCCGAGGCGGGGGCGTCTGTCTTCACCGCGTTCTTGCAGGCATGGGAGAGGGAGACCCGGAAGCCGGCGTGCAGGAGGGCCGAGCTGGGGAGCAGAAGGGGCCGTGAGTGGGAGGCCGGAGCCGGGGGCCCCGAAGGGTGAGAGTCTTCCCAGGCTGCAGAGCGGTACACAGTGGCCAGGGATGGGCTCTTCCGGAAATTTCCGACCCCACCCCCATGCCCGGGCCCCTCACCGCAGCTGCAGGAGGCTGGGCGTGTTGCAGTGGATGGTGGCGCTCAGTTGGTCCAGCGTGTAGTACAGGGGCACATCCGGGAGCTCCTGCGAGGACAGGATGGGGGTGCGGCGGGCAGTAGAAGGTACAGACCCCCCCCAGAGCCCCCTCCCCGACGGGGCTCAGCCCCCACCTCAGTGACGACGCTCAGGACCCCGCGGATCCGCGGCGATGTGTGGAAGCGGCTGGGGTTGGCGCTCACGGCCTCGAGGACGCGGCCCACGAACTCCAGGTCGTGGAGGGGCTCGGCCCACATGGGGCCGCCGAGCTGTGGGTGCACGTGGGGCCCGGTGGTGGTGGTGGTGGGGAACCTACGACCACCAGGGTGCCGCCCCCCCACCCTCCACACCCCCCCCCCCGCCTGCCCCACCTGGTGCCGCTGGCCACAGTGCTCACATGTGGGTGCCACGGGGGGGCCGCATGCTGCAGAGAACTTGACCCTGCATGAGAGGGTCATGGTTGGGGTGGGGACCCCGGGGCACCACCTTTCACCTGCCTACCCCACCGCGCCCTGGCTTACCGGCCCCCAGCGGCTTCTGACGCTTTGCTGAGGCGCTGCAAGTAGAAGGCCCCACAGCCCACACACTGGAACACCAGGGCCTGCTTGCTGTGGGCGGGGACGGGGGGCCCTGAGCACCTTCGGATGGATCCCCAGGGCCCAGGTCCGCCCCCCACCACCCATTCCCCTGGGCCAGACTCCTGTACCTCCCACATTCCCCCAGGACAGGACTGTGTCTCCCTCCGACCCTCACCTCCACCTTTCCGGGGCAGGCCATGCTCCCTGCCAGATCCCAGGGCAGGGTGTCTGTCCCCCCACCAGAGTAGGGCCATCCCCCACTCCCAGATCCTTCCAGGACAGGGCCACGTCCCCCTCTTCAGACAGACCCCACCCCTTCCCCCAATCCTTCTACCTGCCCCCCAGCTACCCCCTCCCAAGGCCGACCTGGCGGAAGCCTTGACCTTGGCCTGGCCGGTGAACACCCGGACGAACACCCGCACATAGAAGTCGGCGCTGATGCTGAGCAGTGGCACCACGAAGCGCTGGTAGCAGTTGGCGCGGAGGTCCAGGCTGTGCAGGACAATCCTCAGAGCCTGGCGGCGGGGTGTAGAGGTCAGCGCCCCCGCCACCCCCCTACCCTCTAGCAGCCCCAGCCCGGAGGTATGTGTGCTGCCCCTCCGTGCCTCAGGGCGTCTCCTGGCCCTGGATGCCCCAAGGCACGGCACGAGGAGTTGGACCCAAAGACCAAATCTCCTCCTTTCCCAACCTGTCTGCGGAGCGAGTCCCTCCCTGTCCTTTTTTGGATGTGCAGCTCATTCCTGCACGGGATCCATGCTCAGCTTCTCCCTCTCATTCCCACTTCAAGGCCAGCCCTGGTGGCCCTGAATCCCCCCAGCAACCCCACAGGGTCGGCGCCCATTTCACGGATGCCAACACAGCCACTGGGAAAGGGTAATGTCTGGCTGACTGCTTTGCCCAGAAGGAGGCATTTAATCCTTGCACGGCCCCACAAGCTGCGTACTTTCATTGCTTCCCATTTTGCAGATGTAAAAACCAAGGCCCGGGAAGGCAAACGTGGCTTGCCCAATGCTACCGGCAGAGCTGAGATTTGAACCCAGATCTGGAAAAAGTATCTTAAAAAAATAAAAACCATGTAAAAGTTTTTCAGATACAGACTATGGACATAATGATATAATCCATCCCACAGTGACTGATGGAGGTACTTAGCTGGCTCAAGAGACCCTTGTCATTATCCTGGGCTGCCTAGAAGAAGCTGAGGAGGCCTGGGGGGTGGGAAGGTGGTCTCCCAGCCTGTCTTGTGCCCGCTGAAGGGACTCACCATCTCGTGACAGGCCCGGCTCTTGAGGGCCATAGCCCCATACTTGCTGTAGCACGTCTCCCCACTGTTCCCCGCCAGCACTGCCATGTCAGTACAAGTCACGCACAGCAACCCTGCGGGGAGGGCGTGGCTAATAGGCACCCAGAGCCCCAGGTGCCACCCCAGCACCAGCCCCAGCCTCACCTCCTTCGCTCACGGCCTGCACCGCAGCATCCAGGAAGGGGGCAGGACTGCCGTAGGGGTCCAGGTCGATGACGTCAAAGCGCTCCGACACCTTCTGGTGCTGGTACATCAGCATGCTGGGTGGGAGAGGGCCAGATGGTCAGCACGGGGGACCCCAGCCCAGCACCCCACATCAGGCCGCCACTCTGGGCCCTATACAGCTTGGTACACATAGTACAGTGGTTGGGGGTCTGGATTTGGGGGCCTAAGTTCGAGCTCTGCCTTGGCCATTTTACTGTTTATGGGACTTTTCCTCTTTGGGCCTCGGTCTACCTGTCTGTTGGGGACTGATCATGCTGCCCCCAAATGTTATGCTCAAGTCTTAATCTGCCTCCCTACGGTGTGAAGGCATTTGTAAATAGGACGATGGGAGATATTATGTGTTAAGGGGTGCACTCATTTGTGAAAAGGATCTCTGAAGATCCGATGGAGATGAGGCCAAACTAAATCAGGGTGGGCCTTCACCCATAGGTCCAGAGTCCTTATAAGGAGAAGGAATCCAGATAGAGGAACAGATAACTATGCAGAAGGAGAAGCCATGTAACAGAAACAGAGATGCCAGCCAAGGAACCCCAAGGATTGCAGCCAGACAGCACCAGGATGATACAAGCTTCAGGAGAAAACATAGGGCCAGATGAGGACTTGATTTTGGATTTCTGGCCTCCAGAACTCTGAGACAATAAATCCCCGTTGTTTCAACCCACCCATGGCATGATATCTGTCATAGCAAACTAAGACAATATCTATAACAACAATGATAATAAAAGCTAATTACCACATGTATGCCTAGTACTGTTTTAAGCATTTTATAGGCACAGTGGCTCATTTGATCACAAGAACCTTCTGGATAACCCTATGGGCTGGGAACAAGTGTCCTCTTTGCAAACAAGGAAATGCAGATGTGATCTGCTCAGTGGAACCTACCCAATGATGCTAATTAAAATTGCAACCCCCACCTTCCCCATTCCCCTCACCCTAGCACTTTCCTTCCATAGCACTTTTTGGTTCTGTTTAATGAAATAATTTTTTTTATTACTTTATTTTTATCATTTGCATTTCCTATTAAATTCTAATGGGGTCTGGAAGCTTTTTCTGTAAAAGGATCAGAGAATAAATATTGTAGGCATCATGGACCACTTATGGTCACTAATTGCACATCCTTCTCTAAAATCCTTTAAAAGTGTAAAAGTTCTGAGCTTGCAGGCCATACAAAATCAGGCTGAGGACTGTTTCCTGACCCCTGCTTAGGATCTACCTCTGCGTTAGAAAGTAAACTCCAGGGAGTCAGGAGTTATATCTGTTGGGTTTGTTCATACATTCCTGGGGCTGAGAACAGTGGCACTTTGCAGATGCTCAAATGTGCCACATCAGTTGAATGAATAAAAGAAGTAAGAGAAATTAAGTCTACCATGGAGATGATAATGGTACTTGTTCCTAGGCAACCCCTATAAATTCACTGGCCTTGTTTCACGGACAAGGAAACAGGCTCAGAGAGACTAAGTAACTTGCTCAAGGCCACACAGCACAAAAAATGAGAGAGGCAAGATATGACTACAGGCGGCCTTGCTCCAGGTGGCCTGGACCTACCGGGCATCCGCCTGGCTGGGTTGTACCAGGTGTGCCACGTCATTGAGCTGCACATTGTGGTGGATGAGATCCACGGCCCGAGCAGAGGCATCGTTGGCAATCACGGATTGGAGTCCAGGCACCTCTCGGGCGAAGCGGATGGAACGCAGACCTGAGGCTGCCAGGCCCTCCAGCACCTGCAGGCCCTCCTATTGGAGCAAGCAGAGCCCCACTTATAATGATACTTCCTCCATCCTCTACTGAGCTTCAAGGAGTCTCGGATACCCATTTCTAATAGCTCTTCCATTCCAGGTACTCTCCTTCCTCTATCACCCAACAGGGCTTCAGGGCTCCAGGGCTCCCACCTCTTATGCTCAAGTCCCACCTCACAGATCTCTCCCACAGCTGCTGTTCGAGGTTGGTCTCCTGGGGCCAGGTTTTCTCCTTCTTTCAGCTCAGTCTTGTCCTCCTCTTGCTCTGACAAATCCACAACTACCTTTGGCATATCCTTCTCGCCTGGCACCTTGACTGCAGCCAATCAGAGGCACAAGTCAGGGGATATCAAAGCCCCCTGGGAGAAACTTCCCTTACTCTTCAGAGTAAAGAGGAATCATGGATGAAAACCTTCCCAAAGCCCCTGGGGAAAGGCTGATGGAGCAGAACCAGGGCCTGCAATGTAATTGGAGTCTTTCTGGAGTTGGGGGATGGGAATGGGTCAGGGAGGGCTTTGTGTGACACCCCCCCCACCCACCCAGGGTCAGGAACCTGGGTCACCACTCACTTTGGATTCCTTTGGCCGCAAGCTGAATGCGAGCAAACTCGGTGATCACAGCACATCTGGTGGAAAAGGAAGGGTCAGCTCACACGTCCTTGATCCTCACTGACCCGCTGCCCCCTGCCCTCGCCAGGCTGGCCCCTGGTCCCTGCTCACGTCAAGTCCCGATTGAATTCCTGCACCGGATTGTAGAAGACCTCATTGGCGCTGGGGAAGGCGATCTTGGCGGCCCCTTCGGTAATAGTCGTCTCTTGGGCCTCAGGTGGGCGCTCTTCTCCGCAGGTCCCGCTGCCGTTCTCCATCGCGGCGGGATTCGGCTGCCCTGAAGGCTGCCCCTCCATAAGCCGAGCTCTACAGAGACTGCGGGCAGATCGGAGGGTGGGGCTTAGCCACAGAAGGATGCTCGCGCGGGACATCAGCGGACCTCCTCTGCCGGCCAGCCTGGTTCCAGGGATGGGGTGCGGGTGGGGGGACAACGGCAGAGGATCAGACAGAGCCCTGCGTTCTGGGGCCGGGCGTGACCTACATATCTCTAAAGTGGGGGCTAAGGAGACCCTGGGGCCTCAGAACGCTGACACTCGGCCTCTACGGAGCCGGAAGCCGTCGGAGCGGGCTCGTCCCCGGTCCGGATCCCTTCCCCCGCCGTCCAGGCCCTCCTCACCTTTTCCTGCGTACTGAGAACCAAATTAGTCTCGGTGCACGTTTCCTGGATTAGGACCTGGGCGCCGCCATGGTGGCCCAGTGGGAGGGCGGATCATATGACCAGGTTCAACCAATCAATGATGTCTCCTACAGTGGGCATTTGGGATCAAAATGTACCTCGGAAAGGAAGCGCGCTGAACTTGCTGTACAGGGTATCCTTTAACACAACCGCTCCGCTGGAAGGGAAACACGTCACCGGCCCCATTTCACAGATTAGCAAGTTGAGGCTCAGAAAGAGGGTGGTAAACAGAGAACTAGAACCCCTACCGATTTGTCTCAGGTGTGCCGGGTGCGGTATACACGTTATTTCAAAGCATATTCCAATGTAGCCAGGAATAAATCAGGCCCTGGAATGGGATTTCCTGCATCTGAAGCCCAGTCTCACCACGTGCACGATGAAAGTTACTTAAGTTCTCCCACTTTCCTTACCCTGCTTCCAGGGCCGAGCAAAGATGAACGCCAAAACGCCTGGAAAGTGGACGGAGCAGCCCACTATGAACGCTCAATAGATGTTGCCTGGTGAATGAATTAACATAGGAGAGAGCAGTGGTCCGGCTGCTGGGTCCCGGCCCCAGCTCTGCGGGCTGCTTGTTCTTAACCCTCTCTGGGTCTCGGTTACCACAGTTGCAACATGAACGGAACTTTTTTTTTTAATCTGATTTTAATTTTATGAGAGTTATATTTTTCTTTAATAATAATTCATTTCATTATATGAACTAAGTTACATGAAATGCGCTTACAGTAATCCCCATTAATTGATAGAATGATGGCCATACAAATTCTGTCTGTAATTCAGGAAAATGTGTTGTTACTTCATTTGGCCTTAATTTTGCCAAGTATTTGACTAAAGCTTATATCAGAAAGTGCAGTGTAATGCTGATTTAATTAAGTAATGTTTACTCTAGTATTCTTCCAAAGAGTTCTGAATGTTCCCCTAGTTGCAACAAGGGCAGGCAGAGGCGGGCTCGGCGCTCGGTTGGCCGTGTCTGGGGAGCGGTGCGGCTAGCGTTGGTTCGGCGATCAGCTGAGGCGGCCTGGCCCACAATGAATGGCCGCCGCGGCTGCCGCTGCTGCTGAGGCGGAGGCCGCGGAGGCCGCGGAGGCGGAGGCCGAGGCCCCGGCGCAGGGGGGTGCGCCCCGGGCCTAGGCCCGGCCCCAGCCGCCGCTGCGGAGCACGCCGGGAGCCCCCGGAGCGCGGCCACGGCGCAGGTGAGAGGGTCCGCCCCAGGCCCCGGGGAGGCCGGAGGATCGGCCGAGGGCCGGCCAGGGGCTGAGGGCTGAGAGAAGGCCGGGGGTCGCTTCCGTCGTTGGAGGAGGAGCCGGGTCCACAGCCTGCCCCGTGGCCCGGCCGGAGAGGGGTAGGAGGCCAGGACACCGCGGGCGGCCTTGGGCGTCCAGCCCCAGGCCCGGCCGCGAGGTCTGGGAGCGGCGGGATCGGACCCGCACCCCCTCTCTCTTGGCGGGGGCGTGGGGGGGGGCGCAGCCGGACTGGGACAGGTGCCGGGGGCCCCGGAAAGTTGAGGAGCCCCAGGAGGGAAAAGTGAGGAGGCGCCGGGGGAGGCCGGAGGGGGAAGGGGGAGGAGGAGGAGTCGGGTCCGGGGCCGGCAGAGTGGGGGAGGAGAGGAGGGCGTCGTGGCCGGAGGGAAGAGGCGCGGGGGTGGTGGGGGGTGCGGTTAGGGAGGGGCTGGGCTTGCAGGTACTGTCACGGCGCTGGAGGAGGTGGGTGGGTCAAGTTACAGGCCTGGGGGCCGCTGAGGAGAAGCCCGGGAAGTGGGGCAGGGTGGGGAGGGGCGGAGTTAGTTCGGGTGGGGGCGGCTCCGAGAGCCCTGAGATGTTTGCGGGGGGTCACGTGAGGTCATGGCTCAGAGAGCTGGAAGTCGGGGGCGGGGGGTGGCTGGATCTAGGATAGATCAGGTCGGGTTAGGGGGCGAGAGAGACTTTGGGCTAGGCTAATGGGGATGGGAGCAGGTCAGGAGAGGTCAGTGGGATTTGAACGCACAGGCCAAGGTGTACGCCCCACCCCTACCCCTACCCCCACCCCCACCCGGCCGAGAGGTGTGAGCTCTGGGCCAAACCTGGGAGGACTTCTGTTTCGCACACTCCATGAAGAAACATTCCATGCATGTGAAACCGCTGGGTCCTGGCCCTACACCTTGGGCAGGCTTCTCTGCTCTACCCTGGCGCTGGGCAGTGGGGTGGGTGTCTGTATGGACAGCTCAAGGAGTAGTCTGGAATACCTAGCTCAGGCATCTTACTTATCGTGGGGGTGGGGGTGGAGTAGGGGGTTGGCTCTTCCCCACCCCCACCCCTTGTGTCTGTAGAGGAGGCAGTCCAGCAGGCATAACTTAAGTATCCTAGGTTCTCTTTTCTCTCCCCACTTTTTGTGCCCAGAGCCTTGAAGCTCAAGCCTAGGGGAGGGCACCTAGAACTCTCTCTAATGCCCCCATCTTATATCAAAACCTCCCAGGCAGCAGCTTGAGTTTTGTGTGCTCTCTGACTGGAGGTGATGAAGCTGGGAGTTGAGCGAATAAAGCTCTAGTAATTGTCTTAGAGGCTCTTATGGGGGTGAAGGCAGGTCACAGGGGACCAAATCGGGTGCCCACACCCCTGCCAGGCCTTTGTAAGGTCCTAGGCTGAGCTTGTGGGTTAGATGAGCTCATTGGTCACTCACCATGTTCTCCGACCTACAGACAAGGAAGCTGAGGCCGAGAGGTGTTGTGTCTTACCGTGGGTCAGAGCTAGGATTAACTGACCCTCAGTCAAACCTGTAGCACCCCCAAGTTAGCTTTCCGGGAGCACCCCACTGTCCCGGATTCCCTAGTGAGGATTCCCCTTAGCCTCCCTCTTTTGAACCTTTCTTTCTTCCTGCCCATCCTGAGGTATAGGCCAGTGCCCTTGTGAACAGACTGAGTTTTCTTAGTGTCCTGGGGGCTGAAACCCTGGAAGCTTCTTTCTTAGAGGCCTGGTCACACCTTCCCACCATTCCTAGGAGCTAAAAGGTCAAGGGGTCATAGAGCTGGGGGTGGGCAGTGGGAGGTGGTTCTGAGGGTGGGGCCTGGTTCCCACTTGCTTGCCCCCAGGCTGTCTTTTCCCCATGTTGGTCCCCAGTCAGTCTACCCCAGCTCTAGTCAGTCCCCTTCTCTTTACTAATTTGCAAGGTGTCCTCAGAAAGTTGATTTGGGATCCTCAGCACCTGAGGTGGGAGCCACAAGCTGCTGGGTTGCATGGTATCGCCCTCAGCTTGGTTGTCTGGGTTTAATGATGGGTTGTACCCCTAATTCCTCCCTTTCCCACAATCACTGTCTCATTCCCAACACCCCCACCTGGGTCCTGCCCCCTGCGCCTCCCTGCCTGCCTCGGCTGGGGCTTTCTGCTGAGGTTGCTGGAGCATAGACTAAGTCCTCTTGGGCCTCTGCTTTGGAGCGTAACAGTGGCTGGCTACCATCTAGGTCAGCTGGTAGGAGCTGACCTTGATGTGTGGATGGCAGAGAAGAAGGTGCTTCAGGCAGAGCCAGAGCCCTTGGTCTGGGCAAACACAGGGAGGTAAGACCAGGCCTGTGTCTGTGGACCCAGAGGAGAAGGGGCTGTTAGTAGATCACAGCTCAGAGAGAATTAAGATGTGCAGGCACCATACTGGGCACATGTGCAAGGGAAACCAAAGCAGTCTGTGGCCAGGAGTAAAGAGGAATCTGACTGTGAGCACACTCTCATTTCACCCCTGGCTGCCGACTGTGCTGGGACCAGGGGATCAGTGTGAGGAACAGATCCAAGGGCTGTTGTTCAGCTGTTTCTGATCTGGTGAAGGGGACCAACAGCAGTGAGACGAATGAGTGACGTAATTTCCGATGTCCCTCCGCATGTGAAGGTAGTCAAACAAGGTAAAATGATGCTAGGCGAGCACTGGAGGTAGGGTGGGGGGATACAGCCTTAGATCGGTGGTCTGGGAAGCCTTTTGGAGAGCTGAGAGGTTGAATAGGAAATCAACCTTGAAGGGTGGGTGGCAGCAGGGAGGGGAGAGTGTTTTATTCAGGGCAAGCAAGTTCAAAGACGTTATTGAGCATGTGCCAGGCTCACACTAAGTGCATCCAGCATCTTGCCTTTGTGCGGGTGTGAGCGAGGGACACACTAATGGAGAAATGGAGAAACCTCAGTACCACTCCAAGAAAAGAAGTGCCCTCAGCGTCTTCTGGATCTTTCCATTGCCTCTAGGCTCAAGTTTAAGCTCCTCAGGCTGCATCCAAGGCCTTTTAAAGTCTGCGCCCTCTCTGGACACCCGAAATCTCTAGTACATTCTTTTATTTTTTGGAGTGCATAGGCTGGGAATTGAATCCACATCTCCCACATCCTAGTAGGGCCTTGGAGATCTTGAGCCGGGCTTTGAGGAGATGTGAGTTCTACTTGGTTTTACAGGACCCACTGAAGGCATTAGAGTTGACGAGGCTAGAGCTGTGGGACTGGCACAGAGAGATTTGAGTCCCGAGATTGTCAAGGTCTCCTCCAGGGCCCAAGGTGGGGAAAGGAGCCTGCCAGGCTCAGGGGCGCTGACTGAGGTGACTCCAGGGCTTGAAAACGGTGGTGTTGGCACCAGTGTCTCTCCCTTCTCTTGGGTCCTGCCTGGCCCTCATCTTCCCCATCCCCCTTCCTGGGGACCCAGCTGCTCTGAGGCCATTCACACATTTAACCTGTTTAAACCTGTGATAGATCAAAGAGCTAGGTCTTGCCTATCATCGTGACCACTTGACATGTGAGGAAACTGAGGCACTCCCATCCTCCCTTCACGCAGGCCCACCCTGCGTGGGCTGCACCTCAGCATCTTGCAGTGGGCTCCACCCCTTGGCAGCCCTTGGGCTGGCCTGTGCTGCCTCTTTGCAGGTCATCCAGGCCCACCGGGCATGCCTCTGCCCAGGGCCCCTGGAGGAGACCTTGTGAGCTTCAGGCTGTGAGCAGGGGTGGATGCTGTGCGTCTGGGGACTGATGAGGTCTGTGTGAGTTCAGCTTGTGATTGTCCTCATTGTCTCATTGATTCTCCTGGTTCTCAAAGTACGGTCTGCAGGCTGCCTCCTCCATGAAGGTCTCAGGGCCTTCAAGGCCCAGAGTCTTTAGTGAGGACCACAGCCTCACCACAGGCATGTGTTCTGCATTATGTGGAAGCGGGGTAGAGATGAGTAGACACGGGGCTCTGGAGAAAGTCTGATTCCATGGTCAGCACCACCCTGCTCAGCCATGAGACCCTGGGCAAAGGGCTTGATCTTTGCTAGCCTCAGTTTTCTCGTCTGAGTAGGCATGAGCAGGCATACCTGTGCCGCTGCGGTTCTTGGCCAGGGGCAGTGTCTGGGGACATTCTAGGTTGTCACGATTTGGTGTTGGCATCTAGTGGGTGTGGGGGCTCGATGGTCCCCCTCCCCAAAGAATGATCTGGTGCTGAGAAACCCTGCTGTCCCTTTTAGCAGGAGACGTCAGTGTTCGGGAGTGATGGGAGGAAGCCAAAGAGGCCTGGGGAGCCCTTGGCAGGTTCCACCCATCAACATTGTGCCCATGCCCGAGGCCAGCACTGACCTGCCCACGTCCTGTGCATCGTTCAGTCTTTGAAACAGCCGCAGGTTTTGAGCCCGGAGGAGATGGTGCTGGGGGTGCTGGGTGTGCTGCTACCCAGAGTGTTTCTTGGGAGTTTGGAAGAAGGGGAACTTTAAGAAGCGGGAAGCTTCTTAAAGATTTCAGCTAAGAAAACAGTAAGATTCAAAGTCATAACCTGGCAAGACCCTCTGTGACCCCCACCCTCCCCCATCTCCACATCCCCTCTAGCAAGCTCTCCTTTGCCCGGCGGTCTCCTCTGGGCTAACTCACAGGGATGTCACCTTCACCTTCTGCATGGCGGCTGCTCCCTGGGCTTCACAGACTGAACACCAACAGGGAGGGGGTGGGGTATGACTCGGGAAGGTGGGCTTGTGGTCAGCGTATGGGGGCCTGGGGGTTGGGCTCTCTGTGTGAGGACAAGGACGGAGGCGGAGCAGCTAGCGAAGGCCAGATTGCCAGGCCGGAAAGGAGCGAGTGGGCGGAGGGAGGAGGGAGAGGCAGCAGGTAGAGACTGCTCATTCCTAGAGTTGAGGGGGAGGAGGAAGAGCTGGAGAAGAGCTGGGGGTAAGGGTGGCTGGCTAAGGAACGAGGGTTCCCTTGGGAGCTGAGGGAGCTGAACCCCTAGCTGGACCCTCAGGGGTCACCCGAGACTCTGGGGTGGGGACCTGGCCTCACTCTCCTCACCCGTGAGGAGGAAGTGAAGCAGATGGAGAGTGTTAGGTATTCTTATTAATCCTATTACCCACTTCAGATTTATAATAGCTTTGCAGGGAAGGAGGAATGAATTAAATATGCCGATGCTTGAAAAAGACCTGCTCAGCCATGGAGAGGGGTGTGCACATTTAAGATACCACTTTGTTCTTTGGGAGCAAAAAGTTTTGGCCTTAGCAACATTCACATTTGGCTCCTCCAGGGGAATTGACTGGCTCAAGGTCAGGTTGGCACCCCGAGCAGCCTGGGGCATGCCGTCGCCTATCCTCCTCCCTGGCCAGCACCCTGTCCCTCCTCACTGTGCTCCCAGGTTGGGCCTGCCCCATATGGAGCTGGATGCAGAACAATAGGGCTGCTCTCACACTAGGAGTTGGTGATGTCCCTTAACTGGCGTGCACATCACTCAGTGCACGTCACCAGCCGTGTTTTGGCAGAAGTGTCTGCAGGATGGTGACTGTCTCCGGCAGTTGCTGGTGAGGCACAAATCAACCACCCCAGCCTCTGCTGGCTGGAAATCCTGAGGTCTTTTCCCACAGAGCCAGCAGGTACCGCTCACACTGGAGCTTCCTGAGGGCCCCGTAAGCAATCACTGGGAATCTGAAGTGCAGCGCTGGCCAGCGCGGAGCAGTACTCTGACTGGGTGGACTGCAGAAGAGGGCTCTGCCCACCTAGTCCCCACCCCATCCCCCTGCCCACCTAGTCCCCACCCCATCCCCCACCATAGACCTGTCTTCCCAGCCTCACCCCTGCTTTAACCATATCAATGTGGGGGAAAAGGAGTTAAGATTGGAAAGAATGGCCTGATTATCTAAACCAGTCCTCATGCATTGCACAGGCAATCACTGTGCACCCACTGTCCGCCCGGCTGTGTCCCAGGTACCAAGGAACAGCAGTGAGCAGAACAGGCAAAAGTCCCTGCCCTTGTGGGGCTGACACCAAAGAAGGGAAACCAGGCTTTTGCTAGACAGTGGGGAGTGCCCAGGAGGAAAGGGGAAGCACAGAGAAGAGCCCTCCAGGGTCGGCTGGGGAGGGGCTTTGTCCGAGGAGATTTCAGTTGGGCGCCCAGTGCAGAGCTGTGGCTGTCTCGGGAGGAACATTCTGGGCCCAGAGACCAGCAAGGAGGTCTGGAGGGAGGTGGAGCCCGACCACACAGGGTCCCATGAAGCAGGCCTCTGGTATTACAGGGACCACAGTGGCAGCACGTGGTTTTGGAGGGTGATTCCCAAGCGAGGGGGCCGGAGCCCAGCATTACAAGCTTGGAGGTGGGGTCACCCTTGTACTTCCTGTGGTGACATACCAGGGCCATACAAGGCTGGCATTTGGGGAGCCCCAGGACAGAGGCTTCAGTGGGGTGTGGTTGGTGAATAAAGGGTATTGGGAGCCCTGACCCCAGGGGCCAGGAGACATGGGCCAGGACAGAACCCCGTACAGTTTGGGCTTCCTCCACCGTCAGAAGGCCATGCTTGCCTCTCCACAGGGCTTTGTGTGCCCTCCTGGGCCTGGGGTTCTGCTCCTCCAGCCCATCCCAGGATTGCCAGCATCAGATCCTCACTGTGGCTCTTGGAGCTCTAGCCCCACATCAGTCTGGGGTCCTAGATGCATGGGTCTGTCTTTGACCCAGGGCCTTTCTCAGCCATGGCTTTCCCCTAGCTCCTGGGGCACTTCCTGCCACAGGCAGGCACTTGGCAAATATTTGTTGAGTGCCCCTTTGGGGGTCATGGAAACGGTATGCCGTGCTCTTGCTTCCCACCAGGGCCTGGAGCTCAAGATGCTAGCAGGCCCCTCTGCCCTGCAGGAGGCTGGGGCTACTCCAGAACCTCCTGCTTCTCACCTCCAAGGGCTCTGGGGACCCCAGAATGGGGGCAAACGGCTCAGTCTTGAGAGATGACCCAGTTGTGGTTTTCTGCCCCTGAGATGAGAGTGAAAAGGGATTTATAGAATTCTCAGAGGTGAGCCAGGGTGCTGTGGGGCTGGGAGGATGTGCCAGCCTTTCCTGGTCTCAGGGGAGGGGCAGCCGAGTAGGGAGTGGGCACTCTAGGGAGGGGGCTCATTGTGGGTGACAGCCTGGCAGGGAACCCTGTGGCGTTCCCAAGGACCGAGGCGGAGAAGTTCCACCTGGCAGGGCAGGGAACAGGGCCGGCCTTTCCCAGCAGCTCCTTTGAGGACTGGGCCTTGTGGAGACGGAGCTTGAGATTGTTTAGTAGCTCCAAGGCCCTGACCCCTGGCTCCAGATCCTCCCCCAGTCCTTGCTTTTCCCTCACTGGACTGAGAAGAAGTGTGGGTGAGGGGCTGTGTCCCAGGCCCAGGGCTTGATGGAGGCTGAAGTGTGGGAGGCAGTTGTTCCTTCTGCGTCTGGTGCATGGGATTGGAGTGGCCGCCAGGGTGGGTCTCCAGGGCCCCTTGATGCCGCCCCAACCCTGCCCAGTCTCACCTCCCCTTACCCAGTTCCTCTCGCCAGGTGCCAGTCCCCCACCCCCACCCTGGAGGCAGTGACCACTTGGGCTGAGCAGTTTGCACGGTGGCCCCCCTCCCAAATCACTAATGGAAGGTTCTAAGCCCCAGGGTGGTAGGTTTTGAGGCTCAGAGTTCTTGGGGTTCACGAGGCATGTGGTGGCTCCCATTCCTTCCTGTTACCCTGGAAGACTCAGCACCCCCACTGCTGGGCGCTCTGCTAGGGCCTGGCTAGCGGCTCCATCTCCAGGCTGTTAAGCATGTGCTCTGGGTGGGGGTGGGGTGCAGTCCCCACCCTGAAAGCGGCGCACCCTATGTTTTTGTGAGCACCAAGCAAGTTAACCCAGGACTGCTCTGAGCAATTTAACTCGGGAGTGCTCCAAGCAGTGCAGCGTACCAAGCAGTAACGAGGCTCTTGGGGTGCCCCTTACAGCCCCAAAGTATCACCACATCACAGCCCAGTACCTTGTCCCCAACTTGTTTTCTTTCTCTCTATGGCTTTTGGCTTCCCACTGTGATTTAACACATTTTAAAATATTTATGAACCATCTCCTCTTGTTCTGAAGAACTTTATCATGACAAAGCTGGCCAGAATGCCTGCCCTCACCTTGATGGAGGATTCACTGTACATACGTGTACACACACACACACACACACACACGAGCATGCACACACAGGGACAAACACTGCCTACTCCTGGGGTTTTGGGTACCTGTGCAGGGGGTTCTCTTCTGGATCTCTGTGTTCAGAGCCTCTGCCTGCCACAGCGTGGGTGGACTGAGCCCCTTGAGCCTTCTGCCTTACAGAGAAACTGCTTCTCATGGCGTTTCCCCTCCCTAGGGCCTCTCGATAGCACTGTGTCCCCCCCACACACACAAGGAGTACCTCACCTGTGTCTGCTCCCTGTCTCTCTCTACTGCTCCTCCCTGGTCCAGCCGCAACCTCTCTCGCCCCCACCAGCGCCCTCCTGCACCTGTCTCTCAGTTTCCCGTGCTGCATCCATGGAATTTTCCAAAAGCTGGTTCTGAGCCCAAGTCTCCCTGGCTCCAGGCTTCCCAGCCGCTTGCTCAGATGGACTCCCCACCCAGGTCAGGGCCCCTCCCACCTGCACACGTGGGCTCCTCCCCAGGAGTTCTGCTCCCTCCATCCCCCTGTCTAGCTGGCACCTGCTCCTTCCTCAGCAGTTACTGCCACCAGGTGGCCCCTCTCGAGCACCCCCCAGCTGTGATTAAACCACCCCAGGGTCTCCTCTTCCAGATGGTGTGTCCCAGGTGGGCACAGGCCAGTCCTGCTCACAGCTATGTCCCAGGGTCACGCACAGACGTAGATGCAGCCTCTCAGGGTGGGTGCCCATTCTACAGATGAATAAACAGAGGCCCAGGAAGGTGAGATCACTCAGCTGGAGAGGCAAGGCTGGCCCATCCCACTTTGGGCAATCTGCCCCCTTGGAGTGTGAGCTGGCAAAGCTGGGGGCTGTGGTGCCCCCTGGCCCTGGTCACTCGGGCCCAGCTCTGGCGCAGCTTCAGGTTGGCTGCCTGGGATGGGGGGACAGGGCTGCCAGTCCCCTGGAGTGGGGCTCTCTGGGCGCTTGCCCTGTATCCTATACTTGGGGCTTCAGTTCTCACGTCTCCTGCAAAGGGCCTGCTCCCAGCCTGCCCATAGCCCAGTACTTGGTGGCAGCTCAGCAAGGATGGGTTGAGTTGGCACCATCAGGCTGGCCTTAGCAGCTTCAGTTCCCAAATGGAGATGTGGGTGTCTGGGGCCCCAGGTCTTGTCAGCCACGTTTCCCGCCAGTCCACAGCGCACACACGTGCACTCTTCCTCTCTCACGACAGCGGGGGTGGGGGTGGGGGTGGGGGTGGGGTGGGTGGCTCCTGGAGCTGGGGGACAGGCCAGTCCTTAGATTCCCATTTCTTCCTCCCTGAACTGCAAACGCTTTGGGGTTGATTTACGTAAATAAAGTGTGATAGGAGTCTACCCATTTTACTTATTTTAAAAGATAATTTATTTTTGTGAAAAGGCAGTCCATCACCAGATTCAAAATACAGTAGGCCAAAGGTTAGACAAGAGCAGCCTCTGCCTAGTTCTGGCCAGAGGGAACAGGGTTTGTTGATTTTTAGCAGCTTCATGAAGATAATGTACATGCCATAATTCACCGATTTCAAGCAAATAATCCATTGGCTTTAGTGTAGTCACTGAGTTGTGTACCTATCACTGTCCAATTATTTTTAAAACATGTTCATTGTCCCCCAAATAAACCCTATACCCCTTTGCCTCAACTCGCCCCAGCCCCTCAGCCCCAGGCGACCACTGATTTACTTTTGGTCTCTGAATTTTCCTTTTCCAGATGTTTCATATGAATGGCTTTGCGTGGTATTAGGTGATTGACTTCTTTTCAGGTTCATCGTGTCGTTGCATCTGTCAGGGCTTCGTTCTTTTTTTGTGGCTGAGTAATACCTCATGGTTTGGATGCACCATATTTTGTTTATCCATTTATCTGTTAATAGATATTTGGGTTATTTCTACGTTTTGGTCGTACTGCTATGAACATTTACGTCGAGCTTGTGTGGACTTTGGTTTTCATTTCCACCTAGGAGTGGAATTGCTGAGTTGTAGGACAGTTCTGTGTTTAACTTTCTGAGGAACTGCCCAACTGTTCTGTGGCTGTACCATGCTCCATTCCTACCAGCAACACCCAAGGGTTCTGTTCCTCCGTGCCCTGGTTGGCTCTTGTCCTCATCCATCTTAATTATTGCAGCCATCGTAGTGGGCATGAAGCGTTACCTCACTGTGCTTTGGATTTGCATTTCCCTGATGGCTGAACATCTTTTCCTGTAATTTCAGTTTCTTGAGTAGTCAGTCATTCAACAAATGGGGATCGAGCGTCGGTTGAGGGCAGTGAAAATTCAGATGTGCCTGCTTGCTTGGAGTTTCCATCCTGGCACCCTGCAGAGACCCCTGGCCCACAGGGACCCACAGTGTGGCACCTGCTCTGCCCTTTGTGCCCTTCTGAGCACTTACTGCTGGCTCATTCAATATTCAGGCAGGTGCACCTAAGTATTCCTTTGCCTTGTCTGCAGAGAGTATGGTGTGGCTGCCCTGTTCTGTTGCAGACTCAGCTTATTTTGTGGTGTATCCAAAGGCCAGTGCATACCAGGTGTAAGCAGCTCCATGTGATTTTTATGTCCCTGGCTACGTAGATCCCATGTGGGCCTGAGTTGGCCCACAGTGCCCAATAGAGCTGACCCCTGCCCACTGACCCCAAGTGGCCCTCTCTCTGTCTTCCTGTCCCCTGCACAGCCGCCGCCATGGCCCAGACCCTGCAGATGGAGATCCCCAACTTTGGCAACAGCATCTTGGAGTGCCTCAACGAGCAGCGGCTGCAGGGCCTGTACTGTGACGTGTCCGTGGTGGTCAAGGGCCACGCCTTCAAGGCCCACCGGGCCGTGCTGGCCGCCAGCAGCTCCTACTTCCGCGACCTGTTCAACAGCACCCGGAGCGCTGTGGTGGAGCTGCCGGCGGCCGTGCAGCCCCAGTCCTTCCAGCAGATTCTCAGCTTCTGCTACACGGGCCGGCTCAGCATGAACATGGGCGACCAGTTCCTGCTCATGTACACGGCCGGCTTCCTGCAGATTCAGGAGATAATGGAGAAGGGCACCGAGTTCTTCCTCAAGGTGAGCTCCCCCAGCTGTGACTCGCAGGGCCTGCACGCTGAGGAGGCCCCGTCGTCCGAGCCCCAGAGCCCCGTGGCGCAGACGTCCAGCTGGCCGGCCTGTGGCACCCCACTGCCCCTCGTATCACGGGTCAAGACGGAGCAGCAGGAGTCGGACTCAGTGCAGTGCACCCCTGTGGCCAAGCGGCTGTGGGACAGCGGGCAGAAGGAAGCCGGGGGTGGCGGCAACGGCAGCCGTAAGATGGCCAAGTTCTCCACGCCGGACCTGGCCAGCAGCCGGCCACCCCAGCAGGCCCCGGTGGTGGCAGCTGCCGTGGCTGGGGCTGCCGGACCCGGGCAGCCGGCCAGCGGAGCGCCAGGGGTGGCGGCAGGGGGCACGGTGAGCGGGCCCAGCACGTCAGAGCGGACCAGCCCGGGCACCTCGAGTGCCTATACCAGCGACAGCCCTGGCTCCTACCACAACGAGGAGGACGAGGAGGAGGATGCCGGCGAGGAGGGCACTGACGAGCAGTACCGGCAGATCTGCAACATGTACACCATGTACAGCATGATGAACGTCGGCCCAACGGGTGCGGCGCCCACGCTCCCCAGCCCCGCCCCCAGTTCCCCACTCCTCCCAGCCCTGTGTACCCCACGCCTCTGCACCCCGGGCTTGAATTCCCCCCCTTGTGTATGCACTCGCGCATTCACACCCACCCACTCTGCCCCACCGGCCCCGTCACCCACACTGCCGTCCTCTCTCTCTCCAGCTGAGAAGGTGGAGGCCCTTCCCGAGCAGGCAGCTCCCGAGTCCCGTAATCGCCTCCGAGTGCGGCAAGACCTGGCCTCTCTGCCTGCGGAGCTCATCAACCAGATTGGCAACTGCTGCCACCCCAAGCTCTACGATGAGGGTGACCCCTCCGAGAAGCTGGAGCTGGTGACAGGTGGGCCTGGCAGCCCCTTTCCTTCCCCTGCCTGGTGGTCAGGTGGACCCAGCCGCTCTGCCGGGGACCCAGGGCCTGCCACACACCAGCTGTGTTCTGGGATAGCTGAAGCCCCTCCAGGCCTCAGTTTCCCCACACAGGTAGTGGTGCTGAGACAGCAAAGCACACCCTCGTGGGAGTGGTGATGAGTGCCTAAGTTGATGCGGGAACATTTCTGACCCATCAGAGCCCATGTGAGCCTGGGTCCATGTGGGGATAAATGATTTCAGGAGGTGGCTTGTTTTATTTTGCTGTTACTTTAATTTTTATTGTGGTGACATATATCACAAAATATCCCCATTTTTACAGGTACACCTCGGGGGCATTGGTTACAGTTAAAACGATATGCTCCCCTCACCACTGTCCATCATTGAAACTTTCTCATCACCCCAAACAGAAACTCTGTACCCTTTAAGCAATAACTCCCCCTTCCCCTGCCCTCCAGCCCGGGAGAACCTCTCATCTGCTTTCTGTCTCGATAGAGCTGCCCGTTGTAGATGTATCACCTAAGTGGGACCATCCACTCACTGTCCTCCATCTGCTTCTTTCACTCAGCCCAGTGCTTACTAGGGCAGCCACGCAGTGACACCCCTCTTTAGGACCAAATAGTATTTCATGGTCGCAAGGGTTAAATCCTGTGGGGCTTTGGCATTCGGCCTTTGGAGTCTGGCTGCCTGGGTGTGAGTCTCTGCTCCCCACCAAGCCTCTCTGGGCCTGGGATGCCCCTGGTGCCTCTCCTAGGTGGTCGTGGGTGGACTCTGCCCTGGGCCATTGCCACGAGCCTGCCCGGGTCTGTCCTCAGAGGACCCAGAACCTACAGAGGGCCTCAGGGTAGTGGACAGGGCATGTGGTGGGCCTCCGGGGCCAGGTTGGTCGGGGCAGGGGAGGTTGGGTTCTGGGAACCATCCTGTGTCCCTCCCCAACCCCAGGCACCAACGTGTACATCACGCGGGCGCAGCTCATGAACTGTCACGTCAGTGCGGGCACGCGGCACAAGGTCCTGCTGCGGCGGCTCCTGGCCTCCTTCTTTGACCGGTGAGACCCTGCCAGAGCCTGGGCAGAGGGAGTGGGGCAGCGCAGGACCCCACACCCCTGGGAAGTGCTGACGTCCCCCACCTCCCCACCCCCAGGAACACACTGGCCAACAGCTGCGGCACTGGCATCCGCTCCTCCAGCAACAACCCCAGCCGCAAACCACTGGACAGCCGCGTCCTCCACGCCGTCAAGTGTGAGCCCCGGGGGACAGGGCTAGGGGAGGTGGCCCTGGCTGTTGAAGGCTGGGGGGGAGTGACAGAATTTGGTGTTAAGAAGGATTCTGAGGCTGAATCTACTAGGCTTGTTGGGAAGAGCCTGGGGTGGTTTAGAGGGTGGAGGCAGGGGGCACGGAGGGAGGCCAGAAGCCTGTGCCAAGACAGGATCTCCAATCCCGGTGGTCACAGGACAACAAAGCCACCCCTTTAGGGCCTGGCAAATGGAGGGGAGGCCATTTCCCTAACCACCATGACCCAGCAAGCCAGTTGTCAGGAGGAATGTGTAGATTTTTGTGTGAGATCTCCCAGTTTTTAAATTTCGGCAAGTAACTCAATATTTAAAGGGCGCTGGGCCATCCCACTCTACCCCATGGGGCCAAGCTAGGTCTGGCTGGCGCAGTTTCTAGTTGGCTTTGGAGCCCTGCCTTGCCCTGCCCTCACTTCTGTCACCTCTGTGGGCGGTTCCAGTGACTCTTGGGAGTTGACGTGGGGAGCTGAGGCCCTGCCCTGAGTCCCCATCCCCACCCGTGCAGACTACTGCCAGAACTTTGCCCCCAACTTCAAGGAGAGTGAGATGAACGCCATCGCTGCAGACATGTGCACCAACGCCCGCCGCGTGGTGCGCAAGAGTTGGATGCCCAAGGTCAAGCTGCTCAGGGCCGAGGACGAGGCCTACACGACCTTCATCAGCGACTCGGGCAAGCTGGAGCCCGACATGATGGGTGTGGAGCACGGCTTCGAGGCAGCCGGCCATGATGGCGATACCGGCCCCTCGGCCGAGGTCCTCCCATGAGGCGCCGGGCCCTCCCCTCTGGGCCCCGGGCTCCCCACCACCACAACCCCCACCCACACCCTGTTATTTTGGTCACGAGCTACTGTCTGTCCCCCCCCAGGACCCCGTGGGGGGTGCTGCATGCTCCCGGCCCCGTCCCCTCCCCCACCCAGTGTCTCCCCTCTGAGCGAGCGAGTGGGGCCACCAGGAGAGGTTAGCAGGTGGGGGGGCATGCCTTTTTAACATACAGTGTTGGGGGGGCACATGGTCTCCCCACTTCTAACAGCTCGGAAGCATCTCCCCTCCCCAGGCCCCACCGTGGAAGCCTCACTCAACCTCACCCCTCACTGCACCCTTCCAGCCCCGGGGCCCCCGGGGTTCTCAGAACCCCGCCACCACCTCGCAGTGCTTCCACATTTCCGAAAGCGCCTTCCTGTCCCCTTCGTCCGCCCCTGTGCTGAGGGGCTGGGGCCGGCGAGGCCCTGGGGATGGGCCACTTTCCAACGGAGGAAACTGAGGTTCCAGTCCCAGTCCTGCCTCTCGGTGGCAGGCAGTGGCCACCGGGGCCCTCCTCTCCCACCAGGCACTCAGCCTCCCTGTGCCCCTGTCCGCCACACATGGCAGGAGGGGGGGTTCCCGGGGGCAGGAGAAGGCAGAGGACTAGAGGTTTCGGGGGCTCACGGACGGTGTGCGTGCGACTGCGTGTGAATGTGTAGAGGTTTTGCTTTTCAAACAAATGAAGATAGAAGAGGCAGGACCAGGGTTGGAACAAAGTGGGGGGGCGGCTGCCCTTCTGTCCCCCCCCCCCACCACCCCAAAGCAGGGCACCTGGCCCCCACCCCATGTACATAATTTTTAAAACATTTTTTTAGCTAATGAAATATTGAAGTATAAGATTCCTTTTATTTTTCAAACCAACCGGACTGTGTCTGGCATCCCTACCCCCTTGGTCCCTGGGGGCCACCAAGGGCAGAATGGGGCTGGGAGAGCAGGCTGAGTGTGTGCAGAGCGGGTCCTTGCTTCTGTGGCAGCCCGGCCTGTGGCTACCCAGTTCCCCTCTGCCCAGATGCCTGGGGGCCTGGCCCACCCCCACCCCCGGCCCCTCTAAGGTTTAAAGGTGTCTGGCCGTGGCTAGTTGGTTGGGCCTGTCTCCATTGTGGGCAGTTGCCAGGAGACCCCTCTCACCATTCCTTTCTGTCCTCGCGCAGCGTGAGGGTTTTTGAGTTGTATGTGTGAATGCTGAGGGTTCTTTTTTTACCCCCACCTTTGGTGGCATCATTTCACAGCTTCACTCTGTATCTCTAGCCCCTATGCTCACCTTCTCTCCCCCCCTTCCTCTCCATCCCTTATACCCACCCACTTTCTTCAGAGGCGGGGAAGGGGAAACTGAGGGGGGCAGCCCCCATGGGACCCCTTGAATCTGACTTGGAGGCCTCTGCCACCCCAGCAGCCCCACCAGCTGTGGAATGTCACATCTAACATCTGCTTGTTGCAGGGTGGGGATGGGCTCAGGCCCGCTGGGGTCGTGGCTGGGCTACCGACCCCTGAGTGTGTGGGAGGGGGAGCCGACACCCCCAGCTAAAGCACAAGCACCTTAGTCGCACCTCCCCTGCCCTTGGGCTCCAGCCCCAACACCCTGCCCCAGTGTGGACCCCAAAGCACAATATCCTGGTCCCAGGCAGCAGGCGGTGCCGGGCCTCCAGTCCCCCACCCTGGGAGACCCCAGAAGGAAGCCGCCCCTCCTCCTAGCCTTAGCAGGGGCCAGCTCTGTGGGACCGGGGTCTTCTCCCTCCCCCTCCTTGTCCTGGCAGGCCCCTGCCCACCCCAGCCCCTGACTTTGCCTGGGCTGGGGCCGGCCTCTGGACCCTTCCTCCCCTGAGACCCTGCAGCTCTGGGCTGGGTGGCCACACCCGCTCATTTCAGGGACTGGGAGGGTGGGGTTGGGAGAAGGGGCAGTTGGGGAGAGGGGCTGGGCAGGGGTTCAGGGGAGGAAACTCCTCACCAGGAGAGCCAAAGACAGGGTTGTGCCTTACCCCAGGAGCCACCCCTGCGCCCCTCCCCAACCCCAGGCGGCCTGCTGCTCTTCCTTCCCCTCCCCGCCTGAGCTGCATGGTCCCCACCCTGGGCAGCCATGAGGGAACATGAATGGAGCGTCGTCGGCCAACGGCAAGACCATGGGGTGCCACGTCCCTGGCCACCCACACCCCTCAAGCGGGACGGACAGAGCGCCCGGCTGCGTGAAGTGCCAACCACCCGCCCCCTCCCTGCCCCGGGCCCATACGTGAGATTGCACATTAACTACTGTAAGGACAGGAGGGACACTGGGAAATGTGAACCGTGAGGCTATCAGTGACACTGACAAGGAGAATAAACTAAACGCCTTTGTAACCGCGCAGCTGCCTGCTGCTCACTGGTGGGTCCGAGCAATGGGGGTGTGGGATGGGCCATCCTCAGCCTGCAGGGCAGGGGGGAAACTGAGGCTGAGGCTTGCCTCAGGCCATGGTTGGGAGACCCAGACCACCTTGACTTCTGGTTGAAACCCTGTTCCAGCTACCCCACCGTGGGCGCATGTCTCCCTGCACACATGCCATGTCCGTACCCTCCGTGCTGAGCCCCCCAAAGCCAAGCAGGGTGGCCACTCCACCAGGGGCATCAGATGACACAGCCCCTCACAGCCCTCCTCTGCCCTTCCTGATTCCCCAAACCCCAGGAACACGACCCTCACACACCCACAAACCCGCATATGCGACACCTGGAGCCCTTGCAGTGGCCTGCTCCAGGCCAACAGCTGCTCGCCCTGACCCAATGCGCCCACAAGTTGGAAGGAAACACGTGAAAATGGACACCACAGGTCAAAACCAAACAGGTATCATTTAAAACATCCTGTGGGTGTTCTGAGGACACAAGCAGCCCTATCCAGTGAGAAAGGACAGACATACTAACATTCCTGAGTATCCCCTCTATCCAAGGATATTTCCAACAAAATGGAGAAGATATTTACCTAGCTCTGCAGTCCATCAAGTCAAAAGATCTTGGCGATGAGATGGAAAAGGTGCCCAAGTCAATCCAAAGTCCACTTGGTGGTGATGGGGCAGGAGTTGCAGACATCCATAGAGCAGAGATAATCGGGCAATATTTCAGCTCACTGTTTATTTCAAGAAGACCAGACTGTCCCGCTGTCAAGTGGGACTTCCAAGGGTCGACTTCAAAAATTCCCGAGGGTGACTGGTGACAAGTGCCTCTCAACCTAGGTAAGTGGAAACAACACGTCTTCCCAAAGCTGGCCATAGATCTTTTAACCCCAGGAAGACTTAGAATTGAGTCCACCAAGGATTGAGAGAACCAAAACACATAGTAGCCATGTTTTTGTGCAAAAAAAGGAAACCCGTTCCTATCTCGCCCTTTTTAAGATTTGACAAATTAGCCTAATAAAATGACATTCCAGTTTGCTAAAGCTGCTGGGATGCAATTTACTAGAACTGGATTGCCTTTTACAAAGGGGATGTATTAGGTTACAAGTTTATAGTTCTAAGGCCATGAAAATGTCCAAGTTAAGACATCCACGGAAAGATACCTTGACTTGAAGAAAGGTTGCCAGCATCTGGGACACCTCTGTCAGCTGGGAAGGCACGTGGCTGGCCCCTGAGCTCCTTGCTCCTGGTTTGTTGCTTTCAGCTTCTGATTCCAGTGGCTTCCTCTCCAAGCCTCGGGTAGTTTCTCCAAGGAAAATTCTGGATTTCTCAGCATCTCCAAACATCTGCATCACTTGATTTCATCTCTCAGCTCTCTGAGCTGTCTGTTTTCTGTCTTTTATTCTCTTCATGCAGGGCTCCAGCAAAAGGATTAAGACCCACCTTGAATGGGTGGGGTCACATAGCCATGGAAACAACCTAATCAAGCCCTACCCAACAATACCTGTGCACCCACAATATTGGATTAGAAGAACAAGGCTTTTCTGAGGCACGTGACAGTTTCCAGCCGGCACAAATGACAACCTCCAAACGCCCGGCCCTTGACAATGTACAAAGGAGAAACTGAGACTCCTGGTTTGGATGTTTTGTTACCTAAGCCGTAGGACTGAGATAATGCTACAAGGTGATAACCTCAGGTTCACCTACATGCTTGCTCGGTTTATAGGAATCATTTTGCCTTCAGGAAGGCCCCTCTGCGGACATAGCACTTCGCTGTCACACTCCCCATGTTAGCAGAGGCCGTGGCAGTGGAGCCCAACGTCACTCAAAGACCCCTCGCCAGCAGCTATGGGCTTGGCTAAACTCCAGCACAGAACCAACAGGGAATGGGTAGGCTGATCTGAGGGCTCACAGAAGAATCAGAGTTTGGAATTTTCAATTCCAAATAAATTAATAAACTCTCCGTTACCAAATCTAAGAACTAAACAGGAATAATCTTTTCTGCATCAAATATCGAGCTCTGAAATTGAAACCCTCACCCCCACCATGCACACCCCGGGGCCCCTGTGCAGGCAAGCAGGGGTCTCTGGACCAGCAAGCCCGCTCAGGGATCCGGCACAAGCCTAGAAGCAACACACTGCATGATTCAAACTTGTATAAAAAAGCTGGAATTTTATTTCTGGATTGGCACATGTAGAAGGCACGCGGGCAAATAGCTGGGGGACACAGGAAGTAGAGCTGGAGAGGGGCATGGCGGGGGTCTCCCCCTGCGGATGAGCGAGTAAATCTGTCATTCAAGCGCCCCTAAGTGCACTTGGGATGGATGGCCAGGGGGGAGTCCCCACTCTGGCCCTGAGAGCTCTGGAGCTGCTCCCCAGGGGTGCCCCTCCCCAAGGGGGCAGACCCTACCCAGCTCTTAAAGTGCTCGGCGCTCCCCCAGGGTGTGAAGAGCTGGGGTCAGAGGGCGAAGAGCAGGACGAGAACCAGCAGAAGCACGCCCAGCAGGACCGCGATGGCACACCACTGTCGGCGATCTGGCAAGGGGGCGGGTTGAGGGGGGCAGTCCAGAGGGCCGGAGGTCATGGGGAAAAGGGGGCCTCCATGACTACCCAGGGCACTTACCACTAGTCATGTGGGAGGCTTTGGCCATTCTCCTGAGGACCCCGTCCATCCGGGAGTGGGTGTGATCCATCTCCTGAGCAAACGCGTCCAGCATGCTGCCAAGAGCACAGGGTCAGTGGCCCAGGGAGGGACCGAGGCTCCAGGGCAGCTGCGGGCTCCTGGCCCTCCCCCAGGGGGTCCTGGCCTCTCACATGCCCTGTTCGTCCAGCTCCTCTCCGACGCACCCAGACATGTGCTTCAGGACCCGAATGCTGCCAGACACCATTTCTAGCTGTTGGTCCTGCTGGTCCAGGATCAGCTGGGCAGGGGAGGGGTGGGAGGGGCTGAGCTGTCTGCAGCCCCCACCCCCCCACGCTCAGCCACAGCTCCTGCCCAGCGCCCGCACCCCCCCCACCCGCCCTCCCACACACCTGCTGTGTGACCTGCTGCTCCTCAATGTAGCGCGAGGTGGCCGAGACCGCGCTGGCATCCAGCAGGTCGCTGGATGACTTCTGGGTGGCCGCCTTGCCCGCCAACAGCTGTGGGTTCAGAGACCACCAGCTCAGGGAGGGGATGCCCGTGTTCAGCGGGGCCAGATGCAGATGGTGGCAAATGTACCCATGAATGCGGTCCCTAGGGGTGTGGGCAGGGGGTGGGGGTGGGGTCTGGGGGTCCAATCCCAGCCCCACCACTTACTAGTGAGGTGACCTTAGCCCTGTCACCTGGAGCCCTCTGTGCCTCTGTTTCCCCATCTGTGAAACCGGGACTGCTACAGTTCTCATTGACATCACTCATTACTGTCATTTCGGAATGCTGGAGGCAGACAGAGCCAGAGGAGAGCCCGGGTTTGAATCTGGTTTCCACTGCCTACTCTACTGGGCACAGGCTGGGTCCCCCTGCTTCTTGGGCTCTGCCTCCCAGGACTCACAAAGCTTCTAGCATGGGTCCGCCATGGCCCGAGCACAGCAGAATGCTCTCTGCTACTGCACCAGGCTGTGCCTTTCTGAGTTCGAACTGTAATCCACAAGGTGGCCCGCGTGGAAGGTATGTGGGCACTGCTATAGCACATCAGCCTGGTGCGGGACTCCGTGCCTCCACCCACCCACACCCCACGCCAGCTCACAACAGGACACCTAAAGGCTGGGGTTTTATCACATGCAAAGAAAAGGCACATGACCCAGAGGGAAAAGGCATCCAAACAGAGAAGGCAGGGAGCCTACACACAACAGGGTGCGTAAGCAGAAAGGACAGACATGCACACAAGGTAGGTATGCAGGCTTCCCCATCCCCAGCTCCCTCAATGTAAGGAAACTAGTACCCACCACGCAGAAAGGGAGAAGGCTTGAGGATAGGTGCCTGAAGTACAAATCAACCCACAGGGAGGACTTGGGATGGGGGACACAGGCAGAAAGAGCAGGCTGGCATCTAGGGAGGGGATGCACATTGGCCGGGAGGGACCAGGCGCCCACATACCCAGGAGAGAGGCGTGAACACACACACGGAACAGACTCGAACTCAGAGCGCAGGGGCCCAGAGGGGGCTCAGGCCAGGACGCTGTGCCAGGAGGCCTCACCTCTCTGTTGTTCCTCTCCAGCAAGGCAACGGCTGTGGGCCTGACCATATGGTCCTTCATTTCCTGGGGGAGAAGGAGTCAAGACACCCCAACCTTCCCACACTCACTTCCCCGGGGTCCGACACACACACACACACACACACACACACACACACACACACACACACACACACACACACACACACACACACACACACACACACACACACACACACACACACACACACACACACACACACACACACACACACACCCCGCCTTCTGGAGGGGGCGGGTCCTCTCCTTACCTGGACAGCCTCTCGCATCCGCTCCACAAACGCCCTCCTCTCCTGCAGGTCGCCGGCTGGGAGCTTGAACTTGCCCGGGTTGGCCTCCACGATGCGTGAGCGGGGAGTCAAGGGTCAAGGTCAGGGCCGGACAGGAGTAGAGGCTGCCCCCCTTCCTCAAAATCTTCCGGATGTGGGGGTACAGCGCTCCCCCCCAACGCCCCCCACCGTCCCGTGCCACTGCCGCCCAGCAGGATATCGATGGTCTCTTCCAGGTCCTCCAGGTCCCACTCGATGCTGCGCAGGCCGTTCCGCAACTCATTGGTGGTCCAGTCCAGCTCCTCGCGGCCCGCCGCCGCGCCCTCCAGCAGGAGCTCGCACCAGCGCTGGTACAGCCCGCGGGACGCATTCACCGCCTTCTGCACCTCGCTGTGGGCAGGGCACAGCGGGGGTGGCTGGGGACAGGCGGCATCCCCTGCGGCGCCCCCAAACAGGTGGAGACCCTCGGATCCCCCCGAGACGACCCCGGCCCCGCACCCGACGGCGGCGCGCGGGCAGCCTGGTATCGCCCCGGCCCGCGCTGGGAGCAGGGGAAGGGGACTGAGCACCCGCCGCCCGCCCCGGTCGCCGTCACTCACCCTCGCACGACAAAAAACGGGTCTTCGAGAGACATGTCACTCCCCCCCTCCCCTCGGCCGAGCCACCTCCCCGCTCGGCCCTGCTTGCTTGCTCCCTCGGGGCGGAGGACCACGCGCCGGCTTCCCCGCCCCCCCCGTCACGTGACCCGAACCGCCATAGAGAGTAGGGCCGCCAGCCGAGAAAGAGAGGTCTTACAGGAGGATGGGCGGGGCGCGAAGCGCCAAAACTTCCGCCCTCACCTAGGCCGCGCCGTAGCCATCTTGGCTATGGGCGGAGGCGGCTTCCTGTCCGCGTGCTCCGCCCCCTTCTCCTGCGCCCGCCAGATTTAAGGTCGAAGCGCCGACTGTTGGTTCGAGACCCAACGCCTCTGGTTGTGGCTGTATAACCTCGGCCTCCCTTCTGGGCAGTCTGATTACTAATCACCTCCCTGAACCCAGACAACTGGAGAAGGGGCTCATTCGATTCTTCTTAGCTCCGTTTAGCGAACTCCCGAGGGGCTGCACTCCAGATTCGTCCCGCGAGGCCGTCCCAGCCTAGGGACCCGAATGACAGGGCTGGGAAGGAGTTGGGTAGAGGCGCGTAATCTGCGGGGCGTTTCGCCGCCTCCTTCTGCTGCGGGAGGGAAGGGGGCGCCTCGAGGTCGCTCTAAGGAGAACCGGGAGTGACGGGGCCCCGAAGATGCTCCTGGGCGGGACTCACCTCCGGGAGGATGTGCGGAGGTGGACTTTGTACTGCTTCTCCTCTCTATGAGCGGAAGTTTTGGGGGGGCGAGAGTGGGGGTCGCGGGGCAGTGGGTTCTGAGGCTGGCTTCCAGGGGAGTCCCCTGCCTGGGGCGTCTCTGAATGGGGAGGGCCCGAAATGTCTAGGGAGGATCTCAACGGCCCCACCTGGATGACTGAGGCACTCGGTGTGGGGCCTCCCGGAAAGCGCTTTATCTGGGGGTGGGGGTGGGCGGCGGGTCTGGAGCCTGAGTGGAGCCTGGGGAGTTTGTTCCCATCCATCCCGGTGGGAAGGATGTCTGGGGGAGTCCCGGATGGCCGCCCCCAGGTGGGCCAGAGTCGCTTATGGGGTCGCATATAGCGTCCAGCGAGTAGGCCATCGTGGGGGTGTCCGTGGTGGCGGTGTGTGGCAGAGTTGCTGACTGGATCAGTTTGGGAGGGGAGTAATTGTTGAGTCCCCATGTTGGGGGGAAGGGTGCGGCACCTAAAGGAGCATTGGGAAGATCGCTTTTATTTGTGTGTGTTGGGGGTACAACCTGGAAGGGGTCCTTGTAGGGCATATCGCTGTGGGGGAGCAAGGGATGAAGGGGTCATGGGCGGGTAGCTCTGTGTGTCGCACGGCCTCTGGAAAATGGCGTTAGTGGGAACCCTGAGGTCGTCCGCAGACGGGAGGGGTCCTTCCGGGAGGGGCGCCAAGCATTCCTGGCCCCCGCAGGGAAGGAAGCGAAACCTTCCTCTCCCTCCACGCCCGCAATCCACCGACCCCGTTGGACGTCGGGCCGGAAGCCGCGGGCTCCAGCGGGACCAAGCTGCCCCGGAGGGGGTGTGCCTGGTAGGCCAAGCGCCCGCCCCCGGCCCGCCCGGAAGAAACGCGCTACCACCAGCTAAGGAGATCTCGACCCCTGACCTTATATGGGCAGCCGGAAGCGGCGCGCGCGCGCTGACGTCGCTATTTCCAAATATAGTCGTGGAAGTCCAGTCGCTCTAGTGGCGGGAAGGCTCCCGGGCCAGGACTGGAGTGGGGGCAGGGGCCCTCCCCTTAAAGGGCCCGCACCACGAATGAGTGCAGGCACTCGGACAATTTTTCATCCTTTTTTTGAAGGACCGGAATAAGGTTTTCTTGGAGCGATGGCGCGTGGCGAGGGAGGTGATGTTTTCTTTTTCCTCTGGCTCTGCGGGGCTCACTTCAGCTCGCCGAAACCCGCCTCCCAGGGGGTAGGTTGGAGGCGGGGCCTGGCCGCGACGTCGGGGGGGCGGCAGCCACGTGTTCCCGGGGACTGCCCTGCAGGGGGACTCGCTGCCTTACTAGTGCGAAAACCCACGCGTGGAGCTCGTGTCGCGGAAACCGAAGGGATGTGCCCAGTGAGAAGCGCGGAAGTGGCCGCCTGGGCCGCGCCCGGGAGCCTGCGGCTATCGGTCACTGGCAGGGGATAGGCAAATTCGTACTCCCCACCTCCCCAGCCGAGCCAGCGCGGCCTCTTTTCTTCCCGTAAACAAGGGAGGCGTGAGGACTGGTGGACGCTAGAGGGAAAGACGGGGACCCATGCACAGCGCCCAGAAACTATCCCAGTGCCCCCCTTTTACTGTAGTGGCCCATTCATTCGTTTAGCAAATATTAGGCCAAACAAAAACAAAAAAAGTAAATATTAGGCCAGCCAGTCTGCCTCGGTTTCCCCACTTGAACAAAGCAGGTGTAACAACCCTCCTCTGAATGGAGGAAGAAAGTCAATGAGATAATACTGAAAAGGCTCAACAGCGCCTGGGACATAGTAGGCGTTTAATAAACGTTAGCAGCGTTACTATTAATTCAGCGATAGATGCCAGGAACTGTGCCCGCGGGGGTCGTACGGGCTTGAACCGGATCTTCCCCGGTGCGAAGGGAAAACTGCAACCTGCGCCCCGCTGGGACTTCCAGACGCGAGCACGTGGGTGGTCCCTGGGCCCCAACCGCGGTCACCACCACCCCCCCGCCCCCAGGGGCTGCGCGCGGCTGCGTCGGCGGGGCCCTGAGAAAGGGGGCCGTCCCAGGAGTTTAGCGCGGAGTGGGGGGCGTTCCCCCTTGTTTGGGTCCCCGTCCCTTTTCCCCGCTTGGTAAACCCCATCCTGTAGCTTTAAGGAGTCTCTTTGGCCACCGAGCGGTGGAAAGCCCGGATGCGGCCCTCTGATTGGGCGGGGCGAGGTCGTGACGTCACTGGGCATATAAAACAGTCCGGGTGGCGGGCGCCGGGGCAGAGCGTCCCGGCGGTGTCACGGTGCTGGTAGGCGTGTGGAGGGAGGTGTGAGCTAGCGCGTTGTCCACGGTGCACCTGCTGTGGTTCCTGCCCGAGCCGGGGAGTCCTCGTCGCCGTCGAGCCGCCATGGAAGTGCAGAAGGAGGCGCAACGCATCATGACTCTGTCGGTGTGGAAGATGTACCACTCACGCATGCAGCGCGGCGGCCTGCGGCTGCACCGGAGCCTACAACTGTCGCTGGTCATGCGCAGCGCCCGGGAACTCTACCTCTCGGCCAAGGTGGAGGCCCACGAGCCCGAGGTGCCCTTGCCGCCCGCCCGCTCCCCTGACCCTCGCCTGCACCCGCCGCGGGAAGCGGAAGCCGAGGAAGCCCAGGCAGCGCCCTCCGTCGGTGAGCCACCCTCCCCAGAGCCCATGGACACGCAGGAGGCTCCCGGAGCCGTGGAGCCTCCAGTCCGCGGTGACCCGCGATCCGCCAAAGCCAACCGCAAGCGGCGGAGCAGCAGCCTGAGCGACGGCGGGGACGTGGGGCTGGTCCCGACCAAGAAAGCCCGTCTGGAAGAAGAGGAGGAGGAGGAGGAGAAGGGGGCGCCGTCGGAGGTCCCGGATCGCCTGCAGCCCCCGCCTGCGCAAGCGGAGGGCGCCTTTCCCAACCTGGCGCGCGTCCTGCAGCGGCGCTTCTCGGGCCTCCTGAACTGCGGCCCCGCCGCCCCCCCGACGGCGCCCGCGGCGTGCGACGCGAAGCCGGCCTGTCGCCCGCCGGACAGCATGCTCAACGTGCTCGTGCGGGCCGTGGTGGCCTTCTGAGGGCCCCCGACCCGCGGGGACCTGAGCCCAGAGCGCGGGCCGAGCGGTCGGCCCGAGCGCGCACACGCACCCTTCCCCCTGCCGGGGAGGGTGGACCCGCGGAAGCCGTGGAAAGAAGCCGCCGCCCGGGCTGCTGAGAGGCCCCGAGGACTCGACCCCCGGGGACCCGTCGCCATCTGTGCGCAGCGGCGACGCCGAGGAGCCGGAGCCGGGGACGCGGGCGCCTTCCGCCGAGATCTGGCGCGCCCCCCAGGTGCTGTCTTAACCCACTGGGACTCGGACCTTTTCCCCGGATCTCCTGGGACTGGGAGACCGGGAGGCCAGTTCTTTCATCTCCTCAGGGTCGGACTTTTATTATTATTATTTTTTTATTAGGGGCCTGCGCTGCCCATTCAAGGTTTTCTCACTAGATGGTGTTTGCGTTTCTAACCTCAGCATCCCAGGCGCCCGAGTCCCCTTCCCCCTCTCCAGGAACATACTTGTGCAAGCGGTCACCGTTGCGTCATGGGGCAGACGTGGGGAGTTTCCTGCTCTTGGCGTGGGTGTGGGCCTGGGAGGAGGGTCTGGGGTGCGGGCCCGCCGGGGAGGGGGTGGGGAGCGGGAGGAGGGCGCCTGAGTCACGCGGCCCAGCGCTGCGAGTTAGTGCCCCGGGCCCCTGCGCCCTTCGGTGGGGCGGGGGTCGACCCCGGGGTCGATGGACACATTTCTCTAATGGGGACTTGGAGGTGGGGTTGCTGGCTGGCCCGAGTCTCCAGCGTGATCGTCCTTCAGACACACGGACACCTCAACCCAGACCTTTTCGGGTCTGAGACAGTAAAGGCGGTTGGGGTTCGGAGCTCCCATGAGGCCAAGCTGGGGCCAGTTTTGGGGGGGCGAAGGGGTCCTGGCCAGGGAGTTTCAGAGGGTCTGTTTCCTTTTCCTGTGGTGGACTCTATTCTAACTCCATCTCCCTGGTGTTTTGTTAGGAATGCCCGATTGGAAAATAAAGACCACTTGAGTAAAAAAAAGTCTGTGCCGCCCGCCTGGCTTTCTTTTCTGGTGGGGGAGGGGAAGGGTTAAGGGGACAGGAGCTGGCCGCCGCTGCTGGGGCCCCAGAACCGGTCGAACCGGTTACCACGTGGGCCGACGTGGGCGGGGAGAGGGCCGGGCCCCCTTTCTTTGCCCCAGCGCTTCCGGGTTGGGTGCTGCGAACCCCACTCCGGCTTCCCATTAGCCCACCAGATTTGGGGGTTCCCTCACACCCCTCCACCGAGGTGATGGCTTTGCTAGTTCAGATGTTTGGAGGAGGGGGTGATTCCTCTGCGTACTGAACCCCAAGCGGGGTTGGGTTGGGGGACTATACCTTCCTGGCAGTGGGGTGTTACCGAGACGTGGCAGTTCTCGCTCCCACTCCTCGACCTCGGGGGTCCCATTTTCCTGGGTGTGGGGTTGAGCGAGTTGGCTTGGGGGCGAGCTCTTCATCTCCAGGTTCGACTCTCTTTGCTGGCGGTGGGCCCCCATGCCTCAGTTTCCCCATTTGTGAAACAGCCCCCCCAGGGAGCCTTGAGGATTAGAAGTATCCGTGAAAGCCCTCGTTGGAATGTGCTTGGGCCCCGCCGCAGCCCCAGATTAGTCACCCCGAAAGGAGAAAACGCTCTCAGGTTGCCCCAATTTTGACTTTGGAGAGGGGGCTGTCGTTGGAGCTGCCCCAGGACGAGGGGTCCGTGGGAAGGACAAAAGGAGCCGCAGGTGCTGGCGGGGCGGGGGGCGCGGGAGGCGCGGGGGAAGTGGGCGCCCCGCCTCCCGACGGCTGGCTCCACCGCCGCGGGCCTTCCGCGACCTCGGGGGACCTGACCGCGAGGCCCGAGGGTAGACGGAGGAGGAGGAGGCGGGGGCAGGGGCGGATCTGCCCGGAACGCCCGCCTGGGGCGTCTCGGGTCCCAGGTTCCCCTCCTCCCTGCCGCCCCCACGCTCCCCGGGCCTTGTTGGCATTTGCCAACCCCCCGCCCCCATGTGCAAGTGGGACGGGATGGGGGGGGCGCGCCCTCGGGGTCCCGACACAGGAGAACGTGGGAGACTTCGGCGCCACTCACGCTGTTTCCCGGCCCGCAGCTCCCCACCCCCGTGGGCAGCTCAGCGCATCCGCCCCGGAGCAACGCCCCCGCGCGCCCTGCGCGGCCCCGCGCGGCCCCGGGAAGTCCCCGGGGGCTGGGGAAGGGGCCTTGCCCGGCATCCTGTGCGCAGGCACCGCGAGCCCTTCCTTCCGCGGGAAGCCACTCGGCGACCCTAGTCCCCGCCTTGGCCCCCGGGGGTAGGGGGTGGGCGGGTGGGTGGGTTTCCGGTGCCCGGTGACAGGGTGGGGCAGGAGACAGGAGTTAGTCTGTCTTCCCTGCTCCCGGCTCCGCCCTCCCGCCCCCCCGCGCACACACACGCACGCGCGCGCGCGCGCACACACTATCTGTATAAACCCTTCAAGGTAAGACCCCCATCTTCCCCCATCCTAATTGGCAAAATTAACTTACGATGAGGACATTGGTGGAGCTGGAGTTTTCACCCAAGGATACGGGACTCATCCATTGCCCAACAGCTGCATAAACACTGAACACGTCATATGTCCCCCAGCCAACCCATTCTCCTAGGGAACCTCAGGCCTGAAGTGTTGTCTCCAAACAGGGACAAATAAGAAACAACTGCATCTCCATCCCTGAGGGCCTGGTCCAGTAGAATGCGAATACTTATAGTTACCCCCAGAAGGGAAAACTCCGGAAACAAACAGGTCTACAGGGGTCATGCAAATAATTTAGCATCATCAGGTTGAGAAAAGAAGGCCAGCTGTAGAAGTTGTAGATTCCAGAGCCAGATGGCAGGCTTCTCTCCCAAATGCTCTCCTCGTTTGCCATGTGGCTCTTGAGAAAGACACTTCATCTCTCAGAGCCTCAGTTTCACCAACTGGGAAATGGGGACATTAAAAGGCCCCACCACTTTGGATCTTTAGTGAAGAGTAAGTAACGCATGTCAAGTGCTCTATGTGTCGCTATTTTATTGTTGTTAGAGATAGGCTGAGAGCATTGTACATTTAAAAGCACATAGAGAAATCCAAGTAGCTGCTTGTGTAGACGTGTGCGCAGATACCTTGCTACATGAGCCCAGAACTCAGGTAGCTCGTTCTCCACGAGAGTCAGGCTACCCCCCCAGCCTGAGTTCGACTTAATCACTGATTTCTCAGCAGCACTGGAGGTCCCCACGCTCTCCTACTTTCCTCCCACCTCGCCAGTGTCCAGCCACCTTTAAGTATGAAGAATGTTCCCGGGCTCAGGCCTTGGCTGCTTCTCTATCTACAGACACCTCTGTTCACCTTCACTGCTTTTGGTTTTAGGGCTCAAAATGCTGCCTCAACACTGACTCCCAGATTCAGTCCTCCAGCCTGGGAATTCTCCCCTGACCTCTGAATATGCCAGTCCAGCCCTCTCCACCTGTCTCCTCTTGGGGTTCTAAGGTGCCCCACCTGTCCACCTCACTAAGATTTCCAGCTAAGGAGGCCACCTGGACTCTCCTTTGTCCCCTTTCCTCTCATGTCATCTGGCATGTACTGCCAACCTAGGCTCTTCTCTCACCCCAAGCCTGTCCCTTTCCCACTTCTTCATGGTTGTCACCTCTCTGAGCTATCACATCTCCTCTGGACTAGGGTGCCCTGCCCTCACCTCCACAATTTATTCTTCACAGCAGCCTCCCCATTCTTATAAGATGCAAACCAACCACTGCACTCTCCCTGGCTCCCTCTGCTTCACCCATATTGCCCTCGTTTCTGCTGGGAGAACAGGCCGAGCTCATGTCAGCCACAGGGCCTTTGCACTAGCATTTCATATTCTCCTGGACACCCATGAATCCTCATTTTCATGAGGTTATTGCTGAAAGTTCACCTGAAGCCTTTCTTGGCCACCTGACCTAAAACAGCATCCACACTCTCATGTGGCTCCCTTACCCTGCATCTTTAGAGCCTGCTTCCTGCCTGAAAGGATATGTTTATGTTCCCTTTAGCATTCACTCCCACACTTGAATGTCAGTTGCACAAGTGTCCAGCAGAGAGGCTGTGTTGGGTCAGCAGGTGCTAAGTGCTGAATATTTATGACATTGCTTAATGTAAAGCTCTTAGAATACAATATCCCACACTTTAGACAATTGAGGGTCAGAATTTTTGCCATATCAGCATAATGACTGTACTGTTGCTTTCTTTATTTTTCTTGTTAATCATTCACCAGACTTAGAAGGTAAAAAGTTAAAAAATACATATATAGTGAAAAGGAGACAATGTGTTAAGATCCTGCTGCAATAAACTCATTACCCTCTCCCCTATGTGACATGACTTTCAAGGATGAAAGTCTCCCTGGCAATGTGGGACATGACTCCTATGGATGAGCCTGTCTGGCCCTGGCATCGTGAGGTTGACAATGCCTTCCTGACCAAAAGGAGGAAAAGAAATGTAACAAAATAAGGCTACAATGGTTAAGAGATAGAGTTGAGAGGTCATTCTGGAGGTTACTCTTATACAAGCTTCAGCCAGATATTACAAATTGCCACGGTATGCCAAGCTCCAATCCACAGTATTCCTGAAAACCCTAAAGAAAACTCAGGCTCTAACTAAGGCTTATTAAGTTTATTTTTCAGAAAATTAAAACTTCCAGATTGTTCCTATGCCAGATAAGCCCTGAAACTTGGAGGTACCAGTCTCTCTCAGAACATCAACCAGTTGCAATTCCCTACCCCATAATATCCACACCCTTTTTCAACATGAAGACATTAGAATGGTCATTGCCCAAATATCCCTGAAGATTGAGAGAATGATCAAGTGAGAGGGAGGAGTTGTAACAGAGAAGTTAGGATTTAACAAATGAGTATGACTACTGACTCATTATATAGGCATTTCTCTTTCGTGTATTATTCCTGAAATTGTGAAACTGTACACCATCCTTTGAAATGTGCTCTATTTGTTAAACTATAACTACTTGCTAAATTTGTTCTTTATTTTCTTGTTAAACTACCTGTTTCTGTATATATGTTATATTTCACAACAAAAAATGTTAAAAAAAATAATTAAAAAAAAAAACCCTGTTGAAACAGTGGCTTATTTTTTCTCACAAAGGGAGATTATCAAGAGTTACAAGACATGATTAGCAAAGCCTGAGAAGGACTGAAAGAGCTGAAAGAGACTCTGAGATTCAGTCCCACAGTCCCAGAGTTAGGGAAATTCTGCTTTTGGAAGGCACACAAACTCTTCAACCTGTTCCCAGGGCCCATGTGATTTGGGTCCAGTCCTTCCCTATCCTAATTTTGTGTCACTCTCAGGCCACACTGTCCCGTGTTTTGGTACTCTAGTTTGCCATGACCTTCCCAGCCACGGGTTTTTGTGTGAGCTTCTCCTGGGACTCTTTTCCCTTCTTTGCTCAGCTCAGGATTCAAACCCTTGGGGAAGATTACCTGGCTGCCCCCATCTTGATTCAAGGCCCCTATATTTATTTGTCTCCTCTTGTGGCCTGTGACCTCCACGAGGCCGGGGACAGGACCCCGCCACGTGGTTTTCAAGAACGCACTCTGCCTTTGTAACCGTCTGGTCAGGTGGGTCCTTCATAGAGGGGGAAACTGAGTCGCCGAGGCTTGCCCTGCAGGAAAGCAAGAAAGGGAGAACTCGAGGCGCGTCCTTAATCCCGAGGTCCCCTTACCGACCCTTCGCCGTGTTGGACCCAAGTGATGGGAGCCCCAGATCAGCCCCCGCCGCGCCGGGTGGGAAAAGGGCCGGACTGCAGGTAAACCAGCTGCCGGGACCGGTTTTGCAGGGACGCTGGCGAAGTCCGCAAGGCCGTGGGCTACGGGTATGCAAATAAGCCAGCGCGCGGGGCGGGGCATGCCGGACGTCCATCGCGTCGGGAGGCGGGGCATGCAAACCACGCCCCGCCCCCGCTCGCGAACAGCCGCCTCTCGCAAGAATTCCCAGGTGTGTCGGATCCCTGGGCCATGCCCCTCGCCCCCAAGCCGATCCCAGCCGGGTTTCGCCCCGCCCCTCCGCGCGCGCCCCCGGACCGCGTGGGTGGGGTCTGCCGGCCGCGCCTGAGGACCCAGGCGAGCGCCGCACCGGGGGTCCGGGAGAGGGGGCTCGGCTCTCAATCAGGTAAATGGAGGAGCAGGCGGCAGGGAAGTGGGGCTTGCCAGAGTCTGAGGTTCGTGCAGCCCGCCCTTGGCTCGGAAGTTGCTGAGGCCTCCAGGAGAGCTAGGGCCCCCACCCCCGCCCTGTACCGAGGACAGCTCAGAGCACCCCAACTGTGCCCAGAGGCACCCAGACCTTCCCCACCCCCACACCGTGTGTCCAGGGGCGCTCAGGCCCTCATATCTATGTGCAAAAGAGCTCAGGCCCCCCCACCCCACTCCCCTGTTTTCAGGGCACCTCAGACCCCCACATCTATGTCCGGGGTATCCCAGATCCCCCACACTTGTGACCAGGGAATCCCAGAACCCCCCCCACATCTTTGTCCAGGGAAGTTTCGATTAAGGGACTTCCTATATGTTTCCTGTAGCTCAGCCTAGGGTTTATCCTGCTCATCTAATAGGTTAAGGGGAGCTTGGGGCGCCCCGGATTCGAGTCCGGACCCGAGGTCTCCCTGGCCCAATCCCTTTCTCAGCAGAAGCCCCCCTGAACCCAATCCTGCCGCCCCTCCCTGCCCTCTTTATCCCCCTCCCCCCGCCCCCATTGTTGGTCCTTAAGGAAACAATCTGGGCCATCAGTTGTCTCCCCAACCCTCCCGCGCCCTCCCCATCCACCCTCCCATCACCTGACTGGCTCCAATTAGTTTCCTCCTCTGCCTGTCCAGCCACATCTGGCTGCCAGCTGCCGGCCCCAGCCTGCCCGCCCCCAGGGGCTCCCAGGGAATTGCTAACCGCCTCCTCCGCCCTCCCCCAGCAAATCCAGGCCGCCCGCGCCAGAGCCCAGGGGCCCTCACCCCGGCCTGCTAATCAGAAAAAGCCGGCGGCCAAGACGTGCACGAGAGAAGATCTGAACTCCAATGGAAAAGGGGTGGGTGTGAAACTTTCCGACCCAGGAGTGCTTGTGTGGGGTGTGTGTGTGAGTGTGTGCGCGTGTGTGTGCGTCCGTGTGTTGCAGAGGGGGACAGGTCAAATTGTGCCTAAAGGCCCGAGATCAAAACCCTCTGGCCTCCAGGTGGGGACTACGGGGCCCCCCCACCCCAGGCCCAGACGCCACGGGCCAGCTGCGATCCCCCCCATCTACCCCCCTCCCCGCCCCCGCCCTCGGCCGGGCCGGCGTGGCTTTCCTTTTTCGGCGCTCGCTCTCCCGCCCGGCTGGCCCCTTTGAAGGGGCTCCCTGGAGGGTCCTCCCGACCGAGGGGGAGGGGCGGCTGGAGAACAATGGCGCTTCTGTAACTGGAGGAGGCCCGGGGCTTCCTGTTAACCCTTGCTTCGGGGGTGGCTGCCGGGAGCGACGGGGGCTGCTATTCGGCCCGGCCTTCTTTTAGAGGGAGGGGGTTGGGGGGGCCACAAAGCGGACCGATGTGCGGCCCTGACTCCCGCCTTGTTTGTGAAAGTGCTTGGGGAACTGCCAGGCCATGGGGACCTCCCCTTCTCCGCCGAGCCCGGGGCCCTGTCCCTTCGGTGCTGCGGAGGGTTGTACAGTGGGGACAGGGCGGGGTAGCCTGGGAATGGCCTCGGGGCCGAGTCGCATCCCAGACGGGTTACACTGGCGGCTCTGGGGGTGGGGGTGGGGCGGGGACGACCCAGGTGGATCCCACGTGGCCCCACGCATGCAAACTTTTGGCCTCCCCGCGGGTTAGCTGGTGGGCCACTCTCCCAAGCCTCAGTTTCCCTTGGCTTAGGGAGTGCTCCCGCAGGCACTGACAGGAGTACAGTGCAGTTCATGAGCTCCCTAGGGGAGAAAGAGGGGCCGAGAGCCTTGGAAACGCTTTGCTCTTCCTTGCAGCCTTGGGGAGAATTAGCCATTGTGTTCACTGAAGCTTCGGGCAAATTCCCTCCTGTTTACGGGGCTCCTCCTAGAACCTGGGAAGGAAGCGGGTTGCATCCTCACACCGGGGGTGAGGGCTGGTTGGGGGGCCCATCCTGCCCGCTACTTCAGCTGCACGTGATGCCACCCGGGGTAAGAAGAGCCAACATTTTGCAACCCTTGCTGCCAGGAGCCAGGCAATCTCTTTCTCCCCTTGTCCCAAATTCCCCATTTCCTCTTCCCAGTAAACCTAGGTCTTAATCAAAGCAGGCGCTTTCCTTAGCTCTAGGGTTAGGGGAAAGCAAATCCATTCTTTTTCTTTTCCACTCCCGGGTTTGGGGACAGAGGGACCTTTTTCCTGCCGGGTGGACGTTCCTTTATACTCAGCTTTTATCTTGGGTTTGCAGGTAAGGACAGAGACTTGGGGTGCTGAGACCTGTGCCCCAGCAACCCTCCCCAGCTGCCCTGGCTCCCCACCCCCAGCCCGTGCCAAGGCAGCAGGGAGGGGGTGGTGGTGGTTTCTCTTTTTCTTCTCACATCCGATGCCCACCAGGCTCCCTCTTCAGCTTTGAGAGCCTACTTTGCTGGGTGAATGCCCCAACTTTCCTCTCTTTTCCACAGAGTGAAACGTCATCTGTGCACCCTCGGCTCAGGGGCCCTGCAAGGACCAAGTTTTTTGGCGATCCTTGTTTACTGGGCAGAAACCAACTGCCAGACTGGCAGGGCTGCTGCTGCACACACACAACACACACACACACACACTTCCTTGCACACACACACACTTCCTTGCACACACACACACACACACACACACACACACTTCCTTGGTGTCAGGGGCTGAGTGCGCAGGACAGCTCATGGCTTCTCTCTTTAGACCCGAGGTTGGGGACAGCTGCCCTGGCCGAATATGCTAGAAGCCAGGGGTGCCTGGCCTCAGCCCAGCAGCTGGAGCTCGGGCTGCCCAGGGGCCTGGGCGGGTCCCCTGCTGACAAGCCTCCACCTGAGGGGCCCCTCCCCACCTCTCCCTCCTCTCCCCTCCCCCGCTGCGGCCCGCCCTTCCGGAATGAACTCTGCCCTAGCTTTCTGCCACCAGGAAGGCTGAAACAAGCCCGCAATTACTCACCGCCCTGCTGGCTGTGGCTCTCAGCCTTGGTGGGGGTGGGGTAGAGAGGGTAGGGGGGCTCCTGGGACCCCCTCCCCTGACTCAGGTGGCCTCCTGGGAGAGGCAGTTGAAGCCAGCGGCACACAGTCTGCCCCCAGCCACCTTTCTTTTCGCGGACCCACAAACAGTACCTGATAACCAGATGCCTGCATTTTCAAAGTGCTACTGTTTTGTGCAGGACAGGGGTGTGGGGTGTGGCGCCCGTTTGGTAGGGGAAACTGAGGCTGTGGGAGCGCACCCCCTCCGGGGCCTCCAGAGCCCTCCTTTCAACTAGTGCGTCTTCCCCTCTGTCCTGGTCTGCATTTCTGGACATGGTGGGGTAGTGGGGGAGGCGGATTGTAGTGATGATGGGGTAGTGGGAGAGGGAAATATGGGGAAGGGGGCAGCGCTTTGATCACCCACTGGGCACTGCTGCCTCTTGGAATGCAGCCTGGGACTTCCTCATCCCCCCTGCTGGGCTTCTTTTCGTTTGTCCCCAGCTCAGCCCTCCTCTGAACTCTGGATTTCCCTGGGGGCAGTATATTGGGGGGCTGGGGTGGGGGAGGTCACAAGCATCTCCCAACTTTTGAGCAGTTCCACTGTGACTAAACCCGGCCCTTCCCTGTTCCTCAGGGCTGGGTGGCCTGAGCTTGAGTTGGCTGCCAGCGGCTGGGTTTCTGGTCAGACCGGGCGTGCAGGCTCTGGCTCCTTGGCACTCTAAAATCAGCAGGTTCCTGCCCCCCACCCCCAGCCATGCCCACAGGACCCTGGGAAATTCTCTGCTCCACCGCCTGGCCTCCTTTGAAGGTTCTGGGTTCTCCTATCCAAGAGTCCCTGGATCGCTCAATTTTGCGTGTTTCCTGCTCTCTGTGCAGCTGCCCTGAAACTTCTAGAAAGCTGGCGAAGATCCTCAGCTAGAGCGGCTGCTTCCTGCCACTCCCCAGCACCCCTGCCTCTTCCACAGCCACAGGCCTCCCGCCCTCCCGCTGGGCAGCCAGCATGAACCCCACTTCCTCCCCCAAACGTCCTCCAACACCCGTGCTGTCACCCAGGTACCCAGAAACTCCACGCTCTGCCCCCCTCAGTGCCCCTTCTGGCCTCAGGCAGAGACTCAGCTCAGATCTATTGCCTGTGGGGAGACAGACATGTCCACTAGTTGCTCCTCTGCTCAACAAATGCTGACCAAGCACCGACATGGCCCTGCAGTGACCCCCGACACGGGCCATGGGTCTTAGAGAAGCTAAAGCGCTGGGTGGCGGCATTGCCTGCCCCACTCGAGCTGTGGGTTCCATCTGAACGCAGCTGGTGGCACTTGTCCCCTGAGGTCTTGAGGACGCCGATAGTAACAGCAGTTGTCACTTCCTGCTCTAAGCCCTTCGCTTGTACAAACTCCTTTAATCCTTAACAACAAGGAGGGTGTATCCTGGATCTTTCTTTTATGGCAGAGGAAACTGAGGCACAGAAAGGTTAGCTGGTCTATAGTCTCTACAGCTAACACTGCAGAGACTGGATTTGAACCCCAGGCGTTGGGGCTCCGGGGTCTCTTGCCAGGGTTTTCAACCGGTGATTTTGGGGGTGTCCCAAGCCCAGGAGGGCACCTCCACCCCCTGGATGCCAAGGACCCCCCCTCCCCCAGTCCTGGCCCCGTCATGACAGCTAAAAATGTCTCCAGACCTTCCTAATGTTGGGGTTGGGCAGGGGTCTCAGAGAGACAAAGGGGGGTGACGGCAGCTCAGAGTACCTCCAGCCCAGGCTGCAGGAGTCCTGACCCACCAGCAGATTAAAGGGTGGGGGTCACGAACATGCCCTCCAAGTCTCCTGGCCCCTTGCAGGGGGTAGTCGGAGAGGAAAACCCACTGGTCCTGCCTTGCTGCCGGCCAATCCCTGCTGGGATGGTGAGTCACAGGAGCTGCTGAGTCCTGGAGAGTCCGGGTGAGGGGGGCCGGGGGGGGCGACCCTTCCACCCTTCCACCCTTTGGCTCTGCCCAGCCTCCTGCTCACTAAAAGTCAGAATGCCAGAAGACATGTCTCACATCAGACCCACTGCTGTCGCCGCCTTCCTGCTGCTCCTTGTCCCCTCTACTGCTTCTGGGGGAGAAGTGGGATGGATTTTTCTTTTTTCTTGACAGCTGCTCCAGCAGGAGGCGGAAGTACATGTGGCACGTGGAATGTCTCTGAGGTTAGAGTATATTTAGGCCAGGAAGAGACCGTAAGTGTGCGTGTGTGTGTGTGTTGTGTTGTGTGAGATGGAGAAGGCCCTGGTGCTGGCTGGGCGAGAGGAGGGGCCCGAGCCCATGTGCGGAGCACCCTGTCTTCTCCCAAAGAACAACAGTGTTCTGAATTCCCAGGGGACCCAAGGGCCGGAGAAGATGCGGATGAGGCTCTGGAATTGGAGTCTCCTCTTTTTTTTTTTTTTTTAACATGGGCTGGCACCGGGAATTGAACCCGGGTCCTCTGGCATGGCAGGCAAGCATCCTTGCCTGCTCAGCCACTGTGGCCCGCCCAGGGGTCTCCTCTTAAATCCACGTCTGGAGTGCCAGGCAGGCTCTGTTTTGCACAGATGCCCTGCAGGGTCAACCTCAAGATGGTTTGCAGCTGAGAAATGTGAGTTCAGAGTGGTTAAGTGGTTTTCCCTAAGGTCGCTCAGTAAAGAAGCAGTGGGGGTGTGTATGTAGTTCAGTGGGAGAATGTTCACCTTCCATGCATGAGACCTGGGTTCGATTCCTCAACCATGCACCTAAAAAAAGAAAAAAAGAAGCAACAGAACCTGGGTTCACTTGCTGGTCCAGCTTGCTGCAGGACCTGCATGCTCCTTCCACCATTCATTCATGCATTCTTGCAGCAGCTCTTTTTTCTCTAATTTATTTTTATTGTAGTAATATACATACAACATGCTATTATCATTTTAACCGTGGAATTCAGTGATACTAATTACATTCAAAATGTTGTGCTACCATCAGCACCTTCCATCACCCTAAACAGAAATTCTGCATCCATGAAACCATAACTCTCCATTCCCCTTCCCCCAAGCCCCTGGTAACCTCAAATCTACTCTCTGTCTCCGAATGTGCTTCTTTTAGCTATTTCATATAAATAGAATCATATCTGTTGTTTTGGGTCTGGCTTTCACTCAACACATCTTCAAGATTCAACCACATGGGGCAGGCCACGGTGGCTCAGCAGGCAAGAATGCTTGCCTGCCATGCCAGAGGATCTGGGTTTGATTCCCGGTGCCTGCCCATGTTTTTTAAAAAAAAAAAAAAAAAAAAAGATTCAACCACATGTAGATTGGATCAGACTATCATTCCTTTTTATGGCTGCATAATATTCCACCGCGTGGATTCTGTGGATGGACACTTGGGTTGTTCTTCCCATGTGGTGGATTGAATCGTTTGCCCCAGTTTAGGCATATTCTTGACCTTTATCCACATATTGGTGGGTGGGGACCCATTGCAAATATAATCTCAAGATGCTACTTCAGTTAAGGTGGGACCTGACCAATTCATGTTGGGCTTTTTTTAAAAAAAACTTTTTTTATTGTATAGTATAACATATACAAAGCAAAGAAATACAGCAGTAGTTTCCAAAGCACTCTTCAAAAAGTGGTTACAGGACAGATCCCAGAGTTTGTCATGGGCTACCATACGATCCTCTCATATTTTTCCTTCTAGTTGCTCCAGAATATTGGAGGCTAGAGGGCTTAAATACTTTATCATCACAATCAACTTTTTTTCCTTCTTTTTTTGTGAATAATAACATATATATATATATATATAAAAGCTATGAATTTCCAAGCACAGCACCACAATTAGTTATAGAACATATTTCAGACTTTAACATGGGTTACAATTTCACAATTTGAGGTTTTTACTTCTAGCTGCTCTAAAATACAGGAGACTAAACGAGATATCAATTTAATGATTCAGCATCCATATTCATTTGTTAAGTCCGATTTTCTATGTATAACTCCACCATCACCTTTGATCTTTCCATACCTCACATTGGGGTTGTTCGGGCTGTGGCAATTCTAAGTTTTTGATTTTGGAAGCGTCTGTCACTAATATGGGGTAGGGAGATGGAACCAGCTGATGTTCTGGAGAGGCTGGGCTAGGTTTCATGACTTATCTGGACCGGGGACCCATCTGGAGGCTGTAGGTTTCTGGCAAGTTACTCCAGTGCCTGGAATCTTTATGGAATCTTAGAAATTGCCCCAGGTATTCTTTGGGATTGGCTAGAGTGGCCCTGGTTGGGGTCGTATTGAGCTTTAATCCAGATTATTGGAGTTCTTAATAAGCAGAGTGAAATTCAGACAGAGAGATGCCCCAGGGAGCAACCAGGAGCTAGAAGCCCGCAGAACCCAGAAGAGAAGGAAGAGGACACCATAAGCATTGGCGTGGGATAGAAAAGCCAAGGACCAAGGCTCACCAGCAGCCAGCCCCAGAAGGCCAGTCTAAAGGGAGAAAACATTGCCTGGCCAATGCCTTGATTTCGGACTTGTAGCCTCAAAACCGGGAGCGAATAAATCCCCATGGTTTAAGTCAAACCCATTGCCCGATGTTAGTTTTGGCCAACCAGGAAACTAAACCCCACCTTGTGGGTGTTGGAAATGGTGCTGGTTTCAAGGCGCATGTCCCAGTATCTGCCCGAGGCCCTTTGCTGCCACCCTTTATGCTTGGTGAGGCGTGTGCCAGGCTGAAGTGCAGGGAGAGGCAAATGGGGGCTTGGCGGGTGCTGAAACCATGGCCCGGGCCACAGCTGTCCACCAGTTTCATTCATTTTCTTGGGCTAAGAATGCTTTTTTCCAGTTTTAAACAGTTGAAGACAGAAGAGGAACATTCCAAAATTCAAGGTCAGCGTTAATAAAGTTTTATTGGCACTCAGCACGCCCTTGGGCGCATACGGTGTGGCTGTTTGCAGGAATTTGCAGATATCCCTGAGCTGGATGGCGACTGTGTTTGTGGAGCTGGCTTTCTCTCGGGGCTGGGGTGGGGGTGGGGGTAGGTCCAGGCAACATCCAAGAGCCCGGAGAACAGATAAAAGTTCCGCTGTTGATGAACTCCAAGAAGAAAATGTGATAGGGCTATGAGAAAAGGGACAGCTCTGGGACGAGAGCAGGGGCGGGCGCTACTTTAGAAAGGGTGGGGGACTCAGGAGGAAGGGACTCGAACTCTCCTCCCGTCCCCTCGAAGCTCCTGAAGAGGAAGCGCTGTCTGTGTCTGGGGTTGCAAGGGGAGGGTTTGCTGTAAGGTGGACACAAGGTCTGGTCTCCCTTTTGCCAGCCTATTTCTCCTGGGCAGCCTGGAGCCCCAGGAGTGTGTGTGTGTGTGTGTGTGTGCCCCAGGAATGTGTGTAGGTGCCTGGACTAGGTCCCTGGTAGGCTGCCCGTGTGTCCCAGGAGTGACAGGCCTGGTGTTCCAGGTATCAGGGCCGTGTCTCAGCCTTTGGAAGGTGGCAGATATAGGTTGCAGGGGAGGAGACGAGGATGTCTCCATCATTGGCAGGGGACAGAGGGGGCCTCCCATTTCTATGTGAGATTGTGGAACCCTGTCCACTCCCTGTACCCATTTCTCCTAGTCCCCATTCCCACCCCAGATGTGGAGTGTGGTGGGTCAGGGAGGTCTGCAAGGTGCTGGGTGCATGCCACGCTTGCTGGGAACCCCTCCTGCACCCTGCAGGCTGCCCCCGCTTTCTGGGCAGTGGTGTTGAGGAAACCTCAGCAAGCCTATTTATTTTGTCCCTTAAAACTGGGGGCTTTAGGGACAGGTTGAGACCTTTCTAGAAAACCACTTGGGGGTCCCTAGACACCACCTGTTTTGCAGGGTTCACCCTTGCCTCCCACCTTGCACGCCCCCCCACCTCCACCCCGCACAGTTCTGCCGTGGAAAGGGCCATGTTCTCATCGATGGATTGATTCATTTATTCATTCATTCATTCTGCACGCATTGACTGGGGCACCTTGTCCTAATTGCACCCCCCCCCCCCAAACAGGACACGGAACCAGTTACCCGCAGCAGCTCTGCTAAGTGAAGGAATGAGTCGCCCAGCTGTAGGTGTCTCATGCTTCTGTATTGGCTTTGAGGGAGAGGACTCATGGTGTGTGCAGTGGGATGGCAGAGCAGAGCAGAGACGGGGCCTTCCTGCCTCAGCGTGTGTGTGTGTGTGTGTGTGTGTGTGTGTGTGTGTGTGTGTGTGTGTGTGTGTGTGTTGGGGACGGGGCACGGGGCCTTCCTGCCTCAGCGTGTGTGTGTGTGTGTGTGTGTGTGTGTGTGTGTGTGTGTGTGTGTGTGTTGGGGACGGGGCACCTGCCTGCCTCAGCGTGTGTGTGTGTGTTGGGGACGGGGCACCTGCGATCCCTCAGGAGCGTCTGGCTGTTTCGCTCAGAAACTATAAGCCCTCAGGATGTGGTGAGAGCAGACCCAGAGTTGGGACGGGGAGGGTGCAGGAGCTTTGTGCATTATGCATTTCTGTACGGTGTGGGTTTATTATTTTTTTTGCATCTAATAGTGTGGATATATATTGTCCTAATAATATAATTGGTAAAACCTGGCTCAGACTCCCTGATATATATGAAGGTACAGATGGAGGATAGGGAGCAGAGAAGTTGGGGAAGAGGTGGGGCTGGAGCTGCCCAAGACAGGGTCTCTAAGCCAGGCCAGCTGCTCCTTTTGCTCAGCCTCCATGTTAACTGTTTATTTGGGGACAACCAGATCAATAGGCTGAATCCTCAATCTTGGGGCTTGTCTCTGTGAAACTTATTCCTGCAAAGGAGAAGCGAAACCTACTTATAATTATGCCTAACAGTCACCCCCAGAGAACCTCTTTTGTTGCTCAGATGTGGCCTCTCTCTCTGAGCCAGCTCAGCAGGTGAACTCACTGCCCTCCCCCCCTGCGTGGGACATGACTCCCAGGGGTGTAAACCTTCCTGGCAATGTGGGACCTGAGTCCCGGGATGAGCCAGGACCGGCATCGTGGGACTAAGAGAGCCTTCTTGACCAAAAGGGGGAAAGAGAGAAATGAGACAAAGTAAAGTTTCAGCGGCTTAGAGATTTCAAGCTCTTTGCAGAAATTTGAGAGTCGAGAGATTATCCTGGAGGTTATTCTTATGCATTATATAGCTATCTCTTTTTAGTTTATGGTGTTTTGGAATGGCCGGAAGGAAGTACCTGAAACTGTTGAGCCGTGTTCCAGTAGCCTTGATTCTTGAAGACGATTGTATAAAGATACAACATTTACAATGTGACCGTGTGATTGTATAAACCTTGTGTCTGATGCCTCTTTTATCAAGGGTATGATCAGATGAGTAAAAAAAAAAAAAGGTAATAGGTAAATAAATAATAAGGGGATAAGGGGTGGAATAACTTAGGTAGGTTGAAATATTGGTGGTCAATGAGAGGGAGGGGCAAGAGGTATGAAAGGTATAGAATTACTTTTCTGGAGTGATGCAGATGTTCTAAAAATGATCATGGTGATGAATACACAGTTTTGTGATGATATTGTGAGCCATTGATTGTATACTATGTATGGATTGTATGTGTGTGAAGACTTGTCAATTAAAATATATATATATATAAAGAATAATTCTTTGATTTTGAAATAATTTCAAACTTACAGAACAGTTGCAAAAATAATATAAAGCCAACATAACCCACCACGTCCAGATACACAGATCCACCATGTTTGCCGTTATCTCTGTCGCTCTATTGTAGTTTGCTGGCTGCTGGAATGCAACATACCAGAAACAGAGCGGCTTTTAAAAGGGGGAATTTATTAAGTTGCAGGTTTACCTTTCAAAGCCTGTGATGATGTCCAAATTAAAGCAAGGCTATAGAAATGTCCAAGGCATCCAGGGAAAGACACCTTGGTTCAAGAAGGCCGAAGTTCAGGGTTTCTCTCTCAACTGGAAAGGCCTATGGCAAACATGGCGACGTCTGCTAGCTTTCTCTCCAGGCTTCTTGTTTCATGAAACTCCGCCAGGGGCGTTTTCCTTCTTCATCTCCAAAGGTCTCTGCCTGTGTGGACTCTGGCTCTCTCCACGTTTCTTCTTTTAAAGGAAATTTTGAAGGATTCCAGTAAACGAATCAAGACCCACCTGGAATGGGTGGAGTCACAGCTCCCTCTAATCAAAGGTTAATACCCACAACAGGGCACGTCTCATTTCTGTGGAGATAATCTAATCAAGTTTCCAACCTGCAGCACCGAGTAGGGATTAAAAGAAACAGCTGCCTCCGCAAAATGGATCAGGATTAAACATGGCTTTTCTAGGGGATATAATCCTTTCAACCTGGCACCCTATCCCTTATCCATCTATTTATCTATCTATTCCCTCACCCACCCACTTAGCCATCCATCCATCCATTTAACTATTTCCAAACCTTTGTAGATTTCCTACATCCTGCTCCTTGAATACTTCATACATCCCTGTACATTTCTTAAGAACACGGGTCTTCACTTAGGTAACCACCCTAAGTGCAGGTATCAAGTTCAGGACATTTACCATTGATATGAAGCTGGCAGTCTGTATTCCAATTTTTTTATCTGTTCCCAACAACATCCTTTTTCTCACATTTTTTTTGTGGTTGAAAAGCATCACACGAAACCTATCTTGTGGCTTGTGGAAATGATCTGAGGTTGGAATTACAGTGTCCATCGAGGAAGTTTTATTGGCACCAGCCTGGCACCGTTCCCCTACGTCCGACCCACGTGGCTGCTTCTGCACGATGGTGACAGATGCCTTGTGGTCCGCAAAGTGGAAACATGGACCTCTGGCCCTTGACGGGAGAAAATTGCTGACCCCTGCCCTAGGTGCCTCAGGCCCTGACCTAACAGGTGGCTGTCGGGTCTTTCCCAAATCTTCTCTAGATCAGGTCCACTTTGGGAGCCCGAGGTGGCAGGTGGAGGGGCTGAGGTCCCACTGTTCTAGTTTGCTAGCTGCCGGAATGCAACACAGCAGAGACGGATTGGCTTTTAATAAAAGGGGATTTATTTTGTTGGTTCTTCAGAGGAAAGGCAGCTAACTTTCCACTGAGGTTCTTACTTACGTGGAAGGCACAGGATGGTCTCTGCTGGTCTTCTCTCCAGGCCCCTGGGTTCCAACAACTTTCCCCGGGGTGACTTCTTTCTGCATCTCCAAAGGCCTGGGCTTTGCTGCTAGTGCTGAGGTGAGGAATGCCGAGCTGCCAGGCTGTGCTACGTTGCGATCTCTCATTTAAGCACCAGCCAATTAAGTCAAACGTCACTCACTGCAGCAGACACGCCTCCTAGCCGACTGCAGATGTAATTGGCAACAGATGAGCTTCACGTACCGTTGGCTTATGTCCGCAGCAACAAGATTAGGTATGCTCACCTGGCCAAGTTGACAACTGAATCTAACACACCCACGATGGTGCTGGATATGGGGGGAGGGGGCGGCCTCCAGGAAGGCAATGTGGGAGGGGTCCAATTGGGCCAGGCTTGCAAGATGGAGTGGGATTGAGGGCTGCGAAGGGTGGGTGGGTGGCCCGAGAGCCAGAGCAAAGATTGGAGGCTGGACCTGCCACCCTGAGTCTGGGGGTGTCCCCCCTGCCCACAGCAGTCCCCTGCCTGCAGATCGGGCTGTAATAAATGAGTTTTGTCACCTGTTTTATCACCTACACATTTGCCCCTTTCCTCTGCCTGTCCCCACCACCCTGGGGTCTGGGCACCCCCTGAGGGCACCTAGGGAGCTTTTCTTCTTTTTAATAATTGAGGTGAATTTCGCATAACATAAAACTAATCATTTTAAAGTGCACGGTTCAGTGGCATTTAGTACACCCACAATGTTGTACAAGCACCATCTCTTTTTAATTTTAAACTATTTCCCTCACCCCCGTGAAGCAGTGCCTCCCAGATTCCCCTCTCCCCCCTGCTGTTGGTGGCTGCTAATCTGCTTTCTGTCTCTGGATTTGCCTTTTCCGAGGGTTTCATGTAAGTGGAGTCAAATGGCATTTGTTATTTTGTCCCTGCCTTCCTTCACTCAACATGTCTTTAAGGTCCAGCCATGTTGTCACATGAATCCAAACTTCAACCCTTTTCACGGCTGAGTAATATTCCACTGCATGGATGGCCCACATTGGGGTTGTCCATCTGTCCGTGTCAATGGCCATGAGCCATTTCCACCTTAGCTGCCGAGCTTTGACACGTGTACATCTGGGCCTGCCTGCTCTCCAGGCCCTTCCATGGCTCCCCGGTGCCTCAGGATAAATCCCAGGAGCTTGGAACACTGTGCCTTACACCTTAGGCCTTCTCAGAGCCTCCGCCTTCTCCTATGGGACAGTTCCCATGAAGGTCAGCCTCTCTGCGGGGTCCGTGGCCACCTCACCCACCACTGAGCCCTCCACCTTTTCCATCTGTGCCTGGCCCGCAGCTGGCATTTGAAACATCTGCGAGGAAATGGCAGAAAGTGCCGAGCACGGAGGTGATGGGGGAGGCCAGCAGCCACAAGGCAGGTGGGGTGGGCTGAGGCCGGAGGCAGACGCGGCTCTGGGTGGGTGTGGCGAGGGCGTGGGCTGCAGGTGACGGGTGGGGGCTGTGCCAGGAGAGCGGCCGGTAGGTGGGGGCTGCTTGCTTGCAGTGTGTTCTAGTCTGCTAGCTGCCAGAATGCAACATACCAGAATCAGACTGGCTTTTAAAAAGGGGAATTTAATAAGTTGCAAGTTTACAGTTCTAAGGCTGAGAAAATGTCCCAGTTACAAAAAGTCTGTAGAAATGTCCAATCAAAGACATCCAGGGAAAGATACCTTGGTTCAAGAAGGCCGATGACGTTCAGGGTTTCTCTCTCAAGTGAGAAGGCACATGGCGAACACAGTCAGGGCTTCTCTCTCATCTGGAAGGGCACATGGTAAACATGGCATCATCTGTTGGCTTTCTCTCCTGGCTTCCTGTTTCATGAAGTTCCCCGGGAGGCGTTTTCCTTCTTCATTTCCAAAGGTCGCTGACTGGCGGACTCTGCTTCTCGTGGCTATGTCATTCTTCTCTGCTCTCTCTAAATCGCTTTCATTCTCCAAAATGTTCCCTGTTTTATAGGACTCCAGAAATTTGTCAAGACCCACCCAAATGGGTGGAGACATGTCGTCACCTAATCCAGTTTAACAACCACTCTTGATTAAATCACATCTCCAAGGAGATGATCTGATGACAGTTTCAAACATACAGGATTGAATAGGCACTATTCTGCCTTTATGAAATGGGATTTAGATTAGATTTCTAGGGGACATACATCCTTTCAAACCAGCACACGGTGGAAGGGAGTGGCAGGCACGCAAAGGTGGCACCCCAGAGTGCAAGCCCAGCCCCATGGCCAGGCGGGCATCTTCCAGGCAGTTCCGGAGCCCGGGAAGAACAGGCTGGAGTGGGGACCAGAGCCCGGCCAGGGGGCCATCATCAGAGCACCCCCCCCAGCCCCCTTGTCATTGGCGGGCTCCAGGACACAGCTTGCACGCCTCTGCATGGTGCATCTGCATGACTCCCAAGGAGAGAGAGAGGACCTTATAAAATCAGATTTGACTTGGCACCAACTCACTGGCCTCCCTCCCCCTGATTCTAAATGCAGACTCTGCCAATGGCTCTGTCCGCGTGCGAGTGGGAGTGTGTGCTGGTGGGGGTGCTGGGGCCCGTGGGGGGGGGTAACTCGTGGCAAGCTGGTGGCCAGTCCCCATCCCTTGGCCCATGCCACGGTTCTTTTTATATCTCCCATGCACAAGAAAGCCTCAGCCTCCAAGACTGGGCCTGCTGGCCAGCTGTTTGGGGCCACAAGCGGCTGCTGGGGACTTCCCAGCGTTGGCACGGACGGCGGGCTTCGTGCTTCGTGCTTTGGCTGGAGCTGGACTATATTTAAAGGCTGCTGCTTTCCCACTCCCACCATCCATCAGGCTCTCAATACGGGAAGGGCGCCGATGAGCAAAGCAGGGCCTCCTGTGGTCCCCAGATCTGGCCATTGTGACTTCTGCAAACCCCATCTGGGGCCCTGGAGCACTGGGCTTCCTCCCTGCCCTTGGGGATCACCCTCTCCCCACCTGTCCCCCACCCCCACCCCAGCTCAGCACCATCCGCATGAGAAGCCTGGGGCTCAGGCAGGGACCTCTGCTGCTGGGTAACCCCTGCAGGATTTTCCCGAGGCACCCACCTCCTCTCGGGGCTCCCCCTTCCTGTCTGCCTCTGCGCTATCCGGTTCTCTTGCTTTTGGGATACCCCTGTGGTCGGCTCCAGGTGCCTCGAGAGGGCCCGCCTCTGGTGCAGGGCCGGGGATGTGCACACATACCCATGCACACCCGTGCACGCACACCCACGCACAGCCCCGCGCTCGCACACATCCTCCCTCAAGCTCCACAACCGGGGCTCGGACGCCCCCATTTCATTTTTTCTCCAGCTCTCCTAAGCTGGGGGCTCCTTGATTTGAGAGTTTTACAAATTGCCCCTGCCAGCAGTATTATTTCTTTTTGCTATTTATCGCAGTCTCGTGTGTCCCGTAACAGCTGCCGTTTGCACCACTTTCCCGTGTGCCCTTCAGTAGCGCGAAGCACAGCCAGGATCTGGCGCTCCCCTCGCCGCCACCCAGCCGCCACGCTCTTCCATCACCCCAAACAAAAACCTCGGGACCCATCAAGCCGTCCCTTCCCCTCCCTGCTCCCCCAGCACCCCTGGTAACCTCTGCTCTAATTTCTGTCTCGGGGAATTCGCTTATACAAGACATTTCCCATCAGTGGAACCCTACAGCCTCCGTCCTTTTGGGTCTGGCTTCTTCCACTCTACATGACGCCCTTTGAGGTTCGTCTACACTGTCCAGTTTATTGACCGGGGACGCGGGCACGTGGGGGGTGGGGGAGGGGTGCTGGTGAAATGGCCAGGAGTGGCCGAGACTGGGGGACGGCCTGGGGGACCCCACCATCCAGGCGCCGCCTGCCTGAGACCCCCGCACCCAGGCTATGACACCCCCATTCCCCACCGGGCACAAGAGAATTCAAGAACAGTCCCAGGAGCATGTGCTCTGAGCAGAGAGGACATGGGATTTTAGCGGTGGTGGGGATGGTGGAGGGAATAGAAAAGGTCTTGGGTGATCTTTTTTTATTTAATATTGGCTACATGTTGAAACAATCACATTATGGGTACATTGGGTTAGATAAATGTAGCATTCAAAAGAACCCCTCCTTCCTTACTAAATTTAAACTAGGGTTGCCCTAAGACACAGCCCTTGGGGAAAGAACTGCAAGCAGGGATTCACCCAGGGCGTGGACACCCGCCTTCCCACTGGTGTTATCTACAACAGCCAAAAGACGGGCAACCCCACCGCCCAGCAGCGGAGGGGTGGGTGTGCTGGTTTGAAAGGATGCATGTGCCCTAGAAAAGCCATGTTTTTTTTTGTTTTTTTTTTTTTTTATTAATTAAAAAAAGAATTAACAAAACAATTAGAAATCATTCCAATCTACATGTACAATCAGTAATTCTTAATAACATCACATAGTTGCATATTCATCATTTCTTAGTACATTTGCATCGATTTAGAAAAAGAAATAAAAAGACAACAGAATAAGAATTAAAACAATAATAGAAAGAAAAAAACAAAAAAAACAAAAACAAAAAACCTATACCTCACATGCAGCTTCATTCAGTGTTTTAACATAATTGAAAAGCCATGTTTTAATCCTAATCGCACTTTGTAAAGGCAGCCGTGTCTTCTAATCCCTATTCAGTACCGTGTATGTTGGATTCTGTAATTAGATCATTTCCCTGGAGATGTGACTCAATCAAGAGTGGTTTTGAAGCTGGATTAGGTGGAGACGTGTCTCCACCCATTCAAGTGCGTCTTGATTAATTTACTGGAATCCTATAAAAGAGGAAACATTTTGGAGAAAGTAGGAGATTTGGAAGCCGAGAGTCCACCAGCCAGCCACCTTTGGAGATGAAGAAGGAAAATGCCTCCCGGGGAGCTTCATGAAACTGGAAGCCAGGAGAAGAAGCTAGCAGATGATGCCGTGTTCACCATGTGCCCTTCCAGATGAGAGAGAAGCCCTGAACTTCATCGGCCTACTTGAACCAAGGTATCTTTCCCTGGATGCCTTTGATTGGACATTTCTATAGACTTGTTTTAATTGGGACATTTTCTCGGCCTTAGAACTGTAAACTAGCAACTTATTAAATTCCCCTTTTTAAAAGCCATTCGGTTTCTGGTATATTGCATTCTGACAGCTAGCAAACAAGAACAGGCTGGTGTTGCATTTCTGGACAGCACTGAGCCTTGATCACTGTGCTTTTGGGGGAATCAGATCACATCTGCATCCTTTCTCCAACCGGGGAACTCACCCCCACTCCCCGAGCCGGCCCTGTCCCATGGCAGGGTTGAGTCATGTCTGCTGAGCTGGGGAGAAGAAATGCAAGTGTCCACTCACCAGAGGACACGATTTATTAATGTTTGTGGTAAAATACACTATCACCTACAATTCAGCATTGTAACCATTTCAAAACGCACAATTCCTGGGACTTAGTACATTCACCAACTTGTGTAACCACCTCCATCCAGTCCCAAACATTTTCCTCACCCCAAAAGGAAACTTGTAACCATGAGCGCCCACGGCCACCCCCACCTCCCACCCCCATTCCCCTGGCCCCATTCCTTGCCAACCACTAATCGGATCCATGGTCTGTGGGTTTGCCGAGTCTGGCCATTTATCATGCAATGTGCGGTCTCTTCTGACTTGCTTCCTTCTCGGAGCGTAATGTTTTCGAGGGTATTTCTGTGTTTTGGTGATAGTGAATAAAGCCAGGACACTGAGGTACAGGCGTATGTGCAAGTCTCTGTTTTCAGTTCTTTGGGGTGCACACCCAGGCGTTTGGAATTGCTGGGCCATCAGGTGACTGAATCTGTGTTTAATTCCTGCAGGAACTGCTAGCCTGCCTTACACGGTTTCCCACATCTGCCGCTCCCTTCCCGCTGGAGTTTGGTCTGGTTCCTGGGCCTCCGGACTCTGCTCTCCGGTGGGTGAGGGGCAGAGGGAGGGGACTGGGGTGAGACCTTGATCTTTTGATCCTGTGAATGAACTTCCAGGCCCTGGAGACTGATGACCCTGCTCCATTGTTCGGTTTTAGACTCTTTTTTTTTTTTTAAAGGAGAAATTTCACGCACATGCAGTCCATTCACATATGTAATCAATGGCTCACAATATCATCACAAAGCTGTGGATTCATTGCCATGATCATTTTTAGAACATTTGCAATAGCTCCAGAAAAAGAAAGAGAAAGAAAAAGGAGAAACTCCCACAGCCTGCATCCCTTACACGTCTTTCTCATTGATCACTAGTATTGCAATCTACCCATTTTTCTCACCCTCCCATTATTTGTTTATTGTTTTGTCCCTCTTTTTTTACTCATCTGCCCATATCCTGGATAAAGGAGCATCAGACACAAGGTTTTCACAATCACACAGTAAATGTTATATTGTTACACAGTCATCTTCAAGAAGCAAGGCTACTGGAACACAGCTCAACAGTTTCAGGTACTTCCTTCCAGCTACTCCAATATACCATAAACTGAAAAGGGGTAGCTATATAATGCATAAGAATATCAGTTTTAGACTCTTGCACCCCCAGCAGTCCTGGGTGGCAGGAAGTCCACCTGGGAGCAGGTTTAGGAGGAGGTTAGAGCAGAACCAGAATAGGGGGCGGGATGGGGGAGGACAGGAGGAGGTGAGAGGAAGCACAGGCCGGGCGGGGGCAGGCGGTCCCTGCCAGGAGAGGTGTGTGCTTGCCCTCTGGGGGCAGCAGAGAAGACTGGATGAAAACCAGCTCCAGCCCAGATTCCAGTTCCTTCCTCTTTACCCCTGCATGAACTTGGAGAAATGCTGGAAACTTTTCTTTTTCTTTTTTTAATTTAGTTTGAAATAACTTCAAAATTACAGGAAAGTTGCAAAAATAATACAAAAACAAAGCATAGAACTTCAACCTAACCCCCACCCACATATCCAAGTTTACCAGCTATTAGCATTTTCCCACAATTGTTATGTCATCCATCCATCCACATCTACCTATCTATCTATCCATCCATCCATCTGTTCACCTCTATCTGTCTATTTATCTATCCATCGATCATGTAATTATCGACCTACCTACCTGCCTAATTATCTCTCTGTATCATCTGCCTACCTTATCTATCCATCTATTTCCTAAACCTTTGAGAGAAGGCTGTGTATGTCATGTTCCTCGAACACATATTCTTCTATGTACATTTCCTAAGAACAAAAATATTCACTCATGTAACCACCTTAATTGCAGTTACCAAGTTCATGACATTTGACATTGATACAAGGCATCCAGTCTACATTCCAATTTTTTCAGTTGTCTCAATAATTTCCTTCGGACATTTTCTCTGATTATCTTTTGCATTTAAGTGCCACTGTCTTTTTAGTCACTCTATTTCTTTAAAATGCAACTTTGTTGAGATATATTTGCATACCATACAATCCATTCAAAGTCTTCCATCAATGACTCACGGTATTTTGCATAGCTGAGCATTCATCACAACAATAAATTTTAGAACATTTTCATTCCTCAAAGCAAAAAGGTAAAAAAGAAATCTCAAGGGTGGGCCACGGTGGCTAAGTGGGCAGAGTTCTCGCCTGCAATGCCGTAGACCCGGGTTCGATTCCTAGTGCCTGCCCATGCAATAAATAAATAAATAAATAACAATTCAAAACATCCCATATTCCTTATCCCCCCCATTATTGACCCCGTAGGATTGGTGTGTTTCATTTGTTACTGTTGATGAAAGAATATTAAGATATTATGTTACCTATAGTCTGTAGTTTGCATTAGATGCATTTTCCCCATACACCACTCCATTAACTCCTTGTAATAGGATTGTGAACTTTTTTTTCTTCATGAAATAACTTTAAAGGAATATTTGTGCAGGTGATCATGGTTATCTTCCACTACAAGATTAACTGTGTTAAACAATCGCATGTTTTTTGTTTTTTTTTTTTTGCGTGAGCAGGCACCAGGAATTGAACCCAGGTCTCTGGCATGGCAGGCAAGAACTCTGCCACTGAGCCACCATTGCATCACCCTATAGGGTTGCATGTTTTAACCTCTAGCTCTTGCTCTCTCTTCATTGTGATAATGTATATTCAAAAGAAAATTTCCCATCCCAGCCACTTCCAACACACTGTTCAGTGGGAGTCACAATGCATTCACAATGTTTGTGCTTCCATGACCTCCAGCCATTACCAGAACTTTCCATCACCCCAAAGGAAACTCCTGCACCTATCCCCCCTTCCTGCACCCCTCGGACCAAATACCCACCTCCCCCGACCCTTCCTTTCCTAACTTGAAAATATCTCTCCCTCCCCTCCCCTAGCCAGCCCCCTTTCTCATTGTGTCCCCTGGAGCTGGGACGGGGTAATCTGCACCAAATGCATTCATGTCTGCAAAGAACTGCGCCTTCCAAGCCCGGTCAGAAGTTGCTGAGCTTCTCTGTTCTTCCCGAGAAAGGATAGAGGCTGAAGCTGGAGGCTCAGGGGGCCTCCACTCCAGTCCCCCAGCTCATAGGCTCCTGCTCTTTTCCTGCTAGATTCTGTCGTTGGAAAGTTCTTTCCAGAGATGGGGGAGGGGGGGTCCCATCCTTGGCCTTCGTGGCCTGGCCTCTAGGTGGCGCTGTCTGTCCGTCTACCCCTTGGCAAGTCCAGTCTGCCCCCTCAGCTGGGCAGAGATTCCCGGGCCAACCGGGAGCTGGGATTGGGGCTCTGAGTCTACTTGGATTGTCCCATCTGCTGATTTTTTTAAATTATAGCCAGGGTGAGCCCGGGGCTCAGGAGCACTTTCTAAGAAGGCATCTGGGTGCCTTTTTTTTTTTAATTAAAAATTTTATTTACTGATAAAATACAGTTACAGCCCATATAATCATCCAAAGTATAAAATCGATGGTTCACAATATCACCATATAGCTGTGCATTTATCAATCACAATCACTTTCTCTTTTTTTTTTGTGAAAAATAACATATATACAAAAAAGCAATACATTTCAAAGCGCACTGCAACAATTAGTTATAGAAAAGATTTCAGAGTTTGGGATGGGTTACAATTCCACAATTTTAGGTTTTTACTTCTAGCTGCTCCAAGACACTAGAGACTAAAATAAATATCAATATAATGATTCAGCAATCATACTCATTTGTTAAGCCCTACCTTCTCTGCATAACTCCACCATCACCTTTGATCCTTCTCCCACTCTTTAGGGGTATTTGGGCTATGCCCATTTTAACTTTTTCACTTTGGAAGGGGCTGTCGATAATATGGGATAGGGGGATGGAAGTAGCTGATGTTCTGGAGAGGCTGGCCCCTCTGGGTTTCAAATCCGGGTGCTCTTAAAACCTCTTTCCAAATTACAAAAGCAATTGTGCTCTGTTGTAGAAATAATTCAGTACAATATTAGTGTCTTTTTAGACCTCAGCTCTGCCCTTTTAGGGAGGGGTCGCTGTCAACAGCTCGCTGCCGGTCCCTCTAGACCATTTTCAATGAAGCAAACGGGGTCCGGGAGGAGAAGACTAAGAGGCGGTGGCTGGGGCTTTCGGTGTGGCTGCAGCAGGGCGGACGAGGAGGAGCTGTTATGGGGTGAATTGCACCCCACAAGAAGATATGTTGGGTTCCAGTCCCCCGGGACCCCAGTCTGTGGCTTTATTTGGAAATGGGCTCACTGCAAATGAAATTAGTTAAGTTGGGGGCAAACGGGACAGCATTGGGTGGGTTGCTGACGCTTTACTGTGCAGGGGCTTTGGTGCAAATCCTACACAGGACCCCAGCTCTGCCCCCAAGGAATTCATTGTGGCTAGTGTCCTTATAGGAGGAGGCGAGAGGTGGAGATGTCGGAGAAGGCCCCATGAAGGCGGAGGCTGAAGCGGGATTGACTCAACTCCAAGCCAAGGGACGCTGAGCTGTTTTGACTCTCTTGTGGACCCCAGAAAAGCCATGTCCTTTAATCCTCATTCAACATTGCTGGGTGGGAGCTTTTTGATTGTTCCCATGGAGATGTGACCCACCTAATTGTGGGTGATAACTTTTTTTAAAAAGTTAATTAATTTATTAATTAAAAAAATTAACAACAAACGAACTAAAACATTAACATGTGATCATTCCGTTCTACATATATAATCAGTAATTCACAATATCACCACACAGTTGCATATTCATCATTTCTTAGAACATTTGCATCAACTCAGAAAAAGAAATAAAAAGACAACAGAAAAAGAAATAAAACAAAAACAGAAAAAAAAATTATACATACCATACCCCTTACCCCTCACTTTCATTGATCACTAGCATTTCAAACTAAATTTATTTTAACATTTGTTCCCCCTGTTATTTATTTTTATTCCATATGTTCTACTCATCTGTTGACATGGTAGATAAAAGGAGCATCAGACACAAGGTTTTCACAATCACACAGTCACATTGTGAAAGCTCTTTCATTATTCCGTCATCTTCAAGAAACATGGCTACTGGAACACAGTTCTACATTTTCAGGCAGTTTCCTGCAGCCTCTCCATTACATCTTGAATAACAAGGTGATACTTACTTAAGGCGTAAGAATAACCCCCAGGATAACCCCTCGACTCTGTTTGGAATCTCTCAGTCATTGACACTGTCTCATTTCACTCTTCCCCCTTTTGATCCAGAAGGTTTTCTCAATCTCTTGATGCTAAGTCTCAGCTCATTCTAGGATTTCTGTCCCACGTTGCCAGGAAGGTCCACACCCCTGGGAGTCATGTCCCCACGTTGACAGGGGGCAGTTGGTGAGTTTGCTTATTGTGTTGGCTGGAGAGAAAGGCCACATCTGAGCAACAAAAGAAGTTCTATTGGGGGTGACTCTGAGGCCTAATTTTAAGTAGGCTTAGCCTATCCTTTGTGGGGTTAAATTTCATATGAACAAACCCCAAGACTGGGGGCTCAGCCTATAGCTTTGATTGTCTACACTGCTTGTGAGAATATCAAGAATTCAACTTGGGGAAGTTGAATTTCTCCCCACTCTCACCATTCCCCGAAGGGGGCTTTGCAAATACTTTTCCACTCACTGATCAAATCACTCTGGGATTCATCGGGGCATCACTCTGGACAAACCAACAAAATCTCATGTCTTACCCAAGATTCCAAGTGCTTATGGAGTTCAATCAAGCTATCTACATAAGTTATATTAGGAAATGAACTAGTCAAAATATATATTTTGTACCAAATAAACATTTTTTGCTTTAGTCTCACACATAAGGTGAAATTTTAAAATATTAATTACCATCTATTTTCAGCACCCTGCAATAATGACATTCCTTTGTTCTTCCTCATGCAAAAACATTTTTAAAATTTGTACATTTAGCCACTATTATTACACACTCTAGGCATTCCTAGATTATACCATCTCAATCTTTAACGTCTTTCTTTCTGATTTCATTTGTGCCCCCAGCCCTCCTCCCTCTATCTTTCTCACATGCAGCTTCATTCAGTGTTTTAACATAATTGTATTACAGTTAGGTAGTATTGTGCTGTCCATTTCTGAGTTTTTATATTCAGTCCTGTTGCACAATCTGTGTCCCTTCAGCTCCAATTACCCAATATCTTACCCTATTTCTATCTCCTGATGGTCTCTGTTACCAATGAAATATTCCAAGTTTATTCACTAATGTCAGTTCATATCAGTGAGACCATACAGTATTTGTCCTTTTGTTTTTGGCTAATCTCACTCAGCATAATGTTCTCAACTTCCATCCATGTTGTTACATACTTCATAACTTTATTCTGTCTTAAAGCTGCATAATATTCCATCGTATGTATATATGTGGGTGGTAACTTTTGGTTACATGGTTTCCATGGAGATGAGTCTCATCCCTTCAAGGTGGGGTTGCTTACTGGAGCTTTAAGAAGGAACCGTTTTGGGAAAAGCTACAGTTAGGAAAACCAGGAGAGAGCCAGCACAGCCAGGGGCCTCTGGAGATGAAGAAGGAAAACTCCTCTGGAGGAGTTTCATGAAACAAGAAGCCTGGAGAAAAAGCTAGCAGGTTGCCATTTGCCATGTTCGCCATGTGCCTTTCCAGTTGAGAGAGAAACCCTGAACATCATCGGACTTCTTGAACCAAGGTATCTTTCCCTGGATGCCTTAAATTGGACATTTCTATAGCTTTGCTTTCACCGGGTCATTTTCACAGCCTTAGAACTGTGGACTTGCAAAGTAATTCCCCCTTTTAAAGCCGTTCTATTTCTGGCATTTCACATTCCCGCAGCTAGCAAACTAGGATGATACCAAGGATGGCTGGGAACAACCAGAAGCTGGAAGAGGCCAGGAAGGACCCCCCGCCCCCCAGGTTTCAGAGGGAGCACAGCCCTGCCGATGCCTGGAGTTCAGACTTGCCGCCTCCAGAAAGATGAGAAAATACATTTCTGTGGTGTTGAGTCATGCAGTTTGGGGGACTTTGTTTCGGAGGCCCCAGGAGACTAAGACAGAGAGAGTGGCCTCCGCAGAGCCTCCGAGGCACGGGGGGGGGGGGGGGGGGGGGGGGGGAGAGAACTGGGGGGCTCGGCTGGGGAGCGGGGTGTGCGAGGCTGGGAGGGGGTCCGGAGCGGGGGGGGGGGGGGGAGCCCTGGGGGGCCGAGGGAGGCAGTGAGCATGCGCGGGAGACCGCACCTTCGCACCGTCGTGGGCAGGGAGGGGCCACGCTTGGTGGACGGGGGGCCGGGGCTGGGGACTCGGTGACCCCGCCAACGCTGGTGAGTGAAGGGTGCCTCCTCAGAGAGACGAAGGCTCATCGCCTGACGTGGTCCCAGGTCTGGGACCCGCAGGCGCTGCTGTCTCTGCTTCCCACCCCACCCCCGCCGCCCGGGGTTTTCCACGTGCGCTACCATATCGGGTTCAACAGCGTCTTTTATGAATTGAAACTGAGTCGCCCCCAAAAGACACGTTCGAGTCCTGAACCTCCTCCCCCCACCCCACCCCGTGAATGTGGCCCTATTTGTCTATGTTAGAAGGAAGCCAGACTGGAGGAGGGGGGCTCTAATCCAGTGGGACCTCTGTCCTGATAAGGAGAGGAAGGGGGAGGGAAAGGGAGGGAGGGAGGGGGAGGGAGGAAAGGGGAGGGAGGGGGAGGGGGAGGGAAGGAAGGGAGGGAGGGAGGGCACCATATGACAGGCAGAGACTAGGTTAGGCCACAAGCCCAGGACCGCCAGGGACCACCTGCCAAGCCCTCAGCGGGCGCGCAGTAAGGTCCCCCACATGTGGACTTGCATTTCCAGCCGCCAGGACCTTGAGACGGTAAATTTCTGTCGTTCAAACCAACCGGCCTGTGTGACTTTGTTTTAGCAGCTTTGGGCAAACTAGGACATTCTCTCCACGCCCCAAACTCCTGTGCACCAGAGCCTAGAAGATGACCTTTGGAAATGGGGTCTTTGCCTGCGGAATGAAGGTGAGAATTGAGATGGGCTCATCCTGGACTAGGGCGGACCCTAAATCCAGTGAAAAAAGTTTGCAAGAGACAGATAGGGACACCCACGGGGGAAAGGCCACGGGGAGACAAGGCGGAGGCTGGAGTGCTGCTTCCACAAGCCAAGGAGACGTGGCCACGGCGGGCAACCTCGGAAGCCTGGGGACAGGCACAGGGCGGGTTCTCCCCGGGAGCCTCTCCCGAAGCAGCCACCCCTGCCTGCACCTCGATTTCGGATTTCTGGCCCCCAGAACTGGGAGAGACTCTCTCTCCACTGTGGGAGATCACCCAACATGGCCTAATAAATACAATCACATTTATTTAAATTTTTTATAAGACGTCTCTCTGTCTTGCATGCTCTCTCTCTCTCTCTCTTTTTTTTTTACTTAAAGGCTTTATTACTCTGAACACCGATATCAGTGAAATAGGCAGTTTGCAGGCCTGGTGATGCTTTTTTGGACATGGGCAGGCACCGGGAATTGAACCCAGGTCCTCTGGTATGGCAGACAAGCATTCTTGCCTGCTGAGCCACCGTGGCCCGCCCAAGCCCTGGTGATGCTTTTGTCAAATGCACAGTGAAATCAATGCAATTGTCTGGCTGGGTGCCACGGCCCCCCAACTGTCCCCTCCCTCCCTGTTGCTTCCCTATGGCTTCACCCCAGAGCTCCTCAGCTTGCGGGCCACCTGGCTCGCCGTGCCTGGCCCCCACCCGCACAGACACCAGCCTTCCCACAGCCCCCCTCCTTTCTCCTGATGCTTACTAGTTTTATTCTAAAGCAGAGGTTGGCACACTTTTCCCCGTAAATGACCACATAGCACATAGTTTAAGTTTTTTGTGGGCTATGTGGTTTCTCTTCTTTCCTCAAAAAAAAAAAATTTTTTTTTAAATAGTGGTAAATCTACATAACATAAAGCTTACCATTTCCACCGCGCAACTCAGTGGCACAAAGCATATTTGCAACGTTGCATAACTTTCACCACTAAATTCCAGAACATTTTCATCATCCCTCAAAGAAAACGCCACACCTACAAAGCAATCACTCTAATTCCCTCCTTCCCCTGGCCCTTAGGAAGCTCCATCGTACTTTCCATCTTGATGCATTTGCCTATTCCGGATAGTCCATGTAAGTGGAATCTCGCAATATGTGGCGGCCTTTTGTGTCTGGCTTCTTTTAAGGAACGTAACGTCTTCAAGTTTCATCCACGTGGTTGCGTGGACCAGAATTTCCTTCCACTCTCTCCCCAAAGTCCCCAGCACTAGTCTGGAGTGCCATCGTCGGCCGCTTGGACCTTTGTTCCCATATCACGGGTTTGTGGTTACTTGTCTCTTTGGCGACTCATGCTCGCTCCAGCCAAAAGGCCCCGTGTCACTGGCCTGACCTTTGCGTGTGGACACTGTGGGGACCCCGGCAGCTGGCCCCCGATCCCTGGTGGTCAGATGGCTGCAGCCTCTCTGGCTCCTGAGGGGAACTGTCACCGTCTCCCACCCCGGCTTGTTAGCAGGCCACCCCTTCCCACTTGTCCCTGTCCCAACTCTGCCCAGCCTCTCGGTAGGGGCATTTTTGATACAGACCAGCCCCCGCCCTCCCCTCCTTGGCCAGTGTTATGGGGTCCATCCATGTCTCCCTAAAAGAATGGGATTCCTGGTACCTGGGAATGTGACCTTATTTGGAAATAAGGTCTTGGCAGGTGGAATTAGTTATACCACAGTAGGGTGGGCCGCCACCCAGTATGACTGGTGTCTTTATAAGAGCAGGAAATTTGGACACAGGAACAGACAGATACGGGGGGAATAGCCATGTGCTGACAGAGATGGGATGTTGCATGTTCCAAGGGAGGCGGGGTAGTCCAAGGCCTGCTGGCTCCCAGAAGCCAGAAGCAGCCTCCCCTCTAGGTGTCAGAGGGAGCCCGGACTTGCCCTCGCCTTGATTTCCAGAAATTTCAGTTGTTTGAAGGCATCAGCTGGTGGCACTTTGTTATGGCAACCCCAGGACACAGAGGAAGACAGGCAGATTCTTTAGAAGTTGACAGAGAAGGCTGGTTTGGAAGTGAAATCTCTTAGTTTTTTGTTGGCCTTGTCACTTCCTCACCTCTGTTTTTTATGGGGTGGACTCTTCTCGTCCTGCCATCCAGTGTACTTTGGCCTCCTCTGCCCTAGGTAATTGTTCTAAAAATAGCAATTCTCAGAAGAGTTCGGAGACCCTTGGAGCTGCTGAGCCCCTTGCAACTATTTTTATCATAACACACTGATGTTCTTTGCTGAGATTGTTTTCCTTCTTTCACGTATGAACGGCAGAATTTTCCAGAAGCTACCTGACATGAGACATTGCAACGTGTGAATGCAGACGAATCCAATTTGAAAATCCAACCGTCTTCTAAACCGGCATTAAAGAGAGATGCAAAAATGCCTGTGTCACTCTTCTCAGGAAATAGTTCCTTGAAAATATGGTGATTTCTCATTTAAAAATAATATCTGTGATCATGGCTCATTGCCGATGGTTATTTAAAAACTAATAAATGGTTTTAAAAAATCAACACAAACTTCCGGGTTTTAATTTCTAAGTGGTAAGTGTTGGTTTTTATAACCCCCACACATTCAGCTCTTTGGGGTCCTCAGAAATGTTTAAGATGTAAAGGGGGGACTGTGACCAAATGGTTTGAGAATCCCTGATGTAGAGATGGGGGCCAAATCTGGCCCTCTGCTTGCTTTCATAAATAAAGTTTTATTGTCGCACAGCTGTGCACACCTGCTTATGTATCATTGGCATATTTACTCTTGGCCTTTTAAGAAAAAGTTTGTCTGCCCTGATGTGGAATACTGCATTTAATCCTCACAAATAGCTCTTTGAAATAGTACTATTCTCATATTCCAGTTTCCATTTAATAGGAAAACGGAGACACAGAGAGGTTAAGTCACTTGCCTAAAGTCACACAGCCAGCGCTACTAGAACTGAGCTAGAAGACAGGAGGTGTACGGGACCAGGGGTGGCAGTGGCAAACCCCTCAGGGTCTGATGACCAGTCTAAAAATTGGGGTGTGATGGACACCTGTGTTTATTCTCTGCCTTCCTGGCCTCTGATCCCCCTTCTTCTGGTAACAGCACCTTGACTTTCCCTCCTCTTGTTTTCTGCAGATTTTCTGGGGTTCTCTGAAGTCCTTGCTTGAAAGATCCAGGAGCTGCTATTTCCAGCCAAAGGAAGGACTTTCGCCCTGACTTGCTACAGTTTTCTGGCCACAGGCAGGGAGCTGAGGATCTGGGAGTGGCAGCAGGACAGTGGTCCTCTTTAAACCTTCACCGCCAGGCTAGCTTCTGGAAGCCTGGAGATAGGGTGCATGGGCTGCATTTTAGGCTGTGTGACTTTAGGCAAGTGACTTAACCTCTCTGTGTCTCCGTTTTCCTATTAAATGGAAACTGGAATATGAGAATAGTACTATTTCAAAGAGCTATTTGTGAGGATTAAATTCAGTATGCCAATGCAATGAGAGGGCACGTCCCTGTGACCAGGAAGGAGCAGCTCAAGTTCCCATCTCGCTAGCCTCTGAGTCTGAGTGTGTGTGCACGCACACAAGCACACAGGCACACACGCACACGCATGCTTCCATAAGAGCTCCCCTTCTCCTTAGATGTGCTGCCGTAACCTTAGGTGGGTCATGACCAGCCCCTGCCACCCATGGGCTGCTCGCTGGACCTTGAGAACCCCTTACTAGTTTCAGATAATTTAGGGGCATCTCAAGAAAGTCTGTGCCACCAGGACACGGGGCAGAGCCCCTTGGAATCAGCTACAAGGGGCAGGATAAGAGGTGTCAGAGGCCGAGCCTGGCGCAGGACTCTCCTTCCACTGTGGGAAACCCTTCCCAGGTGGGGTCCTCGCAGGGCTTTTTTTGGCAGTTCCCACAGTGTGGTTCTAATAGGCGATTTTGCTAACGTTGCATGGCATCACAGGTCCTTGCTGGGGTCTTTCCTTTGGTCATCCGCGTTGGCAGCTGTTATGTGGATCTGGGAGCCCCAGGAATGGGGCGAGGAGAGGGAGTAGGGTGGGTGGCCTGCCCCCAACCAGAACAGCTGGTCAGGACTTGCTTAGTTCTTTGGCTTTCTGGAGCCAGTTAAGGCGATTAGGCTCCCTGGACTTCGGCCTCAGGTCCATGAGCTTTTTGAGGGGAAGAACTCGTCCCAGGTGACACCCAGACATTGCCAGAAGCAAACGGGCCGTGCACGGCGAACTACAGCTTTCCCATCCTTAGCCACTTTTAAACACTTCTTCCAGAAGCCAACAAAGCATCTCCTTCCACAATCGCCTAAGGGACCCTGGAGGCCCTTTTCCAAGGGCCAAAGACCACTCCAATCCAAAAGCCCTTTGATTCAACTTTTTATTATTTTTTTTTCTTCTTTTTTTTTAATGTCATGCAATAATTCACAGTCCCAAGCCCACAGTTTTCAAACAAGGTAGGAAAGAGGAAAAAAGAAGCAAAGGAATCGGTGGTGGTTTTTTTTTTTTCTTTTGTTATTTCAAGCAGGACCAAATGTCAGAAAAAAATGCTTCTTTTCTCAATCATTAATTTTTTTGTCCTTTTTTTTTTTAAAACTGTTTATTAGTATTTCTTTTTAAAGTTGATTTCTGCAGGCAGTAATAGTAGGGTTTGGTATAACCAGCAAGCACTCCTGTGTGTGTCTGAGAAAGTGGGGCGTGGATGGGAATCTGGTGGGGGGCTGTGTGGGGAGGTCTCCCCTTTGCTTCCGGCTTTTTCACCACACGCGGTCACCAGGGAAAGGAAAGATTCAATTGAGATGATAAAACTCATCAATAGAAGCTATTTTTCCCCCCTTTTTTTTTTCTTTTAAAAATGTTTTTTTTTTTAAATTTTTTTTTTCATGTTCCCCAAAGTTCTCCAAAAATGGCTGAGTTATTTCGAATCCCTTGGCCAGTGTGGTCTCTCTGCCCCCAGAGGCTCCCCGTGGTGCCTTCGGGAGGCCGGGGTGGGGGTGGGGGCCGGGGTGGGGAGGGCGGGCCGGGGTGGGGGGGCCACGTCGCTTTTTCTTTTGTTTTTTTCTCCCGGGCGACGGTCTCCGCGGGCTGCCCCGGCGCTGTCGCTGGGCACACGGGGGGCTCTTCCCGGCCGGTTCCGTCCCGGGCCCTCCCCCGCCCGCCCCCCTCCCCGACCCCTCCCCGCTCGGCGGGTGGCCGCGCCCTGCGCCCCCTCCCCGCGGTGGGGGTCGGGGGGAGCGTGTGCGTGGGGTGCGCGGGGGGTCGGGGGGCCACGCGGGGGCCGGCCACGCCCGCGCTTAGCACCAGTCGTCGTCGTCGGTCTCGCTGTAGGGTTCGTGGGGCCCCCTCCGGGCGCCCGGGCCGCGCGGCCGGGCCAGTCCGTGGGCCGCATAGTAGCCGTTGGGGAGCCGCCGGCCGTGCCGGGAGGGCGAGGCGCAGGCGGGCCCGGCCGCCCGGGGAGTCCTGGGCGAGCGCCCGGCGCCCGGCGCCACGTGGCGCACGGGGGGCGGCCCCTCGTAGGGCGCGGCCTCCTCGCCCGCGCTGCCCGGGCCGTCCGCGGGGCCGCCGCCGTAGTCGTGGAAGTAGCCGTGGTGCCGGGGCCCCTCGGGCGCGTGCGGACCGGGCGCCGGCGGCCACCGCGGCCCCCCGTGGCGACAGGCCCGGGGCGACTCGCTGCGGACCGGCCCCGGGGCCCGGCGCTCCATCCCCGGCGAGCGGCTGCTGCCGTGGCCCCCCGCGGGCGGCCGCTCCCCGGTCGGGGGCTCGGGGCCCGGGTACCGCCGGGGGCCGCCGGGGACTGCCCTGCCCGGCCGCCCGGCCACCGCCGCCGCCGGCTGCTGCTGCTGTTGCTGCTGCTGCGCGGGACCCGGGCCGCCGGCCTTACGGATCACGGGGGAATAGGACACGTGTGGCCGGGGGGTGGAGGGGGTCTGGGGGAGCTGGCGGCGCCCCCGCCGCGGAGTGCTGGTACCAGATGTTGAGGGCACTGGGCTTCCACTTACGGAACTACTGCCCTACACGAAAATTGAAACAAAGGAAATCAAAACAAAAGATGCAACCAAATCGACCAGAAGGAGACGGGAAGACGAGGGGGCGGAGAGAGGGAGCGAAGGGAAACCAAAGGAGGGGACGGGAAGGGACACAGGACATTGGAATGGAAATAAAGGGGGAAAAATAAAAAAAGCCACAGCCACGGGGGTGGGGGTGGGAGGTGGGGGTGTTAGGAGAGACGGGGTGGGGGGAGGGAGTGAGAGAGAGAGAGAGAGACAAGGACGGGGTGGGGAGTCAAAAAACCAACAGAAAGTGAAAAGAGAAATGAGAAATGGAGTTTTGTAAGTTTCGGGGTTAAAATAGCAGAAGTTTCCAAAATTACTCACAGGCGCCCGGAGGACATAAATCAAAATCGAAACGAAAAGGGAAGCTGAGGTTAAAGGAAAGCAAAAGACAGCGGGGCAGCGCGGGGCATGAGTCGTAAAGGGACCGCCGAGGCAGGCGCTGTCCAGAAACTCAAACGTGATTTCACAACCAAAGAGGAAGCAGCTGCGGGGGCGGGAGGTGGGTGGGGGGAGCTGGAGGAGGTGGGGGGGCGGGGCGGAGTTGACAGGGGAGCAGCGACCCGGGGACTCACCCCCGCCCCGTGGTGTGGGTAGCAGGGCTGGGGGTTCCCCGGTGGGGGGCGGTCAGGGCTGCTGTTGCTGCTGGTGAGGGTGGGGGATGGGGTGGGGGGGTCATGGGGGGGCTTCTGAGGGTGGGGGGCCCTCCCCCTCCTCGTCACCCCCTCGGCCCTGCCCCGCCCCCCCCCCCCCCTCGTCACCCCCTCGGCCCTGCCCCGCCCCCCCCCCCCCCCCCCGCTCCAGCCCCCTCACCCACCTGCCGGTGCATCATGTGCTCGCGACCCTCGCTGGGCGAGCGGGGCCAGCGCTGGTCGCGCTCCCTGGCCCGGGCGCGGCCGTGCTCGTGGCGGTAGCGCTCCTTGTCGGGGGGCGGCGGGTGGTGGTGGTGGTGGTGGTGGTGCCGGTACTTCCGGTCCTTGGGCCGGCCCCGCTCCTGCTCCCGCTCTTTCGACGGAAGGTCCCCCGACTGGGTGGTCACGCTCAGGTCTGTCCCCAAGCCTGGGCCGGGGTCAGACAGACAGACAGCCGTGAAGGGAGGGTGGGTGCGGGAAGCACGCGGGATCTTGGGCCACCCTGAGTCTGGACACCCAGCCTCCAAAACCCCCGAGCCCGCCAACTGGGGTAGTTTAAGCCGCCCCCCGGTCTGTGGGATGTGGCTCCTCGCCTCGGCCCTCCTCTGACCCTTTTAGAGCTTTCCGGGGCCCCAGGCTCTCAGTGGGCCAGCCCACCTGTGTCCACGTCGGTGTAGCGGCCCAGGGAGCGCTCGGAGGCGCGGTGGGCGCGCTCGCGGCGCCGCTGGTGGTGCCGCTGGTTCTCCTCGGGCGGGACCCGCTCCAGCGAGTAGTCGTCCAGCCGCCGGGCCTTGGGGCCCAGCACGGAGGCCGAGCGCTTCATGGGGCTGGTGTCTGAGATGGTCTGGGGGGGGGCGGGCGGGGGCACAGGGGGCGGGCTGCGCGTCAGGAGGCATGCTCGAGCCCGGGGGCCGGGGTTGCAGCGGGGGCGCCTCCGATCCTGACGCAGTCAGCCCCCTGCCCCGCTGCAAGGAGGGAGGCCTGGGGGCTGCAGGCCCACGGTCCCTCGAAGGCCCGTCCTGGGACCACCCCAGGGACAGGCTGGCCAGCTGATGGGAAGTGGATGTCCTTGTGAGCTGCGCCCCCCCCCCCCCCAGTCCAGGGCACAGAGCTGGGTGCCCCTCTCACTGGGTCTTGTCCCTGTCAAGAAGCTTTTGTCTCCCATGGTTGTCAGGCATAAGGCCCCCACCTCCCAGGATCCTTGGCACCGAGTCCTTCTTGGCCCGCTGGGGTCAGGGCTTTTCTGACCACACAGACCTTCGACCCCCATTGCCCGGCCCAGCCAAGGAGTTCCTGGGGGCCTGCCCTGGCATTGGGGGCCCCAGGATCTTCTCTTCTCCTTGGCCTGCAGCCCAGGACCCTAAATGTGCTACACTTCCCTGGCGGAGCCCAGGAGGGAGGGGGCCTGCGATGTCCTGTAGCATGTAGAGGGAGCACAACCGCTCCCCAGGAGCTGGCCTGGCTGAGCTGCCGGTGGCACTGCCCAAGGCAAGATTTTAAGGAACTCGGGGCTGCAGGGACAGACGGCCCAGAGGTGCGAGGCTGTGTCAGGGGAACCCCATAAAAGAGGTGCAGGTGGGGCCAGCAGGTTAAGCTCTGGGGACACGGTCCCTACCTGGATTGGGGGGGCTCTGAAGAGAGGGGAGGTGGGGTGGGATGGGGTGGGAGACCCTGCCAGGGCATACACAGAGGACACAACACACGAGGAGGGGGCTACACGCAGGAGGATGTGGTCTGCAAAGACAGGGTGGGGTCCGGGGAGGGGGAGGGGCGACAGGACTGCCACGAGGGGGGGTGGGGAAGAAGAGGGGGCCGGAGCCGAGCCGGGCAGCGGGCGGGCGCGGTACCTACACTGAGGTTATTCCCACGTGGCCGGCCCCTTCTCCTCTGTCACAGCCCCACGGGATGGTGCACACAGAAAAAACAGAAAGAAGAAAATAAATATAAAAGCCAAAAGGGCCGGTCAGGAGGTGGTGGTGTGGAGGGAGTGCCAGGGTGGGGAGAGAGGGACCTGAGAAGCGGGACTGGGGAGTAAGGAAGAAGAGAGAGATTAAAGGCCCCAGTGGATGGGGGGAGTGGAGGGTTGGGGGGCTGGCATGGGCTCCAGCAGCAGAGGAGACAGACAAGGAGACACAGACAGACAGATGGCAGCGGCACGAGACCTACAGATGGGAAGCTCTGCCACAGGCCAGCAGCCCTGGGCTCTGCTTCATGCAATGCGTCCCCACCCCGGCCCCCAGCCCTATCTGCCCAAGGCTGGCCCTTAAAGTTTCCGGGTCATGGGTATCAGCAGGGTTCAACACCCCCCCACCCCCTCGCAACCCCTGGCGGGAGGAGTTGGGCATGGGGCTCAGCTAAAGTTACCACTGGACCTCTCCAGGGCCCAGCAGCTCAGCTGGACAGAAGTGGACTGGCCCAGTGGGACGGGGTAGCCACATGCAGGCTCCCCACTTCACAGCAGCCAGAGGCCAGGCAGGTCCTAGGGTGACCCCGGCTCTCCCCAGGGACAGCGCAGCCTCCTCCCCACGCAGACGCCACGAAAACACCCACAGGAAGCTCACCACAGCCAGCCATGCCCCACACCCGAGCCCCCTCCTCTCTTCCCTGCAACTCTGGGTGGCCGGCGGGCCCATGAGCTCCCTGCCTCTGGCTTCTGGTGACTCTGTACCGGGGGGCCTGGGCCGGGATGATCTCCGGCCTCTCCTCCCTCTCCCCCCTTGGCCAGGTAGACCCCTGCAGCTGGGGAAAGCAGCCACGCACAGACCGGCGCCAGGCACCGCCCTCCTCCCACCTCCCCGGCCCCACCCCAGCGCCCCCACAGAGACCAGACAGGAAATACGAAACCTGGCTGCCCCCAGGCCCCCCCCAGACTCCACTACCAGGTCAACTTCCCGGGAGTGGCATGTGCATGTGTGCACGAGTGAGGGTGGGTATGCATGTGTTTGCATGTGTAAAGAGGGGGTTCTTGATTGTAGCCCTCACTTGGGCCTGCCAAGCCCCCTCCCGCATCCCCCCCCACCTCGGCACCCCCAGACAGGGCAGCGATCCCCGCCCCCAGCTCCTCCTGGACTCTGCACCCTACTCAGCCGTGGGGGGTGAGGGGCTAAGGGCGAGACCTCCAGGGGCTGCAGGGGGGGCAGGTGGGCGGCTGCAGCTGAGGACGTGGGGCGGGGTGGGGGGGGGTGGGGGTGGAGGGGTGGGCCTGGAGGCAGGAGCTGCCCTGAGAGGCGCAGGGTAGGGGTGGGGGGGTCCCCCCGGGGGGTGGGGGCGGGTTCGGTGAAAGCCCCTCACCTGGTTCTCGGCGGGGAGGCGGGGCATGGAGGCGGCCCGGGTCTGGCCTTCCGTGGGGAGGTAGCGCTCACTGTCGGAGTAGCCGTCGTGGCCCATGTCGCGCAGCTCCACAGACTGCGGGGCAGGGGGGCGAGGCCAGGTGAGCCCCGGGGTCCGGCTTGGGGGGTGTCTGCAGGGGTGGGGGGCCCCCCTCCTGGACGGGCCCTGGGAATGGCAGGGTGCGTGGTGGGGGGAGGGTTAGGGTGGAGGCACCTGCGCGTGGGCCTGGCTGTCGGGCCCGTCGGCGGGAGGGCCCCGCTCGGGGCTCCACGTGCCTGTCTTCTGGAACATCTCCTGGGCCCGCTGGGTCATCCAGGACGGGCTCTCCTTGATGCCGCCGTCCTGAGCCATCCTGGGGGACAGGATGGTCATGGGCGCTGGGGGGGGCGCCCCCATAACCAACCCCCCCGCCCCCCACAGCCCAAGCAACACTCACAGTCCACCTCCAGGGTCCAGCTGCGTGGAGGGGAGCGCGTTCTGGCCGGGCCCGCCCTCCTGCGTGGGAGACGGGGGCTCCATGCGCTGGAACATGAGCGGAGTCCGGTTCTGGAGGGTGAGGTGGGGAGGTGGGATGCAGACAACAGTGGGAACAGAGCTCCGCTGCGTGGGGGGAGATGCCCAAGACCCCCGCCTGGCCCAGCCCCCAGCCTGCCCTCCCCCTTCTTAGTCTATCCCCCCTACAGCAGCCATAGGGCATCCATGAGCGCCTCAGTGGAGGCCTGTCCCTCCTCTCTCCAGAACCCTTCATGGCTCCCACCTAACTGGGAGCAAAAGTCCACGTCGTGTCTGTGGCCCACTCGGCCCTGCATTGTCTGCCCTGTCACCTCTCTGCTCTCCCCTCCAGCCCCTCTCCTCCTTGCTCACTTTATTCCAGCCACAATAACCGCCTCCCTGTTCCCCAAAGTCAACAGGCGTGGTTCAGCCTCAGGGCCTTTGCATGGGCTGGGTCCTCAGCCTGGATCCCTCCTTTTCCCCCAGATATCCACTAGGCCCCCTCCTCTCCCCTCTTCCTTCAAGTCTTCATTCAAGCATCACCTCCTCCAGGAAGCACCCTTGACTACCCATTTCAAATGGTATTCTTTCTCCTCCTTATTCTGCTGGATTTTTCCCAGGATGCTTAAGCCTTCTGGGTGTGCCTTGTCACCTAGCCATGTCTGGTCATGGCGGGGGGTTCTCTGCATTTGAATGCCCACATCACAAGGGCAGGGACTTGGAACTGTCTTGCTCACAAGACTTAGCACAGTGCCTGGTGTGAAGTGTACACTCAAGTATTGGCCGAGCGGATGAATGGATGCAGAGTATGTCCCTTTAACACGATGCCACTTCTCAGCGACGTGTCCTGGGGCTCGGCTGCACCCCTCTGACCTGGTTGGTCACCCTGGTGACCGGGGTGCCCCGTGTCTCCCAGGGGTTGCGCTGGCCATACCTGTTCCTCGCGCATGGCCTGCAGCTTCTTGGTTTTGCTTTGCCTGTAGTATTCCATGATCATCATGGCGGCGTAGATCTTTCCCACCGTCAGGTCTGTGGCTGGGGACACAGGCTGAGCTCGCCACGCCCGTCCCTCCCCAGACCCCTCCCTTCCCGAGCGAGGGCCGACTGCCTCAGCTCTTACACTTGTGAGGTGTGACCAGCAGGTCCAGTGTTTTTTGGGACAGGTTGGGCCAAATTGCCATCATCTCCTTCCGCAGCTCGGCGTCCATCTGCTGTTTGTCGGCGCCACCTGCAACAGGGGCACAGAGCAGGCCCTGACCACCTGCCACAAGGCCAGCACCCCCCCCTTCCCCAGCCAGGCCACCACGGAGGTCTCGGTGGGGTGGCCACGTGGACTCTGGACTTGGTTTCCAGCACTGGGTGGGGCCACCCAGCCCAGTTACCCAGGGGTGATTCGGGCAGGTTGCTCCGCCTCCCCTGCCTCTTGTTTCCCCATCGTTGAGATATATACCTGCCTCCCTGGGTTGCTGGGACAGAGTGATGGACATGCATACAGCTGTGGGACAGCGCTTGCCCGTGCAAGGAGCTTATGCCAGTGAGCAGATGGATGGGCCACCCCGGGGCCTGGGGCACGGCAGGTGGTGACGTTACAGACAGTGGCTGCCCTGTCCGGTCTCTGAGTCACCCTCACCAACGAAACCCCCTTTCCGACCCATGAGGGACCCATTACAGGGGCGAGAAGCAAACTTTTCGGTGTGAGCCACCGAGACCTTGGGGTTGTTTGTTATGGCAGCATAACCTCGCCTGTCCTGACTAATACACCAGCCTGCCCCCCCGACCCCCCTGTCATCTCCTTCTGACCCCAGGACCTGGTTATCTGCAGCCTGCATCAGACTCCAGAGCTAGAGCAAGGGGCCTGAAGACTCTCTGTTGGGGCCAGATATTAACCCTGTCATTGCTGGACTGGGGAGGTGGGAAGGACAGGGCACCCAAGGGCCTCATGCAGAGGCTGTCTATAACCAGTACCAAAGTATTTCCATAATTTCACAGGCAGCATGGTCATACCAAGCACACCTCCACGCCCCCACGCCCCGCTCCTCCATTTCCCAGCCCCCACCCTGGGGCTGCCCTGGTGTCTTCTCAGCAGATAGGGGTTAAAAGCTTTTGGTCTGCCAGGTGCTCTTCAAAGCCCAAAAGCCTCTGCACCTCTATCCCCGTGGGGCTCTGGAGAGAGATGTCTCTGTTTGTGGGAAAATGCCTTTGGAAAGGCCTTTTTGCTAATGCACAGGTAAAGCTTGACTCTGATTCTGAAGTGGAGGTACTGAGGCAATGGGAGCTGAGTTGTTCTGCCTTCCTTTCCCGCTTGCGTGGACAACTGCAGTTGCCTCCTCTCTGCTCTTCTGTCTCCCATAGTTCGTGCCCTCCATCGCCAGCCAGAGGGCACTGGTGAGCACCTGAGTCAGGGCATGTCCCTCCTCTCCCCAGAACCTTCCATGGCTCCCACCTCACTCAGAACCAAAGCTCAAGTCTTCCCAGTGGCCCACCAGGCCCTGCACCGACCTGCTCTCATTCCCCTCCAATCTGTCCCTTGCTTGCTCTTTCCCAGCCACACTGGCTGCTTGCTGCTCCTCAAAGAAATGGGGCACAGTCCTGCCTCAGGGCCTTTGCACGGGCTACTTCCTTAGCAAAGAACCTTTCTTTCTATAAGTATCTACATGGCTCCCTCCCTCACCTCCTGCAGGTCTCTGCTCAGACCTTCTATCCGAGCTGTCTTTTTGCCGAACTGACCCCCTCGCTAAAACAACGCCCCCGTTACCTACGCCATTCTCCTGCCTAATGTGCCTGCTCTGTCCTTATTACCCCACCTTGTTGTCCTTGTCTCCTCCGCTAGGGGGCAGACTGCACAGCGGGCTCCATCTTCTCTCCTCCTGTGGCTGGGGGCTCTGAAGGGGCAGGAGCTGTGGTCCCGGAGCCTGGGCTGCCCCCTGGGAGGTGACCCGGCCACGAACTTCCCCTTCCATGGGCCTGGCCTCAGGTCGGGAGGTCAAAGCCACTGTGGGACACACACTTCAGAAAACCCCCTGCGTGGCTGGGGGTGGCAAGACCTTGAACCAACTTAAAACGTATATTCCTTTGCTCGTGGGAAGCAGATGCCGTCAGCAGTTACATCTCCTAATTATCCCTAAATCTGGGGTCGCTGTGGCCCCTTCTCAGAGAGAGTCACCAAGGTAGGGACAGAAGAGAACATGACAATTCCTGTTCAAGTGACTTTTTAAAAGCCACTTTCTCTTTATGCCTTATTTGCCTGCTGTTTCCCGTTCCCGGTGGAGAAAAGCGACAGGTCAGGGTCGCTCAGCCTTGGGACCACTGGTATTTGGGGCCAGATCAAACTCTCCATGGCAAACTCCCTTCTCTCAATCCCGGACCCCTGGCTGGCGCCCAGCCCTGCCCTCCCCCGTCCCACCGCATTTCTCACCTTCTAACGTCTCCCATCCTTTACTTATCACGTTTATTGCTTACTGCCCATTTCCCCTCTTCCCCTCGGCTCCACAGGAATGTTCAACTGTCTTTCAATCCCACGTCCCACGCGGCCACAACAGGGCTGTGCACACAGCAGGTGCTCAATGGATGCTCCCCAGCCTCTGAGCCATAGCCAGCATGGCTACCCGTTTCAGCTGAGCGAAACTTGGACGACGTGGCCCCAAACCTCCTCCTTTGGAGCATTCGTCCCTCCAGCGTGTCAAAAGTCTCACTCCCAAGGCTTCCAGAACCTTCCAGGCCACTGCACAGGGAGACCCTCCTAGAGGCAGAAGTTGTGCCTCCCCCCACCCCTGCCTTTGGGAAGAGTGAGCAACAGGTCAGTATCACCGAGTCTGGAATGAAAGCCAGGGCCGTGATATGCCCCGCTCAGCCCAAGACCCCCGCCTGCTATAACAGCTGCCATCGCCACCACTTGTCCCTGGCCTTCCTGAACCGGGACGCAGGGTTAGCCCGAATCTGGGGCCTTTCGAAGACAACAGCAAACGGCATTCTTGTTTTGGCAAGTTGACGGTTTCCACAGCGGTGGGGTGCCCGTGGCCTTTAGGGAGGTGCCTGGGCAGGGGCTGAGATGTCTGATACTTGTCAGCTTCAGACTTATCTTTTCTCCAAGGCCGTTTCCTGCTGCCACGACATGGCAGAGTCGGTCAGACTCTTGGTGGAAGTTCGAGGACATCTGCGCGGGTCTGGCTATTTAGACGTGCGCAAGACCTGTTTCTTTCAAACGCTCTCCTGGGTCAGTTTCCGGACCCTCTTCCTGAGTGCCTGAGGTCACAGCCCCACTGTCATTCCTGGGGCCCCTCTGCAGCAGTCCCCGTCACTCCCCAACCGGGCACCCAAATGTGGCCCCGAGATCAGCCACATGAGCCAGTGCCCAAGGGAGCAGGCGGCATCGGGCTGGCCCAGCCTCTCTAGTCAGGCCTAAGCCGCCTCTCCTGACCCCAGCTTGCTGCAACCCTGTCCCCAGGTATGATCCCCTGCGTCACCCCGCCTGGGATCCTTCTTTTATCATCTGGAGCCAGAAATGACAAAAGCCCTGCCTTTCCTTCTGTCCGCGTGTCACTGCGTCCCACGTCCGAAGCACCTGTGATCACATCTGCTACGGTCCAGTCACAAAGCACATGGTATGGGTGTCTGATGGGTTCAGGCAGGGCATCACCTCTGCCCTCGTCACCTGGGGGAGGCCAGGGGGACACAGCAGAGCCCCAGGAAGAGAGGCTCGAGGGGTGTGGACTTGGCTTCTAGAAGAAGATGGGATGTGAAGGGAGGAGAATTTTCCCCAGATCAAAGAAGGAGAGTCTCGGGGTGGACGGGACAGTGGGGAGGGGAGAGAGAGAGAAGAGAGAAAAGAGAGAACTAAGCAGAGCAGACCTGCCTTTTCCCTCCCAGGTCTCCAGCAAACAAGGCTTTTTGAAGAGTCTGGAGAACGAGGAGGTTAGCTCAGCCCCGCCCCTGCCCCTGCCCACCGGGAAGGAAGCTCAGTGTGTTCAACTGAAAATAAATCGAGGTGATGGAGATAAAGCGCATTTCACTTTTCGCCTACCCGAGACTCATACCTCCAAAAACAGCTGCCTTTGTCTCTGCTGTTCAGATTGGTGTCCCCAAGCCCTCTGATTTCCCTGAACCACGTGAGCCTAGCTCAGCTGTGCCCTGGGAGGTCACCTCCAAGCCCTCGCAGTGCCTCCCCTGCAAACTGTGGCTTTGTGGACCTGGCGTCTTGGGCCACACTGAAAATCCAAGCTAAATCCAGTGAGACGTAGGGAGGTGGGTCTTGGGCCAGGTAGAATCAGCTTACCCTTTGGAGGGGCTGCTCGGGTGGTCAGCCATACCTACATGACCCAACCCCGATAAAATCCACGGACTCCAGGGCTAGGGTGAGCTTCCCAGGTTGGCAGTACTCCGTGGATGTTGTCACACATGGTGGCTGCAGGAGTTTAGCACCATCTGCACAACTTCTCTGGGAGAGGACAGCTGGCCACTCACGCCGGGTCTCTCCTGCACCCCGCCCCATGCACCCCCTTTAAACCTGTGTCCTTTCGCTATGATAAACCACACGGCGGCTTTTCTGAGGGATCCATTTCATAGATGAAAAAGACAGTGCAGGAAGTGTTCTAAAGCTTTCCCCCCCCCGGATTCTGTTTATTCAATCAGACACAGATCCAGGGATGTAAGTGAATCTCAAGTTCAGAGCCTGCAGCCCACCCTGCCCTAATCAGGTGCGCTTTCTAAATACAGACCATTTCCTCTGGCTGGCTGGTGGCAGGAAGGGAAGTCAGAGCACAAAGATTTGACACACTGCGGCTTTTCTGGGAGGACATGTGCAAGGAGAGAGAGGTGGCTTCCAGGAGCAGAGGGGAACCCCAGGTCGACAGCCAGCAAGGAAACGGGACCTCAGTCCCAGAGTCACAAGAATTGAATTCTGCTAATATCTGAATGAGTGGGAAGCAGATTCATGCTCAGATGTTTCAGAGAAGAGCCTGGCTGACCAACACTTTGATTTCGGTCTCGTGAGACCCTGAGCAGAGAGCTCAGTCGAGCCTGCCCGGATTTCTGCCCCACAGAACCGGGAACTAATAAACGGGTATGTTTTAGGTTTGGGCTAATTTGTTCCGCAGCATTAGCTAACAAATACAGAGACCGAGGATCTGAGAGATGAGGCCCCCTGCCAAGGTTTACAGGTCAGAAATAGGAGCTCAGAGAACATGATTCTCCTCCCCCTCCTGCTTTGTCACCTGCCTGTCACCAGGCAGGTGAGGGAAACAAAGCAAGGGCGCAGACAGGAGCTGGGGCTCAAGTGATGAAGTGCATTGAGCTGCCAGGCAAGTCTGGACTGCTTACCAGTGACTCTTGGTGCGAGAAAGAAACTTCCCTTGTCCTCATCCCATCCTGCTGCCTCACTTTGCTTTTCTTGCACTCTCTTTGGCAGCTCCCCAAACACTTTCCCATCTCCCAGCCCTAGAAGCACCTGCCCACAATTTGCCTCCCTGTATTGTCCCACTGGAAGCAGTCGATTTCCGCTCTCCACCTACCCATCTACTCCCCCTTCCCCCACTCTCCCCACCCCAGGACCCTGGAAGGAACACAGCTCCCTGAGCCTCACTTTCCATCTTTCTGACCTTGAACTTCCCAGGAGCTTCGGTGGGTTTGAGCCCTGACCTCTCTCCCAAGCATCAGTCCCCTCTCCCCATGCGCAGCCCTCGGCAGGACCACCTGTCCTGCCCTCCGCCGGCTCTTCTCCCCAGACCTTGCTTCCTCCCTGCCTCCAGGGTCGATTCTGGCCGTGACCATGCTCCTTCCGGACCCCTCCACCAAGCTGCCTGGTGATGACCCGTCACGATCCACCGGTGACTTTCAGCCTCATCTTCCTGGGCTTCCGGGGACCACATGGCATGTTAACCTCCCCTTTCCAGAAACATCCTTCTGGGGGAGGGGGGCTCTGAGACCCCCACACTCCCTGTTTTCCTCTCACCTCCCTGCTGCCCCTTCTTGGTCTCCTGTGACAATGGAGAGTGACTCTTGGGCTCTGTCTTCAGGGGACTTCTCAGTTGACTCTGCTCCCTTTAGACAGCCGGCCGAGTCCCCTGTCTGTCAGTGCCTGACTCTGCGTCCCTCCCACCCCCCACCCCCTACTCCATGTCTCCATGTGTTTCCATGTGCCTCACCGACACCAAACCCTGCCCTTCCCCAAACTGCCCCTCCCTCCTCTCTCCCCTCTCAGGCATCAGGTTGGCTTCTCTCTTTCCCTCCCGCCCCATATCCCATCTGTCAGCAACCCTGAACACTCAACTCTGGAAATCTCCAGAATCTGAACACTTCTCACCACCCTCGTCTAAGCCGCCATCCTGTCTGTCCATTGGGTCATGGCTTCCTCAGTCATTTCTCCCCGTAGAGGCCAGAAGGAACCCAATCAACTCTGCCCTGGACCCTCACAGGGGACATTGGTGGGGATAGAGCTCTGTGGGACCTCTGACCCCTCCCTCAACTACTCCCTGTCCCCTCCCACCACTGCTTCCTTCCCCACCCCATTCCTCCCCCATGCAGGGGCCCAACCCTGCCTCAGGGCCTTTGCACCTGCTCATCCCTGTGCCTGGGACACTTGCCTCCTAGGTATCTCCGCAACTCATCCCTTCACCGCAGAATCGTCTCAGGGAGGTGTACCCCCCCCCCCACTGGACGTGTCCCCTGTGCTTAGAACAGCACCAGGCCCATATTTGCTGAACGAGTGAACAGAGGAGTGAGTGGAGATGGGGAGAGCAGCAGGGACTTGAGCAGTCTGGTTCCTGCCCCAAATCCTACGTGCGTGTGACCTTTCAGGAACACCCACAGGTGGGGGGTGGCACAGGCTTCGCTTGCGGGGGTCCCCAGGGGAAGTGTTCCTTTCACTTTGTCATGTTGTCTTAACTGGCTACTTTCGACAGCCGGCAGCTCAGTTCAACTCTCGTCACAACTCCTCTGGTTTCGGGCGGGGGACGGAGGGAGGGTCACCTGGCTGCCCCCTGGTTCCCCTCCAAAGACGCCGTCCCCTGCAAGGCTCCGGGGACCCTGTTGCCCTTCCTTTTTTTCGCTCCCATCCCTGCCCTTACCCTTGGCAATCTTGATATCCAGGGCTGTGCGGATCAGAGCCATGAGTGTGGAATTGAAATGTACCGTGTTGTCATCCGCAACCGGCAGGTCCATCCGTAGAAGCCTCTACAGAAAACCAAAGGCGGGGAGGGGGCAATCATTCCCAGGCACCCCTCCCAGTCCCACTGCGAGCTGACCCCCCCTCCCCCCAGAGAGCCCCAGGAAGAACTCTGAGGGCGGTGGCTAAGGCGCACGCCACCCCCCACCCCCGATTACCTGTCCCAGTGCTTGGATTTCCTGATTTTCCTTGGGGGCAGCTGGTCCCCCTTGGTGACTGGGCAAGGAGAGCACTGCGGGCTTTCTTAGGCTCCCGAGCCCATGCCCTTTCCTCTCCCACCTGCTGGACCCTAGAGCTGGCCTCGCCCAAATCCTCGCCTGACCCCAGAGTTCTTCTGGATGGCTCTGTTCCGTTCTGACCCCAGAGAGAAAGAGTGCAAGCCTGATTCTCAGCAGCTCATGCAGCGGCAAGCAGAAGGGTCCAAGGTCACCACCTCTGGGCACCCCCCACCCCCGGCTCGGCCGAGACCAGGACAGACCAGGTGGTCACAAATCACATCATTCCTCTGCAAAGCAGCCCAGTGGACAAGCAGGCAGGCCAGCCCCCCGCGGGCAGGGGGGCCCCTCGCGGACATGCAGCGAGGCTGTGACACACACTGCGTGGCACAGACAGGGGCGCATGCAGACGGAATCTCGAGACTCATTCATAGCTCCGTGGAAAGTGGATCTTGGGGGTGTGTCCAGAGGAGAGGAAGTGGAAGGGGGGCGGGGGGGGGGCGTTCCCGGGGGCCCAGGGAAGAAAAGACTCCCCGGGTCCCAGGCAGGAGCTCTGGTGCTTGGCAGCATGGCTGAGGATGCTGGGCGGGTGGGCTCCATCCCAGAACGAGGTGGCACAGAGATGGGGGTCAAGGGTAAGTTTGCACTCAATGGGGGCGCTTCAGGCACAAAGACAGCGGGAAACACAGAATTGGGGATGAGAAAGGGACTGTAAATCCAGAATGGGACACAAAAGGGAGATTGGAGCAGGGCAGCGAGGGAGGTGGGAGAGAAAAAAACACACATAGAGTAGGCTGTTGGGCACAGCTGTGCAAGCTGTGCACTGCACACAGAGTTCCGTGTTTCAGAAATCGTGAATTTGCCTATTTACTGTGATGACTTTCCAGATGAGCACAGGAAAGTGTCTTGTTCTCATTTCGGTGGGTTAGAACCACGCACCGACTGACAAAGTGTCCTGCAGGAAGGCACCTTTTCCAAATTTGTACTTTATGGTAAAAATGGTACTTTATGAACCAATAATGGTCTTGCACCAGTACACACACACACACACACACACACACTCAGCTAAGCAGAGGCCCAAGAGAAAGGTCATGGGGAAAACTAGGGAGAGGCGGGACAGGTGCCGGCAGGGCTCGCTGTCCTTGCAGCCGGCCGCTGGCCCCAGCACCAGTCTCAACCGGGAAGGGAAATATGGTAAAACAGACAGAACGAGTGGGACATGAGGACAGAGGGGGTGGTACGAGGTTGTGGGGGTGCGGTCACACGAGACAGGAGGTGGGTGGGAGAATGGGATTCTTGGGCAAATTTCTGGGGGGAGTGGGGGAGAGCAGAGAGAAAGATTCAAGGTCATCCCTGGACTTCTTGTGGGGGAGTCAGGGGAACAGAGCATCCGTCCATGGGTGCCGAGGCAGATTCCGGGGCAGGGGACTGGAGGGCAGCCCGGCCCAGCTGTCTGGCGGCAGGACCCTTGCTCCTGCAGCCAGCATGCACACCCCGGTCGGCCATGGTCCCTGCCCCCACCCCGAGGCCCCCTCCAAGGCAGCGTGCATGGCCTGTGTCAGGGTGCCGCGGTCCAGGGGTCCAGCCGCGGCCCGCCTGCCCACTCTGAAACAATGGAGAGGCATGTTGGGATGTCTTGGGGGGTGGAGTAGAGGTGGTCGGCAGAGGGGCGGGGGGCTGGGGAAGCATCTCCGGGGAACTGAGGGGCTGGGAGTGAAAGGGGGGAGGGCATGGGGGGGCTCTGGGGCGCTACTCAGGGAGGTCTCGGCTCCCCCAAGGCCCGAGGTCAGAGATCAGCCTCAGGTGTCTGCACGGAGGGCTGGGGCAGGACTCAAGATACAGAAACGTCGAGACACGGGGCCGGGGTCTTGCTCCCCCTTGCCCAGGGTGGGGGACCAGGTGCGAAGGGGGGGACCTGGGGGTTCCCCTCCCCCTCCCCCCAGTGTGTCGGCCATAATGGAGTCTCTGAAAACACGAAGACATCATCCAAAAGGACAGATACAGTGTGTTTGCGGAGAATCGAGGGACGGTCATAATCAACTGACTTGAGGAGAAAAGAAAAGAGAGAGGAAAAAAAAAAAAAAGAGTAACGCTAGAAAAAGAGAGTTGGCCGGCCCGTTTCCGGTCAGCACTTTAAAAATCCCCAGCGTGCCTGGACGGTGGCTTCGGGGCGGAGGTAGACTACCTTGTAGGCCACGCGGGCCGGGCACTTCTTCCCCAGACCCAGAGGTGGGGACATGTGTCTCAGCATCTGATACATGTCCGGGTAAGGCAAACGGCCCCTGGCAGCACCGAAAACAAAAAAAAAAAACGGGGATGGGAACGCAGAACCAAAGGAAGGGCGAGAAATGGGGGAATAGGGAGAGAAACAGAAGAAGAAGAGGGGGGAAAAAAACCAAAAAACCAAAACCAAAACCAAAACCAAAAACCAAAAAACAAAAAAACCACAGGCGTCGAAAAAATAGAGGAAGATGCAGAGAACAAGAAAATAGGTATTTCAAATAAATAGCAAAGAGGGGAAAACATGGGAGAAAAGGTAATTAAAAAAAGATTATTATTTCACTGCTCATGAGCAGGGAGAGAGACAGAAAAGAGAAAAGTCAAGTTCCGTGTTGACTCTGAGCTGTGGCTGTGGTGGGATTGGAGGGGTGTCTCACTTCGGAGGACCTGGAACCCTGTTTTTGTTGTCGTTAAGTCTTGTTTTGAAAGTTGGGTGAAGTTCTCTGGTTTAGCTGAGGCTGGTCTCTGAGGGGGCCGAGGGAGAGGAGGGAGAACTGAGGCAGCAGGAGAAGGGCTGGGGGCTTCAGGAGGAGGGGAAGAGAGTGGAGGTAATGGTGAAGGGGCTGAAGCAAAGTTACGGCCCCGCCCCCCCCCCCGTGATGTGTCTGATTTGGGGTGCGGTCGAGCCCCTGGGATGGGCAGCTTCAGCTAAGAGCAAGCAGAAATGGCTGAAGGGAACGGAGAGAATATGTTCCATGCTTCATCGAGTCTACGTGACTGCATTCTGTTGGCTAAGAGAGTTTTCTAGTTTAATGCAAGAGAGAGAGATGGCTCTGTTTTTTATATATATATATATATGAAATATATATATTGAAGAACCCCAAGCCACACTCATTCCATTGATGCTAGCAGGTTTTAGTGGAAATCAAACCTTGCAAGCAACCCTATGAGGACATTTCTTGCCTAAGCCGAGAGGGGGAGATATTACTCGCAATAAACTGTACATATCCTTATAATGAATGCGACCGCTGAAAGGAGAAGAGAGGGGGTTAGTGGAGGCATGGGTTTGAGCCATGTTCGTCCTGGCTCCCGCACGTGCAGAGAGCTCATGGCGCCAGGAGCTGGGGACCCCCTGGCTTGCAGGAGTCAGGGAGAATTGGGATGAGCAAAGGCCCCAGCTGCGTTCCTAGAGCCTGGGGCTAAAGGTTCTGGTCGGGGTTAGTGTGGGAGCTCTGGGCTAGGGACACCTCTCCCAGGGCTCTGTCTGCACGCCCCTCTTCCACAGTCTACGTGGCCTAAACTAGGGGTTTGTGGAATAGAGGATGGGGGGACAGCATCCAACTGCTGTGACCTAAAATCAAAAGAGGAAAAATTAGGAACCAGCCTCGTGCCAAGCCCCAGTCCCGTGGCCTCATGGGGAGCTTAGCTGAGGCAGCGGAAATGCAGGGGGCCTGTCTCCTCGCAGACTTCCATGAGAGGCTAGAGGAAGAGGAGCTCAGGGCCTGAGCCCAGCCTGCACTAGAATCCCCTATTGGTGATTTTGTGGGCTCTGAGCCTCCGATTGTGCTTCAGAGATTCTTGTGTCCCACAAGAACTTGGTGCTTAGTGGGCACTCAATACATGTGCATGGGTGGGGCGGACACCCCACCTCCACCTCAAAAATACCATCGCCCTTAGCCAGGTGTTATGGAGATGGGAGAGTGCTTTCCCTTTGTGGCCACAAAGATCCAAGGGCTCCGGGGATCCTGGGTTGACACATACCCCCACCCCCACTTGTCCCGTATCCCTGGCCTTGTACAGTGAAAGCTGGGTTCTGCCACTCTGGTCTTTCGGCCAACCCCCGTCCACCAAGGGAGCTAGGCCAGCCCCTCTCTCCACACTCTGAAGAGAACCATGGATGAAAGGTCTCCAGGGTCCCTTCTGGGTCTTGGGTGGACAACCTTGTCCTCACCACCTGGAGGCTTTGCACTGAGGGGGAGAATGATAACTCATAGGAGACAAGGGTTCTGCAGAACTCTTCCCGGTTGCCCGCCTCCTGCATTTCCCAGAAAGCTGGGGTTTGAGCAGAGATGGCAACCAAGGATGTCGGTTCTCATCTTTTCTCTGGATCTACGTCTGCCCGCCCGTGAGATCCTCTCCAGCTCCCCAGGGTTTGGGGCCTGAACTAGCCTCTGCTCCAGCTCCAGGGAGAAGGGGGTGCTGTGGTCCGAGCGTTCTGGATGGCTTCTTACCAAGCCGCAGGGTCGTACTCAGCCCAGACACGCACGTATTCATCCAGGTGGTGAGGGCCCAGGATGGAGGAGTCTCGGGTGAGGTACTCGAAGTTGTCCATGATGACAGCCACAAAGAGATTCAGCATCTGCGGGGACCCCAGGGGGCCAAGAGGGGGCAGGGGAGGGTAAGAGAAAGAGAGAGAGGGTGACATACCCAAATGCACACATACAAGGGGCCCAGAGGGAGAGAAGGAAGGGAGATGAGAGAAAGAGGGAGGCAGAGAGAGAAAGAGATGGGGCAGGGAGAGAGAGAGACACACGCTCATGCAGGGAGGCCCAGAGAGAGACAGAGAAGATGGGAAGGGGGCAGAGAAACAGAGACAGGTAGACGAAGAGGCGAAACCAAGAGTGATGGAAAGAGAGTTGGAGGTGGGGTGGGGATGCAAGGTTATTTGAAACAGAGGCCCACTCAAAGGAGCTCACCACGTCCCCAAATCCTACCACAGTTAATCCTACAAGGCTCAAGTGAAAGCTTCACGGCACAAGAACCTTTTCTTGCTTGCCCAAGGAAGAGCCTGCCACTCAGCAAATATATTTTGGATAGATGGATGGATGGATGGAAGGAAGGATGGCCTTTCATGCTTTTGTCTGCATCTTGTAGCATCTTTTCATCAGCTCTTCTAACACATGGCACTCTGGGAACTTGCATCAGTCTTTCTTTCCAGCATCTGCTCTCTTTTTGGGTAACGGTGCTTGGGGAATCTCTTGCTCTACCAGACTCTTAGATTCCATAGTTAGGTGTGGCTCACCCCAGTTCACAACTCCACAGACGGGGGCCACATAATGCAGGTGATCCAATGAGAACATTCCTTGGATTTTTGCTGGAGCTCTGGCAGCCATTTTGCCCACATGAGGAGAGTCTGTGTATGAACTCAGAGCAGTGTGGAGAAAAACAGCTGAGAGATGAGGGGCCTGCTTCCTGGGGTCCAGCCTTGCCTGCACGTTTCACTTACACAAATCTGTGAACTGCATATTTTGATAAAGTCGGTTTCAGCTAAGTTTCTGTTAGTTGAATCCAATTTGGTGAACTCTAGTCTATTTCCTGCTCACCTGCGGATCACTCTTTGAGGCCTCTTCGTTCTCCCAGTTTGAGTCCCCACCCCATCAAAGCACGTATTATCATTGTCTGTTAACTTGTCTGCCCAACACCCCTGTAAAGTGTAAGAGAAATGCATTCTCTCCCATATCCCCTGAGCCTAATGTAAGGCCCAGAATATATTTAATATTTAATAAACATTTAAATATGAACATGGTAGGTACTTAATAAATGATTTGCTATCCTAGGTGTCCCTGACTGTCTTAGTTTGCTTGAATGGCTATGACAAATACCACACACTGTTTGGCTTAAATGAGAATTTACTGCCTCATGGATTTGGAAGCTAGGAGTCCAAAATTAAGGTTATCAGCAGGCCATGATTTCTCCTGAGGCCTGTAGCATTCTGACGCTGGCTGCTGCAAGCTTTGGGATTCTTTGGCTTGCATCTCTGCCTCTGTCACATGGAATCTGTCTCTTGGCCTCCTCTTGTGGCTTTCTCTGACTTCTACTTGTGCATCTGATTCTCTGAGTTTCTGCATGATTTCCTCTCTATATTAGGACTCCAGATGCATGGATGACGTCTCGTCCTAATTCAACGTGGCTTGGTCTAAATAAAATCTTCAAAGACCATATTCACAAATGAGTCCACATCTTAATTAATAAGAACATCTTCAAAAAGTCCTAGTTACACATCCACAGGAATGCAGATTGAGATGCGAACATGCATACCTCTTGTGGGAGTTGTGATTCCACCCCCAATACTAACTTAAATGACTCTGTTTCAAATTTCTCACTTCACGATGTTGATGGAGCACTGCTGTGTCCCAGCTACTGTCCTGGGTGCTTGGGATACAGTTCTTCGGGGGTTGGTATCAAGTCACAGACCTCTAGGGTTGCCTGCCTTCCCTAGATGGGCTGTGTTAGAAGACTTTGTCCCCACCGCTGTTTGGAAGAGGTTGCCATTTCTGATTCTCTTTTCTGAGAATTTGGAACTGGGCGATGGAGCCACTGAGTCAGCAGCTTTAGATGCTGGACTGGGGAGGCAGCTTAAGGCCGTGGCTGGTGTGAGGCCACGTGGTGAGAATGGGCCGACAGATTCTGATGCTTGGGTCGGGCGTCTGCAAACCACATCTTCCCTACTCCCAGCTGGCTTCTGGCTCCATCTTGCCCATGGAAGTCAGGATACCAGACCAGGGTAGGAAAGGAGATGAGGTGCCTGCTTCTAGTGTGGGGTGGCAATTGTCCAGGGCATCAGACAGCTCAAGAACCAGCACCCCCTTGGAGGTTGTGTCTGCTGCTAGTCTGAATTCCCAGCCTCGTGGTACTTCCCCCTCAGAGCCAGGGACTCGGACACGTGATCTCCTGGTGCTAATAACATGTCCCTTTCCTTTTAATTCTGTCCTGCAGTTAGTAATCCTCGGAAACTTCAGCATCCTCTGATTGGCCTTTCAACTCTGTGTGGCCAATCCCTGTCATTAAATCCCCTCTGAATGAAATACCGGCTCTCCTGTGTTCTGTTGGAATCAGGGAGCAAAGAGAACAAAAGTGTTGAAGCCCCAGAGAGACTGTGAGAGTCTAAACAGAAAGCAAGTCAGAGGGGGGCACCTACTCTGACTCCTCATTATTATTATTTTCCTCTCCTGGTTCCTGGTTTCAATTTTTTTGCCAGTGTTACCCTCAGGTCCTATGAGACTCATTTTTTTTCTTTCTTGAAAATTTATCTTTTACTGGTGACACCGGATTCTATTCCTTTCAAAACCTTACAGCACCCTAGAGGATGTTTATGGAGCTGAATCCTTCTCGCTTCCTGACTGAACAGGAGGCACCCAGCTTGTGGAGAGAGATGGGAGTTTCCCACGGCTGAATTAGACAGAAGGGCCTTGGGGCCATTTCTTAACGCCAGTGATTTTTCCCTCACTGTAACCCACTGATTCTCAAATGGAGGCAATTTGACTGCCCCCAAGGGAATATCTGGCAATGTCAGAAGCCACTCCTGATTGTCATAACTGGATGGAGGTGGGTGTGTGGTAGCATCTAGTGGGTCGAGGCCAGGGATGCTGCTAAACATACTAAGTAAGCAGAGGAAAGCTGCCAAGATAAAGGATGATCCAGACCCAAATCTCAAAGCCCAGATGGAGAAACCTTGGTTCACCTATGTTTTGGTTTGGTAAAGCTGCCAGAATGCAATATAACAGAAGTGAGTTGGCTTTCACAATGGAGATTTATTACTTGCAATTTACAGTTCTAAGGTCATGAAAATGTCCCAGTTAAGGTATCAACAGGACGATACCTTCTCTGCAAACTGGTTACAGGCAAGTTTGGGCTCCTCTGACAGATAGCAAAGCACAGGGTGACGCCTGCTGTTCCTTCTCTCCCAGGTTTCATTGCTTCAGCTTCTGGCTTCAGGGGCTCCCTCTGTTTTCTGTGAGTCGTCTCTTAGCTTCTCTGGGGCTTTTCTCTGAATTTCATCTTTTAGATTCTGTATGTGTTTATACTCTTACAAACGATTCCAATGAAAGGATTAAGACCCACTTTGAATGGGCTGGGTCACATCTCAATCGAAATAACCAAATCAAAAGCTCCCACGTCCTACAGGTCTGCACCCACAGGAATGGATTTAAAGAATATGATCCTCTCTGGGTTATATACAACTTCAAATGACCACAATCAAATCTAAGGCTGGCTCAGAGTGCACTTACGGGGACACAGCCACACCATAAACCCACTCCCCAGAAAGGGAGCCAGGCCTGAGGAGTTCACAGACTCACCAGAAATGAGCAGAGGAAGATGAAGGAAACGAAGTAAAAATAAGCAAATTCGTTGCCACACTCGGGAGTCAAGATGCCAGAGTTCTTGTCACACGGCTTCCCGCTGAGGCAGGAGAGCATGATGTTGTGCCAAGCTTCCCCGGTGGCACTCCTGAGGACAGAGAGGGGGGCATCAGGGACCTGGACATCTAGCCAGGTCTGAACACCGGTGCCCCACAAGGCACGGCAGAGCTGGGAAGTTAAGCACTTGGGTTCTGGCTGCACCTCCTTTATAGGGGAGCTCAGAGAGGGATTCCATCCTTGACTGTGCATTAAAGCCCACGGAGAGTTTTTTTTTTTTTTAAATGTCAATGCCAATGCCTCTCCCCAATAAATATGGGTTCAAATTATCTGGGGTGGGATTTGGGGATACAGGTATGTTTTAAAAGCCTCCAGGTGGCTGTTATCTCTTGATACTCTCTCCCTCCATCACTTTGCTCTAGACTCATGAGCTTCTCACTGCCTTCCAACATGCCAGCCATGGTTCTGCCCCAGGACCTTTGCACTTGCCATTCCTGCTCTCTGCCTGGAATGTCAACCCCCACATGTCTACATGGCTCCCTTCCTCACCTGCTTTTCTCAAGTGTCACCCCTGATGGAGGCATCCTTGACCACCTTATTTAAAATGGTGATCCATCTCCTCTAGAAGGGGATCCTTCTAGCATTACAACTGCAAAGTCAGGATTTAACAAATGATTATAATAACGGAATCATTATGTAGATACTTCCTTTACACTTTCTAGTATATTAGAATAGCCAGAAGGAAATACCTGAAATTACCAAACTATAATCCAGCTGCCTTGATCTTTGATAATGATCGTGTAACCAAGTACCCTTTATTTTGTGATTATAAAAATCTTGTGACTGACCTCCACTTGTACCCCCTTACCTTGTTTTTCAACTTGAGGGTCTTATGATCGCTAAAGACAGCCCCTAATGTTTGTTAATGAACAGTCTTGAGGCAGTTTGGAACGAACCTATCCCAATTCCAAAACTATCTTGCTAGATGGGGCTGGATCTAACCAAAATGGGCCCGCCTGACATGCACAGTAACTTCAAATTTAACTTATAAGTGACTGATACCGCATTATAACACAACATTTTCTTCCATACATTCTGTGGCTAAGCATGTAAGCAATCTGTACATGCTCAATAATTAGATCATCTGTAACTTGGTCATCTTGTGCCATTGAGCTCATTATTCTAAAACCTGCCCATCCTTTCGTACTATAAAACGATCAGAATGACTGCAATTCAGTGAGACTGATTTTTAGGTGGAGAGGCCATCTGATCTTCTTCTTCATGCTTAGCAATAAACTCGAGAGAGATCCGAGACCCTGGTGTCTCAGGAATTGGTCATGTGACTGCGCCCGATTAGATGACTGATCATCTGTTTCCCTCACGGGGACATAAGCTTCAAGAGGATGGACAGTGTTGTGTCTTCTCCTCTGCTTTGTTCCCTGCTCTGAGCTGGTACCTATAGCAGTGCCCCAGCACACAGCAGGTGCTCAATACATCTCTGTTTGAATGAACAGAGGAACTCTAAATGCCTTCCATAGCTTGTGTCCCACAGCTTTTAGCTCTTGTTATGCCAGGGTTCCTGGAACCCCGAAAGCTCACACTCCCACGCCTCCACGGAACTGAAGCATGAAGACACAGCCCAAACCATAAGAGAAGCGGGAGGACACGCCCTCACCATAAGAGAAGCGGGAGGACACGCCCCCACCGGAAGAGATGCGGGAGGACACGCCCCCACCGGAAGAGAAGGGTGAGGGCCTGCGAGCCTCACCGGAAGAGAAGCATGAGGGCCTGGAAGAAGGTCCGGAAGTTGTTGTGCTCAGTGATTTGGAAGTCATCCTCATCACTGTCCTCATCCTCCACGTCGATGCCGATGTTGCCAAACACCTGGGGAGGTGGAGGGCGATGACAGGCGTGATGGTGCCTCAAGGAGGCCCGGATGCTTCTTTGAATAGGGCTCCCCGGCCCCGCCCTTGCCCCAGGGCAGCTGCCCCCTTTGGGGCACCCTGGGAGCTTTAAGGGCACCCGCCCTCACCTGCATCCCGATGATGGCGTAGATGAAGAAAAGCATAGCAATCAGCAGACAGACATACGGCAAGGCCTAGAGGGAAGAGAGGCAGTGAAGAGGGGCGTGGGGTGGGGTAGGGGAGCCTTTACCGACAGGAATGCTGCTTCCCTCCCTTGTCCCCATGCCCTGCCCCACTGGATTCGGTGGCCACATGCTACACTAGAGGGGCGCCAGTGCTGGTGGGCATCTTTGGCGGCGCTGGGATGAACCCATAGTCCAAGGCTTCAGGGGGACCCCCTAGGGCTCTCAGGATGCTCCAGGGAAGGGAGTTAGACGAGAGCTTTGCAGGTCACAGATCCATCAGAGAGGCATTTCCAGCTTCCGTTTCTGGATTCAGCTGGAGCACAGGGTACACTCTTCTCAGCCCAGGGTGGGCGGCAAGGGGCAGGGACTCACCTTGAAGGACTGCACAAAGGTCCACAGGAGGATGCGGATGGTGTAACCCTGACGGAGGAGTTTGATGAGCCGGGCTGCTCGGAAGAGGCGGAGGAAGCTGAGGTTGATGAAGTTGTTCTGGGGAGATGGAGAAAGAGGGGTGACCATCCACCCATCCCCAGGGACTCAGAGCTGTCACCACTCACAGAGGCCCCTACGTGAAGCCAACCAACAGGAAAAAGCAAGCCAGACCCCAAATAAGGAGGGAGAGGAGAGAAAGCACTATTAATGCAATGGTGCAGAGGAAAAAACTCGAAAAGGGGGAGAAGTCTGGGGGAGAGAGAGGGTGGGAGGAAGGAAGAGGCATCAACTCAAAAGCATAAACCCTCCCTGCCAGCCCCACCCCCAAAGGGAAAAAGGAAGGGAAAGGAGGAGGAAGGGACAGGCGAGGGGTGGGAGAAGGGAGGGCAGGGGGAAAGAAATAACAAAAGAACAAGGAAAAGAAAATATATCCGAATCATCCAATCAGGAAAAAAATCGAGATGGTTTTTGTTTCTCCCAACAACCAAATGCACTGAGACGAGAGGACACAAGCGGGTCAAGTTGCCAAATCCATCACACGTGTACGATGCAGAAATACCACGGCGGGGGCGGGGGAGGGGAGCCAGCACGCTCAGGCCGGGTGGGGGGAAGTGTGCGTGTTCCGAAGGCACGTTAAGCTCCGGGCCAGAAATGCATCTGTCCTGAGACTCACCGGGCATCCTGCCCTGCCCTGCCGAGATGCCCACCCGCTCCTTCCCGCCCTTTCCTCACCCCACGGCCAAGAGGAGCAACGCAGGAGCCAACTGGGAGAAGCGGAAAAGCATCTTTTCTTACCCCCTTGGCGAGCGGGAATGGGGAGGACGGGAGGGAGCTGGGGCTGTTCGGCTGCAGGGTGAGTCCTCGCTGCCCGCTGAGTCCGAGAAGATGCATTTGGGGCCCTTTTCCCCCCTCTCAGGGATGGCTTCTCAGCTTCTGGGGCTGGGTGGAGTAGCACGGGACCAGGCCTGCGGGAAGCAGGAAGTACGCAGCTCCCGTGGGTGAGCTCGGGACGGCCCGGGCCCACCGAGGGGCCGGTGCTGGGCGCGGGGAGGGTGGGCCGTCCCTGCCCCCAGGATCTCCCTGAGCGGCCCCCCTGCCTCGGCTTGCAGACCCCCTGTCTATCCACTCTCTCTCTGCCTCCTCCCACCCAAGCCAGAATCCGGGTGCCGACAGCGGGGCGGGGGTGGGGGGTGGGGTGGGCAGGTGGGGGGGCCAGCTGGCAATGATGGGCCTACGGTGTCCCCGGCTCTGCCTGCTGGGGCTTCAGGGGACATCGGTGTGTGTGTGTGTGTGTGTGTGTGTGTGTGTGTGTGTGTGTGTGTGTGTGTGTGTGTGTGTGTGTGTGTGTGTGACGTCAAAAGTCACACATGGGCCAAATCTGGCTGATGGAGCCCTCTCGTTAGGCCTGAACAGGGCCTTCAAAAAATAAAAAGTGGCCAATATATTTTTTTTTTCAAAAAGGGAGACTTCGCTTAAAATTCGGGCTTTCTGGCAACACCGGGTTTGCTTCTGCCAATTGGTTGGGGACTCAGTCGCCGCCCCTTTGAAACAGCTCTCCCATTTGCTGAGGTCCCCAATGGCCTGGAAGTGGTGCCAACTTCCCTGGTTTTCAGCCTCTGCTCGGCTCTCCTGGGCATCTGAATTTCAGCGCTGTCTCAGGTGGACCCAGAAATCCTCCTTTAGCGGCCAGTTGCCAGGAGGGCCAAAGCCAAGAGGAGAGGCAAGTCTCCTAAGTGGGGCCTGGACCGAAATCTGCTGTTTGATTCGGAGGGTTCTTGGATGCAGGCTGGTGCCGAGACCTGCATTGGCCTAGCTGTCCCTCACAGGTTGTCAGGCCCAGTAACTGTTCTCGGTCTCCACAGCGTCCCCATTTGGGTGACAGATTTTACAGACATTCCCATTTGAAGGTCTCAAGGCCTTCCCAGCCAAGGGGGTAGAGCTTGCACTGCTGCTGGAGGTGGGAGGCAGGGGCAGGGGTCAAGGGACTCCAGGGGCTAGAAAGAGGCCTTCGGACCTGGTGTCACTGTCTAGAAGAATCTTTGGGACGCGTGAGGTGGCCTGTGGGCCTCTGGGTTGGGAGAACGGGCTGGGAGCAGGGTGGTCCTACCCTGACATGGGGCCCAGATGCTGTGAGCATGTCCCATGCACCTCTAAGAAGCCTGGGCTTGGCTAAACATGTCGCCCTCCAGGCCCCCTGACCTGACCCCAGAACCCAGCTCCACCTGGGGATGGGGTGGCTGGCCCAGCTGTCCCCCAGCCCCCACCCGTCCATCCCCCGAGGTACAAGCCATCCCTTCCACGGGGCGGATCGGAACACGTAGGCTCGCAGAGCATGCAAAGGCAGGCAGGCCCTGGAAGCAGCCTCGGTGGGCTCGGGGCAGAGCAGGGGAGCCTCGGGCCATGCAGGAGAAGCTGGGGGCAGGGGGCTTGGGGGGACATGCGTGCAGAGAGCATGCTGCCTTCTCGGAGTTGAGTGAGAAGGGAGACACACGAGGTGGGGGGGAGGGGAGATGAGGGAGGTTGGGGAGGCGGGGCCTGGTAAAGCAGGGACCCACCCTCCACCCACCCACCCCCGCCAGCTGCAGACTTGTCTGCCTGAGGTCCTCAAAAGCCCCCATAAATCCTGACCCACTCCCCCCTCCCCAGCTCCCACTTCTCAACCCAGCTTTCCTCTCCTGGACCCCTGTCCTGAGCAACTTCCCGGGTCTAGCCCCTCACAGCACCCTCGGCAGGCTTGGGGGCACAGTGTCCCGGGAGCACTGGGAGGGACGTGGCACTCACCCACCCGCAGGGAAATCCTGCCACTGGCTGGCTTCCTGAGGGGACGGCAGGGAAGACCACGGCAGACCCGGCCGGGACGTCAGCGTTGAGCTTTAGACCCCATAACACCTGCCGGCTCTCCTGGGGTGTCCTAAAGGCACCTCAAACTCTCCATGTTCCTACTCAATGCTGTCCCGCCCTCCTGGTTCTCTCCCCACCGTTTCCCCTGTTCATGGCAGATCTGGTTTCCCCTTCCCACCACTACCTCTATCCCCCTCAGCCCAAACCCACTCCCCTCACCTGGTGACACCTGTACCCCCACGCCCCCGAGATGGCCAACCTCCCCCAGCTCTCTGCCTCCCCTACTCTCTCTCACCCTCCTAGGATTCCTGTTGGCCACGCCCATCCCAGCTCCCTGCTGAGCTGCTCCTTGCTTTGCACACCCAGTGGTCTCATCTAATCACATGTCTCACCCAGCCCCTCTCTGACTCCAGGTCCTCCCTGGGCCTCTCCCGGTGCTTAGGACAAAACCCGGATTCTATCATAAAGCTCCCAGGGGCCTGCCTCCTCCTGCCCTTTGGGCTTCCTCTACTCTCTGTGCTGCACCCACACCCCTTACCTCCACGACCCTACTCCACTCCCAGCTCCGTTCTGCCCCAGGACCTTTGCATGCCCAGAATCTCCCGGTTTCTCCCCTCTCTGCCTCGGGAGCACTGTTGCAGTTAACGATTTCAACTGGGTTTGGGGGGCCTGCCTCCCTCAACTGGCTGCCTTCTGCCCATCGCCCCATGTGTGGCACCCAACGGGGCTTATTAGACGGTGACCGAGTGCCTGGGTGCAGCCAGCAGTGGCGGCCTCTCCGCGGCCAAGGTGTCACGTGGTTGCGGGGGAAAGCTGGGGGGGGAGCGTCCTTCAATGAGAATCCTGAGTGTGTGGGCGAGGGGGCAGGGGCAGGTGGGATTGAGCGGGATTTGGGGGTGTGCAAGTGTGCGAGGAGCCGAGGGAGAGCTGGAGAAGGTAGGGGGTGCATGTGTGTGTGTGCGTGCGCGCGTGTGCCTCGGGTGGCTCTGGGGGCCGGGCTGTTTGTCAGGGAGGGGAGTGGGCGCTCCCCCCTCCCGCCGGTCCCCGCGGTCGCCCTGCGCAGAGAAAGGCTCCCACCCCAAAGATGCTCACCAAACTCCACCCCCACCACCCGAGAAACCCCCAACTCTAAAAACCTGAGAAACACCACTAGAGAGAGTCAGAGGGGGCGGGGGGGGGGAGAGGGAAGGGAAGTGTGGGGCACAGACAGAAGAGGGGGGAGAGGAAGTGGGGGGGGCATCAGGCATTCCCAGTTAGAAAGACCGGGGGGGGGGGGGGCGCGCGCCGTGCCAGGCTGCCACGAGAAGATGCGTCCGCGGTTAATGTAGGCATTTAGGCTTCAGAAAGAAGTAAAACCAACCGGATTCTAGATGCAGGTGTTGAAGATGAGTGGGGAGCGGGCGGGGGCAGTTGGGGAGGCGCGTTCAGCGGTTTTTTTAGGTTGATTGGTAACCAGTGCCAAAAAAAAAAAAAAAAAAAAAAAACAATGGGTGTTTCGGTTCCCCGGGCGGGGAGTGGGGTGGCGGGTGTGGGAGAGAGTCATTGGCGTTATGAGCACACAGACCACGCCATGGGTGAACAAATGAGGTTCATAGTGCATTTTGATTGGATGAGTTTTTCAGACGGCGTTGCGCCAAGATACAGTTTAAAGAGCAGGCATGGAAAGAGACAAGACAAGAAACACAGTCATTATCCATCGCCCGCCGGGCACACCCGCCCGGCCGCCCGCCCCCCCACCCCCAGCGCCCCGCGGGGGGCGGCTGCCCTGTGCCCGCACCCCCACCCCTCCCCCACCTCACCCTCCACGAATCCTGGGAACTTGCCCTCCCCAGGGTCCTGGCTGCTCCCCTGCCCCCCACTGCGACCTCGGGGGGTGGGGTAGGTGGGGGGTGGGGCTTACCTGGGAGGCAGCAGAGGGGCGGACTCAGAGGCCCTTGCAGCCCCCCTCCCCCACCCGCACCCCTCCAGGCAGGGAGTCAGTCCTTCTAGAAGGGCCCAAACACCCACCCTCTATTCCCCACCCCCCCAAAATGATTGCAATTCCGGACCAGGGCTGGCGGACCAGTGCAATCTCAAGGATGTTAAAGGTGACGGCAGCTCTAAGTGAGCTCTGCTTTGTCCACTGCTCTGCCCCAGCCTTAGGCCAACTCCTGGTCCCCAGCAGGAGCCCACTGTGTCACAGGTGGATGTCTGGGGGACCCTGGGGTCTCGTGGAAGCCCGATGAGGCTGCTGCATCCTGAACACTGAAATCTCATCTCCCCCAGAGGGACGTGGGTGCAAGGCCATCGTGTGTCCACTGTCAGGGTGGGGCCCTGCTCCTCGCGAGGGGCTCGGGACACAGGGAATGAGGTGCTTGGATCTGAGCTTCTGCCGGGAGCAGTGGCTGGGTGGGGGACAGGTGGGCTCGAATGTTCTAGAGGAAGGGGGCAGGGGTGGGGGACGGTGGGGGAATGAGGGCGGGGGAGATTTCTGGCTCTCTGGAGCTGAAGGCAAAGGGTGTGGCTAGGGGATACCCAGGAGAATGCACCCTCCTTCTGTGTGGTCCCCCAGCCTCACCGGCCTTACAGGTTGGAGAGTGGCCCAGGTGGTCCCCTCTGGCTGAGGGCTGAGCCTGGGAAACCCCAGGGGGCAGAGACTGTGCTCTGAGGAGCACCCAGTGCTGGCTGGGAGATCTGGGGCTGGGTGAAGGGGTCTCTCTCCTTCTGGAGCATGAAGCATCCATTTCCTTGTCTGTGAAGCGGGGGTGGGGGGGAGGTGGGCAGGGGTGACTTCTTCCTTAATAACTTCCCCGCCCCCCCCGCCCCGTTCCCCCATCCTGCTCCAGGCAGCACCCCAGCTCCCTGGCTTTCTGACTTCCAGCCGGGCATGGGCAACGGGAGGTGCTGCCAGGGGATGAGGGCTGCACAAGGGGAGGTTGTGGCGTTCCCTCGCCCTCATCTCCTTGGGTCTCCGCTCCATCCTGTCCCCCCAGTGGATGCCTCTGAGGGAGCTCCCTTGGGATCCCGAGACCCTGGTCCCACCAGGAGCTAACCCACGGGAAATGCTGGGGCTAGAGGTGCATTTCCTCATGCTGAGGTTGAAACCACTTCCAGCCCTTGGCCTTGACACGCTTTGCTTTTCTGCTGTCCCCATGAGGGTCTCCTACTCTCCTCCATGTCCCGAGGGCACACCCACCCACCCAATCCTGGCCCAGGAGAAGGTGCAAAACCCGAGTTCTGAGGCTCCACCAGGCAACGGGAGAGAGCCACGGCAGAGAGGCCCAGTGACCCCCATGGCTGAACCCGGGAAGAAGCACACATCAGGGCATCTCCAGGCCTTGGGAATAGAGAAGGGGGGCGGGGATGTTCTGGGGATTCCCCTCCCCCAAGGTGCTGGGAGGGGTGTCCCCACTTAGCCAGAGGGCCACAGCACCCATCTGCCTATAAACCATGCGAGGGTGGCTCAAGCCGAATTTGCTTGACGCAGGGTTCCATCTTGGGACCCCTTAAATTTCTCGGATCTTTTTAACCCCCTCCTTGTCCCTTGCCAAGGCTCCCAGGGGACAGTGCTGGCCCCTGGGGGGTCCTGTCCTCCCTCCTTAGCCATTGCCAAGCGCTGGCTTGAGCCCTCCCAGCCGCCATCACACTCCCCTGCTTTGGGGCAACCTCCTTTCCCCTCCTCCCCAGCCCAGCCCAGCCCAGCCCAGAGCTGCCCGGAGCAAAGCCAGTGAGCCACTTACCCCAAACTCAGTGACGAGGATGTCGGTGACGCTGCCCAGAACAGTCACGAAGTCGAAGATGTTCCAGGCATCGCGGAAATAATTCTAGAGAGGGGGACCCACAAGACAGAGATGCCAGCGGGGGGCTCTGCACCTGGTCCAGCCTCAGGGGCTCGCTGCCCACCTGCCCAGCGCCCCAGCCAGTTGTCATGGTTGTTTGAGAAGCAAAATACTGCTGGACAGGCTGGCTGGGGTTCTCTGCTCCAAGCACCCCTTCTCCAGGGCACCCCCAGACCTTCCCATGACTCAGCAACTCATGGGATTGGGGGTGGGAGGGAGGGCTGCCCTTTGGGGCTGTGATCCCCCATCCCGGAATTTCCTGAGGACTCCCCGGACCCCAGGGCCTTTGAGACATGATGTCACCAACCCTCAGATGGAAGGAATAGCCCCCATTTCTCTGAGGGACTGAAGATCACCTGCCGCAGGTCAACCGCTTGCGGGGGTGGGGCGGAGGTAGTGCCAGGATTTGAACCCAGATCTGGCTGAGTCAAGAGTCTGTGTTCAGAGGCCCCACTGACTCAGGACTGGGCTGAAAGCACACTCTTTAAGAGGAGGTTTGAATCCCAGCTTTACTACTGCCAAGCTGTGTGGCCATGGGCAAATGACTTGACCTCTCTGTGCCCACATTTCCTCATCTGGAGAATGGGGCATGGAACAGTTATTGAGCAGAGACCTAGGCTTTCCCAGAATGCAAAAGACTGTACTTCCTGGCCCTATTATGGTTGGATGGGGCCACACATCTAAGACATGGTTAATGAGTTGTGAGCAGAGGTATGGGGAATTGCTTTCTGGCCAGCATGGAACTTTTCAGAACTCTCTTAGATCTGGGCCTACTGATCAGTCACATTATGGATGGTGGCTGCTCTGTGAGCCTGGGTTCTTTTTTTTTTTTTTTTAATGTATATATATATATTTTTTTATTAATTAAAGAAAAAAAAGAAATTAACACAACATTTAGAAATCATTCCATTCTACATTATGGATGGTGGCTGCTCTGTGAGCCTGGGTTCTTGAGTGACTAAGATCACCTGTGGTTTAAGCATGAAAGAAACCTTTGTTGATTTAACCTACTGAACTATAGGGGATGCTTGTTACTACAGCTTAACTTTGTCTGTCCTGACTGGTACATCTCTGAGATGGCGGCCGGCCGGGCCTGGAAGCCCAGGCCCAGTAGTGTTGTTAAAACTATTGAAAACTATTGCCCTCTCTGTTTGGCAAGCAGCCACAGCCCTGATCTCCAGAGAAACTTCTGCTGCCTCCTTCATTCCAGCAAAAATGAGCTTGGCATTTTGTGTGTGTGGGGGTGGTCCCTACCCCCATGTCAGAGCCCATCCCTGCTTGGTTCTAGAAGTCTGGCTCAAGTGGATGACCCCCTCCCCTCGGGGCCCCCAAACAAGACCTTCCCAGCTTCCCTCCAGAAGCAGGGGCCAGAGGAGGGCCTCTTAGGGCTCTGGGCCCCTGTCCATCTCTGCTCTCCTTTGTTCCTTCGCCCAGGGTGCTCTCTGGTTGCACATTTGTTGGAGAATCAACAGCTCCCGGGGGAGCAGCCTTTGGTGATGATCAGTGGCCCTTGGTGGGTGGTACCCCAGCCCCCTCCCCAAAACTAGGAGGCCCGTGCGCTCTGCTGCCCCCAGAGGTCCCCAATGGACTGAACCTCTGCTGCCCCTCCATGAGAACTTGCTCCTTAAGGGAACCTGTCCCCTCTGCCTGCCCACCGCTCCTCCCTCACTTCCTGGCTCCTACGACATTTCCAGGGGTACCCTCCCGGAGAGATTTCTTGCACACATATCCTTGTCTCAAGCTCTGCTTCCGGAGAGCCCCAAACTAAGACGGGCATCTCATCTACCTTCTGGGTGGGTGGGCGATTGAATCACATGTCCCAACAAACCCATGTCCGCGTGGGTGGGGACCTCTTGTACATAGGACCTTTTGAAGATGTCATTTTTAGTTAAAGCGTGGTCCCATTGGATCCAGATGGTGTCAGGGCCTCACAGAGAGAACTGGGAAGTCGCACAGCCAGCGAGGAGAGGACACGCAAGCTCAAGGTGTCCCAAGGAGTGCTGGCAGCTGGTCCCAGGACTCTAAGGATTTTTGGGAGAAAGCGTCGCCTTGCTGACACCTTGACTTCAGACTTCTGCTGACCTCAAAATCTTGACCTGCTAAAACTCCTGTTGTGGAAGCCCCAAATCAATTTGTGGAATCACTGACAGCAGCTCAGGTGAATTAAAACCGGGTGTTGGGCCTGGGGCCTCTGTGCTGCAAGGTTCCACGCTGTTGCCTGAAATCCACAGGGGAAAACGGGGACCTCATCCGAAACTGAAAGAGGGAGGATTGGAGTAGGTCTGTTCCAGAATTACCAGGGGTGGGGAGGATGGAGCCTCGGCATCCCCCAACAGAAGCCCTTCACTGCTGGAATTGCAGCTTGGAACAAAAGAACCATGCGGCCCGCCTCTGTCGGGCAGAGCCTGGCCCTGCGCCCCAGCTCCCCGCTGTGCTACCCCCACGTTACAGACAAGGACACGGATGCACAGTGGCCAGGTGACTGGCTTGAGGTTGCAGGGTCAAGAGGGGACTAACGCTGGATTCGCACCCAGGTTTGGCCACCCCAGAGCACATGTTCTTTCCCAGACGAATTCAGTGACTTCTGTCTGGGTCATACAGCCCATAGGTGGTGGCCGTGGAATGCTGAGTCCCAGGCTCGTTCCCCGACGGTAGGGGGGGGGCTCCCCTATCTGGCTGCACAGACCTCCCCACAGTGAGGTGCCTGATGGTGCTGATCGTATCTTAGGGTCCCCTGAGGATGCTCGTTAAAAGTACAGACCCAGGGTCTCCCACCTGACCGAGTGACTCGGAACCTGTGGGGGTGGGTCTGGGGCTGTCATTAATTTGAGGACATGTCTCCAAAGTGCGCCTGAGGGGCGGGACAGGGGTGGGAGCCACCGTTTTGGAGGAGCAGGAGGGGCTGGTGAGGTGTCCTGGACGCTCACGTGTTAAGCCCCATTCTCAGTGCTACACACACACACACAAACACACACACACACACAGCAGTGTGTTCCAGGGAGAGCCAGAGGGCGGGACCTTTGCGTGACAGAGGAGAGGGAGGCTCAGGGAGGCGATGGGGGTGGGATGATTTGAATCTGGGTCTCTCTGTGCCAAAGCTGGCACCCTTAGCCACCCTTGGCAAACCCAGGAAGCACCCAGGGTTGGCCCCCCCCGGCTGAGGCCATGGGCTGTGGGTCATTCTCTTCAGAAAGGTGGGTTAGGTGGGTCCCAAGCATGCTTCTTGGTTCGAGTCCCAGGGACCTCCACGAGGTCATTTAACGCACTAGTTTTCCAAACTGCAAATCGCCACTCGCTAACTCGGGCCTTCTTCACCTGCCATTATTATTATTTTTTTTGGTACTGTGAACCCCTACGGCCATGTGGGGAGAAGACTTTCTTAGAGTAAGATGTGTAAACGCATAAAATAAAATAGCCCAGATTGCAAGGAGCCCTGTTATGTTGAACTACATTTATCAACATATTTTAAAGATGATCTAGTGATAAAGCATGCTCGAACGCATGTGACAGCACGTTCCAGCTGTGGGTGCGCTAAGCACGAGAAATGCAGGCTGAAATTTTGAGGTTTTGGCAATCCCTCCAACGCAATATGAAAATAACTGATTTTTTGTGTTGCTGACACTGCAGGGGCCTGTTGTCTGTCTGCCTCCTGGATTGAAGGAGATGCTACGTTCGGTTAGCAGCTGGTGAAAACTAAGATGCATGGGTATTATTATTATTATTTTTGCATCCAATTTCGCGGCCCCCGGACGTATATAGCCACAGAAGCCCTTGGGGTGGGGCGGCTCCCACATACCTCGAGTTAAGACCATTTGCATGAGTGAGAAATGAAATCAGATTAGTGGGTCATGACTCGCATTAAAAAAATAAAATCAAAAGGAACAGACCATTCCTCTGGAATGGAGGGCACATGACAGAGTGGACACTGGTTTCCTGAATACATCCTTGTGGTTACTTTTGTGCAGGCGTGTGTGCTGTGCTCCCTGATTCAATCTCTTTCTCACCGTGGACTGGGTTTAAAGCCTGCGGGGGACTCGCATCTCTGCCCGTCAGGTTTCTTTTCTCTACAGTGGATCATCGTTCCCACACACCAGATGTTGGGAAGAAAACTCGGAGGGAACAGGGGCCTCGCTGGGGTACTGGGGCCCATGGCTATTACTTGGTCAAGATGCTCAGAACTGGGGTTGGGGGTCTCGGGGCCTGGTGGGGAGACCACTCCCCCCCCCAGCACCCAATGCCTCTGCCCCTCCCCCCACCCCCCACAGCTCCAGCCCCTAAGTTGCACTCACCAGAATCCCAAAAGCCATCACCTTCAGCACACACTCCAGAGAGAAGAGGGAGGTGAAGACAATATTGAATACTCTTAGGGCGTTTTCATAAGCGACGGAGGCTCCGTAGAACTAAAGGAAGAAGGAGGGGGGAGGGGTGGGGGCAGGGGGTCAGCGAGCAGGGGCAGGGAGGCAGCTTCTTGGCGGGGTCCTTCCTAGGACCGGGACACCGAGCTTGTCTACTGGCTTCCTTTTCAGCCAATCCCGGCCCCAGCAGAGGGCGAACTCAGGAAAGGTCAGCTCTGCACCCAACTTTTCAACTTTCAGAACAAAAACTCTCCAGGAGCCCTGTCTCAGCATCCCAGGTGGGGGGAGAGCCCGATTCAATGCGAGCCGGGCGGGGTCTGCGCCAGCCTTTTTTTTGTTTTATTAAATCTCTCTCTTTCTTTGAAAGTTGATAGATAATATATACCGAGTAAGTGCACCAGTCAGAATTTTTCCCTTTATACGCCCAGGAGGATGCTTAGATTTGGAACATTTCCGGGAAGTTTCCTCGTGCCCCTTCCCACTGGATAACTTGCCCCGGAAGGAGCTGCTTTCCTGACTCCCCATGAAATATTCTTGCCTAAACTATTTAATCAGCATTGAATCCAACCCTCAGACCTGACTCCCAGTTATAGGAAATATGGAGGATGGAGGGAGAGGTTACAGTTTGCCATGAAGCCACGGAAACATCTGGAAGGTGGAAAAGTCCACATTCAAATTTTCTGGATTCCCCAAAAGTAACCAGTGTGAAAATAAAACAAAAGGTGCATGTGTCTGGGGTGGAGACTTAACAGACAAAAACAAGAGGCCAGGTGTGGCTGTTTATATGCTGGTTAAACAAACAAAACCTGGCTGTAATTTGGGGACATTTCAACATGGATAGTGAATTATAACTAATCTTGTCAGGGGTGATAATATCTGGGAAAATGGTCTTAGTTTTTAAAGAAATGCACATGCAAGTCTTTAGGGGTAAAATATTGTGTTTTCTATCATTTAAAATACTTTTAAAAATAGATGAAAACAACAGCTCAAAGAGGGAAGCAACCCAAACGTCCATCAATGGATGATGGATAAATGAGATGTTGTCCGTCCATCCAATGGAATATTATTCAGCTCTAAAAGGGAATGAAGTTTGAATCCATGCTACCATGCAGACCTTGAAAATATTATGCTCAGTGAAATAAACCAGACACAAAAGGACAAATATTGTATGATTATCCCCCCTCCACCTCTGTATTTTTTAACAGAAATAGATGAGAGGATCAGATGGGGGGAGGGGGAGGTGGGAAGCACTGCTCAATGGGCAGAGTTTCTTTACGGGCTGATGGAAAAGTTTTGGAAAAAGTGGTGGTCAATTGTAAATATACTTAATGCCTCTAAATTGTACGCTGAAAAATGGTTAAAATGGTAAATTCTGCGTTGTGTATATTTTACTGCAATAGAAAGAAACAATGAAATATCTAGAAAAGGTAGATCCATAGAGACAGAGAGCAGTTTGGTGGTTGCCAGAGGCTGGGGGGAGGGGGGCTGGGGAGGAAATGTTGATGGGTGTGGGGTAATGTTTCAGAACCAGACAGAGGTGCGAAATACTAACAAAGTGCAATAACTGTGCACTTTAAAGGAGAGAGAGAGAGAGAAAAACTGCCACGAAAGCAAGCAGCTGAAATAAATGAACTGGAAGAGAAGGAAGAGACCAGCAGATGCGGTCATCTGCCTTGCTATGTGGCCGACAAACAGGTAGCTGGTCTTTGGGAAAGGTTCTGCCTCGATTTGGACATTTTCTTGGCCTCCAGACTGTAAGCTAATAAATCTCCATTGTTCAGGCCGAGCCATCTCATGGGCTTTGCTTTAAGCAGCCGAGGAAACGACAACGGTGGGGTCTGGGGAAACCTGGGAGGGCTTCCTGGAGGAGGGGCTCTCTAGGTGCAGCTGGAAGGAGTCGGCCAGGTGGAATGGCGGGATGGTTGGCGTCAAGGTTCAGAGGTGGGACAGGGTGGGAAGGGGTCAGGGGCAGGAGTGAGGTGGGCAAGGGCACAGGGAGAGGCGGGGGGGGCATGGGGCAGGAGGGAGGTGGGCAGCGGCATGGGGAGGAAGCGGGGGGGGCATCTCACCTTCATCATAAGCACGATGGTGTTGAGAGCGATCATGGCCATGATGGTATACTCGAAAGGGGGCGACACCACGAACTGCCACATGCGGTACTGAAAACTCTGCTTGTTCTGCGGCATGTGTCTGGTCAATGGCTTGGCGCTGATGGCGAAGTCAATGCAGGCTCTCTGTGGGAGAAGGGCGGGCAGCGTCAGGGGCCCAGGGGGCCGGATGCTGCTCACCCATTCCCTCGAGATGCCTTTCCAGTTTGAATATCGGCTTCTCTGGACCCCCCATGTTGCCAGGATCCCCAAACATTCCATCAACTCTGCCCTGCAAATTCTCAAGTAGCCTCTTCTCCCAACCAGTTATGGCTACTTGAGAATTCTCCCCCTGCCAAACCTTGAATTGACATTTCCTCTCCTTATCTCCTTAAATCCCTCCCATTATCTCTTTGAATCCCTCTAGTGCATGTATGAACCCCCTTTGCAGATGAGGGACATAGAGGTTCAGAGGGGTCAAGCCACTTGCTTAGGGTGGCCCAGCTCAGTGGAGCAAACCCAAATTTCAACCAAAGTGTGATCTGGAAGCTTAGCCATTTGCTACTTGCCCTTTCTTGCTTACTGAACACATTGTTTCTCCTCTTCCTTCTCTTAGAGGGAAGGAGAGAGGGAGAAAGACTGGTCATTAAATCTTGGAGGTCCAAAGAACATGCGAGAAGGGCAAAGAGTGGCAGCTGTGCTCTCTGGTGGACTGCATTTTCATTCATAAATATTCACCACCCAGCCCTGGGGGAGACTGTACTACTTCACCCCACTGATATCACACGTGAATGTGTGACTTGCTCTAGCCAATGAAATATGAGCAGAAGGGACCTGTGTCACTTCCGGGCATGAACCTCAAACATGGTTTGCCACACTCTCTTTGGGAACTACAATGTCCCGGAGACAGGCTGCTTCACTAGCCTGGGGACCAAAAGAAAGATGACCTGCAGCAGAACAGTGGCTGATTTACAATGGACATACAACATGAGTAAGAAAGAAGAAACCCTTTGTGGATGCCTGGTACTGTGATGCAGGGGATGCTTGTTACTGCAGCATAACCTAGTCTAAACTGACTGATACATGCACCTTCCATCCAATGTGCCTTGCAGACTGGACTTTTAAGGGATGCTACTCTTCTCTTCTCAGATGCTCCCAAAGCTGGTTCCGGGGGTTAGGAGGCTAGGGTGGGAGGTGTATATGCGGGGATAGCGGTTTCTAGGTGGGGGATGCAAATGGGAAGTGGCACCTCGTTTTTCTCCAGGCTGTATTCTTCCATCATCTTGTCCCCCTGTTCCTGGAAGGTGATGATGATCAAGGCTACAAAGATGTTGACGAAGAAAAAGGGGAAGACCACGAAGTAGACGACATAGAAGATGGACATTTCCATGCGGTACCCGGGGCTGGGGCCCTGATTCTCAAAGGTGGCATCCACCGAGTGCTTGAGGACCCTGTGCAGAGCGGGGCGAGGGATGGGCAGCAAGGAGGGTGGGGACAGGGTGCATGTGGGATGGGGAAGGGGAATGGAAGGAAACGGCAGGAGGAAACAGAGAAGAAATTAAGAGTCACTGCCCCCTGTCTCCCAATTACTGTGGTTACTTCCTGAAGCTTTAAATCTTTCCACCTCCTTTGTGAGAACCGTGGACAAGAGCTATTGCTGCAAATTGAGGGCCTACTATGTGCTCAGTATGGGATCTGATATTTTATTAATCTTTCTGGCAGCCCCTTGCAGGGAGGTTTGGGCTGGCTCCGTTTTGCACACGAGGAAAGTGAGGTTCTGCGATTTAAAGTGACTTGCCCAAGAGTACCCTCTCAGCAGTGGCCGAGATGGTATTTGACAACAGGTTTATGGTGATGGATGGGAAAGCACAGGCGTCATGGAGGCAGGTGCATGCGTGTGTGTGTGTGTGTGTGTGTGTGTATTTAAGCACAGGGGTGATGGGTATTGAGGAGGTGCAATGGGGACACACACGGAAGAGTATATGTGCATAGCTGCCATGAACAGTGGCACAGGCTGCCCACTGCTCAAAGGCTCCGCTTCTAAGGGGTGCCCCCTATTCATACTATAGACGGGAGAGATTTGCATATTCACCAGAACAATTCATTCATTATTCAATTTGCATATTCATTATATGAATTAATGACTCAATGAATTTGCATATTCATTAGAACAAAAAAATTTTTTTTTGGCAGGTGGCTATCAAGTGCCTTGTTTGAAGAAAATCGTTAAGTGCATTGTATCAGTTTTTGGACAGATAGATGTGAAGTCTGTTGAGGAAGGGTGCCTTGAAGAAATTCTCTCAGAGGTGCCTTGTGGGCCCACATGCATGGGCAGCAGGTGCATGTGTGAGGCAGGTAAATCACGTTTGGGTTGATATGTCTGCAGAGAGAGGGAGAGAGGTGAGGATGCTCAGGGCACACGATGGAACCTTCCAGGAGGAAGGAGGAAGGAGCAGGACCAGGGAAAGTGGAGTGAGGCACAAATGAACAGGCCATCCCAAACAACTTATTTATCAAATTAAGTAAGATTTTGCTGCAATATTTAAAAAAAAGTTAAAATTAATGTCCCAAAGTCAATGATGAACATAGTATCAACATTTTAAATAAAGACAGATTTGGAGCCTGTGCTTGCCTGGCTCAAGTTTACCTGTTCCCCTCGTGCTGGCCCTGTTTGAGAGAAAATGGTCCTCTGGGCAAACAGATTTGAAAGAGGCCATCTGGATGCCTCTGTTTGGAGCTTTGGACTGCTCATCTTGTAAGCAGTTTTTTTTTTTTTTTTTGCATGGGAAGAAGGGACACTCTAAAATACGGCCCTGTCTGTATAAAACTGTTTTCAGCCTCCCGCCCATTGCTATGTGAGGGGGCCACAGCTGGCCAGGCTGTCAGTGAGAGGAGAACAAAAGAGCCATGTGAACCAGCTGCTACTCTGCAAGGGCCCAACTCTTGAGAACATTAAGGTGTAAAGCTCAGGTTTCCCAGTTCTGAATTTAGGGGTGGGGCTTTTCAGACAGCTCATTAAATAAAGCCATCTAGGTCTCATTGTTAGGAAAAAAATGTATTCTTAGCATTATTATTCGGAGCTTCCTTTCTGCAAATCAGAAAGGGCACCTGCTCTGGGAGGATGGGGATGCCCAGGGTTTGGGGTGAGGGGGAGTAAGAGACGGCCGGATTTCGGTCCCTCCGAGCCTGACCAAGCATGTTCTGGGGACAGGCCCTAGGGAATCTAGCAGGGTCCCCCCATCTCAGCAAGCCCGGAGCCACCCCTCCCCACCTCCAAGGCCCTTGCCAGCACTGGGTTCTCAGGCACCCCCTGCCATGCCCCCACGTGTCTCTTCGCGGCGTTTCTGGCCAAGTCACTTACTGCGGCCAGCCTTCTCCTGTGGACACGGTGAAGAGGGTCAGAAGAGCCCACAGCACGTTGTCATAATGGAACTCGTACTTTTTCCACTCGCGATCCCGGGCTCTCACCTCGTTTTTCTCGTACAGTAGATACTTGCCGCTGCCCCAGAGAGAACGGGCCATTAGTGAATGGGATCTGGGGGATGGGGTCTCTACCCATTCACCTCTGGGAAACAGTGTGTCCTCTTATTCCCCCCCACCCACCACGTTTCCCAGGAGATCATGGGTGCATCTTTGGAGTCAAATCCACGATTGGACAAATTCCTCCTGTTGGGAATGGAATCACGCCCCCCTACAACAACAAGCTTAAATCTTAATTCATATCCCATTTGTAAAAAAAACAGTATCTTTGGACATGTTAAAGGAAGCCAGGGTGTGGACTAATTTGTGAATAGGATTTTGGGAGGTCCTAATTCAGATCTGGTCAATTGAATCGGATAGGGGTCTCAGTCTATACGACGGGAGTCTATACCTCCAGGAGAAAGCACAACCTTGCTGATGCCTTGATGTGGAACTTTCTAGCCTCCAAGCTGTGAGCCAAGGAGTTCTACTTGCTTAAGCTGACCCACTGCGTGGTATTTGTCATGGCAGCCCTGGCAAACGAAGGCGGAACCACAGCTCAGCATGACCTGTCGGTTGACTCAGAGCCCAGCACCCCTTCCAGGCTGCAAACTCTTGGTGCTGGGGGTGAGCGCTTCGGGCTTGGTGGGGTTAAGAGCAGGGAGCTGTGGGGTGCATTTCTGGGCCCACTGGGCCAACGGAGGCGGCTGCTGCTCCTTCTCACTGCCCTTTTCAGGGCTGTTTCCAGACTCTTAGGCAAGCAGCTGGGATCCTTCCAATTTCTGGAATCAGCCACCAAAATAACAACAGGCTACCTCATGCAAAACAGTGACACTAAACATGCGTAAGAACAGCAATATTTATGGAGTGCCTGGTTCGTTAAAACTCTGTCCCTTCCATGCATAAGGATGCCCCTAGGGTGGGGGGAATTTAGGTCCACCATCCCTTATCCACAATTCCCAAGTCTGGAAAGCTCTGAAAACCAAACATGTTCCTTCAACCTCAGGGGTTGGCAGGTTACGGCACTCAGACAAATCTGACCCCACTGCCTGTTTCCACATATCCTACAGACTGAGAATGGTTTTCACAGTTTGAAATGGTTGCAAACAAATTGTCAACAGGATGTGTTTTGTGACAAGTTATATGAATTATGTGAAATTCAACTTGTAGTCTCCAGAAACCGAGTTTGACTGGCATGCAGCCACACCCAGTCGCTTGCATATTCTCTGAGGCTGTCTTTCTGATGCAAAAGGAACCATCTGGCCTGAAAAGCTGAAAATATTTACTATTTGGCCCTTTGGAGAAGCTTTTTATGGACCCCTGACCTAATTCATTTATTCAACAAAACCTGACACGTTTGGACATAAGGCTTTTTGTAATTGCTATTTATTTTATTTTTGTAAACAGCTGTCTGCTTCACTGTGGAAATACCATGTTTGATTACAGGCCTGCTCAAGAGCCAGATGGGAGAATTATGTCCCATGTGTTATATGCACAGTCTAACTTTCCTAAAATCTAAAAAAATTCCGAATCCTGAAATACACCTGGCTCCAAAGGTTTCACATAAGGGAGCGTGAACGTGTATTAATATCCCCTACCTGGCAAAGGCGGCGATGGAGAAGTCGAACAAATAGCTTACGTGACTTACATTTCCAAACTCTTTTCCTCTCAATTCCAGAGCCCAATCGCTTGCCATCAAACCACTCCTGGCACCCACCACCTCAGTCTTCAGGCCTGGGTGGACCGTGCCTCTGGCTACTCCCCACCCCCTGCCAACGCCCCATGGGAGAATAGGGACCCACCGACAGTCTTTCTCGAATTCCTTGGATTCGTCCGTGCAGTGGAAGAACTTTCCCTTGAAGAGCTGCACGGCCACCACGGCAAAGATGAACATGAAGAGCATGTAGACAATGAGGATGTTGAAGACGTTCTTGAGTGAGTTCACCACACAGTCAAACACAGCCTGGCAGGGTCGAGAGAGGGCGTGAGGGGCCGGGGGCCTGCCCAGCCTCTGCCTGATGTTACGGTTATGGTTCCGGAGACAAGGAGACTGGCCAAGTCATTCGGTTAAGACTACCCAGTGCTGACGTGGTGTTGGGGCTGGACTTGAGCCTGTGTTTCCCTGCATTTAAATGCCCTGATCTCAACCCCTGGGCAATAGAGCCCCTTCTCTGAGTCCCCACCAAGTTAAGTGTACAGCTCTTTGGAGCAAGAGGGAAGGTGCTCATTGGAGAGGCTGTGTCCTGCTAACTGGACATCTCTGCCTCACACATCTCTTAGTCCTCAGGCTGAAGTGACTGGTCAGGGGCTCTGGGCTTGAGAAATGACTTCACATGGCCTGGGAGAGTCTGCCCTGAGAAGCCTGGAGTCCCAAAGGCAGGATGTCTCCAGCCTCACCTATAATTCTGCAACCTGTTCTTTGGACACTTCCAGGGCTCCTGGAACCTCGCTGGGCATATCAGAGGGAACTGCCTGGCTGCCTTTTGTCTTAATCAGAATATTTCTTAATAAGCGGGCATTGAGGAATGTCAAACCTCTTGGAATTAGAGGCAAGCTTTACCAATTTGCCCAAGGGGAGGGAGCACAGAACTTCTGCGGAGTTCTCAGAGGGAATCATGACTCAGTTACAAGGCACAGACTTGAGTTATGCTAGAATCCCACATATTTCAAGCTAAGCTTTCACTTCCAAAGGCATTCTGCATTTCCTCTTCTAATAGTCATCCACAAAGGGGCTAAAAAATCAATGTTTCCAAAACCATGGCTTATGCAGCTTTGGTGCTATCAGAGCTATTTTTAGCTGATATGTTGGCCTAGCCCTAAATAACAGGCACTCACATGGTTACAAAGTTACTACCTCTTCAATTCTCTTTCCATCTTTCTGAAATAGAAAGAGTCTTGCTTAATTGCTGCTATGTTTTTAACACCTAATATCAATAATTTTCCTTTCTAACCAGGAGAGAGCAGGCATTCTTGCACAAAACCATCTCTCAGGCAATTACATTTGGCTAGATTTTAACATTGACACCCTCTTTTCTTTGAAAAGGTATTAGTTTTACAGTTACTTTCTATTAAAAGTGGGTTCTGGTTTTCCAACTTGAGACGATGCCATATTGTCTTTAAAGTAAATTCACTTAAGTGTAAAATAAAGTGATGATTTAAAGAAACACATTAAATGTGAGATAATACAGCTGTATTATCACTCAAGAAGGGGTTTTGTTTCATTTCTTGTTTTGACAAACTTTTGGAAAATGCTGGGCCATGCTATTTTGGAGCAAAAGACTGTATGAGACCAGAAACCCAGCTTCCTGCTTCTTTGATTAGGGTTATACCCTGCTTTAGCTGTATGAGGCTTTCTTGTGAATTAGGAAAAGGGGTCCCTACCTCAAGATCTTTTATCCAATGGAAAATGGCCATGACATGCAGATTTTATTCATCTGCTGGAAAGCTGTAATAATAAATTTATTCATCTTTGATGACATCTGTGCTATTTTAGGACCTCCCTCAGTATGGTGCCCTTAAGCAGTGTGCAACCTGCTCAACTGTACAAGACAACCCCGACAGGACCCCCCCCACCCCTCAATCTCACCTTGAGCTTTGGCAACCGCTTGATGGTTTTAAGTGGTCGTAGCACACGAAGGACTCGGAGAGATTTAATCGTATTGATGTCCTTTCCCTTGCTATTGCCACTGTGGAGGGATGTTGGGGTGGGGAGAAGGGAAGAGAGGGAGTTGGGTCAGGCAGGGTGGAGGGTGGCCACAGCACCACGTGACCCCACCCTTCCAGGCCTAGAAGTCTGGGGTGAGCCCGGCACAGCCCTGCCCTCCCTGGAGAAAAGTGGTTCATTTCGCCTGTTCATTTTGGGCTCGGGAGCCAGTGGGCAGATGGCTCTTTGTGGTTCTGGCCTCAGGGTTTGTTGAGCCAAAGCTGGCAGGCACCAGCTTGGAACTGCAAGGCTATCTACCATCTGCTGGGGTCTGAGCTTGCTGCCCACTCCCCACCTCCCACCCAGCTCTTTCCAGAAAATTCTAGGTCTGAGAGTTTGGTAGGTCCCCGGTACATAGTCTTTAGAAGGAGTCTTGGTGGGTTCTTAGAAAATGGGATTTTTTTTTACCTTTCCAACAGAACTCAGGAAGATGTTTCACCCACCCTTTAAACCAATACTCCCCCTCCTCCTCCAGGAACCCACAGGAGAGCAAAGAACCAGTGTTGGACTTATGTCACGGTCTCTGCCTCATTCTTCCAAGGGGGTCTCTTGGCCTAGTTTTTCCAGAGAGACATGTGGGGGTTCTGGCCTGGCATTAGCCATGACATCCCCAGGGTTTCTGTGACAACCCTGGCTGGCCACAACTTAGCCAAGAGAAGGAGGGCTTTGGGCATGGCCATCAAGGGACTTGTGGCCAACGGAACTCTCCCACCCACCCAGATGCCAGGTCTCCAAGCTGGAGACCCAAGAGTGGTGGTCAACTCCCTGTCCCTCACTCCCAATGGGTCACCCTCTTCAATATCTCCATCTGCTGCCACCACTGCCACCGTGCCTTGGATCTCCATTGCCCATCTCCCACTTTCTTCCCCTACCCCTCTTTTCTGCATACAACGGTCAAAGCTGAACGACCACATTTCTCTCCTGCTCAAAATCCTTCCGGAGCACCCCAGTTCCTAAACAGGCCAGTGAAACATCTCAGCGAGGTGTTCAAGGCTCGGCGAACTCTAGCCCCACTTACCTTCCCATTCCCATGTCCTGCTACACACTCCTGAACCCCTATGTCATGGGCAGGCTCCTGTGCCAACTTGGCCAGGTGGTGCTACCTGTTTGTCTGTTTGGGCAAGTGCTGGCCTGTCTGTCGCAATGAGGACATTTCATAGAATTAAACCATGATCACATCAACTGCATCCACGGCTGATTCCATTTGTAATCCGCCAGAGGGGAGTGTCTTCTGCAATTACTAATGCTTAATCTGATCATGGGAAGCCTTATAAGGAGGATTCAGAAGAGACAGGCTCTTCCTGCTTCGGCTGGCGAGCCTCTCCTGTGGAGTTCGTCCAGACCCTCCATCAGAGCTGTCGGCTTCGCAGCCTGCCCTGCGGATTTTGGACTCTGCGTTCCCACGGTCACGTGAGACACTTTCATAAATTTTATATTTGTGAGTGTTCCCTGTTGATTCTGTTTCTCTAGAGAACCCTAACTAATACACCCCTCCATGCTTTTTTTGCTTCTCTTTGTTTTTGCACTTGCTGTTCCCTCCCCTAGAACTGTCCTTCCTCCACACCACAGGATGACATAACCTTCAAAGCCCAAGTGCCGTGTCGTGTCCCTTCAGCCTCTCCCATCCTCTTGGGCTCCACCGGTCCCCCTTGCTATTTTGGTAACATTTTCGCCTCTGACTTTGACTTCCTGCTTTAGAAAGAAAACTCCTCAGAGGATGAAACTGTGATTTATTCGTCTATGCGTCCTAGGCCGGTGGACTTTGGGGTCTCCTGGCAAATATCTCCCTACAGTTACACACTGGGGTGTGGGCAGAACTTCCCCAGAGACTACCCCTGTCCTCATCATGGCACGCCTGGTTATCCAGGTGCAAAACACGGGTCTTCATGCTGTTTGCTTTTTTAAGATTCCCTTTTCTTTCTTTACCAGGAAATCAAGATTATTTTACTTAAAAAAACAAGACAAAACTGAACAAAAAACTGCCAGGCACATATACATGCCAGGATTCTGCTGTGTGGACCGTTTTTTTTTTTTTCTTTTCAAATCATCGCCGTTATCTCCAAGCACCGTCCCCAACGTGCGAGACACATGAGAAGGAAGTCACTGAGATAACTTAAGGCAGAACTGGGATGTCACATCAGATAACTGCATCACACAGAGAGAATGTTTTCTTCTCCTACCAGTGTCTTCCCAGCCCTCGGCTCTGCTCAGAAAAGCCTGGCAGGTGAGTGCTCGCTCACTTCCCCTTTTAACAGAGTCCAGCTCGAAGGCAAACACCCAGTTTGAAACCAGCTTTTAAGGACAGCCCAGGCTGTTTCCTTCCTGTCGCATTCCCTCCTGCGGCTGTGTTCTCTATGAGGTCGGTGATGCTGGTTAGAATGGCATCATGTAAAGCTCCCGGTCAAAAAGGAGATTCACGTTCAGAGCGCGAGTTGGTGGAAAAAGCCTCGAGCAAGCGGACACCTGGGCTGCACGCGAACGGGGTAAAACCTCAAGGTGCCAAATGGCTCATGTGTCAGTGCTCGCCTACCAGGCCACCTCTGCTGGTGGGAGAATGATTCCATGGCCATTTAGGGGACTAGAGGTGCAAACTGTTTTGCTGAGAGTATAGACATTTTTGGGGGGGGCTGGGGGCACTCCCTCTTCTCAAAACTCCAAGATTTTAACTTTGCATGGTTTTCCCATCTCATTCCTCCAATGCCCTGCGTCCCCCCTCCCCCCCAAGCCCCTCATTCTGGCTGTTCTATTGCAACAGGTGCCCTTCCTTTTCTCCACCAAAAACTCGGCTAACTGGGGGTGAGGCAGGGGCCAAGGGCCCCAGGGGAGCAGCCAGAGGGGGGCCCAGTCACCCCAAGGGGCAAGACGGCAGTGGCAGAGACACAAAGTAGAAACAGGCCCAGCACTGACATGGCTGCGCAGGGGGGCGGGGAGAACGAGAGACAGAACGAGAGAGAGAGACAGAGAGACTTTACCGTGCAGTGCTCCTGCGTGAGGTGGCGTCGGAGGGAGAGACAGGTCGTAAGCAGCCTCAGAAGAAAGAACACAGAACACACATACACACACGCACACCTGGGCGTCCCCCTGTCCCACCTGGGCACCGGAAGGGGCAGCCTCAGGCTGGGGGCTCGGGGCCGACGTCCATCCTTCCATCTGGAAGCCCCTCCCCATTTAAGCCGCCTGCCCACCCCCTCGGCAGGCCCCGGGCACTGCCGGGCATCACTAAGAAAGCCACATTTCCAAGGAGCAGGACAACCGGAGGGTCGCCAATTACCAAAGGCGGATTCACCTCTGAAGGTCACTGCCAAGAGCTGGAGAAAAGCCCCTTTTTCTCCAGAGGTTCTGGTGCTGGGAGGTTCTAGAAAGTCTTAAAAGATTCTGAGCGTTGGATCTGGGGGAACCTGGGTTTGAATCCTGACTCTGGCCTTTTGTTCTTCACATCCACAAAACAGGGCTGCGTGATTCTGACGCCCGACGAGTGACAGCCACGGCTTTGTCCCCACTCCCCACCCCCGGTGTGCAAAGGAGGGGTCAGCAGGGCTACGCTCCAGGATGAGATCGGCTGAAAAACCACAGGACCTGGACAAAGTTCTCAGCACCGGGCAGTCTGCAAGGCACTTAGGCTTATCATTCTCCAAAACCCACCAGGCATCGAGTTTAGAAAGACTCGACAGCTCTCAGCTCTCAGGATGAGGGAAATAAGCAGAGACTTTAGAAAAGTCTCTGCTTTTCTCATCCTCCCTCCTTTCAAAGTTGGTGATGTATATGTATATATTTTTTCAGACAGAATGGTTTAAATGCCTAAAAATATTCCCACTGGATTTCCCTACTTCCTCCCTGACCTTGTCCTGTTAATGGAGGGCGGTAGTTCTCAAAATTCAGTGTATCTAGAAATTCTTGCACATGGTGAATTCTGTAGATTCAACGTAATGGGTAACTGAGGATTACCCGTTCATGAAAGCAGTTTCTGTCTAACCCGTTATGATTGTAATATGTGAGTCTTCTGGATGTCACTGTATTTGCTGGTGGAAAGGTGGCATAATTAAGCCCATTCCCAGATGAGGAGGCTGAGGCCCAGAGAGGGCGAGTAATTTGCCAGTGGTCACATAACCAGGAAGTGGCAGATTAAGATTCAAACCCAGGTGCCGTAACTTGCATTCTAATCTTATTTCCATATGACCCCACACCCAAAAATACCTGCAGGGGCGGAGGTTATTCTCAAAATAGTAGCAGCGTAAAGGCTCTTTGCTTTGGCTCTCTGGCAGTTGGCTCCTGCGTGTGCAGGAGTGGCTTGCTCAAGGTGCTCAGCCAGCTGTGCTGGCTCGCGGTCCTGCCCTGGGGGAGGAGCGGCAGTGCCAGATGGACTCTTGGCAGTGAGGGAAGGATCGTGATCCACCAGCTGCTGGGAAATGTCAGTTGGCTGCCCTGATGCACGGGCACAGAGCTTGAGCTCATGTGTGATGATGGCTCATGAAATGGTGTGTTAATGGAGGCTGCCGTGGGCATGGAACATAATGAGTGAGTAGATGGAGCACGACACACACAGATATCTGGGGGAGGTGCGGGGAGGATGGAAACCTTTGGGAGAGCTTCGATACAATCCCTTGAAGAGCCACAGGGATAGTTTTCTCATATCTGAAATGGGGCCTCAATTACAGCAGTTACAGTGGAGGGGCGGAATCCTTGCCTTGGACCCAAAAGGACAGAATGGCAAGATTCTTGACAAGGAGGAAGGGGGCAGCTTTGGATTCTAGTGGGGATCCAAGGCCCAGGTTCCAGGAAAGAGTCCCATGTCCCTTCCCCCTGGATCTCTGGGTCCTGCTGGGCCCTTGAGGAATCCAGCCTCGCTGGGCCACCAAGTCTCATTTTGCCGCTTGTGAAACCTCTGTGTTCAGGGCTGGGAGATGCAAAGTGCTCCTGAATCTGACAGCTGAGTGATCTCGCTAAGACAGTCTTCTGCAATCTAATTGGGCCTCACCTGCAAAGTGGGAAGGTTAAGAGACCTCTGTCGTGGGGATGCTGTGAAGATTAAATCAATAGAGACCAATCTATCACTATCATCAACTCAAATGTCTCTCTTTTACTGGGGAAACTGAGGCACAGAGAGCGTGAGAGATTTGCCCATCTAGAGAAAAATGAGACAGAACGGGGGAGAGACTTCTAAAACCATGACGTTAATCTAACACGTACTGGAGCCCCCGGCATTGTCTGTGAAGACGGTGGCACACGAGACAGACAAAGCAAGTTAACAGACCAGAAGGGAAAGAAGCAAAGGACACCAAAGTGGTGTCCATTTGCTCATAAAGGTAGACAATAAATTAAATCTTCACGGGGAGAGAGACCTTCTGAGGAGGAAAGGAGAGGCCAGAAACTTGCAGCCAGGAGGAAGATTCTGAAACCTTTCTCAAGAAAAAGGTAGCAACGTGGAGTCTCCTTCTCTGGCTTTTTTTTTTTTTTTTTTTTTTTTTTTGTGGCAGATCATTCTGTGCACATGCAGGAATGGCTTGATCAAGGCACTCTGCCCATTGGGCTAGGTCTACAGCCCTCCTCTAGAGGACCAGATGGATTCTCAGCTGTGAGGGGAGGAGAACAGGGTAGGGGCTTCAGGGGATTCTCTCCCATCCTTTTGCCTGTCTCACAATGCTGATCCCTGGCTGTCTCTCTGTGATAAGCTCTTCCGAAGCCCTTGAGATTTCCTGCCACTGGCGCAGATCCTGCTGGCAAAACCTCATGTCTCCCAGCTCCTGCAAGATCTGGGCTCTTGATGAGTCCTTGGAGACTCACAGGAACTTTTTCTTGCAGAAGGATTTCAAAAATAATTTGAAACACAGATCTTCAAGGACAGCGTACCTATTTTGAAGGTGCCTGTACTATTTTGCTTCCCCATGAAATGAGTATAAAGGGTTGACTCTACAGCTAGGGGTGCCAAATTTCTGTGAGCTGTAGGTGAATTTTTAACACCCTTGTAGAACTTTATATTAAAAAAGAAAACTCAGACAGTCAAGAAATCAGCACCCTGTGGAAGAGTCATCCGTAACGCAAAGAATCAGTTGGCTGATTCATCTTTGGTGGGATTTATTTTGGAGATTAGGTTTGCTTAAAGCAGAGCCTAATTGTAGCTCCAGAAAGTCTAGAAACACGGGATACTTAAAAATTCAGCCTAAATAGTGGCAGAAGCTCAGTGGTCCAGAGGCTTGTTCTCTGGCTGTCTTAAAGGTGACTCCTCCCCAGATGTAAGGGTCAAAGTGGGGGGAGGAGAAGGAGGCAGGGAGGCCAGGGGCCTTCTCCTAGGTGCTGAAGTATGTCTCTGCAGTAAAGGTTTGGGAGACAAGCCGAGGTGAAGCTGCAGAGGACTGGACATCACGCCTGCCTTCTACCTGTGGTGGGGGCTGCCGAGAGGGCGCAGACCCAAGATGGGGTTCATGGAGGGCAAAACTATCATCTAGGGCACAGCCGGCAAAGGGATCTGATGGAGACCCTCCTCACCCCAGCCCTCCCCTCCTGAGCCCTGGGTGGGGGGTGTGGCTGGGTAGACCCTGCCCGAAGGGCTGCAGGAGGGGTGAGAGGGGTCCCTGCCCGTGCCTGCCCTCCCTCTCACGGGCTCTGCCTGGGTCTGAACCCCCCTGGCCAGCACACAGGTGGGGACATGTCCCCGCAGTGTACGTGGCAGGGTGCCTGCTTTCTCTAGGCCACGTGGGTCCAGACCCTGCAGTCCAGGGAAGCCGAGGGTCAAGACCAAATCTCTGAAGACAGGAGAAGGAGAGGGAGAGGAGAAAGGGAGAGAAAGACAGAGAAATATATCAGCAAGAGAAACAAAGAGTTAGACAGAGAGAGACACAGAGAGAGAGAGAGAGAGGAGAGATAAAGAGAAGCAGAAAGTGATAGAAAGGATAGAAAATAAGAGGAAGAGAGAGAAAAAAAGGGAGGGAGAGAGAAAGAGACATGGCCAGACAAAGACAGTGCGAGAGACAGAGGGAAAGAGAGAAAGGAGGGGGAGATGGAGAGAGAGAGAAAGAGAAAGAGAGAGAGAGAGAGAGAGAGAGTTCGATTATTTCCATATGAGACACAGTCACTCCTGGCTGGGGGTGGAAAGTGCTCTGGCTAGTAGCTTTCCAGAATTTAAACTTTCTTGGTACCTGCCTGATACCTTACAGAAACAAACTCAAGTAGCTGGAGGAGGGAGGGAGGGACCTATTTCACTACATTCTCACATACATGTGTATCATCTTGAATTATTTTAAAAACGGGTACTACCTTGATAGGGAACATATTGTGTTTTGTTTTTATTTTATATTTCTCAGAATTCCAATTGGGTTGATTTTTTTTCCATTTTTATTAGTTGGCATCATTCTGTGAAATTTCTGTGAAATTATATCCTTAGCCTGTTCGTCTACTGAAGTTTAGCAGTTTCTTACTGATTTGCAATTGCTTTTTATATATTAAGGTCAATGACTCCTTGTCTTATTTGTGGCACTCTTTCCCTTCCCCTCTAATTTTCTGTGTATTTATTTATTTGCTTTTTACACTTATGGAATATCTTCATGGTAATGTAGCTAAACCTCTTGAATTTCCACTGCTCTAATGGTCAAATAAATGCTCTATTAATTAGAAAAGAGGAAGGGAGGGAGGAATGGAGAGAGAGAGAGGAAGGGGTGGGCGGAGAGAGAGAAAGAAAAGAGGAGAGAGAGAGAGAAAAAGTGAGAGCAGAGGTAGAAAGAGAAGGCAAAAATAAAAAATAAAGAGAAAAGGAATGGGGAAGACTGGCCAGAGCTAGAAATACCAGTCTTTTGCCCCTCACAGTAGATGTTCTCTAGCACTGACGCATCCAGAAACTCAATATTTCTTGCTTTTTTTAAACACAACTTGACCTCATTGTGTTCCCAGAGAAGAATCCAAGAGCTGCCCACTTGGATTGGAAAAGGGCCACCACTCTGGCCCTCCTGACAAAACGAGCCCTTGCTCTTTGGTCAGAGATCAAGAGCCCTCCAGATCTGCTGAGAAGGAATCTGGGAGGCAAAGGCACAGCAAGCCCTGGGTTTCTCACTATGAGGGGGTGAGCAGGGTCAAAAATCCCTCTGAGACCTTCCTTTCTGGCAGTGAACCACTATCATGAGCACAGACAGGGGTCCCTAAAGTTAGGAGATGTTCACCCTGCCCCGAATGTCTAAACTGGAGGAATGCACTAACTTTGTCTCAGGACCCTAATGGCTAATGGCTGCTCAGCCATCTTGGAATGGCCACCAAGATCCCAGGCACCAATGGAATGGCAGCTCCAAGGGCACCAGTTGGGCTGCCCAGAATAGGCACCATCTTGGAATGGCTGCCCAGGACTAGGCAACATCTTGGAGTGGCCGCTCAGCCCTTGGGCACCATCTTGGAATGGCCATTCAACCCTTGGGTGCCATCTTGGAATGACCATTCAGCCCTTGGGCACCATCTTGGAATGGCCACCCAGAACCATGGTGCCATCTTGGAGTTGCACAATGGCATGGCATTTCAGAGGGCAGCCACAAGAAGTGAAAGACACACAAAGGGAGTCACCAGGTCTACCGCTATGAGCCCTTCACGCACAGGGGAGGGGCCAGAATTCTCATGCACATTCGTTTCCTAATTGTCTTTTCAGGGGCTCCCCCAAAGAGACAGCGGTTTGGGTATGCAGAAGGGGGAATGAAATGTCCTGGCAGCCTAGTCTATGGAAAGCAGCACGACAAGAGGCTGGGTGACGTGGCTGAGGCCCATTGCTATTTGAGGAGTAGAAGGCAGGGGAACCTTCTCCTCCCTCCTTCACGGCTGACATCATGCACAAAGCTGCTCGAAGCTCTCCATGGAGGCATGCCGACGCTGCCCGCTGCCACCCCAGGGCCCACTCTCCCCGTCTCCACACCCTGAGAACGGGTCCCCGGGTCCAAAGGGCGGCCCCAGGCTGAGGGCTGGGGAGGAAGAGGCAAACGGCGGCCTCGCGAGGAGACTTACGTGAAGGCGAAGGCCACCAAAGCCCCACTGACCACGATGAAGTCTAGAATGTTCCAGAGGTCACGGAAGTAGGCGCCCTGGTGCAGGACGAGTCCCAGGTCGATCATCTGGGGAGGAAGAAGAGAAGATGCTCAGACCCCCTGCATCCCCACCTAGGAGCTGCACCATCCTTCTGGCCTCCAGGGGAGGGCGCAGGAGGGCCAGTGAACCTCCATATCCTCCAGGGTGGGGGCACAGGACAGAGGCCCAGGTGTCCAGATTTCTGGGTTAAGAGTAAAGGGGATCCTGAATGAGGGGTGCCCCACCTATGCCCCCATAAAAGGCAGCTCTGACTTGCCAAGTGCTTAGCTCAAGCCTTGGGGCCCACCCTCATTCCACTTTCTCTTATTCCCCACGGTCTGATCCCAACAGAAAACCTCGTCCCCTCTGTCCTCCAGCCTTCCAAGAATCTGTCCATCTCTTGGCCACTGCTCATGCCCAGGCCCCCTCATCTGGACCCAGAGGGCACTGCCTTCTCTCTGTTTTCCTGGCTCCATCGCCCAAATCTGTCCTGGCTCCCAGCAGCCAAGGGGCACTTGGAAACCCCTGAGTCAGGGCACGTCCTTCCTCTCCCTACAACTCTCCATGGCTCCCACCTCACTTGAAGCAAATGGTGAGAGTCCTCCCCGTGGCCCACCTCCTCTCACTCTCCCCTCGCTGTCTCCCTCCAGGCTCACTGGCTCCCCTGCAGCTGCTGGTTAAGAGGTTGCAGGCCCCCGCACCAGGGTGATATTCCCAAGTGCCCAGGATCCCTCAACACTCACCTTGATCACCATCTCGAAGGTAAAGACGCCTGTAAAGACGTAGTCAAAGTACCGCAGCACCTGTGGGGGAGAGAAGCAAGCGGCAGCGGGTCATGGCTTTGCCCCGACAGAGCCTCCGTGAACCCCTCAATGGTCCGGCGGGGTGTGCGGCCTCCAGCCATGTCCTGAGGAGCAGAGTCTCCACCTAAATATGTAACCCGGCCGCCAGGTACGACTGACTGGGCAGGTATGCACGATGCAAAGGGCTCCTCTGGTCCCGTCTCGTCGACAGCGCACCTTTGTATGCTATGAGTGAAACTCTCCAGCAGATGGCAGCAAAGTTCCAGCAAAGTCCCTCAGTTAGGCCAGTTTGCCTTCCAACGGGAGAGGGGCCTTTTAAACATTTGTCCAAGGCCCTGCATGGACTAGAGGAGGCCCAAGGGAAGTTCAGGAGCAGCTCTATTCCTGTTGCAGAGGGGGTCTGGTCCCCAGGCACCCTTCACCTGCTGGGCCTCCTGGGCAAGAAATCATTTCCACTTGATGTTTCCAAAATAGGGCTAAGCCAGGCATTGGGGGGGTGCGTGGGTGGCAGAGGGGTGGGGTAGGAGGCAACCTCGCCGTCTCCCTCCCAAATAGGGTGGGTTGATTCTCCCCCCTCCATCACCCTACTGCTTCCCCCAGGGCCAAGCCCGAGTCTTTTCTGCTGGGACAGGCAACATCCTGAGGCTGGTCCCCCCACCCCCGGGATGCTATATGGCATGCCTATTGCCCAGCTGGCGGGAAGTCCAGGCTCCGTCGGTGCCCAGTAGCTGCTGACAACTAGCGAGCACAACACCCTCTAGAGGGCGCCTGTGAGCACTGGAGTCCAGTCTCACTCCTCCTTTCTCCAGGACACTCCATTGCTCCTACTTCACTTGGCACAAAAGCCCAAGTCTTCCCTGTTGCACATGAGACCTGCCATGTTCTGTCCTGTCACTTCCCTGTCCTCACCCCCTCCCATTTCCCCCGCACTCACTCTGCTCCAGCCACACGGATGCTCCTGCCTCAGGGCCTTTGCACAGGCTGTTCCCTCTTCCCCAGCGCTCTCCCCACAGATTCTGTCTTGTTCCCTCCCTCCTCTTCCTTATGTCTTGGCTCAAATATCGCCTTTCTGGTGATGCTGTCCCTGGCACCCCCTCTTTAAAATTCCACTTCCTAGCACGTGCAGTTCTGCCTCCCAAGTCTGCACCTCCTTGCCCCCTATACCACGCTCTTACTAATAATCTCAGTGTCTCTCGTCTCCCTGATCTGAATATTAGCCCCATGTAGGCAAGGCTGTTTATCCTGTTCTATGAGCATCTCTGGCTCACAGAATAGGGCCAGGCACCATAATGGGTGCAAAATATATGTTTGCTGAATGGATGCATGAGGGGCTGGAGCTGGCACAGGTCCTGCAGGGGCTGGGCTCTGTGATCTGTGTGTCACCACACTCACACCTGCATTCTCTGTGGCACTCGGAGGGGAATCAGAGACCTGAGCAGCTGGCAAAGCTGATTTCCTGGGGCAGGTGGGATGCAGGGGGCTTGGTGGCACTGGGTAGGCTGAGGGAATGGTGGTGGGAGAACGTGCTGACTCCCTGTGAGCTCTGTGAGGGCCAGGGCTACCTCATACCCAGTAACAGCCGCGATGTTTAGCTTAGTGCCTGGTACACGGCTATTGCTTATTAAATTATTATATTAAGGAATGAATGGGAGGGTGGGAGGGAGCAAGCAGGGGGAAAGGGCCTGCCAGGTAGGTGCTCGGTGACCGTGGAGAGTTTAATCAACTGGGCAAGAGGGAATCAAGAGAACAATACATTGGGTGGAACTACAGGAAACTGACCTTTGGATTATAAAACACAGATTGGTGGTTCAGTCTAATACTCAGGCAAGCTTGGTCTCATTCAGGGAAATGCAAATCCAAACCTCAGTGAGACCCCATGTCACACCCACCAGACCAGCAAAGTGAAAGAGCCGACAACGCCAAGTGTTAGCAAGGACACAGCACAACAGGTGCCCTACTTGCCACCAAGGTGAGTGCCCAGTGAAGTTTCTGGCTGTTTCCTGTGAGGTTGACCACAAGCAGATTCTACAATCCTGGTTTCAGACCCTGGAGAAACTCTTGCCCAGGTGCCCGGGGAGATGCACCTAAGATGGGGCGTGGTGGGAATATTTGAAAGAACTCAGCACTGGAAACAACCCCAAATACCTACCACCAGGGGGTTGGTTAAATAAATGGTGCTGTGTGGTGGAATATTAAACTGCAACGAAAAAGAACGAATGTGTCTACCTGCAACCACGATATGTGCTAATCTCCCAGTGTTGGGTGAAAGCAGTGAGGTGTAATTTTGCATTCGTTTGAAGTCAGAAGCAGGTAAGTTCTAGTTGTTTAGGAAGGCAGTACAGGTGGGAAAATTAGAAAGAGAAGCTAAGAAAGGCTCAGTCCAGAAGTTGGAGTGCTGACCTCTAGTCCAGGGGTTTTCAACATTTGCACTTCCTGATTTTGGGAGCCGGATGATTCTCTGCCATGGGGGGTGGAGGGCAGGGTGCCCGTGCATCCCTTGCCTAAAAATATCTCCAGCCATTGCCCAGGGCTGAAAAGCACAGCTCTTGAGGGAAGGAGGTGGGGGAGGGGGGTGCAGATCTCGGAGGTGGCCTTCCAGGCGCCCTGGATGGGGCTGATGGAGATGTGCGCGCTTTAAAATCTCGCTAAACGGATCACATCTGTTTTATGCGCTTTTCTGAAGCATGCTCAATTTCAGTTGATAAAAAGGAGTCGGGGAGGGGCAGTGGGGCATTGGCTGGCAGTACAGGGTCACAATGTTTTTGAAGGGGCGGAGGCCTTAAGGAGAGACATTTTAACCGTGTACCCTGGAGCAGCGAGGAGCTGGGGAGCCCCTGTTTTGCAAACGCCCTGTCTAGGCTCCCTATGCCTTGGGCTGTAGTTGCCCCTGGGTCTCAGGGTCCAGGCCCTCCCTGCATGAGGTGGGACCTACTCTAATCACCTAGAGTCTGCAAGGGGGGGGGGTGCCGGCTCCTTTTGGGGTGTCCTTCCCCAGATCTGGCTCCCAGAGGTCTCTGGAGGAACCAGCGGCAGGAAATAAAAGAGTTAGTCAGAAGGTCTCAGCCCTGTCCTGGTCCCAGCTTCCTCTGGGAGCGATGTTCTAATTATTTCCTTCCCTCTCCCCCCTGCTCAGGTCCCCAGGGGATACGGCTGGGCCGGTGAAGGAAGGGAAAATGCAAGGTAAGCTGCAATGGGTGGGCGCCCCAGGCTTGATTTATGGGGCTTGCCTGCCAGCACGGGTTCCTAACCTACTTAAGGAGGGTGGGGGAGTGAGCGCAGGAGAATGCATCTTTGGTTCTGGGCAGGGAGGGGGTGGCAGGGAAGGAGGAAAGACGTGCTGCTGTCCCAGCCTTTGTCAGGCTGTGGGGATCCAGCCGCCCATGCCCTCGCCTATTTCGTGCCTCGGTTTCCCATCTAAACCGCTGGTCCGTGCTCATTCTCGTTTGGCAGAAATCAGGGAGGCAAAGCTCACCAGTGCCTGGCACACAGTAGGTGCTTAATAAATGCAGGCCTCTGAGGCAAGTAGCAGGAGCTCTGGGGGAGGCAGAGTTTGAATCCAGCTGTGTGATACTTGACAGGTCACTTCATTCTCCCCAAGCCTCAGTTTCCCCATCAGTCAAATGGGGTTTCCTGGGAGGATTTTTTTTTTTTGGGCCAGGGTGAGGTAAGATACTGCAGGCAAAGCCACGTAAACAGTAAGGGCTCAATTAACAGATGCGTCCTCAGATCCTGGGCCCCAAGTGGGACTGGGTGGCCCTGAAGGGCTAACATTTTATGCCTCACTGGGTCAAACAGTCCTTTCCTTCTAAGTCTGGGGTCAAGATAGAAAAAGAGGCTCAGTGTCAGCTGCCCCTGGAGTATCCCCTCGGTGGGGACCCTGTGTGTTCCCCACAGAGCACATGCACCACTCACGTCCCTGCCAGCTTCCACCCTCGCCAGGGTCTCTTGTACAGAGCCACTATCTGCTCTAGACTGTCCCCAAGAATGGGACCTGCCTCAACCCAACCAGCAGCCCTGGAGGCAGTGGAGATGACATGGGTGCTCGGGGGGCTGGGCCCCAGGAAGGGGTAAGGGAGGGGAGGCTTTGGTAGGGAGGACTTGAGGCAGAAGCTTCTTACCAACCGGCATGGACATTGTGATGGGGTGAACCGTGTCCCCCCCCCAAAAAAAGACCTGTTCAAGTTCCAACCCTCAGTTCCGGGACTGGGACCTTATTTGGAAATTGGGTCTTTGACGCAGTGATTTGTTAAGATGAGGCCAAACTGGATTGGGGTGAGTCCTGGTCCCCTATGGCTGGTGTCCTTATAAGAGGGGGAGAGGAGATACAGACAGACACTCCGACACTGGGAAGACGGCTGGGTGACGAAGGAGGTAGAGATTGAAGTGATACAGCTGCAAGCCGAGGGGCCCCAAGGATGGCCAGCAAACAGCAGACGCTGGAAGAGGCAAGGGAGGACCTCCCTACAGGTTTCGGAGGGAGCACGGCTCTGCCGACGCCTTGGTTACTGGACTCTGGCCCCCAGAACTGCAGGAGAATAAATTTCTGCTGTTTGGAGCCTCCCCAGTTTGTGGCACTCAGTTATAGCTGACTGGGGAAACTAAGTCAAGCCTATTTCGATGTTCTGAAAACTGGGCGGTGTGACTCTTCCAAATGTAACTCATGACTTTGTCCCCCAACATCATGTCCGCCAGGGCTTTGAGCCTTTTGGAGGCAGGAGAAAGTAGTCCGAGGCTGAGGGGCGGGGCTGGGGCGGGGCTGGCTCGACAGGACTCACGTTATTCCGCGGTGCGTTAGGCTGCACGGGGTCCTCGGCGGCCAGGGCGATGCTGCTCATGGCAATGACCATGAGGATGCACATCTCGAAGTAGCGCAGGTTCAGAATGTAATGGCACAGGCGGCGAAGGCTGTGGGAGGCAGGTGGGTGTGCAGGGGTCCACTCAGACCACGGGCTCTCATAGCCTTTCCTTTTACAATCCTCTCCCGCCACCCACCACCTCCTGAGATTCCCAACTCCCCAAGGCTCCAACCAAACAAATCATCTAGCTTCTACAGTTGGGGACCCTCTCGAGGTCTGGGAACCCCAAGTAAAACAAGGGGGGTGGGGTGTTCAGTTAGGGAAGACAGTTTCACGGTCTGTTTATAAGTGCCTATCATTCCCAAATGACCCTCAGGGAACATCTCAATTTTCAGGATGGGTCAGAGAAATACTGTCCTAGATGCTGTAGGATATGGAAAGGTTTTTCATGCAGAAAGTGGCCTGAGGTCAAACAAAATTGGGTTGCTCTGGAATAAGTAGATTTCCTTTTGCTTTTTAATTAGCGGTGTGCCCACTCTCTGGGCCTCAGAACCCTGATTTGTGAAGTGGCCATAATAATAGTGTCCTGCAGCTGTGTGAGCTTTGGAAAAGTTAATCTAGCTGGCACTGGGTAGGGGATCAAAAAAGTTATTGAAATGAGTAACTGCAGGCCTTATCAGAGCCTTTACTGTGCAAATGGGATGACACTTAAGTAGTTTACCTCCTAAGGGGGGCTAATTTGTCTTATAACGTGGTTGTGAATTTGCCTGGCAGTGCAGGCCTTATCAAAACCTTTATTATGCTAATAGTGACACTTAAGTACTTAATCTTAATGGTGCTAATAATGACTGTGCTATAAGGCTTGTGGTGAGAATTAAAATAAGGGTAGGAGCAGGCTGAGTAGATAAGAAAGGGGCCACTGGAGGCAGGCAGCCTGGGCTCAAATCCCAACTCTTCTGCTTCTTTGCTCTGTCAACCTCAGGTAGGTGACTTCACCTCTCTGGGCCACAGTGCCAACTGCCCAATGGGGATAAACTTAATACCAATTCCAAGAGGGTTATTTATTTGTAAAGCATTCAGAAAAGTGCCTGGCACAGAGTAAGCGCAACACACATTTTCCGTAAAAAAAAAAATAAACCAGTTAACTAAATAAAAATAATGCTCAGGGCAAATCTCTAACAGGTGGGCTATAGAAAGCAGTTTCTTGACATGATTCGTCTCTGTGGGGAAGCATTTTGAGGAACAAGCGTTCTAATGAATTCCCTTTGGAAAATGCAGTCCTGAGACAGCTCCAAGCCACCATGGCAAGTTATAATCAACATCTTCCGGAAAGAATCCCTCCTTCTCAAGGATGCCACAGAACAGCCAGAGATCACCTACCCAGAATCCAACCTCCTGAGAGTCCCAGGAGCAGAGCCCAGGGCCCGGGATTGCCATGCCCTGTTGTGCAGGTTGCACACTGCACGAGGCTGCTGTTTCAAAGGAGTACCCCTCACGTCACATACAGGGTAGATTTGGATTTTTCTAACAAGGATTATCTAACTAATGGTGTGGGAAGGTGTCTTTTCCAACAAAATCAATATATTAGGACAATTTTCCCTCTGTCAGAAATCAAGAAAGGGTGTTATTTTCTAATTTGCTCAAAGGTTTCCCATGATATCTAGGAGGCAGCTTTGCCTCGTTGCCATCTGCCTGGGCCTGCCCCCGGGGGCCCGACTCCCCCAGCCCTGGTGGCAGCTCCAGGGCCCCCTGCCCTCCCGGGGAGCTGCTGCACTCACGGATTAGTTGTGGACAGAATAAACATGGAGCTGTAGGGGGGCATGGGCTTGGGACCGTCTTCCCCGGGGTCATCTTCCTCTTCCTCCTTCTTCTCTTCCTCCTTTTTTGGCAGTGGGTCTGGGTTGGCATTTTTGTTCACTGTTGGGACAAGAACCAATACAGGGCTCCCTCGACGGCTTCCCTCCCAGAAGCCTCTGGGCTCCCATCTGCTCCCAGAGCAGACCACAGCAGCTGGCATCATCTTTATACCCCGACACGGCCCTGTGAGGTTGGTGCTTTTATCACCCCCATCTTACAGATGGAGAAAAGAGAGACAAAGCGACTTGTCCGAGGCCACACAGCTGGGAAGTGGCAGGGCTGGGATTTGAACCCAGGCAGGCTGGCAGCTGAGGAATTGTTTGTAAGTACTCTATGGCTGTAAGGCCGGGATGTTAATACAAATCTGCCCCTAGCCTGCCCAACCTTTGCCCTCTCTCTTGGAGGCAGGCAGGGCAACTCCCAATAGCTCCACTTTGCAGATGGGAATACTGAGTTCTCCGCAGTCACACTGTGGGGCTTCCCCTCTGTTAATCAACTCCCCTCTAGCCGGAGCGAGAAGCCACCATTCTTCGGGTATCTATCCCCTCCCTGAATCTCATTTTCTTAATCTGTAAAATGGGCACAATGACAAGAGCCACCTTGTAGGGTTGGGATGAGGATTTATCATGCAAATCCATGGGAAAAAAAAAAAAATCTCTTGCATAGAACTGACACCTGAGGAATTGAGTTGTTCTTATCACCTAAGATAAAAATATACCCAGTGAATCGTGTTAATTTCCTCAGTGTTTCTCTGACTCCAGTGTCCCTGGAGACACAAACAGCCAGTCCCTCAAGGGCTTTGAACTGTGCTATCCAATCTGATAGCACCAGCTCATGTGGCTACTGATTATTGAAATACAACTAGTCCAAATTGGGGTATGCCATGAGTGTACAATACACACCGGCTTTCAAAGACTGAATATGGAAAAAAAAAAAAGAACATAAGATACATCATTCACAATTTAAAAAAATATCAGTAATTACCTGTTGAAATGATAACATTTTGGTTAGAAACACATAGCATTTTGGATTAAATAAAATAGATCACTGAAGTTCATTTTATCTGTTTCTCTCTTGTTTTTCATTCACCTGCTTCTTTTTGTTTTTTTAAAACAATGTGGCTGCTAGAGAGTTTCAGATAACACAGGTGGGTGGTGTTACATTTCTTTTGGACAGTGCTGGCACACAGAATTCTCCAAACCCCCATTTCCATCACAGGAATCCACTCCTCTGCAAACATGCGGCTTACTTAGGTTCTAGGGGATGGAGGAAAATTTGTTTGCTCTCACTTAGCCAGACATGGCCTGTATATTATCTCATTTAATTCTCCTGGCTACATCCACCCTGATTTTCCAGGGAAGAAACTGAGGACGCCTGCGGTCGGGGGTTCTGAGCCCAGGTGGCCCAGCTCTGCGGCAGGTGTTGGGGTGTCTCACCTTGGACGACGGTGTGGTTGAGGGGGGGTGGGCAGGCCGGGGGTATGTCCACCGTGGTGTGGTCGGGTTTCCTGGCAGTCTTCGCTGAGTTGGCCTGGGTGCTGCTGGGGTTGGTGACGATAAGGCTGTTCTCGGGGGTTTTGGGGGGCCCGGGGTTGGACGGGTTCCCCGGGTTGCTGGGCGTCCGGCGTCCGGCGGCGTTCTGGGGGTTGGTGGCCGTGGCGGGTGGGGTTGGCGTGGGCCCGGGCTCGGTGCCATCGCCCGTCTTGGCTGGGCTGTGGGGCAGGGCGGTGTGGCTGAGGCCGTCGTGGGGACCAGCGGACTCTGCAGTGACCAGCTTGTTATTCTTCATGTTATCGATATCTTCGGCCAGTGGGGGTTCTTGGCGGCCCAAGCCCTGCTGGATTGGCCGGGTGGTGGACAGGTTGGGGCCTGACATGGGGACCGCGGAGCTGTGGTTCTCTCTGAGGGAGGTAAAGCCAAAGAAAAAGAAACCACAGCTGAGTTAGGGTAACAGAGCCGGCACTTGGGGACCCTGCCTCACATCTCTGTTGTTCCAGGGTTCAATCGGGACATCGAGTTGCTGAGTCCAAAGGTTTCCAGGCACTGAGAGGGGCCCAGGCAAATGCTCGCTGAGAATGCAAGACCTCCACTTGCCAGCTCACAGATTTCAGTAAATCTCTGCCGTCTTATTTCTTTCAGGGCCCCAATGGTTTACCAATGTGGAGGGGACATGGAACCAACATGTAACCATTAACTTTCCACCCTCCCAGCTTCCAGCCTGGGGCTTCTCCTGCCAGGAGAGATGTTTTAGGGGGGACAAGGTGGCTCCCTCAAGGAGAAAAGGGGAAGGGACAAATCAGGGGGAAAATAACTTTCTGCCATAACTTGCATCCTCTGAACCCAAAGTTTCCTTCCTCAGCCATCAGCTCCTGGGGCAGGACTGGGGTGTACCATGTTTTCAGGATTGGCTAAAATAGAGTCAGGGATACCATCTCTTTAGGGGTGAAATTATATCTTAATTTTAAACACCTATAGGATGTGTGTCGCCCGTCATCCCCTGACATTCTAGTTAGGGGAGGCCGGTGATAGATACACATAAATGCAATAAAAAATATTAATGGAAATATTAAAAGCAGATACTTTAGTAACACAAAGGTGCTCTGTCTTGAGCACCTGAGTCATCACAACCCCTCAAACCCTCAGCCTTAAGGTACAATTACTGGCACCATTTTACAGAGGAGGACATGGGGGAGGGGGTCCCAGGTGGGGGAGGGTCTGGCCCAAGACCACACAGCCAGCTCGGAGCCTGGACACCACAGCCGTGACATTGTACTGTGAACCCCCACCTGACAATGCACATTCTAACTAGGCAGTGTGATATCTTCCCAGAATGCTTAGCATAGAAGTGGGGAGTGCTGTGAATCTCTGATGCTTGCTGTAACAACTAGCGGTATTGGGAAGACCCTGCTCTATTTCACCTCACTGACTTCTCTAACAAATAACCTCAAAGGTGGTTGGGATTGCTACCATTCCCATCTTACAGAGGCCTAGAGAAAGCTGAGTCACTTGTTTAGCCTGTGCTGGGCTGTGGCCATCACTCAACTACTCAAAGAAGTAGAAGCAAGCAAAACAGGGCTCTCAGGTAGTGGATGTGTGCTCAATTCCCGAGAGTTAACATGCAATTGCAGGAACTGTGGCAGCCCCTGTTCAGCACAGGCCTGCTGCTCTCAGCCCAACCTGGCACTCACAGAACCCACTTAACACCTAAAACTAAAAAAGCTGGCATCTCCTGGAGGGTTTCCTACTGGCTAAACCACTGGCACCACCTTCCTTATTTTATTTTTACAATTTAACTTGCAACAGTCCATGGTGTTTTTTTTTAATTTTTATTTTTTTTACATGGGCAGGCACAGTCCATGGTGCTTGTGGTAAGCAGAAGAGAGGCAAGGTAATTTATTTTCAGACTGAAGTAGGTAAGTGGGATGCTTCTATTAATACTTTCCAGAAGGAGAAACCAAGGCAGTTAAATTGTCCCTCTGAGGCCACACGAGGGAGGGGGGACAGACCCAGGTGAATTTCTCACTTCCAAGCTACGTGAGCAGCTCATCGATTTATATTTTGGAGGACAGACTGACCTGAGTAGAAGTCTCAGCTCTGGCACCTACTAGCTGTGTAACCCTATGGAGTCTGATTAACCTCTCTGAGCCTCAGTTTCCTCATCCTTAAATTGGGGACAAGATTATTAAAACCATCCCTATATTCTGGAGATTAAAATAAAGACCTTGGAATCAGCCTGGTATCAAAGCCCAGCTCTACCACTGCTTAGCTATGTAACCAGCTGAGTTACTTAGCATCAGTTTCTCACCCACACTTGGGAATGGCGAGCTCATGGGGTGATTATGAGGAAGAAATGTGTAAATGACCCATAAGCTATAGAGGATTACTCCCTATGAAATCCAATGGAATTTTGAAACCGGTGGCCCCTTTATTCCTCCCAACCTTTCCCTCTCGGAATGGAAATTCCAAGTCTCTCCTCTACCTGTTCCACCATTATATTTTGGAAGCAGGTCATTTGTTTTCTAGCTTCAATGGACCATGGATGGTGAGGGGCTTTGTCCCGCGTGGGACCCGTTTCCGAATCAGATGACGTAGAAGATGAGATTCGGGTCTTTCGAGCTGATGCTCTAACGGCTTAAGACTTTGGGGGAGGTTGGAATGGGGGTGAACGTATTTTGTACGTGGGACAGATGTGAATTTTGGGGGGCCGGGAGGTAGCAGTAGGTTGAACGGTGGCCCACCCAAATGATATGTCCACTGAGAACCTGTGAATGTGACTTCATTTGGAATAAAGGGTCTTCTGAAGACATCATTAAGTGTCTCGAGACGAGATCATCCTGGATGAGGGAGGCAACTAAATCCAACGACAAGCACCCTAATAAGAGAAGAGAATGGGAAAAGACACAGAGAGGAGATGATGGGAAGGCAGAGACTGGAGAGACTACAAGCCACAGGAGTGCCAACGGTTGCCGAGAGCCCTTGGAGCCCTATGCAATGCCCACAGTGGGAGATCACCGGCAGCTCTGTGGGTTCAATCAGCTAACAAATTCCAAACACCTGTTTCCCTCATATCTTGCACAGCCCACGAACAACATCCGAATTTGAACCTGCTCGTTCTTTTTGAGATGTGGAGCATCAGATGAAAATCTGGTTGGAGGTATTTTCTAATTGTTGCCAAAAAAATTTTGTTTTTAATAGAGAGCTCTCTCCACCAAAAAACCAGACTCAGCTATCCTTTCAAGGAGAACCTAACTCCTCTGGCCAGCATCTAAAGAGCTCGTTCTAAAAACAGAGTAGCTGAGACCACTGAACGGGATTTCTTAGAGGGATGTTTGGCTTGAGGGATGCAGAGAGACCAGGGGCCACTGGCGTAAGTGGGAAGGGGGCTGTGGCAGTTTGAATCTGTGGTGGACCCCAGAAAAGCCATATCCTCTAATCCTCACTCACAATTGCTGGGTGGGAGCTTTTTGATTGTTCCCATGGAGATGTGACCCACCCAATTGTGGGAGGTAATTTTTGATTAGATGGTTTCCATGGAGCTGTGACTCCACCCATTCCAGGTGGGTCTTGATTACTTTATGCGCATCCTTTACAAGAGGAAACATTTTGGAGAGAGCCGCAAGAACTACCAGAGCCCATGTAGCCAGAGACCTTTGGAGATGAAAAAGGAAAACGTCCCTGGGGGAGCTTCATGAAACAAGAAGCCTGGAGACACAGCTAGCAGACGTCGCCATGTTCGCCATGTGCCTTTCCAGTTGAGAGAGAAACCCTAAACTTCATCGGCCTATCTTGAGTGAAGATAACCTCTTGTTGGTGCCTTAATTTGGACATTTCTATAGACTTGCTTTAATTGGGACATTTTCACGGCCTTAGAACTGTAAGCTTGTAACTTAATAAATTCCCCCTTTTTAAAAGCCACTCTGTTTCTGGTGTATCACGTTCCAGCAGCTAGCAAACTAACACAGGGGCCCACAGGTGTTTTATTTACTTTGCCTTTGCTTCCCTATAGAGTTTCTGTCGGCCGTGTTTATCAGAGTCTTAACAAGCCCGACCTGCAGAGGACCCAGCATCCACCAAGGGCAGGCTGCACTTACAAAGTGTCTCCAAGGAGAACTCCGAAGGGGCCCCTTCCCGCATCCCTCCTGGGGATCTGGCATTGTCCGCAGCCCACTGCATAATGCCTTTTCTGCATAGCAGCCTTGGCCAGCTAATCCTGGCAGAATCTCTCAGCCAAGAGCTATGAGGCCTTGCCTGGGGCAGACACAGTCCCCCGGGAGCCAGGGGGTGGTCGGCCACCATCTACGGCCTCCATCTCTTCTGCTGACACTGTTTGAAGGACGTCTGTGTGTTAACAGAATCACCCCCATAACCACCACTGCGTGAGCTGGCTATCACAATAAATCCTGCTTTAAAGAATAGGAAACAGGAGCCTGGAGAGGTAGGGTCATTTGCCTAGGGTAACCCAGCTGGGCAGGGGCCAGATGGAATCTGTTCCTAGAGATTTTAAGCCACAGTGCTACTCATTAAAGAATGACTTGGGGTGTGCATGAAATAGGGGTGGTGAGGAGATGGGCTGAGGTCTGTCGGGGGGGTGCCTCGGGAATCTGGCTGAACAGTGAAGCTCGGAGAACCAGCATGTCTCTCTGGGCTCCTTTTGGGGAGTGGGTTGCCATGGTGATGGGAGCAGGTGGAACTGGGATGCAATCAGCCGAGATATTAATTTCGGGGGCGGATACGGTTTTGGCGAAAGTTGCCCTTACTCAGATGCGGCAGGCTTTGCTTCCTGACAGTTCAGGAGTCGTGGATGTTCTGTGATGGATAAGTTTTTAGCCCCTGGGACTCAGGGAAACCTCCATCCTCACCTTAGCCACACTGGGGCGTTGCTGGGCTCAGCCACCAGGTGGGGGGGATCTGGGGCCAACTATTTAATTCAAATAGAATCAGCCCTGGTCTACATTTTGGGGTGTGTATGTGTGTGTGTGTGTGTGTCTGTGTGTGTGTGTGGAGATTAGTGCAAGGTTTAAGGGAGGAGAAAAAAGCTGGAGAAATTGAAAAGATGAGGGTAGAAATGAGGGGAAAACAAAGGAAACATGCAAACGTGTGAAATATAAAAAATATATGTAAAATATAAATGCACATACATGCATATAAATATATATCATACGTATGTGTGTGTATGCATGGGTGCATAAAATATCAATGTCCTGAAGGCTGAGACATGCAGGGCATGCTTGGGAAAAGGCTTAAGAAAAGAAGAAAAATAATATAGAATGGAAATGTTTTTTTTTTTTAAATTTCATTGTAGGGGCGCATAAAGTTTCATCTTTGCCATTCTCATTTTTTAAAAGCAGTTGAATGGCACAGCTTGGTCTGTTCTCTAAAAGTAGGTGAACTTTCATAAAGTTTTATTTCCAGTGAGCACCAGGGGTTTTTCATCAGCAAATGGAAAATGCCTCTTCTGCTCCGGAGGTTCAACTTCATCGAGTAATGAGGGACTCGGCTGTGCCCTCCTGGCTCAGAACCGCGGTGGGGGTGGGGCCCACCGGCTGCGCATTTGGGGGTGGAGGTGAGGGTGGGGGTGCAGGAGCCGGGTGTAGAGGGGCTGTGGTTTGGGATTCAGGAACGCTGGGTTCTTTTCACACTAGTGATAATGTGTGGCTGCCCTTGGGAAAACCCCTCCACCTCTCGGCCTCAGTTTCCCCATTTGTAAAAAAAAAAAAAAGGAGTGGACTTCAGGGATTTCACTTACATGGAAAACCTGGAATAAGCAAATTCATGGAGTCAGAGAGTAAGGCACAGGTAAGTGGGGCTGGGGGCAGGGCGATGGTGAGGGGAATGGGACGTTATCGCTTAATGGGTGCAGAGTTTCTATTTCTGAGTGCTAGAAAATTTTGGGGTAATGGCTGGAGGTGATGGTAGCACAATACTATGAATATGACTAATATCACTGAACTGTCCACTTGAAAACACTTAAAATGGGAATTTGAGGTTGTGTATCTATTACTACAAACAAAAGTTAAAAATAAAGAAAAAAGGAGTTGGAGCGGCTGAGCTAAAAAGGTCTTTTACAGCAGTATAAGACTCTGAGTCCAATGTTACTTTTTATGTCTCTCAATCATCATCATCAAAGCTAACACACACTGAGTCCTCAATTCCATTACTTATAAAATAATTAATATTTATTGGCTCCTCAATAACATTATTCATATTTATAATAGCCAAAACCAGAGAGCATGTATATGGTGGATGATATTCAAAGGACTCTGTACATATTAACTCATTCAAACCCTAAGCCAACCCTAGGAGGCAGGTGCTGTTCTCATTGCCATTTTACAGATGGGGAAACTGAGGCCCAGAGTGGTGAAGAGACAGGCTAGCAAGTCACAGCCAGCAGGGGAAGGAGCAGGGATTTGACTTCTGGCTCCAGAGTCCTTGCTTTCCCCCATAGGCTGTGTGACCTTCAGGAGAGCCAATGTTTATCATTTACCTTAAAGAACTCTTCCTGGGTTTTAAAAAAATTTTCTATTCCATTACCTTATATACAGTCTAAAATCTCCCCTGTAATTCAGGTATGTATTTCAGTGCTGCTAATTGTGTTCACAAAGTCATGCTACCATCACTGCCACCCATTACCCATAATACTTCTATCGTTTCACGTAGGAATCCTGGGCATTTTAAGCCTCAACTTCCCATTCTCTATCCCCACCCCGATCCCTGGAGACCTATGTCCTGGATTCTGACTCTACGAGTTTGCTTATTCTGATTATTTCAAATCACTGAGATCACATCATGTCTGCACCTTTGCGTCTGGCTTATTTCACGCCACTTGATGCATTACCAACAGTGAACTCCAAGTTCAACCACGGACTACAGCTAATAGTACAATTATAAATACGTGCTTTCATCAGTCATAGCAAATGTTTCCACCCCGATGCAAGGTGTTAATAATAGGGTGGTGTATGGGAACCCTCTATTTTATGCATGATTATTCTGTAAATCCACAACATCTCTAACAAAGAAAAAAAGAAAACAAAACTCTTCCTGGCATCTTGTCAGGGACAGGCCCTCTGTCCTCGTCATTCAGCCTCCTCCAATAAAAGCAGTGGATATACTAATAATATAGTAACAGTAATAACAGTGGTTAATAGCTATTGGTGCTTTCCATATCCTGAGCCCCAAGCTGAACACTTTAATTCTGTCTCCGATCCCTTCAGAGGCCCCCAGAGACCTGAGGGACCCAGGCCCCACTGAGCTATCACTGAACCTTGTCTGCCCACCACTCTCTCCACACTTTCCACGTTCCTGTAGCCTGGCCTCCTTCCATTGCTCCCCTGAGTCATCCCCTCTCCAGTCTCAGGGCCTTTGCACATGCTGTTCTCGAGCAGAACAGACTCGAGTCTCTTCTCCAATTGCTTTCTCAGAAGCCCACCCTGAGACTCCAGATTGTCTTTCTCACTGTACGTCCCTCTCCTGTAATCACACGCTTGGGCACAGAATACAGCAGACACTTAATGTGACACTAATTGAACAAGTGAGCAAATGCCTAGGGCAGACCCTAGAGCAAAAATGACCCAAACAATGGTTTTCGATGTAGAAATTTATGAAGTCTTAATGACATAAGCATTGGGGGTACTGGGGGCCTTTAGGTGGCGGGAAAGAATTATATTTTACCCTTTACGACTTCCCAATATTCCCCCCCTAGATGAAAAACCTGTGCCTTTCATTTTCACCTAATTCTGCTTTACCTATGAATACAAAGTGCTTTTTGTTTTTGTTTTTTGCATGTTTTAAAAATACAGCATATTTTTCCTGGAATGCAACTCACCCGGCAAAATGAAGAAAAACTAGAGTCTGTTTCTTATGGAACTCTGCCAAGAGGCGTTCACCCTTTTAGAATGCCACAACACTGCTGGAAACGTCCCTTGCATCATTATGAGTTACGCACTCCAGGTCAGCCAGTATTTCTACCTTTACACTTGCGGGGAGGTGGGGTCCAGGTGCCTGTGCAGGCTTACTTCACTCTGAAGTGTCATTACGAGGAGCATCGGCCTTACCTGGGAGATTGTTAGCTAGAAAGGCAGACTCTCAGGCCTTGCCCCAGAATTCCTGAATTTGAATCTGTGTTTTAACAAGATCTCTAGGGGTGTGTGTGTGTGTGTGTGTGTGGTGTGCTTCATATGTATACTCAATTTTGAGAAGCACTGGCCTGGCACACGATGTACAGCAGAACGACTTAAACACATCATTTAAAAGAACTGAGATGCTTCCCTAGAAGAAATGTAAGAGAGGATATAAGAGCATGCGAATTCACAAGAAAGCAATGCTCATTTCAACAGGTAACGTTTTGGGTCCTGTGGTTGCTTGGTGCGGTATGTCCCCCCCCGAGAAACATGTTCTTAAACTTATATCTTTTCCTGTGGGTGTGAACTGCCTCTGTCAGTAGGACATTTCGATGAAGCGACTTCAGTTAAAGTGTGGCCCAACTCAATCAGGATGGGTCTCAAATCCTCTTACTGGAGTCTTTTAAAAGCAGAACGAAATTCAGACAGAGAAAGCTGTGGGAAGTAAGAAGTTGCAAATCAACAGAACCCAGAAAAGAAGGGAGAAGCCAGGAGAGGCTGCCACGTGCATTGCATGTGACAGAGTGGTCCAGAGCCAAGGACAACAGCAGCCAGCCCCAGAGTGCCAGTTTCCCGGAAGAAAGCTTCTCCTTGACGATGCCTTCACTCTGAACTTTTCTGAACCTCAAAACTGTGAGCCAACAAAATCCTGTAGTTAAGATCAAATACCCATTGCGTGGTATTTGCTTTAGCCATGAGGAAACTACAAGAGGCCCCTATAAGTAGAATCTATAGAATCTTCCAGGGGGTGTTAGAAAAAGTGTTATGGAAAACACAGGGTTGGTTCTGACTGGGAAAGGCAATGGCTCAGAAGATGCCTCTAGAACTTCTCAACTCAGACGTAGAATGCCTTTTCAGCCCCTCTAGACACAGCATTAGGGGAAAAGAGGGTAGGCTCAATAACTGCTAAAAATAGACGGAATTTTTCAAGCACTTAGTATATCACCCATTTTTCCCTTTTGGATGTGTCCCTTCATTTAATCCGGGCACTGATCCAACCAGATAGGGGTCCCAGTATCCCCATTTTACAGGTGAGGGAACTGAGGACTCAGAGACCGTGATGTCACCAGCTACAGGTCAGAAGGCAAGCCGAAAACAGAACTGGGATTCATTTAATCCTGGGGAGAGCAGGGCTTCTCCTGGAGTTTCTCTAAGGTCATCTGGGGCATTCTGGGGTCAAAGGCCCTGATTAGATTTGTGACCTTCGAGCAGGCCCCTTCACCTCAGTTTCCCCATCTGTGAAATGAGGCGGCAGTGCTGGGATCTATCATGTGGGGCACTGAGAAGATGAAACGGGCAGCTCGGGAGGGCACCAAGTATACAGCAGGCGCTACTTTGGCTGCTGTTATTATCGATACGACTGTCTGGGGAGGGCGCCAAATATACAGCAGGCGCTACTTTGGCTGCTGTCATTATCATTACGACTATCTGGGAGGGCGCCAAGTATACAGCAGGCGCTACTTTGCATTATTATCATCACGACTGTCTGGGTTGGAGCGTCAGGTTCACTTACTTCCTCCGCCGGTGCCTGCGCTCCTTCTCTTCCCTGCGCGCGTCCGCGTCGTCTGCGCCCGGGGGGCCGTGCCGGTGCCTCCGTCTGCGCTCGCCGCCGTCGGGCGCCTCGCCCTCTCCGCCCTCTCCGCCCCGGGCCGGCCGCGCGCCCTCGCGGTGTCGGGCCCTCCGCTCGGCCCGGTCCTCCAGGCCCTCCTCTCCGGGCCTCCGGTGGGGGCGGTGCCGGCGGGGCTCGCCCTCGGCGCCCGTGCGGGGCGAGCCGCTGCGGCTCTCCCGGCTGGCCCCCGGCCGGTGTGGGTGCCGGCGGTGCGGGTCCCCGGCCTTGCCCCGCTCGGCCTCGCCCTCCCAGAAGCCTGGCTGCTCCAGGCCGCCCTCCCGCGTGGGGTGGTCCGACTCGCGCCCGTAGGGACCCTCGCGGCTCAGCTCGGCCTCTTGGCTGCCGGCCCAGGGCCGGCGCGCGTCCAGGGCCCCCGAGCCGCTGGGGTCCCGGGCCCGGTCGTGGAAGCGGGCCTGTTTCCTGAGGAAGTCCTCGGCGCGCTGCTGGCCGAGGCGCTGGTCCACCGTGGGCTCGGCCACCCGGCTCTTGTTGGTATTGTTGTTGCGGTTCTCCTGGGGATCCACCACCAGCGGCCGGTCCAGGTGGGTCTTCATGTCCGGCCGCAGATGGCGGGCGTAGGAGGCCTTCCAGCGCTCGTCGGGGTCCAGCTCGTTGTACAGGGCCTCCCGGCTGGCCAGCAGGTTCTGCTTGCGCATCTCGCTGGTTCGCTGCTCCCACACCGACTTGCCTGACTTCTGATTCTTCTGTTGCTCCTTCCTGCAAGGGGAGGGTGCAGGGAGTTAGAACACTGCAGGTGTTAATCCAGGTGGAGTCTTGGCCTAACAGGTGTCTCGGGCCAGGTGGGGTCTAGGTCCTGCCAGGTGTCTCAACCCATGTGTGTGTCTTGGCCCAGCAAGAGGTCTTGGGCTTACAAGTGTTCCAGCCTAGGTGGGTGTTTCAGCCCACACAGGTGTGTATCATCCTGGGTGGATAACACGTGTCTTCACCCACGTGGGCACACTGGCTGTCCTTTCCACCCCTCCTCAAGTGGCAGCACACGAACTCCTAGGGGCAGCTTTCAAGTTCAAATTATTTTTACTTCTGAGCTGGCCAATTATAATGGACATTGGCCTGGAGCAGGGTTCTGGAAGCCCCCCCATGTACCTGGTATGATGACCCCTTTAGTTTTGGGTCATGGGGAGGGTGGGGTCTAAGAGGAGGAATTAGGGCAGCCCGAGTGGGCACCGGAGAGACTGGGGCAGTGTCCATTCACCAGCAGGGGCAGGGCAGCCATTGGGCCCATTCTGGTAAGTTCCAGCTTGAGCCCTGCCTGGTGGGACAGAGGTTTTCCGTGGGGCTTGAGTGCAGTGATAGTTTATGGACCATCAACGTCTATGTATCCCTCTCCTAAACTCATCTGCTGGAGAAAAGACTTTCCTGAACTGCACTTTAGGAAAGGAACGTCCACCCCTTCCCCAGTGCCCCATGATGCAGTGCGCACGGTGTGCCAAAACTCTGGGCCTCTCTGCCTTTGCGGCTTGTGCCCTGGTCTCCTACTTCCACACTTGCTCCCATCAGTCTATTCCTCCCACAGCTGCTAGAGGGCACCTGTGAGCATCTGAGTCAGGTCATGCCTCCTCCTCTGTCCAGAACCCTCCATGGCTCCCACCTCACTCGGAGTAAAATAAGGTCCTCCCCACAGTCCACTAGGCCCTACGTGATCCGCCCTGTCACCTCCATGCTCTCGTCAACCCCACTTGCCTACCCGCTCACTCTGCTCCTGCCGCACTGTCCTCTTTGCTGCCCAACATAGTAGTACTCCTACCTCAGGGCCTTTGCACGGGCTTTCCCCTCAGGATGTTCTGGGATTTCTTCCGCAGATCCCCCCATGTCTCCTCCTTTACCTCCTACAAGCCTTATCGTCTCCTCAGTGAGGCTTTCCCTGAAACCTCTCTCCATCCCACACTCCTTCCCTGACATATTTTTCTCTGTAGCTCTATCACTTTTGTACCTATTAAAAATTTTATTTACTTATTATCTTTTGCCCTGAACTGAGTATCAACTACAAAAAAGTAGGCTGTTTTCCCCCTTATTCACACTGTCTCCCCAGCAGCTAGGACAGAGCAGGCATGTTAGGTGCTTATTAAATATTGGAGTAAAAGTGGGTTGGGAGTGGAAGTTACATTTTTTAAAAGCTTCCCACCTTGTCAGGTCCCTCCATCCAAATCCTTGACTGGGAGGAAATGAGGGCTGGGGGTCTGGGGGAGCATCTTGGGCTTGGAAACACTTACACAGCTATGGACAGGTTGGCCGCAGACAGAGGACTCACTTCGGCCACCTCCTTGGCTTTCTGCAGGGCTAGTTTTTGGTTGGCTGCTTCTTCTTCTTCTTGTTCATCCTGAAAGGGACATGAGGGTCCTGTTCACCAAACATGAACTTGGCCTTGGGGCCTCACCTCTGCCCCTACCGCTGACCAGGAGGACATGCGACATATTTAAAAACAGGTTTGGTCTGGGGGTAAACTGATCAGAACGGAGGCCCGCCAATCACAATGGACACAGATGCCGGGTAAGTGTCCTGCTACCCACTTCAAGTACAAGTTTGACCGCCCAGTGCATTGCGAAGCCTATTTTAACACACAGCCAAAAGAAAACAAAAGGGAAAAAAAAGACTCCCTTCCTTTTTTTCACAGGGAGAGTTTCCCACACCCTGTCTTAATCAGCTGGAAATGAATGCAAAGGTTTTCCTCTTCCCCCTATTTTCTGGGCCATTTGAGCTCTCTGAACCAAGACTTTGAAAAAACACTTCCTAACTCCCACATGCAGAAAAGTTTGGCATTCCGTGGCCCATGCCATGTATTGCCAACACTCCCCTGGAAGAAGAGGGAGAGGAACTGATATTCCCAGCCCCCACCCCAGGAGAGCAGGAGAACAGCAGCTGGGCCTTTGGGGCTCCTGCTGCTGTCCAGGGTGCCGCTCCTTGGTTACGTTCAGAGAGGAGGAGAATGGGGGTGGGGGAGGAGATGTTTTAAAAATACATACAGAAAAAGACGTGTTTGGACTTTTAATCCATCTTCAGCCTTCATGCAGGGCCTCATTCGTAAAACAGAAAAGCCAAGCAAGAAAAAGCAAAAAAGAAACGAGAAAGAAATGGACAGAAATGAACCTGCCAATAAGAAAGTAATCATGCGGCTGCAGGGTGCCTCTACCCCTACACTCGGACTCTCTGGGCAAGAGGCAATCTTACCACCTTGGAAATGGTCAGATCAGGACACTTTGTGGGTGACAAAAGGAGAGGGACCACCAGATCCCACAAGACCTCCCCTTCCAGTTCCCTCCCAGCATTGCACCCTGTATTTCCTACAGAGCCAGGACGCTGGACCATCTGCATCAAAAATTCTTGATATGCAGAGTTCAGGCCTCCCAAAGAACCCATGAAGCTACGGCTGGGTCCTGGAATCTGCATTTTCAGCAACTTCTCAGGTAAGTATGAAACATGAGCTCTACTGTGAACACAGGTTCTAGACCCTCATGGCCTGGATTCAAATCCTGCAGGGCTCTGCTGTGTGATTTTGGGTAAGTCACTCAACCTCTCTGTGCTGCAGATTCTGTGTCTAAAATTTCAACTCTCCTCCACCTTCCCTATTTTAGTTTTCTACTTAGCACTCGCCACCATCTGAAAAGCTATATATATTTTTGAATTGATCTTATTTTTCATTTCTCCCCCCCTCAAATAGCAGCCGTATGAGGGTAGTCATGTTTGCTTGTGTTGTTTACTCCTCGGTCCCTGAGGCCTAGACCAGGCACTGGTACACAGTAGGTGCTCAATAAATGCTTATCAAACAAATAACTACAGCTGTAAAATGGAGCTCAGAGGACTTGGCTCCTGGGGGTTGATGATTAAACAAGATAAAGATATATCAGGGATTGATGGCACCATAAAGGCTTCCAAATAAGAGTTAATTTAGCTCATCATCCAAATCAAAATCAGGAAAGCATATAAAAAGCAAACAGATTTTCCTCAAGCAATAATTTTTCCTATCGCTAAGCTCCATGTATATTACTACGTCCCAGATTAATATTTTCTCAGTGGTAGGTTTCTACTTCTTTGGTCAATGTGAGATGCTGCTCTGAATACATATATTTAATTTTAAACAGCAACCAAAAAATAACATCAGGGGCTTAGTGGAGCACCTGCCACATATTAAATGCCCAAGAAAAGCTTGTGGAATAAATGAAGGAAAGAACGTAGGGCTGGAGGAGAATTTCTACCCCTCCCGGGAGAGATGAGCGTCCCTTTCTCCCATCTCCTTTCCCACCATCACGCTGACTGCCAGCCTGCCTCTCTCCTCTGCGACAGACCCTGAGGACAGGTTCTTGGGCCTCAGATGAGCTCATGGCTGGATCAGACCCCGGAACAGCCACGCCAGCCAGCTCCACGGTGGCCAAGCCCTTGTCTGTGTGCTTGAGGTAGCAGAGACTTCCGTTCTCCCTCCCAGTCGGAGCTGGGCCCGGGAAATTCTCTCTCCCTCCTGCCAGGGCTGGCAGATGGAGGGTTGGCAGCCGTCTGCTGAGTTCAGTTCAGTTCCTTGAACATGTCCTGGTTCTGAGTACCTTGAGGCACTATGGGTGGAGATGAGAGGCAGAGGGAGAACCTAGGCTTGTCCCTCCTGGGCAGGGGAGAAGGACACTGAACATGCTCTTTTAAGGTGATGGAGTGGCTGGGGAGAAGTTTAGGGTGGATTATGGCTAGCTCCAAAGATGCCTTTGTTCCTAATTCCCTCTCTCCAAATTGCACAGAGATGCCCCACTCTGGTCTCTCTTCTCCTGAGCTCATGCACCCACCCCTGAGCATATGGGCTAGATTCCAGCCCCACACATCTCCTTGCATGGATGCTTTTATGCAATGTGTAATCTGCATAACCATTTCCAGCGGCACTGCTTGTGGGCTGTCCCAGGGGTGTGGGCGTGTTACTGAAAGCAGTATTTGCCTCCTCTGTGCCCACCTGAGGTGGACCCGAATCCCAAGAAATCCTGGGCTGTCTCAAACACCTGCGTAACTCAACACCATCGACCATAAACACAAACTGAATTTTTCCACACATGAATGGCCCCCCTGGTCCCCTTGCAAATTCTCTTCCAGCCCCACTTTCTTTGCTTTTTTCTGTTCTGCTCTTTGATAGCTCATACCTCTGTTCTTTTATTTTCTACTGGTGTGGCCAGTAGAAAATAAGTCAGGTCCCTCATCATCTCCAGTCCTCAGTTTCCCCATCTGTGAAATGGGGATAACAGTAATCCTCTCTCTTTTATGCTTGCTGGCATCTGACATATGACAGTATAAATAAATTTGTTATTATTTTTATTGTTATCATGACCCACTCAGCCCAAGAGCAGATGAAAGCTGGTTGGGTGTATGGATTAAGAGCTCAGGCCCTGGAATTTTACAGGTCTGGGTTAAATCCCAGCCCTCCCTTTACCAGCTGTATAAAATGCCCATTAAGTGCTCTTATCCAAAACCTGCCTTGTGCTACATGACTAAAAACACACCTTTATTGAGCACTTAGTGTGTACCAAAAACATGCACAGGGAATTGTAATAAAAAGTAGCTGCTAATATCCAGCCATCTGAGGCAGGTGACACTTGCCTGGCTGAGTCTCACTTTCCCCCCTCTGCAAAGAGAGATACGAGGAGTGCACACCTCCTGGACGGTCTATGTGATGTGCTCAGACAGTTCCAAGCATTGGAAGTTTTTATTGCTGTGCCTGGGAGATGAAGTCAGCTCCCAAGCACAGGGGGCCCTGAGAGTAAGATATTTCTTGATAAGATATTTCCCATCTGTCCCCAGATCCAGGAGGCTGAGCTGTGTGGCCCACATCCCCTGACTCCCTCCTGGCTTCCAACTGAATTGGCCAATGGGAAGCTCCAAGGGGGAGGTCAGAGGACCAAAAAGATTGGGTCATTTATCAGCTACTCTGTCCACGCCTTGCCCAGTTTTAAAAGGGTGTGGGGGCAGCCTCTCCTCTTGGGCTATAGCGCCAATGCCACTTGCTGCCTCCTTCCAGAATTAATGTTGTGTCAGCTCCTGCTGCCCCTTGTGGGTTTCCCTCAAACCCGCCCACCCTCTGCAAACAGGACCTTCCACAAACTCCCCTTAACTGCCTCTGCTTGAGTCTGCCATCTGTTTCCTGCAGCCACGTGATGCCTCAGTCTCTTAAACCCTCTTGGCTGGAGAATCAACTGGACCGAGGGCCAGCTGGTCTCCGGAGCCCTCTCTCTGGCATGGGGAATCCAGGGCTCCGACCCTGTCTCTGCCCCCCATCCCTAGCCTCGTCCTGATCTGCCATGAGCAGGTGGTAACTTTGCCAGAGAAACGCCTCCCACCCCCTCCACCTTGGTGAGCTCCTGGGCATTGGCCAAGTTGTCCACCGCGATGGCTAAGAACACGTTCAAGAGGGTGTCTGTAAATGCTGGAGTCAGGAAAAGAATCGCTGTGGGGGTGGGGGCGGGGGCTCCGCCGGCCACAATTTTGGACCCCCACGAGGGGAGGGAAAAGCGATGTCAGCCACAATTTGGACCCCACACCAGTGGGTGTGTGGGTATGTGCCCTGCCAGCTGCCATTTTGGACTCCACCCCAATGCTGGGGGGTGGGGTCGTGCTCCAGTAGCCGCCATTTTGGACCCCACCCCAATGCTGGGGGGCGGGGTCGTGCACCACTAGCCGCCATTTTGGACCCCACCCCAATGCTGGGGGGTGGGGTCGTGCTCCAGTAGCCGCCATTTTGACCCCACCCCAATGCTGGGGGGCGGGGTCGTGCTCCAGTAGCCGCCATTTTGGACTCCACCCCAATGCTGGTGGACGGGGGCGTGTTCCTCTAGCTGCCATTTTGGGCTCCACCCCCAATAATGGGGGGGCGGAGGGCAGGGGCATGCTTCAGTAGCCGCCATTTTGGACTCCAGTGGGTGGGGGGAAGCCCTGTCAGCCGCCATTTTGCGGGGAAGCTGTGTCGGCCGCCATGTTGGGCCCACTCCGGCGGTTCTGCCAGCGCCGTTTTGGACCCCGGTGTCGCGGCTCCCGGATCCCGTCCTCTGCACTCCTGACTGGCTCTGCCCGCCCCCCACACCCCGCAGAGGATACAGTTCCCGAAGAGCGTCAGCACAATGAAGTAGATGGAGAACACCATGCCGCCCTGCACGCCCCCCTGAGACTTGATGCCGTCGTACATGACCTCGTTCCAGTCTTCGCCCGTCAGAATCTGAAAGGGGAAGGAGAGACACACAGCCGAGGGTCGGTATGTCCCCGGCCCCTGTCTCCCAGGGCCTCATTTGATCTCCTCCCCCCGTGTGGCCCGGGGAGTCGCAGACCTTCCTGGCACTCTCCTCCCTGCTGGGAAAAAGAGATTTTCCCTTTTGCCCACACACCTTATCGGGACGAGCTACTGCCTGCAAAGCACCCGCAGAACACAGACCCGAAAAACAGGGTGCAAGTGGTTTATTGGCGTTTGTGTGCCTGTGATTCCAGGGTGAGGTGAGACAGGGAAGGGAAGGTGGGAGATGAAAGGTGTGTTACGGAGAAAATTCCCACCGTGGGCAACCGGAGCTCGATCCACGGGACCCCCGGGGACTGCGCAGAACAAGCGCCCGAGATCTGCCCCCCAGGGTGCGGGAGCTGGGGCGCGGACCCCCCCAGGGCTGCTCGGGGTGAAGGGCGGGCTGGGACGTCACTGTATTTGTTGGCTGCTGTGCCTGGAGGCAGGGTGGATGCCCGCGACCAGGGACAGCCTCGGGCGAAGGGACGCAGGGCTGGCAAAGGAAGTGGGGCCGATCCACGTGGAAATAGAAAGGGTCAAGCAGACAGGCATGCCGTACCCACAAAGTCTTGCATGCTAGTAAGGAAAAAATCCAGCCTCCCCCGCTTTGCAATATTTCCAGGAGGAGGACGTAAACGTGAAAGAACTCTGAAAACTTTAATTTGCTAGTTCTGGGGTGGGGACTGTGCTGTGCATAGGAGGATATTCAGCAGCAGTCTTGGTGTCTATTCACTCGATCCCAGCAGCATCCCCTGGTTTTGATGACCCAAAATGTCTCAATTTTTGATTCAGGGGGGTGAGAAGGAAACCACCCTTGGGTGAAAAGGAATATGAGTTTGTGCCCAAGGAATATGAGTGGTGACACAACAATAAATATGAATACCAACATTAAAATACTAAATAAAAATTAAAATATTGGTATTTATATTAAGTGCCAATTTATCACTTATCACTTAATATTTATAGAAGTATTTATCAAAATACTTAGGAGAAGGCTCAGAATTTCAGTTCATGATGATTTCCTTCTCCAAACGCCTGTCTAGGTCTCTTATTTACAGATTATTCAGTCAGGAGAAGTGGAGTGATGACACATTCACATAGAGTCTCTGTCCCCAAAAGAAGGAACCCACTGGAAAGGCTCTGGGGGTCCCATTAGGCCCATGCAGGCATGTCCTGTAAGGGTGCAGAAGTTGTCTGGGGTGACGGCCCAGGGTCTAACCCTTTGTGTCAGAATGTGGGATTGAGGATTTCCCAGATCTAGGGGAGGGTGGGAAGGCAAGAAAAAGAGAGGGTGATTCAGGCAGGCCCCTCAAATCCTGGGCAGATACCCTCATTTTTTGCGTAGGCATATGTCCATGGAGTAGGGTAAAAGCCGTACCTGAAATACCGTCATTATGGCTGCTGGGAAAGTGTCAAAGTTGGTGGGAGGAGTTCCTTCGTCGAAATTAAACCTGCGGAGAGGACCCAGACATCTCTGCGTTGGCCCTGTCCAGAGGCTTTGCTCAGCATCTGGTCTCTGGGGCAAGGACCCGGCACCCCTCAGGAGGTCACCCTGCTAGGTATCCAGGACCCCGTCTTGTCTGGGGGAGCGCAGCAGGGGGTCCGGGCGACGAGGAGGGCAGAGTCTGCATAATGGAAGTGGGCGAGCAGCTCCAGATGCAGGGAGGTAGGGAAGTGGGAGAAGGGGGTTCTGGGCCTGGACCCTAGGGAAGCAGAAGTCGGAGCTTCTGTCGGGACTTACTGGCCACCAAAGAGTTGCATTCCTAAGAGGGCGAAGACTACAATGAAGAGGAAAAGAAGGAACAGCAGACTGATGATGGATTTCATGGAGTTGAGAAGAGAGACGACCAAGTTCCTGAGAGACGCCCAGTACCTGGCCACAGACACCGAGCGTGGGGGTCAGGCCAGGTGAGTGGTGGCGAGGGGCCTGGGAGAAAGCCCCCAGGCCAGCCCACCTTCCTGACCTGCTGGGGGTAGCTCGCTCCTGGCCCCACTCTGCTCCTCCCCCCCCCCCCTACCATCGACATGTCGAGGAACCCCCCAGACTTACTTTGTGACTTTGAAAATACGCAATAACCTGAGAGCTCGTAACACGCTGATTCCGAAGGATGTGCCAGGTTTTATGACGGCCCAGATGACTTCAAAGATGCTCCCGATTATGACCTAGAAGGAAGCTGATGTCGTGTCCAGGGACCGTGCTCCGGTCTCTGGCACCCACAGACACCCCTCTATGTGTCCCCTGGACTCAAACCTTGGAGGAGCCCGACCCAGCTCCCAACCCTAAATGGAGAGAGGGAGAGGATCTCAGACCCTTCTTGTTCCTTCTCTTTTTTATTTAGCAAGAGATCACACAGACCAAAGAACTCCTGAAACATAACAAAGTGAGTGTCCATGTAACTGCCACTTATTTTAAGGACACGTCAGCAGCCTGGAAACCTCCAGGGATCCCCCAAAGTAACCACCATCTTGATTTTTGTAATAACCACTTCCTTCCCTTTTACTTACTGAGGTGAAATTCCCATAACATGAAATTAACTATTTGGGGGGGGGGGCAGTGCATGGTCCGGGAATTGAACCTGGGTCTCCCACATGAAAGGTGAGCATTCTACCACTGAACCACCCATGCACCCTGAAATTAACTATTTTAAAGCACACACTTTGGTGACATTTAGTACATTCACAAGTTCGTGCAAACACCATCTCCATCTAGTTCCAAAACATTTCCATCACCCCCAAAGGACAACCTGTACCCCATTCTCCACCCCACACTCCCACTCCTAGAAACTACTAATCTGCTTTCTGTCTCTACAGATTTACTTATTCTGGACATTTCACATAAATGATATCATATGTATGTGACCTTTTGTGTCTGGCCTCTTTCACTTAGCATAATGTTTTCAAGGTCCTTGTTTTTTAAAAGTATATACATAATGCATCTCAAAACAATGTAGTTTAATTTTGTCCATTTGAACTTTGAGTGGAACCGTTCTATATGGAGTTGTTTTGCTGGCGTCTGCCTCCTTTCACTCAGTATTATTTGGGTGAGATTCATCCAACAGGTGTGGCTGTTGGTTCCTTTTCATTGCTGCATAGTATTCCATTATGTGGATATAACATAATTTATGTATTCATTCATAAAGGGAAACTTGGATCATCTGGTTTGAGGCTACAACAAACAAACCTGCTGAGAACATTTGTGTTCGCATCTCCTGGACACCTGTTTTTGTCAGTGTTTCTCTAGGGTGTATCTCCAGCAGTGGAACTACCAGGTCACTGGGTATATTTGACTTAAGTAGGAAAGGCCCCACTGCTTTCCAAAGAGGTTCTACAAAACTCTCCTCCCACCAGAAGTGGCTGATAGTTCTGGGGTACTCCATATCCTCACCAGTGTTGGGGACTGTCCACTCCCTTATTCCTTCTGCACCCAGCTGCGTCTTTCATGTCCAGGGCTGACCTTCCCTTTCCCACTTTGATGTCTCCAGCTATCGGCCATTCTGAGCTAGAGAGAGGAGCGCCTTGGAAATCGGAGCACTTACCCCACAGTCAAAGCAGTTGAAGGAAGAGTGGAAGTAAGGCCGCGTCCCAAGCCCATACATTTTTATAAACATTTCGGACATAAAGAGTCCTAAGAAAATGAATTCTGCATAGTCTAAAAAAAGGAGAGAAGGGGAAACAGGAGGTTAGATTTGGGGAGCATCCAGGTGGTTCTGGATTTCCTGTGAATGGTGATTCTGTCCCTTGCCTGGTCTGGCAGCAGGGAAGGGATGGTTTTTAGAGGTCTGGGTTGAAGATTATTTTCAAAGGTTTCCTTTCTGTGGGCCTCACGTTCCCCCTCTGTTAAAGGAGAAGAGCAATAATCTCCTCTTACCCTCCAACCAGGACAGTCTTAAAAGGAGTCAGAGAAAGTTCGATGGCTCTCCACCTTGTAGTTTTTGCCCTGATTTGATGAGAAGGGTTGGCCTGAGAGCTTATAGCTAAAGACCTAGCTTTTGTGTTGACTGGTGAGTTCCTGGGTGCTTATTACATTATTAAAACTAACTAACTAACTAAAAATATAACAAAGGGCCATACATTGTCCCATGGTGCCAGTGTGTCATGATCCAAGAATTAGTCCACTTTTCTATGTGAGCTAACAAAAAGGAAAAAAAAGAAATAGAAATTATAGTAGTGTCCTATTTCTAATACTGATGTTAGGGGCTTAGGTGGAACACTCTTAAGTATGACTTTTGTCCTGACTTGGAAATCCTAACTGATGTCCCTTGGAAATCCTGTCTTGCTGGTGTCTGAAAGTCTTGACCGAGAAAAAGCTCTTTAGTTTTTGGTGAGAAAGCATGAAAGTACAGATGCCTCAGAGAGAAGTAAATCATGGATGTTCATTTCCTCTAGCAAATGAATGGCTAATATCAGCTCCTTTTCTGAGAGGGCTTTCTTGGAAGAGCAGGGAGTTGAGGAGTCAAGGAGGGCATGGGTATCCACTTCATGGATGGGAAGAAGGAGGGGTAAGGAAGGTTTTTAAGGGGAGGAAAACATACAGAAAGGGAAGATTGAGGGTCCATTACTGGCCATTTAGCTATTCTGTTTGAGAGTCAAGGACATTTGTTATATTATACTTCAAAGAGGTGATTTGAGCTTACTGTTAAGATCTTTGAAACTCTTTCCTGATTGAAACTTTTCCTCATTTGCAGGACTTCTAGGAAACTTCTAGTGTATGAGTAGAATTCTAGGGTCCATGGGACTTTGCTAGCCTCAGAGATAGCCAGAATATTTATCAAAGGCCAAAATATCAGTGAAGAAAAACTTTCCATAATATCTGGTACATTCCAAGACCTGCCAGCGCAACTCTGGGAGGACTGAAGAACTTCTCAGTCTTGTTCCTCGGTTATCATGGAAACCTAATAGCTTATGATATGCAAGTCCTGTGAGAATTACTGGTCTGTAGCATTGGTGGATCTGGAAGAGCCTTCAGGACCATCAAATCCAATTTTCATCAATTACAGAACAAGGAATGAGAGACCCAAAGGAGCAAATAAGCTTCATCGACTCTAAGACATACACTGCTCAGTTTTCAACAACTCTGAAATTGGGGTGCATCTCATAATTGGCATATCCTAGCTTAGTTGGGAGCATTGCTTTGTTGCTCAGTGGCATATAAAACGAGAGTGCCTTAAAATTGAAGACATCTTAAGTCAGTGATCAATGGTAATGACTCATCCATGGTCATATGATGAGTTTAGGGGCAGAGAAGGCAGTGAGAACCCAGGTTCCCTGATGTCTAGGACAGGGATCTGTCATTAGGCAGTGTTTGTATTCTGGAGCCTGGGTTCACATTCTGGATTCAATGTTCACTAGCTGTGTGACCCTGGGCAAGTTACTCAACCTCTCTGTCTCAGTTTTCTCAACTGAAAAATGGGAATGATTAAAGGACCTATATAGACACCTTCCTAGGCAGGAAGTCCCAACCCTTGTTCTTAAATCAGGACAGAGCACGAGGTGATTAGTGGGGAGAATATGGGACTTTAAAATTAGACTATCAGAGGAGGTTAAGAGAAGAAAAGGCCTCATTTATGAGACTCCAGGGGGACCAAATGCAATTACCAAGGTTGGAACTAGGTCAGGGCTCTCAAAAGAACTGGCCCCTGGGGGAGGGGGTTGTCCTGGGGATCAGCCAGTGTGACTAGAACAATTACCTGGACCAGGCTCCCAGGCCTCTCTAGGCTGAGGACTTGACTGTCTCCAGTGGCTGCCCTGAGTCAATTCTGAACCAGGTCAGATGAGCAGAGAAACCATAGACCTGAGTCAAACAAGCCAGCAGATGCAGGAGGAAGGCATCTAGCAGGAAAAAGGTTCTGGGAAGTCCTCACTCAGGACCCAAAAAAAAGGGATCCACTTGCCTTTCTTTCTGCCCAGTCTCTACTCTTGTTGATTGCTTAGGACTCTTTACTTTTTAAATCCTTGTCAGAGGTCTCCCCCACCTTTCACTTCCTCTCCTCACTCTCATCTGGCCTTCACTTTTGATACCTTGTCATCTTAATGCCTGGAATCTGGAAACACGCCTGAATTCTAAAAGCCTTGGGGATCCTGGTACCCAGGCAGGGAGCAAGATGCTCTCATACTTGCTGGAGAGAGTCTTCTGGGAATGAGTCCAAGACATAAACAGGCCAAAAATGGCAAGAGAGGAAATGGGAAAGGTGCAGGAAAGTTTGAAAGAAGAAGGGTAAAGCAGGGAGTCAGAAATGAGCAATCTATGGCCCACTCCCTGTCCCATCCCAAAGGCTTCCTTATGTCTCTCTTAGGAAGAGATCACGCTAGTATCAGGTGGCCTGAATTCCAGGCCCAAAGAAGATGGTGTGGCAGCAGTGGGAATGTTAGTCCCAATCACAGTTGTAGAAGCAGCCAAAAGAAAGGGCAAGTTCAACAAGGCCCAAAGAAGAGGCCTATGCTTCACAAGAAAGAGGGCTGAAAAAAGGGCATGAGGAAGGGATCAGGAAGCCAGAAGGGGCAGGGCTGGGAGTTACTCACAGAGGAAGTCGGAGAGCCACTCGGGCTGGTTGTAATGAACGATAGCCACACACAGGGTGTTGAGAGCTACCAGACTGAGCACAGTCCAGTAGAAGGCCTGAGTTTTCACCATGCGGCGGATGTAGAAACGCATCCTCCTCTCCTTTTTGTGAAAAAAAGTTGAGTTCTCCAGCTTGGCACTTTTAATGCTGGCTCGGGCGAAGGGAGACCCTGCCGGGGGAAGGATGGATAATGTCATGGGCTTGGCTTTCCAGAGGCAGCTAGGAGGCAATGGCCCTGAAAGAGTTATCAGAAGTAACCAATGAGAGTGCAGATGTCACTGGGGGTGGGGTGGGGGCAACTGGCATCCCTCCATCGTTGGAGTCAACTTGAGTGTTTCTCCTTCCTGGCCATACCTGATGCTTCTGGTGGTGGTGGTGTCACTCCACAAGACAAGGCAGGCATCTCTGCCCAGGACCACCTGGTGCTAAGGCTGGAGACAGAGCTGCACAAAGCATTTCAGGAAGGCCTCCAGGAGGAGGTGTTGGGGGTGGGAGGCAGGAAAAGGTTAAGACTCTAGTTTTCCATGGATGCTTCACATTAGAAGTGAGTGAGAATCGAGCCACATGGTGACAGTCTGGATCCCCTTGTGTTCTTGCTCCAGCCTCTGCCTCTACATACTTTTACTCCTAAGCAGTTATTGAGCACCCACTGTATGCCAGGTTCTTTTCCAGGGGATCAGGATATAGCAGGTAACAGACAGACAGCCAACAGAATAAGTAAATTCACAGAGTTAGGGATGGTGTGTAGCGCTAAGGAAAAAAGAAAAAGTAGAGTACAGCAAGGGAAACAGGAGCTCCAGGAGGAGCCATGGGGCAGGATGCATATTTAATCAAATGGTCAGGGTGAGGGTGCTAGACAAGTGGATATCTAAGGTGGTGAGTATCTCAGGCAGAGAGAAGGGTTTGTGCAAAAGCCCTGAGGTAGAACTGTGCCCAGTGAATTTGGTGGATAGTGCAAGGAGGCCGGTGTGCCTGAGGGCGAGTGCAAGGAGGAGAGTGGGAAGAGAGAAGGGCAGAGAGATGATGGGGGTGGGGCAGATTGTGCAGTAGCTGGTGGGATGTGGGGACGACTTGAGCTTTTGTTCCAAGGGAGGTAGGAGTCATGGAGGCTTCTGAGCTGAGGAGAGATGGAATCTGACTCAGGTGTGCCTTCTGGCCACTGTGGGAGGGACAGACTGAGGATGGTGAGGGTGGGACCCAGGGATTAGTAGGAGGGCTTGCAGTGTCCTGGCTGGACCACTGTGGTGGCTGAGAAGGGGAAGAAGGTGGAATCGGCATGTGCATTGTTTATGATAGATTCAACTTTGCTGCTGGATCAAATGCTGGTGTGAAACAGAGGGAGGAGCCAAGATTTTTGCCCTGAGCACCTGGAAGGATGGAGCTGTCATTCACTGAGGAGGAAAGGGGCTAGTGGGGCAGGCTTGGAGGAAAGGTCAGAGCTCAGATTTGGAGGTTGAGTTTATCTTCCAAAATCCAGAAAACCTGCAATTGCATTGATTTGTTTATTCATTCATTAGTTCACTCATTCATTCATCATTAGTTCATTCATTCATCCATCTATCCACTCATTCATTCATCCATTCATTTGATTGTTCATTCATTCGTCTGCCCATAAATTTTTTCATTCATTCATTCATTAATCTATCCATTTGTTCATTTGTTTCCCTTATTCATTTTCTTATTCAATCATTAGTTCATTTATTTATTCATTCACGCAACATGTTTTTTCAAGCCCATCCTGCCTGCCAGGCACAACACACTTAGCTTTCAAGGGAACCTGTAACCACACAAGATGCCACTTGTTCTCAGCAAATTCTAACCAGAGATTGCAAATTGGCATCCAAGAGCCATATTGTTCAAACTAGATTTGTAAAATTGAAATTATTCGTCCCTACTTAAACACTGGGAGATTTTCCCATAAAAATATAGATTTTGGCTTCTCTTGAATGAACATAATAGCTGACTTTTAATGACCATTTAGCAGGCTCCAGGCTCCCTGGTGAGCACATATGACATGAGAAACTACTTGTTCCCCATCACAACCCTTTGAAGTAGGGACCAGCCTTATCCCCACTTTATAGTTGAGGAAGAGGAGGTGGAGAGAGGCCCAAGGACTAGCTACGTAAGAAGTCCAGGTGGGCTTCAGAGCCTGTGCTCATGTCTACTACCTCCCACCCACTCCTGGAACATGCAGTCATCCTGGGGGTCACCTTCCATTTTCCATGGTCAACTAGGTCCAGGGGCTGTGGCTCCCTCTCAGGGGTCCCCTCCTCCCTACGACAGGCCGTTCTCTCATGTCCAACACTGCCTGACCCACAGGCATTGGGAGCCTTGGGGTGGATCCTCATGGCCATTTCCAGTTAAGTAGTTTCTCCATGCTACCACTGAACCATGTTCCCCCAAAAAAGGCATCTTCAAGTCCTAACTCCTGGTCCCATGAATGGGGCCTTATTTGGAAATTGGGTCCCTGAAGATGTGATTTGTTAAAACAAGGCCAAACTGGAGGTAGGGTAGATCCTTATCCAATAAAACTGGTGTCCTTATAAGAAGAGGAGAACTGAACATCCAGGGACATTTTCTTTGTTTTGTCAGGCTGCTATGACAAGTTTCACACAATGGGTTGGCTTAAACAGTGTGATCTTTGGCTCATGGTTTTAAGTCTAGAAGTTAAAAGTCAAGGTGATAGCAAGGTGATGTTTTTCTCTCCAAAGTATGCAACATCCTGGTGCTGCTGCCAGCAATCCTTGGGGTTCCCTGGCTTATATCTTTGCCTTGGGTCAAATGGTGATGTCCTCTCCTTTCTCCTCTGGGTTCTTCTGACTTCCGGCTTCCAGCTCCCCCCTGCAGCTTATTTCTTTTGCTTATAAGGGCCTCCAGGAGTCCAGATTAAGATCTAACCTCCTTCAGCTGGGCCACACCTTAATTTAATATCTTCAAGAGATCCTTTCTATCACTGGTTCATACCCACAGGAATGTGGATTGAAATTAAGAACATATGGAAATTGGGGCACACAATTCAGTCCACTGTAGTCATCTGTAAACTGGGGACAACCACGCTTCCTAACCTCATGGAGCATTTGTGGGAAACAGGAGTTAAAACACCTTAGCGTGGTGTACAGAAAGTTCTAATTATTTGGCATTATCTCCTACTGTAACTCTAAGGACAGAAATCAAAACCCAATTTATGGGAAAGATATTGGGGATGTCTTTCCAGATCACCCTGACCTTGTGAGATTTGCCATAACAGGGAGACCCCTCTCTCATCAGGAAAGGAGGAGGACCTGACCATTAATTGAGCACCTACTATGTGCTAAGTCCTGTGATAGCTAGATGCTGCCGCCTCTGTTTACTGAATTTAACCCTTACTTCGACCTATGCTCCTTATTCTATACATTCCTTTTTTTTATTTTGAAAGTTTTATCACATATATATTTATATAAATTCACCAAATCTCCCATTTTAACCATTTTTAAGTGTACAATTCAGTGGTGTTAATTACATTCACAATGTTGTACTCCCATCTGACCATCCATTACCAAAACTCTTTCATCACCACAACAGAAATCCCATGCCGGCTAAGCAATGACTCCCACGTCCTCTGCCCCTGGTCCCTACTAACCTCTAGTTGACCTTCTGTCTAGTTATTTCATATAAGTGGACTCATACAACAGTTACTCTTTTTTGTCTGGCTTATTTCACTGAGTAATATTTCCAAGGTTCATCCATGTTGTAGCATGGCTCAAAACTTCATTGCCTCTGATTCTCCTCTGTTGTTTGGAATTGTAATGGCGGGCAATCTTTAGATTAAAATTTTTTGATAATATATTTCATTTAATCATATATATCCAAAACATCATTTCAACTTACAATCAATATAAAAATTTATTAATGAGATTTTTTACATTCTTCTTCTTCTTCTGTTTTTTTTTTTTTGGTACTAAGTCTTCCAACCCTAGTGTTGTTTTTGGATCAATAACATTTCAAAGGATCAAGAGTCAGCACTAGTTTGGAGTGAGGATGGGGAATCACCACCAGTTAATCTGGAGAATTCTGGTAATACATATACTCTTAAAATTCTCTGCAAGTTGTAGTAGTTGCTACCCACATGGAGCTTATCTCATTAAAACCATCTATGTGGAATCTGATTTTCCTAAGGTAACGAAGGACCATTCACGGCCTCACTTTTTATGCAGAAAACTCAAGTTACATGTTTTTGCAGTAAATTGATTGTAAATGAGGTTGTTTTATAATGTGTGTATCAACTGACTGAGCAGTGCAGCTGACTCACCAATTACATAAGACTGCATTTACTATGGTACAACATGAGCACAGACACAGCACAGTGCCTGTCTTTGTTTGAAATCTGTACTTAAAAAAAATAGGAATAAGTAAAGGGAAAGTCATTTCCTTGTCAGAATCCTGGCATTTCAGAGTTTAGGAAGCCCCTGGCCCAATTGGAGGCCCCTTTTTGGTATGTTTTTGAGAAACCAGGCTTAAGATGTGAGTTTGGGTGGATTTAGAGGCAAAGCCTGTCTTTGGATCCATTTAGAAAGTTGAAAGTCACCTTTCTTAACAACATGGGACAGAATCAACTCTTACTTATCCTGACTGCTTCCTACTTCCTACTTTGTCCTTCCATCTGTCCGTCCGTCCATCCTCCATCCATCCATCCATCCATCCATCCATCCATCATTTCCTAATCTTCTTGAGTTGTGTCCTCACAAGTTTATCAAACACCTGCCTTGAACCTCCCCAAGTAGCAAGTTTTTCTATGCCAGATGCAAATTCTAGGACAGGGTCTTGCCCAGACAAACCCTCTGAATATCTGTCACAGCTTCCCGGAATGCCCTCCACTCCCCACCCCACCTCCAGCTTTGACAAGTCTGTCCAGAGGCCTGGTTTAAAATGTCTCCTTTAAAAAATATTTTAACAAGTATTTATAGAACAGATTTTAAAGTCTGGGTTATAGTTCCACGATTTTTCATTTTTTCTTCTAGCTGCTCCAAGACACTGGAGACCAAAAGAAATAGCATAGATTGATTCAGCAGTCATACTCATTTGTTAAATCCTATCTTCTCTGTTATACTCCTCCTTCTCTTCTTTTTTCTTTTTTGTGAAAAATAGCACATACACAAAAGAGCAATAAATTTCAAAGCACAGCACCACAATTAGTTGTAGAACATATTTCAGAGTTTGGTATGGGTTACAATTCTACAATGTTAGGTTTTTACTTCTAGCTCCTCTAAGGTACTAGGGGCTAAAAGAAATACCAATATAATGATTGAGCACATCATACTAATTTGTTAAATCCAACCTTCTCTGTGTAGCTCCACCATCATCTTTGATCTTTCTCCCATTCTTTAGGGTATTTGGACTATTCCCACTATAACTTTTTTAAGAAATATTTTTATTGTACACAACAGGCAAACATGCAAACATTCTTGACATACAAACATTCTCTATACATGGTTACAATCAGTGGCTCACAATATCATCACATAGTGTGTATTCATCACCATGATCAGTTTTTGAACATTTGTATTTCTCCAGCAAAAGAAATAGAAAATAATAAAAAAAAAACCACTCATACATGCCATACCCCTTACTCCTCCCTCTCATTGACCACTAGTATTTCAATCTACTAAAATGTCTCCTTTTGGACTCTCTCTTTGGTCTCCCCACCAAACAAATTCCTCCTTACCTTGTACAGCTGTTCGAGCCCTCATCCCAGCTCCTTATCATAAGTTTGTTTTCAAGTGACTTTAAATTTATTTAATTTTCTGATCCCAAAAGTAATGCATGTCATTAATTCATATATTACAGAAAAACAAAATGTAGAAAGTGAAAATCTCTTATAACCTTCCACTTTCCAAGGCATCTTTAAGTATCTTTAGATACTTAAATTAGACATCTTTAAGTAAGTTAAGAAACATCTTACATTTCTTATTATTTTTTTTGAATGGGACCATACTGTACATAATGTTGTGCAACTTACTTTTCTCATTGAAAAATTTATTGCAAACATCTTTCTATGCCAGTAGCAGCCCTGTTCTTTTTCCTGGCTGTGTAGTATTCCATTACATGTATGTTCTCTAATTTCCTTAATCGTATCCCCACTGCTGGGCATGTGGGTTGTTTCTGACTTTTGCTTTTCCCAACATTAGAAACAGCACTTCTGTGAAGATACTGGCACACAGATCTTTGAACCTTTGTACTTGTGTAGGACTGCTTTTGAAAGAGGAAGTTTTTAGTCAAATAGCATGAGCATCTATAATTAAATAATGCCATGCTGTACACCCAAAATCCTGTGCAAATTTATATTCTTTCCAATAGTGTATGAAAATGCTCATTTCCTCACATCTTTGCCCACACAGGGTATTACCACTTTCCCATCTTTGCCAGAATGATGGCTGAAAAATAACATCTCCTTGTTAATTAAAAGCATGCACCCAACTTATCCTTGGGCACCTCAGATTTTCTCAGCACCTTGCATTCAATAAATGTGATATGAACAGAAAAATGTTTGTCCAGACATCACTGATAAAATGCATAAAGTACTGATTGACCACTATGATTTTCGCCTCTTGCTCAAAGGAGATAAACAGATGTTCCCACAAGTGGAAACAGAAGTCATTGATCATTACAAGGAAAAATGTGTTTGGGCTAGAAATTAAAAATGCAAATTAAGACAAGCTTTAAGGTATCATTACAAACTTATTAAACTGGGACAAGAAATTAAATTGATAAATGCAGTGGCCAGGGTGGGGAATCCCCTAAACCTACACATACTTGGCAGGTTTATAAATGGGTTCCATGTTTTTGAAACTCAGAAGGGCTCTGTGAATAATGAGTTGCAAAGCTGTTAATATCTTTGATCCTATAATTATCCCCAAGGAAATACGCCCAAAGGGTGGGGGGAATAATTGTACATAAATATTCACAGCAGTGCACTTCTTAAGAGCAAAAATTAGAAACAACTCAAATCCCATAGAACAGTGATGGCGAAACAAACGACAACGAACACACCCTGCACAAGTGCGTCATTGCAATGAAAACCAAGTGAAACCTCAACAATATGGATATAAACTCAGGTTCAGTGAGAAAAGGCAGAATATAAAATAATTTGTGCCTGTCGACACGTGTATACAGTAACAGATTATATGATGGCAGTTATTTAGAGGGGATGTAATCTTTCCATCTTTCTTTTTTCCCTTCCTTCCCTTCACGCTTCTTTCCCTCCTTTCCCCCCTTTTCTCTCTCCTTATCACCCTTTCCCTCCTTCCTTTCTCCTTTCTCCTCTTCTTCCCTTCATCCCTTCTTTTTCCCCTCCCTTTTTCTTTCCCCTCTCCCTTTCACCCTCCCATTTCAAAAAGCAATATATTCTCATGGTAAATGGTCAAAAGCATCAGTCTCAAGTTAACAACTAAAAAATACAGAGGAGTGGAAAGGAAGAGTCAATGTCTCGTCCCCTCTCAAACTCTGCCCTTGTGTAAGCCTGTGTAAAGCAGCCTGAGGCACAGCCTTCCACCACGTTCCGTCTGCTCTCATTGCCATGGTGAATGCCTCTTCATCTTCAGTTCTCAGCTTAAGCGTCACTTCCTCTGAGAAGCCTTCCCTGACCACACCCTATTCTTTCAGAGCAGTCCAAGACCTCCTCCGGTTAACTCAGCAGCACCTGAACCATTACCAGTTTGTGTGTGTGATTATCAGTTTAATATCGATCCCCTTTCAGGACTTCAAGCTCTGGGGGTCAGGGGTTTTGCCTTTGTCTTATTCACAACTGGGCACTTATTAAAGAACCATTTAACCAAACAAATAAGAATATCAGTCCACATTACTGAGTGCTTATTCTCCATCAGGCACTGCTCTAAATGCTTTCTGTGGATTAATTAATGCAACCCTCCCAATAATACTGCCATTATCATAAACAAAATCATTTATAGTTAACTATATTAATATAATTAATATATTAATTATATTAATATATAATTAATATATTAATAGAATTATTATGGATAATTGGTTATTATTAACAAGCACTGTTGTCATCCCCACTTGCTGGATGTGGAGACTGAGGTTTGCGTGTCTGTGCCATCTGCCCCAGGATTGAGCTGGCTCCCAACCCATGGGCCCCCTATCTCTGGGGTGATGGGTGATGAGGATGCCTGGATGCTGGAGCAGGGACTTACCCACAGAGGTGATGTCGGCCAGCTGGTCCTCAGCCTCCTCAGGGTTGAGCAGGTCCGTCTTGCTTTTCTTTATGGTGGTTCTCCGCAGAGCTCCAGCAATGGGAACATGGCAAGAGAAAACCACGTTACCCTTTTGGGGACAATGACACTGGCCGAGCACCCACTTGGTGCCTGGGGCTACACTCAGCACTTCCCACGCATCCCTGTCCTACACCATCCCTGCAACGATCGCTTTGGTGGGAGCTCCCAGGATACCCATCTTGGAGGTGCAGAAAGCGGGATCCAGGGGGGCAAAGATGAGAACCAAGCCCTGTTGGGTCTGATTCCTGAGGCTGGCCTCTCAGATAACTCTTTTCCCTCTGGCCTGCTTTCAGATGCCTGGGATTGAACATGTAGAGCAACTCTCACGAAGACAGTCCACCCCTTGAGCTGTATTAGCACTTGGGCCAGGCGGGCTGGGATTGTTGAAAATCTCCATCCCCCCAGCAGTTAGGTCCTATTACCCCAAGGCCTGTGCAGGGGATGAGCTCAGGCAGATACTCCCAATAAGTGATTTGGATGTCTGCAGGGGTAATCTCTATAACATAGTCCCTAAAATTCACTTTATAATCAGCTGGGACAGAACCAAGTTCCTTCATTTCCTTCTAATCTCTGGAATTTTCCACCGAAGAGTCATAACTCTCTAACCAGCTTTCTAATATCTGAGAAGATAATCCCAAATAATAAGCTGTCTTTTTTTGGGTGGTATTATCTTAGTTGTTGCTATTATTTTAAATTAAAACAGCTCTCTGAATTCTAAGAACCTTGACTGTCTGGAAGTCCTACACTCTCCCTCTCCCTATGTGTTCAGGTTTACTCTCTCTCTTTTTAAATTTGCATTTCCCTTTTGGCTAATTACTCTCTGAAGGGGGCTTCCAGGGGGCAATGAGTTACAACATCTGCTCCAGAGAAAGCGATTTGCACTTCCCTCTGAAGTGGTTTGTAAAATACATTTTATAACCTATGGGAGCAGGGTCCCCACACATTTATTTCTTTCTGGCTTCTGGTATTTTCAATCAGAAGTTGTCAAGCTGTTTAGCCAATTTCCTAACATATGAGAAAAAGTCCTTAATCATAAGCTGGATTCTTGGTGGACTTATTATTTATTTATTTATGTAGCAGTCACAAGTGGTGATGAGCTTGTGCTAGCACTCTTCTAAGAGTTCCATTTTCAATAATTAATTTAATCCTCACAAATGATCCAATGAGGTAGAGATGTGATGAAAGTACTCATTTTACAGATGAGAAAAAGTGAGGCACAGAGCATGTAAAGTAGAGAAGTAAGGCCAGCAAGTGAAAACCACTCCCTGTATCTTCCTGAGCCTGACAAGACCTGGTCCCCAAACTTCCCCTGGAGGCCCCTTAGGCTGGAGAGCTCCCAGCCCCGGCCCCAGCCCAGAAGCCCCCATCTCTCTTGGGACCCACCACCAAGCCAGGTTTAGGAGAGTTACCATCAAACGGATGCCTCTGCTCGCCGTCTGTTTCATCCTCGGCGAGAATCACCTCTTCTGAGAAGGAGGAGGACATGGTTAAGATTTTTCCTGGGATGGGCTCCCTTGCAGAGGGAATGAGTAGGAACACCCCACCCTATCACTCTCATTGATAGTGGCAGCTCAACCAGCCAGAAACATGCCACTCAGTGATTTCTGACTCCCAGCTCCCCCAGCTATGGTAGAACGCCAACATTTCCCCATCTCACTCAAAATAAAACCTACAAGTCCCCGTTACCTCCCTGCCCTCACCTCCTCTCACTCTTCCCTTGCTTGCTCTGCTCCAGCCACATTGGCCTCCTTATTAAGACTCAGCTATGCTTGTGCCTCAGGGCCTTTGCACCTGCTGTTCCCTCTGGCAGGTACCCTCACGGCATTCTCCTGCACATCCTTCAGGCCTCTGTTCAGATGCCACTTCTTCAGACAGGACTTCCCTGAGCACCCCACCTCTGACCCTTCTCTGTACCCTGTCCTTTATTTCTCTTCTCAGCAGTGGCCAGAACCCAGGATTGTATGCATTTGTTTATATTCTGTCTCCCTCACTAGAACTTCAGCTCCCTGAGGGCAGGAGAATCTTGCTGGCTATGCTCACTCCATGTATGTATGTCTCCCCATAAATGTTTACTGAACAAACATGAGCCTCCCACGTGCCAGTCACTGTTCCTCCTAAGCAAGTTAGCTTGGATTATATTATCAGGGTACTAGTGCTATCTCCATTTAACAGATGAAGAAACTGAGGCACTGGGAGGCAAGGTACATTGTACAATGCTGGGATATAAACCAATATTTGAGCTCTCCACCGTTATGTGATGCCCCATCCTGGCTCCCTCCCAGAAGTTTTAATATACCATAATATCCTAACATCACGCTCTGGATCCTTGTTGAAGATTGAGATCTGCTTTCTTTTCCCATCGTGATGCTCCCTCATCCTTCCCCCAACTGCACACATGACTCTCTGTGTGCTCCGTGGCTCAGGACTTCCATCCCTGGGACCCGGGCTGAAAGGACCTCACCTGCTTTTGAGATCCACTCCATGTAACCATTGAGTTCTCGCTCGATCTGCTGCTGCCGTCTCAGCTTCAGAAAAGCCCTCCGGTTCTCTACCCGCTCCCTTTCTTTGGCAAACTCCCTGCAGAAGCACACACAAAAAACCCAGCGTCTGGCTGTTTGCTGCTGCCCTGGAAATATTAGGAAGTCTGTGTGTGTGTGTGTGTGTGTGTGTGTGTGTGTGTGTGTGTGTGTGTGTGTGTGTGTGTGTGTATGTGTGTGTGTATTTGGGGGTTCAGAACTCCATGGAGGGCAATGTATTTTAACAAGTCTTTCGGGAAAAAGATCAGGATGTTATGGGAGGGTAGGTGGATATTTCTGCCAGATTCACATATTTCTTAATAATTTCACCCAGCTAGAGGAAAAAGGAAATCCATAAACCCATGCCATGAAATGGACATGGAAATATTATGAGTCCAAGGAGCATAATGCATATAACTTATTCTCACATTTAGAAAATAGACAGATAGATGGATAGATGGATAAATAGAAGGTAGGTAGGTAGATGAATGAATGGATAGATGGACAGAAAGATAGGTGATAGATAGACAGATGGACAGGTAGATAGAATGATGCAGCAAATGTGGCAACATGTTAAAATTGGAGAATCTGGGTATCTGGGTTGGGGAATGTTAGAGTTTGCTGTATGGGTTTTATACTATTTTTGCAATTGTTCTGCAAATTTAACTTTCAAAGTTAAAAGTTTTAAGAGACTTTCTGTGTGGTTCTTCTGTAAACCTTTAACTGCTCTAATTTTTTGAAAAAAAGAAAGAAAGAATAGATTAAGGGAAAAAAAATGCCATGTCAACCACAGATGTGTACTCTGTTCTTATCCCTTTAATACTCCTGACTAACAGAACCCCAGTTTTATTTGGGGCATCAATGTGTCCAATTAAACAATATTACCAGCCACCTGAGTTAGGTTAATGAGATAGAAGCTGAAGATTTCTGCAGACGCCTCCCATTCTTAATATAGGCCCAGCTCCACCCCGTTTTCTTTCCTCCTCTTCCCATCTGGAATAGGGGATGCCATCTTGTGAGCATTAAGCAACCATTTTGAGACTATGAGGCATCTGTGAGATTGGACGCCTCTGGCAAGAATGTGAGAATGGGAAGCTATAAAAACCTAGGGTCCTTGATGGCACTGTGGCCAAACTTCTTATGGTGAGAGAAACGAAGCCCAGTTATGATTAAGCCCCCAAAAGTCTTAGGGTTGGAGGTCACTGTATTTCATGAAAAGGCATGTTAGGCTATATGCTATGATTTTATATGCAGAAAGTTGAGGGAACCAAGATTTTTTTTTTTTTTTTTTGTAAACGTAAACTACTGGGAAGTAAGGCTCTATAGAATTTTCTTGTTTGATGAGTTGTAGGTCTGAAAAATTTGGGAAAATCTTTATGAATGAGACTACTGGGCTGGAAAGAATTTCCCTTTTCCTCTGGGTGGAGGTAGCTGAGAGCCAGAGGTACATTTCAGTAAATTAAGGATGGAAAGGATTTTAGCCCTCTTACTGTGCGCCTGCTGAAGTATACAACCTATGTACCTGCACATGGTTTGCTAATAACTGTTTGGATTACCCAAAGCCAGGGAAAAAGACCTTTTTTCTGCCTGGTGAATGAACACAAAGCTTCGGTTGCCTCTTCCCGGGAAGAAGTTGGTAGAGGGGAGTGGAAGTAGGGGAGTGGCAGAGACTTACCCTGAAAGCACACCCAGCACGAGGTTCAGCATAAAAAAGGAGCCGATGATGATGAGGGGGATGAAGTACAACCAGTTCCAAGTGTTCCCTGAGGCATCGTTGCTCTGGAGGGGCCGAGGAGGGAAAGCAGGTGAGACTTGAGTGGGACTCAGGTATGACCTACTAAGTGGGGGGTGGGGGGAAGAGCTCCACTTTTCCTGGAGCTCTGTTGTTGAATGCCTTTGGGTTGTGGAGTTCCAGAGCTCTGACAGCCAAGAATGGGAAATGGAGGGCCCAGGCTTAATCTATAAGAGAGACAAAGACTTCTAATTGTGTAGTCCTCACAGGACCTGAGGGCCAGCATGAAACACAGGAGAACTTTGCAGACGAGTCTAGGAGGAGAAGGAAAAAAATGAACCCATCCAAATGAAGAAATGAACCCCCATTCTCTCCCTTCTCCCTGAATAGTCACACTCTTCCCTCAGATGAGGTGCACAACGGCAGAGTTTGATGGACTGCTAAGTCACCAAGACAGATGTCAGGGCTATGAACTTTTCCCCCAAATGTCTCCTTCCTCCATCCCCTGCAGCCTCCATGTCAACTGCAAAAACTCCCAGAAACTCCCGGCTCACTTTTCAAAGGGGAATAAGCCCACAAATAGAACATTCTTTTCTGAAATGGAAAAAGAATATTGTGGCAAAAGGGAACAATATGAGGGGGAGAAAATCAAGGAGAGAGAGAGGGGGAGAGCCAGAGCCAGAGGTAGAGCTGTAAGAATTATGAAAATAAGCACTTACAGTGTTTACTGTATGCTGGGCACAGCTCTAAGAATGTTACCAATGTTAACTCAAATTTATCCTTGCGATGTCTCTATGTTATCATCATGTCCATTTTAGAACTGAGGAAAGAGATGCTGAAAGACAACATCACTAGCTCAATGGCACAGAGCTAGTCTGTGGCAGATGTGGGATTTGAACCAGGCAGCCTGGCTCCAGAGTCCATGGACTTGACTTCTAAGTTGGATGAAGCCACAGATGTCAAGGAAGGGCAGACCTCTCAGACGTTCACCGGACTGTGGTTCCTGCAGAAAGGGGTGGGGGGATGGGGGGGGGGGCGCAGCACCCAGATGTGGCCTTAAAAGCTCACCCTTAAAAATAGCTGTAGTGTCATTGCTGCACAGCAGAAAGGCTAAAATGAAAAAGACTGTTGCAGTCAGAACCCTCACATGCCGCCAAAGTGAGGATGACATGGTAAAACCCATTGAAAAATAGGTTATGAGTTTCTACTAAAGCTAATCATACATCTTCGTGATGACCCAGTAATTCCACTCCTGGATTGTTACTCAACAGGAATGGGATCCTGTGTTTGCCAAAAGTATGCACAAGAATTTTCACAGTGGTGATATTCATAATAGCTTCAATTTGGAAGTAACGTATTGCTTCTTAATGGGACAAAGGGTAAGTAAATGGAATATTGTGTGATGAATGAATGCTACACACTGCCCCATGAAATCTTACAAAGAAATGTCAAGCAAAGAAGCCAGACAGTAAGCAAGTATGTGAGATTCCAATTATGTAAAATTCAAAAACTAGCTGATGATGTTAACTGTCCTGGCAGGGTACCTTTTCAGGATTAGTGACTAGGGAGAGTGCATGAGGCTGGCAGAGGCTTCTGGGCCTGAGAAGGTTCTGTTTCCTGAGCTGGGTGCTGCTTACATCAATATGTTCAGTTTGTGAAAATTCACGAAGCTCTCCACTATAATCTGTGGGGATTTTTTGTGTGTTTATTTTACTTCAATAACAAGCCCCAAAGCTCCAATGCTTTGCTTCTGGAAGGTTCTAGAGGAAAGTGACAGGAATGGAATCAGCAGAGCAGGGATGGATGGAAGACAAGACTGGCTTGGTGCTTCACATCTCTGTTGCTATGGTAACTGAGAAGCTTCTCACTCTCATTTCTCGAGGCTCAATATAGTTCAGAGCAAGAGAGAGGAAGTTGGTGCCAGCTAGCACAAGGAAAATATTTGAGATATCATACTTGGGATGGGGACAGAGCATGTGGAAGAGGGTAGGGTTGAAAGGGGAGAAGTGGCTGAGGTCCCTCGATGCCAAGACATCCCATTCAATTTCAGAGTCTCTGCAGCAAGGTGTGTGACTGCCCAGACCCCAACTCTAACATACGCTTAGGTGACCTGCTGTCTAGTTAAATAACAGACACACATGGTGCCAAGTACTTGCCCTATGGTTGCATTTAATCCTTGCACCAGCCCCAAGAGGTAATGTGCAACCATTCCTTCCAGGTGAGGAAGCTGAGGTGCAACAAGGTAAAGCCAAGGTCATAGGACTACTAAATGCAGAGGTGCTCCCCCAAACCCCACCACTTCTCCGTCCTCAACTCCTCCCACTCTCCCCCTGACCCACTCCAATCATCCACATGGGTTTCCTTGCTTCTCTTACCTCAGGGCCTTTGCACATGCTATTCCCTCTTCCTGTTATACTCTTCTTCCAGATTCCTATATGGCTCCTCCCTCAACTCTTTCAGGTCTCTGCTCAGGTCTCTTCTTAGGAAGACCTTCCCTGATGGTCCTTTACAGTTGCACCCCCTCATTTCCAAGTCCTCTTTTTCCTGAACACCTTACCTTCCAATCTCCTTTATACTTTACTTATTTAACTTGCTTCCTGTCTGTTTCCCCAACTGGAATGTCAGCTCCATAAGTGGCAAGGACTTTGTCCATTTTGTTTCCTGCGGTATTTCCAGCCCCTGGCACAGTACCTGGCATGAAGCCAGTGCCCAATAAATGCTTGTTGAATGAAAGTTGGGTCCAAGCTTCCTGCATAACCTACGTTCCCAAGGCCATGCTCCTTCCACCTTGGGGACTGGGGCTCTGCTGTCCAATTTTAGAGACACATTTTCTCTTTCAAACCTAGCCCAAATATTCCAATTTCCTCTTGTGGATACAACATGTAGTATGAGCAAGAAATAAACCTTTGTTGTTAAAGCCACGGAGACTGTGGGGATGTTTGTTACTGTGGCATAACCTAGCTCTCCTGACTGATACGCCCAGGTATCTCCATGGCTTGTTCCCTCATCTCCTTCAAGGTTTTACTCAAATGTTACCTTCTAATTGGTCTTTATATGGGTCTCATGAAATGTTGGAGAAATTAGTGTTTCCCATTATGTGTGATGGAGAAGCTGATACCCAAAAAGGTGATGACAAGATCACAATGAGTCATTTGTTTCCCTTCTCTGAACTTCTGCTTTTCCCTGGATCTTGTCTTGACAGACTCCTTCTCATCACTCAGGCTTTGCTCCACAGTGCTTCCCCAATTGAGAGAATCCACCCCTCCCCACCACACAGCCAACTCCTCTCTTCTTTTCCCAGTTTGCCAGTATATGCGTTGACTGGTTTACAGGTCATCTTTCTTCCATAAAAATCCCAGGAGCAGAAATTTTTATTGTTTGGTCTCCAGTGTCCAGGACTGGTACACAGTAGGAGCTCAATAAATGTTGGCTGGATGATGCATGGATGCTATCTTGAGCTCCCTGTTGGAGGACAAGTTTAAATACTACTAAAGACAGGGAATGTATTTCTCCTGAGTCCATACTATCAGGCTACTTCCCTGGGAATGGAGAGGCAGGAAAAAAAAAAAGGGTTATCACATCTGTAGAGTTCTTTTGGGCTGAAAACACTCCCCATGTCTTATCTCCCTGGATTCCCTCAAATTCCATGTGCCATGGAGGGAAACAGAGGCTATAGGATGCAATGTGATTGCGGGAAGCTCACATGGGATGGATGTCATAACTTGGGACAGACCTGTCATTCTGGTTTACCACGGAGTGATTTTCCCACTTCACCCCTTCACTGCACTTCATAGTATTTTATGCTTATCACAATTGTGTCGTGAGAGCCTTGAGGACTGGGGGTGGGGTGGTACTGATTCATCCTGGAGTTTCCAGTGCTTAGCGAGGCACCTGGCACTTAGTAAGCCCTCGATAAATTAATCAAATTAGTGGCTGAGTCCCAGTAAAATTCTTAAGTGCCTTCTGTTTTATAGTTTATTTCCATCTAATTTTTTGAGTATGGCTCATTCACAAAAAGCACCGAGAATGTACAGAAATACTCGGATCAGGAGAACACCTACCACTCCAGTGATAAGTGATAAAAACAGGGTTGATCTGACCGCAAATGAGCCAAAATCCTGGCAGTGGCTCTGCAGGAGCACACAACTGTCTTCATACCCACTGTAGATCATGTAATGCCTGTGAATTATTTTTAAATTCTCTTTTCCTTTTCACTCTCAAAACTGTCTTGGGTGATGAACTAGGTGGTCTTTCTGCCTTAGAGTTCTCTGGGTTAACTCCCTGGCCTCATAAGCTTCTATTCCTGCCCTCACTTGGGACCCTCCAGGGACACACCTGTCTCAGGGCCTTTGCACTGGCTGCTCCGTCCACCTGGGTCACCTTTCTCTCAGATACAAGACTCCTCCTCATTTCCTGCAGGTCTTATGAGGAGAACTGGACCCTCCTACCCTAACAACTCATAACCCCTCTACTGCTTCCTTTTTCTCTTTAGTTCTTATCACCTCTAACACCATCAAACATAATGGTCAGCAAACCTCGGCCCTCGGGTGAGCCGCCTGTTTTAGTAAGTAAATTTTACAGGCATGCAGCTGCGACCATTTGGTTACGCGTTGTCTATGCCTGTTTTTGTAGCTGCAACAAAGACCTAAAATATTTACTATCTGCCATATATATATCTTCGTTATTTTTTGGATCTCCTTTTTCCCCTATTAAAATGTCAACTTCAGAGCATAGATTTTTGTCTCTTCTGTTCACTGAATATCCTGGGTGCCTAGAACAGTTCCTGCATACAGTAGGCATTCAATGAGTACTTGTTTGTTGAATGAATGAGTGATATAAAGTCTGATTTTTATTGTCCAAGATGAGCATCTATGGATTAAAAAGGGCTTAGGCTGAAGATTAGTTTCAATGAGCCATTGGGACCATGACTCCTAAGGGAAATGTATTTACAATCAACTAAACACAGTTTTGCTGCTATCCTAATTGACAGAAACCCAGGGAGAGAAATGGAGGCAGAGAGACACAGACAAAGAGAAGCACACACAGGCAGAGTGAGAGCAAAAGCGTGAGAGACGGATGGTCAATTTCATGTGTCAGGAGGGCTGAGTTATGGTGTCCAGTTGTTTGGTCAAGCAAACCCTGGCCTGATTGCTACTGCAAGGATATTTCATAGACGGATTTATATCTACAGTCAGTTGATTGTATCATGGCTGATTGCATCTACAATTAAAAAAGGAAACTGCCTTCGGCAAAGTGGTGAGTGTCCTCATCCAACTGGGTGGAGATCTTAAAATCCAGAAGTGAGGATTTAAGAAGTCAGAAAGAAGAATCTGCCTCACCTTCAGTCAGCCAGCTTCCCCTGGGGAATGCAGACCTCCCAGACTTCAGATCACTTTTATCAGTTTCCAGCTTGTGGCCTGCCCTACTGAATTTGGACTTGTCAGCCCTCATGGTCCCGTGAACCAATTCCTATAATAAATCTCTGAATGTACCTATCAATTGATTGACAGATACAGATATACAGATCAATCAATAGATATATCTATATAGATATATTTAGACAAACATAGATATAGATATATCTCCTGTCTTCTCTGGAGACTCCTGACTAATACAGAGACACACAGACAGACAAAGAGATAAAGAGAGGGAGAGAGGGATGGAGAGGGGGAAAGAGAGAGTCAGAGACAAAGAGACACGTCTATAAAGTGAGCAAAATAAGAAAAGCAAGGATGGGGGTGGGTGATAAAAAAGAGATAGTCAAAGGAGGGGGGGCCTTGGGCAGGTCATTTTATTCCTGTGGGCAGTTTCCTCATCTAGAAAATGAGGCTAAAATATCTCCCCTCCCAGGGTTGTTTCATGGATCAACGGACAATGCAACAAAGATACTGAGTGCAAAGTAGACTCTCAACCAACCGGAGTCAACAATTGAATTCAGAACATCCTGACGCAGCCAGAACCCTCTTCTCATGCATGGACTGTCCTGCCTAAGTGTCCCAGCCCCTCCAGCTCCCCTCCCTGGGAGCAGCTGAGAGAGGGAAGGTCCCCAGCACCCACACGGCACCCAGTCTGCCCTGGCCCAGCTGGCGAGCAGAGCATAACGGACGACCCCACCCCAGGTGGAATGGAGGCGATTTCTGGCTTTTCCAAGCCACATGTCTCCTGCTGGGGAGGACACGTGGTGAAGGGGCTCCTGTGAAATGGGTCCCCTGTCCCTCCAGTAACCCAGTTGCCAGCAAAAGACCCCGTCGCAGCCCTCCCTGGGGTTCCCCCTTCTGCCCCCTGGGCTCAGAGAACCATTTTCTGTGGGGGGGAAGGGGGGTACATGGGAGACTCTCAGGGAGCCAGCTCGGATCAGAGACACATGGGTTCCCACCCCTGCGCCCCGCGCCCCGGGCCTCAGTTTCCTCACCGGATGGTGATGCCAAGGAATCCTGGGCTGCTGCACCCTAATGTTTTCAGAACAGGGTGGTCCAGAGAATATGGCCGATAATCCATCAAGATTCCAGAAGGCATCCCCGGTCTGGCTCAGGCCCCAGGAAGGTCCAGGGAGGGGCCTGCTGACATAGGAGCCTCAGGGGACCTAACAGTCTCTGGGCAAAGTGCAGAGACAGGCTGAGCTGGCTGACATTTGCTTAATAGAAGTCAGACGCAAGTTGGCCTTCACTTTTCGCACAGAGTTCCCAATAAGCCTGCATTTGTGGTCCTTGGATGCGGACCGGCATTCCCCTCATTTTAGAATTCCAAGGGGGCAGGCCCACCTTGATGCCAGCTGGAAGCTCCCTCCCCCTGCACCCCCCCAGCCCCAAGGAGTCACTACCGACCTTCCTGTGAAGGTTTGTTCTAGCCATGGCAACTAGAGAAGCTACCTCTGAGATGCCCCAAATCTCAGCAGGGGAGAGATCCTGGGAGCCTGAGAACAGAACTCAGGGGGTCCATGCATTTGAAAGGAAACAAGTTTCTCCCTCATTCACCCCTGAAATGGGGGCATTTCCTTCCATTACAAAGGGAGGCAGCAAATCACAAGATCTGGCCAGAACCCGTGACATCCTCACCAACAGAGATCACCCGTGTTTTGCAGCTCTCACTGAGGAGGTGCAGATAACACGCAAAATGGTTTAAGCTCAACCCTCCTGTGAAATTACAGGAGTTATCTGACCCACCTCCAGATCTTGTTATCGAGGTGCTACAAAGGATGACATCTGTGAGCCACAATGTATGGTGGGTTTTTACAAACATTTCCATAACAATTCCAATGTATTTGGCATCTTCCTTCAGCTCACAGTTTAAAATCCCTTTTAAAATCACCAGACTGACAGAGGGGTCTGTAGTGCATCATTTGAAATGGATTTTCCTGCCTCCCATCTTCCATGATTTCTGCCCCCAGACTACACCTTGAAAAATTACATCGCCTCTCTCTTTCTCTATCATCTACCTATCTACTATCATTTATCACTGATCTGTCATCTACATCTCTATCACCCATGCATCCTCTCTCATCAGACTCTATGTTCCATCTCTTTATCTATCACTTATCATATCTATCTGTCTGCCTATCTATCCATCCACCCATCCATCCACCCATCCATCCATCCATCTATACCTATCTATCTCATATTTAGCTACCTACATCTATTGTCGTCATGTCCCCTTAATCTCCTCTGGGCTATGACAGCTTCTCCATCTTTCCTTGCTTTTCATGAAAATCTTGGAGGGACTTTGTGTAGAAAGGACCTACATCTGTATCCAAGAAATTAGGGTTTAAGGGATGATTTTGATGACTGAATCAGATTCCTTTTTCCTTTCTGGGATATTAGAGTAGACAGAGGGGAAATCCTTAAGCTATAATCCAGCTGCCCCGATATCTGAAACGATTGTAAAAGCCCTTATCTTGTGCCTTTGTGACTGAAAGAGCTGTTACTCCCTTTATCATTTTCTCACAGGGCTAAGGCCCTAATGCTACTGAAGAATTTGAAGTCAGCCATGAACTAGCCTCAGCCCGACATTTGTATGCCATAAGAGCTAAATTCTGCTATTAAAAGTAACTTGTGAGAGGTGCACGGGTAGTTCAGTGGTTAGAATGCCCGCCTTCCTTCCATGCCGGAGACCCGGGTTCGATTCCCGGACCATGCACCCCCCCCCCCCAAAAAAAAAGATAACTTGTCTCCCTTCCTTTTGGCTCACACCTTTAGTACTGAAGTGATAGCTCTGCCTCCCCTCCTTTCAGCTTATGTTCTCCTATTGAAATGCTCATGATAACACTCTCTCCTTTTCTGCTTTGAACTTGCTATTCGCAATGACCTCATCTTCGCTTGCAAAAATCCTTAAAAACCTTGAACCCCCTAAACTTGGGGACACTAGGCCACCTGCTCTCCTACTAGGTGCCTAGTAATAAACTCTTTCTCTCTTTGAAACCCTGGTGACTCAGGAATTGGTTATTGAACATCTCCGGGCAGAAGTACCCACAGCCTTTGTCCGGTAACACATCTGGATGTGTCTGACGTTTTGTTCCTGATTACAGTGGAGCTAAGAATATTCTGCAGGTGAGGTGCCCCCATCACATCATGTCAAGGGCTATGTGGAATCCACAAGTATTATCTGGTGACAATTACCTTGACCATTTGGGTAAGGAGCTGCCTTCCAGGTACCTCCACACTAAAATCGCTGGGTTTCCCCTTTTCCCTCCTCTAGGGAGACCCTCAGCCCGGCCCACCACGGAACTGGGGGGTGGGGGACGTTACTCTCCACCTCCTGAGGGGGGACTGTCTACATATATTAAACAGAATTCTCCCGTAAGGAAGGTTTGTCTTTCCTTTCCCATTTATTTATTCATTCAATCATTTATTTATATCAGGGTGGACTCTCTTGGACAGATTATATAAGATTAAAGCACCAACTCTGTGGGGGCCTGGGAAGTGTTCACTCCCCGCCTTCTCCCTCCCCATCGAGAAGCAACCCCAAATCCCTTTGTCCCCCTAAATGTTTGGCAAGACAGGTTTACATTTTCCCTCCGATTCTAAAAGTCAATATGCAGAACAGGCAGATTTACAATGACAGGCAGCAGATTCGATGAGAAGTCCCCAGGGATTGGGAACTGGTGAGTGACTGCTAATGGATACAGAGTGTCCGACTGGGGCCGTGAGGAAATTGGGGAGCTTCGCAGAATTGCTGATGTTCAACCTTATGAATGTGTTGAATGTCACTGAATTGTACACTAAAAAATGGTTACAATGGTAAATTTCGTGATAGGTGCATTTTATCACAGTAGAATAAAGAGGAAAGAGTAAATGTGTTCCCTGTAGGAAAATTTAAATATACAGAGATGCATCAAGAAAATAAAGATTTCTGAATCCCACTGCCCAGAGGCCAGTTCTATACCATCTCAGCGATCACCCAGTCTTTTTTCTTTAGTTCCATTTTATTTTTATTTACACCCTGAAGATTCTAAGGTTCACATAACCTTCATTGTTAATTTTTTCCAGTTTTCTCCCTCTCATCATTATATCATGAGCATATCCTTCTGTACTCCATATTCTTCCATCAGATGATTTTTAATTACAACATAATAGCCCATCCTATGGAGGGAACATAAGGTATTTAACCAGCTCCTTATTCTCAGGCTTTTCCTTGCTTCCAATGTTATTCTCTTTTTATAAATAACACCGGGATGCACATCCTACAGAAGACTTCCACAGCATCACTGAGTATTTGAGGTTAAATTTTTTTATCTAAAGGCACTTCAACCAGGACACCAAAGGACAGAAACCAACCCAGAATGGATGTGCTGGCTTGAATCTGGGCTGTACCGCAGGAAAGACCACGGTCTCTTAAACCATTCTTGTGGGGACAGACCTTAGTTGGGTGGGACCTTTTGATTCGGTTGTTTCCATGGAGATGTGACCCAGCCCATTCAAGGTGTGTTTCAATCCCCTTGCTGGAGTCCTTTAGGAGAGGATGAAGGACAGATGAAACTCAGAGAGCTCAGAGAAGCTGAGAGAGAAATGCCCACAAACACTTGGAGTCAGCTACTGAGATGAAAACCAGGAGAAAAGGACCGGAAGACATGGCTATGGGCCCTCCCACATCACTAGAAGAACCCCAGATGCCAGTGTCCTTTCCTCAGAGAAGGTATCCTCTTGGTGATGCCTTAATTTGGACATTTTCATGGCCTTAGAATTGGAACGCGTACCTTAATCAACCCCTGTTGTTAAAAGCAAACCTCTTTCTGGTACACTGCATTCCGGCAGCTTCAGCAAACCTAAACAGGAAAACCTGGAAGGGGCTAAAATGGGTTGATTCATGTATCCCAAAAGATATAAGGTAGGACCATTTCCTGGTGCCCTGAAGGAGACCTTGTTTAAAAATAGGGTCGTTTCGGATGGAATTAGCTAAGTTAGGATGGGTCATACCAGGGTAGGGTGGCTTCGTAATCCAATATAACTTATGTCCTTGTAGGAAGAGGGGAGGAGACACAGACAATTCAGAGAGAGGGGAGACAGTCATGTGACAATGGAGGTGGAGATTAGATGATGCATTCTACAAGTTAAGGAACACCAAGGACGGCAGACCACCACCAGAAGTTAGAGGAGGCGTGGAAGTTTTCTTTCCTCTGCCTTTCCTCGGCTGGGAATGCTCTCCCTCAAATATCTGCCTGGCTCCCTCCTTCTTGATGCAAATGTCACCTCTTCCCAGGTGCCTTCCCTGCTTGCCTGACCTATAATAGCTCCCCACCCCACACATTTATTCTCCTGAGCTGCTTTAATTCTCATAGGACGTATCACTACTTCCCATATTATACATTTTTTGTCTCTCTCTCTCTCACTTCCTGTGTAGTTTATAATTTACTGTGCTAATTGTTTGTGTCTGCCTCCCCTACCAGCACAGAGATATCCATTTGTCTTCTTCACTGCTCTGTCCCCGGTGCCTTATTATTGCCTGGCACACAGCAGGCACTCAATAAATAATTACTGAATAAATGAATGGATTTCAGTGACTTTGAGAAAAGAAATGGGATGCTGGGATCTTCAGGTGCGGTGGGCCAGCGGGAGGCCTCCATCTGACCTCCACACCTGTGTATTCCGAGACTCTCGAAGCCAGAGGGCCCAGATCCCTCATGGACGTCACCCAGTTCAGGCCATCGCTGACTCGTCCAGAAAAGCACCAAAGGGTTGGAGGCCGGCAAGACCGTGCCCACTGGCCTCAGCTCCTGTGCTCGCCCCCACCCAGAAGCTTCTGCAGTCACGGAGGACAAAGCCAGACTCCACACCCTGTGCCCACCTATGTCTGGATGGAATGAGGGCACCCTAGGACATGTCTGGGCAAAGCCCAGCAAATAGCTGAGCACCAGGGCAGGGTCCAGACAACCCAGAAAAGCAGCAGCTCTGTCCTTACCGGTGCAAAAGACGGCCACTTCGGCCCCCAGCTCCTAATCCAGTATCGAGAGGCCCTGGTGGGACTTGCTATGCTCAAACCTATATGGTGTTGATGGGGTAGCGGGGAGGGAGAAGAGGGAGGGTGGGGGAGAAGTCTTACTTTGAGAAACCCCAGAAAAGGGCTCAGATGCAAGTGGCTTACTTGGGAGGTGGTCCAAGAAAGCACCGGTCAGAGAAGGGCGGGCAGCCAGCAGGGTACAGCTATGGTGCAGGTTATTTCTGCGGGCAACCCGGGCAAGATTCCACTGGGGACCTCATGAAGACAGCGCAGAGCAGGTTCTCAAAAGGGAGGGACCTGGGTGTGTTCCACCCCAGGCCTGGGTGCAACCCAAGCCGCCCTAGCAGTCTTAGAAAGCTCTAGGACAGAGAGTGGCAGGGGTCAGGGTAGAAGCCTTTGGGTAGACAGGGCATGGCCTGCTGCCTTATGTCTGTCCTCCAGGATTCACCTCCAGGACTCAGAGAGCCTGGTTTACACCTTCCAAAGAATCCCTCTCACTGGGGAACAGAAATCCCACCTTCAGGAGCACGGATGTTCTACTCCAGGGTTTCCCACCTTAACCCTCCCGACATTTTGGCCCCGATCATCCTTTGTGGTAGGGGTTTTCCCACACACTGTAAGACACTGGGCATCACTGGCCTCCACCTGCGGCAGCCCATTCCCCAAGTTGGGAAAACCCAAATATCTCGCCAAGTGGGGGCAGAATCACCCCCACATGAGCCTCATGTTCTAGGCTCACATTCAGCCAAAATCACTGCCTGGGCTCCTACCCAAAGGACGGTGGTGGTGGTGGGGAGTGCAAGTGCGTGGAAGGTGCTGGAAGGTTACTCTGAGTTAGCAGCAGCTACCTGCAGGGCAAGGGTGAGGTATAAAGTGGGACCACCGCACCCACTCCACTTACTCAGCTGCTGCTGGAGTTTTTACAATGCAAAAAATTCATCCACGTTTCTCAATGGAATACCAGGTGGAGTGGAGAATTTGGCTTACCCGGGGCTCACCCTGGACCAGGCATTGTGTGAGGGGCTGAAATGCATATCCCCAAAAGACATGTTCAAGCCCTAATCCCCTGGTCCTATGAATTTGACCTTATCTGGAAATAGGGTCTTTGAAAGTGATCTGACATGACTGGTGTCCCTATAAGAAGTGGAGATCTGGACAAAGGCAGGCAAACAGACAGATGGCATGTGACAAAGGAGGGAGAGATTCAAGTCCAAGGATTTTCAGAAAATCAAAAGAAGCTAGGAAGAGGCAAGGAAAGATTCTTCCCTGGAGCCTCCAGAGGGAGAAGCCCTCACCAACCTTGATTTTGGGCTTTCAGCTTCCAGAACTGTGAGAGAATAAATTTCCACCATTTTAAGCTTTCCAGTTTGTGGTACTCGGTTACAGCAGTTCTAGCAAATGAGGACAATGGGTGTCCAACAAACTCAATGATTTTGCCCCTTGAGGAAGGACTGCTTCTCCCCATTTTGCGGATGTGGAAGTGGAGGCTCAGAGAGGTCAAAAGATTTGCCCCAGGTTGCACAGCAAGGAAATGGCGGAGCTAGGATCAGAACCTAGACAGGCTGGCATGCGAGTCTGGGCTCGTAACCACCAAGCTGGCTTTCTCCAAGATGACTTGGATCTAAACACAGATGCTTTCGGGGCCAAAAATCCTCTGGACCGCATTGCTTATGAAGAACTCTCCAGAAATTCGTGATCCTGCTGATATCTCCTCCCCAACCACTGGGCACACCCCCAGTGTCTTACTCTGAACCTCCAAGTTCTTTCTCTGGGTGCCTGACCCTGTGACACATCTTCTTTCCATGTTCACAATTTCCTCTGCTCCTCTCTGCTCTCATTCCATGCCTTCACCTTCCCATCTCCCAGTTTCATTTCCCTCACAGAAGTGTTCACTTTCCCTGAAGATTCTTCTCACACATGCTCTGCAAAGTAAAGACCTAGAACCCACAGGAATCTCCTCGCAAGCTTTGGCCAATTAGGTGCAACCTTTCACCCAAGCTGTTTTCAGGTGAAGCCCAAGAGGGAGCCTGAGCCTCATGTGAATCTGCCACCTGTTCCCAGACAGCTACTTTCAGACAAGGTCTTCACACAAATTAGAACATGATGCCCCTCCCCCACATCCTTTACTTCTGTCAATAAATTATCATAAGAATGGCAGAAAATTATGTTGTCCATGATTTGAACAGCACTCTTGAGGTGCAATGGCTTGCTCAGTGTGTAACCTGCACAACTGTACAGGTGGCCCCGTTTGCTCCCCACGCCCAAGCTACATTCTCAACCCTACCCTGATCAAAAGCACGGGTTTTTCTGATTGCCCTCTACCCGCTAGTCGGGGAATTTCTCAAGGCATGTGCACCATGACCAGGGGGAGAGATCAGCAACTCTGTGTGCAGGAGAAAGCCTAGTATTGCATCCAAGCAGCTTAATTGGGCCTGGATGAGAAGAATCTAAAATGGCCAGGCAAACAGGAGACCACCACAAGTCAACAGAGGTGAGAGGCCAGAAGATGCTCCCTGGGGTGGGCTGCACCTGTGGAATCCTTGTGTTTCACCCTGTATCTTTGACTCCATCCACATCTAGCTGCTGATGGGACACTGGCTTGGGGGCTTCTCACCTGATCAGGTAGATGGGAGAAGATATGTTGTGCGGAGGGCAGGCAGAACTTTAAAACGTGCACAGCTAAATATCTATCAAAATTATAAATGCATTTAGCTTTTGACACAGCAATCCCACTCCTTGTACCGTACATCCCCCTACCTTCAACTCTATCTGAAGAGAGGCACATACAACATTTCTCATGGCAGTCTGGTGCTCAGTGTCAAAGGATTTGAAACTGCTCAAGCACCCTTCTCAAGGGGACTGGTCAAATTAACTATGGGAATTGGAATCTATGCAGCTATGAAAAGGAAGACTTTATACAGGAATCGGAATCCTATGCAGCTGTAAAAAAGAATACTTTCTATGTACTGATATGGAAAGATCTTCAGAATATGATATAGGGTGGAAAATAATATCAAAGAGCAGAACAGAATCTATGGCATGCTACCTTTTTGTGTAAGAATGGGGATGCAGGGAGATTTAATTATGCATTGTTTATATAAATAAGCATTGGGAGGCTATGCTAAGAAACTAAAGAGCTTATGGATAGGGCTGGGAACAGACTACAGGGTGGATAGGTACAGGAAGTAGCATTTATTTGTTCAGATTTTCCCCTGATATTTTCAGGACCAAGGACAGAAGCACAAATGGAGGCCCATGTACTGGGCTTTCATATTTCAAAGCTATTCATGTTTCTACTTCACAAACATACCTCTTGGAAGGTGAGGGTGTAATTTAGAACCTGTGCATCTGCTCTGGATGGTGGTATGGGGAAAGCCAGCCCTACCCCTTGAAAAAGCTTGCTTCCCTCCTCTTCCCACTCCTGGCTCAGTACTGCACTGGAGAGGTTCCTTGCACTCTTGCAGGGACAGTCCAGCTTGCGTGTGCAAGCTCCAGCCACATTTGTTAGCAGCCATCCTTGGGACACCTCTTTTCCCCAGGGAGTGATACAGGCTGTATCACTGGAGAACAGAGCCACCGAGGAATCTCACGCAAGTCTATGGTACCTGGGTGTGGGCAGGGAATTCCAGGACCCCGGAAAATCCAGACTGTGGTCTAGAAAGGGGGGCTCAAACTTCTGGCAGACATGCGCCCCCAGGCCCATGGAGTCCTCACTCCCTTTCCCGGGTTTGAGGACATATGCCACTCTATCTATAACCACTCTACAAAAACTTAAAACTGTATTTTAAAATTTGCACAACACAAACCTATTGAGCATGTTTGACCCCCTCTAAATTTCCTCTGATGAGCTGCTGGCATCTTCAGAGGCCTGGCCCCAGGCCAGCCCTCTTGGGGCTAGGGGGTGGGGGGTGTTGTCCCTGGGCTGCCTCCCCCAGCTCCGGGCCCTTCTGTTGCAGCCTTGGACCACTGCCCATCCCAAGGGCCACCTCCTCCCGGGACCCCAGCCACCTCGCACGCTCCCCCCGGCTCACTCACATTGTAGAGGAGGTCAGTCCACCCTTCCATGGTGATGCACTGGAAGACGGTCAGCACTGCAAACAGGATGTTGTCGAACTGAGTGATCCCGTTATTAGGCCCTTCCCAGTAGGGCTGACATTTGGTCCCATTGGGGCAGGTGCGGGCGGGTTCCTCTGTCCCACAAGGAGCTGGAGACTCACCCTGAATGTCATCTAGGAAAGGGAAGGGGAGAAGAGTCAGCGTCCAGGCGAGGGTGGAAGCAGGGAAAACCAGCTTTGAGAGGTAGAGGCCAGTGCGTCCTCAAGGCTGGTGAAAACAAAAAAAAAGCTATTGGGATGAACTTAACAGTCTTTTCATTTCTACACAACCAACTTTTGGCTTTGCTGATCTTTTATTTGTTTTCTATTTCATTCATTTATTCTCCAAACTTTTTCTCTCCTTGTTTTCTGTGAGCTTGTACTGTCACAAGATGGATAGACTTCCCTTAAGGCTATACATTTTCCTTTAAGTGCAGCTTTAGCTGCATCTCACAAATTTCATTACGTATTATATCATTATTGTTTAAGTAACAGTATTACAATATTACTACTTCTTCTCTGACCCATGGAAAATGAAGAAGTATTTCAGGGTGGGCCACGGTGGCTCAGCAGGCAAGAATGCTTGCCTGCCATGCCAGAGGACCCGGGTTCGATTCCCAGTGCCTGCCCATGTTAAAAAAAAACAAAAAACAAGAAGTATTTCAAAGAAAAACATTACAGACATACCCAAAGACAGAAGAGCATAATGAATTGTCACCAATTCATTATCAATTATTGCCCATTTCAACAACAATCAATCTGGGCCAATCTTACTTCCAGGTCATACTTATTTCCTCTATTTCCCAAGCCCCCTTGTCCCACTTTGCCATGCTATGAGAATATTTTAAAGCAAATCTCTAAGGCATATAATTTTACCCACTTCTCTTACTATCCATACATTTTAAGTTACCTTTTTGTGACAGATTTCCAGCTTTCTGGCCTGATGAACGGAGACTACATATTGTATTCTCTCAGTCCTTTGAAAACTGTTGAGATTTGCCTTATGGTCCATACTACAATTCTGTAAATTTTCCGTGAGTGCTGTGCAGTAGATGGTGCAATGTTCTCTAGACGTCCATTGGGATGAGTTATCAATCACATTGTGTTATGCTTCTGTAGCCTTGCTGGTTTTTCTTTTTTTCTTGAGAGGTATTGGGCTCAGGGGGTGGTTTTGGGGGCAAGGGGTCAGTATACCCAGAAAGCTAAGCTTTCTCCTCCAATTAGATGGAGGCAGACCACAAAAATACCGTAAGGGAAGAGAAATGTGCCAACGGACACCTGCTCATTGGAAACCAGTTGGACTGGACACCAAAGGTTGGATCAGAATTTGAAGGCATTGATGGGGGTGGGGGGAGGTGCCCTTGTCCTTAGGGAACACACAGAAGTGAAAGTCTGTGGAGGTTCAAAGAAGATTCCCAGAGTGTCCCCACTGACCATAGCAGAAAGTAGAAGACTATTTTATTCAATGAGTGACAGAACACTTTGAAGGTTTTCTAAGAAGGGAGTGACAGTGTCAGACAAGAAAACAAACAGTCGAGTGTGTGAACTCAAGCTCCCTACTAAAACAAAAATATCTCAGTGTACATGCAGCACCCACTCCCAAGCTCAGCTTAGCACCCAGCAGATAGAAATAAACCAACACTGAATGAATGCATCTTGTTGACCTTTGAGGTTCTGGTTAAACAGAAACTTGAAGTCTAGCCTCAGGGTTTCTGACGCCCACGGCTCCAAGAAGCAAAGACCAGTCAGCCACTGGCTGGAGATGCCGGAAATCTTTCCCCTCTCATACGGAACTCGGCTACCCAGATGATGATTTGATAAATACAGGTTGGAAGGCAGAATCTTTTAAACATAAGGTTTGGGGCAGGGGAAAAAAAGAATATGCTCCTATATATAATAAATGAGAACCACTGTTTATGGGAAGGTGGGCTCTGCTTGGAACTTTCTATGTCCCATCAGCAACCCCTCATGTTAACCCATTTAACGCTACTCCCTTCTCCTCTGCTCTATGGTCTCTCTCCCGCCTTTTTGCCTTTTCGTAGTTTGGATGACAAAAATCACACATTAGCCTTCACTGCTGAGGAATGGTTGCAAATGAAACGAGGTGGGGGGTGGGTGGTCTCATCTCCTCAAACTATTTCGGAAGCTCTTGGAAAGCAGGAAGACTTCCGCTTTATTTCTGCGTTCCTCTGAGTGTTTAGCACAGGGCTGGCTGCTCTAGGATGGGTTCCCAATGAAGAGATGCTGAGAATGTGTCTATCTTTAGCACCTCTGCCCAGTGGTGTTTCTTGACAGTGGCTCCCTCCCTCTCTCCCCATCCCCTGCCACTGCAAAACACTCTCTAAGGGGCTGCTTCTAGAAAAACAGTGGTCCAGAGATACTGAGGAATTTGGTTTATAAATATATTTTAAAATTAACCTGCTGCCTGGGTGTCTGTGTATATCTGTCTCTTACTCACACGCTTTATATTTTTAATCCTGAGCTTTTCAGTCATATTCCTAAATCTAGGTTTCCTACCCTTGCATGCCTGCACCTACACAAATACCCTCTGACCCCAGCCAGCCCCTGCAGCCTCTTCTCTTTTAGCGAAGAGAATTAATCCAGTCCAAGGAAATTACTTGTTTGGGAAACACACAAGCAAACCCTCCCCCCCCCCCCCCCAAGAATCCAGAAGTCCTTGTCTCTCTGTTGGTGGCTGATTTTTCCAAGGGACCCTACCCTGCACCCCTCCCTCTTGTGTTTCCGCCGGGTGATGCGGCCGGGCGCAGAAATAGCTCTGCCTCAATTAACACCTTTTTCATCAGGGAAAGGAATAATTAGGACATTCCATATTGAGCACGCCTCAGAAACCCAGGAGAGGAGACAGGAGGAGCAGACGAAAAGGAGGAAGAAATGCAAATAAGCACGACGAAACCTTCCCCACTGGGTTTTCCCTCCCCCGCCCCCCGGGGAGGTCTGGGGACAAGGGCATGTCTCTGCTGACCCTTTGCTGGGTGATGGAGGTAGATGGAAAGCCACTTCAGGCTTGCACGTTTGTCCCTGGCCACCTTCTCCCAGTTAGACAGACCTGAAACCTCTTTCTCATGACACTTGTGCCTCTTTTGGGCTCTACTGTCCAGCTCCCTCTCTCTCAATTAGTGGCTCCCTTGACTCCAAGGCTCAGAATAGGTGCTGCATTTTGCAGGCACTGGAATGGCTGCTGACTTGAATACTGAAATACTGGTATCCTCATTACCTATTCTTGCTGCTTCTTAGGTTTCAAATAGCAAATAGCTGGAGTTGGACAATGTAGTAGGTTGAATTGCATCCCTGCCCCCACCCCACCAAAAAAGAAAAGAGAGAGAGATGTCTCAGTCCTAACCCCCCACCCCCCTGAATGGAACCCTATTTGGAAATGTGATTAGCTAAGAAACCCGGGATACATTCATTCTGGATTTAGGGTGGGACCTAAACCCAATGAGAGTTGTCCTAATAAGAAAAAGGAGAAGGAAACAGACAGAGAGACACAGGGAAAGTGGTCACATGATGACGGAGGCAGAGATTGGAGTGGGGCTGCCTCAAGCCAAGGAATTCAGGGGCCACCAGAAGCTGAGAAAGGCAAGGAAGACTTTGGAGTGGAGCATGGCGTCGCTGACACCTTGATTTCAGGTTTCTGGCCTCCAGTACTGTGGGAGAATAGATTTCTGTGGTTTGAAGCCACCCAGATTGTAGCAACTTATTTAGGACAGTCAAAGGAAATTAATACAGACAGCAAGGGATTTAACCGAAAATGTGCTCCAAAGCCATTTGCCTCCTGTATATCAGTCGGCCCTGACATATGGCTGGCTCAGAGCCATTCTGGAACCCCAGGGTTGTTGCCTCCTACAGTCCCAGCTCTTCTGCCCGCCTCCCCCCACACGAGATGTCTTCTTGCCCAGCCACTAAGAACCTAACACCAGCACAGCAAGGGCCTCTGCGCCTCTGCCCAGTGTTGGTTTGAAGGACTCCAGTTGGGGCATCTTCAGAAAGATCCTTGGGGAAACCAGGAGGGACTAAGTCTACTCCCCTCTTTGACAAATGAATGACCTGTGTGCGAATTCCAGTACCACTCTGCCCCTTAAATCATAAGATTGCATGTGGGAGTGGGGGCTTCCGCCCAAAAAGCAGCCAAGCAGCTACCTCTTTCTTCCTAGCCAGGTACCCTCCCTCTTTCTTCTGCTTTAGAGCCCACATGGCCTGAGGTTACTGGAAGGTAACCAGATGGACACTATCTGCTTGTATATTGCCACCCACCTGCAAACACTTGCAATACCTGCTCGGGCCACTGGGCAATATTGATTACTACCCAATATCGGCAGAAGTTGGTAGGTCTGTACCCCAATTATCTCAACCCTTGGGTGGATGACTTGGCAGTGTATCCTCTATATTGTTTCCTGAAGGTCCCCAGTGGATTTGCACCCCAATTGCCCATGGTGGTCACTGGCTCAAAGACGCACCCTTTACTCACATCTTCCCTTCCATGTTTCACCCCACCCCCACTTGTCCTTGGGTCTGCTCCTGGGGGACCCCAACCTAAGACCAGAGCAACTACAAGATCTCAGGGGCTCTTCCATCCCTTGCCTCTCTCAGCCATCAGGAGAAAGAAGCAAGCCCTTGTGTAACCTTTCTGGGAACTTTATCACCGAGGAAGGAAAATGGGTGGCAAGGTTGGCAAGGCACATTTGGCTGCTTGGACCTACCTGTTCCCTCTTCAAAGCAGGTGGTATGAAATTTTCCCATATAAAATTCTAACCCTATGATTGCAAAAATAAGGATTGCAAAAAATAGGAGGAGGCCAATCTGCAGCAGAGGAATCATTGCTTTCATGATGGATTTCAGGACGACTTGTAAACCTGGGGAGACACAGAGAGAGCCCCACAGGGCCGTGAGCAGGAACCCCCAACCCCGCTACCGAGATGCTTCCCAAGGGAGCTGGGGATTGGCAATGGCAAAGGAAGATGGCGGAAGGGCCATATGGAGGCTGGGTCACTAAAATAACAGAAACTCTTCCTAATTTTTAAAATCACTTTTTAATTATTTAAAAAAGCACTTTGACAAATGCTGTTCCCTGTGGTGACCTATGGGTGAGAAGGGGGAAGAAATCCATGATTTTCCAAGCCACATTCCCAGGTGTGGGGCAGCTTCCACGCACCAGGGGAGCCTTTTATTTTATTTTATTTTTTTCTGCCAAGAGGGGCATCCCTTCCCAATCCAAACAGAGGGCCCATGTAGGGTAGCTGCAGATCTTCCCAGGAGAGTAATCCATGTCCCAATTCCAGACTCACTGATCTCACTGGCTTCTAGAAACAACCCATAAGGAAGGTGCAAGTGTAACCTGCCCCCCATTTTACAGAGGTGGGAAACAAGGCTCAGAAAGGTACAGGGATTCATCCAAGGCCACAAGAAATGGCAGAGCCAGAACTGGAATCCTGGCCCAATGCCTTCCAATGTTCCGGGGTAACCAATTCAGAAAGATGGTGGTGAATTAGAAGATAACGAACCATCGCTGAAGTGGGGGCATGGTAGAATGGAAGACAGACCCAACTGGGCATCTGAGGACCTGGAACTGGGGTAGTTTTACTACCAGCTAATGATGGACTCTGGGCAAGCTGTTATCCCAGCAAATCCAGTGTCTACTAGCCTCCGACATGATAAATATCACATCCATGTTGGTGGATGATTGAGTGACTCTAGGCTTGAAATTTCTTTGGAAGAGGTAGGGGTTAAGTAGATGAGAATTAAAATTTCAACCTACTCTGAAAGTCCATGATTCTAAGATTCAAGGAACATTCAAAAGGACAATAGCCGCCATATTTTTGCTACCCAGAAGGCGACAGAATGGGACTTCTGGTTCAGGTTCGAGCGATGACAAATCCCGTGCTTGTAACCACCGCATAATGTGTAAGTAAAGTCTGTGGTTGAAATGTAGGCTCAGACATACAGCTTAGGATGAAAACTTCATGCAGCTCCATTACTAGCATCTCGTGATGGGTGAGGACCACATTTGGAGTGGGCAGAGCTGTTGGGATGGGCTCAAGGAGTCGTGCTACTCCAAGATGCAAAGGCAATGCCATTGCAGGCAGCACAGAGGTGGGTGCAGCTCTGGATGCAGGGAGAGTTGGGTTTGAATGCTAGCTCTGCCACGGAGGTGGGTGCTGTCGGTGCCTTGGACAGATTCTCTTTGCCCACCAGTGTCCTCATCCTCCATCTGCTGAGTGTTGGCTGCTGCTGACTCCCAATTGCCCCACGTTTTTGTAGAATTACCTTCGATTATCAAGACCTGTTTTACCTGGGAGGTCACTGCCTTCCACTCTCATGCCCTACAAATGGTTGCTACAGAAGTATAAAAAGCCAGCCTCCTTGTTCCAAGTTGGAGGACAGCTCTGGGGCTAGTCACATCTCAGAGCTCCCCATGGGATCAGGTTGGCTCCTTTTCCCTTCTCTCCTGAGAGCTCTCTCCCAATAAAGCAGGGGCATCCCAGTACCTATCTAAGTCTCTGCTTCTAAGGAAGCCAAAACTAAGACACTTGCTTACTGGTCATGCGACCTTAGGAGAGTGAGGTCACCTTTCCAAATTTCAGTTTCTCCACCTATAAATGGGGATGAGGAGCGTATCTCCACTGCATGATTAAACGAGACAGTTCATACCTAGCAAAGGTCTGGCCCATCAGACATGGTCACCAAAGGGAGACTTTTACTAGGATTAGTTTTGGGAGGACTCTTAATTTAATATACTGCAGGCACTTGCTGGGTCCTTACAGGGGCCTGAGTAGAAATGTTTTCTTTCTATAAAAAGACCCCATTGATGGGCATCTGGAAAACACTTGTCTTTAAACCTGGATGGCTATGAACCTGAAGGACAGAGCAAAGAAAATATAAACTAGCGCCAATGGCAGAACCTGCCTTGTAGGCTTGTTGTGAGGTTAATGAGGTTCAAAAATGGAAAATACTTAGTGCCTGGCACGTAGTAAGTGTTTTATAAATTATCATTAATATTGTCCTTATTAATGGAGGCAGTAGGACAGAGAAAAACCAGCCTTGTTTTGCTTGTTTGTTCCTATATGTGTGTGTGTACATACATTTATATATATATATATGCATATATATATATTTGTGTGTGTGTGTATATATATATATTTTTTTTTTAAATTTTGCAACTGAATTTATACCTAATCCTGATACTGCACGTTGCAACTGCCCCCAAAAGGTGAAGCAGAAGCATTCCTGGAGAGTGAGAAAGCAGCATGGAATGAGGATGAACTTTGGAGCTCACTGCTATCAAGCTGCAAGAATGAATAATTTAACCTCTCCGAGCCTCAGCTTTCTCATCTGTAATATGGGCTTGTTGGGTGATTGTGAGGAGGAAGTAAGATAATATATGGAAAGTTCTTTCTACAGTGCCTGGCATACAGTAGGTACTCAATAAATGATCATGGCCATTTATTGGCTGACATCATTATCATCTCGGCTCGGGGTCACACTTGGGTTTACTCCTTGCTCTGCTACTTCTCAGACACGTGACTCTGGTTAAATCAGCCTTTGTGAGCCTTAGTTTCACCTTCTGTAAAATGGAGCTCTTGGCACAATCAACTTCAGAGGGTCAGAAGTACTGGAGGAGGCAGTGGTTCCTGATATACAGTAAGTGCTCAATAAATGGGTGCTGGTGTGACAGGTGAGGCACCTGGCTTGCTTTTGGGAGCTCCCATGGATCTGCATTCAGGTGCCTGGTAGTTCTCTGGGGAGCTGCCCCTCAAGAGGAAGTTGCCTTGAGAGAGGCTGGGAAAGGTCTTGGGAGAGGGGAAACTGGGGTTCCCAGGACCTCCGAACAAACCCCTTACCAGGGTGGGAAACTCACGCACTTGGAATTCCAGACACCAGCTTGAGCGGCCGCAGCACTCGAACGGCCCTCAGCGTCCGTAAGTCAAACTCCGTCCCGACTGTTGCCAGGATGCTGGAAAAAAGAAGCCAAAACGGGAGACAGAGGGTGGGTTTTGGGGTCAGACATTTAGGGGGGCAGGGGGGAGGGCTTGAGGCCTGATGTTATTTATTGGCTGGGTGACTTTGCATCGCTGGCCCTCAGTTTCACCATCTGTAAAGTGGTGTTAATAGCGTGTATCTCATGGGATAAAAGATGATCTACGAAGACCCAAAGCAGGTATAAGGTTGACGCTCAATAAATGTTGGTTTCTTTGGGATGAGAACAGATGCTTCCTTACAGCACAGGTGCTGCGGCCTCCAGCAATCAAGGTGGATTGTGGGGAGTACTGGATCTGTGGAAGGAGCTGGGATGATGGGGTCCCTTTGGGGGTTCAGGGGTAACAGCTCTTTACCAACTGGCAGAAAAGCAGGTCAGATTAAGAGCCCAGAGGCCCAGGGTCACGTCCCAGCTCTGCCACTTCCAAGCTGGGTGACCTAACCTAGGGTAAATCACTTTCCTCTCTCCGTGCCTCAGTTTCCTCTTTTGCATAATGGGTATAAAAAGTGTACCGATTCCTCAAAGGGTGGAGAGGGTTAAATGAGCCTGTGAAGTGCTCAGACAGTGCCTGGCACACTGCAAGCGCACTAAGCTACTCAAAAATAAAAGAAATCCTAAACAGTGTGACTTGTTGACGTGGCCTAGAATGGATCAGCCCTAAAAGGTGGCTAAGACTCAAGCCTTGTGTCCAAAGTCACTCTTTTAAAAAAGGAAAAATACCGTATGATTCCATGATATGAAATACCTAGAATAAGCATATTCATAAAGACTGCTGGTAGATACAGGTTACTAGGGGCTGGGGGACCGGGAATGAGGGGGGAATGGGGAGTTATTGCTTAACGGATGCAGAGTTCCTGTTTGGGGTGATGGAAAAGTTTTGTCACGGATGGTGGTGAAGGTAGCTTCAACACTAAGTGTGATTAGCAGCAGTGAATGGTACACTTGAAAGTGGTTAAGATGGGAAATTTTAGGTTACATATATGCTATGCAAGAAGTCACTGTTATAAATGGAAGTGAACAAGAGTCATTTTCAATAGGCAAGAAGAATGTAGAAACCCTCCAGTGAAGACCCTGTCCTGTGACCTTGCGATTACCCCAGTTTAGATGTGCTCTTAATCGTATCCACATTCCCGTGGGAGTGAACCCAGTGTCTTTAGGATCTCTTGAAGATGGTACTTTTAGTTGAGGTGTGGCCCAATTAAATGAGGTTGGGTCTTAACCTGAAATGGGATCCTTTATAAGCAGAAGGAATTTAGACATGAGAGAGAAAGCCAGAGGGAGGAGATGGACACTGGAAGTCAAGAGGAATCCAGAAGAGAAAAGAGACAACATCCCCACGTGATGGGAATCCCAAGGAAACCCAAGGATTGTGGCCAACCAGCAACAGAAGGCTACCTACCCTGGGAGAAAGCAAGTCTTTGAGCCTCTGGAATCGTAAAACAATAAATGCCTGTTGTTTAAGCCAATCCATTGTGTGGTATCTATCATAGCAGCTCTGAGGAACCAAGACAGACCTCCTTTGTCCAAGAATGGCAAGACAAAGGACTCAAGAGCCTCTTCATGGGAAGGAAGACCAGGGAACTTCCCAGGCCTGTTCCTGAAGCATTTCAGAGGTAAGTGCTATCTGTGAGCTGTCACGGCACAAGTCAAGAGAAGAGCTTGTTATCAGAGCTACAGGTGATGGACAAGAAATGCCAATACATGGAGGGCTCTGAGGTTAAGGAGAGGATGACCGTGGAGAATAATCTTGGTGTGCTGTCCAAGAGGTCAGACTTTCCCACATCAGCCTGAGGCCAAGAGGCAGCTGAATCTCCTTGCACAAGGGTTTTCTCTGATGCCATGGCAGGCTGGGGAATGATCCAGCCTAAGCAGTAGCCCTCAACCTGATGGACAGGAGTCGGTGGACCACTACCCCAGCTCCCTTGCCCTCATTTTGGATCTCTCGAAGGAGCGAATTCTACATGGGTTTCCAGTGCAACTGAGCCCAAGTGCCCACAGAAATAACTTCCTCGAAGACTCACCCTTCTGAGTCATTTTGCTATCCTGTACCAACACTTCCCGGCATCACCTCCTAGGTAAGAACTGCATGCACTTGAGTGCTTGTTTCAGAGTCTGCTTCTGGGGCACCCCAAACACAGACACTCAGCACCCCTGACTCTTTTGCAAGGCAATTTCTGGAGCACCTATGAGTATGTTGGTTTGAACTGGCAAAAATCTGAGCAACTGATTATTTCCTCCATGCTGGCCAGAGCAGCATGTGAATTTACTCTTGCCCTACGGTGCTGGCACGGAAGACAGGACTTAACTAATAAAAACAGTCATGCCTTGCTCTATTGCATTTTGCTTTATTGTGTTTTGCAGACATTGCATTTTTTACAAATCGGAAGTTTACGGCAACCCTGCGTTGAAAAGTCTATTGGCGTTTTTATTTCCAGCGGCATGTACTCATTTCGTGTCTCTGTATCATATTTTAATTACGGTGTGTACATTGTTTTTTTTTAAAGACATAAGGCACATTTAATAGACTACAATCGACTGTAAACATAACTTTTATATGCCCTGGGAAACAAAAAAAAAATCATGTGACTCGATGTATTGAGCTATTTTGCAACATCTCCAAGGTGTGCCTGCACACGCTACGAATGAAATGGTCACAGGTGTGATGCATTCTCAGAGGGTGCCGGGAAGATAAGCAGGTTGAGGGCACACAGCAGCCGGTGGTTAGCTAGTCTGATCTCACAGATGAGGAGGGGTCATTGAGGTTAGTGGGGGAAGAAGTTTCCAGGCTGAAGTGATGGTTTGCACGGATGACCTGAGATGGGAACTGAGATGGCAGCCTGGCTGGGATGTGGACGGAGAGGGTGTGCCATGAAGCTGGACACCAGGAGGTGGGGGGATGTGATACGACCCCGAAGAACGCGGAACGTGATTTTTCTCTGATTCTCTCTCCCCCTACCACCAATTTTCTGATATTCATTTAGGTTCCTCGAACTCTGTCTCAAAGACCACCATTGCATTCCTGGCACTTTACGTTCTTCCCTCTTGGCTGATGGGAAAAGCTGTTGGTTAGGGGGTGGAGTGCAAACTGCAGGCATTTAATTGTTTCACAAACATTAAATGACGCACCTACAATGTGCGGGGCTCTGCCCTGGGCGCTGGGGACACAAGGGACCTGTGCCTGCATGAAGAAGACTAAGAATAAATCCGATAAATATGCTGGAAGTCAGAGGTGACGTGTACCAAGGAGAGAAGCAAAGCAGGGAAGAGCGGAGGGGAGTGTCGTGGCATGGGGCTGGGTGAGGGAAGCGGTGATGTTTACATCAAATGTCCAGACCAGTACTGCCCAGCAGAAATGTAACGCGAGCCACCTATGACATTAAAAATTTTCTAGTAGCTGCATTAAAAATGTAAATGAACAGGTGAAAATAATTGTCATGTTTTACTTTGCCCAGTTTATCCAAGGCAGTATCAATTCAGCAGGTAATCAATATGAAAGACCATTACTACGATATTTTATGTTGTTTTCTTTGGACTGGTCTTTGATGTGTAGCAGTCTACACTTACAATGCCTCTCCACTCAAGTGCTCAGCAGTCACATGTGGCGTGGGGGAAGGGCAGAGAATGATATCTGAGTTAAGACTTGAAGGAAGGAAGTACATATTTGCACTTCCCACCCTGGGAAGGCAGGTGTGGGAAACTCTCGGGGCAGGGGAACCAGCCATGCAAAGGCCCTGGGGCTGGACCACACCTGGTGAATTTGAGGGACAGAGAGGAGGCCGGTGTGTCTGGACAGAGTAAACGAGGGGTAAGTGGGGAAGATGAGGGCAGGGGTGATGGGGAAGCTCATGCAGGGCTTTGTGGGCTTCAGGGGGGACTTTGGCTTTTGCTCTGAGTGAAGTGGGAGCCACGGAGGGTTCTAAGCAAAGGAAGGAGGGGATCTGACTTGGATTAAAATAAACTCCTGTGGCTGGAAGAGGGGTGTGCGAGAGGAAGCCAGGACACTGGGGAGGAGGCAATGGCACTGGTCCAGATGAGGGATAATGCTGCTGGACAGAGAGGTGGTGCTGGTCATAATGATAACAATGGGATAAACCCAACCTTATCCTCTGGGGGACCAACAATTAAGGGGACAAGAGATTCAAGGACAAGTCCCTCCAGACCCAGCCCTGCAGGATGCATGATTGAGGAGCAAATGACTGCAGATGGGTGGATGGACGGTAGCACACAGAGTCAGATGTCCAGACTTCAAGTCAAATCCCAGACCTGTGCTTTCACGCCCTACGACTGCTGCTAAATTTCTTAACCTCCCGAGCCTCAGAAGTGAAGATAATCTGATTTCCCACCTGCCTTGAGCAATCCCAGCCAACACCCAAGAGGTCCGATCTTTGGGACCCCTCCCTGGAAGGATGGGAAGCAATGAAGAGGTGAAGGGAGGTGGGAGAAGGTTTTGGCTGCAGCGGCAAAGGGCATCATCACTTTGGGTGTGCGACCTGTGGAGGGATGAGGAGGGCTGGGCAATGAGCCAAGGAGAGGGGCTTGATCCCGTGGGCACTGAGGAGTCACTTAAGGTTTCAGAGGAGCAGAGGGACATGATTAAGGCTGGCATTGGGGAGACAACCCTGACAGCTGAAAGGACAGATTGGTGGTGATGGAGGCAGGAGTTAAAGGGAGCCACAGGAGCAGGCCAGCATAATGAGGGCTGGAACTAGGACAAAGCTAGTGGGTGTACAAAGGAGGGACCAATTTATATATAGCTGCCGTTGATTGCCATGTACCCGGAAGTTGCCTCATCTTATCAAATCCCTCCCGCATCTCAACGGGAGGCAACATGAGTCCCATTTTACAGAGGAGGAGACTAAATGCTGAGACAGTTAACGACTCAGGGTGGGAGGGCCATGCCGCTGTGGATGAGCTTGAAGCCAGGACCACAGGTTTCCAGAACCTCAATTCTCAACTGTCATGCTTCACTGCCTCATATGCGTAGCTAGAGGTGGTGGAGGCAATAATGGGGAAGAAAGAGAAGGAAGGTGGTTCCTCAAAGAGTAACACACAAAGGGGGTGCACGGGTGGTTCAGTGGTAGAATGCTTGCCTTACATACAGAAGACCCTGGTTCAATTCCTACATGATGCACCCCCTCCCCCCCAAAAAAGTAACACATAGAATTACCATATAACTCAGCAATTCCATTCCTGGAAGTCAGAGGCAATGGGTGTAAGGAGATAGGTACACCCCCACCTTCTTTTGAGAGTTCCCCAAAAGAATGAAAAACATGGACTCAGATATACACCAAGTTTCATTGCAGCCTTATTCACAATAGCCAAAAGGTGGAAGCAACCCAAGTGTCCATCAACAGACGAATGGATAAACAAAATATGGCATAGCCCTGTAAGGGAATATTATTCAGCTGTAAAAAGGAATAATGTTTTGATTTAATTCAAACTTTAACATGGATGAAGCCTGAAGACATTATGTTGAATGAAAGACATCCGACACAAAAGGACAAATATTGTATGAGCTCATTCATATGAGAAAATTAGAATACGCAAATTCATAGAGGTAGAAAGTAAATTAGAGGCTACCAAGGCTGTGGTGAGAGTGGACAGTGGAGAGTTACTGTTTACTAGGTATAGAGTTTCAGTTTGGGGCATTGAAAAAGTTTTAGAAATGGACAGTGATGAGGGTAGCACAGAAGTATGAATGTAATTAATACCACTGAAGTGTACACTTAAAAATGGTTGAAATGACAAATTTAATGATATATATGTTACCCAAAAAAATTTTTAAAAGAGAGAGATGGAAGCAAAGAATGGCCTCCTGGTTCATTCACTCATCCAACTGGTGTTTATTGAGTCCCTACTATGTGCCAGGAATTCTGCTAGGGCTTGGGGGTACAGCCACAAACCCAGCAGGCAATGGAAAAAATGCATAGTATGTCAGGCGGTGAGAAGCACTCAAAGATCAATGTGGCAGCCAGTAAGGTCTTTGAAACATTTGAGCATGGGGTGAGAGAAAAGAGTTGTGGGTGGCTCCAGTGATTTTGGCTTGAGGATTGAGTTGCTGTCAATTGAGAAGGGGAAAATAGAGGAAAGGGTCCACCAGGGGCGGAGAGGAGGAGCTCCATTGAGTTGAGTTTGAGATGCTAACCCCCTAGAGAAAACCTTCTAGTGGTTTCCCCCAGGGTTAGAACAGAATCCAAATTCTTTGTCATGACCTCTTTACCACAACCCTTGCTGACCGCTGTGATCTTGGCTCTCACCATACTATGGTCACCCCAACTTTCTTTCTGTTTTGCCAATAGGAAAAACACCTTCCCACCTTGGGGCCGTCATATCGGTTGTTCCTTCTGTGATGAGTACTTGCCTCCACCCTCTCCACTCTCTCCCTTTTTGCACAGTCGACTTCTTCAAATCCTTGAGGTCACAGCTCACATATTCCCTTCTTCCCAGCCACTCTAGCTAAGGAGATGCTTCCCCCTCATTCTCTGGAATTGTATTGTTTATTCATTTATATTTATTATTCATCTCCTCTTCTAGAATGTCAGCTCCAAGAGGGCAGAGACCTTTTTTGTGTGTGTGTCATTTGTGGCACCTTTTGTGGCCTAGCAGGTACTCAATTAAATATCTGGTGACTGAATAAGTAAGGAGTAATGAAGGACGTGGTTGTGGGCCAGAGAGCCCAGGGTTGATGAGTCAAGTGAAAAAAGAGGAAGGCTCTGAATGGAACACTGGGGAAGGGATTCGTGAAAAAAGATGAAGACACCCAGGTGGGGATGCAGCAGAGAGGGGGCCAATTTAGAGTTTCAAGAAAGCAGAAATCATTGGCCTCTGTTACGTGTTGACTTGCATCCTCCCAAAATGACATGGTGATGACCTAACCCCTAGGTCTTCAGAATGCGAACTTATTTGAAAACAAGATCACTGCAGATGGAATTAGTTAAGGGATAATGAGATCAAACTGGGGCAGGGTGGGCTCTCAATCCAATATGACTGGTGTCTTCATAAGAAGGAGAGAAGAGCCACAGAGACATGGGGAGAAGGCCATGGGAAAACAGAGGCTGGGAGTGGAGTGATGCGCCTACGAATCAAAGAATGCCAAGAACCTCTGGCAAACACGAAGAAGCTGGGAGAGGCAAGGGAGGATTCCCCTCTCCAGGTTTCAGAGAGAGCACTGGCACTGTTGATGTCGTGTCTTGGGACTTCTAGTCTCCAGATCTTTGCAATAGAAACAATATATTTCTACTGTTTTAAGTTATCCAGTTTGTGATACTTTGTTACAGCAGCCACAGGTAGCTAAGACAGCACAGAGATGAGTCAAAACGTAAAGAATGAAGATCACCCATCATGTGAGGCATTCAAGTCCCCGGGGAGTTTTGTTACAGGGAGGCAAGGAGAAAAGGCAAGCTGCTGATGGCTGAGAGAGAACAAGAGTGGAGGAGTTGGGGCCGTGAGCCTGGCTATGAGCTGAGGGGATGTTGAGGGTGGGAGAGAATTGAGTATATTTATATGCCATGGGAGAGAAGTCGATGATGCATCCTTTGGCCTTTAGAGTTGTACTAGCCAAATGTAACTATTTAAATGAAAAGAAATGGAATGTTCAGTTCCTCAGATGCACTTGCTGCATCTCAAGTGCTCAACAGAGTATTCTAATAATTCCAGAAAGTACTACTGGACAGCGCTGCTCACTAGGGCAGACATTTTTGCCTCTTGTGTTCACAGCAGTATCTTCAGTACCTAAAACTGTGCCTGGCATACAGTAGGTGTTGAATAAATGTTTGTTGAATGAATGAATGAGGGAGAAGTAAAGATGTAGGAAAGCATAGACATAACTAATGAAGTATAGTCTAGAGGAGATGGAAGGCTGGGTAGAAGAGGTACTGGAAAAAGAATCTTGAAAGACACTGATGGTTGTCTATCCAAAAGTCACCCCATCCCCTCTCTGCCCGTAGAGCCCACCTCCAACAAAGAGGCAGAAAATGCCCAACAGTCACTCTTTGTAGGGTTCCTTGCAATGCAGCATGGAGCACATGACCCAGTTAACATGCTCATCAGAGTCAAAGAATTCTGAATGTTTCCAAGAAATAGACACTTGATGGTTGCATCATGAGAAACAACTCAGCTCTTCTTAGACCAGATGTTTTGTTTGTTTGTCTTTTGTTTTTATTGCAAGGGCAGGCACTGGGAATCAAACCCAGATTCTGGCATGGCAGGTGAGAACCCTGCCTGCTGAGCCAATGTGGCCAGATGTTTTTGTGTCTATACAAAAGAAGATGGCTGGCTTCTTGACCAAAAGGGGGAAGAGAGAAATGAGGCAAAATAAAGTGTCAGTGGCTGAAAGATCTCAAACAGCCGAGAGGTTATCCTGGAGGTTATTCTTAGGCATTATACAAATATCCCTTTTTAGTTGATGGTATATTGGAGTGGCTAGAGGGAAGTACCTGAAATTGTTGAGCTGTGTTCCAGTAGCCTCGATTCTTGAAGATGATTGTGTAACTATATAGCTTTTACAATGTGACCGTGTGATTGTGAAAACCTTGTGTCTGATGCTCCTTTTATCCAGAGTATGGACAGATGAGTAAAAAAATAAGGACAAAAAGTAAATAATGGGGGGGAGGGATAAGGAGTATAATAATTGAGTAGATTGCAATACTAGTGTTCAATGAGAGGGAGAAGGAGTATGGAATGTATGGATTTTTTCTTTTGTCTTTTTATTTCTTTTTCTGGAGTGATGCAAATACTCTAAAAATGATCATGGTGAAGAATACACAACTATATGATGTCGTTGTGAGCCACTGATTGTATACTTTGAATGGACTGTATAGTGTGTGAAGATTTCTCAATAAAAATATTTTTTAAAAAATGAGGATGGCTGGGCGGAAGAAGGGATTTACCTTCAACTGGAGGCTTGAATTCACCTTGGAACTGAGGTGGCCATCCAGCATGTGAAATGCTCCTTCTTCCTTCCCTCCTTCCCTTCCTTCTCTTGTATCCCCACACCCTAAGTTTTATTCTTCTCCCCCAAAAGGAACTGATGCAACATTTAATTTAGTCAGTGGAATTGGAGTGAACATACTCATCCCTGCCCTGATAAGCGTGCCTGGAAATCCACATGCTGGTGAGTTTTGACTTAATCAGTTTAAAGGCTTCAGATGTCCCTTGAGGGTAAACACCCTGGCCACTGCTACAGGCACCATATAGGAGATTCCTCTGCGCTTACATTTACCCCTCTCTAACCCTTGGCTCACCCACCATTCTCACTTTTTTCCAGTATGAAAGACTCATCATTTTAATTTCCATCTTTCCCTGAGAACAGGTTTTGAGCTCCATGTTGGATGCTTATAGCATTCCCAACTTCTCTTCCTTAATCTGCCTTGTCACACATTTTTGCCCATTTTCCTATTGCAATTGCTGGGTTATTTTTGTTGATGTGAAGACATTCCCTTGTAAAACCTTGATTAGCACATGCCTTCTATCTGTGCTGTCCAATATGGTAGCCATGTTGGAATGTGGCTGGCGCAAGTTAGGACTGAACTTTAAATTCTAATTAGTTTTAATTCATTTATATTAAAAATAGTCGCAAGTAGCTAGGGTCTATCATAAAGGGTTAGTAGTTAGATATTACTCCCTGGTCAGATTCTTTTCTACCATTCTATCCACGACTCAAAAAAACACTACTTTAGTTCTTACCATGATTCTAAATCCATACCATGCCAATTCATTTAAGACAAGCCCATGGGGGAAGGGATTTTATTATCTCCATTTTACCGAGGGTTTCAGGAACTTGCCCAACGATTCATAACAAATGGTGGAGCTGGAATCTGGATTCCTGAACTATATCCATTGTGTCTTTATTTGAACAGAATGTTAGTTTTTTCCTATTTGTGTTTTTACAAAGATTTTAAAAAATGGAAGTAAAAATCATGGAACATTCCATGAACCAATGTATAAGATTCAATGTAATCTTATACTTTGGCCTCACAGTTTGTGCTTTCAAAGTTCTGTTTAAGGAGTCCCACCCCATTCCCCCCGGGCTGCACAGATATGTGTCCACATTTTCTCCTCTTAATGTTAAGTTCTTATCACTCACATTAGGGCCTCTTATGCTCTCTCACCTGTAGAGCAGTTCTTTTCTATTTGCCTTTTTAAACAGAGGATTGAGCAAAAGGACACGCTTCTATTTTCGGTGGCTCCTGAAGCCCTCTTAAAGCGCAGTGTTTTCTTAAATAAAAAGGGCAGGAACAGATGCAAAAATCCCAGAAGGTGCAGAGGTAAATGATTCTAGAAAAGTCCGGGAGCTTGGGAAGTCTCGCTGCCCCCAGGGACCTCAAGAGGTGGACAGCTGCTGGCTTTGGAGGTTAGAGGGTCAGGGAGTGCTGGAGACGCTCATTATACAAGGACTGAAGGAGGCTGTGGAAAGGAAACCTCACCCTAAAAGACTGGAATGAAGAGAGAAGGAATGTAATCTTGCTGCTGGAGGAATGGGGAGAAGTGGGGTGTCTCCCCAGTAGAGATTTATCTAAGTTTGTGATCAAAAGGCAAGGCTGTCAATGGAGAAAGAGTGCTTGAAGGTCCAAAAGAGACGTTTGAGGGAGTAAAGCTTGGGGGAAGTGGGAAGCATTTCCAATTTCACTCTCAGACAGTGTTTTGGATGCCTCTCACATACAGCTGGTGAGAGTTTAAATTGGTCTAACTACCCAGGAACATTGTTAGGCAGTTTCCACTGTAGCTGAACAGGTTCTTAACCCTATGACCCAGAAATTCCACCCTTAGGAACATCTGGAGAAATGTGCACCGTGGCCTTTGTGTTGGGCAGAGTTCAAGGCAGCTCTCTCTGTAACAGCCCCAAACGTGGAAACTTACCCAAATGCTCATCTTCGGTAAAACAGATAAACAGGCAATACAATACACACAGCAAAGAGAATGAACAATCTACCGCTTGTCCAGGACCAACATGGAAGAATCCCACAGACACGTCCAGGGAAAGGCGCCAGAGAGACTGAGCTGTGCAATTCCACGTGTTTAAAATAAAATTTTAAGAATTCCGTGGGACTGGTGAACCCTAAGTCAAACCTTGGAATACAATTAGTAGTGCAGTATAATAACCAAAGACTTTCATCAACTGGAATGACGGTACCACATCCACGCAAGTGTTAATAATAGGGTGGTGTGTGGGGATCCTGGATCTTATGCAGGATTGCTCTGTAAACCCATAACTTCTCTTAAAAAAAAAAAAAAGACAGATAGTAAGGAGCCAGCTTATGTAAGCCCTCCACAGGACAAAATGAAGGACTTTTGCTAAGAAGCTATCGAGGAGTGGTATGATCAGGGCTCACAAGAGAATCAGAAACAGTCATTGGGACACTTTTGCATGATGCTATTCACAGAATTCCATACTGACTCCTTTTCCAGCAGGGCCAGCAGCACAGTTGCACAGGTTGCACACTGCCCAACTCCAGGCAATGCTGTCTCTGGAATGGGAAAGTAGGGTGGCCCTGCTATCTACAATCCCTTGAAGCGTTGTTTTAACCTAATCTCACCAAGTTGTGTGCCTCATCCCCCTCCCAGGTTGGTGAGTGATGAAAAAAAAAAAATTTCAAAAACAAGCAAAACTAATGTATGGATAGTTACTTCCAGAAAACTTCTTTTGTTGCTCAGATGTGGTCTCCCTCTCCCTAAGCCCAACTCTACAAGGAAAACCATTACCCTTCCCACTACATGGGACATGAGATCCAGAGGTGAAAGTCTCCCTGGAAATGTGGGATATGACTCCCAGGGGTGGGCCTGGCCCTGGCACCGTGGGATCAACAACACCTTCCTGATCAAAAGGGGAAAATAAATGTAACAAAATAAAATTTCAGTGGTGAAGAAAGTTCAAATAGACTTGAGAGCCCATCCTGGAGGTTACTCGTACACAAGCTTCAGCTAGATATGGCTGAAAAACATGGTTGGCCAACCCCCAACCAACCCCACTCCTGTAACCCTAAAGAACACCTAGGGCTTTATCTGAGATTCTACAAAAGTTTCACACACTAAGATGACTTTCTAGAAACCTACAACTTCCAGATGGTTCCTAGGCCAGATAAGTCCTGAAACCCAGAGGGCCCAGCCTCTCCTCCAGAACATCAACTAGTTCCATCTCTCTATGCCATTATTGTTGATACCCCTTTCCTACAAGTAAAAGTTAGAATGGGTATAGCCCAAAATACCTCTAAAGATTGGGAGAAGGATCAAAGAAGGAGGAGTTATAATGAGAAGACAGGGCTTAACAAATGAGTATGACTGCTGAATCATTACATTGATATTTCTTTTAGTCTCCAGTGTCTTGGAGCAGCTAGAAGGAAAAACCTAAGATCGCAGACTGTAACCCATACCAGTCTCTGAAATCTGTTCTCTAACCACTTGTTACAATGCACTTTGAAATTTATTGCTTCTCTGTATATATATTTCATGATAAAACATGTTTATAAAATGGAGGTGATGGTCCCAAGGAAAGTTAAAGGGAGGGAGTTCATAAAAGCCCCTGCCAGCCTACTGGGATGGCCATAAAATAAAACAAGACAGACAACAACAAGCGTTGGCACAGATGTGAAGAAACTGGAACCCTCATGTGTTGGTGGAAATGCAAAATGGTACAGCTGCTGTGGGAAACAGTTTGGCATTTCCTCAAAAAGTTAAACATAGAACTATCCTATGACCTAGCAATTGTACTCCTAGGTATGTACCGAAAAGAAGATGAAAGCAGGGAATCGGGTATTTATATGCTCATGTTCATAGTGGCATTATTTCACAATCACCCAAAGGTGGAAACAACCCAACCGTCCATCGTCAGGTAAATGGATAAACTAAACGTGGCCCAACCATGCAACGGGATATTATTCAACCCTACAAAGGAAGGAAGTTGATGTGCAAGTATAATTCCATGGTAAAATTCTCACCTGCCATCGGGGAGACCTGGGTTCGATTCCCAGCCTGTGTACTTCCCCAAAAACCAAACAAGCAAGCAAACAAACAAAAATTCAACAAATGGTGCTGCAATAAATGGGACAATACTCACATGGGAAAGGAATGAAATGTGACCCTCACCGTACAATAGCATACAATAAAAAAAAAGGGAATGAAGTTGTGAAATCTGCTGTAACACAGATGAAGCTTGAAGGCTTTATGTTGAGTTGAAATGAGTCAGACACAAAGGGACAGATATTGTTCGATTCCACTTATGCGGGCTAGCTAGAATATGCAAACTCACAGAGACAGAAAGTAGAGTACAGGCTACCAGGGGCAGGGGTGGGAGGGTAGGGAGTGAATGCTTAGTGGGTGCAGGGTTTCTGGGTGGGGAGATGGGGAAGTTCTGACCATGAATGGTGGTGAGCAGAGAACAATTTGACGAGTGTAATTAATTCCACTGAATGGTGTGCTCGGGAGTAGCTGAGATGGGAAGTTTATGTTTTATGTATATTTTCACAACTGAAAAAAAAAAAACCCTAACAGATTCTGGCAAAAGACCGTCTTCCTTGCGGTTCATCACGTTGTCCCCCCGAGTCCTCTCTCCTCCATCACACCACCTGTACGGGCTCAGGGGACCCTAGAGCTGCGCCGTCCAGTTAAACCTTCTGCGTAATGGAAACACTCTATTCTGAGCTGTCCCATATCCATGGGGCTGGTGGGCCTTCGAACTATGGCCGATGCAACTGGGCAACCAAATTTCTCATTCTAATGAGTTTGCAGTGGCTCCTTACTGGGCGGGCAGCTCTCTGGTTGTATTTACAGAGCGGATTCGATAATCTTGGGTGTGCAGCTAGATCACATACAGGGGAGACTGGCTGCTCCCCATTTGCCACCCCACCCCCAGGTCCATTCTTGTGGACCCCACCTCTCAGACGCCCTTGCAAGCTGCTTCCTGGTTGTGTCTGGCTTATGGTGGCACCAGCTGGAGACTGGGGGCTGGAGAGGGTAGGAGTATTTCTCCCCTATGCTCTGCTGTGCTCCGATAGCAGGTCTGTCCACGTGGTTCTACTTCTCACTGGGTTCCAGGGATGCACGGGTAGGAGTGGTTCCCTCAGGTGGCCTCTATATATCTTTTTTTTTTTTTCTGAACCTGACCCCCATCTCTAAGGCATCTCTTCATGACATGCTTTTCATTGGAACTAGCTGGGGGTGAGCTCTGTCTCCTCTCTGGGTCCCCGACTAACTGAGGTAGGAGGTACGGGCAGCCCAGGAAGCCTGCCTACGGGAGCATTCCCAGTCTTCTTGGTTCCTGAGAAAAGGGTCTTCCATCTGGGGAAGCAGGTTTTGATTCTAGGTTTCCCACCTCAGTGGGCAGGGATATTCCATTACCCTTTTTTATTGAAGACTTCCAATTTGGGGAAACATTTTCTGCAAGACTCTCACCCAGCTCTGCTGTAAGGAAGGAACAATTCCATAGAACAGGAAGCACAAGCAACAGAGAAGGAAATGGAAGAAGAGAAGGAAATGGAAGAAGACAGGGTACCTCTTAAAGCTCTAAGGAAGGATGTGGAAGGAAGCAAAAGGAATCAATGGGGCAGCTGCTGTGCAAAGGAGCATGGCGGTTCCTCAAAAAATTAAACCTATGAAGTGTGCTTTGAAAATTATTGCTTTTTTTCTTTCTCTGCTTTGTAAATATGTTATATCTTACAATAAAGAACACTTAAAAAAAGTTAAACATGGAACCACCATGTGACCCAGCAATGCCACTCCGAGGCAGATACCCACACAACTGAAAAACAGTGACTCAAACAGATTCTTGCACACTAACATTCACTGCCGCATTATTCACAACAGCCCAAAGGCACAAAAGACCCAAGTGTCCATCAACGGATGGCTGGAGGAACACAATGTGCTCCCTCTACGCAACGGAAAACCATTCGGCCATGAAAAGGAGTGGACTCTAACACACGCCGTGACCTGGATGAACGCTGAAAACATGATGCCGAGGGAAAGAAGCCAGACACAAAGGGACAGATACCGTATGATCCAATTTACACAAGATCTCTAGATAAAGATCAAGTCTGGAGAGACAGAAAGTAGATTCGAGGTTACCAGGGACTGAGGGGTAGGACGAATGGGAGGCTGTCACTTGGGGGTGCAGAGTGCTCATACTCTGAAATAAAACATCTACTCTGTCATCTATTTTTCCAACCATCTATCTATTTATTTTTCTATCTATCTAGAGCTCGATTCTCAGTGAGGCCCTGGAGCAGAGCCTGGTTCCATCTCTTCTTCCTGGACCCTTCACCAGACCCCATTTCCCAGCCTTGTACAAAGAACACAGAGACCTCAGAAACCAAAGGTTGAAGATGAGAAGCCACAACACATAAAGCTTGGAGGAGAGCTGCCTGATGTTCATTTTGGACTCATTTTGGACCCATTTTGGATCATATATGTGTGACAGCTAAACTTCCATTATGTTTGAGCAATTCCATGCATTGGGCTTTCCCCCCCCAGAGGTTATCTCATACACTGAACTATACATTAACATCTAATACACTTCTGCAGCTAAAACGTCAACTCCTTTGAGGCCACAGATTTGTCTCTTTTGGTAACTGCTGGACCCCAAGAGCCTAGGACTGAGCCTGGTACACAGCAGGGCTCGATACCTATCAGCTGGATGAGCAGTCAGCTTCCCTTTTCTTTTCTCAGCTGAATGAAACACAAGAAGTATAGCAGATGACAGCATCGGGCCTCGGGTGGGAAGGGGCTGGGATTACAGCCTGCACAATTATTTACTAATTGTCTACACTGGGCAAGTTCCCAAGCCTCACATTCCTCCCAGGAAGGGGGAGAGAAAATAAAGGCTCTCTCTCTCTCTTTTTTTTTTCTTGGGGACAAGGTAAGGATTAAATGCAATCATTCATGAAAAGTGCTGAGCACACGATCTGATGTGCTCACTCAGGAAGGGACGAGGGCAATGAGCTGGACTTTTCTTGCTCTCTGAGCAGACAGGAGGCACTGAAGCTGCCCCTGCCATCGGCTCCGACAAATCTCAGGTCCTGACGGGGGGTTGGGGCGAGGCTGGAGCCTGGGATTACAGCCAAAGACCAACTCAGGAAGCAATATTACATTCCCATGATAACTTTTCTGTCCCACGAGGGCTGGAGCCTCCGTTTCTTGTCCTGACCTCAGACTAACTCAGCAGGAACACTGTCTGGGGGCTCACACAAGCTGCTCCAGTTCGAGGCACCCTCTTGGGGACCCAGAACTTGGAGGGCGAATGGAGGGAACGAGGCATAGTCTAATTCAGGGCATCCCACCTAGGATTTTTTCTTTTTTCTTTTTTTATTATAACCGTGCATGATTGGACAGATGCCTTTAGACTGATCAGGTTTTTCTCCTCCATTAATTAAAATGTGAATCACAGCTGAGTCACTCAAGAAAGAAAATGGTCAATGAGCAATTCTGACTTCCTCCTTTCTTGCTTGGAGAGATGAGTCAGCAGAAGTCCGGATCCAAAAATGAGAAGGGAGAAAAGCACGGCTTGGGTGAGGAGAAGCAAAGCAAACCTGAGTCACTTCATTCTTTGTCTTAGTAGATAAAAGTCCCCCAATTCCCACCCCAAGGCCAGTTAGCCAAACCCTCTAATGAGCGCACCTCTTTCTCTCATTTTACAAAGACCTGCAGGCACCCAGAGTTTTCTGCAAACTCCAAGAATCTCCTTCCTTGCTTCCTTAATGTAAGGCAGTCTGTTCACCATGCCCCAAACAACCTGAAACCGCCATCCCTCCCTCTCTTTTTGCTTCGTTTCCTCTGCAGAGTGCAAACTCTCTGAATTCACACAACGTGGTCGTGGTACATAAAATATTGGAAAAGCTGGGAGCCATGTTGCATACAATCATTGGGAAAGAGCCGTGGAGCGAAGTGTGTAGAAGATTCTGGAAGTGTGTGTGAGGGGAGGGGGATCAGGGCAGCGGTGCAGTCTAGAGGCTAAAATATGGTGCCTGGAGCCAGGCTGCGTCTGAATCCTGGCTGGGCCAGAAATACGACCTGCGTGGCTCTCAGGGAGTCGGTCAATCTCCTTGAGTCTCAGTCTCTGCATCTTTAAAATGGGTACGGTAAAAGAACCCACTCCTAGCATTTGGACGATGACACAGCTAACATCCACTAGAAGTTGGCAATTTGGTATCGGTTACAAAAACTAATCCAAGAATTCCTGCCACAGCCCAAAGGAACATGATAAAAACTGGAGAAGCTGATGAGTGCTTTCTGAACTCCTCACTGAACACCCCACGGCGCCTGGCACACTCAAGGAGAGGTGTGTGCGTGTGTGCATGTGTTTCCCTACAAAACTGTCGATAGCACATAATATCCCCAACCCTTCACTTTTGACTTCCGCAGCATAAATTAAAAAAAAAAAGTTTCACTCACACAACATACAATCCATCCTAAGTGTACAATCAATGGCTCCTGCTATAATTCATCGTTATGCATTCACCACCACAATCAATATGAGAACATTCCTGTTTCTTATGAAAAAAAAGAAAAAAGAATTTCATACCCCCTTCTTATATCCCCCTATTATTGACATTTAGCTTTGGTATATTGCCTTTGTTACAATTAATGAAAGAATATTGCAATGTTATTGTTAACCATAGACCTTAGTTTGCATTAGTTGTATTTTTTCCCCATGTACCACCCCATTACTAACGCCTTGTAGGAGTGACGGACATCTGTTCTAATTCACGTACAAACTTTCTTATGTTTGTACAATTAACCACCTCATTGTCCACTCTAGGTTTCGCCAAGACATACAGCCCCAGTTTTTATCCCCTAGCTTTCCTTCTGGTGACATACATGATCCCAGTCTTTCTCTTTGAGCCACACTCACATTCATTTTTGTTAACTACACTTAGAATACTGTGCTAGCATTACATAGCATTGCGCTATTCATTTCTGAACCTTTATAACCAACCTTATTAAACATTCTGTTCTCCTTAAGCATCAATTGCCTGATGTCTGCCCTCTTTCTATCTCCCGATAACCTATGCTCTCAGATGTAATTCTCAGAGTTTGGTCTTTATAGTTAATTCTTATTACTGGGACCATCCGATATTTGTCCTTTTGTTTCTGGCTTAATTTCACTCAACATAATGTCCTCGAGGTTCATTTTCACCGTTGCATGCAACACACCTTTTGAAGGGAATTATCATCATTATTTTCATATGCTGTATGGCAGAGTTACATTTCATTATTTTTCCATGTGAGAAAAAAATTGTTTTTTTTTTTTGCTTTTTGTTGGCTTTTTGGGAAGTGCATGGACTGGGAATGGAACCCAGGTCTCCCACACGGCAGGCAAGAATTCTACCACTGAACTATCCTGGCACCCCCAGGCATTATTTTTATTTTCAAATTCTCCGAGGGTTTCACCAAATACCTCTCTTTGATCTCTTGATATTCAAGCCTTTCTATTTCTTAAACTTTGTTTTAATTGCAGTAACATCCATACAACATAAAATTAGTCTTTTAACCAATTTTAAGTGCCCAATTCAATATTAATGACACCCACTATGCTGTGCTCCTATCCATGATCAAAACTGTTGCATCACCCCAAACAGAAACTCTGCACCCATTCAGCAAACAGCCCCTCTTCACCACTCCTCTTACCCGCCAGCCCCAGTAACCTGTACCCCGCTGTCTGCATCTATGAATGCAGACTTCTAGACATTTCGTGTAAATGGAACCATATACGATACAGCCTTTTGCATCTTTTTCTTTCACTGAGCTGGATGTTTTCAAGGCTCATCCATGTTGTAGCATAGATTAGAACTTCATTTCTTATTTATTTTATTTTATTTTATTTTAGGTGCATGGTCTGGGAATTGAACCCGGGTTTCCTGCATGGCAGGCGAGCATTCTACCACTGAACCACCCGTGCACCCAACTTCGTTCCTTTTTAGGTCAAACCATTCTCTTTTGAAGGGTCTGTGGTACCACCATCCTTGTCAATTTTTAACTAGATGGCATATTGTCCCATTAGTGTCCGAGGTGTGATTTTAGCAGTTTGCCACCAGCATGCTTGCTGACTTTATGAAACCCCGTGTTGTTTTTTGCAAGGTTGGCAATTTCAAAGTCAGTTTGCTAGATGCACTCTGCACTGTAGGAAAGTATTTAACAGTGCAGGAAAGTGGCTCTCCACCAGGGACAATTTTGGCTTTCAGGGGTCATTTGAAAACAATGTGGAGATATTTTTGGCTGTCGGGACTAGTGGAGAGTGGGGCTACTTGCATCTAATGGGTAGAGGGCAGGGATGCTGCTAAACATGAAGCTCATCACGCCTCCATCCCCAGCCTCCCAAAGGGAATGATGCGGCTCCAAGTGTCAGAAGTATTGCGGTTGAGAAATTCTGATCTAGAAACTGATGAAAAGGATTGGGACCCAGAGAGTCACGGTGGCCCAGGGACAGGACATTGGAGTGAGACTCAGTTTCCCAAGCGGTCAGTTTCTCACTGGACTTGCTTGAATTACGTCAACATTTGGGCCCTGATGCCAACTTCTAACACAGGACTCAGACAATGAATTTATACAAAGCTTGGAGCCTGCAGCTGGATCACCTGGGTTCAAATCCCAACTCTACCACTTCCCAGCTGTGTGCCTCCAGGCAAGATCTCTGGGAAGCACTTTTTCTCCCCTGTAAAATGTGGCTTATCCCTACACTCCCCATTTCATTTACCCACCATTACTATTTTTATAGGACTTACTGCCTTGTAAAAAGTTACTGTACTTGGTCACAATCTGCCCTCAGTAATGTCCATAAGGCCCACAGGATCCCCAAATCACATGGTACAGTGCCTGGGTATAGTAAGTGCTCAAATAAATGTTTGTTGATTTGAATCGAGCATGTGCTCTGTGTCAGGAACTGTTTGAAGCACTTTACCCATATAAATTCGCATGTATCCCCCTTTTTACAGATGAGGTACAGATTCAGAGAGGGTACTCATTCTTCTGGAGAGCCAGAATTTGAACCTAGAGTATTTGGTCCCTGGGTCCAGGTCCCCCCCGGACTTAATTTCAGTCCACATCATACAGTCAATTAACTCTTCATAGGGAACTCAAAACAAAGTTGTTTATTCAACTTATATATATATATATTTCAAACTTGCATATTCTTGCATATATATATATGCAAGATGTGCACCATATTGTGTATGATATGAATATGATTGCAGTTGATGACATATAAAAATGGAGAGATATGTGTGTTCAGTCCTGGCTGTGTGATCTTGGGGCAAAAACTTAACCTCTCTGTGCCCTCATCTCATCACCTATAAAATGGGTTGTTGGAAGGATGAAATACATTACTATTCAGAACAGGTTCATAGTAAGCTTAAGGGTGGGGTGGGGCATTCAGCCACTCGGCCACCTGGGGAAAAATACAATGGGAGTCACAAATTGAACGAGTGAATGGAGACCCTCCAAGGGCTCCCGCTGTACTTAATGACAAGCCCATCAGGGCTGCCTATTGAGCCAATTGCTAACTTTTAAATAACAGCATCAGGCGTGTGTTCCACGGGGAAGAGCTGAAAGTGGCAAGAGGCCCAGGCTGTCCCTTACAGGAGGGGAAATGGCCTGGAGTAAAGCAAAGGTGGGCAGGGAAAGACAGCATTAAGATTCGGGAGCCAGGGCTTGCCTTCCATGCCCTCTGCCTGCCAGGCCAAAGGATCCTGGCATTTGTTGAGATACCACGCCATCCCGGTGATGTTTCCAGACTGCAAAGCACGTTCTGCTCCTGTCTTAGTTTCCCGGCTGCCAAAACAAACACCGCACCATGGGTTAGCTCAAACTATGGGAATTTATTGGCTCACAGCACGGGGAAGTCCAAAAATCGAGGCATCAGCAAAGCGATGCTTACCCGCCAAAAGCTGTGGCGTTATGGGCTGGCCACAACAGCCCAGTGCATGCAACAACCTTTTCTCCTTTCTCCTCTGGGTTCTGCTGGCTTCCAGCTTCTTGCTTCCCTGTGGCTTTGCCGCTGTGACTTTCCGTGTAAGTCCTTGGGTAACAGGATTATGATCCACCCTAACTCATTCGACCACCTCTTTGCTAAAAGGAACATCCCCAAAGGTCCTATTTAGAGCCCTATTTAGGTCCTATTTAACTCATCCGCAGGAATGGGTTAAGATTCAGGATATGCTTTTTTCTGGGGTATTTAATCCAATCTATGGCAACTCCACAGTGCTTTTCAAAATGAGATAAATCATACCTGGGTCCTCAGTGCTACCCATCACAACTCTTGGGGGAAACGTGCGGCATTCCTCACCAAGAAGACTGGCAAAACAGCAGGATGAGGAGCAGGGCAGGGAGTGAGAGGCCTTTAGTAATCGTAATAATATAAACATATTATTATTATTGACAGTCTACTATTTATTGAGTGCTTACAAAGAGCCAGAACTGTTCTAAGAGCTTTATGTGGATTATTTCAGTTAGTTCTCGCCATAATTCTGTGAAGTAGTTGTACTACGATCCTCATGGAACTGATGGAACCAATGAGGCCCAGAGAGGTTCAGCAACCTGCCCTAGGTCACACAGCTCACAAGACGGAGTGCTGGTTTGAGCCCAGACGGTCTGGTAATGCACTGTCCTTACCATCCTCACCGCTTTATTGGTGTTCTACGTAGTTTTACCATACTAACCCCCCCTCGAGGTCAGCTATCACCAGCCCCCTTTTACAGATGAGGAAACTGAGGCACAGAGAGGGATGCCGATTCGCGCAGGCTCACACATCCAGGAGGTGGCAGAGTCAGGATTCCCCTGCGCTGCCTTCCCACCCCACTGCCCACGCTGGCATCCCTGGGGCTTCAAGGCCACTCGTTGCCCCTCTTTCCACAAGCACAAAGTAGGGAATCTGACCCTCCACACTCAGTGGGGCAGCTTCAATTTGGGCTTGGAGCAGGACCAGGGGCCAGCACACTCGATGCCCACCACCTGGCCCCAGAATGCGGCTGGCCTCCTTGGCCCAGTCCACAACTTGGGTCTGAGCTGGGCAGACGGGGTGGGTGGGTTTGTGTGTCCACCTGTGTTCCAGGCTGCCAGCCCTGCAGCGAGGGTGAAATGTCTCCGTAAGACTCTGAGCATTTCTCATCCTTGAAGACATTACACTGAGTGAAAAACACCAGCCACAGAAGGATAAAGATTGTATGATCTCGTTTATATAAAATAATTAAGAAAGTGCAAACTTTTAGGGTCAGAATCTGGAATACAAGTTACCAGGAGCTGGGGCGGGGTGGGGGAATGGGAAATTAATGTTTAATTGACATAGAATTTCTGTTTGGGGTGAGGGAAGAGTTTTGGCAATGGATGGTGTGATGGTAGCACAACATTGTGAATGTAATTTACAGCACGGAATTGTATATTTGAAAGCAATTAAAATGGGAAATTTTAAGATTTTTTTGTGTGTGCTGTAGGGCGGGGTCACATTTCATTATTTTTCCATGTGAGTATCCCATTATTGTAGCACCATTTGTTGAATGTTTGTTTGTTTTGCTCATTTGTTTGTTTTTGGGAAGTACATGGACTGAGAATGGAACTTGGGTCTCCCATATGGCAGGGGAGAACTCTGCCACTGAGCCACCGCTACCCTCCATGAGCTCTTTTTTTTTTTTTTTAATTTTTTTTTAAAGGAAAGACAGAGAGAAGGAAGGAAGGATAGAAGGAAGGAAGGAAGGAAGAAAGGGAAACATCTTTAAACATTTTCTTGTTTTATTGTATTTTGTTTTTCCGTTTTTTGTTACATGGGCTGGGGCCGGGAATCGAACCGAGGTCCTCCGGCATAGCAGGCAAGCACTTTGCCCGCTGAGCCACCGCGGCCCGCCCTCCATGAGCTCTTTTAATGTCTCCAGTTAAACAATTAAGACCCACCTTGAATGGGTGGAGCCACATTTACATGGAAACAACTTAATCAGAAGATCCCACCCACAATAAGTTTGCACTCATAAGACAGGATTAAAAGAGCCTGGCTTTTCTGGGGCACATAACCATTTCAAACTAGCATAGTTACCAAAAACCAAAAAACATAGCATGGCACAAGCCAAAAAGTGAGACCCTAAAGTATGGACCACAGCTAACGGCATGATTATAATAACACTGTTTCATCAGTTGTAATAAATGTACCACACTAACGAATAGGGAAAACTGTACGTGTGAGGGGAGGGTATACCAGATCCCTGTACTTCCTGCATGATTTTTCTGTAAACTTACAACTGTTCTAATAAAAAAAAAAAAGAAAAAAAACTGATCATGTCCACCCCTTGTCTAAATTTTTTCATGGCTCCCTTGTGCCTTAAGGATAATGTTCAAATTCCTCGAAGCAAGGACTGATGTCTGTTGACCTTCTGTAGATGCTTCTCTTGCTATCTTCTTCCCTCACCACACACACATACACACACACACACACGCACACACGCACATACGTGTATATGAGACCACACACAGCTCCAGTCACATTTCTTCTCTTTCCTGCACAAATCCTGCAACTAGATTTTGAATCTGAGCTCTCTTACCTGGACAAGTCACTTAACTTTTCTCTGAGCCTCGGTTTCCTCACAAGAAAAAAAGATTTTGCTTACTCAATCTCTCTAGGATCTAGGAGTGACTGCACCCAGTATGTACTTGATGACGATTTTCCATTTAGTTTTGTGGATTATAATAAACCTACGTGGCACGAAAGTCAGAAAAAACCCCAGCACGTTTACCATAGAGACTAAGTTTTCTTTCCGAAACTACCTCTGAGTCCCTGTGGCATCCTCTAAAATCACAAACTCAATCACTAATTTCTTATGGAATCTTCTAGAGGTGGTTTATGCATTTACAAGCAAACGGTAGCTGCTGTATGTCTTGCTTTTTTCCCATGATACTTTATTTTGTATTCTTATTTTCCCATCTGTAAAATAGGGAGATGATAGAACCCACCGCAAAGGCTTGTTATAAGGATTAAATGAGTTAACACACACAAAGTGTTTAGAACGGTACCTTTGGTATTCAGTAAGTGCTCTATAAGTATTACCTGTTATTGGCACCAAGAGATCTGCTTCCTCCTTCCTTAATGCCTTCATAACATCCCACGGGATGGACATACCGTAATTTATTTAATAGTCCCTCATGGATGGACATTCAAGTCATTTCCAGCCCTTTACATTACAGTACTTACTAAATATGGCTGAGTGAACAAAAGAACCAATGAACAAACAAATGAATGAACTTGAGAATGTGTCAGAGAGTCAAAGTTCTTCAAATATACTTTCCCAGGCACTAAGATTTTAGATTCTTTCCACATGCTACTAAAGGTATATATCCAACTGTGTAACGAGCAGATTGTTCCTGTTTCTTGATAGGAAACTGGTTTAACCAATGACATAACCCGTCCTTTTCCCAAACTCACTTGGTCCACAGTTTATCAACTGTTTCACGTTCTTATCACCTGCTCATGACTTTTGGGGATATCGTCACCCCAAAGGGAAGACAGTAGCTGTTCAACCCAGGGAGGGAGCCGTGCAATGGAGAAAGAGCCCCCATGGTATTCTTGAGGGGTTTGAAGGATACCTGGTGAGCCTGGGTTGAATTGTAGGATGCAAGGTGAGGAACGGGGCGGGAGGCAGGGAGGAGAGATTGAGGGGGATCGTGAGCTATATTAAAATGTATTTTTGTATCTCCGAGTCAAAAATAGGCACACCAACTTCATGCTGTTTCCTCCTGATGACGCAGCCCTGCCCTGCTCGTGGGGGCCTTTCCATTCAGCATGTCTCCATGGCAACGGACCACTTCTCATTCATGCCATCTCCAGGGTTACCTTGCCTGGCTCATTCATGGCTGTTGCCATGGAGACAAGCCCATTGATACAATCTCGACTCAAACCTGGCTTTCCCAAGTGATAGAGTGTTGGCCATGAAGTAGGAATGGATCATGGTGGTGGTGTGGGGAAGTTGGGGCAAATGGTGTCTGGGATAGGCTGGGGTCTAAAGATTTAAAATCTGGCAAGAAGAAAGATGTGGCAGTAAATGTGGAGTGGAGCAAGAGGTGAACATCATGCCTGATTTGAACATTGCAGACGGCTGTGAAACAACCTCATGTGTGGGTTTGGTGTCTTCCACTGGACTCTAACTTCTAATAAAGTAGCTGCTAAGCCTTGCCCTTGTGGACGGCCATAGCCCCAGCACCCAACACCTTGCCTGGTAGAAAGTAAACAGTTCACAGATAATTGTTAAATAAATTAGGATTCGTGGCTCATGAGCCTGTCCTTGATAAACTGTAAGAAAACAGAAGCATTAAAATAGAACTTCCCCAAGCATCCATCATTACATTTACTCTCCACCCCCAGCGTTTATTTCCAATATAATGCCCTCCTTCTTGTTTCTATAGATGATTTGTGTGTGCTCCTATTCGAAGTGAAGTTTTTCACTTGTGTACCAAATGCCACCTTCTCTCGTCTATTGAGAGACATCCCTCCTGCCCATCCTTTCTTTCTCTCCTGCATCATCATGTTTTTCCTTCCTCCTGGGTTATAGCTATCAACAGAAGTTCTGATGTTCATAATTCCATCTTAAAAAAAGAAAACAAATCTCTTAACCCCACTTCCCCCCGCTAGCTCCCACGTCATGTTTCTCCCTCTATCATATAAAGCAAAACTCTTTAAAAAGAACTGTCAATAACCCTTTGCTTTTCTTTTCTCTTGAATCCAGGACTGTCACTTTTTGCCTTCACCTCTTCACCAAATCAACTCTGGCTAACGTCACTAAAGACCTCTGTGCCACTCAACCCAATGGTAGAATCTCATTCTTCATCTGATTTGACCCATTGACATCAGTTGACACAATCGATACTTTCCACCCACTCAAAATGCCTTAACCCTTGCTTTACTTGGTGTGCAGAGCTCTACATTACCCTGGCTTGCTTTACTGCAGTCTCATTTCCTGGTTCCTCCTTATCTCCCCGGCATTTATAAAAATGAAAGGCGAGGCCTGGGATCTGTCCTTTGTGCTCGTTTACAGCCAGTTTCATAGCTTTAAATAACATGTACAGGCTGATGACTCCCACATTTCTAACTCCTGCCCTGAATTTTCTTTCCTGAACCTCAGATTCCAAATACCTGGCGGTGAGTACAACATCTCTACCCACGAGTAAAGAGTTCAAATGTAGCACGTCCAAACTGAGTTCCTAACCTGAGTTCCCATCTCAGTTGATGGCAAACCCGTTTTTTCCAGTTGCCATGCCAACAGCTGTGGGGTCCTCGGGGAGTCGTGTCTTTCTCTCGAAGCCTACACCCAGTTTGCAAGCAAGATTGATCAGTTCTACATTCAGAACATGTCCTCAATCTGACCGCTTCTCCCCACCACCAGCTCAATGCTGGTCCACGCCACTGCCACTGCTTGCTGGACCACTGCAGCCCACACCCAATTTTTGTCCCTGTTCCCATATTCACATCCTTTCAGTCTGTTCTTGATACTGAAGCAAGGAGAGCAATCCTTTATCTTTCTAAGTGAGACAGTCCTTGGCCACCCTATTTAAATCTGCACCCTGACACCAGCATTCCTTCTCTTTCTTGGTTTTATTTTTCTCTCTAGTACCCATCAATATTTAATTATATATACTTTATTTATTATGTTTATTGTCCATAATCTGTCTCCCCTCTATTAGACTCTCAGCTCCATGAGTTCTGACAAATGTGCCTATTTTATGTTCCTGGCACATAGTGGGTGTTCAGTGAGTGTTTGTTGAATGAATGAATGATGGAGGAGCACAAGGAAATGGAAAGACACTCAGGTGGGCATGAGACAGAGTGGCTATGTCAGCTTGTGGCCTTCATCCTAACAGTGAGTTCAAACCAGGTTCTCCTGGGGTGCCTCAGGGGCCACCCCATGGGCAAGGGGAAGTTTGGAGAGGGGGGCCTATGCAGGTGGAACTTTATGAAAAGTCCTTTCCTGCTTCGAAGACCCATTTCTATTGTTTCACATATTGGGATTCAAACAACATTTTGGGAGTTTAGTTCATAGCCATGTGCTAATGTTAATTTCTTAATTTTGACAAATGTATACGGTCATATAAGATGTGAACTTTAGGGGATATTGGGGGAAGGGTTGTTATGGATTAAATCATACCCCCCAAGGAATACATATTCAAGTTCTAACCTCCCCTCTCCTGTGAATATGATCTTATTTGGAAATAGCATCTTTGAAATGTGATTAGTCTTTAAGATGAGGCCAAACTAAGCCCAACCAACATCACTCCTGTTGACTCTTAAGAACACCTCGGGCTTCAATTGAGACTCTATAAAGGTTTCATGCACTAGATTTGCCTTCCTGGAACCTATTAATTCCTGGAGGGTTCCAAGACCAGATACATCCTGAAACTCAGAGGGACCTGTCTCTCCAAGATTACCAACTAATCTCACCTCCCTATCTTTTAGTGGTGACACCCTTCTCAACACAAAAATGTCAGAATGGGCATTGCCCAAAGATCCTTATAGACTGGGAGAAGGATTAAAGAAGAAGGAAGAGGTATAATAGAGAAAATGAGATTTAACAAAGGAGTATGACTGCTGAATCACTATATTAATAATCCTTCTAGCCGCCGGTATTTTGGTGCAGCTGGAAGGAAAAATCTGAGATGGTGGAATGGTAGCCCATGACAGACTCTGGGATCTGTTCTGTAACTACTTCTTGATGTGAACTCTGAAAATGATTGCTTTCTTCTTTGCTTTGCTTTGTATATATGTTATATTTTACGACAACGCGAAAACATTTTTTTTTTAAAGATGAGGCCAAACTGAATTAGGGTGGGCCCTGATCCAAGAGGACTAGTGTTTCTTATAAGAAGAGGGAAATTTGTACACAAGCAAACAGAGAAGACAGTCAGGTGACGGTGGAGGCAGAGATTAAAGTGGCTCAGCTGCAAGCCAAGGGGTACCAGGGATGGTTGAAACACCAGAAGCCAGGAGAGAGGCAAGGAAGGATTCTCTGCTAAGGTTTCAGAGGGAGCATGGCCTCCAGAACTGTGAGATGACGCATTTCTATCATTTTAAACCACCTCATTTGTGGACAAGTATCCTTATGAGAGAGAAGCAGAGGAGAAGGTGTGACGACGCAGGCAGAAACTGGAGAGATGCGGCCACAATCCAAGGAATTCCTGGAGCCAGCAGAAATCGGAAGAGGCCAGGAACTGTTTCTCCCATACAGCTTTTGGAGGGAGTGCAACCCTGGCTGATGCCTTCATTTCAGGCTTCTGACCTCCAGAACTGCGATAGAATATATTTTTGTTGTTTTAAGCCACTCGGTCCGTGGTAATTTGTTACAGCAGCCACAGGAAAATGCAGAGTAACGACACTTGAGTAAAAGCTCTAGTTGTTCTCTGACTACACTCAGGGAAGAATGGCTGTGAGGCAGTTAAGAATGGTGTAGAATTTGAAATTCTTGGGTATCAGTCAGGCAACTAAGACCCACTGGCTAAACACCTGTTTTTTTTTTGGGGGGGGGGCGGTGCATGGTCCAGGAATCGAACCTGGGTCTCCTGCTTGGAAGGCGAGCATTCTATTACTCAACTACATGTGTACCCTGGACACCTATTTTTGCAAATAAAGTTTCTTTGGAACACAGCCACACCTATTCATTTACTCACGATGGAGATGAGTGGTTGAGACAGAAACTATATAATGGCCCATAAAACCTAAGATATTTACTATCTGTCCCTTTAAGAAAAACTTCACTGAACCTTTTTCTTGGGGAATCGCGGCTCTCATATTTATCTATTTATTCATTCCAAGGAACAGTTCCTCTCTGTCTAGAGCAGCATGTGCAACAGAACTTTCTAGATGAAAGAAATATTCTACTTTGTGCCATCCAACTGGGTCACCACTAGCCACATGCAACTACTGAGCATTTGAAATATGGCTTGGGTGATGAAGGAGCTGAATTTTTAATTTAATTTAATTTCAACGAATTAACATTTAACTTTAAATAGCCCTGAGCGGCTGGTAGCTCCTATATTGGATGTGACAGCCCTGAAGCACAGGTGTGGTGTCAGGCAGAGCCGGTTTACAAAGCGCTCTCCTCTTAAGCAACCACTGTCTCCAGAAGGAGCCTCGTTAAACAATCCCTTTCCTTAAACAAGGCAGGGGAAGAGGAGCTGACATGTCTTTGCCCCTAACTCTGTCATTCAACTTGTTCCAAAGCAATGGCATATCAGATAGATCCTGTTTGACAATTTGATTCGACCAATCTGGTAGCAACCAATAGATGACAACCAAAATCCAACCCCTCCATCTGCCACACTAATGGGATTTTAGCCTGACTCTTGGCTGCCCAGAAAAGACTACATTTCCCAGCACCCCCAAAACTATAAGTGATCACGTGACTACGTTCCCACAATGGGCCATGAGACTGGGAATGCCCCCTCTACCCTCTTTTCTGCCTATTCAAAGTAGTGGCCAATCAGCTTTGATTATGCAAATGATGCCAAACACCCCTGGGGTTAGTAGAAAATTCAGGAGGGATCAGAATCCTGGATTCTTGGATGAGCCTCCCAGTGCTGGAGAATGAGTGACTAGGTCCGCCATGCTTGTGTTCCATGCCTACATGACTGACCCTCAATGACAACCCTGGAAACCAAGGCTAGGGCCAACTTCCTTGGTTGGCAATACTTCGTACATATTGTCTCACACATCATTGTTGAGAAAATTCAGTGGTGCCCATACAGCTTCACTGTGAGAGCACAGCTGAAAGCTCCAACCCAGTCTTTCCTGGAACCTGCCCTATGTGTCTTTTTCCTTTGCTGATTTTAATCTGCATCCATTCATCCACATAAACCATAACCATGAGTATAACAGCTTTTCTGTGAGTCCTAGAAAATCATCAAACCTGGGGTTGGTCTAGGGATCCACAGCACATAATTTTACAATCTTCGAACTGCTTCAGGCCAACAAAAGATTCCCGTTCTAGTGCCATCTCAAGAGAAACAACTCCAGTCAACAAATTTTCAGAAGTCCTGCCCACGTGTCAGACACAATGCTTCAGGGAATTTATAAATGAACACAACCGGTCCCTGTCTCCAAGTAGCTCAGGCTTTGGGGGGTAGAGAGAAGAGATCAAAGATAAGCATCAGGATGTAACATGGTTTAATGTCAGAGTGCCTGGTGGAGGGCTGGTTGGCTCATCCTTCTTTAATTTCTGGCCACAATGGAGACAAGTTTCATATCCAGCTCAGAGATTGAGCTGGTGGAGCAAGGGAGTAGAGTATACTGATACTGTATTCCTCAAGGGAGAAGGATGTAACATGGAGAAGTCAACAGTTAATAGACCAGGATTGAGTCCCAGAGATACATATTTTTTTTTCTTTTACAAACTCCACCTGGAGTAATGCGGCATTTCCAATGCCTAGAGTTACTCTAAGACATAAATGAGGCTCCTTGCCAAAGCTGGCTAAAATCTGAAATCCCATCCAAGAAAGCCTGTCCCACGCTCCTTGACTTCTCCAACCTGCAGCCCCCTCATGTTGTCCTCCAGAAAATGCCCCTCACTAAGACCCTATGCTTCTCTCTTCTGCCTCAGCTTACCCTGAGTGATAATCACGATGGCCATTCCACACCCAGAACCATGCAGGACTCTTTGTCCTTTTATAAAATCCACAGAACAAGCTTCCATTTCTGATAATACAGCAGGTCAGGCTATTGGACTGACCATCTTGCTGATAACACTTAGAAATTCGGGACAAAATCTCAAGACCATCTTCTCAAAGCACTGAAGGTCTGACAATTCGTAGGAAATTATCAGACTAACATTTAAGTGAAGCAGGTACTCTAGAAGACAAATGAAACATCAGAGCCATTTTGGTCCTAACCAAGTTAACTAATGCTTCAATTTTCATGGCCTTCTGAAGGGCAGGGGTAGAAGGCAAAATCCGGCACCCACCTAGGACAAAGAGTTCAAAAGGAGAGCTTTCCCACAATTAGAATGAGACCCCAAAGGGTTACAGCCTCAAGGTAAGAAGCCTCAAGTAAATTTACCCCATCCTCCCATCCCCAGAGGATTTTAAAGGAAAGTTACTTTGGCACTTAGCAGAGAAGGGGACAAACTGGCTTTTGCAGAATTGGTGACCTAAATTCTCCACATGTGAGTGGCCCAAAAGTTTAGTTTACAACGGCTCTGAACTAGAAGGAGTAAATGAAAATCATCCATGAACAACATATCTTCAGCTTAGGCCTCAGAGAATTTCCTCCAGTGATGTCCCAAGGAAAATGAGGTTCTCACAGTCAAGAATATTGAAACACTCAAGGGAAAAAGATACTCTGTGAAAGAGTGGAATCAACAGATGGCAGAAAAATGTCATAAAGACTTTAGATAGGTAAGTTGTCAGACAGTGATTATAAAATAACTCCTTGCATAGTATGTTCAATATAATATAAATATAAGACATAGTTAAAAGCAACTATCATGCAGCAGGTCTCAACTGGGGGCAATTTTGCCCCATAGGGGACATTTGGCAATATCTGGAGACACTTTTGGGTATCACCATGGGAATAGATGAGGTGTTACTGGCACGGAGTGAGTAGGGCTGAGAGGTCCTGCTAAATTTCCTACAATGCATAGGCCAGCCCCTAAAGCAAAGTGTTCTATCTAGCCCCAAATGTCAATATGGCCAAGGCTGAGAAACACTGCCACAGAGAAGCGAAACTATTACAAAAGATGAAGTAGGTTGGGAAAAAAATCAGACAGAACTTGTAGAAATAAACGATTTAACCACTGGAATTAAAAAGTCAGTGGGAATGGTTAATGGTATATAAGATATAGCTGGAGGGGGAATTGGTGAACCGGGAAGATGTAGGTATGTTTATTCTCATTTAACAAATGAGGAAACTGAGTCACCTTGCTTGCTGGGAAGTGAATTTCAAATTGGTATCAGTCTAACTCGAGACTCCCTGCTTTCACCACTCTGCTATTCTTTTCAGACCCAAGAGAATTGTTTCCTCTCCCTGCCAAGCCTCTGAATTTCTTTCCCACTTGCTATTTTCTATGGCAAAATATTTTTGGGAAAATAGAATTTGTCTAGAATGCCTGACAGAAGAAAGACACATTTGTGTGGCAAGGGCATGTAGTCAACAATACCTAGCAAAAAAAAAGAAAAGAAAACAGGCACGGCAATTTCCATCTCTCAAGCATTTACTTGCCGTTAACTACTTACATCCCACAGTTTTCAGCTAAGTGATTGAGGTATTTATTTTTACATGGAAGCAGGAAAAAATGGAAGAAATGCACCCATAAAACCTTCTCCCTGTAAGACACTGGAAGCTGAGACATAGGGCTCAAAGCCCTCCAGATTCGTCACTCTAAGGTTTTCAGTATCTTGAGCAAGTTGCTTAAACACTGTGGGTTTCGGTTTCTCGCTCCATAAAATAGGGATCATTAGACTCTGGAACCACACTCCTGGATTTAAATCCCAGCTTCACCACTTACTAGCTGTGTGACCTTGGGCCGGTCATTCAACCCCTCTGTGCCTCACTTTCTCCACATGCTAAAAAGTAACCTAATAGGGTCCTTGTGAGGATTAAATGAGTTTACAATTTGTAATGTGCTCAGAACAGTGCTTGGTTCATAGTAAATGATAACCGTTATTATTCTCATCATAATTAAAGCCAATTATGTGGCAAATGTTTGCAGTGTAAGTGGACTATAGATTCGACCTAAGGGCAAAAACTAGGCCTGTCTTGTTTACTGCTTCATCCCCAGGGCCTGGCGTGTGGGAGGAACTCAGTAAAAGCTTTTTGAGTGGATGTTTACCTGTCAACATCCTTCCAAACACCACAAAAACCATAACTACCGTTTACTGAGGATCTGCCTTGAAGCAGGCCAAGCACTAGGAACACTGCATTGCTCATCTCCTCTCATCCTCACAACAATGGTGGGAGACAGGTGGTATCACTCCATTTCACAGAAAAAGAAACTGAGGGTCTGAGAGGCCCCATAGCCAGTGTGCAAAAGAACCAGCATTTTCTCTGTGTCCACCCTGATTCCAAAATCCAAGCACTCAGCTACTACCTGCCATCTGGAATCTTCCCTTCAAGCTGACCAGTCTCATGGATTTCACCTCAACTTATATGCCCTGAGAACCTCTTTACTTGTATTTCTGCTTCTCCCTTGACCCTGTTTCCTTCTTTCTTTTTTTGTTTTTTCAGTCTTTCAGTCCATGAAATGGTATCCCCTTCCATTTTTTAAAGATTTCCATGATTTCTTTTTTTTTTTTTTACCTTTTTTATTGTATAGTATAACATATATACAAAGCAGAGAAATAAAAAAGCAATAGTTTTCAAAGCTCGAGTCAACAAGTAGATACAGGATAGATCCTAGAGTTTGCCTTGACCCTATTTCTTTTCCTATATGCTTAGCTCATTCCCTTCTCCTTACGGGGTAAGTTATTTAACTCAGTGCCTCAGTTTCCCTGATTGGAAAAGGGGGATCGCCACAGTGCCTTTCTCCTAGAATGGCTGGAGGATGGCATGCCTTACATGGAACAAGCCTCCGGAAGTTGAAATCATTTCTATTCCTCTCATCCATTAAGACAGACTGTCGTCTTGACCCTAGGGTTCACATCTTCAGACTTGTCTGCCAGCCTCTTGGGTGGGATTTGGTCCCCCGCCCATGAGATTGACTTTCCCCAAGCTGACGTATTCCTCAACTTCTTTCCCACCCAGCTTCCACCACTGCGCACGCACATGCCTGCACACACACACACACACACACACACACACACACACACACGCACACACACCTCCTCCCTCTCTCTCTTCACAGCCTCTTCAGCCACTAAAATTAGCTCCATTTCCAGCCTGCGTCCCCAGTGCGCCTGTCCTGGTTTCTCTCTGGGCTCTCAGCCACTTGTGATATTGTGTCTCAGGTACCACATGCTGACTTCCTGATGCCACGGCCATTTCCTGAAACAAGGGGTGTTTTGAGATGCCATTGGGGGTGGGATGGGGAAGGAGCGGTCTTCACCTCCTCCTCTCAGGACGTTTTTATGAAGCCCACACAAAAGCTATCTGCCCCCGCCCCCCGCCACTGGGCCCCTCACCTCTATTTCTAGTTTCAAACGATCTGTGGAGAGCTTCAGCCTTGAGGTCTCCAGGACCCAAAGTGATTTAAACCTAGATTTTTTTAAAAAAATGGAAGGACAAGAGGCAAACTGATCAGCATACATGGACCAAAAAGGACAAACGCCTTGAAAGAGTGGGCAGAGGTGGTGCCCTGCCACCTTGGCAGAGCAGGGGCTCAATGCCCCCTTGAGCACTTTCCTGGGACAATTCATTTGATGAGTAATTTGTTGAGCACCTGCTGTGTTCTAGGCCCTGTTCTAGGTTCTGGGACAGAGCAGTGAACAAAACAGATAAAGGTCCCCAACTCTGTAAATAACCAGTAAATAAATAAATATGGTTTGGCAGATACTTATCAGGTCTGTGCAGAGAAATAAAGCAGAGAAGGGGGAGTGGGAATGTCGGGAATGGGTGGGGTGGTTACAGTTTTGCATGACAACTGAGCAAAGATCCAAAGGAAGTGAAGAAGCCTTAAGGATATCTGAAGGAACAGTGTTCCAGGCAGAGGGAACAGCATGCGCAAAGGCCCTGAGGCTGGACTGTGACTAGTGTGTTTAAGGAACAGTGAGGAGACTGGAGTGACTGCAGCAGAGTGAGTTAGGTAAGGAGTAAAAAAAGGGGAGGGCAGGGAGGCGACAGGGCAGACAGTGCTGGGTTTGCGGGTCACAGGGAGTGTTTGGGTTTTCACTCGGAGTGAGGTGGGAGCCATAGAGTATTCTGGGGGGAAGAAGGTCTTGGCTCAGGGGCCCTCAGGCTGTTGTTGGGGGGGTGCTGACTGTGTGTGGGGAGGTAAGACAGAACTTAGGGAATAGGGAGGCGATGGGTTTTGTCCAGGTGAGCAATTATGCGGATCAGACCACGAAGGATGTCATGAGGTGGTGAGAGGAGGGTGGATTAGGGTTAGATTCTGCAGGTGGTGCCAACAAGATTTGCTAATGGGTTGGATTTGGGTGGCCAGAGGAGGAGAGGAGGACGGGATGACCCTGAGGTTTGGGGCTGGAGCACCCAGAAAAGATGGAGTCGCCTTTATTGCAACAGAAAGGATGGCCAGAGGAGCAAGTTCGAGGGGCTGACGAACAGAGTTCTTTTGGAACAGCTGTACTTGATTCAATACCCCCAAAGTCTGATGAAGGAGACTGCACCCCAGAGCCATAGTTCAGGGACTAAGATGGGGTGAGGCTTACCCCGAGCTGGCTGAGGGGTGCAGCCTTATCTCTAAATGGGGGTGCCAGCAGCCCCAAACTCTGGTGAGGCGCAAATGAGAGAATCTATGCCAAGTACTTGGACAGCACCCGGCATGCAACAAGTACTGGGTAAATGAGAACAATGATTATTACTATTATTACTATTAGCAATAAAACGAAGCATCCCGCTAAACTCTCCCAGCGAGCAGTGCACCTGCCAGCTACCAGCCTCTTAGCAGTGAATGACTAAAACCAAGACCTCTACCCTTCTCCTTGCCACATCAGAGAATAATCGAATCACTGACCTTTGGGTCATGTATTGAGGATGGGGGATACAAGCCTTGACCCCAAGAGCCCCCTGGTCTAAATTCTGTTCTGCCACTTCTTATTTGTGTGGCTTGGAGCAAGTCTTCCACCTTTCTGTGCCTCAATTTCCTCATCTGTGAAATGGGGATAACGACAGTTCACACTGCCTGGGGTGGCAGAGGCAGAATGAAACGACCTGTGTCTGACCAACTCCCATCCCAGGAGTTACATTTGCATTCACCATTATCACTGATGTCTTCATTCACCCTGAGAAATGGGTGCAAAGGGCCCAATTTCACAGATTGAGGAAACAGGCTCAGAGTGATAAGGCCTGCCAGAGGCCAGTGGAAGACAGGGTCTACCCTTCGCTCTGGGTGAACCCTTCGGCTGAACTGGTCTCGTCTTCACCTGCATGATGGGGACAGTGACAGAGGCTAACAAGATGGGGGGGGGCTGTGCTTGGAGGATTAAAGGTTATTCATTCAAAGTGTTCAGGACAGTATTGGGCTGGCATTATTGTGGGTCATTCATTTGGGAGCTGCGACAACCCACGTCTGTCCATCTCCATGGTCCATCTCTTTATTACAGACTTTGCTTTTTGAATCTACAATTACCCCCCCCCCCCCAAGTCTCCTTTCCCTGCCTTTCTAGAAAGGGCTGGAGTTCAGAAAATGGAAAATTAAGGGCTGCTCTGCCAGCTCCCTCCTTTCTCGAGGCCCCTACTGTTCTTGGTACCTAAAACCCCCTGAATGCCCCCATTGGCTGGTACAGCCCCTGGGTGAGACCAGATCAAGAGGGAAATTGTGGCTGTGCCTGAATCCTGTTCCAGAATGCAGCTGGATGCTCTCTGCTGTTTTGCTCCTGCTTCAAAGCAACACAGCTAGAATAAAAGGTATCCTGTTTTTCCTGCTGGCCATGCCTCACCTATGCAAACCTAACCAAGGGTGTGATTGCTCTCTCCCACCAGTTATGGATTCATTTACTCACTCACTCATTCATTTGTGTATTCATTCACTCATTCAGTATCTTTACTGAGCCCTATTCTCAGATTCTGTACTAGGCTCTGAGGTGTGGTCCTCGTCTTCCAGATGAAGAAGAAAGCTGATTAATGCATAATCACAATGATGGGAGGTGTTTACACAGATGCTACCAGCACCTGTAAAGAGGGGACCTAAACTGGTTTCGTAGTGTGCATGAGTGGGGGAGGTCAGGGAAGGCTTCCTGGAGGAAGAGACAACTAATATCAGTAAACATATACTTCCATGAGCCCACCCAAGTGTCTTCTGGCAACTTGGTCCCCTTCAGAGACCGATGGACCTCCCCACAATGCAGCAAACAAAGGATTAACATTTGGCACCATGGTGCGGGGAGGGTGGCACTCCTTTCTAGTTAGTTAGTGCCCGTGCATCCTAGATGCTATTTTAAATATCATCTCTGAGTAAGGATTAGCCAGATACAGAGGAGATGGTATAATCGAAACAGAAACAATGGCATGTGCCAAGGCCCTGGGGTGAGTTGGAAGGGGGAAGCTGGTGTCCCTTTCCCCACTCTCTCCCTCTAAAACGCAATAGTGCATAGAAGCTTGGCTCTGAGGTAGGGAGAATGTGTGTCCAAATCTTGGCTTCAGTATCTCTGTGACTTTGGATGAGTAACTTCCCCTCTCTGAGCCTCATCATTTGGAGCCATGGCTTGAGGATGATAATGCATCTAAAGAGCCTTTCAAACAGCAGCTGCTCAATTAATGCTAGTTTCCCTTCTCCGAAGTTGACCTCTCCTACTGGCCTGAATTACCATACACCAGGAACTGCCAGAGGGAAGAGAGATGGAGGTCACCAGAAAAGAAGGCAGAAGCAAAACGAAAGAGGAATGGAAAAGAGAAGGACAGGAGAAAACCAAATGTTTCCATGGAGATGGCTCAAAGCCCAGCTTTCATGCTCCCTGAGCTGATGGGATCCAGAGCAGAGTTTCATCTTGCTTTGAGCAGAAGCAGGTGGCATTTCAAAAAACAAAATCAAAAGCACCCATTGACAAAGGCAGCTGGGCTGCATGGTGTGAAACTGCAACAGGCAGAGTGGCAGGCGAGAATCTGTTCCTTCGTTTCAATTGCCAAAGGCTCGGAACTCGGAGATCAGGTTGAGATTTGATAAAAGCTGAAGGTATCTGAGGAAGTTGTGTCACTTTCTCCACCTTTAGTTCCTAGGTGGCTAGAGCTTTTGTTGACTTTTGCTCTCCTTTTCATTGTCTGAGTGAGGTGGTGATCATGACATGCCATCCCAGTTTATTGCTAAGAATTGGGGATGGGAGGGAAAGGAAAGGTGTTATGCATTGCCTTAGAGAATTCAGGGCAGAAGACATAAGAGAACAGAGGCAGAGAAACAGTGAAACCAAGTGAAAAGGCTTGTATCCACACCCTTTGACTCTGGGCTGGCCATTGCTTTCTTTGAATAGTAGACTGTGAACTGTGCTATGGGGACAAGACCAGGCTAGCCTGATGGAAGACAAAGACGCTTGGGACAGATTGCAGACTTTGCAGCCAGGACTATCCAAGAACAGCCCACAGACAGCCAACACCCAGCTGACCCACAGCTGACCACGGATGCATGAATGAGCACCCAGCAGAGTCTAACTAAACTACCAACCTTCAGAATCACGAGCTAAATGGTTTTGTCATTTTAAACCATTGCTTTTTGGGGCTGTTTGTTATGCGGCATATTGTGGCAATAGATAATGGGTACGAAGGGGGTATACAGACGAGATGAGTATAAGGTGAATTAAGGCAGAGGTTTAAAACTTTATGTCTACCCATTAACCACATATAAAATCAAAAGTTAGAGCAGTGTCTAAAATGGTTAGAAGGGTAAAATGCTACCCCAAGCGCCCTTGCAGCTACATTTGGCCAGATTACATATTTCTGGCCAGTGAGAAATAAGTAGTTCTATGGTAAATTGTTCTACAGTAAGTAGAGCTTGGATGGATGGTTTGTGGGAAAGCTTTTGCTTTGCTGTTGCAAAAAATGGGCAGACCTGGATGGAGCCATCCTGTACTTGCTTCTTCTTGCCTGGAATGCGGACATAATGCTTGGAGCTCCAGCAACCATATTGCAACCATGAGGGAAAGGCTAATAGAATCTTGCCAGCCCAAGCCAAACAGTGCCCAGCTGTTCTGTGATGTGATAAAGAGAGACCTCCATTTGTTCATGCCGTTATGAGTAGGAAGTTCCGCCTCTTGCCACTGAAGACGTTCCTGATACATCCTTCAAATGCTTCCTCATTTCTAGGCCACACAAGACTCCACAGTAGGGATAAAGGAACTATATTTCTCCTATCTTTTCCAGGGACAAACACATAGGATACTAAGCTATCTATCTCCTGTGTAGAGGCTGCCTTGTGGATGAAATTCTCACTTCAGAGGGAGAAAAGTCCAAGTTGCTTTTCTCTCCCTTTCTGGAACAAATTCTACTCATTTTCACCTGCCAAAGACAATAAAAATACTGCTAACTCGGCCCAACTCTCAAGTTCTAGTCTGCAGCTGGATCTGGCTTACCTCTTCTGTTTTGGATTTCCCTGCGTTTTGCTCACTCTGACCTCTGCTCTTTCCAGAACAGAAGTCCCCTGGGACCCATGAGACCAGGAAGGAGAGAGAGAGAGTTCTTTGTCTCCTGAATATCAATGGAGTCCACATTACCCAAAGGCCTGGATCTGGCTTTCAGCTGACCCCCTATTTATCCCTTCTCTGCAGAGTAGCTACTCATACTTCTCATTAGGTGCCAACAGGGTGAACCTTATTTCCTTCTCATTGCCAAACCTCACAGATAACTCTCAAAGGGCTTCACCAGGAAACCTAAACAAATGAGCTGTAACTCATGACAGAATTAAATAAATGTAGCCAGTGAGGCAGATGTTGTTGGACCTGCACCCATTGTCCTGCACTGTTCACTGTGGACAGTGAAGATGTTCTGACCACAGGTGTATGTTCAGGTTAAATGCAGGGCTACCTGGAAGACTTCAATGCCCTCAGAAGGAGCTCTCACTCTAGCCCCTTTACTGTTTAGGGGGGCTAAGTTTCAGGCGCATACTCTATGCTACTTCCCAAAGTTCCCAGAGGCATAAGATCCAACTGCCCACATGGTAACTCATTTTCTGATGCAACTTTTATGGGATGCCTTCTTTTCCTTGTCTTACTCCCCCATTTTCAACCTAGGTTTTCTGGGGTCACCAAATGAGCTACTCACTTTCTGATTTTTGTTCTCAAAATCAGTAGGATTTCCAGGTTGCAGATACCAGATAGTGACTAGCTGTTTTAGGCATAAAAGGGATTTTTAAGAAGCTCTGGTAATTAACAGTTGGACTGAGAAAGTGAGTGGGGGTTGTGGAAAAAAGGGGGGAACCAACAGTCCCTGTGGCAGGAACAGTGCAGCCAGATCATACTGCAGCAGGCAAAGATTCCAAACCATCCTTCTATGTTTGAGTCATTTACTCCATTCCCAAGTTTCTGGGTGGAAGCAAGTGATGAGTTGCGTTTCAGTTGCATGCCTTCACTCTACACCCCTCTTCAACTTCTGAGATGATCCGGCAGTGCTATAAACTAGGGAGGGGGGGTTCCCCCCAAATTGGGAGGTGACATTGGATGTCAGGAACCCAACTAACAGCAGCAAATGTTCACTGCAGTTAGCTAATGGTCTATGGAACTGAGCCTGGAGCAAATAGTATTAATTACTATCATCATTGTAATTATAGTTATTAGTCTTAAAATAGCTAATATCATTGAGCATTATTCCAAGCCAGGTTCTGCTCTAAGTGCTTCACATGCATTATCTCATTGAATCCCACCTTTTGAGGTAGGTACACATATTAGCCCCACTTTACTGACGAGGGATCTGAGCCCCAAAGAAGCCCCCTATCCCTTCCTCAGACCGTCTGTTGGTGAATACCATCCATAGATCCAACCCACCACATGCCAGATATTAATTCATTAAAACTGTAAAATAATTCTATAAGGCAGGGGCCATTTTTGCAGATGAGGAAATCAAGATTCAGGGAGATAAAGTGACTTTCCCCAGGTCACAAAGTTTGGATTTGGTGAGCTGGGTTTTGAATCTGTTCTAACTCCACCATGCCCCTACCTGTGTATGTATACTGGATACCCTCTCAATTAGAGTTGGCCACACAAGAAACAGCCGAATCACAAAGTAATGCTGCCACTGAAGCATCTACTCTTGTACCTTTTAATGTAGGACTCACATTTGAAACCACCATTTGGTTTTCAGCCCATGGTATCTTAATACATCAGTTATAGCACTCTTAAAAAGCGGTCAGCTAGAATTGTACTTCAATTTCTGCTGCTCTGACACATTATATCCTACCTCTTTGAGAGCTTCTCAAGTGCATTTTGGGTAATCTCACAGAATAAAACTATCCCAAACATAACCTCCAAATTTCATGAAAATCTGTCCAGATGCTCTGGTATGATGCAATCATGCAAAATTTTATTTATGGAAATACACACAATATGTGAATTATGTGTTTTCTTCATCTTTCTAATATGCTCACCATTCCACCCTTCTGTTAAAAAATTTGCAAAGGAGAGGAAAAAAGACCAGGAAATCAAGATGTTCTCCAAATAAGACTGTCCAACTTATTACTGCCTCTGACACAGATGATAGGAAGTACCAAATGTTTTCCTCCCTCGTTTCTTTGCCAAACCTTCCAAAGGAGAGAACCAGGACTACTGCTTCCTTTCCTTCTCAATCAAACCTCCACCATGGAGATTTCAGGCATCGTCAATTTCTTTATGGACAGCCCTTTTTCCTCTTAATCACAAAACCCCAATGGTTTCTTCTCTGCTGCAGCCAACATAGCTGAACACAGCTTGCTGCTCCTCCTAAATGCCTGTCTACTGTGCCTTCAGCTTCCTTCCCTGCTCCTCTTTCTCCCCCTGGTCCTTTAGTGTGGGCATTTCCCTGTGGTCTTGTATTCTGACACCATCATTCCTACATGGCTCAGTCACATCCCAGCTTTAACCATTGATCTCTTTGTACAGTGACTCTCAAATCTGGACCCACAGTCAAGCTCTAACATATAATCTGCATCCCATCTGCTACAGCTCATTTCTACTCAGACATCTCACAGAGACCATACATCACTGAAATAAGTTCACAATTTTCTCATCAAAAGTGCTCATGCCTCTGCAGTGATGCCCCCAGGATACCAGGCAATAGTCAGTGGATTATTGTATTCTGGAGTTGTTTTTTGTTTTTCTGGTGAACCAGCCCTAAATCTATCCTTTCATTTTTATTTCCACATTCCTACTGGAGTCCCAAACAATCTTGGACTTGAAACCATCTCGATTCCAGGACTTTACACCAACACAATCAGTAATCTTCCTCCTCCCTCCTGGCTGTATTTGATTGAGAACCTAGTATGTACTAAAAATTATTCTATTTAATCTTCACCTCAACCCACTGAGGTATTAATATGAGCCTAATTTAACAGATAAAAATAGAGTAAAGATGATATAAATCATTTGCATGAAGTCACACATCTTCCAAGTGGTAGAGTCAGGATTTGAACCCTCATCCTCAAAGCACTTTTTACTGCAATGATATTAAGTTCTGGTTTTGAAGTCAACACACAAAGGAAAAATTGCATATACTGAAAAATACCCTCAAAAAACCTTTAAATCACTATTAAGTACCATATATATGTTTTTCTGTATTTAAAACTAGAGAGAAATAAGGGTATACTGTTTAATGTGTATGTCAATATATAAGGTATAAAAGAAACAGAATGTTATTCTATGAGTGACAGACACTACCAGTTGTCCTCACAACCATTTTCCCCTGCCATCTTTCCTACAGGCAGAATCAGCTTCCCATAAAATGACAAAAAGTACCAATATTCATGTTCCCAGTTGAACTTGAAACTAGAAATGGTCATGTGACCCAATAAATGTATGGGGAAGTTTGTTGGGGACTTCTGGGAAAGAATTCCTCCTGGAAAAAAGAGAGAAGTGTTCAAAGAGAGTTTTCTCTTCTCACTATAAGTTTCCTTCTTTGAGAGGAGGCTGCAAAGGAAAAAAATATGGCAGCCATTTTGCAACCTTGAGGCAAAAAACCATAATGTCAAATTTCAACACATTGAGAAAGATGGACTGGAAGGTAGAAGGTATCACTGAGCCAGTCAGCTAACCCTGGTCCAGTCGTTTGCAGATTTCTCTATTTAATGCTAATACTTTTCTAGTTACCTCTTCATAGCTCCTTTTGCTTTATCAAACCCCATGGCCAAGCCTTCTACAAACCCTATAGTTTATGTCTTCAACATATAGAATCTCACCACTTACCACCTTCACTGTTATTTTCTTGGTCTGAGGCCATCGTCATCTCTCAGCTGAGTTGTTTCAGCAGCCTCTGTTACTTCCAATAAAAATAATTTCTAACAGATACACTGGGTTCTATGATGAATATGTATCGTGCTTGTTCCCTGGAAAAAGCTCACTATATGGAATGGTGGGGAAAAAAATGACCTCATTATTTAACTAATATATTCTTTTATTTTGTGTGTTCCTCAAATGATTTTGGGTAATTCAGATGTGCATAAGATGTAATTCTCCTACATGCTTCACAGTTTAATGCTTTGAAAATGTCCAAGGCTATTTCATACCAGTCTAAACTCCTCTGTCTGGTTTATGAAGACCTCCCAGTCTGATTGATTATCTACTTAACATCATTGGAATACCACTAGGAAGCAAGAAAACAGCCACAGTGGTTTGTTCATATGAAACTTAACCCCACAAAGGATAGGTCAAGCCTACTTAAAATTAGATCTAAGAGTCACCCCCAAGAGAACCTCTTTTCTTGCTCAGATGTGGCCTCTCTCTCCAGCCAACACAACAAGCAAACTCACCACCCTTCCCCTGTCTATGTGGGACATGACTCCCAGGGGTGTGGATCTTCCTGGCAACATGGGACAGAAATCCTGGAATGAGTTAGACTCAGCATCAAGGGATTGAGAAAACCTTCTCGACCAAAAGGGGGAAGAGTGAAAGGAGACAAAGAGTCAATGGCTGAGAGATTCCAAACAGAGTTGAGAGGCTATCCTGGAGGTTATTCTTATGCATTAAGTAGATATCACCTTGTTATTCAAGATGTAATGGAGAGGCTGGAAGGAACTGCTTGAAAATGTAGAGCTGTGTTCCAGTAGCCATGTTTCTTGATGATGATTGTATAATGATATAGCTTTCACAATGTGACTGTGTGATTGTGAAAACCTTGTGTCTGATGCTCCTTTTATCTACCTTGTCAACAGAGGAGTAGAACATATGGAATAAAATTAAATAATAAGGCGAACAAATGTTAAAATAAATTTATTTTGAAATGCTAGTGATCAATGAAAGGGAGGGGTAAGGGGTATGGTATGCATAATTTTTTTGGTTTTCATTTTATTTCTTTTTATGTTATTTTTTATTTCTTTTTCTGAATTGATGCAATTCAATTCAATTCAATAAGAAATGATCATGATGATGAATAAGTAACTATGTGATGATATTGTGAATTACTGATTATCTATGTAGGACAGAATGATTATATATTAAGAATGTTTGTGTTTCTTTGTCGTCATATTTTTTAATTTAAAATTAATAAAAAAATAAAAAATAAAAAAAACAGCCCCAGGTACATTTTAGTGGCCAGAAGCTGAACTCAGGGGTCTGAGGTTTCATTCCTGGCTCTGTCCCTGATGCATTCTGAAACCCCTTGGGTAGCCCCCACATGTGCCAGTAAGCAGTGAAAAAACAACTCATGTCCCATGTCTCTTCAGAATTGCAAGCAAGCAAACCAAACAACAATAACAAAGCACCCTGGCTCCTAAAATCAAAACTTCTTAGAGGTTTGGAGGAGACTCCTGTGTAAAAAAATACTTGATATTCCTTAACTTATGATTGTCTCCAAAAGAAATTTATGCATAGGTGAGGTACACACTTAGAAAATACACACAGGTTGCCTAATTGACACAGCATTCCTGAGAACACACTCCTGTTCAGACCACCCCTCTTGCATGCAAACTTGTTCATATTTGTGCCAACTTATTAATGCCGAGCAGCAATCAAAGCTTCAAAGTAGTTTCAGTTCACTCAGAGCCACGATGTGGAAGACACATTACAACTCCTGAATGGGATTACATCCATGGGTAAGCATATTCTAGCCACAAGTACATGCAAGGGTTAATCTTAGACCCCTGACCACACCCTCTCATCTAGACCAGCAGGCACACTGGGGTGCTCAGGGTGAGCTTGACTCTGTCCCTAGATCAATCATTCTATAGTAAACCTCCCCAACCATTAGCAGGTCAAGTGACCATCGATCTATTCATTCAGTCAAAAACATTTATTGAGTACCTACTGCTCCCTAGGCTCTGGGAATAAAACCTTAGCAGAAAAAAAAACAAAAAACAAAAAACAAAGTTCCTGCCCTCATAGAGCTGATCTAGTGGAGGCGACAGGCCAAAAAATAGAATAAGTAAAATAACTAGTTTGTCAGAAAATGGTGAGTGCTATGGAAAAAATCCCAGTCAAAGAAAAGGACAGGGTGTGCTGGGGGGAGAGCTGACATTATAGCTAAGGAGCCAGGTGATGCTGGAGTAAAGCCTTGAGGATGAGGGAATGGATCAAGCAGACATTTGGGGGAAGAGCATTCCAGGCAGAGGGACCAGCATGTGCAAAGGCCCTGAGGCAGGAAGGTGCCTGGGGTGTGGGAAGAGTAGTGAGGAGGCCAGCACAGCTGGAGCTGGGTAAGTGATGGGGAAGGCAGGGTCAGATGAGGTTTCGGAAGTGATGGGGCCAAATGGTGCAGGGCTTCAAGAGGACTTAAGCTTCTACCCCGAGTGAGATGGAAACCATGAAAGGTGATTTAATCTAATTTATGTGTTAAAAGGATCCCTCTGGCTGCTTGTGTGGATAACAGGCTGTGGGGAAGGAAGACAGAAGCAGAGAGGCTGCTGAAACAACTCAGCTGAGAGATGACGCTGGCCTCAGGCCAAGATGATAACAGCAAAGGTGGTAAGGGTGAGATTCTAGATGTTAAAGACATAACCTATAGGGTTTGTAGAAGGACTGGCTATGGGGGTTGAGAAAGCAAGAGGAGCTGTGAATTTCAGACTGAGCACCTGAAAGGACAGAGCTGCCATCAGTGAGATGGGGAAGACAGGAAGGGATGGCTTTAGAGGGATGCTCAGAAGCTCAATATTGGATGTCTTGATTGTGAGATGCCTATGAAATCCCAAAAGGACAGACTTAAAGAGAGACCCAGGATGGAAATGTAAGTTTGGGAAACATGAGCATAGAAGGATTAGTTAAACCCTTAAGACTAGAGGAGAAAATCAAGGCAATGAGTACAACCAGAGAATACAAGAAAAGAGGGAAGAACTTCCATTTTTCCACATCCCCCCAAATCTCAGCTTTACCTCTCTCATTGAAGGTGAGAACTTTTTGTCCCTGTCCAAGAAAGACAGTGGTCAGTGTCCAACTTCTATAACCCCTGTATCAAGACAGTGTCTCCAGGGCCTGCACCTCCACCTGCACAAAGCAAAATGTGGTGCCTCCCATTTGGCAGCCTCTGCTTCAGCCCGAGGCACCTGCTTGCCTCCCGTTTCACTGAGATTTCCTCTCCCCACCAGGCAGCTGCCTCCCTGCCCTGGTGAGAAGAGTCATTAGCCCTGCAAATCATAAAGACAGTGGCCAGATACCCCTCTGGGGCTGCCTGGCGTTTGTCACAGCAATTCAAGAGGAAAGACCTCTCTGTGGAGAGATAGATGGCAAGGTCTTTTCCAGCCCCACAGAAAAACCAGCCAAGAAACTCAGGGCCTCATTCCTTGACTCTGTGGAATGATGTCAACTGGCCATCTGGCCTTCATTCAAGAGGGAAGAGGACACTTGTATAAGGTGGATGAGTGCCGGGCGCTGTCCAGGGTGCTGGAACCTGTACCGCACGAGGCTCCCATCCATTGTGCCCTGAGTTAGTTTGGGTTCCTCTGAAAGCAGACCCCAAGACAAGGACTTGGGTGCAGGTGGTTAACTAGGTAGATTATCTAAGGGATGACAAATAAGGAACTAGGATGGGAGGGGTTGGCAGAAGGTACACTATCGAGTGGTTCCATTTTGGGCAGCTGGGGCTCAGCCTCGCTGGAACCCTCTGCAACCATAGCATTAACAATGGGGAAACCCAAGGAATATGTAGACAGACCCCCTCACCCATGAGCTGAAAGATTCTCTTAGGAGTGTATATGACACACGGACTGAGCAAACTGCCGCGATGCTGGAGAAAGCCCTCTGACATGAAAGCAGAGAGAAGGGGATGTTGGAGGTGGGTGCCCTGTAGATACTTTGATTTCAGACTTCTGGCCTCCAGAGATGTAAGATAATTAATTTCTGTTGTTGTAATCCAACGAGTGTGTGGTTGTTTGCAGCCCCAGCAAACCAAGAGAGCTCCTGTGTGAATAAAATAAAGTTGTTGGATCACTCAGAGTCCATTCAGCCCTATGAGCCGATGACACTACAAGACAAAAGTCAACACCCTTCCATGATGGCCCCCAAGTACTTAGGTTTTTTCCCTTGTCTTTGATTCTCAACAAAACCGTCCAAAGCTTGGGACAGTTCTTAGGATCTTCTCAAGAGGAATAAAGTCATAAAGGATCAGAATAGGCAATCATCCAGAACTCGTTTGCTTTATGCCTTATTTGATGACAAGATATCTGCCATAAGTTCTTGGACTATTTGATTTTCTCTATGGGATGATTCACACCTCCTAAAAGAGTTTACAGAATGCCCCAGAACACTATGATTATCAGAAGCATTGCCATGTTCCAGCTTAACAATCATTTAATTTTACAGAGCACTTACTAGATGCCATGTACCCACAGATAGAAAAACAAGTATCTTCATTCCTTCTCTGGCAGCATTCACAATCTCTTTTCTTAACATGCACAAGTATATTGTGTACTCTCTTAGATATTTACATATATTTGGGCATTACAGCAAAAAAGAAGGCTCAGAAATATAACCAAGCATCTGAAATCTTCCTTTTGCACATTTTCAGCACAACAATGAGAACTTCAAATACAATGAAAACACATTCTAAACAGTTTGATGATACCACATCTAGTATTCCTTTGAGGCCCTGAGCTAAGTAGAATGAACACAAGTCCACAGATGAGAGCTTTTCTGCCAAACTTCACACAAGAAAAAGGTAAAAACCCTGAACATCCATGAAAAAGGAACAGTATTTTACTACTATAATTTACTTGGGAATGTGAGATGACAATGCGTTACTCAAACGTGCTTGTTAAAGTACTCATTTTCTAAATGTCAAATTAATACACTCACGTTCCCTCCCTCCAGAACCCAGAATTAAATTAAGATTTAGTGTATTTACCCCATCTTTGATATTGAGGACAGAAGGCTATCATGCAGGGCTCACCTGCCCTGTTCCTAGCTTATATATAACCCAACAGGAGACTAAACAGCCCCTGGAATTTGACGTAATGAAATTTGAACTTTGTGCCTGATTTGAAGGAGGCAGAACCACCAGACAATAAGGATAAACAGTTGACCGTCAGAGAAATAGACATCATTATTATTTTTTAGGTGCATGGTCCAGGAATTGAACCTGGGTCTCTCGCATGGAAGGTGAGCATAATACCACCCCACGCACCCACCATCAGAGAAGTAAGAATAAGTAAAGCAAAGAATGGAATACAGAGTGAAAATAAAGAAAAGGGAAAGGAATAGAATCTAGAATAGTGGTTCTTTATGATTTTAGGGTTCTGGATTCCCACTGAGAATCTGATGAAAGCTGCAGTCCAGAAAAACTGACACACACATGCTATTTTCTGTTTACATTTTCAGAGGATTCACAAATCCACTTAACCCCAACGATGGGTCTCCACGTCCAGGACCCATCTGTACCAGATGAAGAATTTCACATCTAGAAGTTCATCAGGTGTCAGGGAAATGGAAAAGCGATCATCTGGCTGTAAGTCCGGGGGACATCAATATCCACCCTTCAACTTTATGATCACTTACTGAGGCTTACTACACACTCAATAATACACAAACTTCCTCCAGTGGTTCACGAGCCATGGCATAAGAAACCAGGCGTTTTTAAGGCTCTTTTCAGCCTGCAAAGTCAAGCCATCTCCTGCCGGCAAAGGTCAGCCCCCAGGGAGCTTAAATCGGCACAACCACTTTGCAGGGCAATTGACAATATCTGGCATGGCCAAAAGCACACCTAGTGCACTCGTCAGCAATTTCACTTCAGGACATATGCCCTAGAGAAACTTATAAGAAAAGAGGGGAAGCTCAGTTAAAAATAGTCCAATGCAGGAAACAACCCAAATGGACAAATGTGGTAGGATATTCATCCTGCAGAATACTATTCAACAGTGAAAAAGAACGAGGGAGAACTATTCTTGTCAATCAAATTAATCTCATGTTGAGTACAAAAAGCAGGTTGCAGAAGAAATCATGCACTATGATGTAATGTACAGAAAAACTTAATGCATGCAAAACAGTACCATAGATTTCTCAGAAATGCTTACTTAAGTAGGAAAAGTTTAAAGACGTAAATGGAAATGATAAGCACAGAATTCAGCAAAGTGCATCTGGATAGGGGAGAGAAGGGGACAGGGGTGGGAAAGAGAACCTGGGGGCCGTATACTGTATTAGTAAGGTTTCATTTTGGTAGTGGGTTGCTCCAGCCACTCTGGGCTCCTCAGTGTTCATCAAACACCACACACAGTCTGGCCTCAGGGCCTTTGCACTTCCTATCCCCTCCGACTGGCACTTACCTCCTTCAGCTATCTGCGTGGCGTACTTTCTCATCTCCTCTCTTAGTCTCCCAGAGCTTCCAAAATGAGGCAACAGACTGGGTGGCTTAAAACAATAGAAATGCATTATCTCACAGTTCTGGAGACCAGAAGTCTGAAATTAAGGTGTTGTCAGGCCCATGCCTCTTCTGAAACCTGTAGGTAAGAGTCCTTTCTTCTTTCCCCAGCTTCTGGTGATCGCCAGCCATCTTGGCATTCCTTGGCTTATGGGAGCATGACTCCAAAGCCTGCTTCCATCTTTACATGGCCTTTATCCTCTGTACCTTTTCTCTCCTTCTTATGAGAACACTAGTCATGCTGCATCGAGAACCCACCCAACTCCAATATGACCGTATTTTAACTTAACGAATTCCATTTACATATAAGGTCACACTCACAGATAACAGGAGCTATGATCTCAACATATCTTTTTTGGGGTACGGTGGTTTTGGGGAAGCTGTTATGTACCCCAGAAAAGGCCATGTTCTTTTAAGCACTGCTCTGGGTATAGACCTGTTGTAGGTGGGACCTTTTGATTAGGTTATTTCATTTGAGATGTGATCCACCCCATTCAAGGTACATCTTAATCTTCTTACTGGAGTCCTTTACGAGAGGATAAAGAATAGGAAAATACCTAGAAGCTCATACCAGAAAGTCCTAGAAAAGGCAGGAGAGCACCCAAGGAAGCTCAAACAGGAAGTACTGAAGCTGGGGGCTGGAAGCAACGAAACCTGAGAGAGAAAGACTAGCAGATGCTGGCCAAGTGCCTTCCCACGTGACAGATGTCCCAGACGCGGGTGGCGCTTATTCAGAGAAGGTATCCCCCTTAATCTGCTTAATGTGGACATTTTCAAAGCCTGAGAATTGCAACTTGTAAGGTAATAAATCTCCATTCCTAAAAGCCAGTCCATTTCTGGTATATTGCATTCTGGTAACTTTAGCAAAGCAAAACAGGAGGCCACAATTCAACTCACAGCACCTCCTCCAGGTTTTTCTCTAAAGTCACCTTCTCAATGAAGTCTTCTCTGGATACCAGACCCCTGACCCTAATACATCCTACCCCCTTCCCTGCTTTGTTTTTTTCTTTACAGCACTTGCCACCGTCTAACTCACTACATGTTTCACTCATTCATTCATTTGCTCATTCATGCATTCAAGGAGGGGGACTTTTGTCTGTTTTGCTTCACAGCTGTGTCCCAGACACTAGAATAGGGCCCGGCACACAATAGGTGCTCAATAAATATCCATTGAATGAATGCGTGCCTACGCAGGTTTTAGTTATAGGATTCTCTACTTCTTTTTGAATGTCTGAACAATTTTCATTATAAATGTCTTCGAACAACCACAATAACAAAAAGCAGTCACAGGGTTGCGTCAAAGATAAGATTCCTAGCCAGGTAAGAGAAAAGTGCCCAGCCCCACGACAGGTACCCCGAACCTGGCAAGGTCCCAAACCACACAAATGTGGACACAGCCAACAGAAGTCCTTCTGTGAATACCCTTGCCCAACAGAGCTGACCCAGGACCCTCACGGCAGGTCATACATGTCAAATGCCCCTACAGAAACAGCCCAATATGACGCCACTCTTTCTGCAAGAAAGCAACAGTGTTCTGGGACAAATGTGTTCAAAATCTGGATTGCAAGGGCCCTGCCAATGCACATGGGTATTCAGAGTCACAACACTCGCCAATGCAAATGGGACCTAGATGGGAACCTATAGGAGAGATAGGGAAGGTCTCTCTCGCTCCTTTTTTTAAATGTGTATATATATATATATTTAAATTTATATTTTGTTTTCAAACCAAAACAACATATAACATGAACATTCTTAACATACACACATTCCGTGTATGGCGCACAATCGATGGCTCACAATACCATCACATAGTTGTATATTCGTCACCATGATCATTTTTTAGAACATTTGCATCACTGAAGAAAAAGAAATAAAAAGAAAAAACTCATATATACCATACCCCATACCGTGCCCTCTTATTGATCACTAGTAGTTCCATCTACTCAATATATTTTAAACTTTGTTTCCCCTATTTTTTCTATACCCCTTACCACTCCCTTTCATTGTTCACTAGTATTTCAATCTATACAATTTAACATTTGTTCCCACTATTATTTATTTATTTTTAATCCACATATTTTACTCATCTGTCAATATCGTAGATAGAAGGAGCATCAGACACAAGGTTTTCACAATCACATAATCACATTGCACAACCTTTATCATTATACATTCATCTTCAAGAAACCTGGCTATTGGAACACAGCTCTACAGTTTCAGGCATTTCCCTCTAGCCTCTCTAAAAGACCTTAAACTTAAAAGGGGACATCTATATAATGCATAAGAATAACCTCCAGGATAACCTCTTGACTCTGAAATCTCTCAGCCACTGACACTTTATTTTGTCTCATTTCTCTCTTCCCCCTTTCAGTGGAGAAGGTTTTCTCAATCTATAGGGAAGGTCTCTTAACAAAGAAGTGTCTTAGAAGGGAAAAGACAGACTCAGCTCAGGAGAGAAGTGGGTAGGCCAAAGAGCCAGGAATCAGCATGAGATGGCAATGGTCAGCCAGAGAACTGATAAAGGGATTTGGGATCTATACAGAGACCAGCTGGCTGCTCACCAACTCCATTTCCCTTTCCTTCTAAGCACAGCCTGATGTTTCCCAGCTTCCCCTGCAGCAATATGTGGTCATGTCGTTGGGTTTTAGCCAATGGGATATGAGTGGAAGGCAGAGGGGTCAGGTCCCGGCCAGCCCCACGAAACCTGTCAAGTACCATCTTCCATGCTGTTTTCCAAGAGTTTAAGTGTAGACAAACATGGAGCCCTTGGAAGCTGTGAATTGATAATGTGGGTCGAGCCACAATATGGCAAGGGTATGGGCCACTCAATTACTGGAAGAGAGAAATGGGCCCATTAGGAACACCTTTTACGGACTTTAGATGAATGAGAATAAACTTCTGTTGTAAGCGTGTGTGTTCGTATCCCCAGCTTGGGACTTGTTTGTCATCCCACACAGAGTCTTTGAGAAAAATATATACACAGTCTCCTTTTAACCATGGTTTCTTGGGATCATATCTGAAACTCCCTCGAAGGCATGGCACTATCTTTTTTGATAGTTTTTTCTCTACAGTCCTAATCACAACTCCTTGTTTTCAGAAGTCCTAAATAAACATTTACCAACTTGAATTAAAGGCAAGACATCCCCAAGCAAAGCAAAAGAATCATGCACATACCACAGTTAGAAACATGAGTTCTGGAATCACTTAATCTTGGGTTCAAATCCTAGCTTCACCACTTATGAGCTGGGTGATCTCAAGCCGGTTACTCTCTGAGTTTCAATTTTCTCAGTGGTCAAACGGGAATATTAATATTTCCTAATTCATTGGGCTATTGTGAGGATTAAATGAGAGAATGTACATAAAGCACTTTGGAAGCCATCAACTATAATAAGACTATTATTCTAATTGGAACAGAAAGTATCCTCTGTAATGTGCAGCAGAGATATGAAAGTAGGAGAAGAAGGAGGCAGATGTGCACTTAAGAACATGGGGGCTCAGCCTTCCCAAGCCCAGCCTGGACCACACCAACTGATACCTTTCCAAAGTCCTCACAGCCCCTCAGCAAGACAATAAAAAAGAGCACAGTGCACGCCACTTACCCTGTTAGCACCACCACGAAGTCCATCACATTCCAGCCGTTTCTCAAGTAAGAGCCTTTATGGAAGGCAAACCCAAGGGCAATGATTTTAATTCCAGCTTCGAAACAAAAAATCCCAATGAAGTATGGTTCTGTGTCATCCTGGAAGGGAGGGAAGGCAAGGTCAGCACTCTTGGCTGGACAGAGGTGATGGTCTATGGCATCTTGCAAGAAGATGTCTTGGTAAGGAAGCCAACCCACCTGGGGATGTGCACCCACCTCCCTCTTGCTCCCCTGACCCTCCAGCACTCATTTCCTCACATGGTCTCCTGCCTGGGGTGCTCCTGTCTGGAGGCTTTTCCAAGAGAAGCAGAAGCATGAAGGCACCTCCTTCCTTCTGGCCACTCAGCCAAGTAGGATCGTGTGTTAGGAGCGGTGCCATCTAATATGGAAGCCACTGGCCATGTGTGGCCATTTACATTTAAATTAATTTAAATGAGGTAAAATAAAAAATTCATTTCTCCACTCACTCCCATTAGCCACTTTTCAGCCAGCTGTCCCATCGGACAGAACATGTATAAAACATTTCCATAATCCCAGAAAGTTCAACTGGACAGCGTTGGCTTAGAATGTTCATTTGTCACACACAGTATCCAGGGGCCAGGGCAGGACCTGAAGGTTGGACCCTAGGCACCAACCTCACCCCCAAACCTCCTACCCATGGGGGGTTCTCAGCTGGTGCACAGCAGCACAGCTGCTCAAATTGTTGAAATGTAAAAATAATACTTCTGCACAGGCTGGTAAACGGCCAGGCCTTCCAATCCTTGTCTCTCTGCAAGGACTTTCACTTGGTCTGACTTCTAGCTGACTATCATAGTTGAAATTAAGCTACAAGAACCAAAGGAGCCCCTACGTGGTCATTTTCCCAACTCTTAAGGCAACATTCTAAGGAACCACTGTTGATTGCATTGGGTGTGATCGTGGCATTGTGGTAATGTAAAGAACAGGGAGATGAATCGTTATGTTGTTTGGAATTTGCTTTAAAACACTCTGGCTAAAATAGAAAGGAGGGAAAGGGGAACAGAGGAAGTGAATGTGACAAAACCATGACAGCTGCTGAATCTGGCTGATGGTTTCATGGAGCTCATTGCATTGTTCTATTTTTGTGTAGGGTCAAAACTCTTTACAGTAACTTTGTTTTACGGGCGATACCTCTTCGTGGATGAGGTGACCAATTGTTATTCACCCCCCTCCCCATTTTACAAGGGGCGGTGGGGGTGGGGGATGGGCCGTGTGGGGGGGATGGGAAGTGAGGACATGGCTTTCCCCCCAAGTGACTGATGTCCATGAAAGGTAGACTTCCCGGGCAGGCGGGGGTGGGGGAGTGCTTTGAGATCTGCCTCTGGCTCCAGGACGTAGAGCCCACATGGTCCCCCTGATCCCCTCCCCCCGCCCCAATTTGCCACGAAAAGCAAAAGAGAAACCCCCGAGAGAGAGAGAGAGAGAGAGGCCACTCACCAGTCGCTCTGACATTGGTGTCTTGTCATCGTCAGGCAGGTGTTGTTCCAGGGCGAGGACTATGCAGTTTGCTATGATGGTGGCTAAAATCATATATTCAAAGGGAGTATCGGGGAATTAAGGAAAAAAATTTCAGGCTTGTTTAAGGGAAAGGAGAAGGGGTATTCAGCGGTTTCCCACTGGTTCGAACATTTCTGAGGTCCTGGAGGAGCCCCCGCGTGACAGGCCAGGTCACACGACATTGTGTCCTCCAAACATCCCCTAATATTCTTCCTGTTTTGGATTTTCCCTCCTCGTCGGGGGCGGAGCTGTGAGGTTATGCTGTCAGAAGTGAGTCCTTTGGGCACCGAACTGGCGGAGAGGACTTCTTTAAGTCATCTTCCAGTCTTCTCTAATAGACACGTTTCTTTAAAATGAGCATATCCTTCCTCTCTCTTGCTCCAACTCTGATTGAGCATCTATTAATTAGGATCTGCCGTGTTCCAGGCCCTCTGCTAGGCAGTGGGGACACAGCTGAGAGCAAAAACAGACAAAAGTCCCTGCCCTCCCCGAAGAGAGGCAAATAAATGAGATACCCGTATTTTACTACAGTATATTAGAAAGCGATGAGTATTACGGGGAGAACGAGCAGGGAAGGGGGTGGGAAGCGGCAATTTAAAAAAGTAGTGCTCAGATATGACACCAAAAGCATGAGCCACAAAAGAAAAGAGTAGATGCACTGGACTTTATCAAAATTAAATACTTTTGTGCCTTAAAGGACACTACCACAAAGTGAAACGGCAGAATAGAGAATGGGGAAAATATTCACAAATCATCTATCTGATAAAGATTTAGTATCCAGAATGTATACAGAATTGCTACAACACAACAACAGAAAGACAAAAATATATATAATAATAAAGATAAAAAATGGGCCGAAATGAAAACTGTCTAAAATTGAGAGTGTTGATGATTGTACAACTAAATGCAGATAAAGTGAAATATGGATTGTTTATTTTGGACGTTATCCATAATGCCCAATGGATAATCCCCAATGAGAAGTAGAATGGCGAACGGTGGTATATACATATAATGGAATATTGAGCCGCTACAGAAAGGAATGAAGTCATGAGGCATGCAGTGAGGTGAATGACCCTTGGGGACATTATGTGGTCCAAAATAAGCCAGAAACAAAAGAATAAATACTGTATGGTCTCTTTTAGAAAATACTTATGGGGGCCTAGATTGTAAGCTCCTATAGCAGTTACATTTAGTCCGGAGCTGTAAATGCTATTTCTAAGTCTTGAGAGGCTATGCTATGTATGTAGAGCCTGGTATTTCTCTGGAACTTTGGATACCTGTGTTATAGCTAAGACTCAGAGTTGGAGTTCTGCAGCTCTGAAAGTCAGCATTGCCACATACAGCAACAGTTAAAAAAATTTGTTGAAGAGATCAGCCTTCAATGAGAGCTAACAATAGAGCTGATCTTCTCAGGACTAATGTAAATCAGGCTATAGAGGTAAGGATAACAGTAGAACTTCACCTAGTATATGAGACCAAAGGAAGAGAGGTTTATTGTGTCTTAAACCTAAACTTTCTGTAGCACATAATCTAACTCAACCTGTCTAGATAGTTTATTTAAACAACCCAACCCAATCACATGGAGCCCAGAAAGGGAATGAGGGCTTGTGATTTTGTAGAGCTCAGTGTGATACCTGGCCACATCCCAGAGTATGCTGGGCAGATAATTAAAAAGTACTGGCAAAGTCCCCTGAGGGACTTGAGAAAAAATATGGAACTTTTAAACTTCCCCATCAGGGGAACCCTGATACTGTCTCAAAACGGGGGACTTCCAAGTCAACAGCCAAGCCCTTGATCTTGAGGCTTGATATTATGAAGCTTATTTCTGTAGCAGAGAAACTAATCCTACCTATAATTATTCCTAAGAGTTGCTTCTAGAAAACCTCTTTTGTTGCTCAGATGTGGCGTCTGTCTCTAAACCCAACTCTTCAAGGAAACCATTGCCCTCCCCACTACGTGTGACATGACAGCTAGGAGTGAAAGCCTCCCTGGCAATATGGGACATGGGGGATGAGCCTGGCCCCAGCCCTGTGGGACTGACAATGCTTTCTGGACAACAGGGGGAAGAGAAATGTAATAAAATAAGGTATCAGAGGCTGAGACGGTTCAAATAGAGTCAAGAAGCTATTCTTACCCCAGCTTCGGCTAGATATTGCTAATTACCACAGTCTGCCAAACCCCAACCAACACCATTCCTGTAAACCCTAAAGAACTCCTGAGACCTTATCTGAGATTATACAGAAGTTTCATGCACTAAGATTACTTTCCAGCGACCTACAGGCTCCAGATGCTTCCCAGGCCAGATAAATCCTGAAACCCAGAGGTGCCAGCCTCTCTGGCACATCAGCTAGTTCCATACCCTATCCATAATACTGACACTGCTTTCCAATATGAAAGATTTAGAATGTGAATAGCCCAAATACCCCTAAAGATCAGGAGAAGGATCAAAGGAGAGGGAGGAGTTCTAAAAGAGAAGACAGGATTTCACAAATGAGCATGACTGGTGACTCAGTATACTGGTTTTTCCTTTAGGCTTCAATGTCTCGGAGTACTTAGAAGGAAAAATCTAAAGTTGTGGAACTGTAACCCATACCCACCCTGAAATCTGTTCTATAACTATTTGCTACAAGGTACTTAGAAAGGTATTGTTTTTTTGGATATATGTTATATTTCATACTAAAATCTTTTTTTCTAAATGGGCCAAAGATTTGAATAGACACTTCTCCAAAGAAGATATTTATTAAATGTCCAATAAGCACAGGAAAAGGTTTTCAATGTCATTAGTCATTAAGGCAAAGCATATTCAAATTACGATGACATACCATTTCATACTTACCAGCATCACTATTACCAAAAAATATGGAAAATACTTTTCGGTGAGAATGTGAAGAAATTGGAAACTCACACGCTACTGGTAGGGATATAAAATGGTGAAATTGCTGTGGAAAACAGTTGGTGGTTCCTCATAAAGTGAAACATGGTTACCATAAAGTATATTCCTCAAAGAATTGAGAACAGGTACATAAACAAATACTTTTACATGAATGCTCAGATCAATGTGATTTGCAATAGTCAAAAGTGAAAACAACCCAAATATCCATCAAAAGATGAGTGGATAAACAAAATGGGGTCTATCCATACAACATGGGGTCTTTTGTATCTGGCTTTTTGCACTGAGCATTGTGTCTCCCAGGTTCATCCTCCTTATAGCATGGAGCAGAACTTCATTCCTTTTCACGGCTGAATAAGATTCCACTGCATGGGCAGACCATATTTTTAAAATCCACTCATCCACTGGCTATTGCAAATAATGTTGCTATGGACACTTGTGTACAAGATTTTGTGTGTATTTATGTGTTATGTTGTCATTTCTCTTGGGTATTTACCTAGGGGTAGAATTTGTGGGTCACGTGGTAACTCTGGTAACTCTATGTTGAACTGTTCGAGGAACTCTCAAGCTGTTTTCCATTTTCCATTCCCACCAGCAATGTCCTTGCCCAGGTTACTTTTGATATGACTCGAAGCACCACTTCCAGGCTTCCTCCTTCCCCTGAATAACTGTCCTGCAAACCCTCACTTCTGCTCTCTAATCACCACACTCTGTCCTCTCCAGGCACAGACAAGCTCCTCCCGGCATCCTGGGAGCATTCCTCCAGGTTGACCGCCCGAGCATACCACGGAAGGGGAAAAAGTCCATCCTGCTCAACTCATATTAGACCTGATCTGATGATTCATCCAGAGGCCCTGCCCCCCAGCCAGACCTCTTAGAAGTGCCAAGACCCTTAGCTGGCAGTTTCTGAGGAAGTTGAGATGTTGAGAAATGGATGCTGGCAGGAGAAAAGTCATAGGAGTGCTGATTGCCCTGTAAGACAGTTTCTCAACCTCAGCACTACTGACATTTTGCTGTAGAGATGCCCTGTGTGCTGTAGAGGATGCCCTGTGTGTTGTGCGCTGTAGGAGACTCAGCAGCAGCCCTGGCCTCTGCCCACTAAATGCCAGTAGCACCACCACCATCACAACCACCAGTTGTGACAACCAAAAATGCCTCCAGATATTGCCAATGTCCTAGAGACAGAATCACCCCCAGGGAAGAGTCGCTGATTTGCAGAGGGATTGAATAATGTGTTTTGGTGAATGCGGCTGTGTCAGGTCACCTCCCTCACCCTAAATTTCTACTTTGGAAAACAATCTGGCCTCATCTCTTCTTCAGCCTGAGAATTGGGTCTGGCTCCATAAAGACATCCCTTACAAGGAGGAGAAGTTGAAGCACAAATCCACTTTCAAGGTAGGAAAACAGCGTCTGAAACAAATAAAACCAGGAGTAAAAGCTGGCCAGGAAAGCAAGGCCTCCTTTGCAACCAGCTTCTGCCTTTGCCTCCAGCTGAAAGCAGTCGAAAACACACTTCGCTCACACTCTGAAAAGCAAATCGGAGTCTCACGGCAATTAGGGAAGCCAACAAAAGCCAGCCCTGCCGACAATCGTCTTTGATTGGCTTCCTGCCTCAGAGCTGACAGTCATTAGGAGGATAGAGGACAAAGCTGGGCTGTGTTGCACAAATAATCCACCCTGCCTCCACCCTGCAGCCCGGGAAAATAAGAGACAATATTTGTACACAGAGAAGCATTGCCAAGCCTTTCTCTGGCCTCCCCTCGCCGAGGCTTCTGAAGCCATGATTTGAATCCGACTTCTCTTCCCCTCCCTGCCAACTCGGCCTCCCCGCTGACCTGATTCTAATGAAGCTGTAATCTCACTGCCCCCTTGCCCCCTGGCCTCCTGCCCCTAAATGGCTGGGATGTGACTTTCTTTGCATCAGCTCCGTGCACAAGCTTCCAGGAAGAACCTCCCAAGGATGGTAGTATGCAGTGATCTTCTGGTCTGCATTATAGGGTTTTAATTGTCCAGTGTCACCTGAATTTCAGACCCAGAGCCTTTTCAGCTAAAGCAATGGAAACTTAGCAAGTGGGCAAAAGAAGAGTCTCTCTGCTCCCATCATTTATTTGATCTTCTTTTCAGGAGGAAAGCTTTATCAGATACGGCCTCAATGATTATCAAATGTCATCCCCTTCTCCTGCTACTCATTCACAGACCTCTGCAAAGATCCACAGACCTGCCCCAAGGAAGAAGCTGCAACACTGAACTTAGATCCTCACTATGCCAAGTGTTGTCCTTGGACTAGCACCACCTGTTAAAAATACAGTCGCAGGCTCCACCCTGACCTGCCGTCAGAAGCTGCACCTTAACAAGACCCCCAGCAGTTTCCTGTACACATTAAACTTTAGGGAGTTCTGCCTTAGACCTATTTCACGGGTAGGAAGAGATTACATAATTATGCCCTTGACTCAACCAGAAAGGGGTGAGGGCTCAGTCAGCGGACCCGCAGTTCCAAGCTTTCTCTCCCACATTCTGACCCCAGGTGGGGAATTTGGGAGTCCAGGATGCCAGCCTTCCACTTGACTTAGGCAATAATCCCTCTGGGGAGAAGGACAAGGAGGCTGATGAGAAACCCAAGCTCTTGATGAAACAAGAGTAGTTTTGGAATGGGTCAAAAAAGAAAATTCCAACTTAATGCCGGTGGAATTGTTCAAAGCCTATCCATGTCTCCCATCACACTCAGAGGAAAAGCCCAAATCTTACTGGCAGCCCATGAAGCTCTTGAAAGCTCCCTGTCCTCATCTCCCCCTCCTTTGCCCCTCACTCACTCTGTTCTAGCCACATGGGTCTCCTCGCTGTCCCTCAAACGCAGTTGTGCCTCAGGGCCTTTGCACCTGCTATTCCCTCAGAACGGAATGCTATTCTCCCAGAAACCCACACTGTTTCCTTCTTCAGGTCTTTACTCAAAGGTCATGTCTCAGCGAGGCCTTTTCTAACCTCCCTACCTAAAGCTGCATGCTCTGGACATTCCCAGCCCCCTTTCTCTGCTTAATTTTTCCTTTGGTCCTGCTTCCCAGTCAAACATATGCTATATTTTCCTTCTTTATCTCATTATAACCCCCCCACTAGACTATTAGCTCCATGAAAGTGGAGATTTTTGTCCACTTTGCTCACTGCTTTGTTATTAGGACCTAAAAGAGTGTCTGGTATAAGGTAAATACTTAATAAGCACCTGTGGAAAGGAAAGGTGAGCCGGCCGGCCCTGTTTTCCAAATCTCTCCCCCCACCTCATTTCAGGCCAAGTCTCCCTGGGCATGTTAAGGGGGCTATCAGCCCCTTAAAATATGCCAGGGTGTGTTGGACACAAACATGAGATGCTGACAGAACTCGCTCCATGCAGAAGCCAAAGGTTGTGCTGGGTAGTCTGTGCCTGGAGGAGGTGAGGTTTTTCTCAGCCCAACCCAAGTCGTGCCTGAACCTCCCAATTTAGAAAGCCTGGGTTCTAACTCACAGCTGTGGCAAGCAATGCCCCTGCTAGCTGAGCTGAGCCTCCCTGCTCCCCGATTGGTTCAGAGAGAAAGCACCTGTGTCAGCGGGATCTGGAATAATCAGCCAGCCGAGGAGGACAAGGGGGAGGGGAAAGAAAAGATGAAAGGAGAGAAGCATCCCCGATGTGAGCAGAAACTAGCTCCTGAAATGACTCACAGAAGTCGGGAAAGCAGACAATCCTGCAGGCAGAACAGACACAGAAACCTCTCCCCTCTCCCCAATTAGGTGGATCAATACCTACAGACAGCCGGGTGGTAAGGCCCCTAGGGAGGGGCTGTGTGTGGCCCTGAAAATGATCAAGTGATTCTTCAGGAGGATGCTGGCTACATCTGTGAACAGGAGCTTGCTCTTGGAATCCAGAACATCAAGTAAAATCAATTTGCAAAGTGAGCATGGCTGATGATCCTAGCTCTGCAGTGAGACATTGCAGTGTCCAGGCAATTCATCCTTCTTTTTATTGTTCCTCCCGGCCCCACCCTCATTTCCGACTTCTTAGGTTGGTGTGAAAATCAAACCAGGTTTGTTAACTCATCAAGACCTGACCCCCACCGTGGGGGCTGCCTGATGGGCATGTTCGGTGGAATCATATACGTCTAATGAGTCAACCAAGCTTTTTGAGCATGTAGGAAGAAGCCGAGCAGACCTACTTTCGTGTTTGTTACATGCTTCCCTCAACCACCAGGGGAAAAAAGTAGGATACTAGAGCCCTAGCTCTACAGGTTTAGGACATATTCCTTGCTCCACTTAACAAATGCCACAATTTAACTTGGCAATATGATCAACCATTATGGGGTTCATTAACAAGCACAACAGCCATAATTACAGGTACCGTTTATCGAGTGCTTCCTTTGGGCAGATACTGTGCTAATACACACACTGCTTCAGTTTAACCATTGCAACAACCCTACAAAGTGGGTTTTGCTGTAAGCCCCATTCTCCAGATAAGGAAATTAAGGCTCAGAGAGGTTAAACAAATCTTTCAATGTCATTCAAGGGGCAAGGAAGGACTGGGGGCTCAAACTCTGGTCTTCCCGATTCTATAGTCTATGGACCACTGAGCAGTTTATCCATGTTAGAAGACGGATGGTTTTGCTTTCTTTAAAAATTGGGTTGGGTATTCACCAAGGGCCTTAAACTTATGGATTAGACCTCACCCACCCACCCCCAACAAACTGCTGCAATTTAATTTAGTAATTATCAACCATCATGTGCTATTCTGAATCCTCACAGAACTATGCCTCCTACAACACACATTTCAAGTGGGTCATATTGAATGGATTTCAACTTCCAAAAATACAAAGAATCTCCAGTTCTCAGTCGTGGGCTTCAAACTCTCTGACACACAGTATCCTCCAAAATCAAGCCTAGAAGAGAGCTCTCCACCAGAGCTCTAGCAGTAATGGCTCGCTAACACGGGTAAGCTCAAAACTGCCTAGGATGCTTTCAGCACCACGGACAGCGGCAAGATTTCGCATCCACCTAGACAAAGCAAGGCTGATGGGGGGGGGGGGGGGGCAAGCAAACGCCTGCACCTAGGACTAACGCTCTCCGAGACATAGCTAAACACCTCCATTTCACACACAGGAGAGCCAAAAAAAGCAAATAAGGAGATGCATTGGATCAGCAGGAAAATCAAATGAAGGGACGACAGTTTAAAATCTAACAGCAAGTGCGTCTGACGGGTCGTTTGTTTTTCAACATTGTATAAGGACTCTGAACACCTGGAGTTTGTAAAAAGGAGTCTACCCGGGACAGCTGGGTCAAGCTTCCTCTCGGAAAACTGGAAACAGATGCTCGAGCAAGAGGAGAGCAGAGGATTTGGCATCAGACATGGCTCACCCGGCTTTGGGCTAGGGCGAGAAAATTTCCATCTGAGACTCAGTTTCTCCACATGTAAAATCAGAATAGTGTTCACCTCATAGGGTTGTGTAAGGAAGGACTGAGTTGATGCCCACTGTATGCTTAGAGCATACAGTAAGTGCTCAGTTAAATGGGAGCACTTTATTATTGTCATGGTAGCCACGGTGATGGTTAGAAAGCTAAATATGCATATGAAAGTTTAGGACGGGTTCATCTCATTGTAAATATTAACAATAAATGTTAACATTTTATTATGATGACTGCTATTATTATGATTAACTTTTCCTATTTATCTTTCACCCATGGATGTCCCAGTTCCTTCCCTAAGCTGGAGGGCTTGGATGCCCAAGTTCCACTCTCTGCATGGGTGGCTAGACTTTCTCTTGAGTCTGAAACATTTCTGAGAACAGAATGCAGTGCACACGTATGACCCCTCTTTGAGCAAAGGATTCAAATCGAACATTGCGGAAGTCTCCGTTGGTTTTTACATCCCTTATGTATCCCCGACTGTCTTCTCAAGGACCCCCCAAGATGTGCCTTTGCTCAGATGGGTTAGACTCAGGTGGCTTTTCCTCTAGACCTTGAACCAGAGACAGAAACAGCATTTGTTAAACCCTTAACATCCCCTCTTCTATAACAGATGATTTTAGTTCTGAAAGGAATACATGCACATCGTAATTTTTCCTAATTAAAAAAAATTTAGAACAATCATTTACAAAGTGAAAAGTCTTGCCTCCCAACTCCAGTTCCACTTCTCAGGAGCAACAGTCTGGTGTTTACCTTTCGTATTTTCCCGGAACACAGTTTTTGCACTGGCTGTTCCCCCTTCTATGGATACCCATCCCCTAGGCACGAGTGGGACTCATTCCTTCATTTCCTTCTGGTTTTACTAAACCATCATCTTCCCTGATGACCATATCCAAAATCTCAGCCTTGCTAACACCTTCATCCCCCCCTTCCACGGTTTTAAAAATTTCTTAGCACACCTGCCATGTGGGAGACCCAGGTTCGGTTCCCAGCCCATGCACTTCCCCCAAACAAACAAACAAACAAACAAGCAAACAAAAAGAAAGGAAAACCAACAAAAGATTTAACGAATAGTGCTGCAATAATGGGATGCTCACATGGAAAAAGAATGAAATGTGACCCCTGCCATACAGTATACAAAAAAAAATTCTTAGCACACTTATCACATCTAAAAAGCTTTATATTTTATTTATTTTATTTATATCAGTTTCCTACACTAGAATTCAGCCCCATTAGGGCAGAGGTTTGTCTGGCCCTTTCATAGCTGTGTCCCACTACTTGATATCTGGGACATGCTCAATAAATATTATTGGATGAATGGAAACAAGCACACAAAATTCATATTTTCTCTCTACGAAAATGGGATCATGATATATAATGTTCTGCAATTTGCTGAGCTCCTTGCCACACTGGATGTATTTTCGCATATCCGTACAATGGGCTTCACTCTTTCAAAAGGCTGCTCAGTATTCCGGGGAATGGATGCATCATCATTTATTTAATCATTCCCCTAAACAGATCCATTTTTTTCTCTATTACAAGCAAAGCTGTGATAATAACCTGAGCATATATCCTTGTGCACTTGGTCACATTTCTTTTTCCTGCAGGACAAATTCCTGGATGTGGAATTGCTGGGTGAGAAGAGATATACATTTGACACTCCCTTAGAAACTGTCAAATTACCCTTGGAGATCAACAGGACTATACTGAACAGTTTTGTAAAAGTGAGGTGTATATATGTGTGCTACTTCGGAAAGTAAGCCCATAACTGAATGTATAAATTGTTCAGACCTAAAAGTTTAAACTTAGAAGTCAGCATGCCTCACAGAACACACACACATGTTCACACACACACACCTTAAAACAGAACGAAATTACAAAATCCCCTTAAAGAAAAGAGAAAGGATTTTTTAAAAGTACTGGAACAAGTTCAAAGTAGGTGTTTGGCAATTTTAGACCTCTGGGGTCTGGGAGGACAGTGACGAGTGAAGATGCTTGAGGGTTAGACTCTAAGCAAAAACTAAAGACTTCTCTTTGTTTCTCTCTGTTTTTCTTTAGGACAATAAATTTCCCTGGCAAGCTCTGATTGGTGTGACCCAGACAGAGAAGAGAAGACCCTGGGAACACAGAGGTACTGAGGCAGCTACAAGCCAAGGAAAGCCAGTAGTCACCAGAAGCTGGCAGAGGCGAAGAAAGAAATCTCTTCTAGAGGGAGCACAGTCCTGCCACGCCTTAATTTCAGACTTTTGGTCTCCAGAACTGTGAGAGAATATATTTATTGTTTTATGCCACCCAGTTTGTAGTAATTTGTTATGGCAGTCACAGGAAACTAATACAGAGTCTTATTGGTTTTTCTTCCCCACACTTACCACAATTAGAAATTATGTCTGTATTTGCCTATTTCCTATATAATACCTTCCTTTCCTACGATAAGTTCCATGAAGACAGGAACCACGTGTCTTGCTCGCTGTAATATCCTCATCATCCATCCCAGAGCTGGGCACACAGTACGACCTCAGTAAACGTTTGTTGAATGAGCAGACCCATCTACTTCATTTCTCTTTTACAGCTCATCGGAAGTCCTTCTTGCATCTTCCATGTTCTCTTCCAACCCTCCCAGCTGCTGCAGTGCCAACCTAAACTTATCACCTTTTCCAGAAAACTCCAAGCCCCCGATGGAGCCTCTCTCTTGCTCGCCCTCCACTTCTCCCAAATATTTGGGTCTGCCTGGCTTTTCCTTTGCTGGTCCTGCCATCCTCAAAGATTCTCCTTGAAGCTTTACCATTAAAAAATAAACCAACATATTCTCCCAAAGAAGCTTTTACTTTTGCTAACTCTATTGATTTAGTCCTAGAGGCTTCTGGCAGCAGTCCCAGGAGCTTAATCAATATGACAACACCCAGCACAACCAGAATATCAAGGAGCTCCAGCCAAGGGCTTCTACTTGGGTTTTCACTGACCCTGACTGAGTCGCCTGCAATGGTGAAGAAAGATTTACAGCAGGGGGCAGGATATTTGTGACTGCCCCAGGATCCTGGTTAGATGAGCACAAGAAAATGCCTTCAAGTTTGAGGCAACTCAGAGCTACTTGTTGGTTTGCAACTATCACCAATTCCCAGTGGAGCTAAGCCAGCAAAAAAAATAAAGAGAGATAACAGAAACGCTGCAGGTTCTAGAACCTGAGTGTAAAGACCATGGTTGGATAAGCAAGAGCAGATCATGCAAAAGGGAGGTAGGGAGATAAAGATGACAAGAGCTAACAATGAATTGGAACAGGATCCCTTCACCTCTCAGATATTAAGTGCCCAGGGAAGGAAAGAAGAAGGACATACAAAGGAGGAGGTTGAGATGGATTGAATCTATGCCCAATACAATAGAAACCATTTTTCTCCTGTAAGGAATAGTTAAACAATTCTTTCCCACAGTTTTTCAAGATTGAAAAATAAAAAACAGAGAGAAAAAAGTAGAGGGTGTAGGGGAAGATGGCATAAGAGAAGTTATATTTGTTCACCCAAGTTTATATATACATGATTATACCCAACGCTCATCATAACTTTGTGCTTAGATGTTAGCCCCATTTCCCAGATGATAAGATGCTACAGTCAGCCCACTCTAGGTCTTCCACAGCAAGAAACAGCCCCCAAATCCCAAAGACTCAAAACATCACTGGTCTAATTTCTTGCTCATGCTACAATGCTCACTGCAAGTGGGAGGGGGTCCTTGTTCCACGCTGTCATCTCTCCAGCACCTGATCAGAGGTACTGCCTCTGTGTATCCATAATGGTGGGGGCAACAGTCACACACTGGCTCTTAAAGCACCTGCCCAAGAGGAAGACACGCCACTTCCCCTCACACTGCACTGGCTATAGCAAGTCACAAGCTTCCACCTAACTTCAAGGAGGTGAGAAAGTGAGACCCAACTGTGTGCTCAGAAGGACAGCCAGAAACATTAGCCAAGCAAAGTAAAGGATTCCCCTTTAAGGAAACTTAAATGACTTGCCCAGAGTCAAACAGCTTTGAAGGTGGGGGAGGTGTGCTCTGGATTGAGGACTAGTCATCTGGTCTACCCTGCATATAACAGGGGTTGAGGATAAAATTTAGAGGCCAAGGAAGAGAAATATCAATGGAGGTGGAGAAGGAACAAGGAAAAATAATGCATCAAGTGAGGGAGAGATAGAAGGAAACAGAAAACTGAAACTGGTGCTTAACTGGAGAAGTCTTTTCTTTAGAAACCAGAATGCATTGTACATGGTAGAAAAGGGGTGGAAATTTTTGCATTCTCTTCACAGAGGCTGGGGTGGAGAGTTATGAGGCTGCATAAGGAAGTAGAGACACAAGAACCTGTGTGCTTCCTGCTGATGCCCAAAAAAGCCACCATCTCAGCTCACACTGAAGGTCCAACAAATGCTAACTGGTATAAGAGGAGCCCCCTAGGGTGCTCAAGCCAGGGCTTGACAGAACTCTTGTCTGCGGCACCAGCCCTCCCTGGACATTTTCCTGCTCAGTTCTGGGAAATCTGGACCAGAGCTGGATAGTGTTCCAGAACAGACAGTGCTGGCTTGCATCGTCTCACCACTCCTCCCCCATCCCTACTGAGGCCATACAGGAAGTACAAAAAAGATATTGGCTCTGCCGCACTCCTGGTTAGTAGGCAAGAATTCTAAAAAGATGGTTAGACCAGTTTAGCTTCAGAGGAAGGCTCTGAGAAAGCATTTGCCATCATTGCCAATTCATTTCAGCTTTAAGCACTTATTGTGTTCTGCCTAAATGCTTTTTGTGTATTATTTCATTGAGTGTTCCCTGCCTATCTGTACAGAAATCTTACTGGTTGGCTTTCAAATTATATCCAGAATCAGTGGTTAACAGGGGCTGGGGGGAGGGGCAAATGGGAGTGACTACTCAGGGTTTCACGTTGGAGTGATGAAAATGTTCTAAAACTACATAGTGGTGATGGCTGCACTACATTCTGAATGAATTAAATGTCATTGAATTGTACACTTTAAAATGGCCAAAGCGGTAAATCATATACATGTATTTTATCACAATAAAAATATTTTAAAAAATTATACCCAGAATCCGCCACCCTGCCACTTGTCACTCATTATTTGTCCCTCATCATGCCCTGGTTTCCCACCTCCTGACCTTGCCTCCCCCAGCCTCCTGACCTTCCCCCCCCCCACCAAACTGTTGTCCCTCAGCAGCCAGAGGGCACCTGTGAAAACCTGAGTCAGGGCACGTCTCTCCTCTCCCTAGAACCCTCCATGGCTCCCACCACACTTGGGTCACAAGTTCCAGTCCACTTGGGTATAGTCTAAGTCCTCCCTGCAGCCACGGGCCCTTCATGGTCTGTCCTGCCACCTCCTATTCGCTCCACTCCACCCATTCTGAGCTCCTTGTTGTTCCTACAACATGCAAGGATGACCCTACTTCAGGACCTTTGTACCTGCTATTCCCTCTTCTCCCGGACGCCCCATGGCTCCTTCCCTCACATCCTCAGTGAGATCCTCCCTGAACCCCTATCTAATGCAGCAACCAGCCTCCTCATCACCTTCCCTGCTGTTGCATTATTTTCTGCTGACCATATAATCTTCTAAAGTACTGTGCAATTTATGTATTGTTATATCTGCTATTTATCCATCTCCTCAATGAGAATGCACATTCTGGGAGGGCAGCGAGTTTTGTCTCCTTTTTATCCTTCCCCAATATATACACTCAATCAGCACCCACTAAATGAATGACGACCCTATGAGGCAGGAACCATTTTATCCCCATTTTATGGAGGAGGAAAACTGAGATTCACTGACCTGCAAGCAGCTAATGGTAAGCAGACTGCATTCAAACTCAGAGGTCACAGTCTGGGCTCCGAACCACAACAACTATTCTTTATTACTATCCATGCAAAAGGATGGATTACTCACTCTTCTAGGTGCCAGAGATCCAGCAGAGAACAAAATAAGCAATGCCCTTGAGGAGGGGACACTGTACCCTGCTCAGCTGTTCCCTGCCGAACTTTCACCCACCTTTGTGCTCGGCTGGGCCACAGGATGTGGGACGCCCCGGGAAATGGGCTGGATGTGCAATCCACACCATCAACCTGTGGCTTTTCTCTCACCACATACAATGATCTGTCAACCTCACCAACTTTGCGATGAGCTGCCATTAACCTTGGGACGATTCTCTTTTTTTCCCCCTGCATTTGCGAAACTATGGATGAACGTGTGCCCATTGGCTCACCTCCTCCAAGAAGCAGTCCCTGGATTTCCCCCCCAAACAAATCACCATCTCTCCACTCCTTGGAAATCCAGAGAACTAAGCATCTCCCTTGAGATGTCTTACAATTTTCTTTTTTCCATATTTTCACTCTACCTCTACAAAATAAACATATCATTCTACAGTGTGATAGCTGTGTGAAGAATAATGGTTGGGGAAGACCTAACAGAGACTTGGGGTGGGTGATTGGGTCAGAAAAGGCTCTCTGAGTGTGGTAGTTAGATTCAGGTGTCAACTTGGCCAAGTGAAGGCACCTAGTTCTGTTGCTGTGGACACGAGCCAATGGTATGTGAACCTCATCTGTTGCTCATTACATCTGCAGTCAGCAAAGAGGCGTGCCTGCTGCAATGAATGATGTTTGACTTAACTGGCTGGTGCTTAAATGAGAGAGCCCAACGTAGCACAGCCCAAGCAGCTCAGCATACCTCATCTCAGCACTCATAACTCAGCCCAGGCCTTTGGAGATGCAGAAAGAAATCATCCTGGGGAAAGTTGTTGGAACCTACAGGCCTGGAGAGAAGGCTGGCAGAGATCACCCTGTGCCTTCCCATGTAAGAAAGAACCTCAGTTGAAAGTTAGCTGCCTTTCCTCTGAAGAACTAACAAAGTAAATCCCCTTTTATTAAAAGCCAATCCGTCTCTGGTGTGTTGCATTCCGGCAGCTAGCAAACTAGAACACTGAGGATGCACCATTTAAACAGAAACCTCAGAGATTTATAGGGATTCATTAAGTGGAGAGTGGGGAGAAAGTACAAGAATTTCACAACAACTCTATTCACAATTGTCCAAACAGGAAATAACTCAACGGTCCATCAACAGGTTAATGGATAAACAAACTGTGATATTTCCATACCATGGAATACTACCCACCCACAAAGGTGAGCAAAGCCATAGCATTCAGACCTTCAATTTCATAAGTCTCTACCCTAAGCGCCAGGAGTTGTATAGGCTATTCTAGAATGTTCTAGTTCCCAACAGTGGAAAAAAATAATAAAAACCCTTGCCCTCTTGGAGGACACAGTCAACTGGGGAGACAGACAACATACAGGTAAATAAGTGAGATGCATAGTTTGTCAGAGGGTAAAAAGCGTCAAAGGAAAAAAATGAAGTGATGGTGGAGGGGAAGGGCTGGAAGGTGTGATTTAGAGTAAGGTAGATGCTGAGAAGGCGGCCTTTGAGCAAAGACTAGATGGAGGTGAAGGAGAGCCATGAGGCTACCTGGGAGAAGAAGGATAGAGGCAAAGGGATGTGCAAAAGCCCTGAGGTAGGAAAACACTTGATGGGTTTGAGGGAGGGCAAAGACTGCATAGGGAGGGGAGCTCAGAGATTCCCTGAGACAGAAAATCAGTGATGGACAAGGGCAGGGGTGATCTCTTCAGCTTGGGAAGAAAGGAGGGCAGAGAGAAGAGAGGCAGCAGGAGGAAGAGAAGTCTGAGCTCAGAGTCGCCACCACCCTTACTCCCAATCTTATCAAAGAAACAATCCTGCTGTTAGGAAAGTCCAGGTACCTCTGCAAGCCTGCTGCACTTTCCTGAGAGATGAGGAGGGAAGGAGAGAAGGAAAGGCTAGTCTTGGAAGAAAGGAGGGGAGAAGAAGGATGTAAGCGGGGGGGGGGGGGGGGGACAGGTGAAATAATGCTAATATATAACACATACTATATCAGGCACAGGCAGACTGGCCTGCAGCTTGTATTTTGTAAATGAAGTTTTATCGGAAACAGCTATACCCATTTGTTTACATACTGCCTGTGTCCACTTTTCCTCCAATGGCAGAGTTGACTAGTCTCTGTGGCAGATACTGCATGATGCCCAAGGCCTTGACTATTTACTATTTAGCTCTTTGCAGAAGTTTTCTGACCCCTGTACTACAGCAATAATATATAACAATCTACTTACAGATAATATATAATACTGAACTATCCATTAATAGATAGATACTAAATTATATATTAATATACACATATAACATATATTTATATATTAAAATAATCAAAATATAAAATAATTGCCATTATAATTAGCTACATTGAGTGCTTACCATGTGTTGGACATGGGGTTAAGATTTTTCACCTATGTTATAGCATCAAATCTGTTCTGACTCACTGAACTGGGACACTATCATGCTCATTATTATTATTATTGATTGTGACCAAGGACTCTGGAGTCAGCCTCGGTTCAAGTCCTACCTCCTCTGCTCAAAGGGTGCAAATCCATAGAAAGTTCTCTCTTCCGTGACATGAGATGCGGAAAGATCACCCAGCCCTCCGTGCCACTGAAAGGACCAGAGTAACTGATGCCAGCGAGGTGCGTGGAAGGCTGCCTGGAGCTCTTATGACCATAACTGCCATCATTTGAAGGATGAGGAAAACGAGGCACAGGGAAGGAGAGTCGCTTGCCCAGGCCAGCCAGCGGCAGACCCCAGGATTCAAATCTGAGCGGCATCTCGACCACCACTGTTGGAAGTGGGATGAGGCAATGTTGGATCCAGCACACAAGATGATGAAAACTCGGGGACCGCAGGCACGCGCGGCCCTGTCTACCTTTTGCCCTGCCTTTGTCCGGGACCTCAGAGGGGCTGGCAGCTGCCAGGGGCACGGGAGGGGCAGCTCCTCTTCCATTCTACAGCCAAGGGCGGAGAGGCCAGGTAGGCTTGAATGGAGGAAGCCAAGACAGTCCTATCATCACAGCGACTTGGTGGAACTCAAAGGAGTGGGCGAGGCTGGGAGGGGACAGGTCATTGTTATAGGTGCTGGGCTGACCCTGGGGGCTGGAAATATGGGGGGCAGGATCCACTGCTAATGCAGCTGGACCAGATCGGAGAGGGGTGGGCAGGTACCATTGTCAACACAGCAGGGCTACAATTTCCCTTGCGCACCTACTCTTCTGGCTGCCAAGACAAGCTTAAAAGAGAGGCAGGAGCAGGTGAGGGGCTTGGAAAGGAGCTGCTTCCTGAACCCTGGGACTCAAGCCCACCTCTCTGGGCTCCGTCTGGAGGTCCTTTCCTAGGCTTTACCTCTAGCAAGACAGTTGCATAATTTCAGGCAGGAGCTTTGCTGAGAACCCCCCTCCCCCAACTAACTACCATGGCTCCAACTGGCAGTGTCTGTGGCCTTGAGAAGAAAGTTCTTGGAGAAAGCGACCCCACAAACACACCTGCAATAAAACTTAATGCTTGCAGGGACACTGAAAGATTTTCACTAAAAGAAAAGAATGAAAGAGGAAAAAGAAAACAACCTTAATAATAAGTGGACCTCTGGCTTTCTTGCCATTTGGGACCATGATTTCTTTATGCTGAAAGGAAAGAAATGAAGTGATGGGAAGTTCTGGTCAGGGATGGTGGGGAGGGTAAATCAACATTGTGAATTCCACTGAATGGTGTGCTTGGGAGGGGTTGAGATGGGAAAGTTTGTCATATATATATAAAAAGAGTGACTAAAGAGATGATGGCAATTAAATGCAATACATGATCTTGGACTGGATCTAATAATGGGGGAGAAAGGGCCCAAAAGGAAGTTATTGGGACATATGCAAAATTTGGAATATAGACTGGATGCTTTCTATCAATGCTAAAGTTCTTGAACTTGATAACTGCACTTGAGGTGGTTACATAAGTGAATACTCTTGTTCTCAGGAAATGTACATGGAAGAGTTCAGTGTTCAAGGAAAGATGATGTATACAACCTACTCTCAAAATAGGTAAATAGACAGGCAGACAGACAGATGGATGGATGGACGGATAGATAGAATGATACATCAAACTTGGCAAGATGTTGAAAGCTGGCAGATCTGGGTTTCTGGGGGTGGGGAGTATATTGGAGTTCTCTGTATGGATTTTTTTGTTTTTGCAACTGCCCTGCAAGTTTGAAATTCTTTCAAAATAAAAATTTAAGAATGGGAAATAAAAGACAATCTGATGTGTTCGCCTAAGCTTTTCCTGGAGGCACCCATGGGCTAAATATCCCTGCCTCCCCTGCATGTAGGAGGGGCCACAGGCGCTGGCTGTCCGCTGCTACCAAGAATCCATTCTCTCTGCTTTGCCCAGGGAGGCTGACCTGTGTGGACTGTGGTATTGGGCTCCCTGCCCTCTGGCTTCCAGTTGAATATGGACAAAGGGGAACTCTGGGAGGAGACTGGGGGGAGGGGGAGGGAAGTAGGTCTGCTGGATTCCTAGGTGGCAGCGCCTATGAAGAAACCCTCTTCACACACCTCTGTCTCTGTGTCTCTCTCTCATGCACTCGCTAGCTCTTTCCATTTTGGTAACTGCACACACCTCAGTACACCATCTCTTAATTCATTTCTTGACATGTGTCTTCTCTCTCCTACTTGGACCTTAAATAACACACCATAGGATAATATTCAGGCCATCAGAATGGGGACAGAAGTGAGGTTCACAACCTCCAGGCCAGGTACACCCAAACCTCCCTTGTGGGTCTTCATACTCAGTCTTTCCCTCCAGGCTGCATGCAAAGAACTTTCACTTCTTAGAGGATGGTGGAGCCACGAGCCAGAAAGAGAGCCTGGGTCCTGAGTCAGCATCTGCAGGGCCACTTGCTGCTTAGCTGATTGACCTTCAGGTGAGAAGTAAATTCCTATTGTGCTAAGCCTCTGGGACATGGACATGTTTGTTACAACAGCTAACATACCCTAAGAGGCTCACTCTTTCGCAGCTGTGACATTGGCTCCACCCCTAACCCCAGGGAAGGACCATGTGACTGAAGCCTCAGCCAATCAGGGCCCTCTTCCCCCACCTTCCATTTTCCCACAGTGGTTCAGCCATGAGCACATGACCCCAGAAGAGCCTATCAAAAACAAGAAATCACTTGCAGGGAATTCTAGGATGATGGCTGGGAAAGAGACAGTCCCGTTGTGGGTTCTGCAGCCAGTTCATCTCCATGGAAGAGGATGGGGCTGACTGCAGAAGGCAGAGCCAAGAAGCAGACAGAGAAACTGAGGCCTAAAGATGTTATCTGATCCCTGGATCCAGACCAGATCTGACCACGTTAATCTTTGGTCTCTTCAGTCCCAGGAACCAATAAACAACACCCCCCCCCCCCCTTATGGCTTAAGCTAGTTTGAGTTTTCTATTGCTTGTAATCAAAGGGCATTAATGGATACAGGTTGTTAGCATGTAACGACCTCCCTTTGTGTCAGGGAGATGGCTATTTTTATTATAATTCCCATTTCACAGACAAGGGAACTGAACCCCAGTAAAACAGGCAGAAGTACAAATAGTTTGCAAGAGAATGTGCTTGGGGAGTGGAGGTATGAGCTTGTGTAAATGGGATTGGAGAGTGATGATTAGCTTCAGGCATCAACTTGGGTAGACCATAGTACCCAGTTATTTAATCAAACACTATATGTTGCTATAAAGCTATTTCACAGCTGTGGCTAACATCTACAATCGGTTGACTTTAAGTAAAGGAGGTGACCCTCGATAATGTGGGTGTGCCTCATCCAATTAGTCAAAGGCCTTAAGAGGTCTGCCAGAGAAGGAAAAATTCGGCCTCAATATCACAGCACCAATGCCTGTCTGAGTTTCCAGCTTACCCGCCTGCCCTACAGATTTCAAACTTGCCAGACCCCACGATTGCATGAGCTGTTTCCTTAAAATAAATCTCTTTAAATTATCCTATTGGTGTTGTTTCTCTGGAGAACCCTGGCTGATAAAGGCAGGAAGTCAAAAGAACTGGAATTCCAATCCCAATCCCATCATCTTTTGTGTGATCTCAAATGTGCCAGTTAACCTCCCCCATCCTGTCATAAAACTGCTATAAAACCCTTGTCCCTCCACCCCTCTCATAGGGGTGGTGAGGGCGACAAAATGAAGTAATAGCTAAGAGGTGCTTTGAAGGAAAGGTTACCAACTCATCATTTTTATTATCATTAATAAATAGCCATGTTGGCTGGGTTCCAGAAAACCCAAGGGGCCAGGGGCTGTCCAGTGATTCTTTTGGCCAGGATTCCAAAAGACCATCTGTGACAAGCATGCGCTCAAGAGCACACACTCTTGGCAGGATCACAAACAGTTTTTCTCACCCAGGAAAACCAACCAGAAAAGAATGAGGGATAGAGAGGGGTGAGAAGGGAAAAATCAGGTCAGCTCAAAATATCTTTCAATCCAATCAATGTTCTCCATTTCCACAGTCACCGACCTTGTCCAAGGCCTGACATGTCTCCCTGGAATGACTGTAATGGTTTCCTCACAGGTCTCCCAGCTTTCACTCTTGGTCCCACCCAACCCATTCTCCACCTAGCAGCTAGTGGGGCCTTTTAGAGACACAGTCTCATTGTACCCACTGTTTCTACCACCTGACAATGCCTTCATGATAAACACTGAATTCACAAGCATCTGCTGCAGGGCCTTTGCACATGCTGTTTCTTCTAGCCAGAACTTCTTTCTCAGCACTCCCTGCCCTCCTATAGCAGAGCCCAGCTAAAGACTCAGCTTATCATCACTTCCTCAGGAGAGATTGTGTTACATCTCCCACTCAGAGAAAGCTGGACTTCTCCCTCCTTGCAGAGCTTATATAATTTGCAATTGTAAACTAAGTATCTGTGGCTATTTATTCAATGTCTGTCATTCCTGCTGGCCTGTAAGCTCCATAAAAGCATTGCCTACATCTGCTGAGTTCTTTGCTATAACCCAATACGTTGTTGGAACTCAATGAATATTTGTGGCTTGACTGGCTGAATGTGAAAATAGACCAGACCAAAGGTGGTCAAAGTTAAACAGTAAGACAGGTTGTCTTGCATCATGGACTTTTTAATAAGTGGTGCTGGGACAATTCATGTGGAATAAAAGGACATTGGATCTCTACTTCACACATACATAAAAATCAATTCCAAATTGATCAAAGACACACAGTGAACAAAGCTGTAAAAGTTTAGAAATAATACAGAATTCATCTCCACGACTTACATGTCACGATGGTTTTCTTAAATAAGACACAAGAAACCACAGACTGTAAAGGAAAAGATTTCTAAATTCAACCATGTTAAAATTAAGAACTGCTGTTAATTAAAAGATAGCACAAAAGAATCAAAAAGCAAGAGAAGATATTACATGGCATATAATGACAAAGGACCAATTTCCAGAATATATAAAGATTGCCTACAAATCAATATGAAAAAAAAATCAAGCAACCCAATAGAAAAGTGGACAAGGAACAAGCACATGCTTCACAAAGGAAGGAAACTTGAGTCACCAATCAACATAGTAAGAGATGTTCACTCTCATTTATAGCCAGAAATGCAAACTGAAACCACAACAAGAAATTGTTACACACCCACCAGGAAGGCTATGAGTAAAAAGCCTGACAAAACCAAGTGTTGGTGAAGATATGGAGCAACTCTAATGCTCTTCGACTACTGTAAATCAGCAACAGTTTGGAAGACAGTTTGGTAGCATCTTGTCTGGTTGGAGATAGGGGAATCTTAACTCCTAGCAGTTGCAAATCCAAACAAATAACCCAGTGAAGCCCCTGCCATGTGCAGCAGGATCCCCAAACAACCGGCAGCGTTGCCCATAATGGCAGCCAAAAGGGAATGAACTCACACATTCATGATCAGAAAATATGACTAGGAAGAAACCAGAGTGACTGCTATAACAGTGAATCTAACATTGGGAGTCAATGGCGCCAAACACAAAACAATGCATGTCACGTAATTTCATTTATATAAAGGTCAACACCAGGCAACATTTAATTATATTGTTTAGGGATGTATACTTGAGGGATAAAACCACAAAAAAAAGCTAGGAAATGATTCCCATAAAATTCTCAACAGCGGTTCCTCTAGGAGGAAAGAAGGGGCTGTGATTGGGGAGGGACGCAGGACATGGCGATGTGGATAAAATGACTGTTCGTTAGTCCTTAAAATGTGCATCTAGGTATTTATACTCTTCTCTGGAATCTGGCTCTCTCCCCCCTCCCCCCAAACACACACACACAGAGTGAATTAAAGACTGATGAGAAAACATAAGACATACACACCTAGGGATGGTTTATGAAAAGGAAAGAGAAAAGAGGCAAACATCCGGACAGAAAATTAAAAGATAACAAAGACACAGGAAATGAAAAGGGACACAGGAAATGAAAGAGGTGGCAAGAAGGCGAGAGCAAAAAGGAAATGAGAAATGGGGAGACAGGGTAGGGTGGGGCAAAGGCAGTCAAGGATAATGGGGGAAGAGAAAAGAGACAAGAAGCAATTGTCTCCTTCTTCTTTATGTTTCTCTTTTTTCATCTATCTCCTTCCATCTCCCTTCTTTCTCTCTCTTGCTCCTTCCCCATCTTTGTCTTTCTCCCCCTCCCTCCATCTCTCTCTCCCACTCTCTCTCTGCACCTCCAATCATCTGTCTCCCTCTATCTTCATCTCCCTCCCCCTCTTTCTTTCCTCTCCCTCTCTATCCATTTCTCTTTCCCTCTCTCCTGTCTGTTTCCACTTTCTCTCTTCTCTTTTATCCTCCCCACCCAACCTCTTGCGCGCACACACACACACACACACACACACACGCACACACGCACACACACAAACCTCCCTTTTTTAACACATATTTATCAAGCAGACATGATGCTAAAGAAAGACAGGGGGTCATGGGCCACAGGCCACGAGATGGTCTGGCCCACCCCTTGGCCGGGCTCAGGCATCAGACTGCAGGCTGCCTGCAAATCTTTCCTCTCATTAATTTCACTATCAAACACTCCCCCAGCATCACAAGTTGTAGGTCTTATTTATTAAATATTTAACTAGGAGAAACCCAGCTGAGATGAAACCTCTCATTTGTGGCAGCCCCAGGAGAGCAGGACACGGGCTTGCTGCTGGGATTAACACGCCACAACTGTGGTGGCTGGCGGCCGAGGCCCCGGCACCCGCGAGGCAGGAACAGGTGGGGGCAGCCAGGTGGGGGCTGGATGGCCTGCGAGAATCAGAAAAGACAGAAAAGACGGGAGCTGAGCCTTCTCCCAGCCCAGCTGCAATGCCTGGGGGGGTTCTCAGCTCCAGGCCCGAGGACTTCAAAAACTTCTAAAGCAGAACAGGCAAATGCACAAAGACAGAAGACAGATTACACGTTGGGAGAGGAAGAGGGAAAAGGCAGAAATGGGGACTGATGGATAATGGGCCTGGACTCTCCTTTGGGAGTGACACAAATATTATGGTGCTGGTCGTTGCACGACATCGTGAAATGTACTAAACGCCACTCAACTGTTCACCCATTTTTCAGTGAATTTTGCCTCAGTTTTTTTAAATATGGAAAGAGACTTTCATTTCTGCCACTCCAACTATTAACTCTATGGCTGGTTATTGACTTTAACTTCTAAAATTAACACTTATTTGTGATCAGTCCCCTGCATCAGCACCTTGTTTACTCCTGGTCGCCCTGGGAGGGAGGTGCCACTGGCAACCTAGTTTTACAGAGAGGGACCCTGTGGCTCAGAGAGGGTGAGTGGCTTGCCCAAGGTCACACAGCTCCAATTTCTGTCTACCTACCTTCCAAGTGTTTTACCCATCTGGTGGTCCTTGGCCAACTCTAGCCGGGCATTAGCAACACTTGGGGAGTTTTCAAAAATCCTCATGCCCCGGCATCTCCCAGGATCAATCTCACTGGCACCCATGGTGAGGAGGCTCAGAGCAGCACCGTTTTTAAGGCTCCCAAAGTGCGGCCAAAATAAAGCTGGGGGGGGGGGGGGGTTGTTGTTGAAATGCAGATGGGATTAAGCAAATTAGGGGTGGGGGCTGAGATTCTGCATTTCTGACAAGTTCCCAGATGGCATTGATGCTGCTGGCTCATCATATTCGATAGAAATTTCCCTGATGTTAGAATGTTCTAGAACGGCACTGTTCAGCATGTCGCTAGCCACGAGTGGCTACTGAGCACTTAAAATATATGTCTGGTGCAACCCAGGAACTGGGTTTTTTCATTTTATTTCATTTTAATTAACTTTTAAATTGAAACAGCCACACCTGGCTAGTGGTAACCATACTAGGCAATGGTTACAACCAATACAGGGTGGACAAACTTTGAGAAATTCAAGTGTAACATCAAAAGGGTTGGAGAAAAAAATGACATCCTAGCTCTTTAATAATTAGCCCAGAGCCTTAAAAATAACCTGGGGCGGGCCGCGGTGGCTCAGCGGGCAAGAGTGCTTGCCTGCCATGCCGGAGGACCCCGGTTCGATTCCCGGCCCCAGCCCATGTAAAAAACAAACAAACAAACAAAATATAATAAAATAAGAAAATGTTTAAAGATGTTTCCCTTTCTTCCTCCCTTCCTTCCTTCTCTGTCTGTCTTTCAAAAAAAAAAAAAAAAAAATAACCTGGACCTGAGCGTCTTTGTGTGTCTTTTTTTTTTTTTTTTTTTTTTAACATGGGCAGGCACCAGGAATCGAACCTGGGTCCTCGGGCATGGCAGGCAAGCATTCTCACCTGCTGAGCCACCGTGGCCCGCCCTGCGTGTCTCTTAAGTGACCCCAAAAAACCCAACAGCCACCACCAACCTTGGGAGCAAGCGGGAAAGCAGAACCCCCATTGGATGCTTGTCTACTTTTCTTTCTTCAGCATTGGAAAAACATGCTCAGAGAACCTCACCTGTCCCCTTTCCCAGCCTTACGTCAGGTCTTGGCACACCTGATCTGTAGTTTTTACTTGCTTATCTGTCCTTGGTCTGTTTTCCCCTCTAGAATGTCAACTGCGGGGCAGGGATTTTTGTCTGTCGGTGTGTCCCAGTGCCTGCCCCAATGAGGCAAATAACAGCTTCCAACCGTGGACTCAGCATTTACTACATACCAAACATGATGGCTTTTTTTTTTTTTTTAATATTTTTATTGATAAATCTTAACACACAAACATTCCATATATGGTGTACAATCAACATCTCACAATATCATCACATAGATGTGTATTCATCACCATGATCTTTTTTTGAATATCTCCATCACTCCAGAAAAAGAAATAAAAAGAAAAAATTCATATATACCATACACCTCACCCCTTCCTCTCACTGACCACTAGATTTCCATCTACTCAATTTATTTTAACCTTTGTCCCCCCTACTATTTGTTTATTTTTTATCCATATTTTTTACTCATCTGTCCATACCCTAGATAAAAGGAGCATCAGACACAAGGTTTTCACAATCACACTGTATTAAATGTAGCACATATAGCACTGGATTACCTTTAGCACACTGTAAAAACTGTATCATTATATAATCATCTTCAAGAATCAAGGCTACTGGAACACAGCTCAACAGTTTCAAGTACTTCCTTCCAGCCACTCGAATACACCATAAACTAAAAAGGGGATATCTATATAATGCATAAGAATAATCTCAGGATAATGTCTGAACTCTGCTCGAAATCTCTCAGCCACTCAAACTTTATTTTGTCTCATTTCTCTCCTCCCTCTTTTGGTCAAGAAGGCTTTCTTAATCCCTTGATGCCACATCCCAGCTCATCTCGGGATTCCTATCCCGTGTTGCCAAGGAAATATGTACCCCTGGGAGTCACGGCCCACGTAGGGGGAGGGCAGTGAGTTCACTTGCCACCAAGCACAATGTTTTACAGTCACCATACATTCAATCCCTATGACATCCCTGGGAGGAAAATATCTATCTGCCCAATTTACAGATGAAGAAACTGAGAACTGCGGACACTAAATAATTTGCCAATCACCAAAACCTCGCTACCAGATAGGAGCCGAATCCTGGCTGACCTCACCACTGCCTCGGATCATCTCTAACTCACCGATGCTCTGAGCTCTCTGGCCAGACAAAACCTAAGCATTTGACCCTCTGAGCCTTGGCCATCAGTGTGCCCTCTGCCCAGCTCATGAAGTTTCCCACCTGCTAGATGTGTGACCTTAGCAGTGACTTCAATTCTCTGCCACCCTCCCCGTGCCCCAGTGTCTATATCTGTAAAATGGGGGGGGGGGGGGGTAATAATAAACTCATTGAGTTCTTGGGATTGGGATGAAACCCAAGTTAATCAAAGTGGTTCTTGAATGGCTGGGGGGCTCACTCGCTGTCCATAAAAAGTAGCCACTGTTGTTGGAGAGGACGTGGGAACACTCATTCATTGCTGGTGGGAACGTAGCATGGCACAGCCGCTGTGGAAGATGGTTTGGCAATCCCTCAGGAAGCTAAGTATAAAAATACCACGTGACCCAGCAATCCCACCACTAGGTATATACCCCAAAGAATTGAAAGAAGGGTCTTGAACGGACATTTGCACCAATGTTTCCAGCGGCATTATTCACAATGGCCAAAAGATGGAAGCAACCCAAGGGTCCATCAGCTGATGAATGGATAAACAACACGTGGTGGATCCATACAATGCAATATTCTTCAGCATTAAAATGGAATGATACGACAACGTGGATGAACCTTGAAGACATCATACTGAGTGGCATAAGCCAGATACAAAAGAACAAATATAGTATGATCACACTGATAGGAAATAATTAGAATAAGCAAATTCATAGAATTAGATTCTAGGTTACCAGGGGCTGGGGTTGGGGTAGGGAATGGAGCAGTTAATGCTTAACTTGTACAGAATTTCTTTTTGGGGTTGATTGTAAAGTTTTAGAAATGGATGGTGGTGATGGTAGCATAACATTGCGAGTGTAATTAACAGCCCTGATTTTTATATGTGGATGTGGTTAAAAGGGGAAATTTTAGATCATACATGTTACTAGACTAAAAATTAAAAGATGAGCATAGGACTGTACAACACAGTGAAATCTATTGTAAGTGATGGATTATAGTTAACAGTAAATTATAAAGTGTTCCTTCATGAATTACAACAAGTACACCACACGAATACAAATAGGGTGCTATATGGAAACTCTGTATTTTATGCATGATATTTCTATAAACCTACTACTTCACTAACAAAACAATTTTTTAAAATAAAGAATTACTTAGAACACCTTCCCTGCCCCCGAAAAAAAATGAGTAGCTACTGTTATCATAACTGTTCCCCAAAAGGCAGTCAGGTTTCCATCTTATAGCTTTTCTCCAAACTGCCCATCGGTTTTCAGGGCATCCTGAGACATGGTGTTTTCTCTTCCCTGGTGCTTGAGTGAAACCCTGGACACTAACAAAAGCAGAGCCCAAGGAAAGGAAACTTCCATAACCCCACTGTCAACAGGATTCCATAACCCCATTGTCAACGGGATTCCATAACCCCATTGTCAACGGGATTCCATAACCCCATTGTCAACGGGATTCCATAACCCCATTGTCAACGGGATTCCATAACCCCATTTTCAACGGGAAAAATGGTCCAGTTGCTTTCCATGAAGTGTTTCAGGGGCAGGAGATTCTGAGATTCTGTTTGTCAATTAGAGAGCCATGGCCAGCACGAAGGCTTGGGAGCTGGCTGGAAAGTGCATGGCTGCTACTATGCCCTTTATCGTGTCCTGAAATAAAGGGAATTTCGACCTTGATAGAGACACACACAAGCTAATGTCTAGCTCATAAAAATGATGCATGCAAATCCCTATTCAGCACCTGCTGGTTACTGGATTGAATAGTCTCCTCAACATCCACGTCCCCCCAGAATCTCAGAATTTGGAAATCAGGTCACTGTAGGATGTGGTCATATTGGAAAAGTATAGACTCTGGTCTAATATGACTGGTGTCCTTATAAGAGGGAAATTTGTGGGTACTTTTGTTACAGCAGCCACAGGAAACTAATACACACTATATGCCAGGCATCATTCTAAGTGCTGTTTGAGCCTCACAATAATCATATGAGGTAGGTGGCTTTATTATCCCCATTTTACAGATGAGGAAACTGAGGCCCAGAGAAATTAAAGGACTTGCTCGGGATGACATGGATGGGAAGTAGCAGAGGTGGTATGTGAATCCAGGCCCTTGGCTTGCAGAGCCCTGCCCTCTTAACCACTGGACTGGATGCCTCAAGCCCAACACAGAGCCATGGGACCATAAGTTCCTATAAACCAGTCCTTGCCTGAACCATCCCCCAAAGACTGTCCTAGAGTAAAGGGCATGACTAGAGGGAAGGAAGGTCACAAAGGAAATGCAAATGACTCAACTCTGTCTGGAAAACATCCACACCTTCCCTAACTGAAGAAATGCATGCTGTATCACAAAAGGATTCTGCCTTTCTCTTATCTGATTGCCAAAGATGTACAATCAAAGACAACTCCAGTGCTGGCCACAAGGCCAGAGAAAGGAGCTTTTGAAGCATGAAGTAGCACATACTTCTGCTCCTTTCAATCTGTCTCGGAAACTTGACATACATATACAGCCTTCTGTCCCAGCAATGCCATTTCCAGGAATCTACCCTAAGGAAATTGTCACAGATGTGAGCAAAGCCTTCCTGACCAGGGGCCATTGCATAGTGGTTAGCCATGGTGGAAAAGCAGAAGCTACCTAGAGTTCCATCATGACAGGAAGCCCAGAATGGAAAACATTTTCAGTCATTAAACGTGAAGTTCTGGAAACTGTGAAGTCGCATGGGAAGGTCCATGATGTACTTGCCCAAACATACATATGGATTGATCCCCCTTTTTGTTATGGAAAAAAAAAAAGAATAAGTGTGCCAGGAAAACTTGGGAGTGATTATGCCACTTTCCTTGGAGTAAAATAAAGTCCCTACAAAGCCCTGCACAATCTGTCCTGGTCACCTCTCAGCTTTCATTTCCTCCCATTTGCCTGGCACATAACAGGTGCCCAATAAACATTTATGAATGAGTGAATGCATGCATGCATTTATGAAGGAATGAATGAGTAAGCAAATAAATGCATTTAAGAATGAGTGGGTGAGTGAATAAATGCATGCGTGAATGAATGAATGAGTGAATGAATGAATGCCAGCCCCAGGAGTGGAGAATAAAGGCATACAGAACCATGGTCTACACCAGCAGCACTTATGATGCCAGGAGCCAAAAAAAAAGAGAGGCACGATTTTTCAACTGGGCAACAGAAGGAAAAGGAGAGAAAGGGAGGCCACGGCAGCTTTTATCCCAACATTTTCCAACTCCGGCTGAGATTTCTTTCTATATACTCATCTATATTTACATCAACGAATCTGTTGGTAGCAAGCCTGTTGCTGATCGTGTGGGATCTAAAGTTCACAGAAAGCTGGCTTAGACACCCAGCTAGGAAGAGAAACTGTAAATTAAATTTAAGTCACCCAAAAACCCTACATCCACCCACTCCCTTCCAAGAAACCTGGATCACCTTTTATATCAGGGTTTCCTAACCTCAGTGCTGTTGACACTTTGGCTTGGATAAGGCTTTGCTACAGAGGAATATCGTGGACATTGTAGGGTATTTAGCAGCAACCCTGGTACCTACCGACTAGATGCATTAACACCTGCCCCCCCCCCCTTAGTCATGACAACCAAAAATGTTTCCATCCATTGCCAAATATGCCCTGGGGGTGGGGGTGGGGCGCAAAACCACCCCCAATTCAAAACCACTTCCCAGGAAAACTTCCACACCAATCAGTGGTCTTTCCATGATTATCATCATCAACTTCCTGAATAAACCAATCCCTTCTACAGATGCAAGGAAACTGGTTATAACAGAATGCCAAGGTTTGGCGCTCCCCTCTCTAGACAATTTTATCTTGAAAGTAATCAGGACCTTGGACAGAGATTTCTGCACAAAGATGTTAACTGCAGGGTGTTTATAAGGGGAAACAAACTACTGGAAAAGGTTACAGGAAGTTTGATGCAGCCATAAAGTGGACTGTTCATCAGATATTAACAGCATTCTTTCCTGCAGTTTCCCAGTGTAACTGTGTGAATTTAAATAAGATGCCCCTTTCTCAAGTTGTTGGGTCCATCTGTCAAAAAAGTGTCATAATATCTTCATCTTGCTAGAACAAGATTCTGCAGCTTCCATCAGCTAGGAAATTGAAAAAATAAACATACAGTTTTTAGATGCCTATGCTATGAGATACGACGCCCATGTGCAGTAGACAACTTGTGCAACCGTACCTGGTGACCCTGATGTTTTACAAGGGTACCTGGTGGCACGGAAAAGTGTACACAATATGACATTATATTTAAAAAGAGCAAGTTAGAATACTGATTGTATTGTATGACCCTCATTTCTTAAAGAAAAAATATCTTTATATCCATGAAAAGGCATGGAATGGAACACATTAAAATGTCTCCAGAGGTGAAGGAGCTAGTCCCAAGAAGACCTGGGGGAACAGTGATGCAAACAGAGGTAACAGCCAGCGCAAATGCTCTGAGATGCAAATGAGCTGAGTGTGAGCAGAAAAAAAGGCCAGTGGGGCTGAGGCAGAGTGGAAAGGGTAGAGAATGAAGGAGATGAGATCAAAGAGAAAACAGGAGCCACATCCCTGTAGGATCCTTTACTTCACTCCAGTCTCTGTTCTAATGTCAACTCCTCAGAGAAGCCCTCTGTGACTACTTGCTCTAAATCACTCTCTCGTCTCACTAAACCAGTAGTTCTCACTAAATACACATGATATGTCTATAAGGCAGTGAGTGTCCTCATTTCTCCCATCCCATGTAGCATTTAACCTAGCGCCCAGCACCCCCCATAGGGGCTGAATAAATCTTTTGTTGAGTGAATGAATGAACTCAACCCATACTTAACAGATGCTTTGATTGGTGATTATATTGAATACTTAAGTGCAATTTCAAGTAGGGTTTCATATCGTCATTCAACAAACATTTACTAAATGTCTGCCCTGTGTCAGGAATTGTGCTGAAGAGCCAATGATCAACAAGTTAAGCTGGGTCTTTGCTCTGGCGGCGCCTGGAAGAGTTTTCCTTGTTCAGGATACCGGGATGCTGATAAAAATGCAGATGCCTGGGCCCCATTCCAGACTGACTCAGAGCCTCTGGGGCTGGAGAATGGGGATCTGAATTTGAAACAAGCATCCTTAGTGATTTTTTAAGCACTTTTAAATTTGAGAACAACTAGTTGGCAGGAATGGGGTGGGAGAGCAGGGGGTTGGTTCCCAGTGATCACAGGGTCCCTGGGACATTCTTGTCCTTTTAAAACGTGTAACAGAGCAGCAGGAATTTCAGCAATGACCTGTTACATCTGGAATCTCACCAGTGGGTAAGAATCTGAGGCATTTACCCAACTTGCTTGGAAGAGATATTCTACTAACCCACAACTGTGTATTACCCTATCCACTGGCAGAAATTCTACTTTCAGTCTCGGTGCCGAAAAAAACAAAATTTGGTGTTTCTGGAATTTTAGGAATCTTTGTCAACAACATTGTGTATTTTCATCACCATTACGCACTTAACAAATATTTATGCATGATATAGTGCAGAGACTGACCGGGAGGATGAGAGGAAAGTAAATCACTGTCCCTTACTCTCAAGGAGCTTTCGAATTTAAGAAATAAGACATAAACACACAATCTTATTGATTTTCACAAAAGCATATAAGATTCACTTAACACTGGAATAAGTACAACCTCGGTGGTAAGCAGAGGGACTTGGTCATCCCCTAGTCAGTAAGAACATCAAAGTTCAGAGAGAACCAAAGATGGACACTCACCCTTCCATAAGCCCTGCACCCAACCACGACCCGTCCATCCACCCATTCCACCATCCATTCACTAACCCATCCACCCACTCACCTATCATCAACCATTTCACCTTTCAATCCAGTCCAGTTACCTGTTGGTCTACTCATCCACCCACTACGCCACCATCCACTCACCCAGCCATCCAACACTAACTGCATGGCTCAGTGCTCTGAGCCTCAGTTTCCCAGTCTATCCAATGGAGATTCTAATAATACCTCTCTTGGAATATTACATGAACTAATACCTGTAATGCTTAGAATTGTGTCTGGCACTTAATAAGCACTATATGTATGTATGAATGGAGGAGTGGATGGATGGATGGATGGACAATTGGATGTCCCTCTAACCCACAAAACAGGTACCCATGATCCATAATTTAAAAGGCTGCCTTCTGATAAGAAGCAAGCCAAACTTTTAAAAATTTGCATTCTAACAAATCAAGTCCATAAACATTCTGGCTATTCTACTTTGTGCTAATATTCCAAGTCCTTGTACTGCCCTCATGGAAGCAGGCCTATTTGGGCTGTTTTGAAGTATCTGATGTCCTCAAAGATGGTGCCGTTAGGCAGAAGGTAGGCAAGGGAATGGGTATGATTGGAGGCAAAGGGAGTCTTAGGATAGTTAGAGAGAGTAACATGGTCTTGGGCGGGAGCAGGGAATGGGGCAAAAAAATTAAGAACATGGAAAAGGATTGCTGAAAGGTGTGGACAATTCTGCTTGGGCCTGGGCATCATGGAATTCAAGTGTCAACAATCAACGTGACCCTGTGGTTGTTTTACATGTTGAAGTACTGGTGGTTGAACTGATCACCCAGAAGAGTGGGTTAAAAATAGAGATGCCAAATAATAACAGTGATCAAGAGATTTGAGGGCCAAAGCAAGAAATGGCATAATAATAATAGCTATCACTTCTATGGCACCTACTGTGGGTCACGCATCATTTCAAGCATTGGGTCAGAGAAGCACAAATGTGGCCAGGCAAAGAAGTCCACACATTCATCCATCCTTCTCCTCATCCATATTTTCATCAATCATCTCATTCACTCATCCTTCCATCTTTCCACCCATCCATCATCCTAACCATCTATTGTCAATCCAATATCCCATCCATCCACCTCCCTTCCTTACATCCATCCATCTTCCATTCCATCATTCATCCATTCACCCTTCCACCCATCCATCCATGAATGCTCTCATTCATTGTCCATTCCGTACAACCGTCTATCCACTCATCCATCATCTCAACCATTGTCCATCCACTCCACCATCCAACTATCCATCCATCCTTCCATCCATTCATCTATCCATCCCTCCATCCATCCATCCATCCACTCATCCATTCATACACACATATAGTGCTTATTAAGTGCCGGGCACAATTCTAAGCATTACAGGTATTAGTCCATGTAATATTCCAAGAGAGGTATTATTAGAATTGCCATTGAATAGACGGGGAAACTGAGGCACAGAGCACTTAAGTGACCTGTCCAAGATCATACAACCAGTAACTAGCAGAACTAGGATTTTGACCGCAACCTCTGGCTCCAGAGTCCCTGCTATCAACTTCTCTGCCATCCTACCTCTCTACTACCACATTAATTGCCAATATCTAAACCACAGGTTCTGACCAACAGAAGACAAACAGGAATGGGGGCCATCTGGTTGACCCAGCTCTTCGAGAGAGTGATGAGGTGACTGTGAAATGGTTTAGCCAGTGCCTGTCAGATGGCGGGCATCCCCAAAATGCTGATGAATCTCATATCTCCTGAAGCTAGATACCTAAGTACACAGACTAAAATTAACACCTTGAATTCACTCATTCGAGAAGTATTTATTCATCACGGTGACACTATTCATAATAGCAAAAAACAAAAAAAACACAACAACCCCAAAACCTGAGAACATCCCAAATGTCAATCACCTAGGAAAATGGGTAAATAAATTGTTGTATCATCACAGAATACAATGTTATACAGTAGAGAAAAATAAGTGACCTCAGCTACACTCAACAGCAGGGCTGAATCTTAGAAATATACTGTTGTTTGAAGAAAAGCAAGTTCAAGTCTCAAAAGACTACCTACAGTATACCACGCCTTATAAAAAGCCAGAAATAAGAAGAGTTAAACTTATATTAAGGCATATATAAACCTGTGATACGAGTTTTCTTTTCTTCCTAAAAAGAAAAATTAGCAAGGGAATAAGACATACACAATTCAGGAGAGTGGTTGCCTTTGAGGTGGGAAGGTGGGGGAAAGCAGGGGAGGAGCCCACGGGTAGAATTAAGTTATTTGTCACATTCTAGTTCAGTGGTTCTCAAATGAGCATCAAAAGCACAATGTGGGTGGGCACTTGGTACAAATGCACATTCTCAGGCACACCCGGCCCTGAATCTGACCCTCCGGGGGTCGGGCCTGAGAATGTGCATTTCTACCAAGTGCACTGTTTGAAATGTTCTCCAGGTGATGCTGCCGCTGAAGGATCCCCACTTGGAGGACCACCCACCTGACTTAGGTAGTGGGTTCACCAGTGTTGCTATACAGTGTTGAAATAGATGAGACAAAAATCAGCCAAAGGAGACGACGGTTGTACAACACTGTGAATGAATTCAATGCCACTGAACTGTGTACTTCCAAACGCTTGATTGCGTGTTATGTGAATTATACCACAAAACACTAAAAAATATTAAAAATAAGCTGAGAGACAATACTGAGAATGAATCACGAGCTAAGAATTACGATCAAAGCAATATTCTGCTAACCTGAGAAACAAAAAAAAAACACCCTCACAAAAATCCCACAATTATATATTCAGCCCCCATTGGAGTCCAAAGGCAATCCTGCTGCTCTGCACAGAACACTCAATACATACCACCTGCTTTCACAGCACACTATGTTTTGGTGTTTTTTTAATAATAAAATATACACAATATAAAATTTACCATTAGTGATATGCTGCGTATTCACAAGGCTGTATCACCACTATCTAGTTCCAGAACATTTTCATCACCCCAAAAGCAAACCTCGTACCCATTAAGCAGTCACTCCCCCCACCTCCCATCTTCCCCTCTCCCAAGCCCCTGACCACATTGCTTTCTTTCTCTGTGGCTCTGTCGAATCTGGATATTATGTACACAATTCCTTGGAGGTAAGACGACGATCCCCATTTTAATGATGAGGAGACTGAAGCGCCACCAGTATGAGATGGAGCTGAGTTTGCAGACAAGGTTACCTATCCCTAAACGCTGTACAACTTTGCTTCCATCCCATATTGCCTCTCCTCTCCATCTCCTCAACTGCTGGCACTACGCACCAAGAGGCACGTCCCTGCACCGATTCCACCACATGCTGCAGCCACCTCGTAATGACGAGTGCACAAACCAGCTCAGCCTGCACACACCATCACTCTTACTGAAGAAAACAATAAGGTCAACGGGGTGAAAGAAAATGGCAGGTCTTGATATTGGTTCTTGAAGATACACCAACATCTCATTTAAGATAAATGGGTCAACTTTTTCTCAATAATAAAGAGGTAACATCAAGAGGTAGGAGGTCCACCAGGGTTTATAGCAGCACTATTTACCTGCAGTAGCCTAAAGAGGTAAGAAGCCAATGTGCCCATCAACAGAGGAATGGACAAGCATACTAAGAAGTATCCTCACAATGGGATATTATCCAGCCATAAAAGGGAATAAAGTTCTAATACATGTTACAACATGGATGAACCTTGAAGACATGACATTGAGTGAAATAAGCCAGACACAAAAAGATACATCTCCTATGATCTCGCTTACATGAAATACCTAGAAGATGCAAATTTCACGGAGACAGATAGTGGATTATAGGTTTCCAATGGGGTGGTGGGGAGAGGAAAAGGGAGTTATGGCTTAACGAGTAGTTTGTTCGATGTGATGAAGAGTTGAGATAATAGCTATTGGTGACAGTAGCACAATACTGTGAATGATTAATATAACTGAATTGATCACTTGAAAGTAGTTAAAATGGGATTTTTTTTCATCGTATCTAAGTTACTACACCAAAAAGCTAATAGAAAAAAAAATTTAGGAGCCCTTCTGCAAACTCTGCTTGTATAAAAATACTTCAAAATTGGTTTTAAAATTATATGTATTTTTACACACACAGGACTAAAATGTTATTTGGGCAGCAGTATTAATGTTTTTTACTGCCAAGTGGGCAACTAAATTGAGTTTTACTCCATTACTCCAGAGAGGTGGGACTTGCCTCTCGAGAAGTTTTATTCAGGGGAAAAGGGAGATCACAGTTCCTAATTCCAGGCCCAGCCCTGAATCTTCGGGGAAGATGCGAGGCCAAACCCAGAGTGAAATGAGATAAAACCTTCTCTAACCCAGGCAAGGCAAGACAACTTGATCCGGAGTTAACTTGGGAATTCCGCTTCATAGCCGGGATCTCTGTTGCATTAGCTGCCTTAAAGGCAGCTTCCAAAAGTAGAATTCATTCAAAGAAAATGTCTTGGCTTTCGGAGGGAGAAAGCTTCCAATCCTCACCTTTCCCAGGGCACTGACATCTCCTTTGCTCCCCACTCTTCTTGCATTTTAAGATGAACATTTACATCTAGAGGAACCAGCGGACTCAGGGCCAAACGGTCCCCCACAGCCCCTAAACCATGACAGTTCCAGGCAAACTGGGACAGCTGGTCAGCCTGTGCAGACAAGCTCCAGTGCCTGGCGGTGTCTGAAACCCAAGTTGGGGGTAAAGCTAATTATATGCCTTACATTGTCACCCACAGAGGGTGCGGTCAAGGGAGGGGAAAAGAATTAATTTTATCTTAGACCAAAGGCAACAGAAAAATAGGTCAAGTGGGCATTGCTTTTTTCCCCCGTAAATATCTTGGGCATTGCCTTTTTCCTCTGAAAGCTTCTGAAGAAAATGGAAAATATCTGAGGGTTGCTTCTGAGAATGCCACACTCAGATTAACAAATCCAAATTGGCCAGTCACGGCAGTACCTTCTGCTCCTACCAAGAAGCCTCCTCTCTCTAGCTAAGATTCTAAAAAAGAAAATTGGAGTGTGGGGGGGAAATGACTGTCTGGGATTATGGCTAATGGATAGTGGGGGTTTTCTCTGTGTCAGATACCGTCCTCAACATTTTCCATGTGTGACCCCATTTAACCTCCCCAAAGCCCTCCAAGGGAGATGCTATGAAAAGCAATATGTGCAATGAGGAAACTGAGGTACCCAAGCCCAAGGTGACAGGACCAGTGAATGATTCAAATCTAACTGACCCAGAGTTCAGGGGAGAGATTTCCTACCCACTCTCTGTTGCACCACCCACCAGGCCCCTTCTCCAGGAGATGATGGAGCATATTCAGAAATGCCTTAACTGCAGGATTCTTGGATGCTCATCATCTCTGGATTCAGTTCTCTTTCCCAGAGCAGTGCCTTTCATTCCTAAGGGAGTGATATTTCTGCTCAGTAATGGGGGGTACGGGGAAGGGGACACATGCCCCAAGCACACAACAGATGCCTTCACCAAGTTCCAGAAGGAAGACTTCACACTTAAGAGCCCACTGCTTCCCCAAATTCTCAGGCACTAAAATTTCAAAAACCTTCTTGAGTCCAATAAGCCCACGGACATCTCCTCACCATGGAATACCCACCAAAACCCTAAAACATTGGCACCAGGGCAGATCTGAGGCTATACAATTTGGCAAAGGGGAGAAGAGAGGAGGCAATGTTCTCACTCACTCGACAAACATTTACAGGGCATCTACTTTGTGCCAGGCGTACTGAGGTTGCAGCAAGGAACAAGGAGATGGGAACAAGTCTCAAAGCCTCAGAGCTTGGATTTTTACTGGCAAGTAGCAGCACCAATGCAATCCACTCAGGAGACCCCGTTCTCTTGCTACACATCTCTGCACATAGCTGCAAACTACAGCTTCAATTCCTCCCCTTCCCTGATTATCACGTGACCTACCATTTCTGCCATGTTCTACTGGTCTGCAATCCCTTATCTGCAATGCCTGAGACTAGATGAGTTTTGGAGTTTAGACTTTGGGGTTTTTAGAAAGATAACAAGGGTAGGAGTGGAAAACAGCACAGTTACTTTGGAAAACCATTTGGCAATCTCTTATAAACTTAAACATACAACCAGCCATCCCATTCCTGGGTATTTACCCAAGAGAAATGAAACTTAAATTTCCAGTGTTCCATGTGCAAATGTTTATAGCATCTCTACTCATAACTGCCCAAACTAGGAAGAGCTCAAACGTCCTAAAGCTGGGAAGTAGATAAACAAATTGTGGTCCACCCATGCCATGGAACAGTACTCAGCAATAAAAAGGATCATTTTTATTGGCACACACAATGATACGAATGAATCCCAAAGGCACTGTGCTGCATGAAAAAAAGCCAGACTCAACAGGCTGCAGACTGTGTAGTTCTATTTATATGACCTTCTGGAAAAGGTAGATATCTAAGGAAGGAGAAAGATCAACGATTGCCAGGGGCTGGGGGTTGGGGGAGAGGGGATGACTCAAAGAGGCACATGAAGAATATTTTGGGGTGATGAACGACTGTAGTCCTTGATGAAGGTGGTAGCTGTCAAGACTTACAAAACTGTACACTAAAAAGGATGAATTTTGCTATACGTAAATTATACCTCAATAAACCCAATTAAAAAAATTAAATATGGCAACAGGAGGCATTTATGAGATAGCCTGGCTATCCCAACTGTGGCTCACGGACCAACAGAATCCCAGGCTCCACCCCAGTTCAACAAGACACCCCCACCCCGTGGCAATTCCCATGCACATTAGATTTTTGGGTCTTTTTGCTTTGTTTTTTTTTTTTGCATGGGCAGGCACCAGGAACAAATTAGATTTTGAGAAGCACCAACTATATGCTATACTCAAACACTCTCGATAGAGCAGGACCCCCAAATCAAGCATATTTAACATTTCTGCAGCAAAACATACCAACATTTGCACCAAGGGATAAAGACTATAAATAACGTCCTGATCAGTTCAGGTCAATGTTGAGCTAGACGAACCCAGAAACAATGTTTGGTTTTCAGAGCTTTTTGGATTTCAGAATCGCAGACAAGGCATTGTACCCTCGTAGGAAAAAATCCCCAATGGAAAAAGCCAAGCTAATTCTTACTTCCCAGATTTTGCTTTTCTGGAAATACCAGCCAAGCTGATCTCATTTAGAAGGATCTTACTTGTCTGTCCTCTAGAGTGGTATGTTCTAGTACCTTCTACTTTTCAGGATAGACAGAGACCCAAGCTATTAAGGGCTCCCTCTGTTTCCCACTTGTTTCTCTTCAAAGAGATGGAAAAGATTCTGGGAGGACCAGTCAGCAAATATTAATAGGTCACCTGATGTTAACAAGCCCCTGGGTTTTTTTGTTAAGATTCTGCAAATACGGACAGGATGAAAAAGTTGGAATTCTGCGTGGGATTCAGGAAACTGTGTGTGCTTGCAAATTCCAACCCCACATTCACTGGGGGACCCGCCATCACTGGTAGCATTGTTGGGGGGGAATTACATTCACATTGGCACATTTTAGAACATCAAAAGGAGCGAGTGGCATTAAGTGGGGGACTCTAGGAAGGGTGACAGATGTGCCTTAGCAAGCTGACAGATTTGAGTTCTTTAGAAGTCATCAGAGCCCATCACAGCCACATTTAGATCAAACTTCCCATCAATGAAAATAGAGGACCAAGGCGTGTGGCCAGGACAGCCTGCTGCCTGGCATACACTAAGAGGAAAAAGGGCAGCGAAATAAATGTGAATACCAAATACTTCCATTTGGGTTTTCTTACTAAGGAAGAGAATAAAAATAAAATTAATGAGAAAACTTAACTCTCTTCACTGCACTCAAGTGTGAGCCTTTGGGGGCAGAAGGAGACAGGACCACAGATCAAAAGTACCCTTGAGTGTGGGAAACCCAAGGCTGTCCACACCACCCGCGCATCATGCCGGAATTTGCATTCAGAAGGAAGATTCTTAGGTCTTATGAGCAGATAGCTGAGTCCATGGAACCTTCACTCCCTCCTTTCCACTAGACAGTGAGGAATCTACTTGCTACAATTTCCTGCAACCCTTACTAAACACTGTTTTCAAATACACGTCTCACCATATGTGCATCAAAAGAAGGCAGGGGCAACTTCACTCCCAGCTTAGACCCAAGAGAAATGCGGGGCAGGGGGCGGGGGGTGGGGGGAGGAAAAGCTTAGCAAAAGACATGAACAAAAATGTTCCAATGGCACAAACTGGAAACTATCCAAATGCTGATCAACAATGCAATGGGCAAATAAATTGTGGCACAGTCCCACAATAAAATCTTACATGGTAATGACAGTGAACCCCTCACGGCAACACGGGTAAATCTTACCAACACAATGCTGAGCAAAAGAAGGCAGACCTAAAAGAACAGACTGAAGTTCCGTGTGTATGAAATTCAAAAGGAGGCAAAACAAATCTGTTTGGTCTGACGTCAGAGAGCAGTTACCCTTGTGGGGGAGATGGCTGGGCTGGAGCACCAGGGGGGCTTCTGGGAAGCTCACACTCCGTTTCTGTAGTTGGGTGCTGGCTGCATGGGTGTGTTCCCTTTGGGAACAGTTATTAAACTGGACCTGCTTTTTGCACTTTCTTATGCATATGTTAGGCTTTATTCTAAAAGCTGAAACTAAATATTTAAACGTGTCTTCTAATGGCAGAAGTATTTGGAGAAAGAAGTCACTGTTCTATCCTGGGATCCTGAATCTTTGACATTTCAATAGAGTCTTTGGAAACACTTGCTCTTTTGATATTTCTCCATGGTCCACATGCAACCTTCATCTCCTCCGACTGACCCGGATTCTCTTATCCAGCCACCCTGGGGTGGGGAGAGTTTGTATCCTTCCTCTCGTCTCCTCCAGAGAAAGCTCGATCCTGGATGACCCTGCCTGGTGACAGATTGGGTGGGGGCGGGGGGGGGAGCCTTCTCTTCCAGAGTGGGGCGGTATAATACCTTTGCTACCTCAGGCCAACAAGAACTCTGCAGAAAAGTGAAATGCACAAACATCACCAAGCAACCAAGAAAGCTGGAGAACTTGCCAAAGCAAACCTGAGGTTGCCAGAGAACGCTTCCAGTTCACCTGCAATTCCTCTTCCCCTCGGACCACTGCATCCACACCCCCCTCCCAACTACCCGACAGCCTCTGGTCTGCGGGAACCAGGCTGTCCTGGTGTGAGCTAAGGACACAACAGAAGGACTCCCCACCTCCTTCCTTCCCCCCCCCCCCCCAGAAGACTCTACAAGGCTCCAGAAGGCAGTCTAAGCCATTTTCAACCGGGAAACCTGCCAGCCCACGGAACCCCTCTTGAACAGCCCCCTTTACCTCTGCAGCTATCTGAGCATGCCAACACTGTCCTGTCCCCCCACCGGCTGTGCTGCCCGCCCCCACCATCCACAGGACCCTCGAGCATTTCAACAGGCCTGGCGGTGGGAGGAATTTCCAGCTTTGGGGGCCTCTTTCTTCGTGAGGTTGGAACTTAGAGGGCAAAGGTCTGGGTCTTGCCTTCGGGTACCCCTTGAGATGATGCTGTGGTTTAGGGGTACACCCCCCCCAAATCACCTCTGCTGAACCTCTTAATTTTTTCCACCCTCGGAGTAGACAGTTGACACATTCCAGAACCTCAGTGGCCTCTATCACAATGTAAGCACACAGAAGCCAAGGACCTGGCTCCGTCTTGAGCCCACCTAGAAGTGAATCCATCTCAAAGATAAAGACCCAGTCTGTCTCGGACTCCAACTCCACTGAGCATTTGACCCTCAAAGACAGACACCAAAAGAAGGAGGGTGGAAGACTCATCCCTGAGTTCCAGGGGGCCCACCTGGTCTGTCCATTGCTGCACCGAGGGCAGCCAGTTGGAACCCTGCTGAGAACCAACCCACCTGGGCATGGGCTGGTGGCTGGCCAGCCAGGAAGCAGGGACAACTCCCCCTCACTCAGAATCTGGGTCATGCTTAGAAAACTGCTAGAGAGCCCAGCTAATTACCCACCCTGGCCTTGCCTACATCTCAACAGATGTTAAGACCTCCTCAAGGTTTATTTCAAGCAGGCAGGGATTTAAAGGAAACACAGATGGGATCTGCATTTTGATAGAATCTCAATAAGGCAAAGTGTGGTCTTCACCTTTCCATCCTCTGTATCTTTGATTAAAAAAAAAAGAAAAGAAAAGAAAACGAGGCATTTACCTGCTAAAGTTGATCTCTCCACATGGAAGCGGATTCTCCCAGAGTCCCCTCCTGGCTCTCTAGGGTGGGAGAAGCTGAATCCAACCCAAGGCTGGACCTGTCACCCTAGGAAGGACCCACCACCCTATTTTCTCTTGCCCTATATTTCTTATTAAATAGCCCACGCTGGCTCCTCCAGGCCAGCGGTCCAGATGGACAAACGGCATCCGCTCTCTGTACCCCAAGAGAGGATGAGATTCCCCAGGTGAGGGAAATGGGACTTGCAGGCAGTCACTCCCCTCCCCAGAAGGGGGCCAGCAGCCCACCGAGGGACACCAACTCCGGACAGCGCTGGCTGGACAGAGCCAACACCCCATGGTCTCGCACTGCCTCTTCTCTGGCCGAGTCCCCACGCGTCCTGCCCAGAGAGCGGGGCCTCCACCTCCACCTCGGGGAGAGGCCGCGTGCCCTGCCCAGGAGCAGGCTCCCGGCTTCTTGGGGGGGGGGGGGGTGGCTCCGGCTGATTCCGGGTGAGGGGCAGGATCCCGGCTCGTCGCGGGGAGCCCCGAACCCTCGGGAACCGGTTGGAGAGCCCACACCAAGGCCCCTGCCGGACCCCAGGCCCTCATTCTGGAATGGGTCTTGGTGGTGTGTGTGTATGGGGGTGCTCCATTCCCCCACCTCCCCATCCCCGAGCCTCCACGGGCGCACAACCCAGCTCGGGGTGGAGAGGGCGCCCCACTCCTCCCCGGTGGCCCCCCTCCCAGCCCCTGGAAGACCCCCCTCCCCCGCCTCCCATCAACCCCCGGGTCTCTCTCCCGGCCCGGGAAGAGGGGAGGCGGCGGGAGGAGGGGGGAGGCGCCGCCGCCGGGCTGGGGGGCAAAGGATATGGCCATTCGGTGATCTTTTTGGCGTATTTCCTTACCACGTTGTCCTCGCTGAAGAGGAAGAGCGAGCGGTTGACCGTGAGGCAGTTCTGGCGGACGGGGATGGGGTTGTAGAGAGCCATGGTGCGCGCTCTCTGAGCCATGGATTGCTTGTACATCCTCTGCGCGCCGGGCTGGCCGCCCTGCCGGCTGCCCCCGGCCCCTCGCCCGCCGCCGGCGCCCACGACCACCCCGGCGGCGGCCCCGGAGCCTCCTCCCCCGTAGCGGGCCGGCATCTCGTCTCCGAAGCGGGCCATTCTGCAAAGAGCAAAGGGCTCCGGGTTACGCTGCGGCGAACGATGCGGAGACGCGGCCGCCGCCGCCGCTACTGCTGTCGCCGGTGCCGCTCGCGCTGCTAAGACGGCCGCTGGCGCTGCGGCTGCCGGGGCTCCCGGGCCCAGCCCATCGGGCGGCGGCGGCTCTCGGCGCCTCGGGTCGGGGGCTCAGAAGGCGGCTGCCCGGCCCGAGCCGGGGAAAGCAGCTCGGGACATCTTCCAGGCTGACCCCGGCGAGGGAGGGGCGGGGGCGGGGCGCGGGGGCCCGGGGGGGGGGGAGGGAGGGAGGTGGGCAGGGGAGGGGAGAGGGAAGAGAGGCAAAAAATAAACCGAGGAAGGAATCCAGGCAATCCCCACTCCACCCACTCCGGGGAAGAAAAAAAAAATAGCAGTTTAAAAAAAAACAACAAAAAAACCAACGCACACCCCCTTTAAGACGCGCCTGCTTTACAAAGGACGCCCCCCCCCGCCCTCGTCCCCAGCACGCAGTGGAAGCTTCAAATTCCTCCGAGGTCCGGTCAGGCTGGCAGCTTGCAAAATGAGTGCGTTCTGCCCATTAAAAAGATTTTTTAATTAAAAAAAATAAAAATAAAATTCAGGCCTTGGCTGGGGGGGGGGGGGGGAGCGGGTGGAGGGCGGCAAAAAAAAAAAAAAAGGAAAAAAATCCCCTCTCTGTTTTGCTTGAGAGTCTAGACCTGAAAAATGCTGAAAGATCTGCAGCCGAAAATTGAAATTTTAAAAATAAAGAATATTAACGGGAAAGGAAGGAAGGAAGGGGGAGGGGACGCCCGGAGGTTCTTAAAGGTGTCTTGAAGTCGCAGGGCCCTGGGTTTTTTTTTTTTTTTCTCTTCCTGAATCACCAGCTGCTGCCGTTTTTTTTTTTTTTTTTTTTCCTCAGGAGAGAGTGCGTGTGCGCGCGAAGGCTTCCGCTCCACCGTGGCGCATCTTGGGGTTAAATGGCAGCAATGAAATCCTGAAAATTCCCAACAGAAAAAAAAAAAAAGAGGTTTGCGCCGTTTGCTGAGCCACTCAATAGCTGCTCCTAGGTGCTGCAAAGCCTAGCATTGCCCCCACTCACCCCACCCCCCAAAATGCCTCCGTCTCCTCCTTCTCTTCTTGGTTTTACTAAAATAAGACTGGTGTGGAGGGATGGGAAAGAGGAAGGGGGGGGGGGTAAGATGAGCTCAAAGGTCTGAACCGCTGACCAGAGAATCTCCAAAGCGGAGCAATTGGTGAGTTGCACAGGAGAGAGACCCACCCAGCGGGCCGACTCAAGATGGCCCAGGACCAATCGCAGAGGCGCTGGGGAACGGGGCTCACCCGAATTTGTAGGAGAGAGAGGAGGGAGCCGGATGGTCGGAAGAGGACGAGGGGAAGTTGGGACAGATTCCCCCCTCCCTAGGGCGGTCTTCGGAGGAAACCCTGTTTCCCACCGGTTCCCTTTAGGTTGCAGACAACCGGACGCTCCCAGCCTCTTGCAAAGGGAAGGCAGGAGCAAGGAAAGAACTTAAAGAAAGGGATACGTACCCAGAGGGGCAAGTAATCAATCTCTAAACAAATTCGGTCTATTTAACAGAAGACTTTTTTTTAAGTATAGAAAACGGTGTAGGACACTTCTTGGAAAAATTCAAATCACAGGAGCCCTGCGAGCTGGAATAAAGGTTCTCCCTACCTCTGAAATCCCAGAAGTGGCATATCTTAAGTCCCAGGAGCAAATAACTAACCAGATGTAAGCTGTTGGATAGGCTTCTGGGTAATAAATTTTTCATAGCACTCACTTCTCTCCAGAACTGCTGCCTTTATTTCCCGTCCTTCTTTTTAAATAGTGAAATAGAATACACACACACACAGAAAAATGCATAAAAATATAAGTGCACAGGTTAGGAAACTGCTGTGAAACTAACACTCATAACCCCCTATCCAGGACTGGAAATGAACCATTGCCGGCTCTCCAGAAATACCCACCCACCCACAGGTCCACATACATACTTACCTCTTCCCTCCAGTACTAACTACCAATCTGAATTTATGCTAATATCCATGCTTTTCTTTATATTTTTACTACCTTATTATGCAATCCTATGTTTTGTGTTGAATGTTCATAAATGGAATGATGCAGTATGTTTTCTATAATGTCTGCCTTCTTTTGCTCAATATTGTATCTTTAAGATTCATCTGTTGCTGCATGTAGCTGTACTTTATTAATTTTCATTGCTATAGAATATTCCACTGTATGAATCTGCCACAACTGGTTTATCCATTATCCTGTTGGTAGACATTTAGGCTATGCCCAGTTGAGGGCTATTTTAGTTTCCTGGCTTCTAAAAAAAAAACACACACCATACATTGGGTTGACTTAACACAGGATTTTATTGGCTCATGGTTTCAGAGGCTAAAAGGCTTCCTTCCTTCTGAGGTTGGTATCTTCATGGAGTTCCTTGGCTTTTCTGTCACCTGCCAATGCACACATGTAGTGGTGTCCCCTCTTTCCTCTCCTAGGTTCCATTGAGCTTCTGGTGGCTCCTGGTGCCTTCTCTTCCACGTCCAGTTACCTTTGCTTATAAGGATATCAGCCATATCGGATTAAAACCCACCCTGATTCAGTCTGGGCGCAACTTAATTAATACCATCTTCAAATGTCCTATATACAAATGGGTTCACGCCTCTAGGACAGGGATTGGGACTCGAAATGCCTTTTGTGGGGGACATGATTCAACCACCAACAGAAGCTATTAAATATTACTGCCTCAAATATGCTCTGGTGCATATAAACAGGCATTTCTGTAGAAGCATCCAGAGGGGTGGAATTCACTGCTGGGTTATAGGGTATGTGTAACTTCAGGGTTACAGATAGCACCGAACTGCCTTCCAAAGAGATAGTACCAGAAGCCCAACACATACTGGGACACAGGGGCGGAAGGGGAATGGAAGAGAATGAAGGCAGCTGTATTGCCAAGCTTTAGCTAGTTGAACCCTACTTACTTTTCCCCACTTAAGTATGCAGGTTCATTCTAAGAAGATGCCCTATCTTTATATAAATTCTCCATTCTGGGGCAGCCTTTATGGTTTTCCTAAAGGCTTTGAGATTTCCTAACTTACCAAGATGTGGACAATAAGATTAAACCAAGAAGTAACAGGAGTTGCAAAGAGATGGAGGGGGGGAAGGCTTGTGGGGTGGTTCACTCAAACCACTCACCAAATATCGAACATCGATGCTTTTTGTTCTTGATATTCTCTTGCATCTCAAAGGTAAAAGCAAAGTTCCCCAAAGACTAAGTATAGAATTACTGTCTGGCCCAGCAATCCCACTCCTAAGTAGAGGGCCAAGAGAAATGAAAACAGGTGTCCACACAAAAACTTGTACATATATATTCAGAGGGTCATTATTTACAATAGCCAAAGGTAAAAAACAGCACAGTGTCCATCCAGGGACAAATGGATAAATAAAATTGTTCTGGACCCATGCAATGAATATTATCCCACCCATCAAAAGGAATGAGGTAATTTATATATGCTTTAACAGGGATGTGCCTTGAAAACATTATAAAAGAAGCTAGTCACAAAGACCACATATTATATGATTGCATTCATAGGAAATGTCCAGAATAGGAAAATTTATAGAGACAAAAAGTAGATTAATGATTGTATAGGGCTGGTTGGGAGAAGGTGGGGGAATAGAGGGTGATTGCTAAAGCGCATGAGTTGTTTTTTTTTTTTTTTGAGGTGACAAAATGTTCTAAAATCAACCTTGGCAATGACTGCACAATTCTGTGAATACACTAAAAACCATTGAATCGCATGCTTTACATGGGTGAACTGCATAGTATGTGAATTATATCTCAATAAAGTTGCTTTTTTTTTAAAAAAAAAGTGAACCTGAAAGTTACTATAAAACAAAAAGTACTGTCATTTACAAAGAGCCAGTCAAATGAGAAAGTCGCACTACAGGAAGTGAACTTAAATATAAGGTGTTTTCTATTACCTTCCCGAGAAGATTATTGAGTTTTTTGTTTGGTTTTGTAGAGAACGATTGAATTTTTATAGCATGCACACTGCCTAAAAAGATTTCTAAAGGCGCTGGAGCTTTTCAGTAAGGAAAAGTGACCTCTCATTGTTTCAATCCCTACTGAGGAAAAGCGGTGGTCTTCCATCGAGTCCTCAGAACAACCCCATTCTACAGCTGAGAACACAGAGGCTGAGAGAGACCCTTTCCCAGGGGCATGAACATGGATTTGAAGCCACTCTGATTCTCATACCTTGATAACTGGAGTCCAAATTGGTGCAACCGCTTGGAAAAACTGTTTGGCCATTTCTACTAAAGCTGAAATACCACTCCTGGACATATATCCAAAAGAAATGAGGATATATGTCCATTGAAAGGCTTGCTCTAGAATTTCCATAGCAACACTGCGCATATTAGCCCCAAACCGGAAACTTCCCAGATGTCTATCAATAAGAGAATGGGTGAGTAGGAAACATGGGGGCTGTCTACAGCAATGCAAATGGTGAGCCCCAGCTACACACATGTACAGGGTCAAGCCACACATATACGATGCTGAGCCAGAAAAGCCAGACGCAAAATAAAACACAATATCTAATTCCTATCACATAAAGTTCAAAAAACGGGTACAGCTAATCTGTGCTTTTAGAAGTCAAGGTAGCAGTTGCTCTTGGCTTGGAGAAGTGACCAGCAGTGGCATGAAGGGGGGGGGGGGGGTTTCTGGAAGCTTCTCCATCTAGGGGGGTGGTTACTCAGGTGTGTTCCTTTGGCAAATTTTTCATTGAGCTGTGCATCTATGATTGATGCACTTTTCTGTGTTATTCTTCAATAAAAATTGTGTGTGACACTTCTGAATGTACAGCTCATGAAACACAGCTCATCAGGGTGGTCAGAGATTCTCTTTGTGCACAAACAGCACGAAAGTTTCACAACAAACTCTGACCTCCTTTTGCAGAGGGTGAAGCACAGTCCCCGGACAGCAGACGAGCTGGCTACATATCAGAGTCACATGCAAAATTTTATTTAAAAATTCAGATTCCTGGGCCTTACCCCACTCAGCAAGTCTGGAGGGAGGGTGGTCTGGGAATCCAGATTTTGAAATTACTCCCTTGGGGTGCAGCCAGGATTGGCAGTCCTGATTTTGGAAGGGGACAAATTTACCGCTCCTACCTTGGCATTCTCTAGGGTTCTCAACAGGGACATTGTTGGCATTTGGGGTGGGACAGCTCTCCACTGTGGGGTGTTTAGATGCCCAGCGTCTGTCCACTAAATGTCAGTAACTCCCCAGTCACGTGACAGCCAAAGACGCCCACACACATTTCCAAACATCCCCTCCCCACAGGAGGCAGAAATGTCTACACTGTTTTGTTTCGTTTTTAATCACTAAATGACATTCCCAAGGCTTGCCTGACAATGCAGCTTGACATATTGGGGCTCTCTCTCTCTCTCTCTCTGGACTCTTCCCAAGTCTTCTAACTCCCCAATTGCTCAATCTCTTTTTCCAGAAAGAACTAAACACATTCATGCTAAAGCATGACACGACTCCAGGCGCATTATACTCATGAATGCATTTTGCAAAAAATAAAAAAACTTTAGCCAAAGATATGAATCTCTAGTACCAAAATCTCACATATTAACAAGAAAATGGTGATGAATGGACAAGAAGTCATCATAAGAGTCTTCTCAAATGACTGCAGTAGGTAGTACCCTGCCCTCTACACCTCCCCTCACCCCCCACTAATCCAAATTACTAATGCTGACCAGCTAAGAAGATTTAGAATGCCATTAGCATCTCAGACAGAAGCAGTTTAACAGCAGGTCACCAGAAACCTGCCCTGGCCATTGGTTTTCATCTTTAACACAACCGCCAGCTGGGGATTTAATTTATCAATCATCAGCAGTGTTGTCACATTCCCTCCGAGAATGTTATTCAATTGAACGAGGCTAGCATCTCTGAAACAACTGCCCTAAATAAATAACTGCAAATTGCATGCATTTAGCTGCTAAAACAATTGCCAGCTAAACCAGTCATGTTGAGCTGCAAGAATGGATTGGCCAAAAGACATTTCATTGCTGCCTTCTTGTCTGGATGCCCGTGAGGAATGGGTACTACATTCTTTGGGAGATACAAATGATAATGTAGGCAACCGAAAGTGGAGCCTGAGATGGAATGGGCTGTCACTCAAGGCGAAACGTGGCAGAGCAGTTCGTGCAGTGCAAATCTCAAAAGATAAAAAGGAAGTGGAGTCTAATTCTCCAAGTAGACCTGGGTTCAAATCCCAGCCCTGGCATTTCCTAGCTGTGTGCTTTTGAAAAATGCGTCTCCAAATCTCAGTTTCCTTGTGTGAAAATGGAAACAGGAGCTCTTACCTCTCAGTTTGCTGTAAGGATTGATCAAATCAAGGCTGTAAACTCTTAGCATAGAAACCTGCACTTAATAAGCCATTCTTATTAAGCCATTTCTTGACTAAGAAATGGTGGTAAATAGATTTATTAAAAGATGACCTCCCTGATCTGGGATACAAGTCTGAGTACTGTTTTGAATATTGCTGACCAACACTGATTCAATTTTTATTAATTTTTCATTTTTCAAAATAAGCTTTTAATTTTGGAATAATTTTATATAGTATATTATTTAATATTATATACTAAATATTATATAATTTTATATAGTGCATTTTATAATAATTTAGGAAAATTTACCCCCCAAAATAGTATAAAGATAGTATAGAGAATTGTTGTATACCCTTCCTCAGCTTTCCCCAACGTTAACATTTTATATAATCAGGGAACATTTGTCAAAACTAAGAAACTAACATTGGTACAATATTATCAATGAAGCTGCATACTTTATTCAGATTTCACTTGCTTTTTCACTAGCGACCTTTCCTGTTCCAGGATTCGGTTCAGGATATAAAATTATATTTAAGTCATCTTGATTCTCTAGTGGCCTCTTGTCTTTGGCAGTTTCGTAGGCTTTGTTTTCCATGACCTTGATACATTTTAGGAGAGTACTGGCCATGCATTTTGTAGGACATCCCTCACTTTGGGTTTGTGTGTTGTTTTCTCAAGCTTAGACTTGGGTTGTAGATTTGGGGGAAGGAAAAGACCACAGAGGTGCAATGCCTTTCTCATCACATCAGATCCAGGGGTACACAACACCCACAGGACTTATTTATGATATTGACTTGATCGCTTGGCTAAGATGATATCTGCCAGTTTTCTCCACTAAAAACTACTATTTTTCCTCCTTTCTATACTCTACTCATTAGAAGCAAGTCACTGAATCCAGTCCACACTTGGGGATGGGGGTGAAAGGAGAGGACTGAGCTCCATATTTGGAACTCTTTTGTAAGAAATATTGGTCCCTTCTCCCTCATTTGCTTATTTATTGAATCATGTATTTGATATGGACTCACGTATATTTATCTTATTTTTTTGGATTATAATCCAATATGAATTATTTATTTTCTTGCTCAAAATGTGCCAGTGTTCATCACTGGAAGTTCCTTCAGGGGGTCTCATTTCCCTTGGACATGCCCCCATCCTTTTGTTTCTTGAGAACTTCCTTACTTTCTGGTACTATGAGATGCCCCAGACTCATCTTATTTTTTTGTTGTCCAGCCCTAGAATTAGTCATTTTTCCAAAGAGCCATGATTTTTTCATTGGAGAATATTTTAAAACCAAGATCTCAGGGCTGGGTGCAGTATTGCATTCTTCGCTCTCATTTTTGTCAAGGTTACAAATGCACGCCATGGGGCAACCATCACAAAAAAAAGGCATACAAGGACCACCAGGGGATATGCTGAAATTCATGGTTGAAAATTTGAGGCATAAAAGGAGATGTGCATATAGTATCAAAGTAGTTTCCCACAGACAATTGTTCATTTGAATGGTGAAAATAGTAATTTCATACTGGAGCAGCCGGCAGACAAGCAAAAGTGATCAAAGTTTACAACGCTAAAAGTGGAGCAAATTGAAGCCACGTGCCTCCTAATAGGATGTGCTGAGAAAGATGCAACATCACTTCTGGGAACTTCCTGCCAAAAAAAAATGCATGATTTGGATCATTTGAATCCAATCATGTCCAAACTGAAGGGCATTCTGCAAAAATAATTGTCCTATATTCTTTGAAAGTGTTAATGTCAAGTAGATCAAATGAAGACTGAACCACCACGCCTGATTAAAAGATTCAGGAAGCCATGGCGACTGAATACAATGTGAGCCATGATTTTCTTTTGAAAGAAAGGACATTATTAAGAGAATGGGTGACAGGACAAAGGCTGGTAGATTAGATCACAATACTCTTTTGATGTTAATTTTGTGATTTTGATAATGGTGCCGTGTTTATGTAAGAGAATGCCTTGTTTTTAGGAAAACCATTGACGTATAAAGGGTTAAAGGACCATCATATGTATTAATTACTCTCAGTGGGTCAAGGGAACAGATAGATTGATGATGATGACGATGACAATGCTGAAAGATAGAAAGGCACAGACAGATGGATAATAGAGAAAAGAGGAGAGATAATAAAGTAGGAGTGGTCAAATGTTAATTAACATTTGGGGAACTTAGAGAAAATGTATATGGGAATTCTTTGTACTGTTCTCACTACTTTTTTTAAAAAATGTATTTTTATTGAGATATCCTCAAACACGTACAGTCCATTCAAAGCATACAAAAGGAAAAAAACATACATCTCATACCCCTTACCCCTCCCTCTCCTTGACTACTAGGAATTGACCCAATTTTTTTTTTTCTGGGCATGGTCCAGGAATCAAACCCAGGTCTCCTGCATGGAAGGCGAACATTCTACCCCTGAACCACCCATCATGCACCCCTATCCAATTTTTAACCCCTTATCCCGCCATTATTTATTTCTTTTTTGTCCTTTTTTTTTTTTTTTTTTTTACTCATCCGTCCATACCCTGGATAAAGGGAGCAACAGACACAAGGTTTTCATAATCACATGATCACATTGTAAAAACTATGCAGTTATACAATCGTCTTCAAGAATCAAGGCTACTGGAAGACAGGTCCACCCTTTCAGATAATTCCCTCTAGCACTCTTAACACACCACAGACTAGAAAGCAGATATCTACGTAATGCATAAGAATAACCTCCAGGACAACCTCTCGTCTCTGAAATCTCTGAGCCACAAAACTTCATTTTGTCTCATTTCTCTTCCCCCTTTAGGTCAAGAAGCTTTCTCAATCCCATGATGTCGGGTCCCGGCTCGTCCTCGGTGGTCCTGACCCACATTGCCAGAGAGATTGACACCCCTGGGAGTCATGTCCCACGCAGCGGGGGAGAGGGCAGTGAGTTCACCTGCTGAGTTGGCTTAGAGAGCCCACATCTGAGTAACAAAGGAGGTTCTCTGGGAGTGACTTTCAGGCATAATTATAAGTAGGCTTAGCTTCTCCTTAGCAGGAATACATTTCATAGGGGCAAGCCCCAAGATTGCGGGCTCAGCCTATTGAATTGGATGTCTCCACTGCTTGTGAGAATATCAGGAATTCCCCAGATGGGGAAGTTGAATATTTCTTCCTCTCTCCCCAGTCCCCGCAGGGGGACTTTGGCAAATATTTTTTTATTATCTGCCCAAATTACTCTGGGATCTATTGGGGCATCACAGTAACTTTGTACAAACCTCACTACTTTTCGATACATCTGAAATTTCAACAAAATAAAAAGTTAAAATAAATAAATGGCTACAAAAAAAAGTTACATATGCACCTGGCTCATTCTTTCATTCATTCTATTGAGCACCTGCTATGTGCCAGCTGGTTGAATAAGACAGCTAAAAATCACTGCCTCTGTGGAGATGAGTGGAGACAGAGAATAAATAGAATAAATAAAGAAAAAACATAGTATTAAGATAGTGTTAAGGGCTAAAGAGAAGAAAAAAGCAGGAAAGGGGATCTGAGGGTCCAGCCTCTGGAAACTAGAGTCAAATAGATCTACGCGTCCAAGACATTTTAGGAGAAACAGCAGCCCCCTTGCCTTCCTTCTCTTTGATTCCCCCTCTGCAGAGCCACCTACTGTCACCGTTTTTAAGCTATTTTGGGATTTACCACCATATGGCTAATTAGCTTACTTTTTTTTGCCATTTTTAAGTTAATATTTCAGTTTTAGGCATTAGCTAGTGATTTCTCACTGTGGACGAGGGGGATTTATTTCTCTTCCCTCCCCACTGTCTCCTGATATACACGTGTCCTTCTGACACTCCCATCTGCCCAGTAGGGTTCCATCATAAACTCAGGAAGATTCAGAGTTCATATTATGTACAAGTAAAGGCTATTCTCAGTTACACCATCTAATAAACTACGACCACTTTTTCTTTCCTTTACACCTTCTTGTTTTCTTTGGTGTTGATTATCGTCCTGATTTTTTTATTTGCTTAGCTTTCTATTTGTTTATCCCCAGTTTGACCCCCCCAAAATCTTCAGCATGTATTCTACCCAATTTATCACCCATAAGCCTTGTGACCTGGTCCAATCAAAACAGGTTTTCTTCTACATCTGGCACAAAGCTCTCATTCTGAAATCTCCCTTAATCATCCCCCAGGAGAGTGAGTCCCTTTGCCTCTCCTTCTTGTATCTCTTGTTTCCTTCTGTGTCTCTTTCTTGGTTTGTCCCCTCGTTTTAGTGGCGCACATCCTTCAACAGCTTTTTGAGAAAGGGCATCTAAGCAGTCTCCCAGATATTTATTGCTATGTCATAAACCAGCTCAAACTTAACAGCATAAAATGGCAACAATCATTTATTATTGTATCTCATGGTTCTGGGAGATGACTGGGCTCAGTGGAGTGGTTCTTTCTGGGGGTGTCTTTGATAAAAAGGCAGTCAGATGGTGGCAGGGTCTGGAGTTATCTCCAGAGATTCCCCAATCGCAGATTTAGCACCTAGGCTGAAACGATTCAAATAAGGGCTTTTGGGCATTTGTCTCTATCTCTACATAGTCCCTGCATTTCGTCTCTCCATCAAAGATGCTTTTAGGTGGTTGGAATTCTTACATACCAGCTCAGGACTTCTCAGACACATGTCCCGAGAAAGAGAGATCCAGGAAGAACCTGTATCACATATTATGCTCTTATCTTAGGAGTCACAGATTACCTCACTTCTGCCCTACTATAATAGTTGAATCAATCACAAAGGCTCGCTCAGATTCAGGAAGAGAAAATATAGATTCCACCCTTGATAAGGAATTGGTAAGTTTCCAAAAGAGCATATGAAGTGGGAAATACTATGTGGGAATCTTTTCCAACATCTGGATTTTATTAAAACCATGTTTAAAAATATACAGATTTTTTTTTTTGCCAGCATCTATCATAATAAGACACTTTCAAATATCCTAACAAGGTTATTCAACAGTCATTTAAAAGAAAAAGAGACCTTATATTTTCTTCTCTTTTCTAAAGGTTAAAATAAAACAATCTTTTTAGATTAGGATTATTTGAAAGACACTGTCATGTAGTCACCTCAGAAGGCAGGAAATCATTTGTTTTGAAGAATGTTGACTGCTTTTTTTTAGCATGATTTTTTTATTGCTTCTTTTTTCATGCATTTATCATCCCAATTGACTTTTTTTTGTGAAAAATAACATATATACAAAAAAGCAATAAATTTCAGAGCACATCACAGTAAGTAGTTGTAGAACAGATATCAGAGTTTGGTATTCATAATTCCACAATTTTAGGTTGTTACTTCTAGCTGCTCTAAGATAACTGGAGACTAAAACAAATATCAGTATCATGACTCAGCAATCATACTCATTTGTAAAACCCTACCTTCTTTGTATAACTCCATTACGTGGCAAATTTTGAAAAATACAATTTGCCTCAAGAAGTAAATTGCTTGAGATTTGTATGCTTGAGAATTCCTTTATTTTATTCCCATACTTGATGTTAGTTTGGCAAGGTATAGAATTCTAGGATAGAAATCGTTTTACTCCAAAAGTTCCAAGGTATTGCTCTACTCTATTCCTGATTTCATTATCACTGTTGGGAAATTTGAAGGATTCTCATTTTTGATCCCTGCATGTGAGACCTAATTTTTCTCTCTAGAAGCTTCTAGAATAGTTTCTTTTTCCACTGTGCGTTGAAATTTCATAATGATGTGAATTGGTTGGGATCTATTTTAAATCACTGTGCAAAGTAACTGGTAGGCCTTTTAAACCTGGGAACTCACACTTTTCAGTTTTAGGAAATTTTCCCAAGAGATGTCTCCTTTTTATCTTTCAACCCTTCTATTGGGTTTATATTTTTATTTCCAAGGCCTTTTTTGTCATTGTGGTTCTCTAAATATTCCATTTCTATAGTATTCTGTTCTTGCTTCAATATACAGTATGCTTGGTGGCGTTATACAGTGAGAATAGGATTTAACAAATGAATATGAATGCTGAATCATTAAATTGATATCTTTTTTAGTCTCCAGTATCTTAGAGCAGGCTAGAAGTAAAAACCTAAAATTGTGAAATTGTAATCCATGTCAAACTCTGGAATATGTTCAACTAATTGTGGTGCTGTGTGTTGAAATTTATTGCTTTTTTGTATATATGTTATTTTTCACAAAAAAAGAAGGAAAAAAGTCGATTTTGATGATAAAAAAGTATTTAAGCCCTCTAGCCTCCTGTATTCTGGAGCAGTTAGACGGAAAAATCTGAGAGGATGGTATGGTAGCCCATGACAAACTCTGGGATCTGTCCTGTAACTACTTGTTGAAGAGTGCTTTGAAAACTATTGCTTTTTTTCTGTATTTGCTTTGTATATATATTACACTATACAATAAAACAGTTAAAAAAGATACAGTATCTTTTCTTGTGTCTCAGAGTATGTAGTATTTAGATTCAGTTGAAAACTTGGCCAGGTGAAGGCACCTAGTTCTGTTGCTGTGGACATGAGCCAATGGTACGTGAACCTCATCTGTTGCTGATTACATCTGCAGTCGGCTAGGAGGCGTGCCTGCTGCAACGGATGATGTTTGACTTAATTGTCTGGTGCTCAAATGAGAGAACACAATATAGCACAGCCCAAGCAACTCAGCATTTCTCATCTCAGCACTCGCAGATCAGCCCAGGCCTTTGGAGATGCAGAAAGAAATCACCCCAGGGAAAGTTGTTGGAACCCAGAGGTCTGGAGAGAAGGCCAGAAGAGATTGCCCTGTACCTTCCCACGTAAGAAAGAACCTCAGTGAAAGTTAGCTGCCTTTCCTCTGAAGAACTAACGAAACAAATCCGTTTTATTAAAAGCCAATCTGTCTCTGGAGTGTTGCATTCCCGCAGCTAGCAGACTAGAACAGAGGATAATGATTCTACTGCTATTATAGTTCTCTTCTCCTTCCAAGTTTTTTCTTTTTTAAAAAATTAGGTTTGGTCTCTGTCAAGTTATAGGGTTTCCTCAAAAACATGGGAACACGTGATCATAGGCAGGGACCAATAAGCTTATGAGAACTCTGCAGGAATGCAGATGTTTTGTCGGTTTCTACTGGGTGATCTGGTTGAGCCATTTGGTGGGAGAACTTCTGCGGTTGACACCTCTCGGTCTTCTCTCTAAAGCCTGTCTCCCCATGGCATAAGCTTCTGTGAACAGGGACCATTAGATACAACTTTTGTACATGCAGCTGGTCTGTTTTGTGGTTTGGTAGATACATATTACTTGCTTTTAATAAACACTTGTCAACTAAGTATAGCTTAGAATCTCCTCTCTAGGCATGGAAGGCAGTTTCTGACATGGCCCCAGAGATCCCCACCTCCTAATATTCACACCCTCGTGTAATCCCCTCCACTTGAGTGTAGACAGGCTCCAGTGACTCACTTCTAATGAGTAGAATATATGGCAAGAGTGATGGGACATCACTTTTGAGGTTAGATTACAATCTAATGTTGTATTCTCTCTCCAATGCTCTCATTTGCTCACTCCGAGGGAATCCAGCTGCCGTGTCATATACTGCCTTATGGAGGGGCTGACATGGCAAGGAATTGCCTCCAGACAATATCCAGTGAGGAACTGAGGTGCTCGGTCTCTCTGCCCATAAAAAAAGCCCCACAGGTGAGCTGGGAAGCAGAGACTCCTCCAGTCAACACATCACATGAGAACAAAGCCCCTGTGAATCCTCATGAGAGACTGTGAAACAGGGAACCACCTAAGCTTCACCCTGTGGGATAATAAATGCTTGTTGCTTGCAGCTGCTAAGTTTGGGGCCATTTGTTATGCAGCAATAGATGACTAATACATTAAGGCTTCCTATTTCTTACCTTCTCCTAAAATAGAAAACAACAATCTTTTTCCATTCCGGATCTCCCAAAGACTTATTTTCTTAGACAGACATGAGATCTGTTTCCACAATATTGCCAGTTTCCCATATTCAGGGACATATTCACACGGCGTTTCCCGGATTCTTTGTGTCTGGCTGGGGCCGTTTGACTATTCTTGCAAATGAGTTTTCATGCTTATTGAAATGAAAACAAAGTGATGTGTCACTTTCAGGTTTGCATATTTAGGTGCTAGTCCAAATCCCTGCAGCCCGGTTCCAGTGTGACAATAACATAGGGTGGACCCAAGACAGACGTGGTGTAAGAGAAAACTTAGCATTTGTAGTTTTAAAGCCATAGAATTTGGGGGGTTGCTTGTTACCACAGCATCATTCACGGATTTCAGCACCTGTCTTTAAATGGCTGTGAACATAAATCTGATATCAACTTAACCCAATTACCCAATCATATCATCTATAATTGAGGCACAACTAGAAGCTCAGCCCTATTTGAGGAAGTTTATGATAGGGGAACGAAATAAAACATGGGCTTTTCCTCGAGCGCACACATCACTGCAATACTTCAGATTATGTCGTGAAGCATAAGTTGTAGCATAAATGCCAAAGAGGTTGTAGAACGGAGATTAATGGTGTAGTCAGGATGGGGAGGCTTCCTGGAGAAGGCATCATGGAGAAACATGCTTTTTGAAGCCTAGGTAAAATCGGAAACGGCAAAGCGGGGGGAATAGCAAAGAAGTTTCTTAATATACTGACAAATTAATTAGACATTTCATTATAATAATATTATTCTATGATTGTTTTTGGCTGACTGTTCTGAGTACTATACAGACATTAGCTCATTTAAGCCTCATAACAGTCCCATGAGTTCCTACTATTATCTGCATTTTACAAATGAGACATGAAGCATTTAAGTCATTTGCTTATATCCACACAACCAGTGAGCGGGGCTGGAATTCAAATCCAGGCAGTCTGAAACTAGGGTCTGAGTGCTTAACTTCACTGCTATGTTCTTTGGGAGAAAAGGAACAAAGATTGGGTGGAGAAAGAGGTAATCTCTTACGAGAAAGTTGGAAGCTGGGAGGTTCAGAATTGCCTGTGGGTTATACAGTTTTAGAGCTCAGGAGAGAAACTGCTCCAGGGATACACATTTGGGGGTTGCAGCAGGTCAAGTGGTCACCCCTAAAATGGTATGTCCATGTCTTAATTACTGGAACCTTTGAATAGGAACTTATCTGGGGGAAAAAAGTGGCCTTTACAGATGTTATTAGGTTAAGAATCTTGAGATGGAATCACCCTGGATTAATTGGGTGGGCTTTTCATCAAATGACAAGTGTCCTTATAAAAGACAAAAGAAGAAACAGAATGGAAGGTGCTGTGAAGACACAGGCAGAAATTGGAGGGGTACAGCCAAGGAACATCTGGGGCCATCAGAAGCTGGAAGAGACAAAGAAGGAGCCTCCTCTAGAGCCTTCTAAGGGAGCACATGCACCTGCCAACACCTTGACTTCAGACTTCTGCTCTCCAGAACCATGAGGGAATAAGCTCTCGTTGTTTTCTACCGCCCAGTGTGTGGTTCTTTGTTAGGGCAGCCACAAGGTAACCAGAACAGGAGACATTAGGATGCAAATAGGAATGACTGCCTCGGGAATGAATGATTTAGTCTGGAAATCGGCAGAGAGAGTGCTGAGGTCTTAGGAGAGCGCTCTGAGGAGTGTCAACATTTAAGGGCAGAGCGCAGAGGAAGAGATAGCCGCCCCCCCATACTAGAGACTGAGAAAGCACTGCCTAGGGGGCAGGTGGAAAACCTGGTGTGTAATGTCACTGAAGCCCCAGGACCAGGGGGGAACCCCAGTGTCAAATGCCACCCCAAAACCAAGCACGATAAGGCTAAAAAATGTCTCCTGGTTATGATTTCTGAGATTAGCCTTAACATAACCCAGGGAGTGGGTTTGGCTGTAAAAATATAACGTGGGGCACGAATTGATAATTATTGAAAACCATATACTTTTGAATTCCTCCCGCACCCCCCCCAATTTTCTTTTTATATAAAGTACTTGAGACCTTGATTTACATGCAACAAGCACCTCGCATTTACTTATGGATACAAAAATACTCACGCTTACCCTATTCTCAGGCAATTACAAATTATTTTGGCGTCTAACCTCTCTGTCAAGGTACAAGCTTGATTAAATGCTGGCTTATTCATATTCACGTGTACTCTGGGAAGTTACTAAAGGAAATTCAATCAGATGAGCTACGCCTGCTCACGGAAATGCCGGCCTTGGCTGGTGCTGGGTGAGGACTTAGCTAGGTCCCCAGAGCTTGGAGAAAAGCAGGTCTTACCACACCTGGACATGGGTACATACAATGGAATAGTATGTATCCATTAAAGGGAACTCTGATACATGCTGCAACACGGATGAAGCAGATGGGTGCATACAATGGAACAGTACGGATGCATTAAAAGGAATTCTGATACATGCTGCAACATGGATGAAGCAGATGGGTACAAACAATGGAAGAGTATGTATCCATTAAAAGAACTCTGATACATGCTGCAACATGGATGAAGCAGATGGGTGCATACAATGGAATAGTACGTATGCATTAAAAGGAATTCTGATACATGCTGCAACATGGATGAAGCAGATGGGTGTATACAATGGAACAGTACGTATGCAATAAAAGGAATTCTGATACATGCGGCAACATGGATGAAGCTTGGAGAGATCATGTCCAGTGCAATAAGTCAGATGCAAAAGAACAAACACTGTATGGTCTCGCTTATATCAAATTAGCAGAATATGCATATGCAAAAAGTCAGAAACTAAAATACAGTTCCCAGGGGTTGAGGCGGGGAGAGGAAACAGGGGTGGTGGTTGCTGCTTAACAGGTATGGAGTTTCTATCTGGGGTGACAGAAAGGTTTTGGCAATAATGATGGGAATGGAGGCACAATTTTACATATGTGTAGTCAAAAAGGAACAAAAAGGGAAATTTTAGGTTGTTTTTAAGCTATCTTACACACAAACACACACACACACATAGAGCTGTATGACACAAAGAGCCAACCCTAATATAAATAGCAGGCTAAAGTTAATAACAAAGTTTTAATAATATTATTTCAGGAGATATAACAAAGGTATCACACTAATGAAAAATGTTAGTGATAGGGAAAACTGTGTGTGAGAGAGGGGGTATGTGGGACCTCTGTATTTTCTGTATGCTTTTTCCTGTAAACCTACAACAGCTCTAATAAAATAAAATAATAACTAAATAAAATAATACTAAAATTAAATTAAAGTTGCAGGCAACAGAATCAGGCACATGATTTCGTCTGGAAAGTTTAAGAAAAATGATCAGTTTCATGTGTTCATGTATTCATTCATTCGACAAAAGTTTATTGAGCATCTGTTATACACCAGGCTTTACTCTAGGTACTGGGGGTATAGCCATTAATGGAAAACTCAAGGTCCTGTTCTTGAGAAACTCATGTTTTAGGGCAGAGAAGCCAGAAAAATGAACACATCAATGGGGATACATTTATCACATGTCAGGTAGAGATAGATGGTTTTGTAAGAGAAATGGAGGAGTTAAGAGCTCATAGAGAAGAAATGGGGGAGCTAATGTTGAAAATATCTTTCCAAGAAAGTGACGCGCAAGCAGAGATCTAAGGAAAGGAGGGAGTGAATCAACAGATATTTGGGGAAAGAAGGCCCCAGACACGGGACCACCAAAGGCCTAGGGGGGGTGTGCACGGGGAGTTCAGAGGTAAAATTCTCACCTGCCATGCTGGAGACCTGGGTTCGATTTCTGGCCCATGCATGTCCCAAGAAAAAGACAAGCAAGCAAGCAAACAAAAAACCAACCACGCAAAAATTAAACAGATGGTGCTGCAATAACGGGGTACTCACATGGAGAAAAAAAATGAAATGTGACCCCCTTCAAACCATACACACACACACACACACACACACACAAAAACCTATGGGGGCAGTGCTTGGTATGTCTGAAAACCAGAGAGCAGGCAGGTGATAGGGACACACAGAATGAGTGGGACGATCAATCCTTGCTGGATCTTTTTCTCATGGAACGCCCCTGAAAGACTTAACCTCTCGTAAAGTCAAATCATGACTGGAGCATTTCTTGAGTTCGAGGCCTTCTGAAACTTTTTCTGTCCTGCTCATGGTTCCAGCCCAGCAATCGAGAAAGCACCTGTCCTGGTTTCCCCAAGACGTTAAAACAAAAACCATCCAATGGGTTGGCTTAAACAATGGGAATTTATTGGCTTATTGTTTTGAGGAGAAGAGAAAAAACCAGGGCATCAGCAAGGTGATGCTTCCTCCTACAAGACTGTGGTTTCCTGGGGCTGGCTGCCGAGGATTCTTGGTCCTTTAATTTTCCTTGTCACATGGAATGCATATGGCGGCCTCTTCTGGGTTCTGTTGACTTCAGGCTTCTGGCTGCATGGTGGGGCTTCTCTCTCCATCTGACTTTCACTCTGCTTAGAAAGGACTCTAGGAATCCGATTTTAAGACCATTTGGGCCACACTTTAATTCAAGTACCATCTTGAGGTCTTATTTGCAGACCAGAATGCAGACTGGGTCCAGGAATATATCCAAGCTGGGGTCTATGACTCAATCCACCCCAAGACCATACAGAAACCTGTTACCTTGATAAGTGAACAGGGAAAGTCACAGAGAAGTGTACAGAGAGATCGATCTTTTATGAAACAGAAATACTTCCAACTATAAAAATTCTCCCTTACATCCTCAGAGAGAACCAAAGGATAAATCAGAAACCAAAAGAATTTATTCCCATTCGGGAAAGCAGGGAACAGGATTGGGGACAGAATGGGGTAAACTGACGCTGATGTGTCGTTAGAAGTGGGGAGACATTACGTTCCCCCAGAAAACATGGACTTTTACATCTTTTATCTTCCCCAGGCCCAACTGAGAAAAAAGAGGGAAAGTGAGAAAACAACAGACAATGTGGTAAGAGAGCTAAGCTCCTTGACATGAATGAGATTGCACACACATGTTTTGCGGGGTGCGTGCAAATATATGCATACATCTGCAATGTCCTTCCGTAGCTGTTGAGCTTTTTTTGTCGCCAAGTTGACAATAACTAAATCTCATGTCCCATATGGACGCCAGACGGCTGCAGTGTTGACTGATTTCAAGTAATGAGGGCTCGTGATCGGAAGGAAAATTTCCCATTACAGCAAGGCAGGTTTCTTTTCTTCTTTCTTTTTTTTTTTTATTAATTTAAAAATTTTTAAAACATAACAACAAACAAACACAAACATTCTTAACATATCATTCCATTCTACATATATAATCAGTAATTCACAATATCATCACATAGTTGCATATTCATCATCATGATCATTTCTTAGAACATTTGCATGAATTCAGAAAAAAATAAAAAGACAACAGAAAAAAATTCATACATACCATACCCCTTTCATTGATCACTAGCATTTCAATCTACTAAATTTATTTTAACATTTGTTCCCCCTATTACTTATTTCTTTTTAATCCATATGTTTTACTCATCTATCCATAAGGCAGATAAAAGAAGAATCAGAAACAAGGTTTTCACAATCACACAGTCACATTGTGAAAGCTATGTCATTATACAATCATCTTCAAGAAACATGGCTACTGGAACACAGCTCTACATTTTCAGGCATTTCCTTCCAGCCTCTTCATTACATCTTGACTAAAAAGGTGATATCTATTTAATGCCTAAGAATAACCTCCAGGATAACCTCTCAACTCTGTTTGGAATCTCTCAGCCATTGACACTTTATTTTGTCACATTTCACTCTTCCCCTTTTTGGTTGAGAAGGTTTTCTCAATCCCTTGATGCTGAGTCCCAGCTCATTTGAGGATTTTTGTCCCACGTTGCCAGGGAGGTCCACACCTCTGGGAATCATGTCCCGTGTAGAGAGGGGGAGGGCAGTGAGTTTGCTTGTCATGGTGGCCAAGAGATAGGCCACATCTGCGCAACAAAAGAGGTTCATTGGAGGTGACTCTTAGGCCTAATTTTAAGTAAGCATAGCCTATCCTTTGCAGGGTTAAGTTTCATATTAACAAATCCCAAGATTGAGGATTCAGCCTATTGATTTTGTTGTCCTCACTGCTTGCGAGAATATCAGGCCTTCTCCAAATGGGAAAGTTGAATTTTCCCTCTTTCCTTCCTTTCTCTTTCTTTCTTCCTTCCTTCCTCTCTCTCTCTTCAGAAAAGAGTATGAAGGGGCTTGTAAGGAAAAAAATGACCATAGATTAGGTAACCTCAATATATGTGCCAACAGAGCCTCATTATATAATAAAGAAATCCATAACTGCCTGTCAAAAGATCTGGACCTCTGCTGGGCGAGAAGGTCGCAATTTACAAATGGCTATTGGGCATTGAAATGTGACTGTGCCCAATTGAGTTGTAAAACACACTCGATTTGTGCCTAAAATACACACCAGATTTTGAAGACTTAGTATGAGCTATAAAATAGCTCATGAATAAGTGTTATACTCATTACATGTTAAGATGACAATGTCTTGGGATATAGTAGGTTAACTAAAATGTATTATTAAGACAAACTCAACCTGTTTCTTTTTACCTTTTTTTTGATATGGCCACTCGTATATTTAAAATTACTTATGTGAACTGCGTCACCTTTCTTTCGGACAGTGCAGGCCTGTGCAGACTCTGTACTTCTGAGCTCCATGAACTGGGACAAGAATTCCCACCTCGTGGAGGTGCCTTCCTCACTTGGGAGCAGCAACAACAACCGAAGGTAATAAAACCGTCTTTCACTCAAATGCTTAAGCCACTTTCTACTGTGAGAGCTTGACCCACCATAGAATGTCTCTGAAGCCTCAGTTTCTCCATCTGCAAATGCAGATAAGGGCAGTGCATACCCCATGGGACCATACAAGGATTCAATGGCTTCCTGTATGGGGCAGTTGGCTGCTCTAACAATCTTTCTCACACGCGGGGGAGATCTAATCTCACGTCCAGAGGATGCAGTCCAGGGAAGAGTCCTTCTCCAGCAGCAGAAAAGGCAAAAGCAAGGAAGGAGCCACCAGAAACACAGACTAGTAAAGGGAACAGAAAGAAACCCCAAAGTCCTGATCTGCAGGGAGTAAAATTTCCACATTGCACATGGAGAGAAACACAAATGCATTTACATTCAGGCTGTTTGGAGGCACGTTGTCCTACGGGGAGAGAGCATTAATGGGTTGACTTGACAGAATGTCTAGCCTGTCTTCCGTGTCTCTTTCATTTCCTTGCCTGGCATCATGTGTCTTTTGTGGCGGAAAATGCTTGCATCCCATGCCGACCGAAATCACTTAACTCTCATACCTGAGGCACCAGCTTTTAAGGACGTGTCTCAAGATGTTATGAGTTTCCCAAATCAAGAGAAAAAGCAAGACATCCTTTGGGAGATAGAATCAAGGGAAAGAGATTTCATTGGCTCCAAGATGTGATAAAGTCGCGCAGTGTGGTGGCTGAGCTGTGTGACCTTGGGCCAGTGGCAGAGCATTTCTGGTTTCATTGTGCTCATTTGCAAGACAAGAAAATAAGAATGTCGGCTCCACTGGTGGTTGTGAGGATAAGTAAGATGATCCGCGTGGCATAATAAGTGTTGATATTTGTATCTTATATTACCTCCCTCCTGGAGACATTTTTCATTCCTAAAGACACTTGCCTCCCCCTCCCAAAGAAGTCGGAGACTTTTCTTTAAATTTCTTATAATTCATGTTTAAATATTTTTCAAAAGTAATTTTTGAATTAAAACACTTTTTAAAGCCACGATCCCAGTACAACCCTCACAAAAATGTTGTGAGCATTTTGTTGTATTTCTCTCTCATTTTCTCCCCCTATGTTTATATTTTTCATACAGATGTAATTATAGTGCAAATATATTTTATATACAATAGTTCCTCATCATACAAGTATTCATTATATGGCTTATTATCCAGAGATCACACAGTTATGAGTTTAGGGAAGCAAAAGTCATCCTGTGATAAAAACATTCACTAATAAGGTGACAACTCCATAACTATCTCCCTCAAGGATCTCTCCCTAACACAAGAATTGCTTTGGAGCCGATAGGGTCAGTGTTTATTGCCTTTTGTCAGTGTTTATTCGCAGATTGTGGGTAGTTATTTAAAACACAATTCAAAACAATACAAACCAAAACCATGTGAATGTATTGCAAAGTGAAATTGGAAATCTTTGCAAAAGACAGCAGGATTTTATGAAGTCAATGAAAATGATGTTGGAGACCAATTGATTGGCAAAGGATGTCATCGCAGATGAGGAACTTGTAAAGTTAGATCAGTTAACCATTGAAAAGGTAAAAAGAAGTAGATAATGGTGATGAATACTGCAAAAGAGAAGCAAATTTCATAGACACAGATGACAGATTACAGGCTGGGGTATGGACAGTGATTGCCTATTGGTTCAGAGTTTCTGTTTGAGGGGATGAAAAAAATGGGATAATGGATTTTGCTAAAATATTTAGCACAATATTCTGAATATAATACATATCACTGAATTGGACCCTTGGAAGTAGTTACAACGGGAAATTTTGAATTTTACATATGTAACAATAAAAAGTTGAGAGAGAGGAGAGGAGAACTGATAACCAAATGGTTTAAAAGGTCCTCTGGGGAAACTGATGAAGTCCTTGGATATTCTTACAAATATGATATCTTTTATGATTATATCATAAAAGCCAAAGATGAAATGAAAGTTATCCTGTTGTCCTACTATACAGTTTTGTTGGGAAATGGTGAACGCACCCAAAATATCAAGTTTTGATGCATTCTTGGTTAACTCTAAAAATTAGAACATAGTTGCAATTATTTCTTAAATTTTGTAAAGCATAATGAAACATAAATTTCAGTTTATAAAGTTCGATTTCACTTCCCAGGACAAAGTTCCTATGGAAAAGCTTCCCCAGCCTCATTCCCACATATATACACATACACACCCCGGCATTCCTATGAAATTGGGATTCCTGTTTTCTTCCCTGCTTTTAAGTGGATTCTCTAGAAGCAGCCTTTTCCAGTACCAGGTATTCTGGAGTAATCTGGGAGAGAGAAGGTTTCCTGTATTATTTCTCACTTAAGATCATACTATAACCATCATTTTAATGACTTCATTTATTTACTTATTTACTCATTCTCCTTCTGCTGAACTTTTAACAGTATTTCTGACTGCACACTATGAAAATCAGTAGGTCAAAGGTAACCTTGTGTCTTTCTGTTTTGAATTAATCAGATGTTGTCCCTTCTGTGGAACGCTAATTGGGTCAGATTTGGCATAGTTGCCTTTATAGGACCTTTGATACATATTACCAAGTTTCTCCCCAAATAGCCCATCCAGATGTACTGTGAGGAGAAGGCCAATCCATTTATTCATATTACATATATTTCTTGAACACCTACTGTGTGCCGGGAGCTATTCTAGGCACTGGGGATACAGCCCAAGGTAAGAAAGGCTCAAATCCCAGGGGATAGAGGCATGGTGGAATAAAGGGAGGATGGTCAGGGCAGAGTCCTTGGTAAGTGAGAAAGGGAACCATCCAGACTGAGGCAATAAGAGCACCAAGAGAATGACAAATGCAAAAGCCCTGAGGCAGGAACGTGATTGGTGTGTATAGAGAAGTAGGTGGGGGCAGATCTCGCAGGACCTTGGAGGCCACTGGGAGGATTTTGGCTTTTATCCTGAGGAAGGTGGGAGCCATGGAAGGTTCTGGAGAGAAGATGGCTATGCCCTGACCCAAGTGTTCACAGGCGCCCTCTAGTGGGGGCAGAGGTGACCGTACTGGTCTAAACCAATGATGGCCAGGGCTGGAGAAGGTAGGAGCTGTGCAGGGTATCTTCTAGACATATTTTGAAGGTGAAGTGGACAGGCATTGCTTATGGATTGGATGTGGGGCATGAGAGAAGGAGGAGAGTCAAGGACCCCTCAGGGTTTCTGACACGAGCAGCCTAAGCACCGCATCGGGAGTGGCGTTGGAAAGGATGACAATTTCCACTCGCCACTAGCCCCTTGAATTATAGAATCACCCCACTGTAGTACCCACAAAGAATGAAAATGCAAACATGTATTAATAATTATTTGCAAGGCTGTGTATTAAGTAGTTTAGATAAACCCTGCTCTCTGGGAATGTTGCCAGAAACATCCCAAACTCAGCTACTCCAGCTATCAAAGCCAATAAAATGCCATCAGGGAGAATACGGGAAGCAGCAAAGTCTCAGCATCATGTGAGAATCTATTTAATCTAACATTATTATCCTTTCATCTACCTTGCAAACGACCACGGATCATCTGAACAGAAAGAGAAAACATAACGGATATGAAGAAGGATTGGAAGTGAGAAAATAGGCTAGGTGAGGACTCCTCAATGTAGGAGATAAAACCTGTACATATATCCGGTAGACAATCCTATAGATGCAATTAACTTCACTGAATTATATATTAGAATGTGGCCAAAAGGGGGAGATTTGAGGTTGTATATTTGTGGCTAGAGTAAACATTTTTAAAACCATGGTAGGCACAACACAAACAGTAATACCTAATGTGAACTATGGGCTGTAGTTAATAATATAATTATGATAAACATTGTTTCATCAATTGTAACAAAGGTACCAAATGAACCTATGTATTAATAACAGGAAAAACTGTGTAGATGATGGGGAGAGGGGACACTGTATATGAGAAATGTGTATTTTCCACATGATTTTTCTGCAAATCTACAACTTATCTAATAAAAAATAGATAGTTTTTTTGAAGTAGGGGATAGTTATAAGGGAAATGCAGATCAAGACTACAATGAGATATCACCTCACACCTATGAGAATGGCTGCTATTAAACAAACAGAAAACAATAAATGTTGGAGGGGATGTGGAGAAATTGGAACACAGAAGTTTATTAGTGGAGTAATAAATAACATTGCCATATGGAAGGTGCATATGATCTAAAAGCATTGTATAGAGTCATGTATCCCACTGATTAACTCTGCTATTTTAGACAAGTTCTTGCATGAACTACTTCAAAGGTTTTATCTCATACAAAAAGTTAAAAATAGAGGGGTATAGGGTGAAAAACTAATATTGCATGCTATGCCTTATAGTTAACAGGAAGACATCAACATGGGGAGGGACGAAAGATAGAGGGAAGTTTCGATTTGTTATTTGGTGAGGCTGTGTGTATTGTTTTTTCATTTCTTCGGACCAATGAAAACTGTCTAGAGTTGAGAGTGCTGATGATAGAACAACTGAGGTAGGACACTGTGAAGCATGGATTGTTTAGTTTGGATTTTATTTCTAGATTCTGAGATGCTGAGCTATTTGTGTATAAGCTAGTATTTCCCTGAAATATTGGATACCTCTGTGACACCTAATTCTCAGAGCTGGAGCTCAGAGAGTCAACATCACTATGCAAAATAACTGTTAAAGTTACCAAAAAAGAGATCAGGCTTCAATGAGAGATAAAAATGAAGTCTGGTTGGGACTAAGGTGAATCAGACAAGAGTACAAAGGATGATAGTTGTCATAGTCAGGTTCATGGGTCAATTTGGCCAGGTGATGGTACCTGTTTGTCTGGTTGGACAAGTGTTGGCCTGTCTGTTCCGTTGAGGACATTTCATAGGATTAAATCATGATCACATCGGCTGTATCCACAGCTGATTCCATTTGTAATCAGCCAAGGGGAGTGTCTTCTGCAATGAGTGATGCTTAATCTAATCAACGGAAACCTTTTAAGGAGGATTCAGAAGAGACAAGCTCTCTTTCTGCTTGATCCCATGGTGCCAGGACCAGTCTCATCCCTGGGAATCATGTCCCATGCTTTCAGGAAGCATTTTATCAGGCACATACTCTGTCTCATGCCCCATGCTAAACCCTGCAAATACAACAGTGAACCACACAGATATAGTTCTTGATGGCCAGCAGCCCGGTCTAGTGAATAAGCTGAGGGCTCTGAATGAGAAGGACGTGGTTTATAATTGTGGGGGTTAAAGGTAGTCTTTTGAGCTCAAAAAGCCTTCTTGAATAAAGGGGCATTTGGGCTGAGACCTGGAGAGTGAGTAGGAGTTTGCTGGGGAATAAGGAGAAAGAGAAGAGTGTTCCTGGTTTGGCCGGTGAGCCTCTCCTGTGGAGTTCGTCCAGACCCTCCATTGGAATTGTCAGCTTCACAGCCTGCCCTGTGGATTTTGGACTCTACGTTTCCATGGTTACATGAGACAATTTTATAAATTTTATGTTGACAAATATTCCTGTTGATTCTGTTTCTCTAGAGAACCTTAACTAATACAATAGTGTATAAACTCTAGAGCTTCACTTACTATATGAGACCAAAGACAGAGAGGTTTATTGTGTCTAGAACTTAATTTACTGTAATACACAATCTGAATCAACTTGCCTGGGTAGCTCATTTTAACAACCTAAATGCGTAGAACCCAGAACGGGAACAGGGTTTTGTAATTCTGTATGGCTTAATGCAATACTCAGATATATCCCAGATTATGGTGGGCTTATAATTAAAGAGCATTCGTAGAGTCCCTTGTGGGACGGGAGAAAAATGTGGCACAATTAAATTTACCCATCTGGGAAACCCCTGGTGCTCTCTCAAACATTAGGGACTCCCAAGAAAACAGACCAAGCCCTTAATTTTGAGGATTGCCCATTCAAAACTTATTAGTGTACTGGAGAAGCCAAGACTACAAATATCATGCTTAAGAGTTGCTTTTAGGAAACCTCTTTTGTTGCTCAGGTGTGACCTCTCTCTAAGCCCAATTCTACAAGGAAAATTATTACCCTCCCCTCCTATGTGGGACAGGACGTCAAGAGGTGAAAATCTTCCTGAAAGCATGGGACATGATTCCCAGGGATGAGCCTGGCCCTGGCACCATGGGATCAACAATGCATTCCAGACCAAAAGGGGGAAAAGAAATATTAAAAAATAAGATATCAGTGGCTAAGAGGGTTCAAAAAGAGTCAAGAGGGTATTTCTGGAAGCTGCTCTTAGGCAAGCTTCAGCTAGTCATTGCTAATTGCCTTGGTTTGCCAAACCCCAATCAGCATCATTCCTGTTTACCCTAAATTATACCTAGGGCTCTCCCTAAAATATAACTCTACAAAAGTTTCATGCACTAAGTTTACTTTCCTGAAACTTATAACCTTCAAGCATTCCTAGGACAGATAAGTCCTGAAATCAAGAGGGGCCAGCCTCTCCAAGAATACAAACTAATTCCATCCCTCTATTCTGTATTATCAACACGCGTTTTCAACATGAAAAAGTCAAAATGGCATGGCCCAAATACCTCTAAAGATTGGGAGTAGGATCAAAGGAGAAGGAGTAGTTGTAAGAAAGAAGATAGCATTTAATAGACAAGTATGACTGCCGAATCATGATAATATTATTTATTTTAGCTTTCAGTGTTTTTGGAGCACCTAGAAGGAAAAACCTGAATAGTAACCCATACCAAACTTTGAAATCTGTTTTGTAACCACTTGGTAAAGTGTACTCTGAAAATCATTGCTCTTTAAAAATTTTTTTGCTTTTTCCTATGTTATATCTCACAGTAAAAAACCAAACAAAGAAAAAAACCTCCACTTTTTTTTTAAAGTAATGGGACAGATTTTGAATAACAAAATGACTTGTGGGGACCTTTAGATTTCCCCAACACACTTCTATAGCTTTCATGCATTTGGAAAACCCTCAGAATTTTTGCAATAAACTAAAGTTGGTATTTGAATGAGGGTTAAGCTATGAAAACAAAAGCAAACTCCTTAACAGTTAAAAAAGGAGTATTCCAGGGTGGGCCATGGTGGCTCAGCAGGTAGGAATGCTTGCCTGCGATGCCAGAGGGCCCAGGTTCGATTCCCAGTGCCTGCCCATGTCAAAAAAATAACCAGAAGTAAGAAAGGAGTTGTTCTGGTTTGCTAGCTGCCGGAATGCAACACACCAGAGACGGATTGGCTTTTAATAAAAGGGGATTTATTTTGTTGGTTCTTCAGAGGAAAGGCAGCTAACTTTCCACTGAGGTTCTTTCTTATGTGGAAGGCACAAGATGGTCTCTGCTGGTCTTCTCTCCAGGCCCCTGGGTTCCAACAACTTTCCCTGGAGTGATTCCTTTCTGCATCTCCAAAGGCCTGGGCTGAGCTGCGAGTGCTGAGATGAGGAATGCAGAGCTGCTTAGGCTGTGCTACATTGCGTTCCCATTTAAGCACCAGCCAATTAAGTCAAACATCACTCATTGCAGCAGACACGCCTCCTAGCCGACTGCAGATGTAATTGGCAACAGATGAGTTTCACGTACCGTTGGCTTATGTCCGCAGCAACAAGATTAGGTATGCTCACCTGGCCAAGTTGACAACTGAATCTAACTAACACAGGAGTATTCCAAATAAAAAGAAGCATGCCTGACATCTTTCTTGTCTCCACCACCCCACTCCAGACCCACATTATCCACTTGCTCTCTGCCCTGGGGGATGACCTTCCGGAAACCCATCAGTGAACTCCCACGCGCCCAGGAGTGTAAGGGGGTCCAGCAATGGGGAGAGGAAGGGGAAGACTGAAGGGGCAGATGAGGCTGAGCCATTCATGGCTGTGCGTGTATATTAATTCCCCCTCTCTGCAGGACTGGCTCGAGCTTTCCATGTTCCTCAGCAAGTCTTCCTCTCACAGTGGCCATGCCTACAGGACGCTCCCACAATGAGCCCCAGGCATTGCCCCGTCCCCTTGTCCCATGAGACCTATGGACAGAAACAGTTCCGTGGCTACTTCTGGTGTCTGCACAGCCCTTGGGAGCCCCCTGCTTTTGTAACTCCTATAAATATGATTAATATTTACAAATCAAATAAACACTCTTCTGATTATTCTATCGTGTATGTGCGATCCATTTCTCATTGGAGTCCTAATGGATACAAAGAACAATCATCTCTTTAGTGCTCCATCTTAAATATGAACAGAGGGTCGAGTCACCAGACGTATATACCCGAAAGAATTGAAAGTAGGAATGCAAACAGATCCTTGTACACCAGTGTCCACAGCAGCATTATTCACAAGAGCTGAAAGATGTCCATTCACTGCTGAACAGATCAACATAATGAGGCATCTACCCACACAATGAAATATTAGTCATAAAAAGTAAGGAAGCTTTGGTACATCTTACAACAAGGATGAACCTTGAAGACGTCACACTGAGTCAAAGAAGCCAGATCCAAAAAGACAAATATCGTACAACTTCATATATATATGAAATACACCTAGAAGAAGTAAATTTCAGATAATCAGATAGTAGATTATAGATTACCAGGGGCTGGTGGGGGGATGGGAAAGGGAATTGTTTCGCTTAATGTGTGCAGAGTTTCTGTTTCAGTCGATGGAAAGCTGAGATAATGGATATTGGTGATGGTAGCACAATATGTGAATGTAATTAATCCAACTGAATTGCACAACTGAAATTTTGTATTGCACATAATCTACTATAATAAAAAGTTGAAAAAGAGTCATCAAACATCTGGGAAAGTCAGTAACGTGAGAGATGCAGACCAAATCTATAAGTAGAGACCAGCACCTCATACATTTGGAGAAGAACACACCCATGAAACAAGAACAGGATGTTATAAAAAGAAAAGAAGCAGGTAAAAAAATGAGCTCTTAAAAGTTAAAAATGTGATAACAAAGAAAAAAATTCAATGAAAGGGTTATTTACCCTGACTTAAGGGAAACTTACAATAGGAGATATTCATCTGAAAGTTAACTGTCTCAGAACCCAATGAGGTCCCCCCACCCCACCGCACCCGGAAATTCTCAACCAATGAATGGAAGGAGTCAGTAGAAGATGACCAGCTCCTTTTTCTTTGGGTGGGACAACCCTGAATGGCATGTTCCATCTACTTTCCAGTGTTCCTCGGAACGGTTGAGCTTGACTTGTCCACAGTGGGGTTCACTTGACCCTTTAATTTAGCTGACCCTTCCTTTCCCTGCCTTACCTTCCAACCAGTGGTTCCTGTGTTGCCTGTATCAGAACCTCATTTCTTTTTGCAGCTGAATAATATTCCATTGTACAGATAAACCACATTTTGTTTATCCATTCCTCTGTCAATGGACATTTGGGTTGTTTGCATCTTTGGGCAATTATGAATAATGCCGCTGTGAATGTTGGTGTAAAAGGAGCTGTTCCAGTCCCTGCTTTAAATTCTTCAGGAGTACATACCTGGGAGGGGAATTGCCAAGTATACCGTAAATGTAATTTAAGTTTTTGAGGAACCACTAAATTGTAAGAGCAGTTACTTTGAGCAGAGACCTGTAGGAGGTAAGGGAGTCTTTTGGATGACATGGAAATAAATTACAAGTATAAAAGGGAAATGTTAATACGTGGGTGTCAACAGCTATGCATAAACTCATTAACAAATATGTTTGAGCACCTCATCCCTGAGATACATTAGGGACAAACCCAGACATAGTTCTTACTTTCATATTAATCAAATGATCACATCAATGAAAGCGTCACTACAACACTGACAGGGCTGATGAAAGAAAGGAACACATGCTATAAAAGTATATAACTACAAGTGTAAGGGAGGCGGGGTGGAGAGAGAGAGAGAGAGAGAGAGAGAGAGAGAGAGAGAGAGAGAGAGAGAGAAGGAGACGTCAGTGAGGTGACTTATATTTGGGGCTTTTCTGAAAGCTCTGAGTAATAGCTTAATAATTACTATACAACTGCTATGTCTCTCTCTCTCTCTCTCTTGCCTGGGGCTGGCAAGGAAAATAACCAATTGTTTTGGAGAAAGGACCAAGGACTTTAGGACACATCTAAAAGAAAAAATAGCCTGAGAGTCTTATGTTGGAGAAAAGGATAGAGTCTGAAGATTCCAGCAAAGTAAGGAGAACTTGGGGTCAGGAGGGACGGTAGATATGTAAAAAAAAAAAAAAAAAGATACTTCTAAAGTAGGTTCTAGATGTTAAATAAGAATCTATTTAGCAGAATAAAATAAGAAGGCGCTGAGCTCTAAAATACTATAGGTCTTCACAGATAATGTTTTTGACTCATCACCACCAAAGGTGAACTCATTATGTGTGCTCTCCCCCCCAAAAAAAATTTATGGTAAATTATGGAGATGGGTTTTTGTTTGCTCAATATTCTCTCGTGCTGGTTCCCATTTGTGGCAGACACAATGCTACCCAGCTAGCTGCCAAATCCCATGTGCCTTTCCTCCTGAGCACAGAGAAAAGGCAATCTCCCAGCTTTTCCTGCAGTTGGGTGGAGACCATGACCACCTTCTCGCCAAATGAACATACACAGAATTTATGGTAATCGCTTCCAAGCCTGGCTCTTGAGAAACTTCTAGTGCAGTCTCCCGTGTAGTCTCTCTTCCCTCATCTGCCAGCCAAATTCAGAAGCAGCCCTGGAGAAAAGCTTTCAGGAGAACCACCCATACTGGACAGTTGAATGAACAAGAAGGAAACTTCCAACACATTCACCAAGAGTTCAGGGTTATGTGCCGTGCCAGCTGGAAGACTCATCCTGCCCAACACACCCTTGCAAATAATGATGTGTGTAGCCATGTTTTGAGAAGGGTTGACTTCTCTCCTCTTCTACATCTAACCCTTAATTTTACTGCCCTCTTTTGAGGCTCATGCTATCTCCTACATGCCTTCATCTCTGTCAATGCCTTCTCCAAGCTGTTCCTTGCCTCCATGCCTTTGCCCTTGCATTGCTTTACACCTGGAATGCCAAAGGGACATAGCAGCAATACGTGTGTTTCGACTTACGTGGACAAAGAAGCTGCCTGCTCCAATGAACAGACTGAAAGCCAATTGAAAACATCATCACCTCTACAGCTTTGGCCTCAGTGACACTTTCCTCTAACCGTAAACCAAGCATGTGAGCTTTTAGACAACCCAGCTACGAAGTACACACGTGAGTTAATTTTTACCCCTCCCTCTTCTTCGATCCATTTTTCCATCAGTTGCCCAGTTGTACTGATTTTGTACCCCACTCTCAAATTCATCTGTTTCTCTATGTGTCCATTGTTTCCATTAGATTTCAGGCCACCATCATCTCCTAGGATAAATTCTAATTCCCCAACTCAAGTCTCATCTCCCTCACACTCTACACTCTAGCCAACATGGACTCCTTTCAACTCTTTAAATGCACCACTTTCTCTCCTGTCTCCAGGCCTTAGCAATGCTGTTCCCATAACCAGGAACACTCTTCTCTTTCTCCTTATTCCCCAGCAAACTCCTACTCACTCTCCAGGTCTCAGCCCAAATGCCCCTTTATTCAAGAAGGCTTTCTGAGCTCAAAAGACTACCTTTAACCCCCACAATTATAAACCATGTCCTTCTCATTCAGAGCCCTCAGCTTATTCACTAGACCGGGCTGCAGGCCATCAAGAACTACATCTGTGCGGTTCACTGTTGTGTTTGCAGGGTTTAGCATAGGGCATGAGACAGAGTATGTGCCTGATAAAATATATTTGAGTAAACAGGCAAATGGGAGGATGGATAGATGGGTGAATGGATGGATGGAAGCGTGGATGGGTAGATGGATGCATAGGTGGATGGACAGATGGGTGGATGGATGGGAGAATGGGCAGATGGATAGATGTTAGGTGGATTAAGGATGGATAAATGGGTGGATGGGAGATGAATGGGTATATAGGTGGATAGATGGATGGATGGTGTATGGGTGGATAAACGGATGCACAGATGAGGAATAGATGGATGAGCGGATGGTTGGATAGATGAATAAATTTCTCCTTCAAGATGCTGAGTGTGCAGCAGTGGGTACAAAGGAAACCAGAGATGGTTAACATTTCGACAAGCTTGAAACTAGACGTACCATGAGACCATATTTTCATTCATCTTTGCTTTCATAGAATTTGCATTCTCTTTAGGGATGAGCGGATGGTGATGAGGGAGAAAAGAGAATAGAAAACATTCAATTGAACCAAGCGGTACCAGAAGGCAATGGGCAACAGTTAAAAGATTGTCTCAAACAATGGAGTCAAGGAACTGTACTCTGAGAAGGTGATGTTTGATCTGAGACCTCAGGCACTTAAAATTAAAATTAAACAGGTGAGGATGTCAATTCCGTGCCAAAAAAATCAAGCCACACGATAATCAGAATGTGTTGACTGGCAGTGGTGGCTGGGGTTTAAAAATAGACCAGTCAACCCATTATGCATGTCCTGCCTTTTGCTTTAGTAATCATGTTTCCCAGGTGCCCAAGGAAATACAAATGGCCCTTGAAGAGATGACAAGGGGCCCATTTCACTCATAACTGGAAAGCAATGAAAATTGCATGAGATGCCATATTCCACTTATCACACGGGCAAACACCCAGAAACGTGATAATGTACTCCATTAGCAAAGCTGAGGGGCACTAAACACTCTCCTCCATTGCTGGTGGGGATGGAAACTGGTACAGTCCCTTGCAGGGTCACTGGCAATGTTCATCAGAACTACCCATGACTTTACCCTTTGACCTAACAATCCAACTTCTCCAAACTTAACTCATTGTTCCTGCTATGCTGATATGTTTTTTAAAAAATGAGCTATACACAAACTTACTCATTGAACTGCTGTATATAAGAGGATACTGGAAACGACCCACATATCCATTAGGAGGGACTGGTTTAATAAATTTCAGACCACTGGACACAAAGAAATAATGATCATAGCTTGGAAGTACGCCGCCACTCCATGCCGGGTATTACTTTAACTTGTTATATGTGTTAACTCATCACCATGATAACTGTACCACGTGTATTGTAGCAATCTGAGACCCAGAGATGGGCAGTAACTTATCCAAGATCACACAGCTAATAAGTGGCAAGTCAGCTCATGGAGGAGAGGTGGTGGCTTGCAGGTCTGGGAGAATTATGTGACTGTGAAAGGGAGAGAACTAAGAGAAACACTGTAGGGCAGAGGGATATTGTAGGGCTACAGGGTCCTGGGAAATTACCTGGGGAAGGGATGGTGGAGAGCACTGCCCCTTCTGCCTCTCAGCTGTCCCTGTACTCTCAACCAGGAAGCTGTAATGCTGCCTCTTGAGAATGAGGTTACTCCCACCAAGCTAATGTGAAAAAAAAGAGCAAGATGCTGAGACCCAGAGAGGGGCAGTAACTTACCCAAGATCACACAGCTAGTGTGTATATGTGTATGTATGAAAGGAGGAGAAAGGGGATATTAAAATAAATATTTACTTTTGTACACACTTCATGTATTTGCATGAAGTAACTCTGGAAAGACAAACAAGAAACCAATGAATGTTGCAGGATTCTGGGTAGGAGGGGGGAAGATAGCAGAGCAGATTAGGGATGTAAATGTATTAACTGTCGAAATATTAACTATCAATTTTTGAAGTTGCCAGAGGAGTTCAGAGACACCCAGGTGAAGCATCTCTCACCTAGTCCATGACAGGGCATGTGCCTTGCGGTTTGCCATAGTCCCCACCACTCCCTATTATCTGACTGATGCTGAGACTCCTCTAAAGGAGGCAGTCACCCTCAGCTCTTGCCTGTTATTAAATGCCCGAATGCGGGCTCAAAGTGGCCAGATGCCCTTATTTTTTTCAGAGGAGTGGAAAAGCTAGCTTTTTATGTGAAACCTTCCAGATTTTAAAAACATTTTAAATGTTGACAAGGGATTAATTTTTTTTAGAGAAAGAAAACTGAAACCTGTACACAACCTCTGGTCTAGAGAAATATAACCCGTGCATCCTTGAATAACCCTCTGGAGTCTGTTTTTCTTAACTGAGTGCAGAGCTTGCAGAGCTCTAAGAACCCTCAGTACAACTATTCTACGTGCTGTTGGAAAACAGAGCTGAGCGGCCTGAGAGCCAATATAAAAGGGCTGGGAGAAGCCTTGACATGTGGCTACTGAAGGCGTGCACTGCTGGGAGAGAAAGAAGCGCTGAAATACAGCCCCCTCTTGGGGAATGTCTGAATGGATGGATGTTGGTAACATCTGAACAACTGGTCAAGTTCAACATCACCAAAAAAGAGACAACCAGACACAATGAGCCACACAATAAGGTAGGAGGAAATACCCAGCATTGCCAAGGAATTCTTTCTATCAAAAATAGATAAACCTATACTGAATCCAATCAATCTTCTAGATCGGGGATCATCAAGCTAGGGTCCCCTGGTTAAATCCAGCCCGCCACCTGATTTTGTGAGTAAGTTTTACCGTAACATAGCCACACTCATTTGTATCATCTATGACCGCTTTCATGCTACAAGAGCAAAGGAGAAACTGTATGGACTGCAGAGCCTAAATAGCTACTATCCACCCCTTTACAGAAAAGTTTGCAAACTCCTGCTCTCTGTCTACCCACCAGTTCCCAGGAAATACAGGGAGCAGAGGCACATGTTAAACCAACATCAACAGAGGATGCAATCAGCAAAATCCAAAATATGGAATGGGCTGCAGAACAAATGATCCAGTTTATTCCACAAACAAATGGCAAGAAAATAAACAGAGGCATAACTGTTATAAATTTCAAGAGACTTGTGAGACTTATCAGCCCATCAGGAAAAATGGGGATGTGATGGGATATTTGATGGTCTTAAGGAAGTATACTCGTTTTTGGTAGATGTGAAAATGGTATTGTGCTAAATGAATTCAGGAGGTATCCTGAATTGAGTTCTGGATTAGTAGCAATACTGTAAAAATCCAAATAAAATGTGTGGCTTTGTTAATAGTTAATATTGATATCTTTGTTTTGATAATGCCCCAAAGTAATGCAAGGTTATAATGATGCCCAATACATGTTAATTTGGAAAATGAACTTCACAGAGATTGGTTGGGGACATCTGTGAAGAATCACTCCCCCTTATAAGAGCCATGGGAAATGATTCTTTTATTTTCATTGGGCATGAAGAGAGAGGCAGGTAGCCCAATTGCAGCGGTTGCCATCCCATGATCTTGGATCCTTGAAAGACAAAAATGGTGCTGGATCAACCCCATCCTGACGCCTACTCACTCCACCTACCACCATATTTCCAATTATGAAAATCAACACAATACCCTTCTGTACAATTTGCTTGAGTTTGCTGTGACTTGCAGCTTAATACCCAACCCTGGCGTGACAACAACAACAACAAAATAAAACCTTTTCCACAAGATGCCATAAAGGTGGATACAAGTCAAACGATTCATTTCTGGTGGTCAGACTTTGCTGGAAACCCTAGCTCAGACGATACAGGTTTTTATAAGTATTTATAAATAGGTCTAAACAGAACCGAAGCCCTGCCAGCAACCTGACAAACTCCCACTCACTGCTCATGCCTTGGCTCAATGCTTCCTCCAACAGGAAGACTTCCCTGATTGCACAGAGCACACCCAGGACTTCCCACTTTGCTTGGCATGTTCCTGCCCTGGAGCATTTCCTCTGATACCATGGTGATCATTAAAATGTGCTTGTTTGCTGCACTCGAGCACATGTTCCTGAAAAGCAAGCGTCACGGCCTTTTCATGTCTGTGTTTTCAGCACTGACCACAGCGCGCCTGGTTGAATGAGTGAGTAAATGAATGATTAAATAGTAAAGTGTTGTCTTGCTCTGACAATGGATTTATTTTTACAAAGGATGAGGGAAACAAAAAGCTGTGCTGCTGATGGAGGCTGCACAGCCCATGTCTGCCTTCTCTCTTGATTAAATAGCATGCAAGGTGTGTGGGAAGGGAACAGAGGGACCTCAGAGACAGGCAAATAAAGGAGTGGGTGGTATTTGGGAGCAGCAGGGCTTTTCTTTCCTCTTCTGCAGGGTGGACAGCCCTGCCCCCATTGCCCACCTGCCAGGCTAAACCCCCCTGGATCCCCCAGAAACAATGGGCTTTAAATTGCCTAAGGGGGAAGGTGGGGGGAATGGGATGTGAGAGAGGGGGAAGATGTGTCCGTTTCATTCCAGCTGGTTTTTCAGTTCGCCCGCACTGCTCTGTGAGCTAGCCAAATGCATCTTCTAATTTAGTTCATTCTTCTCTTCTCAGCCACTAGTAATGGACCCACACAGAACGCTGACAGAATTCAACCACCCTAACTCCCTATTTAAAAAAAAAAAAAAAAAAAAGGAAGGTGAGAAAGTCCATGAAAGAGACATGGATGGAGGAAGATAAGAGGAAAAAGGAAAAAATAATCTTAGGAATAGCTGATACAGCTCTTATAATGAGCCAGGCACTTGACTTGGCTGAAAACTTCGTATGTGTTTACATAGTCCATTCTCCCCAAAACTGTCTGCTATAGGTTCTAGGATTGTCCCCAATTTTACAGATGGGAAAAGCAAAAATAAGGCAGAGTACAATACAAGGGTTTAAGAAAATGTCTTCAAATGAACGTGCCGATGGATTCCCAAGCCTTGGCATAGTGGCTGCTCTCTAAACTACGTTGAATGAAGGTTTTGAAGAAATTGTATAGACATCATCATTGCCTATTATTAGGTGGAAAAGAATATGCTGCAAAGAAATATATATATATAGGATGTTAATTTTGCTTCTTGGTGTACGGATGGGAAAAATTCTGAAGGACCCTTCACCATCACTAGTGGGAATTATCTTGGGGAGGGCTGGGGGTAAACTCAGACATTTCAAAAAAACTTTTTTCTTACAAGATTTCATCAATTTTAGGGTAGAAAAGGATACTGAGAGAAAATTCAAGACTTTCTGCCATCCTTGACCCAAAACCATCTCAGGGGAACTTCAAATAATTCTTGACTTGGTGGGGAGGGGAGAAGGCATCAGGCTTTTGTATTATAGTGGGTCTTTAGGTTTAAGCAACTACAATTTTTCCATCAAGAAGGATTAGAAGCATCAATCAGATTAGCATTTGGGCCTGGAGGTGTTGGCTTGGAATCATGTTTGCATCACAAGCCCAGGGCTTTTGCTTGGTTTATTCGTTATCAAATGCTGCGTAACAAATTGTCCCAAAACTTAATAGCTTAAATCAACAAGCTTTTATTATCTCATAGTTCCCACCGTGGCTGAGACGGCTGCCCCTGGATGGAGAGCTCTCACGAGGCTGTGGTCGGCATGCCAGCCAAGGCTGAGGTCTCACCTGAAAACTCAACCAAGGGAGGATTTACTTCCAAGCTCATTCACCCGGCTGTTGGCAGAATTCAGTTCTGCACTGTTGCCTGCCAGAGGCCATCCTTAGTTCCCGGCTGTGTGGACCCCTTTACTGGGCAGCTTGTGATATTGCAGCCACTTCATCAGAGGGAGCCAAGGAGAGAGCAAGAAAGTCGAGCAAGACCGAGCCATTGCCTTTTTGGAACCTGATCAGGAAGTGGCAAACCATTGCTTCTGCAGCATTCCTCTCATTGGAGGAGAGGCGTGAGTTCCAGCATGGGGTGTGCAGACCAGGAGGTGGGGTCCCTGGGGCTGTATCCGAGTCTACTACCACGCTTGTATTGAGTGGTTAGGAGGCTTCATGGCTAACCCTGGAGCCAGACCACCTGGGTTTGAATCTCAAAGAGTTTAAACAACTCCTTGCTGTGTGATGTTGGGCAAGTTACTTAACCTCTCTGTGCTTCAGTTTCCTCATTTGGAAAGAGGGGCCGATGCTGGTAACTGCTTCACAAGGTGGTTGATGCAAACCACCATGGCAAAATAGTTGATATATGCAAGGCATTCAGACCATTGGCTGCCCTACAGTAAGTATTTGCAATAGTTATCATAAGTAACAGACAAAACAGCCAAGCTTCCCAAAAACGCCTGTATTCACACTTAGTGGTAGGAAAAAATCAATCGTCCATGGCAAAACATTTATTGGGAGTTCAAGAAAAGGAGAACTTAATCAATAGTGATGGAGATTAGGATAGTGGGGTGCAAACTGGAAAGGGGCACTGAGGAACTCTGTGGGGGGCAGGAACGTTCTAGATCTCAATGTAGGTGAAGTTCCCATGGTTGCACCCTACTGTAAAAATGCATCGAGTTGGGTGCACGGGTGGTTCAGTGGTAGAATGCCCCCCTTCCATGCGGGGGACCAGGGTTTGATTCCTGGACCAAGCATCCAAAACAAACAAACAAACTAAAATGCATCAAGCTATGCACTTAAAGTGTGTGTCTTCTACATATTACCAAATGTGCTTTACATTAAAAAAGCAAAGAATAATTAATAATAATAAATAAATTTAAAAGGAGCATAATGGGGTGGCTGGCAGAGGGCAGCTGTAGGAGATTATGGTGAGCTAAATCTCCCCGTTGCTTGCAGCCCCACTGCAGCTGAGGTGCTGCAGGCAGTTTATGTGTGCTCACTGATATTATGAGTTCAATATGCTCACCATCCCATTTTACAGACGAGGACATCAAAGCACAGAGAGGTGAAGACACTTGCCCAAAGTCACACAGCTAGTAATGGACAGAGCCAAGATTGGAACTCAGACCACTTGGGCCCACTGTCCATTCTCCTAACTGCTATGATGCAGCGTGTCCCTATTACTATTATCGCCACAATAACAGTGCTCATTGTTCCAACAATGGTAATAATGTTTATCCCCATGTTTATTCGATACTGGTCGTTTTTCGTTTTATTGTATCGGCAATCCAACACCGCAACATTGAAGAGCAGTCCCCAAGGAGGAAGGAGCTTGTCTGTCTTTGCCAGCTCCCCTCACCATGACGGCAAGAGGACAAAGCACTTAGAGATACTGGTATCAGCACTTATAAGACCGAGAGCTCTGAAAAAGCCTCTGAGTCAGGGAGAAGAAGAAAAGCACACAGAAGACCTGGCTGGCAAGATGCTGGAGTGCTGGAAAAAGAGAAAAACTGCTTCCAAGGCAAAAAGGACTAAGAACTAGCTCTTAAGGGCTCTGGATACGCTACCTGGGAGCTTGGAGAAATTCCCACCCATTCCTGCTTCCTCCAGAGAAAAAGCCAGAAAAACTAGAAGCACAACGTTTAAGCTCCACCATGACTCCCAATCCCCAAATGAGAATATAGCTCGCTTAAAAAAAAAATTAAAATCCTTGTTATGGACTGAATTGTGCCACCGCTCCCCGCCCCACCCCTAAACGCATTGGAGTAGGGTCCACCCGAGCCCAGTCTGGATTCATCTTTAACTAATCACGTCTTCAAAGAGCCTATTTCCAAATAAGGTCACATTCCTGGGTCCGAGGCTAGGGCTCGAATGCTTCCTTTTGGGGAACACAGTTCACCCCATAAAGATGATCAGGCCGGGTACCACCGTCAGTACCTGAGACACAGTTGTAATCTGGGGGGGCAGCTCTTGGAAAAGCAGAGGGGCACAAGGCTGAGAATTATCCAACTGAAGGGAAAGGGAGCTGGCACTTGATCCATGAACATTCATTATACATTGGTTGGAGGCTGCTTCCAGAAGGGTGTAGGCTCCCCAGAACTTCAGGCTCGCCCCACTTGCAGGCACGATGTGCTCCTGCTGCCTGCCAGCAAAAGCCCTTAGGCAGAGAGGTAGAGTGTTTTCCTTTGAGAGTTGGGTTGGCATGTTCAGAAATGGTCAAGCGCCAGTGGGATGAGGGTGGGTATGGTGGCTTTGAGTTGTGTTCTCTGTTTAAGTCTCCTAGGCTGCTCCAGCAAATACCATGAAGTGGGTTGGCGGAAACAATGGGAATTTCTTCGCTCATGGTTAAAGTCCAGGAAAATGTCCAAATCGTGGCACCATGAAGGCGATGCTTTCTTCCGAAGATTGTCTGCCGGTGATCCTTGGCTCCTCTGCCACATGACAAGGCACATGGCGGCATCTGCTGGTCTCTCTGGTTTCTTCTGAGTTTCTTTGATTTCAGCTTCTTGTTTCCTTGGGTTCCTCTCTTAGTCTGAAATTCATTCTAGTATAAAGGACTCTAGTAAGATGAAGATGCATCCTGAATGAGGTGGGTCTCACCTTAACTGAAGTCACCTCATCAAAACGTCCCATTTACAATGGGTTCACACCCACAAGAATTTAATTCTGCTTATAAAGGACTCAGGCCATAGGATTTAGGACTTTTTTCCTGGGATACGGTGGTGGTTTGAAGCTGTGAGTACCCCAGAAAAACAAATCCTCAATCCATTCCATTGAAAGACGATGCTTTGATGAGGTAACTTCAGTTAAGGTGTTATGATAGGCCTTAACCTGAGTCCTTTATAAGAAGAATGGAATTCAGACACACAGAGAGAAAGCCATGGGAAGGACCAGAGTCAACAGAACCCAGAGAATCCAGGAGGGGCCGCCATGTGCATTTCCATGTGCAGAAAAGCCAAGAGCCAAGGATCGCTGGCAGCCAGCCCCAAAATGTCACAGTCTTCTGGGAGAAAGCATCACCTTGAAGATGCCTCAGTTTTGGACTTCTAGCCTCAAAACCACGAGCCCATAAATTCCCATTGTGTGAGCCAACCCATCACACGGCGTTTGTTCTGGCAGCTGGGAAACTGCAAGAGTTGGGTATCAACAGCCTCTGTGTCAATGGCAGAGCCACCTGATGTAAAAATGCTGATCCCTGGGTGATGGCATGGAGCAGAAAACTCCCCTGAGCCTGTACTGCTCACCCTGGATGGTGATGAACTCTCATCAGACTTTTTCCCACGGAGCTTCAGAGCTGCAACTCCAGACATAAAATCTCCCATCATGGAGGGTCTGTGGTTTTCATGCATTATCTTCTTAAATATGCACAAGAACCCTACGTCAGATGCTTTTGAGGGAGGGAGGACAGCCAGAAGTCCTGGGGAGTTAACACCCCCAGAAGCAGTTAATGTCTTCAACCAATGACTGATAACAGCTGGTGAATAGCTCTTTTCTCATGGGGTCTCCATGGGGTGGAAGTGGGCCTTCGGTTCGCCATGCGATAAGGAGCACACCTGCCCCCCTCCATCCTGCACAGTACTTGGAATGATCTAAAGGAGAAATTTCACCCACCTAGTGAAATCCCTAGAGGCTTCTTAGTTGCATTAAGAATCCAGATTCTTTAACGTGCCTCAAACTGCCGGACCTTTAGCTGCATGTACCCATTTGATCACTCTTATCAAAATAGTTTCCTCGATTGGCTTTCAGGTCACACCACTTAATTCACCTCCTACCTCTTTGGTCAGTCTTTCTCGATCTGCTTTATTGGGTCTTCCTCATCTCCCAACCTCTACATGTTGGAGCGTCCAGGACTCAGTCATTGGATCTCTTTTCTAGTTACACTTTCTTGGAGACAATTTTTCGTGCAGTTCCCATGGCTTTAAATAGCATCTGTCTTCTGAAGGACTCCCAGATTTATATCTCCAGCCAATTTCTCCCTCAAATTGTAGATTCACATATCCAAATGTCTCCTGAAAACTCATTCTGAATGTCTCATTTCAAACTTAACTAATGTGTCCAGAAGCCTTGGAGCCATTTTCTTAATTCCCAAACAATTTCCTCCCTGCCCTACCCCTACCCTACCTTCAGCCAATTCTGTCAGCTTTAAACATATCCAAAATATAGCCACTATCCACATCCATTGCTACCATCCTGGTCTAAGCCACCACTATTTCCCTGAAGACTGCAGAAATTCCCACGTATTTCTACTGTCTTTGTTTCCCATTCAGAAGCCAGAGTGATCCTGATTTAAAAAAATAAAAAATAAAAAAAAATCTAAGCTAGATCCTGTCGTTTCTCTATTACAAACTCAGAAACGGGCTTCCCATCTGAGAGTAAAAGCGAAAGCTCTTTAAAAGGATGACAAGATGATAAAAGCACGTTTGAAGAAACTTGTCCACACTGTTTCCAGTTGCTCATGTTGGATAACTCTTGAGTGCATCTCAAACCCAAGCCCAGACTGACACTCAAAATGCAGAAACCTTGCCATTGAGAAGAAAAAAAAATTAAAAGCAAAAATTGTGAAAAAGCACAAAGACTCCAAAAGTGTATTGTTGATTATTTTGTAAAACATGCAGCAGAACAGTTAAATGTCCTGGTGAAAGACTAAGGTCTGCAAGGCGAAATCATTAAGTCTGTTTTGTTTTGTTTTGCACTCAGTTGGTTCCAAGGGCAAGAGTCCAGCATTGATTTGCAAAACACCCACATCTAGACAGCTGACACCAATTGCTCTTTGGAGGATGGGAGCAAAGCAAAGACACACTTCTCTCAACTAAAAACGTTACTTAGTCATAAAGAACCCTCAAACAATGCAAAGGTGGACTCCTGAAATTTCTTGTCTTCTCTGTGAAGGATGGATTTTGAAAATAATAAATGTTCAATGCAATTTCTGAAAATAAAGCTAGAAAAAGAACATTTTTCATGGGGGTACAAGGGTAGTTCAGTGGTAGAATTCCTGCCTGCCATGCAGGAGACCCGGGTTCGATTCCTGGTCCATGCACTTCCCAAAACAAACAGAAAACAAGCCAGAAAAAAAAAAAAAAAGATTCAATAAATGGTGCTGCAATAATGGGATACTCACATGGAAAAAAGAACAAACTGTGACCCCACCATACAGCATCCAAAAAAAAAAACACCACAGTTTCTGCTTATATTTATTATTTGAATATGTGAAAACTTGATCCAAGAGCAAACTTTTTAAGGCACCCTTCAGTGTCTATGGAGAAAATACCTCATTGGAATGAATAACTGAAATCCGTCTCACAAAGCACAGTGTGAGGATCAAAAAGTATGTGAAAGATCCTTTATGCATATATTGAGTGCTATTATTTCCCCCTCCCTTAATTAACAGTTTTCGTTATTTATGTTTTCCTTCATAAGAAATTTGAGAACTTTATGAGGTGTCAATAGCTTTATGGATAACTCAGGAAAAAAAGGATCGATTATGTGCGTACTGTTTTCTTCCATTTTCTTTCAAACATCTACATATTAGTAAAATTTGAACATTATTTAAAAAAAAAATGGTGACAAACACCCAGCTCCCTCCCGGTCGGATGGCATGAGCTGAGGTGCCTCTTCCTTGCTGTCTCCTAGAGCTTCCTAGCCGGTCTGAGCCCCAATTGCCAGTGGTGGAAACTGCCTTGATAACAGGTTATCAGTGGCTGCCTTCCCTCCTTGTTACCCTGTTTCCTGGGATAATGCCCCTAAATAACCATTTGCACTCGAATTCTCGTGTCAGGGTCTGCCTTGGCTAGGCTGGGGAGGAACTATTATCATCTCCAACTTACAGACCAGAAAACATAGGCAAGCCAAGGTCATCTCAGGTTATACAGTGAGGAATTAAGTAACCGAGACCCAAACCCACCTGTGTCTACCTGGGGTTTGACCTCTTCACCTCACCATCATCCTGCAAGCTGGACCCATTCAGGAAGGGACCGCACGCCGCTCAAAGGTATTACGGGTAAAACCAGCCTCATGGCTTGTTACCCAAACATTGTTACTGGCCAGGCTTTAAGTTGCAACTCAGCAAACATCTATTGAGCACCAATGGTATGCCACACCCTGGTGCCTCAAAGGTTACTGACTTTTGGATTCTGCTCTCAAATAGCTCAAGGGCTAATTGGGAAGCAACTGGTTAAAGGAAAAAATGCCCAGCCAAGTGGGAGGTTATAATTACAGCTATTCAATAGCTTACAATTCCGAACACCCCCCAAGACCCCCCACTATTTATATATGGGCCTTTCCTCCAGGGCATCCAAACGTCCCCTTGAGCTAGCAATTAAAGGAGTCACTGGGGCGTGTCAAGGGGGCTCCTGGTATCTCCTCCCGATTCATGGTCAATGTCAGTTGTGACACCTGGACCAGAACTGACCGTCCAGGAGAAGAGCTCCAGTTCAGTGGAGAAAACGAAGGAGCGCGTCTTCTGCTTTATCTGAAACCCACCAGGTAAGACTTGGGCTAAGTTGTTTCCTTTTTTTTAACCCAGAAAGAAGCCCAAAGGGCATTTCCTGACACCTCTGGAGGTTGAGGCGTGGGAGGCACATGACACAAAACTGAGCAGTTATGGTGTCTTGAGGAGGTCGGGAGGTGACACGTTGGACCCTGGGGAAAAAACTAAAAATTAGGAATACTGATCGTGTTCTAATTTAAAACTTTGAATTTCTTTTCTAATTACACTTTCTAGGTGGCCATGGATGCTTGTTTATCATGGATTTTTCACGTTGACATCATCTTTTAAAAAATATTTCATTGAGAAAAAATGCAACCTGTGGACTCTACTTAACAGTGATATTTTAATATTCTTTCATTGATAGTAACAGATGTACCACACCAATACTATGGGTCAATAACAGGGGAGGATAAGGGGTATGGGGGGGATTAAAGTGTTTTTTTATTTTTATTTATTTTCTGGAGTAATGAAATTGATCATCAGGATATACACACAACTATGTGACGATACTGTGAGCCAGCGATTGTACACTTCGGATGGCTGGTGCGTTATGTGAACATATCTCAATAAAATTGCAGTTGAAACAATTCAGTTGAAAAAGAAATTCCGTTGAAATATTATTTATCTTGATTACTGAGTTTTGGTGTTCCCCCTAAATTTGCGGGGAATGCCGCAATCACCTCTTCTGACCCTGTTTGTGTGAGTTTCCAAAGTCTGCAACCAGGGGTTCCGCCAAACACACCTGCAAGTTCTCTCTTTGCCTTTCGGTGGAACCTGTTTAGCCCTGGAGAGTTTCAAGGAACTGAACATTTTCTTGTCCGCCTCTACCAACTCTCAGGGACTTCAATGACCCCTTCACCACGGCTGTTCTCTTCGCGCACCCGCCCTGAAGACTTTTCTTGATGAGAGAAGAGGGCAAAGCAGAAGGTGAACTCTGCATTCTGTCTGTCACCTCTCAAGTTGACACTGTCAGCGAATGGATTGGGTTTTGCCTTGTTCGTCAATTTCTCGTATCCTTCCAGTGTGTTCACGGCCGTTCCGCAGAGTGTCTTTATCCTCAGTCAATAACATTTGGGAACCTGGGATCGAGTGTCTTGAAGTGCAATGCTTGACGACATTTGCTCTGAGCCTTTCCCAGAGCACACAGACTCCTCCTTGGCCCGTGGCCTATGGCTTCTAAGAATATATGACAGCGATTCAACCCCAACTAGACCTATTCCAACGACCATTTTCTTAGTCAGACCTGGAGATGATCTTGAAGCACAGGAGAAGAGAAGAGAGGCAGGAAAACCATTCGAGATTCTAGGTATGAGCCAACAAGATAACTTTAGAGAAAGCTGTTTTACACGCATTTACACATGCACACCGAATTGTGGGGAAAGGCCAAACTCAACAGATCTGACAGAAGAATAAGAATAAATAGGAGATGCTTTCACATCCCTTCTCTGTGTGCCAGGCAGATTACATGAGCTCACTCGAAGAGGAAACAGGCCCAGAGAGGTCAAGTGTCTTACCCAAGGTCACCCAGCTGGAGAGGGGCAGAGTCAGGATTTCTAACCCCTACCATTTGCACACACCGCCCATTCCCTCAACTGTTAATGCTATAGCTCTTCTTATTATTAATACTGCTATAATAATATTACTAATTGTTTTAACACGGATATTAATATTATAATATTAATCATGGCAGTTATTCAATATTAATCATTATTAGTTTGATGGCAATAGCAATCTAACACTGCAATATTTGGAGATTTTTTTGTTGTTCATTTACTAGACACTGGACCAAGAATTTCACTTAAGGTCATTCTAACAAGCCTGGGAGGGTGACGCTTATATTTGCCAGAAGAAGCCGAGACCTTGCCCGAGACGCACAATCATCAACTCTGCAGCTGGCTTCAAGCCACCAAGCCCTTTGGGCTGCCTCAGTCCACATCGCACTTGCCCATGGAGCAAGGAAGATGGTGCATCATTTTCAAGCCCCCGTTTTTCTAGTGCACACTCAGCCTCCCTCCCAGGACAGCTGAGCTCCCCATTTCAGTGCAGCCTCTCTCACTGGAATTGCGGCCACAGGAGGAGACTGCACAGGCTCTGCTGGTTTCTTCTGCTGTGTGCTTAGGGTTTCCCTTACTTAAAACCCCCAGAATCTCCTGCCTCCCTTCAGGGCAGAGTGTGATGCTTGCATATGGCAAGGCAATGCATTATCTTAATGAACTCACCAGGTCATCCAATCAGAGCGACAGTTGGGGGAACAACAAATGTCCTGGGCATCTAGCGTGCACCAGGTTCTGGGGATAGAGCTGGGAGCAAAATGTGCAAAAGCCCCTGCCTCGAGGAGCTGACGTTCTAATGGGGAAGAAGAAGAAGAAACCAAATAAATTTGCAAAGATAACTTTGAATGCCCGAAAAAGTAGACTGATAAAATGGAAACTATGAGAAATTCAAGGACAGGGAAAGGTCTCTAAACAGGAGACTTCAGCACTGATACGTAAAGCATAAGAAGGAAGCTGCCATGTGATATGGGGGAAGGGTGCTGTTGGCAGGAGAAATTCAGGTACAAAGGCCCTGGGGTGGAACAAGCCTGTGGGCTTTAAGATCAGGAAGACTGTGGGGAAAACGGGATTAGAACAGAAGGAAGGGGCTGGAGCACACAGAGCTCTGCTCAGAGTTCAGGTGAACTCACAACTGGAGAGGAACTGAGTGTTTGAGGCTCCAAAAGGCTCAGTAAAATTAACTGGATTTTATTTCCCCAGATCTTTTTCATCTGAAAATGATGGGTTCTTTCTGGAGAGAAATTCATTGAGCCAGAAGCTCCCCTCTCTGTGGTCATTTGGAACCATACGTACCCCAGAAAAACATGCTCTTAAATCCAATCCATTCCTGTGGGTATGAACCCATCGGAAGTGGAATCTTTCGATGAGGTAAATTCAGGTAAGGCGTGACCTCATTCAGGGTGGGTCTTAATCCTACAACTCGAGTCCTTTACAAAAAAAATGATACTCAGCAAAGAGAGAAAGCCACAGAAGCAAGAAGCTGAAAGCAAGGAGACCTGGAAGAGAAGGGAGAGACTAGCAGACGCCACCATGTGCTTTGCTATGAGTCAGAGGAGCCAAGGGTCACCGGCAGCAGGTCTCTGGGAAACAAGCATCATTTTGATGATACCTCAGTCTGAACATTTTCCTGGACTTCAACCATGGGCAAATAAACTCCTATTGTTTAAGCTGACCCATTGCATGATATTTGTTGGAGCAGACCAGGAGACTTAAACATCCGCCATCTACTTCATCAACAAATTCTGGCAGCTCCAACCCCCCAACACATATCTCAGCTGCATCGTCTCTGGCTCTGAGCCACCACTCCTCACCCCCATAATCTATTCTTCACAGAGCAGCAAGCAGAATTTTAAAATTCCAAATCCATGCCTAAGTATATACCCCCCCAAAAAGTGAAGGCAGGGACTCAAACAGAGACTTGCACACACCAATGTCTATGGCCACGCGACTCACCCAAAAGGTGGGAACAACCAAGCATTCATCAGCAAGTGACAGATAAACAAAAGGAGGTCCATCCAGATAGTGGGATATCCTTCAGCCTTAAAAAGGAATGAAGTATTTTGTTGGTTTGTCCAGAGGGATGCCCCGATGAATCCCAGAGTGATTCGATCAGTGAGTGGAAAAGTATTTGCAAAGCCCCCTTCGGGGAATGATGAGAATGGGGAGAAATTCAACTTCCTCAAGTTGAATTCTTGTTATTCTCACAAGCAGTGTGGACAACCAAAGCTATAGGCTGAGCCCCCAGTCTTGGGGTTTGTTCATATGAAACTTAACCCCACAAAGGATAGGTCAAGTCTACTTAAAATTAGGCCTAAGAGTCACCCCCAATAGAACTTCTTTTGTTGCTCAGATGTGGCCTCTCTCTCCAGTCAACACAACAAGCAAACTCACCACCCTCCCCCGTCTACGTGGGACATGACTCCCAGGGGTGTGGACCTTCCTGGCAACGTGGGACAAAGATCCTGGAATGAGCTGAGACTCAGCATCAAAGGATTGAGAAAACCTTTTCTACCAAAAGTGGGAAGAGTGAAATGAGACAAAGTGTCAATGGCTGAGAGATTCCAAACAGAGTCAAGAGGTTATCCTGAAGGTTATTCTTACGCATTGAATAGGTATCATTTTGTTAGTCGAGATGTAATGGAGAGGCTGGAGGCAACTGCCTGAAAATGTGGAGCTGTGTTCCAACAGCCATGTTTCTTGAAGATGATTGTATAATGATACAGCTTTCACAATGTGACTGTGTGATTGTGAAAACCTTGTGTCTGATGCTCCTTTTATCTACCTTGTCAACAAACAAGTAGAACATATGGAATAAAAATAAATAATAGAGGGAACAAATGTTAAAATAAATTTAGTTTGAAATGCTAGTGAGCAATGGGGGCAAGGGATAAGGGGTATGGTAGGTATAATCTTTTTTTGTGTGTGTGTTTGTTTTATTTCTTTTTCTAATGTCTTTTTATTTCTTTTTCTGAATGGATGCAAATGTTCTAAGAAATGATAATATGCAACTAAGTGATGATATTGTGATTTACTGATTATATATGTTAATGTTTTATTTATTTGTAAAATTTTTTTAACTAATAAATAAACTTTTTTTAAAAAAAGAAGTACCAAAGTAGTTTATCAACCAAAAAAAAAAAGGAATGAAGTTCTGGGTACATGGGGGATTCAGTGGTACAATGCTCGCCTTCCATGCAGGAGACCTGGGTACAATGCCAGGACCATGCATCCAAAAGAAAAAAAAAAGAAGGAAGGAAGTTCTGATCCACAAGGAGGAAACTCGCAAACATAATGCTGAATGAAAGAAGTCACACACAGAAGGTCACATATTGCTCGATCCTATTGATACGAAATATCCAGAACAGGCAAATTCAACAGAGCCTGAAAGCAGATTCACATTGTCAGGGGCCGAGAGAGGAGGGAATAGGAAGTAACCACACACAAGCATGGGGTTTCGGTTTGGAAGATTCTGGAAAGAGATAGAGTTGATGGTTGTATGACACTGTGAATGAACTAAATGTCGCCGAATCATATGCCCTTTAAAATGGTGACTTTTGTGTGAAGTGGCTTTTGCCACAATAAAAAAGCGTTTTTTAGTAAAACCATACTACGTCTCTGCTTCAAACCTTCAATAGCTCTCCATTGCACTTAGGAAAAAAAAAATCCATTCTCTCCACGCTGGTCTACAGAGTGTGCGTTATCTGGGTTTTGTCAACCTCATCTCGCAGCATTCTCTCCCCCAGCTCATCCCACTCTGCCCTCACAGCCTCCCTTTGGTCTCCTGCTACAGTCTGGAGCACCTCTCCCCCCTCCACGTCTCAGTTCCACCTGCTCAGAGAAACCTCCCCTGGCCCCCCAGGGCTGCTCCCCTCCCCTGTCCTCTCCATAATCACACACGAAATCATCTCCCTCTTGAAAACATTCTGCTCAGTGAAAGGAGCCAGACACAAAAGGACAAATGATGCGTGGTTTCACTTATGTGAAATATCTAGAATAGGCAAATGCACAGTGACAGAAAGCAGATCAGAGGTTTCCAGGGGCCAGGGGGTAGAGGGGATGGGTGAATAGAGAGATAATGTTTAATTGGGGGAGGGCAGAGTTTTTGTTCAGGGTGATGAAAAAGTTTGGGTGGGTGACGGACCTCGGTGATGGCCACACCATTTTTTTTTTAATTTTTAAAGTATTTTTATTATGAAATATATAGACAAAAAGTGATAAATTCCAAAGTATATTTTAACAAGTAGTTATAGAACAAATTTCAATGTATGGTATAGGTTACAGCACCACAATTTCAGGTATTCCTTCTAGCTGCTTTAAGATACTGGAGACTGAAACAAAATATCAATATGATTCAGTAGTCATAGTCAATTGTTAAATCCTGTCTCGCTCTTACAACTCCTCCTTCTCCTTTGATCCTTCTCCCAATCTTTAGGGATATCGGGGCAATGACCATTCTAACTTCTTCAGGTTGAAAAGGGGTTTTGACGTCATGGAGTAGGGGATGCAACTGGTAGATGCTCTTGGAGGGACTGACCCCCCTGGGATTCTGAGCTTAACTGGACTAGAACCATCTGGAAGTTTTAGGTTTCTGAAAAATAAACTTGGTGAGCGAAACTTTTTCTTTTATAGAGTCTTGGATAGAGTTCTGGGTATTCTTTAGGGGTTACAGGAATACTGTTGGTTAGAGTTTGGCATATCATGGCAATTAGCAATATCTGGCTGAAGTTTGCCTAAGAGTAACCTCCAGAACAGCTTCTCAACTCTATTTGAAATCTCTTAGCCACTGATGCCTTATCTGGTTATATTTCTTTTCCTCCCTTTTGGTCAGGTAGGCATTATCAATTCCATAGAGCGAGGGCCAGGCTTATCCCCTGGGAGTCGTGTCCCACACTGCCAGAGAGACTTACACCCCTGGGAGTCATGTCCCACATAGAGGAGATGGCAGTGAGTTCACCTGCCAAGTTGGCCAACTGATTTTTTTTGTTACTTTTTAAATTTTTTGGTGAAAGAGAACATATATACAAAGAAAAGCAAGAAAAAGCAAAAATTTTCAAAGTATACTTCAACAAGTAGTTACAGATTTCAGAGTTTGTTATGGGCTGCCATTCAGCTATTTCAGGTTTTTCCTATTTCAGTTCCAAAACACTGGAGGCTAGAAGAAATATCAATATAGTGATTCAGCAGTCATCATTTGTTAAATCCTATGTTCTCTGTTATAATGCCTCCTTCTTCTTTGACCCTTCTCCCAGTCTGTAGGGATCTTTGGGCAATGCCCACTCTGACATTTTCATGTTGTGAAGTGTTGTCAACAATAAGGAATAGGGGGATGTAATTCATTGATAATCTTGGAGGGGCTGGTCTCTCTAGGTTTCAGGATTTATTGGGCCTAGGAATCCACTGAAAGTTATAGGTTCCGGGAAAGTAAACTTAGTGCATGAAACTTTTATAGAGTCTCAGTTACAGCCCTGGATATTCTTAAGCGTTAACAGGAGTGATGGCGGTTGGTGGTTAGCAAGCCACGGCGACTGGCACGATCTATCTCCAAGCCTCCTGAAAAGCCTCTTAACTCTATTTGAACCCTCTTAGCCACTTATGCGTCACTTTATTGCACTTCTTTCCCCTTTTTGGTCAGGAAGGAGTTGCTGATCTCATGGGAAACACAAAATTTTGAACCTTAATAGTAGCACTAAAATATACACATCTGAATGTGATTAAGAGGAAAACTGTTAGATTGCGCGTATGGCAACAGAATTACATTTTTATTTTAAAATCCATGGAACTGCACCACAAGCACAGGGAGCTATAAGTTAAACATGGATAATAGAATAATTATAAAAATGCGCTTTCATCAATTATAGCAAATGCTCTACAGGAATGCAAGGTGGTATACGGGGATCTGGTATTTCATGCATGATTGTTCTGTAAACCCACAACTTCTCTAATGAAGAAAACAACGGGAAAAATAGTGAAGACGGTAATTTTTATGTTCTATATATCTTACAACAATAAAGTTTTAAAAAATAGTGCTAAGCCTCACACATACACACACACACACAAGTCTCTGTTGAAAGCATTGATCTGAAAGGACTTGGTTACGTTTGGGTTTAGTTGCTCATTATCTGTCTTTGCTTAGGGAATGTAAATTCCATGTTTATATTTTCCTCCACTGTAGCTCAGGGGCGGCCATGAAGAGGGAACTCAACCGATGAAAGTCATTCCACAAGACCCCTTCAGTTTCCTCCCAGATCAATAACCGACTACTTCCAGGGTGAAAGGTGCAGCGTTCAGGAGGGTAAATGCAAAACCTCTGTCATGGGTTGAGCTGCATCCCTCCAAAAGACAAACTGAAGTCCTAACCCCAGTCCCCTGAATGGGAACCCCGTTTGGAAATAGGGTCTCTCTGAAGCTGCAACTGGTTAAGAAGAGGTCAAAACGGAATGAAAGACACCAGAAGAACTGATGTCCGTATAAGAGGGGGAAATTGGGTACACGGAAAAGCAGAGAGAGAAGGTGGCCAAATGATGGACACAAGGATTGAGCTATCCTTTGCTCCAAACACCACAGCTTGAGCCGCTTCAGACTTCAGAGACAGAGAGCACCCTGCCCATGCCTGGTTTTGGACATCTGGGCTCCAGTATTGTAAAGCGATAAATCTCTTGTTGTTTTAAGCCAACCAGTTTGTGGTACTTTGTTACCACAGCTCTAGGGAACTGATATGCGCTTGAATAGTATTGACACTGTATCATCCGACCTGTTTTTAAACCCTGATCGAAGGCTGTCTTGCCCAGGTCCCGTTCACCAGGCTTGGGTGCCTGTTCCCAGCCTCCCCGTTCCCTAAGGAACGCCCTTAGCTGACGGGGGCTGATGCATCACGAGACGCCCAGGATGTTATTGCAAAGCCCCCTCCCCAGGGGCAGCCGTGGCTGTGGCCCAATGACTTGGGGTGCAAGAGCCCAGAGACCCAGAGCCGCCTGAACTACCTCTGCCCTCTCCTCTTTCCTCAATGCCCTTAGACCACTAGTTCCCAAAGCGGAGACACCCCCAGAGGTCCTGGCTTTGCTGATAAGGAGTGAAGTCCAGCCACCGGGATTGTTTAAAATCTCCCCAGGTCATTATCATGTGCAGCCGACTTTGAGCAGCGTGGCCACAGAGGTCGTTCCCAAGAACACCCCTTCAATAAATCCCTGGTCTACAGGTCCCCCATCTCCAGCTCCAGGACACCGCCTTTCCATGAATGTGCCCTTCCAGCAGCTAAGAACTGAATGGAGGATGCTGAGCTCGTCCGCATGCGCAGTGCCCCACTGCAAACAGACCCCATTCTGGGGCCAGTGGCCATGGGGGAGGCGGGGATGAGAAAGAACAGGACAGAAAGAGGCCTGGAGACAGAGAGACAGCCAGAGGCAGATGCAGAGAGAAACCCAAAGAGAGAGAGATCTAAGGAGAGAGAGTGCAACTCAGAGAGAGAGAGAGCCAGAAAGAGAGAGACCCAGAGAGAGAGAGAGAGGACCAGAGAGAGAGAAAGAGAATGGACCAAGAGAGACCAAGAGAGGCAGAGATCCAGAGAGACCCAAAGAGAGAGAGCCAGAGAGAGAAAGAAGAGAGGAGAGTATGCCAGAGAGAGCAAGAGAGAGAGACCTAGAGACCTCTCTCTGGGAAAGAGAGACCCAGAAAAAGAAAGACCTAGAGAAAGAGAGACTCAGAGAGAGAGAGAGACTGAGAGAGAGAAAGAGAGCCAGAGAGAGAGAGAAATGGGAGCCCCTTCCGTTCAGTCCTACCCCTCTCTGTTGGCAAGAGACAGACAACAATTATGTTGTCAGAGACCCACCCCTGGACCCTCACTGGACGTAGAGATGAAGGGAGAGGGTGGCCAGGAAGCCTCTCGGGCACCCCTGCTCCCTTATCTGGCACATGTTTGGCAATAACCACACCGATGCCTTGGATTTCCATCACGGCCATCTCTCCGGGGCTCAGGCAGTCCAGAAACCAGGGAAATGCTGGCTGGGGCAGGAGGCGAGAGGCTGCCCACGAGTCAGGTGGATGTGGGTTCAACCCTAGCCCTGGAGCTCACCTGCTGGCTACATTTTGGCAACTGCTTTCAGCGCATCTATAAAATGGTATTGATGATTCCAATCTCACTAGGAGCCTGGAAAGGATTAACAAAATGCTGGGGACTGAGTGCAATGGTTAGCTCATAATAGGAACCCAGCAGCTCAGCAGTTAGAAAGGCACACGATCTGGAGACAGGAGACCTGGGTTCAAATCCCATTTGCAACCTGTGTGGCCCCAGGACAAGTTTACCTGGCCTCTAGATGTCTCGCTTTATGACACCTAACTCAGTGAGCTGTTGTAGGCTACTTAAATTAATCCGTGGAAAGCACTTAGCAAGAGTGCCGTGTTGCACAACTCCAGAGAGCACCATTATGGTGCAGCAGCCTAGAGCTGTTACTACCAACAGCATCTTCTCTCTGCTGGGCTGTTTGTTGTGGGTGGACGGGATAGTTTGCATCCATCACTCACTATATCCTCCTAATAACTGCATGAGCAGGTACCACTACGATCCCCATTCCACAGATAGGGAAACTGAGGTATGGGAAGGGTGGGTCATGGACCCCACCAGGAGGTGATGGAGGGCAAATGCAAAACTCCATCATCCCTGGCAGTGGGCAAGAGCCAAACGACGAAACTGGTTTTTGTAGGTCAATCATGGGCAACCCTTCCCTTTTGTTAACAATTGGCTCACGGGTGTGTAGCATGAGCCAGTGTGGATCAGTAAGATGCAAGGAGGTGTTTGCCAGAGGTTTCTGGGAAAGAGATCTCTTGGACTAAAAGGAACACCGCAAGGAGACCATCTTTCCCTCCCACTACATGTGAATGAGAACATTTGTGTAACAGGCTTCTGCAAACACCCATCTCTGCAACAAGAGAACAAAACAAATACCAAGAGGAGGTGGATACTGAGAAATGAAGCTGGACCCTGAATCAAACTGTGCCTAAAGCTTGCGTTCCACCAGACTTGGAGTAATGGGAACCAATAAAAACCAGGGTGTAGTACCAATCGAAATTCCAACAACCTACTTTAAAGACTTGGAAAAGCTAACTACCAAATTCATCTGAAGGGGAAATAGACCCCAAGTAGCTAAGAGCATCCTAAAAAAGAAGAACGAAGTGGGAAGATTAACACTCCCTGACTTTAAAAATTATTATAAAGCCACAGTGGTCAAAACAGCATGGTACTGGCACAAAGATAGAAGCATTGACCAATGGAATCAAATAGAGAGTGCAGAAATAGATCACCAAATCTATGGTCAACTGGTTTTTGACAAGGCCCCCAAATCCTCTAAACTGGGACAAAATAATGTTTTCAATAATTGGGCATGGAAGAACTGGATATCAATAGCCAAGAGAATGAAAGGGGACCCCTATCTTACACCCTACACAAAAATTAACTCAAAGTGGATCAAACGCCTAAATATAAGAACTAGCACCACAAAGCTTCTAGAAGAAAATGTAGGGAAATGTCTTCAAGACCTGTAATAGGAGGAAGCTTCTTAAACTTTACACCCAAAGCACAAGCAACAAAAGAAAAAAATAGATAAATGGGAATTCTTCAAAATCAAATGTTTCTGCACCTCAAAAAACTGTCAAAAAAGTGAAGAGGCAGCCAACTAAATGGGAGAAAATATTTGGAAATCACATATCAGACAAAGGTTTGATTTCCTGTATATACAAATAAATCATACAACTCAACAATAAAAGAACAAACAATCCAATTATAAAATGGGTTAATGATATGAATAGGCATTTTTCTGAAGAGCAAAACAGATGGCTCAAAAGCACATAAAGAGATGCTCATTTTCATTGGCTATAAGGGAATTGCAGATCAAGACTACAATGAGATACCACCTCATACCTATAAGAATGGCTGCTATTAAACAAACAGGAAACTATAACTGTTGGAGAGGATGTGTAGAAACTGGGGCACTTATGCACTGCTGGTAGGAATGTATAATGATGCAGCCACTATTGAAGACTGTTTGGCGGATCCTTAGGAAACTAAATATCGTGTTGTCCTATGACCCAGCAACAGCACTACTTGGTATATACCCAGAAGAGCTGAAAGCAACGACACAAACAGACATTTACACACCGATGTTCACAGAAGCATTATTCACAATTGCCAAAAGATGGAAACAAATCAAATGCCCATGAACAGACGAGTAGATCAACAAAATTTCATACATACATAGGATGGAATATTATGCAGCAGTAAGCAAAATGACGTCTTGAAGCACGGGACAAGATGGATGAGCCTTGAGGACAAAATGCCGAGCGAAATTGAACAGATACTGTATGATTTCACTTTTATGACCAGCATAAAGGGATAATCAGAGGTTCACAATACAGAACATAGGGGACTTAGAGATACACAGAAGCTAGAGATGGGTGAACCATTTACTAATGAGGTTGAACTCCATGGTAAGGGAATAGATAGAAGTGAAGGTGATTCTCTAGTGGATCTAGAAGTAATAGTACCATATTGAAGATGAACAAGATTGAAAGGGGTTGTATAGACCTACGTATCCCACTGATTCACACTAGAAATATGAATGGAGTTCTCATAAGAATTACTTCAGAGATATGATTCTTGTACAAAGAGTGTTTAAGTCTAGGGTACAGGGGAAGCTGCCATTGCATGCCATGAGCTATGTTCAAAAGGAAACCATCAGCACGACCACAGCAACGGCAGAGGTAAATAATGGAGTGAGGGACAAGAGTTAAGAGGAGGTTTAGATTTCCTATTCGGTGAGGGTGTGTTTATGGGTTTTCTGTCTCTTGGGAACAATGAAATTATCTAAAACTGAGAATGTTGATGGACTGTGGGCTTTGGGCCCTCTACATGATGCCTGATGAATGCACGTGGCTGAAGGATGCTCTGACGGAGAAGTAGGTTGTTGACGGAGAAGGTCAACAATGGTGTATACTTCTGAACGAAGGTTGTGCTGCTACAAAAAGGAACAAAGTTGTGAGGCATGTACGATGTGAATGAACATGTGGGACATTTGGTGAGACAGGAACAAAAAAACAACACTGTTATGGTCACCTTTAGAAAATGCTTGTAAGAAAACAGGGGCCTAGATTGTAAGCTTTTAGAGCAGACACAATAAGTCCGGAGTGGTGATTATTATTTCTGGATTTTGAGAGGCTGTTTTATATATATAAGCTGATATTTAAAGATAACAAAGCCCAACAAGTTGGGGTTAAAGTAATTCAGAACATAAGGGTAAGGAAGACAGTGTCTATATTTTAGAACCATATATACTCTTTGAGACCATTGGAAGAAAGGTTTATTTCATCTGGAACTGAAATTTTGTGTGGTGCATAATCTAATTCAACCTCTCGATATAGTTCATTTGAACAACTGAAACACAGGGAGCACAGAATGAGAGAGAGGTCCTTTAATCCTGTACAGATTATTGTAATGCCTGGAAACATCCCAGAGTATATTAAGCAGGTAATCTAAAAGTTTAACAAAGTCCCCTGAGGGAGGGGAAAAAAAAATGGAACTATTACACCTTACCATCAGGGAATCCCCTGATACTGTGTCAAACTTTAGGGACACCCACATCAACAGGCCATGCTCTCGATCATGAGGCTTACTCCTGTGAGGCCTATGTACGTAGTGGAGAAGTTTAGATTACCAATAGGCATGCCTAAGAGTTACTTCTGGAGGACCTCTGTTGTTGCTCAGATGTGGCCTCAGCCTCTCTAAGCCCAACTCTGCAAGTGAAATCATTGCCTTCCCCTCTACATGGGACATGACATTCAGAGGTGAACATTCCCAGGGATGAATCCAGACCTGGCACTGTGGGATCAACAATTTCATCCTGACCAAAAGGAGGAAAAGAAGTGTAATTAATAAAGTATCAGTGGCAGAGGGAGATCAAATAGAGTCGAGAGGCTACTCTGGAGGTTGCTCTTATGCAAACTTCAGTTAGACCTTGCTACCTATCATAACCTGCCAACCCCCAACCAGGACCATTCCAGCCACTCCTAAAGAACACCTAGGGCAATATATAAGATTCCACAAGGATTCCATGCACTAGGGTAACTTTCCAGAAGCCAACAATCTCCAGGTGGGTCCCTGATCCACATAAGTCCTGAAACCTAGCCCAGCATCTCTAGACCATCAGATGGTTCCATCTCCCTACCCTATATTAGTGACAGACCTTTCCAATAACAAAAATTTAGAATTGCCATAGCCCAAACAAGCCTAAAGAGAGGGATGGAAAGATCAAAGGTGATGGTGGAATTATATATAGAAGATAGGACTTAACAAATGAATATGAATGTTGAATCATTTATATTGATATCTTTTTTAGTCTCCAGCATTTTAGAGCAGCTAGAAGTAAAAACCTAAAATTGTGAAATTGTAATCCATGTCAAACTCTGAAATTTGTTCTACAACTAATTGTGGTGCTGTGCTTTGAATTTTATAGCTTTTTTGTATATATGTTATTGTTCACAAAAAAAGAAGGGAAAAAGTCGATTGTGATGATAGAAAAGTATGTAAGCCCTCTAGTCTCCTATATTCTGGAGCAGCTAGAAGGAAAAATATGAGAGGATCATATGGTAGCCCATGACAAACTCTGGGATCTGTCCTGCAACCTCTTTTTGAAGAGTGCTTTGAAAACGATTGCTTTTTTCTTTCTTTGCTTTGTATATATTTATACTATACAATAAAAAAGTTAAAAAAAAAAAACAAATACAAAAACAAAAAAAAAAACCAGGGTGAGTTGGGTTTTCTGCTAACTGCAGCCCAAAAAGCTCTGATTCTAATTTTGCAAGCTTTCCAAGCTTCACCCTGAATCCAATGGATGCTATTTTCTGCGTAGTTCTCAGACTCAAAGGCACAATCAACTCACAAACCATGCCTGCCTGATGCTATTCTGAATCTCCTCACCTTTTATTAGCACGTTTCTGCCTAAAATTCCAAACAAAACTCTTTTGTCCAAAAAGCTCTGCATTCATGGGTTGGAGTTACAATGTCAGTCATCTAATCAGCCCATTTTTATTAACAGGCTTGTGCTTTGCACTCTGCAGGGCAATATGAGGGTTCAAAAAATTCAGTGAAAGTTCTCACTCATTTATTCATCCAAAGATATTTGCTGAATGTCTACTCACTCTTAGCACTGTTCAAGATTTGGGTGGTTACAACAGACAGACAAAAATACTGTCCACAGAGGGCTGACGTTCTAGTTTATAGGTGGAAGGAGAAATGAAAACAGGATACATAAGAAAAATGTGTAATTTGTTAGACTGTCCTAGGTGCAAGGAAAAAATAAAACAGTAAAGAGGAGTTCCAAATGAGTGTGAGCTATAATTTTAGACAGGGTTATTTTTCAGAAAAGTCTTTGTTAAGATGGTGACATTTGAACAAAGACCTGGAGGAGGTGAGGAAGGAGCTGTGAGGATATTTGGGGGAAGGCGTTCCAGGAAAAGCAAACTGCCACTGACGAGCCCCTGCATCCAAGAAACTTAGACTTCCTGGCAAAAGAAGGCAAATCTATGAAACCATGGGAGAACACACACAACTGGCAAACAATATAGAGACTGTGAATACCATGAAAGTCTAAAGGAAACTTCACTGAAGGGTTTGGAAAGGACTTAGAAGTGGATGGAAGAATATGCTCATACATATTAATGGAGAAACCAGCATCGATAAATGTGAGGAGGTCACAAATGCCGTGACAACAGTCAGGATGACTACGTTTTGCTGCTATAACAAACAGCCCCAGTTGTCAGCGGCTTCATAGAACAAATGTTTCCTTCTTGCTCCTGCTGCATGTCCAAACTGGGTGGCAGAGACTCTCACCATCACAGCAGTTGTTCAGTGGCTGGGGATGAGGGAAGCTTCATCTTGTCACAACAGAGGAAAGAGAAGGTGCCATACCACACATTAGCTCCACCCACCTGAGTCAGGATATCTGGGTTCAAATCTCAGATTTTATTGGCCAAAGCAAGTCACATGGCCACACCCAACCTCAGGGAGGAGGGACAGGAAAGTGACATTCTGTTGTGGGCTAGAAGGAGAGAGTCACAAATAGCTGATGAACATCATGAGTGATTCCCTTGCTTGTGGTCTTGATAGTCTCCCTAATTAGACTGTAAGTAACTTATGGTCAAGAATCTCATGCAAGTTGATTTTGCACAGAAGGTGCTTGATAATACGGCAATAACAGCTATTCAACCTTCATTATGGTGCCTAGAACAACTTGAGGCAGAGTAAATGTTCAATGCCAAACCAAGGGAGGAAGGCATGAAAATAGCAGCATACTGATGAATGGGGGAGGCAAATATTTGAGAACTATCTGGGATACCCAGTCATGGTCATACAGGCTGATGAGGATATGAACTTGCTACCAGAAGTGGGGTTCTAAGGTGGCCTCCAGTGATAGATGAACAAGGCATTTCTAGGCAAGATCAGGAAGTGCTTGATGACATACTAAATCCTGGTATTGAAAGAAAGGTAGGAATCAAAACCTGACTCTCAGGTGCTGACCCTCAGTGACTAGGAGAATGAGTGAGCTGCTTACTCACCCTCTCACTTGTTTTGCAAGACGCAATTATCTGGCTTTCAGCCAGCCCTCAACTGGAACTTCCTCGCTTGGCAAATACCTGATTTTTTCCCAGACCTTTGTCTACTTGATTTCTCAGTTAGACGGGACACTGCAGAACCCATTCTTCTTCTTGAAATGCTACCTATCTTCCCTCACTTTGCTTGGTGCAACTGTAATCTCATTTGCTGGTTCTTTTGGGTAGATCCTAGGGCCATGCTTCTTCTTTCTTGTTCCTTTCTTGAGTGATTTCCTGCTAATGGTTCCTGAGTTTGGGGGCTGTTTTTTACAGCAACAAAATCCAATCAGCCTGACTATCTCACGGATGACTTTCCCACAGGTATTTATGCTGGTTTCCCCTTTTACTACATAAATATCCAGGTAACAAGTCCCCATTCTCTTTCAAAAGCTGTCCTCAATCCCTCATCCATAATATAAAAACTAACATCTATAAAAGCATTTACCATACTGGAACATTCTATGGCTGCTGTGAACTCACTAAGGGGAGTAATTGTTGCATAATCACCCTTCTATCCCTGAAGTATAACCCAGAAGCTGGCCCTATGTGCTGTCTGAATATGTGGTGAACCCCAGAAAAGCCATGCCCTTTGATCCTCATTCAATATTGCTGGGTGGGAGCATTTTGATTGTTTCCATGAAGACGTGACCCACCCAATGGCGGGTGGTAACTTTTGATTAGATGATTTCCATGGAGGTGTGTTTCCACCCACTGAAGGTGGAGTTGCTTGCTGGAATCCTTAAAAAGAGGAAACGTTTTGGAGAGAGCCCCTCTTTTGGTAGAGCCACATGAAAGCCAGCAGACGCCGCCATGTTCACCATGTGCTCTTCTAGCTGAGAGCGAAATGCCGAACATCGTTGGCCTTCTCGAACCAAGGTATCTTTATCTGGATGCCTTAAATTGGACATTTTCATAGACTTGTTTTAATTAGGACATTTTTTTGGCCTTAGAACTGTAAACTAGCAACTTATTAAAGTCCCCTTTTGAAAAGCGATTCCGTTTCTGGTATATTGCATTCCGGCAGCTAGCAAACTGGAACAACCTGCAAACTTCTCAACCTCATCTTCTAATCACTCTCCCCATCGCTTACCCTATGTGCCACTTTGAATCTGTTGTGTACCCCAGAAAAGCCATGTCTTTTAATCCTCATTCAATATTGTTGGGTGGGAGCTTTTTGATTGTTTCCATGGAGATGTGACCCACCCAATTGCGGGTGATAACTTTTGATTAGATGGTTTCCATGGAGATGTGTCTCCACCCATCCAAGGTGGGGTTGCTTATTGAAACCCTTAAGAGGGAACCATTGTGGAAAAGCTTTAGAACAACCAGAACCACCAGAACCAACAAGGCAAACAGAACATACAGAGCCCCAAGGAAGCCGTTGAAGGTTTCTGGAGAGAAAGCTACCATGTGTCCTTCCAACTGAGAGAAACCCCGAACATCACTGGCCTTCTTGAACCAAGGTAACTTTACTTGGATGCCTTAGATTGGACATTTCTATGGACTTGCTTTAATTGGGACATTTTCACAGCCTTAGAATTGTAAACCTGCAACTTATTAAATTCCCCTTTTTAAAAGCCATTCCATTTCTGGTATATTGCATTCCAGCAGCTTTCAAACTAGAACACCCCACAACACCTCAAACCCATCAGGCACCGTCCTGCTTTAGGACTTCTGACCTTGCCTGGAATTTTCTTCCCCAAGAACTTCCCATGGTTGACTGGGTCCCTTCACTCAACTCAGGAGAGGGACCGATCTGACTGCCTAAGTGCCTCTGTCCCACTCATGCTTTATGTTGTCACCCTGTTTTGCTGTCCCTTATCACTAACTGGTATTACCTCATGTATTTATTTGTGTACTATCTCTCTCCCTTCATAGAATTCGGACTTCATGAGAATAGGGGGCCTGCCCAATTTGTTCTCTACTGCAAAACTGCTTAATGAAATTAGCAAGCAGGGGTGAGGACGTGGAGAAGCTGGAACCCTCATGCATTGCTGGTGGAACATAAAAAGGTACAGCCACTGTGGGAAACAGGTTGGTGGTTCCTCAAAAAGTTAAATACAGAATTACCATGCGACCCATCGATTACATTTACACCCAACACAACTGAAAGCCAGGATTCAAACATGTGTCCGTACACCAGCATTCATGCAGCATTATTCACAATTACGAAAAAGTGGAAACAATCCAAGTGTTCCTTAACAGATAAACAAAACATGGTATATCCATATGATGGGATATCATTAAGACCTAAAAAGGAACAAAGTTCTGATACATGCTTCGATACAGAAAAACCTTGAAAACATAATGCTAAGTGAAATAAGCCAGGCACAAAAGGACAACTATTGTATGAGTCTACTAAGATGAAATGTCTAGAATAAGCCAAATTCATAGAGACAGAAAATAGATTATAGACTAATAGGGAAAGGGGAGAGAGAGAATGGGGAATTACTGCTTCATGGTACAGAGTTTCTGTTAAATGAAAAAGGTTTGGAAATAGATAGCGATGATGGTCGTACAACATTGTCCTCAACTAAAGTTGAGGTGCTCGATGCATATTTGTTGAATGGCTGATAAAAAAGTGAGTCCTCATCCATTTCTCCACCATCTATAGCAATAGCTACGTATATTTAGCACTTAGTATGTGCCACGTACTGTTATGTGTGCTTTGCGTGTATTAATTGACTCATTTAATCCTAACAATAGCTCTGTAAGGTAGGTGATATGATGTCACCGTCATTTTAGTTGAGGAAGCTGCGGCACAGGAGGTCTGTCAAGGGACTGATATATAAACCCCCAACACCTAGATTTGGTACCGGAAGTGGGGCTCAGTGGAATATACTACATTTATGAAGCTGCTAAATTCAAGATTTGAACACAGGCACCTGGCTCCAGAGCCCAAAGGCTTAACCTTTAATTTCTCCTGATTGCCCGAGCACCACAGCGACCCCCTCTCTCTCCCTTCTGCTCTAGCCCCTCAGTTCTCACTGCCACCTGGAGAACCCCACGGACACTCCCCAAACCAGAAACCTCAGAGACCCCTCTGAAACCCCCTCTTTCTTAACTCTCTAGATGAAGTGAGCTGAACCGGTTTATAATTCAGGGAGTGTATTCATTCGGATGGAAAAAAAACCTCACATCTTAATTTTCACTATCAAACCAAAATTATGAATGGAGGCAACAAATTGCTGTAGTGTGAGCAATAACTGTGACTCTGTCATCGGCAGAAACCACATTTTTTGCCACATTACAATTTTTGCAATTATCGTTCACTCTCATCACTATCTCAGAATTATTAGACCTGTCACTACAAAGTGTTTTTTCACATGCTATTAAAGAGGCACAGTTATCGTGGTGTGCCCTTCCAGAATTACTTTCTAAAACACCAATGCGAAACACTTCCTCCCTCCAAAGACTTCTAATCGCCTTCCCCAGGCTGGCAGGATAAAACGCCATGTTTCCTGTGCTGGTTTGAAAGGATGTATGTCCCCTAGAAAAGCCATGTTTTAATCAAAATCCCATTTCATAAAGGTAGAATAACCCCTATGCAATACTGTAGGTTTGAAACTGTCATGAGATCATCTCCCTGGATGATGCGATTTAGTCAAGAGTGGTTGTTAAGCTGGACTAGGTGACGACATGTCTCCACCCATTTGGGTGGGTCTTGAGAAGTTTCTGGAGTCCTATAACAGAGGAAATATTTGGGGAATGGGAGATTCAGAGAGAGCAGAGCAGAATGACATGGCCACAAGAAGCAGAGTCCGCCAGCCAGCGACTTTGGAGATGAAGAACAAAACTGCTTCCCAGGGATCTTTATGAAACAGGAAGCCAGGAGAAGAGGCTAGCAGATGACGCCGTGTTCGCCATGTGCCCTTCCAGATGAGAGAGAAACCCTGAACTTCATTGGCCTTCTTGAACCAAGGTATCTTTCCCTGGATGCCTTAGATTGGACATTTCTATAGACTTGTTTTAATTGGGACATTTTCTTGGCCTTAGAACTGTAAATAGCAACTTATTAAATTCCCCTTTTTAAAATCCATTCCATTTCTGGTATATTGCATTCTGACAGCTAGCAAACTAGAACACTTCCCAACATGATATCTGGGCTTATTCGAACTCGGTCCGCTTAAGAGATTTGTAGTGTCTGCCTTTGCATTTGGCACACTCCCTCTTGAAAGCCAGTCCCGAGGAAGTTCCATGAGCCTGGTGCCACCATGGAGAGGGGAAGCCTATGCCAATCACACAGAGAGAGTCGCTGCAGAAGCTCTGAGACCAGGTACATGAGTCGTATAGTGCTAGCTTGGTACCAGCCCCTATCTAAAGGCCTGTTGTTGTGTTAATTCACTGACACCTCTCCCCAGCCCTACAGGGAAGGGGTTATTACTGATGAGGAGAGAGTGTTGCACGCACAGCCATTCTCAACTGGTCAATGTCAGAAAAACTCACGTCACCACCAACCTCCTCTCCAAACACACAAGACCAGTCTCATACTTGTGAGTTTGCAAACCAACCTTCCACCTGTGCAGATGCAAAAACTAAAGATTCAGATTCGGGCTAGAGGCGGCAAATACACCATGGCGATGTTTAAATTATTTAGCTGCTAGTAGAAGGCACTGACCCTGGAGCTTTGGATATTTGGGGAGGGGTGGCATGGGGCGGGGTGGGATTCAGGAAGGGACACGGGCAGGTGGGGAGAGGGAGGCTCACTCAGGGGGCTCCTGGCAACAGCTCTTCACTAACGGGAATGGAAATATTTTAATAGTTTAACCATCGGCTGGACCAACGTGTCCCAGCTGAGAATCTGCTCTGAAGACACAGAGAAGAGATCACTGAAGCCAAAAGAATCCAAAGTGTGAACCATGCCAGAATCATTCTATGTTGGCTTAGGAATGGATTCGACACAGTGATTTTTTTTCCATCCTCCAGCAGATTTTAAATTCCCAAGTTGTGCATTAAACTGGGTACGTTCCTAAGCACGTTGTAAGCAAAGCAGCAAGGACTAGATGCAAGCTGGTTCTCAAGCCTAGCTGCACATTAGAATCGCCCGGGAACCTTAAAATATACCCGTGCCTGGACCCCACACCCTGAGTTTGGTTTCATGGGGTACAGCCTGGGCAGAGGGACTTTTAACCCTTCCTACGTGATTCTGATGTGCAGCCCACATTGGCAACCATCAACTTCAATACATCCTTGCTTCGACTACCAGCTACCAAAGTCTCTTTAAAAGTCTTTCTTAGTAACTTTATGTTTTCAGAAACTTAAGGTCTCCATCTGATCTTATGCCAGATGAGCCCTGAAACCCAGAGGTACCAGTCTGTCCAAGAACATCAACAGTTTCATTCCTCTATCCTTGTGCTGGTTTGAAACTGTTAGGTATCCTCAGAAAAGCCGTGTCCTTCTAATCCAGTCTTGTGGGTGCAGACCTGTTGTGGGCGGGACCTTGCGATTAGATTGTTTCCATGGAGATGTGACCCACCCCATTCAAGTGGGTCTTAATTGGCTTTATTGGAGTCCTTTAAAAGGAGAACATTTTGATGATAACCCAAATACAGATGCTTGGAGATGCTGAGAGAGCCGTTTGAAACCAGAAGCCGGAGAGAAGGACGTGTGACACAGAACCTCCCAACTCCATTGGCTTTTCTTGAGTGAAGGTATCCTCTTGCTGGTGCCTTAATTTGGACATTTTCATGGTCTTACAATTGTAACTTGTAACTTCATAAATTCCCTTCATAAAAGTCTATTCATTTCTGGTGTATCGCATTCTGGCAGCTTTAGCAAACCGAAACAGCCCCATAATATCAACATCCCTCTCCAGCATGAAGAAGTTAAAATGACTACTGACTTATTTTAGAGTTGAGACCCTCATCTTTTTAGTGTCTATTGTTTTAGAATACCCAGAAGGAAATATCTGAAGTAGCTGAGCTGTAATCCAGTAAGCCCAATCTTTGATAATGATTGTACAACTATATTGCAAAAAAAAAAAGTCAGTTTCCCATCTTTGTATGGATCTACTTCTGGATGTTTTGTTCTGTTCCACTGATATATATCTATTTCTGACAATGCTACACTATCTTCGTTAATTTATCTCTAGTGTTAGTCTTAAAATTGAGTAACTGCAATACTAGTGGCCAATAAGAGGGGCAAGGGTTATAGGATGCTTGGGGTTTTCTTTTTTTCTTTGCATTCCTTTTTCTGGAGTGATGCAAATGTCCTAAAAATGATCATGGTGATAAATGCACAACTATGCGATGATACCGTGATGGTGATTCACTCCTGTGGATGGACTGTACACTGTGTGACTCTATCTCAATAAAATTACTTTTTTTTTTTTTTTAAAAAAAAGGCCACTAACAGCATCCTTTGGGAGCTTGTTAGAAATGTACTTCTCAGGCCCTGCTCCAACCACAGTGGGACCTGAAGGCTTTAAGGTGAAACACAACCAATGAAAAAAGGCCTGTTTCCTTTCAGAGTTCACACCTGAGGGCCTGGGCAGGAATTTGCTTTATTTCACTTAACATTTCTGCTTCACTTATAATGTGCCAGGCACTGATTCAAGTATTTTGCAGATGTCCGTGTGACAACCCTATGAGGTGGGCGCTATTCTTCTCTCCATTTTACTGATGAGGAAACAGAGGCTCAGAGAGGTGAAGTCACTTTGGCAAGGTCACACAGCAAACAGCCGCACCAAGGTATGAACTCGGCCCAGACTGGCTACAGATCCTCTAAGCTACGTGGCTTTCTTATTCCTGCCCTTGACCTAAGAAGCAGATCACAGAAGCTTACGTGTAAATATTGCCCCGGCAGACCGCAGGCCACAGGAGAAGAAAAACAAACAAGAGCGGCTTCTCCCAAATCTGAACCCTCCCATCAAAGCACTCATGCAGATTCTCAGTGCAAAGAATTCTTGTAATCTCTCCCGGGCTCAGAAAGACTAGTTCCCCAGGCCGACTAAGATTTGAAGACAGCATTTCTGGCACCCAAATCTGCCCTTCCCACCACATTCAAGGCCTTCCAGAAGTACTTTGTGACTGTGTGATTGTGAAAACCTTGTGTCTGATGCTTCTTTTATCTACCTTATGGACAGATGAGTAAATCATATGGATTAAAAATAAATAAATAAGAAGGGAAACAAATTTGTTAAAATAAATTTAGTAGATTGAAAAAAATGCAAGGACTGATGTTTTTAGATCCTCAGGAAACACATCTGCTGGGCTAATGGCCTTTCAGGGAGATGGTGGGATTGTTTTGTAATTGCCCTGTTATTCATTTGATTTTTAACTTTGGGCTAATCTCTCCGTCCACTTGGCCTCCCTTTCTTTCTTTGTGATCTGCAGACTGTAAACCCTGCCCTCCCTGAGACTTATTATCATGACCCTAAAGGACAGAGCCAGCAAAGGGGCTGTGACACGTCGGCACGGTTAGAAGGAGAGGGCATCGATTCCTTGTATTTATCCTAATCTGGTCTCTTTCAAGCTGGTTCTGGTGGCTGGGATTTAGAGAAAGGGTTATGTGTCCCACGTTGGCCTTCAGGATTTTATAGATTTCCTCCTGAACTCGTCTCAGATTTGGCACAACTTAGTTGAACAGATAGCAAGTGTCTTCTACCCACAGAGCTTTGCACCAAGCAATTTCAAAGATACAAAGATCAATAAGAAAAAGGCCTCACCTTCCCAGAGTTTAGTACTTAAACAGCATGGGAGACCTTAATGATACCAACTTCATTCACTCATTCAGCCATGTGTCAGGCATCTCCAAGTTCAAAACCTTTCAAGGAGAAGAGTTAAGAGCTTGGACAGACCATGGTTCCAAGGCTGCCTCAGCTCTATTGGCTCTGTAATTTATTTCTTCCGTGCCTCAGCTGCTTCCTCTATAAAATGAGGGTTGGGGTGAAGAGTCTCATGAGCCCAGGGCCAAGTTCATGGCAGGCATGGGATAAATAGGGACCGATCTCTGCGCAGCTATGGACTCTGGGTACATCCGTGTATCTGGAGGATCTGTCTCCTCCTCTGGGTGGATCCCCTTGAATGCAGCATTTAAGGCTTAGAAACCAGAAGACGCTCTGGGCCACTGACTGGAAGATAAAATGGGGCTCACAGGCTTTAAGGAGCTTGCAGGTGACAAGGCCAGAGCTGTAGCGAGGTCACCAGCCCCACAGACCTTCAAGTCCTCAGGGATCCATCCATTACTCATTCAACACACATTCACATCTGTGAGGCACTGGGCACTTTTCTAAGCACTGGGGGCCCAGTACTGGACATGGCAGATAAAACAAAACAAAACAAAAAACACCTGACCTCAGAAATTAGAACCCTCATACACTTCTGGTGGGAAACACTGTGGCAGTTCCTCAAAAAGTTAAACATAAACTTGCCATAGGGTCTAGCCAGTCCCCTCTTCACTAGGAACCCCAAAGAACCGGGAGCAGGGACTCAAACAAAACCTTGTAGCCATATGTGCACAGCAGCTTTGCAATAGCCAATAAGAGAGAATGACCCAAGTGTTCATCAAGAGATGAATGTATAAACAAAATATAGTAAATCCATGCATACACTAATATACAGCCATATAAAGGAATAAAGTACTGATATACACTTCCATGTGAATAAACCTCAAAATCATTACGCTAAGTGAAAGAAGCCAGACACAAAAGGTCATCAGTTTTTTGGTTCCATAGATAAATATTCAGAATAGGTAAATCTACAAAGACAGAAAGCAGTTTGGTGATTGCAAAAGGTGAATGGGGAGTGGCTGCTTAATGGGTACAAGGTTTCCTTTTGGGGTGATGAAAATGTTTTGCAAGTAGATAGAGGTGCTGGTTTGAATGTACTAAATGCCACTGATTGTGCACTTTAAAATGGTTATGTATGTGTATTTTACCACAAATCTTTTTTTTTTTTTAAACCTTCACGGCTAGAGCTGACAGTCCAGGCAGTTTTAGATAATGAACAGTTCTGCAGCGGTCTGACAGAGACCCCGGGGCAGGGGCAGCATGAGGAGACAACATGTCTGAGACTGGCATGTACAAAGGAGCCGTTCATAGGGAGAGCTTGGGGGTTAGAATTCCAGGAAGAAGGAACATGAGTGCAAAGGCCCTGGGGCAGCCCAGCCCTGATGCATGCACAGAAAAGAAGGCAAGCCAGAAGGTCTTGACCACACAAGGGCCATAAGGATGATGCAGAGGCAGAGATGAAGCTGAGGCTGCAAGCAATTAAGAGAGCCTGGGGAAAGTGTATGCAAATGTTATCAAAAGAAACTTCAGGCATTGAAATGGTAGAATTTTATAACAAGGATGAGAGAATAGAAGGGGATATCAGAGTGGGCAAGCCGGAGAACTCAGATACCAGAAGAGGAGGAGAAGAGAAGACATAGTTGCTCCCAGAGCTGGAAATTCAAGGTAAAGATATGGCCTGCATGGGCCTACAATGGCCCAAGAGGGATAACTCTGTGGTGGGGGTGGGGGTGGGGGGTGGGGTGGGGGAGCATTTGTTCATGAGCTGATCAGGTTGATCAGGTTGCAAGGACGCACGAAGAGACTGATGAATCAGAAGGGACAGGGGTCCCCCTCCCCAGGCCTTCTACAGCCTGCTGTAGCCATAGCTGCCAATTCAGAGGACAAAAGAAGGATCTTTCTGCACTAAAAAACCAGCCAGCCGCACTGAAAATGAAATTCTCTGAGACCAGACCCATTTATTTTTTTAAATCAATTAGGCTAGGATTGTCCAACCAGCCTTCCTTAACAAAGAAGAAAGGGAGGGAAGTTCTGTTTCCAGATCGAGCCTTTTTTACAGATTGGGTTTCCATTTAATTGTGATGTCTAAACAACCTGCTTATTCCCATTTTTTAAAACTGCGTTAAGTGAAGCTTCAAGATGCTTAAGTTTACTCTCCAAACATAGTTATCAAATGCTATTCTAAATTGCTTGCCATATAATAATGCATTGACTTATTTTTGTAAGAGTCCCACAAGGCAGGAGCTCTAGTTATCTACAGTTTACAGACGGGGAAACTGAGGCACGGGGGCGGGGAAGGGACCAGCCCAGAATCACGCAATCGGCCAGAAGCGGAGCTGGGATTTGCTCCCTGCCTGACTGGCCCCCCAGTTCGGAAGCTAACCCAATTCACACCCCTTAGGGAAGCTATACTAGCCTCACGCTACCCTGTAGCCCCTCCCAGCCGCCCCCCAAAACCCTTAAACCCCGAGTTCCTTCAGTGAATCTTCACCCAGCAATTTGTGCATGAAAAAAACAAAACAAAACAGAAATCGCAGACCTAAGACTTAATTGTGACATGGTGAAAACTAGATTCTTGAATTGCGGCTGCCTTCCATTTCTCAGGAGCAGGAAGGACCGGGCGGAGGTGGGTACCTGGAAAGGTGAGCTGATGGCTTCCCAACTCTGCAGCCCCGCGCCTGTCCAGCCGGGAGCCGTGTGGCGCCACCTGGTGGCAGATCCTGACAGCTGCAGGTGAGGGGGGCGCCGGTGAGACTCCCGGCGGAACTCGGCAGTAAAGGCTGTTTATTGAGCACGTACTATTGTCAGACCTTGTTCTAGGCCAGGGCTCAGCAAATTTCTATAAAAAGCCACAGAGTAAATCATTTCAGCTTGGCGGGCCATACAGTGGCTTTCGCCATAGCTTAACTTTGTAGCTTAAAAGACAGTGACAGGGGAGGGCGATGGTGGCTCAGTGGCAGAATTCTCACCTGCCATGACGGAGACCTGGGTTTGATTCCTAGTGTCTGCCCATGCAATAAAAAAAAGCAATCACACTACACCTATGCCAGGTCCCAACTAACAGTATTCCTGAAAACTCTAAAAGTTGTTTTTTGTTTTCAGGAAAGTAAGGCCTCCAGATCAATCCTATGCCAGATAAGCCCTGAAACCCTGAGGGACCGGTCTCTCCAAAAACAACAACCAGATTCATCCCTCTACTGCAGTGTCAACACCCTTTCCAGCATGAAGAGGTTAAAATGTCATTGCCCAGACATCTCTGAAGATTGAAAGTGCAAATGAGAGGGAGAAGGTGTAATAGAGAAATGAGGATTCGAGAAATGATCGTGACTGCCGACTCATTAAATAGATACTTCTTTTTAGTGCCTAGTGTTTTAGAATAACCAGAAGAAAATTTCTGAGGCTGGTGAACTGTGATCCAATAGCCCTGATCTTTGATAATGACTATATAACTATATTGTAAAAAAAAAAGAGAGAGCGAGAGAATCAATTGCCCAAGTTTGTATGTATCTACTTCTGGATGATTTGTTCTGTTTCCAGTGACCTATATACATTGTGTGTCCACTCTCAGCTTGGGGCCGAGCCACCAGGGCAATTCAGGTCACCCACCCCAGCTGAAAAGTCACCCCAGTCCCAGATGTTAGCTTGCAGGATGGCTAGCTCCGAAGCCCCAGATCCAACCATTTCATCAATCAGTCAATAATATATGACAATAATACACCATCTTAGTTAGCCTACCTCTATTGTAAGTCTTGAAATTGGGTAAATTGCAGTACTAGTGGTCAATAAGAGGGAAGAGTAAGACATTTGGGATGTTTGGGATATTACTTCTTTTTATTTATTTTTCTAGAGTGATGCAAATGTTCTAAAAATGATCATGGTGATGAATATATAACTGTGTGATGATACTGTGAACCACTGATTGTATACTTTGGATGGACTGTACGGTGTATGAATATACCTCAATAAAATTATATTTTAAAATAAATTTTAAAAAAATCACAGTAGATAGATAATGGAATGAAGAAGGCTACCTTACAATAAAACTTTACAGACACTGAATTGAATTTCATGGTCAAGAAATAATCAAAATTTTAAAAAATGTTATTTTGATTTTTTTTCCCCGGCCATTAAAATATGTAAAGACCATTCCTAAGCCTGCAGGCTACTGAAAATCAGACAGCAGGCAAGATTTGGTCCCTGGGGCCATAGTTTGCTATCTTAGAGGCTGGAGATGCAGCAAATTAAAAGCCAGACTGCACTGCTTGTCCTTGCAGAGATGACACACTCCTGGAGCAAAGAGACAATCAACAGGATAAATGAAACAAATAAGGAATATATTTATATATATATGAGTTGGTCGTTAGTGCTAAGGGGAAGAATAATGGGGGGAAGGGGGAACAGACATGTACAGGACTGTACTTTAAGTAAGGTAGTTAGGAAAGCTCACTGAGGCTTGAGGGAAGAGCTGTGTGGCTTCCCAGGCAGAGCAAATAGTCAGTGCAAAGGCCCTGAGGCAGCACCTTCTCTGACTGAGGGACAGGGAGGGACCATTGCATCTCAAAAGTGAAGTGAGTGAGGGGGAAAGAGGGAGGAGGGGAGGACAGGGATGTGATGGGGGAAGGGGGTAGAATATGCATGGTTTTGGGGCTGCAGGGAAAACTTTGACTTTTATCCTGTATGAGTTCAGAGCCATGGAAAATCTAGACATACCTCAACAGACACTGAGGTCTTATGAGGGTTAATCCTCTCCCTTCCTCACTCTCTTTAAGTAGGAAGTCTGCTTTTATTACAAATTGTACTTGACATGGAATTATACCCGTGATAGAAAAAGGTAGAAACAAGGGAGAGAAGCCAAGTTCTATATGGAGATGCTCATAGGAGGATGTTTGGAACTGGGTGGGCATCAGCAGGTAGAGTTCCAAGAGGACAGGTAACTCCTATGATGAAGACTGTCTTATTTTCTAGATCCTCCCGTGGCTAATCTATCAGCTTCTTCATTGTCTCTGATGCCACAATGAGCAGGAACATATCCCATTGAATATCCATTCCTTGCGAAGCCTGATCAATCTTCTCAAAATCTGCTCTGTTGACAACATCTCTTCCGGAAGCTGTTTTCCACCCATTTTCTTTCCAGTTACCAATCCATTCTGTCATGCCTTTGATGACAAACTTGCTCTCTGTTCCAATGGTGCGTTTATTCAGGTTTTGGCTCTTTGCTTGCTCAATTGCTTTGTGGGCCGCCTACAGTTCAGCTCTTTGGTTTGTCTGCCATCCAGAAACCCTCTCGCCTAGATTTAGAGGATTTTCAGGTCCCCAGCAGACTCCAAGTTCTGCTTTTGCACCATCTCTCCCGTTATTTTTCCAGTTGCCATCTATATAAACAGTTGGAGTGTGGTCTCAGCCCTAGCCAGAAGCCTGTCCCCGTCGTCCCCAGGAGCTCATGTCCTTTTCCAATTTCAATGCACAGTATCGTCCTGGTATCCAGTTAGGGGGTGTCTTTGATCTCCTCCTCTCTCTCTTTGAGGTCCAGCGGAATTAGTCTTTCTACCCATAGCCCCATGTCATCTAATACAATTCTAATTTTCCCACTCAAGCCCACGGAACAATTCTACCGGGTGGAGAAGATAGAGAGAAGGGTTGGAGTGGGGGGGGGGGGCGGGGGACAAACAGGGAAAGCCACAAGGGTCCAATCTCAGCTCAGGGCCCAGAGACCAGGACAATTCGGCTCACCCACCCCAGCCGAAAAGTCCCCCAGTTCCCGCTGCCAAGGAGATCCTATAATAGGCTGGCTGTGGTCCAGGAATCAGGGTCAAGCCAGACACATCCTGGCTCAGCCCCCAGATGCCCCATTTTAACTTGAGGGTCACCCTTTGAAACCTGTTTGCCTATCGGCCTAAGGAAAAAAGAATCATTGCTAATAACATGAGCATTGATAGTAGTAATATGCATTATCATTGCAACAGAGATAGTATGGCCCATAAAGCTGAAAACATTTATTCTGGCTTTTTACAGAACCTGTCTGCCTTCTACCTGGGTGGGATTTATCAGCTTCACCTCTGTCTGTGCTTCCAACCTTATCGCTTTCATTTCAATCAAGTTTCCCTGGCCTTCCTTGGGCAGAAAACACATATCCACCTCAGGGCCTTTGTACTTGCTGTTGCAGCTCTGTGATAATAATAATATGTACAGTAATAATAATAACATAGTATTATTTTTAATAAAATGCAATATAAAACATTATAATATTATATATTTTAATACAGTAACGTAAAATTAAGTGACACAAATAGAATATGACATGCTAATAACAAGATCAACAATGCCTGCCCTGGCTGCTTCCTAGAGATTCTCATGAGCGTGCAATAAGACCTGAAGCACAGAGCTCTTTGGAAAAGAATAGCGCTACATAATCTATTTACAATAATGCCAGTGTGTTCACATGAGTTTATCTAAAGTGGCACTCTATAAATGGGTTAATTGTTATCATGGTATCCATTGCCGTCGACTTGGTTCTCCCATTGCTGCCTTCCATCCTTCCACTCATCTCCTTAGGCTCAGAGGCTGCTGCTGATGGCATGGCTTAGAAACTGACTGCCCCAGTGAGGTTCAGACACAGCATCATCAGTCTTGCCTGGGGGGCTGTTAGAAATGTGGACTCCCGGGTATTCACCCAGAACTGCTAAATCCAAATCTGCCTTTAACAAGACCCCCGCGGGGGTTCTTGGGTTCACTCTAGTGTGGGAAACACTGGCTGAGACGTTCTCACTCCTAGGGGGCCTCCCAGATCCTGTTTCCCACACTAGACTCAGCAGCCCTACCTGCCCGGTCTTTCTGTGTGTCACCATTGGTTTCATGTTGGTTTTGCCTTCTAGATGGAGAGTGTCATCATGACAACGGCTGACTGCTCACTGATGCCCCCCCAAGGCCCCTACTCAACACTGGGCACAGAGGTGGTGAACAGCGGTTGAACAGCTCCCTGCAAATTTCATGACCAACCAGAACCTCAGAATGCAAACCTTATTTGCAGGAAAGGTCTTTGCAGGTGTAGTTGGTTAAGGATCTCCAGATGAGATCATCCTGGATTTAGGGTGGACCCTAATCCAACGACTGGTGTCCTTATAAGAACAGGAAAGGAGACGTGGAAACACGGGGGAGGAGGCTGGTGAAGACGGAGGCAGAGCTGAAGCATTGTTGTCCAAAGCCAAGGAATGCCGAGATTTCCGGCAGCCACCAGACATGAGGACAGAGAACAGAAACATGTTCTCCAGACGGAGCCAACTCTGTCAATGCTTTGATTTTGGACTTTCGGCTTCCGGAACTGGGAGAGAACAAGTTTCCATGTTTTAAGCCCCCTGGTTTGTGGTACTTTGTTAAAGCTACCCCAGGGAACTACCGCAGCTGGTGTTATCCAAATATCTGTGATAAAAAAGAAAGTGGGAGAGGGACAAGGAGACAGGGTAAGGCAGAAAGGTACCTCTTCATCAGCTTGGGGTACTGTATGCAACAATCTCCAAAGTGGGATACTGGCACCCTAGGAAGTGCACAAGACATTGTGGGGAGTGGAACAAAATGCTCTAACTTCCCTTTCGGCTGCTGCTTCATCCAAAACCAAGAAAAAAATTGGGCTCTGTTAAATACTTAATATATGGTCGACTCATATCCACTCAACTGGTTGGCAGAGATGCTCACTCATCACTGTTCAGTGTGTTCATTCAACAGAAATGTATTGAGGTCCTATTGTATACCAGTCCCCGTCTGAGGTTCTGGCGATGCAGAAATGAGCCAGACAGATAAATATTCCTGCTGGGATATTTGAGACAAGAAATAGGATAAATAGCCATGCCCATGCCCAAGCATGGAGACGAATCACAGTCTACTTATAAACAGAAAATGGTTTGTGGGTAGCAGTATTTCATTCCATCTAAACTAAACTGTCTGGGAAAGTGGGCACGTGGATTTTAGATGATTCCTACCTAAAAAAAAAAAAATGCTAAAAATTGGTAAATCTGGATAAGAGATATATTGGAGATCTCTGTATTATTGTTGTACTATGTTTGCAACTTTCCTGTAAGTTTAAAATGATTTCACAATAAAGAGTTAAAATTAAAAAAAGGTGCTCACCTGCCTGGAAACCAGAAAGTGGAAGAAGAATTAATGCCAGCAGAAAAGAACGAGAAATGGCAAAAAAACAAGACTTGGCCCGCCCTGGGCACAGGGCATCTGTCGCCATGTGACAACATAAAATCAGTGGCAATCTAATTCAGGCTCTGATTAGAAGGAAGCCGAAAATGTGCAAATTGTGGTGAAGACTTTTTGAGATATGGGATCATGTTCCCTTTAGTTAACCTCATCTTGGGGAGTTTGTACTCATCGACAACAGGTACCACGATTATTTCAAAAAACGAAGTACCAGGGATGCAAGGAGAGTTCAGTGGCAGAATTCTTGCCTGCCATGCGGGAGACCTGGGTTCGATTCCCGGCCCCTGAACTTCCTCGAAAACAAACAAAATATACAACAAACAAACAAAAATTCAACAAATGGTGCTGCAGTAACGAGCTACTCACATGGGAAACTCATGAAATGTGATCTCACCATACAGCATACAAAAAACGAACAAACAAATAAACAAACAAACAAAAAAAACCCCGTAATATCCAAGCAGGTGATTCAGAGACGGGATATTCTACGGGACAGTTGACTGGGTTTGTTTCCATGAGTTGATGGGAGACAGGAAGGACAGCTATAGACTAAACATAGCTTAAGAGATCTGACAACAAATGTAGCCCATCGACCTTCCTGGTTCAGCTCTAAATCAACTCTAAAAAGACATTTTTGAGACAAGCAGGGAAATCTGAATGTGGACTAGAGATGAGATAATTTAGAAGATCGCTGTTAATTTTTTTAGCCAGATAATGGTAAAAAAAAAAAATCTATGTGTTTTAGAAACGCAGTCTGAAGTTTGAATGGGTAAAGTGATATACAGTCTGGGATTTGCTTTAAAATAACTCAGAAAATAAGAAAGAGGAGAAAGACGGATTTTTGATGCAAGTCTCACAAAATCCTGACAATTGTTGAATCTGGGTGATATTTGGGGTTTCCTGTGTCCTCTTTACTTTCAGTAAAGAACATTTTCGTAAACAGGAGCTGTTATAAAATACAGCATCAAAAAGAAAAACACATGAGGGCAAACAGGTTTTGTAGTAGTAAGTAAAAAAATGAAAATCACTTAAAATACTATGTATCTCATTGATGCTTCCTCTTTTAACATTTCTATTTTTGCATACATTTTATAATGCATACGATAAATTTAGTGGAATAGTTACATAATTTATAAATGAACAAATACATGCATGCTGTGAATATGCTGGATTTTTTTTAATTCATAGTGGTAGGAGTTCAAATTTGGAAATCACAGCTTCAAAGATGCTTCAAGAACTGAAAGCAGGGACACGAATAGACATTTGCACATCGATATTTATGGCAGCATTATTCACAATCACCCATGCAAGGAGGCAGCCCAAGAA